>NC_138782.1:25678132-28078132 GCF_965178545.1 Coloeus monedula | reverse complement strand
TCATTTGCTTTCCTAAGGACAAATACAAAATGAGAGCATTGAGGCTTCCTCTGGAAGCCTGCAGTTTACAGCCAAGACACAGTTCACCCCATTAGCCCAAGGACTTGACTTGCCATTACATCAGCCGTAGTGGAATGACAGTCGTGCAATGAAGATGGTAATCAGCTAAAAAAGTAAATGACGATATCTTTGATTCTACTACATGGCCAAACCGGCCAGGAACACCACACTCTGGGAGGTCTGTGGTCAGGCACCAAACGTGGAGCAGCTTGGCTTCTACCTGCCATGCCAGGGCTTCCCAGCTGGAGAGGTGGCATCCCCAGGGAGGCACAGCAAGCCCAACCCCTGCTGGCAATGACATAACTGCCCTCTTTGGCTGCTGAAAGCATCTCTTTGGGATGTGCTACCCATGACATATGCCCCACAGTAGTTAAATGAGGAATGAGAGTCCTTGTGTCCCTTTTGCCCCAGACAAGAAGTTGCAGCATTGCGCAAACCCGCCCCGCTCGGGGCGTGCCAGCAGGATGTGGTGTGCTGCTGCTGCTCCCGCTGGGTCCAGTGGGCTGCCCAGGGCTGTGCTCAGCCAGGGCTTGGCCAGTTGAGTGGGAAACAAATGGCAGCACCTTCTGGGAAACAGGGAAGGGGCCAGTCTCCAGGCACCTGTTGAAACAAGATTATAAGATTTAGGTTGGGAATGCCAATGTGCTTTTCCTGCACGAATCGTGCTGGCCCAGCTGCAGTACCTAGCAGAGATTGCAAAACTTCACACAGAGTGGAGCACTCTGGCTGCTGTACCATCAGGATAGTGATTATACCAGAACAGATATGCAATGTGAGAGAGAGAACATGAATTTTAAATATGAATTCTAAATCTCTCCCCGTAGTACAATCCCATTCACCTTCAGCTCCAGTGCACACAAATCTCCCCAAGAGGCACCTTGGTTACACATCAGATAATACCTTCAGAGACTATTTTTCTATTTGGAGATTGCTTAGTATAAACTTTCATCAGCTTATTTTTGTTTTAAATAACGGCAAAATGTCTCTGTTTTTGAGGGAGAGGAAGGTAGAAGGACGTGGGAGGAAGGCAAATATATTTTAGATTTTAAGGGAAAGAGCCCTGACAAAGTGCAAAATCTCTCAAAGACAGACTTACACAGCTTGTGAAACTTGTGTGAGACTGCTCTCTATAACTTGTACCACATTCTGCCTCCTTCACCCTCTGACACATAGCAAGAAAACTGGATTCAAAATGAGATTGCACCATGGTGAATTCATTCCTTGAATTGCATCGTAAGTTTCAGCAATACACAGCGTGGGAACATGTCGATTAGCTCTCACTTTGAAGAAATTGGATTTGCAAAGGTCAGCAGTGGCTGGGCCCATTTCTCAGCAGATCTTTGGCTTGCTTTTCATCCCGGGACTAGCAGGGAGGAGGTCAGAGAGGAATGACAAAAAGAGCGAGCTTTTTGAAGAGAGCCCAAAGAATCTGACTGTGCTCCCAGCAGTTTAGAGGTTTCTTTTGCTCAAAGCTAATAAAAAGGTAGATTTTAAACCAAATTTATGGGAATAATTTTCTGGGTTTGCTTTACATATTAAACAATTAATTGTTTTGGTATAAACTAAGAAATGCTTTCCAATGTAACTTTTGGTCTGGCAAGAGCTGTCTGAAGCTAATCTGCAGAAAAGCCTGCTTGCCCTCCCCCATCCCTCCCACGTTTTGTGCAAAAGGGTTCAGCCAGCCTGGAAAAGAGGTGGAAAGAGGCAAAGCTCAGCCCTCAGTGGAAGTGTGAAATCCAGGGAGTTTGTGCTCTGTATTTCTCCTCTGAAACATGTTTCCTAGTTGTTTAGTTTGCTCCCGTGCCAGCGCACTGAGACAGAGGTAGTTTCATTACCCTTTTGAGCCGGAAAATTCACAGAATACTTTGGCCACTCTCTGCACCTTATTAACATAAACTGGACTTTCCTCCTGCTGCTGGCAGGGCAGGATGCTGGGAGTGTGTGATCAAGGCATTCCAGCGGCTGTCACCGACGTTCTCCCTAGGCTGGCGGTGAAGGATTCCTCCCGGATCCTGAACAGGGGCTTGCTGTGGCCACTTACACCGGAAAGCCACAAAAGAGGGAAGGAGGTGGGGAGAAAAAAGAGAGCAGGTTAGAAAGGAATCCAAAAATACCAGCAAGCCTGAGATCCTTCACCTGTAAATATTAAACATTTCTTGCAGAAATACAGAACACACAGACTTAAACATATCTCCTAGAAAACTGGAAACAATGGACTCATCTTCTTTGTTAGTGTGTTTTTTTGGCAGCTCACTTTCTCTGGCTTTAAAGCCTTGTGAAGTCTTGCAATTTGGGGAAAGAGTAGGCAGAACAGCTCCAGCTGCTGTTGCAGATCTCCTCAAACTGTAAACATTTGCTTTTCCCTAGGTCTTCCAGCAAGCAACATGGCAGCATGCTGACATAAGAATATGATTTAGAAAGTATCCAAATCATAGAAGGCCAAATCTTGATGCTCTTTTGGTTCTTGTTAAGTAGCCAGTACTAATCCAGGTGGATTTTTCTCGTCGTTAACTGAGCAATACTACTGGCCTTTGCCCTTACTAATTTGACTCGGAAAACTCCCTTCTGAGTCTGTCCCAGGAATTCCCAGAGGTCTGGCTGCTGCAGAAGGTGCCAGCAGGAATACAGCAGAAACACTGGTCGAGGGGAGGGATTTACAGCATGTACAAAAGAGATGTAGGACAGAGTGTTTTAGGGAGATGAAGATGAAAAGGGAGTGGTTATTACCAAACTGACAGAGAAGTGATGTTTCTGTGACCTAAGAGGAAGTAATAAATGCTGGATTTGGGCTTTTAGTGAAGAAATGGCTTGTTCACCTGTTACCTCACAGCTGCATCAGACTTCCACCAATATCTGATCACCACCACTAAAGAGTGAGTCTATGGAGGGCTTGTTAACAGCTCTGCCAAGGAGGTTGTGCCAGCTCCTCTCAACAAATGTTGTTACCACAGATCCCAGCAGACCCTGGAATTTCTCATTACCTCACATACCAGCAACTCTTTAGAAGTGCCTTTACTTTCCAGTTAGAGAGATGGAAGCAAGTAGGGGATCCGAGTAAGGTTCTGCAGCTAAGGGGATCTCTCTTCAGAAATAGCACTTTGTGCTAAATATGAGATCCCATCTAGGGGTTTTGTTACAGCATCCTTTCTAGGAATATAATTTTTAATTTGATAGATTTCCACAATATTTGACCTGAAGAAGATTGTGATTTATGGACACATACCTCATTTGCAAATTTTCATCTGAGTACAGGTAAACTTATACCTAACCTGGAGAGCTTAGGCATTAGAACATGTATCTGGATTACCCGTTCACAGCTGTTCATGGTCAGCCATCAAATCCCAGATCCAGCTTCTTTTCTCTATTTAGCATCCTCTTGTCTCAGTTTTCATTTGATCACTCTTTTATGTGTGATGTTTTTATCAACACTTACTTCAGCATCCTTCAGTGGAGAAAGACGTCCTTGTCGCACCTTTCACATATGTATAAGCTTCATAACTGAGAACACAAAGTTTAGCTCTCTTTTTTTCAAAAAAACAAACCAAAGAAAGTCAGGAGGTTAAACAACTACAGTTGAGGGTACCTTGCTGAGCTGCAATAAAAAATACAAAAGATTGGTCTGAACACATATTTTTTTATTAAAAGAGAATGAACATAAATTACAGCTGCTGACCATGTAGTCATTCTTTTTATGAGGTGTTTCCCTATACCCATATATGATTTCCACATATAAATTCCCTGTTGGACTGAAAACTCCTCACATGAAACTGGTGTTTTTCTTAATAAATTGTCTGCAGAATCAGTATTTCATCTCGGATGTAAAAAGTTCATTAGGGGAAAAAAGCATCCCAGTGTCCTGGTGGAAAGCAATACCAGACACTGTTCAAGCTAAAAAAAGATCTGCCTGCAGATTGTGTAGCTTTTTTCCTCTGCTTTTCTACTTAATTATTTTCCATAATTTAATAAAATCTAATATAACATAGCATACTGTAATGGTGCCTGCAGTAACAGCCACTTAGTCCAGAGCAGAAAAAAGCAATTCTGTTCCATTGAGGGTTTCAGCATTTTGAGTTTTGTTTCCAATAAAACTTTCTTGAAGAAGGGCCCCTAGCTCTGACAGAGTCTGAGCACAGAAACCCTGAAATCTTCTGCTCTGAAAGAGCTTGTTTTATGGAATGCCCTCAAACCATGCAGCGTGGAAGCCTGGAAACTGCTCCAGGTCAGCTCACTGAGGTCTTCTCACCAGAGAAAATCACTTCAACAAGAATCAGATGTTCCATATGGGGTGCTCAGTTGTAAATCTGAGAAAGCACTAAAAATACAAAATTGTAAAAAAATGTCCCCGGAGCGCACATGAAAATCCACATTGATGATTACCGTTGTTACTCCATGCAGAAGAGAGGCAATGCTGAACTAAACCGGGTGGCCATGTATTCAGGGTCATCTGCTGCTGCTCTTACTCTGGAAGCGCAGCTGTCTCCTCGTGAAACCAGCGAGTTCAGTGGAGACCGGGTGAAGAATGTGCTCCTAAGAGATTCCCCCTTCCTGAGAAAAACGCTTGGTTTGACAAGCGGCTGGATGTGCGTCAGAACGTGACAGAAGGGGCACGTTTTTAGCAACACTTCACTGAACCAGTGCAGCAGAGTGTGGGCCCCAAAAGCACAGTTGCTTTCATTCCCATAATTTACTTTCATCTGTCTTTTTCAAAACCTTCCCTAATTAAGCTTAATTGCCATGCAGTCACACATTAGTGCAACGTTCTGTCCACTTATGGACCACCCATAAAATCCTTCATAGCATTAATCCCGGAAAGTGGTAGACTGCTTGTTTTGTTTTGTTTTGTTTTCTAATATGCATAAGTGCCTATAATGCACAGCAATGACTTTTTGGAACTGATACTTGACTCTGATTATCATGAAAAGATTCTTACTTTATGTCAGAAAATCAGAGAGGTCAGAAGGGTGTTTGTGTTTTGGGAAAAACAAGCATTTGTGATGATCTGGAATCCAAGACCTTTGGTGCAGAACTCAAACACCCAAATTCCCACCTCTTTGATATATTTAACTCCTTAGGACAGTTATGGGTTAGACCATAACAATTTGAGTGCCTTTCACCTTTGTGAGTAAGTCAGGTTCTCTGCATCGCTTAAGTCTTCAGTGAGAGACTCCCAAAGAGCAGCAATTCCATGACCTCACACAACCCATGCAAACTATCTTTTTTAAAGATGGACAGAGGTCTCGTCTGGAGGAGGCCTCTAAATAGTTTGTAGGAGCTGGACCCTAACAGAGTATTTAGAAATGTTAAAACAAAGTAACAACAAAGAATTGCAGGGAAATTGGCTGAAATATTCTTCCAAGCAGCTGATTATTCTTTAGAATTGCAGTTTATCTGAGTGCAATAACTCCCATAATGTAGAAGTCTAGAAGACCCTTGAATTTCTAGGATGCTGAAGCAACAGCAGCAAGTACCAGGTACATCAGAAGAGTATTGGGTGAGCTGAAAATTCTCACAACTAGGACAACAAACCTAAAAGAAGGAAGTAGTGTTAGATAATAAAACTTCCGTAGCAAACAGACAACACCGTAACTTATAGCAGAGAGATGTAACATGAGGGAATTTCAGCCTCACTCAACTTGGGTGAGTGACTCAGGGAGTCAGAGATCACACCATATGACTAAAAACTTAATTTACCATTTGCATTGACATGGTTTCTGTGCACTGGCAGAAAATGCCAGTTTTTTTGCCACTGCTAGAAATACTTTTCTTAGTCCAGAAATGATAAAAAGAAAGAGAAAAGGAAGAACAAAATTTAGGTCCAAGTGAATATTTCTAAATTTTTGGTGATTCAGTTACATCTAGTCCTTTCCAAAGCTTTCAAGCTTTGTAGGATGTATATATTGGAAAGGGAAAAATGAAAGGAGAAATACCAAGAACTCTCTAACCAGCAAGGACTTGTTGCACATGTAACTTATTAGCTAAATTTGTCCAACATACACAGTGCTTGAGAAATGCACATTCTGTGAAAAAAGTAGGGTTCTTACATTATGCCTGTGAGACAAAAGTAAAATAGAGAACAGGAGATACATAAATTATTGTCTGTGAGTCCAGAGGCAAGTTCTGATAATGATTTAATATTTTAATGTCAGGGAAAATCATTCTTTTCAGTCACACCTTTATGAATTTCTAAACTGAGCAAAAAAACTCCCCCCTACTTATCACTTAATTGATTACTATAAAAATGAAAATATATAACTTTTGTTTAATAAAAGCTAGAAAATTTCAAATGACGCAAAATTTCTTCAAAGCTTCTTTCTTAAAAGCCACACGCACAAACCTTCATTGTTATCTAAGTTGATACTATCTTTGTCCCTTATTTACTGCCCAGCCCTAGCATTCTTTCTGGGTGGCAACAGCACAAGGCACACTCATGGGCAAACTGAAGTGACAAGCAAGCAAGGAAAACAGAGGAACGAAAGTGAGAAGTGTGTACTTGCTCTGCCAGCTCTGCTGCAGGGTACTGAGGGTATTATAGCTGCATTGAGTTAGTCCTACAATTAATTGGCCATTATAGAAAAATCTGACAATTATTAAAGAGAACAACCCAACTCAGAAATGCTGGGATAGATTAACATGTTGCAATCCTACTGATATCACCAGCATGATTCTCAAGGAGAAATTGGTGGTGTTTCTTTGTTTTTTCAAGTAGGAGTCATTCCTTCAATTGCAAATTCTCTTTCAAATGTTAACACGTTTGGATGGCATAAATGTAGCAATCCTGGAGACTACCACACAAGGGGGGCAGGCTGGTTTGATACAGGGCTTCTGCACTTCAGGTCCTCAGGGTCTCGGGTTGCAGCCTAATCCAAGGGGTATAAGATGCAGGGTTAGGATATGTTTGTTGTGGAATAAGGCAGTCTGGAACATCTTTGTGAGTATTTACTCAGAGAAAACAGGGTGCCACCTCAGTGATTGTTTCTATGCATCTTTCTACTTGCTTTCCAAAATAAGCAAAGCATCCAATCTCTAAAAATACTGACTACTAAAAAGTACACAGTTCCTTAGGGAAACAAGGTTTCAACATAATTGTGTCATATGAATGTTTGCCTGTCATCTGTTTGCTCTTCCCCCCAGTTTTGACTCCATTTTACAGAAGGGCAGAGGTCTCAGCGAGTCAAGTTCTGACAAGTCCCGTGCAAATTGGGGGCAGCTGATGGCTGCACGCACAGCAGCGCTCCCCTGGCCACGCACTCAGTGCTCCCTGCCAGGCACTGCAGGCATGAAGGACAGGCAGGCCTGACAGTGGACAAGCAGGAGCAGTGGGGCAGGAGAGACAGAAATCCATAGGAAATGGGTCCTCTTTAGCTTGGCTGCCTGTGGGCCAACTTGTTAACTGATTTATACAATAATTTTCCTCTCGGTTCTTGAGTTCTACTGAAAATGATCTTTCTCGCCAGTGATGCTTTCCAGGAACAGACTGAAGTGCTTGCTTCAAAACTCCTGACAGTATCCTTTATTTGCTGAACAAGGGGGCACAGCAAACAATCTTTTTCTTATGTTTTGCTTTAACCTTGCTGATGCCTTTTCAGTGAACTATGAGCCAAATTCCTTATTTCACTGCTTTAACAAGTGTGTAGATACTGACATCTCCAATCCCACTTTCCCAGGTCAAGATCATGTTTCATTAGAGACCAACTGAGCCTGCAGAACTCTATTTTCTCGTAAATGCTGGTCTCACTGATCTTAGTGGGAGAGCATGTGTGGGCCAGGGGCTTGGTACCTACCTGTGTATCTGCATACTTATATTTAATTCAGAGATGCAGCTACCCTCATGGTTTTAATTCTGTCCAATAGAATGCAATATCAAATACAGAGCCTGTTCCTATAGACTCGGTTTGAATGTGGCTAATCAAATGAAGTCCGTCAGTACTCCTGAGAGTAACAGAAATCCAGAGACACCAACAAATCATGATTAAAAGTGCAGGAAGGCTCATTGGGGAATGATTGCATCTTTCCTACTTTGTTTTGCTTAATAAATATTTAATTTCTGCTACAGGCAGAAATAAGAATAAGTTGAGGTTTAAAGAAAGCGTTTGTTCTAATGAAAGTATTTTGCTTGCTAATAGTATTACCACCAAGTGAATAAAAAAAAGAGCTGTGAACTCCATTGATTTAAAAAAAACCCCAGAACTATTCAGAAAACCAAATATATACTTAGGGTCCTAGGCAACAAACATGAGATGCACCCTAGGATAGTAACATGCATTCATGATTCTATACAGTGATACCATTTCATGGCTTGTCTGGATGAAATTAATTAATTAAGTTTGTATTGTCCACATCCAGTCCCTGTGATCTAAATACAGGCAAACCTGGGAAATCTAGTCCAAAAAAGCAGCACCTTTCCACCTGGGAGGAAATAACAAATTCTCTCATCACTCAGTGAGTGCGTGGGGTAGTTTGAATACCCCTGGTACAGACAGCAGGCAGGAATAAGGCTTCTCACTTCCCACCCTTGCACCCTCCCCAGCAGTGATGGAAGCCCAGAGCCCACCTCTGCACTCTGCCAATTTATGGCATCCAGGTAAGCAAAAAATTACTTGTGTGAATTGGTTAACTGTCAATGTTTCTCACAACATCTTTGGATTCACACTATGGCTGTGATGCAAATGTTCGGTTTAGAGTAATGGTGCCTCACCGTCAGTAACTGACATTCTGCATCATCTTTCCAAAACTAAAGGTTTTGAAAGATGACCTCAAAACCAAAGTTTGCAATAGCAGAGAGAGGATTTCTGCCACTGCTTGTGCTCAAGCAGCCAGGAAGAGTTACACTCACTGAAGGCAAACTCTAGCTGATGCAGTTTCTGGAAGTCTATTTGCTCCCTGTGTTTCCTAAAGAGCTGAGATCAAGAAATAATTCCTATCTTCTAATAATATGAAAAAAAAAATTGATGTGCTGCTAGTTTGGGAAAATATAAACTTCGATGACCTATTTCTGATTCTGTTTCAGAACTGCTGGAATGGTTTGCCTGCTGTCCTCATTGTAATGGTTTGTGCCACTGCCCAGGAAAAATCTACTGCAGCAGTGAACTTATCCATGATGAAAATTCCACATGAGTAACACTCAGGAATATTAGAACCAGCCTGTATGCATATGCACTTAGAATCAAAAATTAAAAAAACCAAAAATAATAAAAAAAAAATACCCCAGTAACTCTGTCTTGACCTTAATAAGCATAGGAGTGTCACCAGTCTAGAGGAGTGTAACTTTCATATCTAAATATATCTGTATCTCTGTATAAATATTCATCTGAAGAATTTTATCTGCCTCGAGAATGTAAAAAAATATATATTCAAACAGCAATTCTTTGGCCTTGAACAGTTAAAAATAGCCCAGAATCCAGAACGACACCAAAACCAACAGTTCTTTGTGCTGAAGCCATTGCCCAACTTGCCAGCGCTGGCGCTGCCGGTGCTCCTTGCTGCGCTGTAAGTGCGGCAAAGGGCAGACGCAGCCCCAGCCCGTTTCGGCTCGGGGCTCGCTGGAGCGGAGCTGGAGAGCGGAGCTGGAGAGCGGAGCCGCGCCAGGCCCCGGCGGCCGGAGCTCGCTGCTTCCAGGGCAGCTCCTCGGGGAGAGCTCAGCTGCGCTCCCTGCGCAGGGCCGGGGACAGCGCCGGAGCCTGCCCGTCCTGCGGGGAAGCCGCAGGAGAGCTGTGCGGGCGATTTCACCTAGGGAAAGCCCAGACTTACAGAAACAGCAGGCTCTGTTTTGGGAAGGGACAGACCCTCCGGACCTACAGAGCACTGTGGGAACAGTTCTGTCACTTTTTTTTCCCGCTGAGCAGGCCTTTTCCCCCGAGCAGACCCAAACACTTACATGAACTCTGTATAAATAAGGTTATAAAGCTACTAATGTTCTTTAACTATAAAGAGATAATACCAACCATGAAACCTGAGCAGCTTTTTCTTGTCTCCTGCACATATGAAAGATGGCATTAAAAGAGATTAGTTTAAACCACTTGCAATTTCCTTTATGCAATAAAAGATTTTCTTTGCTTGGAATTTTCCTATTTATAGTGTGTATTTGGACTCAGGATAGCATAATACTTTCCTCAGTATCCCTGCTTTTAATGATGCTCGCAGCATTTGAGCCATTCATCAAATTTGACAACTGAAACAGCTAGGAGTTAATGGGAGCATGAGCAGTTTGACAAACACAGTCTATTTGACAAGGCTGAGGTCAGGACCAAAAGAGCTGCTCTTGGTTAAATAAATAGAAAAGCAACAAAGTAAAGCAAAATCTCTGCAGCCATTTATCAACTTTAAAAGCCTTTTTGTTATAAGAAACATTAAGTGAAGCTGCACACAGAGATGGGAATTAAAAGGGGTTGGAAGAATTCAGCTAGCTTCTCTTTTAGGTGAAATTAAAAAGCTCAGTAAAAACTGAGGGATTATGTCCATAAAGCTGACATGCAGCTACATAATACCTAAACCTACACTTTAGAGCTGTCTGCTTCTGAACTTAGTATTTTAAAGAACAGGCTTTTCCTAGATAACAGATTGATTCAGGTGGCACTGAAAGTAGAATGGTATCACGAGAGATGACTTTGCTGACATCTGCAAAGCAGGAGAGCACTGTATGGGCATTTTCAGGAGCACAGCTGAGACTGATCCATTCACTGCTGCTTCAATAACAAATTTACCTGATAGCAACCTGTGCAAGGGGCCTTCCAGACAGCCTACAGAGCATCAGAGCTCTGGGTTTAGACACAATATTGCCTGTAGGAAATTCCTGGATGTCAAATGACTCCTGGAAGCTGATAATTAGTGCAGCCACTAATTTCCTGGGTTTCCTTGGTTTGTGGAATTTTTTTTTTACATGGGGACATTGGTTTGGGCTCATCTGTCCAAGACCCTGCAGGTTCTAGGAAAGATAGAAACACTGAATCTGTTCTTGTACTCCCTTAGTAAGATGTCTTTCAAAGCATGCAGCACACTTAGGAAACAAAGGATAATATCTCTCTTTTTTTTTTTTAATGAAGTACACATTGGCATGCAAAATCAAATCCTTAATATTCTGGGTTTGGTCTTGCATTCTATATATCAGAGTTGGTGTCCAGGAATTATAGTGTTGACTTCAAGGAGAGCAAGACTGACTTTCTTCTGATTCAGCTTTCCTGCTCTTTAAATTTGGGAGTGATGTTATTCTCATGACTAGATAAGGCAATACAAATTTAAGCACTGAGAAATTCTTGGATATTACAGTTGTGCAGAATATTTTCTAATAATTTTCCTACTTGATCACTTCATCTAATCATTTCTATCGCTGTCCAGAAATCACCAGTAGCGCTAGGGAATTTCCATCAGAAGCAAGTAATCTGGCAAAACTCAGTATATTTTTGGAGTCCTAAAAGTATCAGGAAAGGTCTTTATGGGTTTGGTGCTGGACATGTTGCCAGATGAAAAAATTCCTTTTCTTCTGAGACTTCTCTATCCTTTCTATTGCTTTAATGCTTTTATGACTATTGGCACTTTAGAGATAATAAAGAAAAAAAGCATGTATTGAGGCACAAAGACAGCAGAATGACTCTGAATAGTTATAAAATTTACAGATTAATTTGGTGCATCTTGTGTTGCTAATAACTTTTCATTTTTTCTTTCATAAAGCAATTTGTACACCTAAATAATATACTTAACAACTCCTATTGCTGTTGGGAAATGATGAAAGACTTCTTTTCCTGGAAGTGATTGATTATAGTCTGGATAAATGAAATAATTTTCCCTCTTCTCATTATGCTTTGAGCAAAACACCCATTACAGGAGTACCGTGCAGCCATTTGGAGCTAGGAAATGTATTCCATTTAGCCTGTCAAACACAGTTTAATTCCTGTTTTAACTCTGCCTCTTTTCCAAACCTCCTTTTCAAGACTACACTAATATAACCTAATTTTGACAGAGCATTCTGGACTCTGGGCAGCTCTGACTCTTGAGCTCTTTACCATCTGGAATAGGTTTTTCTTCTGCTTAATACCAGAGCTTTCTGGTTTGTTTGGTTTAGTTGTTTTGCAATATACAACCTACAGTCATCTTATAAAATAATTTATAGCACTCATTTGGCCTCCTTTTTGGAACTTTCTATTTGGGAAAGAAAATCAAAAATAAAGCAAGCTCAGCGCTAGTTTGCCTTTTAATAAAAATGTTTTTACCCAAAATATTGGCGTGGATGTCTGAAGATTGCACTCTCCTTTCCAATGTCAACAACACAAATGTCTTTTCTAATGGACGTAATCGTTACTTTGTGTCATGGCTACGCTGTATTCGGGGGGTTCCTCTTCTGTGTTGAAAACCATAAAAATATGATAAAAATGTTCAGTATGACAAAAAAATTAGTGATAGGATTGTACCTAATCTTCAGTAAAGTGGCATCCTGGAATAGAGCACAAGAAGAGTAACCCTAATTTCATAGGTTCATGTAGAATTTGCATTATTAACATATTTTTTACTCATGGAATCACATAATAGCGAGGTTTGGATTCAAAGATTCAAGAGCTCTTTTACAGTCTCATATCTCTTGTAAATGTTTTATGGATGGAATTATTTCTCAGTGTTATACAAAGAAAATACCATTTCACAAAGGCTGGTTTGCTCTCTACCTGAGTACTGGTGAGCTTTTGCTTGTTTTTGAAATTCTGTGATCAGCATGGGGCTGAACTGCTTAAGGAAATCAACCCCATTCATGTTTTTGCCCTCTTTTCTTAACCAAATTGAGTTGGTGCTGGGAGATTTTCACTGCAACAGTAAAAGTCTTCTCTTTAGTCTAGTCCTTGGGAAGTGGTGGCTAGGATCAAGAATCTACTTTCACTTAACAATATTACTGTAAGCAAATAATAATACTAAAAATAGTATTATCAAAGCCATCATTAGAGGTGGTGGTGGTTCTTCATAGCTGGTGTACAAGAAAGACCCCTGAATAAAAAGCAGCTTGCATGAGGCACAAAGAGTAAGAGAGACAGAAGGTCAGAGCAGTTTAGGAGAGTCTTCCTCTGACTAATCCCAGAGTAAGACAGTCAGACTCTTGAACTGTCCTCAAATCAAGAACTAAGAAAATATACGAGATAGAACATCTGAAGCTCATCTTTCTGGTTCTCAGGAAGCACTGTTCCAATTTTTGTTGTATTTTACTCTACTTCAAACACACTGGTTGCTATCTCTATAATTTAGTGCATTAGTAGAAAATACTACTTTTGTGCCAGATCAGGTTATGCTGAGTAATAAATCTTTTTAAGCTATGTGTCTGTATATGTACTTTTTCAGTGAGAGAAACTGTAAAGTAAATTTCTTGGACTGCTACTGATCTCCTAACAACTACACACACTGCTACATTAGAAGCTTTTACTGTCTGTGCTGCACAAACCACAGAGCTGTGTTCGAGTCAGGCATCTCTCCTGTCAATCTCACTACTATTTATTATTAAAGGCTCAGCAATGTGCTGTGTCTTGTCACACTGCTAACAGTGGCAGCCCTGTCCCATGTGTAAGAAGCCTTCGGAGTTTCAACTTTACTAAAACTTCTAAGTCACACAGAGCAGGTAACTACAGATACTCCATTGGCTAAATCTTTTCAGAATTCAGGTGTGAAAGCCAAGTGAAGATATAAAAAACCATTTAATAGGGAAAAAGAAGAGACAAACTGCCCCTCACTGTTTCTAGGCAGCATGGATGGACTGAGTCTTCAAACGGGATGTGAATATGTCACATATAAATGAGAGGGGCTGCACACACACATTTTCTCTGAAATTGTCACAGAGATTAAATTTTTCTGGGTAGGTGAGGATATAAGATTACAGATACTTTGAAGGCTGCAAGCAAATGAATGGAAGGCTTTCCTAATCAAACGGTGTTTCAGCCCAGTTTACCTGGTTTCTGTGGCAAGTTATACTATGATCTCTCCTTTTTCATTCAAAACATGATTGGGTGGTGGCATCATTATTTGATTCATCTAGGTATTGACAATATTTCAGTATTGTCCACAGAAAATGAAATTATTATTAAAGATTTAAATGATGGGATGACATTTAAAGTGCAGTGACTCTGCTTTTTTTTGACAGCAGGCAGAGAGAGCTTTTTATCAGAATTTCTGCAGACACAAGAAATTATTTGCTTTAACCTCAAAATATTTTGTAGCTAGAAAGTTTCAGCCAGACTTCTGTAATTTTATAACTTAATTATGGTTGCCTTCATAGAATAAGAAACGTTTATTAAATGATTTAGACTATGATTCATTTAATGTAAAAATTTACATAGAAATTAGTGATTTGAGATGGTAATCACTTCCCCCTCCTTAATCTATTCTGTTGTGTCAATTAATGTGGTCATTAGAGACTACTTGCCCTTTAAGCCAGCTCTGAGAAAGACCAGAGCAAAACCAGGCTGCAGTGAAAGACATTCTGCAAGGATGCTGGCACTTGGGTCATGTCTTAGAGCTCAAAAAACTTTCTTAATGTACTGCAGATGTTGCTAAGCTTTGAGCCTTTTCATTTGCCATTTAGGTCTTCACAGTGTTGCCAAGAGAGCTTTTGAATCAGCTTAATCCAAGAATTAATTATATTAATTCATACAGAAGTAACTGAAAAGACTTAGAGTCAAAATATCAACTGAAGGTATTGTATCCTGAATTCAGTAGCTAAACCAACAGACAGGACACAGTTCATCCACCTTAGCAAACAGTTTTTATTTGGGTGCCAAAATTGTCACTGCTGGTTAACCCACTGAGGCGTTTGGCTGGAAGAGAACAACTGTTGCTACTGGGGTCTCCAGAGTCAATCACAAAACAGATGTTCCAGAGAGACTGAAAAACAGTATCTTTAAGTAAAGACTTATAAAAGCTTCCTTTTCCTTGTCCCCAAGCCTTTCCAGTCAGAGAAAACTGTGCTTACTGTATTTCTACTGATATTTGTAGTTTTTAAATTCAGCTCTCAGCCTTCATAGCTGTTGTCTTTACGAGGAGTAGGGAAGTGAATCCTTTTGTGCATAAAAGGCAAAAACCACTGGAACAAAGATTTTACCACACACTGCTGCTTCTTTGAGTGTTCGATGGAAGTGTGACTGCATTTTGCCTGTAACTGTAAGCACAGCTAAGAAATCTTATATTGAACTCAGTGGAACTTTTTCCTTATTTTACACACCAGGGCACTGCTGATGTTCCAGTTATTGTCACTGTTCTTTTGTGATGCCAGGCAGTCCCCATAACCTCTGGGTTATGGCTCCTATTGCCTAAATCAGGCTCATTTGAGAGGAACTAATTCAAACACCAATAACCTGAACAAACACTGAAGGGAGAATTAGAAATCATCTAGAAAAAAAAAAGAAAAAAGATGCTGAAAATTGTCCCTAATTCTGTTAATAAAATAGGCTACTGGGCTCATTCTTCTGATTATTTTTCTTACAAGGGACAGGAGTGGATGGAAGGAGAAAGCAACTCTAATCCAGAGGAATATCCTAGTGAACACCTCCAAAGCATCTGACTGTAAGTATTAATGGGGATATCCTTGAGAGAATGTAAGACTTGGGGTCTGCTGCATCACAAGCTCTGCCTTCAACTTCATCCAATTAAAATAGTAACTTTTTACCTACAACCCAGCTCTGGTTTTGTGTAAAGGACTGTACAAGCTGCAAAGAAAGGAAGAAATCGAGTCCTGATATTGTAAATAGAAGCACAGTACCCTTCAAACCAACAAAAAAATGTGGACTTATATACTTGCCTGGTTCAATAAGAAATTCAGAATTAAATCTGTATTAATAAAGAAATTAGCTACGAATCCAAATCTGCATGTGTGTATTCATATGAGAGAGACTGTATATGTCATGTACACAGGCTATAAAAACATTCTACACATCATTTGCAATCCAGCCCTCAATCTGCTGCCACATATGAAAGTCAGATCAGTGTTAACTCAATGGTCAAAACTGTGTTGCAAGAGCAAAAACCAGTTTTTTCTTATAACAATTATATGGCTTGGTCATGTAAGATCACCCCACTATTAGAACTGAACAAAATACTAGTACAAGAATGTTTTATGCCAAATCTCAAACCACTAGTACAAAAGAGTGTAGTTTATCAGATCCAAAGGAAAACACTACCTGACAGAGCCAAAAGTCCTACTATTCATACATATCTAAAGGCTACTGATCAATAGAGAGCACTCTGCTCTTTCATCCAATAGGTTCAAGCTTAACTGATTTTCATGGCTTCTTGAATGCTTTTATGACTAACAAGGCATGATCCACATAGTGCTTTGTCAC
Source organism: Coloeus monedula (assembly GCF_965178545.1). NCBI lineage: Eukaryota > Metazoa > Chordata > Aves > Passeriformes > Corvidae > Coloeus > Coloeus monedula. The sequence continues at coordinate 28,061,774 of NC_138782.1, read as the reverse complement.
CGATTTGCAAATAATCTAGTAAGGTGACAGTAATAAATCACGAGTATCATTAATAAACCACCATCAAACAAAGCAGCACACTGAAAACAATGTGGAAAATGCACAGATAATTCTCCAACTACTTTGGGGAGTAAACAGGCTAAACACACAGTACTACTTAAGAGCTGTGAGTTCAATTCATAGTAAACAAATACATCTGAGCTGTCAGAGATTTCCTATCGCAGTTGGCAAATACTGCTTCTGTGTTTCTTCAGGGCAGGTTCTTAGGGGAAAAAAAAGAAGAGAAAAGGAAAAAAAAGAGAAGGGATGAGAGAAAACAAAAATCAAATTGAGTAAACCAGTGCTTGGAACGCAAGAATATAATCAGCTTGGTGATGCTTGTATGCTGTTAAAATAACATTTTATGCCTGTTTACTTTATAATTTTGTACCTCATAAATACCTACAGTAGCTAAAACTGTCAGTGGTGCCACTTCAAAGGGCAGTGGCCCTAGGAACAAGATCTTTGAGGTTTGGCCTAGCCACAGTGTGGTTAAAGTTATGACAGTGTTTCTTTAAATCTAAAATCTAGCTGGCATAAATCCATGAAAAGCACACATACCTTCAAATGTGAAATTCAGGATTCATTTACTTACCCTTCAGGTGTGGGTTTAATGAAAGCTGGGCATTTAACATGGTAACAAGCTTCCAAAGACCTCATAGAAAAATCCAGCTCCAAGATACATACAGCAGAAGCAGTCATTTTGACTCCATCATCTCTGCAAAAAATGCATACAAATAGCAAGTATTTACTTGAGGTGGAATCCTAGAAGCACAAATTATAGCTGTCACACAAGTTATGGTTGGGGTGAGCGCTAGACCTTGGTAGCGCTTTCCTCTGTAGTGAATAGAAAGTCAAATTACTTAGCTTTGGACCACTTTGAATTAAAAACTAAAAAACGTGTTTCTTTTGCATTTAGTTCCCAAATTTAGCAGAAAAGTGGTAAAATTACAAGGGGAAGTCAGCTTCCCTGGTGATTTTGCCCTGATCAATGGTTTTTGTAAATACCACAAGAAAGGTTTTGCCTACCTTATTTTCAATTCAGCATTTTAAGGCTTTACTTCTGATACAAGGATCATCTGAATTCTTGAACATGAAAAAAAATTCCAATTAAAATCTTTAGGTGCTTTTCAACCACTTCTCTGGTGATCCTTGAGCAAATAAATGTTTGTGTCAGTGGCTTGACGAAAAATACATGATTAGAGCCAATACTAAAACCATCTTTCCTCTCAGCCTCAGAAACAAACTTTGATTCAATACTAACAGCCATGGAAAAGAAATAAATCAGGTGGTGGCTAACAGCAGAGTGAATAAGGGTTTTCTCTCTGAAGACCAGAGGACTAGACCTTGGTTTGTTACAGCTAAGGGACAGGTATTACAGATGGTTATTTACAGGCAAAACTCCCAGACTCCAACGAAACCATTCCCCTTTCATCTATTTCGGAAAAATACAAGTCCTAAATAAGTACTTAGTGCTTTTCTTTTAAGGTGGTAAGGAAAACTGGTGAGGAAGAACCGAGGAGGAGCTGAGGGTTGTAAGGAAACCACCGAGCTGGAGGCAGGAGAGAAGGAGGGAGGGGAGCTCCCAGCAAGCCCTTCTGGCAACTTGGAAAGCCCAGCTCCTCTCTGCAGCAGCCTGAAACAGCAACTGATGTCCCCAGCAGCTACCACATCCCATTTTCCGCATCTGGGAGTTTTAAATGGGTGTCTGTGGAGTTCTCTTTAGAATACCAACATGCTGAGACAGCAGTGGGAGAGGGGCTTACCCCTCCCACGAAAATGCTGTGGTATGTGGAGCCACAGCAGCACTTCCCACAGCCATGAACAGGACCTCAGTATCCATGCATACATTTAAGGAAAGCAAAATACTTTTGCCAAATTTATGGCCTCTAGATACTTTGAATTTTATCAAAAGAAATTATTGGTCAAAATTTCTGAGAGAAAATTAATTGTTATGAAAAGAAAAAAGAAAACTCACTTATTAAAAAAAAAGAAAAAGAAAAATAGGAGACCCTAGGAAAGTTAGTGTTAACAAAACAAACCTGAAGCTTAAAGTCAGTGTGACCGTCACACCTTTTCTTCAGCATGGGATTTTGTTATTTTTTATTCAGAGGTCACTGCTTAGTTTAAATGTGACTTCACCTTTTGGGCAGAGATGGCCCTGGGGGCCAGATACTCAGCCGAAAAACAGATAGATATACATGGAAGTGGATATTTATAAAACTGCTAAAATGCCTAAAAAACATTTGAGGGTAGAGCTAGGTTGCTTGCTGACATTTGCCCTGCACATACTTCCTATACAGTCATTTTGTACTAATACTACTGAAGAAGGACTAAGTGTCCTTCATTAGTTTAGTTATTCTCTTAAGCCACAGAATTACTGCTTCTTTTAATGCTTATTCCTATAGCTGCAAATGAGTAAAGAGCCCCCAAAGTCTGAGGTCTTTTCTTCTCAGGATGAACCCCTTCACAAATGCTTTTGATTGCAGTTCCAGTTACCTCTCCTTTTTCCTACTTTCTTACACTTGTCCCTTTCCCTTTAACAAAAGTTTAAAAGAGATGATATCTTCTCACTTCCCACTCCAAGACAACCCTTCCCAACATCTACCAGGCAGGCCTAAAGCATAAAAAGAAACGAACTTGTTCCTCCTCTGCAGAAGACAATATGGGAGCGAAAGCTAATTTATGCAATCGCATCTCCTTTCCCAGCCTGAGTTTCAACACGGGGCTTTGATATTTCTTCCCAAGATTCTCGCCCACAACATCCCCCGATGTGCTGCCATGGAGCAGCGAGTGTCAGCTCTGCTGCCGGAGAGGGAAAAGGCTCAGACCCAGGAGATGCGGTGCAGCAGCGCAGCCTTGCCCTCTTTGATCTGCCACCCCAGTGCCCGGCATGCTGCCAGGTTTGCTCCGGGGGTGACACTCGCCCTTTTAGGGGCCCACAGGCTCATGTGCTGTTTAACCCCACGGTTATGGCAGGAGGGAGGGAATGCCGGGGGTCCTTGGAGAGCCAGCGGCAAAGCCGAGCCCCTGACCCTCCTGCCCCGTGACGCTGCAGCACTCGGTGGCTGCTCTGGCTCCAATTAAGTCAGCGTGGAGGGGGATCTGAGAGGAGGTTAGGGGAGGGTTTGCTGGACCCACACTCCTGTGGCTATGCTGGAAATTAATTCCCACATATGTGCTGCAGATGGGCCACGGCCCCTTTTCCAGGCTGCAGCCTGCAAATAAACTTAGTAGCAGCTGGGGAGGGGAATCAACAGAGCCCCACGTGCTTTAATGGGTTCTGTGTTTCTGCACATGGGAGTATTCCCTCCCCTCTCTAACCCATACAAATCCTTCTGCAAAGTCCCATAAACAAAGCTGTGGATATAATTTTGAATGAGAAACTTGCCACCAGGGAAAACAGTGGTCAGGAAAACACAACATACCTTTTTCTCCAAGAGGGTGTTTTGGTGTGTTTTCATAGATTAAAACCAGATTTGGCTGGTTTGAGCAAAGCAGGCAAACTTCTGACCTTTTTTCACATAATAAACCACCCCCCTCTGCCCAGCCCCGGTACCTAACCTGTCCTAAAATAGCCAAGTGGAGCATGGAGCTGCGAGGGAAGCCAGACTCACTGCCAGGTGAGATGTTTGTCAGCACAGCATGGACATGTCCATCTCCAAGACCTTGTGCCCTGGTCTCAATCCAACAAAGCAGTCCAATGCGTGATTAGCTTTATATTTTCAGGGACTGGTCCTCAACAAGGCCTGAAATCGAACATTTACAGCAATGCTTCACTGGATCAGACCCCTAGTGTTCAAGTACTTGCTGGTTTGAGATGCCAGTATGCGCCAGAAAGGGTTGTGGCTGAGAGACCAGGGAACTTTTAAAGCAAAGCATGATTTTTACAGCTCCACATGGAGTTCAAAGTTAGGGAAACCTGCACGATTCTATTAAAATCAAGTTAAAGAAAACTTCCTATTTCCAAACCTGCATCCAAATGCAATCTGGGTGCCTTTTTTGTTCGCTAAATGAATGCCATGAGATAAACATGATGACTTTAGAGGCTTCTGTCCTCAGCAACCTTTGAACCTGGAGTTAAATAGATAATGCAAAAAATGAGGTACCCGAATTATTTGAAAAGTAATTTTTAGACAAACTGGCTGTCCTGTAGCAGGGGCTCTGACAAAAGATGCGAGCAGCAGGGTATGTGCACGCACATATCTGCGGATGTGAGCAGGTAGGGAGAGAAGGCAGAGGTCTGTGGTGCTTCCACTGCCAGCCCCTCTGGGAAAGACCACTTTTTTCTCCTTCATTCATTCAGTTCTTGGCAACAAAGAGCACATGGGTAGATTTTAGGTGGTGTGTACACGGTTGCTAAACAGATCACATTTCAATTTCTTAAGAGAGTAGACAAATCCACAAGCATCATCTTTCTACTGTTCTAGATTAACTTCAACTTCTTTCTTTTTTTTTTTTTCAAGATGTAAATGTAGCAAAGAGGTTACTGATAGAAATATAGAGAGAGTAGTAAAGACAGAATCCATTTGTTTAGATTTTCTCAGAAAATAATGAATCACTGTAAATTTGAGCTATTTAATCAAGCATCAGTAATAGTCTCCCTGATGATTATGACACTGCTGGAAAAATCACATAATTGCCCACATTAATTCTGTGTATTTTCTCTTTTAGCAGTAAATTGAGAAGCCAAAAAAAAAAAAAAAATTACAGCTTCTCTCAGTGTTCTATAAAATAAGAGTAGAACAAAATTGATTATCTGCCTTTTTGTTTGGTACTTTGGATAAGTTGAGACAAAAGAATAGGAAAGGAGGAAAACCAAAACAACTCCCCCTCCCAAATCAAACACAGAGAAAAGCAACAAGTAAAACAAAACATGTTAAGGTAGTACAGAATCTATGGCCAGGAAGTCATCTCTGACCCTCAGAATTTTTGGTTTTCTCTTCTTTTCCTAATTTTAAACCCTATTTGGGGTTTTCTATGTACATGGGCCAGGGTGTGTGAGGATGCCAGTGAAATGCAAAAAGGACTGAGGAACAGGCTCTTTTGAAGCCATAACTACTCAGCTCTTTTCTGTTTGCTTTGGCTGTTGGAGCTGTGGTAGGTGTTTCCCATTTCTACTCTTCACACCTTTATTATATTTGGGTTGCATGTCAGAAATATTTCAGATGCTGTGGATGGCGAATTCCTCTTGGCCAAGGAAGAAGAGGTTCCAGTGTCCAATGGATTTCCGCTGTGCTGATCAGGAGACTTCACCTACCATTACAAGGGCTTACCATTGCAACGCTGGTGTTGGTGCTTCCACTGGCTGCTGTAGCCTGGAGCAGGGACCAGTGAGCCTAAGCCTTCTGAGTCTTCAAAATTAAAAAAAAAAAAATGAAAGAAAAGTGTAAGACTCTCAGGCTTGAAGGATGATAAAAACAGATCTTTCCATTTAAACCTATAAAAACTAACCTTCTCCTGGCCATTGCCCCTTGGAAGTCAAAGGTAACTCATGCTCAGCAAAACCTGTCCAGGATTTGTCCCTGGTGGCCCCTCTCCAAGAGCACAGTGAGACTCTTACTGTAACACATTTCAGCACAAAATTTGCTCCCCAGCTCATGGTCATTGAAGAGCTTGCAATTCACATTTTAAATTATTACTTATTAAAGCTGCCTACGGAAAACCCTTTGAAGTATTGACCACACCAATGCTAGACTTCTGACATGAAAATATGAGCTTAAAAATGGAGGGAAAAGAGTCCATTTTATGATGGCTTCCCACATCTGATAGCTTTCTGTTTGGTTCACACTGACACACCTTGTCACCACAGAGATGGGTCTCCCCAGCAGAGCCAGACTACTGAGTGTTAGGATTGTTTGCAACCTTCTGCAGCCCTACAAAGCAGCCTAACAACCCCAGCTGGCCTTTTTTTTCTGTAAAATATGCCACAATAAGGGTAAACACTGCAAGTGCAGGAAGCAGAGGTTAGAATTCAGAACGATGTAGGGATGTCAGTGCCCACACTGTGTCTGCCACACTTGATGGGGACCTCCTCAGGAGGGGCTGCTGCTAGTATCTGCATTTCACTTTCAAACACACATTACATGTTTTAAACATTTTCTTCTGGCCCTCATTATGCTCGTCCTAGGCTAAAAAAGCTTGAAGGGTGTTTTAAAAATGAGAGGGAAAAAGGCATTGCCCCTCTGTATCTCCATGCTGTAGCCCTAACTGGCCTGACTGCCCTGCATCTACTTCCCTCTGATGAAAGGTATTAACACGTGTTAATTAAATGCAACTCTCTTTTTTCCTTCCCACATTTTCCCATTTCCCCTTCTGTCTCCTGTCTTTATCTGGTATTATATTCTTTTATTTTCTCTTTCATTTCTGCCTGTGATTATTTTTCCATCTCTTTCTCTTTGTTACTACCTTTTCTCATAATCTTCTCTTTATTGCTACTTCGTTTTACCTGCCTATCAGCTTTTTCACCATACTCTCTCCTTTCATTTTACCTTTCCATCACTCCTTTTCCTTTTTTCCCTCCTCTCTGGCTTTTTAAATGGCCCTATGTCTTTCCCACTTTCTTATTTTCCATTTCAGTGATGTATTTTAGAAAGTAATATTTTGTTCAACTTCATTTTTTTCTCTGTGATAAACCAGGTTAAATTCCTGCTCTTTCCCTGGGCAGGGGGGGAGAAAAAAAGAAAAGACAGTAAAAAGTTAGTGGAAAGATGAAAAATGTGGAGATGACATGTCAATGAAAAATACTAGGTTAGCTCACTAGCCATGTAGATATCGTCTAGCACAGGTTTTTTGCAAAAGCCATCTTTCCAACATAACAAGAAGAGTTGTGTTTATTTTTGAGCCAGTCAGCAGCTATTTTTTAAAGTATCCTGAAAACACCTTATAATTCATACAGATAGAACAATGTTGTTTTCTCTGGGCTCTTTCCTGCCAATTCAGTTATAACTGAAAACTGAATTTGGAAGCACCATTTGTGGCATACAATATCTAGAGTGGAAGTTTGTTTAGGACACTGATAAGTCTTAAGTACACTTGATAGGAATTATGAACTACCTTAGCTATGATTTAGAGCGATTTCCTTCTTAAATAGAACAGTAAATGTTTTCTGTGACTGCTACAAACTCCAGAATACAACAGGAGGCATAGAACCACTAGTGCATCTTTGATATGCTCTCTTCATCTTTCACAGTGCCAAAAGCTGTTTCGGCTCTGTGTCGTTCCCTTCAATGAAATTTCACAAATATTTGTGTTTTGACCAGGGATGGGAAATTGTCAAATGTTTTAACTCAGGATACCATTAGCATAGCAAAATCAACAAGTAATTTCCCTACTATCTGCTTTCTTGACAAATGTCCACTTCCTCTCAGGCATCAGAGAAGATAATTCAAGAAGACATAGTTCATATGGGATCTTGCCCCTCTGGGGTACTTCTAAGACTGCCTCCTTGTGTAACCTGTCCTTTCTTTCCCAGGTGATACGTCCTGGTAGGAGCATTTCACCTGGGTTTCACTGGGGGAGCCTACTGAATGTAGCCGTGGAAATCCAATAGCTTTAAACTGCAACTCAAAGCAGAGACCACCAAGGGCAGTTTTGTCTGGTTTAGTGAAGCTGGCTTGTAAAATCACAGCCGTTTCCCAAACCAGCTGTTAAACCCACAGACAGCAAATTCTGATCTGCATGACAGTGCCTTCCTTAGCAAGTGCTGTGCCTGTTGTGAAAAATGGCACCACTGCTTCCTCCACAGTAAGGATCAAACCCCCTGTGAACATGCACTTGGGGGAAAAGAGGGACTGCCTTGCTGGGTCCCTGTTCCTGACCTGCATCCATGTCTTCTGGCCCCACACTTGAAAACAGTGGACAGCTCTTCGGCAGCAATGCTCCCAACCAAAGTGGTTCAAAGCTGCTGAGAGACTGGAGACAAGAAGTTTTTGAAGTTGCCTGTTTGTTGGTCACAAGCAATAACAATACATTCTTAGGGTTTACTCAGCTTCCACTGAACTCCCAACTTTGACGTTAAGTGGACTGAGATCAGAATTTAACATCACTTTATAAATAAGCAATAATTCAATTCCCTCTTCCTTCTCTTCACCACAACATGCATCCAATCACAGTACTGATAAACTGCAATTAAAAATGCAGTTGCAGTACAAATTCATAGGCATGTGGCTTTGGGAAATACAAAATTTTTACTGAAATAATTTCAGAAGTATGGAGCAGAATAAAATGACTGTCAGTTCTTCCATATGCTCTTGTTCAGGCAGGTTAGGAATGTCATTTTGAAGTATTCCACAGGAACTCATAGAACTAGATTTGAGAGCAGACTTAATTTTTTAAGTTGATAGGCATTTGTCTTTTAATTTTTACCCTCTGATGTGTGTTAGCAACCAGTAAATGAAATTGAAATATTTCCAATTGATTTTCCTTTTAATCTACTTATCTCCTACTTATCTCCTTACTACTACAAAGTTCAGATCAAATATGGTACAGAGGCACAGCAACATAATAAAGCATTGCCAAGCATAACAAGCTGCCTTTCAAGGTACATTTTTTTTTAGTGACTTTTCTGCAGCCAAGAATAAAATTAAAAGAATGGGAGAAAGACAGAAAGGGGGAATTAGCACATTTGACTCAAATATAAGCAACCCACAAAATATGTTATGTATCAGGCAGATTCCCATCATCCTAGTTATCATCTTGGGCCAGACTGTATGTGGTTTCTCCCCAGATGTGCAGGATACAGAGGAAGATATTCTAGGACTACACAAAACAGCAAGTCTTTGAGGACATACAAGTAGGACCTACGAAGCACCCTGGCAAAAGCTCTAACTCTCAGCATGCTGCATTTCACACAGCACACAATTAAATTGTTGTACTCACTGATACTGGATGCTACAGACATCACATTGGATTCAGAGAAGGATCAGACCTTTTGGAGATGATAGATCTGTTACTGGGTATTACCCATAATGGCAAATGATACATCTATTTTAAAAATTCCCTCAACTGCTGGCACAATCTGGAAAGAAACTCCAGGGTAGAAACATAGGTTATATGATCTGGTCTTAAACTTTTCCCAAAGTACCATGCAACAGCAGCGAGGGGATCTGGGGCCAGATGGGCTGTTGGTCAGACATAGCTCTGTGTCTAAGTAGAAGATATCAATTAGTCTTTTGTTTGTTTATTGTCTCCCTTTACTCACTGCCATTTCAGATAGCACTCCCTTGCTCTGGTGTGGAAAAGATTTTGCTATCAGTAAGGGGTTATCAGTTCTTTATCAGTTAGCTATCAAAGGTTACCATGCATGGGCCAGAACCTCTGACGAAGGCAAGAGAGCTTTACCAGAAGAGCATCTGAAACAATAATGATATATGTGGGTTGAACTAAATTTTTTTTAAATTTTTTATTTTTATTTTTAGATTGAGATGCCAGTGACTTTCTTTTAAAGCTTCCTACATACTTTTCCTCCCAAATTTAAAGACAAAGAGACTGGACAGCATTAATTTTAAATTCCCAACATTGAAAGGACTGAAAGCTTTTGCAGAAGCTCTTAAAAGTTTATGTTGTTCCCTGTTATAACTGCTAATACTACATGATTGGCTTGTTAATATAGCTAACTCACCAGCAGCATTCACATTAATTTGCACCTTTTACTGTGTAACGGTAGTGCTATTTATTAGCCAGACAGCCCATTTTTAGTAATGCTATAGGAACAGAGTGTGCATTACACAACAGAACTAGGTTACACCTGCAGCTGACCATTTCTATATTTATGGCTGTCTGACATCTGTAATGAATGGCAAATGGAAAATACTTGCTTTTCACTTTGGCTCAGTAGGTTTTTTTTTTCATGTTTTAAAAATAAAAGTGAAGTGAAATACCTGGCATTAATTGGGGATTTTAAATATCTTCAAGTCTCTTGCCAAGGTGCCCTGGAGAAACAGAACAGATCCTTAGGGCAGTGCACAGGAAAGAAATCGTTAGCCAACCTCAACCATCACTGGAAAACTTGACTGAAAAGGCACAGATTGCATTGCAGTTCAATTTGTAATCATATCCAGCCCCTTTTACTTAAAATCTCAAGTACTAAGGCCCCTCATTGTATGGGTCTAACTTTAAGACGGGGAATTTACCATGTATTCCTAACAGAAGATCAAATGTTTTGCAAACTTTATGACAAACTGGTGGGCTTGAATGAAGTTAGGTAGTTCCTGATGTAATGTTTCATCTCACAGTTGTCATCTAATTATTATTGTTAACATGCAGAATCTATTTTTTTCTTCTCTCTCCCTCAATCATGCAACCATTTCAGTTACTATAAAAAGAAATCCTTTGCAAACCAAATAAAACTCAGGCTGAAACTGTCCATAGTACCAAATTCTTATCACTTAAGAGATTTGAGAATTTCTGTTTAATTGTAGCAGTATTTATGTAGCTGATCACTGAAAGGCCTGACTGAAGAGATACAGGAATTTCAACTGGATTTTTAAAAGTAGGATTTTAAAGAATAAGATTTTTAAAGAATTTAAAATAATTAAAGGAATTTAAAAAGAATTTTTAAAGAATAGGATTTAAAAAAACCAAAAAAACCCAGATTCAATTGCCTGCAGCACACTCAAAGATAAAGGAAATACATATTGAGATATATTTTTTTGGAGAATACAGTGACCAGAGCCAAAATAGCCAACTGTCACAAAGCTGGAAATACAGGCAGTAGATAGTCTGAGAATAATGAACAATGACCATGGTCTCCTTCTCTCTTGAAATCAGATCTTTTTGTTTTATCTTAAGGAATCCTTGATCAGGTACAAACAAAATGATTTTCAGATTTTAAGGAATAATCATATTGACTCAATTTGCATGAAATTCTTTTCTTATTTTTAGACAGGGACTTTGTATCAAAACTTAGATTCTAGGCCCTCTTCTTGTCCACAGAAGGGTAAAGTCTCCCTGTGAAAACAGCCACAGTGAGCATGGCTTTCAAGAGGAGAAGTACAAAGGCTGTCTCATAAAGGACTTTGTTCCTCTTGCATTACCTTTGGTCAACTGCAAGTAAAAGCGTTTCAGGGAGGCCAGAAGGAGATTTCTCCACTAGGCTGGAGAGAATCCAAAACACTTGAATTCAATGGAATTCATACCAGTTCTCCAGCATCAGCTTTTAAAACAAATCTTCCAAATGTCTATGTTCAGCTTCACTATTTGAAATGACCAAGATTTATTCTTCCTAGAGGCAAAACTAGGGGGATTTCCCATTCTAACATTCTTCTGCTATTTAGTAAAAAGCTTTGTAACCTTGTGACAGGGCATATATCACTCTCTGTAGAGATGCTGATACCACAGAGTTGGTAGGTGAATGCAACCATCAGAGTCTTTCAATCACACAGAGATTTGGAAATATGTGAAATGAAATAGAACAGAATGAAATCTACCAACAAATCCAGATTAATTGCCCTTCAAAGTTAGTAAATTTTGCTCTTTGGATTAATGAAAGATATCAACTGACAATGTCTTGGCTGGATTTTAATTTAATTTAAGTGTTCATAACCTGCATTTTTAATGACTGTTTTAGTGTGCACCATCATCTGAAGGATTTTACTGTCATTCTAATGCATGGGAAAAACATCACTTTCCATCAACTTCCTTTTCAAAACATCACATATATGTTTCCCTTTCATGTGTCTGCAGCACGGAATGGAGATTTGATAGACAAGGTATTAGCAAGGCTAATCATAATTTAATGAATGGAAACTCTGCCTTTAGTTCATCCTGACGGGGTTGGTAGTAGGGGTGGTTCTTTTGTTACTTCTTTTTGTTGTTGTTGTTGAGGGCATTCTTGTGGGTACAATTAAATTCGTGCCAAATTACCTGAAATAATTTGTGGTTATTAAATAAACCAGCCTCTGATGTGGAAAGTGCATTGTTCCCTGGCATTCCAGACTTCCCTTTTTTTTTTTTTTCCCACAAGAGATTGTAACAACTGATCTGTGACAATACTGCTTTGTGTATGTTGCCTCTTGGGTGGTGGAAGAAAAGACTAAACCATGCCACAAAACTGCACATATGATCTACAGCTGGCTTGTCACATTATGACCAAACAAAAACAATCTCTTGACTTACAAAAGCTCTTTAAGGAGGCATCACTCGCAAGGTTAACTACAGTGGTTGACAAAAGAGACAAGGTGCAAATGATTACTGTGTTTCCCTGACACTGAATGAAGTAAAAGTACTGTGTTGGCTCAGCCTGATTCTCCATTGGGTATTTATTTATATTTACCTGATTTCTAGGACTAGACTTCTAAATTTCCTAAGAATTGCAATTTCTTGTTTAACTAGAACCCTTTGCAACTTCATTATCTTTACATTCTGGTGTTTGACCAACTAGTTTTTGTAACGAGGCAAAGCTCATTTGTCCATGAACACGTTTTTTTATAAATGTGGAGCTGGACTGATTTTTTTCTCACAAAACCTGCCTTTCTTGGTCTTTCAGTGAGCAAGGATTCCATAACAGTATTTCTTCATCAGTTGTGTGTGACAGTTGCTTATGGTTCTTACTGCTCTGCCTTTCGAGGTTATTTTGCTATGAGATTTCTTATTCCTGAGTGTTTTACTACTTCCAATGGATTCAGCTGCAGGAATTCCATACTCACCACTTTACATTAGTGAGGGCAGACTGCGGTGTGTCTACATTGGCTGGTCATCCTATATATCAGGACTCACATCTTCTCCCATTTGTATTGGTCTGAGCCAAGAGTAACTCAACCAATATCAAATGGCAGGAAGTTGACACAGGACTGACATAAATGAGAGAAGAACCAAAAGGCCATGTTATGCTGTGGTGCTTCTGGGGCAACTCCATTAGCATAAACTATTTGAATTGGGTTTACACTAGTGCAAAAGAGAATTTAGAAAAATGCTACACTAACTCATTTCACTGCTCCACAAAATGAGCTGGAAAATCCCAACTAGTCTGTCAGGCTTTTTTTACATTTCCCATAGGAAGTATCCATTTTAACACAATCAATATCTTTTCAAGACACTTGTCAATCTGTTTGGCCAAACAACATTTACACAGTCAGCAAATTAAGAGGTAAAAGAAGATAATCAGGACCTCTCCAGGTACTTTCTTTCCACAAACAGTGTACAATGCTTAATTTCCTACCAGGAAATTATAGCGTCTACTGAGATTTCAAGATCTGATTAGTTTCAGAGGCTCAGGTTTTTTAAAAACCTGTAATTTAAAGTAAAGATATAAACATTACAGCCACCCTATGCTTGAAGTCTGGAGAAACCTGGTTACTGCAACCCCTTGGGGAAGAATGGGACCCTCTAGATTCTTGCAGATAAGGTATGAATAACATTCACATAAAGCTCAAAGATTGCCTAGATATACACATTTAAAATAATTATGGTAATTAAATAGAGTTGCAAGCAGCTATAGCTCCAGGCAACACCAGTTAAATGTAAAGAGAAAACATCTTCTGCATATGTTTGTGATTTATGTAATTACACGCTTCTACAAGCTACACACCATTCACTGGCAAACAGCCATCTCTTCTTTCATTACAGTTTAGCCACAGCAAGTAACATACTTCATCTGTTTGAAATACTCCACTTAATAATGCCACCGAGGATGTATACAACAACACTGTGGAGTGAATGCGAAAAAATTAGATGTCACTCGGCTCCGTGTGTGTGTGCGCGTTAAAAATAGCTGTTCTGGGCCTGTTTCTGACGTACATCATGAATGACTCCATTTCAGACAACTAAATTACACCTTATGTCAGTGAGAAATGAGTAAAATCCAAGGTGTGTTTCGTGTATGAGATTATGTGTTTGCTCTTGAGAATGACTGCTTTTCTCAATGTAGTAATTTTTGAAAATTAAACTGTACTGGGCCATTCTGAGGCAAGTCCTTACCAAATCCAGTGAGAGAAGAGCAAATGAAAATGTTACCTGAACAAAAATGGATTCAAAACTCAAGAAGCCTCCCTAGTGCACAAGCTTCCCTCTGCCAATAGAAGCTCATACAAAGGATTTCCTTCGTATTTCGGAGATCCAGCCTCTGGACTACCCTCACACGCTCACTAGAAACTTTTAGCCAAGCTTCGGTTAACATTTTCAAGGCATTAAAAAGGAAAATGAGAAGGAAAAAGTAAATATTTTTTTCGCATTTCATCAGACTTTCAGATTTTTTACTACTCAGTATAGAACTTGAGTCCATCAGGTTACCTGTCCAGTGTGTATTTTTTCAGAATAAAAGGCATCTGACTGTTGTTCTCTTTAAACCAGTTTCACCAGACACAACTGATTTTGCAGTTCTCTATAAAGCCTAGTTTATTTGTTCATATGTAAGAGATGAACTAAGTACAAGACATTGTCCTAGTACAACAGTGTGTGTGTAAATGGGAGGAAATATGCTTGGTCACTAGAAATGAAAAGCTGTGCCTGTAAAATTACGTACAATTTATTATAAATATTATATTTTGCTTCTGCAGTTGCTTTTCCATTTAGGTGTGCAATTGTGTCTTGAACTATTTCATATTTGAAGTCATGTATAATCTCAAAGTTGCCGTTATGGAAAATATTTCTAAGTATGCTCTGCTGCTGATGACACAGTGCCTAAGTACATAGCTAAGAGAGACATTATACTCTATACATGATATTTACAGTATACATAATCCAGACTCCAGTGTGATATCTGAGACCTAGTTGAAAATTCATTTCTGCTGAACTCGAAAATGTATAAGACATCGATATTTGTCCTTTCCTCAACTTTTCATTTCAATGCCAATACTCTGTTACTCTTAATATACTTTCTGGCTCTTCACTGTATCTCTAAAGGATTTCAGATTAAGATTTAAGATTTTTTTTTTTTTTTTTAAATTTCATTCCCTGCCCCCACCCAACTGCTGGAAATGAGGAAACCTACAGTTTAGGGCACTGAGAGACAGGTGTTCTTGCCCCTCCTTTCCCCTGAAAGCTCTGCTCTGTTCTCACCACTAAACTGCAAAATTTATCTGTTAGAGTCAATATGCATCTTCTGTTCATGCAGAAAATTATTATTCTTTTCCTAAAACCTTATATTTTATTTAGAAAGCTGACATGCTCTTTTCTTTTTAAACTCTCTTTGACAGAGAATAACACGAAAAATTCCCCACACAGTTGTCAGTAGTCTCCAGATTAGGATTGCTGAGTTGCCTATGACAGGAAGAACCAAACCTCAGTTTTTGCCCCAGTTCACCCTGACCTGAGTCCTGCATCCAAATCTTGCACATTCTGGGACTGACTACAATTTACTCAGTACCATGGGAAGAAAAAAACAAAACAAAAACAAGCAAGGAAAAACCTCCAACACACAAGGCAAACACATCTTTAGTTAAGGCAACTTCTTTATAGATATTCTTATTCCTATGACTTCTAGATACTTTCCCAAATCTGGATTGAGTTGGAGCAAAAAGATCCAATCTGAAGGCAATGCTTCCTTATTTTAGCCAACAGCTGGAAGCACAGCAGCCCAGAGGGAAAAGCAAAAAGAGTTGCAGCATCCTGGCCTCAGAGATGACTTGTTTTAGGAAGATGCAGAAAGCCATGTGAAGGCAAGCACCATGTTGTGGCTCATGGGCCACAGGCCACCTGCCAAGGCCAAAACTGAACGAATGCTGCTTGAAGTGCTCAGGATCAGCCGTGGGCATAGCAGCCACTGTTAGAGGCATGTCCCTGTCCTGTGCTGGCCCGAGAATGTTAGACTAGAATCAAATGAACCACACCATTCTGCACATACTAGACCAAGATAATAAACTAGAAGCAGGGTGATCCAAGGGTTTAAACCATTTTGGGGCAAGAAATACCTTTTCCTCTGTGTTTTTGTGCAGTACAAGTGTGTGACTGAGCTTTTCAGGCACTGTTACAATGACAAAGTAATTGAGGTCACAACAACTTAAACTGTCGTCAAATCCATTGCATGTATGCTTGGAGTGTTTGTGCTCTTTAGTCCACAGAACATGATCTGTTACTTACAGTTTCTGGCACCGTCTAAGGGCTCAGATGCATCAACAAAACCCGTACTTCTCTGTGGCACTGCAAGGCACTGCTCATGATGGATGGACAGAAGGATGTAGCATATCCACAATTCGTGGCAATGCTATGCAGAACAGTCACGTTATCTCTGCAAATCACCACCTTCAATCCTGGGGGAAAGAAACAATTGATGATGTGATTCCCAAAAAAATAATATGAGAATTAGGAATTTAATAAGATTTAGACGTTTAATGCTCTTAGCTAAGAATAAGAATAAGGCTTTGTGCCATCTTTCTCTTGATTTGCCAGAGAAGAGAAAGTGGTGCAGAAGCATGAAATCAAGACAGGTCAAAGCATCAATGAATATCCTGAGCACTTTCTAACAAGAGCAGCCATCTCTGTGTTCAACTTGAGGGGAAGTGTCTGGATGAGGAGACTGGAGCCTGCAAGGTGAAGTAACATTCAGTGTGTCTCAAATGGTTCCCAACTTGCAAGCATTGGCCAGTAAAACCTCCCAAGTGACCTATTGTTTTCTTAGTGAAGACCACTTGCTTCTGGATTTTGACTCCATGAGAGAATAAAGGATAAATAAACCTCGAGGGCACACTGCCACAGTTTTGCCCCTGTTGTGGCAAGAGAAAGGCAGTACTTTTTTTTTAATTTTCTTTTTCAGTTTTGTCTGCTATATTTTTGACTAAACCCCTGGGGATCTGAGTAAGAAGAGATTTTTTGTAAATTAAGAAAGTAGATAAATAGAGGCTTTTCAAAAGGCATTTCCCCATCATTCTTGCTAAAGGAAAGCAGGTGTTTGGCTCAAAGGGACTTGTTCTCTTGATAGTGCAGTAACAGAGTGAAACTGCATTGTCCCCTAAAGCAAAAATAAATAACTTCAGAAAACATGAGAACTGAGCCCTTGGTGAGGAGGTGAAATGGGTGTCCACCCTCTTGAACTAATTTATAACACCAAAGATGTCAAGTGACATGATGAACGAAGAAATGATTTGTGACTGAGAAAAGCTTTGCAGAGATCCCAGAGGCTTGGCCAAAGGCAACTTCATCTTGATAGAAGTGATCGACTGCCAAGCTAAAGAGAACTGTTAAGACTCTCATCTGGGAAAAGGGGGAGAGTTGCATTTTCAAACTGTGGACCCACTTATCCATAGCCTTTGCCAGAGCCAGGATGAAAGCACGCCAAGCATTTAGCCTATTCACTGGGTGCCCTTTGGAAGGACACATAAATCTTAAGGAAAGGTTTCGGTACTTTAAATACATCGCAAGCAAAATAGTACCAGCAGTCCAACTTTAGAAAGAATGCAACAAATGGGTATCTAGCTCTCCAAGTACTTGGCACAAAGTGGAACTCTACACAGAGGTTGTTTAAAACTTGTGCCCAAGTGCTTACTTATCTGCAGAGCTTCCTTACCGTCTGATTCTTCTAAGAACCCTGGTTTGCATGATCAGAGCCTGTCATTCTCATGGCAGTGTCAAGGCCAAAACCAGTTTATACAATTGAAATCAAGCATGCCAGTTTACACGTTCCAGTTTAGACCAGTGGTTACCACTTGCAGCGAGATTGCCACATTTGGGGCCAGATTCACAGAGCACACAATTAGGCAGCTACACTGCTTTATGTCAGCAGTGGATCAGCCTGTTGAGCCAAGGCTGTGGGATGCTTTGTGTCATCCACATACCCTCCTGCAATTAGGAGAGCAAAGAGATATTGCAACACAGCATAGGAACACGTCCTGCAATTCAGGCGTGGGCAAAAGATGTCAGCACTGATATAAAATTGACATTTGTGTGATGTGGTCATTCCTTATCTATTGCAAAAAAAAAAAAGTAACAAGTCAATATTCCAGAGTTAAGGATCTAACCATTCCGGTTTACAGGGCTATAATTCAGCCTAGGGTAACATGTTGCACACCAGAGGAATTTAGCCTTTGACCTGATTAGATGCCAGAATCATCCAGTCCTATTCTACGTGTGAAACTTCACACAGCTCTAATTACTGAAGCCCCGAAGAAAAAGGCCAGAGGTGCTACAAAGCTGGCAGGTATTAAAAAAAGTCAGAGGTAGCTGCTCCTTATGTTACTCTGTGCCTCCTGAGAAACAATGGTTCAGAAATCATATAGTTTTTCATGGGAAGACTTTCTAAAGGTGAAAGGGTGAGATTTGATGTCTAAATCCTACCTGTAACTATGAAAATCCCCCCTTTGTCTAGAGTTAACAGAGCACTTGAGAACCTAATGAAACATAGGTTTTAATTATGACATTTGGGAAATTACTCACAAAGATCTTGTTATTGCTGTTGAGAGCAGCTCATTTTCTAATGATGTTGAACAATTGCACACAAGAAAAGGTAATTAATATGAACAGAAATGAAAGAAAAGCTCAGAATGAAATGTACTGAAGTCAAGAAACACCAAGGAATCTCCATACAAAAAAGCTGAACTCATACCACCGTATTGGTACTACACAACTAGAGAATTATATTTCAGAGTGGGAAATGAGTAGTCTGAGCAATCACAGGTGCCATCATGGGCTGTTACTCAATACCAGAACCTAGGAAAAAACAGTAAGGTTAAATTAAAGACCCCTCAAGATAAAGGGAAAACAGAATAAAATACACCTGAGGCCTGTCAAAGGTACACTACACACTACTACATGAAAAAAGAAATTATCTGGCTTTCAGGAAATCGTTGGATATGTTTCCAAGGGAAAAAAAATAGTACTGAGAAAGTGAATATTAGTTCCAACATTTCAATAGATATAACAAACCAAATAAGAACTGATGATATTAAAAGGAACCCCCAAAAACACAGCAAAGCACAAACCTGAAGGACTGGAAGGTTATGAGATGGTCATGTAAAAAACATTAGTCTGGAGCAGGATATATTTAATACTTTCATTAATGACTTCAGAAACAATCAATAGAAATGCTCAATTCAAAGTTGCTGATCACATGAAGCTGGGGAGCTTTGTCCATGCTGAGGAAGGCAGGAGGATTGCACAGGAATGATCTTAACAGGATTCAGCTGTGTGGACAGCAGTAGGTCAGCAAGGGAAAAACAGAATTTCCTTTCCAAGCTCAGAGACTGTGATTTAGGCGACAAAGGAGGAAAATGAGCATGGTACACAATCAGCACTTAAAAAAAGCAAATGCAACCTCTCAAGGCTTCAAGCAAAGTAGAAAAGGAAATTACTGAAACTATTGCACCATGCTCTAGTACCAATGCACCTGAGGCCATGCATACAAATGCTCATTACTGACATTCAAGAAAGCTGAAAGACTGGAAAACATACAAAGAAGGTCTATTCAGATGATAAGAGGAATAGGTAGCCTCTCTTATGAGAGAAAATTAAGACAACTTGGCTTATTGGCTTATAACTTCACGAAATATAGGCCAAGAGTGCATGTGTTCAATTATTTTATCTGTGCTTGGTAGCATAGGCAGCAAAGAGTTCAGCACAGCCACCAGTGCAATTGAAAAGTAGGAGAATGTTTGAAACTGTCCCAGCAGTGGGATTCTGGCACAGCTTTCCAGCAGGGACATTAGATTTACAAACAGAATTACAGTGTTGTAGTTGTCTGCCCCAGCAAGGGAGCTGAGTCAGTGAGCCCAAAGTCTTGCTTTTGTCAGAGCTTTCTGATAATCAGACGCTCAAACCACAGCAGTGCTGTGGTCTGCAATCAGTGGCTCTGGCACAGAGCATCACCGTGGTACCCAGCATGCTGGGACACTGCTGCACAAGGCCACAAGCACAGCAGAGCTCTGTAACTCAGTACACATCGGCCCACAGGATCTGATGCCAGGCCCCAAACCGTATTTCTTGATGTAAATTGAATACATAAGTTGTCATGGATTTTGGATGTATTGAGAAGACTTGTGCAAGACTGCTTCCTTCAATGATTTTGATCTTTTAATTCCACTTTTTAATCACAGTATCTGTTGCAACGGTTTTCCTTTCTTTTGATTTCATGATGGAAGGCATAATTTTCCTCTGACATAAGAGATTAGAAACAGTAAAGGAATACTAGGAATTATTCTAAATATTGAGGAGAAAAAGGTTGCAATGATATTATTCTAAAAGAATTTCTCTTACTAAACTGTTGTTTCATGGCCTATTCGGAGCAAATCCATGAATTCTAGCTCTATTTTTCCCCCTGTCTACACTAAAAGGGATACAAACTTATTGAAGAAAATAAGAGATACAAAATGCAGTGCCATGACCTTCATTAAAAACAGATCAGCCTGAATATTTTTGTTCATTTTTTTCAGGACCTAAAAAGCCCTGATGAAAAGAGCTGGTGCATTGTGCTGCCTGTGCTTTTCATGGAACTTCCTAGAAGGGATCAATGAGGGGGAAAAAAAAAATAAATGTTCAGGGATAGCTTGATTGAAGTATGAACCAGAGGTCCTGCTAAAGTAGAGGCACGAATCTTGATCCAGTTACTCGCTTTAGCCATTGGTTACATATGATCCCACAGAACTAGCACGATGCAAAGCTAAAGGGGTTTAGCTTAGTTATGTTTTCAAAACTGTCTCAGCCTTTGAAATGTCACTGTTTTATTCAAAGAGAGGATTAAGAAGAAGTTACTATTCTTTATACTGTTTCAAATACACTGGAAAGCTGCTTCAAAGCATCAAAACCCTGCCTCAAGCCCCCTGGTTCTGTTTTATATCCCACAGAAGTGTCCTGAGGTCCTTTGTAAATACTTCAATTTTCTATGATAATGAATGAGCAATGAAACGAGACTCTTGTTCTCAGTGATACTGTTTGGTATTTATAATTGTGGCATTATTACTTCCACAGGTTACATAGCCTTCGTAGAGAAGTGGGTTTCATTTAATTTACTAAGAATGACAAGTAAAGATAGAAAGCAATCGACAGAGATGGGAGATTATTTGGAGGATATTTTAAAATTAGCTTTCTGATAACTATTATATGACCCCAGGTTAAACAGGGGTTTCCCATAACACATCTGGGTCATTTAATTTCACTAGTTAACATAAACATCATAAACACTGCATCTGTGTTATGATGATCCAGTAACCTGTTGCCTACATCTTCATGAAATGAAATAAAACAGCATATGGGCTAAAACAAAACCAAGCTGAGTTACAAACAGTGAACAAGTCAAGGTACATTTTCAACATTTATGCTTCTAATGAATGTGTACAATGTTTCACCATTTAGCAAACTAATAAAGTTTTACATTTTTTTCCTGTGAACAACGAAGAAGAGGCAAGGTGAAAAAAGTACTGTATACGTAATTACTGATCCAAAAAGCCAGAACACTTCAGGGATATGTAGTATACTGCATATTCATTCACATAATCTGAATATAAAAACTCAGATTTGACTGATTTTTCTGAAAAATCCATCTTTTATTTTTCACTTTTTTTTTTTTTCAAAAACTGGACCAATTTCATTCACTTTAAAGCCGAGAAGACAAAAAACTGTGACATGATATAATTTCAGTATATCTTCTTTTCAAATTGTTTCTACTGATATTGTGTTCTAGAAACTGAAATACAAGTTGTCAAACTATGATAAGTCAGGCAGAATCAGTCTGCAGTGTGATTTGTAATATTCATTGGATTTTGTCAGTTCTTCAGTTTACAGTAGTTCCTTAAAAGACTTTACCAGTGGCCAGGTGAAAGGCTTTATTTCTAGCTTTAAGCCCTTTTTAGTCTTAAGATGGATAAAAAAGGGATCATCACCTCAGTCTATTCAGATAGGGTGTACTTCTTTGTGTCTCTCAGATCACTGAATTTATTTCTGCCTCTAACTTAAACATGGAATTTTAGTGGGAAGGTCTTAAGACCTGTCATGACAGCTAAGTAAGTAGCACATTGCTCAGCAGCTCCATGTCCTACAGGCTTAATCAGAATTATAGACCTAGGAACTGATTATCTTTTTTTTTCTGTTGGGTGCCAAAACTTCCATGAGTAATTGGGTAAAAAATTTTTTTTGAGAGCTGTACAATTTTTTTCTTTTCCTGGCAGAACCATAAAGAAAGAATTATTTCCAGTTCAATATTGGAACACCTATATGTAATGATTTTTTAAAAGGTGGGAAATACGTTTCACCACAAAAACTATTTCTTCTACAAATGACAACACTTGTTACTTATTTCTACTGCAGTGAAAATTCCTATGAAAAATGGCCAGAAACAGAGTTTTATGTATGAACAATATTCTGCATACAAGAGAAAAAACTCTTAAGAAAAACACAGTAATTTTTTGTGGGTCTTATAATTTTCCTTAGGTGTCCCATCAAAAAAACCCAATTCTAATGTAATGACCAGCCAGGATTTTCATAAGCTTCTACTATAAAATGACCAGTTCGTAATTCAACCAAAAATAGTGTTAGAACTAATATCTTTATTTGTAAAAAGGTAAAAGGAGAGAGAAATGTCCACTGCATCCTGGTAATGTGTCACATGGGCCAAATGATCTTGTTTCTGTCAAACACCCTACTCAATCCTTGTCTATTTGTTGGTTATCAACATTTAGAAAATGGAGGATATTTTTACTGGGGTTCTTCTGTTGGAAAAAATTAAACAGTTGGTAACCTTTTAAAGTTTTAATTTTGATTTAATGCTGTCTTGTGTCTGACTTATGACAGAATGTCAAAGAAATGCGCTTGAGGAACCCATTCTGACAATATCAAGACATTGCATCTAACTTTACAATACACTAATGGCTTGCAGACAACTTCTCCTTCTTTGTTTATTATGCAAGGAAGTGGCTGCCTTCTCATGGGACACTGGCCCATCTGTTAGACAGCCAGCAAGATCAGGAACAGAGCTGTTTTGTTAGATTAAAAATGGCAAGACATTATTTTCTAGTATTCTTTCCTACATATTGCAACAGTGATTGACAACACTTCACCAAATTGGGCCAAAATTATGCCAGCAAGTTAAAAATATACAGGGCATAAATACCAAATATAAAAACACAAGAGAACCAGTTTGGAAAACCATTAAGTCCACTGCAAAACTGTGCATTTGCAAACTCTGCTCAGCAATATGGAGGGCTTAACTGAAGGAAATAATTAATTGATCAGTTAAGAGATATTTATAAAGCACAGCTGGACAAGACTTTAAACAGAGGATCACCCAAAGCTAAAAGTCTTGAACGAGAAGTTTTTTGGCAGCAAGTGGGTTTTTAAAAGCTTAAATTTCTTAACATGAGACCAGAGCTGCACTCTGTGAAACATCACTGTCTCAAAAGAAATTACCTCCTCCATTTTCAAGAAGAGCCTGTGATGTGGAAAGTAAGGATGACTGGACTACATAGGCCCAGTTGTTCTTTAGTGAGGTTGGAGAGTTGTTCTCTGTAACTCACCTCATAATTTGTAAAATGGGAACAGCAATACTGTTTTCAATAGAGCCATTTTGGGAATTCTATTAAAATATCTAGAGATGGCAAGATATCACAAGAGATCAAAAAAATGTTTGAAAAGTATCCACTGCAAATGTCTTTAAGATTACAGCAGAATAAGAAACAAAAAGATGATGGGAGATCAACTGTGTAAAGACCTAGATAGAAAGGCATCTAAACATGTTCTTCTTGATTTTTATCCAGAATCATGTTTTATCTTGAGCTCAAATCCTTTTCTTAATAGCTATAGTTTTTCTGAATAAATTTCACATTTACCAAATGAGTCCTGAAGTTTTAGCAAGATTGACTTGAAATAATTTTAACATAACATAACTCTCCAGTCAACCTTGTGAGAGGAGCATGGGTGTGGGTAGGGTACTGCTGCTGAAAACTTTCATAACTCTTCCAGATTTCAGTAGTGTGAGCACTCAAATGCTTGTGGGAAAGCAGGGTGAAATGAGTACTTAATTCTATTGTACTTCATACAATTTCTGCTACCCGACAAAACCAGTCCAGGAAAGACATAGGTCTGCAATATGATCTGATCCCACTACAGCACTTAGTCTGAATGATGATAATAGCTCAAGAAGAAGTTAGTACTGACTGGAAGAAACCAAATCTAATGTGCGTTGGCCGAGCTGGAAGCAATCTCTTATGGCACTCATATACAGAATATGGGAATTTCAGACAGTGAAGCTTAAGGAACCAATTCATGAAGAAAGAACAAAGATAAAAATAGTTGCTGCAGGCCTTTGAAAGGAAATCTGGAGAAAATGTTAATAATATAAGTGCAGGACCAGCAAGGAGGTAGGGTGGGTGCACTCATCAGCTGTGGGAGCATAGTCATCATATATAAGCTGTGATGTGATGGTCTACAAATTGCAGGATTCCATCTGAAAAACTAAAATCAAAACCACACATAGCCAGCTCATGACAGGAACCGAAGGAAGATGAAAAGAATAAGCAACTTTCCTGAGCCCTCCTCTTTCACTGCAGACCCAGTGTTCCTGCTTTCCTGTTTCCAGCTACAGTGCAACTCCCTGATTCTTTCACTTGGGGAAGTTCCCAAAGCACAGGCCACAGCATCCCTCGAGTGCAATGAAGAGGAAGACAAGCAAACAGAAGGCATGTGATGAAGGTACAGCTCTATGAGAGACGTAGATGAGCCAAAGTTTAACTGAGAACCAGCACAATGCTTCAACAGACAAGGTCACCACGTCAGAGTTTGCCATAACCATGGGCCAAAGTTTGGTTCAAATCATTATGCAGAAATATTTGACAAGGCAGAGATGTTCTGCAGTCACCACACCAAGCAGTAGGGGACATAAGAAACCTGGAACTGTAGCAACAGGTATGGAAGACAGAGAGTAAAAAATGGGATCGGAAAGCACCCAGCTTGGTAATAGATTCCCACTTGGATCATGAAGATTTCTCCAGAATAAACAGCAAGGACTCTACTATACCTAGGGGCTCAGCCAGAGCCATCCAGCCCTGGAAGTCCTCTGCATAGAGTTTAGCTTGGTGTCCCCAAGGGGCTTTTATGAACACACGATACATTTGTATTCAGTCCCCTGTACCATGTTTCCTTTCTCTGTGTCATGCTCTGGTTTTGCAGGATAGAGTTGGACGGTATTTCTGTGAATCCCTTCTGTTGGAGCAAGAATACATAAACATTTTCCTTAGTGTACAGCCTCAGGCCATCACCCTTTAGCTGCCCCAAGTAACTCTGAGGGCACAGCTGCTGGAATCACACACTGTTCATGGCACAAAGGCAGCGTTTGCTGAGAAAAGAAACCCATTTCATAATTGGCACAGAGACTGCCTATCAGCTGGCCACATGTGCATCTCATGCCATCTTAAAGATTCCTGAAAATGAGACTGACACTTCTTCTTTTCTTTTACTGTGCAAAAGGTAAGCTGATTTGAGTAGCCCAAAGCATCTTGTTAACCAACTCTCTATTTTCAGTGTTAGCCTGGGTTTGACATTGTTCCTGAAAGCATGAGCCAGAACCAGCACAGACAGTAGTTGTTTTAGCATATAAGTACTTTTGGAATCAAGGCTTTGGCATCTCTTTCATCAGGAAACCTATTCTAAGGAATGCTGCTTTTATCTAGCAGATGTTTTGCTAAAGAATTTGCTTTGTCCTTTGCAAAATATGGCTCAGAGCCCATATACACTCCACAGTGGAGATAAGAGTGTTGTTTTTAAGGTAATGAGTGGAAGTCTCTTTCCCCACAGAAAGCTCTTTAGGAATCTTTGACTGTGAAGAAACAAGCATTTCCCAATGAGGATCTGGAATGTCATTTGTAAACAGTTCACATTTAGATGAAATTTTTACTACATGAATTACTCTTTCCTTAACTGAAAGAGCGAAGTTGAACATGTAAAAGGATAATTAAAAAATCAGCTGGGTAAAAAGTTTGCAAGAAACAGCTTTTTAAACAGATTTAATCCCTTTCTCTGCTCAGAAATTATCTACAGTCAGTCTTTTGTTATTAATTCCTTCGGTACTCATCTTTGTTAGTCAGAAGTTTTGTGCAAACAAATTTCTCCCTACTCATTGCACACCAAATGCTGACTGTAAGTGTTCTCTTTAACATTTTAATATGTTCACCACTTGATAGGTTCAAGCTGTGCAATTGGGTGTCTAAGTCACATGGTGTTGTTTATGTTCTCAGAATCCTTTTGCCCCTAATGATTTTCATATGGTCGAGACATAATTTTTGTTTTATGATTAAATGAAACTTGGCTCAGAGGAGCCAAAATTAATTTTTCAGGAGCATTTTGTACAAACAAAACTCCACTGACATAAACACATTAAAAAGGGATTGTGAATACAGCCAGAGTGAAAAAAAAAATCTATTTAGAAGACGCCAAAGTGCAAGAATATTTTTTGTCCTAACGGGTCCAATAGCCATTTTTGTTCTCATCAGTCCCTAAATGCCATAGATTGCAAACTTTCTTGATTCAGCACGAGCTCATACATAACCTGTGGGTTTTACATAATGTAAACCTTCACATAGAACAATTTTACTAAAAATGTGAAGAAAAATATATAATTTCACACCGCTATTTGTGCACAAATATTTCCAGAGCCAGTTGTAGTTCTGCCAACTCTGGACAATAAATAATTTTTTTATTTCCATTCTCCTAGGAAAGCAGCTTTCTTTAAAACAAACCTTCACAATACATGTTGTTTGCTACCATTTCAAGGCCTGCTACACTAATGGAAAAGAATGTGCTAAATGTAGCATTATCATGCAGGTCAGGCAGGGCAGCCCGGTACACATTTTCCCACAATCTCTGCTCATTAACATCTAGTTCTCCCATTGTGCAGATTTTTGGCTCTGTTCCATCAGAGCAGAGAAGAAAAATGTTTACAATATGCAAACTTGGAGGGACACAAAAAAAAGGGGGGCTTTGAAATGTCAGTCCTTTGGGATGAAAAGTTTCAAAGGGGAAGGTAAGTCAAAGGTTACTAATGGGATGTCTGCAACACCTGCTTTCAGTGGAGGTTTCATAAACAATCTTTACTTCTCAAGAACAGCTTGGCCTAGACAAAAATACCAGCTAAAATATCTGTGGCTGGCTTGAGCAGCCTGGTACCTATGAACAGAAAGGTCAGGTTTGTTATATCCTAACATGGCCTCTCACCCTGCTTTTATTGATAAAATGAGATTGCCTCAGTGGCCAACATTTCTTTTCACATGTTAAAGTGGAAGGCACTGGACGGGGCATGCTCAGCCTCTGCAGGCGAGGAGGAGGAGGGGGAGAAGGAAGGTGATGCTCAGCATCACTGCTGTAGAAAGCTCTGCTCTCTGAAGAAGAGCCAAACTGCTGCACGTGGGAGTGAGTTCTGCAAATTTCAGAAGTTTCCCAGCTTAGCTAAATGTTCCTCATGAGGCACTTTTGGTAATTGCAAGCAAGTTTCACAACCGTCATAACAACTCAGAGACCTGTACTAATTTTCCCCTGAAAACTAATGCATGTTTCTAAGATTTTAACATGGAGAAGGCACGTGAAATCCTGCTAAATATTCATCAGATCACTACAGAACCTTAACACAAACCTTAAGCCTTTACAAATGTCTTTTACTGAGAAAACATTCCTGAAACTGAAAAGCAATACCTTCCTCTCAAAGGCAGTGACCCAGGAACAGGGTTGTGTAAAATGCTTGTCCTACACAGAGAGATCCTGCAGCAAAATTGGCATCTGAGTCCCCAGAAACAACTTCAGGCCCCCCCCCCCCCCCCCCCAAGACATCACCCTTGTTGTCCAGCAAAAAAGTGTGGCAGCATCTACAAAAGCTCAAAAATTTTCCATTTTAGTATAGAAGGAAGGAGAAAGCAGCACAATAGATAAAGCCACAAGTTGGCACCTGGATCTGATTATACATGAAAACAATAACCCATAAAGCTTTCCCACTTTTTTTTATAGCAGAGGTAATTGCATTTACCTGAAGTTGGTGTTGAAACAGCAAAAAGGATGACATTTCCTCCACAGTAAAATATTTTCAAATGTTATCTGCTCTCTTGTTATTGTCATATATAATTTCTGATCAATAGCAACCAATATAACTGCTTCAGCAGGAACTCTATTATTAACCATTACCAAATCAAGTCCATTTTGGCACTCTGTGCTTATCCCCAGTGTTGAAAACAAAAAGCCCCAAGATGATGAAGATGATGATGGGTATTACAATAGATATTGGCACAAATAGAATCCCAAGAAGTTTTAGGGAAAATAGCTTTTAGGCTTTACTATAATTTACAGTATGTGGAACATGCATGTTGGCCACAGGTGATAGCAAATCAAATCTGATCACTTCAGCTGAATTTTATTTTTTAAACTGATAATCAGTCACTGTTTCTATTTTTCCAGAGAATTGTCAGCACCATTATCCACCTCAAATGCCATGGCTGGGGAGCAGGGACATACCCACTTGTAGAGGACACAGATGCAGCATACAGTTCTTAAGGGAAATACCAAATGTATTTCTACACATGCATTTATTCAGACAGAAATTTTTCTATTCAATATCTTTTTGTAAGCTGTAACTGTCGTAAAAAAGAGATCAAGTACACTAATCTGGATACATCTTTGTGGTAATGATGATTCAGTCACATTATGTCTAAACTGGATTGTACCTGGCCAGCTCAGAGCATAAGCAGAAGACAGAATAATTCAGGACTAACAGCCATGAAGAATGTAATGTATTTTAGAAAAGTCAGACAATGGATGCTTTTAATGCAGTTTACAGATGGCAGAAACCATTTGTTTCATGTGCAAACTGAAAGCTGGACAGCAAAGTAAACTCAGAGAGTGCATTCTGTATGCCTTACAAATATAATCCAAGTTTATTTATAAATACACGAGAAGCTGAGAAATGTCTTCAATAAACTATTTGCATTTTTCATTTTTCTTGTTTGCAGATATGCAACTTTAGAACTTCATCTGGAGAGCTTAAGAAGGTTTAAATACATTTATAAGGATGACCCTGCTTATTTCACAGAAGTTTTCCCTCCCATGAATTCATTGAGCTTTCAATGTGTTCAGTGGAGCTGTTTCTTTTTACACTGGACTGAGATCAGAATAGGCTCTTTTGTAAATGGTATGTCAAGAAACATCTTTAAGTCAAATGTAAGCCTTTAAAGCAAAGGTTCTGCTTTTGGTTTACATAATGATATGCTATGGAGAATAGCTTTCCTATTTTATATTCCTTCCCTGCTTCTCACACTGCCCATGACTCTTATGTGCTGCTTTAGATCTTTCCTTCTTGCTGTTCTTAGTAGAAACCACATTTCATTTGTGCCCTTGAAACAGCATATCAATGCATTCAAACTTCCTGCTTTTTGACTGGAAAAGCATTCAGAATTGCTGGTAGGACTTTCAGTTGGCCAGATGGCTGATCAGCTCACATTATCATCTGCACAACGATGGGAGGAAGCACTGAAGAGCCAGCACTGGCTCCATCACTGTCTGCTCAGTAGGACTCTCAGCATAAGCACTCACTCTGGTTTGCCCCAAGTTGTTACAAGGAAGTCAGGTACCAATGTACAGGTGTTAAATCAGATGATCCCATACCTGACCAATGTCATCCCCCTCACTGTGTAATAAACAGACCAATTAAAAAACGTTTGAGCACCAGCTTAACTGCTCAGAAATGGAAGCACTGGAGCATCAGTGTGAGCTGGATATCTACCACTTGGGCTTTCTTCAAACCTTCAGGTTTCAGTATTCTGTGCATAACAGAAATGCTGACATATCACTACTTTTTTTTGCGTGCAACTGCTCAGAACTAAAATTTACCACTTGAACAGTCAAGGGCATTGCTTATTTTCTTATCAGATTCAGCACCTGAGCAATATTCATCTGCATCAGTTCTTTCAGTAACCTGTTTCACTCTTCAGGACTGGATTTTTGTAGGAAATCACTCTGTAAGGGTAGGGCTCTGGAAAGGGGCTTAGCAGAGAAACACGAATATATTGTACGGGAAGCCCATCTCCCTTAGGGCA
This sequence comes from Coloeus monedula, assembly GCF_965178545.1. NCBI lineage: Eukaryota > Metazoa > Chordata > Aves > Passeriformes > Corvidae > Coloeus > Coloeus monedula. The sequence continues at coordinate 28,031,811 of NC_138782.1, read as the reverse complement.
AAAATCTCAGCTAAAGCACCTTGGCAGCATATTAATAGCTATAAAAGACTCTTTCTTTGCTGACCACAAATATGCTGTGGTCAACAAGAGGTCTACTCACTGTTTTGTTAAAAACAGTGATGATTTATTTTGCTTCAGCCATGTGTGAAACTAGTCACCACATTGTGAATAATAATATCCTCTTAGTCTCAATGGAGCTCTTTTCATACAGAAACATCCACAAAGCATTTAGCTAAATACTTGATATGGCAATCCACTGGCTGACCACTGAAATATAGCCATATCTGGGATGGAACAGTGTAGCTATACAACAATGCATGGCACCAGAGGAGACAAAGAGTAGACAAAATAATCCATTAGGAACCAAAGCAAGAGCTGGAGTAAATATAACTCTGTCAATTAAGCATGAGCAGCAAGCAGAGCTAAAATTATAAATTTGAAGAGCACCCTGGAATCTCTATGCCTACAGGAAACCAGGAGTTTATACAGCTCCTTGAGAGGATGAACTCCCAACTGCACAGTGCCCTCTACTGTGAAATGAAATCCATAGAGACTCAGAGGGGAGAAAACTGTATTAAATCACTTGGCCTGCTCGGTTTCTGCACCACTATCCTGAGGTTGTAAAATCTCAGAAGAACTGAACTGGGCATGCAGGATCAAGCTGGAGCAGTCAGCTCCGTGTAGGATAGCTTGGCATCTGCTAAGCCTGCTCTCCATAACTCTTTCAAAAATGGCAAAGGGGATGTGTACAAGAAAATATAGTGATTTAGTGCCTTTTAAACATCTACAGTTCTAGTAGTTTTGCTATTGAGTGGGGTTTATTCATCTCAGTAACAGTTTACAATACAGGCAAAACTACAGAACTGTATTTCTTGTTGCACCTTTGAGTGGCAAACAATGCCCAGTTGGCTAGATCTTGCTATGTGGGCGGGAAAAAAAACATGATTGCTTCAGAGAAAAAATATAAAAAAACCCCCAGAAATCACTCAACACATTTTGTACCTGATGCTGCAACACTTTCATGTTAAAATTACAGCAGTCCACCTACATTTCTGATATTTAAAATAACTTGCACTGCACTAAGGCATGTTATTACGCTCTTCTAAAGCAACATAAGTATCTTCTACCGAGTAGAATATACAGCAAACTACACTCACAGGGTTTCCAGCAGGGCATATGAAGAGACCCAGGAAGGTATAAGCACAAGAAACATCTCAGATAACCAAAAGTAAGAAAAGTTGGATCAGTAGCAGATCCTGTGACAAATCACACCTCTGTTCAGGAGGCTCATTTGAGCCCTACAGTGGTTTCTTTCCTCTCACTCTTGCGGTAAAACCTGGCAGGAGGTTTTATTTCCCCTACACCCCAAACACACACACACTCTGCCTCAAGAGTTGGGAGATCCCAAGAGGTTTGCAGCTGGTGTAATGTTTTTCCCTACCACCTTCCAGCAACCTGCAGGAAACAAAGCTTCTTCAGGGAGTTTGCTTCATAAAAAAGCTGCCTTTAACTCCACAATAAGACACAGTCCTTTAACCCTTTTACTTTCCAAAATAAACATAAAATAAGTATGAGAACACCTATTCATTCCAGAACAGGCATCCACATGAGCACAGTTAGGACAAAGCTGGGGTGAAGGTCCTACTGGAAGTGTTCAAACCAACCATTGGAGAGTGCAGAACAAAAACCTCTACAGAGCAAATATCATTTTCTGAACAAATCTTGTGGAAGAGAGGAGACACCCAAAAGTGCCCTCTATTTCAAAACCCTTTGCCCACCAGATAGAGAAAAAATTGCTTGCACAGAGCTCTGCACAGTCTTTTAGTGGTTTTAAATAGTGCCAGGCCGAACAAGCCACTAGTTGGACTTCAGTTGCCAGAAGACTCCTGAGCTACACTTTATATGTATCTAACTAAAGGAGATGCATAAGTTGCAGTTCAGTCCTAAACCATACCTTTGTACAGATCCTTTTGTGTGCACCATGGGTTTCTAAGCAAATATCAGTACTTTAAACTTGAGTTATCAAGTGAAACTCAAGCTACAAAGGTAAAAGGAATCAAAACAAATTAAAAAAAAAATCTGGAAAGTTGTAAGGAATAATCTGGAAACATGATTGTTTTCCTAGTTGTGGAGTTTTCCTATGAGAGTCTGAGGAGCATTTCAAGATGTATATATCCTGTACATTTCAAGGAGTGGTCTTAGCAATCTAGCCATATCTGGTGGCAGTGATTTTGCTGGAGATGGGGTATAGCCACTGGAGATGTCAAACAGCCTCAGTCCTGAAAGTCAGCTGTTGCAGTCCCTCTTTAGCACACATGCAGACATTGCTGCTGCTGTCTCTATGCAAAATGTTTAAAATCACTCTTCTCCCCTGCCCCATTTCTTTTTTTCTCTTTGGAAAGTCTTCGTGGTGTGGCAGGGAAATACGGAGCTGGGGTAATGCAGAGAAAGAGTGAAATTTGTATATATGCTCTATATAAATAATCCCAAAAGGTCAGATTTCAGCTTGCCTTACCTTGAAAGGAATAATGTTTTGTACTTCCTCCTCTGTTGAGAAATCAGACCTCCTTTAACATGCTCAACCAAGCTCGCTTTTGAAATTCTGGATTGTACATGAATTTTGTATGTAAAATCACTGTCAGAAATATGAAATCCCTTCTTTATTACACTTGAAAAAACTCACAGACAACCTCTTATGTTACTATCTCTTGAGTGATTTCTTTTAATTTTCTTCTAGCAAGGGAAAGGCTGAAAAGAAACAGATGATTTGCACTTTAGAAAGGCTTTGAAATAAACCAAACATTTGCGGCATTCAATAATGTTTTTTCACTGCTGCTAGCATAGCCCAATAAGCACAATAGCAGTGGAGTTTTTGGATAAGTAAAGAGCCCTTTTTAACACAGAAGAGAAAAACAACTTGTTTACACTTTAGCAGCTGCTTAAAGATAACAAATGAAGCTTAAAAAGGCACATACTAATATCAACACATGACGTTCCTCGGGCTTGAAAATAAAAATCAGAGCTCCATTAGGCTTAGACACTGATATTAGATTAAAAAGAAAAACCGTGTTTTCCTCTTGCATTTCAGGAGACATTGTTTGCTGAAGAATGTATAATTCAATCCCCCAGGGAATGCAAGAGGCTTTTTGGCAGACTCTCTGAAACTCAAGTCAACTCTTTTCTATAATAACTAACATCAGAAAGAAAAGGGGGAAGAAAAGGAAGAAAAGGAGGAGAAAGAGACATAATTACTTTCAATGTTTACATGGCTCTGGCTTCTTGAATCTGGAAAAGTATCAGACTGCAAAGAGTGGACTTAATCTAACTAAGCAATTGACAGGTGGACTTCAACTACTAATTATTCTAAGTGGGTAGTTGGTTACTCTTAGCTCTTTTTAGAATAACAATGGGAAAGAATACTCAAGTTTATAAGAAAAGAAAAAACGGTGCTCTCTCATATTTGTACTTGTTCAAGCTCTGTGCCATCTAATAATATCAGCTTTGTGTTTAAAAAGACCAGTTAACCAGCCTAACATCAGGGTGGGCATGCATTTCACTGTGAACATCCCTACAAACATGGTTTAACAAATGGTCTCCATTCAAGCCGAACAGATGGAAGAAAAATTACTCTAGGCACAAATTTTATGGATGCTTAGCAATAAGAGTGCTCAGGCTCAAGAGGATAGAGGTTGCTATAAAACTGACTTGCTTACTTGGGCATGCAATCCCAAGCAAGGCTTTCTCCACCCCAAGGAGCTACAGACTAGCAACGCTACTCCCATATTTTTGGGGCATACAGAGCCTTATTGGTAATTTTAAAAATATCTTTTGCTGAAGGGCATCCTATATTAGTGTCAAAGAAGACTAACAAATCAAAAAAGGCTCTGGTTGCTCTACCCCCCTGTATAGTTCTATTTCATATTTAAAACTTTAAAAGTGTAATTCTAACTCAAATCCAATCTCATGAACGTGAATAGGTCTAAACTGACCTCCTATAAAAACATCAGTGAAGTTTTGTTCACTTGCAATAACTTCCTATAAATAGATGTTCTTACCACATATTATTAACAACTTATAACATACATCAATGCAAAGGCCTTAAAAACAAGTATGCGAGTACATTAGTTCAGTTAATTTTATAGATATGCTTTATAATACTGGCTTTATAATACTGCTTTATAATACTGGCTTGATTTGATTTCTTCAGGCTGTAGTGAAGTGATTCTTTTGACTTGCAATGGTCACCTAAGCAAAGATTTTGGGATTACATGCGGGAAATTTCGAGCAATCCCAGCAAGGCTGCTGTTCAACAATATTGTCTAACTAGATCACTAGCTAGATTACACAGTAAGAATAACCACAAGACATAATTAAAGCAAAAAAATACAACAGCACTCCATGCCCAGATTGAGTATCTGAAACACTTCTCAGTGAATTTAAAAATTTAAACAGTTGGAGTAATTTTTGCACAGGGAAGGTTGTACACTGGTCAAAATACTTGCAGCGGATAATTTGCTGAAGGGCAGCTTAGAGAAACATAAAACTCAGCTGCAACTGAGGCTAGGCTTTTTTTTTTTTTTTGTAAACGGTGTGATTAGCCTTCCAGAATGACCAGTTCCTGAGACATTTTGCTAAGGAAAGATAAAAACGGAAAAAAAAAAAAACAAACCCAAAAAACTAAACAGATAAACAGTTGCTTCATTTGCATTTCTTAGACTACTCTGAAGCATCTGTTGCCCAGAAAAGATAACACATATCATTATGGAGTTTTAGCCATCTCTCATACTAACACTTGAGAAAAAGAGAAACAAATATCTTTTCTGAAAAGCCATACCAATCTTCCTCCTGGGCAGTTACAGAGGTCCTAGTTGTTGGTTAACAGCATCTTTTGCCAAACACAGTACAGCAGCGTGGATGGGCAACTCAGATAGCAAAAGCTCAGTAGTAATCTATAGGAAGAAAAAAAGAGTTTTTCACAGATTCTGAGATTACATGCCTATCAGTAATTCTAAGTACACAGTAAAGGTTACTGCACTAGGGATTCATATATTTATCAGTTAATCTGTCCCAAAGCCATGGAAGGTAATTAATGAAAAAGATAGTCAGGCATGGCTTCAGGCAGTAATTCAATATTACTCTAAATCTCTGCATGAGCAAACCTGTGAACCAAAGAGGAAATGCATACTGTACAAGGACACTTGTGTTCTGAAATGTGATCCCCTGTGGAGTTTTCAGATGAAGCACTTTTCCAGTGATTAACTCAGTACATTTGAATTTCATTATTTAATGTTTTAGGTGACTGGTTATTTGTAGTGCACTGAGAGGAAAACAAGTTTTCCACGAATAAAATCAGAGTAAAAGGCAGATAACAACTAAGCCATCTCAGGTCATTCAAATCCCCCCTGCTCCTTGCTGAGCTAGTAGGACATTCACTGTGTGCTCTTACGGTTGGGTTTTTTTAATAACTGTGCCATATTTTTCTTACATTCTGGTGGCAAAAGATCCATGCTAAGATACACAGAACTTATCTTCCATACTGGTAGACCCTCTCCCATAGGGTTCATTAAGAATCAGCAGAGAGAATCATTTGGGCTTTTTGAGAATCTTCCAACCTGCTCTGAAAATGTCCCAGTTACACAAGCTTTTACAGAGGCACAGCAGTCTTCTGCTCCAGGGCCCTGCACACTGACTGCAGCCAGGCAATTGAGCTCTCATCAATTTTATAAAAGATGGGAGCCCTTAAAGCTGCCTCCCAGGTGAGGCAAGGAGTATGGTTGGCACACACCTCTGCAGGACTTGGAGACAGGCAGAGCGTTATTTATCTCTACAAGAAAGAATTAACTGAGAAAATCTGAGGTGTTCAGCAAATTAAAAGATCTCAGCAGAGAAGCCCACTGGATGTGTACATTCCTTGCCAACAAAATGATTTGTTCTGCCATACTTCTCGGGAAACAAAATGCCAAATATTGGGTAGTGAGACTGGAAATCCAGCAAAGAAATTCAGATAAGGGTTAGATTAAAAATGAAATAAAATTTCTGAGCTTTGAAATTGTCCCTTTACTGCAGCATGTCTCCCTACTAAACTCACTGGGCCCTAGATTTTGTGGGATACACTCCATGAGAAAGTGGTATTTTAAGCCTGTTTATGTTCTTTTAGCTCAAGAGTATTTTCATGGGCTGCCTTTTTCTTTTAGAGATCAAAGACAGAATTCAGACTACACTGACAAACTCAATTCTGGATTACATATGGATATGAAATGGTGCTTCTCTAGCATGAAATTCTTCAGCTTTCAAGCAAAATATTTTCCTGTTTCCTGTTGGGATGAAAAAGAAGGCCTTTAAAAGTTTTATGCAAAATACCAAAAACTCAGGGGAGACTGATGCAGTCCCAGTTAAAAAACCTGGTGGTCAGTGCTCTCATCTGATTTGGACTAAAGACTTGACTAAGTTTCCACAGCCAAGGGAATACTGGTGAATAAAGGACTTCTGAAATCTCTATCAGCAGAAATTCTGTCCTGCAACAGAAAAGTCCTGGTAGAAGTCTAATCAAAATCAAAATCATGGCATTTGTATAAAGATATATATATGAAGGGAATGAAGGAAAAATTCAATCAAACAGTGCCAGTTTTTGTCACTCCCCTCACCAGAAGCAAAGCAAACATTCACCCCAGATGATGAGACACTTGAAAACAAAATAACACAAAGGAAATCCTCCTCAAACCCAGAAAGGCAGCAGCTACACCCATTTCTACCGCTACTTCTGGTATTCTGATGTGCAATACCCTTGACTTCCTAGATTAATAAATTAACAGGCAGAAATGGTTACATTTTTAAATGTTATATGTAAAGATTTGCAGATTTTACTCATGAATATTTCAAAGCATTATCAACTCAGCTAAAGGCTTTCAAAGTTCAGTGCTTAATATACTTTCTGAACAAACCAACAGACAAATCTGCCTTTCTGACCTTAACTCCCCAGAAGGTCAGGACTTCTGAGGAGTTAAGGAGGAGCACCTCTGCCCTCTCCACCTGTGCAGCCCCAACAGAAAGCCACTACCTGAGGCTGGTTTTGCCACCAGGGCATTAATGCAGTACCACAGAGATGCCTTTGTAGGATACTGGTACCCAAGGAGAGGACAGTGAGGCACCTCTAGGCAGCAAGGCCCTCGCTAGAGAGGCGTCAGTGTTTAACAAGGCAGTGCAGAGCCATGTGTTTGCATGCTGCACTGCCAGGACTGTCCCAAGGGCCTGGGACACAGCCCTACCCACAGGGGCATGCAGGTGATCCTGACACACATGTGGAGCCCCAGCATACGGCACAGCTGCGCCCAAGCCAGGAGTGCCGAGGCCTCTGAATGGTGGGGAGCCCATTGGTGCAACAGTGGATTGGGAAAGCTTGTTCCATCTGCATTATACTGAGAGCTGGCATCTGCCACAAGGAAACATGGTGAGTTTTGACAGGCAGAAGATATACTTAGAGTGTTGAAACCTTTGAGATGCTCTGACAGTTACATCTACTTCATTTTTTCAACCTTTATTCAGACATATATGCAACAAGATTTCTATTTTTTTTAATGGAAGCCATCATAAGGCACCAGAGCTCGTAGGCCTCTATGACTTGTTCCAGACCTGGAAACGCTGAACCATTTTTTAATGTGCAAGTGATGACCAATATCACTCTGTATAATTCAAACTCTAAATAAGACTCACAATAATTTAAATAGAAAATTCATTAAAAGTACTGCTACAATTTTAATAAAGGTATTGTTTCTTAATAAAAAAGCTAAATGTCAGAGTGTAACTATTGCGATGACTGTACAGTTTCCACATTATAAATAAAATACATGTGTTTTCAAACAAAGACTAGAGCATGCTTCACATATTTCTTCAGTTGTTGCCTAACATATCTGGAATATATTAAAAAGTCCTATTCAGCTGTAACTCAAGCAATGCACACACTCCATGAAATACACACTCTTTGTACAGAGGACTAGTGTGCACTCAGCATCACTTTTTCAAAGGGACACAATTGCTGTGTGAGTGACACAGAACCCAGCACAGACACACCACATCGCATGTTTGACTCTTGCATTAGGTAAGAACTCCTCTCCAAAATTCAGCTTTCTTGGCTGAGTTCTCATTCCAAATATTCTCCTTAAAAAGTACAGTTTGCTACCAGCACAGTTTGCTTTTTCTATTCTGTTATGACAGCTTTACTCAACCTGAGGTTAATGACGCAAAACTGGAACGACAAAATTTCTGTAAAATAATGACAGTAAGTTTCCCTTGTTCACAGGCTGTTCATTCATACCCTTCCAAGTCAATGACAAAGATTCCATTGATTTTAGCAGTGACAAACTGCTACCCATATGAAACACAGGTTTTGACCCCATCTTTAGAATGCATATATATTCTTGGAGTAACATATTTCTCCACAAAACTTTGGAAAACAGGCTGTAACAAACTACAGAAAAATGTCTGTCTTTACCTCTCTGGGGAAATCACTTAGATGCACAGAAAGACACAAAGACTGTAGGGATTTGCTTATTTGCATATGAAGATGTTTGTCCTCAAATTCAATTCACAAACAAATCACAAATCTAAAAGGAAGTGAAATACCAATGTGATTAATCGTATCTTGTTTATCTCCAGCGCACCCTGGGAACACAGATCAGCAACATATTCCCCTTTGGGCTTCATTCAGCCTCCTTTGAAAAACAATGAAAGATGCCAAATACTTCAGTGGTGAGTTGAAACTGGACATATGATTTCTGAGATGCAGCTAAGAAGTCAGGACTTCAGGTAGGGTTTGTTTCTTAAATAATTATTTGTACTAAAAATAAAACCTTACTTCCACTATATTTAAGCTAAGAACACCTTCAGTATTCAGTCCTGGGAGACTCTTCACACTTGATCAGAATAATTCACCTACTCACAAATAAGATGTAGTAGAGAATAATTCTCTGGTCTTTATCAAGAAAAAAGACTAAAACTGCTGCAGACTTTGGAAGTCTGACATAAACATTTATTTGTTTCTTTCAACAGTTTTATTACTTCCTTGTTATTTAACTGCAAGTTTCTTTAACAAAGGGAGCAAATACTAAAGTGCTTTTGTAATAACTGCAAACTTTTAACATTAAATTGGCAGAAACAATCCATTTTTAATAAGTCTGTCTTAGTAACCTTGTATTTTGACCCAAGGTGAAAGGTGAAGATTAAATCTCTTCCACCTTTCTGAATGCAGCTGCTGTGCACACAGACTTTAATTGATGTGAGACTCAGCTTTGTAACCCAAGCCCATCTCCCGCCTGCAGCGCTGAAAACGTGCGATTCAAGGCTCAGTTACTGCTGATAGCAGGGCCCTCTCAGCTGACGGTGTGGACAGGAGAATAAAGTCTTTGTCACTATCTATTCTCCATCAGAGTGACTTTTTTCTTCTTCATAACTCCAACATTTAGGTCAGGCCTATAATGGTGGCCTCTCAGCAAGCAACAATATAGAGTAAAGCAAACTGAAAACTGAGACAAACAACCCCTGGGTGAGCAAAGTGGTGATGCTGAGCAGAGACCCACCTGACACACCCTAGGCAACATGTGTGTGAGTTTCTGTGGGGAGAGGGGTTTGGACAGATATGATTCTTTTTACTTTCAATTCTCTTTTGCACCTGACAAGGAGATCTCAAATCTGAATTCCTTCTTTTTCTCCCTAAGTACAAATACCATTACATTAGGAATAAAGCTGTTGGTCTTGGAATCATGGCAGCTCTAACGAGGTAATTCTTTGGTTTTTTTAACCATAGCCTTGACTGCTTGAACAACATTAGTACTCTGAGTGCTGGCCTAGAAATGTCTCTCTGAAATCAAGGACGAAATCAAGACACAGTAATAGAAACTGGCAAAACAGGTAAGGTTACTCCAGCTTTTTCTAAACTTAAACCACATCTGCTGATATACAAGAGTATCTAAAAGCATTGGGAGCTAATCAAAACCATTTTAAAAGTCTAACTTGAATGTGAATAAACAAGTAGAGACTTGCTGAACTGTGCTGTGCAGTCCTCAGAGGCTTTGGATATTGCCCTGCTTGGGGGTCTAGACCCAAATCAGCATCTCTAACACATGGCAACCAAACACACTTGCTGAGTTTAGATGGAGGACCAGTATGTCATGCACATATTGGACTTATCACTTCAAAATGAAAATAAATTGGTTTTTTTATATTTACTGGCAAAGACAAAATTTGTACAATAATATTTCCACAATACCACATTAATATTTTGGATAGGAGACTTTAAACTTAAGATGTATTATATATGCATGACATAAACAATCTGCATTGTTTGCACCTGAAAAAGAAAGAATTAAAAAAGACCCAAACAAACCCCAAAACCCCAGAGTAGAACCAAAGAACTGCATGTGCTTCCAGTCTAGTTTTCCAAGTCATATCTTTCTGGAAGGTCAGCTTGTTTTAGAGAAACTTGGCTTCTATCACTTCGTGATTTTAATTCCAGCATTTGGCAAAATTTAGTTTTCTAATCTCTGGCTGAGTTCAAAGGTCCAAATTACAAAAGTGAGGACTTTTTCCTACCTCATGCCAGGGCCAGGTGACAGCAGTGGGTCTGCTCTGGGGTTTCCAGAGCACCTGACTCTATGTGTAACTAGAGAGCATCACATTTAAAAGCCACTGTAGTATAAACTATGCTTGACATAGGGGACATTTCTGAAGAGTCTCAAACCACTCCGGTGGTCTCTCATCCCCTGAGACTCCAGACACTTTCACAGAGCAGCATTTCCAGAGGATCACCAAATGTTCTGAGGCTTAGTGTAGGCAGTTCAGAGAGTGACTGCATTTTTTTTCGCCTCTGTGAACAGAACCATTTCAATGTGAGAATTACAAGCATTTTAAGATAAATCACTCTCCAATTATGCCTTATTATACATTATACATCTCAAAAGAGAAAAAATTAAAACTGAACTTCACACCTCTGAGAGTTAAACTCATGAGACAAGATAATGAAGAAGCCTAAGGATGTTGAGCTTTTGCTAAGTGCTGCTGGATTCAGCAACGTTTTTAAGGGCCCTAGGCAATCAGTTTGGTCACTGGCTTTGTTAATACTTGCCTCTTTTTTGGACAGTGGCAGGAACCGTGTCACTTAAGAACCTGAAAGACCTCGGAGAGAGGTCTTTGAAACAGTGATGGAGTGTTTGTAAAACATCATTCCCATGCAGCTGGCAGGTATGTACCAGCACCAGCTTACAGACACAGCTGGAGCCTGGCCTCTCTCTGCTGTCTGCTGCTAGTTGGATGATCATAATTATGACATCAAAGTTATCGCTCCATGAGAAAATACACTTTGGTTTTTCAAAGGCTGTGGCATTTTGTGCACTACAATTATCCCCCACAGCTTCCTCAGACCTAATTGCCAATCAATACCTGATTTTAGACAGCAGAGATTGGGGTTTTTTTTTTAAGGCAGAAAAATATCATTCTAAGGGGCTCTGTAAGAAGAGTTATATGAAATATAACTTACTGTATGAGTTGATTCCAAGTGACTTGCTAATTAAGCACCAAGTCATCTGTTAATAGAAGTAATTACAGAGGGTTCAAGGAATCATATTATTAATCACAGCCTGAAATCTGCTATCCTGCTACGTTATGCAACTGGTGATGTACTGTCTACAGAGGCCAGAGATGGAGGTGAAGTGAGTAACGTAGCACCACAAACCTAGTCCTAAATTACCTCCCGAGCCATTACCAGCATCAGCTAGTATCTGAATAAAAGAGAGGAAGAAAAAATAAAAATAAAATCACTAGGAATATCTATTATTTTAATATAAAACCTCATTCAGGAAATAGGCTGAGGTTGCAGGGGCATTAATATGTTACTGTGTTGAACTCAGGATCAGAAGGCAGCCAGTTACAGAAAAAGAATTACATACCTATAGGGTATAATATAGTCCATTTTTCAGAGAAGTTTTGCATTTAAAGCCACAGCCCACTACAGTGCTGCTATGTGACACAAACTAGCTTTATTCAGACCAAAATTTTCAGATCTCTTTTCTTTTCCTAGAGATGTAATATGCTACAGGACAGGATTTAATTCACAAGGGTCCTAAGTAAATGAGGTGCATAAAATCAGAAAGAACCTACTCACTCATTTTTCTCCATTCCTTACACTAAAAGGGCAGCTTGTTGTGTACTCCACAGGGTATCATCTTTAGGGAAGAAAAAATTCTTGAGAAAAAAAAAAAAATTGACCCATCATCTTTTTAGTACAAAAATATTGAATTAAATGAGAAGGTGGGAGTATTTTTACAATTCTACTTGTACTAACTGCAGTAAATTGAGCCTTGACTTAGTTTCCATGGACTTACTCAATTCATTTCTCTTGATAAGGGGATCCAGCAAGGTTCACCATCAGTTTGTATACAGACACTGTATGTTACTGAAGAGAACATATGACTCAAATATAGCTTTCTTATTATACCTGCTCCTCTCTCTGTTTATTTGGCTGAGAAAAAGTGACTTGTTCTTGTACTGCAGATGCTTTTGAGCAGTCCACATCACCTCTGAACACCAAGGGCCAAGGCTGTACCAAAGCACTGGTATAATGAGACAACAGCTGGGAGAGCATTAGTCTTGCTCTCTCCAAACTTCTGAGCCCTTTCTCTGATGAGAATCAGTTTGCTCAACTGCCTGTACACCAGAAGGAAAAGAATTACCAGCAGGTGTACTCTTAACCAGCTTATGACGCTTGCATTTCTCAGAGCAGCAGACCATGCCCAGTCACTTACGTTGTGCACAGCTTACAGACAGGAGTCTCTGGACTTTGCTGTTGACATGTGGTACCTTTGCAACAGCAAGGGCAGGGGATACTGAGAAAAGAAGGAGAGTGCCAAGTGCTGTCCTCACAGTTGCTTCACTACAGCAGCTGGTATGGTCAGGCTGATAGGCTTGGTAGAAGAAGAGACGTCTTTAAGGATGGAGCAATAAACAGGGTGATAAAGTCATTTTGGACAGAGACTTTGAGGTGACATGAAGGCAAGTGTAGAAGAAATTGCCAAGGGGAAGGTTAATTATGCATCTTCGGGAGCTGTTAGTAGGTTTGATAGACTAGAAGCAGAATCTGAGGTCCTTCCAACCCGTTAAACAATGTCTTACCAAGAAGGCCTAATTGAATAAGATTTGAGATTAGTGTTGAAGAAGCTTCTACTGGACCTTACTGCCTCACAGATCCTACGAGGGGTCAAAAGGACTCAAAGGAAGACAACTGCAATCAAGGACACTTACTAATGATCAGAACAGCACAAGTAGATAATGAGACTTGAGTGGGATTCTCAGATACCTAAGAAACAAAAATGTAAATTTTACTCCATTTTGCAGATTACAGGTTACTTTAGAGGCAGATAGAAACAATCATGTACCCTCTTTTCCCAGGAACAAACAATCCTCACTGAATAAAAAAGGGAGTAAATGTAAAGACCAGATGTTATCCATAAATGTGGCTCTGTATGATTTAAAATCTCTCAGTTTAACCTAATAAAAAACACTTCTTAGAATTTCTTAACCCTGAGATAAAACATGTGTGATACAGAATGTGGGAACTTCCAACCAATAAACATTAATAAATTTCTGGTATATCAAATTCATTTGGCTACATAATTATTTGCCATGCAATACAGAGGGAAAGATACTCTCTTTATTCATCCCATGGACCCAGTCCGCAGATTAATTTAATGCTTGTCTCTCAGTGGGAGTTGTCTGTTTAAAGTAGTTTTGAGGGTCTGGGCTACAGCTCTCGGCTCTTCATTGACTTAAAAAATGTGGTGTGGCTGCTTTATGCAGAAAGGGACTTTAACCCAAAACAGCATCTTTGTAAGAGGATTAGAAAAATTCCATTCTTTTAATGACTGGCTAGATGCTTGCTCTCCTTTACTTAATACTCTTTGTCTGTTATTCTTAATTATCAACATAAATGCTTTAAACCAGTGTTGTAAATAATCTGTCATTTTATCCAAGTTTTTGTTGAATGGTTCTTTTGAAATGATCTGATTATTGATTTCTTTAGGAGACCATTCAGCTAAATTCCCATGCCTGCCCACATTACAGCCCTTCTGCTGCTTTTGGGAGGTTCCTCTAAGAAGCATGGTGGTGAGTTTAGCTTAGTGCTAGTCCAGGCAAATCAGGAACTTTACTGGATGGAAAAGATGTGCTTAGGACTACCAGTAAATGCTGGCACAAAACCTGTTTTTTAATGTCATTAGTGATACCCAGAAATTTTTGCCACTTTTTTTTTTTTTGTTGTTGCAAACACTAATGTTTTTGCAGTACCTTGATAAAGATGAAAACTTTTTCCCTCAAAATCTTGGATACTAATCACCTCCCTTGGATCCTAAGTAACTTAAAACTGGTATTGGACATCAGCAACTAACACAGCTCCTTAAAAAATCCTAGCTGAGGACTAAATTTCACAGCACTACTACAGTCCTATGTTATAGGATAGTGTGTGATAACAGGCCTTTTAAAACAGCCAAGATATATTTTGTAATTTAGAAAATTACTCTGAGGAACCATTTGTCAGTTTAATGAAAATCTGAAACTACAGGTTTGCATAATAGAATTAATTGTAATGGCTCTGCTGGAATGATTTCTTTCAGATGGGTTATTTGAAGGGTTGAAAGAGGGATTTCACAGCTGAAAGAAAGAAAGGATTTATCCTAAGACTCATGTAAGCAAAACACGTTTAAATTTCATAATACAGTGCCTTTGACTCTGTGGGACTATTGTTTTCACATGTCTTGAGATGCAGGAGATACTTCTATTCACAAGTCTATTCAAGGATACCTTGAAAGAATTCCATGTCCTCCTAATGCAGGTGTTCATCACCCACAGATGGCAAAGGAGTCAGTGCATTTACTTATTACATTGTGACCTTATAGAGTTACAAAGAGTTACACGGGGTTGTGTCACATCCTTGCCAAGACGGAGCTATAGAGTAAGGAGAAAACCTGTTTCTAAGACGGGAAAGATTCAGGTCTCAAAAAGGTGAGATGGATGCAAAAAAATATTAAAAAAAAAAAAAAAATATAGCTCAGAGTGACAACATGGTCACCCAGAAAGCTGCCAGGAATCATCAGTCTCTAAATTTAAAACATCTTTTCACAACAGGGGTGGTGTACTTATGGGAGAAAATAAGTCTTGATAATCCCCATGTGTAAGTTTGTTGCTTAAGCCCTCAAATAGCACTGTTATTAGCAGTGCCTTACACCCTTCATTGCTCAATATTAACTTCAGCGCACAATGTGTGTGTGTATGGTGGTGGGGGGATCCACAATACTCTGGGCTGGGGCTCCCCCTACCCATATGAGGATTCCCCTTCTGTCCTTCAGATAGAAGGTCATTTCTATTTCTCATTTTATTTCTTTCACTGCAGCTGTAATGGGTTTGTCAACCCATTGGTGGGGAACAAAAACATATTCTGACAATTCAAGCACATCCCAGTGCCAGGTCCACATCAACGTCAGGCTGAAAAAGTCTTATGAAACAAATGTTATTATGAAGCACTGAAACAGAAGAGTTCAATTCCATACAGCTTCTGCTCTCACCAGCAACTTCTTGGCCAGTGAGTTGTGTCCATGACTGGAGAGTGGCACTTAACAGACAGGAACAAATTATATGGACACAGATGCAACAGCACATCTGATGCACTGAGAAAAGGAGCAGGTGTGATGAAGGTCCCAAAGCTCTGACTGAAATTGCAGCAAATAAACAGCTACAGTAGGTAGAGTGACATGTGTAAAGAGCAAGAGGCAGCGCAGTTTGATATCTTTGCCATAAGGGCTAGCTGGGCCAAGTGACAGCTCATATCCTGGCCTCTCACAGCTGCAGTTACCATATTGTACCCATTCTTCCCCTAAAATACTGCTGAGTAGTCAATATGCAAACACTGCTGTTTGGATTCATGGCAAGAAGCAGTTTTTAGTGCAGGGACTACCAAAGGATATTGAAATACAAATTCTGTTATTGTTATGGGACTAATTCCCTACCCCTTGGATTGAAACTTTCTCCATGTTACATAGACTTTGATTATACTATACAAATATATTTTTGGGATGTGCAGTGCTGCTCTCTGGCCTGTTGTAATGAAAGTGCCAATGTGTAAAGTAAGGTGTTTACTTGCCTTCTGCTACTTGGGCTATAATTTTCTCTAGGGGAAAAAAACATTAAATCACATTTCTGAACTAGAAATCTAAAGTGTTATTATGGTCATAGCCGTAGCAACACTAGAACTATGAGAACTCTAGCCACCTCCACTGTATGATTTAAAATAAAAGCATAATTATCATTGTCTTCTGGTAGCTAGGTAGACAATTACGCATTGCACTTGTGCCACTTGTAATTCTACACAATTTGTTCCAAATCTGTTATTTGACAAGTGTAGGAAAGCATGGCCAGTGGCTGGTATGCAAGGGAGTGTCTTGGGAACTGCCATAAGGTAAATAGATGTTAGTGAGTCCCTGGCCCAGAGGGCCACTCTGCAGAAGCTGAGCAGTGTTAAACACAGCGTACTTGCCAACCTGCGAGCCACCTGCAACTTCCTCCCTCTGAAGCAAACAGCAGTGCTCAGCAGACCTCAGCTGCATGGAAAGTATATTTATGCCCAAGCTGTTTTCCCAGAAGAGCACAAAATACTGACTAGAAGCAGCTTAACAATAAAGCAATGACAATAATAGGACATTATCGTCCTTAGCACAGTTCCGCAGTTAGAGAGTGCACTTTTGGTTCAGCTGCCTTCTATAGGAAAAAAAAAGTTGCCTCTTAGATTACAATTTACCCTGTATTACTTCGTTTATAACATTTCTCCACCCTCCATGCCACCCAGAGTGAAAGAGAGTTCATGACACTTTTGATGTGTATTTTACAAAGAGTGCATTTTAAAATAAGCCAGGGAGGTTAACTCAAGATCCTTTAATCCCAGCATATATCTTTGTTAAGGAAACAGAGACCAAACCATTGAAAACCCCAGCCAGAAAACAGGTTTGAGTAAATCCCTCACCCTGAAAAAAAGGCAAAAAAAAGCCATCTCAGACCAAATTCAGTGATGTACATTCAGATTCTTTCTGCAAAAACTGCTCAGTGGTGACCAAGGGGAGAGTGCCCCTGCCAACAGGGGCTGTGACTCTCCTGCCCCAGCAGCAGCCTGGCACAGCAGACCAGGATGCTGTGCCCTCACAGGTTGGCAGAGCTTTGTAGATGCCTCGGGTTACCTCTCACCTTCCTTCTGCCCCCAACAGGCTCCCAACATGCCACCTCGCAGAGGAGGCCATGGGATCAGCACTAGGTCTGACAGCAGAGCATCCCACACCCCTCAGGCAGCTGTCTGACAGGAAAACTTGCAAAGATGAACAGGTATCTTTGATCAGGACTGACTGAAATTAATTAGCCTGTCTCTCTTCCCTGTTTCTTTGTACTATAATGTTTTTTCACTTAAAGGACACCAATTTTTATGCATGTAAGTAAGTGCTGCCCTGGGTTGATGTTGACCCTAAGCCCAGGTAAAACAATCCATTTTGGTTACAAATGACCTCCTTTACCTTCACTGACAGCTAAATGTCTGTCTCCTACTCATGAAGTGAAAAGGACTGGGCTAATGGGCTGACACTGTTGTGTCTCTACCTGAAGAAGAAGGATTTTTAGAGCCATCACAGAGTCTGGTCCAGTTAAACGCTCCCTAGGACCCCTTGAAATCTCAAAATCTCCTGCTTCTGTATTTTCCTCTATTTTGGAACCATCAGTCCCAGAGACGATCAGGGCATATCTGCACAGAAAGCTGAAATGCTTTGAGTCTCCAGTTTAGTTATTCTGCAATGTTTCTTTTTAAAAATAAAGTACCATAAATACTGAAATTAGTAGCGGACAATGCAGGAGAATAAACACCTTCTCATACGAAGGACCACATAAACTTACATTTTGCTTTGGGAAAAGAGGAGTGTTTTCTCTGTTTGACAAAAATGAAAACAAATTGGTTTGGGGGGAATGAAGAAGAGGAGAATTTCTCACTATTTTTAAACAAACCTCAAAACATTTCAACAGATATATCACTTTACTCATAGAAACGTTTGTTTTCTGTAAAAGGATCCAAAACCAGTTTTACTGTCTTTGATTTGTGATTTTTTTCCCCCTGGCATGGGCTTGCTCATTTTTCTCTGAACTATAGTGAAAACACACATCAGTTAAAATAAATATGTCACAAGCCAGAACTGGATCTAGTGATCGAGCACAACAAAACTAACATTTCATAAAAAGGTTTTCAAGACTTTTTAATAAAGACCATTTCTAAGCAATAACATTTCTTTTTTGTTCTTTTATGTCAGCCTGGAAAAAAAAAAACAACATGGAGAAAACAGTAAAAAAACCAAGCAGTATATAAAATATGATAAAATAGATGGTAGAGGAATTTGTCCTCTTTTGGAAAATGAGCTAGGCTAAAGTAAACTACAGTCTCTACAGGTTAAAGTACTTGAATTCCTAGAAATATTTGCATGCCTAGACGTAAGCTCTTACCCTCTGCTCTGGGTTTGGTAATTTTTCCCATCACAAATGATATGCTGCCAAGATAAGATAATACATTTTCAATATAGCTTCTGTGAATTGCTGATTCAATCTTTGATTAATTAAAATGTTTTAGCAATATAATTTATATTTCACTGGAAATCCAGCTTGCTCTTTTTACATTCTGTTTCTCCTAAGAAATGTCACTGGTTTGGTGTGACTTATCTTTTTTATATCAGGATGCAATTTCTAATGAGTCTTTCTTTCCAGTAACTTTGCATTATCACTATTTTGTGGTTTTCCAGAACTGATGGGAAGTGTTTACAGTAAAGAAATACTACCCACTTAAAGTAGCTTTGTCTGTCTGGAAGTTGTGCACTGTACCATGTTACACTCAACCCCAAAGGTTAGCAAGGGCCAGACTCCTTCAAGAGCCAGGAAACCCAGGAGCAGCTCAGGGTGATGATTTCTGGCACGTTGTCCTCCTGCCAGGTGTGCAGCAGGGAAAAAAGCCATTATAACTTTCTCAGGGTTGCAGATTACTTACTGCCATTTGCCAGAAGCATTTACTAATGGCATCACAGTTTCTCCCATAAACTGAATTAACCTGCCTGCAATGCAGCTTTACAGGAAGGGCTCAGAAATACCAAACACCAGGAACATACAGTGGGGCAAAGGATGTCAATTTCAAAATGCAGAAAGAGCAAAAAGCATGGACCTCAAAAATCTCACGCAGAATAAGATCTTTCATCCCCCTCCCTTCTCAGTCACCGGCTCAACCAGTGGCAGAACATGCACTTGGGGAAAGGCAGGTAAAACCAAAATACCAAAAGTGCCAGAAAGGCTTTTTTAGAGATCGTTCTTCCCTGCTACTAAATAGCCAGTTTTAGGAACAAAGCACAGTGGTGACACCAAGTTGAGGATTTTTGGATCCACATCTGAAACAACAGAAGGAGCCACATAGGGCAGGATAGCTCCATGGAGGAGAAGCAGCAGAGGCAGGGAATGGACTATGTAATTTTGATATTGGAGTGATTTTTGACAGCCATTTGTACTAAATTGGAATGAATTTCCTCTGATACAGCACTACTGGATGGATGGATCTCTGATAAGCTGGGATGGCTTAAAAAGACTGACAACAAAACTGAAATTATCTGCATCTCTTGCCACAGCACCTGAGTCTTTTCTGCACTTGTAAGCACGTCATGGTCTAGGCTCCAATGTCCCTGGTCTGCTGACCTATTCTAGGTCACACAGTCCTATGTGCATTGGACAGCACTGTGTATACACCACCCAGCAGCTGAGAAAATCCTACTGGAAATAGGCCTTTGCAATATCTGACTAGAACCACTCAACACCTGACTCATTGGACCAAGTGTACATCCTGTATCCAGTGATGAAGAAATCCCTCCCCCCTTGATTTCATACAGGAGTTCAATAAACCTCCTTTTGCAGGAAAAAAGTTCCCAAAAGCCCAATACCCAAGACTAAACCCAGAGCTTTCAAAACAGCCCTTACCCAGGAGCATTTGCTTTTCTTCATTATTACTGTGCCTCTACTTTCAACTGGAGGTCTGTGTGTGGCCTTCATCTAAATTCTGCCTTTAAGGATGAAAAATAGAATTTTAAATATTTGTTAGTTAAGGGCCCCCACTGTCTTTTTAAAATATAAATACACATATCCTCTTCAGAAAAATGACAAATTCATGTTTGCATCAATGATTTTCCTTCCTGCTGTGCCCCCTCTCCCCCAGTCCTTCAAGGAATTTTGTCTAAATACTCTCCAAGGGTTTTCCCTGCTCTTGGCATGCATATGAATCTCCTATTAGTGTCAGTGAGAGTTATGTCTGCATATTGTAAGAAGAACAGATAGCTAAATAATTCATTAGACCCTACACACAAGTATGTTTTCCTTGATGAACAGTTACGATCAACATTCGTGGAAAGGTCCATTTCTAAATATTTTTAAAAACTAGTCAAGTGTTTCAGTTATTAAGACTCTGCTTACAATGTAAGTGATTTAAAGCAGAGAAGTGTGGGCAGCAGAGATTCCTGAAGATTTTCTA
This sequence comes from Coloeus monedula, assembly GCF_965178545.1. Classification (NCBI taxonomy): domain Eukaryota; kingdom Metazoa; phylum Chordata; class Aves; order Passeriformes; family Corvidae; genus Coloeus; species Coloeus monedula. The sequence goes on along the minus strand of NC_138782.1, from coordinate 28,011,197 downwards.
TGGCAGCATCAGTTACTGATGCTGACACAGGAAAAGTATGGGGGAAAAGGCAATCAATGGGGCTACATTTTTGACTTGACTTAATTCATTAATATTTGAAAACAAGTAAGTCTGGTTTGCCCCAGGGACTGGTAATAGGATACAAGCCTTTCACCTCTAGGTCAGTAGTTCAAAGCCAACTTTGGGCAGTACTGACTGAAAGTCATTACTATCTATCTGAACACTCTTCAAGAGTATATGTAAAATAAGTTGGTGGTCTCTGTTTATTTCTTAATGGCTAAGGCCCTGATTCAGCAAAGCTCTTAAGCATGTATTTAATGAGAAACAGATGTTCAAATCCTTTTGAATTTAAACATCTGAATACAGTTAAGCACGTTCTGAGCAGCCTCACCAGCATGGGCAGGCTGGAGCACACCCAGAGGAAGGTTCGCTAAATGAGACCCTCAGTGTGTCAGTTGTTCGTGCACACACAAATAGAGGGAACAAGAAAGCCAGCCCATTTCCCCTTCCCCAAATAATATTACCCACATGCTGCACTGTATGCTAATAATGGCACAGCAGAAGAATGAGACTATCAGCCACAGAAAAGTTCCCCCTTTCATTCACCCATACTAATGAGACCAGGTGGGGAAAAAATGTTTGCATTGCCATTATAAAGCAGAGTATAAGGCCACAGAACTGTACTGCCTTTCTTGCTCCCCAGCCCATCAGCTTTCACGAGCATGGAATGTGCTTTAAAAAGGAGTGCAATAGGAACGTGGTATTTACATAACCTTCCTGCTGCTTATTCATGCATGTGCTGTGCTAAAAAATGTGTGCACATATGAATCCAGTCTGGAAGAATGCAAGCCTCATAGCCCAGCCACACGCAGTATTTATCTACAGGTAAAAGCCATTTCTTAAAAGTTAAGGCTTTTCAAGAAGGAGGTGGGGGGAAGTTACTTGGGAATTTAATGATTTGAGTGCTTATTTGTATTTGAAAATCATTAGGAGTGGCATCTGAGTAGAAGTTTTTAAACACTCCTGTTAAAGCCGTCATCTCTCTGCTAGATTAAATACCTTCTAAGATTACCAGTGGATCAGATTTGTTTTGCTTCTTTTAAAGAGAATTGTATTCTGGGACTTTTCCATGGTGTTGCTGCATATTGTCTTGCACGATCAAGGTCAACTGCTGTGAAATTAAAGCTAGTGTTTCAAACCACAGCAAGCTGAGAAAACCACCATTTCAATACCATGACTGTGTGCTAGTAAAGCAAGTAGAATTTCATCAGCTACAAGTGCTGCTCCCTGTCCCTAAAGACCTCTGCAATGGTGTTAGCTGTACAGCCCAGTAAGTCCTCTCACAAAGAAGAGATGGTCCCAGTACTGCTGCCCTTCAGATGAAATCAGTGGAGTGAATTATATCATGGGACTGAGATCAACATCTAGAGCAGCTTTCAGTAAATCTTCTGACAGGTTTTTGCTTGAATTACAAAGAGATAGCCTGCAATCAAATTGGTTCATAATGAAATGATCACGCCCAATTTCCTGAAGCTTAAGCAACAGTTTTCCAAATATCTAATCTCAGAAGATTTCTATCTCACAGCACTTCGGGTAAGGTTTTAATAAACATCCTTTACTAAAATGCATGAAACCTCTGGCCTCTATTAAATTTGCCCATTGCTAGTGGAAAATCAATGTAAAAAGTCATAATAATCAAATCTTTGCCATGACTAAGAACTGTTCAGCCTGCGGGAATTCTCAGAAAACACTTCCTATAGCATGAATGCTCACTCTTCTTCTGGAACAATCAAGAAAGGCTATTCCAAAAACTCCTTCTTCACTCGGTAACAGGATGCTTCATGCTGATCCCTGTTTTGGGACTCTTTAGTGCTTTGTTAAGGCTCTCCAAGACAAGCTCTGAGCTCTTGTGTTTCCAATGAATGTACAGAATTCACCCACTTCTTTCTTTAATCATAAGGTACCTACAGTTTTGATTATGATAACTATATTATTATACAAACATAGTAATTTCAAAGTCTGAATGATTTCAAAACAATTTACATTGGCTGGCTTTTGATTGTCTCAAACTCGTAAGTTTTTGTTCTTTGCAGCCTGTGATCAACTGCTGACTTTCATAAAAGACTAACACAGCAACTGAACAGAATACAAAGTAAGTGCCTGCCACCCTGGCTGAACTGGGAAACAAATCACTATTCAGCCAAGAGATGCTACAGCTCTACTCTCATTTTGCACAGCTCTGTGCTTGGAGAGCTCCATAACTTTGTGAACAGAGTTCATGTTTATCTGGGAAGCTACTGCCGTGCTCTCAGGCCAGAACACTGCTTCTGCTCCTTTATCCCAAGGACTTTTTTGTTTTATTTGTCATAGTAGCCACAGGAAATTACAAGTACCACCAAGACACACCGATGATAAATAAAGATTTGGAGCTGCCTTTCCTTTCCCTTTCCCGTTTATGGGAGAGCTTTATCTACTATGACAGTAACCACCAGGAGAATCAACTTCAGTCCAGTCCTCCAGTCCTATATTGTACGTTCAGCTTTCCTGAGAACAAAGAGGAGGTCCTGGTTCATTATTCAAAAATGCTGTGACTAAAACTCAAAATAGAAAAGAAAGCATAACAGTAGGTGCTCAATGAAGGAAACACCTGCTTTTCATTTTCCTGCAGTGTTTAAATGAAGCAAATTAGATAACCCAATTGAGGACAAAACTTTAAATCCTGGTTAAAAATCAGAGCCATGTTATGCTACCTCAGACTGACAAGCAGAGCAAATGCATGTTTGAGTCAATTTAATTTTAGGTGGTTCTTAATTAAGTTTAAGAACTCGAACAGAAAGTATGCTATTACCTTCTACCTGATAGAATTTCTAGTGTCTTGCTGCAAGAGTGTCACACTAAAATGTTTTTATTACTTGCCTAACAGAACCACCCCTTACACTAGAGGGGGGACTTGCAGGATAAGGTGTTCTCCTTGAAGGGGTGTGTGATGTGGGGCAGACCTGCAAGAGACACCCAAGCAGACACCCTGGGAGAGGCACAGCCATGGTTCTGGCACACAGTTTGGCCTAACCCGCAGTGATGAGCAATAGCCTGCACTGGCTCAATCCACTGACACACACAAGCAGCTCCTGGCAGGCAAGCAGCTCCCCAGGAACAGGCTTAGTTAATCTACACAGCCCTACACTGCGCCATGGAGACAGCTTGCAGTAAGATATGAGCAAGATCCTTGCCTCAGGGAATTCCAGCATCCTTAAACACTTACAATTGTCTAACAATGCCAAAATACCTCTGAGGTCTCAACTTTTAAAACATGAGCAAATAAGACAGATAAAGCCCCGGATGAAAATACATTCAAGCACACGCACAGGAGCCAAGAGACTGAAGAACAAAGGAGACACATTTCCATGACTTCCAAGCCAGTGCACAGACTGCTGGGGCAATCGAGCTCTGCTGGTATTTCCTCTGAATTCCATTCAGCCCCTACCCCAAAAGCTGGTCACTAGGCTGGAAGCAGGGACAAGCCATATGCAGGAACTCCTCAGCCTGTGGAGCAACACTGGGGGTCCTGTGCAGCTGGTCCCAGCACTTCTGCAACCACAGAAGTACCATCATAGCCACCAGTGAATTAACACAGCAGCTGGACCCCTTGTTTCCCCAGCAGTTTGCCCCCACAAGCCATAAGAGGTCCTGCAGTCCCCATGGCTCTAGGATTTGCAGTGATGGGGGCAGGCAGGGAGGTGGCTGAAGCCCTGCACAGCCAGAGGATTTTGCCACTTCCTCAGCAATGGAGGAGAAAGGGGCAGACTGAAGCACAGCACCATGGATTGGTGCAAACTCCACAGAAACCTCAGTTCTCAGGGGCTGGATGCTGCAGAGTACGAAAGTTGCACATTGCTAATCTTTTACTGTTCAGTGATGCAGTTTAATGTTCTCTGTGTTTTCCTTTTGTGCTAAGCGGGGACGGGGGAAAAAAATTAGTTTGACTTCAGAGATGTGCATTTTTCAGGTTTTGGAGGGGACATTCCAAACTGGAAAATTTCCAACTAAAAAGAAAAATATATGTGCATCAGTAGTTCTCCTTCCCCTTCCTCATAAAATTTGGACCATTTTCAAATTTATAAAGAAATGTGGAAAAGATTTAAATGTGAGCAGTTTTGCCTTTTTACTAGGAATATCTTGAATGACATTAGCTGGGAATAATGCAGGTCTGTGTGTTTTTCTTGGAAAGCCAAAATTCATTTACTACAGACCTTTGAAAACAACAACTGTGGACTCTCCCATCTCACTCCTTTCCTTCATCATCCTCCAAAAGTTTCTAGATCCCAAATTCTTCTTTTGGGTGTTTTCAGCAGGGTTTCTGTGACCTGCTTAGAGAAGGACCCCCTTTGAGGGTCTGTGGAGGGTTGGCTGGCATGCAGGAATTCCATGCCCATCTTGCAAGGACAGACTTTTCCTCTGATAAGAACCATTTTGTTAAACAGAAGGGCACTTATGAAAAATATACTTTGTATGCAAATTTTCTAGCAACTTTAACCAACAATATTTTACAAAAAGGCACTTGTAACTTAAACTGACAGCCAGGGTTTGGAAAGAAACTTCTCTTTCATCTGTTTTTGCCAGTCTTTCAAGTTATATCTGCAAACAGAGCATAGAGAAAACATATCTCTAAATGTTTTATTTTGAAGCTCTTGCCTTCCTCCTGCCTGTTGGATCACCTTTACTATTAAATCAGACTGAATGCTCAGTGACTATCAGTACTGTGAGTCAGAGCTACCATACCTGCCCATAAACCTGAATTTTCCTGTCACTTGAGTATAACAACAAAGAATGGTAACTCTATTAAAGAAAATAAATGAAACTCTAAAGAAATCACCCTGTGAAAACACAGAATTAGATTCCTTTCTTCAGGTTCTCAGAAATCAACAGCCTGGACATATTACCAAATTCAAAGAACCTTGCCAGGCACACTTAGTGTTCTACACTATCAGAAATCTCTACATAGACCAGCTGTAGGCCTGGAATCAGCTCAAGGGATATGAGAAGGTATGATTACACAAGATTTCTAATTCGACTTTGAAGATTCAGTAGGGATCTGATCCAAAGCCTACTGAAGTAAATGGAAAAAAATAGACTTATATCTTAGTTTAGACCTATTCAGTTTGGATACAGTTCAGAGAAGTACTCATACTTGGCAGCTGATGTAAACTAAACACATTAACCTATCATTAGAAAAAAAAGGTGCCAGAATAGATCTATATAAGGACAAATCTGTGAAGTATTGTTTCATGGTCTGTCTAGCTATTCCAGGATTCCAGCACCTTAGCAGAGAGGTAAAACAAACTTCTGATCTATTTATAAATGTGAAGCTTAAAGATCTGATCCTACCCTTTTGTCAATTATTGCCACAGATAAATGCAAGTCCACAAATAAGTGATGACTTTTTGTTAAATTAGTGCTGCTCCCAACACTACTTTCCTTTAATTGCTATTCCTTGACACTTCTGTTTGTAAAAGAACAAAGAATTTATCTCATTAGTGAGATAAAACTCCATGAACTCACACATAGCTTACTTACATAGTTGTATTTAAGCAGCAAACTATAACAGAAATTGACTCTTAAACCATAGCACGGTATTAATTGCTAATTAGTTTACCATTATGACTGGAATGCCTTCTAGCATTCTAAGTCAGTTTTAATCCATATAAACAGCTAAGGAATGCTCTATCTCAAAACATGTAATTATGGGGGATTATATTACACCTCCAGCATTTTGGCAAAAACTTGCAATGGCAAAAGATATAAAGTAATACCACTTCTTGTGATTTCACACAAACAAAAAAATAAAGGTTCTTTATCACTACAGCACATTTGCTGTAGTGCTTCCCATTTTATTTTTAATTCCAGAGATAGAGGCTTTATGTCCCTCACAAAGTTTTTCATCTACATTCTCTTTCGTTCATGTCTCCCCTAAAACAGAGAATTTAGCAGAGCTGGAATTTATTCTCAAAATTTCTAAGACAATTTCTGTACATCACCACCATACAAGCTACTTTTCTTTTAAACAAGGTTACACTTAAAAAGAAAATACAAACAAACCAACGACACAGACCTTCGTTTTTTGCCAAGAATTAAGTGGCTGTTAGGTGCATTGTCTGCTGGCTAAGGAACAGCAGATTTAAGTACCAATCATGCTTACAAGTGCCATGGTTCTTTTAGGCAGAGCTCAATTTAAAACAAAGTATCTGGCTCGTGGGCATTCACTTTCTTTTTGAAAAGACACAACTGTCTGAAGCATTTATTGTGAGGGGTCTCAGCCACAGAGGTATAAAAGAGCAGGAGACAAACTTCACTTCCTTTCCTCAGGATAAATTTCTGGCTTGAGACAAGAGAGATCTGCTCAAATATCTGAAATATTTACGTCCTGGTCAACTCTCTGCCTTCCATAGGAGTAGAACCCTCACAAGTGGGCACTCCACAAGAGTGAGAAGAGACAGGGAGAGTGGCCACTCAGGAACAGCAGAAAGGAGAACTACCCGCCCCTTTTGTCCTCCAGCCATTCAACCCACTCCTTTAAGATTTGTAAAGATGCAATTTCCCTGCAATTTAAGCCCCGGATTTTCCTAAGCAGATGGTGAATCCAGGAATTAATGAGCCTGCTGACAGCCCACCCTGCCCTGGCGCTGGTGGCCCTCCCAGCTGTACCCAGCCGCGCTCAGTGTCTGCACACAGCTCTTCCCTGCACACCTGGAGCGAGGCTGCATTTCACCAGCTCCCACCCTGCCCAGGGCTCACATCATTCCTTCATTCTGTTTCTTGCCTGCAGCAACCAACCAGAGTAGTTCTTGCTTTTCTTCAAAAAGCAACAGCTCTTGTTTTCAAAGAGATGGATGCTCTGCCCACGCCAGTACCAAGAGACTCTGCTGTCCTTTGGTGGTTGCGAGCTGCTCCTGTGGGCCCACAGAAGTGTCCCCTCACTTCCTGGCTGCCTTTGGATCTTCTTGAAATTAAGTAGAAAACTTGATTGTCCTTCTCCCCAGCCAACCCTTATGTTTCTCATTGACTCTACTAAGGAAAGCCCTGATTTTCAGCACCCTCTGCTGGGTCACAGCTTTCCAAGACGGCTCTCTTCTCTTTTCAAGCCCTTTAGAAGGGGTGCATTTGACAAAATATGTCAATATATTGCAATAAATGGATATAGTCAGCTTCTCCTATGACTTGACCAGTGAATGAGTAGAACTTTTATGAATTTTTTTTAAAACCCTGTTTTCTCCTTTTCACTTTAACCAAAGCCATGGAAAAACTCCCAGACTGATGGCTTGAAGTGGATTTCTAGTGGACATGTTTTTAAATCCAAGTCTTTTGCACTTTGGCGACACAGTGTCATTTTCACTTAATTTTCCTGATAACCTGCCAATGAAGCCAAAAGTCTGTTTAGCAAAAGTGAATTAAAGTGCACCTTTCTCATCTGAAGAAATAACATCTGCTGTTCTAAAGATAACTTGTTATTTCTCATGGAAACAAGATATTTAATATCTGAATCTTGTTTGTTTTCATCAAAACCTGGAAAAATAACAATGAAGTGACTTATTTGGAAAAAAAAGTTTGTTTTTGAAGCACATGCTTCAAGAAATGTAAGATCCTGCCCTCCCTGCTCTGCTTGTCACAGAAGTTTTAATTTTGAATCTTTCAGTATTCCAGTATTAAACCTGATGAATTTGATTCCAAGTGTAAGAAAGTTCTTTCATCCCGTGAGTCATTCAGCTTCTCTCGGGATGGGAGTTTTACTGATTCAAAGCTTTCTGGTTCGTAAACAAGCTCATCATTTTTCTGTGGAAAATCGTCACCTTACAAATGGATCTTGCAAGGACTCTCTGCCAGCTAGCTCGTATCCCAAACCAGAAATTACAATGGTTTAGGCAAACATTTTTTTAAAATTCATTAAGTTAACCTAGAAGAAAATCCTTATAATCTAAATCAGTGGAGATTTAATGGAAGTCTGTGAATTTAGCTGGAAAGTATTTTTTTAAGCATTTGGCAGATTAAATTTCTCAATATCAACAAACCTCTAATGTCACTTAAGTCCTGGAAATAGGGTTTATTTGTCTTATGGATGAATAAAGCTCTCTCCCAAGCACTGGATTTCATTCTTTGTGAAACTGGTGTCTTATGCAGCACTGAGTGGATAACAAGGCATGCATTTAATACATAAAAATCAGAGTCATGAGACACTGAAAGTTAATTATAATGTAGCAGAGTTTAAGGGTCAGGATTAGCAGGCTAAGATTACTTGTCACTCTGAGTAAAAAGACCAGGAAAGAAGAGGTCCATCACAGTAAGGTAATAAGAGAGGGCATTAAAAGGACATTTGTGGAGACTATTTGCTTTGTTTCAGGTTTGTTTTGTTGCTGGGGGCTTTTTTATTTGTTGAGTTTGTGGGGTTTTTTAAAGGAAAAATCTGCATTTGAAAATTGGTCCCAGGTATCCAAAATTCAGAGGAAGTTATTTGATTTTTGAACTTTAAACTTTGTCTTCTTGAAATCAAAAGCTTTAACTTTGTATCCTTTTCTTTTCCTGGCATTGGTGAAGCACACTTTCCCTCTCATATTATTTCCATTCCAGCCTTGTGCTATGAAAGGAAAAACCTTATGGAAAGAACATAGTGCCTTGATTGTCTCTATATACTACAAATAAAAAAATGGAACAAGCTGAGCAGCACTTGGGACTAGACGCTTATTAAATACGTTACAATGAGAAACAGACTGTATCAACTGTATGCTGGAGTGACATATCATTTTCAGATATATTCCACTTCCACGTCACTTTAGCAGCATTTATCACATCAATTGCTAAAAATTAGATTTGGCCAGCAAAGAAAAAGGTACAGAAGAAAGGTATTTGTCTTGGCTTATCCAGAAATCTTCAGCTGTTTGTATTTAGGGAGCAGAACTATTCAACGTGGGCCTGGTCCTCAAGACTGACCTCAGTTTTATATTCACTCCCCACTCTGGAAAACTTTCCAGTTGACTCCAGTGGATATTTTGCTGAAGTTTAAATTTAACTGAGAGCTAGTACAGAAAACTCTTCTGCACATGAATACTGCTGGTAATCAACCTCCTCAAAGTCAATGAGAATATTTACTTGAATTGTCTTAAATGTTCTTTGTAATCTTGTACAAAATTTTTTACCATGAGGTCAAGAACCTTTGATAATTCATCAGAGAGGAAAAAAATGCATCCCTCAGAAACCTTCGCAGACAATTAAAAATCTTACCAAAAAAATTCTTTTTTTTCCTCCTTCACCCCCAAACCAAATAAAATGTAACTGGCTATGCACTGGCTACTTATAATAGCTGACATGGTGTCCTTGAGATACACAGGACCAATGACAGCCCTAAAAAATGAACCTTCCTTGCATACATGAGACATGCAGAATTTCTGGGCTTTGCTGCAATTTTGTCCAACTGTTCTCTAAAGTGCACATATGCTGCTCTTCCTATTCCTAGCCTTTGTGGTTAGATTGCCACCAGCCAAGTTTCCAAAATAAAATCTGAAATTCCTACAACAGACAAAAGTGTCCGGTAACACGGTCCAGTATAGTTAGAGATTAGACCAGTCAGTAAATAAAATAATACATCACTTATTTGTTACAGGCTGGGGGAAGCCAAGCCCAGGAGGTGGGGAGGATCAGCACACGGCTGCCAGACACCGCTAAGCCGGCACAGAGCACTAAGTAGGGCAGCAGCAACCGAAATCAAAGGTTCACAAATTGGCAGGACACATTCTTTTGTTGCACAGTCACTGGTATTTGAAGGGTGAAATCCAAGCTGTGCTGAAGTCACCAGGAAAAGTCTCTGTGAGCCAGGACATCACCTTAATAGAAAGTAATTAACCTTGCTATTCCTGCCAAGAGTTTGGGTCTGTGGACAGCAACCCATTAAGCCCTGAAACTCGCCTGTGCTACAAGAGCAGTCTTTGCAAAAATGTGCAGAGCACGGCAGGAAGAAAGGTTGCCTGGTGAGGTTTGCACACTGTGGTGGTTGCATGATTATATAGGAGAGCGTCTCCTTTTCCAAGCCAATATCAATGATAATCAGCAGTGATGTGAAAAGAGATGATGAAAAATTACAAGAGGGCATTTCAAATTCAGTTTTGGCAGCAAGCAAAACTTGTAGCTTCCAACAGCTCTGTCTGCAGCATGGAAAGCAGCCCAACTCAGTGCACTGGGATCTGAGCATGGGCTTGAAACTTGTGCCCACCCAATTTCTCCCCTGGTGGGAAAAAACCCAGTAACAGCTAACTTACTGTATCGAACACTGTGTTTATTTCAAGAACATATTTCTCTTTGTTGGGACAAAAGACCTTTCAACCTTCATACACATTAACCAGAGGTCTTCTGGAATTGTTCCCACAGCGTCCACTGACGAAGATAACACTGAGCACTCCTATGCACCCTTACTTCTTTATACTGAATGAGACTAGAATAACTAAAATTGGAAAGGAAGTCCATTCAGGGAGGAAGAGGTCTTGACTCATTACAATGGGAAAGACCAAAATCAAGCTGATTAAAAACAGTAAGTGTTCTAAAGAAATGAGATGTTGTCTCCTCTGTCACTGAATAGCATCCTCCAAAGGAGAGGTCTGAAGTCTTTTTCTGGATGGAGGGATAGCAGAGGCATTTTGAAATATAGCAGTTTTTATTTCCAACTTTACAGAAAATATTGTCTCTTCCTATCAGATGAGCATCCGGCCATGGTGAGCCAAATGACTGTTGATTACCATAATTTACGGTCTCTGGAGCTGAATGTGAACATCACACATTTCCAGCTTTCAGAAAATGCCCTTTCTCCCTCTCTCCCAACAGAGACCACCACATCTCCACCAGGCCCACATTCCACTGGCATTCATCCAGCTTCCTCATGTCAGTGGGACTATGCAGTGTTGCATTTCAGTGCAACCATCAGGCTGCTGTTTGTCTTAGAAACACACTCTGCTCAAGGGCACTATGAAACCTGAACTCCTGTGATACACACTGGATCGCAAAACCCCAGAGAAAGTACATAGAAACACTAGAGAAAGCATTTCTGACCCACCGAAATCACTTCTCAGAGAAGGTCACAGACAGGCTCTGGCCACTCAGAGGAGACGATAAAACTTTCCCCTCTTCCCCCCTCCCTTTTACCACCAGAAAAGTAAACAGCAACCAACCAAAGTAAACCTTAAAAAAATTTTAAAAATTACCAACTTTAAAAAACAATCACTACTGAAATACTAAAAATCCACCCTGAACACCAACTCTCTGCTGAACAGAATTTTAACCCTGAGGACACTCGTGTCTGAAAAGTTCAAAGGACTGCATCAGGGCTTTTGTCAGTAAGGCAGACAGGATGTAAGTGTGTATTAGCACAGAGCAGACACTCGTTACAGTGGGGGCTTGGGTATGGTTCTGGTTTTGCAATCACAGTTACTGTTGTGAAAGCACAGACTTCTTTGGGCCCTGTATTAGGATGACAGATAATGTTCTCCAAAGTCAGTAATGTCTAGGACCATATGGAAACCCTGAGACTTATGTTATCAGCATTATTGTGAATGTGTTTAACTCTTAAAGTTTCCCTTAGTTCAAATACCCTACAAATTGTTTTCTCTGAAAAGGATTTGTGAAAGTGTTTTTATCCTTGTTCAAAAAGTATTCTGATGTTATGATTCGGTGATGAGAAGTGATAAACATTCATAACAGACTTTTTCTGGTACAGTAACTACAGATTATGCAGGACACAGTCAAGGGAACGTTACTGAAATTGGCCTGATATTAGATACCCAGAGCGTATGTTTGCAGACTTGTTGGCTCTGATTGTAAATGAGCTTGTCTTCCATTTTAACTACAGTTCATTTCCAGGGAGCAATTTCTACTGTTTTAAAACCAGTCTGTACATGTTGTACCTAAAAGCAAATGAAAAACGTCTAGAGATGGGAAGTAGCATGTGTGTATTTCCAGAGAAAACAGCCATTTCAGCAGAAAACCGTGCCTGACAGTAAATACTTGACCATAATCAGCCTGGCAGCAGAGATTTTACATGGCATGGTGATGTATCTCCAAAAAATTAACCTGATTGATAAAAATTAAACTAAGATTCTTATTTTCCTTTGGGTTTACAGGCAGTTTCAGAGAGTGTAAATCCTTCTTGAACTGAAAAAATCTAAAAAAACTTGAAGTCAAGAAGGGCTTTAAATAATGTAGCAATGTATAATCCATATATTTTTACTTGTCTTCGAGAGAAAAAAACTCTTCTAAAAGACCTTCTATGTGTTTCTGCGTGAGCAGAATTATTTTTTGGGTTACTCACGTCAGGCTTGCAATATTCCCATTCCACCTGTTTTATAACTTACTGTCACTTCTCTTATCCGTAACAAGGGTGCAACGCCTACCTGAGACCTGATCTTCTCCCTTCTGCCTTTGATGTTCCTCACTCTGTGCCAGGGGTCACAGTGCTGGCAGACATGCCATGGGGTATGAATGATTTAAAGCAACAGGTGAAAGTCTTTAAATGAGTGTATTTACCAGCACCTTTCAAGGACTCTGTATCAGCTATGCTTGATCGTATTCCATGAGCGTTCTCAGATGCACTTTCCTTTGTGTTGCTGTTTAGTAGCACGGTTACATTTCATGTAAGTTTGCTATTCTGTGAATTTCACGTGTTCATCTTGTAAAGCTGGACTTGTGTGGATGGTTAATCTCTCAGGCTTTCATCACTCAATAAGGGACAGATGCACTTCAGTGTTAAGCAAACTATTAATATTTCCTACATTTCCCATGAAAATACTTCTGCCTGCCTCTCATCCACTTACACTTTCTGTTTTAACATTCACTTCTGCTGCCTCCTCTGACTGCAAGAGTCTGAAGTCTCCTATGCCCTAAACAATTTGCTGGTTTACCTAGCTTCCTTCAAATCTTTTTCTTAAAAACCACTTCTTCTAGAGCTATATTATCCCACAAAGCTTTGACAGCTCATCGCCCCCTGAGGCATGGCATGACCTTTAGCTAGAATTCCAGCATCAAGCTATGATCAGACACTCCTCTTATGCACAACTACAAATTAGAAGAATCCCTACTCTTATCTTCAAATTCTTCCCAAGATGTTACATTTGCACGACAGGTTTAATGATTGCAGACCTAATTGTGAAAAAAAGTTAAAATTAAACAAATCAAATGCAAAAGCTGCGAAGTCCCTTAATGCAAGGAAAAATATACTGAGGACTATAAAGTGGAAAGAATGTCATTAGAGGTCATCTGTAAATATTGCTCTGTCCACTAAAATAACACACACAAAAGCAACTGTGAGAACATGCACCCTTGATCTCAGACTTTCAGTACTGAAAATTTCTGTATTCAGCAAGGAAATAAAATATTTTCCTTTCCTTTCTTGCTCTGCATTCATTTATCTTGTAACAATATAAATGTACTTATCATGCAAAGTAAAGACTAAACAAAAATTATTCCCAGATTAGAGACAGTCAGTCGGGATTTCCTTACAACATATTTACTGTACATAGAACAGCAAGATTGGCTCCTAATGCTGATAATAGAAGCAATGCTGATAAAAGGCTAGAACAGATCAGGAACTAGGAACAGTCTGTTTTAATCCATGCTACACCACTGCTTAGTCATAATGCTGACCGGAATGTTACACAACTCAATGCCTCTCTTCCCACTACAATGTGCTTCTAGCATGTAGCTCTAATGTTATAAATAATTCTTTAGTAGTTCCAGTAGCCTCAAAGAAAAAGATGAAGGGATCACTCAAATGTGTCCTTGAGTTCCTGGCATCATCCTGTAGCACATCAAGAATGTAACAGTTTCAGGTGTTTAAATATAAGTGAATTACATTTAAAATAAAGATTTTAAATAAAAAATAATTAATTAAAAGCTGCAGACATTCAACACCCTCTCTTGGCTTCAGACTCCATTTGCAGATTGATAATGATCAGCACCTATAAATCCTCATGGGCAGTGAAATGCTGGAAGGGAGAGAGAATGTTTTCAACAATAGCTGATGTCTGCATCAGCAACAAAAACAGTCTCTGAGCACTGGCATCAAGGAGCATTTGATGTGAACAAAGTGACATCTTGTTTCATCAAAGGTTAATGAGTACAGCAGCTCTGTCAGCAATACATTAAGACAGCAGTGTCACTGTTCGTCATACTTGCTGAGTTCAAGGCAGACTGCAAGCATCACCATTCGCGCATTTGTCGGGTGTTCTTTTCTCTCCTGGCTCAGTAAGTTTAATGTGACAAGTTAGTATTTCCCAACTCTTTATGCTGTTTTTCTGTGGAGCAAAAGTGTTTTTGTAAGCCTGGTACTTGTGCTGACTGGAAAACTAGAGGCTTTTCTCAGTAAACTTAGTTAAAATAGAAAGCATTAGAGAAGATGCAATACAACACTATTTATCCTTCCTTTTGTTTTACAGTATTCTGATAAAAATCTTTTGATGTATTTTTTTAAAATGTGATATTGCTGAGTTAAAGACCTTCTTTGCAAGCAAATATATTTGTGTAAAAGTTAAAGTTTATATATTTATCCATAATGGTCCATGAAATGAATGGAAAAATATATATTGGCATGAATAGGGGGAAAAAACCAAGCTCTACTGAATTGCTGCATAGACAAATTTCAGCACTATGCACAAATTCTGCTGCTAGATCCAGTGTCACTGGGCAGTGCTCAAAGACATTACAACTGACTTCTGGGCTCATAGTGATTTCTATCAGTATCTCAGGAAATTATTTTGGGGCTCAACAAGCACCTAACTACAGGACAGATTAAGTAAGACTTTATGCATGAATAAGGGTTTGGGATCTGGACCTTAGGTGCAATAGCACTTGTTGAATTCTGTCATCCAAGTTTACAACAAACAGTGACTCATTTCCCTGATAGATAATGCTTTTCTCTATACTAATATTTCTCTAATTCACATGATATGGATGCTGCTTCTTCACCACACATGCCATCAGCTTCCAGTATCCATGACTGAAGCCAAGGCTGAGAAGTTTGTTTCTGCTTGGGAGCTGCCCAGATGAGGTTTTTAGCCTTTAGCAAGGCAGTAGCGTTATGTTGTGTTTATCATACTACCATTCCATGAGTTGTGATCACAGTGTTGCTGAAAGTACTTCAGAGTCCTGATGCTATGGGCAGGTTGTGGCTATTTTCAAAGGCTTTGGTTCTCCCTCCTCTGAGGGCTGAATGACTCATTTGGGACAGTATTTCTATTAGGATATTTGCTTTACACAAGCCAAACTTTCAGCTCTGTCAGTCTCCAGCTAGACAAACCTTAACAGCTTAGAGCACAAAGGTCTTGTTTATGTCACTGCATATTTGTGTTTCACAAGACAACCTGTACTTTATAGAACAATCATAGAAAAGGTGGTTCAAATGGAGCTCAGGAGCCCATGTAGTCACCAGATATTTTTATGTAACTCCTGACAGACACTTGCATAATCCTGTTTTAAAAACCAAAGGTTTTTAAAACAGAGGTGGTAGAGGTCCCACCCAATACATTCAACCTTTGCTTTAGAAAGGTTCCCTCTCTCCCATAAAATATCTACCTCACCTCTTTCTTGGTGCTGAGGCTTGATTTCATCACTGTGAACAAGTAAGCCAGACCACTGCTCTCCTTTCTGCTGCTTCTTCTAAGACTAGCCAAATATTCTTTTGTCGTCTTTGGATGCCCCAATGCTGTACAGAACTAGGAGTCATATATAGAACTTCTCCATTTCCTCTGTAGCAAGCCGCTTTACTGAATCAGATTATGCAGTGAGGAAGATTTTAATTTGTGCCTCACCTGCTATATTCATGCACAAAGCAGTCCTGTCTGTGTTGTAAATCATATTCTTTCATGTTTTGGCTAGCATTCCATCCCATTTGCTAAGGATAAAAATAACTTCAAGTTTGGAGATACTGTTTTGGCAAGTCCATTCTGTGCTTTTCAAAGCAGAGGGAATGAAGGCAGGCATGACTTTTGCCCTGGTTTCCTAAGGATAAGATCCCTACACAATCCTTCTACACAAGACTTTCTGTCCACCCATCCCACCCCCATAACAACTTCTGATCCTTTAGGTCAATGTCAGCCTGTTCTGACAGGAATGAAGAGTTCAAAGACTCAGTTTCTGCAAGACTTGGGGGGAAGGGGAAAAAAAAAAGGGGGGGCATCCAAGAACAAGAGTATGAATCAGAATAAGCAGATAACATATCAGATATGTAGAATCCTTTTAGGAGAGACACTTAGAAAATATCTGTTTTTCAGGACAAGTTTCCCTTGAAGAGCTGGAGTAGCCTAGAGGACAAATTGGGCTTCCTGGTTCCAGAACTCCTCAATCCATTTGCACTAACACAGAAAATAAGTTTGAAAATAAGACATTAAATTCTCTGTGAATAGAGTTATTATTTCTGCAAAAAACCTTTCATCAACAGGTCTGAAAGCATGTGACAAAAGCAGGCCTTGAGCATTATCTCTGGTTCATGTATTGAAGAACTGAGAGGTGATGCAACTTGCCTGAGGTCACAATGGAGAACACAGCTGTCCCTCGAGCAGTTTTCCATACTGCTTCAGGAACACCTCAAGTAGAATCAGTTTGCTTTTATCTTGCTATCTTATTTTTTCGTCTGTAGACTTTACACTTACATGGGAGAGTGATCTAAGCTACTCTTACTTTTACCTGGCAGACACAAACCAACAGAGAATAGCACATCTCAGATTTTGACAACTGTATTTCAGTGAGCATCCATATGTTGAAGCATTACAACAAAGACAGTTACTTTTGAAAATTAAGTTATCTCTGTCTGAATTAACCAAGGGAGTTCCAAAATCCTCTCCAGCTCCAGAAGATTGAGGGCACAAACTCTTGCTGAATTCTGCGTTGGGTTTACTACCCTTGTCCAGAGAAGTACTATTTGCTTCCACATAAAAATCATGTAGTCCTTGTGTCCTCTTAATCTCAACATATGATTTGCTTACTTTTAAATATATTCTAGGATATTATGTAGCCTTAACAGTTGTATTCAGCTATCCTAAATAATTCTGTTCCATAATCAATATCCATCCACAAGTAGTTTCTAAAAATCAATCTGTCTGAAAGAATGTCACACTGAAAATGAAATTTCATGGGGCATCCATGCTCATTTTATCAGAACTTCTTTTATAACTCTAGAGAAATCCACTCAGTATCAATGATTGAGGGTAAAACACAAAACAATGTCCCCCTGCTAAATATTAGCAACAAAGAACAATTCATTGGAAATAAGCCTTGCAATTGCAACTCCATCCAAATAACTAAATAAATGAATTGCTAAAAGCACTGAATCCCAATGATGTCTCTAAGATGTCAGGAAAGGAAAAAAAGCTGTCTCTTACCATACAGCTGCATTTAAAATTAAATTATCCAGCAGCATCCCTCACCCATCACAATTGTTACTTTTCATATCTTCACTTCAACTAAGCAGATTTGAAGAACCTTAAAATGGTAGGAGATGGCCATTGAGAAGAGTTGATAACTGTAAGCAGTACTTGAGTTTTAAATCTAGTTACAGATACTTTATTCTGGCCATACCAAAATCTTGGCATGCCTGTGCCTTCATCAACACAGGTATAACAATGTTAATGTTGGGATTACTCCCCTGAGCCCTAGCGGAGCAGGCAGCCCTTCTCTTCAAGACTGGCATTCACCCCTGCGACCGGCGGGCCAAGTCCTGACTGTAACTGAGATGCTGCATCACAGCTATTTCAAACATTTTATGTTTATACTCTTATCTACTTCTGCTTGGATGCTTTTATTTGAATTTTTTTTTCATTGTAGTTTTGGGCATTGTTTCACTAAGACACTTTAGCAAATGTTTAATTTTTATTGTGTAAGCAACGGAGCCATTTTGTACAAAGCACAGCTTCTACAACACACAGTCTTTTTCCACCTTAAATGGAAAAAGGATTTAAACATATATTTATGCCTTGTGTTGACCTGGAAGCACTGTTGTATTGACAGAAGCAGAACTATTGGCAGCAGTCACCATCCCAGTACTGCAGTATCACTGGAACTCACACCTGATGTTGAAGAGCCTTTCTATTCAAATACTGTGCCCTTTACTGAGGGCATCACTGGTAGTTTTGAAAAGGACACTTCTCTTTTTGAATACTGTGCTCCAGTTCCCTATCACACACAGCTTTTAAACCAGTATTCACACACTGAGTTTTAAAACCAGGGCAAATACAGTAGTAAGAAAAAATGGAGAAAAATAAGGGGCTTTTTTCTGTCAGAGGAATCTCTAGCATAATGTGGTACCTCCAGAAATTAAGGAAAAAGACATGAACCAGAAAAATATCCTGAAAATGACAGCATAAAACAAGAATCTGCATTGATATGTAATATACAGAAATGTTCAGATTTCAATAAAGAACATACACTGTTAATTAAGTCTAAGTTGAAAATAATATCAAACACACTTGGGGATTAGAACAAAGCCTGTGAGCATGCACTTACACTGAGGGTGATTCTAGTCAAGTTTTTGTGGGTTAAAATTAATGAAAGGAGAGAAAGAGCCAACAGAATATGAATAGAAACAAAATTATTTAATTAACCCAAGTGATGTTTATATGTATGATCAGTTTCAGAGCCTAACACTTACGGCTTTCAATAGCTATTTAAAACACTACTTGGGACGTTAAGGATTATAGTACGTGCTTGAATGGAAGTAGGAATTTGGGATTTGGATTACTTCTTTGACCACTTAGGGTCTGGCATAGCAGCCTCAAATGTACTCATCTAAATGGGATGGCTCACATAAGTAAGGTTGGTCACGTGCACGTGTGGTGGCCACAGCCTTCGCACACAGCAAGGAACTTCAGGGCTGAAGATATAAATCTGCATGTTTGGGTTAAGAGAGGGACTCCCAGGCTGGGAACTCTTACAAATCAAATAATCTGTCTCAAATAATCAAACACTAAAACGGTGCTTCCAAACACTGGGTTATACAAGTTTCCAAATCTGTGCTTCTCATGCACACAAGAGATACTCTACACATTTTATTTGCAGGCTTGGCTGCCACTCTGGAAATCACCTGATGTCAGCAGATCAGTATAGCTGCTATCTAAAATGATGTTCACAAAATAGAGAAGCCCTTATATCAAATCTTTGCCTGCTTCATGGTGTGAAAATATCACAATCGGTTTGAAATTCAACTGATACACGGATAATATAAAAGTTTCACAAAACTATAAGGTAAAAGTATACTACATAAACCATGCATGCAGCACCCACAGCATCAAATCATCCACAAATATCAATGGACAATGTTTCTACTTTCTTGTCTAGTAACTACATTTTCCACATATTCATGTAATGGAGACTTTCTTTAAAAAATGAACGCTCCTTTGAATCATGTAATCCAAGATTTTACATTGGAAACAAATCAATACGTAGGCAGATACATTGTTATCTTCTCTGCGAGCTCCCTTCCAGATTTTCATATGTTGGAAAGATTATAGCACCATGTAATGAGCTATGCACATGCTATCTGACATCCCCAGCCTATATACACACAGCCCTAAAATAATGAGTAACTGCATACTCAGATAACTCAATCTGTCTTCCTAGCAATAATTCAGTCAGTCTTTTCACTAGGAGTCCTCACCATCTTAGATCTTTCTCCTCAATTTGAACAGATTCAGATACTTCCCATGTCCTCACAAACACTACTAAATTACGAAAGATAAGGTGGAGGATGGTTCCTCAAATCCGACATATATATTCCTAGATTTACCTCAGTATATCACAAATGGGAAATAAAAACCAAACCAAACACAAACAACCAATCAAACAAACAGCAAACTCCCCCAACTTTATAAAGGTTTTTTTTTTTTTTAATTACCAGTTTCAAGTGCCATTACAAGGAAGATAAATTTTGTAGTTATCCCATCAAAATAATGATAAATTATAATAATGTTTTGGTTCTCCTATACCCCGGCTTCATATGTGTTACACACTTCCAAATCAGGTCAGAGTGCTTCAAACACTCATGACATGAAATAGAGGCTGACCAGTAAGATTTGTATGTATTCACTGTGCATGTACAAGCTCAATACATTCATTTTACCTGGCTAAATGTGCATTATGAAAATACAAGAATGCACAAAACTAACATGATAGCCTGCAGAAATGCAGAGAGCAATCTGAGCTTGCTTCTAGGTCTGTTTGTGACTTTGAATGCTCAATTCTATAGAGACAATTGAGGTGTTCTACCAACATTACATTTCCATCTGAGTCCTTTCACAGGATAAGAGAACGAATACTATATTTCTTGTTCACTTTGAAAGGCTGATGGGATACCATGCTTGCAAATTGTGTGCAATGAGGCCAAGGGCAGTCTGGGATGGTCATTTTGTTTGTTATGTTGCTTGAAGAGAAATTTCAATTGGTCAAACTCAGTAACTGCAGTTTCAACAGCATCAGTTTGCTCATATTCTGCTCAAAAAGAGTCAGTATCACCAAGGACACATTGATCTCGCAGACTCACAGAATGCTCTTTTATGAACTGTTGAGAGGAGAATTTAGGGCCAAGTTCTTTTTTTTTTTGTGTAGTTACCTTACAAACTATTGTTGTCTTCCAGGTTTTCCTGTTTGTCTATCCACATTGTTTACCTCTTGTCATATATTTTTCCCCATGACTTACTCTGGGACAGGATCAGGTTGCTTGCACAGAGCTTAGCTCAACTGAGTCCTGACCCATGATTCAGAGTGCTGAATATCATAAGAAAGAGTCAAAAACTTCCAGGTGCTATTGCTTTACCATTGACTAGCTTTGAAGTATCAGGCAAGTCACTGCAGCAGTTCTTCTAAAAATAGGAAAAATACCACCATTTTTAGAGCAATGTCAATTACTTGTTTCATAATCTGCATTTTAGACCTGCAAAATAGCTAAAGGAACCAATTTTTATTAAAAGAAATACTTCTTTATCACTGTAGATGCCAAAAGAAAAAAAATTCTGACCAGAAGAGAGAAGACAGACAGATTATTTAGACAAGACAGATATCTCCAAATAAGCAAGAGTTCATGAAATCTGGTCTTAATCAGTTCAGAAACTAATCAAAGTGGTCTTTAAACCATAGGAATCACCTTTGAGAGTATACAGAGGACAGAAACAAGAGGAAAAGAGGAAGAAGGAATCACAGAGTGATTGTTGAAAGCACAATCCACTCAAGTCCTGGAAAGGTTCTAGAGCAAACGATAAAGCAAACAACTTTTAACCACTGGAATATAACAGTGATAAAAAAAGCTAGAAAAAACCATGGCAAGTCAGCTCAATTTCTGTCTTCGATGGATTGATAGGTTCAGCAGGTAACAGGAGAGCAGTAGATGTATTTCAGCTTGAATAGGAATTTTGACATGTAGTACACAACTATATAAAAATTAATGAAAGAAAGTCTAAGTGAAAACAGAGTACGTTCACAACTGACTGAAGAACATCTATTGCTGATTCGCTGCTGAAACAATTCCTATGATGAACAGGTATCTGAAGTAGACTTGAACTATTTGTACTGGAAATAACTTTTGTTCAATGAATGATTTTACAATGGAAAAAGAAAGGCAAAAAGTGTGCAGATAGCAATCAGGTAAGGAGCTACTGCAAGTAGATTCATGACCTGGTCCTGTCCTCTAGGACTTCTGAGTAGTATAGAAATACTGAGATATAATAAGGTGATAAAGTACTCCAGAATAATCAATAAGTGCAAAACTAGAAGATGAACTTTCGTAAAAATTGCTTTGAAGTATTACACTTGGGGGAAAACAAATCACAGGTGCCAAGACAACCAGCAAGAGAAACACATCTTCCTTTTCCCTAATGACAACTTTAAGCAACTGTGTTATTGGCAATTGCAAATAAGGCACAGTGAGTTTGGAGATACTATACAGATACAGTAATGACAGTCTGTTGGCCAGCACAGCTTCAGAGATGTATGCACAGATCACAAAAATCCTCTAGCCAGTCTAAGGAGGTGTTAAGTTGGCAAATTCCCTGAGAAAGCACATCTCACCACCTGGCATGAAAGCACCAACTAGAGAAAGATAACCAAGATAGCCAGCAGGGTATATAGGAGGGAAACTTTTTACAATTAAATTCATTCAAGTAAAGACCCATTTGACACTGTGAGGGGGGAAAAAATCCACCGAAAACCCCCCACAAGGTAAACTTCCTACACAATTGGGTGTTGTTTTCCCTGTTTGGATGTTCAATCTGTCATCATAATGTCTTCAAAACCTTGTTTACAAGGAAGCAAAGGAGCTAAAAGTTGGTGACAGGCAAGGTCCAGAAAGGATTTTTATAAGCTGAAATCAATTTTATCTAGGAAATCAGTAAAGAATCATACTGCAAACTAATTCAAACCATACATGTAATTTTTTTTCAAACATTTCTGAATATTTTGGAATAAAGGGAATAGTTCTGGGAATTCATACAACTAGATTGAAATTATAGTCATAAGTTACAGGAGTACTCAAAAATTATTTCTTTTGCTACTTTCCAAATCGTTTGGTGAATTTTCTTCTCAGATATGCACTGCCATGTGGCAGGAGAAAAAACAAGACTGACTGGAAGTTTGAACGCAGGGCTGCTTGTGAGGCCACAAGTGAGAAATATAGGTTACACTATGCTTTGCTTTTAGCATCTAAGAAACTTGTGCGAGTGAACATACCTGCCAAAAGTTACATTAGCAACAAGGTATCTTGTGTCTGTGCCAACACGTTTCCCTTCAAACATGGAAATAGCTTACCCCACGTGTCCAGCCCTCACTGCTTTGAAAGCCTAAACATATCTGCTGCAAGTTAATTTGAGTTTTTGCTTTGGATGAAGGGACCAGACTGCTGACTTGGTGGTATTTGGAGCAGAAGGTGAGAGATTGAGAGAACTGGATTTGCCCAGACTTGAGAAGGTGAAATGAGATCTTACGATTTTATCCATGTCCTTCTAAAGAAGACAGAGCCAAACTTCTGGAGGTGCACAGGAAGCAGCCAATAAACACAGGCTGCAACCAAGGAAATTCCAATTAGATCTTAGGATTTTTTTTTCATCATGAGAGCGGTCACAAACTGGAACAGGTGTGCAGGGGGGACAAGGAGATTCCCTTCTTGCAAGTGTTTAAAACCCAACTGGACACGGCCCTGAGCAGCCCAAGTTATCTTTGCATGGATCTAATTTCAAAGCTGGATTTGCTCTAAACATGCCTATTGGACCAGGCAGCCTCCAAGGCCGAGTTATTCCCTGACAGAGAGAGCTGCTTCAAGGCTGCTCTCTTAGAAAAGTGCCTCACAAGAAACAGGGCCTGATCTTAACAGCATCAACAACAAAGCATCAACTTTTAGATGCTTCTCTCTGGCCCCATATGCCAGCAGGTTATTAAGAAGGATTGCAGATATGCTCCAGGATGTGTTGTGCATTCTATCAATGCACAAAAACTTTCTATAATGTTATTTTCTCAAATGGGAGTTGCTCCTTCATGAGCCCTGCTTCAAACACTTTACAAGAAAAGGAACATCCAGGCCTTGTTTTTTTACCTTGTACTGACAGAAGAGAGACACCCTCTCGCTAAGCTTGCACTAGAATATAACAACTCTGAGTTGGTTTTATATTTCTGTGTGTATGTTTGCTTTTGTTTTTAACATCCCTAAAAGCTTCCTAGTGTTAGAACTAAAAACAAGCAAACAAACAGAAAACCCAAACAGGATCTGGGCTTCATGTTACATTTGTATCCAGCATCTGCAATCTGATCTCAACAAAACAAGGGTTTTGTTTAGAATTAGTCTGAATTCTAAACAAACGAGTGAAGAGTTAGAAGATACTCTTAAAGCACATACAGACCACACATTAAATAGACACTGCACAGGACTTGGAAATTTTGCTTTAATACCCAGTTCTTCATGAAAACCCTAAAGGAACTTGGCCAACATATTTTGTTTTTCTCTGTCTCGCTTCTCTCCCATAAAAAGGAAAATGATATCCCTTTTTTGCCACTCTGACCTTCTAAATACACAGGGCTGAAAATCCCACAGGAAATGCGCTCTGTCCTATTACACTATGAACTCACTAACAGTCAAGTTATCACAAAAAAAAAGTATGACTAACATATGGTGAACAGAAAGAAATAAAAAAACTGAGTACTCCCTTGCAAGTATACTACAGATTTGGTTTAATTGAAAAACTGATGACTCTTGGAGGATGAAGGCTTTTCCCACATCCTTATGCAGCACTGTCTGTTGTGCCATCCAGATTGTGTCCATAAGTCCACAACAAAACTCTGCCTCCAGGACAGCTTCTTGTACAAGAAACAACATTTCCCACCTCTCACTGAGATCCAGATTTAGAAACACAACCCCCTAGGATCTTTGTGAGGGATCTGATGGAATCTAAGCCAGTGGCACTGAAAGCAGACACCTGACACACAAGGACAGGACACGGTGTCATGTGGAGCCACATCATCAGTTTATCTCATCAGTTTGCATGAATCTGCAGAGCTGCCTTTGGATTGTAAACCAAAATGCCACATGCAGGTAACGCTTTGCAGAGTGTAAATGTAAGCACTTAAATTTATGTGAAAGGCCAAGCAGGCCTCAGTGCTGTTGTGGTTTCCAGAGTTCTTGAGAACATTCACACTCAGGCCTTATGGTGAAGAGGTTCTTCAATCTCCCCTCAAAGCAAGCCTTCTCCTTGCCTGTGTCTGTACATTCCTAGACATCTTATAATCCAAGCTCTCACACATGCTATCAAGAAGCAATGGCCACAGAAAGGGCCCTCCTGCCAGTGTGTCCTGACTAATGGAAGAGAACAAGTCTTTTATTGTTGCTCAAGCATCCTATGTCAATACAATAAAATCACTGTCTTCTGTTCTCAATGTTACATTTGTTTATGATTACAATGTTTATTTCTTGCTGTGAGACCATAACTCTGCAGGCTTTCTTCTGTTAAAATACATTTTACCACCCCCACCCTGTAATCCTTTTCCCGCCCCTCACCCACTTCTCAACTTGTTGCCAGCGCAGAAAAATTCCCTTGTACGTATGCAAAATAATATCATGTTTCTTTTTTAGAAGTATTAATATTTGGGTTATGATGGCATGCCTGTGGTGACAGCGTGTAAAAAAAAAAGTATTTATAAACTTGCTTTACATAACTTTAAGCAACTTAGGCAAAACCAGTGTGAACAGCTGTACAATTTTTATCAGGTTGGGATACTACTGAAAACACCACAAAGATCAGGAGACAGAGACTTCATCCCAGCTCCTCTCCCTTGCCCTATAATTCTGCAGCAAGTCTGTTTTCCTACTCGTGCCTTCCAACCCAAGACAGAAAATACCCTGTGACCTTTTTTCCATAGTGCTCTGGAGCACAAGGATGGATCAATTCAAATACATCATCAGTGTAGATTAAGATAGCTATGGTGCTCCAAACTTTGCAGTGTGCAGGCCTTTCCACTTAAAGGACAACATCTGTCTGGGAGAACAACTTTGCTTTCAGGTTTCTACCACTGAGTCTTTCCACAATTTAGTGGCACTCACCAGAACCCTGGAGACAGGAGCAGCAGAGGAAACTGCAGAAACCTTCCTCCATGGGCTGCTCTGCCCAGCCCACAGACCTGCTCCTGTCCTTGGGCTCATGCTCCACTGGGAGAGAGGATGTGGCTGCAACCTCCCTGCTTACAAATTATTTTCCTCTAAGTAAAACAATTCCATAATACAAAAGTGAGACAAAGCAGCCACCTCAGTGCCTGTAAGAGAGTTAATGCAGTAAGAAATGCTCTCTAGCACAATCAGCTCCAGAAAGGATGCAGGATGCAGTGCTGTCAACACCTATACCAGCAAAAATCTACTCTCCATTAGACTCCTGCTAGAGCAATAACAAAAAATGTCATTTCCCATGGGAGTGATAAGTCTTGCCTTCCTGGAGAGGTTTGTGATAAAAGTCTGACTGGGGTTGGGATGAAAGTAGCCGCCAGGTTCTAGCTGCCCTCACAATATAGATTTTGTCTAATGTGCCACAGAGCAATACAACCTGCAATATAGCTAAAATAAATATTTGGCTAGTTCAATAATTATGCTGAAAGGCTCCCTATCTTTATTATACCAGAAAGAAATGCATAAATCACCTGATATTATACCTCTGAAGAAACTTCCTTTAGCTGGGGCACCAGAAAGTGATTCACAGTTGTGAGTTGGAGTAAAGGGGAGAAAGAAAAGGCTTTGAAGTAATTAAAAAAAATATTATTAAAAAAACAAACAGCAAGCAACAAACCAAAACAAGCAACAAAATTGTTTGCTGATGCTACAGAACTTTCCGACAGGAAAAATGCAGCTGCATATGAAAGGACAGGCACAGAGATGCACCAGCTCTGAGGGATATTCTAATAAAGATAACATCTTTACTAGAAAGGACAAAGTTCATCCTTTCCTGTTAAAGGTGCCCATGTAATACCAGTGCAACTTAAATAATCATAGCTAAATATTGACTATTGGTGGAACAGCTTTCATTCCTGAACTCTGCAAGATATACTCATGTAACACTCCACCACACCAGCTATCACACACGAATCTTTATGAAGAAACAGGGTAGAATTGTGGATTCTTGTCTACCTTGGCTCTTTCTGCCTCCATTGGCAAGGAAAATTTAATCACAGTTTAAAAGAAAGACACTACTCTCTGGAGAATTTGCTTGGATATGGGTAAGAAAATACTCATCTGCTACATTTCTATTTTTTCTGACTAGCTCTTGATGCAAAACATTAATGAAGGCAAGTAGAAAAAAACAAAGACAACACAAAACCACAAAAGACTGACCCAAACAACTTGAAGGCTTTGTGAATAATGAAACATTCAATATTTGCATTTAGAAATATTAAACCTCCTAAGTGGCAAGGGAACTGTGACTGAGGAAGACATTGATACTGATTCACAACCACCTTGTCTGGTGGCTTTTTACTGGTCATGCAGTTAAATTTGCATCTAGAAATACATAAAGCTACAGAGATAACAAGACACATGAATCCAGACTTACAACAGGTTGGAATAAATAACCTTACTGCACTAGAAAACAAAACAACACAACACACTAAGTAGAGCTTTTACTTGTCACAAACAACAAGATCTATACTTAATGTTGTCTCATTCCTACATCTTAATTCTCCAGCCCGGGTTTCTTACTTTCAGATGTCATTGCCTTCCCTTTTGTCTGCTGTTCTATTTTTAAAACTATCTTTGAAATAGATCTTCTCTAAGATTGATTTTCATTACTCCTGTATTATTTAAATAGAGGCTGGCCTTGTTGATACTTTTAATTCTATGTTATTATTTATTTAATACCTCATGAGCAGTCTTTAGCCATCCTGTCTTTCACATGCTCTTGCTTTGTCTTGTGCAGGGTTGCAGTTTCTGTATAGAACTGTTCTGCCTACTGGTTTTTTATGTTTCACAATGAGGCAAGCTAAGAGTTAAAAATTTTGCTAGCTTTGAGCTAGTGAAATTTCATCTTCAGTTTGCATTTCTAAGGGTTGGATTGTTGGGGTTTTTTGGTTTTTGTTGGTTTTTTTTTTTATCCAACATACTCTTGGACTCCAGTATCAGACAAATATTTTCAATAACTAAACAGTGCACATTTATTAATCTAATAACTGAAGAATCCCTCCTCTAGTGGAAATTGTGTCAGAGCAACATACAGGATTACTGACAGGATTTGTTCTGTTGCAGCGATCTGGAGATTACATATCTTAGTGGAGGAACTTGAGCACTAGCCTCTCTAATTTTCCAGGACAATGCTGGGCAAAGCTAACCATAAGGAAGTAGTATTCTAGCAGACTGCTTTGAACTACCAGATATGTGGCCAATAGCTCCTTTTGTTAGCATTGTGACTGGTCAGAAGTGTTAACATGATAGCTCTTGGCGAAAGGCAGTGAAAAAAAGCAGACTACTCATTTTGCTTACATCTAGTTTTAGAGAGCTTCTGTGGAACTAGCCAGTGCAACAGAAGGCTAAGCTAAGTCACCAAAGGCACACAGACTAAGACCAGAGATACAGGAAACAGGCAATATCAACTCAAGCATCGAGTCACAGGACATAAGCAGAGAAGTGGGTCAGAGGTGTTTGTGGGCCCCTTACTAACTGTACTGTTTTAAATAATGGAAATATGGGCAAAAGATAGATGCAAATAACTGGAGATGAAAAGCATGGCTTTGTTTTGAACAGAACAGAGATTCTCTTCCTCTGTTGAGTTCCAGTTCATTCACACTGCCCTATGTGAACTCACTGTTTAACTGCTAGGACCACGGTGGGATCTATCAGCCACTGTTCCCCTAACATAGCCTTTTTGTAAGCATGGGCACTACATCAAAGCTGGGGACAGGAAAGGAGTGCCATTGAATGAAAAGGATTTCAACATATATATAAGGATTTTTCTCATGTAAAATCAGAGAATAATTAGTTTGAAAAGCTAGAGGAAAAAGGTCCCTTTAATTTTCCAGCATCATCTAAGAGGCACCCTCCAGCCCTCATTAGACCACAATCAGGGTCATGTAACTGCAGGCCATTTACAAAAGCACTGAGTCAGGAGTTCTATTACAAAAGAAACAACATTGGAATGAAAAATAATTAGTTTATGGACTTAATTCAAAATTTTCCAACCCTCTTCATTTTGGGGAAAAAAGTATGGAAATGTATTAACCACAAATAAAATGCATTAACCATGAACATCAGATCATGTTTAATGCACAGGAAAAATACAGCCTTTGGTTTACAGTCTGGGAAAACTCACAGATCACTTACACGTAGCAAACATATTCTCAGGAGGAACTGAAGATGCTCTTAATAAGATGGAAATTTCTTGGCACTTATTAAAAGTTCTTGTCTTCATTTATCCCACTCCAGCCAAGAACTGGAGCATTTGAAGCCCCATATTAAAATATCTCACATCACACAGTAGTCACTTGTTCCTCTTATCTTCGTGTTGTAATTAATAAATGTAGAACTGCTGAGATTTCAGAACACGCAACAATTTTCATTACTAACAAAGCAAATAATTAGGAAAAAATTACAAACAACAGCATAAAAAAAAAAAAAAAATCAAGTTTAAGTCTGTTCCTGACAGTTGCAGACACACAATTTTATGTTTGCACTCAGTCTGTTCCCCAAACACTCATGTATGTGACATGTCTTTTGGGAATTTATTGAGTTGATGGATTATGACTGTCTGATGTTGAAACAAATGATTATATTCTACATTTTCATGTACTCTTGCTGTTAAGTTCTTGCCAACATCTTACAAGGCATAGTACATTCTAAAACAAATTAGCATTAACAGTGTTGTTTGTTTATTAAGAATGATGTTCTTAAATTCAGAAAACTGCAAAAGGCTGATCTGTGGTAATCATTTCCATCACGTTACTCTGCGCATTACAGAAAGGAGAAAGCAGTGGAGACTAAATGAAAGAAAGGCCAACTTGTATTCTAATAGACCTCACTGTAAATCAGTCCTCTGACTCAAGGTCAATTATTTCAGATCTTTACTCCACACAGCTGAGTGCCTTAAAACTAGCAAGCCTTGCCTAAAGGATTTTCTTTTAATTTGAAAACACATGGAGTTTAAAGCATACACGTATGACTAGGGTAGATTACTTCCTCTTGTAAAATAAAATACACCTTTCACTAAAGTGCCCATCATAGTGTTTCAGGTACCATAAAGAGAAGAGTTGAGAGGGGACCAGTCCAGCTGTTATGAATAATTACAGAACAGTTCAATCCCAAAGTTTAAAAACCTTGGATTAAATTTCAAGCGTAGGTATTGAAACTGTTCTCAGTGTATATTCCTAACTGGGATATATGGAAATGAAGGTTTTCCATTCACTTGCTAAGATCTCTGTGCTTAACTTACTCAGCGTGCAACACCAGTCTACACATTTGAGACAATGTCGGAGCTCCTACATGGCTACCAAGCAGAGGAAAAAAGGAATTACTTAATTAATTTCTGATAACTGATATTATCAGCAAATTGCAAGGGATAAACTGAGCCTCCATTTCAGTTATCATCTTTCCAGTTCGAAAATAAACCAAACTGTTGTTATTGTTTAAATGGCATTTTATATGGAATATGTTACATGCAATTCCTGAGACTGCGTGAACCAAAACAGGTGTTTCTGGTGGAACACAGGAGAGCTCCCACCACCAGCCATTCAAGTGCAGACGTAAAGTATCAAATAAAAATTTGATCAATATATTCTCAAGGCGTTAATACTTTTCTCAAATAGCACTTTGTTTCTTGTACAGCATACTTCAGCATAAGCAGGTCCAATATCAGCTTTCCCATTTTAGTAGAAATTTGAACTAAGCTTATGTATTTTAGGAGGTTGGATGAAGCAATCAAACATATTGGGTCTGTTTCAGCAAATTTCTTGCCTGGTAATTTTATTTCCCCATATTGCAAAAACAGGCTTGCTTTGCGAAAATTTAATCGCAGCAGAGTTGCCCACAAAAGTACACCCGCCATGTTTTACTCTATATTCCCACACTTTTTTAATATTTGTCATATTTCATCTTTAAATGCAGTCCTAATGAGAGCATATTGGAACACCACAGAACCAGGCTCATAAGAATGTGGTCTTGAAATAAAACGTAGAACAGAAGGAGCATTGTATTACAGCCTCTGTTAATGTTTTAATGGTTGAGAGATTTCCAACATGTTGGCAGTGTCAGGACAAACCAATTTAATAAATTATTAACACTAATCAAACATTTTTATGATGGCAGTCAAAACTTCCTTGGCAGTTAAGGTTAGTTCTGTTGAAGTTTGACAAAGATGTTGCTGTTTGATGGAACCCGCCTTTGAAACCATAGCCTCCTTCAAATCAAAACCTTGCAGTGCACTGAGCAGAAATGGTTAAGCAACACATCCTGAAGTACATAAAGAAACACTGAAGGCTGGGCTGCAGCCTCTATGGGCAGCGGCTGAACTGACGAATGATAGTGAAATGTAAATTGATTACAGCGTATATAATTTGCCTGCCACTACTTGGGAAAGGATATAGAGAGACTTTATCAGGAAGAGATAAAGCTCGGGCTGTTGAGGGGAGAGTGCTAAATCAATATACAAAGAAAATCTAGGAATTCCAGGCACTTGACAAGAGGGGTAGAGAGGAAAATAAAGACTCCTGCCAGTTTTGATGTATTAAACTTTGGAGAAAAGGTATTTTAAAACATCCTTTCATTCAAAAGGCAACCAACAATAACAACGCCAGACAACACCACATTCTCCCTCCAGCTCCTCTAGCCTTGCCAGCTAGTTGAAATCCAGCACAGCAGAAGCTAATGAGGGGTATGGATTAACAATACAATGTTTCTCAGGCCTTTCTTGGGTCTCCCCTGGGGCACCCACAGTCTATACATCATCAATCTACTGCAAATTGATGTAGTCAGCCTGTGACAAGGGTCAGGTTTCCAGGACCAACTACCAGGCATGATCTAGTCATTTTGAGTTATCAAGACAAAGCTCTGTTCTGCCGAGCTCTGGCCACATAAAATCCACAGCTCTCCAGGCTTTCAGTGAGATGAAATCAAACCATAGAGCCCTCTCTGTTCTCTCCTATGCCTGCTGAGAAACCAGCTCACCTTTCTGAATTGACACTGTTATTATTTTGTGCTCTCTTACAGATCAAGCTCACAAACAAGAAAAACATGTGCTAACCCATCAGTTTCTTAATAATAATAATAATAATTACTGTTCTTGTTTGTTGTATGCTAATTATAAAAATAATAACCAGAACACACACACACATATATATTTTCAGTATATAAAACAATGAAGAAAAATGTGCTTGCTGATGCAGGTGTCTAAGTAAGAAATAAGTTTCATCGGAGTATCAAAAACTTTTGTTCACTCACAATATCTTTTCCTGAATAATCACACATGGGATCTTGCTTTTATCCAAGAGCTCAGGTGCCACAGATTTTCCAAATACTCTGTGGATTAGTTTTACACGTGAAAATTTGTGCAGGTGTTCCCTTAGCTTATCTGAAGTTTGTGGATTTCCATGAAAGCTTGGTGGAAAGCATGCCTTGGCTCTCAGCACAGTAGCCTTGTCAGCTGCACCCAAAGGCATCCAATTCAGGGGTGAGGAGACTCAACAGAGTATGCAACACATGAGAAAAATGAGATCTTCTGTCAGTAATACATGTGCAGTCCAAATTAAAATAGATTTAAAACATTAGAAAGGTCCTTGTTAATTTCAATGGCTTTCCTAGCACTCACATTTCTATAGAAACTACAGCAGGTAGGATTTTCACAATACCTATAGGTTTAGCACCACCTAAACTTACAGCTAATAGATCTTTCTGAAGAAAGCTTTCATGGCTGTTCATAGAATTATAACTGAATATTACCCTGAGTTGGAAGGAACTCACAAGGATCACCAAATCCAACTCCTGGCCCTGCTCAGGACAGCCCCAAGAATCACACCTTAAGCCTGAGAGCATTTTCCAAACACTTCTTGAACTCTATGGTACTGATCTGGCTCAGAATAATTAAAAACAAAACAAAACAAAACAAAAAACAAAAACAAAAAAACCACAAAAAAACAAACCAAAACCCCAGGCTGACATATAGAAAAAAAATTGGATTCTTGGATCCCAGCTACCTATAATACAGCAGATTTCTGAGGCATCCAATATACTCAAGTTACCTTTAAATATTCTGAGCTACTTGTGGTCCAACATAGGTGTGAACTACCAGGAGAAAACAGAGTTTATTCACGAAAGAACTTAAATGAAGTTCAATACATTTGCTACTTATGTTGCTATGAATGTATCCCATTAATACATTTTAGAAGGTCCAAAATGTCCAGAAAAGCATCCTTGCAAATCCTAGGCACTTATTAACAAAACCTAAATCCTCAAATTTATTTTGTGTTTTGTCTGCTCGAAATGGACAACAAGCTTTGAAAAGCAGGCACAAGAACTGAGCAAGCCACTCATGGTATGAACATCTGATGAACATTTGCTCATATTTATTCATGCAAGCCTTTTGGAATTTCTCAGTCATGGATGGTCTTCCAAACACAACGTCACGCATATAAATATGCACGAAAAGCAAACAGAAAGAGGCACTGATACCTTGTAAGTAACTCTGAGGCTTTGGTCTGATAGATGCTTGTAAATACTTTGTTTCATTATTCAGTCAAGTTTTTCTCGTTGCCAGCAAACTTCTACAGGGAAGAGAAAAACCAACCAAAATCTCTAAATTGCAGGCAACCTCAGCTCTCATTTTCCACAGCCCCTTTGCGCAGCTTGAGTAAGTTGCTAAAACATTATTATGTGTATGTGTACAAAAAATTTGGCTTGAACTCAAGAAATTTCCATGGTCTCTCACAATGAGCTCCTGACACATCCACTTTCTCGAAGAACCAACACTTAAACCTTTTGGGGTTCCAAAAAGGAATGTTTTTCAACTTACATTTACCCATCTATTTTTTCACACGTTTGCCTGCGTGGGTGCACACACATTCACCTTTAAGGGCCTGTGCAGTACTTTAGGAACATATCCCATCAGTTAAAAGCAAAGTCTCAATTTAAGCTGATATAAATGAAAGCTTGGACAGAGGATGATTGCAGGTCTTTCTTGTAGTATATTACCACTCATAAGTTATTTTACCGAAAAATTTTGCAGATCTTTTGATTTATTGTGTGCTAAAGACAAAAGCTGCATTCATATTACTATAGCTCATTATTTGGAGCAGACTCTTTTAAAACAGCTGATAATATAAAATGAATATACATTTTGGAAGCAAGCATCCAAGCATCGGCACTTTATCAAAGGAGAGGTTCACCCGAAGCGATCCATAAGTTTAAGTTGGCTTCTTTTTTTTTTTTTTTTTTTTTGGTTGTTAAAAACTACAAGGAGAAACAAATTTCCCCTTCAAAAAGAATTATGTACAAGATGTGCTTAATATTAAAGAGCCAAGAAAATAAAAGGAGGTACATCCTTTAGAAAAGGCTTAGCAAAATCACTAATTATCCATTTAAGTACTGAACTGTGGGTACCATAAAATATGCCAGAGGAAAGAATTTTTCAAGTGTCTCAATTTGTGGGTGCAACTGGTGGCCTGTTCAAATTCTGCCTGTACCTGGAAACCTGTGGAATACATGTCCTCTGAATGAGCTCTGCACTGCTGACCTGCATTCTAAATCTCTACTGCAGCTTCACCACTGCTGAGAGTGCATGCTAGCTTTGATCAGTAGTGAAGGATTGAGGTTAAAATCCCGATTTTCAGCTGGAGGAAATTTAAATCATCATCCAGACATGGAATTTTACCTATCATATCTGGTAACAGAGCACATCAGCACCAATCATTTCCTCCATCTAGAACATTTGCCTTCCCTCCTCCTCCCAACTGTGGCAACACCTCCTACACAAGTAATCCCTACAGGAGTGGAAAATCTTGCAGCAGCTATTCCCTTGGAGGAAAGCTATTAAAAACCTGGCCTCCAACCTCAGACAAGCTGCTCTAGTACAGGCCAAAGGCTGGCTCTGGTCTGACTGCTCTCTACGTACAGAATTGTTATTGCTTTCTTCTTCCTGTGCTAAAGCTGAACCCAAAATCTGTTCAGTGTAAGTCAGCTTTTTGAGCAATAATAAACCAGAGTGGCTTCTCTGCAGCACTCTGCAGAGAAGCTTCCAACACTGTTTACAGCAAAGTTCACTATTCCCCTCCCAGAACAATGCAGCTGCTCTTTCAACTCCGAATCCTCCCGCCCTTCTTTGCTCCTCTTCCCATCTATCTCTATTTGGCTGCTTTTCCAAGGCAGACGAGCTCCATGCCATTTTCTGGATCACTTGTTTTTGGAGAACAAAATACCTTCCCCCATCTAAGAGAACTGATGTACTGTGCTGGCTTTGAACTTTTAAAATATCTCTCTGTTGAAGCAGCTGCTGAATAATTTATATTTCTTAGAACCAAGCTGAGAATATGTATATTTTGCTATGATACATATGGTATATGGTATCCTTTCCACTGCCATCTTCTTTTCCACTTTAAATTTCAATGTAGGAAATTCTGAACACTTCAGAGCCTGGGAAAATTATTTGAGTTTGGGGAGTGAGTGAGAAGGGGGGCACAATTTATTTGTGAGAGGTTTGGGGTTTTTTTTAATGGAAGGAAAAATTCCTGAACAGCTTGCAATTAGCAGCTCTGAAAAGTTATAGTTTCTTCAATGGCACACAGCATGCCAAGAAAACCTACAAGAGATTCCTCAGCTTAACATGCCTGGAGCAGGATCCAGTTCCTCTAAATCAAAGCACAGCTCACACTAACAGTTGCAGTATGTTAGTGGCTGGATGGCTGCTTTATGAAGAATTATAAAGTGACACAGCAGTCTGGCTGAAAAAAACACGCACCACGCTTTGATGTTTTTAACCACTAACTTCAAGAGGACCAACAGAAACCTTCCTGTTTTTATTGCAGCCTCTCTATCATCCCTCCCCCTGCTCCCTCCCTCCTCTCCCACTGCTAGATGGGGGACTGTTATCTTTCAGTCACTTTGTAAGCTTGACTTGTTTACAGACTGAATGTCTCTGTTTATAGGCCTCTATCAGAGAACAAACAGGGCAAGTGTGACTTCCTAGGACCCGAAATGTGATGCTTTTTCCTCTTGGGCAAAAGCAGGAGTGGCAAGGGAGGGGGAAATGAAGGGGAAAAGAGAAATCCTGTAATTGTCCTTCTTGTCCGTCTTCCCTCCAGGATTACCGTACACACCTGTATGGTGCAAAGATATTTTAAGAGCCAGCTGGTTAAATGTCAGCTTATCAAAACTCCATAAAAATGCACAGCAATTGTCTTGCAAAAACTAGGTCCACTTCAGAACCTCCAACAGTAAAATCAGTGCTAAATAATGGCTTCTCTTAAACTCCCTGTCTTTGGAGTTCTTTATTATAGATCCATTTAGATGTTTATTTGGGGAATCTTAAAAGCTTATACCGCATTTTACTGGGGACATTTAAAGGGTGTCAGTGGGGTAATTATAAACTTAAACAGTGTAGTGATGAAATTTTAGAAACCATTAAAAGCATGACTTTGCATATTCATTCTTATCTTGAAAAATATTTTACCTCAGGCATAACCCTAGTCCAGTCAATAAGAATAGTCCTTAAAAAGGTACTGAAATGACATGAGAGCCAGCCTGCTTATATTGTTAACAGCAGATTTCAGTTCTTGATAACATTCAGATTATAAACACCCCAGAGGAGCTTTGGCTTTGTCCTTACTAAGGGTGTCTTACTTTTACACTGGCAATTTTTATTTTAATTGTAGAATTCATTTTTACAGGTTTCTGGCTTCAAAAGGCTTGCTTTTGCACAAACATGCACTGGAGAGCATGAAGTAATTTTAAGGAGGGTACAAAAGGGCATATCACATTATAGTACTTTATGATGAGACATTGGGCCAGCCAGTTTTGAAGCTAGCTGTATCCATGTTTTTCCCTTGGAGGTTGTTTACCCAAAGAGACTGAAAACCTTTTGAACTAAAAGAATAAAAGAAGATAATGAAATCTAGAAAGTTAGCTCTTTAAGTATAACCCCTTCCAAATAATTGGATCTGACAGGACAGAAGAGGTAAGAGTTTACATGCAGCTCTTTTTTCAACAGCTGTGCCCACACAGGTGGGACCTTAGGGCGCTGGTGCTTGGTTACACACAGCCAGGTTACTTTTAGTAGCAGCAGTGCCCAGTCCCCTCTGGGTCACCTCATCTACTCCAAGCCCTGTCTGCTCCCTGTTCCTCACAGCTGCCTCTGAGTCAGAGCTGGCTCTCCAATCCCTATGATCCCCTCCAATGTCCTGAGCAGCATCCCAGCAAGCTCCTCTCCCTCCAAGGATACCACTGCACCGCCCTGCTTTTTACTGAGGGATCACATGCCTTGGCAGAGCACAGGCAGGAGCAAACCCTGCTGCTGCACACACCTCTGCTGTGCAAGGGAACAGACAGCCCCATACAAGCTGCATCTGCTCCAATGGATGAACTTTAGAAATAAAAGGGAAAAATTGGTCTTCTTTAGTGTTCAGGTGCAACTTAATCAGTTTAAACACCCAATTAGACATTACCTAAATGGTCCTGGTGTCACTTGGCCTGCTGGCAAGAGCAGAGCTGCTCCTCCTTTGCTGGCCTAGTCTGAGGACATCCAAGGGTACTACTGGCCTGACAGTTTTCTCCCACAGCAGCAGGTTTGTCCAGAAGACACCCTGTGTCCTCCTGCAGGTAGCCAGCCTCACCAATTCGCCATGTGATCTCTCTGCTTTCCTGTCCTGCCTCCCAGGAAGTGCAGGCTTGTACCTTTGTCTGACATTTAACACCTGTGGGGCTTCCTCAGCACAGACTGTGAAGAGCTTTATGCAAGATGTGGGCTTTTCCCTCTGTGGTCAACTTACTCTGGAAGCTGTGGAGACCTGTGAGCTCAGGACATACCAATCCTGTCAAAATGCAAGCAATGAGTAAGGAGAAAAACCAGCCCTGCACAGAGCACCAAAGCCTTCCAGAGGAGCTCAGCATAAGGGGAAGACAGAGATTTGTGGCTGTTCTGTTTTAAGCTAAATTGTTTGAGCCATCCATACTCTTTCCAGTTTTTGGTCTCATCTGAGAAAGACAGAGGAAATTAAACTATAAGAGTAGAAGGCAATTTTTTAATCACAACCACTTTTCCCCTAGAGACCAAAAGCATACGTGTGAATTAATGGACTCTTTACATTAACCATAAAGGTCATAGGAAAGATGTAAGAGAAGTTAAGTTTTCCCCATCATACATAAACTTCTTCCAGCTCTCTTCAGCAGTTTCTCATGGGGATGATGAAGCCATTTAACCTAACAAAAGACGTGGCTTGAATCCTGGACCAGAAGTCACATACAAATTAACTTCTGGTTTTAGCATCCAGATATGATTAACTGTTCTTCTGTCCACTTTCACACGCTCCTCCTTTAAAATGGCTGAAAAAACACTTTAATGCTCAGCTGTAAGTACAGAAGTGGGGCTAAATTTGAAACACATGCTTCTCTTTATCATGGCCTGCCAGGATCCATAGATTACTCTTTCCCCTGGACCTGAATATTGTCAGATTCTATTCTGAAACATATAATTCTGTCTGTGTCAGTGGCACTGAACTTTATGTTGTGGATTCTACTATGTAGGAAACACTGAGACACAATGTGACAGGATGCTTAACCCTTTATGCAGCTCTGGTCTTTACCATGGAAGTCTGGCAAATCAGATGCTTCAATATTTTTTCCTGCTGTGTCTGAAAATAAAGACTTCACAGCCCTGCATGGCTGAAGAAGAGACAATCACATGCTACTCCTCATGGGTCTAAGGACAACCAAGACTGAGCTCAAAGATGCAAAACTATGTAAAATTTAGACACACTTACAAAAGGCATGATACATTTATCTAATTTTCAGGAAAAATGGTGAATGGTTATTTTAACTCCCCAGTCTCAAAGCAGGTAATATTCAATCAGTACTATTTCTGTAGCTACCAAAAGTTTAAGACATTTCACAGATGGACAAGAAAATTCAAACCCAAACATTCACCTTTCCCACTTTTTCTGAAAATTCTGACAAATTGCCTTTCCAGACAAATTATTGCATTCAAATTCCTTGTGGGAATTATTCCCTCTCTGAAAGTACTAAGATACAGGCATAAGCATCAGCATCCACTGAAGAACTAGAGAAGTGCCAGGGCTGATACATCTCACACAGTGTAAAGGTGAGTGACTAAGGGTTGTATTTGAGTTGGGTGGGGTGTGACTGAGCCCAGCTCTCCTGAACTCTGCTCCTGTCAATAGACACTGTAAACCAACAGGTTTTCCCTCTTCGGAGTTACCTCTGGGTGCTTGTGCAGCGTGCGCCACAAAGTAGGGCTCGTGGGCAATTATGTTTCTGGAGTACATAATCATGTCACAAAAAGTATAATTTTCTTCACTGTATGATTTCCTGAGCTACTTTGCCAGCACAGAGACACCCAGCACAGAGAGAACCTAGGACCTGAGTTTTTCCCAAAAGCTCTGGTGCCAGCTGTTGTTTGTGTTCCTGTGCGTGTATCTACCGTGAAATTCAAGATCATGAAGAAGATCAAAGTTTTCACTCCACCAGTGGGAAACAGCTGGCACTACTCCAGGCATCAGGGCTGCAGGTCCCTTTCCAAAGAATGCCACCTACCTGTTCTGAGACCTCTCTGGATGTACTGTCCCCTGCAAGACTGATTTGTTCCCACATCTTGTGGGCTGAAGCTGTGCAAGCTCTAGGGCAGGGCCGGCCCCAGCACCCGCACCCCCTGCCTACAGCTCTGTACAGGGCCTGTGACTCCACAGCTCTATTACAATGCAAGCACTAATTAACAGCCCAAGCAGGCTTTGTGCAACAGTTGCCAAGCCAAATTCTTTGCCTTGAACTGAATCACTCACCCTGCTTAGTGTTTTAAGTTCATCATTTACTGCACTGTAGTAAGGTATATCATAGAAAGTTTTAGAGTCACGACTCCAGTCCACTAGTTACTTTTGGACAGCAACAAGTCATCATATGCTTGCCCCAATGCTCTGACGAGCTTTGAACTTTAATAAATGATTAATCCTATTTAGAAGTAACTTAGCACTGCCTTAACTGCATCTTTCCCTGAAGTGTCACTTTGACATCCTCCGTTGTGTGCATTCACTGCAACTTTCACACGCTGTAAATTAAGAACATTTACACATGCAATTAGTGTTAAATAAATGCCTGAAGAACTCCTTGGGGATTAAGCAATTAGATGGCATCATGGAATACCCTTTGTACTTAGAGCTTATGAAGAAAATCATCTACCCGTTCTGCACAAATTGCATACTGGGGTAACCATTGTGCTGGCAGGAAGTGCTGGGATGAATTGCCAAATGCAGCCTTGGGTTCACACACACCGCCTTCTCCCAGCTCTCCTGGCCCTCCCTCTCCTCTTAGAAGGGAAATTTATAGAGAGAAATTTTTGACCAGGATAGTACTTTATTATTAAATTATTCCCTCCATTAAAAAAAAAAATAGGAATTAAGAACTTGAATTTTTAATATCACAGTTAAATTAATAATAAAAAAATCTGTCTAGAATAAAAAAAACCAGCTATGTACACACAGACCATTTGCACAGCCCATGATAATAGAGACTTAATCCTTTCATATCCTAGCCTTTATTTTATGACACATGAAAACTGCAGTCAGCTAATATGGCAAAGTCTGCAAACAGTCTTAGATGGAGAAATACTTGGCACACTAGAGCACCTTGCAAATGGGAGCATGTATTCTATATATACACCCTGCACACACACCTAAAGCTTGCTGAAAATAACAGCAATCATTTGCCCTGCTATGTATATGGTTGCTATTCACCAAGATGGTTGATTAAACACTGGAATATAAGTGTTGGGAGAGAAAAAGGGCAATGAATTTTTATGTCTTGAAGATCAAGGTTAAAGTGAATCCAATTGTCATTAACCTCCATAATTCACAGGCAGCCTGGAGAAGAGGGGACACCTCACCTTGTAAAATCGTGCCTAACTCATGGAATTAGACACAAGCTAGAGCTGGACACAAAACCCCAAATCAAACAAATAAACAAAAACAGCAACAAAAAATCTGTTACACCCTGAGTATTTAAGGCAGCAAAACTACATCCCCTCTATGCTGACAGCAGGATAGGGCCCCCTGCTCAGGGCACGGTGTCCTCCACCCCACCAAAAGGGTGGAGGACCCAAAAACTGCTCCCAGAGGTCATCCCCGCAGCCATGCACCCTCCTCACAAAGAAGCCCATTGTAGCCCAAGAGCTTCCCGAAGCTGGTCGGTGCTGGGATACAAAGA
The DNA here is from genome assembly GCF_965178545.1 of Coloeus monedula. Classification (NCBI taxonomy): domain Eukaryota; kingdom Metazoa; phylum Chordata; class Aves; order Passeriformes; family Corvidae; genus Coloeus; species Coloeus monedula. The sequence continues at coordinate 27,970,273 of NC_138782.1, read as the reverse complement.
AGGTGGTGTATGAAGAGAGCTAGTTGAGCCGCATTTCACGGGAGAAGAGAGGACCCTGTTTGGAGAAGAGTGGGATTTCGAAGTGCCAAGCATTAATAAAAAAAAAAAAAAAAAAGAAATCGGAACAAGAAAAAAAATAAAAACACAGCAAACCACCAAACCCCAAGCAACATAAAACAGCTGCAGGGAAGTTGTTTTTCCACTTGAAGCGGCCCGTAGAAGCTGTTTAAAGGTACCCCTGCGGACGCGAAGTCCCAAGCCCGGGCTGCCAGCGCCACCTTCTTGCCGAGGAGCGCAGCGGCAGCGGCTCGGTCCGCACCGCCCGCTCCCCGCGCCTCGGGGGCGGGCAAGGCACAGTCGTACCCAGAGGGCAGCTTAGAACTCATGGGAAAGCATGGAAAAGGAGACCTAACCATGCCTCTTCATAGAAAGAAAACAAGAGAAGAAAAAGAGAAATATCCCCGCAATTCCGTTCAATCAGAAGCAAAACGTTTCTCTCATACAAGTAATTTTTCTACAGGTAAACGTTCCTGCATCAGCACATAAAAGTCCCAAAATATTAGTGGATGTTGGAAGTATTGTAATGGCGCGTGTGTCTGGTAGAATGTTATATTTGGGGATATAGTGTTTTGTAATCTTCCCCACTCAGAATCAGGAATTCAGTGCGCTGTTAAATCAGTGAAGGGAAGACCAAAGGGCCATCAGCAGCTCCCTGGAAGAGAGGCTAAGCTCTTCCTCATGAATGCTTCAACCCACCAAGGAGCACCACTTGGGAGAGCCCATGGGGAAACCCTCCTCCTCCTCCTGTGTCCGAAGACTCATGGCTGCAGCTGGTGATTTTGTCTGTGTGAAATGAACTAGCAACAATAAAAAAACCCCAAAACATCTCTTGAAGAATTTCAGAGGGATGTAATGTGCCAAACTGATGTTGCCAGAGCTCAAATGCTCTGGTGACTTAGAGCTACAGCACTGAGCCAGTACCAGCATGGGGAAGATTCTGGTTTTTTGTCCTAAGTTACATCAAATATGATGTGAAAAGACATAGTCCTTAGCATGTAACAATGACCCCTGAGCCTCTCCAGTTTGCTTCTGTGAAGCAACCATCACCAAAGGGTTCTACTGATGCCATCTACAATTTAAAAAGTCTAGTTCCTTGAACTATTTTGGATACTCCGGTCATTTATAGTCCATATTCACTTCAGTCCCTAGATTGCACAAGTAATAACAGCCTGCACATTTTCATACAACTCCTTTTCCAATTTCTACCTGCAATGGATGTGAAAACAACAATATACTCTAAATATTTCTGTTTGAAGTGTAGCTAGTGAGGAAACATACTGAAAAGAGATTTTCTTTTACAATACAGTTTTGCATCAGATGATTCAGATAAATATTTCTGGATAATCATCCAAAAAATAAGGCCTTGAACATTTCATGACTTGCTGTTCCACTTCTAACCTCAGGATTGCAGGGGAGAGCAACAACTGCAAAAGGAAGTGACTTTTTAATTGCATCCAGAAATCTGGAGTTTCCCTGTCCTGACTGCATGGACTGCAGACATTTGACAAACGAGGAAGAGAAAAAGCAGAATCAAAAGGAAGTAAATGTTGATCTTTATGCATACAGGGGAAAAAAAAAAAGGTTTTCCAGGGGAAATAAAGAAGTTTTCATTGAACTTTTTGTCAGAGTTGGCGTTAAAACCTCTCACCTACATCCTGAACTCATCTTCCCAAGAACTGAAGCAACTAAAGCAAAACGGAGTGAGGTGTCTTCTGCTGTAAGAACCCCCTGAGACTGCAGCCAGATTGGCACTGTTAGATTTTTATATACATAAAACTTGCATATGCATTCACACCCCCCTGCAACTAGCTGTTAACTGCAGAGGAAGAAAAATGCAAATAGGAAAATACAAAGGTAAATCTAGAGGACGCTTGAAGAAACAAAAAAACAACAGCTGAGAGTTTGTCTAATAAAAAAGGAAAAATTAGTATTTTCAACTTTGGAAAACTCTTGAAAACGTTGATTATTGTGAAACATGACTGTATTTCACATCCCACAGCTTGATCTCAGGAACATTCAGTCCTAATGGGTTTAGCTGCTTAAAAAGTACCAGCTAAGCTCTTCACTGGGTGTGCAGGATGCATTCCCTGGGACTCCCCAGCAACTGATCCTGATGTGTGCTGCCCTTGTGCAACACATCCTGGGAGCAGTCACAGTGCCACAGCCAAGGTAAATTCACACGGCACAGCCTGGAACAGCACAGCCAGACCCGGTGTTGCTTCAAAAGCAAAGTGGCACTGATGCTGCTGATGCCTGGTGGGGCTGGAGGAAGGCACCAACCTTGCCACTGTCACTCCCTGCTGACTGCAGATCACCCCTTGCTGTCTCTGGGGAGACACCCCTGGAGGGAATTACACTCCTGGGGAGCTTGCTCTCACCTCTTCAGAGGGCTGCTCCAATGGCTAAAGCTGAAGTCTGCCTCAACCCCGCCCATTTCCTGTTAAAATCTTGTATACGTACATATATATGTATCATATGTGTATATATTTAATATCAATTACAGGGAAGACAGGGCAGTCTTTCAAACTTCCAATATGTCAACATACTGTACAAACAGGAAGCAGCACTGCAGTAATGGGTCATTAAAAAGACTGCATACCAACCAAGAACCAGGAGAGTCATCTTAAAAATAAAGAAAAAAAAATCAGGCTTTTTTTACCATAGTTGGCATAGCTCTACCCTAAATCTCACATGTTTCATACCCCACTGAAGAGATGTGTGTGTTTCAGGAAACTACCCACATAAGCAGTATTATAAATAATCACATATTTTCTGGCTGCCTTTTTCCATAACACTCTCCTTTATCCTTTAATTGCCTCTTCTCTTTTGCTCTCTCCTTGATAGACACAAAAATCCTACAAAGGGTGGGGAGAGATGCTTAGACAGTGGTTCTCTCTCCTTTGGTTGGAGCCTTGCCATGGCAGAAGCAACCTGAAAGCAGAAATCTGTCTTTCCCTTTTTCCAGGCTTTAGTTCCTTCTCTCTCCCTGACTTCTACCTCGAAATGAAATTATCAGAAAAGTCAAGACAGTTTGTTTTTTCAAGAAGCTGATGTGGGATAGCCAAGATTGGCTGCCAGCCAGGGGGAATCCAATGGTAGCTAAAAAACAAAAAAGCTCTAACCCACCCAAATTCTTGTTCATATAAAAAGTACCCGTTATAAGACGGAAAAAGCCCAGCATTTGCTGTCTGTATTGCTGTGAGCACTCTCATCTAGAAAAGACCCATATTAATATTTCCTATCCCATAACCAGCTGAAGCTGCTATATGCTAGAAGCATCTGAATGGTAGCTCCATTTCTTTTTCAATTTTTAAAAAATGAAATTAAACCGACCCTACATCCCCCAAGTATTCAGTGTTTTATAACCCAAGCTGTCCCAGTACAACAGTATCCACACAACCAGCTATGTTTTTTAACATCTGTTTTCCATTTTCTTAACAGGAAACCAACACAATTTCCATGACAAAGGAGGATTCTGGTGTTATACTCTCATTTATCTGTCATGTGTACACTTGGCAGCCTTTGATCTTTATTCTCTAGACACTTAAGAAATAATGTAGGAATTACTGCTTCTTGACAATACAAACAAATAAGGCTATCTATAAATAAACCTCGGTGAGGATGGGGGGAGGGTTGCTTTGCACCCACAGAGGGGCTGCCTAGGGGCTACTTCTTGTTTATTTTTTGGCCAGCACTGGGGATCAGGAGGTGACCCTCCTTTCTGAGCCCTTTTTGTGCAAGCCTGTGCATGGGGAAGAGGGCCCCTCACACAAAACACCTCTGAGGATATTGAGGCTTTCCCCCCCTCCCCTTTCTTGCCAGTCTCCCTGACAGGGAGCTGGATTTCGCTGGGACCAGGGAAGGTGACATCCCAGTTGGCAGCATGGCCCCCGCAGCCCCCTCCCTGTACCTGTGACACTTGCAGATAGGATTCACTTGCCAAGCACTGCTCACAGGAGGCAGGAAAAGAGTTTGCATGAGATATTTAGCCTTAACTCCACCCTACCAATTTCAGTTTGAAAACCAGGAAGTCTGATAGTCTTCAAATAAATTGCAGGCACAAAAACATTGTTTAGTGCTCATGCAGAGCATTTTTGCTAGCACCCACCATATGCTGCCTAACCTTTTTTTCTTCTTTTCCTTTTTTTTTTTTCTTCTTTTAAATTTCACCATTTGTAGCATCTCTCCCTGACCGTTCTTGTTTGCCTTGGGCCTGATCCAAACAGCTATGGGAAGAAACAGCCAGGACTTATTGACTTATATAAAAGTTGAATCAGGGCCATGGACAGTAACGGATACAGTCCAGAGTCTTTTTTGAAGGCTCTGAAATTAATATCAGTCCCTTGATACACATATTCTTAATATGACAGGTATGTTTCAAAAAGGACAACCTTTATTTTTCTCTCTCTTCTATGTGAAGTTGTTACTCATTATATAAATATGCATTTGTAAAGAAACCTTCAGATTCCATCAATGAGAAATTTTATAAGAAAAGAATTTTGAAATAGAAAATTAGGGGCACTAGTTAAAATTGTTCCAGTTTAACATCTTCAATGTTAAATTATGAGATAGACCCTTCAAATGCTTCATTAGGGGTGGGATTTTCTTGGAAGCGAAGAGCACAAATCAAAGAATGCATGTTCTACTGTCATTTGTAGACAGATGCAATTAAAATAAAATGGCATATTGCCTACCTCTCTGTGGCATCCAGAGGCTGAGGTGTCTCAGATTTCTCTAGAGTTAATAAGAGTTAGGAGCCTCAGCAGAGAAACTGAAGCAGCCTTTGAACCAGGAGACACAACTGACATCAGCATGTTCAGCATGCAGCTACTTGAGACTGCCCAGGAAAAAATACAAAACACAAGGCATTGCCCCAGATCTTTACCCCTCACAGGGTTTCTGCCCATCACCCCTTGCTACAGCAAGGTTATCCTTCCATATTTGAGAGCAACAGCCTGGGATGTCCCTTCACAGAAGTCTTTGCCTTGTTTATCAAAGACTCAAGCAGAGGTTAGCTTTTTTAGTGACATTTGGTACCACAATGCACATTTAACACAAGAAATCAGTGGTGGGAGCATTACCCCAGGAAGTGGGAACCTAGAATCTAGTTCTCTGTCAGTGTGGCATTGTCCAAATATGCGACCCATCAAAAACTGTCCAGAGAGATTATATGCCTGAAAGGGTACTATCCAGACACAGATCAACAATAGCTCTATTTTTATATTTAAACTTACTTATATTCCTCTTAATTCAGCTTATTTCCTAGTTAAAAAATGGCTATTTTTTGTCCAAACAGACCTGCTTGAGCTTTGCCAAACCATAACAATTGAACTTTTTTAAAGCAGAGATTTGAAGCCAGACATGGTCTTACAAAAAAATAAATATTGAAATGACAAGAAAGGCTTGATCAAATTGGACCATTTAAAAAAAAAAAAAAAAGCTTGCATTGGGTCAAGGAATTAGCCTCACTCTTGAAGGATGAAAACAAAGAAACTCATTCAGGATTTGCAGTAATATTTCAGTTAACAGAAAAAGAAAAAAAAAAAAAAGAAAAAAAACCAGAAAGAGCAGCTAAAAGTAGTTTTTTTTCCTCTCTTTGTGGATGGTAATTACATGAGCAACCTCACTATATTTTCTAAGTATTTCTATTAATAAGTGCTCAAAATTGTAAATAAATGGTGCACAGCTTGGCCTACAGAGCAGAGATATGTGGAGAAAAAAATAATCCTGATAAGCACACATATTAGAATTTGTGCCTCTATTAGCATGTCTATCATGTTAAAAATACACCCAAGAGAACAGCTGATACCTCGTGGGGAAAACAGCAGTGAAAACCTAGAAAAGGTTAGAACAGTACAGCCAAGTCAAAGAAACAGAAAAAAAAAATCTCTTTAACCTCTATTGGTTGTTTCTTTGCTTTTTTATGTGTCCTTTTTATGAGTTAAAATAATATTCAGCAATTTCAAATATGCCATGCAGGAAGAATTAGGTAGAATAGGTGGGAAGTAACAGTACTTGAGAGGCAGTTTTCCATTTAAACTCTATTACTGGAAACATTATATCTTTTACTGTCCACATGGAAAATTTTAACAACACATGCAGCTTTAGGTGAACACAAGTCAAGATATTTCAGCTGTAGAGAAGCAACAATTTATCTGGAGTCAGTTCAGCAGTAATTTGCCCATGACTGAGATGATGTAAAGATTCATGGAAAGCTATAGATTTAATGTCTCCTTCTGTTACCTCCATGGGCTGGCTCCATACTAGATTTCACCTCCAGTGACCTCCAAGGTCTTCCCTTAAGCTGAATCATAAGTAGCTGACAATGGACATAGTATCTGTGGGAAATGCAGGCCAGCTGTGAAGAGCAAGTCACTCTAGTGAGCACAGAAAGTGACTTCTAGTCTGCACTCTTCAGTCTTCAAGCTTGGTTTCCCTTCTCTCAAGCCTCACATGTCTCAGGCACTTTTCACATGACTAAATGAAATGAGTTTTCACCTATAAATAAAATGATTAAATAACCTCACTGGTTTAAAAATAAGTCTGTGCATATTGGCTACTCTTCTAACCCAAGCTGCATCGTCTTCCTGTGGCCACTTCTAGTAGTCTGTGCAGAATATCTTGGTCTGGGAAACAACAATGGCACTTGGCAGAAACACTTTACATCTTTTTTTCTGACTTACACCAGCCTTATAACCTTTGTGTTCATTGGCTCCACACAAGCACTGCTATTAGCAGCAATCCTGCAGAGCACTTGTCCCTTAGGACCTCATGAGTGGGGGCGGTTCTGTCAGGGTCACTGACAGCAAATGAAGTGAAAGGAATCTACGCAATTGATTTCTCCAGATCCCAATCCTTGTGCTTTTATATCGTAGATAAGTTCTACTAGATCTACTCTAATAACTAGAAACTTAGAAAAAAAGCAGGCCTAGAGTATCACTCCATTATTCTGTCTCTGTCCACTGCCAAAACATGTATTGCATCAGTTGTTACAGGTGCACGGGCAAGCACTCTCCGCATGCACCTACAAATGCACATTTTCATGGGAAATGCATGAATATGTGTGAGTATAGAAGACCAATTCAACATGTGGCACTTCAGACAGCCTTTCCTGCTGTCTAACTATGGTTATGAATGAATCAGAACTCCAGCAAAAATTTCTGCTGTCAGACTCATGGAAAATACGATATTATTTTTGGCTTACGTCAAGGAAAAGCAGTGTGATGAAAGACTAGGTCTAGTAAGGTCCAAGTTCATCTGCATTTTCATCTGTACACATTTTTTGAGGTCTCTACAGGTTCTGTTTACTCTCACAAACTCAAGAAGGATGCTTGATATTTGCATTTATTGTGTTTTATCACTCTGCAGATGTAAAGAACCCATTTAGGAGTGTGTAGTTTATATATTTCGTATACATATAGTAAGTATAATGATCTACAGTTTGATTCTATGACCTGAATAAATACTCATCTGTCAGACTGCAAATGAAGAAACTTAATATTTTATTTTGGTTTTGTACCATTTTTCATCCATACTCGAAGGAGGCAACTTAATCCTTCCAGTAAAATCATGCCTAGCTTTTCACTTGGCTGCCATAAGAATGAATTCCAGCAATTAACAGAAACAGTTTTCTAATCTATCCCATCACCCATACTCCCAAAGATACTGCAACAGTGCTGCTGTCCAGGGGAGAGAAGACACATAAAGGGAAGACAGTCTTAAAAAACGGGAAATCTCACTCACAGGTCTTTGTTCATGATGATACTTCCTCTGAAACAAACTCACAAGAAACTCTAGTACAATCTTTTTCTTACTGAATTATACGCCACTCCTTCATCCAGCAGTCCAGCCAGACTGTACACTCAGAGCTGGCTCTCTCTGCCATCATTTCAAAAACTCAAGATACTAAAGACAAAAACTTAGCAAGAGAGAAAATTTAGATCCTTTAGATCCAAGTACTACAGAATCTGGGGAAGCAAAACTATGAGATGTGCAGGTTATGACATGGGCTAGCACAGTCTCCTTTCTTATCTCAGAATCTTTGCTTTTATAAATATGCTGCCTCATACTCCTGACAAAAAGTCCCAAGACAAGAACTTGCATCCACCCTTCTTTTTTCATTACTACATGCTAGCAGTGAAATGACTGGCTTAGGTCTCACCTGCCAAGCCCTAGATATCCAAAGTAGATATACTCCATCCTACCCCCACGTTATTTTATGTTATTTTGCCCCCACTCCCTTCCTTCCAAAGAAAGGTTATTAATATTTACAATGGATCCAGCCATCCTGTGAGCACCTAGGAGGGGTGGCAATGCAGATTCAGACTAGGTGGATCCCTTCCTGAAGTCCCTCATGAGGTTTCTGAGCATCTTTAGACTCAGCCTCAGGCAGGAAAGACAGGGCACGTACATTCAGGAAGAGTGACCCATGAGGAAAGAAAAGCCCATTTCCCTTGTTGCAATAGAAACTGCCTTGGATTTTCAACAGAACATGCTCTAGATGCATTATGGTGTCTAAAAACTGTCCAGAGGGGCAGCAGAATATTTTCCTAATACAGGAAAACCTTCCATTTGTGAAGGGTTACTCTAGTCTCACCTCATTTGGTCTCTCTCTCTCGGGACTAGGGAACACAGGGCGTTACTTGATGGTGGAATAGCACAGCAGCTAAAAAATACTTTCTATCACTGCAAGGTTGTTGTTTGAAACAGGACATGCACTAACTTACAGGGAAGCATTTTTACTTCTGCTGTCAGCTGATGACTGAATGATAGAAGCTGCTCTTCCCTGAGACCCAGCTCCTTCCCTAACCCTGTTGAATGCTGATGAACTACAAATGCAATACTTCTACTGTGAGGTATGATGCACTTAAGCAGTTCATGTGAGGATACAAGAATTTCTTGGTTCCAGACACCTGTCTAGTCTGAAGGTTGTGTCAGGGAAAAAAGTCACCTATGAGAATATAATAATTAACTGTTAGTAATTATGAGACTTCAGTAGCAGAGAAGGATAAATAAATATGAATCACATCTACCACCTTCTTCCAAACCCACAGACCTTTACACACAATGCATTCTTGACATCCTTTGTCATCAAATCACATATATATCTCCATGCGTTCTACCCCCTGGCCATTTCTACAGCAGGACAACTAATTTTTCAGCTTTAAATCCCAGTCTGAGCACCCACTTTTTTGAGCAGAAATCCACAGGCTACTGTCTAGCACCATGGAGTAGATGCACAGAGTCTGATGGTGCAATAATCTGATCAGCACTAACCCTCCTTCTAAGTCCTTTATGTCACAGGTAATGAGGAGGATTTGTTATGGCCTCTGGCAAAGAAGAGTGCTTTGATGAATCAACTTCAGCAAAGGAGACAGCGACTTTCAGTCTGAAGTAAGATACCCCTGCATTCATGCTAAGGTTTGGGCATTTCTCCTATGGCTAGGAAAAAAATGCTTCTACACATGGGCTCCATTCCTATAATAGTCAGTGGAATTTCGGTCTCCTTAATCCAGGGATGAGTTTGGTTCCACAGAGTGCAAAAATAAATTTGCTCTGCCAGTTTTCAGCAGCATACCAGTCACCAAAAAAATGGTTCCTATTAATGATTAAATGGGAAACTTTACAGCTCCTCTCCTGCACACGTCTTTGCAGATCTCTTTGGCGTGACATTGAAGAAATGAAAAAAAATTGTGTAACTACAGCTGCTTTTCCTTTAAACTGAAAACCGTATTTTCAGTTAATAATGTTTACACATTTGGATTGGAAAAAAAGTTGAAACAGAGTTTCACTCCAGTGACTGAGTCAATATACAACATGCTCCTGCTTGTATGGAAGAAACATGCAAAAACCTACACGAGAGCTTGCAGGGGTAATTAATGCTTGCTTGCAGAATCTGCCAGGGGCAGATGGGGGGGGGGGGGGGGGTAACAGAGCTCACCTGCAAATTACCTTGTAGGCCAGTTGTATCACTTTAATCTTTGGATCATGCTCCAAGGCTGCATCCCAAGCTGCAGCGCTCTATTGGTGCAGGAACACAGCATGCCCAAATACAGGATGGGCACAGATCATAAAGGTGTCCAAGGGTTTGATAAAACTAAACCAGCTACAATACTAAAGAACAATTTGACAGGGCAACCATGTCCCCACGGGACAGTTCAGCTGGGACTGCTGTGCTGACCAGGATCCTGCCTATTTGTATGCAGACTGACAGAGCTGTGCTGGCACATATCCCTGGTACAGAGCTTGCCTCAAAGGAGACAAGGAAAACTGAGAGGGAAGTGTGTGCTTGAAAGCTACTCAGCATAAAGTACAGTGATTTTATAGTGCAAAATCCGAAGTGTTTTGTCTCTTCTATTTGAGGAGCCTCAAGAGCCCCAAAGGCACAGGGAGCAAGTGGGAGGACAGCTCACCTTCCATATAGCTAAACATTCCCTACTCTAAATCTGTGCTATGTCTCACTGTCTGGGGGGGGTGTTGCCCCAACATTTGCTGTTCCTTGGAGATTACCCAAGGACTTCCAAGGAGACTGCCAGTTGGCACGGATGAACATCACACCAGGAGACATGCCAGCAATTAAAACAGCATTGGGCAGCTGCAAAAGAGAGCTTGAGGCTATGAGCAGGACCTGTTGAGTCTCCTGGTACAGACTTTCCATGCACCACTGTAATAATTGGACACTACACATGGCATAGTTTATCTTGGAGATCTATAGGAAATGTAGCTCACACTTGGTTCTTAGACACCTCTGTAGATCAAGTAGCTCAAAAGCCTGTGAGCACTGCACTGGAATTCTAATTTCACATGATGAGTGAACTATTTTGGAGTTATCTTTCTGTTGCTGTATAGACACAGAGATAAAACACATGAAAACAGTAGTGAATTACATTGTCTTTATAATAATTCATTTACTTTGCAAATAATGTTTCAAACACTCTGCTAATTCAGTTGTTATGAGAAATGCAACATTATCAGCTGTTCTTTCTCCCCAAGAAGTAGTTTTCAAACCTATCTGGTGCAAGTTTCATGGAGCTAGCAAAATGTATAATCATATACCTTTCACGAAATGCTTTGGGATAAAGAATTTTCAGAGCTAGATCTCTCCTGCAGATGAATACGGTCCTAGCAAGCAGTGAGAGCAACACGTGGGAGGATGATTTTCACAGAATTTAGTGGGCTGGGGAAGTGACCACTTATATGAATGAAAGAGTCTAACTCCAGAATTACATACAAATCTCCATGTTCATTGTATTCAGTTCTTGGCCTCCAAAATATACCAACTCCATACTTTAGAAACATCAATATGCTGTCACCTGCTGAGGTCATTTAACCTGACATTGAAAAATCATCACTGCCTGGGTATCAAAGCTTATAAACCATGCTCCTCTGAGCCAAAAAGATGAGCCTGTGACTTAAAAGCACAGGATGCAGATGCAGAGCACTTCTCAGAAAATACAGAAACACAAAACCAACTCAGACTGGGACAGATTTGATCTGTTCAACTGCTTCAAGCCCTCAGTCAAAGCAGAGCCAGCTAAAGAGTGACATCAGACCAGTAAGTACCAGTGACGTTTTAATAACCCAGCCTCCAAGAACTGGGATTTAACTGAATTTCTGAGACATTGATTCAGTGTTTAACCAGTGTCTCAATTCCCAGTTATCCATGATATGTGTTCTCTCCTAAGGTACATCTGATTAATCAACAACTTTCAAAGGCAACGCTTACCACACAAGATTTTTTTCTACCTAACTTCTGTTGATAATTTTTTCCTGTGGCAGAGTATAGGATTACGTTATCCTTGTATTTTCACCAATAACATTTGAATTATAAGAGAATATTTTGATCTTATCAAGATGAAAGATTAAAAGTAGTGATACAGCTTACATTAGTAGTAAAGGTCTCTGAACACTATGAACATGAAATGTAAAACATGGGCAATTTGGTAAGATAGGAGAAGCAGCAGGTTCACCATGTCAGGACACTATATTTCCCACAGAACCAAACCAACCATAGCAGTATATCATTGTAGTCCACTTAGGCTCTAAAATGAAGCAAAATATTCTGACTTAGTTGTGCCCCAAAAAGACACAGTGAAAAATCAAATCATGCATTGACTATGTTGATATCAGCTTCCTCAAAGAGCAAAAAAAAAAAATAGGAAAAGGGAAAAAAGCAGTATTTCCTTTGCTTATTCACTGCCAGGATCTGAAAGTCACAAACAAGGAGACACGAGTTGTGCAGGCATTTTAAATTTTGCAGTGCCAGAGATATCAAAGGGATAGGAAAACAATCAGTGCTTTAGCATATAGTTGTACTGTGCTCCTTTTCCAATTATACCACTTTAGACTTTTAATTAATAAAAAAGTGTAACATGCAGCTACAAAGTGAAGGATCCTGATTTATAATGCACTTCACTGTAGTGTAGATTTTACTGCAACTTCTGTCTGTTTTAACTACACGACTATTTTAACCATATATAAGCCTATAGGGCACATCCTACCTCGTTTTCCCCGTCCACTTCAGCATCGCTGCTGCCTTACTAGAAACATGAGCAAGAGAAGACCCACTTGAAGGAACAACATCCTGCAGGACGTCTTCTAAAAACTGTAATGACTTCTCCCCAGTCAACCACAACAAGGAGACTGATTTTCACCCAGCTTTGTAGACTGAATAGTCATTTGCACATTTGTAAACCATTACCAGTTGATGAGGTAGGATTTTGCAGCCACTTCGCACTCACTTTGAGCAAGTGTAAATGATTATGCAAGGTAAAAGACATTGGAAGAGGGGGAGGCAACTCAGATGTTTCAAAAGCTTAATTACTACAGTACTAAAAGTCTTGTTCCTCCTAATGGATCACATTTGCAAAATGTTTTGAGATTTAAACCCAGAACTGAAATATCTGCAACACAGAAGATGTTGAAGTATGAACAATCAGAGAAATACTGATTTAAAAGTTAATTAAGATCTATTAAAATTTTGACTTCTGTTAGCACATTACTTAGGGACACTAATGACTGTATATACATCCAGTCCTCTGAGAAAGGACTCAAAACATTAAATTAACAAAACACAAGCGAAGAAAAAAACCCAACCAAGCAAACCCAACCAAAACAAAATGAAAAACCAACAGCAAAAATAATACTCTCACCAAATCCTATTCTTCTGTGTTAACAAACTGAACCAGTTCATCAAGGGAACAGAGAAAAACCAGATGAAGTTAAGGGGACGCAAGACTGACTATCAGGCCAAAGAGTGGCCAAAGGAACAAACAACAGTGAATCACCAGATCTGCTCTCCCATCAGAGCACCCCGAAGCACAGTGGACGGCTGATGGAGCTACCACATCAGGCAATTATCTTGATATAAGATAGGCATTCTCCCAGTTTCAAACCTGTTTTCCTCCTCACTTATTTATTCATAGCCCTGGTGCAGAGGTGCAGATCTTTCAGCCCTAGAGTGCATTGCCATTTCTATGCATTTGAATATCTCAGGTCTTGCACAGAAAAACAACAGACTGAGGGATCTGAAAGTCTCAAGTGGGGATGAACTAAACTAAACGCACAATTTCACTATCAAACTTGGGGGTCTTATTTAATATAAAATATAAACAATAGGGGGTTTTTTTTATATGAAAGCATAAAAAATGTGCTTACTGCACATAGTCTGAATTGTGGTTTAAGATTTAATTTGTCCCAGTTACACTTCTGTATTCAAGCAGTGGTAATGCAATTTTACCCTCTAAAGCTGCTGTTTCACCTAATTTACAGCAGCTCTTCAGCTGAGTGATGACCACAGTGTGCCCTGTCCCTGTCCTCAGATCCTTAGCCCCACCACTGTGTCCTTGGTGTCAGAGTGGCTGTTTGGGTGGCTTTGCTGCAAACTTGTGGCAGAAGATGAGGCGTCACCTTTGAAAGCCATGCTATCTCATCCCCATTTAAGTAAGTGTATCTGAAACTGCACCTTAAATCTCATGGAGCAGTAATCCTCCAGAGATACTCCTAGGAGCCTGGCTAGACATTGCTTTTGAACCTGGGGGCTCTAGGATGAAATACAAGGTTAAACAAATATGTGGATGTCAACAATTTATACTCAGGTAGAATAGGTACAAATAACAGGACTAGAAACAAGATAATGGTCAAGATAATTCACTGAATTTCATGTATTTTTCTTTTAATTTTTACATGTTACGGACTGCAGACCTTCTCTAAGCAGTGTCTCTATTTTCCTATGAAGAGAGTAGGATCAGGCATTGCTTCTGTTCAGGATCATTGCAGAGGATATGGGAAGGGGGTGGAGGTTTTCTGCAAGGAAGAGTGAAAAAATCATCCTTGGCACTGTACCAAACAGAAAGCCCATTGAGCTTATCTGGACCAACCATTACACAGCTGAACCTCTATCCAACTGGTTTGGTGACATTTACCTTGAACTACTATTTCTATTGTTTTATCACTTGTCTGAAAAAAAATCACTTAGACTGAAACCTGGCAGTGTAAGATATTAAATATGAGCATGAAGAGCTTAATCAAAATCCTTTAAAAGAAAAAAGAACGGAAGAAAAAGATAAACATATTGCATTTAATTTTAACATACACAAAGAGAAAACAAACAGGCTTTCCAGTTTGAACTGCGTTCCCTCTCTCGTGTTTGTGTAACTTAAACAAGCTTTTGTTCAAAACATATTTTTCAGACCCGTAAGATCTTTGCTTGAATTAGGCATTTCTGGAGTTTCTCACTTAAAATTGAAATGACTGAAAAGAAAATACAGCAGTATAAGAACACAAGCACTGTGCCTTTTATTTATAGCATGTTTTATTCCATGTATCAATATTAAAATCTCTCTATAAAATTTAACTGAGGATTGAAATAATACTACAGGTAAGGTTACCTCCCCATGAGGCTGGTTTTTGGGTTATGGCGAGCAATGACACATCACAAGGGCACTGCCCCATTTTATCAGTGTTTCTTTGGGCTACAAGTCACTGATGTATATAACTGTGTGTCTAACTTCAGTATGCAACTAATGAACTTGATTTAACATGCTTTATGTTAGCTATGTGCTCAAATACTTTTCTGGGCTTGAGCTGAGCTCAACTTTATGCAGAGCTCCTTTAAATGACTACCACATCCAGCATAATGGGAGAGTACTGGGCATACAATTCCCAAGACATGAACAGATCTCATAAAGAAATGACAGAGAAAAGAGAAAAGAAATACTAACAGACTGTCCCTTCAGGTAAGAAGAATTGTATCTAACCATGTTCATATTCATTAAAATATCTTGAATTAATGTAAAGATGCATTTCCCGGCTTTGGTGGGAGTGCGAGACGAATCTAGCTTTACTTAAACACAGAGTCAAGTTTTTTTTCCCCCCCTCTTAATTTATTTAACATGTACTCCCTTTAGTTCATTATGGAGCAAATTTTGAACAAGTATAAATCCTGGGAGTTTTACTACCTAATTAAAACCATGTTCCTGTTGCACACATTGATGGGAAACTCATGTCTCAAAGGGTTAATTAACAGTCTTTACACATTCTGTATTTAGCTCAGGGTACAAAGCCAAAAACATAAATAATGTCTTAGACGGAAACAGGAGGTGCAGATGGTTTTTAAATTCGGTTGTTAGTGCATTTTACACTAGCCAGAAATATGTACTGTATAAAACCGAAACAATGACTCAGTAACCATACTTAATACACAGTTATATTTAAAATGTTCTTCCCCTTTTGCAACTTCATATCTTTTATGAAGCTTCTAAGACAATAATTGTAAGCTTGCTGCAGTCAGAGATCTGTAGAAGAAGCCTTGAGACAGGACCAACAAGGGTCTTGTAACTGAGAGAGACAAATGGCAAGTATGAAACTACAGTGTTGTGTACATAACAGATAATCATCTGAAAAAACCAAAATTAAACACTGGGGTGACAACAGAAATTAGCACACTGATTTACCAGCTCTCCATTGACAAAGCAAACACCCTATAAAATAACACTAATTTGGCATTAACTTTAAACGAAGCAGAATTATTGACTGAGACTACCATCTTAAAAGAAAAGAGTGCATAGTGTCTAAGAAGAAAATGCTTTAAAAAATTCCATTACAAAGGCACATAAACCCTGCTCAGCTTGCACAAGTCCTGCTAGTCCCCTATCACCGGCTCTCACTTACTAAAATATTCTATTGAATCCAAATGGGAAAGGGACCTGGTAAAAGCCAGCTTAATTGAGACAGCTGAATGAGGCCATTGACTGAGAGGCTGCTAATTAGGTAAAAGTGTTTGCAGATTTGAACTCACATATAACTGCTATGGGACAGCGGCAGAGAAGGAAGCCTGAGATGAATACAGAAGATAACCAGACCATCTCATTCCCTGTTGTTACTTGCTATTCTGTTTCAACAGTGAAGTGACCTTGGACATGTCATGACATTTTTGTCTCACTCTAATGTCTCTTAATGGGATTTTAACTAACCTCTAAAGGTGCCATAAAAGTGAGTTAATTTTTAACAGTCATTTTGTAAGAGACCCATTTAGTGTAAGTTTACAGATTTGTGAAATGCCAGTGACACATGCTCTCCAAAAAAAATTTGTGATTTAGGATTGCAGTGGTCTTGGACATAAAATACAAGTATTCCTACAAACCACCTACAGCTAAACTAACATTCCACTCCAGAACTGCAGCTCCAGCTAAATTGCCTGTTTTCCCAGGTCAGAACATCTGCCTCAAAAGTGGTCTCCAGGCTGGAGTAGAGGTTTCAGAGCAGAACATAAACAATTCTCTATATCCTTGACTTAAATTTGAACAGCTCACTGTTTGTTATGGACACTTTGGTCCTATTAAGGGTTCCTTGCTCGTTATGCTGACACTTTTGGAAGCACAAGTCTAATCTATCTTTGGCCTTTAAATCCTGTAGGAAAGAAGCAACCTTGATACCTTGGTGCCAAGAATCTGAAAAACAGACCCTGTAATTCACTACTCCTCTCAGGAGTATGCTTTTTGTGTTTAGAAGCAATCTGCTTCTAAATCACGTAGGCACCATCAAATGTTTTGTCTAGCTAGGAAACATGGCTAATCAGCTGGAATCTGACACTTAGGAGGAGGAGATTATATGGATAATATCTTAAATGAGAATGGGGAATGCAATAGTCACGTTTCCATGCATTTCCAATTTTGTGCCAAGTACATTGTGTTCCAGCATTAGACACATCTGTCATTGAGAAGCATGCTTCTCCCTCTATCACAGAATAGTAGTCTCTCCTTTCTGCCTTATCCAGAAAATGATAAAAGTGTGGCAGTATGCCCCAGCTGTAGTCAGTAACATTCATTGAGTGAGCATTTTTCTACTTCCAAGAGCAGAAAAGCATCAGAGTCTTGGATATCGTGGCTAAGGTCCAGGCTGCAGTTTCTCTACAAAAGGTGAAGCTGGTGGTTCAACAAACATTATTTTCAGCCCCCATGTCTATGATGTAGAGACTCACACTGTCTCTGCCTTGTGTGCATAGGAGAGAACTACCTGCTCTTGTCCTCCTTTTTCGCTTTCTCACCTATGGGTCTGTCCCAGGGGAAGCTCAGCTCCCTGCGATCAGCAGGGAGATCCCTGCGAGGCAGCAGAGTTGCCCCACTTGCGGAAATAACCCTGAGCTGCTGCAACAACAATACAGCAAGTGATGAAAGAACTTGCAGGAGAAGGGAATTTTAAATGAAAGCTGATTTCAGACACACTCATACTCCCACCCCCACTCACGAATGCCAGGGCTTGCTGCACATGGCGGGTCTGCCCAGTACACATGCATCCATCCAGGTGCTCATATCCTGGTGTCCTGTCCTGGCTTCTCTGCAGTGACACACAGAGGACCTGTCAGCTCTCAACTGCTCCTTATGTCTCCTCTCCTTCCTCAGCTGGCAGCCCAGCGCTGGTTTGAGATGTGCCTTTTTGCACGCTTCAGGGGATGACAGTGATTAATGTCTCCATCCCATTCCACCTCTGTGAGTCATCAGCATTTACTCACTCTACGTTTTCTCCCACTTTGGGTAACTTGAAAAGCTACACACATGTGTGGTGGGATCCCGATGACCGGCTAATCCAGCTGTCATTTTAGTCACCTTTCTCCAGCTGTCTACTCATTCCAGTATCTCTGCAACCAGACTTACTTATTTACTCTCCCAAGATGCTCATTTTAACATTTCTAGTACATTCTCCACAATTTCTCCACATTTTCCACCAGCTTTGGTGGGTCATTTCTAATAGTACATGGAAATTTTTCTTTTGCAGTCTCTGTGCAAACAAATTTATTTGTTCGGCAGGATTCAGCCTTTTTGCTCATGTAGAAGGGAAGGTGACAAAGCCGTGCCTCATATTGTGGAAAATGAAGTACACCCACAAAGGATACAGCCCCTGTAAGTTCTATCAGCTGGTGATGCTGAACATGTGGGAAATTAAGAGTAAATTTAATGCACCAGGGTAGAACAAAACTCCATAGCCAGAACAAGGAAATACAGTGAGATCAGAGGTAATGAGTATGGGAAGGAAAATAGCAAGAACAGTACAGAGCAGGAGTTCTTTCTATTTCAGGTTAGCCCCTGAAGAAGATGAAAGAAAGAGGTAAACTGATACCAGGTGAAGAACAAAGTGTGGGTGAAGGGAAGTTCCTTTCAAGCAGGAATATCACATTGGAGGGAAGCTGAATTTCTCACTAAGGGAAGTGCAAGTTTAAAATAGAAAAAGACTAGGAAACAATGTTTGTGGCAAACAGAATTACAAATGACTGTATATCTTGCATATGACATTATCTCATACAGCTGTTCTTCACCAGAATACCACAATAACAGAGACAGAACCAGCTTCCCAGTGCTCAGCACAATGGTGTTTCCAGAATGAGGACTGCTGGAGGCATGCATATAGGCACTCACTATTCCACATATAGTAACAAACCTCTTATTTACAGCCTTGTCTGCCAGTAAATACTGTAAGGCTCTGTGTGGGACCTAAGTGCACACCTGACATTTAAAACAAGTGCTTCTCTGAACAGCTGTGGCCTTCAGCACAAATCAAAGTTCTCTGCTGTAATGTACAGAGCAGTGTCTAGGTTTTATCTGGGTCTAAGGGCTGCTGTAAGATGTATAGAAACAGAATACTTACAGTGGATCAAGTGTGATTGGTGAGGAAAGATAAAAAAGGGTGAAAAGGAGGGAAAAGGGGAAAAAGTGAAAAAAGAAAAAGTGAAGTATGTCAAGAAAATATGAGTGCAGCAGAAAGGTAAGGAACAGAGACTACAAAGAGAGAGCAAATAAGCCCTTCTGTCTCTTAACCCTCTGATATTAACTCAGTATCCCACATCTATTACTGTATCTCTCAAGTGTCTGGCTTGGTTTCCCCCTTATTTCTCTCCCCACTCCCCACCCACCACTTGAGGCAAATAATTGCTTTCCATTCCCCTCACTTAGATAGTTTTAGTTGACCTCAGGTTTTCCCAGCCTGTTTAGCTCTTGAGCCCATCCAACAAAAATACAGGCATATTTATCCAGGGTAATATAGACATTGCAGTACTAAATGCTTAATTTTAGGGTTCATTGTTGCTACCCGCCAACCCTTATGCATTTCATACCCTAATAACTGAACCATGAAAATTACAGCTAATTTTGAAGCACTGCTGGGGATGGGTGGGGAAGCAGAGGAAAAGAACCCTGGAATTACAAGATTACTATCACAGTCTGGTTAGAAAACTGATGATTTTTCTACATCTTGCTTTGTTGAAAGAATACATGTGAAGGCAGTGACTTTTTTACTTTAGGTGTCCACTCAGGCTTGCTGAGCTTGTTCAACTTGCTGCTTCTTTTCTTGGAATCCCTTCTTTACCAGTTTGCCTAACTGCTGTTTCTAGGAACATTTGACAGCCTGAGCAACACAGACAGACATCTCTGTTGTGTCAAAAGAGGGAAACCAATCATTTTTCTGCAACTCATTAACCATTTTTTTCCAGTCTAGGGTGTGAATCCAAAAGATAGCATTCTGACCCTGGTCTGACTCTATCCCCATATGTACCAAAGACACTTAGTGCCTGATGGAAAGGCAGTTATGCAAATTGATTTTTTTAAAAAAATCATCTAGGTGGAAGGAAAAAGAGGCTGTACATTTTGTTATGTATGTAAGTGAGGATAAAAAGTAAAGAAAATATATGGGGTTCAATACGCAAATTGCTCACCACTTGAATTCTTTAACTGTTCTGGGGTTTTTAATAAAGAAAATTATTCAGCTCTTCCAAGAAGTGAGGTTTTTGTACCTAGAAATCATAGACCATATCCTGCTTGTATCCATTTCCCAGTGTTTCCATTTCAAGGCATAATAATAAGAGAATATATTCCTAGAACAATGGGAAATGATCTCACAGTACAAGATGCTGTGCCACAACTTCTCTTTAGCTCAAGAATGTTTATCGAGCCCTGCAAATTAGGTTTCGTTGTACCAGGAGTGCTTCAATTGTCTTTTACTTGCTGTGAATGAAATTGGTGTCACCCTCTAAAAGAACAAATAATCTGGTTGTCTGAGGAAAAACAACCTGGGAGTTAAGTTATAGCTCTTCTGATTCAGCAGCTTCAGTTCATGTACTGGAACAGCATCCACAGTCCATTGAGCAAATGGGGTAGGCCCAGACAATCTCAGGCTCGTCCAAAGACCAATGAAATAAAAGGAAAGATTTCTTTCTCTTTCTATTAGCCTTGAATCCAGTCCTCAGGCATCAAGTCCAACTCAAGTCCAAGCCCAGTTTATGCTCTCTGCTCTGTCTAACCACAGTGCCTCAGCTCCAGGTACTGCAAATCTGAGGCAATGAAGGAGGTGCTGATCTATTCCCCCATGCAAACACTGCAAAATAGTGTTCGTGCACAGCTTTCTGCTGGCCTCTGTCCCCTGCTGAATTTCAGCTCTATATTTACATCAGTATCAAAAGCTGAACTCAATACTCAATAAGGGAATACATTTCTTGTTTTCTCAAGCATCCAAATTTCTTAAGATTTTTGAACTCAGTTGAAAAGTGAATAAGGAAGGTCAGTGAAATGATGGAAATATCGCTTAAGTAAGTTTTTGGTCCAGAATCTTGTAACTGGGTGTAAAGGAAAATAAGATTTTCTATCTTAAAAAAAACAAAACAAAAATAAAACAACAACAACAACAACAAAAAAAAAAAAAAAAAGGAAAAATTAAGTTCAAAATGGATTGTGCTTTATTTCTTGGTTTGCCAATGGAAAAACAAACAAAAACCAGCTCATCCATTCAAGTGCACGTTATGTACTCATTCTGAGTAGCATGTGCATGCCAAGAACATTTTCTACTATACAATTCTCTTACTATGTATAACTGTATATTTCATTTTGCCTAGAAATAACCTCACAGCATCACACAGTAGAAAAACAATGGCCAAGAAAATTAACTACCCACAAATCAACATTGCTGCATGGGTTTGAAAGCCAGCATTTCAGATGATTGGGAAATACAAGTCTATTTTTAATGTCATATTTGTACCCCAACCGTTGCTTCATCAGCACAATAAACATTATAATTTGTGGCTCAAAAAACCCCACCCAAAACCTACCTGGGTAAAACCATATTTATCCAACTCTATAAGCACCCAGAGCAGAACATGTGTATCAATAAATTCAAACAAAACAGTAATAAACAAACAAATGGGTTGCCTTCAGTGTTTTCACTTATGCTGTGCTGTGATATTATCTTCTGGTATTTAGTGCAACTAGAGGACACAGGAATCAAAGCCCTTTAGTTAGTTTGTAAACTCCTACTCATTGCTGCAAGCAATTTTCTTGTCTGCCCAATGTATTTATTTTTTCTATAACAAAACACACTGTGTGAGTTTTTGAGGAGGCAATCTGTGTTGCATTTCACTACTAGTGTCTGCAGTGTTTACCCCAGGCTCTCCTAGGCAAGAAAAATAGGCAGTACTGCGTGAGAAACCTGAAACGCTGTGTTGATCCAAGGTTATATGCTTCATCAGCCTAAATAGCCACCAAAAATAAACCTGGTAGCTGAAGCAGCCAGAGGAAGGAAACAGAGCTGGTGAATGGATAGAGCACGTAATAGAAATGGCTGCACAGAAACATGGCTCGAGTGTTTCCAGAAATCACAGCAAATAATCACAAGACTGGAGCATTTACCCGCTCGCTCACACCACCATCAGCCTGCTGTCAACTAAAATCTGGTTTTGTATGATATTTTGGCTTTTCACACAGACATTGGCATCCATTATCTATGAGACTTATTTTCTTCGATCAAGCCTATTCTGACCATGAGGACGTTTTATTTATTTTCCTAATTTAGCTTTCTAGTAGAGAAGAATTTGGCACCAGTAAGCTTTGCTATTTTCTTACTTTGAACAGTCAGACAAGCTCTACAGAACCTTCTCTACCAGAGAGTTCAACAAGGCCAGAAACCCTGCACCTCTGCCACTTCTTTTATTTACCAAACACACAGATGAGTGAAATAAATGAATATTCCTCCTCCTTACTTCAATTCTCCTAAAAGAAACTGTGTCATCCTAAAATCACAACAGAGGAGCATTTCTTCAAAGTATGAATGGATGTTTTTTAAGCTTAAAAAAAAGTTTATGAACCAATGCTACCCCTAGTATAACTCTATAATATGTATTTGTTGCTTGCACAAAAGTATACTCAGAGATAAAACCTCTGGATAGGGAAACATCTTTCTCCACCTTTCTGATACACTTCTGTGAATGTCTTCCTCAAAGCAAAACACCTAGATCTATTATTCCTCATTCTTAAACTAGGGTGCTAAAAATATGAATAAGAAAAAGAGAAAGCCACAGAAAATCAACAAAGTTCATCCAGTGTCCATTGGGCAATACAGAAAATTACTTTCTAGTCTCTCTCACCCTCTTGTTCTTCCAGACTCTGGTATCTACAGTTCTTTGGCCTGAAGTAAACAAAGCTAACTGCTTTTAAGTTTTGACTTTCCTTTGGGAAACTGGAAGCCCCCTGCTTGCCAAGTGTGCAGCATATCTGAAACTACACCTGCCCTCAGTTAGGGAAAACCATGTCAAGGCAACTGCTCACTGTCACCACTTCTCACCAAAAACATGAACAACTGTGCAGAAGGCTATAGGGCTGCCTGATCCTGCCTTCTTATTTTTGTGTGGAAACAACGTCCTAAGGAAAAAAGAACTTGCCAGGAGAATAATAAAAATGCAGAGTCCCTGCACAGTCAGCATTTTGAGTAGAGCCTACATACTTCTGTAAGAATATTCCCTTTTTTTAACCTCAGCACACACTTCACTTGGCAACTCAGTGTAAGATCCTGTAGAGGAGAACAACGCTGTTGGCTTAAGAGGAAAAGCAAGTTGTTTGGATAACTGAGTAGCAATTTGAAGACCTCTGTACTTTCTGAGGGGAACCAAGCTCTAGCTAGATGGTCAGCAAGATATTATGGCTGTGCCTGGTTGTTTCAGGACAATCAGTGCATGGTGACATGTGAGTTTCTGCTGTCCACTCTGTTAAAGTTGTTAAAAGTTGTTATCACCTCCCTCTTAACAGGTCTCTCTTTTTTTTTTCTTTATTTTCTCTTTCTTGCTCCCTTGACAGCAGCTTATGACAATGGTCAAGAATGAAGAAAGAAACATTGTCTTTTAACACAGAGCAAGAAACATTGCTGGTATGAGGAAAACAGCACTTCCCATAGAGGTGGTCTAGTTTTTGCCCACCTTCTCACTGAAGGAAGCTTTTTCCTTGTTCTCTTCTGCTCCCATTCATGATTGACTGGCTGGCCAACATTGTTTTAAAAATTAAAGAAATAGTGCTGGTATCTTCACAGAAGGTCAGTGGTTTTTACAAATGTATCTCATTTTTCCTCAGCTTCTGATGAGAAAACCCGGTTATTTCTGAAAGCTGCTAGCAGGAAACTTTTCCTGAAAAGAACTGATGTTCTTTTATGTCAAATTTACATTCTTCACTAAGTACGAAACCACATCTAAAATACTGCATTTCTTTTAAAGGGAAGGTGAAACTGAGCTGCAATAAGTTATTTCATGACATTGAGAAGTAAGAATAATAACAAAAAAAAGACCTGACCACGAATTTATAGCACTTTTCTCCCAGTACATATGTGACTCATAGAGAGCTGAATTTGCCAAGTCAAACACTCAGAAAGTCAGAAATGACAATACACCTGACCTTAATTTGGTCTCCCTGTGAACATGTAACACAATGATTACACAGTCAGGTCTGGGGGGTTTTTTTGCGTGGGTCTATGTTTCATTTTGTGAATTGAAATGAAAAGTGCTTGCAAAAACGCAACGCTCAGTGGGATGTTTTGACTTATTTTTCAGTGTGTAATCACAGCCCTTACGTGCCTCACTTTATTCAAAATCTATTTTCAGGATAGATCTATTAATTTCCTCAAGATTTTTCTGTGTCATATTCAATACAGTAGTATCTTAACATGTCATATGCATTAATTATCTTCACAGTATAATTTCCATTTTGCAGCTGAAATAATGGCAGCAATTTTATTTTTTTAGTTGTGACCTCTGTGAATGAAGTTTTCACAGTACTTACATGCCCACAGTACAGGTCCTACTGCGTTCTGCACCTTTAAACACCAGAAATAAGAAGCAAAACTTTCAGTTTTGAGAAGGACTTGTTTGAGTGCCTTACACACAGGACTTCTGGAAGAAACGGGCAGAAATCACCCTTTCTCTTCCAGTAGCCCTCGGCCTCACTTAAGGGATATGATGACAGTTGTTGAGTCCACATCCAAAGGCCCCAGGCCTGCCTGACTTCACAGCTCTGCTGCATCTGAAGAACAGACATATCTTGGGTACTGAAGAATGCAAGGGCCTTGTGACTTAAAAACAAACTACATGATCAAAATGCAAATGCGTGACCTGAACTGAAAGTGCGCATGCGGTGTCAAACTCCACTTTCATAATTACTTGCCTCAAAAATCTAAACAATCTTTTAATGTGGACTTTCACACACAGTGCACATGGATAATATGTTTAGTGGGAAGTCTTGCTGAATCTCACAGCCTCACTATTGCACTTTTTAAACAAAGCATGAGAAGCTTGAAACTGGAGTAAAATGTTATATGGAATAAAAGAGAGGGGGAAAGTTATATTCAAGCATCAAATTAATCTCTATAAGACTATGACAAATCACAGTATTAATTCCAATATTTTCTACCTTCAGAGTCTAAATAAAATTTAATTGCTAAAAGTATCCTGTGATAGGATGTAAAACGGTACATTGTTTTTATTAACTAGCTATTATTTTTAAACCTTCTCTATTAGTACAAAATAAAGCTTTAATATTTATTTAACACAGAATGTGAATTCTAGTTTTACTCCAGAAAATAAATCTCTCGTAAGCCAAAAGATGTTTTTTGACATAGGTAAGCAGCAATTACCATTCACGGTTCATTGCCTAAGCAGACTTTTTGTCTATCCCAACGAAATGCACCCAAATCAATGAACACTGCATTTGTACTCTCCCTTCAGCTTAAATAGTTCTAAGTACTACACAAATGTGAATTTGCTTGAACTTCTTATGAGGTACTTATTTATAAAAATGGATAAAGGTAGACTCTACAGAAGCACCATTACAGTGGTATAAACCTAAATATCTTGGACTCCAAATACAGATAAGAAAACTCAAAAGAAAATTCTTCCTGTGATGAAAGGAAAGGTGCCAAGTGGTTCAAAGTTGCAAACAGGGCTCGAAGAGGTTTGTCCAATGTCTGTAATATTTAGGCAGCACTCAATTCCTTGGGAAAATACAGGAAGATTTCTATGTTGGTGAGAATAAATATCTCAGAGCTCCTTCATAGAGTATATACAATGTAGCGTCCCCAGAGGAGCTGGAGGCTACACGCAGCTGCAGTCTCTTCCCACAGAAGCATCGAGGGAGCCCCATATAATGTCAGTTCCCCACTGAAGCCATCAGCATCTGAAGTTTCTTACTATACACAGTAACATGTGTGAACTCATACAAGAGTCTCAGATCCCAAATCTTCTGAGCGGCTTAATAAGTGAGCCTAGATCCAAACTGAATGATAAAACTTCTCCTCTCTTTGTAACTAGTTTAACTATTCTTTCCCTCCTCTTACTGCAAATACCCCTGAAATTCAGTTGTTTTTAAGTTTGAAGGGCAGAACTTGAATCTGTGTTTTTTGGGGTCTCTGAAAAAGTCTGCTACCTCTGCATACCTGAAATATCTTACAAGAATATGTTAGCTACTTCTCTTTGACAGTAGAAACACTAATCCTCACTCCCTGGGACTGCAGGAAAAGTCTAGTTTTTCCAGTGAAATAAAAAAAATTAAAAGGCCATGGATTTAGGTAAGAATAGCTTAACATGCATTTACTTAGCGTGACCAAGTGGAAATAACATTTTCGAACCTAACAAATGCTCTTCCAGCTGCAGCAATAGGGTTTAGGCTGCTGCCTCAGTGGTTGGTGAAATGTTGGTGAAATGAAATGTTGGTGACTGACCCACCTGCAGTGGTACAGAACTTCTGTAACTACACTCTGGTAAAAAACTCCAAGCATTTTCCAAGAAAGAGGAAAAAAGGATGGATATCTAGTCCTTACATCATAATCCCAAAGTAATATGAAAGAGTTAACAGCAGGAGCTGAAATTTATTTTCTTCCCATGACTTGACTAGGCCATGCCTTGGCCATGTGGTATTATGAACAGCCTTTTTGCATCTGAAACCCCAAAGCATTGGGAGCACGTTTTCTGCTATTCTGAGGTATAAGACTCCCCGTCAATGTTGCAATATCACAGCTGTCAAACCGCTGGGCTCTTTCTTCACCAGAGTACAGTGCTAACTCAATCAACAATTAAACAGAATCTGCTTTAATATCCATAAGAACCTGTAAGCAGCTCAGAAAAGATGACAAGCAAGTTTGTCAGGGAGCATGCTGAGTGTCGCACCAAACTCCAGCTACAAAAATACCTCCCAGTCCAAAGGGAGCTGCAGGCACAATGGGTCTGACTAGGTAGGTTAGATATTACCCCACCAGACGGCTTCCCAGATCCTTACTCATTTTTAGAACCAGACTGGGACCAAATGTTCTTAAGCTCTTGGAATTTCTGAAGAAGTGTTTTTTCGATTCCACTGTCCAGCTAGGATGGGAAACAGAAGTGCTGAAAGCTACAGGAAAAATGCTGCTCCAGCCCAGTTTTACAGTCTCAGAAAATCTGGACAGCTTTTATAAACTTTGAATCAGTGACTGCAGCTCTTTTTGAACCAAACCTCTGAACTTTTGAAGTCTGGCCAGGGTTCAGATAATTTGTTGACTTTCTCTGTGAGACAGTTCAAAAGAGGAATGCACATGTCTGCACAGCTACGATCTGACACAACGTAAACACACAGAGACCACTCCCTCTTCACCTGGAGAAGACAATGATAATGTCATTGTGGTCATCTTCCTATTCCTCAGGGAACACCCAGCACCACATTACGTTTGAGCCCAGCGGTTATGGCTACATGTATCCACCTCCCCTGTCATTCTCTGCCAAATGGCAGTGAGTGCAAGCCACGGTTCGGGGCCTTTGAGTCACAGCCCTGCGATATCTACTAAATAGAAAAGGTTGGTAAAGGCTCTCCTGACAGTCCGCTTGCATCAACAGGTCTTCCAAGCCAGAACAGCTTGTCCTGGACACCCTCTGTCCTGTCCCTTTAAACACAGGGACAAGAACACTTGAGTTAGGCCAGGCTCAGAGCTGTCCTGCCAGTGAAGCATGACCAGCAACACACCACCATTGGATCACCACCACATGATCCCTGACTTCAGGCTTGAGAAACACACTGTGACTTTGAAAACTGAAACAAACAAGCAGCCTAAAGCTACGATTCAAACTTGTACCAAATATTTGCACATCGATGTTTATAAAATGCTCTACCAAGAACTTGATTTTTTATTTACACATGAACAGGTTGATGAAACAGAAATAGTAAAAATAGATAACTCAATTAGAAATAGTTATTTGCCAAAGTGACCAAAATGGGTAAAAGTCAGGGCTTATCTTTTTTTATTCTATTAAACCATGAAGAAACAGCTTGAATAGCACTCAAAGTGTTGTTCACTTACATTTTCTACAATATTCCATTATTTTAATAAAGAGGTCATTGTGCATATAGTGTAATAACTAGGTCAGGACAAAATTATCTATGTTGACTTAATTGATGCTATTTACTTTTGCAGCCCATTGGCAGCCAGCCATTTTCTGTGAAAACCAGCTCTCCAATTAATCACGATTTTCCTTCAGCTTGTAAGGGTGTTCTGCAATGACAGTTGCTATCTGGGAACAACTATCATGCATATAAGCAAAAGAGCAACCTTTAAATCTAAGAATTGATTGTTTTATCAGTCAAAGCAATGTCCTGAGGCATGATCATCTGATGCCTCCTTTACTCTCATTGAGTTGATAAGATTTTAGTGAAATTCAGCAATATATCACACAAGAGCTATTGAATAAACCCTGTCAACACTTGATAATGGCTCAGGTAGTACCTATTGAAACATGGTATGCTTTTCTTATTAATCCATTTTACAATTGTTCAGCGATATCCTGGGAAAAGGTCAGCAGATCAAGGTGTCAGAGGTGATTGGGAAGAAGTGTAAGAAAAGTATTACTTTTCTAAATCCAAGAATTTCTGAAGCCCATGCTTGTTCCTCTCAGACACTGCTGCAGGAATGAATGCTGCTATAGTTTTCTACAGGAAATCCTCAAGCCCTCTCATTCTGATGGCATGTTATCCAAGGAGGTGGTTTTTGCAGAACTGGAAACCAGGAAAGAGTACATAGCATTTTGCCTTTGAAGAAATCAGCTGGATGTGGGAAGTCTTTTGACTCACCTTCAGCTTTCCATGTCTGATTTCTGTTCTTGCCAGCCTGGCTAAAATCATATTCTAGTATTGTTGTTGTTATTTCACTGTTTAATGGCTAACA
Source organism: Coloeus monedula (assembly GCF_965178545.1). Classification (NCBI taxonomy): domain Eukaryota; kingdom Metazoa; phylum Chordata; class Aves; order Passeriformes; family Corvidae; genus Coloeus; species Coloeus monedula. Next base: position 27,941,236 of record NC_138782.1, on the reverse strand, counting down.
GATGTGAACTGGTTCATCCCACTTCCTGTCACTGCATATACAAAAGTAAATGTCTCTCTTTAGCCCACATACACAGAGCTGGAAGCACCACCTTCAGGAAGTCTGGCAAGGCAGAGAAAATGGGTTTACTGATATATAAATACACACACGTTTACATGTATATACATGCAAACATATACATATTTGTTTATTCATGAAGAAACATAAGCTGAGCAATGAACTGATCTCGCAAAGAAATTAGAGAGTAAAAATGTATTTTGCAAATGCATGTACTGATTCAGAAGCATTACTTAAGAGACCATATGTGTCCTGATCCTATTGGGAGTTATCCAACTCAGAGTTTGGGCCTGATGGAATGAGGGTGGAATAAAGATGAAGCCAAGACATTCTCTTTCCATTAGCTGGAAAAACTGACTAAGAGGAAGAAAAAAAAAAAAGACGATGCAAACTGCATATCCTCATTAAATTTGCTGCACAGAAACACGTTGTGTGTCAGGCCACAGGAAAATTACTTATTATAACACAGATCTGGAATTCTCTCTGCAAAAGATGCCCAGTCTAGTCCACTGGATTTTTCTAACCCTTGGTGCTTTAGACACACTCAATTCAATTAGTACTGGAAAAGAACTTGAAACTGGTGCTCAAACTGAAAAAAAACCATTACGAATGAACATATCTGTGGCTCTCCACTAGCTTGTATATTCTTAAACTTTTCTGTTAGGATCACACACATTTCTATGTTGGTTATATGTTGGCATATATGCATACTTCTCTGTAAATACATATATATTCTTAGATCTATTATGATTGACAAAATTTCATGATCTGTTTGAAGTTACACACAAGCTGTTTAATGCTGCCTCTATTCTGATACACCAATAAAACCAAATGAGAGAAAAACTATTAAAAAATCTGTTTTCTGAATATAACCAAACTGCTCCTTAGAGTGCTTACATCACCTCTCTGCTGGAAAGCCAGCTGAGATGGAAAGTATGATAAAATCTGTGCTGTGCACATTATTCCCCTATGTAGTCTGAACTCTGAATTAAGCCTTACAATGAAAATAGTGAAATACTGAGGTACAGTTTATAAGGCACAGAGTGTGGGTGCAAAGAGAGGCACCTCTCTGTGTTATTAAACACCCCTAGCCTTTGAGAAGGGATTTGCAAAGTCACTGAACTGTTACTGCTTACCTGCAAGTGCTCACATTAATCATGGACCTTTTTCCTGTGTTTGTTAAATTATAGTTTTTATTGTTTCTCCCCAGGTAATGCAAACTTACTGAGCATCTTTGGCAATGATATGTCCCAGCAAAACTGCTAAGGGTTATCCTGTTCCCCTTTCATCAGGACAAGAGTTGGCTCCAGAGAAAGTCAGTGATTTTCTCATTAAATGAAGTTACCTTGGAAATGGTCACTTGTGGAACCTACCATGTTTCATTTAAAGCTGATGAGGGGTTTGCCAAACCCAGCATATGGTCTTGGGGTCAGAAGTGGAAGAAATCATGGAAGATATAAGGAGAAACTGATTAGGGATAGAGAAGGAAAAACCAGAAGGACACCTCTTGTCTCTCATGGGATCTCATGACACCTGATCCAGGACCACACCTGACCCTGCTGTTTTGACAGGAAGGCTGTTATTCCTCCTGCTAGTACTGAGCACCCAGGCCAGCACTTGGGATCCCTGGCTCTCAAGGCAGAGCTTCTTCTGAGGCCTCTGGAAGTGATCTTGAAGCCTGAGAGCCTGAGCTTCAACAAAATCTCATCTCTACTCTTCACTACTACATCTGTGTGCCTGGAAAGCTGAACTGGAGGAGAGTCAAGTCTCCAGGAAGTCAAATGTAATGATGAATGTGGCATAAAAATATGGACAGACTGGAATAAAGAGGAACTCAGCTGGTACTCTGAGAAGCAGTACAATACATCTGTCTTAAACATGCTAAAATTCATTCTTGCAAAAGTTCATTCATCTCTTCAGCCTACTTACTAAGCTAGGAATATCACAGATCTTGCCCTGCTCCAGGTAGTGTACAATAGGTTCTGCTGTTATGCATCGTGTTATAAAGCCAGTGTAAAATACATTTATGGATGTGGTGAAACTTTTCTAGTCTTGCCAAAATATTTATATTACCAAAACACAAACTCAGAGAAATTAAAACATTTCACCTTAGAGAAAACAGGTGTGTTACACAAGCCCCATAAAAGGAAGGTAGCAAGCAAAGGACATTTAATTTCTATTTTCCCATTGTTAAGCCATTTTCACATCACAGCAGCTGATCTGCTGGCACTCTCAGTCTCACTACCAAATTCCACCCAAAAGATTTTCATGATCCAGATCTGTCAGTGGATAATTTAGTTCTGGATTGATTCAGATGTGGTTCTTCCCTCAAAACCTAAGCAGCATTCGTACATATTCCTTGTGACACTCTCCAGATAGGCTCCCATCAGACCTATGAGCCACATTTTTCTCTACAGTAATCAATGTTTCAGTGCAACTGTTTTATATATATAGTGACCAATTTTAAACATTTAAAACTAGCTACATCCATTACATTGCAGAAGACTAGTTTAGCATCATTATCATGTCTTCTTCCAGGACCTTGAGGCAGATAGGAATTTAAAGATCTACCAGATGTTTGGTATCTCAGCTGGAGATGCAGGGAGTTCTCCTCTCTGCTAAGGAGTGAAATAAGCATCAGTGGAATTTCAAGCATTTGGCAGTGTGTTTTTTTTCTGTATGACACAATACTAATTGAGATAAACAGATGCACTCCAGTAACATCTCTTGCCAGGTTAACTTTCAAAGACTAGTGAAAGAATATTCCATTCAGCAAAATTTTCCAAGCTAATTCTTATCTCTCAGCTTATGCTTCGTTTGCATTCATTTCAGTGAGACTAAAGAAAAGGCTTTTCTAGTTGAGGGTTGACACAGAGAAATGGTTAAGCACCTTTCTGAGACAGGACCAAAACTGAAATAAGCAAATAACAATAAAAAATACCATGTAATATGCAACACTCCCATTCCACTCACCGCTTTTTTAGACATACAGAAACATTGTCCAAACACTCATGCACCACACTGGCTGCCTATTCTAACACAGGTCAAAGTGTTCTGTTTAAAAAAACAAAGTTTTTGGATACCCTGCAAGTTTCCAAGGCTTATATTACTATGGAGGAGGTACAACGCATGGGAATTTTTTGTTATATTTTCTTCTAATGAGTGCTGTAAGCAAATGTTTCACAATACAGTCTGAAAGGCTAGAACAATTAAATGACTACAGATGTGTCAAATGATGCAGGAAAACCATGAGACACTTCCAAACGAGTAGGCGGAGGGTGTGAGGAGACCATATCCTGTAATATATGAATCTCAGATTCTTTGGCATGCAGCTTATTTTTATGGAAATGTCCCGGTAAGCCTGGAACAATCTAATGGTTTTCAAAGCATTTAAAACCAACAACATAAAAGCCCTTTTGAGAACAATCTTTTTATGCTGTGGTAGTTTTGAACTGGCTTAGGAACAGTATACTAAAGAATATGCAAGAGGTAAAAGGACCAAATTACAATGGCATTTTCAAGCTGTAGGTGAGAACCAATTACATAAATATAATAGAGTTTATTAGTGCAAGAGGCATAGAGGAAACAGTGCTGGTTGCTTTCATCTGTTTTTGCTGACTCTCAGCTTGGATCTCAGCCATGCACACAGCTTGCAGCAATAAAGGGTAGCTTTAAGTTATGCCATCTTCAAATGGGCCTCCGTGGAGGCCTGTCCTGCAACTCATTACACAGGAGCCAAATTTGTCACTGTCTTCTGAGTCTCCTAGTGAGACAAGACCACTTCCAGCCCATTTCTCTCCCATCTATACCTGAAGGAAAGCAGGTCTTGTAGTTGCAATTGTGTGGCCAAGTCAAAATCCTAATTTGGACTATGTTACTCTTGATATCTCTGGCAGGAGGTGAAAAAGCAAAGCTCTCTCAGCAGCAAAAATCGGGCAGAAGGATCCTTTGCACAGTGAGGCCCCACATGAGACTATGCCAGCACTACCTGACCTCTGAGCCAAACACTGGTGGGTGTGGCAATGACTCCACGTGTGAGCAGAAGAGAGGCAGGTGGGCAGGCAGAGAGATCAAAAAACTCCCTGCAGGAAACATGGGTTTGAATTCATGGAGCCTTTTGAGGGACACGTCTCTCTGTCAGATGCCATTCTTTTGCCTTGTGAATAGCAAAGATAAATCAAGGCTACAGAAATCTCAAACATGGCCTACTCTTCTCTACAGATGTATGGATTTTTCACAAAAGAAATAATTTAGTAGTCTTGAAAAAAAAAACCAAACACCAAAAAACCAAATAACAAACATGAAAAACTAACCCCCAAAACCCATAAACCCCAATTATTGGAAACAAACTAAGGTTAGTTTGAAATTAACTCTCATGTGCTATTGAAGGTTTATGGAAAACTGTCAGGGAAGATCAAACATGTGAAAAGCTGATCTTAGGTGTGTAAGCTTCTGAGGTTTTCTGCTTTAGCACTGGTCCTTAAAAGAGGATGGATGTCTTGCCAAAGATACTTGGAGACCACTAGTGCCTGCCTCCACTACTTCAAATATTTTCTTTTCAATACATCCCCTTTCTCACATTTTTCAAGAATGTAATTAGATAGCCTAAACATTAGATATTCTAAAATTTTGTGTTGTTCTAAAAGCTTTGATATAAAACTCTCTAAGAAAATAGACATATAAACAGAAGAAACCTGCAAGTCAAGTGACATACAGCAAATTTGTATGATTAGTTTAAAGCTCTGTAAAAAACCAGTGTGTTTTGAAAAGCATTCTAAAAACTGTGTTACTCACAATTGTCAGCAGAAACCAGCTACTCTAGTATCTTGTGATTATATAATGGGAAAAAATCTTAAGGTCATAGAGGAAAAGCCATTTACTTAGCCTGGCAGACATCAAAGTTATGTCACTATTCATTGAGATCAAGTAATAAGGGGAATTTCTTACACTCTTTGGGCTCATAAAGAAGTCTCTGGAAAACTTCTTATGCTATCCAGCTGAATAAAAAAGAAGGTGTCCCTTCCCTCCCCTGTCCAGCAGCAATGCCCTACAGGAAAAACTGAACCTGATAAAAAAGTTGCAGCAAATTCTGTAATAATGTCACTGAAAGAGTCATTCTCCTCACCAAGTGAAGGGAAAGATACCACACACAAGGCAGGACAAAGTATGGCACTACAACAGTTCAAAGAATTACATGGTCAATATCAAGACCAGCCTAGTTACCCTACCATCACTTTATTAAATATTTCAAACACATGCAGTAGATATCAAATTGTTCAAATTTTATACCATCATTTCCAAGATGTAGACAGCAGATACTGAAGACAAGGTTCCTGGTAGAATGGCCCATTACACAGCTCATTTTCTGACTCACAAACTTGTGATGTAAATGAGACTAACTCTGGCTTTAGCTTTTTTTCCACCTTTTGAGGACTGGGCTTTATCTGGATCTATTTTCCAGTTCAGAGAAACTAATGCAGCAGACAGTTGTCAAATAGAAATTAGATTTTGAGTAGTTTATAATGCAAATGGTAAGATTTTACTTGTTTTCAGCATATAATTTTTAATATTATAAAACATAAAACCGACTCTACAAATTTATTTTGTTATTATTATTAACCTGTCTTTGGTGGAGCATGACAAATTAGTTGAGAGTATCTTTCTTTAAAACTTTAGTAGATTATTTCTTCCTGATTTGCTCAACCATAAATGTAACTGAGGACATTATAATATAAGCAGATGTATTTGTTATACAAAATATCAAACATAAACACTAGAAGAATGACCTTTAGACTTGTGATATTTTAAATGGGAATTATTTTTTATTATTGCAAACCACATAATTTGTGTGTTTGCCACATTGCCATCTTAAACACAGCCATAATCTTTTTATCTAGCCTCACTCAAGTCAGTGGAAATGTTTTCCTCAGCTGTGAAGAACTGGGAAAAGCTGGAGATGAGTAAAATCTGTAACAGAAAGTTTTCCAGGTACAGCCTCTGCTATTAGCTGCTTTCAGATGACATCTCTCCAGACACAACCACCTACATATCGCTGTTACGAGTTGTAATGCTTTTCATCCAAAAAGAACCCAAAAGCACTTCACAGATTTAGAGCTAGTCTTGAAGTAATTTATACATATGATCATCTCAGGGACTACTCCTGTCCTTATAGGACTGAAATGAAAAATATATAAGCTGTGTACATGTTACTGACTCACAGCAGAAGCCTTGTCTTCTCTGAAAAAATTAGAGGATGCAGAAGTCCTGTTAGAGCAGCACCACATCTTATTATATGTATTATATTTTCAATATTTCAATAGAATGTCTCTAATTTTTTACGCATACCCCATGGAAAATAGAGAAAGAAAAAAAAGTTTCTCAAGGTTTCCGAGCTGGCCAATAACTTGCTCAGTCTGATGGGAAAAGAAGAGATGAGGTTGAGAACTGGGATCTCACTTTTGGCTGAGCCTGGTCCAGCCTGTGTGGGAAGGATGCTCTCTCCTCAGGGGAGGGCTCTGTGCTGCACAGAGTGGCTTTCAACTCTATAAACTAATTCAACACAAAGATTTTGTGTGGATTTATTCCCTTTAAGTTAAAGCAAAGGCACTGTAACACTTAAGTTTATATTACCAGTGGCAGCTACACTATCAATTCTGTGAGTGATAAGGCCAGTTCTCAGTATCACTTCCCTTCTGTTCATCCCCTACAGGCTGCTGCCTCCTGTGCTACTACCCCCAACAGCAGCTGCTGTTACAGCTAATTCCTATTGCTCACCTGAGATATCAGCTGAAAAGACGCTTTGCCAGCTTTACTCTTTAGTGAACCCCTTAAACCACTATCAACTGGGTGTCCTATGGCTGAAATAAAAATCAGAAACCTTAGACTGAATAATATAGAGAATCTATAAACCTAAAAACGAGACACTGTAAACATTTCATCCCTCAGAAAGGAAATTTTCACAGCTTTTTCCTACACAGAGTTATCAAAACTTATATTTTATAATCAAAAAATTGGGAGGAAAATACTGAGTAAACAACAAGGAAAAATACAGAGCTTTCTCCATGAGAAGCAAACCCTACAATCTCATGAATGAAAGTGAGCAATGTTTTGTGTGTTTAGTGAATCTACACATGCAGTTCCTCTGTTGGTTCAGAAAACAACTGGCTCTAGGCTAAGTTAAACAGAAATTACCACGCTGAAACAGGTCATAAAACAATGAGCATTTTAATGAGAGATTTGGAAAGAAGGGTCACACATACTTATTAAAAATCTGTCATAAAATTTCCATAGTTTTTGAATTTGTCATAAAAGTTTTCTTTTCCAGAGAAATGCAGAGACTTTCTGGAGAGAAGAGCCACTATCTGTTCAAGAAATTAATAAAGAAAAACTAAACTTCTTTTTAAAAATTTAACAATTTACTGGAACAAAAAAGTGACGAAGGACAGTCCTTTTTGTTTTCTGAAAATGTCTTGAAATAAAAATTGCAATCTGTTTCCCTGTGAGGAGCTTAACACACTTGGATTAAGTCCATATGGCAGATGTAGGGTAGAAAATGTTTTTGAAAGCATAACAGAGACCTCATAGGATAGACATTTTGGGTTGTAGGAAAAAATGCCTAGACTTTACACTGGAAAACAAAATTCAGTATATGCCCATGTCTTTGCTGGATTTGCTCAGTCTTGCAAGTCAGGGGCAACAGTCTTATAAAACCAACCTCAGTTTTGTATAGTATATAAAAAATATACAAATACACAACTAAATATATATATTTGTTAACTTCCTCTCTCATCACTTCATCAGTCAGCCAGCTTGACTTCAGTATAAATTTTTGAATCTTTTTCCTTGTTAACCACAAGGGCTTCATGGATCTGTAACTAAAAATGTATTTTCCTGGGTATGCTATACAAATATTTTAAGTATTTGACCAGATACTGAAGACTGGTTATTTTCATGAAAGAGATAAAGAAATTTTAGTAACAAAATTGACAGAACTGGAATCTTTGAGAAGTCAGTGTATCCACTGTATCCATAATTCACATACAGGAGAAAGGTTGTATGCCCAGATCATTAATGCATTTAACAAATTAGCAGACATTTGAGAAGAAAATAACCCACTGCCTTTCTTGGGGGGAGTTGTTTTACCCAATATTTTATATTGGGTTATTAAGTATCATTACCTTAAGAGCTACTGATTTATTGCATTCAGTCTGGTCAAGTTCTATGTCTCAGGAAAGGATTTTTCACTTATCTTCTGAAGTTTGATGCCTGGACATATAACCCTGATGCCAATAAAGAAGGATCTCATTGTAAAATTTTACCCCCTAGGCCAGGAATCCAGTAATGTATAGAAGTGAAAAACTCTCAAGAACACCTATTAACTGAGATTCATAAAATCTAATTATTCATATTTTGAAAATATTAATTAAAATTTGCACCTAAGTCATACACACATTCTGTCTTTTCCACAAGAAAAGGTTTTACAAAGTCCATGATTATCTAAGGTATACAGTTGAATATTTTGCCATGAAAAGAGGGACAAATAAGTACAAAAGCTCATGTCTTGATAAATAATGCCAGTTTAAGGAAATTCATGAATACTGAACACAGTAACAAATTAGGTTTTGCCTTCCTTTTTACTTTGATGATGAAATTAGAAAATTTTATGTGAAGAGTTGTAATTGCAATCAATACAAAAATTTGAAAAAAACCACAAAAACCTAACACCATGTTTTAAAATGTGCTTCCCAAACAACTAGACCATTGTGTGCTTTAAATCCATGTACATGGTACACATTTGGGCTCAATTAGGGCTACACAACTTAATCTTGCAGAATAGCTATTTAAAAAAAATAAAAAGTTATATAAGCAAGCTCCAGCTAAATTTCCTGAAATTTGGAAAGATTTTCGTCTCTTTATCCTTTTTATGTACTTCTGCAGCCATAAACATCAGAATATTTGGGCTAGTCCTGTGGCAGTTCCTCAGGCACAAGTCTCATTGACTTGGGCTTTTGTTGGAGTAAGGAACTCAGGGCCATTCCCATGCTGCAGTGTGTGGTGTTTTCTCAAGGGTACTGAATATAGCTGTTAAAACTTTTCCTTTTTCTTTCCACAAACATGAAAATGTTTCCCATAGCTGAAAAATACAGTTGTCTAATATGCTATTAACTGTTCATTGAGATTACTTCTGAATGAAATTATGGAGACCAACTTAGTACTGAAGAAGATACAAAGCAGTTCAAGGTAATAGAGAAAAGATTACTGTCATAACACTGCCTGAGGAAGAAGTCTGAGGCTGAACAGAGTTTATTTTAGAACAAAACCCAGAAATTAAATCCTCCAGAGATCAGAAGTGGCATTCAGAGTCTTCCACATTAAGGTCACCAGTTCAAACCCAGTGTAGGTCACTTACCAAGTGGTCATTACCAACTCATGGTTGGTCAATGAGCTGGTGATCTCATGGACAAGGAATCCACACCACTAAAACCTCTGCCACAATTGGCACCTTTACTGAATATTTCACTAAAGAAACCAGGGACTGGGCTGAGTGCAGAGACAGAGCAGTATTTTCACCATAAGAGGTGACGCCTCAAAAAACAGGTTAGTAGGATTTATGGTAAGCTTGTCTACACTGAAAGTTACTGTTTACATTCATAACCAATAATCAAGACAGAAAACATCTGTGTCAGATTCCTTCTGACCTGTGTTAGTGTTGTGATGCCTAAATAAATTCCCAAATAAATTCTAGATAAACAAGTTATTTCTGTTTCTTTCATCAGGGTAGTGATTTCTGTATTGCTTCAAGAGAAGAAGACCACGTAATTATGCCCATATGGAACTTATTTCTTCCCATCTCCAAATGACAATTTTAGAGGTTGATTTCATTGCCAGGAAGAATATTCAGTTTGCAACTAGAAGAAGAAAGATTTTCTAATAATACTTGACTTTTCATATTTTCATACACAAGAGGATGCTCCACTCACAGAACCTTTCAGAATGTGTGCAAAACAAGTGAAACAGAAGTATCAGGACTTCACATTGTTATGATTCTGAGGCTAAGAAACACACTGCAGAATCCACTCCTCCCCTACAGCTCTCTGTTTTAGAGCACCAGCTTATTTTGGTATTTTACCATGAATTTGTGAAGATACAGACATGAAAATTGACTGACTGACTCTTCAGACTCTGGAAAGCTAGCAATGAGTAGGATGTATAGATCTGGTCATCTCACACATGCTGCAGATCCCGTTACTGTATAGGTCAAGAAATAAAGCATTTTCCTCAGGTTTTATAGAAAAAAAATCTTACAGAAGCTATAGCCTCAGTGTTTGTTGCTCACACAGTTAGGGCCTTGTTATAACAAAAAAGTATCTGGCAAATAAAATATTCTGTGGTCATCTCATACCAGCTTCATTTTTTGGCCCTTTGTTTTGACACTGAAGAAAATGGTGATCAGTTTTGATCACTATCAAATCTCATGCTGTTCAAGGTTTTGTAGAGCTCTTTTGTATCACTCCTGAGGCTGGAGTAGCCCTAGCCTTCTCTATCACTCTTCCTATGCAAGGTGCTCCATGCCTCTGGTCAGCCTGCATCTCCTCTCTGTGCTTTGTCAAGTTCTAACAATTATTCCTCAGAAGAATGTAGGGAGACTACAACTGTGCACATCATTCAGGTTGTGAATGAACTGTGCATAGTGCTCTTTCCATTTCCTTCCCATCCTTATAAGAAGCATTTTCTTTGCTACTGAGCATTGAGCTCATGTTTTGTTGTCTATCACAGCATCAAGGTCACATTCCTGAGCAGCTGAGTTCAGTTCAGAATCCAGTTTTATCTGTTAAAAGACGAGCTTGTTGTAGACCATGCTCCTTCACTGGAACCAGTCAGACAAGAAGTAACAGCTTTAGTCCAGTTTGAACACATGAAGAAATGAAACCTAAAACTGCAGTTCAGAACTGAGTTGCTAACAAAATAAAACCAACAACAAGAAAGCTGTTAAGATAAACTTTTGAGACTGACTGGGATCCTTTATTTGACTGTCAGTAGTGATTCTGGAACAATGAGAACTCTGAACTTGGCCACATAAGTGCTGCACTGGGATTTTAATATCTGTAGAAAAAAATAATACCAGAGTTGTACATCCAAGAACATTTTCAGTTATGCAATACAGTTGTGTTTTTCTATTTTCATGACAGAAAATAGGAAATTAGGAGTTCTCATTATCTTACATAGTTGGCAATAATGAAGATAATACTGCACTTCACTGCACAGTACAGTCACTGTTACTGGCACTGGTAAAGAGAAGTATCAAGGCTGAAAGATGAGCCACTTGTCTAAAGTTCCCAAGAAATTCAGTCTGAGTCTGGGACTTAGGAAAACCACACTGACATTTTGGTAAAGAAAGCTTTCCCAGCAGCTGGGACTTTTGGCACATTAGTTGCAAATCTTAAAGATCAATTGAGACTTATTGAAACCTGAAATAGTATATATGTCTTCTAAAAGTTGGCAATTTTGGCTATTATGACATTTCTATTAAATTCTATTTGAATGGAAAGACAGTCTCCTTGTTTCTAAGGCCCTTGACTGGCTTTTGGAAAAAAATGAGTTAACACTCAAGTCCTTTTGGTGTGATCTGGGGCCAGTAATTCAAACTCATTACTCCTCAGCTTTCCGTGATTTAGGACTAGTAAAAAGACTCTTGTTCTCATGTGGGTTTTTCTCACAATATATGGCTGATTGCATCAGAGCTATTCTAGCAAAAGCTTTCTCATAGAGCTTCCATTTCATAATTATGCTCTTAGTTGTCATCTTTTCAGCTCATTTTCTCTTTCTACTAATTCCTACTCTGCCAAGTACACAAAGTCTCCGGTTCTGTGCACAAGTACCACATGTGGCTAGTTTTAAGTGTTTTCTTCCTGTAATGTTGAAATGACTACAAAAACTGCTTTTTCCTTTCTTCTCTCTGCCATCAGTAGACTGCCATGGATGCCTCCTCAAAGCCAAAATGGATGCCAGATTGAGACTCAGGTCTAACCCACAAATTAAACAAAATAAATCTGCTTATAGACATTTACATGAAGTGAGCCACTCATAGAATGATGAGAATCTCTTCCAGTGTTTAAGGTGTCTATTATTTTTCACACATATTTGAGCCAGAATTAATAGGTCACGTCCAAGAGTGGGTCTAAGCCACATGGCAGAGCGTAAGGGCAGATTCACAACAGGGCATTCAAATGTCATCTCCTCTCTACGCTGGCAGTGATTACTGTAGCAAGATTCTTTCTTGAGTCTATCATGATATATAGCAGCTATTTTCATATTGTAAATATACACAACACATTGTTAAAAACTACAAAATCAAGCAAGGCATTTGAAAGCCCCTTCTAGAAGACCCTCAGTAAAATAGGAAACTTTAATCAACAGATCTTTCAGCGTGTCATGCACCCAACTTCCCTTTTCAAGGGAAAGAAAACTTGCCCATTTCCCAGCTCTACTACAGGCTCACATCATTAGAAGCACCACAGTTCATGACTTGTCCTAAAAGATTTCATGTGAGTCTGGCTATAGATGAATTCTCTGCTTACACACAAGTCTCACTTGTCCTCTCTCCTTCCCCTGTCATTTGCCAGACATTTGGCAGAGATCACATTTATACCTTTTCTAATGGAACTCTCTGGGACTGAAGGATGGTACAGGCTGCAAACCTGGCACACTGCCCATCCTACACTCCTTGCTGTAGAGCCATATAAAGGACCCAAGCAAGAAAAAGCCAAAATAAGCTAAGAAACCAAAATATTTTCTTTCTAATGTCTCATTGAAGCAGTGGGCTTAACAAAACTTCAGACGACACTTACTTGAAAATTCTCACTGAGAGCTCCTAATTTTTTCTCAGGATAAAAATTTAGTTTCTGAGCCTGGTCAAACTAATCCTAATTTGCAGGAGAGAGACAACCAATGCATCTTTGATGATTACTATCAATTCCTTTCTTCCTAATCTGAAGAGTTCATCTCTAGGCTGAGGCAGGGCACTCTACCAACACGACACAGGCTAAGGACCAGCTCGTAACTTCCTGTTCACATTGGCTCACTGGCTTGTTTACTCAACATTTTCACATATCAGTTACTTAAAGAAACGAAACGTGATCTAGTGTTCTTTTCTAGAAAAGCATTCTGAAACCAGGACACATTCCTAGATGCCTCCAAGTCTGGGTATCAAATGCTAGTAGAAGCATGCAAACCTGACACTGACTGAAGACACTACAGATGATAATGATCCTAAACAAATGCAGTTTACTGGGCAGGCAGGCGGGACATAACTGCCACCAGTATGCAGCAAATTATTATTTCAGCATATACAGCAAGTTATTATTTCTGTAATACAAAGTCTGGCATGAAGTACAGTCAGCTCACATGACTGTTGCTATTTATTAATAAAATCCAGATGTGTTCCTCTGGATCTGAATTTTGCACAAAACCAGATTGTACTGGAAATAGGTCATCTCCATAAGACCTTCCACAGCACTATGACTTCTTTTTGTTTAGGATACATTATTCCTGAGCCTTCAAAAATATTTCTCACCAGCAAGACCAGCATACAAAGTAGTCACATTTATTTTTGTGAATATTACGTATATATTTGTATCACATTGGCAAGCAATCGCTCGTCATCAGTCTTTGGCTCGTGCAAACCAACAGCCCTGTATGGTGTGGAGAATTTTTGGAAGTTTCTTACTTTGTTCAGGCTGTTATCATGACAGAATCTTGATCTGAGACATTTTGAGTCTCCAGGGCTCTGTTAGGTAAGACTCAGTTGGGCGTCAGCAGTTTCCCATCATTGTTTTTGGCAGGGCCACCTAATCACAGGACTGAGCTTTCCCATCGTGAATCCTTTGGCTGTGAGATATCCATCAGATGTTTTCACAGCTCCCACACAAGCCATAAGCACTCGATGAATACTTTTACACCGTCAGGAATATGCACTGAAGCTACACAGAGTTGTGACACTCACAAATGCTCTGGTGCCGTTTTTGTTCAGACATACACTGAACAGATGGTCCATCCTGTTCAGGAATGGACAAGAAACTTTTAACTAGCTTCTGATGACCATCAATATTTGCAAAACACATCCATGCAGCTCCATGCAGTATCATTTACAAATCACTCCCCAGAATACCACAGATCATCCAGCCCATCCAACTTCACCTCTGAAATGCATATTCCCCAGCTGGCTTTTGTAGTGACTCACTCAAAAAGGGTTAGTATTACAGCTCATCATGGATAAATGGAGGCTTGGGCAAATCCCAATGGCTGATTCTCTCTCTCTCAGAACAATTAGGACTCAGTCCTTCCCATGCACACCAGCTGTGTGCTCCTCAGCCATTGCTAAGCAGACAGATGCATAATCTGGAACTGCTAGCTGCTGTCAGTCAGCTGGCTGTTATTACATCAGGCAGAGGATAATCTCCAGGACGTTTTACAAGGCAAGGGGCTCTCAAGAGAACTTCTTGACTGTGCCACATGTGAATAAGTCAGGCAGAGAGAAGCCAAAATAAAATAAAAAAGAACAAGTTCAGTTTTCCTCTAAATAGCAAGTCACTGAATCATGCATAATGAAGGTTTGTAAAACCTCTACATCTGAGCCCTTGAGCAGAGCTCCCCAGCAGAAAGCAATGTCCCTGAGCCTAATCAAGAGGTTCCTCTTCCTGCAGCCTGGGACACTGCAAGTCACCACTTGTGGAGACCAATGCCACTGCAGTAACCAACCTCCTTTTGCTGAGCTTCCTCACCCTCTCTGATGAGTCCGTACCTGGAGCAGCTGCAGGCTCTCTAGGGTTATGCCAGACAATTTGTGTTGCTATACCTGCAAAGACCGACCCGACTCTCACAAAGGACACCTTTGAAAGACTGCCCAAGTAAAAGGGCTCACAGCATGAACAGAGGGGAGCAGCTGAAGCCACAGGTGCTAACACAGGCCCTGCTCTCTGTGCAGAAACACACACTGCCTACAGACAGTGCCTTCTGTGGGGATCCCTCACCTGGCCAAAGCTGTAATGCAAGAGCCAAGAAAATAAATACGTAAAGAAAGAGGTCAGCTCCTCTCTAGGAAATACAGTCAAATGAATCAAGATGATGTTTCTGTTTTGGATCTTGTCATCATCCTGTCAGTGTTACAGTGGACAAACTTCTCAAAACCCTTCATTTAACATTATGTTTCTAATGATGGTGATTTACAAAGTCTCCAGCACCCACTGGTCTTTCATCAAATGCAAGCAGATATTCTAAAGAGCTCAGCATGCACTTTTCAAAATCTGTCTCTGTATTTAGGCACTTTCCTTTGATATCCCAGTCCAAAGGAAGTGTGGAGTTCTAAGTACCACTGGTTCTACAGCATATTTTATATTCCCAAAATGAAGATCTCTACATTTCAGAAATGACATAACATACTAAATATCAGCAAAATAAATTACTCCTTTCAATTCACTTTGAGAGTTAACAGGCAGACTTTAAAATTCAGTGTATATGCACCCCTCCTAGCTAAAATAATCTGTCAAAATGTCATTTATAAGGCAATTAATCTTCCAGGGAATAGTAAGTTTAAAACATATTTAATAGTAAATTTTTTTAGACAGGCTAAACAGTACAGATTGCATGACTTTTTAAAAAACTCTTAATCAGGACACAATATCTCTTAGAAAAAAAAATCTGTGTAGAGAGAAATATAGTTTTTTATATATATAGAGAGAGAGAAATATAGAACTAAAAATTCTTTTACTAAAAAAATACCTTCATCAGAAAAAAATCATGAGGTGATAGAACTATAAACGGGCCATAGACATTGGCTTTTTTTCCCCCCAGCTGGAAAGAGTGACTTCCTGGATTCAAGAATATGTTGTGGACCTGCATACATATACATATATCATTTAAACCTGGAACACTGGAGACAACTACAATTGGGAACTTGAACAAGCACAACGGTGATTGTGGCGATTAAGTTTCCTTTTAATTAGAGCAGGTTGGAAAAAAATCTTACTAAATAGTGTTTCATTGGAATTCAATGATTTGGCCAGTTTTGAACTTCATAGACAAGGTTTAATTTCAAAGACAGCGTGAGAGACCCTAAGCAGCCTCCAACATAAGCCTCACTGCCATAAAGAAGGTTTTAAACCTTGTGTTCTTGCTGGCTACCTTATCCACGTTGTTGAAAGCCCATTAACAAGCTGCTGGGAACCTGGATTTGCAGGGCCTGGAGATCCCCCAGCCATCCTGCCCCAAACCAGCACAAGAGCTCTGTCCCCATTAATAGAATATCCCAACTGTTTTCCTTTAATTTCTTCAAATGGAGCAAACACATACGTCAAATCAAGAAAAAAACTCTGAGATGAAGAATTGCTACTTTTACCTCTGAGTGATTCCAATATTAAGCAACATAATTAAAATATTAAAATTCAACTTGACAGGCACTACAAATGGGGACTATCATCATTAATAAATATAAACCAGATAATGTGTAAAAACTTTATGTCTTCAGCTGAGGCTACTTTTTGTTGATGTATTTTTACACCATTCATTTGTAAAGTATGATAGTCATATCATCCTTTAAGGACTTTAAAGGCAAAACCAGAGTCCTGTTAATTATCATTAATATTTATGCTGTACCCACAGGTCCAAAGTGACATGATAGTCTCATTCTATTATGCCTTGTAATTTTCTATTCCAGAGAGCACTAAATTGGCTTACACGCAACCAAAGAATGGAAAAAGAAACAGAACTACAGGCTGAGCTCATAGAAATACTGGAGTGAATTTTTGCCCAGTTTTCAATTTGAATTTATGAATCTGAAAAAAATAAAACACTGGCTGCAGAAGTTCCTCCTTTGTTTGAAACTGTTTTGGAACACTCCAGACATAGAATTTTTTCCTGTATTTCTATTTGCACTGAGCTCTTGCATTTTCTAAATTTTGAAAAGTTAAGGGATAGCGGAGAATTTGCACCTGTGCAAATAATCTGAGTAAGTTCTTTTAAATCCTGTTTGCCATTTGGCACTGACGGAAATTTACCAAGAAGAAAATAGAAACACCATCGACAAATCTTGAGCTTTTAGATTTTTGTTTTTGGGGAATGATAAATACATTTTTCAGACCGATTTAACATTTTATTCTCTCTGCCTACCTTCCATGCCTGTAAAATGATGTATTACCAACTTTTTAGCATGGTCCTTCTTACAAGAGTTGAAGATGTAAAGAAAATCAAGCTACTGCCATCATCTTTAAAGTGTTGCCTGTCAAACACATCCAGTGGAACAGGGCCTTAGATATTCCTTGTGCTCTGCCTATTTACCCTTTCCATCTTTTCTTTCTCCTACTGAAACTTCTTCCAGTGAGAATAAAAAGGGTTCCCAGCCAGAAAACAGAGCTGGTGTTGAAAGTTCACCCTCACTTTCAGTTCCAGCCACCAACAGCAATGAATTTCATTTTGACTGATTGTTTGTTTTTTTGTTTTTTTGTTTTTTTAACAAGCAAAACAATTTCAATGCTTACAGGGGGCGACTGTAGCAGTGTTGGCAGTTGTTCAGACACTGGAGCCACTGGGAAGGTTTTGAAAATAAATCCTTCAAAGTACACAGGTCCCACCGCATCAATGGCAGCCCCAGTCAGCTGAGCTTGGAGCACAACACCTGGGTTCTCCCTGCACCTCTTCCACCCCGGGCAGCCTTCTCCAGTGCCCGCCAACAGTAATGCTGCATTGGGTGCTGGCTGGTCTCATTTCATACAAGACATCAAACAATGCTTCAATCGTGACCCTGGAAGGGCATTTAACCCTAGTGACTCCGGATTCAGTCTAGATCCTAAACAGGCCTTATAGGTCTCTCCAGGTTATGTTGCTCAAAATGGTTTATACAGTAGATTTCATGGAAATTACATGAGTTAATCTGTCAGATGTCTGTATGTTTCCCTGACAGAGTACCCCTGGAAGTATCTCAATGCAAATGCTGGACATTTCATCCTACCTGTGTCCTATCCCGTCCTACAAATCCTGCATGACTTCACCTGTACTTCAGTGAGAAACCTTGATTTCTAAATTTGAAGCAACATTTCAGGAACTGCCAAATGTTCACACTGTCATAGTTCAGCTTTATCCCCAGAACTTCTTGTCTGTAAACATGTCAGAAGCTTCTATTTATGACTCATAACTAAAAATAATGGATGTGGATTCAAGAACTCCAGGTTTAGTCACGTGCTTATCTCAGATACCCTGCCATAAAGTTTCATTATTCCTGTACACTACAGAATAGCTGCTAAGGAATATTTTTCCCTTGTCACAGAATCTGACAAGAAAAGTAAAAATGCTATAAATGAAGTTCTTAACAGAAAAATTATTTACTCAAGACTTTCTTTGAACCAAAGATGATATTTTTTCCTCCAATGCTCCTGTGTTTTTCAATGTGGAATTTTTTATTCTCTCCCCAAGTTAGCATAAATAATTAGAAAACTGCAGTTTCCAGGAAGGAATACCCTTCAGACAACTCTCTTCTAATTTCAGTATTCTTAATTTCTGCAAGTGGAAGGAAGAAGTTTGCTAAAACTGCTGGCTTTGCTCATTTGAATCATCATCCACACATACAGACTACATTCTTGCCTCTCTCAAATGGATGCAGGTCTTTCTGACGAGTCACAATAAAGAAAGGGAATTATGTAAAAAGTATTCCTCCTTCAACATATCAGGGTGAATTCAAAATATAAAGAAATGATCTTTTCTTTGACAACATGGAATTTTGCTTTGGGGCGTGGAAAGGAAACCTGGCTACTCAAAAGCAACACACTCATGCTACAGGCAACTACATCCTATATTTACTTTCCCCCCATTTCAGTATTATACACAAAAATAAATTAGATTTTGTGGCAAATGTGCTGAAATGGAAGTAGTCCTAATGCTCTGAGGATGTCTAGAGGACCTTCATGAAATGATCCATCTACAAAGCTGTCATATATGCAGAGTTCTACAGATTGCAAGCTGGCAGATTTCCCTTTATGGAGACCGAGCAGTACAGTAAGGGAGAAAGAAGCATGATTTGTAGGTGGGGAATTGTATATAGCTGAATTGACAACTCTTTGTGTTAAGATTCACTTACACTTAATGGGTCTGGTTTTGCCACCAGCATTTCCACGTGTCTTTATAATGCACATAAATGGCCCACGTATGTCCATTGCAATTACTCAGGTGCATATGGTTTACCAAACTGGACTCTGTACAGGTAATAATGGTCATTTATAATTTTAATTTCAATTCTATTTAGTGGCCGAGATACAGTATTTCAGTATGATGGGGTTGTTCTGTGTCTCTCCGGTTCTTTTCCATTTCTAGCATTCCCCAGGTCTGGTGGACTTGGTTCTGTCCTGAGCTTTCCCTTTCTACTGCAGGAAAAATGGTTCTGTAACTGTGCTGCTTTTAAGGGTTTTGGTTGGTAGGGTTTTTTTATAGGGGAAGAAAGCATATGCAAACCAGAGGGTTGCATGTCTTATAACATTGTATTTAAGAATGAGGTTCATGCTGACATTAATCATGTATTCATCAGAACTGGCAGGAACAATGATGAAATTATCATTAGCTCTTCAGATCCCTGCCTTTTCTTTCCATCACTGAACCTCTTAGAGACACTCTTATGAGGAACCAGACAACTATTCACTTTCTGTCTACTCATATGACAGGCAGATCATATCTGTAGTAAATGAGACAAATTTTTAATGTATTTCTTTC
Source organism: Coloeus monedula (assembly GCF_965178545.1). Taxonomy (NCBI): domain Eukaryota; kingdom Metazoa; phylum Chordata; class Aves; order Passeriformes; family Corvidae; genus Coloeus; species Coloeus monedula. The sequence continues at coordinate 27,921,430 of NC_138782.1, read as the reverse complement.
TATACCTGCCTGTACCAGATTTTTAATCCAATTGATTGCATTTTAACCTGGTCATATTCTGTATTTAAGTTCCCAACCTCTTTTCCCTTACTCAGGGTTTAATTAAGAAAAAATTTCATGAAGAAAGGGCTCTATAAAGCTTCAGAGCTGATTAATATACTGGGTTTTTAGTTTTGATTAAAATAATTCAAGTATCTAGGGTTGGCCCTTCCTTTTTTATTGAAGGAAATGACAAAGGGGAATGGTGCCCTTTCTCTTTGATGGCCTTCTCTAGAAGAGAAAATTTATTTGAAGTTCCTATTGCTGCCTGCTGTAATTTTCAAGTGTGCACCAATATTTTTTTCTGAAATAATGTCTTTGAAGCTTTCCCTGGGTTTTTAGATTGCCACAGTCACTGAAATAAGCTGTAGGAAGGCAGATTCACATGGATGCCATGCTCTTTGTAATGCCCAGGTTACCTGGTGTATCTTCTTATCAAGAATTACTATTTTGGGGAAACAAGGTTAAAATTACATTCTGCTAATTGCAAAAAAACCATGGAAGGAACATAAAAAGCAGATTCAAAAGTAGATACTGAAAATTCACACCTAAAGAAGTGGCCAGTCAGAACTTCATTTGGACATGAGTGAGGGAAGGCAACAGAGAACTTTTAGGTGACTTTCTGTGGGACATTCCCTGATATGCTTACATTCCAAACAGTCCCTCTCAATGCAGGGTGCATTGGGGTTAACACACCTTAAACCATCCTTTGTGCTCTCCTTGGTTTCTTTGTTGTTTATTCTGTCTAATTTAAAGCTGTTTCACTTCTGGAGAAAGCACACAGAGTTATTCTCGTCCTCCCTCTTCTCTGTGTACATGCCATCCATTCAGGAGCAGTGGAGGAGTAAAGGATAAAGTTGTGGTTTGACATTCTGTAGATACAAGCCCAGTGATTTTATGAGAGTTCAGAAAATAACTGGTCAGCGAAACTCCTCACTCCACAGAATATAACATCCTGAGTGATTAGACTATGTAAGATCATTAATTCCATTAATGAGCTATGGTCCTTTCAGGATGATTTTCAGGCAGAAGCAACTCTGGATACTATAGGAAACAATTCAGAGGAAAAATTCAAAGACTTGAGTATAACAGAATCAGAAAGAAACCAAATGATGAGGGAGAAGTTGGAAAAAATAACTATATTTCTCAAAGTCTGACTTGATCCTGATTTTTTTTTTTTTTTAACAGAGTTGTTTCCTTAACCTCTGACATTGTGGTTACTTCTGTGGGCTATTTCATCAGAAATCAGTTGAAATAAAAGATGAATCCCTTTCCTAACAAATTCCAAAGCATGTATCTATCAGATATTATTCAGACTAGTGGCAACAAAAAATGTAAACTATAAAGTACTCCTGATGTTTCCCTTTTACAGAAAGCTCTGGGAAACAAAACAGCTGCTGTGATATAGGCTGACTACAAATAAAACTGATGTGCATTCTTAGGAATACGCAAAATTAAAATGAAACTGCAAAGGAAATGCAGACCTGGACTTGAAACCAACTACTTATCTATAAAGTTGAAATTCTGAAAAACACAAACATTATGCAAGAGCTGACTTTCAAATTTCAAATGTGAAGGTGCTTAAAGCTCTTTTTATGCTACAGTTGATGCTGCAAAGGGTATGTAAGTAATCTCAAAACTTCTGGACACTCTGTAGTTAGGTACTTCTAAAGACCCTTTTTTGACTGAAACAGCATTATGTAAGCAACACGAGCAAGCCTTATTCATTCCTCTTGAAAGCCAAACAGAACAATGTATGGGAAAGACTGATGACAGGTAAAGGGTAAAGTCTCCTGTCCAGCTTGCTGTTCCTCTAGCTTTGTAACAGATAAGTTATTTGACACCTGAATGTAAAAACCCACATTTTTACTCTCATTTAGCACTATCTCTGCCAGAATTTCTTTATTTAGGAATGACCTTTTTTTTCTACTTTTGGAGATAATGTTTCATACCTAGATAGTCTAGTGTTACCCTTCGTGATTGCAACAACTTTGATTCTTTTGTGGGTAAAAGAAACAAAGTTTGAATTGCAGGTGGTACTGAAATTCCAAGGAGCCACACTGGCCCGCATGAAACTGCTGGCAACTGTGTGAATTATAGCCAAGCACATGGAGATCTGACGGCAACAGCTCAGTTCCTATATTTTGAAATTTTTGAGTCTAATAAAAAGGAGTCAGGGAATACTCTAAGATTTAATGCCCTAGTTCTTCATCTTAACCCTCATTACACAAAACACTAATCAGTGTACCCCGGCTTCAGGATGTGGGGTGCTATTTCTCGTACACCAGAGATGCAGAAGTCTCATCTTACTCTGCAAGTTTTGTGCTTTCTTTAGGACTTAGCTGGCTCGTGTATGTTTCACATATTTTATTAACTACATAACACTTTCTATCTTTTTCATATATGTTTTTCCCAGGATTGGCCAGCTCTCCTAGCCTAGTTTACTGCAAAGCCATTGAAGAAGTTGTCCTTTTGTTTTCCACAGAAAGGATCATGTGGAATATAGATCAAAATGTGGAATGTAGGTCAAAATGTGATTATACACTACAACAGACATTGAAAAGGGAAGAGTAGTAAAAATTCTGTTAGATTAGCAACTTTTCTACTGTTAGACAATTTGAAGTTCACTTATAAGTGAATTCAATTTCATTCCAAGTTCAGTTTTAAAATGAAACTATTGGATTTAGTGCCACAAGAAGAAAGGAAGTGGCTTTAAACTCTTGCAAAGGAATTAATACTATGCATATTTCATTGCATAAGGGTATATGGTTTATCTCTCCTATGTGATTATTAGGGCTGGACTTGGCATAAAATGCATTCCCTACACAAGTTCAAAACAGGCTTGGTTAACTGTTGGTAAGTGCAGAAACCTAATTGCAGGCACACCACACTATAAGAAGTTGTTCTCATGATATCTCTTTGCAGGCAAAAGGAAATGAGCACTGGAAAACTCATAAGAAAGTCTGGTCATGTAACATTTCCACCCTGACTTCCAGACCAAAGAGGTTTGGACAAGTTTTGGTTAAAGAGACTAATTTCTGGATGCTTATCTGAACTGAACAATCTGAATTTTTTGAGGTTTGGTGTTGGTTACTCTCCATTTGAAGAGCTGTTGGCACTTCCATACATATAATCAACAAAAGCCTTTCATCCAAAATGCTTCCAGCTTGTTCTATTGTGTTTCCAGTATGTGTCCATAAACCTGCAGTGTTGAAACAAGCTGTCTTCTAGCACAAAAAAAAAAAAAAAAAAAAAAAAAAAAAAAAAAAAAAAAAAAAATTGTATAGCTGTTTCTACCCTGGGCTCTTCTAAGAATTTTTTCACTTTAAGCAGAAAGGAAGTATCTTTTGGGGGTGCAAGGTTCTGGGTTTTTTTGATGGGATCCCAGGATATACCTAACTAAAGCACTAAATGTTTTAACATATGTTGTTTTCCTGCAATGTGTGAGAATATAATAGCACCTCTAGAACACACAGCCCGAAAAGGAAGGCCTAAGAAAGCAACAGTTGCATTAACCGGTGGTTTTGTTACCTACCTGATGTCTGAGTTTTAATCACATGAAAGCCTCATGCAGCATTTTAGATCAGTTTCAAATGTGAAACTTCTAAACCTTCACCTCATCACACTATAAATCATTTGTGATTTTACTGTTCACCATTTCAAAATATTCTTCATAAGCTTTGTCATGATGGTCTTCACTATTTCTTTCAAAATTCCTCCTCTTAGGTCTATCAGTCCAAAGATTTGTATTACATCCTATTGGGCTTTCTCTAGTTCTCCCAGATACTTTGGTAAGACCATCACCAAACCCAACCAAACTAATATTAGGAAGGATCACCCTAACTCAGGGAACACAGCTAGGGCTCCTCAAAGACAGAATTTGCTGCTTGATCCACGGTACATTGAGCAAAAATTCATTAATATGGTGTTCATGATAACCAATATCTTGGGTGCTGGCTTTTTTTTTTTTTTTTTCTATCTAATGTTGATTTAAAAATACACAAATCCCTGGAAGCCCAACAATTCCTGCAGTTTACCTGGCTGAACCTCACATTACACTATATCTGTCTGGTTAGTTTGTTTCTTTTTTCTTTCAGTCCAGGTTGTACAAAAATAAATCTTTCCCATTCTAGTTTCTTCCCCAGCTTTTTCTCTCCCCTAGTTCCTCCTCTTAGTTGCAACTTCACACTGTGGAAACTTGCAGTACTATGACTAACTGCGGAGAGAACAAGTCATAAATTAGTCACTAGCAAGACAAGCATCTTTGCAGGCCCACAATGACTTAAAAAATTGGACTGGTTTCTGGCCTAAGGTCAAGCTCCTAGAGATCATTGGGTGCATAGATCTAAAAAAGCACTAATTAAAATTGTTGGCTCTTAACTGTCCACCTGTATAGAGTCTGGTTACACAGCATTCTAATGAGCCACCAGCAAAGGGAGCCAAGCAGCTGCTCATGAAGATGTTGCCTTTTCTACTTCTTTTTGCTGTGCCAGGAGGTAAACACAGTATTACGAATTTTCTTTCTTAATCTTTGTGACCCAAGACATAAATTGCACTGCATTACTCCTGCTTTTACTTAGAGCAAACCAGATTTTGTTACTAAAAATGTTCAAAATTCTTCAACCGAAAACACCTCATTGTATATCACTCCAGACAAGCATGAAAACAGGGCTAATAAAGCAAAAACCAGTTCCTTGCTCAATGAACTGTTCACAAACAGGCTCACATGTCTCTGACTAGCTCCTGGCACTGGGCACACTGAGACACAGCACATGCTAGAGCTATCAGCTAAAATCCATGTGAGGAGAAAGTCTAGGGCTGTTGACTCTCCAGTGTCCTCCCAGTGAGAGCACAGCTCTCAGCAGCTGTTATTGGACACGAAGCTGGTGTATTCTCTCCAAGGAAAGCTCTCTGCAGGCTGGCCCTGCTCAGCACAGTAAACTCACTGCTGGTAACACTAGGTAGAAGAATTAAGCTTCCACCACCTCCACACCAGCTCAACCCAAGGCTTGAAATTGAGTTATTTGGTGATGCATGTGTAGGCAAATGGGAAGTAAAGGTGGGGAGGAATCCACAGCCTGGGTGATCAGAATCCCTGTTTAAGGACTCAGCTTTCTTCTCCTTGACCAGTGCCTCGCAGTCATAGCTGGTTCTTAGCTGAAGGGAAAATACCAGTTGTGTCAACTGACAATTTCTGTGGCAGCAGCAAGTACAAGAGGTCATTGAAAACTGAAAGTGAACACTTTTGTAGGTTATTATTAGTGGCTGAGGGATGGAAATGTGATTCTCTGACAAATAGCAATTTTCTGACTTGGACTCTCTCAGAGAAAGCTATTCCCGAGCACTGCCATCATGCCACTCTTCAAGGCAGCACAGATGAAAGCAAGAAAGGGATTTCTCAGGGAATGTTTTTCAACACTTAAAAAAAATAAAAAACCAATTCCTGCAGTATTTTCTCTGAAATGCAAAGGCACAGGCTGTCCAGCCCCACTTCCCTAGCAGGAAACGGACTCTCTTTTTCAGCTTAAATACTCCCACTTCTTCTGTTCACTGATTGATTTTATTTTGCTTGACTTGACAAGACCAGGCTGGACAAATCTGAATTATCTGCATGTTGTTGACTGGATCAGCTGCAGATCCTTTAGTATGCTTGTCATTTACTCTTATAAATTACATTAATGAGGGCTGTAAATCTTAGCTCTGTGAGGACATAGCTCTATAATAAAAAACAATTCAAAGTTTTTAAAAAAAGCAAAGATGCCCCTAGAACACAGACTGTTCTTTAGATGAAATATATCCTGTCTTGGAATTTGTCCTGGATTTCTGCTGGTTAGTTTTTTAAACATAAGTTACCTTCTTTAAAGAAAAATAAAGCTTGCTCAAAAGGCAGAAGAATAGACTGAAAACCATTTCACATGGGTCTGTGCAGTTTTACACAAGTAGAAATATACGACAAACTGTTTTGCAATGATGTCTTAAGAGTGGTCTAAAACTTTGTTCTGGTATATCTATCCACAGATTTAATGCATGAAAATAATGCTAACTAGTAAGAAAAAAAAAAAAAATCAGTTTATGCTCTGTTTATGTCTAAGTAAAATAAATAAGAAAATGAAATAAATAGGGACTGTCAAGAAATCAATTAATAGAGCCCCTAAGTTATTAGCAGAAAGAGCTATGCTTAAAATACAAGTCCTCTGACATTCAGCTCTGCAAGAAACACGAGGTATTGAAGTGCATTGCCAAAACTGGCTTCCTCTGATTTCAGTTTTTCAGAGGTATAGAAGGGCTGTTAAAAAGTGCTACAATGCTCACACCTTTTTACAAGTTCCCTTTACAAAGCATTTAGAATTCAATTAGGTGTATTAAACGAACCATCTGAGTCATATAATAAAAAGAGTAGATCCCAGTTTATATTGAGGAGCCTACCATAAAAAAACCAAGTCAGTAATATGATCTCAGATGGCAGAAATTTTGAAGACATTTGTCAATTGACTTAGTTTAGATAAGACAAGCACGTTATATATATATATATTACTCCCACGAAGTAATAAGCATATTTTTATTATAACAGACTTATGAGCCAACAAAAATATTTTAAGAAAGATAAACAGCTAAAAGAAATGTATTACCTGTCTGAAGTAAACATAAACAAGTACAAGTAACATGCCATTTTTTTGAGAATCATGCTAAAAGATGATTCATAAGATACACATATTAATTTCTAGCAATATTAGAATTCTCTCTCTTCTGCATATTTCTGATATTCCCTGATAGAAACATATAAAATTTCCATTTTCAAGATCTTGGTTTTTGATACAGCTTTTTAGCTTGACCAGAAGGACTAGAGTCTATAACTAATGCTCATGCATTCACTGGTTTGACAGGACCACAAGCATTTCACAAAGTCCAAGCTCCTTCTGAATGCATAATTTATTCACACACTGAATGATGCTCTGTCATTTATTGTCCAAGAGTAATTTGTTAGACTCAGAGTTTTTCTTCCTTTCTTAGATATTCTGTGTCTGATCTGCAGGTTCTTTCTCTAAGTAAATATATCAGATATCCTCTCACAGCTCCAGCATTTTTTTTGCAGACATCCCCCAAGAAATGTCAACGGCTACAAAAATTCTTCAACTTTCTGCACCTCTGTGTAACACTAACAACCAGACAGTTTCCACAAGCTCTGCAAAGGTCTTGTTAACACTCTTCAGTGTCTGGACCAGGCTCACTCCATTAATCACATGGACCTCTATTGAGGAGTGCTGATGACCAGGGAATAATGGAAGTGCCAGTACTTCTCTAGTATCCAGCAATTAGTAAGTTCCCAAGTAAATTCCTGCCTATTCTGAGAATTACTCATTTCCTAAGGACCTTCCAACTCCCTTAGAAAAAAAGAGTCTGAAAATGTTTTTTGTCATAACATTTCCATGCAGAAAAATTTTTCTCAAAATGCTTCTGCTTGAAGCTGTGGTATGGCTTTTACTGGACTTTGTTGGTTTTCAGAACCTCCTCTGTGAAAATGAGGAGGACGACTGACCAGTTATCAAACTGACCAGACCACTACATATTAGAATATCTCTTTCTGTGAAGAGTATTAACCCAAATAGATATTCTCTGCTTGATATTCCAGTATCCCATGAATTTTAAGTTTTGAGAATTTCCTTGAAGCAATTCAGTTCTAACTTGTTCCTCCATTACCTCATACAGATGCTTCAGTGCTCAGCACTCCGATGACACCAGTGAGTGGAAGTATCTCCTGCAGCCTCAGAACATGCCCTTCAGTGTGGTTTACTTTTAAACACATCATTTGCACCTCACATGAGGTGAGTTAGTGAGTTAGTGACTGTGTGCAATTCAGATATCTGGATGCACAGGTTCAGGGCACAATGTCACAGAAGGAATTGACACACACAGGTCCAATACTTTCTCCCTGTCAGCCCCTGCTGACCTTAACATTGTGTCTTGCTATCAGTGTAAGGCACCCAGAATATTTCAGCTACCACCATCTCTTAGGATCTACAAAATGCAGTTAGTGACTCTAATAACACATTTTTTACTAAAAGAATGAGGTTCCACTCAATCTCCATCCTATATGTTTTCCTACAAGGTCTATAAAAACAAATAGCTAAATCTGGTTGGATCCTTCCCTGAATCAATCCAGCTTCATAACCCTGCTGAAAACTACTCAGCAAAGACAAAGGAAGGGTGGAAAGAGTGACAAAGCACAAGAAAGAGAAAAGTGCAGCTCATTGCAGTGTCAAGAAACTGATTGATTTCTCAGCTGCTTGCAGCACTGTAATCTAAGATATGTTTCAGAAATGGCTATGCCTTGTAAAAATTAGTAGTTATAAAGGATGGCATCAAAATGTGCTCAGCAGATGTTGCCACAAGACTTGCTGACACATTTAAGTGCTTATTCCAAATGGGATACACTGGCTGTGCAATTACCCTTCACAGGTTCTTTGTCTTTTAAGTATTAGTCTTCCATCTCCTTTGTAATCTGATTTAGTGACTTCCTAGAAATTTCTTTTTCCAAAGCCGTAACAGTTTGTTTCTCCTCAATAACGCACAACAGGTGTGTTCATCATGAACATTTTGACCTCTTCAATGACACCAGAGCTTGGGTATTTCAGCTTCATGAAAAATTCTGGTAACATCCAGAATTGAAAAATCAATGGGAATTTAGTCAGCTCCCAGAAGGGTGTGTTACAAATTATGGCCCAAGATTATACTAAATTGCCATTTAAAGGAATATCTCTGAATTTAAATGAATGAAAAACATTCTCTGTCCTATTCCTTCACTGCTTCTCACAAATGTATCTTTACCACAGATGTAAAGGCATGTTTCAACCCTGTCATGTAGCTTAGAAATGTAAACTACAGAAAAATTAAAATCACCGGAGCCATGTTCACACAAGCAATAATATTGAAGCATGGCTAAAACTGTAGAAGTGCTATTTATGAGGAAATTGTAGCCCAGAGAGAGCAATGCTGCCAAGTTGCTCTAGCAGCCTATTTGCCTTAGGTTTTTACCACTATCAGTTATTACCATGGCTCTTTTAGTACCAAGCAACTTGCTAAAGCTGGACCTAAAGAGAAGTGAAATTTTTCTGGGAACAGAGCTGCAGGATTTCTCTTTCTTTTTAGGTTTTTGGGTTTTTTGGGTGCTGTTTTAGGTTTTTTTAAAATTATTATTATTACTATTTTTATTCCTTAACAAATACTTACAAAACAGTTGGATGAAATACGCTTCTGGCCATGAGGGCAAGTAAACTAATTTCCTGGAATTACAGTAAAACCACTTATCTCATCTACCACCTATCATTATCAATTACCGTGTTACAAATCCTGGAACAAACAAAAGGCCAGGAATGTGGAAAACCAGGTTATAGGTCTTCTCAGACATTTTGTTGTGGCCTTTTCATTAAGTCCAAGCATAATTACAGGTATTAGGAACAAAGACAGCAACAGTAAATCTGATCAATGAAATTACATAATTAAATGGTCCATTGTAATTTGTGAGGGCACCGTCCAAGAAGCAGAGATTGAAACATGTTTGAGCAAAGTGTCTATCTTGGGTGGCTGACTGGGACACTGATCATCACTTCTGCAATAAAATCACATTGAATTAATCACCCACAGACTACAGAAAAGGTCTATCCTTGGCTGGATGCTGTGGCAAAACTAATTTTTGCTGTAATTATAAATCCTCAAAGTTTAATCTTGTAGCCATCCAACCTGGCAAGAATCCTGACTTTGCCACTGTGATCATCTAGCAGAAAGGTCAGCAATTTTACTTTAATGGCACACAGCTTAAGGAGCCAAACTCACATTTTTTATTCATTTTTGCAAGGAAAAACCTGACAAAGATCAATAGGAATAATGACTGAATGAGGACTCATTTAAAATTTCAGTCTTTGGGCCAACATCAATAATTTTAACAGTGGGCTAATTTAATCTCTGATGTAATTCCACCCATCCCAATTGACAATTGGTCCTGTCTCAAATTGTACCATTTATTTTAAAAGCATTTAAGCAGTTCTACTTTTGAAATATGTAGAGAAATCACGTAAGAAATTAATCCTGAAAGCTAAGTTTTTATGAGCTTAATGAACAAATGTTGCACATAAATATCCACACCCTTATACCAATACAGAGCTTCATGAGAAAATTCAGAAGGCTATATTAGATCCAAGGGAAAATATGCCTGATAAAACCTGCACTGAGATTTATGTGTTTCCAGAGAACACACTGAAAAAAAACCAGGGAGATCTTTGCTTATTTTGACTTCTTGCCTGGTCTGAGGGTTTGTTATACATCTAAAAAGTTGAACTGAAATATTAGAAACCTCAGTGAACTTAGTGTGTTTTCAGCAAGGCAGGATTTGGGGCTTAGGCTCATTAAGGAATGTCAATCTGAAGCTACAGTCAGTCTTAAGGAAATTGTTTGTCTGCTTTGAGGTTTAACTGGCCTCCCATAAAAGTAGTACCCAGGATATAAAAATCCAGAAAAAAAGAAAACAATGCAAATAATTGAGATTATTTAAAAGATCAAAACACACATTCTCCCCACTGTTTAAAAGAAATAAATAAATGTAGAGGGGAAAAAAAAAAAGAAAAAAGTGATGGTGGTGGTGTCTGCATTACACATGCTTTTAAAAATCTCTTCATGATATACCCAATACATATCTAGGGTTGTTTTGATAAGTCATAAAGATTGGCAAAATACCTTAGGGGAGCAGTTCAGGCCCACAGGGCATGCAAAAAAAGAATTCAATTACCAACCCCGACTATTTTTTTGTTGTTGTCTGTAATGCTTTAGACTGAATGTGGCTTTTCCTTCCACAGCAATCTTTTCCATTTTGTTCTATTTTTCTATTTCAGTGATGAGGAATGCATCAAGGGACAGATGAATTAATCTCCAACTCCATATGTGTACCTGTCAGTACTTCAGTGTGATCAAGAAAACAAAGCTTCCATAGCCACTGTCCTGATTGATAAAGGCCCTTTTTCCCCAAGGCTGTCCTAAAAGTACACCGTAAATGATCCCCTTCGTAATTCCTGAAGGCCCCGTGCAGGCCGCTGGAATTCCCATCTGTACAACGCACGCTTTCATCTGTGTGATCATCAACACATGTCGAGTGTGTTTCTGAAGGTCTGTTTTAAAGCTATGGCCATGGGACATCATGTGACCACTGAATCATTTTCATCCAGCTGAGGGTACTTTTTATCTTGCCAAACATTTTCAGAGTTTGTGCAAGCAGTTCCTGAAGTCTGATTCAGCTGCTCATGATGTGGCCGTCTCCTTGTCTGAGTGCAGGGGAAGGTTTAGGATTTCATATTCCTCTCCACCCTCTGACTTTTAATCCTCTAAAATGTTTCCTGAGTGTTGAACATATGCCTGTTTGATTATTCCTGGCAAATGGTGTTTAGGAACAGTTTGTTGATTAATTCTAAGCCATGCCATGATGGTCTTCAAAGAACACCTTAATAATTTTAAGTAAGCCATGAAGAAAACAACATTTTCTTCATCCCAATATACCTTTTGCAACAGCATTTTTTCATTTTAATGAAAACAATATTTTCATGGTGTATTAAGAGAGATTTTTGGGGTATGTAATATTCTTATCTACAGCATATTTAGTAGGATTTATTGCATACTCCCTCCATTTAATGAGGTCAAATACACACAGCAAAGTCTGTTAATCAAATAAAATAAGTCAGGCAGCTGCAGACTTCAAGTAACTGAATCAGTGGAACCAAAGATATAGTAGTAGTAAACCATAGTTATCTCTAGAAGTATATGGGGGGAGTTTTAGGGCCAGTTCAATGCCCATACAATATGTTTAATCTACCAAAGCATTGATATCCATGGAATCAGGTCAATAGTGAGCACCATCAAATACTACCCTCACTCAACCTCTGCTTTTCATACCAGCAGGTCAGAGTGCTACCCACCACTTGGAGAGTCAAGTGATTTTACCACAGTGAGACAAACTGGTAAATATCAGAAGGCACAGACACATTAAGAACCCTTTGAGAGCCACAAGGTTTTAGTTTTCATTATTTTGGTTTCTTTTTCTTTGATTCTCCTGGTTAGCCTTACTTGTGGGTTACTGAAAACAGTCTAATGCAATGTGTGTTGTAAACTGTTTAGGATTATCAGTACCACAGCTAAGTTTAAGCATAAACAAGGCTTTCCTGAAATTGTAAACTCTCAAAATTCTTCTAGGCATCAGAGACACAGAAGGCCTAACAAGTGAGCCAGCCCATTTCCCAATTTCATTTAAATGCTGGGTTTTGCTGTGCTGTATCCAATCTAGTTTTAAACTCCCTCAAGTGACATGGCTTCCTCTGCTTCCTGCAGGAGACAATTCCGTACTTTGACAGGTCTTTCTCTGAGAGACAAATGTTTCCCCTGATATTCTGCATGATTCTTCCTTTTTTAATTTAATCCATTAATGTAGATTATACTCCCTTTCCCTTAATTTGTATCATTGTTTTTCAAAGGAAACATAACAAAAGTTTTAATGAAAAGGGAGACTGCCTTATGTAAGCACTAAAAATTCATGTTAGAGAGAAAATTTATCTTCTATGAAGCAGGGGATTAATATGATGAAAAGCAACACAGGACTGTAGCTCATACCATGGTGTGGTGAAAGATAACTTCAGCAATAAAGTTGCAAGACCTTCACTGATTCCACTACCTATTATTCAGGTAGGTTATAAATCTGGTAAACTTTTTCCACTGGTGAACCTTAGTCACTAATCAAGTTTAATTAGCAATTTATGTAAGGGCTCAACTCCAAGGTCTTTGAAGTCAGTGGGATTCTTTCCATTATTTTCATTGGGATCTGGATGATGCCTGTATTGGACATGAAAACAACACTGCATTTGATAGTATGCTAACAGCATGAAAGTAAATAATGTGTGAATATCAAGAAAATAGGGTTTTTTAAAATATCACTTACATATTTTACTTCTGTGAAAGTGTTCAATGAAATCACCTGCATCCTATATTTTTAGAGCAAGAAAGGTTTTCAAACCCTCTCAACTTTCACTTTAAAATTATTTCAATTATGTAGCAGCATGCCAAGTGAAATATCAATTTCTTTGACAAAGAATTCATTTTCCATATGCTTTCAGCAACAAAGAGCTTTAACCTGTTTACAGTAGTTATAAAAGTAACAGGAGCACCTCTCCTCAATGTTACTAGACCAATTTAAGATAAAGTTTCACAGTGCATGTATTATCACTTTCTTTCTTCTCCCTTTATAGATATCTGGTCAGTTGAATTTCCCAGAACAAGTTTTCCTGTGGGAGTTTGGAGGAAAGCACTAGTGGCAGCTGCATTCTACCTCTCTTGCCTGAAGTTCTGAGGTGTTAAAAGCCCTCCAGCAAGAGCTCTCAACCAACCCTGCCCTCTGCCTCTCACAGAGAGCGAGACTTGGTGCTCCGAATGGTGGTCGGTTTTCATCCAAGCGAAGCAGGCTGATGGATTGGCAAGGAGATAAGATCTCACAGCTTTGCTCAGTGATGTATCCTAAGGCTTCTGAGCCAGGCATAAACACACATACACCCATATCTTATATATGGACTTCACCTCTCTGCCTCTCCTAGGAACTCTCTATCCCCTTACCTATGTGAAGGCTGAACTCCCACGTTCGTGCTAAATCATTGCTGGCCCACTTAAAGTAAACAAAGTAGAGATAATGTTGCTTTTCTTTCCAGCCAGAAATGCTGGTTTTCTGCTTAAATGCATACCTTTGATGCTGGCTCACTGGCAAAACTTGCCTTAGGTAAAAGAAATAGAATTATGCAATTTTCAGCTAAAATAATTTTGCCCTTAAAGAGAGGGAAACATATCTAATCCAATTTCCCAAGGAGAGTCAACCTGTGAAATTAGAATTATTTTATTGGTCTAAGCTCTTTTCTATTAAAAAAAAAAAAATTGACTAAGGCTTACATGAAGCTAGCAGGCAGCAATCTAGTGGAGCCCTGTGGCCTGTATGGGCTCCAAACTGGGCTAACAGGTCAAATGTTCTTGGAATAAACTATATTAAATTCACAAATTATGTGCACAGATGTGTATATATTTAAAGATACAGATCTTAATAAGACATGAAGTACAAACAGTCTGTATTATTTCTACATTTCCATATTCCAAGGTGAAAGAGGGCAGTGCTGTCTCCTTATCACTCTGTTGATCTTAGAAGTCAGTCTTGCAGACTTGAAAGGAGTGAAGCTGAAAGACTTGGAACATGTCATATTTAATGGGACTGACTGAACTGACTGCTGTGAAACTACATTGGCACAGCCTAACAAAATTGCATACCCAGCAAGGCTATGCTCACTACAAAAATGTTCTCTTTGCATGTTGCAGTTATGGTGCTGGGTCACAGAGGTGCAGTTTAACCCACAGTAGTGACACATGGCTAGTACTAGTTAATAGATAAAATTCAAGACATTGTATTTCTCACAATTAAGGGGTCCATGATGTTTTACTGTCAATGCAGATGAAGTGTTTTATCCTCATGTCATACCAGAACCTCACCCTGGGAAGCAGCCCCTTCTTCAGAAGCTTGTAAAAAAGTATGTGCACAATATGGACAAAACAAAACTTTCCCTTATTTTCCCCAGTCACGCCTTTTTTCATCTCTTCAAAGCTCGGGAAAGCTCTGATGCAGTTTTTATGGCTCGACACTTCCTCCACTGGGCAGCAACTATTGTCAGTCCTTAGGAAATCTGATTTTCTACACTGCTGTAGAAAGAAGCAGCTAATTTGTGTTTCTCATCAGACTTGAGCACGGAGCTAATTGTGTCTCAAAAGCAGAGGAGCCACTAGAAAAGATCTGTCCTGTTCCCTTAGCACTCTACTGTGCTTGACAGAGCAAAATGGCCAGATGGAGCAGAGATTTCCTTCTGTTGGAGGAATGATTTTCCTGGCATTTGTGGTGATACTGGTGCTGAGAGAAGAAATAGGTACTGGGTTGAGGGTGGTTTAAGAATGTGCTGATCCACCACAGGTGAGACACTATTCACTAAATTATGACTCCTGCTCTCTGCTCTTGGAGAATCCTGCTGCCAGACATCATTGGAGCTTTACCTCTTCTATTTAAAATAGAAGCCCAACCCAAAAGCTGGACACTACTTACACTCCACATTGCCAGGAGTTCCCAGTTAAAAATGTTCCAAAGCTGCAAAGTTGGGATGTTTCTCTGCAGCAGTTTTATAAGCCTCTTAAGTTCCTGCATGGACTATAACAACCTCATTTAAGCTGCAGGGTATCTTCATTGACATCAGCAAATTTGGCTCAATATCCTCCAATAGATGGGCAATTTGTTTTCATAATAAACAATACCACAAATCACAAGAAAAGCAGCATAGATGCCAAAATGTCTTTAGCCGTTGTAAGAAAAAAACCAAACTCTGCTACAATCAAAGGATTTTGTTTGCATTTTGGTGAAGTGAAATATTGCATTCTCTCAGAAGGTTTCTGATTCTATCAGTCTTTTGGCATTAGAGACAGTAGAGACTGCCCTGCAGTGTGAGACTGCAGAAAGCCACCTTGGAACAGAAAAAAAAAATTATAAGAAAGATTTCAAGCAAAACTGAATGTGAAAACTATGAGAAATACTTCATTCCATTTGTGAAGGATTGACATTATTAAAACTACTTGTTTGCTACCTCTTTCTCTGAGTTACTTTTACTATTTTAACTTCTTAACTTCTAAGGAGGAAGGAAAAATGTTACTTTTCATTAATAAGCATTAAATATGTAACAAATTTATGATGAGTACAGCAGGCAAACTAAATAATGAATAGAAAACATGCTTGTTTAAATGAAAGTCTGAGTATTACTTAGGTGGTAAAGCACATGTACCTTGAAAACACCTCAGAGAGATGTTTAATGGCGAGGTATGTCTTCACTCCATATTCAAAGTAAATAGCACCCATAAACAGTTGCTATTCACCAAACATAGGAGGACTGGATTTGGATGCATTTCCATGTACATTTCCTCAGTCTCTGATGTGCCCTCTTCTTAAGCAAGTAAAAGGGAACAGAGTACACACTGTCTTGAGAACTACAATTTGCTTTTTGAAAAGATTCCTCAATGCTAGCAGTGCCAAGCCCCCAGTACATCTCTTAGTTAGGTTTTGCGACAGAAATGTTTGTTAGCAGAATTAATTATTCATTTTCACCTTCTTCCTGAAAAATAGTAAATAGCACAGCATATACATGCATTTTTAACTGCCAAGGATACATTATTTTACTTGTAGGTTTTATTTCTGTAGGCTTGGTTTGTTCTGAGACTCACAAAAAACCCTCAAGGACAATCAAGATAAGTGTTACTGAGCTCCCTTCTGAAATAAACAGCATGTATTAGCCTACATAGCATAACATTTTAAGTATGTTTCAAATAATGTAGAAAACACAGATGAGTCTTTCGAACTTGGTTCAGGAATCAGTGTGAGAGTTTGGAGTAAAGAAGAAAGGTCTGATAGTTTCTTGTTTAAGTATAACTTCTCTCTCCTCTTCTAATACTGTTCTTTCCTGGCTCCTAACAACCTTCAGGCTATTATTATTATTATGGTGCAGGATGTCCTGTCTGTGGTTTCAGAGGAATGTGGGAAGGACATATTCCAAAGTGTCTGTGATGCACAGGACAACTTTCTTTGAACTGAGACCTGGGCTGTCATTGTAGGCAGCTAATATGTTTCAGAAGCTGTTTTTTCCTCTCACATTTTACTCAGCATGTCATGGTGGGGTTTTTTGTTTGTTTTGTTTTTTGTGGGTTTTTGTTGTTGTTGTTGTTGGTTTGGGGTTTTTTTGTTTGTTTGGTTTGGGTTTTTTATTCACTGGAGAGGAGTCACAAAGCTGAAAGTAGGAAAATATAATCTGAAAATGTATTTTCTTTTGTTTCTTTCCTAACAGTCACACACCTGGTAGTTAAGGTAAAAGAATAATGTGAAATCTTTACACATATTTAAAGAAAGCTGGGTTATGTTCTGACTTCACACTTGACTAGGATTTGAGACACTGCATTACTGAGAATGTAGAAGCAGGTTGCTCCTTTTGGAATGGAAAGTAAAAGTAGCAAATGCCTGTCCAAGAGAAAAATGGGAGAGCTGCTATTTGAAAACTGATGAAATTCCTGTGCATATTAGAGGAAATTAAATGATATTTACTTTCATGCACATAAATTACTTCAGCGTCATGAAAAGGTACTCAAGTCAGATTTCAAGTAGAAAACTTTGATCACTGTAGATCATTCAGAGAAGTACAAAGATGCATTTTCTCTGTTTTTTGGTTTCCCTGATGCCCCACTGACATAGTTCTGCCCTGTACCTTTCTAAGTCAGCTGCCCCAAACTTGTCTAGGTTGGATTGCATTTGCCTTTGTGTAAACTATGACTTGTCATAACACCAAAATCACTGCAGGCTTTCGGTTTACTTTCAGAAATGAAGAAACTTGCTTGAAACTTAAATGTGCCCAGCAAATTCCAGATGTCACCACTAAGTGGAATCAATGAATCCAGTCATTCATTTATTATATATAAAAGGTAAAATGTGTTTTTAAGAAAAGCAGGCATGCAAAGAAAGTGAGAACTGCAGGACTGCACATCACAGGCTGCAAAGGGGTACTATTTATAGCCTACTTTGAGATCAAGAATATCAAATCAAGAAAGATAAGAAGCTAGCACTTCTTTAATTTGAGCAAAATGTTCAACTGAGAAAGCAGGACAGACATAAGAGGGTTCCGTTTGAGCTATTAGCTGTTTGAATTGATTATTAAGAGACTGGAGGGATGGTATCATTGCAAGCATGTTTTTAATCACTAAACTCTCCCTGACCTCAATAGTGGCAAGATGAGGCTTCAAGATATAAGAGAAAATACCTGTAAGACTTGACCATGATTCACAATGAGGCAAGACCTTTCTAGTGTTTTCATGACGATATGAAGAAATACATGAAATACTTGTCTCTCTTTGCCTGTCAGGGTGATATAAATGAAACTGGCCACTAAATACCATGATTTATAGTGCATTACTCTACAATGTAGTGGATTACTTTGAATAATTGGTAGATGCAGCCACTCCTTTCACTTTCCAAGCTGCTTGATATTATCGGTCATTTTTCTACTGAAGAACATCAGCTGAATTTTAAAACCAGTGTGGGGTGATGTGAGGTTAAAGCTGCCCACTGGTTGTTCTTTCCATGTTCCTCCATTCAAGAAAACAATAGCGGAGCTTTACACAATGGAACGCCTCTGGAAAGAGCAAGTGAGAAAAGC
Source organism: Coloeus monedula (assembly GCF_965178545.1). Classification (NCBI taxonomy): domain Eukaryota; kingdom Metazoa; phylum Chordata; class Aves; order Passeriformes; family Corvidae; genus Coloeus; species Coloeus monedula. Next base: position 27,903,098 of record NC_138782.1, on the reverse strand, counting down.
CTGGCTGGAGCTTACAGAGCCACAGGGGGAATTTAGTTAATGGTACAATATAGCCAGTTATGTGTTCTGTTTGATGCTGTTCTGTAAAATAAACACTCCAGGAAGTTACCATTCTGAGCTTTAGTTTTTCCCAAAAAGTGAACATTCTGTAGGTAAGGGGTCTGAAACACACACAGTATTTGCTGACTCTTTAACGTACTCTAACACCAAATTAAATGAAATGCAAATTTGACCAGGAGAACGACTAACTTTGCACGTGTTTTCTACATAAGACTAAATGGTAAAGGTGGGGAATTTCAGGAAAAGTAAGATTAAGTTTACAGGTCAAAAACCAGACTTCCTTGTTAAAATCTCTATGGTAACAAGTGCATAGATTACAAAGACAGATTGTGTTTCACAGATCACATTTTTTAATATCTAGATACACTTAAAAGATATGTCTGGAACCTTGTTGTTGTATGTGCCAACAATAAATTTGCACATACACAGAGCAACATGCACTGGAAAATGTGCAATACGTGATCAAGATGTGCTCCAGAATGTTACTTTGCTTTTTTATTTTCTATTTGCTGGTGGGCTTTGTCACCCTTCTTTCCTTTTTTTTCCCCATAGATACTAATAACTCCAATATGGATGCTTCAAAAGAGACATAAGAAATATGTCTGGTTAAAGAGACAGAGTATGTTTACAACAGCAAACAGATTAGAGACATATATACACATATAAACTGGAACTCAAAAGAGCTTGACTACACACATACAAAAGTGAATTTAGCTAATTAACTTTAGTAATGAGTTTTTACCAGGCATAACACAGTTTTCATTAGTTTCTATGCAACAAGTCCTATTGTGTAGAGTTTTAATTAAAATATTTCAAAAACATTAATCACAATATTTCTAAATACAATGTCATCAACATGCCAGTTTATTGATAACTTGATAAGGAAAATCACCCTGAGAACATTTGCTAGCAGCAAACATTCCAACTTCTCCAGACCCCTGCCTCCCTGGGTGCTGATACTACATACACGTGATGTTTGCCATAAACACATTAGCAAATACCCTCTATCTTATTTTAATTCCATCATAATACCAAATATTCTCTCACTATGAACACTTGATGCAATAAGTAACTGCTGCAATTCTCTCTTTTGTAAGTGAATGACAAAACTTGTCAATTAAGCAGCTCTACAAAACTATTTCACAACACTGGTAACATCTAGTTTATTAGTTTCAAAAGCAAGAACTGGACATAACATTCTCATCTAAGAACTGTTGATTTCACCACAGAAAACCCAAGGTACAATTTTTTGTGTAAAGCTGGGTTTACAGTACTGAAGCATTTTTACTGAAAAAAACACTAACCATGATTTTAACCACTTGGTAATCTAAACTCAGCTATTAATGCATATCTTCTTAAAGCAGCCTTTAAGACTGAAGCAATTTACTGCAAAACAATATAATGAGAAAGCATATAGCTATATAATTGTTACAGCTATATAAGAATCAGATTTTTTCTTCCTTTATAAATTTCAGGATTACGAATATTTTCTTACTCTGCAACAAAGTAAGAAATTCCCTATGCTTCTCTTGGATTTAAACTGGGAAAAGCTCTTTAGGGTCATGCAAACTTTTTTGGGTTGGTGACACACAAGGATAGTCAGTCCCTAAGTAAAAATCTTTCTGAAAAACATTTCTCTTTAAACAAAACTACATTTTTTGATGAACTGGAATTTACATATGGCTCCATGCTAGTTTTTTTCTGTTAATATTTGTCTTTTATCACTTTGACTAAATAAATTCAATATATAAGGTAACTTCCTTCAAATATTTTATGAAAGTTGTTGCACACCACTTAGCCAACTTTGAAGCATGGCCATGGCAAAATAAATTAATATTTTAACCTGGCAAGTTATGGTTTCAGAGAGGTAATATTTTGTTTCATAGATAACTCTAAAGCTCTGGTTTAAACAAAAGGGAAGAGTTTATTGATTCCCAGCCTTTTGAACCCGAGAGATTTTACAAGTTAGCTGTGTAATTCTAATGAGAGCTGTCTTAAAGCTGGTGTTTAAGTTAAACACCTAAAAGTAAGCACCTCAATAGAGCAGCTTTGCTGGCTGGCATCCTAATCCTCCTCCTGCTACCTGTGTCCTGCTGGCAGAGCAAAGAAAGGCTCAAACTGCTAGCTGTGGGCAAGAGACACATTTTGAAAGACTTTTATTGACTTCCAGTCTAGAATCAAGGTACACTAAGCAGCTATTCAGAGCTGACTTCATCCTGACAAGACTGCTTCGAAAAGAAAAGGCAAACCAAACTGTGGGCTGGGAGAAGACGCTGAGTTAATGTACAATCCATGTCCATGTTTGATTGGTCTGTGGCTGCAGCCACCTCACAACCACCTTATTAGAAAACCTATTTTCGAAAGTATTCTTTTAAATCAAAGGAACATACTAAATATGCCCCTATTATAAATCCTATAAAATGAGATACCTGTAAGAACTCTGCTTTACAAATCAGAGATTATGTGCTTTCAGTTCCCATGAGGAACAGAAATAATCACAAGGATGATATACCCACAAGTGAAGGCTGTTCGGTGCCAAGAATTTTAATTGATGAGCAGTTATGTCATGATAGCAAGAGACAGCTGTGTAAGCTAAAAAAATGAGAGAGAATTTTAATGGAAAAATAACAGAGCCATTGAGCAATTGCAGCACTGTTTTGTAGGTTGACACACCAGTCAGTCATGGGATCTGCGCAGGCGAGTTAGAGCTCACAGTTGTTTGGGAGCTACTGTAGTTTATTTTCAGTTAAGCATGCGACCTTTCATATGTGTTGCTGAAAGAAGTCAAATGATCAAGAACTGTTTGGAGTACTGGTTCCCTTTTCTGAATTGGGCACTGAGACATGACCTTGAAAATGCTGTTGCCCACCTCACTCTCAGGCAGATATGTCTGGAAGTCTTAGAGCTGCTAACAGAAGACAGGGAAATCTAACCTCCAGAAAGAATTTCTTCAATGACCCAGCTAGATAATTTACAAAGGACTAACACACAAATGCCCAGACACCTCATTCAACAAGACAGGCAAAATGTGCAATTAGGTCCCTGGAAAACAACTGCTGTTTTAATCTGAATCACAATAAAACCAGTAAGTTGAAGATGTCAGTCAAAGATGCTCTTTCATGTAGTCATAACTGGGCTGCCTCCAGCGAGGCACTGGGTCCCTATCTGTCCCTGCTTTTAAGGCATCACACTGTCAGGACAGCACAGGACACTACACCTGTGGGTTTTGCTTTAAACACTGCCACATGGTGACAAGCACACAAAATAAAACTGTGAACTTTAGAGCAAGTTCCTGGCAACTCGGTAAAACAACGCAACACTGAAATGCTTTTGTCTTTAAAATAAAATAATCCACATAGCTTTGCTCTCTGCCATATGTTTTTATTCACATCTTCTGAAGCTGCTAAGTTTTCCTTGCTGTGGAGGGGAACAATTTCCCGGACAGACAAACTGCACTGGGACACCTTCTAATATCCCACACAGCTATGCTGCTCTGGGAAGGTTCCTTCCAGCTGTTAGAAAGCAAGGCCTGAGAAAGGATGATCAGCAATAGGATGGCGACTTCTCTCACATGCATGAAAATGCTGTCCATCGTCTCATGATTTTTTTCTCCTGGGCAACTAGGAAACTTGCAGGAGATAATTGAAAATGAACGTGTACTTTCCCTATGTGTAGCCTAATTGCTGATCTGCAAGTAAAATCCACTTTCCTGAAGCAAGAGACACTTGATTTAGTGTCTCTGGGGAACTGAGTAATTGGCAAGTTTGTTCTGGTCTACTACATCTTGTCTTCAGGCAGCACTATCCCTGATACAAGCCCTTAACTTGTCTCTCTGTCCAAAGATTTAACTGCTGTAGAAGCAGAACACCCTTGAGGAACCTGTTATTTATCCTGTAGTGAAAAACAGGCATTAATTTCAAAATATTTCATTGTAATTCTCCATCTGACAGTACATCTTTCTTTGCTTTTGAGTGGTTATCAGCTGCCTGCCTCCTCTCCCTTTTCTAAGCATGGCATGATGAAATATAAGAAGACATAGTATCATCACAATCCATTTTGCAAGCCTTGACATCTGTTTATGACTGTTGCTAGAGTGGAAAAGTGGGAATTCTCTTAAATTTCAAAGATAGTATCTGCTGCATCCAAATATCTGACTAAAGAATGCTGTTTTATACCCAAGGACAGCTCATGGAGCTCTGATTTAACACAGAGTAACACTAACACTACCGAAACACAGCATCTGAATGACCTCTGTGTTGCCAGTTTTAAAGCTTGGCATTATGGCCTCATTGTGAAATTTAGGAGCCTAGAAATTGTCTGCAAATCAGGGAAGCAAAGCTTCTTTCTCAAAGTCAAATACAAGCAATGAAACAGAGACACAAGAATATTTGGGGTATTTTTTTTCTCCTCTCCTCTTACACTGGATTTCTTGTTAATGCCATTTATGTTTTAGCTTCTACATTGACTGAACTGAAAGACAGTAATCTTAAAGCGAAAATTAATTTTTTATGGTGGCTACAGGCATAGCTTTTGTTTATGCAAGTTACTGGTACCTCTGCCAAGCAGCCTGTTTTTCTCCTTCTGGTTAACTTTGTTTACCATGTGTGGGTGTGCAGAACATTTTGTTGCAGCAACTGTATCTCTTTTCCTGTATCTAAAGGAAAAGAAAAATCTGAGCTTTTATATTTCTGCAACTCTAAAAAACTCCTGGGCAACACTACTGGAGCAATGGCTGTGAGGGAAATTCAGAACTTAGCCAGTATGTGTTTAGGGTGATGCCTTGAAGTGGCTACCTGACAGCAGAGGCTAGACAAGAATAAGAGAATAAAAGTGAGTATTTATTTGAGGGGCCTTTGAAGGTACACCCTGGGCAGTCAAAAGCCTCCGAGGGGCTCCACCCAAGATGGATCCTGGGTCACGGGTTCTTCACACTTTTATAAGTTTGGTCCATTTGCATATCAGGGTTAATTCTCCAATTATAATTTCAGGTAATGATGCAATTACCCCAAGTTTGCTCCCCCTGTCCAGAGGCTCAGTTTAGTTATTTCAGGGCCTGGGACAACAAGGTGTCCTTGAAGTGCAAACCCAGAGAGGGTTTGTTATGTCTAACCAGAATGAGGGAACTGTAGCTAACAGGCTGTATGAAGTTTCAGAGTTACATGCTAAGAAGTACATGATCTGAAAAATACAAAAGTTAAAACCTAAGGCATCAGGGGCAACAGCATTCAAATTTATAAATATCTTCAATGTTCCTCGGCCCTCTGTTTAGGTCAGGATGACTGTAAGATATGTTGAGCTGCTACATTAGTTTAATCACTTGATAAAAAGAAGAAAAATATAAAAAAACCAGAAATTTACCATGAATTCAAACCTGATCTTTCTATAGACTTGAAAAGCTGATTCCTTAATTTACTACCAGAGGTGTTACCAAGCTTACAAAATAACATCTGGGAATCAAAACCTTAGTGATGGGCACAAAGAGTATATAAGTACTGTCTTCAATCAAGACAACACAGCAACAGTGATTCATAAATCTGGTTTGGATTTGAAAGTAATTTTGAATCTCTACAACTTATTTCATATATAAATACTTAAATTTGATCCTTCTCCTATGTGGCTTCTTATAAGTAATAACAGTATTTGGAAAAATTATGGAATACAGCCCATTTTCCAGCCAGTGGAAGATCACTGTACTTCAGCACGCTACACTGGGATTCGCTCAGAATCACTTTAAAATCACAAAACAATTAATATTTTCTATAAGTAGGCCATTCCACAGCCAATTTTACCACACTGTAATGAACTCACTTGTGTGCATCTTCAGTGTCCTTTTACTCTATATTTAGCTCTATCTCATCTCTTTTGTCCGTGTTTACAGCAAAATAATTTGACCCTGGCTCAGGATAATTGCAACTAAACCAAATCAGTGGAACCACAACAACAACTGATGGAAAGATCTCCTCCAGGTGTTAAGCACGAAATTTTTCACTAACTTAAGTCACGCTAAATTGCATACATTTATCTTTTTAGATTTAAGAAATAAAACCATGCTTAGAGCCCTAATAATGCTATAGTTCAACCCCTTCCAGTGTGGCAGTGTCTTTACTGTAGGATATTACCCAGAACCCCAGTCCTGGCTCCCCATAGTGATTTTTGCTTTTGCAATGATATGATTTTTCATAACCAGCCCCAAACTGTGTAAGTCTCTTTGTATCTATACTGTTTGACAAATTCATGTCCATCTGGTGTACACTGGCAAAACCTGATGCCTCTTAGTATTGTGTTTTCCCCAAAAAAAATTTTCTGCAGAGAACAAAATGCTTCAGGATAGTTTCTTGGTTCTCAGGATTTGTTTGCTTACTTGTTTTATAAAAAAATAATCTACTTCTTTCCAAGCTTTCCTTTTTGCCATGACATCTTTTCTTACCTCATCGTCTAGACTGAGCTTCAGATTTGTAGGGCTTCTGGGGCTGTTTATTTACCAAGTGGCTCAGCCCTGCTTCCAAGTCATAAAAAAGATAACAAGTGCAGCAAATCCTTGCACTTACTACTTTCAGTTGCCATTCTCTAAACATATTTAACACTGTTTCAATTCTCATTCTCATCATTTAGCCTTTTGCCTAGGCTTCATTCTGCCTATATTTTTATCTGAAAAAAGTGGAATTAATTTTTGCAAACACTGTCATGATGTAGTTTCCAACGAAGTATCAAAGCTGTGTATTTCCAGCACGTTGCTCTCAGTCATTATGTAAAAAAGCATTGTTTTCCAATTTCTCCCCATCCCTGGCACTCCCCCAGAAAAGTCTGTGCTCCGATGATTTAGCTCAATGCAAGGAAGCACAAAGAGTAATGGTGAAAAAACAGCCGTGGCTGCAGTATGGAGAGGGTGAGACCATCCCTTTCAGCAGGAGCAAGGATCAAAGTGATCATGCAGCTGGTAGTGGTACAGTTCCTATTGAAATAAATTTGAAAAATAAAAACCAAAATGTTGTTTTTTCGTTTGCTTGTTTTTACATTGCATAAGAAGCTTTTCAGTGACTGAAGGGTTTACCACGGTAAAAAAGTACCAGGAGTATTGTAGAACTGGATCAGGCTGATGGCCCTTTTAGAACAGCATGTCTACATGGCATTGGTATAAAACCAAGTCTGAACTTGGAGTCTTACTTAGGGGAAAAAAAGGTCATAAAGGCTGGTTTCTTACATGTCTTCATTCAAATTGACTAAAGATTAACCTCTTAGCCAAGCTGCTCTCCCACTCCTGCACAAACCTTCTCCCCAATATTTATGATGACCTAAATACCTTAGTGGCAACTTTGTGAAAAACATCTCTGGTTTTGATTAATATTAGCTTAACCTTAGCTTCTAAGGAGTTAAAATTGAGAATTAAAGCCCTTCAAAAAGCCAGAATTCATGGATTGTGTTCTCCACAGACAAAGCATGTGAGAGTTCATATGCCAGAGAAATTTCTACATTTTCAAATGTAATTGGAATTGAGCAAAGCAAAGTGTTATATTTGCAGGCAGATGTCCCCAAGGCCTTCATAAAGTTAAGTCCTCTGAGAAAGCATAAAATATTTATAGAAACAAGAGATCCATCTTGAGCTTGGTCTAGTTTGTATTTGTCAGTCTATCACACTGCAGATTATCACATGCTGCTATTGATTACTTCATGTAGATCACAACACTGGCTGAGAGAAATTCTTCTCTGTAAGAAAATTGATGAAAGTAGGAAACAAAAGAGGTATTTTAAGTGGAAGCAGATGTCTGAAATTTCTTAGTAAGGCTGATTCTTGGTTCATCTGCTCAGTTAAAAGGTTAGGAAATAGCAAGGGGGCCTGAAAAATGTAGAAATTAATTTTAGATGGATTGTCATTATTTCTTTGACTTCTCTGGAGCAGCTCTCAGACCTCTGAGTTTCATTCTCACTTAATTCTACTCTTGGACCAATACATCATATTCTTTGTTATTAATAACAACATTATTCTTACTATGTTAAAGACAGCTTAAAAAGTGTTACAGAATTAATTTTTTCAATATCCATTTCAAGCTCAGTTTTGAAAAATGGTAGTCATCTTTCCTTGTAAAAATCTCTACTAAAATGAACAGAGAAAAATATCTCTTTTGCAGAGAGGTTTCTTATAGAAAGTGTGGGAGCACGCACCAAACCAGTTCTTCACTGAAGACTATTCCTTGAAACAAAATTTTCTGCATGATGAACATCTTCTTTCCATTTGTACTTTGGTTACCTTCTTATACATATGTCATCAATATACTTCTGGGGCTGAACTGGAAAAAATGAAATATTTCTGATATTTCTACATTATAGATGTTTCTACATGAATTTTATGTCTCTCAGCTGTTATATCTTAATTCAGAATAAAGTTAGCATCAAATTATATCTTCCCGTGGAGGAGTTTTTTGGTTTGTTTGGCAAATTCTTCTGAAAATTATTGATATCATCATCAAAACAAACAAATGGAAGATGTAAAATCCTATGAAAATGGCAATTTTCCCCCATTTCCAGTTTAACTTAAACAGGTTAAATTTCATGAGCACAATGAAAGGCACTTCACCACCAAATGTCAGTGTATACCTCCAAACCACAGAGGATACATAGCTACTAAAAGAAGCAAATGAAGAAAATAAACACTCTCAAAACCACCTGCTCTCCACCGACCTTTTTTCTTGGAAATGAATGACCTATTTTTGTAGAAACTTAAAAAAAAAAAGTAAATCTAACTTGATGAAGGAATGATCTATGGAAAAATTCAGCTTAAATTACTAAGATGAGCAGACTGGGAACAAGTGAAAGCCGAGTGCTAAGGGCAGAAAGCATAAGGCAGTGCTCACAGTCGCTCACACCCCTGCTCCTCTCATCTCGCTGTGTTTCCCAGCATTCCAGCAGCCTGGGAGGGTCAGTACCTTCCCACTCTCCTGCTGGGACAACATCACCGCCTTCTTTGCGGGGAACAGGAGATCAAGCCTGGCGCTGGGCTCGGGATCCTACTTTGCTGCCTAACATAGCTCACCCAAGCATCTGTTTCAGGAAGTCAGAGGAGAAACATAAAGCAAGAAATCCTCCAACTTATTTTTCAGAGAAATCAAAGGGCATTTTTGTAAGAGAAGTCTGGAGAGTATATTTTGGAGCTGGAGAATATTTGGAATACAGTTGCAAGTTTGAAGAGCCTTGACACTGGAAACAATGAAATAATTTTTTTTTGTTTTCCTGATTCTTCCATTGCTTCCAGAAACCAGTGTCCTGGTTATCCTTCTTTCCCTGGGTATACATTTTAGAGGCTCCTTCAAGGGGATCGGGCATGTCATCTTCTCTACTGGCAACTGGAGCTACTTCCTTTTTGGTGGAACTTTCTGAGTCTTGTGCTCCTTCAATTCAGGCACTTGTGCTGTCAGAGCAGAAGTGAGTTTTCTATCCCACCTCCTCATCTGTCACTATCACACAAGAAGAACCACAGCTCACCTCGTGGGGTGTACCTTCTCTCTCTAGCTGGGGGAGGTTGGAGTCTGGTAACAACCAGCCATTAGACAATCTTTGTAAATAAGCAGGGTTACATTAAAGAAACTAAACCTTATTACAAATTTTTCCTCCTTTCAGGGAAAACAACAGGACCTGCTGGAAAAGCTGCCTGGGCAAAACTGGAAAGCAGTAAAATGTTTTGATTAAAAGGACTTTGGTTAATAAAACCCAAAGCCAAAACACTGAAAAAATGAAACTGCAATATTGTAGCGTGTGCTGATTAAAATGCAAAAAACGACTCTCTGGAAAGTACTAATTGAGAGGGAAAAAAAATGTGTATTTCAAATATACAGTTATGCTAAATAAAGAGCAAAGTTGAAATATACCTTAAATGCCCCTACTATTACGTAAAGAGTAAATACCAGACAACTACCAAAAAAGGTCTCTGTAAGATGCTTCTGAGCCTGGGCCCAGCTTGTGATGTTCTAATTAGAGTAATTATTCTGTCTTTTTACTCACAGGTTGCGCAAAATGTTTCTAAAGCATTCATCAGAAGAGGAGCAGAGACACTGTTCCATGCTTGCTATGCACAGTTTCTGCTGAGATCACTCATACATTTTGCATGTTTCCCATGAATAATTATGTGAAATTACGTAAGAACTATGTCCTGTGAGTGCCCCATAGCCAAAAAGAAAAGCAGCTCCCCTTCCCTAATCACACCATTGTCCTAAATACCCTTATTTAGCACGATAGTGACAACATGCAGACCCTTGGAGCCTGGTTCCATCACTTGACCCTTTTCATCCTGAACCATGCCCAGCTATCATTATAACCCTGTTTCCACTGCACAGGCCCAGCGTATCTTTAAGCATCTGCATAAATAAAAAACCACTCCCCACATTTTGGAACTAAATTAGATGTTACTGTACAATATACATTTTCTTTTTTACCAAGACCTCACCACATAAATATAGTTATAATGTTCCAGCCATGACTGGAACTTACCACCAAAACTTTGAGAGTTATATTTACATTTTCCGTAGCCCAAAATGGTTTAAGTGTAGAATATTATATTGATTATATATCCATTGCTGGGTATTTGTTCTGTTTAAATCCCTTAAAATACAAACATTTATCTAAATTGGAAGTGTGTTTTTAATTTTGTATCTTTAATAATGTCTCATATTGCAGTTAAAACAGCCACTCCAACTTATTTGACAATTATAATTAATCTTTATATACTATTTTGCCCATTATTAACAAAATACTGCAGAGCTCTCTCTGAAATGGATGCCCATTCATGATTTATTCTTCTTATATTCTTTTATTTTGCTAGAAAACATCAGCTGGGTGAAATTAAAGGAGGAAAAGACAGTTTTAATTAATGTCTTCTTCAGAAAAAAGTTCCTAAGGTTGCTGAAGTGATCTGTTTTGACAGTTTCAAAACAAAATGATCCCTTTTGTATGTTTGAAATGATTTTTTAATTTGAAATTTAAGACCCCAAAAATATTGTGTCCAATGAAAATGAAATGTTTGAAAGCTAAAACATTTTTTCAGCAAAACGTTTCGCTGGATTACTGAAATTGTACACTCTTGTGCTGATTTGAAACCTAATACTGTTTAAAAAACTACTTTAGTACATCTAGATATATACACATATATAAAGATGCATCTCTCAATGTACATATAGAGAGATATGTACACATATGCAAATGCAAACTAAGATGGAGAAATAAATATAAATATAAATATAAATATAAATATAAATATAAATATAAATATAAATATAAATATAAATATATAAATGAGCACACATTTATGCCCACAGGAGTCATCTTTGAAATCTAGAGGGCTGTTTGAGACTAAGGCTGGCCCTCAACAGAATCTTAAAAATTTACATGCTTCGAGCACTCAGGTGCAGCAATAAACTGCCAAATCAGTTGGGTGCTACCTTAAAAAAAAAAATCTATCAATAAATGCCTTTCTTCGAAGGATGAAAGGAAGTTAATGGAATTGAAATCTTTGAAAGGAATTCAAAGCACATTCCCAGTACCCATCTCTGAGTTTACATTAAAAGCTCAAGACATGCTCAGGCCTCTGAAAGGCATTTGGCTATAAATACAGACTTTTAGAGCAGCAGCCTAAAGCTTCAGGGACTGCTGCTGGTGTAAGACATAGCTGATAGATACTTTATAGGGAAAATCTGAGTGCTGGCAAGTTAGTTGATAAAGACTGTCTTTAGGAGAAAGCAGAGAAAGGTGCTGAGCAGATGATTTAGGGCTTTTTGCCAAACGGCTTCTGAAACTCAAAAAACTTCTTACTTCTAAAGGTAATTAAATATTTTAAAAACGTATTTTACTCCTGACATTACTCAGCTGTCTTTAAATACGTAACTGATAGCATTATTCTCACTGTACAGCTTAGCAGTAGGCTTATATTAGCCCTGTTTGAATATTTCACACAGCTGGAAGTTGTCAGCACAAGGAATAGGAACAAGGGCACTGCAAACAGTCTCCTGTAAGTACATGCATGCTGGCACCCTTTCAGGTTTATTTGTTTTTAAGGTTGTGCTGAGGATGTCAGGCTTTGATTCCATCATTTGTCCTGTTTTTTTCCCATTTACTGACAGTGGATGATTCAGATTTCAAACACACTGCCTTCAAAAGAAAAAAATATTACATTTATCTTTGTCTTAAAATTGGTATGCAGTGAAAGCCTCCCCATGCACATCTTCCCCAGTGCCTAACATGAGTTTTTTGAAACAGTGAAAATTGAATAGATCTCGATCTTACAGACTGGTTGGGGGTAGGAGGGGTGGGGAGAAGCAGAAAATAATTGTTACAAAAATATTTCCTGAAAATCATTCCTTGCAATTTTCATTTCCTTGTTCTAATGTACAGATGTGACTGGGCTAGAACACCAAGATACTCCACCACCATCCAAAAAATTTAAGTTTGGATTCAAGGGTTAACATCAAATTTAAAATTTGAAATGTGTGTATGATAGTTCTTATTCAAACATAGCCCCAAAAACTGGGAACATCTAAACATAAAATCAAAAGAAAATTAAAATTCCTGCTTCTACACAGCTCTGCAATACAAAAGTCTGTAAGTAAAAAAATTTGAAAAATTCTTCCACAGGCAAGAAGCCTGCAGCATTTTGTAGCAATCACCTAGTGAGAGTTTTGCAAATTAATATTGGTTCAGGAATTCCTGTTTGTGCAATTTGCATTTGGTCACATGCAACAAGGAAGCGTTCATGGACATTATTCTCCTATAGAGAGAGGTCCTTTCCTACTGTTTTGGTACAAAATCAGAACACAGTCAAAAACAGGTCTGCAGCAAAGTCTGACATTTGACTTTCTACTGCTCATTGAAAACTATGTTCTTCTCACAGAAGCAAAGTTTGTACAGACAGAGCTTTCCTTGCAGCTACTCCACAGTGAGAAGAAAAATCAGTTTTTCTCATGTCTGGCTAGCAATCACCAAAACACAAACAAAGTGTAAGTGTAACATATTCAGGCTTTAATCTCAACTAACTGACCACTGTTCATCTTCCAATGCAGTTTAATGAAGTGCCCTACTCCTCATCTCTTATCAGCTTCTGCAATAAGACAACAACACCCATTTCACCAACAGCTGCGAGATGTTCCAGGTCTCTGGCCCTGGGAGACACCAGAAGGATGTGCCCCAGACAAAAAGTATCCCAAGACATTCAGTGTCACTGGCTTTAGAGAAAAATCAAATAAAAATCCCAGAAGCACTCCTTGAGCACCACACCTTGCTAGGAATTCATCAAATCCAAGTGTTTCATGTACAGTTATTCAGGTTTCATGAATAAGCATCCAGCTTTAATGGGACTGAAAAGTTTGTAACTTACTCTAATATGCTAGGTTTTATTTTAATGCTCTTTTCTCCTAGTAGAACAGTTAAAAGTCAAAAGGGTTTTGTTTTTTTTTATTTTACATAACAAACTCTGAGAAAGTAAAAAAACTGTTTTATAGCTTGCTATTGAAACAGCTTTATGCCAAGGATTTAATAACACTCATGTCAGTGCTTGATATGGAGGCAGAAGACAACACATTTCCAGTTTCTTACAACTCTATAGAATTAGCTGTAGAAAGTTCTTCTGCCAACAAACCATGTTCTATTTGTGCTTTGTCCCATCATCCCTCTAATGCCTGTCTTTTTCCCTTCTTCCCTGCCCATCAGGCAGCAATGAAATACATGCCTGTGTCATAATCACTCATGCCATCCTTGTTCAAATACTGACTTTTTTTTCCCCATTTCCCTGAAAATGCCAAAATATGGGGCTGTTCTACAGTTCTTTTACTGAATGAAAAGTAACAACAATCTCCTAGCTGTTAGGTACAGCAACTAATATTTAGATCAGGAAGAAAGATTCCTGCCTAAAATTTATATGCAAACCTGCACAGGCCAGAACAGGATGTTTTAGGACATGATTTTGTTTGTTCCTCATTTTAATAGTAAGCCGCAATGTACTCATTAAAAATTGGCAAGAACACATACAGATAAATTAAAAAAGAAAAAAGTTCTGGCTTAAATGAGATTTGTGTAGTGGCAAAAAAAAAAAAAAAAAAAAAAATTAGATGCAGAGGACAACTCAGGCCTGTCTTCCAATGCAAAGAATAGAAACCTGTGTAGAAACCTTTTTCCCCTGTGCAGAAACCAGGGGGGAAAAGCTACAACTTTAGAAGAAGAGATAAAAGTTAAATTTTACAATAGAAAAAGCAAACCTGATTGCAGTCAGAAAACATAATTATACTTTTTTTTAATAGGAAAAAAAATGTATACATTGTCAAAATTGTACATGGCTGTACATGCCTGTAACTGTATTGATTTAATTTGTTCTTTTTTCATTCCACTACAGAGTTGAAGCTTCCTTTCACCAGATTCAGGGGTGTTGGATAATATCTTCTTTTTCAAAATTGTTGGGAGAGAACTAAAAATATAGCTGTGACTGAGAAGGAGGGAAAGTCTGTCCATGTTTGCATGGATGTTGATGCAGCAATCCTGCTCTAAGCATACAAGAGGCATCCAAAGGTTGTAGCAACGACTCTTTAGCTGCCTCTGATGCAGTGGGAAAAACAGAAAAGCTTTTGGTATTAGTTCATTCTTCCCATCCATGAGTCCCAAATGTTTGTCTTTCTATCCCCTGATGTTGAGCTGATGTGCTTAGAAGTATAACTGCTTTCCTCTAGTGTAACAGTAAAATAAAATATGCTGTGTCTACCCACAAACCCCAACTTTCAATTTTTCCCATTTTCCCTGTGTATGGAACATTCTTGAGAGCACTTCAAATAATACTGTGAACTTATTTCACCTTCATAGAGGTACCTTTCAACTCACTCTCTGAATGTGCCCAGGACCTTGCTTAATTAATTTCACCAAAGGCTCTATGATTCATAAAAGTAAAATTGTTTTCATACTAATGTTTCCTTGTTCACTGTTGTTCTCTTCCTGCTTCCTTTATGTCTGACCCCAGACAGTCTCATTTGGCAATCCCAAAGCAGAATAGATTTGTTTTTCTAAAGCCATGGGCAGAGCTAATGGTACTCAGATTCCCATGAAGTGGGTGTTACAGAAATTGAATAAATAACACCTGATTTCCATTGACCAAAGACAGGATCATTAAGGTGAAAAGAGAAAAAAACCCCATAAACCTCTAAAAACAAAGCTTTTTAGATACCTTTAGAACAGTGGGAACTAGACAAGAATGTGATAATACATCTCCCAACCAGGGGAAACTGAGCTGCAAATAGTTCCAGTCAGGAAAGCATACTCAACTTTGAACTTTGCTTTCAAAGGTGAGAGCTTTCATGCAGTGAGATCGTGTGAATGGGTGTGAATTCATGGGAAATAGCTTCTGAAGAGGTAGCCAGATTAAATTTAAAACCACCCTACCTGTGTCTGAAGTGTAAGTGCTGATCCAAAGAAGTGGAAGTGTTCTGATGGAGCAATCTTCTTCTTATCTATCCTAAGATCTTAATATTGCTTTCTCTGTGATATGTGAAATTGTGTAAAACCTCTCATTGCAGAGCAATAGTTATGAAAAAACTAATAGAAGTCAAGTGAGAAGAGATATTGTGTATCTTCTGGTTAATTTTCTAACATGGCTACGTGAAACTGTCAAATGTTTTACCTGAGAAGTCCTGATGGTTTACACTCTTCAGCTCCTCAGTATTTTTCAGTTAACTTCCGAGTCAGCTGAAGTTTGGTTTAGAGAAGACAGCATTGCATTATTAAGGAGAAAAATGAGTGTGTAAACTGAGTATCAAGAAAATGAAGAGTCTATCAAAAAACCCAGTAACTACTCACATGTAGACATCATCCACAATAAGATAACTAAAACATAAATACATCTCAAATTGAAAACTAAAACCCAGGTATCTTCATGCTTACTAACATTCTGCTTCCTGTTTTTATCTAGAATAGTGCTTGTGTCTCCAGTGACCATTAGCCAAATTCAGCAAACAACACCAGATTCTAGAGCATTGACTCAGGTGTGAGGCCCAGATGCTCAAACTGAAATCCAAAATATTTCTTAGCAGTATTTCCATACTCCAGAAGGTGTTAAAACTTACTGCTCTCCTCCTGATTTGACCTGAAAGTTTCCTAGGTGTTTGCTTTGTACATGCTTAGAATTGTCCCAGTCTAAATAGCTCAAAGCCAATTTCTCACATCCCTCCCAAGATAGGATCTAGAAATTTGGCAAAGGAATGTGTAGGTCCCCTAAGGCATCCCAAACATTAATCATTACAGAATAATACCCACAGCACACTGACAAGATGAGGTTCCTCAGAAAATGCAGACTTGCTCACTGTCTTTCAAAAGGCTGGGTGGGAATCTGCACCTTTCAAAGCAGCTTAAGGCTTGCAGGACTCAGCAGGTGAGTGTGCTGGATTCAGTAGGTTCCTAAGCACTCAGACATTCAGAGCCTCATTTCCCAGGAGAGTCCTCTAACCATGAACCTTTGTTCGGATACAATTGATGCCAAGCCATTCTAGAGAAAGGAATTCACCACCAAATGGGCCAGCCAGTGTAAGCAAGGGACAGCATTGTGTTCCACCTTCCTGGTTCATGTGGGAGCCGTGGGAACTTAGCCACTCACATCAAAGAGAATTTAAACCTCCAAGGAGACAGGTACTAAGCAATTCAAGAACCTCCTTCTCCTCCAGCTCTGTCTCAGAAGGAAGAAGAAGGAGTGTTGGTTTCCTCTGGCAGAAAGGTGTGAAGAAGACCTCTGCTGAGGCCAAACATGGCTGTTCTGCAAACTGTGGTGCATTCAGAGATACTTAAGCCAGCTTTAAAACAAGTTAGCTCAAGTTCTGAAAGGAGTTATTTACAGCCACATCAACTCCTTTACCTTGATAAAAGTTTGTCTGAAGTGGACACGCTGTACCACAGAGTCTGAACCCTGTATGGGTCTGGGTTTTCAGTTATACTATTGCTCCAGGATTTTTATTGCTGTTTGTTGGTTGGTTTCATTGTTTTCTGGGTTGGTGGTTTGCTGGGGTATTTTTTGCTAGCAGTATTACACTCCCTAATAGCCAACACCTTGTTTGGTTTGAGCTTTGAGGCCCTGCCCCGTGTGGGGAACATCAGTGCATGAATGAGAATTCATGATTTCCACTCTAGAGACCAGAAAGCGTGTAAGTTTGGGGCACCAAGGTCGTCTATTAAACCCAACCTTACCGTTTTGTCACTGCTAAAAATCAGAGAGTATTCTAGATTAGGATTTGATCAGAGCTAAAACCTTACCAGCAAAACCATTGACCAAATTAATGATTAAGTGCACAGTGGGGCCTTGTTAGGTGGCAGTGAATCCACACAGATGCCACCAAACACAGAGCATGACAGCAGAAGAGCTGTATGGACATTATTAAAGTCACAACCAGCCTCCTGGATCCTTATTGTTGATGTGCAAAATGAAAAATGTGATTGTCTTTTACTCTTCAAGCTGAAATTTCAGAATCACTAACTTGAAAACAAGCAAATAAACCCATCTCAGCTTGGTGCCTACAGAATCAGTATGGCTTAGTAGAAACCTGGGAGACACAGCATGTGTGGAACATTACAAAAGCCATTTTGGCAAGTCGTAAGTAAAAAGATATTTGAAAAATACACCTCTGGCTTATCTGGCTATACGCACTAAGAGATATGAGGAAAGAGAATTTTTCCTGTCCCAGCATGAGCACTCAGGTAAATTAAAATTATGTCAGCACTAATTCTTCCCCTAGGACTAAATATTTGCAAATGTTAAGTATAAATTAAATGTATGACATTCGTACTTAAAACTTGATTATAGGTTTCATTTTCAATTCAAAGTAAGCATTTTTAATGAATCTTAGAGAAAAAAAATGAAAGTAAATGAAACCCACCCCAACACCAAACAGGAGAATATTTTCATTAGAGTATATACGAAATGGCCAGTGCAGCTTCATAACACCGTGCTTTATTTAGCTGTGCTGATTTGTTGCAGCAAAACATAGTGATTTCTGGATGCAGATTAAGTCTTCTCCTTTGGTCACCAGGAAAGACAACTGAGGTATTTAAGAAAGCAATTTTTAAAACAATACATGCAACTTCCTGCATTTCCTTCCAGGAAAAACATATGTAATAGAAATTACTGGAATTAAATTTATGATCTGCATGATGGGTTCAGCTCAAAAGACTTGAAAACTTTTTGTTTTAGCAATGCAAATCTTTTCTCTCGGAGGTTTACTTTCAGTGTGGGTTTTCCCTGGCAAAACAAATGCTCCTCCAGCCATCACATTTCACAAAATTCAGTGCAATAGACTGGTGCTGAGCTCTGTAAGGCTTACCTCTGAAACCTTAACATTTCACCTCTCAAGTAAGTGATGGCACAAGAGGAAATGGCATCAAGTTGCACCAGGGCAGGTTTAGGTTAGAATTAGAAAAAAATTCTTCACTAAAAGGGTTGTCAAGCACTGGGACAGGCTACCCAGGGAAGTGGTGGGGTCACCATCCCTGGAGGGATTTAAAAGGTGGGTAGATGTGGCACTTGGGGAAAAGGTTTAGTGGTGGTGTTGGCGGTGCTGAGTTAATGGTTGGGTTTGATGATCTTAGAGGTCTTTTCCAACAAAAATGATTCTGTTCTCAGCACCAAACAAATTGCCAGCAGCCCCAGCACCTCCGAAGCTGTGCTCTTACACTTGTGGAGCTCAGTGCAGTCTAAGGCATAGCTTGCCCAGCTAGATCATGCAAAACAAGAAAGTCTGATGGAACTTTTTTTTGAAATAGTGAGCCTGACACCACTCTGAGGGACAGAAGACCTGCCTCACCTGTGTGTCTGTCTACCATACAGGATGCTCTGCCACAAGAGCCCAGCCCCAGCCGAAATGGAGGGGGTTGTTTACACTGTTTTAGCACACCGGTGGCAGGGCAAGACAGCTTTCCAAAAGGCCTCAGCTTTTACTCAGGTGGGGAATGCTCCAGGAGGACAGGGAGCCCAAGGAGACTTCACTGATCATATTCAAGGCAAAAAGATTTGTGAAGTTGATAGGCCAGGAAGCAAGGCTGCTCTTCATGGCTCTTTTTCAAAAGCATGGGTATGGGGGAGATATTTCTTTACAGACCTTTGGAGTATTTCTGGTTCAGGAGGTCAAAACCTGCTCTCTATAAAAAAATTGCCTCAGTCTGGATAAGTTTTTCTCTAACAAAAACTACTTCCAGAGACTGACAGGTTTCTAATATCTTTTAGATCATTTTTTTCAAGGAAGAGGAGAGTAGTTTTGCATAAAAGTCAATTTATCTCCCAATCCATGAAGAGATTTGGAAACTGCTGGAGATCTTTAACATCTGAAAATTATCCATGATTTCATAAATCCAGGTTTAGAGCTGCGTTGTTCAGAAGATAGTATAACTTCAGTGAGGAAAGAAAATTTTCTCATTAATTGACAATCAGTGAAGTCAAAATCTTCATTTCTCCTTCCAATTTCAATTTCAATTAATTCAGGTTTCTGACTGGTTACTATAATACAGAACCACACACACACACACATATATATATATATATAAAATATGCTATCAAAGAAGACATATCCCTGAAAATTAAATGACTCCGTAAGTAGCTGGAGTCCTACTCTAGTAATTTAATAAAATCCCTAAGGAAAATACCAAATTAAGATCTGACTTTATTATTTATCTCCTGCCAACAAGGGCTTGTTGTCCTTTCTGAGTTACACTCAAGCCAAAGAATGGAGAATCAGGAAATTGTAAAGTGATGGAATATAAGCATCTAGATAAGCTCATATCAGACAACCAATAACAAATAAAAATAAAATCAAGATAGCCACTTTTTTGCAGTGACATTAGTAAAAGCAGCCTAGAAAAGAAGAATATATTGAAAAACATGCTGAATTAAAGATCTGAAATGAATCATTAGGGTTTCAATTTTCATCTAAAGTGCCGGGTTCTTTGCAGCAAGTTGAACAAGGGATTTTATCTGCAGACTCCTTTATAGACAGTGTCTCATCTCAATTCTCAAATCTTGATCCCTAAAGCAATAAAACTGGACAGTAAAGAAAGAAAACCCTAAACACAAACTAAGAAAAATAATTTGCTACAGTTCCTTTCTCTCCTTTTCTCCAAGATTAAAATGGTCCCTCTGGGTCTGCTGTATCTGAATAGATAAAACTTTTGGAAATGCACTTACATATAACTGCAGTGCAGTTGTGTTCCTAAACCTACAACAACTTACAAAGAGTCCAACTTAAGTTCAAGTGGAACTTGCTGTGCATCAGTTTCTGCCTGTTGCCTCTTGTCCACTGAGCAGAGCTTGGCTCCATCCTCTGACACCCTCCCTTCAGATACTAACAGACATTGATGAGTTGTCTCATCCTTAGCTTGAAGAGACCCAGCTCCCTCAGCCTTTCCTCATAAGAGAGATGCTCCAGTCCCTTAATCATCTTTGCTGTCCTCCACTGGACCTGCTCCAGGAGCTTCATGTCTCTTTTGTACTGAGGAGCCCAGAACTGGACACAGCACTCCAGATGTGGCCTCACTGGGGCTGAGTAGAGGGGCACTACCACCTCCCTCAAGGTGCTGGCAATGCTCTTCCCAATGCACCCCAGGATACCTTTGATCTTCTTGGCCATAAGGGCACTGCTAGCTCATGGACAGTGTGTTGTCCACCAGGACTCCCAGGTCCTTCTCCACAGAGCTGCTTTCCAGCAGCTGAGCCCCCAGCCTGTGCTGGTCCATGGGGTTATTCTTCCACAGGTGCAGGACCCTGCACCTGCCTTTGTTGAATTTCAAACATTTCCTCTCTGCCCATCTCTCCAGCCTGCTGAGGCCCTTCTGAAGGGCTGCACAGCCTCTGGGGTATCAGCCACTGCTCCCAGCTTTGTGTTGTCAGTGAACTTGCTGAGCAGGGGTCTGGCCCTTCACTGAGTCACTGATGAATAAGTTAAACAATACTGGGCCCAGTATTGAACCTGGAGGGCACCACTAGTGACAGATCAACGAGACCCTGTGACACTGCTTACAACCCTCTGGGATTGCCCGTTCTGCCAGTTCCCAATCCACCTCACTGCCCACTCATTTAATCCACTCTTCCCAAATTTACCTAAAAGGATGTTGTGAGAGACAGTGTCAAAAGCCTTGGTGACACTCCCACCTCATCCATCCATCCTGCTTTATTTGACTCAGCCTTAAACAGAGAGGTTAGGGATTAGGCATCTCCAGAGGTGATTTCCAACCTCAGGTACACTGCTTCTGTTGAAACACATGAGCAACACTAATGATCTGAAACAAGAAGTTTCATCATTTAACTTTTGAACAAACACTACCATAGTCCATGCTACAGAATATGTTGCAAAGCTAAAAATGCCTGGGAAGACCAGAGAAAGCACAACATGAATCTCATCTGGACTTTCCCTTTGCAAATTACTGTGGAATTTACTATGCTTCTTTTCAGATCCATAGCTGTTCTGTGAAAAGAGAGCTAGATTCATTTCTTGAAACTATCACTATTTCAACACTGCTGCTGTGCTCCCAACTAATGAGCCACACAGCAAGTCAACAGACTGTTTACTTTTGCATTAATATTTAACTTCTATGAATTAATTGGAAGATTTCTTGATAAATTTTTGGAGTGGCTCATATGTACACAAGCTACAGCCAGCTGCCAGTGTAACTAAGTTAAATGATTGCCCTTAGCAACTTCTGAGCAAACACAGCACAGTCTTCCTCAGTTCAGTCTGATTAATAAGCAAAGACCTGGCTTCTTTTCCTCAAGACCGTGAAAGCATAATATGAAGCACTACATTTTTCTCTTCAAACCTGAAAGGTTTTTCGTTAAAGAATCATATGCCAACATCCTTAGTTCAAGTTCAGTAAATTTTTATATGTTTTTACTTTTCTCTTTATCTATTCCTCTTACAGTCCAAGCCAAGATTTACTCTCAAGTAGATTGCCCCCATTTATTAAAGAGAAGCAAACAGGAAGGACTGGATGTACAAAGGAGGCTCTGTAGATGTTTTCAGTACAGACTTATTTCATCGTTGTCCAGAACACTTCTACTGGCAGCCAAAATAACAAAATATGTCAGCCCTCAAACCCCACTGACGGCATAGCACTCACAGGGGTCTGAGATCCAAGTCTGTTCCCCCATATTTCCATTGAAACCAATGCACACAGCCTGTGTGCACACAGCAGAAAAGGCTAACATCATGGAGCTACGCAACATTCTGTGAGAAAACACAGAATACATTTCTGTATCATGGAATTGAAAGCTGTGTCTGCAGCTGCCCTACAGTATCTAGGGGCTCTCCCTGGATATAGAGAGAGGATAAATCTGAAGCATAGAGCTCTGGTGATGCTCCCCTGCCTTCTGTGTATGAAACAAGGAGATCTTCAATTCTGCTTCAACTCAGTTCCCGGAAAGGCTACAGAGAAGGAATTCAGATTTGATACTGAATATGTGAACATTCAGTCCTTTGGGGTGATGGAGATCACACAGTTATTTTAGACTTGTCACTATCTGAAGCTGTTTCACTGCAGCCTCCTGATTTCACTTCCAGAGAACGAACTGAGCAAGCAAAGATGTAATTAATTGTAATTAAGATGTAATTTCTGTGAACTAATACAAATGTGAGTATTTCATCAGTCATGTAGAATCACATGCACATACTGTATAAAAGGGTGGGAAAACAATCTGGAGAGAGAAATGATCAAATAAACTTAAAACTCTTTATCCACCTTATGGAACATTCTTACTTTTGACCAATATTTAACAATGCTAGGAAGTGGAACCTACAATTCAAGAGAAGGAGTTAAGGAGTGAATGATGGACAAAAGGGTTTATTTGCTTTAACAAATGATATCACAGCTAATACTTTTAACAAAAAAGTTTGTTGTTTATGACTGCCTTCTCTTCCTTTGTACAGATGTGAATGAATTTTGTGTTTACTTTTGAGAGCTGCTGGCTCCATGGCGATACCTATACCAATCATGATGACAGGTATTGTATGTGAAAAGAAATGCTCCAAACCTCAAATCTAATTAGGTATTTTTTCATGTCATTACTAAAATAAGGAAAATAGCTTCTTGACTGAGTGCTGAACCAACAGAATAAAGCTGTCTTAAGAAAGTAAACTTACTATGGGTTTTAAGTATGCATTCTTTTTTTTTTTTTTTAATTCCTACGTACATACATCTCAAGAGTTTTAAGATAGAAATGGCATAGAAGCATGGCAAATCTTCAGATGTCATTCCAAGGAAATAAATAAAATTATTAAATGAATAATACCACAAAAAGCACATCCCAATTTAAAGACCAAAGAGAAAGAAAACATCAAAGAAATTTCTTGGGAATTTTGAAATTCAGTTCTTCTAACACAGACACCTTCCCTTCAGCTCAGATGTTCTGGAATGACACCCCTCTAATCCCCTTCCATAACTGCAGTGAGACCTTGAAGTGCACATAGTTGAAATACTTTTTGGTTAGTCAAATATCTTTTTTCTTTTAATAAGACAGAGTATATTTATTATTTGAGAACAAATAGAAGAAACAAACTTAAATCCCATAATTCTGAGAAAATGTGTCATTATGACTGATACTGCAAAATGCTGCCTTGATTCCCCTCCTGTGAAGTACCAGTGGCAAAATCCTTCCCTGAATCTTCAGAACTGCAATGCAACACAGGATCTTTTGGTGAAGGGTAAAAGAACCAATTTTTCTTAACTATCAGTAGGATCCTTAGCAACTTTGCCACTGTGCATGGAATCTGTGGGATTATAGATGCTTCTCCAAGTGGAAAATAGAAATAGGATGTACCTGATCAGTACCATTTCAAAGAGACTAAATTCCTTGTAATCAATAAGAGAACGGGTGCTGATATTTTTCTGTCTCTGGGGAGAAGAGGCTGAAAAGAAATCATCCTCTGCCCTACCCTTTGCAATGCTTTACATTTCTTTAGTGCCCCATTACAAAAAGTAATGTTGCATGAACAAAGGCAGCCCTGGCAAATGAGCAGGAACTGTCCCTTGCATGGCTGTTACTGAACCATAGCGATGGGCGTTTAATCTTTGATGGAAAACAGTTGTTCAGCCCTTTCTGCTGCACTGACCCATGGGATAGTATTACTTGGAAGAATTAATTCCTGTGTTTTTGGACCACTCTAACTGGGTAACACTGGAAATTCACTGCAAACTCGGTGTTGACGTGACCATGACATCCTGGAATGCTGACAATCGGGAGGTTTTATGTTAGAAAAAACCAACACAGCCCCAAAAAACAAACAAGCAAACAAACAAAAATTAATGGTTTAATATTCTAAGTCCAAAGACATACAAGATGTACTTCCATTACTTTTAGAACACTTTCCCTTGCAACAGACAAAAAAAATCTCTGTTTAAAAGCATTATTTGGGGAAATACTAGCTACTAGCTCCACCTCCACGCAATGACTCCTGCCTTGACATCCTTCATTGTCCATACCCTTTTCCAGTAGTATCAACTTCCTCATGGGCATGCTTATGTTTTCCTCTATCCCCTGCCTGATTTATGCTCTTGATCTCTTTGTGGTGACCAGAAACATGAAGGAGTGGCCTGAAGTTGTGTCAGGGGAGGCTTAGGTTGGATATCAGGAAAACTGGAAGAGGCTCCCCAGGGCAGTGGTCACAGCACGAAGCCTGACAGAGCTCAAGGTGCATTTGGACAATGCTCTCAGGCACGTGGTGTGATTCTTGGGGTGTCCTGTGCAGGGCCAGGAGTTCAAATGGATGATCCAACTCAACTTATTCTGTGATTCAGATCCAGCTCCTGCTCTTTGAATACATCAGCTTTCCCTTATTTAACTCAAATTGTGAGAAAAACATCACTGAACTTCAAATCTGGAAAGCGTGTTTGGGTTTCTTTCTGACCCTAAATATGAAATAAATTTATCTGCTTTATTTCCTGTAGGAAATATATTCAACTATGATTCAAACAGTGCAAAAACTATCCATCAGTAAGACACCAGCAACCAAACAAATAAAACATAGTTCTTAGTCTTAATACAATCTCTTTCTGTTCTTTGTATGTTTCTTTTTTCATTTCAGTCCTGTCATATCCTAGTTCCTAAGCTGTCAGCTATATTCAGCTGCAGAGTATATGATAGATTTGTTTGCAAATAGGAGCTGGTTAACATTTCCAGAATCTGCATATTTCAGCCATTATAAATTCTGTTTGCCTGTTTCTTTTCAGAAAACTACAAAGACATGGCAAACAGCCACACCATGAGTAAAGCTGCATATTGTTAACTGGATCAAAGGAATGCGTCACAAAAAGGTTTGCAAAAAATACACACTCCTGTTTGTACACCTATGTAAATCCTTTTCTAGTGGTTTAAATACCAATGGTCACCTAAGCAAACATTTAGAGGCAACTAAATTTGTCATAGATGTACACATACTTACAGTTAAATCACTTCTTAACACAGAACAAAAGATCATCGTCACATACCCACAATCATGTTTCATCATCTAATTCCTTATTAGCAATATATTTTGCTGTGGAAACTAATCTTACTAGGGCTCTGAATAGCATTTGTGCTCTACTGTATGTTTTATTATCTCTTTTAAATTTTTTTAATGGCTAATACTGTTATCTTAGTTATTTATCTTCCACCATATTAAATACAATTTTCATGATAGGATGCACATAAACAAATTCATGGAAATAGGCATGTAGACAATATACAGGAAGATTTAGAAACCATAAGTACGTTGCTATTCTCCTAATAGAAGTGTAACAAACCAGAGGTGGACTTTCTCCTCCTTGATTTTACCGGTTAATTGATGTAGGTTCTTCTAATCCATTCCTGGAGATTCTCTCCCTTGACCATTACACTAAGAACTTCCCTGTGTGTACTGGAAGCGAAAAGCCCCATAGAATGCTTTTTCTGATCATCCTCTTTGCGCCACAAACATCTGCACCCTCAAAACATCCCCCCCAGAACCCAGCCTTTGCTGACAGCCATTTTTCAGCTTTGGTCTTGATGCTGTAAAACCCATTATGAAGGCAGACAAAGAGAGACCCAGTTTAGTTTGCTTCCAAAGCTTCTAAAAACTTTAGGACAAGGAACCCAGCCTGTTCAGGTATTTAAGATATCTTCCTAAGAATTCAACCATCTCGAAGAGGGAGAAATCCAATACATTCCCCACCATACAGTTGGAGACTGCCAGGTACACTCAGGTTCACACCTCTGTTAGCTTTCCAGCAAAACCACAGAGAAAGAAGAACAAGAGAAAGATGTTGCTTTGAATCATACCCTGACTGGTTTTATGGATAAAATCCATTAACATAAAACAGTATCACTATAACAATAAACAATATCAATAAACAATAATTATATGCCTTAAAAAGATGAATATTGCCATATAAAAACCCTTATATGTCAACAGTAAATGTTACTTTGTCCATGGAGACAAAGGAGTCCAAATTCCATGGAGCCCATCCAACAAATTCCATTGTATTTATTATTTGAGCATGCATACTCAAGGGCACACTCTTTCCCTCATGCACGCGGTTCCACTGCAGTGATACAGCTACAACATTCTCTGCCTTTCATGGGACTTAAGGGGCAAAGGGTGGAAAATTAAATCTAGGTGTAAGAGACACAAGGAAGGTTTTATCCCTGCTCCTGTGATGCTGCTGTGCTTACCTAGCTGGGGTGGAGAATTTGCCCATCTATGTCTAGTTTACATGGGATATGAGCTGTCACTTTCAGTGAGCAAGGCCCCATTTGTTCAAATCTATTTCCACTTGGTTAGGGAACATTCTGTGCACATCATGTGTACTCTGGAAAGAGAACCAAATATAGTGATGAGTATTGAAAATAGTAAACAAACTTCCTGAAGGGAGGCTTTTGGTTTAAAGGGATGAAAACAAGTTTATTATTATTATTATTTTTAAAATGCATTGCAAATATTGTAAAAAATGTAAAACTGAAATGTAACCTAGCACATAAATTGCCAATCTAAAACATTTGCTGGTGGCTATGGGATCATAATCCTTACATGTTTTTGAGGTGTAGAGGAGAGTTTAGCAAATATGAGGTACATTTTGTGTCTGTCGTTATATTGTTAGGACACATTTGTTCCTTTCCTTGCTAACCACCAGGCTTAGACAAATACTGCAAGTTAATCTGCAGGAAGAAGAAAAGCGGCAATTTTAGTCCTTTCTTGGTGCTGTTACGTCTATACACTTACATCTAGCAAGAAAGCCATTCTGCCAATATTCCACTCCACATAACTGGCAAAAAACCAGCTTTTGTTTTGGATGTGTTAACTTTAATGTGTTACAGAGTCCAGTCTAAGCAGCAGGACTCTGCATAGTTTGTTCTGTGATGCACAACACGTGGCTAACCCTGCCATGTCCACTCTGATAAATGGCTAACCCTGCCGTGTCCACTCTGACTTGCCCATGACCAGCTGGCACCATGGGCTGAGTAGGCACAGACTTCCTCCATTCATTTTAGAGCAACAGGGATTCATGTACCAAACTGATTGAGTTGAGAAGGAGAAAAGCCAGCAGTGGGCTTGGAGATTTACTAAAAACCACTCAAAGATGATATGAGAGTGAGAAAACTGATACGGGTGATTTAGCAATTTATTTTCTTCTACTATGAAGTCATTCTGCTCATCAGCAGTTATGAATTTTCTTTCAAGGAGACCATGTTACTAGCAAAGCCTTGGGCAACTGACAGATTTTGGGATTACTGTTCTATTTTGCTATTTACATTTATTTTGTAATTTCAATTAGAATTTTTTTTTTTTTTTTTTTACTTGTACATATTATTGCTGGCCTCTCCAGCAATAACAGGAGCAGTCTCATGAAATCATTGCTATTGGGTCAACTTGGATTACCAAGTCCAATGAGGTCAAAGAAAAGACTTATTTCAGAGGTCACTGGGTCTGTGCCAGAGCCTGCAAGTTTAACTGCCCGAGATGTAAAGTATATGGTATCTTTCGGAATGGAAGATATTTCACAAATTCACATTACACTAAAGTATTCGTTTTCCTACTTTGGTGACATCACCACACATGCAAGGTTTCTTAAGTAGTCCAGCTCCTCCCATATGCTCCAGGAGTGTTTGAAATGCCCACACTGCTCAAGGAATAGTGAAGAAGTGGTCAGGATTATTCCTCCAATGTTTTGCAAATGGATTATCTGCCCAGCTGATGAAAGAATGTCACATGAGTGACTACAGCCGCTCATGCCTGAAACAACCCCTGTCTGAGTTATGGAAAATACATTCCTTTCTTCTCTAGGGCATGGAGTATTTGGACCAACACTTGAAAAATCCTCACACAGGAAAACTCGGCCTTAGCATTACCCTGTATATTAAATTGGAACAGTCTGAAATGACAGCCAGAGAGCATTATAATTCATTCAGTTTAAGCCAATACCCTTGATCCATCGCATTTGGGATCAAGGCCAGCACAGAAGACAGGACAAAATTTAGAGAGATTGATGGAATATCTACTTTCAGTGAGCAGATACCCATTCTCATCTTCCTGATCTTTTGGCATAATCCAACATCATCTGTCCTGAGGTATGGCAGAGATCCAAGGGCAATGTGTTGAAATGATTTAAGTCATTCCCTCCAAACAACAGTAACAGGAAACCACATGCATCCCCATACTCTTCATTTATACTGCCAAAAAGACCTGCTCTCT
The DNA here is from genome assembly GCF_965178545.1 of Coloeus monedula. Taxonomy (NCBI): domain Eukaryota; kingdom Metazoa; phylum Chordata; class Aves; order Passeriformes; family Corvidae; genus Coloeus; species Coloeus monedula. Next base: position 27,874,356 of record NC_138782.1, on the reverse strand, counting down.
CTCCAGATATTTTCAGCATCATTGTGAAGTAGGAAAATGACACAGATGTGATGTGACAGGAGCATGAAGATGGCACCTACCCCGCTTGTGTGCATTAAAACACACAGTTGGCACTGATCTGAGTACACAGCGTAGGACTGCTGCAAAATGTCTTTTGTTACCAAACACTTGTACAGCCACATCTACTCTTTATATATTTATCATCTTCACGTGAGAGAAAACCCTTACAACTTCTCCTTAGTTCCATGAAGTATTGGTACCTCCTGTCTCCACCCCAACAATGCATAATGCTATTTAAAGTGTCCCTCAGTACATCACTTCAGCAACATGTGTTCCAACAAATCCACCACAACTGTTCTCCATGCTCTACACTGGAAATCCTCCTTGAGATCAAGTGAAGGTCTTTACTTGCAAAACACTGAGTGATGTGTGACAAAGATAATATGAAAGACCACTTACAGAACGGGAACAGGTATTCATGAATTTTCTATCACTGTATTTCTGATGCAAAGGTACGGCTTGTTTGTGCTGAAAATAAAGCTTTTTGGAGGCCAGTCTCAACCTCAAGAATGAGTTCCATCAGGAATTGTGACTTATCACAAGCATTTCCACCACTGTCTCCAAATGTGTGACATCTTCCCTGTCCTGGCCTTCTTTAACTTACAGCATATCCATTTTAAAACCGATTTATTGCTTTTTAAAAACAAATTCTGCCAAAACTAAACACTGCACTGTCCAGTCAACTTTCAGCTCAGAGACAAGATGAGAGAAAGGTCAAAATACGTTATGGACACAACACTTAACATCTGTCCAGAAAGCAGTGCAAATTATACAGAAATAAAGGCAGCATTACAATATTTTGTAAAAGAAACGTGTTAAGATCTTCCTTCTGTTGTAACATATGTAAAGAAATTTAATTGCATAAAGTTATGCGTATCTCCTCAGTGATAAGCATTGATGTATCCTGCTCTCCTTCCTCTTATTGATATATATTTTACTCACTACCTCAGGGATAATTCTGAAAGAGAGCAATTATTTAAAGAATATTACATTTACTTTGTGGCTGAAGTTTATTTTTATTTATTTATTGAAACAGAGCCCTGGCTTTTGAATCTGTTTTTTAACCTTCCAAAATATGCTTTTCACAGAAACAAAATCCTTATTTTGTGTCTTCAAATCGATTTTATATTTCAACAAGTCCATTTATTTGTTTTTGAATGCTTCAACATGATGATCATAAATTAGAAAACTTTTCTTTCCTGCTAAGAAAATGTCCCTCCCCATAAATGCTAGCCAGAAATTAGCACCAAGTATCTCATTTTTTCTGTCATAACAGCCCAGTAGAATTTTCTCAGATATATTTATTTTATTAATACAAATAACCAATAAAGAATGAAAGAATAAAGAATATAGAAAGAATAAAACACACAGTGGCACATCATGACATAGTATGGCCAGTTAGACTGCCAGGGACACTTTTTGAAAGGATAATTTCTATAACCTAACTTTTTATTATATATAAGTGCAGAAATGGATTACAAAAACCTGTAACAACGAAAGACTAGGAATAATACTGGAGAGAAAATACTTTATCACTGTGCAATAATATTAATTCTACAAAAGCATGTCCTCCCTTATTAAGGGTCCTCCCTTATTTCTGCATGTCCAAGCAGAAGGAGCTGACTGATAAACAAGGGCTTGTGGATGAGATGCCAGTACTGTAATGGATAACTAGGCCGTGACATCTGAGTTCCCGTACTGTCTTATAGTTTGAACTTCTTTCTAGTTTATTATATATTTATATATATAAATATATATTTTGAGGAATAAAATATTCAAGGCAGAAAAGTGGTGCCAGGCAGAAGCAGGTCTGTCAAGGCCCCAGGCAGATGTTAACATCAAATGAAGGAAGGCCCCATTAGCATCCAGGGGACACGTAATCTTTGTGCTGTTCTTTAGTGTGCTCTGCTGGAAGAGGATGAAAATGACTGATTACCTCCATTCAGAGTCACAGAGATCACACTACTTGCATTAATCTCTAGTCTTTCCTGTCTGAGAAATGCAAGAATGAAGTCTCTCATGCTTAGGAAATCAAGCCGATGTTCCACCAACACAGGTTGCTGCTTATCACCAGCAGCAAACCTGTGGAGCTGTTTTTTTTTGTTTCGTTGTTGTTCTGTGTTTTTTTCTGTGATTCAACAGCATGTCAGAATTGTCAAAGATAGAACAATCCTTCTGAAATCAGAGAGATTGATAAGATATATAACCTTCAAAATATCAGCATACTGTTTTGTTGAACTATGTTTTCTGACTAATCTTGATACGGTCACTCTGCTCTGAGCTAGCAGCAAAACAGAAAAATACACATAGGCAGCATTATTCAATGAATCACAGCAGAACACCACCACCAACAAATCAAATATATCAAGGCCAGAAAAAGAAAACAAAAATGCTTTTATGGGAGACTTCTGTGTCTTTGAGAAGGTACATAAAATCGCTCATCCATATGTAAAAATGAGAAGCTACAACAGGATAAAACTGTAGGAGCAAATTCTTAAGCATGCACATCCAAGTAGAGAATTTTATCATAAATGCTTACATGCTCCAGGAGCTGATCAAAGATTTACTGTCAGGTATCTATTCTGACTTGACACTTCATGAAAACTGCTCTTTATTTAAGCAGAGTAAACTCCTTTATATTGACAGGCATTCTGTGTACTTCAGCCTTGGCTAGAGCTGATCTTTTAAAAGCATTTGTTCTTTCTGATTTAGTTGCAAGTGGAATCCTTCACTGGTAATGAATGAGTGTCTCCACCAAGGAAAGTGGGCCATAAAGATGCCCCGGCCTCTCACATTGACATCTCAGAGAGCTTTCAAGGTTGACCTTTAACTACATAAAACTTAAATACTGCTAAAGAGAAGAGAATAATAGCTACCTAAAAACATCTAAACATCTGCAAGCTGATTTCTCCAAACGTGACATTAAACATTTTATGAGAAACTAACAGCCACCTCCAATATCAGGAAGACAAATTAAGCAGCTATCCTAATGTTAATTCATCTATCACCATTTCCAAGGAGAAAAAAAAAATCTCAATAAACCAGCTCCCAAATCTCCCACTGCCTCAAATGCACATTAGAAAATTCTTCAACAGTATCATGTTAACCAAGTTACTTTACAGGAGATTTAAACATGCCTTTGGACTGTCTGCAGGCACAGAATACCTGAATGAACTGAGCAGTCTAAAAAGGTTCAACTTCCTTTTGCTGTCTGCAAAACATGTTTCATGAATGCAGATGAGCACTTGCATCTTTACACAAAGTACAAAAGCAACACAGGAATTTGAATCAGTTTCTCAGACTTGGGGTTACATCCTCTACAGGTGGTTTTCTTTTTGAATCTGAAAACTAGGAGTCACTCCTGATGCAGCAGTAGTTCGTTACCTCAAACACGTGGAATTTTTCAAAGTCAGCTGTGGCCAAAAATACCTCACAATGCTGATGCTGTCAGTTACATGTGCACAAAATGAAATGATGGGCTGTATGGACAAAAGTATTGCAACAGACAGTTAATTCCCAGTGGTGACTGAGAGCCGGTGTTATACTGTGCAGGCGAAGCAAGTGGGAGCAATAAACCTGCTCTGTGGGTTTCTCAAGTATTGAGCCTGGCTACATAAGACTGAATCCACTGTTTTCTAACCACAGATGGGGAGAGAATGGGCAAAGTTTTGGCCTGTTACTCATACAAAATGAAAATAAATTAACCTGAAAGGAGCTGAATTTGTGCAGACCAAAATTTCAAGAGAAATGTGAAAGGGGAGTGAGGCTCAAGAGGTTTCTATGCCACTGGACTTCTGCAGCTCTTTCATATACTCTGATCCTTGCACGATGCTCTGTTCTCCTCCTTTTCCATCAGTGAAATCCATACTAAACTGGGCACATGGACCTACTTCTGTAAAGCATTATGTAAGCAGCTTTATTTCTACGAATCTTGTTAACAGCAATGGGATTATTTATATGAATATTTTCCAGCATACATCAGCAATTTTACAGACAGTGTCTCAGAAAAATCCATGAATTTCTTGCCAATGTGCTTGTTATAATTTACTAATCAGCAAGAAACTGTAAATTCCATTTTAAACTCACTTCCAAATTTAAAAAAAAAAAAAAGCTGAAGCCAGCCACATTTCTCTCTACATAGTGCAATCAGGTTTCTATTACCTTATAAGATGGTTCACATTAAAATGAATGGTTCATGTTCTAAGAGATTACAGGATAATTTTGTAAATTGGATTACAATGAAGAGACTTAACATTCTTGAGTAGTTTTACAAAAGATAAAGGGACCATTGTAAGAGCCTATGGGTAAACTGTATGTTCACACAGAAATTCCCTGACCACCCAGAGAAACACCTTGAACAAACTGTTAATCAGTAACTTAAGAAATTTGACCTTTTTTCCATGAGTGTTAACACTCAAATCATAAAATAAAAAATTTCATGCATATTATTCTAATACTGAAGTCATTATCACAATAACCTAACTTAATAGCCAAGTCTGCTGACACAGACAGTGTATTTTTATCTCAGTAATTTAGTCAATCTGGTCAGTATTTACCCGATACTTATCTGGAAGCTTTGGTCCATATTAATGATATGAATTGACTTATTCCCATGGAAGAGATCCCCTGGCACCACAGCTCATAAAAAATCCTATTGTCAAGAATTTATTGAAGAGTACACAAACATGGAGTGCCAAACTGATTAACTCAATTACAGCTCTGTGAAGGCGTCACTCATACGGCCTCTACAGAAATACAGCTATGTTTGCTCAAGTGGTTAAAAACATGCACTATAGGAACATGTGACAGCCTTCTCAATGGTCTCAAGATCTCAACCACTTAAGTGTTTCTTATAAAAGTTTTCCTAATGAATAAGAGAAGGTGCCCAACTGTGCTAACATTGAAACCTTCATACTCCTTTGCTAAGGCAAGAGTATCTAAATAAAAGGTATTTTCCTCTTGACAATGCTGAAAGCAATTCTGAAGTGTTCTGAAAGCTGGTTTTGAATCCAACCTATTAACTTTCATTAGTAAGCAGCAGCTAATGATAACTAAGACTTAACACTAGCTTTGTTTAGTCTTTCATGCACAAATATTTACTTGCTAAATGCTTTCATAGGTCTTTTGTTTTGCTGACTATATATTAGACCATTAGGATAAAAGATAGTAGCATTTTAATCACATTAATTTAAAAAAGCCTTAATCACTTAGTTATCGCTTTCTATTGTATGAGAATCAGTAAATAAAGTGTTACAATAGGTGAACTTTGACCTTATAGTTCTGAAGTTCTTGAATTTTTTCCTGGTTTGTTACCAAATAAAATTAAGTGAAAACATATTATATAGTTCCAGCTTTTTAAGGACTTTACCATATGAAACAAAAGATAAATGTACCCAAGTCTTTCGCAATTTGGAAGCAGTATACACAACATAAAACTAATAAGAACTTTCATAACAGCCTTGCAAGGTCCTGATTGCACTCCATTTCTATACAAGTGCAAGGGATAAGAAGAGATTTAAGCATTTGGACATGTTTCTACATGACATTAATTAAGAACAGAAATGGAGATGTTTAAGAGTAAATAAAATACTTTTAATTTAAGGAAAAGCATCAAAATGTTTGAGAGTCAGATTCGGATAAAATCCAGAGGTGAAAACTCTAATATTTGAAGCTATGATACAGAAATGGAGCCTATAAAGCAAAAATTCCTCATGCACAAGTTACATGAAGCTCAGTAGGTGATAATGTTACACAGTTCAGTTGTGACTACAGAACTGAAGGCCCCTGTACCAATACAGGCTCTGCTCAGTCCTTTGCTGCAATACACAAATAGCCTAATTCAAGCTTTTATTTATTCAGGAGTTAAAAAGGGCAAAAGTGAGGGGAGTTCAGTTCGAGTTAAGGAATCAAATTAATAATGGCTGTCAATTTAGCAGATTCTCAGAATTCTACAAACCAATCAGTCTGTGAAAAAGAATTTCCATAAATTTAAAGATGCTTTTGAGGGATAGTGTGGGCTACTTGTATTTACATCAAGTGCTAGCCTCTGAGAGCCCAAAGTATTTTTCAGCAAGGGTAAGTACAGATGGAGGCATTTGAATCTTAGAAATTATACAGCATTTCAAAGAAATTATCAATTCTTCAGGAATTCAGTTATATTGTAACTTCTCTTGTAGACTTCTGCTTTATTTCTCTTCCTTTAATACATTTATAATGCAGACATGTTTTGGAAACTTCATTTACTTGGGGTTTTAAGCTGTGCTTTAGAAGGTAAACTTATCATATTCCAGTGGTGTATATAATATATCAAGGCAAAACTTTGTATTATGATAATAGGAGAGTCAGTATTTTTGTGGAATATTCTTGAGAAAAGTGTTATCCATGAAATATAGTTGCCCTTAGCACAAGTCTGTCTTAAAGCCTATCCTGCCACATGCTAAACACACTGAGACAACCTTTAGTGATTCTTGCTGTTAGACATGAGGAATTGTATTTACTTTCAGAAGTTTGAGCAAGAAATGGTTACCAAAGTTCACCCCTTTGCACAAAACCTTGCTGTTACTTATCAGCTGTAGTCCCAGAGCATCCCTGCAGCACAGTGGGTAACTGGAGTTGTACTGTACACTGGATGTACAGACAGGCTGGAGTAGGAAATGGACTTACACATCTCAATACTCTTTTTTTGCTTTTTGTTGCCTTATCATTTATCACTATCAGAACTAATTTCTATCTCAGAAGAATTTAGATTAATAGAAATAATTTTTCCTGTAACCAGGAATGAGCAAAGAGGTTCAACAGCCAAATGAAATTGCATCAAGAGCACATATCTAATCAATAAAATTTTGTAAGCTCTCATTAGCGCTCAAAGAAAAATAGCAGAAGCATAAAGAATGGAGATAAATTAGCCAGTTCTGCTTGGCTGAAAGAAAGGAAAAGAACAAAGTGCCAATGGAAAGAATTTCCTTAAGGGAATTAATCTTGCACATTTCAGTTATTTGAAAATTACTAGACAAAACCATAGCAATTACATATCATTTGCTGCTTATTATTGTTGCTGTTACTACTGTTTACCAGGAGAAGTTATTTATACTGCTTTTGGACTATCAGGAGCTTTTCAGCAAATGGTGTGAGAACAAAAGACTGCGAAGAGTGAAACCAGCTTTGTGTAAATGTCTGTCAAACCACACGGAGAATACACTGGGGAAAACAAAAAGAAAAAACTCCCTTTGTAACTTTTAGTTGCAGTACTTTTATGTACTGTTGCAAATTCTTTGATATATGAAATGAGAGGGAAGTGTGGTCTTTCAGCTATGGAGTTTGCTTTAAAATTTTCTGCATTCAGCCCTTGCTTGTGACAGGAGCCATCAAGCCTCTTGGAGTGGTCTGAACTCACCATGTGTGTTGTATCACTGCGGTCCCCTTCTCAGCTCTGTTTGGGTAAGCCCTATAATATACCCGTTTGCCCAGCTGTATTATTTCTAATCTCACAAAATCCCACTTGGCAAACATCAGTGACAGAGAAAATGTAAACCTGTGGCAATCAGGGAAGACTTTAGTTACTGGTTAACCTTCAACCCTGTATATACAAACACAGCTTGATCTCTGATCATTGTTGAGAACTGGAAGTTTCATGGCATTATTTAACCAACTCTGTTTGCTTTAAAGGATTACTTCATTCCCCCCTCACTCCCTCCAGCAGCTGTACTCGGCTGAAAGCCTTCCCCGTTGCAGCCTACATAACCTTTCACCTTCCTTAAAATGCAACCTGGATGGATCCAGCCAGATGCCATCCGGTTCACAGCACATTGCAGGACGCAGTTTTGTCTCTACAACAGCAGTTATTTGCACTGCTCTGTACTAGTTAAGTGTTTCTGACCACAATCCAGGCTGCAAACTCGTTATCATTTAAACTCAGCTGAACAGTTTAATCTTGGCAAGGAACCAATCAGGAAAATAACCCCACAGCAAGTCTATCTTTTCTCCCACACTTGAACAAACTTAATCAACTGCCAGAAAAATGTTGCAATGAGCTGCGTTTTTTTTACACTTGAAATATTAACTAGTGCCTAAGAGCAGATATTGGCCAGGGACACACACACAAAGAACCCTGATTCTAAAAGCCTTTCCCATTAACATTCATTTCCTGTATTAATTCCTCCCTATTCAGTGAAAAAACCAGATGCCTCCTCCTCTTTCACAGCACTTAAAGCTACAGCTATTACCAATAATACCTCAATGGCTATTTCAGGTGGCTTGATCTGTGAGGTGATACCTGATTAAACAATCATTGATTTGATTCACTGATCTTAAGTGTCTTTTCCAACTTAAATAATTCTGTGAGAATATATTTTTTGAAATGTTAAGGCCAACATCTTCACAGAATCATAGCATACTATGAGTTGGAAAGGACATAGAAGGATCAACAAGTCCAGCTCTTGATCTGCACAGGACACCTCAAGAATCACACCATGTGCCTGAGAGCACTGTCCAAGCACTTGAACTCTGTCAGGCTTGGTGCTGTGACGACCTCCCTGGGGGGCCTGTTCAGTTCCCAACCACCTTCTGGGTGAAGAGACTTATCCTGATATCCAACCTAAATCTCCCCTGACACTACTTCAGGCCATTCACTTGGGTCACTGGTTTTTTAGCCCTTCTCTAGACTCTCTCCAGCTTGTCCACAACATTTTTGCACAGTGGGGACTAAAACTGAACAGTTTTGATTCCAGGTGTGGCCTGATAAGCACTGAGCAGAGTGGAATAATGCCTTTATCAGCTGCTGATGCAACCCAGCATACCCCGGGCTTTCTCTGCTGCAGCAGCACACTGTTCACTGTTATTCTGCCATCTTAGTTCAGAGATTTCAATTTCACGATAATATTATCCTTTATCATGCTTTGCCACAATCCTTTTTAACCACAAGCACAAGACTTCAGATCAACTAACAGCAATGTGTTTTGTATAACAAAACATTTCTATTTGGATGGTGTTTGGCAACATCGTAAAAACAGTCTCTTTTAGAAATTATTTGTTGTATTGATGACGACAAGGATTTTTCATGTAGTCTGACACTGAACCGTGCCATAAATCAAATCCCTCCTGATGGGAGAGAATTTACTGAAAGTCCTTGCAAGGAGTTTCAAAGATAAACTGAGGCTTTTTCTGGAGTTTCAATGCTGCTGGGTAGTTGTTTATTAAGTCTTATCAGAGGAACAGAGCCACTAGCGTGACCCAGGTACAGCATAGAGCACAGAAAGCAGGAGTGAAGTCTCTAATTATCAAGATTTACACAGCCTTTTAAAGATAATTTAAGCAATGGTTACTAAAAACGTACATTATTTTCACTTTCCTACCAATTATTCAGTAACACAGGCAGGAACTGCGGAATTCTCTATCCAATCATTCCAAACTACTTCTACTGTGGAATATGGAGTAGTAGAAGAAGGAGAAGAAGGTTTAGAGAACAACAACAATCCTCCATTTTGATATTTTTTACCCTTATCTATTTACTGCAAAGAGAAGCCCAAAACCTCTAAATTTTTCACCCTGTGACAATCTTACATAGTAGTCTATCACCTAATTCACACCACTGTATTTTCTAGTTCTTGTCTGATCGTTGGTAATTTTTTCCAAGGTTGGAGGTTAAAACAGTGTTGTTCAGGGGGGTAAGAAACCTTAAAAACAGGCAGAGAAATATTCTCGGCACTCTGGGTTCCTACATAGTCAAAATATCCACCTAACTTATTTTCACAAACACCATTTATTCAAAACAACAAAAAGCACCAGGTGGTTACTTGAACTTGAGTCCTGATTTAGTTTTGATTTGAAGCACATAATAAAGAGGAGTGTCTTAAACTAAATTCAAAAGATCCCTCCTCCCACCTCTGCTGGAGAAGGTAGCACTTATAAATACACGTTTTTGCTTACCCTATTTTTGTGGAATCCTAGCTATCTATGTAATTATAGTACATCTCACTGTTATTTGTTACATCATAAATTAAATTATAAACATCAGTGTCACCTTCTTTGAGAATCAGAGTGTATAACATCTATTTAAAAGAGTTTTCAGGCACTGGAAATCTTCAATACTTTTTTCTAAACCCTACCTGTCATATTGGTGATTTCTACTGAAACTGTGTTAAAGAAATGCCCTTCAAAGCTGCATTTAACATATTTTTCTAATGATGCAAAATGTTATCCACTTTAAAATGTTTTTACAAGTGGCAATATTCTAACTACTTTGTAACAATTCAAATATTATAACCGTTTGCTATTAATCATCCTTAACACCGATTTTCTATTTTCTCCTTCTCCAGCCTCTGAAAATCTGAACTGTATCTTGGGAACGATAAAAGTTAGCAATGGGCCAATGTAAAACCCTATATTCTGACATATTCCAAATTTGATTTTAATCCAAGTCCCGCATACGATTAAGTTTGTTTTAGCCAATATTTACTTAAAAATCTGCACGTACAGTGCAGATTTGCAATTGTTAAAACACCAGGCAGAATCTTGAAGAACTTCTAATCTGAGAAAATCACTTTTAATTTTTTTGGCAAGTTTTGCCTGATAATGAACCCAGGGCCAGACCCGTAAATTTGTCATCTTTGTTTTAGTGATTCTCTCATTTTATCTTTTCCAGTAAAGTCTGGGTTACTGCACTGAATTAGTAAAATGCAAGTATTTTTCTTGCAAATTTAGCTTTCTCGTACAGTTCCTCTGCAGCTGTTCAGAGCAACAAACCAGGTGGTATCTGGTTTTCCCTGCACAAAAATTAAACAGCAGAAGTTTAAAGCCCCACCTAGAAAGTGTGAGAACCCATGTGCAATGCAAGGCTCCTGGCAAACTCTTGTCTCCAGTACCAAATCCTTTGGGCAAAGAAAGATTAATTAAAACCGGGGCAAAATGGAGCAAAATGAGAGAATCTTAAAACATTTAAGACTCTTCTTTTGCTCCTACACTACTCAGCAACAACTGCATTTTATCTGCAAACTTAAATTTTAACAGTATCTGACTAAAATGCCAAGCTGTTACATATCAAAATTCAGCAGGGCCTGAGCAATCCTGTCATTTCTGCTTATTCTCCAGTAAATGAAGGGAAGCTTCATAAAGAGTTTCTGTCAGTGGGGATCTCTTAACAGAGTTGCAGGCCCCACAAAGGTTCACAAAAAGGTAACCACAGAAAGTTCTTCCTTCTCTAGGCTTTTCACCACAGACCTTATTTAGTAAAGCAATGCAAAAAAAGTAATCTGGCTTTACAGGTATACAAAATTTTACAGATACTACTATCCAATGTATATACACACAGCAAAAGCAGAGCTGGCAGCAATTCTGAGCTTCACATACTTAGAGCAATTTTGATTCAATAGAGCTCGTCTTCAGATGTGTGTCTGAATAATTTTACTTTTCTAAAAAACACGAGTAACTTTCAGACCTTCCAAATTAAAGCATTTCTACTCAGCTACAAAACTGACTTCTTTTTTTTTTTAAACTTGGAAAAGTCCATGGAACAAGAGGCTAACACAAGAATATTTAGTAACTCTAGAAAATAACAACTTCCTATGTATTTTCCAAAGGCTTTGAACCACTAATACAAGCCTCGTGTCCGCTGCACTGGGCTGGAAATGGTATCCAGAGCCGTGGGTTCATTTTCAGTGGAAGACGTAAGAGAGCAATTAGATTCTAAGTTTTCAAAGCTTTGCTGGCATGCAGGGCACATTGTGGGGATATTTGAGTGACTGATTGGCCTTCCATCACGGTAATGGGGGGAAGGAAAAATGGGTTCTATGCAGCCCTAAGATTTTGGCTCATCATATTAGAAAAGTCTGTCTGAGACCATCCTGCAGAGGCTGCAACATTTTCAGGTGAGGGTGCCCAGTGTAGACTTGAACGGGGACACAAAGTATGTACTGGGATGACAGAGCCTTTTGATATTGAAAAGAGGTTCCCAGGATTATTTTATGGTCCTGTGGAAAGTTTTACGTTGTCCCACTGAAAGTTCTGACAATGTTTCCAATATTAAATAATTTTCAGACCCAGTAAACACTTTTTTTTACTATTATTTTTGCTACAGCTTGGATTTACTTTATTTATTCATTTTTTTATGTATTTACTACAAAGGATAAAGTATTAGATTATTTCATAAGGAAAAATTTCATTGTCTGGAATATTTCATTTTCAGGAAGGCTGACAGCTTAATTAAATTCCAGCAATGCACTTGGACTAATGACACAGAAAAGGGAGATATTTTAATTTACTTAACATAGGTCACAAAAGTATAAAAACACCACTGGAAAAGGATAAGCATATTACTGTATAGTGAGTACAAATATTATTTTCTATTGAATAATTAATTGAAGACAACTTATTTATATTGAATATGAACAATAAAATGGATGTTCCTGTCAAAATGTAAACAATAAGTGAATCAAAACATACCCAGAGACATTTACCTTTTTTCCCAGATAGTTTGATTCCTAGTCCCCAGAAAATATGGAATACAGAAGTAGCATTGAAAAATATATATCTAGTTTTGCCTTTGCCTTTTTTACTATGGATAATTTTGCTTACTGCTCCCTAAATGTGAAAAAAAAAAATTACCAAATCAAGAGTGTTCATCAAATAGTATCTGTGTTTTAATCCTGCCACATCATGAAATCATCTCCCAAAATCTACCAATTTAAAACACAAACCATAAAGGTGTAGCCCCTTGATACAAAGCTGCTAGCACCAAGAGATGACAACTGAAGGAAACAGTACTTGCAGCTCTGTGATGATCCAAGTCTCATCACATAACAACACCAAAAACCACTGGTATTTTTCAAAGGCATAGGTTATAAAGTTTTGTAGAACACTTACCCTAAATCAATAACTGAAAGCTTGAAAACAAATAGAAAACAGGTGTTCTGTTATTGCTGTAATTATTGATATTTTTTTCCATGTAACTTTTTTTTTTTTAACCTAAATGCAATTGGAAACAATAAGGGAATTTCACAAGAGAGGAAGGAGGGGCCCACAGTCCTGGAGAAAAGAGTAACAATGTCTTCCAAAGTCTTGAAAAGCAACAAAATTAAAAGAAATAAGCTTTCCTTCTCTTTCATTTTGGAGTGGGGCTGGGGTTTTGTTTGGGTCTTTTTAGAAAAATAATCCTGAATTCAGTTTCAGGATTTTGGGAGACTAATCCATTCACTGATTCCTCGGGACTAACTGTACCACTGACTTCAATTAGGAATAATTACGTCTACTTCTCTGTATAATCTATATTGTCTATAGAAACCAGGTCTGGTTTCTTTGTAAAACTAAGTCTTATGCAACATCCAGCTCACAAATAATGAGCTTTTCTTCAAGATTCCTCCACCCTTTTCAGCTCTTTTATTCTTACTACAGATTTCACTTGACTTAATTTAAATTTCATCTTAATTGAAATTTTCCCATTCTGTAATTCCAGTTTCAGCATGGCCTTTCAGCTACTTATACAGCCTTTGGACCACAGGCATTTCCAATATTTTTGCTTACATGCCATGGTCTTGAAGCTGTCAAGACACCCCATTTCACAGTACCCAAAGGAGGCCTATTCTGTTGCAGCATGCATGTGTAAATACCTGTAATTAGAATCAAAAGTAGATGTTTCCATGCAGCGAAACAATGGTAATACACAGACACACATATTAAGACTGCTGTAGAATTATTTCACATATGGTAACAACTAATTTTTATTATGACCTTAGCTGTTTTGCCATATTTTTAAAATACCCAATGGGCTTAGTGTACTTTTTATGCTAATAATCGAAGCATTTTTATTTAAAGCTAACATTTTTCCTGTTTATTATGGTTAGAGGTCAAAAAGTATCAGTGGTTGGCTTGGAGTGAATATATTAATCCTCTTCTACCTCTTTAAGAGAAAACAATTTTTATGAGAAAGTTGAGGGGAAAATTTCTCTTCTGCAAAATAAGCAGAATCAGCATATTTTTTTATTATCTAGTATAGTAAACCCCCCAAGAAAGGGTTTTGCTGGAATGTTTGGACAGACCTCACTCAATCAAAGAACTCTTGGAATTCATAGTGCTGTACAACTCCTAGCACAAGGCTTCTTGTGGAAACTGGAGTCTCCAGTTTCTACCTATCATAAAAATAGATCGCGTTTGGCTCTGTACGTACGACCTTAACGTTCTGGTTCTGCTCAGTGCTGCTTTGGTTGCTGTGATGGGGACACATGGGACAATGGCTGAAAGTGCTCTGGTGGAGGAGCAAAGGGCAGAGAGACAGGTGACTGTCATCACATCACATCACTGTCCCCAGTTGTGGGCCCCCAGAGCAGGATAGATGTTGATAAATGGGAATAATCTCAGTGGAGGCCCACAACTATGGAAGGAGCTGCAGCACTGGCCTGACACTTTAGCATGCCGTAAATTAAGTCTCTCCTGATGGGAGAGAATTTGCTGAAAGTCCTTGCAAGGAGTTTCAAAGATAAACCGAGATGTCTCCTTTAGTTTCAATGCTTCCAGATAGTTGTTTATTAAGTCTTATCAGAGGAACAGAGCCACTAGCGTGACCCAGGTACAGCATAGAAGGAAGAAAAGTAGGAGTGAGTCTAATTATCAAGATTTACACAGCCTTTTAAAGATATTTTAACCAACAGTTACTAAAAACGTACATTATTTTCACTTTCCTACCAATTATTCAGTAACACGGGCAGGAACTGCGGAATTCTCTATCCAATCATTCCAAACTACAAACTACTGCAGAACATGGAGTAGGAGAAGAAGGAGAAGAAGGTTTAGAGAACAACAACAATCCTCCATTTTGATATTTCTTACTCTTATCTATTTACTATAAAGAGAAGCCCAAAACCTCTAAATTTTTCACCCTGTGACAATCTTACATAGTAGTCTATCACCTAATTCACACCACTGTATTTTCTAGTTCTTGTCTGATCGTTGGTAATTTTTTCCAAGGTTGGAGGTTAAAACAGTGTTGTTCAGGGGGGTAAGAAACCTTAAAAACAGGCAGAGAAATATTCTTGGCACTCTGGGTTCCCACACTGGCCCTCTGAGGCTGAAAACATTGAACCTGGAGGCGTTATTTAAGATATAAGCAGTGCGAAGTACTTTGAGACTTTCATTAACTCTAATCCTCTGTCACCACTGCAGTCTTCTAAGCTCACAATCCAAAATACTATGTTGATCAGATAAACTCATGCATTTTCTATTTGGTTACCCTTGTGAGTGGTGAGAGAGATTCTAATTATCTTCAACAGGAAAATTAAGTGGTTTGCTTGAAGATACAGTACCACTATACAATCAGCTCTACTATTGCTAGACAATTAGAAATTTGAAAAGTTTCAAGTGTATTTCAATGTATTCATCTTCAGGAAAATGTCCTCACATCATGTCTGATTATTTTCTTAATTGAAAAGCAACAAAGCAAAATTAAGAACCCGTACTGGAATTTATCCAGCCTCTTCCTCTACGTCTGCCAAAGTGGGGCCCACTTTCCCAATCTGACAGAAATATTACTGAATAATCAGTGACCCAGAGGCTCTTCAAATTCCTCATGGGATTCTCCACCAGCTATAGTGCTCTACAGGAACGAAAAGTTTGCCACATAGACTCCAGATTCTGTTTAAGACATCTTAGCTAGAAGAGACCAAGCTTGATTATAGTTAGAACAGTCAGCATTTCAAAAAGTATTGACTCAACTGCAGGTGTTTTTTTCATCTCAGACAAACCACTTAAAACTTGTGCTACAGGTACATCACCTGCAAAATTAGCCTATTTAAGAAGTACATACATACAGCCTGTAAAGCACTTTCTAAATATTTTAGCACATGTATTTAAAGCACTTTCTAAAGTGCATTATTCTAAGCACTTTCTAAGTATTTAGCACACTTTCCTTTCTAATAGCAGCATTATTTTACCACAGCTACATGCAGATAAAGAATAGATCCTGCATGTCTTGATAATACACCCAGAGTACTTGGGATATGTATTCCTCTTATAACCAAAATCAACAAACATTTGGGCAAGTAGCTATTCAATGGGACAAGAATAAGGGGAAACCACACCAACAGCTATCTAGGAAGATTTGTAACATTTCCTTAGAGCAAAAAATATTATGCACTCATCAATTTATGTAACGTTTTGGCAACTCTGGGGTGGTTATAAAAGAACTGTTCTTTCGTAGACTGGCAACTCTGCTAACCATCAAAAAATACTAAAGGAAAAAGCATTACCATTTAATGCTGCTTAGTCTGCTCAGATCAGTGACTGTGTGGGTGGTTCTTGGAATAAGTATCTGCAAAAATATGTTTTGGATCAGTTGAGCTATAAGAACATCAATTATATCCTCTTGTGGGTTTTCCACTTTTAATATTCATTCTTGCTCCTTAAAGTTCAGAAGTGCAGTACCTAAGAGCTTGATGGAACACATTTACTTGGTTCAGGTGATTTCTCTCAGCTACCTGCAAAGATGCTGCTGTTCAGTGAGGGGCAGATTCCAATATCCTCATCCACAGTGAACGAGATATAGAATCTGTAGCAGTCAGTGTACCTCTTTTGGACTGTGGGATGTTTTTGGGATGAAAAGCAAAATCATGCCTTGGCTTCAAAATATGTCCAAGTTACAAAATCCTAGTGTGGAACCAGACTCTGCAGCACACTGTATATTATAAAAAGCCATACTGCTTGATCATACAGTTCTGGTTTAGCTGCAAGTAGCTCAAAATGCTAAGTTGAAATAAAGAGAAAGCTTTTCTGTGGATTTAAATTTGGTCTGAAGTGTTGTTTTCTGCTGGAGCCTAACTGTGGTTCTCCAATATTTAGTTCAGTTTAACTAAACACCTAAATAAAACCCTGAACTGCCACATAAGTTAGATAACTAATGTGAAACAC
Source organism: Coloeus monedula (assembly GCF_965178545.1). Taxonomy (NCBI): domain Eukaryota; kingdom Metazoa; phylum Chordata; class Aves; order Passeriformes; family Corvidae; genus Coloeus; species Coloeus monedula. The sequence goes on along the minus strand of NC_138782.1, from coordinate 27,857,409 downwards.
AGAAGTTTGAAAATGTTCATAGCAGCCAATTAAGACTTGGAGCATTAAGTTTTTTACTAAACTGTTAATTTTCAAATGAAGCACAGGGAACCAGATTTCTCACCACCCCCTCCTCCCGCCCAAATCTTTCTACAAAGAAAATTAGCATTGTTTGGCCTCTCTATAATTTTCCATTTATTTCCTCCATCACTTCTTGCTCCTTTCTACTGCCCTTGTGTGAAATTGGACTAAGTTCCAATGTCAGACTCCGTGGATCCCTCTCCCTTTGTCTTCTTAATTATTGTTATTATTGTCTTACTGAAGATAATCTGGATTCTGACAGGTTGATAAGCAAAGCTGGCAAGACCTAAATAAAGCTACTATATTCAAGAGGAAAGTTTTCTTCCTGTTACTTGACAAAATGCAGAAGGAAACACCAGAAAAAGAGGAGCTATTTATGTAGTTGGCTTAAAGGAGTTCCAGTCCAGTCCCTGCTCATGCGGAAACACACTCAGTGCCCAGTCAGTTTTTCATTTTCACATATTACTACCATCTTTTTGCACTTTGGTTGAAAACACTGCATGAAAAGCATTGCTTGTGTGAAATTAGAAGGGGTCCTGCTCTCCAATTTTGAAAAAAACCCCTTGTCTACAGGGTCAGATCAGCTCTCACAGCTGATCTGTCTTTTAAAGCTTATATTTACAGAGCAAAATTATTACAAACCTTGCTTAGGGCATTCGCTTCTACTTGCTAGAGGGAAACATGTCAAGAAGTGCATCACAGCAAGATGTCCAGTATACTTTTGATAAGAATCTCTGCAACTGGTAAAATATAACTTTGCCTTTGAGATGCCCTTTGCAAACTCATCCAGAGGAGTACAAACACCACTCAGTGGGAGGTATGAAATGAAATTATTTCTATCTAAATATTCCAGAAATTAGTAAAAGCCAAATGCAGAAGTGTAAAATAATACACTTTTGGGTGGGTTTAAAGTCTAAATCCCAACTCCACTCATCTGAGGAAATGCAGACTCACATCCTAATATTGTAGTTAAAGATCCATGTACCAGAGAAATAGCCAAAATATGCAAACAAACTCAAGCTGTGAACTAGGAACTGTGTACAAATTTCCGCCATTTAGTTCTATCTTTGCAATTAAATAAATAAATTAGTGGGGCATTAAATTACCCTCAGTTTCCACAATGCCAGAATTTCATGAGTTTTTATCCTCTACATTTAGTAAAACCTAAAGGGTAAACTGACAATGGGGTGGAGAGGGGAGGAACTGTACAGGATTATAATATGCTTTTCAAAAACAGTACTAGAAAATCTTACACAAGGAGAGGACTCGGAGCCTCAGTCAGAAAGTAGAGAAGCAAATTCTCTATTATGCTGAGATGAAATGTGATCTTACAAAACCAACGTCAGCAGGCAATCATTCTTGTTTCTATTTTATCACACCATCAAATACTCAATTTTTTACACTACTTAATCATGGTAATTTTAGAGTGCCAAAACTGTACTGTTTTATACCACTTTGCAATCAGTTTAAGCTCTCTAGGATCAAAACTTTCTAACATCTTCAGAGGAATTTGTATAAGCTTGTGAATCATGAATAAACTAACAGATTTATCTACATGCTATGGCAGCTCCATTTAGTCTTGTGTACAGCTTGTTTTTCTTAGAACTGCAAGTCTTGAGATTGCTAGCCTTTGCTTTGGAAAAAGCATTTCAAATAGTTTTCCCAAATACTCAAATCCTGTTCTGCCTTGTCTAAGTTAGGCACAGTGTAGCAGTGAGTACCACAGCCTTTACACACCGATTACATTGAAACATTATAATAGGTGTAAAAATCGTGGAGAAGTGTGTCCAGTGCTACAGAATGAATGAACCTGTCCAGAGGCAAGGCAGGGCTTGGAAGGAATATAATTGAAGGGCAAATGTCTAACAGCCATAGGCATCCAATTTGAGAGTGAGCACCTGAGCCATCGCAGCCTGCTCTTACCATACACCTCTAAACTCTCAGGAGGTGAGGAACAGAGCGGTCATTTTTGATCATTGCAAGCAGTTCTCTCAAAACATTAGTGGAACTCGCTTTTAGTTTAATTTCTCTAAAACTGTAAACAGCAACATCTTGTAGTAGTTTTATTGCTACATGCAGCTAATACCCACAAAATTATTGCCACAGTCACCAGGAGAGAAACCTTTTTAATGATCAGCTTGTACTACGAGTCTGTTCACAGCAGTCTGAGCAGAATCACACTCTTCGGGGACTTCCCCACTGCAGTATCCTGTTTACACAACGTACTTCTAATCATTTAAGAAGTATACTGCACACATCATTCTTTACCGTGAGATTTATAGTTTATAAACAACTTTAAACTACATTTGCCCTTGACGAGGTCAAGAAGGGCACACAAACCATCAGCCACACCTTCAACTATAAAGTAGCTCAGATCTGTCATCTGTGTCAACCAATAAATAATAAAGATCGATGAAAGTAGCTCTTAAACTACTTTCGAAATGCATTCTATTTTCAGAATCACTAATGGCTGGCCATTAAGAAAGAAAACAAATGGATTTTTTTTCTTTTTTTGTTGGAATTGTGTATTCAGCCGAAATTTAGACTTTGCTAAATTTTTTCAAAGAAGTCTGCTGGCACGATGGAACCAACATTGACACGAGGCGAGTTGTCACATGGAACTTGCTGAACAGCACTGCAGAGTAGTTACAGGAAATAGGATCATTAATTTGTGTTTTGAGAAATATATGTGGCTTTCTATTTGCCCCTTATCCTCATGCTCATGTCAGGAAAAAGCTATCTCACTATGAAACTCTTCCCTCTTTCTCTTTCAATTAAAATTAAAACTTCACTGCGGGTTGGAAAACACAGAAATCAGTAGTAGCTAACTAGTAAAGCATGTTCCCAGTTCCCAGGCCTAGATGGGACTTGGAGAAGGCTTGGGGTAGAAAGTTTGTATTATTGCCAGACTGCTCTATATAAACTATTTAAACCTCAGAGAGAAGATTTATCCTTCAATGCTCCAGGCATGCTCCTGCCCATGAATTCAGATAACCAGATGGCACAATTACCACAAACTTCAGTCATGCACCTTGAACATGGTTGTTCAAGGGCTGCAATAAGTCAAAATACCATTAAGCATCACGTACTTATGCAGGCAAATAACTGTGAAAAAATTATATGTACAGGTTGGGTTTTGTATATAAAGTTCAGGAGTAAACAATTGTAATTCAGGCTAGAATTCAGCTTCACATGCAGCAACTATTTTAGTAAATATGCCCAGTCAGGGCAGAACATTGTAATATTTGCTATAAAACTGGTAATGTAAAATGGATGTTTAGCTGGGATATAACACTGTTTTCCACTAAGAGCAAAATCTTAGCCTTTGTGACTTGTATTACAGTGAAACTGAACAGCTAGGGAAGAAGAAAAAGGAGTGAAAAATCCTGATTTCCCCTTGGAGTCCTGGACTAGAGTATAAATTATGGTCATGAACTACACAATCTGGTTAGCAGATTGGAGAAACATAGGGGCCAGGATATGTTTAATGTGAATGGATCCTGCAGACGATGCTGCTGAATTCTATCAAATCTCAATAGGATATGCACATATGTAAAACTTTAAGAAGCTTACAATTTGAACAAAACTCACTGGTTTTCTCACAGAATGACAAAAGACATTAGTGACCACCAAATTCTGACTTTCCCATGCCCATAAAAGCTCGAACTTACTAAAGCCTTTCAACACATTATCTAAATATCTTTAAACCTAGGCAAACTAGCCACGCCTGGTACCTTCTTAGCAATAGCTGAACCATTTTTGCTGAACATTTTCCAAAACAATTAAGCCTGAAGCAGATATCCCACACAGAAAATATTAACTGAAATTACAAAATTTTGGCAATATTATAAGCAAGTGAAGATAGACTATTATAAATATTAGGCAACTTTAATATATTTATTTCTATGTGTGCTATCTGTACATCAAGTTAACTTAGACATTCGCAAGAGAATTTGAAGAAGGTGTAGTACAACGAGATTCTTTTAATTGCTCAGAGGAAGATCTGTTTATGGAACAGAATACATCAATCACCATATTTTGTTACGGCTTTCTGTGCACATTAACAAATTCCAGATCCCTATCAGATCTAGACCAGGTTCAGAGCCAGGACCTGGAACAGGTCTGGGGAGTCCTGTGAGCAGTTCTTCCCTGCTTTGTCTTAGATGAAAATCTGGTAAAGCAGTCCAACCCAGAGGATCTACATTCATTAGTGTTAAACAAAGAGTGCCATTGAAGCTGCGTTCACCACAGTTGCAACACGATAGTATCTCATCTGTTACTTATCAGGGAAGAGTGTTATTATATTGCACATATTGCTAATATTCACATATTATTTCTGGGAGAGTAGATAGGCAGCTTTCTGTAAAACAGACATTTTCCCTTTACCTTTCTCTCATTTCTATAATCATTATAAGTATTACAGCCCACGTAAGACCCACATAACTCATTAAAACTAATTTTAAAAGATCACCTCATATACTGTTATCAGTCTATGAACTGCAGCACACACACACCACTGACACATGAAGGGAAGTAGCCTAAATTTTAATTTCAGGAGTCCCTTGGAGCACCAGGTGGATGTAACATCAGATTGTAATTCTAGCTAGTGGCATTCAGCTATATTTTCTACTTATCTTGAGGCCCATTTGTTACTTGGCTCTTCCACAAGTTTATATATATATACAGTCCATCTATGTGCTTACATACATCCATCCCTGTGCAAAAATAACCATGACTTAATATTACCATGATTCACAGCAGTCCTCGAAATGTCACAAGCAAGGCTGCAGGTATATTTCCAGCTCTGTTATCTTCTATCATATAGATTCAATGGCAACAATTCCTTCGTGAGAAAAGCAGTGAGCTAAAAAAATCCTCCTGCAAGGCAGCAGCTGAACTGCACTGGGTCAGCTATCAAAGGAGCTCTCCTATTAGTTCAGAAAACAACAGCAAATAATCACAGACATATTTGCATATCTTACATTAAAGTGTTTATTCCTACACAGAGCCATACAAACCCAGTTTGGAAATGAGACAGATCATATACATCATTTGGATAATTCACCTGTGGCCAATTGTACCAAAATTACACCGAAGTTTGGTAAACCCAACACACTGTGAGCATACGTCAACAATCCATCACTTGAAACATGAAGAAAATTTCAGTCAGGCTGAAAATTTCAGTAATTGCAAGGAATCAATATTTGACTTCAAATATTCTGCTATGGACCAGAAAGTACTTTTTATCATTGCTATAAATAATTGTTTTCTGTGACTGTGTTTTGAAGGAGAAGTCCTTATTCACTCCTATAGACACATAAGTTTTGTTTGAATATTCAGCCTAAGAGCCTAAAATTAAGACGGCACTTAACTGCACCAGATGATGCAAAGCATTCATTCCTAACTGCAGCTCCTAGTGCATGAGAGGGAGGAATTGTGAGAGGAAAATATCAAGAGGTATTATCTGTATGCACTACATAGGTCCAACAAAGAACTTGTCTGTTCAGGAAAAGAAGTTCCCTCTGACTGTGACAGAGTTAATTCCCCAAGGACAAATTGGAGAATCATTAGAGGTTTGCAGGAGTAATTCCTAGCCCAGTAATAAGGAACTGAACAAAGACCTCCCAGGTAAGTGGTAGGGTGGGACACAAACAGAAACCTGATTAACAAAATCTTCCAAAAGCAACAAATCATTTGTTTTCCACAAAGTAAATTCACTTGTTGGCCACTATGAAAAGCTTGAGCTATGCTGCCCATGTCAAAGTTATTACAGCTTTTTACCCTTCACTTCTCTCTTGCCTCAACCTGTGCAGGTTTCCTGCAGAGACATCTAACCACACCAACTGTGCTTCCTCTCATGCCAGAACAAACACAGATGAAATTAATGTCGACCTAGCGATATTTCCCAGTTAGCAATTAGTTTTGAGACTGATCAATCCAGTTTTCAATGAAAACTCTGACTGAAAAATAGAGCTATAAAAATAGAGCTAAAAAGAGAGCTATGGCAGGAATACAAGCATAGAGATTACCAGAACAAAAAAAAAAGAAAATTACTGCATCAAATATTTTCAATTTTTTCCTTCTAATGAATTTGATACTTGTGACACTGGTAAACTACTGAACTTATCTAACAGGCTGTAATTATACTTTTTTTGTTTGTTTAGTCATTTCTTTAATATGCAATGGTATGGAGTGTGAACAAGCCAGCCTTTGCAAATGCAGTTCATTTTCACATGAAAAAAACAGGCTCTTTCTGATGACAGGAACATTCCTTTCCCCCACCCACCAGTTTGATTTATTACTCCTACTTAAATGTCAGCATTCAGTTGTTTCACCTGGCTTCTTTTTTTAGCTATGTAGCAAACTGAAATCAGTCCCTTGTCAAATTGCACAGCTTGGTACAGCTGGGCCAGAATTTTACTACAGGTGGGAAGTTATTTATGTGATTACTGACATTTTTACCATCTACACAGACTCTTGTCTTCCAAGACAGCAATGAAATTATCTATATGGAGGGAAAATAAAGCATAAAACTTTTTTACACAGGAAAGAAAAAAAAAGGCATTTAATATTCTGTCCATGACTGCATCTCTGTTCTTTGGAGAAATGAGGCTACAAGCACCACATTTGGCGTTCCCAAGGGACAACTCTCAAAGCAATTGACAACTTACTGCCTTGAGAATCCAAATAACTGCACACTTATGATGTGATTTAACATGGATGAATTCTCACCAGAGAAAACATGGAAAACTATTTCCTGACAACAAAGAAAGGAGCGTATTCATATATACATCTTGGATCAGATCTGCAAATGCATTCTCATGGAGTTATACTAGATAAAGAACACTCCCCCCTCCCCCTTTATCAATATATATAGATATGACTAAAATTTGAAAAAGCAGATTTTTAAAACTGGTCTGACAGAACCTAAATAGGGCTTCTATGTTTGTTCTCCTATGCAGCCCCATAGTCACAGGGATGGTGGGTGCTGGGCCAATCATGGACAAACAACTTCCCCTTCCTCTCCCACAAATGTCCTTCTTCCACCACCTCTGCACTGATCTGCCCACAGAGGTAAAGATGCCACTTTGCCAGGTCTGTGCCTGAGGAAATATCACCAGCATCATCCACAGAATTTGGGTCTGAGCAGCTCTGAACTGCAGTTCACCAAAAACAGGCTTTACACTGCACCCATAGGGGCCCAGCTGTTCCATCACACACTCTATGCAAATGTCAACTCACTTTTGAAGACAGAAAAGGAGTATCTGACTTCCCTCCCAGCTGTAAAGTCCCAAAAATGAGTGGACAGCCACATAGAAAGAAAACAAAAAAAATTGTACCTGAAATAACAAGAAATTTCCCTGGGTACAATTAACGATTTTATATGAAGGCAGACATTTTATAAAATCAGAAAGTTCACAACAATTTTTACTTGAGACAAGAGGTTATCATTTTAAAACTTTTTTTCACAGAATCACAGAATTGGCAAGGTTGGAAGGCATCACAGTGGGTAATCTTGTCCACCCTCCCTGCTCAAGCAGGGTCATCTCAGAGCACATGGCACAGGATTGTGTCCAGATGGTTCTTGAACATCTCCAGTGAGGGAGACTCCACAACCTCTTTGGACAATCTGTTCCAGTGCTCGGTCACCCACACAGTAAAGAAGTTCTTCCTCAAATTCAGGTGGAACTTCCTGTGCATCAGTTTCTGCCCATCACCTTGTGCCCTATCACTCAGCACCACTGAGCAGAGCCTGGCTCCATCCTCTGACACCTCCCTTCAGATACTGACAGACATTGATGAGGTTCCTTCTCAGTCATGCCTCCTCAAGGTTGAACAGGCCCAGCTCCCTCAGCCTTTCCTCATAAGAGAGATGCTCCAGTCCCTGCACCATCTCTGTAGCCCTTCACTGGACCTGCTCCAGGAGCTCCATGCCTCTCTTTTACTGAAGATCCCAGAACTGGACACAGCACTCCAGGTGAGGCCTCACCAGGGCTGAGTAGAGGGGTAGAATCACCTCCTCAGTCTTTCATGTATGTTTGTCCCTCTGCTCACAAACAATAACCCACGACTCAAAAATAAAAAATGGTTATAATCATCTCCTAAAAATCTAGATAAAACTCAATGTTGGCTTTCAGTAACTGCTAATAAAGCCCTCTGCAGCCCTTCCTCATGGCCAAAAAGTAGAAACTTCTAAACTTCAAAAAAGATAACAGTATTTTAAAAACTTCTGGCACAGTTGAACTAGGAAGTGTTAGAAATTCCTTTATTTAATATGAGTTGTGCTTTCAATTAAAAGCAAATTGCATTCAGGTCAGTAATCAGACTTTAAAATGTTGGGGATTCATCTATGCATTAGTGAAAAAAAATTACTTTCAAATGACTAAAATAACCTTCATTTCCAAAGAGAGCTGTACCATTTGCTCAGTTACCAGATCTGTGACGAATGACCTGTCACTGAAATGTGTAATATATGATCTGCCTCACTGAGCATTTCCCTTTCGTTTGAGAGGGTGCCTAAATAAATGTTGTATTCTACTAAGTGCAGGGCCTGCACAGTGTCAAAGTCATGGCTGCAGTGGACTCCTGCTGGAGACACTCCAAACCCATGGCTCCTCTTCCTCCACCAGTGTTCAGAGTACTTGCTCTATTAATCATGACAACCTTTCATGAACTGGAATTAACCAAGCACCCGATGCAAAAGCACTGCTGGATGATCATAGCTGAAGGAGGAATCTCCCCAGTTCCAACAACAGGTTTGCCACCATTAGAATTGCTCCCATTGTTGTCACCTTTGGTGGGAAAGCTTTAAATACCATCACATGAGTAACTTTTTACCTTCTCATTAACACAACTGTTCCCTTTGAGCAAGTGCAGGAAACAAAGAGAACAAATATGAGAAAAATTATCCAGTAGCTGGTATGCCTCTGTATTTTCAAGTAAATCACTGTGGACCAGCAGCTAACACTGAAGGTCAGCTGTTCTGTAGCTTGGGACACCAATTATCTCCAAAAGGGATGGCCACAGGAAACACAGAGATTGACTTCTCATTCACAGTCCTGTACAACAGCAGAAGGGAATGGTGGATGACAAATGATTACTTTCCCATGGATCTGCTAGGAGAAGGGGGTTTCTCCTTTGTGCACTGCTCAACTGAGCAGGCTTCAATCAGGCTTCAAAAGAGCGTGATTCATGAAATACAGCACCAGAACTGAACCAGAACTCAGATCTTCTGGTTACATCTAGTCAAAACACATTATTCAATCAGAGCAACTAATAATGCTGAGGGCTAAATTGAAGCAGGGACCAAGAGAGAGCCCATAAACTAATGAATACACATACCAGTCTGTACTTATGTTAGCAAATTTGCATGTGCAAATGGACAGCACTGTGCATTTACCAATTATGTCCACACATGTCTCTTTTGCTCCTTTTGAAAAGATACCTATATTTCCCATGATAAATCCTGGCTAAAGTCCTAGGCCAGTTCAAACTGCCTTAGCCAGAAACTGCAGACATAAAATACTTTCCAGGTGGTACTCAGTTCCTTGCAGAATCAAGCCCCAAAACAGGGAGTTCTTGTTGGAGTTTCTACAGTGAAGCTACTGATGGTTATGATCATCAAATAAGCAGTGCAGCCCAAAGGCTTGCTCACAGGCTTAAAGGAAAAGCACTGTAACTGCAAACTTGCACAGAATAACAGCTTATTTAGCTTCCAGTAAATGAAGTGTTCATCTAATAGATTTTTTTTCTTCCTCTGATGGGTAAATGCTTCCCCTATTACTAACGTGTGAAATGATCTAGAGTATTAGTGTTTGCATTATGCAGCTACAAGCACAGACCTTGGAAAAACGATGGCTTCTGGCAAAATTTACTGGAGAAAAAAATTTCCAGATAGAGATTTGACTTAAGGCATTACTGTTCAATGAGGAGTGGTTTGGGCAAGATCTTATTTCCACTTTTGCCTTGCAAGAAAATAGTCAATGACTAGTAAATGAGTTGGAAATTATTACTATAATTACCACGTCTTCAAAGCAGCCGTTGGAAATTGTGCATGCGGCAACAAACTAATGAAGCTCCAGTTGCACAAAAACAAAAGGTCACAACGACATGGGAGAAGCCACAGTAGAAGCTGTTTTAAGAACTTTTCCCATATTGAAGGCAGACTCTGAAGATGATAGTGACAACGCCATCCTGCCCTGCATAGTTTCATTGTCTCGACAGTGAGTCTCCCAGTAATGAATGCCTGGTGCTGTCAACGCACACCGAGGCATTTGGAAGTCCTTGCAGAAAAAAAGGGACAGGAGGCGTGGGAGGGGGGATTTTAGGATGAATCTGGAAAAGTGCAACCAAAGTATATTGGTGACATGAAGAGAGATTTGTTTGGTCAAATCTCGTTTATTGCGTAAATAATCGCTCGCCAGCATGCACTAATTTCATGCAGCATGCACCGAAAAATTCAGCATACATCCTTCTCAAATGATTCAAGGTCAGTGCTGCTCTTTAGCTGTTCTCTCATAAGTAAGATATTCCTGTGGGTCTCTCAAGAGTACCACAGTCACATTTTTCCTCACCTTCAAATTTTCTCTGCTTTTGCAGAATAAGAGAAAAGCATCTTTATACAGGTTCTCCCTGTTTACTTTTTAATGAAAATCTGCATCAAATCAATATTAAAACTTTTAAGTGCATTCTTTTCAAATAAACAGCTAAAAAGAAATAATCGTTGGAAAAACAGCACAAGCATATTGTGTACAGGTTTTACACAAGCGCCCACGCACATATTTCTGCCATGACACCCACTTTTCCACATCATTCCTAATTTGCAATGTTCTTGTCACTGGGCCTGATCCAAATCCCCCTGCAATGAACGTACGTTTTTCAGCTGGTTTCAGATTGCCTGGGATTCAGTCAAGGCATTTGGGCTATAAAGAGCGTATCAGGAATGCTGGCTCAGAAGAGGGAGGAGGATGTGAGTGGTACTTTCACAATGCTGATAAGCAGCCAAGAGTACAAACAATAACTAAAATTTCAAGTCGTATTGATGAGAAAGCAGGAACTGTCTTTCTGACTGTTCTATGACAAAATGATAACCCAAATTAGCCCTTAAAGCCTTCTTAGACCTGCCTGAGAATAGAAGTCTCTGCCTATTAAAGATCCTGTTCATCATTTTTTTAGATTTCATTATTTTAGATTTTCTTTTGGTTTGTTTTTTTTAATCATCCCAAAATCTATTCTATCATTCCTGACAGTGATTGCTCAGGCTGTGGGATGAATCCCTTTGGCAACACTGAAATTCTTAAATGAAGCTTCCTGGATACTAAGTAGTAACTTATTCAAAAGGTTCATTCAATGGGTGCTACTCATTGACCTCTTTTCTTTATGCCTTAGCATGAATATCTAATTAATACCCTTTCTTAAATCACCATCATTAGCAGTTAATGACAATGGATCAACAGAATTTATCACCCTCCCTGTCTTCTGCTTTGAGTATGGAAAAACAAGCAAAAAAATTACATCACCTCCAGCTTTTTCAACAAATACTGAGGATGCAAAGGAAGTCTGTGTATGATGATTTTATTGTACCTCTTAATCTCTAGTATTTGTCATAGTGAAAAAACACCAGGTGTGATTTTGCATCTCTCTCTTACACCTTTAGTTATTTATTCCAGTGACCTGAGTATATTCACGGAGATAGTCATTATCACCTACTCTGTCCATGAAAAAGAACCACTTGCATGAGGCTCAAATGATACAGCACGTACAGCCAGCTCCCCTGTAACAGATAGCATGCCATTTGTTAACTGCATTTCGAGTCTGCAGTGGTGTGGACTATAATCTTCTTTAAAATATCTCTGGGGTTGCTTTTACAGGCTTGGAAAGATACAGGAAAAATATTACTTCCTTTGGAAGTAACACTGCATGTGTTTCTTCTATGGCAGGGCATGGGGCAAGACAAGGTATACATAAAGCAGTGGATGTTTACAAAATTAACATCACCACAACTCTTTGTGATGTCTGGGACTGTAAAAACTTCCTAGTTTTATGAAAAGCACTTCATACTCAAAATGAAGAAACTGTTCACACAAAAATTTTTTCAAATTTCAGCAGACAAAACTACCATCTCTATAATGCCAGAATTTTTCATTTGCAAATAAGAATATTTATAAAAGTGAAATGTGATCAGGATGCAAGTAGCTAACTTTCATTAAATTTTGTAAATAGGACAGCAGGAACTCTTTCTGGACATCTCACCTCTCCTACTCCAAAACCAAGCAAAACCAAAAGAAAAATCAAAACCTAGCACATCATTTCTAAGTTATTTAGTAATTTCACCACATATTTCATTTTAGGAAAAGATTTAGAGAACATAATTAAATTACTTAGTAAACTTTAGGAAGTAATCAGGAGAAAAATTCACAGGACTGCGTCAAAAACTTCTGGCTGTTTATTTAGGACAACACAGCTCTCACAGCAGAGTAACAGAATGATCCATAACTGAATGTTGACACTGTATGTTTTCCAGGAAGGTTTCTTCCCCCCCCAGTGAATCCAAAGACACCCACGAAGGCAAATCTCATAAAAATATCCAATAGTTCCTAATATATTCCTTTTCCCTCTTGCTATTTTATAAAGCAAAATGGACCAGGTCTGACATGTAGATCCCTGATCCCTCCTAGTCCCAGCAGACACTACGAGTAATAACTAAATGGAGACAGCATGAGTCTTCCTATGTCCCAGTCTGCTGCCGTGCAGCAACAACCCTGGCCCTGAAAAGCTTTAGTGGGAGAGAGAGTCCCCCCCCTCATTTCCTCAGCTGGACTGCTAAGGGTCTTTTAGCCTCAAACAAGTCAAAAGAGAAGACTTTCATGAGTGCAATATTATTATTATAAAAGCGATTCAAGCATGCTCATATTCTTCTCATGAGCCATTAATCTGCTTCTCTTCCACTCAGCTTTGCTGAAAGATACAGGCTGTATTTTACATCACTTTTTTCATAGAATATCAGAATTAAAAGTTGTCTGAAGGCCACACTATTAATTTAAACCCTGTTTTTCTCATCTTGGCTCAGTTGAGAAGCATTCACACAGCTAAAACTCCATTAACTACATTGCTGCTAAAGAAAGAGGATTTTGGTTCATGTTAAACATATGCCCTTTCAGTTTTCCTTTAGTCCATCACAGAAGTTGAGCACTGCCAGAATCTTACAGCCTTATTGGGCAATATTTTAATTTGGACTGTTATCTTTCACTGAGAACATATTCCACATTTTATGACACTGTCCATTAGAAGCTCTCTAGAGCACTACTGTGGTATTTAAGAGACATGAAACATTTTGATAAATAACAGTCACTGTTGTTGAGTAACTATGTAGGAAAAACATTAAAGTTTATCTAGCATTTAAAGAACAAAAAAATCAGGGCTGATAGTTGTACCTCAATACGATATCCATCTTTAAGAATTCCTTATGGGCACAAGCTACGAGCATAGATGCCAATGCTGACTCTCAGATTACCTTATTTTTAACAGGAAATTTAAGGAAATCATTAACAAGTGATGATGTTGTAACAGATGATCGCTTTGGTTGAGAATGCCAGAGATTTTACAGCCTGTTTAAAATCTAGGTGGGAAATGTGTCAAAATGATTTTGCTCAATCCAGTCACAAGATAAGCTGCAGAGGGCTGACTTCTTATGTCTTGTATCTAGTAGTACAGAGTACAGGGGAGAGGAATAGGAACAGGATTCCTCATCTCCTGTAGCCTGCAGGCTACAGTTGTGGCTGCAATGGTTCTCTGTTGTTCCACACTATAGGAAAGCTTTCATTTCCGTGTTCCAGCTTCAGCAAACAAATCATGCTTCTGTACATGAGATGTTTTAACTTATACCACAGAGTCAAGTCTCCAGGTACATTAGAATGAGATTTGCAGTTTGTCAGCTGAGGATTGATTAATGAATATCTTCTAGTTACAACTTTCTGGAAAACATGAACAAAACCAAACCAAAACACTAGGAAACCCTGTAGGATATTATTTCCTAAAAATCCTCTAATTCTACATAAGCATTATTTTCTTTTAATGAAGCTGAGAAAAAATAAATAAATAAAAGGAAAACAAACTGGCATGAAAAGGGGAAAAATGTGTATCTACTGTTTCAGCATACTTTATTTATAAAGTGTTTATAGCTCAGGTCAGCTCAGAGGTGCACACAGAGATCAGTGTGAAACATGCACAGGCATCTATTTTTAAAGCTGTTGGGGAACAAAGAAATATCTGGCATGTTTCCATCTGGAATTGTTTTTAGAAATGCCATCTAGAGGGGCAATGCAGAAACCTGCTGTCAAAGAATAAACAGCATCTTTATGTAAGGCAATTAATTCTTCAAATGTAATCCAATCTGTGAATGGCTGGTAAACAAATGGGGTGACTGCCAGTATAAATATTTATTTGGGAACAGAGGCAGCTTCAAAACAAGCAAAAGTTTGTCCCAAGTAATTGGTGCACACACGCTGCAGAGAAGGAGCATGAATGGCTCTAAGCAAATGCTCCTTGGAGTTCTACATGTGAATTCCAAATATACAGAAACATTTTAAAGACTTTAGTGTTATTAACAGTTCAGTGAATAGATCATGACTTTTTTTAATTCCTCCAGTGACAGCTGGTATAAGTTGTTATTGAAGCAAATAAAGCCCAGAAAGCTATTTGATCTCCATTACTTATACTAGAGGATCCATTAAATGACATGAGTCTAGTACTGCATCTGAGAGCAGGTAAATGTTAGTTACCAGCTAGCAGCTACGGCCATTTCAGATTTTACAAATCTTAACCTTCCAAAAAATTTAAATTTAAAAGGGGAAGATCTAAAGAAATAATTAAATATTCTTTGTTTATGGGACAACTTTAAAATGAGTTAATGTTTTATTAGAAAAATATTGCCATAATTTTGAAATTGTAAATCCAAGCAGGAGAACATAAGAGTGGTTCTTCCTCTGTTTATTCAAGCACAATTAAAATGCTTTGATTACAGGTAATAAATTAAATTGCGGGATATAACATACAAAAAATGGTAAAATGCAGCCTTTGGAAAGGAAATAAGCTGGACTATGAATATGGATTGATTTTTAATTTTTTTTTTTTTGGTCCATATGGCCTGTTCTGGACCAACTGACAAGCAAAATAAGATGCACTCTAACTATGGAAGAGCAGGGAGCTCTCACCATGAGTGTTACTGAAACTACCTTTTACCTGAAGCATTAGAAATCATGTGGATTTAAAGTTAAAATGTTCAGCTGGCCAATATTTAGTCCCTGTGGTCCTAGCACACTGACTGATAGCAGTGGTATCCATTGTACCACTGGATAGTCACATTTAGTAAGAAGTTATGCCAAGATACAAAGGCATATCTTTAAAAAGCTTGATTCTGGGAGGTGCTGAGTCTACTGAGAGTGCAGAACATGCTATGGCTGAGGTCAAAACCTGTAATTTTTTCCACAGATTCTGAAACAACTACTGAATCTTTTGAACACATAAAACTTGCTGAGAAACAAGTCTGCTCTACAAAATCTGAATGCAGTATCAGAATAAATTAGAATTAAACAGAGATAAAGTTAACTACTTCAAAATACAAGGATGAATATGAAGGACATAACCTTCAAGCACTTCAGTCTCTGGCTATGTGACACATTTTTTCAATCTGTCTGTTCACAATATTTTATTTCTTATGTAAATGAGATCCAGCTATTATCTGGATTTTACCTACTCTCACAGTTCTTGTCTCACTTGGAAGCTTTCTGTCTCAGTATACTTGAAAGAGAAGATAATTATCACAGAAGATAACAAAAATTAATGCCCTTTCAAAAGGAATAGGAGTTTTCAAACAGGTTTTTCTGTGATGAGAGGCTCTGAAGCAAGGGCCACATCTCTCTGGAATGCCTGGTGCTATCTGCTCTGCCTGATAATTCAGTTATTGGTTGCTGACATAATATACAACCTTGGCTTTTCTACTTTAGTATTCTGAACCCTCAAAAAGACCTGCAAAAGAAAACCGGGTAATTAAATGCATGACATTCACAGATATCAGGTTCAGTCCCTGTAGGTTTGCTTTCTACAAGAATCAAAAACAAAGAGAGGCTTAATTTTCTTTTTTTCCTTATTGTTTAAATACCTGAAATTTTACAACATGTCCCTAGAAAATTAATGCCCAAGTAGCAAAATTTTGGCATTCTCTATAGCAAAAATCTCGAACAGTTATTTGCAGTTTTCTAAAACAGGGACAAAAAGAAAAAGACAAAAAAACCTTTTTCAGGATGACAGAAGATATTCTGCTGTGGACTGAATCTGAGTGTTGGTTGTCACTGAACCTGACCTTCAAACATATGTGCAGCACAAATCTGCACCTTGACTTGTTCCAGCCTGTTCCATTCCATGTACTGACTCTCCCAAGTGACTGACAGGAAAAAGTAATAGGTGTCCTTGGTAAATACTTGGTGGTGTTTAAGCATCTAAGGGAAAACTCTGAGCTTAAAAAAAAGGTTAAGCCTCTTTAGCTAACAGACTCTCTGAACTGAGGAGGTATTTTCATCCAATAAAACTATTGTGATTTTTTAATAGGTGTGAGATACAACTGTAAATTTCAAAAGGAATAAGCACTTTCAGACCTCAGAAATTGTGAGCCACTGTGGTGATTGTTTTCAAATATAAATTAAATATAAGTCCATGAAATTACTTGATATGAAAGGATTGATATATATTTTTGATAGAAAAATCTATCTGCTGTCAAATTTTAAACAGAACAAAAACACAGAGAGAGGAATATTAGCAGTAGCAAATTCCTCCTCACAAACAAAGTTACTTCATAGCATTTGATGAGGGCTAACAAGGAATGACCTCCCAAACTTAGCAGGAAAACTCTACTGTAAGTTTTTCCTCAAGAAAATACTGTTCAAAAGCGAGAGTTTAATGACATTAGGTTAATTAATTTTACTAACAAAAATGTTTTGAAAGTCAGAGGTTTAAAACATTAGGCAAAAATATCAAAGCTTATAATAGATGCACTAAAGGAATGAAAAATTTGTTCTTATAAGAGTTTTTTCTTTCAAGGTAAAGTATATTTCCTTTTTTAATCAATCTGCTGTTCAGAAAGACACATCCCTATAATTTTTAAAAAGTTTTCTTGGGAAGTGGGAAAACACTGTTAATTATAGAACAGCCTATCCTGAATAGGAATACAGAAAATATTGTTGATGTGTGCCTTGCCTTTATCAGCTGTAGATCTCCACAGGGGAGAGCTAGGGAGAAGGAAGGTAATATTGAAAAAAATAGTGAGGGTTAATTAACATACTGCATCATGCACAGTGTTGATTCCTGTCTTGTATTTAAATTACATTATTATTTTGTTCTAAAGCTCTCATTTCAGTGAAATTAGGCATGTAACACTGAGATAAATGTCTTTACCTAGTCCTGGTGTACCTATGTTAGGTTATAGCAGGTAAGGATAAGGATTCCTCCTAGCTCTAGACTATGTTAATCTAATACTATTAAATTACTATACAAAAAGTCTAATAGAGAAAGTTCTAGAAAAAAACCCCCATATATTAAATCCTGACCAAGGGTCTGAAGAGGGATGGAAAAGGGAAGTTTTGGAGTTTTTCTCTAGCACAGCACAAAAATATATTATTCAAAATTCCCCCCCCCCCCCCCCCTACTGTTTTAATCAAATCCTTCTGTAATGTTCCAGGGAAAAACACCTGGCCAGAGAAGCTCACTATTTCACCTGCACCTAAAAAAAAATCTGTGATGTCAATGACTTTGCTTCTATTAAACTAATATTTCTACAACTCACCCCCTGCCTGATACAGCTCCTTCTGAGCTGGTACCTGAAGGCTGTGCTGTTGCCTTTAAAGAGGAAACCAGAATCTCCACATTATGTAGAGCACATGCCACTACAAAGAGGTTGCAATTTATTGTTATCTCTGAGAACAGCCACATAAATTTCACTAGTGCTAAATGACAGCAGTGCTACCACTCAGCTGTATTGCCTGGCAAGCTACAAATCTGACATTTTTCAGTCTGTTTAATGACTGGCCTCTTAAATAATGAGGAGTAATAGTTTGATGACAACCATAGTGCAAGTTCAAACAGTGAATAGAAACTTGCATGACCCACAAGAGAGGAAGGATCAGACTCACACCTGGTCTCAATATGTTCAAGTAGTAGAGATTTGCACTCACTCACACTGGGTCTAGAGGCTAAATTTGCAAATATCTCCCCAGTGGAAGAAAACTGTGTTTCTTATCTACCTCTCATAGTATGCTCTGCCTTTAAAATTGTCCCTAAAATGTAAAGAGATAGTAAAGCACCATGGCTACTCTTTATTCTACTCTTCACAGTTCTAAAACAGAAGTCGTACTTCTCCCTAAAACAGAAAGTATGGAAATAGAACTGGAATTGGAATAAAGGCATAAACAGGTTTTCCTTGTATTTTATAAATTAATATGTCAAGAACAAATAGAATGGAATGAACAGTAAATAAGAGAATCAAAACCTTCCAAGTGTTGTTAAATATACTTGGAGGAAGATTTCTATGAGAAATTCTGCCCTTCATTCCACAGAAATAGCAGAAAAATGATCTCTCTATACTTCCTCTTTATACTTTCACGAGTTACTTGTCAATTTTCTAAAACGATGTTTGTCTAACAGCATCACTGGTACTTAGTCCACATCCTAAGAGTCTCATATTCTTTTCCTGAATATTCCCCCATTCTGTCCCCAGAATCTTTAAGACATAAACTTTTCTTTAATTAGATTTTCTGTTCCACAAAGACATGTTTATACATTGAGATAGCCCTATGTCTATATGTTCAATAAGTAAGTGGCAGTGGTTATTCAGTGGCCTGACCCAAGTGACGGGGTCAGAATTCAGATCAAGAACTTTGGGTGCATCCATAGGGTAACTCACAGCCACTCTTCCACCTCTAGTGCATCTCCTTAGAGCCCAAGAACAGGAGGAAAATTGTTCTAAAGTTATGTTACAGAAACAATTACAAACAGAAACTCTTCCTGCATATGCTCCTGTCTAGAACAGGTAACGTGACACGAAGAGCTAACTTAGGGTTTAACTGGTTATCCAAACTTCATAGTGAGAAGGAAGTTTTCTAACAGTTCATTATCATTATATATATATAATAACAACTTCTTTGAAATAGACATCCTACAAAGGACTCATTTACTACTATCATCTTGAGAGAACAGCATTTATGTAAGTCCTTTCTTGATAGGTTCACTAATCAGCACATTTTCCTGAAACATCCAGAGTGTTGGACTTGCTGTAATCTTACTTAGGTGACTAAAACAAAATCTTGTGCCAGTTTCAAGAAACTTCTTAAGCATTTTTATGGAACACTCTTAGAGAAACTGTCATATAAAATTTATACCTTTACAAAACTATCTTTTGATGATAGAAAATCTCACAAAAAAAGAAAATGATGTGGAGTTTTTTGGTGTTTTGTTTTTGTTGTTTTTTTTTTTTTTAATTTGAGATATGGTAGTTTTCTGTGGTTATAAGAGTTCAAAGTGACAACTCAATGCAGAAATTCCTTAAATCACTTTTTTGTGCTTGATGGTTTTTGTTTAGAGAAGCAAAGGTGAACTGGCTCAGTAAGTTGGTGCATGCAAGTTAAAATTGCTTTTCCTGGGCCCTAAATGAGGAGCAAATAGCATAGGATTTAATAAAAAACCAGGAAGTAAAACTTCCAGCTATTGATTCACAGGCTGCTTATTTGTAACTTGCTACCCAAGAAAAACAATAAATGCTACTGTATGCCATGATTTCTGACATATTTGTATTTTCTCAAGAAAACACAAAGTTGTAACTTTTTAATTGAGAAAAACTATGTCACTGTATATTGGCTTTTATTGCAGTAAATAAGAATGGTATATCATTTCTTGTTTAATTGTATATTGTGCACTGCAGAAGCCATAAACACACTCATTTCGTATGGAAAGGGCAGTGTCTTGAACTGTGAAGAAAAATAAACAATCTCACGAGAACTTAATTGAAATGAAAGAATGAAGGGCAAATCAGAACTAGAGAGGAGACTAAAATATACTTTAACTCAAGCAAAAACTCAAGAGGGAGTATTCAATAACACGACATGGTAGCATAATCTAGAAATACTGATAAACTCATAGCAAAAACAAGCCAGATACTGTGACTAACCAGAAAAAAACAGTCTGCACAAAAGTCAAGCAGATTCTTCCCATTTGGTAAAAATCAAAAGGAATATAACTGAATTTCAATAACTGTTTTCAATGTCCTTCTAGAAAAGAGTTTCGTTTTTAAGAGCATCAATTAAGAAAATTAATGAGAATGAGTGACACTCCCAAGATAAAACACCCTTAAATCAGCTTCACCTTCATACCTAACAATCCTGAGAAAGTAAGGTGAGGAGCTCTCGGAATCATTTATATTTACTTTTAGGTATTTTGGGATGTTTGCAATGGGCAGTCTCCAGAAATTTTGTAAAAACCGAAACTCTGACTTATTCCAAGTTAACAGGTCTGTCACTCACCCAGGAAGATCTGATTCCTGAAGGTATGGACAAGTTAAAGACTAAATGCAATTAATGGCACTTGCTTCACACCTTTATCACACCTTGGTAAATAAGCCTTCTTTTACTTTTTTGAGGAGGATCAATCTGAGCTAAAGGCTGAAGGAAATACGTCTTACAATTGCAGTTACCATGTCTAACTTTACCACTGCCTGCAGTAAAATTAGACATGGCAACTATAATCTTCTGATGAGGCCAACAAAAACTAACAGTGAGCTAAAAAAGTTTGGTCTTTCTCCCTTGTTTCGCCAGCTGATTGGCTGTTCAGTATTTTTTTAAACACTGTTCCCTTAACAGAAAACAGTAGCATGTTCTGACTATAGATTTTCAATCTCAGTGACCTCAATGAAGCCAGGATTTCCCTCACGAATTCCACTTATAAGGACAACACATCTTCCAGCCAGAACACCCTCAGTGTTTCCACTGTTTCTGACTCACTAATCTTTGTCTCCCTCAATCACAACTAGCCATGCTTCATTGTGTACAGTATCAAAATGGGGGAAGAGGTGGGACACACATGGACAGACACCTCTGCAAGAGACAAAGAAAAGCCATTTCCTGAGGAAACCTCATCTTTATTTTCCTTTCATCTGTGCTCCCTAACAAACACTGTAAGAGCACAATGGAATAAAAATCAGAATAACAAATAAAAGCTCCACAGTGACATCTATTCCTCATATGACTGTAGATATTAACTACTTAACATGGCTGGATACCATTACACTGCCATGTGAACAATACATGTTTACTTGTTCTCTGAATCCCTGGCTTTGGCTGTTTCAATGTTTTATTTAGTATTTTGTTTCCTATATTATGTTGTCTATTTTGCAATTCCCAGCAAAACTACCCTGCACCTAATATGTATATTTGTTTTCTTGTGCTGTTGCTTTCACTATGTCTGAAATCATGAATCGACAGAGCCTGCCTGACAAACTTGTTGAGAAAAATGCTACTTTGCAGAGTGACTTGAAGGCAAATATCCCTATTGTCCCTAATTTACTGTCAAACCAGGAGGAAAAAAAGCCCAACTGTATTCAAAAGACAATTATTTACACCATCCTAAGTACTATTTTTTTTTCTATATATGAAACCATTGTAATTTATAATGTCTGTGCATCCAAAATATCAAATTGACATGACAAATAGCAAGATTTTCCCAATTAAGAGTAAAAAGTATTACTTTTACTTGATTCCTTCTCTCATCTGGAGGTGATATGAACAATGTTATCTTGGTTTGGTGTTTAGAGCCTTGGAAAGTTGTTATTTTCACTTCAAATGACAAATTAATTTCAGAGGTTTCTTCCTAGACATTACAGGGAGCAAAAAGTCTTGATCGAGCCTTGTATAGTATGGATTAATTTAACATGACAAAGAGCTTAGTATTAGGTTTCAGGGTAGAAAATTCAATTCACTATGAGAGGATGCACTCTCTATGCCCTAGATGCATTCTTTCTACCCTACCTTCAGCTTTCTCTCCCAGTCCTAAGCAGCTGTAGTAATTACAATAATTCCTAAATGCTGGACAATTTGCTTAAGGCAACAAAATTTTATCTGGGCCAAGTTTTCTCAAGATTAAGAGCAAGATCTTTAATTGCAACAGAAATAAAATGGACCTTAAAGAAGAAGAAAATGTATATATCAGTTTCATGTGATGGACCTCCTCTGTGGGGTCTCTGTGGCACAGAATTAGGTACCAGAGCTGTAAAAAGAAACATAAAAGGCAGAAACATCCATCAACTTTCCTAATGCCAGTTTATACAGCTGTTTATTTAGTTCCTATGAATTCTGTCAGTCTCTTCATTTTCCCCACATGTTCTCCAGGAAGCTTAGAAATGCATTTTCCCTACAAGCTGACCATGCACAGCATGCTTGCTGAAGTGGACCCAGCCCCACAACAGCTACCTCACTAACATCTGGGAACTCTGGAAGAAGGCTCAGCTTCCGAAGCTGTTTGTACAGAGGAGAAATTTCCATATAAAAAGGGCCTATAAAAAAGACAGATTTACAATTCCCAGTTTGGAAGAGCACTGGATAGTCTCACGTGTTTCAATGCCAGCACAGTTCATTCAGGTCAGGATTTGCTGCAATATAGAGCCCTACAAGCAGCAATATCTTGTATTTTCACAGGAGAAGCACTCAGAGGTGTTAATTTCTTTCCTGTCCCTTTTTACCCTCCATTTACAACTGTGAAACCTTACTGAACATTCCATACAAACAAGAACAAATGTACAAGTGAGAAAGGATACTTTTCCCTTCAGAGAAATCAGAGTCAATCTCAACCAAAAAGATTCTGTGAAACTGTGAAGTCCCCATAACAAGACCACAAGGGTCTGAGCAAGCCCTGTTCTTACTGTTACTTACACCCATAGAGTGTTTGACCTCAGGAGTCAGTACAATTTGACTCCAAAATGTCCTGACTGGAGCTAGTTTATATGGGAATAAGTTAAACATTTTGAGTCCCTTCATAATAAACAGTATTTGGGACTAATTGTTACTGTTTTCCTGAGGAGCTTTCAGCCACTTTTAACACAAAATGTTAGTACCTGTTATTTTGAGGAGGTTTAGAATGCAACCCTCAAACTACTGAAAGATTTACAGGAAAAATCTTTCTCTTAATGGCACTGTCACTGCCATCGGAACATGTAGTATCTGTCATTGCAAACCCCTGACACCAGACTTAACCTCCTGCACAAATACACATTGCAACTGCTGTTTTGCCAGACAAGACATAACTATCCAGCTAGCAAGAGAAAAACATTTTGTCTTTTAATTGCTTCCTGTAAAAACCATTTAATTAGAGTGTTGTTTTGTAATTTGGTAATGAAAACAACAAAACTATTTGTAATCCAAAAAACCCCAAACAGAATAAAATCAAAGCAGGAATGAAGGAAATAGTGTGGGGAGGGGGAAGGTGGGGAAGGTAGAGTTTTAATGTGTTTTTTATTCGTGGAGTTATTCAGTCATTCTGCTCAGCCTGTTCTGGAAAGAGCATGATAAGATACACTCACAATCTCTTTTTTTTTTTTTTTTTTGGAAGATGCAACACAAATCTCTAAGGCCATAAAATCTCCCAGTGCACTTCAAATTTTCCTTCTCTTCGCACTATAGTTAGTAACAACACTCAGAGTTGGATCCAAGATCTGAAAGCCAGAGCCACCCTTCAGATGTGCAAAAAAACCGGGTTAAGGTCAGTGGTGGAACTCCATGAGGTAGGAGAATGCTGGGGAGAACCCTTGTGAGCTGAGTGCTAGGAGGAGCAGCATGACAGAGCCCAACACACTTAAAAAGGTACCTAAAAGGCCCAGTCACAGAGTGAAATGATCTCCAAAGGCCTGCACTGCAGCATGGATGCACCTCATGGATGCAGCCCTGGTCACCAGCTCCAGCCACCCTTTCCAACACAGGCACGCAGCCCTGCTGCAGGGAAGGCTACCACTGACCATCTTAGAAAACCACTTTATTCTTGCCCTCACAATGAAATATTCCAGTAAATGGCCTATTTAACTATTTCCAGACTGACATGCCTGCACAATATTTTATAACTTTGGCAATTTCACTGTGAAAACAGAGATCGTATTTCGCTAGCAACACCAGTTGCCAAAGCAGCACCTTAATGCCCTTCTCAGGAGTAAAGAGTGCAAAATGAAGACATTCACTTTGCAGTAAGAAGAGAACAAAACAAATTGAACTGAAATGTGTTCGTTTTAAAAATCACCAGTGCGCAGTGAACAGTTTTATTGGTATGAAACTGGAATGACACTTCCAAAGCTGAATAAACGCTAAGCACATTGACATGTGTGGAGTGCAACCGTGTGTGACTTCAAACAAGCTCTGCTGGTTATGAGAGAAAACTTCGTATTTCATTCTTTAGAAAATATTTCTTAACTTCTCTTCCCATTGTTGCTGCTGGGGGCCAGGAGGGAAGCAAAGAGGTAAGAGGTGTTTTACAAAAGACAACTTTTAGGTTCATTTTGACTTCTCACTGTACCTGAATAATAAGAATATGATGAAAATTGTAAAACAAATTGCTTAGCTGGCTTTTCTGATTATGATGTGATTCTTTGCATAACATTTGTAGCAACCATAGCTTAACAGCTGAAAACATAGCAAATATTATCTTTGCATAAGGCCTAACATTGGTAAAAGTGGAAAGGATGGGAATTATACCCTATGTCCATTCTCTTTTTACTTAGATTTTTTCTCCTTAATAACTTGCCTACGTGGTAATATTTGCTAAGTATAAAACAACATAAATTCAGAGTACACCACCTTCTAGAGAATAATAATATGTCAAATTGTACCTTATTTCTCCAATGGTCTCACTGGCCAGCACTGACCTCACAGAAGCAGGGAACGGTCAAAACACCTAATAAAAATTTTAAAATAATAATTTAAAAATTATGTTTGTTGCAATAAACTTAAGACCTACAGTGACAAAAAATGAACTGGAATTTCCCTTCACTTTTATGGAAATATATCTGAAATAATGGAGAGTTATCTGGGTTTTGTGGCACTACTACATAGAGAGTAGAAACAATCGCCGTGGGTCTACAAGGGTAAACCATTAAACTATCCAAAATGCAGGAGAGATAACTGTGACAAGAAGCTGCTTATTTTTGATTTTTTTTGTAAAGTTTTTTCAGGGAAAAAGAGTGAAGCGCACAGAGGAACTGTTATTTATAAAAATAACTTGATTTTACAAATCTCATTAATAAAAACTCAAATATCTCAGAGTGATGAGAAATTCCGTTTTGTCAAATAGCTATTGCCACTACTGATTTTTCATTAAAAAACATAACAACTACAAATTGAAAACCAGGACACAGAAGCAAGGGAAAGAATTAGGATGGGATTAGGGTCTGTTATTGAAATCTTCAGTTCATTCTCCATCCAGGTGTACAGCATTATCCTCACTGAAGGAGAACCTTTCTCATGTTGTAATATTTGAAAGTGCAAGATCATTACTGAAGAAATCCTATGGTTTTGTGAGGGCTGTGGGACCAGGCTATGAAAAAAGAGCTCTAAATGAAAAAATAAATTAAAAAAAAGTCAGAAAAGGCCTGGTCTACTGAAGCGAATGACAGAAGTCCTATAGGATTTTGAACACATTACTAATAGTGTTTTAAAATGCTCTTGCACGATTATGATGTATCAGAAACCTGTATTTTTTACCCTCACTCTAAATTCTCACTGGCCTTCTTTGGGACATCTGAAGATTAAACTAGACCTCGTGCATTCCTACCAAGTTATTTGCCTTGATACAGGAAGTGGTGGTGGAATACTGACTTAGACACTGATTTGCTCAAAGCAGTGTTCTCAAAGAAATGAGTACACAAATAAAGGGAGAAGGTGCTGCACAGAAACACAGATTCAGAAAGTCATAAACAAACAAACAAACTAGAAGCCACACAGAAATATTTTTCAGTTTTTCCTGTATCAGTGCTAACTGTCTCCCTTTTAAACAAGAAGAATTGGAGACACATCAATGAGAAAATTTGATGTGAGATTCCAATTTGACACTGAAAAATTTGACACTGAAAATTTGGAAATTTCAGTGAGGAAAATTTGATACTGAAGCCTATTTACAATCTACCAAAATTAACCTAAAACAAGAGTAAATGATTTAATTGTTGAAGCCAAAGGACAGGGTGATTCAGCCTAATATCCTTATATTAGGCACCTTATAGCAAGGGGCAAGCTATGTGGTTCAGTGCAAGGGTAACTGCTGAAAAAATAGCACCTGTGCTTATGCACATCAAGGAAACACAATGGTATTTTCAGTCATTAAATGCTCAGATTCAGAGTTTTAGTCATCAACACTTCCACAGTAAACAGTGCTTCAGGCATGGAGGTGTTTGCTGAAGGCAGTGGGAGGGGTGGGGAAATGGTCTCCTGGATAATAAGCCTCAGATAGCTATTGTTCCAGCTTCCAGAAACTGCAGGCTATTTATGATTAGATGTTGATAAACTAAATGTAGATGCCTAAAATAATGACTTTAACCCACAATCACTTGCAGTAAAAGAGGAAGTGTGTTAATGACCTTAGAATATTGAAGTTGTTACCACAAAAATACTTACTAATAGGACTACAAATCTAATAGTCTTCACTCTATTCACAAGGGAGTTTTATTTACCAGAGACCAAACTAGGGCTTGGCTTAGGATTTTATTATTGTGGAAAGCGATTCAGCAAGCACACAGGGTCAGGAACCAGTTTCACATCACATCCACAATAAACTGTACCACAAAACACATCATCTGGCTTTAACTGAGATCCTGAAATTAGTTTAATCAATAGGCAATGTGACTTAGTGCTGCAGTGTGAGTCTTTCTGTGTGACTAAACAGTGAATTAAAAAATGGTTTGCTTCTGAAAAGACATCACTTATGGTCACCCATAAAAATATTGCTGCTTTTCAGCTACACATGCCCATGCTGAAAAAAAAAAAGACATAGCTAATAACGAAAAGATTAATTTCTTATATTTTTAAGGATTTCTTCAGTTTGTGTGCAGTATGTCAGAATGGGTTTACAACAATATACAAGACAGTAATGTGGTGGCAGGACAATGGTGGGCTAGGACAGTAACAGCTTAAACATTTCAGTTCGTTGTTCTTAGAAAATAAAGGACCACTGTATCTGTGACAGTCAGCAAACTGCTGGAAGGCTTCAGAGGAATGAGAACAACAGTAGAAAGTTTGTAACACTATCACTCTGTTTTCTCAACTGAATAGTGTAGGAGTATACTAAAAATATAGATCACTTAAACGATCTTTATTTTTCACATCAGATTGAATAAGTACAATGTAAATTCCTATTGCTAAATTTTGTTATGAATCAAAACTTTCTTTTCCAGAGCAGCGTCTACATTAACCACACAGACTTAAAAATCAAGCGGAGTAGCTAAGATGATCATTATTAACCAAGCTTACATTTGTTGATCTGTACTGTTGCTGACTAGCGGGGACTCCAATTTAGCAGCAACAGATCCCTTTGTCTGTGGTGATGGATCAAAGGTCAGGCTAACTCCAACCATGTGGAGCCTAATGATAGCTAAGGGAGACCTATGATGAATATAAAAATAGAACTAAAGATAAAGGCTTTAATCACAAGTGACAAATGACATTTTTGATGTGTCAAGTTCAATATTAATTATTTTCAGCTGCTCTGCTTTTTCTTTTGTCTTAAGGAAACTACAGCAATCTGCTGACATGCCTGGAAAAGTTCAGGTGCAAAATGACCTCAGTTCAGTTTGCAGATTTACAGGAAACCATATACTATCCTTGGAGCATTTAAGTACTATGGCCTGTGGAAATACTGTGGCTTGTTAAAAAATATAAGTCAGGAAATAATACTGCTCTTTTCCCAGTTTTAGAATGAGCTAAATCTTCTTTACTGTGGACACGCAACAAACAAAACCACGGATAGTTATGTCCCAGCAGAAAATCAACAATTGTCTGGAGAAACAACCTCTACAATTAAATAAATTTTCAATAAGTTAAAAACATTAAAGTAATGGTAACTTCTTTTCCACTTTTCCAAATACAGAGTCCCTTCAATAACAACCTGAGCCATCCATTCCCATACAAAAAAGACATATCTGTTTTATGAGATTTCTGCCACTTTATAAATCCATTGCCTACTAGAATGTTTTTTATTCATGGAAGAAAGCTAATTAGGCTGTAAAAATAAACATGTCCAGAAATCCTTCAATAAGTAGGAGGAAAAAATTAACAACTGTAGTGGTTTAAAAGACAACTGAGGACTGTAACTTGACAGATCCTGAGCTAGAAGCTTTTCTTCCTTGGCCTTTAAACAGAAGAGTAAACATTTTATGGTCATTTAATAGAAAAATTATATTTAATCTGCTGACCACATGTGATGGACTAATAGCAAAATCAGTTAGGGAAGAACACTGTGCATTTCAAATACTGAATTATGTGCAGAATCAGTACAAGATTTCCCTAACTGAACACAAACCAACTCAAAAGATACAGTGATGAGCACAGGTGAACTCTGTAATCTTCCTTTGATTACCCACATGGGCTCTCTTAAATTATAAATATCTGAGATCACTGCTTATCCTGACTGCTGGAAATAACAATGGTATGAAACAGAAGCACTCATTAAAAAAAAAAAAAAGGAAAAAAATGAAAGGAAAAAGAAAAAATGAAAAAAGAAAACAAAAAAAGAAGAAAAAGTTTTTAGAAGTGAGAAAAAGAAAAGTTTTAAAAGAACAACCTTAAATTTAAGCACAATTAGTTGAAATTAGTTTTGTGGCAGAGATCTACCAGCAAAAGCACATGGCAGCACCATGAAAACCATTGCACTGGGGAAGAGGCCAAAACAGAGAATCATTCTGTTGATACATGGTCAAAATGAGACAAATGGAAGGCCCCAATGGACCAGCCTGAAATGTATCTATTTATTTTCTTCTGATAAAGAGGTATTATTTCTGGAGATAAGGAAGCATTTCATAAAGCAGAAGAAAGAAGCCCAGTCGACCCAGTCCATCTATGTCACTGGGGATATTTATTGCAATCCTTCATCTCAACCAATAGCTTCCAGCACTGGGATGCAGATGTTATCAATGAAAGGATGGAAACAGGAGATCCATATGAACATCTTTGAGCTATTAAGCAGAAGGACTGTGTTTAAGCTCAAACTCTCTGCTTTCTGGCTAAGAGCTAAATGCCATCACTGCAGTGGCTAATGAAGTGGCAGACAGGGAAAAGAAGGATTTCTGGCATGCCAAGGCAGATGAAAGCAGCTGTGCCCCAGGATCAGAAGCAGCTGAAATCCAGTCTATCTGCTATCCAGCAAGGCCTGACAATCCCAGACTGCAAGATGTCCTTGTGAAGCCAAGGAGTAACTAAGGGTACCCAGGAAAGCTGCACCAAAAGTCCATAAATAAAACAGTTATGTGAACACCAGTGGGCCTATGTCTTTTGCTACTGGGCATTTTGGGTTGGGTTTTTTTTGGGGTTCCCTTTTATGAAGAGTTTATAAGTGGAGAAAATTAGATTAATAAATACCAGTGACTGGAGTGATATTTGTGAAAGTTAATGACTGAGGCTTCAGCTCCCTGTTTATTACTTTAAATGGAAGTCCAGTACTTCTCATAGTCAACCAACTTCTGTCTAAAGGGGTTACACAGAAGTAAGGGAGATATGCCAGCTGATGAAAAGACACTCACAACACACTATTCTCAGGCTTACTACACTGATTGATTCCACCACTGACCTGAGAAAAACCTACATGTATTCACAACATGATAGGGTATAAATGTTTTCTTCATCTGTATTCAAAAGCAACCAAAGTACATGATCTTTTTCTCAGTGGTGCCTGAATAACATTCATGAAGAGAGTGCTTGGAGTTATGAACTGGCTATAAATGACTCATCACGCTTTAGTGCATTAATGTATGCATGTTTTTAGGGACTGACCTTTGGACTGACCTGTCAGAGGTATAGCAAAGCCATCATCCACTGACAGGTCTTTACTGAGGGAGAAAAATCTTTGTAATAGCACAGAGGAATTTACTAATCTGACATCTAGTTTAGCAGATTAATCTTGGATTTTCTTTGATCATGCCTTGCAACAATGCGCAGCAAGTCAAACCAATCAACAATCATTAATTAAAAGAACAATGAAGAGCAGAGGCTATTTAGTTATGAATGGCACACACTGACTGAATATTATTAGTTCCCAGATGAAAGCAACGTTTCCTAAATGACACAGATCGGTACTAGATAAGCTTCAAGATAGCTGTGCAATGTAAGAGGGAACCCTGAAAGAATGTTATCAGAGTCGAAAGAAAAAAGCAAAATGAAACTAGAAAGCTGCCTTTGGGACTTGCATGAACCAAAGCCCTACACTGGGATTCCTGCAATCATTATAAACATCAGAGCAAGCTCTGCAGCAGGCACTCATGCATTGCCTGCAAACACTAAGGCTTGAAAATTCTGGTCTCATAAAACAGGTAAATAAAGAACATTGTGACCCTATTAATCTGTCTCAGCCTTCCTTCATGATAGGTGATGTAGTACTGTTTGCTTATACAATAGGGGCTTATCTTGAATGCATAGACCCCGATGCTTAGCTGGTGTAACCTCATTTTTTTATTGAAGTCAGGAGATTTAATATGTCTTTACACAACTAGAACTCTGACATGTTCTGACACTAAGTTTTTGATTTCTTGTATTATGTAATGCAGAAAGTTGAGAATTTTTGTTGAAAACTCGTTACTCTCACAACAGCAGACTCAAAGTACTGCCTGGCTCTATCTTTGTGATTGTAAATCAGGCCTATGTTCCTACCTGTATGACATTATAAGGAATGACTAAGATTTAATTATTCTGGGAAATGAAGTGAATATAAAACAAAAGTGAAATGCTTAAGGGCACTTTGTTTAATAGAAAAAGTATAAGGAAGTTACAGGCATGTACCAGCTTAAAACTTTATTACCTAAATAATTGCATAATTATACACTGGGAAAATTGTTTGATGCAAAAAAAATACTCTTTAATGTTTGCTCAGTTTCTTGTGCTGTTCTAATATTGAATGGGATATTTATGGCCAAACTTAAGCAGATCTTGTAGAAGTTCAAAGTACTTCTTATTAACAGTAATCAAGGTTTTCCTTAGAGCTCCTTGTCAACAAAGAGTGCAGAGGTGACTGGTGAATGCCTCCCGAGTGTTTAGAGCAATGAAGCAGCCTGGTAGGTGGGGGGCATTCTGGCACTGTCAAAATTGCAAGCTAAAACCCAAAAGCAGTAATGAGGCCAAGAAAGAGGAAATTTCTAATGGTCCACAGCTCTCCAGACAGCAGAGAAAGGGCTAATACAGCCAGTCATCAAACAAAATCCAGCAATGAGAGAGACATATCAAAAACATGGCTATTTAAAATCCTAAAACCACACAGCAGATAGTTCACCAGCCACAATTTTCAGATAGTTTGGCATTTTAGAGACAGATTTGTTGCAACTTAAACAGAAGGTCTTGACTCTTTGTGTCAGACAGTAAGCAAGCTTGTTTCACCTGTGTTAGGCAGAAGATCCAAGCAGATGTTTCATACCTCAAAAATCTAAGAGTATTTGTCTAATTTTGATGCCATTTCTACAGCCATTCTGTGAAATGGGTAGAATGACATTAACCTACATTTGTCCATGGTTCCTACATCCAAGTATGGCTTCCAGGTATAAGAAAATGGAAATAGATTTTTCTTTTAATGGGCCATAATTTGTTCTTTTTGATTTTTAATTCTTAAACTTGAAAAGTGAGTGCACATTTTTCCCTGCAAATACTTTCATGTGAGGCTTAGCCAGAGTGATCTTTACTCTGGATATATTAAAAAAATAGAAAAATCTCTGGCTTTCCTCTGGACTAAAAAAACCCCATCTGTTTTTCCCTTCCATTGTACTTTAGGAAAAAGTCATTAATGTGAGTTATAAGTTAAAAATCATCTCTGACCATAATCAGAGCAATTCTACTGCATCTATATTACAAAACCATCTCTTCATGTGGGACACCAGCTCATGTTTCCTAACGTGGAATACCAGCTCATGTTTCCTAACATTGATATCTAATTTTGAGTCCTGCACCTAATCATCAATAGAAAAGATAGAACATCTACTCAAAGACATGAAATGAGGAGCAGATCAGCTAAGGCAGACCTGTCTTTAGAACTGTTAATGTAGAAAGTAGCATCATATCCAGGTATTCTTGCATCTTCTTCCTTCTTCTTCACAATCCCTAAATACCTACTTGCATTTATTTGCAACTGGTCCAACTGAAAATAAGCTCTGGTTTGAAACCAGGTGAAAGTGCAAATGCATATTCTTAGCTCCAGAGCAGAATACTAAAATCTGGTATTCTTGATGCCTGAAGTGGCCACCTAAAAACAGAGACTAGACAGGAATAAGGGAATAAAGGTAAGTATTTATTCAAAGGGCCTTCAAAGGTACACCCCGGGGAGCCAGAAGCTACTGCCAAGATGGACCCTAAGATGGATGGCAGGTCACAAGATCTTCACACTTTTATAAGCTTAGTTCATTTGCATATCTGGGTTAATTCTCCAATTAAAGCTTCAGTTAATGATGTAATTTCCCCAAGCTTGCTCTCCCTTTAGAGGTTTTTGGTTTATACTTTTTGGGCCTAGGATGGACTGAGTGTCCTTGGAGAGCAGGCCTGGAGAGGCTTTGTTATGTCTACCTACCACGAGAGAGCAGAAGTTAACAGGCTACAAGAAACTTCAGAGTTACACACTAGGCAGTACAGGATTTGAAAATTATCATAGTTAAAACCTAAGGCATCATCCTGAATACTCTTTACCATAATCAATCAGGGTAAAAAGAATGTGTTTATGCCTGGAAAGTGATTTCCTAAGAAAAGTTTATTTCCTACAGGAATCAAGCAATACAGAAGTCAAGCAGTAAACTGTGCAGTTTCCTACTTGCCTTTGAGATCACTGCCAAGTACAGTCCGAAGCATAAAGGGATAAAGTTGATATAAGCAGGTTAGATGAAAGAACAGAACTGCAGACTAGGATGTATTTATGGCTGTAGAACACAGTATTTCTGCTAAGGAGACCATCTATAGCACATCTACCCTAATAGTTTCCAGCACAAGGTACAAGAAAGTAGAGGTACTGAATGAGGTTGCTGTGATTGCAGCTGACTTCAATGTGCCCAACTTGAGAGAGAGTTCTCTTCTAAATCCAGCTGCAGGTCTGGCTGCACCTTGCTGCTCCTCCTACGGCTAACACAGAGCACAACCGGAGAACGGGAAAGTTTTTGTGGTCTGACAAGCTGCTGTAATTCCATGAACATTCCTCTACACCTGAAACTATAATTGTTGACTCTTAAAAAAGTTAATTTCATTTTTTGCTAGACTATCTGTAAGAGACCTTTCCTAATACAATATTTTTCATCCATATGAATGTCCAGGCTAATTTCTTTCATGTGAAGATTTACCTTTATTCAATGACAATAAATAGTTGTATTTCAATGAATTCACACAGGGTAAATTTTTATCCAGACTCAACATGCAATGGTTAAAATTTGTCCCCATTTGAACTCTATTTTTACTTCCTAAACTGCACTTTGAATAAAGTTTAATAATACATGTTCACCTGAAACTCAGCAGCCACTGTTATGAAAACCATTTTTTTATGTTGGAAGATTCCTGTAAATAGTCTGTATTTTTTTGTGGAACTAGATATACTAATACCACAGTTCTGAGATTCTGAAACTGAAATGGATCGGGAGATCATTAACTGTGTTTGCAAGAAAGATGCCTGTGAGGGTTCTCAAGCTCAGAAATAAATCTTGAAGATGACACCTGCTATGCATATTTCAGTAAATGCCATTCAAAGAAGCAAAACTAATACTTAAGACAGAAAAAAGGCACATTTCTCTAAGTTACTTAGCAATTTCTTCAACCACCCCAGCAGTGTTTGTAGCATATCATCAGAGATATAACTCATAATGTAGCTAGAAAAATAGTATCAGTTCTCTGAGGAGAAGTAAGGGAAGTGATTAAGATCAGCTGGAATGAGAGCAATTATAGAGTAAGGCAGCAAATAGATTTAGGACTCAAAAGCATATAAGAAGCTACTATATCCTAATGCAGAAAGATTTTCATCAGTCTTAGCTGGAGAAGTCTAAATTGCACATAGCAATGATGCATTTTTCAAATTATCCTAAATGAAGGCTTCTATAACTTCTCTATGACACCATGTGGACATGAAGTCCATTGCACCATGAAGACAAAATATACTCTTGTATTTCTCAATACAACATGACAGCAGCTCTAATCTTTCAGTAAAAGAAGTCATAATGAAGCTTGTTCAGTAGAAGGGATGTTTAATTGAATATGTGAGACCTTCAGATAAGAAACTTTTAAATCAAATTATGCAGAATATTAGACCCAGGATAATGCAAATCAACGTTATTTCTTGAAGGACTAGAAACAGATATTTTGAAGAGGAAGGACAATGTGAAGCACTTGCTCTCTCGCCTTGACCAAAAGGATACTAGAAAAAGCTGCAGCCTTTATGTTTAGGGCAATGAAAGCTTTTTCTTGCTCCCCGAGGAAGAATAAGGGTTTCGCATTTAGGAAGGCAGGAAAGGAAAAAAGAAATCTTAAAATGCAGCACTGCAAATACAGGGAAAGATTTATTTAACATGGTGCCTCTAGCACCCAGGTTCTGGGCTTGACAAATGAAGGCATCCTTCCAGTCCTATGTCCCTAGATGCTACAGATTGCTTGTTTGCAAAAATAAAATCGCTGCTGCAGAAACATGTGAGCCTATGAAGTTGCTAAGGGACCTGTAGAAGCTTGGTTCCAGTGTTAGAATTATGTAATACAGAGTTGACTTTGAAAACATTTATCACATGATTGTGAAATCTATCACATGGATCTTAACTCTGCATTCAATTACATAGTGTATGAGCCTGCAAAAGCTTGTAAAAAACCAAATTTCTGACATTATCCAGCAAAACAATATATTCATTTCCAAATAAACGAAAAGGACAAAAAGCAAAAACCTGATTTTGTGTTTACAGCTAATGTAACAGAAGTCCTTCACATCAATACATGCACGCTCAATGTGAAATGAAAAATCACAAATCTTATGGCAATTTATCATCTGCCTGCTTTGCATAAAAAACTAATTGCCTCTCCCCAGCAGCTTGGCCTGGCCAATGATATTGGGCAGGAAAAATCTTTTTGGTACAGTTGGGCATGTATCCCCACTGAGTTTACATGGAAACCCTACAGTACAGTATGTTCAGGTGCCTAGGGTCTCTCAGTAAAAAAAGCAAAACAAAACAAAACATGAAACAGTGTCTATTTTAATCTCTAAACCATGTAGCTATGAAATCAAAATGAAATAATTTCATTGTGTGTGAAACTGTCCCAGTGAAAGAGACTGTAGAATGGATAGCAATCTGAGGTGCAATTTTCCATTGCATATGTTTTTCAAAGATAAACATCTGATGAGAACAGTTTGCTGTTAGTAAGTGAAAATAAGAACCAGAACTAATAGAGTAACTGCCAGCAGCTTCCAGATCATTAACTATTGTTTATTTCTCCTCATGTTCAGACATCAGACTGTAGTGATGGAAGATACAGTCATTAATTTGGGAGTGATTTCAAGATGTTCCCATAAACACTGAATCAGGATACTGGCAAGCTGCCTATGAAAACTTGCTGCCAAGAACCTTTTTTTTTTTTTTTTGAGTAGTGATTTTTATTGTTGCCATTATTTTCTGCTTTCTAGTCACTGCAATAGACCAACTATGGATAGATCATCAGTTTATACAAAGACTTTTTATACTTTGTTCTGCAGTTACAGATGGTTTTTGCCTTTATTATGAAAAAACCCTTTAAAAAGTTGCATCATAAAGCATCAATTATTCTGTTCCTGACCTCTCTCATAGCAGCCAAAAAGGAAAATGTGTTTTTTCTTACTTAACAGATGCCTATTAAAGTGACAGGTGAGCTGTCTGAAATAATTAATCTGAAAGATTTCAGAGAAAGTATGTCTGCCCTCCCTCACAATCACATGTTTACAGAGTCTATCCTACTTTAAAAAATAATTTAAAAAAAGAAATAATTTTTCTCTCTGACAATACTTGAGTAGGAAAACAGTGAAAATGCAATAATATAATGAGAAATTTCTGCAAACAACATCCTAAGCATGAACTACTAATAGGATCATAAAGGATACATTTGAAATATAGGAGCTCCATATTCTTACATATACATATATATACTCTCCTGGACAAGCCCAGAGTAAATGGCAGAACTGCCACTGTTCAAGACTGAAATATTTCATCCCTCCTGAGAGCCTGAATGCTAGCCAGAATTTTTAGTTTTCATGATTATTATGTAACAGTTAGCTGGTGCATGAAAGCATCAGAAAACCAAGAATTTATTCTGAATCTTGCTACAGTTGCACGGATGTCACATTTAGTGCATCATGAAGCTATTGCTAATTGATGTACATGGTGACAGGCAAAAGCAAACCTTAATAACAGCTTGTAGACTCTCCTGAAGAACAAAAAAATTTGAACAAATTATTTGAAGTTTACAAGTTTACACAATAATTTTATGGCACCATTGATTATTTCAAACACTGGGCATCACTGTCAAAGGGCACATCTGATATGTGTTTTTTGTCTAGCCAGAGGAGGGATAATTAAGATAAATCCAGACTTCTACTGCTGAGTTAAAGAATCTTATAGTATATATCACACAGTCTCAAGGAAGTCAAAGTTGATGGCTTTAAATGCCAAACAATTATTTCTTTTTGCTGATTTAGGAATAATCAAGAACAACAATCCTCTAGTGTTCTTTTGGCCTGGACATAACAGAATAAAATGTGGAACAGTAATACAAGACAGATCAAATAAACTCCTTTATAATATTGTGATTAATTTTAGATTTCCTTCATAAAACCATAGTTATGTCTTCAGTCTATTTCTGGATCAATAAACAAAGAAGAAACCAAGTTTCTGATCTGATAACTGTGTTTTTATTGAAAAAGCATGAATTAGAAAACAGAAACCTTTAAATACTAAAAAATGCCCTAGGTTAGGAATGTCCAGCCCTATTAATCCTACACGCCACATCCTAAACCCCAAGAACTTTCCATAATATGTACTTCATACCACAAAGAACTCAGTGGATAAGGAACTCAAGGAGCTGTTCCTGTGCCAGAAACAACACTGCTTCCGCCATAATTCCTCCATTTCACTGCAGGATGGGAATGAGCTAAAGCACAAGTAGGCTCAAGTGTGTCTTAGATCTACCACCCTGAGCAGGCCAGGATGAACACTTCCTCAGACACTAGGTCCAGAAGAGGCAGCCACTCAGCCCACAGGGTGATTGCACCGCACAGCAGCCTGGAGCTGGCGGGCACCCTGTAGCTGGCCGAGAGTAAGCTTCATCTCAAGAAGTGTTCAGAAGGTTGCCCTATTTTCCCTCCTAGGCTTCCTTTTAAAAGGGATTTGCTTTCAGGAACACAAAAGACTTTGAAGAATGATCTTGAAGCTGCGGTCAAACTAATTAAAGGCTGTTTAACTGTGAACAAGAATAACACAGCTTGACCACATTAATGGCACCTATTCCTCTGGTTCTCCCATAATTTCCCCTGTCATTAGTCTTAAGAGGTGCTCCTTGTGTGAGCTACTGTCATGGGTTAGCTACCATAGTCCCGGAAGTGATGTTCTCATAAAGGAGGGCTTACAGCTTTCCCCATGACCTGACAGAACCTACCAGCTGGCCAGTTTGAATATGGACAATTCTTTAAGCCACTTAAAGGTGTGACCACCTCTGTGATCCACACTTAAGAATAGACAACTCCCCCCCACAGCTCTCTCGTTTCCGGCGCTGGCACAGGTGGCTGCGGGCCCCGTGTGGGGGCCAGGCCGGGCCAGGCCACGGCCATCCTGGAGCCATGGACCTGTTCCAGCCATGGAACCCCCCCACAGCCCTGCTGTGGGCAGCCGGAGCGGCTCAGCTCCCCCCCCCCCCCCCCCAGAGATGGGTGAAGAAAACTTTTGTTTCTGAACGGCTCAACCTTAAAATTGTACCCCAAAAACCTTCAAGAGTGGACCCTCAAAAGCAGTTGTGGGAAAAGCTGCAAGTCGGGGGAAGGGATTCACATGCAAGCAGAGAGACTCCTCTTCCTAAATGGACTGAACAATATTTGGAAGTGGGTGGCTGGCTCATTGTGATAATGTGTTCATAGCATGAGCAAGAAGAGACTTCTCTTTCTAAATGGACTAAACAAGGTTATTATGGCAGTGGTAAACAGACTGAACATCTTAAGGGTTGTCTTTTTACATTGTCAGGGGGAGAAGGGAGGAAGGTGGGGGGAGGAGAAGAGTTCTGAAGGTGTGGTATAATTTTTTTTCCCTTCTTTTAGGTCTGTTAATAAACTTCTTTATATTCTTTCGAAGTTGGTGCCTGCTTTGCGTTTCTCCTAATTCTTACCTCACAGAAGATAAACAGTAATGAGTATTTTGGGCCAAACCACTACACTAAATTGGTGTTTCTGCCCGGTTACAGAACCAAACCTGCTACAGTTACAAACAAGAATTTGCAGCCCTAATTGATCCTGCATCATTACAGGCTACCACACGTATCAGGCTCCGGGCCAGACTCAGAATGGGGGACAGGAAGGTCTGAAGTAAAACATGCAGCCCACCAGGGCACTTGAAGAATGGGTACACAATGAACAGAAATGCAATAAGCCCAGCACAGCAAGAACAAACTCAATGTGTCCATGTGTGAGGAGAAAGGGTATTGCAGCAAAAATTAAGCTAGAAGATCCTGGTCGGATGTTGCTGTTTCCTAACATTGGTCTCTGAAAGATTTAAGTATCTTGCTAT
Organism: Coloeus monedula; assembly: GCF_965178545.1. Classification (NCBI taxonomy): domain Eukaryota; kingdom Metazoa; phylum Chordata; class Aves; order Passeriformes; family Corvidae; genus Coloeus; species Coloeus monedula. The sequence continues at coordinate 27,818,348 of NC_138782.1, read as the reverse complement.
GTATCCAGAGGCATTAGTTTAATACTTGGTCAGAACTTTGTCTGAACCTTCCTACTGCTGACCCAAGTAGGGAGGCAAGGGCTTGTGGGTATCATAATGCAGACATACATTCCTGTATGAAATTATCTGCAGAAACTGAGGTAGCTTAGCCATGGCAGGCTACCAGATTACAGAAACTTAGACAAAACTTGGCTTGCAAACCTTTTGTGACTAATTAACCTACTACCACACTTCCGGTTTTCTAAGCTGTTAGTCAAGATTATAGGAGTGTGAAAATAAAGAATCTTTACAAGATGTCCAGAAATTCAGTGAAATTCTTATTTTATCACTACTTGCTAAAAAGAAGCCAAAGTCATGACAGGTAAAACCAATGCTAATGTTTAACCTGAAATACAGAAAGGAATAAAATTCAGATTTATCTCATCTTCTATTTTTTTCCAAAGAATCTTCTGCAAGAGCTCTCCAGCAGACAGTATTAAGACATGCATAGCAACAGAAATACAACAATCATAACACACTGGTCCAGCAGAGCTGTCTGATCATGTCTGGAAATGACCACTTTTAGCTGGCAGGAAGACCTTTAAACACAATACAAAGTGATTATTTTTATTATGGAATTAGTTATACCAGCAAATGGTTAGAAGCAGCTATTAGCACCTCAGCTTTCTTATGTAACTTTGCTTTCTCAAGTGTATTATCACATTCTTTTTAGTAGTCTTCTATCATAGGACATACAAACAGATTACACTTCCCAAGGACTTCAAGTTTGCTGCTGTAGTATTTATAAAGACTTTCTGAAGAACACAAATGAGTACGGACATTCTTTCAATCATTATTCTGAGATCTACAGGAGATAAATGGTTTTAATGAAGTTCTCCAAACCACCTTCTAGAATTAACTACTGGCCTCAGAGGAATGCACTGAAAATTATTTGCCACAAATATTTATCTTTATAGCGCATCCTAATTGGTAACAACCTAAATGTTTGCTGCAGAATTCTTACAAGAAAAGGACAAGCAGATCACAGAATTTGCCAATACTGTTTAAAAACAAAGCAACTTTGAACATACGGAATTTACAGGAAAACTTAAATTAAGCAAGATAAAGCTTAAATATATAGACCTACACCTTTGCCAAGCATCCAGAATTACAGTAATTTTTGTAGAAAAATGTTTGGAAGTTGCTGGGGTTACTGGGCTTACTTTTGAAACTACTTTAGTTTTGTTTTTCATTTGAATTCAATTCTAAAATGATGTTAAAATCTCAAAGGATGTTTTGCATTTGTATGAAGTTAAGCATTTCATGGACATATTATGCCCACAGCAAATTTCAGAGTTAATTCTGATGGAAAAAAACTGATTCTGAGAAGAGAAATTGCTCAGGATTTGTAAGAAAGAAATAAGAAAAAAAAATTTTTTTTGATTTTACTTGCAAATCAATTGTAAAAATGTGACCAATTGCACATGAGTTACTTATAATATTTTTTTTCTCTTAGTAAGCCTTAATTCCCATTTAATTAATAAAATTTTAATTATTTTTCATTTACACACACACAGATCTCAACTGTATATATAAATGCAGACATATATACACACACCACCATATTTTATGCATCCTGATACGATTAAATGTGAGTATTGTTTGACTATGATGCAAAAACAAATAAGATAATTTAGGCTATTATGATAAGGCTTCCGTTCTATTGCAAGCATGGCCTTTTTTTCTTTGGTTGATTGGGGATTTTTTCACCTTTTCCTTTTCTCTCTAGTATTCTGGGATTTTCCTTTTGACACAGCTACAACTTTGGATGTGAATATCCTTTTTATTTCCACAACCAGATCAGACTTGAATGCTTTCAAATTTCCTCAAGTTTTCTAATTACAGACATTTTTACTAAGGGTTTTTTTGTTTTGTTTTGTTTTTTTGATCTAACTTTCTACTTTGCTCCCCATTCAGGAATCGGAATTCCTTCTTAATTTAAGCCCTTCACAAATTATGATTATCCTAAAATACAACTAAATCCATGCTGCATGATGTGATTTCAGTACCTGAAATCACTGGATATACCTTTTTTCCCCTTCCGTTGCAGTGCAAGTCAGAAAGCAGAAAAAGCAGTTTCCTTCTAACAACAAACAGTTCAACTTGCAATCCATCTTTTTTAATGTCTTTTCTTTTTTTGCCTAGAACTCTGTCCAGACTAATTTTCTCCATTCAAGGTGAAATTTAGAAGCCAAGAAGTAATCTTTTCCATTGAAAACTGTCCTTGAACTTTTTGTAATTGAACTTCAGGTCTAAAATAGGAAAAAAAATTCCAAAAGGAAGAGAGGACACTTTTTAAAATAGTCTGAACGTAAAAACAACTCCCTCTACACATTGCATTAATTGTCCAATTCTCAGGAGAAAAATATAAGCTACACAGAGAGATGCAGTATCTAAAGACCTTCAAAAAAAGTATCTAGAGCAGTGCTGTTACAATAATCAAAAGAAAAAATTACTCAACTAAACATATTTTATAACATAGCTAATGACAAATACAGTAGAAATAAACGAGGTGCCAGCACTGCTTAATCAGAAACACACTGTGCAGTACCCGGTAGGATTTTAACATATTTATTAGAGGAAAACTTTCAGGTTAACCTAAAAATCCTCAGAGGCAGCATTATCCCCTAAAGGTTTTATGTTATTGTCTTCTCATTATAGTTCTTCATTAGCCTATAAGAGCTCCCAAGGCACTAAATACCTAAAGAAAATCAGCATAGAAAAATAAGAAACCGCGTAGTAATGGAATCCAAGTTGTGGATGCAATGCTCAAATTAAAGAAAATGAGAAGAATTTGGAGGAGTCATTCAACTCCAACAATACCAGTCACTGTTGAATTTCAGCATATTTATCTATAGTATCTACCTCTGGTGGCATGGCTCTTCAACACCATATACATAGTACCATGTTGTTGATTTTAGGTTTCATTCAGGGGTATTTTCTCTTAGTGTATGAACTTTAGTTTTCCAGATCCTTTTCAGAAAACCTTCAGTGGAGGCTGAGAGAATTCAAGAGGCTCTTCCCACTGCATTCTGTTTAAGCTCAGTCAACTATGATGGAAGACAAGTCTTTCTGCAAAAAGACTTTTACAATTGTCATTTGACATTACCAATAACACTGAGATATTTACTTTCCTTTGGTAAAGTGACTGTTCTGAACACTATTAGCTGATTATTCAACAAGGAGAAATTTGTGATGAAAGAGACTCAGAAGAAGAGATATTCTTTTAATTGCCTTTTCATATCTATTGATAAATTACAGGGTTTTTTCTCATTCAAAGCAACACAAGTTACATGCCACATCAGGAATGAGAGCTTACTTCAAAATATTCTGTGTATGACAAACACTTAGAAGGACCTGTCTTCAAGTCAGCTTGCTTCATGCTATTTCAGCATCAGGGCAAAAGAAGTGTTATTTTGTGTTTCTCGTTCTTGCAATACATATGCTTTTTGACGTAGTGACAATACCGTAAGCTAACTGAAAACTCCCTGGATTCTGCATTCCACTCCTTGGAAAAAGTCAGAGAAAAAGCTAACAACACTTAAATGTATCAAGAGAAGAACAGCTCCATTCCTCTTTTGACCCTGTGAAAGGACAGAATGGCTATAAATTGCCAGATATGTACCCTATTTTCAATTAAAATAAAATCATTCTGTGGTTCAGAAATAAATGTTTCTGTATTTATTGATATAAATGTAAAGAATAAAAATCAATATTCATTTATTTATAGCAGTCTGCTCTTGAAGAAATTTTGAAAAAGATTCAGTAAAATGAGTGAAGTAATCCTAAATCACTAACAAAAATAATTTGTTATCTTTCTAAAACTCCAGAATTTTTAACCTGGCTTATGAAAAAAACCTCCAAAATATTTCATAGCAAAGAGTTTCAGAGTATAAGCAAGCCCACAGAAAAGATCAAGGAGTTTCTAGAAGAACTAATATATGGAACAATGCATTTCCATTTTATTTGGAATTTTACAAAAGAAATTGTTTGCAGACTTTTGCTGTTAAATTGTGACACAAAGTGTGAAACCGTGTGCTGCCAGGACTTTTGAGCATCAACTTCAAAATTCAAATTGAGGTCCAAGTATTTGTCAAATTGGTTTCATAGGACCCAATTAAAACAAAAAAACCCCACAACACAATTTCTGTAGCTGCATTCCTCAAACCAGGGATAACACAAGCAATCAGGTGTCTTAGGGCCAACCATTCCCAGTTTATGTAGTGTCACAGCAACACCCACACACCAAAAAATGACTGGTTTTAGTAAATTTTACTTAAAGTTTATCTATGAAGCACTTTCAGATTCCATGAAAACCATTTCTGTGGTACCACCAGACATCAGGAAAATCTTTTTCCCTTCATGTTAAGCCACTATAAGAGCCAATAATTCAGTCCTCATAGGAAATGCATTCAGATACAGTATTTGTGTCCTTGTTATGGCATATCACAGTAGCTTAAGTGTATTAAACTCTGACTTAGCCCCTGCTCTTACATGCTGGCATGAAAAGGCAATTTTGACCAACGACATTGAAATATAGAAAATTCCAAAAAAAGGAACAGTAACACACAGCATGAACTGTTACATAAATTTACCAGTAATATTTACTCCTTTCTCAAAGGAAGTTTTTCCCCATGAAACCATAACTACTACTGTCTGAGCTTGAGAAAAAAGAATCACAACAACCTTCTCAGCAACACAGGCAGGAGTGAAATTGGGCAGCTCCAGATCTCAAGAGAGAATATTTTATCTGAGGACTATATCAAGCCAAGGTTTCTTCCCAGAGAGGAGCTCTAATATATGTACCTAATCATGGTACTACAATACATTTTTTGAATTATCAAGAAAAAATGCAATTCTATCAGGGTTAGACATAGTCAAGGTATTAATACTAGAGAGGATAACTGCATGCCAGCAGCAGCATTTTGCCCCAAAATAGGCTTAGGTGCAAAGCTCTGTCTAATGTGGCAGAGACTGGGCTGACTTGGCACCACTTGAGAAGTAAGTTAGCTCTCTTTAGAAGAAAAGATTTATAAATATCAAAAACCCATAGTCACTAGAGTTGAACAAAAATCTCTACTATTACCTGAAGCAAGGTCAAGACCACTGTGGAAAAGTTCTAAGATTGTAACATGAAGTTGCCAAAACACCTCATCTGTCACACTGGTTGTTCATGTTTGTTTATATTATGATTTGGCAAAGCTGGTCTAGTCATATAAGTACTTCCAGTATTTCCTCCATAGTGGGTAACTCAATAACAACTTCAGAGTTACGGTAGCAACTTAGGTGAGTTCTTGGCTCCTGCCTGAGAAATGGCAGAGTTTTCCTCTCCCTGGTGTTTTGAACCTGGCACATCATTAGAAAACACCACCAATTTCCTTCACACACTTAGGTTTTGTAGTACTTTGCCATAAAACTTTTCCTGCCTCAACAGCACCTAATCTTGCTGTTCAGTTCTATGTTTATCTGCAAATATTAAATATTCCTGTTTAACAGTTTTGAAAAAATAATATTTTCCAACAGCATCTCTGCATTCTATTGCTTCTTTAAAAATGGAGGAGCAAAACCCCTATTTTCAAAGATCCGTTTTCTCCAGTAGTGTTCTTTACCGTTGTCCTTATTTATCAAGGTAATCACTATTTTTGCTTCTCACCCTCCAAGTCACGTTCCTTGGCCATATACCATTATTTGAACTTTTTCCCAGGATGTTTGGTGAAACATACACAAGGATTTTTGAGCAAGTTTTTGTCCTCTGCAAAATCTTCTGAGTAGAAAGGATGATTAAGTATATTCTCGTATTTTATTGTCTTTTTTTCCAAAATGTGTTGCTTTCTTAAAAATTCATAAGAATGATTCTCTGGAATACTTTTAAAAAGACAGATTGCAACTCCCAAAGCAGTTATTGACATTTTTAAATATGGTTTTAGTTTAGATCTTGCCTAAGTCCTTAATTTGGTTCCTCAAACCCTAATTGGGCAACATTTTCCTCAATCAGCTAAACAAGAATGCAATGTGTTTCTTATATGATTAAGAATGCTTCCATCCCCTCCCTAAAGGCTGTAATTAACTAATGCAAATATGACTTCATCATGTTGTCATCTCTATGACACCCGGATAATGCAAAGAGACTCCAGCATGAAAATCATAGCTCTAGTCTGAGACCAAACCATGGCCACCCCATTACTTACACACAAGCACTCACCCAGCGGGCCTTGGGTGTGAAGGACTAAGCTTTAGGAAAATGCAATATCCACGGCTCCATTCCGACCTGCCTCTTCAATCCAAGGGAGCCTCCCCACCTGCCCAGATATCAGGTAAATTTCTGAACCTCAGTACCAAGGCAGTCTTTTATCTCAAAAGGATGGAGCTGCACATGTTGGTAACAAGCAGGGCAGGGAGCCAGGAAACCAGAACACCTACACTCTTCCACACAATTCAACGAGAGAATTGGGAGTTGGCATGGAAAAATTGTGTGTTAGGAGGCTGTTAGTTCCTCTTCTGCCTTAGGCAATCAGGAGAAGCCAATGAAATTAATTAGTCCAAGCTTAGCTAACCATTTGAGGACTAGAAACCAAATAGAATTTTAGGGCTGTGCTTAAGCCTGGTACTTAACAGTGACTCTGAGATCCTCTAAAAGCAGGAGAGTTTTGCTGTAGAGAACTGGAAGCTATGAAGTATGGGGTAGCTAATTTTGAACATGAGAATATTTGAGGATTCAATGGAGATGATGTTTCTTGTAGCAACTGCATTTTGCAGCACTTACTTCTGCAGGAGAACATACATTCTATTGACTGTAACAGGAATTTAGAAAAATCATGCTCTGACTTTTTCACCTAATATCAGAGGCCTGGAGTGGACTGTAGAGATTCCTTCTTTTGGATGTATTATAGTACTTAATACTGGAATATATTTTATAGCCATCCTTCATGATAAAGCAGACGGGAATACTACTCTGCTTTTTACTGTGATAATTCCACTAAAACTGTGCCTGCAACTTTTAGAAAAATATGTTGATAATGAACTGGCTGCCCCAGACTTAGTATCTTGTTTCTCTTAGCTGAACAGTCAGAACCTTAATTCTTAACAAGCAATTTATAGGGGTGTGTGGTGGATTACCATAATATGAGACAGAACCACTTATAATTAAAACTCTATTGTCCAGGGAGAAAAAAAAATACAATTGTGCCTTGTCACAGATTTCAAATAAACACATTTTTGAAATGTTCCCAGGTTTTCTGTTTGGAATGTTTTATCTCTTCCTGAGTGTTCAAGACTACTGATGTATTTTACACTGTTTATGGTAGGTTAAAACCAGAGCTAGTTTAGTTTGCATACTTCAAAGTCACTTTTTAAATTTACTCACTCTGACTTTGGCAGACAAAATAAAGGACTAGAGTAAACAGAGCACACACACATCCTCCCTCTCCTTACTACCCACTAAAAAAAAAGTAGCATTCCACTTTCTTTCTCCCCATTCTTACATTTCCAATGAGTTGAGCTTGTGTCTGCCATTATAGAAACACAGCTGAGACCTGCACAACACATACTTAAATTTAACACATTCCCATGGCAGTAATGAACAAAGCAGTCCTTCCCTTCAGGAAAATCCTGGACTTGCACTCCCCATGTCCCAGAGCAGTATAGAATTTAGAAGAAAAACAGGAAACACATGTGGAAACCAGATAGAACTGACCAAACCTAGCTATTAAGGTAGCCCAGCCAGTAGCTATTAAATAAATAATCACATCTATCTATATTATGCCTGACTGATCCTTCCCACCCTCCACCATCTATACATACTGAAACATGCAGGCTAGGTGTATTTATCAGCTTAAATATGCAGAGGAAAGAAACAGGAGCTGGTGAAGTATGTACATACATCTTAGAGTTTCTAATTTTTCCATACATTCATGAAAAAAGAATCAATATAACCTTCACAAAGTTAAAAAAAACCTACACTTTTGATTGGCAAGAGCATGTACACATAAGCAGCTAGTGTCCGTATCTGCTCCATTAAGTATACACATGTATACATAAAAATGTATATAATCTCAGATACATATGTTCCTGTTCAGAAATCAAACAGAGTAACAGGGCAACATTTTTTTCAGTGATGGAAAAATTAGTCATAGTCATAATGATTAGTGCTGTGGTCTTTTTCCCAATCTACCTTATTCTACCATGATCTCCGATTTTCAAAACACTCTAAAAATAATCCATGTAATCTTTGGTTTCAGTGTCTCAAAGAGAATTTTACAAATGAAGATGGGACATTTTCACTGTCCTCCAATCCAACGTTATAGATACTAGATGTAACGTGATGTTGAAAAGAAAAGATTTTGTAAATATAAAAACTCTCAGCACAGAAGCTGTAAGTGATGATAAAACAAATCAGACTGTGCATGTGAGCTGAGCTCATTTTCACATAAATATTGTTTTCCCATGTGTGCTTAATGAAACAGCAAGAAAAACATTCAGGCTTTCTAATAGTGCCATCTATAAAACACAGTGGGACTCTCAGCAAAAAGGCTGCCAAGACCTTTAATATACAGGGATCTTGCAACTCTCTGTCTGTGACAAGCAACCTGCAGCATCCTGAGGTTCATATCCAGCCTTTTGGGAAAAATCAAATTCCCTTCTCTGGATTCTTGGAAAACTTGACTCTTCTCAGAAAGGAGAAGTTCAATAGATAGCTCTAAACTAACAAAATTTTAATAAAGTGGGACAAGAATGAACAATATTTACAATGACCTCCAATAAGAAGGCAACCCTTGTTTTCTCAAAATACAAATATAATAATTCAATAAATGTCTTTTTAGAGTGACCTCTATGGAAGCTGGAGCCCGCCTGAGGTTCCTTCTCAATGACTGGGTTTGGAAATCCCTCTGGGGATTGAATTGGGGAGCTCAACTGAATTTATGGTACTTTGCTATCTGCTAGCCACTTTTCTCATTATTTACTCCATAGCAATTTCAGTTTTTCTGCTAAATATGGTGACAAAAGGTTCTTGTCATATTTTCTAAATATAGTTTCCTCTTTCATATTTCAGCATTGCTTCATCCAAAAGCTTCAAGATAGGGCAGCAGAACAAGCCAGAACAAGCCAGTAGCTCAGTCCAGGACTACTTTGAATTAATGTCTTAGAAATATATTTGTCACAGAATTCCCCATAATACAAAATCTTCACTAGAAGCAGGAGATGTCTTTGGCATTGCTTCAACACAGTGAGGATGAGCTGTGGTTAACAATAAGCACAAAAGGCCCTATGAAGGAGGGAAATGAAGAATGAATTTTGACAAGAACTGGCCAAACTTTAAATTACTTTCTGCCTAAACATACAGGTTTGGAGTGAAAGAAGGGTTAAACAGTGAATCTGACAGGTTCTTTGTAACAATAAAGACATTGGTGGTACTTACTGAATGTAGAGGTACCAGCTAAATCAGTGGTGAAATGCTGCTTTACCCTGGACTCAATAATCAAGAAAAGAAGTTATGCAGAAAAAAAATAACAGAACAGTCTCACTGGCTGTAGTCAAGCCATGGCAGGAGAACAGGAGATACTTCAAATATCTTAAGTTACATTACAAGACAGGTTTGCTGGGCCTGACTTTTCCTGTATTCAACCTCTTCTAAAAATGCATAAAGCATAAAGCTTGGTCCAAGACTGTTCATCCCACAGAGCAGCATATAACAACCATCTTTCCTGTGATCAAGTTGGACTGTGAAAGCATACATTAATTATTTTTGCCTAGGGAGCCTTAAGTCCTGCTTTCATCACATAGGCAGATGGCCACCACCACCATGAATCTATAGTAATCATTTGGCTCATTGTTCTGTTTTGTTTAGGTGTTATTATTTACTTCTTTTTTCATGCCTGGGGAAGAAATACAAGAAGTGCTATAGGGAGGAAGGATAGAAATGGGCAAGAATTGTCTTCAAAGATAGTAGTTCACCTAATAAAAAAAAATTTCTTGTAAACTCAAGTCTCATAAATTCAAGTCCCTTTGGCTGTCTGTGCGCTATGACCATGAGACATATGAGCCTTGCTCTTTAATTTGAAGACTTTAAAAAAAGGTCAAATAAAAACAAACAGAAAAAGTGTAGTTTGTTGTACTGGCTCATTGCCTTAGTGGTTTGGTTGCTAAGAACAATGAAATGCTAAAAGGCCATTTATACCACAGAAATCCTTAGCACTGTCTCTGCTTTTATCTTAGTCACTGAAACAGAATGTTTAATCTACTTGCTAGAAGTAACACAGACTTTTTGAGATCCACCATAGTGACCCACCTATTTTTGGCATTATCTATGCAGCCATACACTGCATTAGAGATGCCTTATTCTCCCCATATATAGAGCAGCTGAAACAGGCACCTTTCCATTTAAAGAGGCTTGGTTAAAAGAAATTAAGAAAATGAGAAAAAAAAGAAAGAGGGAAAGAAGGAAAATAAGAAACATTGTGGCATTGTGAGCTTTGACTTAATGTGAACTTTCCTATACTCCAGTCATGAGACTTAACCAAGAACAGCCTTGGGGATATTATGATGGGAAAAGCAAAGTGTGGTGATTGCATTGGGAATATATTAGCTGGAACGCTGTCTCAGCAGCTGGCGAGCAGCCTTTTGAAAACAGCATTATTCCAAGAACTATATAAATAAACAGAGGCCTTGGGAATTTTTATCCGTCCAAAAAAATCTCTTTGCCAAGCCAACCATTACCCAAACTTTCTCTATATGTGTGCCTCACGTGGAGGGTACTTTATACAGAGTAAGAGATGTCTAATTATGCCTGCCAAATGCTTTAAGTTTGGGTTGGGCAAGGGCTAATTTGCAAAGGGGATGAAGAAGAAAAGGGTGTGGGGAAAACGGCTTTTCCAGAGGTGTAAGCTAAAGTAATTATGCAGCTAATTATTAGTGGACTTTGTCACTACTGCTGATCATCAAGAACTGTATTTTGCTTTATGTTCACAGGGCCTCAGGTGATAGTTCTTGCTACTGGGTAATTCTCACATAGCAATGCCCAGATGATAATGCATTACACTGCATCTCTACCTTACAGCTCAGAGGAGTCTACAGAACCAGAAGACTTGCTTGCTCAGCAAAGGCTGGGTCAGACCGACAACCTCAGATGAATGGATGTAGAAGGACACCAAAGATTCTCTAAGACAGCTGCTTTGTCACACCCTGGATGATGAAAACCTGCTTACTTCTTTCTGAGGCTTCCTGCTACCCCTCCCAAGTCCACCCAAAAAAAAAAAAAAAAAAAAAAGAAAAGCATTTTGCAGTATTAATTGCTATTCCTAATAAGATCTAAAATAATAATCGGCATCAATATGGATTTCTACTCATCACAAGTTGTACCAGGAAAAGCAGTACAATTACCATGAAAAGGACAGAAGCAGGCCAAAAGCACAGCTCTCCAGATGGCTGTAGCATTGCTTTGCAAATATCCAATCCTTTTTACTCTTACAGCCCAAAAGAGAAAGGTTAAATATGAAGTAATAATAGACAAGAGAAGTTAGGAACAAAAAAAATGCCACAGTGACAAAAATGCATGCAAAGTGTTTCAAGAGTATTTACCTTGATAATATATATTAACTTTTCCTTTTTTTTTTTAAACTGTTCTAGTTTTAAGTCCAGACTTTTTGTCCAGTTCCAAACTTTTTTATTGGTAGCTGAACTTTTTAGCAGTGATGTAAGTCTTCTAGGTCTAACATCTGTCAGTTTTACTGTTGACATTATTTAACCATAGAGAACAATGTAGAGGGCTCGTGATATTCATACATTTCTGTGAAACATATATTAACACCACTTACAGCTATTGACACAAATGGATAAATAATCAGCACATTCTTTTAACCAAGTCTTCCGTTAGACAATGCCATCATGACTTAATTTATAAGATGTTGGAATCAACAGGCGCTTCTATTTCAGAATTTCTAGGTACTTTCCAAAGATTAATTAATTTTTATAAAGCCCATGAGAAATTTACTCCTGCTGTACAGATGTGGAAACAGACATGGAGAAGTTAAGTGATTCGCCCAAACTCACATAGGAAATATGAATCAGTTTGAAAGAAAGAATTTGTGTCTCCTCCTTCTTTCTTTACTTTAGTTAGTTGTCAAGTAACAGTGAAGAAAGTTATACCAAAACATCACAGGGAAGCAAAAATGGAAAATAAGAAAAAAAACCTCCACAAAATATATTTTAATAAAACTATGGAAAAATGTAATCTGACCTATGCAACAATTTTTTGGTAATTCATAATGATTTATGGAAGTTCAAGGGATAACAAAACTCCCAGGGTTTGTGCATATGGAAATAATAATAAAAGTGTATCACAAAAAGCATTTCAACATTCAAAATATTTCTCATACCACAAGAACATCATTTGGAAGTCTTCATAGGATCAATCACAAAAATCAGGTGTAATTTAGTTATGCTCAGACCAGGCACAAGCAGATGAATATTTATCTGTCTCAAAACACTTTATGCTTTTATTAAAATTATATTGGTTGGACTAGAGAATTGCTCTTCATAAGTCTAGGATCTCCAGGGGCTTGAGAAAAACGGTTTGTTTAGACTTGTGCAGGTGCCATGATTCAGCACAATAACACACAGGCTGCTCAAAGGCTCTATACCAAAGAGTCCATGGCTTGGTTCCCAGTGATGCAAGCCAGATTCAAGAAACTATAAAAATGAATAGAGCAGTAAATCTCCACCCATTTAAAAAAATTATTTACCATCAAGTTTTCTTGTGATGAAACACTTTGGTGTCCAAAAATGATACTGACACCTTCAGGCTTAAATGAACAGACTACAGTTCCACAGGGTTATATAAGAAATTAGGGCAGAAGGGGAAGGGAAAAAAAAAGAAATTATATGCAGGCCAACAGGACTTGACCAATGCATAGAAGAAGCATCTGGCAGTGTGAATGAAAGCAGTGAAAAACTGATAAGAAATTATTTTTCCCAAACTGTTTCTTAGAAACCAATTCACAATTTTGACATGGCTTTCTTTTTTTTTTTATTTCTTAGTTCATTAATTTCAAACACAAAGGTTTTCACAAAGACATTCATCGCTGAAGTCAGCAGTACCACATTCAGAAGTTCATTCAAGGTACACAAGCTAAGACTTTAAACACAAATTATTATAGGGCTTTCTAAATCTACTTAAACAACAAAATCTCCAGAATGCAAAAATTCACTCTGGTATTATCATTTCCTTTATTAAGCATGCCAAGACGTGTAAGCATACACTATTTAAACGATATGGCTGACATGATGGATGATGGTCCAAGTCCCCTGCCAGCAGTCTTGGAGCATCAGCAGGTATTTCTGTAAATACTACAGTCCAACAGAATATCAGCTGCTTTTGTTTTTTTCCTCCTTTCAAAAACATTTTGATAGCTGGAAATAGCCAAATATATCACATATGAAGTACCCTATTAATCTACATGAAGATTGCTTTCCTTTGTGTTGTGGTTCAGGAATGAACCCCAATTTAGCGCTTTCACTGAGACTCTCCAAACCATGTGCCACTTGCTCACTCCTTCCCTTTCCCACCCCCATCCCCCACTGTGACTGGAGCAGAGAATTGGAGGCACAAAAGGTAAAGATCATAGGTTGAGATAAGAACAATTTACTGGAATGAGCAATGAGATAAGAAAATGAACACGAGCAATATTAATAACAAAAGTGTACAAGAAAGAAGCGAGTGATTCACATGCAAACTGCTCAGAGCCAGCATTACCTGACTGGTCCCTCTGCCACCTGACTCAACTGAAAGGAACCCCCTTTCCTGGGAAGATACTCCCTTTCCCTTGCACCTGGCAATGACATGAGGTGGTATAGAGTAAGCATGTCCTAGCCATGCCCTGTCCTGGATACTGATAAAATTAACCCTGTCCTGGCCGGAGCCAGGACACCTTGCCACGAGACAGGTCCACCTCCCCACGTTGTCCAAGTTTTGTTCCGGGTTCCTAAGTGGTGAAGATAGCACAGATATTTACATGAAGAAGGCGAGCAGCATGAGGAAAGCAGAAGACAACCATGTCCCCTCTCTCTCCAGTATCAAAATTAACTTCATCAAGGACAGCACAGAAAGAATACATTTTATGGAAATGTATCACTCCATAATTTTCCCTAAAGGAATGGAACTGAAAAAGACAGCAATGTCACCATTAAGATATTACTAAAGGCCTTTAGATCTTTTCTTGTAGCACCACCTAGAGATCAGCTGTGTGGTGAAATTTCTATGAAGAAATTAAAACAACAGATAAACGGTCCTGTTGTTATGGACATAGAATTAAATCACTGACAGGAAGACCAAGGTCACTCTTAAAATAGCACACAAAATCAGAAAAAGCAATATTCCTCAGAAAATGTTTACAAGTCTTCCTCAGATGTTTTTTTATCTACAATCAAAGACTCCAGCAAAAACTCACAAATTTTACTTCCCCACCATGTTTGTATGCCTTTTGGCAGGTAACCCCGCATGATAAAGCTGTGTATCTGCCAGATTCATTGGCAGACACAAACAGTTCTGGATGACACTGAGCAGAAGACAAGAAAAGATGTCAACACAAAAGGAGAGGAGTATTTTAGGAAGGCAGTGCAACTACAGAACACATATTAGGTTTTGGTTTCCTGAAATACCATGAACAGCCTAGTGGCCAGGTTGACTTTTACATTCCTTGTACTTCATAGTGAACGTTGTCTAGTGATTCTTTCAACAACAAAAAAGCCCAACACCCAGAGCATTGTTCATTGTGCACATTGTCACCCCAGAACTTTTAAGAATGCAAAATGGAACATTACGAAATTCTGTGTGGTGTTTTCATATATGGTATTCACAATGCGTGCAATTTTTTTTAAGGTTTGGTGGTCCAAACTCATGTCACACAATGCCTTTGTAAGACTACCATGAATGGTGTCAGAATGATCTGGCCATCATAATAGGAAACTTTCAAAACAAAGGTAATGGCTGAGGATTTTAATCTCATTGTAAAGTAGCATGACATGACTGTTCATGAATGCTAATGAACACAAACCAGGAGCATAGCTTTACAAAATACCTATAAGCCTCTTGCAACAGAGACAAACTTAATTGCAAAACTTCTTTCTCAAGGCCCCTGCTATTGCATGCAGCAAGCTTAATCACTATCTTCATTATCTCAAATTACCATATCCCTGTGGAAACCTGTCTTCACAATGTTTTTGGTATCAAACAAAATGTCATTAAAGAGAGTTCAATGAATTAAAAAATGTTATTTAGATAGTAACTTGAAATACTATCTCTGGTACTTTCTGTCTAGAGCAGAAACACCACATGAGGTAGTGACTGTTCTACTCTCACAAGCCACAAATATTCAGTGTATGGCAAACCCAGACGTTTTGTCAGGAATTCAAACACTAACAGAAATTAGAGGGTGGAGCTTCAAATAAGAGGGAGGTGGTGAAAATTGTGGCCTGGCCCAGCAGAAAACTTAGAGAGTTCAACAAAAGGTGAAAAGCTCTGCTCCTGGGGCAGAAGCACAGGCTGCATTGGCACCTGCTGAAAAGAAGCTTGGCAGTTCCAGCAGGTGCCAACTACAAACAAAGCGACAGTGCACTTCCATGACAACGGGGAAACTGCACAGCTGGGCTACAGCAGGTGGAACACGGGCCACAGAGTAAGGGAAGACACTTTCTGCTTGTGTACAGCACTGGTGGGGCTGCAGCTGGAGAACCTCATCCATCTTGAACCCCTGCTCCAAGAAGAATAAGAGGTTTTGGAGAGGGTCCAGTAACAGGCTTCTAACATGGCCAGGAGGCTACAGCATGTGGCCTTCAAATCTAAAGTCCAAAGCTAACTAAAGCCATGACTGATTTGATGTTCATGCTTTGAGAAGGAAGTTGGACTGGATGACCTTGAAAGGTCCCAGTAAACCGACACTTCCATGAGGGTGCCAATTGATTTCTCTCTCAACATGTGATTAGAGAACATACAGCATGCAGGATAGTCATAATCACACAAAGAACAGCAGCAACAAAGCCAACTACTGAATACTGGCTATTTTGGAAAAATTGAAACATAGTTCTATACAGCAAATCAACTCATAACCAACGTGGAGTTGTTACTATTTGAGATTTGTATTTTCGAGAAAAACTCTGCTACAAAGCATGTCTGTGTCTATAAGGCCCAGCATAATCAATAATGAACACAAAGTCAAGGAACACACATCATCTGTTAACACAGCATCTAAAATGAATCCCTAAGTAATTAAAACCTCCCATGAAACATGAAGTAGCTACACACACTCCGTGGGACATATGCGTGCACACACTGTAGAATATTTCAATCAGAGACTTAAAGCTAATAGGAAATTGAGTATGAATAGAAGATCAGTTTTCTGGATTTTCTGATACTGTATTGTATAAGACAGCAATCCTACAAAATGTTCAAAAAAGTATCTAAAATTCATGAAGTTAATTTAACTCTTCTGATTGTCAATGTGTACTTGCATAGACATAGAACACCTTCATAACAGTGGGGGACAGAAACTGTGCTTCCAAGACAATTTTGGGAAAAATCTCTTCAGCTTTCTTTCATTCTTCATTCTTTCATATGCTATTCTTCAACGTGGTCTCACAGAAACATCCACGAAAGAGCTTTATATTTTTTGTGAAAAGAGTGCTTACAGAAAAACCATTCTACTGATGACACTGATTAAGGAGCACAGAAAACTGAAAACATTCTAAGAATACAACTCTATTTTCCAAGAGGTATTTAATCTCAGAATTTTATAGCTGCAAATAAATGCAAAATATATCCATCCCTATCACATACCTTCATTTGTCAACAAGAGTAGAGAAAACTACACTGGAAAACACTTATGGAATATTTGTCCCCAACGTCTTGTACAGTTTCCTCTAAGCATGAAAAATTCAAGTATATTTATGCACATCCATATCATTAATTTTGCAGCAGCTGGAGTGAGCACACAAATATTAGAAGGATCTTATGTCTTCACTTTTCTGCCTTTTCAGATTTCACCAGAACAGAAGAAATAAATTCCTTATAAACTTGTAGTTCTTGGAAGTGCAACAAAGAAAACCAAATTAAGAAACTTTGTGGTTTGTTATCAGAAGACTGGTGGAAAAGGATGAGAAATTCCTTTTCCACTCACACATACCTAAAGTACCTAAAGGAAAGTCTGAACCAATAATTTAATGAAGTAGCAGGATCACTTGTAAAAAAAATTATATAACTTCCAAATCTTTTATCCATTGTTACATGGGAGTATAAATATTATTTGTAAACTAACCAACTTTCAAAAATTTAAGTAGCATGGAGGATAATGTGAACAAACAAGATTTGACTATGAGGTTTTTCCTCATAGGAGAAACAATTTTCTTTTTTTCTTTAACTTGTCTGTATTTCAAGACATTTTAGAGTAAAACTTCCTGACTTTACCAGAAGATGAAACTTCAGAATTTACCTAGACTTACATCACTATTTACTAACTCCAGGAGAAGTCAACAGGAGCAATACAACACCACTTTAATCAACGTAGTCATCATGTATTTGGAATTACTCTTGAACAAAATTTATTTAGTCCAATTTAAGTAAGTTCTAAGATAAATCCAGTGCAGCATAGGATGATAATGATGCTGCACTGCAATCCAATAGCATTCTGATACTGCTAATGTATTACTTTATTCTACAAGTAATCTGTCATGAAAATTGGTTAAACCAAAATTGGCAGAAAAAATACCTCATTTTTATTACTTGATTTTTTTTTTTTCTCTTTTTAACAATCTTCGACACAGGTAAGGTACTAGAAGAAACATTAAAAAGTTTTGTAATTCATGGGAAGAATCTAGGAAACAAATTCTGTCCTCAGTCTAGGGTACTGTTTCAGGTATAAAAGATGAACATTTTTGGTTGGCATCTGAAATAATGGCAGTTTTGACTTGTTGGATTTATCAGGTCTAACTGTTCAAAATCAATGACTGCTCATACATAGCATGGTGCCAAAACAGAGATATAACTGCATTAACTGTATCGATACAGATATTAACTGTAGACAAATTCAGCAGATGTAAACTGGGATGGGGGGCAGGGGGGAAGGGTAGTCTATCATTATGACCATGAGTGTTCTGGGCAAAAGAGCTACGGTCTGGTTTGTCACATTCATGAAACGAAGCTCTTTGGGAACAAGGAACTACAAGGATTTCATAATCACAGAATACAAATTCTTGACTCGGCTGCAGAGCCAGCACGTCCACATTTGCTGGAAGCAAGGGCAAACCTAAGATATCGAACCACTAAGTTTCAAAAACATGGAGCTTCATGCAAAATCGAAAAAAAAAAATTGCTTTTGTCTACCTCAAGATTGAGCAGAACTAATTTCCTTTTCCAACCACGAGCTCTATAATCATTTGACCAGCTGCACTGTTTTCACAGAAAGAACACATGGAATAAGGACTAGCATTTATTGATGTAAAATGATCATAAAAATCTGTTAATACATCTTGATGGTTATTATATCCTCTAAAGTTAATTTTCCCAAATTTATAACAGTTTGTTTGAAAGTTCTTTTTACAAGCTTCTCTTGCATGAAGCTTGTCCAGAAGCCATCAAGGGCTAACCGTACAATCAAGGTTATAGAATAGAAACCTATCAAAAATCTGAACTAATGTTGTCAAGTAGAAGAAATCAAATACAGAAAATGTACTTCAAACCCAGGAGTGATTATTTATAAATTACCATTTCATGGCAAGGGTTGGTGCCTGCTGCCAGCAGCATCCTTCTGGCAGCCAGGCCACAGGGATGCAATCTAGCTGCCAGACCCTGCAGCTGCAGGGGGGTTGGAGTGGCCAAAGGAGAAGGGATCGCTGCCTCAAGGCTCAGGGAAAGCAGGTGGGCACACAGAGCTGGGCAGGTGACTGAACCAGGCAGTGCTCAGTGTCCGTGGGCACAAGGGCTGTGCCACACAGGTGCCAGTCATGTGCTGCCCATGTGCCAGTCAGTTGTTCCTCCTCCTGTATAAATTTGGACTGAGACAGATCTTTTTTATTTATATTATCTAGGGCAATGTATTTATAATACATCTTAGCCGTTTCTATCTGAAAACTTTTATAAATGCCCTTGGGGAAAGAAATCTAAAGACAGGTTGTGTTGCATTTTCAGGGGGCCTGGGGAGACAAGAGATCACAGAGAAGTCCATGGTAGTGTTTCAAATTTAGGAGTTCGGAAAAGTTAATGTAAAAAAGTAACAACCTGAGTTGGTGCACCAAACAAAAAAAAAAAAAAAAAGAAAAAAAAGAAAAAAAAAAAAAGAAAAAAAAAAGGGAAGAGCACTTAGGGCATGTTGTAAGTTATAAAAGAAAAATTCCACAAAACAGCCAAAAACAGAATGACAAAAAAAAATAAAAATCACCACCATTCAAGTTGACCCCAGCAACAAAATCAAAAATGTATAAAAGTATATAGAGAGAGCAACTCTTAAATCATGACTCTGCTACAGCATCTTTCAAATTGTGGGACTTCCTGCAGAGACACAATTCCCTATGGACATGCAGTGTAAGTGGAGAAAATCCATGCTGACCTGGAGTGTTTGCACTGTACAGGCAAGACACAGCCAATACTGAGATTCTGCCCTTGCCTAGCAGAGCACATGCAACTCCAACTCTGCCTAAGTGTGCAGAAAAGCAGACAGGAGCACTCTTCCAAAACCTATACTACCAACAAGTAAATGCCACCAGCCATTATGAGAAGCTAGGAAAGAAAGTAAAGTTGGCTGGTTTTAGAAAAAAACTACTAGTACAGCTGTACACTCAGCATAGTAAAATGGCCTGTGCCGTATAATCTGAAGAAATTACATCTGAACCTAGTTTTATTGCCTTTTTTTCAATGAAATATTTGCATATTCAAGTCCATTCCCACAGTTCTTGAAGATAAACAGCTCCTGACATCATTGTGGAGTTCTATTTTCAGAAAACTTCGTTTATTTCTAAGTGGTTTAATGTGCATCTGTTTACATAAATATTTAGATATGTGAAAGCACATCCTGCTCAAGCTGCTCTGATAAACAAAAGTCAGCTGTTATTCCTTCTTCACTCCTGACTCTGCTTGGAGCTGTGCCTGTTCCCTAGCTCTGGTTTATAATGCAGCCATTGTGCTTAGAACCAGGAGTTTATAAACACATGCTTGAAAAATGTAGTCTGGCTTTCCAGCAATATATTTCAATGGCTCTTTTATCATTAAGTTGCTCTACAGTTGGTGTGTCTCAGTGCACTAAAAGTTTACATTTCTCCACAAGGCCTGACGTGAGATATGTATTGACAGTATTAGCAAAGCTCGGAGGTGACAGGAAGAGTGAACATAGAGATGAAGAACACATTTTTATCATTTTATGCCTAAGGGTTCTCTCTACAAACTATTTCCACTGATAATAGAAACAGAGTTTATGGAATATGGGATGAAATACCTAAATACACCAGTGGCTCATCTGTCTGGCCTACAAACCTGTTGTTATTCCTGCTTAACACACAAGAAAACTTAGTACAGGAAGATGCAGGACAGATGAGGGTGAATGTTCCTGCAAGCTGAAGACCAGACTAAGAGTCAGATCTGAACTAAGCTTCCACAGTTGCCACACAGGTCTCATGTGAGTCTGGAAGTCTTAGATCCTGGGCCAGTAACATACTTAGCACATCCCACTGACTTCAGTCTCTGGCAAGACCTGAATCATGTGTGACATCCTAAATCCACTGAAATTTTTCCTGTTACTCTAGGCACTGAACGAAGCTTTTCTTTACCTCAGAAAAGACAATAGAGGTGTTATTACTTTTAAATATATGTATATATATACACCACGTGTGCGCATATGAGCATTCTCAAAAAGGATTAAGCTTTGTTTACCACCCAGAATTAAACTGGACACTTTGTTCACTGTAAATCAGCACCTGTCCAAAAAAATTTACCAGTTCTGCACAAATTCCCTGAGGTCATTGCTGCATCCATATGTAACTTCTTTTGTCAAACATATTCTAGTCACATTTTTGTATATGCCAAACTTCTGGAGGTCAGCAGTTTACAATATTTTTCTGTCCAAGAAGTTAATTATAGATCATAAGAGCCTAGAAAATGCTTCTCATACTTTATTTAAAATTAAGACCACCGTGAAACTTTTGCATTAAAAACCAGACACCTGGAAATGAGGATAGGCTATAAATACTGTTCATGTTTCTGAAAAAGGAATCCCAACTTCCACAGGAAAAGTTAAATGAATATGTATACCTAGCTCAATCTTTTCCAAAATACTCACTTTTAGATCACACTCGTTTCCTACCAGTAAAAATTGGCAAAACCGGTAATCAATGACCTAGGCAAATTCTCAGTCAGCAATGGATGAGTCTCATTACCGGTTTAGACTATACCTCCCAATTGTCCCTGCATAATGACTTGTGATGTGGAGCATGAGAACTGGATCTCTTTCAGCTGCAGTTAAACTGAGTACGCACCCCAGCCACAGGTGTACGGAGCCCATGGAACCACAGGAGAGCTAGGCTGAAGTCAATCATCTCAAAAGGCTCACACTGTTTTTTTCTGCAGTTCAATCTCTACCAGCCCTCAATATTTCTCAATGAAGACAAAGTTTTCATTGAGAAATATTGAGGGCTGGTTGAGACTGAGACTTTGAGGCTTTGCTCCAAAGAAAATGAATACAGAGCTAAGTTTACGACCTGGTTGTTTTTCCCTCTGTTTGGAACAGTTACATATACAATTAAATCAGAACAATTACTGTGGAGAGAAGAAATATTTTCCAGCTCTTCCTTTACCTTTTCAACAAACTTTTTTTTTCAAGACACAATCTTTCAAACTTCTCATTTTCATGTTCCCAAAGAACCACCACTAACAATACATCCAGGCTAATAGTATTTTTTAAAATAGTTAGAAGACAAGGCAGATGTCTTTTATTTAATACAAGTGTGGGTTTACATAATAATATTTTCTATTTGTTCCCAGTATATCCAAAAAGCTGTGTAACAGATATGAGTTATGCAAATGACTATTCAGCTTTTATTCTTTCAATCAAGTATGACAATTCAGCATAAATGCATTAGGTTAGAGGAGCTTAAACCAAACTGCAGCTATTCAACTTCATCAGTTCAAAAATGAATTTTTTTTATTAAAAAAAAAGGCAAACCCAAAGCCAAAACCTGACAAAGAAAAAAACTCACACAAACCAAAACCCAAAAATCAGTATCTTCCTGCTGCTTAAAAAGTAATATTAGAAGCAACCAAAATATGCATATGGAAGCCTTTAAAAATGAGTTTTACAATGAAAGTTAATCCTGTGACTGGTTCCGTCTGGTTTCTGACACTCCAGCAGAACATGGAGGCAGCTGCTAGGCCTATGATGTTATCTCCCTCTAAGAAGTACCTTTGAGTAGCATAAAGTCATCAAAATATTTGCCTCCCAGTTTCTTTGTACAGAGCACGGTGCTGGGGAAAAAGAAGATGTATGATAAGGAGGCTTTTATTTTTCTTCCTCCAATGCTTGCTGAGTGTTCAGCCTGACAAGGAAGAATTCTCTACATTCCCTATGTTGAGCAGCATCAAAATATTTCAGGATGATGCTCTATTTTGTTACAGGAAAAGTCAAAATAAAAGGAAGATAGATTAAAAAGATAATCATACAAGAGGTTTCCACATATGTCATCATACAGCCTTGAAAATTACACCACTGTGGTCATTCAAAAATGACTGACTTTAAGCAGGGATTAATTTATACCATCTTCCAGATGTCATGAAGCCACAATATGCCAGACATCCCCAGAAGGGTGTGGTACCAAGCACCAATATCAGCAGGTATCAGCAACAACTCACAACAAAGATGCATGTCTGAAAGGCCAGAAAGGAGGAAACCTAACAAATTGGAAATAAAGAGAACTGGAACTGCTTCCTCTCTCTTCACTGTTCACCTCTAGATCATCTGTATCATTACAGAGAAAAAGAAGAAAAAGGAAAGCCACAATGTAGGACAAGAATGTACAACATGAGAACCAGCCTAAATTGGGAAATTTCAGTTGCTGTGTTGAGGCCTGGGTCAGTTTTACCGCTTCTTCAAAAAGCAATTAATTTTCAGTCAAACTCCATATTTCTACACCAAAATATTTGCAGTCATCCTAATATCTGAAAGTTTGTTATTTGGTAACTACAACAAACACAGTATTATTTTAAGCGAGTATTTTATTTCAAAACATTTATATATGCACATGTTGATATTTTTCATTTCTAATAGAAAATGTTTCAGGCAGAAGATAATATCATTTGCCAATCAGCAACATTCCAACCCCCCGTTTTCCCTCAGTTTTCAGAATCAATGTCAAGTGAGATGTGCATCTTATAAAAGAAAGAAGTCTCAATCAGCACTTGAAGGGACCACTGAGAATCTTCTGATGAGTTCCAGATGTTTGGCCAGTGATGCACAAATGCTTGCACCATGGAAAAATCTTTCCAGGTGTTTGCAGTTTCATACATTGTTGCACAACAGGGATCATAAAGCTATTTCCATGAAGGCCGTCCCAAATCAAAGGCATGCACATGACAGGATACCCAGACTAACCATGACCATGGCAGAAACAAATAACCATCCAAGTATACCAGGACTACTACATGTTTGGTCAGAGCATGATGGACAAGAACCTTGCTGGCCCAGATGCTCTGAAGTTCATGCACAGTCCTGGCAGTACAGTTTGCATCAATAGATGAGGACTCTGGAACAAGTCAGCCTATCCAAAGACAGCCTAGTCCCAGTTGCTTGCTAACCTGAGTTTTAATTTCTAACTCAGAGGCAATATTGACTAGAGAGGCAGATGTTAGTTTGATATATATTGTATTCCACACTTCCGATTTGGTAACCTGGACCATGACTTATACCATATTTATGATCTAAATAACAGCCTCTGGAAACTCCTTAAGCTGACAGATCCAAAATTAAAGGATATTTAAATGTTTATATAAATAATATGAAATTCCAAGTTAGTCAATGCCAGAGTTTGAATCAGCATTCCCAATATTTTGACTTATTTTGCCAGTTTCCAAATGCCATCTCTAAAATGCAATGAACACTACTTACGGTGTTCAGTTCCTTCAGGTTAAAGCCATAAGCTACATATATTATTAGTTAATATTCTGAAAATTATTCTGTTTTGTCCAAATGTTTGAGATGCATGAACATTTAAAAAGGAATAAGATTATGGTTAAGTTTAGGACTTTTTCTAAATATATATACAAGAAGCAAAAAAGAAAAAAACAACACAGAGATTCAGTTTAACTACTAAGGAAATGTTTTGTTTTTAATGGATATATTCTTTTTGGCTTAAAAAAACAGATTAAAATTATGAGTCAGAAGAGCATACACCAAGTAAAAATGAAACTGGGGGAAAAGACTTGAAATTCTGACATCTGCAGTGGTCTCTTATGTAAAATGGAAGTATTTACAGCCACGTGAAATGTTTCCATTGGTTTTTTTTCTTGTTGTTTGTGCATCCCAAGTGTGATTGTTTCAGTATTGCTAAGTTACAAATCTTATAAAGATCAGAAGCAGATTTTTGCATTTATACTACAAAGGGCTAAATGCAGCAATAACAACCAGCCAGCAAACTCAAAACCCTTGAAGCTGCGTATAAGATAAACTACATAAAATAATTTAAATAAAGTACCATTCATCCTAGGCCAATAACTGATCATTCCATGCTGCAATGTACATTCAGTATTTATACAGCATTACTGCAGCTAAATATCTATAAACATATGTTGAATTCCAAATCTGACTTCCTCAGCACCAGCACATACCACTGTTCACTAGGTTTCAAGGAGGTACTTGACAAGGAATCAACTTGCCTTCCTTCAAATGTCATTTCTATTTAGACTCACTAACAGGATTTAAGCTTTTTGGTTTTTTATAGTTACCTTGCAAATCCTCTCTCCAAACTTTTAAGTCAGATTTTGGTTGTGGTTTTGTTCTTTTTTTTATTATTATTATTTGAGCACTATGCATGTGCTTGATAAGAGAACAAAACGTAGTACACAATGGTGAAACTACAAAAGAAAACAAAACCATGTGGTTTGATCCTGGTTAGAAAACTGGAAGATAGCTGTGGACAGTTGTGAGGGCAAACAGAAACATCAATGGAACGGAATTGTCTCAAGAGGATGTGGTTGTTTCTATTGCAATTAAATAAATTTGAAATGCTTCAAAGGCAGTTAGTAATCCACTTCATGATTATCTCCTAAAGACATGATCTCACATAAACTGCAAGTCATTTGCATTCTCTGAACAACTATTTTAATTACATGAGCTACGAAGTACAGTAAGGGTAATTCAAAATGAAAGTATTCCTGAATACTACATCATTCAAGCATGTTGAATTCAAAATAAGAAAGTATGAAGAAAAAAGAAAACATCAAAGATCCAAGGCATAATTTGTTTTGCTTTCCTTACTCTGTATATTTATTTGCTGACTCACAACAAATCAGTGTAATTTAATGGTACTTTTATTTTAGGAGTGTTTGAATCTGTTTGGTTCCTGCTTAAACACAAACAATCGACAATGGATCTCTCTAATTTCAAAAAGGCAACAATATCAGTTTTCTATATTGATCAATATAGGCCCAAAATGACACTAGCATTCTTCATAATTTAAAGAGCTATTAAACTCATAATCACATGATGATGATACTTATTTCTAAAGACGCTCAAAGTCATTACCTAAATCACTTTTGTTTCTTTGAAATAATTTTTAAAATGTAGATAAAGTTTTTTCCCATTGAAAAAGTACATTTTCCATGTGCTTTTATGCATAGGAGAGTATGACCAGTATATGCAACAAAATTATCAACATCTAGGAATAAGAACAAGATCACTAATTCAACACCCAAATTATTCCACTCATCAAAGTGCAGAAACTTCAGCCAACATTTTAAAATCCTTCTGTAGAACCAACTAGTTTCAGTTCAGACACATTACTTCTTCACCCCTGGCCAAGAAATTTCATCTTTATAAATTTGTAACTTTTCACAAGAAATTTCAAGTGCATCAGTTTTTGCTTGTCCTGTCTGAGACACCTCAGAAAAAAACCCCTTGATTTTTACAAGGTGCTGAGCACCTATACAGTAAAACTGAATCCTGTGTAATACTGGGGATTCCAAACTTCAGACATTTTAAGTTAATTTTTTTTTTTAAATCAGTGGTAAATTTTTCTCAGCAAACATAAAAATAACCATTTAAGAGAAAAGAAAAATTTCAGAAAAAAACTCCTTGATGTCTTTGAATGTAGGTATCTATTTTTACACTCTATTTGGCTGCAGCTCCACGAAATGTATTTTTTATGGTTTTTCAAATAATTTTTCAACCATGGTCTCTCTCTTGTTCTGGTTTACTGTGCAACTACATAACCAAATGTTGGTTTAATAACGAATAAATCAGACTTGACAATCAAAATTAACATGGTGGTTCCTCCAAAAGTCTCCCTCCAAATACAATGCTTCTATCATCTGGTAACTCTCAGGATCTTTTCAGAGATCTCTCTTATTAAAGACAGACCCTTTGAGAATGTTAGGAGCTGTGGCTGTAATGTTAATATGAGCTGAATCTGTAACAGGATTGATCAACCTCATTAAGTTCTGTGAGAAGCATTCCTAATTGTTTTAATTATCCATGTTCTCATGCACCAAATACATTAAAGCAACTATTCAGTATTTCCCCACTCATTTTCCCCCACCATATCAGCAATCCCAATACTGTGGGATAAAAACTTCATGCCATGATCCATACTTTTATGGGGTTCTAAAGCATCTTGCCTTGTTTGGTATTGCATATTTGATACAGTATTACTTATCCTGAGTGATATAGAGCATACAAGGATGTGCATCAGCCATATGTTAGCAATGGATTGATCCAGTACCTCCAAAGAACAGACCCAAACCAAACAATAAGTCTCTGATTCACTGGGAGTGTTCAAGAACATTCCAGACTTCTCATTGATACAATACAGTACCAATCAATTCAAACTGCCATCATTTTTAAAGGTAATATTTTCACAAAAAAGAAGCACCAAAACCTTAGGAAAGTATAAATATTCTTCACAAGTACTGACCATAGAAGAAAATAAAATGAGTCTGCCTCCTGAAGTAATCAAAAAATTAATGAATTATCAGGAAATAAGATGCGTATTAAGTAGTAGTTTCAAGTATTTATTGATTTTTTTTCCTTTCACATTGTACATACAAATAGGTAAATCACACCCTGTGATTTCTACTCTGACCAAACAACTACTCCTTTTATTTTTCTGGGAGGGAAAAGAGGTGCAGAAAACATGAATTCTTTAATCTATTAATTCAAATCAATAACTGTGTTGTAACTGGGCGACCTTTTATATCAGGCAAACTGAAAATTAGATGGATTTATTTCTCATGAAGTTATGGTCACTTTTCAACCCAAATTTACATTAGTAAAAATAGTATTCAATAATTGTTCCCTGTTAAATCCAAGGCAAATTGAATTCCATTAAAAAATCCACATTGAACTTTAATTAAACTATCATTTATCTTGTTAATTATAATTTGTGACAACTGCTACAAATGATAGCTATTAAAAGATATAGGAAGGAAGAAGCAAATTATTCTAAAGGATGCATTTCATAATGTATGCTGAGCAACCTTCTCTGACAATCTTGCATGAAAAAATGTCTCTCTCTGATCTTTTTTTTCCACCATAGCATCATTTTTATTATTAATTCCTCTCCCCCTTAATCCTTCTGTAACCGTTTGACCCTTTTCTTGGCATTTCAGTTAGATAGTCTCATTTATTCAAGGGTGATTTCTTTTTTTCACAAGTACTGTTGTACATTCAGATCACAGATTTAAGTGTGTACTGGTGTCCAGATTGTGTCCTTGATGTGAATTTATTGGCTGTTTTTGTTACTATTCCACACTCGGGTTGTCCTCCCTCATACATGCCGTTCTCCTCCTGTTTACCTTGGGGAGATTCCCAAGGCAGATGAGATAGGCAGGGCTCCCTCCTCCCCCAGCATATCACAACACAGATTGCAACACACCACTAACCTCCACTGCCAGTATTTCTTCAGGAGAGACAGGGCCAAATCCTTCTGCTCTCTTCAAGTACCACCACCGAGCTGATTTACAGCACACACAAAGGTCAGGAACTTACGATAGAGGGTTCTTGTTGTGATATGTACATGGACTCACCATTCAAGAACACAGAGAAAGGTTGTGTGGTGAAAACAGAATTAATTGCATTATCATATTTCACTGGGAAAGCAAAATCTGGCATGTTTGGAAGAAAAAAAAGCTGATGCATTACAGTAATATCAGCTCGTAGCATACAGGCCAAGGCTACCTCTAAAATTTCCATTACAAACTTCATCTTCCCTCTACTTTCAAGTCAGAGAAAACTTTTCAAGCAAGATTAGCACTGAACTCCTGAGCCCAATAATGTACTTTGCATAGAAGTTGTTTAACAAAATTAATTAGGAAGAAACAATAAGTTAACAAACTACCAGCCTAGAAGATATGAAAGTTACTACCTCTTTTTAAGGAAAGAAAAAAGAGAAAAAAACCTATATCTTAGTTTAGGTTTAAGCAATAGGCATATATGTTTCATTAAAAACACTTTAAAGAACTACTTAGTTGAAACTACATATGTGCATCCAAGCTACCCTACTATTTAACAAGCTATTTTACTATTCACAGCATGATACACTGCAGTGATGAAATATGGGCACCCTGCCAAATATATGTGTTCCTTAACCATGTTTAAAGACTATTTACAGATTTGAGGTCTTTTGGTATTACTGCATAACAAACATGAGATATTTGAAATTATCTTAAAAGCAACATGTTGCAAATATTCTGATGTATTACCTCCATAAATATTGCCTAGTCTTTAGTAGCAATGCTGAACATTACCCTATCAGTTATTTGGTAGTAAAATTTGGGAAAATATATTGAAAAACCCAGAGTAGGAGACTGAGGCTATGCTTTTGAAATTAATTGGGAGTTTATCTTGGAGAGTCAATATTAGTACCTTCCCTGTCCCTAGCTGTGTAACTGTACTGTGGCAGAGCCTAAGAGTGTCAGCTATTGATGAAGATCTCAGCTTGCCAGGTGCTTGACTAATAAAAGACAAAAGGCCTGCCAGTTCTGCTAAATAACTGTTAGTGTAAGCTGACAACAGTGTTAACACTTTAAAGATATTCTTGCTGGTCTAAAAATAAGCATATTTCCATGCATATTTAAAATACCTTTATCTGGAGTTAACTACCAACTGAGATATTCTCCCATTTTCATGGATTTGAAGTCTCTCAACTTCAGCAAAATCTACTTAATCTTAACTAGATTGCCTTTTCTTTCTTGCCCTGTATGAGTAAAAGTCTGTTTTGTTTACTGCTGATGAATAACCAAGTTGAGAAAACCGCTAGAGAGGAAAAAATAAGGAAATTATGACTTCTGATGCTAAGGCCAATAATATTTTAACAATTTCATCATGTGTTACATAGATTTTAAAAAATGCTGTAAATCTAAAATCATTCTCTTATTCCTTTATTTTTGCAATATACGCTTAACACATGTGAGGTCCTCATTTTCTGGTAAATCTTCATAGAAAAATCATCACATCATTTGCCTGCCCACTCATGCAAAAGTTGACAATTCAGTTGTGGGGAAAGCTTTATGAGATCTGGAAAAGAGAAAGAAATGCTATTTTTCTCCCACAAGAGATTAACTTTTCCCCCTCCAAAAAAAAAATAAAAGCATGACTTCAACAAGTTGGGTTTTTTCTCATGGATGAACTTTGAGTTACGTATGGCTTTCTTTAAAATATGTTCTTGATGTTTTTAAGTTGTGATACCAGCAAATTGTGATGAATTTGGGTAGTATAACAATAGACAATTAATGCTGGATGGAGCAATGCTTGGATAGGAAGGATGATTCTCCTAATGAGGAACATCTGAGAAGCATATAATACAAACAGGATGTTGTATATTTTCCATAGTTCTGATTACACACAAAAAAGAATTCAGCCATGCCTAAAAATATTAGGTCTTTACATAAAAGTACACGAAAGGTGCTGGGCTTCCTCCCCACCCCAGGCAGAATGAACACCTTCCTGCTATTCATTAAACCTTGTTCCCCCACTGTTTGCATAAAACAGCCTCCTACTATCATACACAGAATGACTACATAAATTTAAAGAAGAGGTATCAAAACAAAGGGTATAAGTAGGCAGTGTCCTTTTAAAATGACATGTAAAGGATAACAGATGGAATATTTAAGTTACATTTTCAAAGGGATGCTACACAACAAATTCAGTGTACTATGTAAATATCAGTAAGTAGCTTAGAAGCCATTAAAAACATAATTGCTTCATTAATTCTAACTGAAGATACCCAATTACCCTTTTTGCTACCCTCATGTCCTAAAAAATTTTACACTTCCAGTGCAAAATACCTTTTTTTTTCCTTTTCAAAATACAGCTCTGGTTCAGTCTAACCTAGGGTATTATAAATATGTGAACTTGGCAGTAAGTTGACTTTTTTGGACAAGTTAAATTATCCCCCACTGCAGCATAATTAAACTATGTCATTCAATAAAAATAAACCTAGCAGGAACTCAATGCAGTAACTGTAATTTGCCCATTCTCATGTCACCAACACGTCTCAGTCTTAGCACAAACTTATTTTTCCTTATGACTTCTTTAAAGGAGATCAAATCTGAATTTTTCAAAAGTGCTAGGCAGTTTCATGTTAGGCTACAGTCCAAGGGTTGATTCAGGCTCCTTTTGACCTTTGCAGACTATATATCTATATTGTCCAGTAATTTAACTCCCTCACTGGCTCTTGAGCCCCTCTTCACTGCCTGCACCACCAGTTCCCTCTAAGCTACTTTCTACTGCAAGCATAAAGAAGAAAATCTGGAACTTGGTAACATGGATCACTCAAGATTCCTAATATCTGGGACCTGGTAAGACCATGCCAGATTTCAGCCACATGCCTGGGTCAGTCTTTCAAAAGTTTCTGTGTAGTCTTGTCCCTTCATACACCTCATGAGCCCCTCTTGGCACACAGCAGAACCAAAATTTCTTCAAGATGGAAGTTGTTCTTTCCACTGCAGACACTTAGAACCAACAATAATTACAAGAGCATCTGTGGGAAGTTCCTTGATGGAAATACAGGCTGAGTACAAGGCAGTGAAACTGCAGCCCGTGTTATGGGGCAGAGCAGCGTGACAAGGTTGTCACTTTCTGCTCTGTCACATGTCCCAGGGGACACCTGCTTTAGCACTACAGCAACTTGCTTTCAAAATGCTATAAACATGTAGGAACATACAGAGAGATATGGAGAGTGTTTCTTCAATGGGTGGAGATGTCTCATTCTAAGTTTGATTGCTGTAGTGTTACACATATTAGATGACTTATGAAATAAAAAATTCCCATTGGTTTTGTATGCTTCCCACACATTTTTCATTGTACCTAATTATCAAAGTGTATACAAATTTGCATGAAACTTTTATAACTCTTTGGTGAACTCTTAATTCTGGGATATTTTCAGGGACTGGCCTCTCTGAACAGAGATATTATTTTGAGTAGTAAATGTAGCTTCTACTTGACTATAATGCTTTTTGCACTAAGAATGCTTGCATTTGGAGGCCAAGTCTAGTCCCAGTTGAGAGCACCAACAAAACCACCAAGTGTTTCAACAGATTTTGCAACAGACTGCAAATTCAAATGACAATTTCTTTTTTCAACTGAATCTATTTCAAAATAATTTGAAATAATCTCTGCTGTTCAGAGCTTTAACTAAGTTTACAGATTCACAAGTTTTATTTTTCTGGGAATTTAGATTTGTCTTCTGAAGTCTCTGGCAGATCGCTTTGTACAACTTCAAGCTAGTTAACTCATGTTTAAGGCCTTTCCAGTCACAGTTCTCTCCTGTGTATTTTCCTGATAAAGCAGAGCAGAGCTTCAGCTAACAAATAATTGGCTAAAAAACCCCAAAAGCAAACAAAAAGAAAACCCTTGAAACTCCTTGAATTAAGATGGTAAGATATCTGGAAGCAATGAGGAAAATGATACAGTAGAGAAAGAGGAAGGAATATAAATACCTTCACAACAAAAATATTCAATCTTAGCCGATCTCCTGATAGGCCTTTACCCTTTGGCTATCCCTATATCTGTGGTAACATGCCAAGCAGAGCCAGGATCCATCTACTGGCCCTAAGGCCAGCTAGCACAGCCAGGCCACACAGACACTGTAAAACCTTTTAAACTCTGAAGGTGGATTGCAAAAGTGGAGCTGCCTTGCCCAAGCAGGACTCAGCCCTTGCACCTGGCAAACGTTACCAACTCACTGGGTTACCAACAGGTAGGTCACACAGGTAGCTGGCATAACTAAGCATAACCAGAAAAGCAGGAATTTCCAAGCAGAGAGACATGAATGCTTCTTTTTGTGAGCATGGCACCAAGACATCCCAGGACACAGAGGAATATACAGAATTAAATTGGTGGATAGCTCAGTCCCTGAATATTAATAAACCACAGCCTATCACTGTCATAGAAACTGGATAGATGACACTAAAAAACAAGAAAGCCTTTTGATTTTGAAAATGAGCCATTTGAAGGTCTGGGAGACCCACAGCTCTGACTGTACAATATTAAGGCAATTGCTGCACTGATCAGAGTGCAAAAGTTGAGATAGTTTTGTTGATTTAAAGACAGAATGCCAGAAGAACACATAATATACTGTTGTATCTCTGGCTTAAACTTGAACTCAGCATAAATTATTTCAGGAATGTTTTGCATAGTCTCTTTTTATATCTCCAGTGAAAAATCTATTTTGATTACATGGCCCTGGAATAAGTCTGTTATTTTTCACATTTTATCATTTTTGGAACCAGTATACTACAACACAGTTTTCTTATCTTTCAACCCATGCCCCCCTGCCCCTTAAGTCAAAAATAAAACACACTGCACCACTTGTAAAAGCAGAGAAACAGCCTAGAGTGGAAATCTCCATTCACTGAGGGAAGGTTTTGCATCTACAAAGGAAAACAGAAGTTTAGACTATGTTTAAGCTACCATAAGCTTAGTATTCTATAGCTTAGCCTCCTTCTTTAATGCAGCAAATGTTCAAAAGGCAAAGGTGAGAATTTTTGTAAAAGGTCACAGATTTACCAAAAAGATCATATACACAGCTGAGATAGTACAGCAAGAACTTGAGATGACATTTACATACACCCTAATTCCAGTTCACCAGTATAACAAAAAATACAAAAAAAGATTCACACATATGAAAGAAGGAAAAGCGCATTTCATGTAGTAATTAGAATGTTGTATACATGAAGAACAGGAACAAGTCAAGTCAAAAAAAGGCTCAAACTTGGTAGCAGCCAGGAATATTTATTTAATGCACCCTTTGCTTCTTCATATTACTCTTTTGTTCACAGAAACAACCCCTAAAGCCCTTAAAACACAAGTGTCTTACTACATGCTATTAAGTAGTCAAACTTAAGGATAATAGAGGAGATGGTTTTTTTTTATGACCTTCTCCATTTCTAAGGCAAGAGACCCACAAATGCAACGCTCTTACTAGGAGAAGGACTAAAGATATTTGAATTTCTAAACACCTTGATAACAGGCCAGCTTTAGAACAAGGTTAAGATGAGAGGAAAATAAGTGGACACAAGGAAAGCAATGAAGGGTATCATTGGTGGAGTTCCTTGATCTTTTAAGTTTTCTTCCAAGGTACCCATCCCAAACATCAGGAAAGTGCCCACAAAATACACTACTGATGCAAAATTAGGAGACATTGAGAGCATACAGGAGTAGAGGCTACACAGAGAAACAACAGGAATAAACAGATTGATCCCAGATTGACTGCTACTCTGCGAGCAGCCATCATGCTCTGTTTATGGAGATACCTGCAATGCTAGCGACCCTCCACCCACAAGGAGTCCCACTGTCAGCAGTGACAAGGAAACATGGAAATAATATGATTTATTCCATGTGCTCCCAGACCAACTCAAAGCACTCTGCCCTTGCTGCTCAACCCAGTAGGGTACTTTGACAATATACCAGTAATGAGCAGCTTGTAATTCAGCCTTGAACGCTGCTCTTCTCCACATCTGTTTTTCCTTATCTCTGTGTTGATATATTTCTGTCTTATTTACCCTCACCCTAAACTGTCATACATTTTCTTTAAAGGGCAGGCCCTAAACGGCACATCATTCTTCTGACATGTAAGCAGCAAATCACCTCCTCTGCAATGCAATTAATTAAAAGCCTTTAAAAGACAAACAAAACTCAGCATCCCTAGCCATATTTATCTGTGGTTTTGCTGATCAAACATCAACATGCATAAACAACATAAGGACCAGCTAAAGAAAATCAGATGCCCTACAGAACTTGGCGCATCTTCCCAAAATATTTGAGTTGAACTATAACATAAATAGTTTTAATTCTCTGTTTCAATTTCAAATTAGTTAAGAAAAATAGCTCAGTATAGAGTAGTTCTATCAAGTCATCTTCATACCATGCCCTGATTTGCAGTCAGTTTGTAAAACTGGATTTAGTAAAACTTAAAGAATCCTTTTTTGCCCTTCCCAGTATATCATGTCATTACAAAACCTTAAGGAGATTCAGGTTTTTTCAATGCTTTAAATTTCCATAGGCTGCAATAGAGATTACATTTGGTAAAACAAGATTCAACTTTGGAACAGTCATTTCACATCTGAGTAATTTCTTAAGCCATTCCCCCTAAGGGACTACTAAGGTGAGTACAGGTTAGACAATCAGACCAATTATTAATCTAATCTCTGAGAATACTCTTTACCATGCAATTCAATCATGAGACATGATTTAAGACTTTGGAGCGATATATATATCAGTGATGGCAATTTTGGGAAAGGCAGAAGGAAGGTGTTTGACCTTGCTAACTTTGGAATGGCTATGTGACATTTTAGCTGATAGACATGCACCAGCTGAAAGAGGATAGTCTCACATAGGCAAACGTGTCTTTTTTCCATTATAAGATTTTCCACAGTTTAGGTAACTGTATCTTTGTCTTGTTTTTGCAATTCAGATCATATTTGCAGAAGTTTGTATTTCCTAGATCTCAGCCCATATATCCTCCATCTTTGATGATTTAGGATTAATAATCAACAAAAGATTACAACAAAGATTATTTCATTGGCCACCCGCACCACTGTCCATCATTCACACACCATTTGCTCTTCTTGAACAAAGACCCTAATCCAGCAAATTTAAAGCTACTTAAAATCTTCAGAGAAAAATTCATGTAATTGTTCACACCCAAGGAGGAGGTTTGAGGTTTTGAACAGACTAAACACTATGGAAAATAGTAGATACTGTTGGTTACTAGGCAGTACAAAAATTTCCAAAATATCAGCAATACAATGATTCTTATAATAGAGAGCAGTGTGTTTATTTAGCTAATGGAAAGAGAACATCGTTCAAAACTTCCTCCTCCCTTTCCTTGCATATGTACATACTAGTCAAGTAACAGATTTTTTTTCCCCATCTTTTAAAATCTCTGTTGATGATGGATGAGCTACCACAGAATACATTGAACCTGATACCTTTTTCCAGACAAGGCAGACAGCAGTTAAATACAGGGTTTGAGTGAATAAAGCTGGATTCACACAAGAGTAGTGAAGTACATACTTAAAACTTGGTCTTTGCCTTAGGGCTTTTATCATCTTGTAGCAACTGGTTCAAATTTGAAGACTATTTTGGAAGCCATCTTATTATTCACGAACTTTGGTGGGGGAGACTTTTCTATTTGCCTCTGATTGTAAAATACTGTGCATATTCTACGCAATCTGACTAAAAATGCCCCCTTTTACCATAACTGGCTAGTTAGAAGTGGCACAGGTGAATAGTACTCATTTGTAGTTTTAATGGTTTGTTTCAATTTGAGGTCTGCATTGACATCAAACCTTTTCTGTACTTCATGATTATTACAGCTGTCTTCTACTTGAGGTTTTTTCCCTGTGTACACAAAATACACATATCATTTGGAAATATATGATTCCTTAAGCATGACCATAAATGTCACTTAGCAAACATTGCAAATGTCCTCCTGAAGTCTGATCTCTCTTCACAACTACATCCAGCATGGTGCAAGAATTTTCAGAAAACTACTGCCTTCAAAATAACCAATTGTTAATTTCAGTTCTGTATGTGAAATAGCGTTTTTGAAGCATCATTAATACACATGGGAACAAAAAATCTGTCATAGATGCTACTCCTGAGTTAATGAAGACAATAGCTCTGAATGCTTACATAATAGAAATGTATATGTAATGTATACTTTATAAAAACGCACATGTAAATACATTAGACAATGGGCATAATATTGACAGGCTGACAGAGCTGAGGCTGTTCAGCTTGGAGAAGAGAAGGCTCCAGTACAGAAAGCAAGTTTATAAAAAAAATGGAGAGTGACTTTTTTACACGGGCAGATAGTGGTAGCACAAAGGAGGATGGCTTTGAATTTAAAAACAGATTTGGATTAGATGTTAGGAAGGAATTCTTTACTCAGAGTGTGGTGAGGCACCGGACCAGGTTGCCCACAGAAGATGTGAATGCCCCATCGCTGGCAGTCTTCAAGTTCAGGCTAGGTGGGACTTTCAGTAATGTGGTCAAGTGGAAGGTGTCGCTGCCCGTGGCAGGGGGGTTTGGAACTAGATGATCCTTAAGGTCCCTTCCGACCCAAATCACTCTACAACTCTATAATGCCGATTTTCTTCCCTCACAGCTCATTAAAACAACCGGTATCCAAAATTATGCCTCCCAGCTCAGGTTTGTCAAATTAGACCTTTAAAGGGTTTAGTATTGCAATCTTAAGAAGAACTAAACAGCTAGAATATGAGAGCAGCAAATTCTTTTTTTCAGCTGTCACCAACAGATATCAGAAGTTTAAGTTCTTCAGAATGGTGGGGAGAGGTTCATAAAACTCCACCTAAGATAGTTCCTTGGCAGACAGCATTATTTAATAGACTACTGCTTTAAGTGGTTATAATCTGCAGTAAAAGCATAAGGCTGTGCCAGCTTTTAATTTCCAGTAAACACAAAGAGAAGCAAAACACATTCATTTTAAGGTAAAAGAGTGCAAGAAAAGAAAAGGTGTTGTGTATCATCTGTTTAATGTCTGAAAGAATTCTTTAATTATTTTGTAATTAAAAATAAAAAAAACAGGTTTGTATGATAACAGATGTTGACTTTCACCATCAAAATAGATCTTAACTGTTACAATATTACTGTTAATCACTATGCAGTTCAAATGGAGCCAGAAAGCACCTCCCTCTTTTCAAAACCACATATTTCATTAGAGCCATTATAAGAAATAGTAACAAAGGAAGTCTAATATTTTGACAAACTCGTAGTGAAAAAGATGGTTGACCTTGAATTATACCCTATTACGGGAAAGCTAAGAAAGCATTATAAAATATAGTTGATATTCTTTTTGACTTCAGGATTTTCAAATAGTCTGCCCTTGACTATAAACCACTGAAATAACTGAATATTCAGGAGCAGACATCTTCACCTGAGTGCAGAACCACACAGAATGATTAAAGCAAAGGGAAAGCTCTTCATCCTTTCTTTCCACTCCAGGCTCTACCCCTCCCACATCAAGCACCAATTCAGCTCTGAACAGAAACATCTGCTGGTCCTGCTGCGAAGGGTAGAGCCCACCTGTTTCACATCCAGCCCATTCCCTGCTCTGCAGCCTCTGCAGGGTGACTTGTCCAGCTCTGACCCTCCGCTTCAAAGCCTGTCCTTACCCTGTGGGGCACAGACATCCCTGAAAGGCAAGAGTGCTCTCTAAATATTTTGAGAAGACTAATAGATATTTTTCTAAGTTCTTTTTGCTTTGTCAGAAAAAGGCAAGGTGGACTTTTTACCTTTTCTAGCCACAGTTTGGGAAAAATGTTTGAAATCAAGGCCATTCTATTTTCTGTTTGTATCTTTGCATGGTTTTTCATTTTGTTTTTGTTTTGTTGGGGGTTTTTTTGGTTTTGTTTTTTTGTTTGTTTGTTTGTTTGTTTTTATTTTTGGGTTTTTTTGCAAAGATAAGCATTCAGTCCCCTGGAGCTCTTCTATGAAAGCAAAAAATGCCATACAGAAGCCTGTATGTATTTATCTTATATAGAAAGAACTGATAAGGTTTTATACAAGACAGCCCTTTGACAAGATTCTTGAAGTGTCAGTTCTTCACTGAAAACTTCTTTCTTTCAAAAGAAAACAAAAGCTTAAATAAACCAATGAATAAGACTTATTCCCTATTAGTATACAAGTCTGCATAATATTTATACCCTTGGTTGCTCATATACCTGATGAAAGAAAATAAAAGACACAAAGGAAGACAAGTAAAAATAACCCCAGAGTATTCAAGGATTTTTGTAAGGACTACGCCTTTGCTGACATTTAAGGAATTTCTGATGATACAGAGTTTTCTGACGTGAAAGCAGTTTCTGACTAGGACTTTTCACCAAACCACTGTGGGCTGCAGTTACCACATAATTGTTTCCTACTCATTGCATGTTATTCCATGGCGATTGGCATAATTGCCAGACAAAGCATTTACATGTGCTAAGTGTACATCGAATAAAATCTCACAGTGGGAACCCTTTGCTTCAGTTCTCTAGCACTTCACATACATATAGAATACACACACACACAAGCACAAACTGCAAAATATGAAACTTGAATTTCTTATCATGGCATTAAAGGATGATTATCTGTACAGTTCCTGTTCAAAGTAACTACATGAGTTTGAGCTCTGGGAAGAAGCACCACAACATTTGTCATCTCAAGCTTACTTTCTATTACACACTATGAAAGCAAGCAATCTTGCACCCTTAAAAATCTTTCCTCACCCTTGCATGTGACCAGGCCAATAAGTTTTTAAAAGGTGGTAGCAGCAAAGAGAAAGAAAATAAATATACCAGGTATGTTAAAATAAAGCTTCATTACAAATTTGGTTTGAAAAATGGCTGCAAAGCCTGGAATCAATTTGATACTGTGCTATATGAAAATTGCTGTTCCTCGCTACCCCATTCCTGGTCTCCAGGAGGTTTGGGTGGGCGGACAAGGGGCGAGTGTTAATTGAAAGTGGTACAACTCTGCCTGTGAGGAGTCAAATGGAAGAAGCTGTTTGCCTCTCTGACTTTAATGTGAGCAAAACCTAACCCAGACACGATTGTTCTGAGGGCCTAAATGCTCACTACACAGCACCATGTGGAGTGCCAAAATCCTGAAAGTTGACCCTGTATTCCTGTGAGGTCAGAGCTCAAGAACTAGACTGAAATGTTAAGCAAGACAGACACTTTTATGTCTTTTGTCTATGAGAATTACTATGTCAAGGCAAAATCAGCTTCTGTGTATATAGAATATATCCAAGAATAGGTAAGTCTAGCTTTATAAGCGAGGAAAAGAAATTAGGTTGTTTTTCAGTACCTGCAATACTTATTAATGAGCACGTATTAATATGCAATTATCCTCTTGGGAAAGCAGGAGCAATTTATGTTACGTAATTGGGAGTCAGTTATTTATGATGTACTTGCAGATCCTGCCAAGCACAGATTATCAACAAGGGAGCTCTACCCCTGACTTCAGTTGTAGTGTGACACATTAAGACATGCAGAAGGCCCTAGCTATGCTACACATCACTTAATTCCTGCCTCTAAGGTAGAATACAGTAATTAAGTGCTAATGCTTACTGGAATTTCCAGTGGAAATTCAGGCAGTCACTCCTTGGCAGAGCCACAGACATTTTTTGGTTCTGCAGTTCCACAAGAGTTCAGTATTAATTAAAAGGAATGCACACGATATGAATGGATATTCCTCCTGATGGGATACGAATGGACACTCCCGATCATATAATATTTATTTTAATGTTCATGAATCAACATCAGATATGAAAAGTTTTTTATTCTACAACAAATACTCTAATTACACACCACGTCTGACTTGTAATGTTCAGGCTGCAGTTAAACTGTCCCAGAATGTTCAGGAAATTCAGTTCTGCAGTTGGATTCCAGTCCAAGAGCAAAACAGAGAAAACTTGTGAGGACACAGAACCCTGTGTTGACAATCAGATTTTCAGAATCACTAAGTGTTATGCTTCAGTGGCTCCGACTGAATCAGTAGTTAAGCAACTTTTGAAAAACAACTTCCCTTAGATTTGAGCACATGATATTCAGTAAACAAACTGCAAACTCCCCAAGTCTGCCATTCATACCTGGTTTTACCCATTTTATTTTTGCAATAGCAACTGTTCCAGCTTGAACAGCGTTTGCACAGACTTGAATTTCCAATCTCACTCTTGCAAATTGTGTCAAGAGATTGAGGTTACTCATCTGCATAATCCATTTTTAAGTGGTAGCACTGGACCTATGATAACAAGCTCATTCCCTAGTCTACACTCCTTGTCCTTGTTTCTGGGCAGGTCACAGCAGAGATAGATTGGCAAGAAATAAATTTAAAAAAAGAAGATCCTTGGCTAAACAGCTGTGCTTGTATTCATTTTCCTTCTGTCATAACCTTGTTTTGGTAGCATGGAATTTGCTTCCTACTCTATAGGAACATGCGAAATTTCTGCATACCTTTTGCTGCAGCTGAGTGAAGAATAGTTTGTTAATGCATGTTATCAGTGCATAGGATTGTTCATCCTCTTTTCAGGCCTTTTCTTTCACCTATTTTTTGAGTATGTGTGTAAATTTGGCCTGTCAGGATTTGCTGACAAAATACATGCAAGCAGAGCATAATAATTCCAATTGCAGTGATTATAAACACATGCAACTTTTCATTGTTTTTTTAGTCTCAGATGTTGAAACTCAAAAAAATCCAGTTTTCTTTCCCTGAGGTGTAATGAAAAGCTAACTCTTCAAGTAAAGCAAAAATTTCTTATTAAAAAACCCCAAACTTGATCAAAACAGCGTTTTTCTATTAAAAAAATACTTTCTTATGAAAACTTTCAATACATCCCAATGTTTCTTGGATGCTAAGTATAGAAAGGATGTTGTGGTATTTTACAAGAAAAATGAATAAGAGACTTGTTATCAAAACCTCACCATTTTTAATCCAGATGTTTTTAATTCAGGCATAACAAGCAAAAAGAGAGAAAATTGGAAAAGAGAAGAACAGAAAGTTTTAAATTAGTAAGAGCAAATGGATCTTCTAGAAAACAAGTTGAAAATAATTGAAATTAGATGGGATAATTAGTTTGGTGAAAACATAAACCAGGGATATATATGAATAAGCTAGAGACTTGTTTCCACATGAATATTTATGCATTCATGAAAACAGGGAACATCAACTACATTAAAGAATGATACCACTTAGGGGATCTTATATTTCATTCAGACTAAGGCATTTTATTCTGCTTTAGATATTTAAAGACTTTTCTAAGCGATAGAGTCTACAGAACATAACATCAAAAAGTCAGAGGCTGTTCTAGCAAATATGTAGCTGGACATTTTCTATGAAAACAGCTTTAGAGGAAGGGTCTATTGAAAGATATTACTGAAGCACAGTATCAGGAGTAAATAATAATCCTCTGAAGAAATCCAGGTCTTCTCAGTTTTTACACAAGTAGATAAACAATTGATGGAATTTATTTTTATTTTTTAATCACCACCTTGGTTTCTACTTACGTTGCAAAATAAATGACTTACTAAATCTCTCTCAATGCCAATATAACTTTTTTAGGTCAGTCTGTATGTTGGATTTAGCTTTCCCCACATCCTGACCAGGGCAAACTAGAGCCACACAGTCAATTTTGTCTAAAAGGCAGAGAACTAGTGACAAGAAATTAGAGCTGTTCCTAGAAAAGGAGAACATATAGTTTGTGTCACTCATGAATATATTGTCATGCTGCTCTGGCACACAGAAAGCAGACTATCCTCTGTTAAAACAAGATACAAAGACGGGATAGACAGAATAAATTCTCATGCATAATTATGGCTGTATCCAGTACAACATAGGAAACTCACCGTACTGGTTTAGATTTGGCCTTCCAAGTGTCCTTGGCTGCTTAGTACCCTTTCCAGAGCCAAACCAGGGCATTCTTGGCTTCAGTTAAATTTGTGTTAGCCCAGCACACCCGTCTTCAGTTGCCTCGACACTGAGTTGTCTTTGTAAACCAAGGAAAACAGGATATCTGCAAATAAAAAAAAAAATCACAGCATCTTATTGTGAGCTTGAAGTACATATGTCATTTCTTTATGGACACAAGCCAGTACGTTTACCTATTTTCCAAATTTAAGTAATACAAACCAAGTAAGTCTCTTGGTCAGAAGAAGAGGTTACCAGCCATATATGAAAATTGATTTTAATTTTCATCAGCTTGGCTTACAGGGAATTTATTTGGAACCATTTTGAGAAGTTTTCAGGAGGTAAACACCTTAAAATGTTTTGCAATCAAATACGTACATTGTAGTCCTACAACATACATGGTAACACTGAGGGAATTTCCTGCAGTTATTACTGTGAAATTATTGCATCCCTCTAACGACAATTATATATAAATAACACAAATCTTACATACAGATGTCCCAGAAGCAAATGCTGTCATGCTTCCCATCACCAACAGGAAATGGATCCATGATAATATGAACACAGAAAGTGGAATTATTAATTCTGGTTAATAGGAATGTCTTGAAGTTGAGAGCCTTTCCTGTCTTACACAACCATCATTTTACTGGATGAACTGTTCTCTGGAGTTGCCTA
This sequence comes from Coloeus monedula, assembly GCF_965178545.1. NCBI lineage: Eukaryota > Metazoa > Chordata > Aves > Passeriformes > Corvidae > Coloeus > Coloeus monedula. The sequence goes on along the minus strand of NC_138782.1, from coordinate 27,775,488 downwards.
TCCCGTAAACCAATTCAAGGGAGAGCCAAGCCAATTTGAACCATACTCATTAACTTTCTAGAAAGTTAAATGAAGTCTATCAGTTCTTTGCAAAGCCTCATTCATTCCAAAACAGAGAATTACCAGAGCTGCAAAGAATTGCAGAACCAACAGAATGCTGCTTAGCTCCCCACCACCTCTGTTACAGGGCACCTGCACATTATTTGTGTTAAGTATGAGGGAGAGAACACGACCCACTGGGAACTGAATCCTGACAATATGAGGCATTCATTGTTTTACACGGAGCAAGGAGAAGAGAACATAAGTTGATTTTGCAGGACTGAAACTTTAGATCTATTACAAGTACTTTTTATCATATTTAAAGTCAAACTACAGTTAGATCCAGTCCCCCATATTTGGAAGTGCTAACTTAAATACCCATCAGCTTCAATGGAAACAGAATTCCACCTCACCACACCAACATCTAGCACAGTTAGTCTGCAAAGTCAGCCCAGACCAATTTCAGAGAACATAGATCTTTTCCAAATTTAGGATTAAAGCCTTAATTCTACTGCATAAAGGAAAGTTTGTAGAATCAATGGCAACAACATAAAGGATTGAAAAAGCATCAGACAGTTACATCCTGTTCCTTATACACACTATACTTGAATAAATTCCTCACTGTTAACTTTTCCAACACTCAGTTTTCTTTGAAGATGAGACAAATGGCACAATTTTAAGATGAGTACAGCCCAAGATACACTTTGTAGCTCTGCTACCCAGTTAAACTGAATACAAACCAACTCTGCAGTCACAGATCGTGCTATTGCTTTGAGAGTATCTATACCATTCTCCCTATTTCTAGAGAACAAGTAGAAGGAAGACACCTCCATGATCACCTTACATTATCCCTATGAAGAATTATTAGTCTTGTCACCTCCAGTGTAGTGCATAGGCAAGATGAGTAATGAACAATTAAAGCTAATTTGAGAGGGGATGACAAAACCCCCTCATGCATAAAAATCTGCTTAGCTACAGACAAAGCCTTTTCATGCTGTCCCAAGTGCTGCCTATATCTAGATATGGAATACATCACTTTCTCATTTCCTTTTGTATTTAGAAGCATTTACTGATAGAACACCTTATGATATATTTCAAGTTTATTTGCAGATTCTGTAAAATCTTGTAATTAATTTTAAAAAAATCACACTGCGAGACTTCATTGCAAGGTTTTTCCCCCCCAGCCTATTGAGTTTTTCTTATGCATTAAATGTGTCAACAAGACTGGATCTCCAGAACAGATTGCATAAATATTAACACAGAGAGGTTCCTAAGCCTAGCTTCATGTGTGCATGCATCCTAGTAGAAATAGTTGGGCTTGAACTATTTATGGGAGTTAGAGAAAAAGGAGCAGAAGACTTAACCTGAGGCATAGATGACTTCAGAATTTGCTGTTTGATCAGAGCACCCCAAAAAAGTTTTCAATCATAGGATCATGTTAAATGTTAATGGGTTTCACTTAAACTTCAGTGCAGTAGTCTGAGCTATTGAAATGGGGTTTTTTAAAAATCATATCCTAATAAGAAAAATTCAGCTTAGATATCTTCCTTACTATCACATGATGGTAACACCAGAGTGACAGTACTTTGCAATTACACCAGAAAAAATTGCTCCTTCCCAGAGCAGGTCTTCTAGAGCTAACAAAAGGAGGGCTAGCTGCACAACCAACTGCTTGGAACAACTTACCTACAAGAATTGATCACATAAACTTGCGCTCTCTTTTCCAGCCTGAGAACACATTTATGAAGTTGTATAACTTTGCCAGCACATTCAGTGTTAACAGAGATTGAACAATGATGATGCTTCCCATTAGTGGCCAGGCTAAAGCTTTCCAGGACCTAGGAACAGTCTGTTTACTACAGAGCATCTTAGACATAAGAGGATAAACCAATTATATGGTGACGGCTCTGACCCTGCAGCTTAAACAAAAGTTGGTTTTACATACAGAATTAGTGTGACTTCCCAAAATGCTAACAGAGCATTTTTAGCCACACAAATTGTTTAGCTTCTATTAATCCTACCTACCAGATCCAGAAAAGTTTTCATTTGTAGTCTAAGCTCTCCAGGACATAAGAACAGTCTGTTTACTGCAGAGCTTCTTAGACACAAGGGGATAAACCAATTATGTTATGATGGATCCAACCCTGCAGTTCAAAGAAGGGTCAGACAGTAGTGTTTAACCTGTATGTATTGGTTTTAGGCCCAGCAGTCAACCTTTGTTTAGGTAGCCATTAAGCATGCATAGATGCAATTCTATCAAGAGTGGTGTGTTTTAGAACCCATCTCATTGAATCAATCGCTGGTTTTTTCTCCAGAGAAATCCAGTCCAAAAAAAGACACAAAATGTGTCTGCCGGATTCTTCACAGCTCCAAAGAGGTGAACCACTTGCCAACTTGTCTGCTTTCATGTCACTGCTACATTACCATAGCTGGTAAAGATTGCAGCTTCTGGAGGAAAGTGCCAGGGTAGTTTTTGTGATTCTGCACATTTCTAGAAAGAGAGCCTTTAAAGCTGACACTGTTTACTTCATAATTGTCCAGATTTTTAGGGCCAAAATTCAGATAAAAATGCAAATCAAAGTTTCCTTATTGGAATATCAATGAATTAGTCTACAATACTGATTGTGAGGCATTTGTATTGTGGTAGGCCAACTTTTTGCTGTTGTGCTGTATATCACTTGGATGGAGCAAGAGGGTACTTCTATCTAAGAAGCTTTCTGTGTAAATAAAGATGTAAATAAAGAAGATACAGAGGTTGGTTCATTAATATGCAAATGACAGAGTTGGAATCAAGGTAATCTACTTCCAGAAAATCATGTGAATATAGTAGTACTTGAACTACAAAATAAAACTCACTCTTTTGGTCCCAAACAATGTGTTTATATATAATATATTGCAATGCATATTGAGTTGTGACGAAAATGACCCACTAATTTCATCATCATAATTTAAACCACTCCCCACTAATTCCATCAAATACAACTGTGCCAGGATCCAAACCCACAAAGTCTAGGACAAGAAAGCTCTTTGCTTTTTCTTTTATCACCTAAAAGGTTCTTTCATGCCTACTTTCTCATGCCACAGGGTGATGCCTTCCAGCATACAAAGGCACAAAATAAACTACAGGAACTATAAATCTCTCCCTCATATATGTAGAAAACTAATTTCCTATATTACTTTTTCCAATCAACTCTCTGCTTTTCATTAAGCAAAGCATGTAATTCAAAAATACATTTGGGATACAAGTCTGAGAACTTTCTAAGAAAGACCCTCAGGTGGCTGAAGAGTAAGCCAGCATTCAAGCAGAGAGATTTCCAAGAGCTACTTGACATAAAACAATTAAATTGTTTCAATCATTTGAGCTCAAGCTCAGTTACAATTGTTAAACTCCAGATTCATAATGTACCTTGTGCTGCACTGGATTTTAAAACCAGCAAAGCATATTTGAATAAAGTTAATCCCTAATCTATTTGCTTCCCAATGGCCACAGACACTTTTACACTAGAACCTATTTCTTTGGAAATCGTTTACTCCTCTATTTCTCAAAGTGCATGTCAAAATATTTCTAGTTCATCACTGATTTTTGCACGACAGCAGCACCCAAGAACCCTGTCACCAAGCAGGGCAGCTTTGAAAAATACTGGCTTGGACAGTGCTCATGTGCAGAGAAAACAAATCTCCTAACATAGCATCTGCTACATAAAAGAAACATGGTTTTAATTTAAGCAGTTTAGGTTTTAAAAATCCGTCACACTTAGTTGTTTGCAAATAGTGTTGGCTGATGAATGGCATCTGTCCAATGGATAAATGCTAATATGACATTATTTCTGCATGTGTTTGACAAACTGTTAGACAGTGATGCTAAAAATGGGGTGTTATTTATTTTGAAAACTGGACAGAGAACAGTTCTTTTAAGTTGTCTTTAAAGTTTATACAGCTTGATCTACATTTGCATTCAAACTTAGGGCAAGGGGGTGGATTGGAGGAAGAAATCTTCCAAACATTTTTGGCAAAATGGCTTGGTCAAAGTGCTTCTTTTCTTTAAAAAAGAGAGAGAAACAAATCAGGTTTTTGCTTTATATAGAATATATCAACCCAAATCTGTGATTCAAAAATATTTCCTTTCCTTTCTTCCAAGATTTTGAAGCACCTAATTTCTTCTCACACATTTCTAGGCTGGCCAACCAATTAATTACTATGTTTTGTATTTAAGACACTAAATAAAAAAAATTAAATAGCCTGGACCCAATTAATACAGAATTTAGGTAACATGCAGCTGTTCACAACAGTATCTTCTAGGCTGTACCTTCTCTAAATTACAGATCCTATATCTTTGAACCCTCTTTTGTCTATTGCAGAATGTTTCTAATATAATTCCCCCCTTTAAGAAAACTATCTGGAGTCTAGCAACATTTGCTGGTGCCGAATTTTTTTACCTACCTATAAATATTAGTTAAATTCATTAAAAGTTTTATATTTGTATGAATACAAAGCAATAAATTGATTTTTATATCCTGCTGGTACACGGCTCCCATGTGCCGCATGATTTTGATTAAGGTGTCTGGGTTTTAAGAAAGGAATCCCTGAGCAGAAAATAACCAAAAATTCATGGTTAGCTAAACCCTTTAAATTTAGTTGAATAAAGTAAAAATAATTAAACATATCAACTGTCAGCAAAATATTAGAGGCTCCCAGCAGATACATTTTGAACATTCTGTAAAACCCCAGAATGGTTTTAAAACACTGTAGTCTTTATTAGCAGACACTGTTCTCCAGTTCACGACTACAAAGTACACAAAAAAAGAAAGGTGAGAGGTAAGTTTTGCTACCATGTGATGTTTTCAGATTGTGAAAAATAAGGGATAGGCAAGGAGTTATAATAAAACTAACCATGCCCCCTTAAATTGTGCTCGCTGATGAAGATTTGCCGCTGATATGCCACACACAGTTACAGTTCTGAAGATCTGAAACTTCTTTATTTCAAATACAATTTTTCCTCCTGTTCTTTTGGTTTACATTCTAATGTTGACAGAGGTGCCAAACCACAGCTTATTCAATAACTTACAGAAATCATTTTTCTTTACAAAAATGGGCAAAAAATTATTTTTCTTCTTTAGAATCACATTTAGAGACTTTGACCTATTGTGCACAGATATACTTACATACGTTGACATACAAGACATATTTTCCATAAAATTATTCAAATTGAATGGTTTCCAGATAAAAGCATTTCTTTATGGCTTTCTAACTACTCTAAAAAATAACAAATAAAAAATTATGGCTGCAGATGGTACATACACTGCCTTCCACCGAACGTTGAAGTCTCTTATTACAATTGGACTGGGAAACTGCAAGTTTTCTTTTAACATAAATTCCTTCCCTTGGCAGTTTTTTCTGTCTCTGTATTCATGTTATTTTAAAACACTTTCATTTGATCATTCAATATTTTCCACCACTGACTAGGTGATGAATAGTCTTGCCACCTGGCTCAGCTTCCCATCCCCTCTCCCAGTTTGAATATTTCTTTACACACGAAAGCCAAAGGAAATGGAAAAACTGCCAGAGGTATTTTTTTAATGCCTTCAACAAACAAAAATAAAAAAAAGATTCTGTACAGACATGAAAGTCAAGACCCTCTCTGGATCCATCTGTCACCTCCTCCCTTGCAAAAAGTAATTCCTACATTTAAGCCAAAATTAATCTCAGCAGAATTTTAAGGAAAAATATTGATTCAGTCTCAAACCATTCAGTTGCTTCTTCAAGAATCTACTTCTATCTCACTGAATCCTTTTCACATATTTTAGTGCTTTCTCAGCTTCCTAAATGCAGCCTTTCCTTTCCCACTTTTCTATTTCACGTTTTTCTTTTAATATCACTGTTGAAATAACAAATCTCTTCTGCTCTTCCTACCTTTCAGGATGCTGCAGTGCCTGTCTCCTGTAGCTCCATCTCTGCTTCATCTCACCTTCTTTTCCTTTAACTTCCAACTCTGCTTTTGCATTTTCTCTCTCTGTCATTCTACCACATACATACTCAAGATAACCCGACAACAAGTTATTCCCATGGATCCATTTTACAATTCATCTTCCTCTTTGGCACCTAGAATAATTGATTACTATATAAATAATCCTAGGTGGGTAACACCCACCAACCAATAATCTATAAATGTACTACCAATCACCAAAGAATCTACATGTGACGATGGTCTCCACCATCTACTCAAGATTGACAGAATTCCTACAGCTCCTCAGAGAGGAGTCTGCACTTCCTGAGGATGCTTCTCCAGTATAACTACAGCATCTTCCACATTCCTAAGTCAGGAGTCACATTTGCTATTAGTTACTATTCAGTTCCCATAAGGAATAAATCTCCTCAACAAAGTACAGGTGAAAGCCTTGGAGTACACCCCTGATAAACCTGTGCAAAGCAAATGTGCAGTAGGATTGGATATTCTTGCATGTCTTGGCACTGTTACACCACAGCAAACACAAAGCAAAACTTTATTAAATTAGCTAGAAGAAATCTAGATCTAAAGGAAAATTTTCCATGGATTGTACTTGGAGGAGGACAACGTTCAAATCAAGTTTTCAGTGAAAAACCTCATATGTTATCTGCCTCCTCATACCATATGTCCCTCTAAAAAGAAATACAAAAAAATAAGCCAACATTATTAATTCAGGGAGAAAAGCTATGTGAATCCCAACTCCAACATCTAGGATCTTGAAGCCTTCATGGAAGTTCTTACCTGGTGATATCAGACCATCACCTTCCTCAATGGGAATTAATTTACTGTGATCAGTTCTGCAGAAAGGATAACTGTGTTTCATTTTAAGAGACTTATTCCAGCTAATGATCTTGCCCACATACAAAAGGATGAGGATATGAAATATCCATATTACAGTGCTGAACAGTCATACTGCTGAATGTTCTAATCAAAACTCGCATTTTCAGAGGAGACTGGGCAAGCACAAGACTTGGATTTTGGATAACTTTTGGGTTATTCCCCCCATCATGACCACTGGTACATTTCTATGTGGAAAAAGACTTTCTAGTTTGCTTAGAAAATCTGGTCCCCATCTTCAGCTCCACTTTAACAGCTTTTCTGTTGTATCACAAGTGTATTTGGGCCATGAGAAGGAGCTTGTGTTGTCCTGAGAACATTACAACAATTATATTCTAGTCATATCAAACTGTTTCCGAACCTCCTGCAAACTTCATACAAAAGCTGCAGGGAAAAGCATGGGAAAGAGGATCTACTTAAGGTGCCTCTCAGATATTCATATCTCTGCCTGCTTATTCCGAGTCTTTAGGGCTGAAATAGTTAGCATGAACTAAAAGAAAATTTAGTTTGCTCCAAATAAGAGCTACTGAGTGCTCAGCCTTGACAAAGATTGCCTGTAGCTTGGCCCAAACAGATACTCTAAATATCCAACAGCCACCATTTTACCTTTACTGCCTTGTTTTACTGCTCCACAACTGTGTTACATCTGAATCACAGAACCATTTATTGGAAAAGCCCTCCAAGACTATGGAGTCCAACTGTTAATCCAGCACTGTCAACTCCACCACTGAACCACATCCCTAAGCACCACATCTACACAGCTCTTAAATACCTCCAGGGATGGTGACTCAACCTCTTCTCTGGACAACCTGTTCCAAACCAATGCAGGTCTGCCCTTCTGAAATACTTCTAGACAATGTAAACTCAGACTGCAGCAGTACAATTTTTTTCACAGTGAGAGGTTAACACAGTTTACTTGCTGCATAGTCTCCAACACAAGGCAATCTCTCCCTTCTATTACAGTGAGACACAGAGAGTATGCCAGTTTTCATTCTTCATCACCATTCTAATTCTAGTTTTCTAAGGAGTCTCTCTTCAAAGTAAGAAGTCCTGAGTTATAAGCCCTAGTATTAAAGGTATAACTTGAATAAAATTTAGGAGAAAAAAGAATCAAAATCTTGTTTTGGTAAGGAAAAACAGATTTCTACCTAGTTAATTCTGGGTTTTAAAAATGCTAGGAGTGTGAAATTTGGCATAGTCAGTAAGCTAGGGTTGCATAAAGTTGAAATTGCAACTATTCTCCATGTCCCTGAGGTAGAAGTAATTTCATGACAACTTTTGGGAGTTATTTGGATCTTGCACTTCTCTTTTATAACAGTCATTCTACTGAATAAAACGTGTTCTGCAAGTTGGTTACATCACTCATGCGCTGATTAAATCATAACATCAGATGTTCCCACAGACCTGGGTGGCAAACATTGATCAACACCAAGGTGGTAAGCATAGATTATCCAGGTGTAACTGTCTGTGAGGATTTGGTAGCAAATAGGCTGTGTCTGCATTTCTGCAGAAAACCTTCCTGAAAATTCAATTCCAGCTTGCATTTAATTCTTGCATTTACCTCCTGTGTCACCAGTGCCAGACAATACATGGAAGCACTGAATTCATTTTACAGAGATACCTTAGAGGGCAATTGAAGTCAGAGAATGAAAGAAGGACATAAACCTCAGAAAGTCAGTGCTCAAACCAGCAGTGTTGTGTCTACCTGTGAAAAATTTCCCATTCCAGTGACAGGCACATCCTGCATTTCAGGTTTCTCTTGCTTGTTAACAGAAGACCTGTCTCCTGCTTTTCTGTCAGGAATTTATAACTGGCCCCAAAAGTAGCAACTACAGTTTCACTGCCCAGTAGCAGTGGTGCCTTACTATAGCCCTGAGGTATCCTTCAGCCCTACTTAGCATTGTTCACCTCTGGGCTGTGCCTCCATCATTTCTTGTTCAGGAAAACCGTGTCTTTGCTGGTTTGCCTTTGCCAAGTATTTACAAAAAGATCAGCAATTCACATAAAACCAAAAAGACACCTTGCTATCAGAGATATGCTGCCACCAAAAGGTAAGCACAATGTTTCCTCCAAACCTCCAAGCTATTCAGACCAGATATTTTGGCTAAAGAGATCCATAACCCTAACTGCATTTGGTGCAGTTTCCTCTCTAGGGCATCTCTATGTTTACGTACATCTGTGTCTTGCTCTCTTGCTGAGTCCTGCATGGTTCTGTCATAAATCACAACATGCAATTCCCAAAGTGGTGGAAGAGCAAACAAACATTATCATTAAAACACAATTACTGCCAAAGCTGAATTTTTTTCTTTCACTTTCCATCCTGTTTCCTAGTTTTGAACACAGTGTAAACTTTTAATGAAGTAAGCATTTGTATCTATGCTTATATTTAAAAGTAAAAATATAAGGACTAAAAATTTATAGCAACACAAGACACAAAGATAAGACATAGGGAGAAGGAAAAAGGGGGAATAAAACTGAATAGCCTCAAGGCAACTTCTAATCTAAAGCTATAAAACTTCTTTGTAGTTTTATTAATTCCACTGCTTAGGAAAGATCTGCAGTCTGTTTTCAGTAAAAGCTATATGGTACTTAATTGCTGTCTGATATATTATTAAGTCAGCAAATGTGCCTACAGCATTTTGCATTAGAGACATGTTCTGAGAACTGCAATGTGCCAGATGAACACAGATCTACAAACCGGTCTCACCTCACAAGCTTGAAATATTCATACAGAGTAAACAACATGTTTGGTACAGGGAATTTTAAAGCCTGAACAAAAGCCTTATGAGCACATTAGATTGGGTCACATACCAAATAAACTACACACTCAAATAGCAGTGAGATGCAGACAAATATCCTCTTTAGCCAATCTGGCACACAATGATTGTTATCCCCTAAATTAAGAGCTCTCTGTTTTAATGCAGAAATTACTGCCCTTAACAGTTTTAAGCCAGAATTCAGGTTGCAAGAGGGATAGAAAGAGAGAACTAACTCCTTCCATTAGAAACAAGAGACACATGTGTTTGTCTGTTTTGGCAGTCATTGACACAGCAGCTATTTACCAAGAGAGAACAAACACACCACCTAGGCAGAAAAATGTTTGTTTACACCGCACGACAAATGTGAAGAGTTTAATTCCTCCATTTTTACAGGAATAGGCTTTGCAAACACAGCTTTAATACCAATTTGAGAAACTAGGTCAAAAATGCAGGATGCCCAGCATCAGAATGAAAATTAACTAGCCCCTGCATAGATCTACTATGTACATGGAAGTAGACTGGCCGATTTCCAGAGAATCAAGAGATGATTGTATTGAAAAAAAGTCTTTTTAGACGATAAACACAAGACAAATGTGTAGAAAATTCAGAAGCAAAATTTGTCAGAAAAAAAATTGCCAAAGTGAACTTTGTAGATGAATAAAGGCAATATTGAACAGTACCAGAGCTAGAACTTACAATCAAAACCCTAAAAAAATGCCACTTTTTTACATTTATTTCACAGTCCAATTTTACAAAGCAATTCCTAAAGCATCACGTACACTGAAAGTATTTCGTTTATAACCAAACATATTATTATTATTACACTGAAATGATATTAAAATTTCTGACAGAAACTCTTCTAACTCCTCTGAATAACACTTATTGTCAAAACCATGTGTAGCTGTTTCTGATACATTGCTACAGCACCTCGCTTCATTTCAGTTCTATTAAAGTAATCCCAGTAGAAGAAAGCCTACACACTTCAACTTAAAGAGGGGTTTGAAGTGATTTGGGAATTTCCTCATGTTCCTGCAGAGTATTTAAAACAAAACAACAAAAATCCCCATATGTTTCAATTCCAATGTCTTTAGCACTCACATAAGTATGTGCAAACAGTAGAGGAAAAAACAGGAAATTATTTCTATGACAAAAACCCAAACATTCTCTAAAGAACAGTTTACTAAAGGAAAAATATTTCAGGAGAGTATATTCACAATCTCATGCAAAGTGATTATTTATGTGCAAGCCTGTGTGCTTCACAAATCAGTATATGACAACAATGATTTTGATTTCCAGAACAGTTCTCTGCCAGCATACACAGCACAGATTGATTATCAGTATCTGGCAAGAACACTCAACAACTGTATCTAGAGCTTTAGCACTCAGTTACAACAGGTGAATTCCCAGGGTTCCACATGTGGATTTTTAAAATATTCATCTGACTGTATGACAAAGCACTTCCCTACCAAGACATAAAAAGTCTTCTTAAAATTCCACTTAGTGAGCCTGTACAATAAACAGTAAAAATGTATACAAAGTATATTCAACCATTTCACCCTATGCTTCAGAGAGGCAGAGTAAAAACCTAATCCGAATTGTATAACACATATTGAGGATACAGCGGGGGCAAAACCCCACAAAAAAACTATTACAGCACAAATATCACTCATTTGGGCTACACAAGTAACACACTTTATAAACTAATCTCACTGGTGTTGGATGCTTAGGTTTATCTGAATATTCATTTCATGTAGTAGGATGAAGCCTGAATAATTGAAAATATTAGCCATAGGTGAAAAATTATCAAGGAACTCTGATTGCATCAGTCTAGAGAATTAGTACTGCAACAAAAGCAGCACATTTAAAGAAGCTTTTACAAATTAAGATGCTTTCACATGCTTGTGTAGCCCAATGAAGGCAAACAGGCAGCTGAGGTTACACATAGCTGCTTCGGGCTACTGCTCAAACACCATCCCTCCAGGCATTTAAATGCTCTGCTAGCTGCTGTTCAACATAATGCTGCCACAGACTTCAGTGGCTTCAGACAGAAATACTGAGTCAAACCCCCCAAAGTGCAGTATTTTTCTTGCACAGAAAAAATTTCTCTAGCTGAGTCCCATTCCTTTGACTTGTTCTGGACATCTGTGTCAGCTCTTTCAAGGAGCAGCCAGAGGCAGACCACCTATACTGAGAGAGGCCACACTAAGACATCAAGAGTCATGTGGCGTAAGCATAGACATCCCCACTTGGGCAGCTTAGGTTCCAAAACTTTGGGAGACTGAAAACAAAGCTCCAAAATTGTAACTAATTTTTGCTTCCAATAGAGGAAAAAAAAAAAAAAAAAAAATCTATTTCCTCCGAGGCTGTTGGATCCTCAGTCAGAGGGCAACCCTGAAGAGCTGAGGTGATGGAAGCCTTTACCAAGTAGAATAAAACAGTCTAGACCTGTCTAATGAAAGCAGCACAAGCATTTCCCGTTCAGTTTGCCGGCTCCTTGGATTCCTGACTCTCTGTTTGTGGGCAAAATGGGTGCCTAATTAGAGAAGAGTATTCACAGCCTCCACTAGCCAACAGCAGGTTTCCCCTGAGGCCCAGAGAAGCCTTCTTAAGGATGGGTCACCACATCCTCACATGATCCTTTCCAATGTGAGGGCTCCAAAAGCTTCTGACAATTTCTATCTACTTTTTCCAGTACGTGAAATGCAGCAACAGCAGCTCTCTGATTTTCAAGTTACCCATCAGAAGTATAGCAGTAGCTTTCGTCCTCTTCTCCTGAAGTTCTTACATGTGAGTCTGGCAGCCCACAGCATATCTGATGAGATGTTTTTATAGCCACTAATACAACAGGATATCCATTTTAGCCAGATGTCATGTCAAAACAGATTCTGACATCTCTAAATATCATCACTGACGTATAATAAAATTTGACGGCAAAAAGCCTTACCTCTGGTTTCACCATAACTTGCATTATTGAAATATTTCTCAAGTTACACATTTTTTAGTAACTTGGTACTTAATTCTGAAGACCAGATAATGATGCACAGCACATGTGAAAAATCTGTGATCCTAGAATTAAATGGAAAATGCAGAAATAAACGAGACCTCCTTAATAACTGAGACTTTAGATTCCTTCAAAGTTCTGCCCACATCCTTAAGAGTAATTAAGGCATAAAAAAAAAGGTTTTTGGACTTGGTGAACAATGAGCCCTGTTGTCATGGAAACTGGACAGTACAACAACTTCTTTCCACAGTTCTTGGCAAACAGATGAATTCTCATGCAACTCTCAACCACACACACCTTGGGAACTAGAGCTACACTTCTACTGCAGCTCACTGATGTGGTATTTATTCTAAGCACTAAAACCCAGCAAAATTACATTCCAGGAACATTTCAGGAAATCCCTATCCCAGTCTACAAAAATTCTTGTCTCAGAATACAAAAATTACTGATACTCCACAATGTTCTACTTAGAAGTTTTAAAGTTTTTCTGCATTTTACACAACTTCTGTACTATTTTTACACTTTCTCAGTGTATCAACAAAGGAAATAAGTTCCGTGAAAGTCAAAACAATAATTGTGTATGGATCCAAAAAACCAGTAGGGGTCTAGCTCAAGATGGAAGCCAGGTGGGAGGAAAGCTTCATTCTTATTGTTTTAACTTGTGCCTGGAACAGTTATGGAAGCCTCTCTGATGGAAACTTCTACATTAGGACAAACTTCATTTTTCCCTTCTCATGTTATAAAAAGGGTCTGCATATTACCTCAAAAGACATGGAGAAAAATATTCTCCCAAGTCTTTCCCAGCAGCAGAAATTCCCACACTTGAACAGACTGCTTGCATGGGACCATCTGGATATGCTGTACGTGGTGCATTCCAAAATTGTTGCGGGCAGAAGAGAGCAAGTGGTGGTGGTTGAGGAAACCAATGGCAGCAGCCATTTTTAGGGGCATTTCCTGCACAGCATCTCTGCATTTTCAATTTGCTATTTTTTTTTACAACAACTACCAGATCTAAGAGACATAGCATTACCATTTCTTATTTAGAGAGGTTTGGAATTCCCCCAGTACCCAAGAAGCTAAGAAAAATGAGGTTTTTATCCACTTCTTATTCAAGGTCACATAACAAAATCAGTAGTGATTACTTGTCTCCGGTCCTCTCTCTTTTTGCATAGTCACTCATCCTATTCAAGTAGCTCCTGCCAAAAGAGTACATCTAGTACTAAATGCAGAACTACCAGTGTTGAAGTGCAAGACTAAGAAGAACCTATCTACCCCAGCTCTTCTATTTAAGCAGAATACTAATCCATCCCTGGCAATTTGTTTAGTCTTAATCCTTTCTAAGTTTCAGTCTTTCCTTTGCAGCTCATGTTTTCCAGAGTGTTCATTACTGAAGTTCCTCCCTGGACTCTTGTCAATTGGCCTACATTTCTGAAAGTACAATTTTCAGAGGAGATTTCACAGTAACCACCAGAAGAGGAGGGATAATCAGTTTCTCGTCTCACTTTTTTTGTCTTTACCATGTGCATTTACCGTGTTTTACCATCTAGCATAAGTCCCAGATTGTTTTTACAATACTGTTATTTAATAGCACTGTTATTACTGTTACTCTGCATCTCCTATTTCTTATTTTGTACTCCTCCTCATTTTAAGCAGAAATCTTTGTGTCTCTATTTCAGCTCCATCATCTGATTTCAGATCACTGCTCTGATTTGTCTAGACCATTCTCATTCTGCCTTCCCAAGAATTGCAGTGCCTTTGAAATAAACTTATCAAGTCTGATAGTTACTACTTTGTTCCATCAGCCTAAATCACTGAAATCAGCAGACAGTTCAGACTCACCTAACATCTTGTCTTGTGATGACAGCTTAATCACAAAAAACTACATTTTTTCCAACCAGAATACACCACCATCCATATTTCCTTAATTTGGTTAGGAAAACACAGCCTTTTAGGAGAGTATTTAAACCCTTGGCAAATTCACAACGGTGTTTCAAAATGGCTTTACTTTGTGCATCAGACATACATGCTATTCTGGGGCAAAAAAAACACAAAAAACCCACCAAAAAACAAACCAGAGAACCCCACATCAGATTTGTCAAAAAAAAAAAAAAAAGTATCAAACTGATGCATGTATTTTTAATATTGTTTTTCTCCAAATGCAAACAATTTGTTCCCACAAGCATTTGTAAGTCACAATTGCAGTGATCTACCTCACTGTCTTCTTTCTCCCCCCACATTTATGCTACTATTACTGCTTCTTTGAGGAAAAAAAAAAAAATTGCCTTTCATTCAATTCTTTGGCCTGTCCATACTCCTCATATTCCTACTATCACCCACCACCACTCAGAGATTCCTTATACTGAGCACTTAGCTACTAGCATGCAGCTCTTTCTTCCAGCCTTAATGAAATTGATAGTAGCCAAATCTCATCTCTCATGTAGCCTTTTTTGTTAAAGCCATAATGAAAATAAAAATCCATTGAGTTGGAAGTATTCTGTCCATATGTTTGTCCTTTCTTGGCTTTCTTCAAGGAAAGCTTTGAGCTGTGAAGCCTACTGTGATTTTTTTTTTTACACTACGAATTTGAACCACTGTAGTCATGTGCCAATCTAGCCCATTTTTTGAATATCTGCTATTGCAATACCCCTATACTTCAAAAGATATTTTCACATAATCAGTTTCAATGTTTACTGTTGTCTTCTGCATTGGCTGGTGCAATAAAATATATTCAAAAAGTTCTACCAGATTGCCAGTACAGAATATGGCCAGATTGTCAGCCTATTCTTTTTTCTCTGCTGTCACATGTTACTTAAGTGGAAAATATTCACCTCCTTGCTTGTGTGAATGGAACAAAACACTAATCTAATTTCTGAAGTACAGTCTGTGCATTTGCACAAGGAGTAGCTTCAATTACGAGATGCAATTACCAGTCTAGCTATTTGTAAAGCACATCATTTTATCTCATCAGCTGAAGTGGAGCAATGTTTACAGCCTTCCCAAAGTTTACATGTTGGTGCAAGTGCTACTCTACCTTGCTACAAAATAGACTTTGAAAACAGGAAAATAAACACTATAAAGGAGACTTTTGGGGGAAAAACCTGAGAATTCTCCAAAAAGCATTTTTGCAGGAGGATTAAGAACAGCTTTCATGTATTTGTAATCTTTATCCACTTCTCTTAAAGTCATTTACATATCAGTCCTCACAGAATGTCTAAAGTTTAAGTTATCAGTACTTTACACAACTCTGAATAAATACAAATGTTTGTAATCTTAGCTTAAAAACCTTCTGGTCATAAAGACCATAAGAGAAAAGGGCAAAGATGTTTGCATGTTTGGACGTGATATGAAAACTTTCTACATCAAGATGATAAAACAAGATTTTTCCATACTGAACTCTGGCTTCCAGCAAAACATCAAGACTGCAATGAAGTCACTTTTTTTATCTTCTCCTTTGACAAAAATATGCATCTACGCATACCCCCATTTTTAAGCCCTGCCTCAATCTCTGACTACAGTGTAAACATAAAAGTGAATACACATAAATAAGAACTTAAAAAAAGTTTTCTAATGAAAGGGACAACCATATGCCTTTGAGCCCCACATTAGGCAAAGGGCTAATATTTAAGCACTTGTTAGTATCAGGGTATAGAGAGAGAAGTTACAAAGCACAGCCTTCATTCCTTCATTAGTGTCTGCTAATTCTCTCTACTCAGAGAAAAGCTGACATAGTTTCTATGAAGAGAACTTGCATTGAAAACCTACTGAAGCTGACTGCAAGGGTTATAATACAGCTGATAAAATGAAGAACCGAATACATTTTTATTGTCAACTTATATTTCTAAAGGACATTTAACAAGATCTTATACAAAATCTTTTGAAGAAATTAAACACACAAGGTGTAAGAGCACAACATTAACTAAAGAAAAGAAACAGGCCAGAAGACTCAGAGGAGTCTGTTGGAGGGACTGTGCTGTTTAATATATTCTTAAGTGACCTAGAAAAGGGAGTAACCAAGGAGGTGAACTAATTTGCTGATGAAACAAAGGTATTTAAATAGGTGAGGGGGAATGGCCAACTGAGTAACCACAAAAAGACTTTAAGGTGTCTGGACATTAAAATGGCACCAGAAGTGTAAATAAAAGTGTTTTGCATGGAATAAAACAATCCATAGATTCCCTTACCAGACAGAGTCCAGAACTCTGGGGTTATAGGAGCTATTTGGACATTAGCATTAACTCAATACTTACAGCAACAGTCAATACAGAGAATGAAATTATTTACAGAATCAGAGAATCACAGAATAGATAGAGCTGGAGGAAACCTCTGGATACTACCCAGTCCAACCCTTCTGGCCAGGCAGGGTCACCTAGAGCAGGTTATAGAGGAACACATTTAGCTGGGTTGGGAACCTCTCCAGAAAGTAGACTCCACGACCTCCCTGGGCAGCCTGTTCCGGTCCTCTGACACCCTTGATATAAAGAAGTTCTTCCTCATGCTGGGCCTGAACTTCTTGTGTTTTAGGAAATTTAGAACATTTGAGGAAGGAATACAGAAAAAAAAAAAAAATCTTATTTTCATGGTGTGATATAAATCTACAGTTTGCCCACGACTGGGATGATGAGCAGCTCCAGTCAATTCTCAAAACATACTACAATTGGAGAAAGCTCAGAGAAGAGCAAAAGGATTGAAACCAGCTCCACAGAGAAGCAAACAAGTAGGCCAGGCTCCTGTAGCTGGGAACAGATGTGATTAACAGGGAGATGTGATAGAGGGCCATAAAATCATAAGTGTTATGAGAAAGATAAAAAAAAAAAAAGTATTGAGAGTTTACTTTTGTCCTGGTATATGAATTGAAGTGTGTCAAATGAAGCCAAACAGGTATCAGAGGAAAAAACACAAGTGGTTGTATAGGCTACAAGTGACAGACCTCAAGAATTCCTTGCCAAAGGCTACTGTGTGCACAGTTTACACAGGTTAAAGGACAGGCTGCACAGGTTCATGAGAGAGATAACTGTGAATTTACTAAAAGATAAATCAGATCAGGTTTAGGAAAAAAAAAAAAAAAAACTCAAAATGATGTGGAAATAGTTGAAGGCTGAGAGACTACTTTAGAAAGAAACATTACACACTTGCCTTGTCCTTACTTCCCAGGGAATCCATTTCTAGCAACTGTAGGTTTCAAGGAACTGGGGACAGGTAGCTCTCTAGTTTGAATCATTATGTTTTGAGATAGAGGAAAAAACTTCAGAATTGTTTGTGCTAGGACTGAACCGTGACACTGTTTTACACATAACGTCCTGACAAATACTGACCAGACGCACCAAACAAGGATTGTTAGTCTAATAAATATCAGATACCTTATTACAACATCTAAGCTAGTTCTTAATTTCTGGTAAGATGAGTATCTGTTATTTTGGCAGATAAATAGACATGACATGTATTTCTACTAATTCACCACACATGGTGAGCTCAGTAGAGGTGGTACAAGGTACAAAGGGACCTCCAAAGTATAACAGCAGGAATTTTTGCCCTCTCCAGACAATATAATCCATTTCCATAACTAATCTCACTTGTTTACAGTATTTTAAGCTTCGGGCTGGAGGGAGAATGGTGGAAGGGAAAAGAAAAATTCATGAACAGAAATCAAGGAAAAGTTCATTTGATATGATGTGCTTTGATACTCTGCATCACAATTCTTAAAGAGATTATATACTGCAGAGAGGTTTTTTTCAAAGGCACTGGTCCATTTTTTGGGCTTTTGCCTTTTTCCTGTAAAGTAGCTGTGGTTATTCCATGCTTTCTCCATCCTTCAGTGCATCTGTTCAGCTGTTTGGATCTTTCAAACAAGGTATATAGGCCCATAGCTGCCCATATGTTAGAGAGATATTGAGTGTCCAATAATCAGGATGTTGGAGTAACTTTTAATGCCAACCATGTTCCCACCTTTCTCAGAACAGCAACGCTCTACTTCTGCTACTATGTAGGTTTAGTTCTTAGAGAAGAGGAAAAAAAAGTAAAAAAGGCAAAGACAAAAAAGGACAGATCTGTGCATGTGTGCCTCTTCAAAAACAAAAGAGAATTTTCTGTTTTCAGAGCACACTTAAGCAGTACCTAGATATAAAACTACTACCTGATGCAAGGGAAAAAAAAAAAAACAAACCCACAAAACCAAATCACGATGGACCATTCCACAACTTTACTAAAACACTTATTCCATCAGTCAGTCGTGCAGAAAAGCATTCCAGAAACCACATCCCCACACTACAGCCAAACTCAAATCTCCACCTGTTCAGAAAGAATCAGCTAACATGCAAAGAAAAGAATTTGGGTCAACATGGCCCCTATACTACATGTTTCTCCAGTTGGAGCATGGAAACAACATTTCTCTCTACTTCACACTTGAAACACAAATCTGGTTGTGAGTTACACACCAGACTATATGCTTTTTCCTTCCAGACTCTAAGCTTTCCCTTGTATATGCTCTAGGCAATTTTAAATTTCTAGTAAGATACCCAGAGGTGCACGGTACAAAAATCTGTAAAAACCTTGAAAGGCTTCATTGAGGTACTACATGCAGGGGCAAAGCAGGCAGATAAATTATATGATCAGCTTGAACCTCAGACAGCAGGTACAGCTCATTTACAAGGCACAGCAGAGAAGAGCAATGAGGTACCAGAACAGATGCTTACAGTTGAAACAGCACCAAGAGCAAATGATCAAACTCATTTAGGTTCTGCATTCCTGCAGCAGATTCAGAACTCTGCATGCACAATCCCAAATTTTGCAGCCCTGATCCACATGCAAATCTCTATTTACGGATTTGTGCAGTGACTTTTGGAAAATAACGTTCCAGGCAGAAACCTGAAGATCTTGAACCCACCTAGGGATGCCAAGCAGGTAAGAGGTCATTGAAATGCCCATGAGCCAACCATGCTTTGACAATATTTTTCTGCACTGCACAAACCCAGTCCAAGGGAACATTTCTGTATCAGGGAAGTGCTGGTAGCATAAAATGTAAATGTATAAAGGCACAGAAAGGTGGAGATTCCCTCTCTTAAGAGTCCCAAAGCCTCATAGTACAATTTCCTAAAAAACTTCGTAGGCCCATGATAAGACATGGGCATCTCCAGATTCTAAGCAAAATGCTCTGGAACACTGCGAAATTGCAGATGGCAAAATCAGGTTTCTCAGGGTTGCTTTAGATCGTTTGCAGGCTAAACCAGATCTTACAGCTGCTAAACTGTCTTTGGTCCTTGTGGTTGTTATGCATTTACTTTTTATTCATGTAGGTTCAGTATTTTCTGAATGCTTTTACAAATATGTCATGGATATCAGCCACAGACACCGCATCTACCAATAGACCAACCACATATTATTCCTGAAAAAGCTTTCTTGTAAGAAAAAAAAAAATAAAAGAACCCTTTATAAGAAAGTCTGACAAAGAAAATCTGCTCTTGAGTTGACATTTATTAGGACAAGTTTCAACGAGGAGGAGAATTTAAAAGCAGAGTTATAAAATACACAATGGGTGGAGCAGGTTACAATAGAGGTGTTGGCACAAAACTATCCAAGGAATTATAAGCACAATGCTAAAATAATAGGATCTCTTGAATGGGAAGCCACAACCTCTGAATTTGAAAGACTTAGGTTTACTTTCATGTGAAGACTTGTTGATAGCGCTGTTAAATGAAAGCATCAGAGCGTTTTCCGTATTTCATAATGTGCTGCAATCTTGAATACAAACACAGAGACAAAAAGCCAGCACTAAACACACTAAAACCTCTGAGAGTAATAGTTTAAAAAGGTGGCAGATGAGGCAATCCTGTTCCTGCACAACTGATGACCATGACATGCTCTGAAGCTGCACTAAAATTACTTATAAAAAATACTGTTTTGTTTTCATCCATGCTGCAATGCTTGAATTAGTGTGCTTTTGTTAATTGCTCCTAAGAGCAATTTTACTCTGATAAAACTAAAGCCACTCATGAGACCGATTATGCTGCAAGAAGGTGTTACAAAAACTTGAGAAGGAGAGAAATCTGATCACTGGAAAGTATACATATATTTATAATATGCTTCCATGGTACAGTTCCAGAAACATACTCTGCCTTTTGAAAAATTAGTTCTGCTGTCTTTGGGACTTTAAAGAGGAAAGAAAGGAGGGTAGGCTTTTGGGTTTATTTTTCCATACTCACTTTGAAGATTTTTAGACTTGTAGCTTTAACAATTTATTTTGATAGGCTAGAAAAAGTCCCACTACATGATGAAATAAGTGAGAAGTTTTAGGAAATTCTAAAATATGATATTGTTTAAATTAATTTTTTTTATGTGATTTATATAAAATGCAAGAAAGCCAGACCTCTAAAAGCAAATGCTGATATAACTCTAAGTTTCATATTGGTTGCACAGCCCTTTTTAACATTACAGCCTCTGCAATACCACATTTAAGAGTGTTCTGTTGAAGCTTTTTTCTCTGTAAAACATACGTTGCTTGGCATAAAGTTTCACAATGCTCACTAAGGGAGGAATAACTCCTCCAAAGCCATAAGAAATACAACATAAAGCTGATATAATTTAAACCCCGTATACTCCCTCCCTGGTACAGCTTTCAATCTTCAAGAAACAAAAGCTAACATGGTTTTCAGAGCTCCTTGCTCATATGACAGCAGGAACAGTAACTGGAGTCCAGAGTGCACTGCTGGGATTGATGCCTCAATGGGCTACCTAAACACAGAGGCTAGACAAAATTAAGAGAATAAGAGCAGTTGTATTTATTGAAGGGCCTTCAGGTACATTAGGGCAGTCAAAGTCCTTAGGGGCTACACCCAAAATGGACGATGGGGTCACAGGTTTTCACATTTTTTAGAAGTTTGATCCATTTGCATATCAGGGATAAATCCTCCAATTACAGCTTCAGGTAATGAAGTCATTACCCCAAGTTTGCTCCCTCTCGGCTCACTTTTGCTTACATTTCTCAGGGCCTGAGACAGAAAGGTGTCCTTGAGTTTCAGGCCTAGAGAGGAGTTGTTTTGTCTGACCAAAATGGGAGAACAGTAGATAACAGTCTATATGGAGTTTGGAATTATACACTAAAGAATTACAGGATATGAAAAACATAAAAGCTAAATTCCTAAGGCATCAGGATGACTATAGTGATGGTCATGATAGTGTTGCATCCTGGAGTACTTGGGTTTCTTCAATGGAACCAACTAAAACAACTAAACAACTAAACCAAAATGGGATTTAACAGTAATCCTGTTTCCAGGGGGGACCTGGGCAAGGTTTTCCCGTTCACCTCATTACATTTCTAATTAGGTCCTGCAAAGCTCTGCATGGGAATTCAGATTCAATACTTTCTGATGACAAGATAATGTGAGGACAACCTTAGGAGAGGGCAAAGTGATAACAGGATACACACATGCAGATGACAGAACTGACTGGGGTTTGGAACTGAAAGATCTTTAAGGTCCCCTTTGACCTAAACCATTCCATGATTCTATGACTGCAGATAGCTAGAAGTGAAGTTACCAATGCCTGACCCTTCAAAGGGACAGGAACAGGCAGAAAAGGAAAAAAACCAAAACCAATCAAAAACACCCACAAAAACCCCAAATATGTTAACAATACATGCTTTTCAAAAATTTTTAAAAATCATTTACATTTCAGCAGTGAGAACAGTTCTTCCAGATTTTCTTCTTCTAAGCCAAACTCAGTCATCTGTATGAGATACATCTGCATCAAAAAATGCTTCTAGAAGCAGGTAAAAATGGATTAATACAAGACAAAAATAACACTAAGAAAATCTAGTCAAATTCAATGCAGATGCAAGCTGCTAGAGAACACTGCATCTACAACCCAGAGTGAATTCCCTGATCTGTTGCTAAACCGGAGTGAAAACCAGAAGGTGCATTGTTACTATTTTGACATGCAGAGTACTCCCCATGAAGAAATAGCAAAAAAATTATTGTAAATGTCAAGTTACTTAGAATTATAGAATCATTTAGGTTAAAAAAGACCCTTAAGATCATCAAGCCATACCATTAACACAACTCTGGCAAGTCTGCCACTAGACCATGCCCCTAAATCCCACATCTATAGGTCTTAAATCCTTCCAGGGATGATGATTCCACACTTCCCCAGTCTGTCTGTTGCAATGCTTAATGTTATAAAATGACAGAAGTTTAAAACCCTTATGTTTCAAGATTCAGAAAATGAAGAAAAGGTAGATTTTGGAGGAAAGGGCCTCAGGAGAACAGTTCAACAACAGAGCAATATCTTGTGTCAAGCTTTGTTTACATGCTGTTATCACATGCAACTGGGACTACTCCACACATTTAATTTCCTGTATCATACTACATGTACACCCAGGATATTGATTTTACAGGAAGCATCTCTCAAGCTTTTCCAAGTTCCCTTTCCTCTTCACCTCTTTTCCTTCCCCCTCCCATTTTCCAAATGCCACAGAAAATGTCCACCAGAAGACAGAAAAATTTCCTAAAGTTTCGACCAAGTTATAAAGCACTAGAAAGAATGCCTGTGCTAGCAGAGCATTTTAATCCATCACTAGCCTCCCCACCTCCCATATTTAAATATTTATCTTTTAAATGTTCAACACATTTTTCCAGTAAAAAAATGGTATCAATCAGTCCCACTTTTCTCATGGTTTTCTGCATTTATTGTCTTAATTTACATCTGGAAGTTCTTGAGTATCAGAAGACATTGTATAAATGCTTCTACCACCAAGTCAGCATTCCCTTTAAAGACGAACAACCCAATGTCTGAATTCTGGTCAGCCAACAGAAACAGAGAAGAAATCACCCCATCCACAGCAACACAGTTTAAGTTATTTGGAAGACTGTGAAAATAGGAAATTTTGTAATTTATCTACTTAAGAAAACAACCCGGCGATTTTAGTTGTGTAGAGCAACTGGGGCATTCCTCTTCATAGTTTACTGGTAAGAGGATGATGTTTAAAACTTCATCTGTGCTGGCTTTTATGCTTGTATAACAACTATTATAAACAAGAGTTCTTAGTTTTGCTTTTAAGTCGGAGCAAAAGACTGGAGTGTACCAAGCCATTCCATCCAGTCAAATGTCTTCCATCAACCATGTTCCCTTCTGTATAAAAGCATTTAAATACAAAAAAGAAAAAAGGCATCTTTTTTTCCTTTGTGTTCAGCTTCTTCTTTTTCAGAAGACTGCTACAACCCCTAAACTTTTTGTGCAAAAATGCATATGGAAAAGTTTCTCCATCCTGATTATGAATAGGCAAGGTGAAAACATGAGTTCTAGAAAAGATAGGAGGATGACTCAAACATTGCTTAGCAAATATTCATGTATCACTTCACATATTTTATGGGGGTTTTTTGTTTCTGTGTCCACTGTGTCAATGCAGGCATGGTACACAGACACTTACTGCAGCAGACCTAGACCTTACTTGGCCTAAATAACAATTTCCAACAGTAGGACACAGGATTTCTATTATCAAGGTTCTGCCTATGGCTGAAAGGAATTACTTAGGTCCTCATATCCCTTTTGCTTCAGCCACTTAAGATCAACTGAAGGCCCTGAATTTTAACAGAGATTTTAGGAGCCATAGCTCATCATAATCTGGCTACACTCAGTGCAGCTGACCAGTGCCAGACTGTGTCAGGCAGAGAGAGCTCCCTGAAAATGGTGTAACATCAAGTGAGGCAAAGGACAAAATATGTGCCAGTATGCTTAAGTTTATATCAGAAGTGTTTTCTGCATGGATCAGTTAGCATCAACTTGGATAACATGACTTGATGCACTTGAACCAGCAGGACTGGTTGACACTAGCAAACAATGGTTTTTACACCATTTCTCTCTTAGCTATCAGAATTAAACAAACAAACATAAATAAACTCCGATTGTGAAGAGTTATCAGTGTTTAGAAAACTATCACCTTAACACAGCAGCACTGTCAAAAAGCACCAGAGCTATAAGACTTTTACTCCCTCACATTCACGCTAGGGCTCCGTTTTTTACACACAAAACTCTAGGACATTAGGACAACATCTCCCTAGATGTGTACGTAAATCTACCTGGAACAATCATAAACCAAACATGTACATTCACAGAATGTAATAAGTCACCTATTTTATAAAACTCAGAGTAGCAAAAGGTTTGGAAAGAAATAGACAACATGCAATCAAGAGTTGAGATTTTAATAATAAATGTGGATGGAGAGTATTACAGCTTTCTATACTATGTTTTGCCCTTTCCCCTTGACTCTTTTCCTCGTTTAAGAAGCTGTCAATTTAATGAGCCAAAATGAAGTAAATGGTAGCAGACATGGAAATCAGAGCTGTAATGGCATGCTCAGCAGAGGATTGATTGCTGGCAAACAAAGATCTGTCCACTCAACATCTGGCTCATTTCGTTACTTCGAGTTTAGCTGCCAAATGACTATGTCATTTGGACTCGGGAGATGGAGGCATGAGGGAGACCTGATATCATCATCCCAAATAGCCTGGGTCTTGCCCTGTGCTTAAAGCAGGCTTTCAAGATCAGCAAGAGTGAAAGAAGCCGCGCTGCTCCAAGGAAAATCTGACTTCATAAAAAGTTCCACAAGTCAAAAGCTGCAACTATTAGCGGTATACTTGGAGGTGGAAGAAAACATGTATGTGTGGTACACTCACAAGCTTATTTCTGTAACTGTGCATATCAACAGTGCTGACCACTTCTAGCCCAGCACTTTCATGGTTGCAACTTCCAGCTTTAAGCTTGTAACAATACATCCATCTACTTAGAGAGTCATTTTAAACTCCTTTTGGTTAAGCCCCCTCAAAGTTTAGGTTTAGAAAACACTCTCCACCCTGCTATATTTTTGTTAATTATTAGGTTAAGCAAGATGCCTGAAAAATTCTGTATCAGTTACTGAATGTACATATTTATATGATTTGAAGAATGTCATGGCAAAGACTTAGACTTAACTTTTACTGTAAAGAGGGTCCGCCCTTCATGTGCTTTGCAGTACATGGGGCAAACAGTGAAAGACATTCCAAAAATGGCAGGAGACTGTGAGGATACTGGTAGAAGGATCCCCAGCAAAGCTAAAGAATTTTGTAAAGCCAGTTGAACTCATGGAGATTTAAACCCACTTACCAAGCACACATTATGGCTCTATAAACATCCATAGTAGAACAAATACAACTTTCTCCAAATGGCCCATTTACCTGGGTCCTAGGCACAAGGGGGAATTTGGCCACAAAGAAATTATAGCAAAAGAGAAACTGCTACAACAAATCCCTGGATTTTATAGGAGGACAACTTAAGCAGCGCACACGCACCAACTCTATTGTTCTATTAGGAAAGCATCACAGTGAACATTTGCTGCTGTTTGATGTTGTGAGACATCAAACTCAAGTGACCAGAAGTAAACCAGATTGCTTTTGGTCAGCTTAGGAAGACTCTTCAGCAGCTTCAAACAGGAACAAAAATCAGAGGAGCCACGAGTCTTCTGTGGCCACACATCAGTGCCCCAGTGACTCAACACAGAGCCTGCAAGCATTGATGAAGATTTCAGTGTGCCACACTGTTGGTCTCCTGCAAGCTCCAGGCTGCAAGAGCAGCTCTGGAGCTGTGGGGTGGGAACCCCTCTCCTGGCCACAGCTCACATGCCCTGCCTTGTCAAGTGCAGAGTGCCGTGCCAGATGGAGTAGCTGGGTTCTTGAGTCCTCCATTAGAAGGGTGGAAATAAAATCACCTTGCTTCCTATTACTTTGCAAATCCATGCTTTCCATTAGGTCTTCTGAATTACCTGTAACTTCAGCCGTATGGTTGCTGAACAATGCAATACAAAGGAATTTGACACTTTTCTAATATGGTCATCAGGTAGTAAAAACCGCATTTGTAAAAGCAGTTTGTGGTCAGTCAATTTTACAGACTCAAAAATCATTACAGGATCTACTTTAAAACCCTATTAAAAATGCTCTGAATAGAAGATATAACACATATTGACATCTTCAGACTTTAGTACAATTAATTCCTATTTAAATTTCTTAAATTCCTTATTGAGCCACAAGTCAATTTAGAGAAGCCAATTTCAAACACCAAGTCAGCTATTCATACAAAAATAAAAAACCCAAAAGCAACTAAACCAAAAAGCACTAAGTGTGGAGATAAAGATGTTACTCAAGAACTACTGAATTAGACTATTTTTTAAAGATCTAGATTTAACTACACTTAGTTATTATTTCTCCCTCTGAAAGCGTTCTAGAAAATTTGGCAGCAACAGAAACCTCTATTTCCTCTATAAACAACTTAGGTACAACATTAGCTATAAAAAGAGGCTATTTCATATTTTACATTGTCTACAGAACTTATGGACAAAATAAAATATGGTCTCTCTATAGTCCAATGACACAGAAAGAGTAACAACATGCAACTGAATCTTGCAAAGGATAAATGACCAGATAATTTGATGGAAACTTTAACCTCTTATTTGCAAAACATAAATTTGAGGAAGGCATTTGTTTATGTCAGCAAATAAAAAGACCTACTTCAATTTGAATAATTTTAAATTAGTGTCATGAGATCCATTGTCCTGTGATAGTGAAATAAAACTCTCAAGTAAGTATTCAAATTCCTGTTCACTAGTAAGTCCTCTCAGTCTGTCCTAACTGGCTTCTCCTATATTACTTTTAATTCATTTCTGAGGAAGACAACTGACTTTACCAAATGAGGCAACACAGAAGATAAATGTTAAGACTGGTAGCTGAAAGTGTCTGGAGCACCATTCTTTCCTCTACTTTATCCCAGTGGAGCCAGCACCCAGCCAATCAATACAGGCAGCACTCTCTCCCAATGTGAGTTCCAACTCCTGCACCCTTGACTTGGAACAGCTCACACTGCATAAAAATTTCATTTCAAACAAGACATTTTCATGAGATTTTTTTAGTGAGGAAAAAAATATCCTTTCATCTGAACAAGAGTGCTTTGTTGTTTTTTTTTTTTTTAATTTCAGGTTTTAATACCAAACTGCTAAACTGAACCCAGAGCCTTGACATGAGGTTTTTTTTTTTTTTTTCAGTTACTACTTACTCATCATAGTGATGAATTTATTACTAACTTTAATGTTGGCACAGAGAAACTAAACCTTGGGCTTCAAATTTTTGCCTTCAGATTACAGATTTCTTTTTTTTTCATTTTTTTTAAACAATCCCCTATCATCCGTAATATTTGGCAGTGGGGATATGTTATGGTTATATAACATATGTTATGCCTTGATTTTTCACCTGAAAGGCACAACCTCATTAATATATCAGCTTGTATTTAATCCTAAAGGCAAATACATAGAAGTGCCTGGTTTCATTGAAACACTGGTGTCCAGTTTTGTAGTCAAGGCAATTCACATCTGTGCTACATTCTGGTCCCACTAAAGATAAAACACAGCATTGAAAAGAAAAGATTCGATTTTTCTCCAGTATAGTCTGGACAAGTACTGAGCAAAAGCATCACCCCCAAAATACCCAAGCTGGCACATTCATATTTAAGTCTCAAGGATACATGTGCCCACTGCATATATTCTTAAGATGAATTCCTGGGATATCTTAAGTCAACGAAAGCCCTCCCTTACAACTTCACATGGGTGAACGATTATAATTCGTGCTTCTGAAGCCTTCAAAATTAGCTTTTCAGCTTTGTTATTTGAAAAGTAGAGTTTAGGTGCCCAAAAGAGAATGTAAATCATTTGGCCCCAAAATTACTTGTATTTTCTACTCATTGTCACTAACTGTTAGAAATACTCTCCAGATAATAAAATCAGTGTTAAACAAAGAACAATTCAAATAAATTTGGAGTAAAATATTTTCATCCCTAGTTTTCCACTGTCCACATGTAATATGAAGGTGAGGGTGCTACAGGAAAGGAGGAGAATTGAACAAGCAGGGATAAAAAAATCCAAATTAAAGAGTTTATGATCAAGGTAGTAAGTGACAGCACCAAAAACTTAAAACTGGTTTCAAACCAGATTTCAGGGTGTTATTTACATGCTGCCCAGAACTGCATTTGGCACACATATTCTAATACTTGGGAATTTTTAAACGTTTTCATTTAAACTTCATAAATAAGCTGCTTTTTCCTTGGTAATAAAAATGTATTTTTTCAAGCTAAGTCACTTGGCAAAGCACTTGAACCAATGTCAGACTTCCTGGGTTGGTTTTTTTTATTCTTAGTTAAGTCATTCCATTTCCTCCTCATTTAGAAAATTCTAGATTTTGAACTAGTGAAAATGAAGTTAATCATTGCATTATCAAGACACTAGCCACATCTGAGTAAAATCTCAGCGCTTGGAAGAACATGGGATAAATAAAGAACATGTATTTTTAAATAAAGGCTGGGGGCAGAAAGCACACTTTTTACCAGAACACATTTTCAGTTAAGGGCTGCTTCTAGAGCCAACTTTTAGAAGGCCAAAATGGTAAGTTTTCAGTCATGGTTACATATATGATGAACTCAGCCTGCCTTTTGAATATAACTGTTTATTTTAAGCTAGACAAAAGACTAACAAAGAGTAACATGAGTCTGATTTCCCACACCAGACACTATTCTTTGTTTTTAAGAAGTACCTCCTCCAGATCAGACAATTTCAAGATTAGCAGAATGATTTATTGATGGCTTATGGAGTAACTCAGCACTCCCTATTCAACCTTCTGCCTCGTTAATGGATTCAGAGACCTCAGCCTCTCAGCTCTGGCCCAGGTCACAAAACATGTCACGATCAATGCAGCACTGTTAAAAACCCCTCCAGACTTGGTACCTCCAAACTGGATTCTCTTAGGTCAGAACTGAAGTTGAATGCGTTCATGAAATAGAAAGGCAGAACTTTGAAAGCCAGTATGGGTGGCTGCGGGCTTAGCACAGTGCCTGGGGAATCCACTTGAGGCCAACAGCACAGAATCAGCTTTACAGAGCTACAGAATTTTAAAATAATTTTATTTTTAAAAGCACAACCAAACAAACACAAACCACTCACGCTCTTTACTCAATCTGTTTCTCAATCTAGAAAGCAAACTACATCAACATCAAGGTAGCCCAAGACACGGCCAACAGATCCTTACCCACAGTCCTCCTTTGCTCTGAACTGAACCTTTTCTAGACAAGTTCATTAGAGTGTCACCCACATTTCTGCTGGCAATTCTTTATGAAACAGGAAAAATGGCCCCTGTTCCCTTGACAATAATTGATTGTTTTGAGGGAGTTTGAGGATTGTTTTGAGGAAGGGGGAGAAAACCAAGAACATTTTCATCCTCTGCACTTGTGCCCAAACATCCTAAATATCTCTTATATGTAAAGCTGCCCTTCAAAATTGGAAATATTTAGCAGAGTTCATTATTGAAAAGTACTCCTATAGTATGGAGCACTTTTACAGATTTCTTTTTCCCTAGTTTGAAATAAGGCAAATTGAACAAAACAAAATCTGAGTATGCCATATCTGGTCCTAAGCCTGTTGCCATGTTCCAGCTCTTTTTGGATTAAAGCAGACGCCAAAAATTGAAAACTGCTACTCACCACAACAGATTAGCCTAGTAGTCATAAATGTAGGAGAAATAATATCAGAAATGTCTCCTTGAGAGAAAACATGCCTCCGCTTGAAGCCAATAACAAAATGTATCAGCCTATTCATAATTCCTGTTATGTTCTGCAGTGAGGTCATCCTTCTCCAAGCTCTCGATCTGAAATATGGTATCCCATCTTTTATTTTCCACCTACTCCTTCCCTTTTTCTCAATACAGCAATACTTACAAGAATACAGGCAAAGGGTCTTAGCAGAAAGACTGTGTTTGAGGGAGACAAATTGCTGTCTTAGATTTACTTCTTTATTACCTAATCCCAGACAGATTTCTGCCCTTGACCAAAGTTTCTCACCTGTAAAGCATGGAATTTGATATATGTCCTTAGAAATAAAATAAATTAAACCTAGCCTTGTAGAAATCTTCAGGACAGGGTCTGCAGAGAGTGATGGGTGAAACTTGATGTAAGGGTTTATTACAGCAGCACAGAATTACATAAGAAAGTTCACCCATACAAGGTCCACTCAATGGCAATCAACTGTTTTTTGCAATAAATGTGATCACATTGACTTTCTACAAAATTTAAGTCAACAACAATTTGAAAAATGAAGACAATATTAATTTAGCTATTACAAAGCAGCAAATTAGTGGCAAGAAACTCAAATTTCTGCTAAGAAAGATTGCAGACATCTGAACTGTTCCCAGAAAGGCTTATAGCTTATTTGCTTGCTTTCTTTTCTTCTGCTAATGAGCACAACATGAGATGCTTTGTTTAACATCTTCCTGAGAAATAAAGTTATTCTCCTACCTCCCATGAATTTTCTGCGGGGTACTCAGAAATTAATCACACAGTAAACAGTAGTACTAAGGCACAGTAAATTACCATTTGAGGCTACCTTTATATTAGTCCCAGTACAACCATTTACCACTTGATTTTCAGCTGTATAAACTGCCTCTAGGCATTTTCTTGCATAGAAAAATCATGTTTCCTTTAACACTATAGCTTTTGTCCCTCCAGAAAATCTGTCACCTTTTTTTCCTTTGCTGCTTATCTTCAGTGGCTGCCAATGTCAGTTTTGCAACACAATGGTCCCTCCCTGTTCAGTTTGTCTTACGTAATAAGTTTCATCACTTATGTATTTCTTTTTGATTTATAGCTCAGAAGCACATTCATGTTTCAGTTGTTTCCAAAAGCACCACAAATGCACTGCAAGGGTACGCTTCAAAATAAAAAGAGAGAAAATTCTTTTTTGCTTAAGATGGATGTCCACAGCTCAAACCAAATATGACCCAGATGAAAACCCAGATGCTTCCATATTAGCACACAGTAGAGGCATGTGGAATGTGTGCTTACGGTGCTAAAAGGAGAAAGGAAGTATCACTCTCCATACTGGTATAAAAACATGGAAGATAAAACCAAGGTTTAACATCCAGCAGCAGCACTA
Organism: Coloeus monedula; assembly: GCF_965178545.1. Lineage (NCBI taxonomy): Eukaryota > Metazoa > Chordata > Aves > Passeriformes > Corvidae > Coloeus > Coloeus monedula. The sequence goes on along the minus strand of NC_138782.1, from coordinate 27,743,866 downwards.
CTGAAGACACCTCTGTTCCTGGTGAAGTTGCTTGCTCTGCCCTCCTTGCTTTCTCCTGCAAAGCTGTGAGGCCATGCTACAAGATAGCTCAGGACACTGATGTGTCTGAAAGTAGTTAAAAATAAGCAAGTTTTTCTGCAGCCAAATCACTTTTCCAATTTTCCTTCACTGTATTACCACAATATTGTACCAGCATTGCTGTGGAGGAAGAAGTCAGCTGGGAATTCATATGTAAGTATTAATTTTCTGGTTACTAGTGATATTTCCGTTTTCATAAATGAAAGAACACTTTAACATGTTTGACACATTTCTACTCAGAGTATTTTTTACTACTGACGTTCACTCTTAAAGCCATGTTTGAAACGCAGTAGATTGTTTATGGTCTCTTTTACTTCACAACTCATCTGCCTAATTGCTATTTAACTGCAACATTTGTGAACAAAAATGAATGAGAAAACAAGGAATAATTAATTGAAACTCATCAGGGAATTAAATCACTTCTTTTCCTGTGACAGGACGCAACATTAGTCATTCTTTTCCACTGAAAACAGTCATGTCTTCTGGGCTGCCTCTTAGTGTGTCAGCCATAAGGGCTTTGGACACGTGTTTGATGAGATCAGCTTTGGGACCTTCTTTAAATCCAAAAGAAATGGAACTTGACAAGTATCTTGACCAACAAGCTACAGAGTTTTTCCAAAGTCTAAGATGAACTCCTGGTGAAGTATTTCTTCCTTGGCTAGGAAGACAGTCTTCACTTAGCCAGCAGCAACCCGAGAACAAACATCAGGGAACATGTCTGATCGCACTTCGAAAACAAGAACTGTTTGAATGTTTGATTTTGAGCATAAATCAAGAAAAGAGCAGAGTTTTAGATCTTTAGTTATCCTGGGGCTTTGTTTCCATTTCTAAAAGAAAAATTGTTTGGTTGTTCCACTACTCTAATGCATACATTTTATCGGAATTTTAATATTTTCTGCTCTAAAGAATCTTCATAGACAACTGATAAACAATGAACAAATATAGATACACAGTGACTGAGGAAAGAATTGACCTCAGCATGTTGCTTGATGAGTAGCTTAAGATTCATTACTTTCCCAGAAGCTGAGATTGAAAACAAGAAAAAATTATCATATGCAATTACTGATTTATTTTATTTAAATACACAAGAGTGTGTTTGTTCTGCATTCAATAGATGCACTCACTACAGTAAGACAGAGCTAAAAATTAGTGGAGGCACAGTTCTAGCTAGCAATTAGACAGGAAAAGGCCAATTTCATGCCCTCCATGAAACCATCTGCAACTCTCAGTTCATGCTGGCTACAGTACCCTATTTATTACTACAGATAAATGCAAGCTACAACTTATATTTTTGCAGAGAAGCATCCTTTCTTCCTTTGTGTTTATCTGAAAATGAGTAAGGGCCTCCAGACATCTGTCTCATAACTGTGAGTCATCTACCTATATATATCTATAAGGCCTATGGGGTATTCAGAAGCAACAGTAATTAGCTGCACTATACATGGAATTAGTGTCTGCTTCATAGGGCAGTGGGAAGACAGACAATGAATAAATAGTGAGACTACTCCTGGTTCCACCCAGGACAGGGTTAATTTTTGCAGCAGTCAGGAGGGGGCACAGCTAGGACCAGGGGGTTAATCTATACCACCTCACAGCATTTTCCCAGGATGGGGGAGAGCATCCCTTCTGGATCAGGTAGCACAGTGGAATGAGTGGTCAGGTATTGTCAGCAGTGAGAATTCGTGTGCCAATTGTTTCTTGTATCCTCTGCCATCCCTATTGTTGCTGTTACTGTTGTTTTCTTACCTTATTGCTGTTCCCAGTAAATTGTTCTTATCTCAACCCACGATCTTTACCTTTTGTGCCTCCAATTCTCCTCTCCATCCCGTTGGGGGAACAAGAGAGTGGCACATAGTTTGGAGAGACTCGCTGAGAGCACTAAACTGGGCAGTACCATTCCTAAACTAAGACAGGCAAAAAAAACCCCCCAAAACACATGAAAATTTTTTTAAGAACAATAATCTGCTGCTTTGAATAAGACCTTTGAAGGGTAAATCCCATCAACGCCACATAATTTTCCCCTCTCTTATTTGAGGTAATTGAGTTGATCCAAATATTATTTTTTATAAACTGTTGGATATGGGCTTGAAATTCCAGTGGAGGGCCATGTTATTTATTCATAGGTAAAGGTTTTCAATATGCAGGTCACAGCAACATTACCCTGTACATTTCCTCATCTGGGAAGAATAAAATCAAATTGCACATGACATAAATTGATAACCTGTACTATTTATAGATTTAGGTCTCAAAGAATTTGGTTTACTTAACTAAACTACTCCCTCCTCAGCCAAACACCTTCTGAAGGCTGCTAGACCTCTGTGCTCTGTTCCTACTGCATGGCCCTATGCTCTTAAGCTTCTACAAACGGGGGAGAGAGGAGAGACTTTTTTTTATTTCTTAAGTGGGACAAAGCAACAGCTGCTGATTTAGGATTCACAGTTATCTGAAGACTTCCCTTAAGCACTTGACCAGTAGAAAAAACTGAATTTTACCTCTCCAGAGACACAGTAGCTAAAAGGAATTTTTGGTGTGAGTAGTTTCAAGAAGTGGAATTTTTTTAACATAGCCCACACAATTTTTTTGCTTTACTTTCCTTAATAGTAGAGCATTTTCTGGATCAGGCATATTGACAAAAGATCAAAGTAACATACAGCACAGAAAAACCCTTTACTGTATCTAGTTTTCTTTAGAGACCCTCTTCATATGTGGCTTCCAGGGATTTGTTTATTTATTTTTAAACACAACCTTCATTTTCTATTGCCAAATTATCCCACAGCCAGCTTTGTTAGATTGTGATCAGTCTTGCACCCACTGATCTTCTATCCAGCTAGCCCCTAGGCTAATGAAATCAGTTCTTCTGGCTGATATTATTTTAACACACAGACAGACTTAAACAATTGTCATAGCATGTTGATAAACAGCTCCTTAAACCCAGACTAACAGCAGCACAAGAGTGCTTCCTTGCCACAAGTTATTTGAAGCAAGAAAGAACAGGAAAGCCACGGTTTAACAAGAATGATGAACTTTAGGCATTTCAGGAAAAGGTATTCCAATAAAAGACATCCCAGTAACACCATGTTCACATGAACTCAGTGCAATAATATGCAGAGAAACTAAAGCTTATTGATGTCAAAAAGTTACTGAGATTGGCTATTATGTTTCTTCCCATAACTAAGAAAAAAGGCGATGAGAATTAATTGCATGCTTAAGCCCAGTCAGACTAAACCTGTACTGCTAGGTGGCTGGCTATTATTTGGACCTAAAGAATACAGACAGTACAACCAGGATACAGTTTCCATTAAAAAAAGTTGGGATGTTTTTGTTCTTGATTTCCATTCATTGCATTTCAATTTCTTTTTCACATATATTCTGAATGACATAGTTTGAAGTTTAGCACAGCACCGTTGCTGCTATCTTTCTACCATCACTCGCCTTGCTTTCAGGATGACTCTTCACATTTACCCTAGACACTGAGACAAACAACTTTTGTGCAGAATAACAGCCCCAAGACAAGGGGCAGGAGCAGCTCAGGTCACGTGTGACCTATATTGCCCACAGTTGCAATGCAGTTTGAAGTACCAACTTCAAAAGGATGCTGCCTTTGAACAGATCTAGCTGTAGGCACTTCAAGATTAATAGGCTGGTTTAATTACCCTCTCCTTAGCAACTGTGGTGTTGTTTCAACAGAATCAACCCTTTTAATGTGCTACTCCCAGGCTCTGGCAGGCTGTCTCACTCCAACGCCAGGTGATTGTGGCAGTTGTACAAGTTGCAGCTTGGTGGGAGCTTCCCTTTCCAACAGGGCTCTGTTTTGGTTTTTGACACAGGCAGGATCTCATGCAAGGCATGATCACAACTTGCAGACTAACCAAACTGCCTGGAACTGCAGTACAAATGTTAGCTGGCAAATGCTATGGGCATGACAAAGGTGAAGAAAGGTTGGCTTGGTTCTCTTCTCTAACAAGTACAAAAAGTATGCCATGAAGCAGGGTTTTTCAATGAGAAACCCCAGTGGGGCTTGAAATGAAGCACTTTAGTGTGTTGTTTATTTTATTTCTTTCTCTTCCATGTTTGCACTTTGGATAGCCAAATACAGTTTCCTTGACCAGTTTGCCTTCACTAGGATAGTTATCTCCTCAGTAATCGTCCTAGTCATGTGCTACCTTAGAAAAGGTTGATTCCCTATATTCTAGTAGTAAAATCCCACAATTAGTAGTTACAGTAAAGTAAGAAGAAATGTTCTTCAAGCACAGAAAAGGAGGAATGGAAGCATAAGGTAAACTATTCTGCTTAATCACCAGAAGGGGTTTTGATTTCTCACAAGCAAGCACATGCGTCCTCTGCTTCCACTTTTGTGGCTCCACATGTCAAAATGTGAAAGCTGACCCATTCCCAACAGCCCATTAATTACCACTGTACAAGGAATCCCACTCCAGCAGCACTCAGAAAGAGAGGCTCGAGGAGGTCTGTTATCCAACATCCTCAGTTCCCAAAATGTTTGAACTGGCAACAGAGCCAACACAGGAAGACCCAGCCCTGCTGGTTCATTGCTTTTGCTTTCTTTCTAACCCAAACAAATTTTATGGCACAGCCACAGAAATAGCTGAACTGAGAGTGGCAGGGGCTGAAGCAAATCAATTGGAGGAGGACAGACCAAAGACAGAAATATCCATGCTGTCAGGGATTAGGATCACAGGTACTGAGCATATTTTGTAAATCACACCCTTTCAAGAAAAGAAAGCACACTGCGTCTCAGATGAAGTAATTGCAAAACTATGTAAAAACTAATACACTATTTCTATAGTACAGTATTTGCATTATGAGCTGAGCCAACAGCCTGGGAAGGACATGTTTACACTAAAAAAGTCAAAGGAAAAGGTTTTTAATTATAAGTGTGTTTATCATGCTGATTGTTTAAATTTACATCTGCAGGCAGCACAGAAATTTGAGAAAGCAGATGACATTTGGCAGTATCTTCCTGTCATTTGTACCTGAACTCTTAATTGCATACTTAGGACACTGTTTTTCCCCCATAACTATAACACAAACTTTTAGTTCTTTTAATTTAGGCAAGAAAGAATTAACACACATTAATTAACGCACATTAAAGACGTATCATGCAGCAAATCACCCAATCATCTTACAAGTGAAAAATACTGAGCTGGTTACTAGAACAAAATCAGCCCTGTAGTTAGAGGAGGGAAAACAATAAATAATCAAAAAGTCTGTTTGTGCTTCCAGTTTTCTGCACAGATCTAATCAGGATTAGATAAATTCACTTTTTAAGAAGTCCTACAGTAGAATTAGCAGTATTTTTTAATGTATTAACAGCTAGCTAGCACATCCTGAGCAACTATTAAAGCAGGAAATTCTTCTCTAAATGCAGTATAAACACTATTCTTGCTCTCCACATAGGATTTTCTATGGCAGGGAAAATAAGTAAGCAGAGTCTTGCGACACTATAAATACTTCTGGAAATAAATTAGGAACTGGATTTACTAGCACTAAAATAGACATAGAGGCCTTCTGGTTAACTACACTCAGAAAATATTTACTGTTACTGCACCTGGCACTGACTACCCAAAAAAAAAGGCAATTTGCGAAGAGGAGATTTTATAGGGAAGCACCAGCATCACATTACAATGCACTACAAAGCACTGTATTTGGTAACAGCTTTTTAAACACATAGCTCTAGTCCTTTAGATTACCAGAGGCGATGCAAAGGCATCTTGAATGATGTCAGACAGGGCTGGCAAGATGAATAGAGGCTTTAATTTAATTAGTGTACCAGCACCTGACCAAACAAAGGTGTGTCCAGGCTGAATCAACTTAAAATACTGAACCAGATGCTTTTCCTAATTTTAAAACATGTAAAGCTGGTGTTTAAATATATCAAACCACCAAATTAAAAAGTCTGTGAATGCAGCCTGAAAGATTTCTGTTAAACCTTCAAAGAGAATTAAGGTTAGGCCTTGTCTCATCTGCTCATATAGGGCAGTCATTGGGAAGATAGAGGGGTGATTTTTTTAAGTTTTTTTTTTAATTCCCATGCTGAATGTGATTCAATAAAATAACATGAAATTGTTCTTTTCATAGTACCAGCACTAGTGCAATTAGAAATTCGTTACCTAACTCTGCACTATCAGGAGCAGAGTCTAACCACTGGAAGGAAAAACTTCTCAATGTGTTAACACAAAACTACGACTTAATTCCACATTGTTCCTTGAAGGAAGGGAAGAAGGTTGAAACTAGTGAAGGTGGATACAATAAAATGGCTCAAGAAGAATTCCTGTGTAAGAATAAAGCAAAGGTTGGGCAAAATGGGACCCTCCTTTTACAGCTGGACTTGATGACCTCGAAGGTTCTTGTCCAATCTAAATCTGTGTGTCTACCATGAGACACATTGTACCCATCTTTATAGAGGGAAGAAAGGAGGACTCTGCAAAGACCGACATGTCAGCCTGACTTCTGTGCCTGGAAAGGTCATGGAACAGACCCTCCTAGTAGCTATGCCAAGGCACATGGAGATCAGGGAAGTGAATTGGGACAGCCAGAATGGCTTCAACAAAGGCAAGTCCTACTTGACCAACCCAGTGGCCTTTGATGATGGAGTGATTACATCAGTGGACAGATGAGAGGAGGGCAACAGATGTCATATCCGAACTTCTGTAAAGACTTTGACACAGTCCCCACAACATCATTTTCTCTAAACTGGAGAAGTGGTGTTCCTCAGGAGTCCATACTGGAACCAGATTTAATATCTTTATTAACAACATACATGCAGGGATCAAGTGTACCCTCAGCAAATTTGCTGATGACACCAAGCCAAATGGTTGACACACTTGAAGGACACGATGACATCCAGAGGGACCTGGACAAGCCTGAGAAGTGGGTTCATGAGAGTCTCATGAGATTTAGCAAGACCAAGTACAAGGTGCTGCACCTGGGACAACTCCCATATCAAAACAGCCTGGGAAATGAACAGATTGAGGGGAGCTCTGCTGAGATGGATTTGGGGGTGCAGGTGGGTGAGAGGCTGGACATGAGTCAGCCCTGTGCACTCACAGCCCAGAAAGCCAAACGTGTCCTGGGCTGCATCCAAAGCAGTGTGGGCAGGGCAAGGGAGGGGATTCTGTCCCTCATCTCCGCTGTGGTGAGAGCCCTCCTGCAGTGCTGTGTCCAGCTCTGGGGTTCTCAGCTCAGGAAGGACATGGACCTGTTGGAAGGAGTCCAGAGGAAGCCACCAAGATGGTTACAGGAATGGAGCACCTCTCCTGTGAGGAAATGCTGAAAGAATTGGAATTGTTCAGACTGGAAAAGAGAAGGCTTCAGGGTGCCCTAATTGTGGCCTTCCAGTACCTGAAGGGAGCCTGTAAGAACGATGGAGAGGGACTTTTTACAAGAGTTTGTAGTGACAGGAAAAGCGGGAATGGCTTCAAACTGAGTAGGTTTAGACTAAATGTTAGGAAGAAATTCTTTGCTGTGAGTGTGATGAGGCACTGGAACAGATTGCCCAGAGAAGCTGTGGATGCCCCATCCCTGGAAGTGTTCAAGGCCAGGTTGGATGGAGCTCTGGGCAACCTGGTCTAGTGGAAGGTGTCCCTGCCCATGGCAGGGGGTTTCAAGCTAGATTATCTTTAAGGTCCTTTGAAACCCAAATCATTCATATGATTCTATGATTCCTGCACTCCTAGAGCTTGAGACTCACAGGCTGCTTGTGAATAAAGTCTTTTTCAACAACACAAGTGTTTGAGTTGAATTGCTATAAACAATTTGGATTAAAAAGATAATATCTGTATACCTTAATATTTAATTAATCTAAAAAAGAACACCCATTATAAAAACTATAAAGAAAAAAACCCACTCAAGAACAGAGCCCTAGAAAGAGCTATAATATTTGCCGTAACATAATAAATTGATGCTAAAGTTATTTCTAGAGCCTCATCTTTTTCAGGTGATGTTGGAGCTTAAATTAAAAAGAATGGTGGGAGAAAGATGTGTCTACTTACAGCAGGATTAAAGGAGTTAAAAAATATACCTTATATTGTTTCACTTGCTCTGTATTATATTTAAATGTATTTTACTTCTTGTTAATTTTTCTAGAGGTAATTACCAAAACAATAATGAAAATATCAGAGACAAGATCAGAATGGACATTCACATCTACTTCTCAGTGACAGTAGTTCTTTCCTTGATAAACTTTCTTAAAATGAAAGCTGCAGACAAGGAAGAACTTCCCAATATTATATGAAAGGCATAGTAATTTCTATCTCGTGGTAGAAAGGTGTATTTTAAAAAATGTCCCTTTCACCTGCAGCAAAAATATATTTCAGGGGAAGAAAAGTTAAACAAAGAAATCAACCCTAATTTTCTGCCTTATCTCAAAGAAACAAACAAAACCACTAGCTCCACTCCCTCCCCACAAAAAAACCCCCACACAAAACACCACATACCTTCACTTTTGAAAGAAAAACAAGTCTAAGCAGCAAACTAGGGTTTAAAAAAATTTTAAAAAAATTAAAATTAAAATAAGTGCCTTCCATGATGACACCAAATCAGGCTTTGGGCATTTTCCTTATAATAGCAACAGGATGACATTTGGAAATACATGTTGATTTCCAAACTAAGTATACATTGGAATTCTGCACCAAAACAAATCAGCAAATCAGAATAAACTCAAGCCTAATTTTACAAAACATGTCACACTATGGAAGAGAAGGAAGCTCTCTGTCTTCTATTTCAATACTGCTCTGTCTGGCTTATACTTTCTGGATTTCCAGTGGCTTTCTTTTTTTCAATGTAAACATTTACTGAAAGGCAAAGCTGGTGCAAAAAAACTAGCAATAAACCTCTGTGTTCTTTTAAAACAGGTGCACATGAAATTATGATTTAACAAAATATTAGGTCATAAATCTCCTCTTAACCAAATAAAATCTATGGCATCTGTTTAGTCTAATTTATTCTTCCACTCAAATGGGTGTTGGAAGAGAAACAGGTTCATCTTTTTATGTAATTACTCTGTTGACCTGAAAGTTGGAAGCTAATTGTGCAAAGTGTTGCAGTAATTACTTAGGATTAACAGAGGCTTCAATCCATCTGAGATGCATTATGAAATAAATACTTGAATTGGCTTTAAAAATAAGAAATTTTATTGCCTTACAGCAGGCTATCAGCTTAAAGCTCCTAAGAAACCTGCAGAGATGGTCCTATTTCTTCAAACAGAAATGTAATTTTTAAAACGCTATTTAAAAAGCCAGTTTCACATCAAACAAAATTTAAGTAGCCAGGCTTCAAAAGGACAAAGCTGCAGAGGAGTTCTGCCACATTAGATGACTTTGAATCACAGCATGCATTTGCAATTCATGCTTAATTTTTATATTTGAGCTTGTTTCCCAGAAAGGCAGCAGTACAGCAGGCGAGGAGCAGAAACAAAAACCTGGCAGAACCCCCAGCACTGAACTGGCAACCAAAACAGGATGCAACAATGCAAGAGCAGCCCTGAAACCACAGCAGCTTCCAAGCACCACCAGTTGCTCGGTTGGCTTGCGTCTCCTCAGTGGAACGATTCTCTCTTCTTTCTACACTGTTTTGCTAGCATCTATAAAATGAAAATGTTGCACACACAGCATAAGCAAGCGTGCTAAACTGAGGGGTTCCGGATAAGTTAAAGAAAAGATGATGGTTCATAAGCGGTTTGTCTTGGCACTTCTGTTAGGTATCTTGGTTAAAGTTCACCACTTCAAGCACTTAGTAGGAAGTAAAGACACTGAAAGACTTGGCAGAAGTTTAATATAAATACTAACAGACTTGAAAAGACTTTAAAAACTCAATGAATTAAATATTGCTGGAACTTCATAGCACACTGCCAGTGTTAAGGTAGTGTCACTAGCTCAGAAAGAAAAAAACCAAAACACCACAAAACAAAAAACAACATGTAAACAAACTTTTAGTAATTTCAAGCAAAATGCTTTGGAGAATTAGAAAAGAGGAAATAATTCAACATTAAACCTTCCCCCTTATAGGAGAATACATTAGAGCATTTTACAGTCTCAAAAAGAGCCTGAACACAAAAGACAGGTTTTGATTTCACATGCCCTGTGCTTCAGGCAGAATTGATCCTGATATCAAAGTAAATGTTTAGTGTTTACATGAGCCAATAAAGCAGAAAACTTTCTAAAATGCATTAGAGCATAAGCTCATAACCTAAACAAAAGGGATTTACATAACTGGACACTGTTTACAGGCCAATTACCTAGTTAATGGCCTAAGACACACACAGCTGCATTACAAGTTTGAAATTATTTGGAAATCCTTCTGGCATCTAAAAAGAAGCAACAAGGGAACTCCTGGACATCCTCAATCATTGCTGCTCACAGAGCAAATGTGCTTTGGCACAGAAATGACATGGCTGCAGGAGCATCTTCCACCTCTCCTTGCACTCAGTTATCAAAACCATACAGCATGGAGATAATTGAGATTTCATTCCTTCTATCTCCCAGAGTTGTTTACAACCACCTGAAAATAAAAGGCTTGCTGATGCCATCTATAGCACACAACAGCTGTGTCAGGACAGCTGAAGGATAACAAATTATCACATTGTGGGAAGAACTCCTCAGTCAACAAAGGAAACCACCTATCCCAGACATGACATCCCTAGTCATGTTCATGTGGGAAATGAATTTTTATATTATCATTAATGATTTCAAATAGATGAATTTCAAAGCATAACATTCAACCTCTTTCTTAGCTTTACAATACTAATATCAAATTGGTTTGGCACCCAGAAGAGTAACTTTTTCATTTCTGCAAAGCTTAAGGTTTCATGAAATATACCAGGATTTGCTAAGCTTGTCAGGCCAAAGATGATATGATACCCTTCCTAGACATGCCTTACCAAAATTATGAACAGGCCTGTTTATTAGCTCAATACCTTATCAATGCAGAAGTGGAACCCCAAGTGTCAAATACCACTTTCCACCTCAAAACTATGCAATTTATTAAGAGGCACGGTACTGCAGTAGGCTATGGCCAAACACAGCGTTTTCATTCTTTTCAGTCTGCTCCTAAATAAAAAGGAACAATTTTATCGTAAGCCAACCCAGAGATACTCATTAGAGACTTGTTTGCCCTTCTCTGGCCATACTTCAGCATCTCAAAATCTTTCTTAAGTAGAGAGGCCCAGAACTGGACACAGTACTCAAGGAGTGGCCTCACCAGTGCCGAGCACGGAGGAAGAACCACTGCCCTGGTCCTGCTGGCCACACTATTCCTGACAGCCTTCTTGGCCACATGAGCACACACTGGCTCATGTTCAGCCATATGATACATGTACACCAATGCCAATAAGGTTACTGAGAAGCAAGAATCAAAGTATTTATGTGAAACCTGTAGCATTGGGCTAAAGGAGTCAAGAGCAATGTGGGACAATATTCTCAGGGAAGTTATCCAACATGCAACTCTCCACTGCCATGGGTGGTGCTGCATTCAATTCAGGTATCTCTAAGTAGGCTCCACCAGGAATAAAACAGCTCACCTCCTATTTTGATGTGAATGAAAATACACAAGAGGCAAATTACTGAAAAAGCTCAAGCCACTGGATATTGACATTATTTGAAGCAACTCAAGCTTTTATTGTTTTAAAAAAGCAACTGGGGGAAAAGGACAAGAAGAGACAGTAATCCTGGCTCCATCTGGAAGTGATGACCATTTCAAGGCTCCACATGTGCAAGCAAATGACTAGCAACTCACAGTCTGCCATTCCAAACTGTTCTATCACAGATGATAATATGAGTAAGATGCCTTTCTCTACTACATCTACAGCTAACCAGCAAAGTCAGCTGTCTCCTGGTGCCTTCAGTTGTTTCAAGAGGGCAGATTATAGGGTAATGTTACAATTCACATAGCTGAATCTGAGTAAGAGAAGGCAGTTGCAAATGTTTAAAAAAATGTTACTTGGCTGCTCTTGCAGAAAACATACTGAAGAGATTTGAGACCAAGTCATTCAGTCAAACTTTTGCACATTTAGAAGATCACCAGCTTTAATAGGGCTTGGTTTTCCTTCACTGGGAATACAGACATCTCCACCTTATCATTTCCAAATCTGATCTTTGGCAGCCAGAGATGACAGTGATGCAGTTCTGCTGCTGATGCTGGACAGACAGTGACTGTACAAGAGGCACAGTAGACAGTGATAACAGCAGAACCAAAAATGGCCAGCTTAGACAAAATTGGAGAAAGCCTACCCAGCTCCTATGCTGGAAAACTGAAACCATCCAGTCTTTGGTTTGTCAGGGGATGGGGAGTTCTGACCCAAGGGTGCCAGGCTCTTACTCTGGCTCTAAGCTGGAAAGGGGATGTTCAGTACTTGAATTTTATGAGGTCGCATATTTTCAAAGCTAGTGTTTGAATCGCACAAGCTTGAACCATTTCTAAAGGCTTGAGCATGAACACTCCATGCAGGTTGCACCCATGGTTAGTCTTATTCAGAGTCTCAGACAAAGGGTATTAGAACCTTTTTATTTCTTTGCTGTCTCCCATTCTATGAGGACTAGCAATCCAGTCTCTCAGTGCAGAGGCACCAAGCATCAGAGCTAATGCAGGTGAAAAGCATCCCAGGCAATTCCATGGCATCACAGTACATGACGTATGCCAAGTACCAAGTGCCTTCTATTCTTATAAAAAGTGAAACCACTGAGAAGGTAGTTATGTGTGTATGTTAATGTTACAACTACCACTGGCATTAAGAAGGGAAACTGAAATCCTGAGGCCATTTTCCCTTCTGTCAGATATATTGCATGGTTGACTTCCAAGTCCATGATGTGGACACTTGCAGTGACACTTCATTATGGGTTCCAATGTTTTCAGTTACAATAAGGGCCATGAAAGAATTTTGTCTCTTTTGTGATTGAAATTTCTCAGGCAACTTCCTGTTGAATGCTCCAGATCACAGAATGAGTAAATACTAGCTTGAAAACATGTTTGACCAACAATCTTCTGCTCTGACATGCACATGGTAGGCAGATTTTCTTCAAGAAATACAATCTCTTTCTAGACTTTGTATGCAAACCCAGCAGGGGAAAAGATACTCATTGGAGCAATATAGCTTACTTTGCGTTTCTGATTACTATTGGGAGGCTGGGCAAACAGAAAACAGGAAAAAGCAGAAAAATCTGGTGAGATTAAAAGTATAAATTTTGAATTGTGGCAGGGCTGATATACCACTTTTGGGATTATAGTCTTGGTATGGTCAGCTGTCTCAAAGAGAAAACTGTCTTGTTGGAGCTTATATGCACAAAACCATCTTATTTTCTTCCACTCTTATCCTGGGAGAATTCCTTATGAGTATGTAATACTTTTAGTGCTGAAAACAGACATAAGAAAGCCGCCTCTTAGGATGTTAGAGTCACAACTGAGGCATCTCCTGTCACCAGAGACTTTAAGAAAAAAGTAAAGTTTTCCTTAAAAATTCTAAAGAACAGCCATGGCAGAATTTATTAGACATTTTGTATTCATCACTGAAAATCTGCCATTTCCACAGTGATGTGTAACTGCTTTACAGTACCTAGCACCAGAGCACAGGAGAGTATCGACTGAAGATTTCCCTTTCATAGGTGCTCATCTGTGCCAGTGCTACTCAATCCCATGCACAGGCTACAAAATCATAATCTTTCCATTCTGTTCTTTACTTTCAATTTCTGTTTTCAAGATCGTATGGCAAACAGCTTTCTTACAGTGAATTTCTGCTACAAATCTCTTTTTCAATGAACATACATCAGAAATTGTCCCAGCATAAGCATAAAATACTGAAGTAGGATGTGTCTGTCAAAGATACTGTTACCACTAAATTTGCACAACACAGGCTTTTAAGTTTTATGTAAAAGGTTAGACTTAAAAGTAAGGGGCAGCACACACAACACATACAGCAGATTTTTCATACTAGCAAGCTTGAATTCACCCAGCTTTTTGTCCAAAGTGATGGGAATAAAGTACTCTGGCCCAGCCTCTTCCAAAAGCACCACACCTCCAGAAACCCCAGCCTTCCCTCAGTTTCCCAGCACTTACAAAAACTGCATGTTATGTACATGCACATATGTCCATCCACATTCAAGAGGCAAAATGGGGGTGAAAAGAGGTTTCAACTATTTCATTCCTTCCAAAAGGTACTTTTGTAAGCAAAACTTGTTTCCCCTCAGATATTTGCTAGGATCAAAGCAAGCTACTCAGGTCAAGAGGTTTAAATTTGGGAGTCATCTGGAATTTGAACTCCTGACTTCATCTACCCATGAAATGCTTAAGATGCTGAAAGAAGGTTACTAAGAGCTTGGTAAGAATAGAATACTTTTTTTTTTTTTTTTCTCAAATAAATAACCCTGGAGCTGTGGGAAAGAAATGGAGGGGATAATAAGTGCAACAGGAAATAAGAAAAGTTAGAATACAGAAAGGCACAAGAGGTTTTTTCAGTGACGAACACTGATAGATCAAAACTTGGAAGAAGGTGAACTAAGGAATCGTGTGGAATGCTCAGCTTGAGGAGGAAAACTGATAATAGCTTTTTAAACTGAACTATGCATTTTTATCTTCTCAAATTAAACCACAAACATCTTGTAAATAGTAAATCAATGTGAGAGCAATTATAATTATCCTGGAAGGTTTCTACTGCGTTCTTGGCTCTGTAGTGCACAGGAGGCAATTTTATACTCGCTGTATTTACACTAGTTTTGACTGGACATATGGCACTCTGTTTCTGCCACTGTTGTTCTCAACTAAGTGAGTTATAAAGCTCACACTGTGTTGTGTGGATTAATACCACTATCATAGTAATTATCTTAGAGAATATTAGTTGAAGATATGAGCAAGTCTAGCATAGTCTGAAATGTCTCTGAGCAGCTACTGGCTCAGTCGCAATTCTGTGCAGAAGTCCACAGTCCCAGCATTTTGCAGTAAGCATCTGAGGGCCTTATTTTGATAAATCAGACATGAATAAGCTTAAACCATGTGTAATTAGCTACATTCCCTTTGATGCAGCAAATCTAAGAGAAATAAGTTGCTCTTTACAAATCATAGTACCACAGTCTCATTCTCTGAGTCTGCCTTTAAAAAAATGTATAAATCTGTCTACATAAAAAAAAAAATGTATAATTCTCTGGCCCAGATGAGCATACAGGTTTAACTCATAATTTGAAGTACATTTTTTATGCCTAGCCTGCTATTCACAGGGCAAAAATGCTAATTTGCACCCACTTGCCTTAGACTCCTTATCTCCTCCCCTCCAGATCCCAGGTAAACAAGCAGCCAAACCAATGCTACAAAGGAAGAGGCTGAAGAACCAGAGGTATAGAAAAGGGCATTGCTCAGAGAAAAGCCCTCCTGACCTCGCAGAAGCAACTCCTGTAAGGCAATACGCAAATATTTGAAGAGAAAGAGGGCTGCATTTTCAAAACTAAACAATAGTGCAGTGCAAACTATAAAATTAAACAACTGCAAAATATGCTGTAAAAGTAAGCAGTGAGGATACTTAAGATACCAGTTAACTAACACTGCCCCATCTGAACTTAACCCTTATGAAGAAAATTCCCTTCCCATTAGACACAGCCACAGTGAGCTTCCTCCATTATTTGAGTGTTTTACACCTGTTTCAATTGTGGCAGGCATAATCAGGTCAAAATTAGGTAAGATTTAGAGCAGAATATAAAAATCACTGAGTTTCTATTAAAGAAGAGTTGAAAACACATAACTACTGTCCCTTTTCATCACATAGATAAAAACCAAGGTATAAAATTAATGAAAAGTCAGTGCTAGCATTATCCAGGCTCAGCTGCAAGGGGAATAAGCCCAGCTGTAGAATGCTGATTTCAAAAATATTTACATCTTTTACCTTTTGAACACATTAATTACTGAAATAAAAAGTTTCTTTTTCTTTTCTTGTTGCAGTTACATATTGCAAAATTACAATCCAATACAATTACAGTACCAAAATGAAATTGTCTGTTTGTTTTGTGTATAACTACAGTCTTGGTGGAGTCAGCAGGTGTAACTTAAATGGACTGGCGTTTTAGATCTTTCTTGATTTTTTTCTTTTTAAATATAAACTAAAGCTTTTGTAACTTACATTGTAGTTCTTTATATCTGGTAAAGTTACTGCTGAAGCAAATTTAGATGAGACCAACAATTTTATTAACAAGTGGCATGGCTAAATTTTTAAAACATGACCTTAGCAGGGCATCTTTAGCTCAACCAGTTTGAGATCAGTTGTACTACATAGTTTTTTTCAATGTAATAATAATGATTTTAACAGCAATGTACTATTAAACAAAAAAGTAGGGAAGAAGGATAATTTCTTCAACCATCCCTTTCTGAGAAGTCACAATCAATTTGATTCATCCCACCAGTGGTTAACCCACCCAGTGTTCATGGCACTGAGTAATTATCTACTGGGGATGCCAGGAAGTCACCAACACTTGGATTGTAGGAGTTAACATGAACAATATGGATTTAGAGGCTGTTCTCTGCAAATCTGTTCAGCAACAAGTTCTCAAAGTTTAGACATTTATGCTAAAAGCCTGTTCTGACAGCAAAAAAACTTTGCTAGAAAAGTCTGTAGTGTCTGTATAGGATAAGATATTGCTATATAGCTAAAATATTGGCTTTTTTCCCTCTTGCAGCATTCCTTCTTTCTGCACATCCACCCAGAAGTTTAGGAAAATCCCAAAAGAAGAATTTTAGATAGTTCTGACTCCCAGAATAAGCAAGCCACAGTGCCCTGTAGTTGTTAACATAACACAGGGGCTCAAGCTATGAAATGTGCCTCACGTGGGTGTTGGCAACGGATGTTGTGCAACTTTTCCCCAATAGAGGTACCATTGCACATGCACCACCATGCTTTAAAAGCCTTTACACATCACATCTGGCCTCCCAACAGCAGGTTACATTTTTAGTGTTTCTTGACAAAAAAACCAGGAATCCCTAAAAATGTGCTTTCACTCTTGGCAATACTTATTGTCTTCTTGTTTGCCCACCATATCAAAGAAGTTTAAGAAAGGCACACCTCCACAATGGCATTTTTTAGGTGAAGACTTAGACCACAACTGAAAAGGATAAAACATCTTAGAAGAATGATCGCAGTCACATCTTCCCAAGAACTTTTTGTGAAACCATTCAACACTTCCAAGATGTTTAATGTCTTAAGAATAGGCCTATTTATTAGGATTCTTTTCATTAAAGTTGGAGAAATGGATTAAATGTAAATATGCTATTAAATTATTTGTGTAAAGGGCCAGCAAAGCCCATAAATTCTGCTAGAATACTGTACTATAAAGAGAATTCAAGGGCACAACAGACACTAAACTCCTACAGACTTCCAATCTTTTCTAAATAAATGTCATACATGAAATTCCTAATTGTGCTTGGTCTTTGCATATTAAGTGCCTTAATTAATTCTGAGTTAAATATTTTTTAAATTGAATGTTAAAATTAACCCATAAGCCCAGGTACAAAAATCAAGTTCTATTATTAGTGTTTTCAATTGTTCAAAGTAGTTTATTTGCACCATTCCCAGTTAAAAATTCCCCAGTTAAAAATCCCCAACTTATGCTCCCTTTTCAAACTTTAAACCACCTGTACACCATAAGAGTTATCTTTCCTATGTTCATTGTCTACTTTTAAAAGTGTTTTCAGATGTATTAGATGTATTTTAATATTTTTTAAGGGTTTTTACTTTGCACTTTAGTCCAAGGATTAACTCCAAAACCCCAGTTCTAACAGCCAGCAGCTATTTTTAGCCCCATCGCCGTTACCCTGCAGGCAAGCTCGGTGGCAGCCTGAATTTCAATGAAGGCATTTTGGCACCCTTATCTCAACTGATACCACCCCTCTGACAACGACGAGCTATTGGTGGACGGAGATGATCTGTCAAAGGGAAAGCACCAATCACTTTAAACTGAAGGGGCGGGCTGTGGGTGGGCTGTGGGCGGAGCAAAGGCACTATAAAACAACGAGACAGGTCTCAGAGAGGGAGAGTCCTTTGCAGGCTGGTTGTGGTGGGCATCAGTGCTGGGCATTAAAAGCCTTACTCCTGTTAAGGAGCCTTTAATAATTTTTTTCCCTGACTTTTGGACCAGCCAAAAGCCAGCTCAGCACTGCAAGTCCTTTTTCTCTACCTGAGGTCCAGTGCTGTCTCAGCCAGAAGATCTCAGATCCCTGCGCTCCTGGGGCATACATCTACATCTACTGAGCCATAGGATCCCAAATTTTTATATTTTTCTAATTTCTGTAATTTTTCAATTTTTCTGTTTTCAATAAATTATTTTAATTTTTTATTTAACTAAGAGTTGTCTCTTTTCTCAAAATAAATCTAGTGTCTTTAATATGGATTAAGGAGCATACGGATAGAGATTTAAAAAGAAAACTGTAATTGGTGAGGCTGACAAAAAATGAGAAAAGCCACCAAACACCAAAGCCCTCACTACTTGCAGTGACTTTTGGCATAAACTTAGACATGGGAATTTCTTCTGCATCGAATCACACAATCATTTAACTGTGGACAGAGTCACCATGCATTTAATTATAGTTCCTCACATTATCTTCCAGTCTACCTTTCTAATCTGGAATTTCTAAGAGTGGAATATCTTTCTCCTATATTGGAATCTCCAGTACAGTGGAAAGTGCTTAGATTATTGTAACAGTTTTTCTTTAGCTTCACAACAATTTTCAGCAAATGCTGAAATTTCAGGTAAGCATCTGACTGCCAGAGTACAAACCCCGTTGTACAAGCATTCTCCAAACAGTTTTGACAGATTCTGTCATCACCCTGAGAGAAAAAATTGCACTTTTCCTATTGCTCAAGAGCATTTTTACGATAGCCATACAAATTGCTTATAGGAAATGTGAAATTAAGAAAATCCATTAAACCTTTTAATTAGTTTCATGAAATCTTCCTGCAGAAAACAATGGCAGAATCAACATTCTGTAGTCTCTCTGCTCTTTAAGCCACCTGGATCACGTAATCCTTCCTAATAACCTAGTCTGAGGAAATTCTGATTTAGGACAAAGCCCAGTTAGCCACATAGATATTGTCACAGAAATATCACAGACTATTTTCTTGCTTAAAATAACTTTTCCTTCCCACAAAGTAGCTCAAATTCTTCAAGATCTGCTGTCCTTGTTGCTATTAACCTCATTCTGCTGTAAACCAATGAGTTTATGAGGCAGCTGCCAAAGTTCTGCTGCAGGGATGGCAGCAGGCATTTTCCACTGCTCCTGGACCAGGGAGAGTAAAAGCAGAGTGATCAAAGAGCATCAACACACTTCAAATGGCTGCTCTTGAAGAGAAAGTGGAGGAGGAGAGTAGTGGTAACAAAAAGCAACACAAGTCTCCCCTTTTCACGGCCTGTTTTATTAGCAAAGATGGAAGGGAAAGAGGCCAGCTCTGGGCCTGCTTTGGAATTTAAGTGCACATGTTGGAAACTCCATCTTGAGCATCCTTCAATCCAGCTCTCATCACAGCTACCTACTCTGCCAAAATGTCACTGCATGCACAGAACACCTTAATGCTTAGGAAAATAATTTCAATCATAGCTAAAAATCAGTGCGAGCAAGGTTTTGTAGTGGAGCAATCTCAGATATTCCAGACACAAAAATAATTCAAAGGACAGAAGTAAAACCCTATAAACTGAAGGAAATCCCCTAGTTTAGTTGTAGCTATTGGAAAGTAAGCTTAACTTTGCAGGTTCTCTCTCTTACAGTTTATGAAAGTGACTGCCTTTTGTGAAAACAAAAACTTTCCCCAACATTTCTGTGAGAGCATTTCTGTGTTTAAGAAAAGCTTTTTTTAAAACAAGCTTTAGAGCAGATATTTCCAAAATTCTCAAAGCTGTTTACACATGAATCCATACATATAAAAAATAAGGTATTTCATGAACTAGAGCATGCCACATAGAAAGTTTAACTGTGTTTTTTCTAAGTACCAGTCTAGTAAATTAAGTGGAAACAAAATAATTGTTACTTCATTTAAATAACTCATTCTTCTAAAGAAACATACCAAAATGATTCCCCCTAGGAAACATCTGTGACTCTTCAACAACTGTGTACAGGGAACCTACACAATTAGCATTTTCAGCAAGAATTTGAGAGGAAGCCACTTTGGCATTTTTGCAAAACGCAAGCATTTCAGGTAGGTATGTTACCAGGTTCACTGAAAACAAACTAAGAACATCCATTCATTTGCCCAAATCAGCTGAGTCTGAACAGCACAAAAAAGATACCAGGTCATAAAACTCACATAAATTCAGTGTAAACCACCAACTGATATTTAGAGATTTATTTGTGAACCTGGGTTAAAAAGATACTAAGGATGGGTGCACTAAGATATGGAATTTTTTGTTAAAATTGAATTACAGTAGCTTAGTCTTTTAGCATTACAACTATAGTAAAAGTGAGTTTTTTAAAAAGTAACCCAGTGATGTAAGTTCTGATTAGAACTTACCTTTTAGTTCTGAACTGAAAAAAATCAATTTAAGCTAATTTTCTTTTGAAAAACCTTCCAGAATTACCCACTCCCAGATCTTTCAGCTAGAATTTACAGCTGAATTGATCCATTAGCCACTTTTGACTGCATAATTATGGCCAAACTTGCAATTTAGTTATGAAGCCATCTAATTGATGAGTCTGCACAGCGAAAATAAATTAAGTTAAATGAAGAAATAACAATAGTCCAAGAAAGCGTACAGTGAAGTCATTTTAGAAACTTGAGTGAAAATCTACTTTGTGAATGCAATTCTCCCTGTCCACAATTAGATCATTAACCCAGTGCCACTTTTTAGAGCTGAGATTCAATGACTGGTGAGTTGACAACCCTGCATAATTTACTATCAACTGTCTGCCATCTGCCCAAAATTAATCATTTTAGTCTGCAAATGTGGAAAAAGGCAATGCTGTAGCAAGCTACAGATGACTCCCTTACATTTTTGCAATGTAACACAGTAAGGCACTCTTATTTAGGAGAATGAGCTTGATATCTGCAAACACAGTCAAAGCCAAGGGCACAAGACTGAGTCCTTCTGAATGACTTTTCAAGTCAGTTAGCACAGAATGGTTTGGGGCTTTTTTTATGTCTTTCTAAACATGCTGCTTATCTGACCAACTGATTAATCAGCCATAACTTTATACAGATGTGCATGGGCAACTACAGATACCTACAAGGACTACAGGTGTCAAACTGTAGGACAGCTCCAGCTAGCTATGGATAGCCATCAGATTTACACATGCAATAAGCAAGAGTGTTACTACACGGCAAGCATAAAGGATACTACCTGCAAGTTCATTATACAATGCAGTTATGTTTCTAGAAACGTGAGATAGTATAAGAATCTCCCATATTTAAAGTTCAGCTCAGGCAGAGAGCTTGCAAAGACAAGCATAGTTTTTCCAAACATTCATAAAATAGAAGATAAATCTTATTTATAAGGATAATCCAGTTGTCCTGGGGACTAGATAGTGATGTTTGAGTACTCTGGTTACAATAGCAACCCTGGCAAATTCTGCAGGACTGGGAATAAATGGAAAAAAACAGTGCCCCTCCTACATTAGTCAAAGAAGTCACAAGAAAAATTAAAATGTGTCTTCATGCAAGACCAAGGCCCTGTTCATAGTCCTCAATATGCCAAGCTTTAAATTATAAAATGCATAAGGTGTAGAGGCCCACAGACAGAACAGAAATATTCAGAGAGGGAAAAAGGATTTTGCCACAGCTGGACTGACACTGCAACTACTGTTATCAGCTGACTTGGCACTGAAACCAGGACTGACATCCCATCACCTCGATTTACATTGGAACCAGGACTGCTGATCTCTTTTTGTGTCTTTTCTCCTTGCTGTCTTTCCCCAATTTCTCTCTTCCTTTTCACCCTACCACCCTACCCCTTTATCCAAAAATCACTGCTGTGTGCTTATATAGTATGTTGGGAACTAATATACCGATTTCTATGCCAAGTGTGTAACTTGCTGATAAATCTTTCTGACTGCTTTAAGACCCTCTGACTTTTGTCATTCCTTTCGACCACAAGTATTTACAAATCTTGGATCTGTCCTTCCCCTTAAGGGTGGGTCATCACATAGGGGAAAATAGGATGAAACAAATGGTGCAGGGAAATTTTGACACTTCAAGCAAAAATCTATTTCAGCTGCTATAGCACAGCTGGCCCCTCTCAATACTGGATACACAAATTCCTTGCTTCCTCAGGATGTGAAGGCCTTCCTCAGATACAGTTTGGTCCAAGAGATTTCTGGGCTACTCTGGGAATTTTGTGACAGGATCTACATTTCAACATCCCCATCTCTGGGGCCAACAGAAAACTAGTACCACAAAGACAGAGCAGTTTGATCTTGAATCCAAGCCAAGGCCCCAAGCAAGTCCAGCAATGAGGAGCTGACTTTTCCAGGAGGTAATTTCTGGAGACTCACACTTCATGCAGTGTACAATATGGGGCAGAGATGTTACTTGTGACATTGAGAACATCAAGATAGCTGGTTCTCTGTAGCACTTTTTAGGAGAACATGCAGGGCACAAATTGAAGCATCTGTTTTTAGAAAGACAACAGCAACAACCTAGGACACCAGCTTAGGAACCAGCTCTCCACCCAAGGTCAACTTTAAAAGTATTGGTTTTCATTTCCACAATACACAGAAATGCTGTCAGAAGACAAAAAGCTGGAGATTTAATCACGGCTGCCAACTAGTACAAAGGCTTTCTGTTTCCTGGTAATCCAAGAATACAAGATTTTTTGCTTATATAGTTTAGAAATGTCAAAATTTTGTATTTCAGATAAAATTGTGATAGTTGTGCAATCAAAGGTCACTTAAAATTAGACATTAAGTTTGCTTTTCTGAATCTTGCTTCATCCAAACTATTTTATGATCGTTTATTTTCCTGTTCACAGTTGAGGTCAGTGCAAGAGCAGTAAGTCATATCTCACACTTCAGGAGTTTATGCAATAGCTGGCAACCAGACAATCTATCTGACATCTGGGAACTAATATGCAAGAAAAGCTGGTGAAATGAGGCCATCTTGAGTTATAAACAAGTCTAATGATATCTTCCAGCTTTGCAGATCGCTTTTTATAGAGTGGAAACTATGCAATTATGTGTATAGTTTCAATTGTCATGACAAAGTCTTTCCTACACACAACTCATACTTAATCAATGAAACAAACCATCAGTTTACAAGATTCCCTAAAATACTTGAACAAGTTATAATACTGGATAAACACTTAAGGAAAATGAAAAATGAAACCTTATCTCTCACACACGCAAAGAAAAACAAACCCTGGGGAGATTCAGCCCTAAATATCCAGCTCTTCAAATTTTGGAATTTACAGAATCCACCAGCTGCTGCTGAATAATTTTTTTGTTACAACAGCAGGCACTTATGTGCAACCATTTGGTAACTTTCAAGCTATCAATTGTTTTGGGTGAAGGATCACTTCAGACATTTGCCCAATTTTCCACTAGCTAGCCACCACACCTTGAAGTGTTATGAGCTCCTTACACATCACAAGGGGTAACCTGCAGCAGGTACAGCCTTGGCCAGGCCCTCAGGAGCCCAGTCCTCCCTCTATGTAAAATTATTTCTAACATAAGCAGTTTGTTGGAACGTCACATAACGATAAAAATCCTTGCCCATCAGTTACAGTTTAGGCCCTTCCCTCATGTTCCCATATTTGTTTTGTCATTGATTATGAAATTAATTGAAAATCAAACAAACAGATTATTATTCTGAAAAAACCCACAGCTTTATTTGCCAAAAAAATCTGTCGAAGTTAATGAGAAAGCTCAAGAGACAGAGAAACCCTCATACACAACTCAAGCGCAAATTCAGCACATTCATTTTCAGGGAGAAACAGCCTCTTGGTCCAGTACCACCCTGCAGCAGATCAGCAGGCTCTATTGTACTGTTCTCTCTTGGATTTCTGCTTTGGTTTATTTTGATTCCTTGAGCCTAATGTCTTGACTCCATTTGCAGTTTGAAGCTGTCTGAAGGAAAGCCATCCAAAAAGCCTTTGCTGCCTGCTTTGCCGGAACACTATCTTGGCAACTGTCACGTGCAAAAACCCAGCAGCACATTAGCACTTTCCCATATGGAAGCAAACCATATTTCTGCTCCTGTTCACTCAGGAGTGACACCATCTTGTGTGTCATCACATCATGCAGTGACAACACATTGAATCTCACTCCAGTGCTGAGCTCAGCTACCAGCTATGCAAAAAGAGAACACAGGGGAAGGCGTATCCATAACGTGCTTGGCTCACCGCTTCACTGTTTCAAAATGAATGTAGTAGGTGTCCTTGGGTGTCAGTGTGGCCTTCTCAGTATCCATTTTCAGGAACAGGAATCCCAGAACAGAGCCTGCACTCTTCTCCAAACCTATACATGCTACAGTGCCTTCAGTGTGGCCGTTCAATTCACACTGAGGGCACAGCTTTTGAGTAATCCCCAGATTCTGGGCCTTCAAGGAGATACTGTTCATCATCTTGAACAGATGACTGCTGCTCTTATCACTCCCCAGGAAACCAACAAGGTTGGCAGCCTCCTGATTCTGCTGCTGCAGTACCCTATCCAGAGCAGCTCTAGCCTCTCCCATGGCACAAACTGATGAGCATCAGTATCATTTCCTCAGTGTCCCAGGTGGATTTTCTGGGAAGTGCAGGTGTTGAAGACCTGAATGGTCAATTAGAAATGGGAACAATTCATAATGGTCTATTCTTGAGACAAAAGGTTCAGAAAAGGACTTGGCAAGGCCAATGGGAGGTGAGCATAAAAACCAAGGTGAAACTATAGACGTAAAAAAAGCAGAGCTGCTGCTGGAAGACTGATACTTGATAGTAAGTAAAAAGCTGCCCAAGTCACATGGCTCCTCTAACAGTGTATGGAGCCTTCTCAGATTGTCATGTCAAATCAGTAACTTGCATTTGTGAACACTTTTAGGATAAGATGCAGGACTTCACTCATTTGGATCCCAAGCTTTGATCTGGACCCCTGTATGCACAATCTGTACAGACAGAAAAGATCTTCTGTTTTCAACTCAAAGTATATATTCTGTGGATATTTGAAACACTCCGCAGTCCAAGCTCTATTCCTATCCTTAACTCCTGTACAAGAAACAAGGACACAAAAAGACAGATACAGAAATGTATTTAGAAGAGAATGTTGTTTTCTTTGCAACTGTTTCAGTTCTTTAAAATGCTTATTACAAGACCAGCACAGATGACTAGGGGGTTGGTCTGTTCTATCTTCTCAGTAGATGAAGAACAATGAAGTATCTACAGGGTCCTTAGCCCCTGCCAGAAAAGCATGGGCCATTCTGTATGTCTGTTCCTGCTTCAAGTGTCAGAGGGTTGGGGAAACTTGGTGATAAATTAGCATTTTCAACCTGGTGAACAGACTTCTCCTTTCCTTCAGTGACTCGAAATGGTGATAGTTCCCCAATTATGCCACAGATCAGAAAAACCTTAAGAAATGATTTTGTTCATGCTACGAGAGTGCCACACTCACTAATACACCCTCTTCATTTTGCATCCCTCAGGAATTCTAAAACAAGATGTTCTACAGTGGGTGGAGGTATCCATATGACTTGGTGTGAAATAATAGTTCTGTCTGAACACTAACACCCTTATGCCAAGCAAATCTCTGTGCTGCTCATACAAGAATAAGGGTTCCCCCTTCTAAACTTTTTTTGGCAATCACATATGATAAAAATTGGGGAAGGTCATGACCTGGAAAATTTCAAATTTCTCTAGGAAGTCATGTTACTCTTGATGTATTTAGGAATATTAAATTCTTAAAAAAAAAAAAAAAAAAAAAAAAAGAAGTCTGGTCTACTTTCTCATTTTAGTGCTATACTAGTTACAAGTTATGCTTGGAATGCTATCAAATTGTTCCTTTATAAATACAGATTTTTTTAAAAAAATTATTTAAAAGGCTCATATATGTTTCATGGTATCTCTTTATATTCTTGTGTGGGTGACTAAACTGATCACAGAACTAGTAATTTCCAAATCTTAAAAAAAAGTTATTAACTTCATTTTTTCCTAGAAAATGAAACAAAAATTCATCTATCACCCTAAAACTTACTGCTGCTTTAATCTTCTAGGGAAACACAGCCTGCAAAAAAACAGGTAACAGCCTTTCCAGACCAACTTGATCAATCTTGCCTAGATCATTTTTTATTTAATTAGTTTCAGCTGTGTTTGGAACAGATTTCATTACACCAAGAGGCTTTTTGTTCCTGTTTTGCTCATTTTTTGCAGGGGAGTTTCCCAGCAATCATTTAATTCTCTCATCTATTATAAAAGATCATTGTCATCTTAAGATACCTTTCCTTCGTCTGAGTCAGATCTCTGCTGATTACTGCATTTTTAAACCAGGACATAACTCCTTATTCTCCAACTGTAAAACACCCTGCTTCTACACACAGGCAAGGCCTATTAATGCACATACAATAGGTGGGGATGCTTTTTTCCAAGAAAGCTATGGAATAGTAATATCTTTATATTATTAACATACAGTATTAAGTTTTTCCAGGCTGCAAAACTGAGAGCCACCCTCCTCCTGTATAATCTTGTGAAGTCTTCAGATGCCAAGCACAACTTTTGATTCATCCTTTATCACCTTAAGAAGTGACAGCCAGAGCAACTTTGCCCTTTCCAACAAATTTCAGGAAATTCTTGAGAATGTCTGATTTCCTAACAAGAACTTTAAATCAGGCAAGAACAAGTCACTGGCCATGAGGAGAAAGCCAGAAATGGTTCTGCATATTCTGCAGATTAAGAACAGAGAGGAGGGTTATGTGGTATCTGCTGGAGGGTGCTCCCTGGAATGCTTTTTTATCTCAGTTGTTTAGTTTGTTTTCCCTCAGCGGATAATTAACTGATTCAGGTCCACAGTGAAAAAGAGGAGAAAGAGAGCGCCAAAGCGCTTTCCCTCCAATAAAACACCTGAGCAGACTGAGGTCCCAGACAAGGCATCAGCCAGGGAGCAGCCACGATAAAATCCTTCTGGTCAGGCTTCAAACAGATGTCACTGTGCTTGCAGGTCATCAGCAAACGTGCAAACTTCGCCTCAGTGGCACATGTGGTGCATCTGCTGGGTGGTCACAGTGTCTGTCCAGCAAAGGAACTCCCTGCTGAACAGTTCAGCACACGCTCAGCGCTCCTTCCTCGGCATGTCTGCCTTTACCTTAGTGCTTCTATCAATGCTATATATTGGGACTCTACTTAAGAAACAAAACTGAAAGTTTTGGATGTTAGGCTTCCATGTTAGAAAAAAAACTATCAGATGAACTTGGGAATAGAGTTAGACACAAAGAACTCTGCAAAACACATTCATCAGGATAGAGAGGGATACAACAAGAGATATCATCGCTGTTTACCAGCTGCTACACAATGAATTAGCAAGAATATTTTTTGCAAAGTTTTGTAAGAAAGAAACTTACTGCATCAATTCCCTACTCTACTAGACTATTTCAGTACTACATCTCCCTTGCTACAAGAGTTAAAGAACAATAACCATGACTCATGTCAGCCAAGGGGGGAAAAGAAGAAAAAAGGCGGGGGGGTGGGGGGAGTATCTCAAATATTTCCAACAGCAGAGGTATAAAGGTAGAGGCATCTGTTTCCATTTTAGTTTTTCTTACATTTAGATTTGAAGGTTTGTGGTATTAGGACCACAAAATCCAAACTGAAACACAACGGGTAAAGGAACCCTTAAAACAGTTCTGTTCTCAAAGAACTGATACATGACAAACGGTTGCAAGTAATTTATTACCAAAAAAGTAATACTTTGATATACTGATCTGCAATCAGTGGAAGATTTATAGCAGTCCCTGGTGCACAAGGATAGCATCTTACAGGAGTTGAAGTCTGATGAAGAAGGTGGTGAATATTTTTTTTTCCCCTTTTAAAACATTCTCAGTGTAACCCAAATATTCTGCAAGTATTACATGACTCAGACTGCTACAATAAGTAGGCTTGTTTTCAAATTATCATGAGTTTATGGCATAAGAATGTGTTTTTTGTAAATATTTCCAGTAGAAGAGGTATAAAGCTAGGTTTGTTCCCATTCTTACCATACCCAGGGATTTAGATGGCACACAACACAGTCAGAAGTCAAACCCTGAAATTTATTCTTCTCTGTCACTTCAAAATGCAGTGATTTGTCAGAAATTTCACAAGAGACTTCTTTCCATTTTCCTTCTAGCATGATGATGGATGGCTTCAAGCATGAAAAGATTTTGTGCTATTGAAGATTAACTAAAGGAATTAGCAACTTCATTCTAAGATGCTTATAAAACAAGCTTAAGGACCCTAAATATAAAGGCTGCTGATTTTCAAGTGTTAAGTACCTTTAGGAATCCTATAAAACCTTGGTTTAAACATACAGCAGTAAGTAGATTAATTTTTTCTTTTTCCACAAAAAAGTAAATCTAACACACATTTATGTATTTGCACATCTTCCACTAAATTCAATCTTAAACCTACTTACAATCATGGTATGCCTATACACGTCACCTCTTTTCACTGTTAAGTGGAAATGCAGATAATATTGCAGATAATGTTTGACCATCTGTGTACTTGGTCCACTCTCTAGGAAAAAACTTGGGTATGGTAAATATGCATTTATGAACACAAAGTCCTCAAGTAAATACAGGTTTCTCCCTTGCTTAAGTCTAAGGGCATGCCCAATACAATCCAGGTGCTGTTCATATCAAAAAACCAAATTAACTCCCACTTAACCATACAGAGAATAGAAAACAAAGTAATTCCTTCTTGCATTTTAAGAGTGTTATTTTATAATTGCCCCAATACTATTGCTCAGCTGGACAAAACTTCTCAGAAGGCTCAAACAAGCTGGGAAAGAAATCTCCATTCCAATTCCACATAAAGATCTAAAAAAATCATAGAATTGTCATGGTTGGAAGAGACCTACATGATCATCCAGTGCAGCTGCCCACCTGCCAATACTGTGGTAACCACCAAACCACATCACCCAGATCCAAACGCCCCTTGAACAACTTCAGGCATGGTGACTCCACCACCCCCCTGGGAAACCTATTCCAATGCTTGACCACACTAACAGTGAAATCTAATTTTTCTTCTTTTTTATATATATATCTAATCTGAATCTCCTGTCTCACCTTAAGGCCATTTCCTTTTTTCATCTCACTCCAGGCATGGCAGAAGAGCTGGCCCCCCACCTCACTAGAGCCTCCTTTCAGGTAGAGGGATGAAGTCACCCTTGAGCCTACTCTTCTCTAGATTAAACAAACCCAGCTCCCTCAGCTGTTCCTCATAAGACATAACAATATTCCTTGTGTTCTCATTTGAACATTTCCTTCCACAGGATTAAAGTCATCTTAGAATTGGAAAATAAGGGGTGGGAAGCTATTCTATGAGCACTGGACACCTTCAGGTTTCCTGACTTGTCAGATTTATAGCTTGTGGTACTTTCCAGTTGAAGCTGCTGGCGAATGCATCTAGGATTTCTTTATCACACCAAGTTTTTGTCTCCCAGTAGCAGAATATTTCTTCAGGATTTCTCTAA
Source organism: Coloeus monedula (assembly GCF_965178545.1). Classification (NCBI taxonomy): domain Eukaryota; kingdom Metazoa; phylum Chordata; class Aves; order Passeriformes; family Corvidae; genus Coloeus; species Coloeus monedula. Next base: position 27,714,199 of record NC_138782.1, on the reverse strand, counting down.
CCAACATCTCTAAATACAGCACTGCTTTCAGCAATCACTTTCATTGAAAGTCTCCTATTGTAGAATGACTTTTTGGTCAAGCCCTAGTCTCACAGGCACACTGGCAAAAAACGAGACTGAAAAGCACAGTTGGATTGAACTCATTAAAGAAATCTTCGGGTGCTCATTGTGTGCCTTACAGTTTGAATTCTGTTTTGTTTTCAGCAGGTAGAGCAAGGGGACTTATTAATAGGTTTATACGAAACAAAAATTTTATCCAACAAAATTCTAATTACTTCAGCAGGAATAGCTGAATTTAAATTTAAAGAGGTTGACCTGAAGTTAGTAAAGTTACATTAATAAGAGGTCATTCTTCCCTTCATGGTGTATATTTAATTTAAACTTTAACTGATTTTAAAACTCAAAGCAGTTCCTGAAATCCCAGCACTGTTCACACACACAAAACAGGAACCTCATCATTACTTTGCATGCAAGTATGGTCAAGCTCATGGAAAATCTCTTTTCAAGTGAAAATAATGATTTTGAGCATGTTTTGTCTGTGTCTCTAATCTTATTCCACAGTGCTACAAAGAAGCCCCATTAAATCCCACTCTAGATGACACGAGGCCTCATGAGAAAGACCAGTGAAACTGCCAACTGCGGTTTTCATACTCACAACGTCTTCAATAGACACAGAGTCTGTAAATAATTTGTGTAACCCCAATCTTACATTGAAAATACTGCAGCAAACATATTTACGTTAATAGACCAAGTGAGTGCCAACACGCAAGCCTGCAGCAAACCTTGCACAACCCAAACTCAGTTTTCATTTGTAGACATAAATGAATATTACAATATCTGAGTAACTTTGAAGGTTCATTTTATCAAGATCTCCACAGTATTTGTTGCATCCTGATATAAGGTCCAGTCTAGACCACAATGTAGCATTAAAAAAAAAAATCTTATTTTCACATTGAAGTCAAAAATTAGAGCTGCAGACATGCTGTAAAACACTTAAAAAATAGAATTTCTGCTGATTTACAGTTACAAATCTTGTATTTGTGCCAGGACTTGAAAATACATTGACTACATTCTGAAGATATTTCTTCATGATTGGTGCTTCATTTTTTGAGCTATTCACATGCTTTGCAGAAGCTGTTTCACAGCTCTTACTCTTCATTTGCTTCTACTAACCCTCCTCTTCCCCTTTAATTGAATACCCTGAAAATCCATGCTGTAAATAATTCATATTCAGTAAATTACTGAATTACATGTTTTAAAATGATTACTACATATAGACTAACTGCTCTATCCACCCTGTTCACTAGCAGCCTCTTCCAAAATTCTGTATCAAGCTTGGGCAACGCACCAAACACTCTCCTTTTAATTATGCTTGCTCTTGCAAAGTTGATGGGCAGATTTTCCATATGCTCTTACAGCCCTCAGGCATGCGTTAGTTTAGTCACTGACTACTGTCTCCCTGATCTTCTCTAGAATTCACGTCCTAATTCTTATCTTCAAGGGCTCCCATTAATGCCACACAGGAAGGAGGTGCTTGGCTTTTACAAACAGGACAGAAAGTCCCTTTCCCTGAGTACATATAGTTCTGGTGTTTTTACTTCATGGTGACAACACTTAGTGAGTTCTTACAGCCTTATCAGCACTGATGGTCTGGACACAGAGCAGATTTACAGATGCTACTGCTGTTCCTGAGACACAGAGCAGCTGAAAGCAGAACATTTATGTTAGGCAATCGCCTAAATATATTAAACACACCTTTCATCACAAGCCCAAATTTTCCCAAACGCAAATACCTCTGCATGTGTACTGTCATGTATCACTAACATATTTCAGTAGGCCAGGCAGACATTGACTGTGTCTGCCTGAAACACCTGACTCACAAGGCACAGGAGCATTGTGCCAGCAGTCATTCCCAAGAGGTTTGCTTCCCTGGCAGCCCATAAGGCACAAGTGGTTTTAAGCAGGATGAATCTCCCCCTGAGGTTGTCTGCCACATCCCTTCATGCCAGACCAGAGGCACATACTGTTAGGACATTGCAAATTCCCACTCTGTATGGGAAAGCTATGGATAGACACCCTGCTGTGAGACTGTGCCTGTCTCCGTGCCACCCTTCCTCCTCTCTCATTTGGGTAAGTAGCAAGTGACACAAGAGACAGAGTAGAATGCTGCCATTACTGTAGAATTTTCTTGGAAAGTTGTTAATATTTCTGGAGCTTTGAACTTCAGGAAAATCATCTTCAAAGCTACCTCTTTGGCTGAAAACCCGTGGCATTGGCACTGAAACCAGCTGACACAGTGTGCAGTGACTACTGCTAAAATCCAACATCCAAGTAAGGAAACTGAAGGGATCTATTCTTCCTTAGTTGTGCCATGGAATTACTGGTCCCCACATGACATTTGTTAACATTAACAGAAATTTAATGAAATATTTCCACATACACCAATGAGAGAATATATCACTAAATTTAGAACAAAGTATGCTGGAGAGGAAACACCCATTATTATACAAAGAGACAGTGGACTGAAAATTGTTTTGATGACCATGGTGCTCTGTGATTCCTCTGAGATAATTTATGATTCTTGACTATTTTCTAGCTTCTTCATTAACTCATTCATGAGTCTCCACTGAAAAATTGAAATTAAGAACACAAAATATACCATCAGATTACACTACCTCACAAGCAAAAGCTTCCCTTCATTCATGGTGAACACAGAAGATTTAAATGTCTAATCAACAAGGTATGATTTCTACACAAAGACTACTCAAAACCTTCTGGTTTTATCGTCAAAGAAGTCAGTGCCTAAAGAAGAGTAAGAAAAACACATGAACAACCTAAACCAAATTTATTCTGGAAGAAAAGATGAAATAGGAATAGTACATGTGACACAAATTACCTTGTATGTCTCTGCAGACTTGAACAAACTTCTAAATGTGTTTGGCCAGGAGGAGCAAAAAAATGGTTTAGACCCTACCTTCATGCAGTGTGTATTTAAAGACTACCACAAAAAAAAAAAAAGAATCACAGGAAAGAGAATTAGAAGTCAGAGAATGGGAACACAGATGTCATGTTACTGCACATAACAGTAACATCCACAGAAGAATTTTGTGCCAAGATCTCAAAGAAATGTATGCAACATGGGAGTTTCCCTTATACAGAACATTTAGGCTAACAGGAGATTTCACAGAAGTAAAATCTGGATGTACTTGTGATAGCTCGGCTGCTACAAGTCCCTAAGTTCTTGTACTCTTCCATGGTGACTGGCCTGTTATTCCAGGCGGTACACTCTCCATCCTTAGGACAGCCTAGTTTCTTGCTGCTACATACTACTGGGAGAGTGGAGGGTGAAGATATATTTGTTCTGTTCTAGGGAGAAGTACAAATGCCTCAGAAAACCTTGCAACCTCCACCACATCAGTGTCTGAAGCATAAGAAAGGGTGATCTTCACAACTGAAGAGATCACGAAGGAACATTCATTAACTGCATTCTGGTGTAGCCAAGTACATTTGCTCATGCATTGGTCTGTCTTCAGCTAATGTAAAAGACACATTAAAACATGAAATTTCATTTGAAATAAATGCATGTAAGTAGGAGTTGGTACAAAGGAGTGAGACAGCAGCATATTTCTCAGAGTGAAACATGATAGCTGAGGGTTTACGATTAGTCAAACCATAAATGTATTAAGGAATTACTACTTTTTTCCACCTCGAAAATGAAGTTTCAGCTCTGCTGTGACTTTGGTTCAAAAATATAATAAGATCTAAGTACAAGATGAATTGCAGATCTCTTTCTGGACTTACTCCAGCAATGGACAACACACCTCCACGAAACAACAAAACAAAAATAACAAAGCCCCCAACACAGCTAAAAAAATAACTTTCCTTTCAAGTTGACCCACTATATGTCTTGCTCTGCAGGATGCAGTCCTGAAAGTCCACCCACCAAGGCTGAGGAAATACAAAACAGTCACCACAATTGCATAAAGAGAATTAGAAACTTTGAGTTGCCATTGAGCTGAGGAATATCCTGAGAGTCACTGGCAGTTACTCCCACAAGGAAATAGAGATGAGATTTAGGCTTCATAATCCATAGACTATTAGTGTTTAAAACACTAATTTGAGAGTCTTATTATAGTAAAAGTACAGAATCCTGGAGAAGATAATCAGTACATGGAGACAAATGCATGTTTGCCACATTTTAAAAGTCACTATTCAAGCCTCCTGCTCATCAGATTTGACTTTGTACCTGTAAACTAGAAATAACTTTGGCTGGAGAAGTAGCTACGGGTTTTGTCCACCCTCACTGCCTAGCCTCAAAGCTAAGGAATACATAAATTAACATGAAGCTTCCTTTCCCTGAAGGTTTTGTTTAATTTTAGAAGTGTCAGGAAAATGTTAACATCACATTTTGTTGCATATTTTCCAGCAGTATGTGGCATATGCCGAGAAGGGAAATAACACTGTTTGTCATTACAGCTTCACAGCCAAGAAGGAAGAAAGAAAAAAAAAAAAAGAGGAACCTAATGAAACTTGTAATTCATAGACCTGCTAAACACTGTTCTATGCTACACAAATTAATCTAATAGTTAAAGGTGAATACAAGGTTCTTTCTCTGCTTCTTCAAACTGCTGATTTATTACAAACCAGGATAAAACAGTTTTCATCCAGAGAGTCTGCATGTGAAACATTTCACTTATTGAATTGGAAAAAAAACCACTGGCAATTATTTGTAATCTTTAAACAAATCCTCATTTACACAACTTTTAAGTTTAAAAATCTATGTGATAAAATCACTAACTGAAACAGGACTTAGGAGTAAGAGAAGTAGACCAAGACATTTAAATATTTACAGATTCAAAATTTCATGAAGTGGGAAAACTGTTTCGTATCCAGCTCAAGTGCCACTCAGGACTCTCCTGCATAACAGAAATAAATTTACAGAGACATTTGCTTGTGTATTGACTGTAAACTAAGAAACCAATAACATTCTGGTTTTCCTCCCTTTGCCTAAGACATTAAGAAATACCTGTATTATTTAATTTCCCTTCAGTTTCATCAGAACAAGACACTGGAGTTAATCTGAGCATTCAGTTTTGACAAGATGTCACTTTTTGTTTCTTCTCCCAGCTACCTTAAGCCAGTCTCTTCCTTGCAACAATCCTATGTCTAAGTTGCTAAAATATTTGGTTCTTACTTTGCTTCCTCTTTTATGGTCTGAATAGAGAAATGCTACAGAAGAAACTAACATGGTGCTTGTAACATAAATTAATGGAAAGCTTTAGTTTCAACACTTTCTAAAGCAAAACAAAGATAAAACTGCAATTTTGTCTGAGTCATAGATAGCAAAGTTGGTCACTCTAATTAAGAGTTTTTCTTCATGTTGAAATTGATAAGAAAATTAATATTACAGGTGAAGAAAGGACTTATTGTCTGTCCTTCTGTTTTCCATCAAGATTAGTAGTAAGTCTGACTGAGTTAAAGAGCCTGCATTGTCCATAATTTCTTTTGGATAACTGCATTACAGTCATTGGGATTTTGCCAGAGAAAAGAAGAGCACCAGTTTTCCACAAATACAGATGTTTCCACAAAAGCATGATGCCCTGAAAGAAGAGAAGCAAAATTTAAATCTAAACCAGCTTGTTCTGCTTTGGTTAGACCAAGTTTTCTGTAAAAAGCATCACTTCCTTTCCCCCCAGCTCAAGAAAGCTACAGTACAGCAGTACTGGAAGCTGAATCCAGCACACAGCTGACATGGCAAGGAACACTCCAAGTCAGAAAGATCTTTCTTGCCCATATTATTGCAGGTTTTATTTTTATACAAACACACTTTGGTATTTAATAAATACAGAGGCATTAATACCCTAATAAGTGTATCAAAACACAATATCAGCCCATTCTCTGCACAATGGTCTCACTTTTTTTTTTTATTCTTGTTTCCTTTCTTAAGCCACCTGCCTACCCATATCCAGAACATTAGAGCAGATAGGTATTGACTACTACAGAAGTGCCAGAGGTTCCAAATGGTACTAAAAATCTTGAAATGTAGATGCTGTTGACTGCTCAGAGCACCCTCAACTTCTATGAAATGGTGAGATTTCAGTGCTCTTGTATTCGAGAAGCACCTTCCCTTGCAAGCTGCAGCACCTTACGTGTGTGGATGTGACTTGCACCAGATGCGTCACTGCTCTTTGACTGGGGCACAGCCCCGGGCACCAAGGGGGAACACAGCCCAAGGAATTTGCAGCACAGCATTTGCAGCCAGTGGGTGACAAGAATGTCACCAGACACATTCACCCCTGCTGTTGGGTGTCTCTCCAGGGGATCTGCCTGGCAGGTCTCTGACCCGCCAGCACAGCATCCATGTGCTACACTTTGCTGTTGAAATAGAAAATACAAGGAAACCAGTTTTGTAGGAAGACTGGGGATTGAGGCACAAAGCCAGTATGTGGAAATTCTTGCCAACCCTTAGGCCTTCAACTCAGAACCATTAACTTGCAGCATTTATAAAATCCAAATTAATAGCTTAGGGAAATAAAGAAAACACTGTTATTAGCAAGACCAACATCCTACTGCCTCTGTTTCTTCTCAGTAAAGCAGTTGCTTAGATGCTCTGCCGAGCTTTCCACGAATACCTCCAATGGATGCAGAAACCAGAAACATGACCTTTCTCAGGCTTTCCAGCAGAATTTTCCATGAATTTGGGTTTAGACATCACTAGGCTCATTACTGAAAAATACTAGCCAGAAAGAGGGTACAGTATTGGTATTACCATGAAACAGAAGTGCAAAAATAAGTTTTGCCTGGAGTCATATGAGGGAAGGGAAAGAGAGGGGAAACCAAAAGACTTAAAACCAGGACATTGTGTAATTGTAACTGGAGGACTGGGGAAAGAAAACAATTTCGAAAAGAAAATCTAATCCCATCATGATCACTCTCATAGAAGCCAGAGAAATTGCTTTCTGTAAAAATAAACAGAAATGAACATTTCAGTATTTGCTATAAATGCTAGCACACTGAAGAAACAACTTTAATTTTGTAAAGTCTGAAAGGATAAGTAATAAGTTGGCAAGGTTGCTTAGATATTTGTGAACTCTCATAAATATTACCTACGACAAGTCTAAATCACTGCCAGCTCTGGCTTATGTTAGCCTATTTTAATGTCTTACAAACTCCTCTGCCAGGGGATAACTGACCTTTGAAAGATTATCTTCTGGTGTGTACAAGATAGCGTCAAGTAAATGGTTATCAGTTCTCAGAGAATTTTGCTTCTAATGTTTCGGATGGACCATTACCTCAAATCATTATTTATTTGCTATTTAAGAGCTTTTTACACTGATGAAATCCCAACACAAAACTAAATATTGCAGAGCAGTAAGTCTTGCAATTAAAACCACTGCCCAAAGAATAGATGAGCAGCTATTAGATGTACCAAAGCTATATTGTGGATTACTGAGAATAATTAACCTGTGTAATAGCAGATTCCACTTTTCAGTTAGATTCTGCTATTTGCTAAGATAACATGACTCATGCACACACGAAAAAATTATATGGATTTAAATATACATTGCATCCCCACTGCCTTAGACTAGATTTAAACAGTATGATAGAATTTGAGTCATCTTTCTGAATTTTCAAACTATCTATCAATATAATTGAACTTGATGACAAAGAAAACAAAACCCAAAACCAAAGCAAGCACACAGAGTACACGGCTTAAGACCAGCATGCACCAGGTAGCAAGGCACATGGTTTAACACATCCAGTAGCTGTACTGACAGTATAAAAAGGGCTCTCTGTTGTTTTAGTTTCTCTTCTAGAGGAAGGGAAAAACACAAACTGTAAACAAGAGAATGACTGAATCTTGGGACATTGCTTTAACTCGAGGGGGAAAAAAGAGTAACAATAACGCCAGTCAAATACGAAGATCTAATTTTCTTCCTGAAGCCATATGATAAAGTAAAAAGGTAGGCTAACCCCATATATGTTCCCCTAACTGCAGCAGAGGCCTGCGGCAAATGCAGGAATTCCACAGCAATCGTTGTGTCCACTTTGATTTCCAGCTGCATGGAGAGGAGAAATACAGAACAGAACAAATCCACAGCTTCTCTGAAGGTCAGCTGAATCTGCCAGGTCTAATAAACAGAAGACAGTCTCTACTCTTATTTCTGAGAAACCCTTGGCTCTATAGATGTGTGCAGCCACAAGATTTGTTGGGTCTTCAGATCTGAATATCTTTCCACAGTAGCACTTCCCCTTGGTCCCCTTCTGAATTAGATGTCAGAGTTAAACCCCAAGGCAGGCATGGGGCTGGCATAATGCTCTTTTGTTTGTCAGGGAAAATATTCCTTCAGGTTTATGGAGGAGTTTTGTTGTTTCCAGTTAAAGGGAAGGGTAAAATTGGTCCCACCCCAGAATCAGATGGCCATGTCTTAAAATTTCAATGCAAAAGGAATACAGGTTTGAATTGCAATGAGGGTTGAAAGTAGTACAGTAATAACAAGGTTCTATATATTATTATTTACTCTGATGCAACTCCAGAATGGAGGGAAAGAAGAAATAAAAAAGAAAAATCAGTCACACAGTATTATCTAATATTACAAATTCACTATCCCATTTTACAATTTCACTGTTAAGACAAGCTTTTGATTTCCCATATCCTGCAAGGATAACAGTGTAGGCATCGCCTCATATTTCTACTGTGTCCTAATGAAACGAGTTTCAGATTGCCTGAATTTAGATATGAGACATGTGGCTTTATTAAGATTTTAAAACAAATAGTCTAGATATTAAAAATATCACTTAAAATTACAGGCCTAAACAAATTCCAGAGCAATTCACTTTAAATACACACTCCCTGCTTTCGTACTACACAACTGAGATAACAGAGTGCTCCATTCTCTCATTTAGAAGTGGAGTCTTTGCCATAAAGATGCTTTCCTGCTGGTAATCAGGATCTTTCAGAAGATGCAAGCAGTTGTCCAAGAACAACTTTAAAAACCTATGTTTCTAGAATAATAAATATTACTTTTGTCATTCTTATTCCCACTGCAACATTTATGTACAACTGCAGGCTGCAGCATAACAAAAGTGAAGGATTATTGAACTGTAATAAGAAAAAAATCATTAAAGCAAATACTGTGTTTTAATCTTGCTCTCTTCTTACCAAGAAGAGTTTAAAATGCTAAATACCTGACTCCAAAGAAACAAAGATCCTTTTGCTTTTTGTGTCCCCCATATCAGCAAAAAGGGAATATTGTGTCTTTATTTTGAAGGGATGCTATAAGCTAAATCTGTGAAATATTCGTGGGAGGTTACAGCAGAGAGCTAGAACAGCCAACTAAAAGAAAATGTCTGCAGATAAGACAAGGACCACAGAAAAAAGCCTGACCTACAGCTTTAGCTGAAAGTTAAGACTTGAAGGTTGATCCTCTCCATGTGGTTATCGTTTGTCCTGTTTGAAAAATGAAACACTCCTATACTTCATCTCTCATTGAGGGTGAAACAGAAATCATTCCTGTACACAGAGTCAGAGCCCCAACCAGACCCCTCCATCTGTGATTATTACAGTTTTCTTGCTGCAGATGAAACAGGATAAGTAATTTCTTTGATTCCGTCCAACCTGAGTGGAATACAGATGTTTTTAAAAACTTTTAGATTTCCTCATTCTGTAACATAAATAACATTGGTTCATATAATATATTACATCACAACTTCATGCTATTCCACTGAGCAGTAATCCTGGAAAGTAAAAGTCTCAACTGGACTGGATACTACACCACCCACTCGAGAAAGGTGCAGCAATGTCTCCCCAGCTTTCCCACCTTTTCCTCAGCCACAAACAGAAGCTGCACACCTTTCCACGTGTTGGAACATTTTCCCACACCAGAAGAGCTCCTTCCTCAGTAGTACTGCTCTGTGTCAAGGGTCATTTCTGCTCCAAAGGCAGGAGACAGCCCCTCTCACAGATGATCTGACCCGTGACCTTCCCCCTTTAGCTCAGCAGCCCAACACTTCCCACACACATCCAGGCACCGGGCCTCATGCACCTCAAAGCTTGGCTGCTCTTACCAGCTCTACCCAACTACAGAGGCACAACCTCTGTCCACAAACCTTGTCCTTCCTCCTCACGGCATTAAACACTTTCTGCAAAAAGGTGTTTCATTTTTCCAAAACATTTTTTTTGTTAAATTAATTAAATCGTTAATTTTTTCCAAAACATGGCATAGCCCCATACTAGCCACTGTGGGGGAAATTAACTCTATCCCAGCCAAAACCAGCACACAAATATACAGCAAAAAAAAAATAATCCCAGAATGCCATAATTTGCTCTCTCTTGAAAGACAAAACACATTTTGAGTTTTGTGATGCTATTTGTCCAATTTCAGCGTGTTAATCATATTTAAAGTTACCAGCCCAGTTCTCTGTTTTAGCAGATATAAAGCTCTCTCCTTTTTCCAAACACTGCAGAGAGTTTTCCTAGCAGGCTATTAAAAGTCTTATTTTGAAGAAATGTTGGCTGTACAGGTCAGGAAATCATTTCTTCAGGCAAGTTCCAAAGTACACCAGAACTGAGATGCTTTGAAAGCCTGTCCGCCAGTCGACTTTGTCCCACTTTGAAAACAAAAGCAATTCTTTAGAAAGCACGTTCTTAAAGACGTTAATCCTTTAAAAAGTAACAATTCCTAAATTATCTGCACTGTAAAAGCAGATCCTAAAGGAGTCTTTCTGAATGGTTTACACAGCTATTTGAATAGGTTGCTTCTAAAATGTATACAGTATGCAAATAACTATCACAGAGCTGTAACACATGAAAAAACATCTTTTATTCTGTTTTCTTGAACACATAAGTGAGCAACACTTACTCTGTATTCAGGAAACATAGGCAAGAATGATATAATCACCTAAGAAATAAAGTCTGGCAAACAAAGATCAAATTCTTTGCCTAAAAAGCCTGCAAGCTTATTTGCTATTAAAAAGCCCACCAAAACCACAAATTAATTCATTAGGAGTATTAAGGAGGGAACTGATGGCATCTCCTGACATACTGACAGTATATAACCCCTGAATGCTGAGTGTTCCACACAGAACTCATGTTCCACATTCAGTTACACACCCAGAACTTCCACCACAGTATGGGGTAAGTATCCTCTAAACCCCCTGGAGCAGTCCCTGATTACTACATCACCCACGGCAACTTCAACATATCCTCACATTCTACTCATTTGCAAAGTGTTGCTCAGTATCTCAAAGATAAACAAGATTATTTAAGCTGTTTATAATGTACTCTGTGAAACCAGAGTCAGAAAACCCAATATTTACTTAAAATATGAAAATATGATCAATCAATGCTGAAAAAGCAGAGGTAAGAACATACTACAGATGAGGAAGATTCTTTTCATCTTTAAGCTTTTATCTCAAATTCAGGATATGCTCCGCAGTCTAAATAAAGTGACACCAGAAATTAATACACCATTAAATCTACTCTTGCTGTGGTGCAACTTTTCCTGATATAAAAGGCTGTTGAAAGACCAGAGCAACACATAGTGAAAGACATTCTTACAGATAAAATTCCAGGAGCAGACACCACCCAAAGTAGCCGCCTTCCCCAGAACTGCTCAAAGGAAGACAGTACATGTAGCTGGCAGGAAAAATCTGTCAAAGTGAGACCTCACTTCTGTGGCTAGAGGGGTTTCCCATTTTGTCTGGTTCTTTGTTGCCTTTTGCTTTTTTAAGAGTCCTTCTGTCTCACTTAAAAAAAAAAAAAAGAAAAGAAAAATTACACAACACTCTGAAGTGACCTGTGAATGCTGTCTTAGAAAGAGTGACTTATCTAACAAACTTAATACCCAAACAGACAAGGCAGATGGATGGTCTGATTTAATTCCAAGACCAAAAAACCTCCAGACATTTATTTGGCTTAGACCTTTGGAAGGGCAGTGGAAAGCTTCTTTCCCCACCCTGTTCTGGGGGAGGGGGATGTTACTACACCAGAGAAACAATCCTGACTGCTTTTTACAAAGCACACATTGCTCCCTTGCATGAGAACACAACAAACCTACGTCTTTAACTGTAGGGATCAGAAAGTAATGCATTACTCAAAGTATCCCAAATCTTCACACCACTGCTTTAAAATGTGACAAGATGAAAGATACCCAGTGATACCCTTTCACAGTATATCCACACATGGCAGTGAATCCCAGTCTCTCAATGTGCCCTTAAGGATAAAATATTACTTTTACTAGTATTTTCAAAGGACTTCCTCCTGCAATATTAACCTTGTTTGTTTTGCTTTTGCTTTTTGTTTTAAACAGGCTTATGCAAGCTCCCTTTAGCCAATAATGAAGACAGGAAACTAGTTCCACTTCCCACTACTCTGCTCAAGTTGCAACGGGAATCCAGATAGGCAAAAAAGTCCACTGCTACACATTTCTACTCCACAACACACAAGTCATGTTCACTAATGCCTCCATGCTGTTTGAGGGGAAAAGCAAGTGTGCATTAGACTCACTCTAATCATCAGATCACCTTCTAAGGATGTGACAGGAATGAGGAGCCCTCTAACTTCAAAACACCAGTTCCCATGATGCTGATGCTCCTGACATTCTCCCATACAAGTGAGATTTGAATATGCTTAATTTCTTCCGAGATTTCAGAATACCGAGCTAGTCACATCCACACAGCATCTAGCAGAGAAACCATTCATCTCGGCAAACTACTCTGGTACCTGCAGTATTCTAATTTGACAAAAAAATCCCAGAAGTCAAAAGTCCCATTGCAGTTCACTTGCATGACAAAAGGCAGAACAGTACTGGAGTGTAACCCAAATGAATCAGTCTGAACTTTTGCTTACTTATACCATTATTTTGTTCTACATGGGAAAAAAGAAAGAAGAGGGAAAAGTCTGAAAGTTCCTTCCACTCTGAGCAAAACTCTGAAGCAAGTGCATAAAGCTTCCCAAAGAGACCACTAACTTCATTGATATTAATATACTTGTTTCCACCCAACAAACTGCAAGTTTGAATGGCAAGAGAAGTATGGTTTTTAACCTCTTTCTGAATGGCTGCAATGGCTGACCTAGTTTCTATTTATTATAGCTTTGTGTTTAGCATTGTCATTTACATCAGTGCTAGCTGGTTGCAGTGCAGCACTCAAACTGCAACTTGTGCCAAACCTAAGAATAGCATTATATTCTCCCTAAGAGAATATACACACCAAAAAAATCTCTTATGCATTTTAGGATTATGTATAGAGCAGTACAGCATAGACAGATCACTATCTGGAAGTAGAAGTGTTTTTTCTGAAGAGGCCTCTGTATACAGCCCTTTCCTTTTGTAGCAGGAACAGCTTTCATTTCCTCCACAGTCTCCCTGGAACTCTGACAAATCAACAGTGAAGATGGGATAGGTGGGAAGAACCTTTCCAATCAACCAGATTGAACACACAATCAAACATGTGCTTTGTATACAAAGCAATATTCTTAACTGAGTAATCACAGACAGAAATTAACAACTGCATCCTAACCTTTGAACACTGTCAAAAGAGTGATAACTTCTAACAAGGGTATGTTCACTTGTATGTCTGCCTCTGATATGGTATGGACTCTAATATCAGGCTGCATGGTGTTTAAAAGGCATAGTACAACAAGCATTAGGAAAGTCAGCATATTTTTTTCTAAAGAAAGAATGGGAGGGTGTTGTATTTTTAAGGACTAAATGCAGGAAGTCATTTACAAGCTCCCCACTCATGGTTCCACTTTGAACACTTACATCTTTGAGGAATTTGCTAATATTTTTGCAAAGAAGAACAGTTTTATCAAACAGCCTTCCTCTGTCTCAAAGCAGTTACTTAGACAGTTAACAGAAAGATTTAGTTGTACTCGCAATTGTCTTTTTAGCATATTTTCTTATGCAGCACAGAGGTATCTTCCATATGAAACCCCCGAGTCTGAAACAATACCAAATTATCACAATCTAAGAACTGTATTTCAAAACATTTTAGAAGTGGGTTTGGATTGTTGCTTAGCCGGCAGTCTCCAACCAGCCCAAGTTGCCCGGAGTTGCAAAACCACTGTCAGAAAAAGGAAGTTACAGAGTGCAATGCTGCCATCTGCTGCAAGTTGCTTGTCTGACTGGTCTAATTGTTTGAGTTGCACAGGCTTTTGAGCAGTCAAAGCAGTTAGTTAGACATGTTTAATCTGATCAACTTGAGGATGAGTAACCAATATTTTTGGATCGAGAATTTGTGCCTACAGATACAAGGTCAAATGTATTCAAGTACAGCATCTGTATTTCCCTCGAGTGGGATGGCCGCTCAACTCTTGGTAATAATCAGTGTTCCCATTTGTTGCCCACAGAGCTGCACCACAGCCTTGGAGAAGGTTCTCTGTCAACAGCAGGCCCCAAAAGTAATGTTTCATGACTAGTGACAACTCTGGAATAGGACATCCAAGCTTGCAGCTTCCCCTGGCTATGCAAAAATGGCAAAGTTGCACATCAGGGTGCACACCCTTCCCTTCAGCAGACTGGGCTGGTGTTTCAGGACTACACTCAGAGGTGGTTGACCTTTTGGGAAACCCCAAGTCCATATTTTTCCTTGTTTATTTATTTCTCCATATCTAGTCATGAAATAAAAAGTCATCCTTTCCAAGTGATGGATACAGCCTGCTGTAACTGCACAAATTCATCTCATTGGCCAAGAGACAGGATTTTTCAGCTCTGGGCCACACCAAAGTCCTTCATATAGCAAAAGTCACTAAAGAGAAAAAAAAAATACCTCAGAAGAATTGCTGTGAAAATACAACAGTGTCATTTTCACTGTGACCTACATTAGCCATGGTAACTAAATTTAGGGGGGTGTACAGAGCTCTCCTGTGGCCCAGGCTGTCATGCACAACTACCACCCATGAAGCAGTCTGACATTCATGTCCTGTGCTCTGCTGTTTGATTAGCACTTCTCAGATAAATGAGACAAAGTGTTGCATCAGGATAAACTCTTTAAAGTGCATGCCAGATATTTTTGTTCCTGTATAAATCTGAAACAACTCTGCTTAGCTGAGTGGATGTGGACCTCAGTTTCTCTCAGTGTACCAAATCAAGTGTGTGAGCCACAGCACCGAGTTCAGTCAGCTTTACCAGATACACATGCTTAACAGTACAAGCCTGATTTGTCTATGCCTCACACTGAAGCAAGAACAGAATTATAATATATCACTACTCAATGACAGTAGTTGTTATAATCACTTTGAACAGATTGTAAGCAATTTAATGGGGAACACTGTAGAGAAGAAATAGGTCTCTTCTGTGTGCAAGGGGACAAACTTGTCAAATGATGAATGCTACACAGCCTCCCTCTTTGTTACCATCTCTCATTTCCTCAAAACATCCACTGGAAAAATTCAAGCCTCAATCATACCATCTAATTTGGTGCAGCTTCACAGTAATTATAATAGATTCATGCTGCATCACTTACATTGATAAAAGGAAATTACCAGGAGATTCCAGAAGCATTTTACTGGACTTAATTCCAAGCATAAACTTGTAAGTGCTCCACTGATGTCTATCAGTTTGATTATGGTACAAATCACACACCAAGGAATACTTTCAACCACATATTTCAAGATGGTTTTAGTTCTAGTAGAAGCACTAAGAAGATGCAAAAAAGCCTTTGCTCAGAGATTTAAACATTCATCCTCAGCTTCATTTTCTTAAAAGATGAAGACAGTGAAATTTTAGGAAAAAGTCAGCCAAAAAGATGGGATGTAGTATGCTGGCATTTTACACTTTAGTTGATAACTTGTGAATGTTTACATTGTTTAACACAGACACAAGATGAGAAGAGCTTATCAGTAACACAAGACACAAACAGCACACGTGGGAAACAGTCACAGGGACACTGAGCTACAGCAAAGACTCATTTAGTCAGAGTAGCTCATAAATACCCATTCAGTAAAGAATGAGCAAGAAGCATTTTTGCCAGATCAGTGCTCATGTTTACAATTCCAAGCCAAGGAACAGTTAAAGTCATAGATTTGATTACACAAGAGGCAGAAAGCAGAGGGGTTTTTTTGTGCACAGTGAAATGGGAAACACGAGCTCGAAGCTGCAGCCATCAATCCTACAGGACAAAGGTTTGTAGGTCTGAAGTCACCTCAAGGTTTCCTGCAAACCACCAGCACAGCTAGACTGATGCATGGTAACTTGAACTGACCACCAACTAGGACTTCACAGACCATTGGTGTGGTCCATGAACATCAAGAAAATATCTGCAGAATCAAATGATCACATGAGATCCAAGCACAGGATGTACAGCACACAATGAATGGGAACACGAAAAGGCAGGGCCAAGCTCTCCTACTATTTCAATGGATGCAGTTCCACTAACAGTGGTATTTTATTTTATTTTTCCAAACCTCCCACAGAAGCCAAGCCAGATGGCAAAATGCTACTTCTACTAATGCTGCTAATACCCCTGCAGGATTATTTATTGAGTGAGACAGCTCAGACCAGCACTTTCATAGTTAGTAATCACTACCAGTTTTCTCCCCACTTTGTCTGTATCAGTTATAATTTTCTTTCAGGATATGAACTGTTAGTCTCCAATGCCTATTGTTCACATCTTCTCTGAGATTATTACTTAGCCAATGCAAGTACAATTGAATTTAGATGTGTTCTTATTTCAACTGTATCCAAACCACAACTGTTGTTGGAAA
This sequence comes from Coloeus monedula, assembly GCF_965178545.1. Taxonomy (NCBI): domain Eukaryota; kingdom Metazoa; phylum Chordata; class Aves; order Passeriformes; family Corvidae; genus Coloeus; species Coloeus monedula. The sequence continues at coordinate 27,697,491 of NC_138782.1, read as the reverse complement.
CTTGTGGTCTAAGTTACTTTCTGAACTGACCCTTAAACCCCAATTTCTTATATTGTCCAGCAGTCATTTAACAGAGTAAGTTACAGGAATTTGCACCCCATTATACCATGGATGAGCTTCCTGAGAAAACAAACAACTTCATTAGTAGAAATATTTCACATAAAAATTAAATACAGTCCAATGTGTATTTCAAACCAGCACTCACTGGAGACATCAAAGAATTGTAGTTTTCGAATTATAGCACAACACAAGGAAGCAATCTTGAAGCAACAGCTCACCATGCATCACATCCCATGAGTGCTGCTGGCTATCCTCCTTGGATCCCGGCTCTACAGGTCACACACCAGTACTACCCCATCCCAGTTGTGAAAAGCCTGGTATACAGCAAGCCAAGGCAATCTATACTCTAAGACAAATTAAAAGATGTCCAAGCAAGGAATTTACTGTGCTAACGGTTCATTCTGCTATTTGCCTTCATTTGCCTCTCACCTGTGGAAGGAACCTCGTACTCCTCATTCCAAATGAGGCAAATGGAAGCCAAATCACTCTGCCACAGTGCCAGCCAAACACATCTGTTGGACTACTTTTTTTTATTTTTTGCCAGAAGGTAAAAATGTTATCAAATGGCATGCAGGAATATTGCTTGGGTGGCTCTCTATGCTTAGAGTAGGAACCAAGTGCTGCTTTATACCAGCAGCCAAAGCTGTCTATTTCAATAATAAATAAAATGCAAAGGGAAAGATCAGAAAAACAATTTGGTACAAAGTTCTCTTTTTGCAGTGCATGGTACCTCTACCAATGAAAAAGAAAAAAAAAATTAAAAAATTTTAAAAAGCAAGAAAAAAAGCTTTTAAAAGTCAAGTCACAGACATTTATTAGATGAAGGACCAAAGGAACGTTGTGCCCATTATATCCTCCCACCCAGTGGCCATGGAACAGAAAGTCCTCTCAAAATGATGACTGCCAAATGCAGCAGCCTCTCACAATTTACTGGTCAGCGCACACAAGTCCATACAAAGGAGATCATTATGCCCCTCTCATTTCAGGTGTCATTCAGGAAGATCATTTCCACAGTTTTAACAGTGACCGTTCCAGACTGTTGGTGTTCTTCCCAGCAATTGTATTTTGTGATTCTGTTTCCATTTCCTTTACCATGTATGCATAAGCAGGCCTCTTTTTGGTCTGAATTATTTACCCTATAATTTGTGCTTCTGTTTTCAACTAGTATTTACTGCTGAATCATGCCAAAAATCACACATACTGAATATTGCAGTGGGTCATACTTTAAAGCCCCATAAATTTCCTGGTTTCCTTGCAGCCAGACATAAGCTTCCCATTACTTTGGGCCAAACTTTATCCTCTTACGGAACATGAAGCAAATTCACAGAACTCAGTGAAAATGTACCCACTCATACTATACATTAATACTACATTTAAAAAACGGTCACTTCAATCTTGATTCATTGACAGGTTGGCTTCTACTTTTGCAAGCACTCAGATGACAGAGGTTACGCCTGCAAGAACACTTCAAATACATTACATTTGCAATAAGAGGTTCTGTTTGCTAGATATCCTTTACAACAGCCAGATGCTTAGAATCAGGCAGACAAATACCAACATCAGGCAGGCATCCCTAAACAGCTCTAAAAATTTGTCCAAGTGTTACAAGAATTCTGTCAAAGGGATACAGTTATTAGAAACCTGCAGATAATTACCCTATTTTTCAATTAAAGATATTTGCCCTCAAACACAAAGATACACAATAGTACTCCTAGTACCCACAATGAAGCAAAAGTCTCCAATTCCAGAAAAAAGAAAAATTCAAAGTTAAGAAATTGAGAAATAGTAGCATAACCAAGCATTTCCTTTATCACAATAAACACCAGTATTTTTTTGGCTAGGTTACACTGCAGGTGGAGGACAGCTCAATAAGAATGCCAGACACAATCAGACACATCTATCTGTCACAGCAGTATTTTAAACATGTGGCAGCTACTATAGGCCTTGCAAACAATTCAATACTGGGAGTCAAATTTTCAAAGCTATTAGAGCATTAAATACACACGATACATATGCAAGCAGCTATAAATCTCAACAGGTCCGAATGCAAGCACTTTTTACTGGCACTGATCTCAACAGGACACAGCCACTAAGCTTAACTGACTTTGCAAGTCTCAAGCAAGAACAAGCACTACTGAGGTGTCAGGGACACAAAGGGCTTTGGCCACTGAGCTGGCCTGAGCTGCAAGCACCTACAGCCATCCTCATCCATGTAGCCCCTCCTGAGCACCCCAGAAAGTGCAGCACTTCCTGCCACTCAACAGGGATTTACAGGAGCACAATCACAGCTGTATCGAGACAAAGCAACTGGTGTGGATGTCCTGTCGCAGTGCAAACCCCTTAGAGCACTTGACCAAAGTGGGAGATGAGTTGAACTCCTCAGGAGGCAGTTGGGAGTATGGGGAAATGCTGGTGGGGAGGGAAGCATCTGAAGGGATGCTGTTCACCTTCCCTAAAACAGTGCCAGCTTCAAGGCAACCCTTTAGCTTTCAAGGCTGAGTCCCTCCCATGAGGGGGAATGTGGGGCAGAAGCAAGGTTAGGAGAGAGAGAGAGGCAGAGTGGCCCACAGCATGAAAGAGATTAACTTCCCAAACCTGGATCTAGGCACTTAATACAGACACCCTCAGAAGCACCCTCAAATCCAGCATCAGTTTCCTACAAAATTCCCCTAAGCCCTGAGAGAGACGTATTTTCCCTTCTAAGTGACACAACAATTAAAAAAAAAAAAAAAAAAAAAAGAGGAACACAGCTCACTGACAAAGCCACATAAACTTGCATTGTTAAGAGCTTTTCAATATTAAATGGCTTTTAAATGTGCTGGCACAAGTGTGGTGTGTCTTTCCTTAAAGACAGATGTATATCCTTCTTTACACAGCATATAAATGGTGCCCAAAATTAAGAGGCATAGTTAATCAACTCATCCCCATCTCAGTGGGTAGGATAAATGGAAAATAAGTGCAAGCAGTGAAGTCAACTGACTCTGAGAACTTGCAACTGATTTTGAATGTTCATGTTTATTGACAGCTTCTCTTCACAAAACTGGTAAACCATCTAAGTCTCTAAGTTACACAATGCAGGCACATGACTTCCAGCACAATTGCCTCTTAAGAATTTTCCACTGTATTTTCAGAAGACAGGTTTTAAAATTACTGCTTTATAGTCTTCCACAATCTATGTGTGTTTTATTATACATACAGTAAAATTTCCAGAAGTATTTCTTCACACTGCCATAAATGTGCTAGCCCATGTATATAGATCTCTGAACTAAAGTAGGCAATTGAGCCTGTACTGACTACTTCAAGGGAGCATCCCTTCCCCAAAATTCATAATTACAGACTCTCTGACTACTCCCTTCCATTTCAGCCACTTCCCCAGCTTGTTCTTCCTCCGGGTTTGGTTTAGTTTGTTTTGCTGTATTTTGAGACTTCTCCAAGGTTTTAAATATTTAGGCTGCACCAAAACTATTTGAAGAAACCAAGAGTCTTTTTCCACCTTACAAGCAGAGCCTAACTCAGCAAACTCAGCATAAGCAAGAAAATTAAATGGGCACAAAATCCAGGACTGATTGTCCATTTCCTTCCTTTTCCAAACCAGAAAGCTGAGCTCTCTTACCCTCCTAACACCAGCTTCAAACCCTAGAGAGACCAAGGGGTCTCTTATATTGCCACACTAAAGTAACCACTCAAAACAGAGAAGAAAAACCTGCCTCTTGACTTCTCTGTTTGCTCAAGCAAAACATACAGGCCAATTTGTTTTCTACAGCAACTCCATCTTAGGTTGGCTTGACTAGCTAACACTTACTCATTTGTTTTTCACTGCCCTAGGCAGCACATTCATGTAGCTATAGCCAGGCAGAAGGATTTTTTTTTAAATTCTTTTTAAAAACTTCCTTATCTATGTTCTTCTATTGGACTCCCCTGTTTTCTCCTTCTTTGTGTCCACACCCTCTTTCATTCTTCTCCCCTCCTTATAGCATCTCCTTCACCAATTTCAGAGAGTAGTGCATGAAGTGTCTCTTTGTGAGCTTGCTTTTCTACTCCTCTTACAAGTTCTTCTCACTTCACCTTCTATCAGCTGCATCAGCCGCACTCTCCCCTCATCTCTCAGCCCCTCTCTTCCCCAAGGAGGCTTCCATGTGAACTTTTTTTTTTTCTCCTTTTCTCACCACCCTTATCTTTCCTCCACAAAAGCAGAATATTTCTATTTGGTTTCAAAGAGTTAGCCTATACAGTTTGCAAGCACCTACACTTCATTCCTCTTCTCCCAGCTACTGTTTCCAAGCCCGCTACCTCCACAGCGGCCACCATAGCCTTTCCTCCACAGTGGGAAGCAGCCACCTGGACTTCAGGCATCCCTGAATAAAAACCTCTAACACCAGCAATTCTGCAAAAAATTTGTTTAAGAAAATCTAAGTCAGGCCTGCTACACTGGAATGACACAGCACTGAATTCACAGAGACTTAAAAAAACACGATACACCCCATTCACCTCTGTCATTCCAAACACAACGGATCAAGAGACTTTCATTTCGGAAAAGTCCTCAAGATGTTACATACAAAGGACAAACAAAGGTGGTGGTGGAACCCAAAACAAAAGCAAAATGTATCTATACCTCCAGCGGACTTTGTTTTCTAAGCAACCTTTGGAATTTTGGCCTATTGTTCTCTGCAGTGCACAACAGAGCATTCAGCAAGTGGTTTCTATTTTTAGGACGTCTGGGAATGTTTTGCTTTAGTCTTTTTCGCTCTGTGGGATCACAGTGCCATCTATTGGAAAAAAGCTATAAAGAGCAGACATTCATCGGCTGTTTACTATTTGCAAAGACTGTAAGTATTTATTACTTTGATTTCATAACAATTAGGTAGGCCGAGTCCTTATGACTTGAATAAAATATTAGGTAGGCCAATCCTTTGATAGGATTTTTTTAGGATATGCAACCCTTAATATTAGGGAAGATTACAAACTTTTATATTTAAAGTAACTTAATTTAAGCAAACACTTCAGAACCTCACAATCACAACCGTACTAATGTGCCAGAGACAAGAGCTGCCACTCATAGAAATAAGCATCAGGACGGTCTATCCTGCACAAGCCTTTCCTTTTTAATCCTACACCTGCCATTGCAGTGGGACTCCCTGTTTGAGCAGGATCATACAGGGATAAACACAAACCCTGCTCCCTAGCCTGATCATTATTAGTCCTCCAAGATCAGGCAAGAGCTACATCTTTGAAAATTCTCCTTCCATCAATAAGCAGCACACATCAAGCTTTCCTATACCTATATGCAGGCCTTCTTTCTTTCTATAGCCAGTGGGAACTCAGAGCAGGCAGAATAAGCCTGTAGAGCACTCATAGTCCATACTCAACATTTAACAAAATACAACACAAATTTTAAGAAGCAAGACCTTTTTATAACGAATTCTGGAAGAATTTCAGAGTCTGGGAGATCCAAACCTGCAAGCATGCCACCCACATCAGGCAAAGTAACAGAGACACAGAGGCCGAAAGAGGCAGGCCCCTAGATAAGCCAGGCAGAGTGGAAGACTCACCATGGGGAAGTCTTTCCTCCTGAATGCACTTCTGGGAGCATCCAGGGCCCATAAAAGCCCCTTGCCAGGTGACAGCAGGCTGAGACCAGGGCTCCCCTGGCTACCACCTACGAGGGCAGTGACGAACACTGGGCAGTGACTCAGGCAAGGAGCACAAGCTCTGGCAGTTGGCTTCCAAAAGGAAAATGAGGCACAGGTGAACCACATTACTATTTGGGGAAGAGGAGGAAGACGGAAGGAGGGATTACCTCTCCCTAGATCACAGTGCAGCTGGCACTTTGCATCCCTCACACACAGGTGTTTTCCAAATATATCACGTGGCTACACTAAAGATTTAGAAAATAAGCTAGTGCTTACATGCAGACATTGGGAACTCTCCCATAATAGTGTGAAGGTGTCTTTATGCCCACATATACCAGTATACATAAATATATACATGTTTCTATGCATAAGCTGCTGCCAAGTAGCATTAGAGAATCAGAACCAAAAAGCCTAATAAAAAGACAACTTAACATAATAAAAAGATTCTTTCTTCTCAGAAGCCTGTAAGACACCCAATTTTCAGGAAAAAGTTGCAAATGCAAGCAACAGGCTGGGGCCCTCCTCATTTCACCTCATGAGAGCTGCTGCGGCCAAGCTGGAGCCCAGCTCAGCACGGCACAAGAGGCTCTTCACACACCCTGGAGAAACCCTGCCCGGGTCCGAGTCTCAACCCTACCCAGGGGCACACGGCTCGCCTCCTCTGCCTCCCCATGGCAGCCCCCAGGGAAGGGAATGAGGCGGAATCACTGACCTCACCCCAGCAGGACACCCTTCCCACCCGGGATCTGCATGCCCTCCCTGGTGCCAGCCCCGCTGCAGCACTGCCATGGGTTGGGTGGGAGGAGATCCCCCACTGCCAGCCCACAGCCGGCTGCACCAGGGCTCACCTCACCTCACAGCCCTGCCTCCTGCAGGAAGGCCTCGTGCTTTGGCAGCCGTTCATTTTATGTTGTAAACAGCCATTAGATAAATAACATTCTCATTTTACTGGGATTTCCAGTAAATCCACGTAAATTGTCCTGATTTAGCATGATTTTCAGTGTGAAATGCCCAGCTTGGAATATGTTGCCCTTTGGGTGTCAGGGACAGGTGTCTGCTCATCAGGAGGGGCAGAAACGCAAACAAGCGTCACCTCAAGTAGTAATTTTTGTTTCTTTTTACTTTTATTTCCAGAGTCAAGACAAAAATCAGTAAAAGCCTAGGTAAAGGCTAAAGGGGATGAAGGAGATCTTGTGGAGAAGGTCACAGCACTGTATGGCTCCCACTGCACATCCTGGCTGCTCTCTGGCACCACAGAGGAACGTCACAAAACAGCTGTGGAGGCAACAAACAACATCTGCTTCATGCACCCTAAATGCGGCAAAAATTGTACAATCACTCGCCCAGTACGCCAGAGCAAGAGCTCAAATGTCAAACTAGCAGTTCCTCCTTGGCGAGAGGGTGCAGGAGCTGCTGCCTGTTCCTGGAGACACACCGTGGAAGGGAAAGGAAGTCCCCACTGTTTCTTAAGAGGTCTCTGTCCAAGAAATGGAATCCCTCTCCCCCTTCTAAGGATTTGTGGTTTGGGTTTTTTTTCCCCCAGTTACACAAAAGGAGCATTTTTATTTTTTAATATTCCCAGTACTTGTGCAAATACTTCTCTGTACTGTCTGTACTCCGCAGCACTGGGACACGGCTATCTCGGCATGAAGAAGAAAACATGAAACTAACTGCAAGTAAAAGATTAATTTTATTCACTCTTTGATACGTCACAGATCTCTCTTGTTGACTTACACTTCCTTATACCAGTATGGTACCTGCTTCAGGGAGTACCACACTGGCACTGGAAGCAGTGAAGTTAATGCAAAATTCAGAGGGGACAAAGTGTTAACCAGAAGACAGAAGAAGGGATAATGAAAAACCTTAAAGTGGCACTTCAGGGAGTTAATGCCTGCAGTACAGATAAAGGGCTGATTTGGGCAATAGAGGCACCTCTGCCTGCATGACCTTGGGGGCCTCATTGAACTTTCTGGTAGGAGTTGCACTGTGAAAGCAGCAGACTGGATGCAGAGGGCAGTTCACAAGATCTAGGCCTTCACATCCAGGAAGTGTCCTGCAACCTTCTCCATTAGGGAGCTGCCCTTTTCTTATGGCCCTGCTGCCTTTCTAAAGTGGTGAAGCCAGAAATTATTTTCCTTCCTGCTGCAGTGCGTTCATTTGTAAAGCATTACCAAGGTGATGAGCAGTTACAAAGACTGTCACCACCAAAGGAGGCAAAATGGAGGAATGTAGTCACCACTCGGTTGTGGGGATCACACCAGTCAAGTGTTTACTTGCAGTCCATACGGAATAGGGTATAAAATAACCTTTATTTCCTGCAAGTTCTCACTCACAAGCAGCTCTGAGGAGGAACACCTTTGTCACCGTGCAGGGACAGGGTGCTGTGAAACCTGCCCCCTCCCCGGGCGGGGACAAGTCCCTGTAGGCACACACACACCCCCACGGGGCAATGAGGCACCGGCGCTCCCGGTGCGAACCGCGGCAGCCACTTCCCGGCCGCGGGGTGCCCCTCTCCAGGGGGCCCACGCTGCCGCCACGGCTGCATAATTTTTCGCGGCACGTTTGTCCTCCTCCCTCCGGAGCGCCGTCAAGTCCCAAAAAAAGCCCGTTTTCTCTCCCAAAAAGCTGTGTGCTCCAGGTGAGGCTCGAACTCACAACCTCGGCATTGCTCGGCTTTGTACTGCTGTATAAGTACCGCGCGCTAACCGATTGCGCCACTGGAGCCCTGACACCAACTCCTCCCGAACGGTTTATCAAGGGCTCGCGCGGCCCCGGCGGGGGAAGGGCAGCAAAACCCCGTTCGTACCCCACGCTCAGCGGCGGCCCAGGGCCGACCCGGTTCCCTGCCCGGGCCACGCTACCCCGGTAGCGGTGCGGGAAGGGCAGGACGGAGCTGGTGGGCGCTGCACCACTCGGGGAGGGCGGCGCCCGCGAGCAAGGGAAGGAAGCGAGCGACGGCGGCGGCGGGGCCCGCACAAAGCTCTCCCGCCCGGGCCTCCCCGCTGGGCGGGCAGGCAGGCGGCCGTGGGGGCGGCGGGAGAGGCCGGCCCCCTCCGCCGGCGGGCGGGGCGGGCCGGGCCGCGGTGGCAGCTGACGGGCGGCAGCGGCGCGGCCTGACCGCCCCCAGCAGAGCTGGCCGCCGCCAGCGGGAGCGGCCTGCGCAGTTCCGTGCTCCGGGGACGAGACAGACGGAGCCGGGCCCCGGATCGTGTGGGACCGAACCTCATGACGGCCTTCGGTGAAAGGCGTTGGCCGCTGGGTCAGTGAAGTTCAGCCTCACGCTCATGGGCAGCCGTGAGGAGATGGTGCGCCTTCGGTCGTGCTCAGAACCAGGCCGCAGGGAAGAGTGACCGGTTACTGCCAGGGAACTAAATGTTTATGTCTGTAGCGCTGCCGCGGTGTGCAGCACAGGGGATGCCTGGCACTCTCAAAACAAGCATTTTTTCAACACTACATGTGTGGTGTTAAAGTATACCTCTAGCATGGGTTTATTCTGCAGTCAGATCTGTCCCACCCTATGTGGCAAGAAGATAGTAAACATAATTTTCATCAGATTTTTTTAACCCAACCGTGACTCCACTACCTCTTTTTCCCCATGATCCCCATGGTAAATGAGCTGACACTTTCTCAATGGCGAGGAGGTGCTTCTCACTTGCCAAGAAAGTTGTTCTGCTGTTGGTACTATTACTGTGGACATTACCTAAAATATATTTCATTGGTATACACCATTGACAGGTGAAGTAGCACACAATTGCTCTATGTGACCCTTGATGAAGGTGGCTGGCATGGAGAAGAAGAGAATTGGCAGTTCATTTCTTAAGAGAAATTTCCCATCGTCACATAGGTATATGTATGGCATACCAGAAAATGGCAGCAGCTTTCATTACCCTTAACAGTGCATCATTATGCTAACAAAATATTCTGTACCACATAAAGATTGCTGTGGGGCAAAACAAAAAATAATAGTATGGAGACTGTAGTTAAAGCATATGACCCAGTGTCAATATTCAGCTTGTGGTTTTTTGTTAACATACTTTTCTTGCTGGACATAAGCTTGTGAATTTAAGTCTCTAATAGGTCTGGTGATGGAGGAAAGTAGAAGAATAGAGTGTTGTCCTAAATGCAGTTTTTTCCACTAATACTTTTTTCTTGTACCCTCAATGCAAAAAAAAAGAATTGTTTTCATGTAGCAGTTTTGTGCTTTAGTACTCTTGCACTTCTCTGGCAGCAAAAGGTTACACATCGAGTCCTTACCTTTGCATAGAAAGAAGGATCAGAGCCAAAAGGGAGAACAGAAACCCCAGGTGCTGGAACAGGCTTTGAGGGATGTGAAGAGCCATCGTGAAGCAGACTAGCCAGTAAAATCGAGGCCCTAATCAGTTCTTGAGGTGTATGAGATGTAGTTACTTGCTTGGGTCTCACAGAGATTGCAACGCTGGTTCTTTTCTTTGCATCTCCAATACGCTTCACAGAAGTAGAGTTTCATAGCCTTTCACGCCATGCAGATAATTTCGTAGCCCCACCATTATATGCATGAAGAGGCAATTAACTTCATTTTTCAACTGCTGATTTTCAGAAGGTTGCAGAAAATGCTACCCTGTGATAATAGACTTAGTCTTGTATTAATGGTAAATTTTCTAAGTGAACTTTGTTTCCTGCCTGCGTAGGTTTGAAAACTGTCAGGTTTTCATACTTCATTCCAGCCACAAAATGGATTTATGAGCCTGCAACTGAGAGAGTTTTCTCTGCAGGTAATAGTACCTTGTATTCTGCCTGGTGGAAAAAGTGGAGACTAGGGATTAGAGTAGTGGTTGTGGACAAAAGCCCTGCCGTTAAAACTGGCACTTCAAAACTCTGATGAACAGGATTGGCTCAATCAATTCCTGGATCTGTTTTTTTCCTGCTGTGACTCTGGAGATTCTCTTGGCTTTCGTGCCCACCAAATGGAGTCATGCTCTGTACTGCAAGTTACTAATGATTAGGTAGAGCAAGGCCATGATCATTAACTAAAATGTCTTCACTTCTCCAGTCCTGCCAGTCTAGGTCATAATCCCCTAAGTGAAAGTGCATTTTAAATAGAAGCTCTCTTTCCTTCACAGCTAAATACAGAACTGCCAACAGCCTACAGAACAAAAACTACCAAAATGTATGTGTCTGTATGTCCAAAAACAGGCCTTAGGAGTTTTCTGTGTGGTGGAGTCTCAACCTGTTCTGTTGGTAGAAATTTCATGTGCTAAATAAATAATGTGGTGGTGGTGTTTTGTAATTGAATGAAATAATAACTACTTTGGGTTTATTTCACAGGAAATTACTGCTGGTCCCATTGTGATTGTATTAATACAGTGGAACTGTAATCCACATGTGGATTTTTTTTATCCCAAAATGAATGGATTTTTTTCCTGTTTTATAAATTACTTAATGAGTTTAAACTAAACTGCAAAGAAGTGATAGAGATGAAGGTAAAACAGAGTCACAAATACTTGATAAAAGCATAGTATTCGTTCAAAATCACACTCCATTGCTTTTTTCTGATGGAAAATTACAACCATGCAAGTTAAAGAACCCCCAGTTTTGTACTGCTCATCATGCTGAATCTTCAGTCCTGTAGCTGCACTGCTCATATGTGCGAGCCATGGAGAGTGTACTACTCACTTTTAACTGGATCATTTTACCACCTCATACCTGTACACATTCACCCACCAAGCACAGCGTAGATTAAAAGTGGAAGACTAAGATATGTCAAGAGCAAAGTGCTAAGGTACTGTAATGTCTTGGGATTTTTTTGTTTACCCATCCATTTCATGTGTTTGGAGTCTGAAAAAATGTTTATAGACTTCTTTCTTTAAACCAACAGGGGTGGCAGGGAACAGAGTGAGCAGTCCTGTAGCAACTGTGTAGATGTTGAACAGAAACTTGTGAAGGAATAAAGTGTAATAAAGATCTGGAAAGTCTGTTTCTTCTCAGTTTCTTGTTTGCCTGACAATTTGATGGCAATATGCTGCAATTTCCCAAAGGGCATGACAGAATCAGGGTCAGCTCTCCCACAAGCCATGCTATAACATTGGCAGAGTGGATCAAATTAAAATGAGCATTTATGGACAGCTGCTCTTGGTCTTACAAATGCAGGAGACATCTGTAATTTGGCTGTTTGGCAGGAGAAGATCCCAGTATTTTCAAAAAAATGTGCATACCTCATTCAGCCTCAGAATGTTGAAGGGAGGTTCTATATTAGACTTGAAAGGGGTGAATGCACTAGCCTTGCCCATTTTTCTGACTCCACGTAACAAGTCATTTTTGTAGAAAGGTAACGTACACACTCCAGCTGATGCAATAAAGAGAATTAAGAAGCCCCCTGTGGGCAAAACCCAGTCTCCAATAAAAATACATATTTTAAACACACTAGTCAATTATTAGCCAAGCTGCTGGAGCATTAGTACTCTCTACGAAGTAACCTTTGGCTGATGGACCTGTCCCCTTTGACACTAAAGCCTGAAGACACCTCTTGTACCAGCCAATCCCCTGAGCACTGGGGTTATAATCACAGGCAGTTTGCTCACAGAAGAAGGACTCTACAAATTTTAATATCTCAGGCAAAAGTTTCATAGCTGTTGGGCCCATGGAGCTTCTTGTGAATGTAAGAAAATGGATAGAAGAAAACAAAACTGCCTTTTTGCCACCCGTTTGCAATAAGCTTATGTAAGTAAATGAAGATTTTTTTTTTTTTTACCAAGTTACTAGATATACAAATATGACTAGTTATTACAGGGAGCTGCAACAATGCATACATGGTAAAGATTATAAGGAACTGTAGTTCTCAGACTGCAACCAGAGTGCTGTTCCAAAAAACAGAAAGTGAGTGAAATCTGATTTGCAGTAACTCATCAGAAGCTGCAAAGATCAGTTTGAATACAAGATACTTGCCTCAACTCAAACTCTCTTGTAGGCAGTGAGAAGTTAAGAGAATTTGTGTCAGGGTCTGTGTCAACAAACTCCTAGAAATCAGAGGAAATGGCATCACATCCACATATAAAACCAAATTACAAACTGAAGTAGCTCAAGCTGCTAAGAATCTTTCCAACATCACAGAGGAGCCAAAGCTGCAGGAGAAATCAAAACCAGAAGGATATATCACTGAAAAACAAGGAGAAAGGAAGGGCCGGGGCACCTGAGGAGAAGGTTTCCAGGGCATTTCCAGAGCTGTCAAGGCAGGAGGGCAGGGAGGCTGAAGAGGCAGTTTACAGCCATTTACAGTATTCTGAATGAGACAGCTAATATAAGAAAAAGTGTAGGTGTTAATGCCGTTGTTATGTACACCATACATATTCTCTGTGTCAAAGCTCGTGAACAAATTCCAATGTAAATTATCCAATGTGTGGCACCTTCTAGTCAAAATATTAACAAGGATTTCTTTTGTCAGTGAAGCTGAGGACAAAATACTTTTTCTAAAACTCTGTATGCAGAAAGCTTTCATTAGAAGGTATTCTCCCTAAGGAGTGATATAGATTCTGGTTTTATAAAGAAATTAAAAAGCATTTTCTTCATTTTAATTAAAAAACCCTCTTTCTTTACAATTTTAATCATTAAAGTAAAAAAAAATATACCTCTTGCCCTACCCTTAAGTGCTCTCTCTAATGAAAAGCTGAATGGGCAGTAATGTATCAGTGATATTAATTTCCATTCACTGGTGCAAGGGTTACTTTTCAAAGCAATGGTTACAAGACAAAGAAAAGGTAAAGAGTACATCCTTATTGCCATGTCTGTGTTGAAACTACAGCTGGATGTAGAACTGAAAAATTCTGAAACTTGAATCATTACAAGCGTTCATTTCTTTCATTTCCAGAATGGATTTAGGAAGCATTTTATAAAGCATATTCATTTCTGAAGCTTATCAATGATAATGGGAAAATTTTAGTATTTTACATTGTTATGATCCGGTTTAAACCCAGAAAAGCAAAGAAAGCCAAGTCTCTGTGCATAAACCGGAAAGAACTTAGAAGGCTCAAAATATTCCCAGAAACGAGATTAAAACCAAACGAGGTTAGATGTTGATGCCAAAAAATTGATATATTTTATTTAATAGTAAAAGAGGCAAAGAGAAGGAAAGAGAAAAGAAAGAAAGAAATGGAGAAAAGAAGTGTGCGTGGGGGGTGGGGGAACAGGGAGAGGTGACAGGGGTTAGGTGGAAGCAGATCACCCATCCGAGGGTCCCAATGACGTCTTCTTGCTCCCCTCCATCTGCTCTGCTGGTGGTGAGGGTCCCTTGTAGCCACTGTGGCCACACCGCCACACGCTGCCACACGCCCAAGAGTGCAGAATCCTGTGGATTAATATACACTGTGGGCCAGGTGGGAATGCCCCCTCCTGCAGGGGCCAGCTTGACACACTGTCCCTTGCAACACTGAGGGTCTTGTTGCATCATCTCTGGGGCTCTGGGGCAAGGTCTGGGGACCCCTTTGAGGGGAGCTCCTGTGATGGGCCATGTCACCCCTTCTGCTGTGGATAAGCTTCTCCCCGCAGTGAGGACCCCTCAGCTGGGCTCCTCTGCACAATTGGAGGATGGGCAGTCACGGCACCTCTGACCAGAGGCTTTTCCCAGATACCCAACGCCTCTCCTCCCTCCACCCCTTGGTTCGAGGGTCTGTGGGAGCCTGGCAGCTGATAGCCCTGGGGCTGTGGTCCTCATCTTGGAGGTGTTAAGCCTGTGCTCAGTGAATGTCCCCAGCCCTGAGTTGTTACTTCATCTTATCTTCATCAGCGAGCGGTGTCAGGCCTCAGGGCCCCATTCAGGGTGTGGTAGTCTTCTCTGCAGCTTTTGGAATAAAGTTTTAAAAGTCCTTTAAGAAAATGTGTAAGTCATAAGCTATAATATTTCAGTCTCTGACATACGTTTATGGAATATTCACGTGGTTTTTTCCTCATCAATAGGATGAACCTTTTTTGTTATTACTGCACTGTTCTGTACTGCTTACCAGTAGTTCTGTGTAAATCTTGAGTAAATCTGGAATGTGACATCTATCAGAGATCATCCCCATAAACATTTTAAGAAGTTACAGTGAAACAAGAAACATTTCTTGTGATAAAAATGGCATAGTTAAAAAACCCACAATTTTTCCAACATGACGTTAGCCTATGTAGAAGGAGAGTAAAACCATCTACTGCATGGATTTTGAGTCTGCCATTACCCGCTCCTGGTGCTACCTAAATGCTTTCAAGAATTTCCAAAATGTTTTAGGTGATTTTCCAAGAAGCAACTAATATATTTTCAAATTTTTTTCAAAGGCTTGATCCTTTACATGCTGAATAGAGATGTATAAGGCAATCTTCTCACTGTGTCCTACTGCCTCATTGGAAGGCAACCACCTCAAAACATTTAAGTAACTTAAAGCCTTTGTTTCAAGGGAGAATTAACAGTTAGAAACTAGGTCTCACAGCAAGTCAGTAGGGCTTTTGGTATCTAAAGTTACTACAGCTTTCAGGCTTTGATAACCTTGTGTTCCATACATTTGAGAGGATCAAATTTTTTAAATACCTATTTGGGATTTCAACACAGAACCTCAATTCCTGAATTACTGCCAGAGTTTTACCAAAGTAAGAAAACGATACATCTAATTAAATTCCAGCTCTGACATTGTATTTTGATGACACTATCTTGCTAGTTTAAATGCTTTTTAATCTCAACAATGAGCAATTAGTGCAAAATCAAGCCCCTTGACATAGCTGATTTTTAAAGGTACTTCTAAAGCTTTTCTTCTGAGTTCAGAATATGATGCTTACCTAAAGGACACCTAAGTGTGGTCATGGACCATCTGATTCTTTGTAGTCTTATGTTTTTAAAGGGTTACCTGCTGGTACCATTTTCTTTATGTGGATAAGAAGAGAAATGTAAGAGTACAGAAAACTTAATAGTCCATTGGTTAGCTCCTCATTCTAACAATAGTACAGTCAAGTAAGTTTCTCATCCCTGGAACCTTTACAGTACTCTAACTGCATTTTGTCAGTCTTAACTGAAACTGCTTTTATTTATGATATTTCTCCTTAGCTTAATGCAACTATATTAACCGGATAACTTTATTTAGCAAGATGGACAAACTTACCTATTGGAGTTCCTGCTCATATTTCATAGCTGGAATCTTTTGATGGTGTCAGTATATATCTGTTAGTGATTGAATGATTAACCCATAGCCTGTCTATTATATAGAGCCAAGGTAAATCTATGAGATAATAGAATTAATCGTAGATTTGCCAAATAAAGAAGTTAAGCAGTAATTGTTTTAAAGCAGTATTTCACTTTTACTTAGTGAACTAATAACAAAACTGAATGCTTATATAGAAAACTTAACCCGTCTTAACAGGTAGACTACAAGATACCCACAGATTGCCTCTCTCTTATTTTATTCTTCAGGATTGATTTTCATTTATTTCATTATTAGCTGTATTGCTACTGTTTGGGTCATCATGCCCTTCTTTAGTAGAAGAGTTCATTAATGCAGAAATACTGCAGTGTGCTGTTGAAAATGAATATTAAATCTGCATGGTACAAAGAATTCAGATTTCAGTTCATTATTTTAGGATACAGTTATGAAGCCCAGTGCTGTAAAATATTCAGCTTCCTACAGAGAAAACAGTAAATTCTAATTCTTTAGTTTTATTTGACCAACTAATTTGTCACTGTTACTTGCTATGTCTGCTTTACTAGTCCCCACTTTGTTGGTCATTATAATTTAAATACTCTTTAAAGAAAAAATTATAATGGTAGCAGATTGAATATGTACATGCAACCACTCAGAACAGCCCCTCAATTAAGGCTTACAAGCTCCTGACACAGGGACACGTTGTTATTCCCTGTGTTTCAGGGGATCATGGCCCTGCTGGTTCTATGTTACTGCCCAGAACTGCCTCATTGCGAAGCAGAGGTTAACACACCTCAGTTCACTTGTCAAACAGCATAAGAACAAATTTTGATTCACAGCTAACAGGCCTGATTTTGAGGTTTTTTTTTTTTTAGCAAAGGAAAACCTGCTACCTTTTTATTAGTGTAAGTGGACTGGTAGGTAATTGGGGTGTTAGCTAATCCTTGTGATAGCTGACAGAAATGCTCATTGGGGCTCTTAAGAGGGGTAGGGTTAAGAAATGGCCTGCAATCTCCTTTTCTGAAATAGCCACAACCACAATGAAACCATTATAATGTTATTCCAGCTTAGCAAAGCCAGTATAAGCAGAACAGAAATTAGCTGGCAATTCCTACCTTCAGTATCTCTTGCAGTTCTACCAGTGTGGGGAGAAAAAAAGTATGTTTTTACCTTTATTAACTTTTAAGAGTTTTACCTTTACATAATCAGCTCAGGTTGAAAAGCCATTTTCCTAGTTCCTGTCTCTCAGGTAACATTCCTTATCTTTTCAGTTCAAAGCTCTTTCCACGGTTGGCAGCTATTGTTGTCCCCTTTTCATAGCTGGAGGCATTGAAACACCAGGAGGGAGGCAGTTGGCCTCAGGTCACCCAACAGGACAGTGCCAGAGCAGAGAGATGCATCCAAGGTCTTGGGAGTTCTTGTACTGGATGTTGCTTTTCACTCAACATGGTTTCATTGACTCACTGTCCTAATAGAATTAAAAAAAAAAAAAATAAAATAAATGGCATCATGAGTAGCGATATCTTTAAACTGTCACTTTCTTTTCTAGGCATCGCTATCAATTAAATGTGATGTTTGTTGGAGGGCCAAATGAAAGGAAGGATTATCATATTGAAGAAGGAGAAGAGGTAATCAATAGATCGTTTATATTTTTTCTGATTTAATTGATCTATAATGATTAAATGCAGCTACTTTTGAAGCTACAGCCACAGATTAGCAATGCCAGGCTCAGTGATGTTGTTTTTATTAGATCTATTCATAGGCTTAAACAGAACCATTCACCAGAACCATACACCATCTGTGCATTTTGTTTGAAACAAGCACATGAGATCAGATCTCTTTTGCTATAACTCATTTCCAACAGGAAACTAGAGAAAGTGTTCTGACACATCGAAGTGTCTCATTTCAACATTTGGGAACAGAACTTTAGGAAGGTAATGATATTTTTAAAGCGATGTTTTGTTGCAGAAGATTGATCTGTATTTCACAAGTAACTTTGACATTCAAAAATCAAAAATTCAGTAGAAATTTTTTTAAATTATCAGCTTTTCGGCTTTCATATATGTGTGGATACAAAAATGCCATTTGCAAGGAATTTTCCTGCTTCTTTCTAAACCATGGGATACTTTTCTCTCTCACAGAAGATATTCACAGAGTTTATAAACCATGAACACCTGCGACCTTGCCGAACTTTGTTTACGGTACAGTAGGAAAATATTTTGATAATGGATGTTTTAGGATTTTAGCCAATCACCCCAAGGGGTGGCTGATCCTTTGTCCAATTAGACTATGAAGAAAAAAGTCTATAAGAGAGTTTGTAAAAGAAATCAATCTTGCTGCACAATTCCTGCCTGTTGGATTCTCTCCTCCTCCCTATGGCTGCGGGATACGGTAATATTTACTGTTCATTACATACGAGTTTGGAAAGGTAACAAATAGAGTCTTTATAAATATTTTTCAAATCATTCCCCTTTGCTCAAAGCCATTCCACTGCTTTGAGTTGTGAGCAACCATTGTGTCAAATGCAGCATATAGGAATAAAGAGTAGAAACCTAACAAAATTGTAATAATTTACACCTACTTTGTTTACTGTCTTTTTCTTGGAATTGCCTGCTTGGCCTTGGGACTTCTGTGAGTCCACAATTGGCTCTGAAAGAACCCTGATGGAAAGTGGTTACTAGAGGCCTGGGAGTAAAAGTGTCAGGATGAGAGACAATTTGCCTTGCTTCTCAGCAGAATAATTTAACTTCATGTAATTCCAATGACATTTGGCAACCTAATTTTATGTACTTTTGGAAACTCGAGCCTAAGAATCTGTACAGTTCAAGGCAGAAGTGGGTCGAGTTTCAATAAATCCTTTTGAAGGGAAAGAAAAGTTTGTTTACTTGTCATTGAATCATTTCTCCCCAGACCCAGCCCGGCATTTCACAAGAGCCTTCAGTGATTTCTTGTTCTAACTGTGGCGTGCAGGTGTGTGTAGTCCTTACAAACACAGAGCTCTAAAGAGCAGATGCTGAGTTATCCCTGGGTGACTCCTGCCTGTGTTGGATTGTCACCACCTTCTCCCAGCCCACCTGTGGCTGTGGGCACAGGCGCGTCCATCACATGCCAGCTTACCCAACACATTCCACTGTGTCCCTTCTCATGGGCTGTGCAGGGAGAGCAGCACCCAGGACCAGACCATCAGGCTGCTTAGGCTTCCTTAAAAGGAAAGTTAGGCTAATTTAATTTAACTTTTTTTTTTCTTTTTTTAATGTCGCAAGATGTTCCTGTATTTGTAAATGACTTGACCTGTCCTTTAATAAACTCTTTATGTGACTCCTCAACAATATAAAAATTTAGCCATATCTATAAAGGCATAATTTTTAATTTACTGTTGCATACTGATATGTTATTGCTAATTCAACTGGAAACAAGATTTTTTACATATCAGTACATGCTCATTTACATAGTAAACTTCCCACAATTGCTCAGCAACCAAAAATGGAAACATAACAACCCTATCACACAGGAAAATTGGCAATACACACATCAGAAGCAGTATCAGTATGTAGCAGTTTAACATATGGGCCAATTTTGTTCAGTTTTATGGAGGTACATTAGAGTTATTAATTGCATTTTACCATAGCTTTTTATCAGACACATTTGCACCTTCCTGTGATCTAACTCAGAACCATGTTTCTCATTAGAGAAGAATTGTGAGGTAGAGAGTATCCTAGCAAAAGGGCATATTCCTAAATTAGACTTGGGATTAAAAAAAACACCATTCAAAGCCAAGTTCAGCTCAATTTTTTGTCAGAAAAAGGGTAATTTATATTCTGGGTGATAATTTGAAGACAGACTACATAGACGTACTGTCAGCAGGCCAAATCACGAATGCGAAAACCCACAAACCCTTCAGGCAAATTTAGCTGATGCTGTTCTACTCTGAGTATTCTGATAGCAAAGAAGGGTTGGTTTGAAGAGAAAGTTAAATTTAGGATTGTTTATATCTGTCCACTCACTGTCTTTTGCCTGTAATCACACAGTTTATGGTGTGTCCTGCGGCACGACTTGAGCTTGAAAGCCTGCAGTTCAGAGCAGCAAAGGGTTGGCATGCAGAGATAAGGGCTGAGGGGCATCCTCCTGCTCCTGAGCTGCTCTCTACTGGTGCCATTAACATGCAGGTGTATCAGGAAGATTAGTTCTGACTGGCTAATTAGGAGAAAAAAACCCAGAAGCTTGATTTGAACTCTTCAAAGCCTTTTATAATTGTCTCCTGAGCAGCCATTTAGGCTAAAATGACAGCTAGTCTAACACAATTTCTATCCTCCTCTCAACAAGCAAGCATTTCCTAAATAAGTAACTCCTATATTTTGTTCTTTCTTAGTTTTCTCTGTACTGCTTCATTGCCTTCTTAAATTTCTGTGCACTACTTCTTTGCCACCTTTCTGCACAGAAATTGTCTCATATCTGAGGCATTGTTTTCCATCAGACAGGTTTTTTAAAGACCAAAATCAAGCTGCACCTTACAAGAGATAAACCATTCACAGTCCTTGGCTGGAATTTACCAGGAGGTCATATTCATTCTTTTTCTTGTTTGAAAAGTTCCCTTTTGGACCCCTCTCCATCAGAACAGAGATAGAGTCAGCAAACATATACTCAGACATTCTCTGCCTCTAACTCAGACTCATTCAAAATGAAAAAATTGCTTTGGAAAATGCATCTTCTGTTGGAACGTGGCAAAAAAGTGCTGTGAGAATGCACCTATATAGCTAATACTGGCAGAACTTTCTAGAAAGTGTTTGTGCTACGTAGTGGGTTCTGTGACGGTTTCAAATGAATCGTTATTCTGATGTGCCTCATTTGTCAAGAGAGTTTTGGGTTCCGTGGACTAGTGACTACAATTCTTGTGTAGTCAACTTAATGAGGCCACTGAAAGTTCCTGTGGCAGCCCTGACATGACCACAGAATCACTAAGGTTGGGAAACATTTTCAAGACCATCAAGTCCACCCTTTGGCTGAACACCTCCTTGTCATCTAAACCATGGCACTGAGTACCATGTCCAGTTGTTTCTCCAGGAATGGTGACTCCACCACCTCCCTGGGCAGCCATTTCAATGCCTGACAACCCTTTCCATGAAGAAATTCTTCCTGCGATCCGATCTGAGCCATCCCAGGTGCAGCTTGAGGCTATGTGCCATTGTGCTCAACCCCTCACAGCTACTGGCTACCAGGTAGCAGGGAACAGTCCTCAACATAGCTTTGTCTTGAATTTTTCATCGTACCATTGCATTTGTGACAAGAAGAGTTTCAGTGTTAACATAGCCTACAGGCTTCATGGTGTATTTACTGCATTTTTACTTACTTGTAAAACCTGAGGGTAGAAAAAATAAAACCCTTCTTCCAAAGAAATAAATTAAAACTCAAGGGGACCATATATTTTGGAGAAATTTAATGACAGAGAAACAGAGATCATAACAAACCCTAGCTATAGTAAAAGAATTTCAGAATTTATTTACTGCATTGTGTGGGCTGCTTTGGGGGAAAGCAAGATATGCTAACAGCTAAATCTAGGATCACAAAAGTAGCTGGGTGCTGTCCCTTTACCCACCTCAGTCCATCACTTACACACGATGAATCCCAACTGACTTTGATTCAGCTGACTTTGGTTTCTTAACAATTTACATTCTGATGTTGAGTCTGTATAAAACAGTGAAGTTCTGTGCAGAGAAATTCAAACCAGCCTTTCATCTACCACCTGCAAAATATTTGCATTGGCACAAACCCCACATGAGTTTAGAAGTCCCACTTCTTATTGTGCTGCATTTTACCCTAAGTTTCTGCTCTCAGCATCTAGGTTGTATCCTATGGAGAGAGGTGCCTAATTATTTGCACAGCCCCACAGACCAAAGCCCTTACACCGCAGTCCTAAAGGGAACTCTCAGAGCAGAAATTCCCCCTCCTTTAATCATCTTGGTGAATCTCTTCAGCTTCTTCTAGCATATTTCCATGGTCTGACTGAGATACAACATCATGCTCCGAAACATGATACAGGTTTGAGGTCACATCTGCCACAATTCATCTGAGTTTTCTAACCTGGCTTTTGATTTCTCTTTCTCTCCCTCTCACACAGACACCACAAGTAAGACTTGGCTCACTTCTGACAAATTAGCTGCTTAAATGAATACACTGACCACTTCTAGTGTATCCTGCTCTCTAGTCAGCATGCTTTTGAGAAACTCTTCCCTATCAGATCAATTCACCCTTTTTATTTTGTATGGATAGTGGATGTCTGAAAGCAAGGGGAAAGTGAGCTAGGTGAGCCTTCCAATAGGTTGTTTCATGGTGCTTACATCCCAAATAAATCTGATGAGTCACAACAAAGTGAGAGAAACATTTTTGCTTCTTTACATTTCAAATCCATATTCATCTGGTGAAGACTCTTGGAATATTTTAATAAGAAACAAAGCTCCTATTAAAATGTAATAAGAATGATTTGCATTTCCTTTGAATGATTTGAATTTCCTTTGCATCAGAAGGAAATTTTGTCTTCAGAAGTAAGTTTGCTGCATGAGATTGTTGGGACGGGTTTTGGCTAGTACTCAGGTTTCACAGATGACACGCAAAGGAGCAGAGGGAAACAAAAAAAAAAAAAAAAAAAAAAACCAACAACAACAACAACAAATATCAGCATATTTTCCTCTACCTTCCTTATCTATTTGTCTTGCAGACTTCTGGTGACTGAAAAACCCTTGTGATGAGAAAGGGAGAAAATTGTTTTTCTGTGCTCAAATAGATCAGTCACCACTGAAGTCTGGCGAACACCCAGGCTCTACTCCCACATCAGAATCTGATTTGCTCTGCAAATTAATTTAGTACTTAGCCATATGACAAGCAGTACAAGCCAGGATATACCAAGCCAGAGCCTAATCCCAGAAGTGGCAGAGCAATCCCAAATTCCACTTTTAGAAGCAGTCAGAACTTAAAGTATCCTGCTAGTTGCAGGTCTCTTTAGAGGTCTGTAAATAAGCTGTCAGCTATAACAGCCCTCATGGAGCTCTGGGTTCCTGTGTCTAGGCAGAGTTTGATATCAAAGGTGGCTCTAAATTAAATTACATACACTGCTGTACATAAAATAAAATAGACTTCTGGATTTTTTAGATAGTCAATACAGACCAATTATAAATACTGTATTCTTCCCCTATAGATGCTTTGTTTATTCTGCTAGGACACACATACCTAGATGAAGGAACAATCCTCACCACATTAATATGGTGAGGATGTTAGTGCTCTTTTTAAAGGGGTAGTATCCACATGTTCTACTACCCTGTTGAAACTTCTGTCAAGACAAGCAGCTTCAGTGATGAAGCAGTGCTGATGGAAACAGTGAATACCTAACTGTGCATCTTCTCCACTTGCCTCCAGAAATGCCAGCATAATTTATTCTATGAGTATCCATAATTGAATGAATTATCCCTGTACAGACTTGAGAGTGATTCAGCATTGGTCACGCTGCCTTCTCCTGCAGGCACAATACTAACAGGTTTGAAGCATGATCAAAAAGGGTGAAGCAGACTAAGGAAGGAGGATGTATTTCTCCTACAGCAAAGAAAATTGAGGGAAAATTTTAAAACTAAAAAGAAAAAAATCTCAGTCTTAAGTTGTATTCATTTGAGTTTCATAGGTATATCTGCAGTTTTAATGATCATATTGAGAAATGTTATGAAATAATGTTATACTTGGAGCAAAGAAGCACTTCTAGGTGGCTCATAACTTTTAGAGGTAAGGTGAGAATTAATAAAGGAGGTGGTTTTAGTGTAATCATAATGAGAATATGCCGCACAGTAAGCAGAAAACTAAACAAAATGCTAAAGCCTGGAAAAGGAAAAAAAGGAAGATGATACAATAATTAATGAAAAAGCATATTTATCCTTAACAAAGGAGAAAAAGACTGGTGAACAACTTTGTTTCTTCCTTGAGACATGTTTTTCACCCAAAAAGACAAATTCATGCCCGATTGTGAGCCATTATGCATCAGCAATATACAAATTTAGGCTTTTCTACAAGGAGAGATATATACATTTCATGTAACAAGAGGCCTTGTCATTAATAAAATGTTAATAGAGCTGAATTATTGCACATTTCCTCAGTTTTTAGTACTGCTGGGGAGAATGGATACTAGATTATTCCAGTAAGAACAGTACAGCTGGGAAAGCCTATATTTTCAAGTAGCGTGAACTCTACTGAATTACTATCCTATCTATATAGGGGTATATATTTGTGTATATACATAGATATACACCCAAATTTTTTAACTGAGGCCTTGATTTTTTTTCCAAGAGAGACTTAGGAAAACATTGGATTTGCCCAAAAGGCAAAAGTCAGTCAGTATTTAGAAAAAATAAGTTTCCAACAAAAAGACAGTACTGTGTTGCCAAAGTGGCCTGTAAAATGGGTGTGGCCTGTAACTCTCTGAGATAAATAGCTGACAGTTTTCTCGAGAAAAAGTTCAGGTTATATTATAAGCAAAGGAGTAGATTCAGTAATTACTGCCACTGGTATTAATCACAGTTACGTCAGATGATTTACGCATGACTGAAGCATTCAGGCAATTTAAAAGAAAAAAAGTTTTGAAGAATAGACCATAATTTATAGTGAAAGGTACTATTTAAATTCAGTTAGAAAATACTCTCATTGACAACATGTAGCCCACGTCATTCCTCCTCTCCCACTGCAAAACAATTCTTCGAATTCATAACTTAATGTTTATAATCTTTTCTTATGACTGTGATGCTTGACCTCCAAACTGGATAGCTGACATCCACTCTCAAGTTTTTCATTTCCAGAAAGATTGCTCAGCTTCATGATTCATGTCAGAAACAGGATAAACTCTGACTCTGTTGTCCTTTCCCTCATCTGCATGTCCTGTGCATGCGTTCAGTAATAGCTGCCCTAGTAGCTGCAGGGGAAATAACACTCCAAAACTCAAGATTGCCAAAATGATCTTTCAGATTCTGCATTATCAGCGCCATATGACCCACAGCCCGTGTGATAATCCATCGAGATCATACAATCTTAGATGAGTCTTCTTTGAACTGAAGGAGAGGTCATTTCCCCACTCAAATCACTCTGTCGTGCAGGGAGCAGTTGGGCCTGCCCAATAGAAGGGGGGCTGCTGTAGCATTGGGTGCTGCTCTTCAGAAGTACCAAAGAAAACAAGAGCAAAAGAACACAGGGAAATGGGCTGCAGCGAGGATAAGTAGCCTAGCACTGTGGCCATCTAGATAAGAGTTATAATTTATCTGTCGTGATGGCCCTGGCACAAGGTGAACTTATCACTCATGTAAAAGCTCTCAGCATGAGCTTTTTTCCAGTGTATCTTCAGTTCTGCCGATTGTTTTGTTCCCTTGGCAGCATATTTATTCTTTCTCATGTTCACAGAAGTGTTTCTTCAATTCCAGGGGCATGTATTAATATTTCAAAACTCTTTCAAAAACAATATTGATTAAAAAATCAATTAAGCTTTTCTAATGTTGCAAAGAGTTTAGTTCAGGGCTTTTGCATACTTCAGTGGTTTCTTATTTCCCCTATTTATTTTTCATTTTGCTGAAATTGCAGTGAATTGCTATAAATAAGGGGTTTTTTCATTATAGTTCTGACTTTGAATCATATTTCAGACTACTTCACCTGCACTAGCAATCTAGTTTCTAGATGTGGTAAAGAGAACATGGAAAGCATGGCAGAAGTGACTTTTGGAAATATTATTGCTCTGCACTGTATGAAATTGAAGGGAAATGTGCCCATTAGTTCAGGTCAAAGATACAGTTCTGCTTACAGATCATAGCACAGTTCTGTCATGAAACATGAGGACCTGAGCACCTCAGAGCCCCCACAAAGCAGAGCTGGTTTTAGTCTGAAAACAGCTGTGGAAAGGTCACCAAAGACAGAATTTTGGGTTCAGGGGTTCTGTCCTTATACACACATTGTATGTAACCCTTTTACTGAGCCTTCCAAAAAGTATTTCCAAGGCTAAAACCAGCACAGTGGAATTCCACTAGGTGCACAGGATAGCTCTATATGCTGTTACAGACCTCTTGGATAGCTTGTTAATTGTTAGTAAGATAATGAAAATAATACATATTCTGTAACATTTTTAGAAGCAACAGATGCCTTTAGAAGCCTGTCATTGTTAGTAAAAAAATCTGCAAATACTTGCAATTGCAAATTGAATATATTTATATATGTATTCTTTATACAGAGAATATAAAATACAGAATGTTTTGAAGTAGATGCCTTAATGTTATTTTCTTATTTCTTCAGCTTTTTTACCAGGTTCAAGGAGATATGTGTTTGAAGATAATTGAAAATGGGAAACAAAAAGATGTTGTCATCCGAGAAGGGGAGGTAAAACAGGATTGTTCTTCTGTTATAGTTGTACATAAGTATGTTAAATGAATGTTTTATGTATTATTTAGAAATCAATTTATCCCTGTGGTGCAAGAGATAACATCAGGGTTTAAGAAAAAAAAAACCAAACACCACCTTGAATGGAGTATAGAAAATTTCCTGCAAATAATAGGAACCTACAATACAGATAAAAATCTCTCTGAGCATCTGGGGTGCCTATTCATATAGTCCAGAACATGTGAGAGAAGTTCTTATTCCCCTGCATTGCATGGGATCTGCCATGTGAATTCAGTTGGATCAGTCTTATATTTACACATTGCCAGGTACACACCTCTTACCCACCCACACACACCAATAAGCAAACTGCCTAAACTTAGGAATTTAAATGATTTGTATATTTTCAGTCTTCTTTAGCCCTCACAGCTAGCCCTTACAACCACCACAGTAGGACAGCTTTAAAAGAGCCATTTATTAATAAAATGTATCCCATTTTTCGTTGTAGTAGAAGACTTGCTGAAGCATAGAGTGCAGTGCTTTTACTGAGAGCATGAATAGATACTGGGTGTTACTACGAGTTAGATGTACTCCAACTCCCACTCGTTGTTATTGACACGAGCTTGGACTGCACTCAAGCCTTTGAAAGGATTATTAGGTCTAGTGAGGACAGCCTCTATAATAGAAGACACGTTAAACCCAATAGCTTGATGTCATTAGAAGTATTATGACTTTTTCAAGCCTGAAGAAACAGAACTATGTTTTCCAACTACGAGGTTCTGATATTACATTTCGTACTGAAGGAGCACGCCCGGCTGAGATCTTGGCATGTAAGAGAAGCACTAATGAGAAGGAGCACACAATACTTGGTGCAAAGACTGACACTGGTGCTGCTGAGGCACTGTCATTAGCTCAGTTTTGTAGACAGAGAAACTGCAGTGACTGTGCAGCCTTGGAAGGACAGCTGTAGTGGTGAAGAATACAGGCTTACCAACTTCCTGTGCAGGGAGCTGCCAGGAAAGGGTTTATTCTCAAACTTCAGTAATAAGCTTCACATGTTGCCTATTCACTTTGTCACTTGCATGACTAAATAGCCCCTCATATTTGTTAATTATTTCCGGAGAGAATAGCACTCCTCATCATGCAATCAGAGGTGCTCACTGTGTTGGAAGGATACACGTGGCTGATTAGTTTACACATTTTATTGAGCAGACAAAAAACTTGGGTTTTTATTTCCATTTCAATTACTCAGAAATTGCACTCAGTTTATAGATTTCAGATGAGTAATTGGTTAGATTTTCATTTCAATTGTGTCTAGCAATGATGATCAAACCAGGAGGAGAAAACTTGACTTCCATCAAGGCAGTACTGATTGCAGTCACTGTGTCATCAGTCACAGAGAAAGCAAGAAACAGTGTTTGTGGGGCTGTGGGTACCACAGTGGGTGTAGCTGCAAAGGAGCAACACAGGATCAACAAAAAGTAGGGGAAAAGTGGGGCAAGGAGCAGAAGATTTTGCAGGTTTAGGGGCAGGAAAAGGACAACGGAAAAAACAAACTTCCTGACACTGATGCTTTCTGATTTCTTTTAACAGATGTTCCTCCTACCTGCCAGGATACCTCATTCTCCTCAGAGATATGAAAACACTGTGGGTCTTGTGGTTGAGAGGGAAAGATTAAAAACAGAAATTGATGGGCTAAGGTGAAGTATGAACTATTGACTACTCTGTTGGAATTCATAAAATAAACTAACTTCTCATATCAATACAATACTCTATTTTACTTTGCTATTAATTTAGCAGATTCACCCTGGCAATTTTGTACTAATTCTATCCACACATCTATTTATCTATACACATATAAACAGAGAGATCATTTAATGTTTGATTTAGTTAAACAAGGAACATCTTGAAGTGTCTTAAATGCATGTTGTGGCTATAGGAATCTTATGTGCTACCTATTGCTGTAAGTTTTAAAAAAGATCTCAGAGCTCTCTAACAACCCAAACAGAAAAGATTTTTTTTATTGGTTCTGGCAAGCAGAATATTAATTCCTTTGTAAGCACTGAAAGCAAAAAGATGAAGAGCAGCTTTCTTATCAAATGTGTGGGAAGCTGGAAACAAAAGTGAATTTTCTCACCGCTAGACCCTCTACATTGTACACACCTCTGCCTAGATTTTATTGCCTTATGAGAACAACATCTTCACGTAAGTTAGTGGTTTGCTTTCTATTCTAGTGTGAGCAGAACTAAGCTTTGTTTTGTGTCCATACGGAATTCACAAGTCTAAGAAGGCAAATCACAACAGTAACATTAGCCAATCTAGAAAAGCTGTCTTGGTATTAGCCAGAGATGACTGACTAAACAAACTTTACAGCTGTTTATCTAATTTGTAAAGACTTAAAACTGCAGTGATACGTGTAAAGTGCTGTTCCTGTCCTTTCACCTACAGTTTTGATTGTTGCATGGGCAGTGTCACAACAGGAACAATGCAAGTAGGCAGAGCTAGAAAGACATACTTTTTCATTCAAACAAAAAAGGCTACAGAAAGAAACTAAGAAAGGTACCATTAAAGACAAGAAATCCACATGATTAAATTCCAAGCTAAAAACAAGTCCATTTCATTTAAAGCATTGTTTACCTATGCACTTCTCTCTTTTATTTTCCTTTCACTGCAGATCTGTACATTGCGTGGACTTACATTATTTAAAAGATATTCTGAGCTAGAAAAAAAAATGGCAAGTGATTTAGATAAAAATTGTTATTATTAATGTAAAAAAGGAACTTAAATAGTAAAGTAAAATAAACTTAACCTATCATGTGAAATCTGTGAACGGTATGAGAGAGAGAAATGCTGAATGCCTTTTTAGGGATCCAGGCTGATTTAGAAATTTGCACTCCAATATAGGAATGCTTATATGGAGAAACTAAACTAAAAACTACCTTATGGCTTGCAGGTGGAAATTAACACATCCTCAATTCAAAATACCTAATCAGGTGTCTGAAAACAAATCACTTAGCAGCTTTTAGTGCCCTTGTTTTCACACTGATGTGACAAATAAAGACACTCGAAGTTTTGGAAGTGAACAATCTTGTCATGCTTTTGAAGCTACCTTCCCTCTGTGTGCTTCTGGGAGAGAGGGGAATTTACAGCCAGAACCTCTAATATTCTCATACTTTTTTCAATACCAGCCACCTGCAGCAAAGACTGTACAAGAGGGAATCATAATGCACTTTGAAGTATGCTGACTCAAGGTCTAATACTGTAGTACTGTTCCATTATTTATCATGTCTACAAGCCTTAGTCATAAATCAGAGCCCCCAGCATGCTGATTACTCTGCAAGTGAAGCATAAGTAGACTACCCCAGTGTTCCAGCCTAAGTAATGATTACATGTCTTGTGCTATGAGAAAAATGATCTAGCTAATCTTAATTCTATGGCAAATAAGTACATAACCAACTAAATTTGATGTTAGTCATATTGTTGGATACTTTACCAAACAAGACATTTTCAGCACCTCCCTGCTCTGTAGATTGTCTGTGTTCAGAATTTGTGCTGGTAGCACAGCTTTTTGCATATTGGAGGTATAGATATTGTTACTTTCTTCAGTGCATCCTCTTTTTGCAAAACTTGAGGAGCCAGGGAGCTCTTAGAAAATTTCTGGACAATATGTGTGTAGATACATAGGACAGACAAGAACATGCAGATATGCACAGGATAATTACATAAGTCTTGTTTTCCTCTTCAGACACACATTCCAGTAACTTTAACCTAAAAAACACACAGGACCTTTTCAAAACCAGTGTCAATATTAGTGACAGTACTGGATCATCATTCCTTGCCAGTCTAGGCAGTCTTTTAAAAATCTGAATGTAAATTCTGTATTTGCTGTTCCATAGATTCATTCAATTGATGTTCCACATTGATTCCATACAGCAACCTCGACCTGTTGACCTCACCAAAATTTATTTATTTGTTAAGACAAAAAATAATGCAAGTGAAGCACTAAATTCCTCTTCAGAGGGGTGACTGTAGCTGAAAACCTTCTATTTTTCACAAACAAGTCCATAAGCCACCTTGTTTTCTTATCAGCCCTTGCATGGGCATTAAGCAAGCTGACTCTCTCAAATATGAGTATTTACCTCATAGGTGTGTGGAAGCAGTTACTGGAAATGGCAGTCGGGTCCAGTTTTTTTTTGCAGTAACTACATCCAAGGTAAAAGTTATTGGTCCCAAGAGATTATGGCAGCAATCATTTCCAGGATGAAATCTGGAAAGGTTGCTGAAGGAATTTGGTGACTTATCTGTGATCAACAGAACTACAGGACACTCCACAGAAGTTTGAGCATCCCACCCATCAAGTCACCTAACCAGGGAAACAGAAAGCTTTCCCCAATAGCCATTCCTCAGAATAAACTACACCAGGCTTGAGAATTGCTCATACAGAACATCAAATTGCTATTTTCTTCAAAAGACTGAAACTGCCTGATCAGTTAGTTAATAAAAGGATTGACTAATGTGTTTACTTCATCAGATACTACGTTGGAGAATCAACTAATGTCCTCTTTGAAAAATGGTTTCACTGTGAAGATCTCGGCACTCAACTTATACCAATAATTCAAGAGTAAGTTTTTTCCTTTGTGAATTAAAAAAAAATTGAAATTATATTGTAGCTCTTCATCAGTCTGTGGCTTACAGCATTAATTTGCTATTTGTGCTGCATTTTACATAGACTTGTGAAAAGTTAATTGCTGCTCTATAAATTTTTAATTATGTCTTGTATGCCTGAAACTCATCAAAACAGATGAAAAAAAAAAGAGAAATCAAGTGTTTCACACATGCATCTGGAACACCCTTTTTTGGACCAGTAGAAGCACTGCTGCTAAGTGCAAAAAGAATTGGGTGAAAAATTGACACTGATGTATGCTAGGTTATCTAGGAAAAGCACTAAATTGCTTTAGGGCTTCTTTCATTCTTGCTTTAATCTAAATACTTTTAATTGATATTATTTACGAATAATCAGGACTGGCAAATTTGGTAGAGAGCTACTTTCTAGGAAACAAGTGAATGTCATTAACTAATCAGTTTGTTAAGTGGTTGCTAAAGGTGAACAAGGGAAGTGTTTAGTGACATTAATCTTGTAGGACTTTCAGACAAATCCTCTGTCAGTAAAATAGGTATAGTCTTGCATATATGTGATAGTAGCTGAGGATTTGGCACATCCATTCTCAGCACAAAACTTACTGGCCAGTATTACTGCCTAGTCCTTGTTAACCTACCTTTGTTAACGTGACTTTTTTACTTGTGTTTAAATTATTCCAGGTTTTTCAATTCAAGGCAATATAAAACTGGAAAACCAAACCCAGGTAAATGCAAATTCATTTCAGAACTAGAACAGTTGCTGATTGAATAGCAATGATTCTCACCACATAAAATAAGTATCTGTTTTTCTTTCTGATTGTGTAAATTTAAGTTACTCTGGAAAGTAATTCCTTTCATTACCCCAACCACAAGGAAATTCCGTATATATGATTACCAACAGCATCTTGCTTGGTCACGTGATGCCATCATAACCACTTATCAGGTAACTATACTAGTGTGAAATGTTAGTATCTCCATCCTTCTGTGCCTTTCAAGTCTTATACTAACAAAATTTCACTTCTGACTGCCCATAATGAGATTTTTGTGAGTTGAATTGATACACTCTGTACCTACTTGTACTCCTTTACCTGTAACTATACACTGTGATCTACTCTTGGGAAACCTAGAGAAAGCCAGATGCTTTTAGCTCCTGTAGGGTCTGATCTGTTTAACATTTTATTTCCATGCTGTCTTGCCCCATTTTTTATTTTGCCTCTGTTGTGGCTAATGATTGCAAATTCCACACTGGAACAGATACTCCAGTTGTAACTCCACTTAACTGTTGGAAAGAGACATAGAGAAAGTGACTGCTCTAGAAAACCAATCTATTAGTTTTGGCCTTAGAAATCAGATCTCTCAAACATGATGGTTGCTTTCTGCATGGCAACAAAAGCCTCAATTGCAAGGATATTGCAACAGCACCTTCAGTGGGAAGCTTGTTTTGCTGAAATCTTACAGTCCTGCTGGCCCACAGCTTTACATGAGCACCCAGCATGGGCATGATCCATTGCTATTGCTTAACATAAACTATGCCCAAAATACTACCCTTGTGTCTTAACTATGTACAAAAGACCACACTGTACCAACATTTCTGCACCTGCAGGAGCAGGCTCTATGGACTATTTGGAAGGGCTTTAGTTAGGTGCAACCTGGTCAGTTCTGCTGCAAGAACTACCTGGAAAGTCTTCATGACATTGCCAGGTTCTTAATTGACACCTGGATAATCATCATAAGAACAGCAGAAACTGCCTGTGTAATCTCCAGGAGAGCCTGAGATTCCTTCCTGGAGAGTTCCTATACCAGTTAGCCAAATGCTAACTGGTTCAGTCAATCCCATTGCTCAGCTAGGTTTGTTCTTTCAAATCTCTCTGCTGTCTCATCTGTGCTGACAACCGAGGGATGTCCTGCACCAGACAAGAAATGTATGTATGGCTTAGGTGCACTGCACTCAGCTATGCTACTCTTGACCTCATGACTAACTTGAATGTCATCCTCCAGTCACACTCAAAACTTGAATTCTGTAGCTCTTGTAAGAAGAGAAATTTTAGTTTCCCCTCTCTAAAAAGTTTTTGGAACCAGCTGTCCTTAATCTCCACATTAATTCCTGAATATTTTAAGATGATTGTTATGAATTGCTCTGAGACAAATGTTCCAGTGAAACATTATTTCCACATCTGTCCCATTTCTCTGCTTGATAGTCACCATAAAAAAAGTCACTGTCTGCCATCTCAGTCGATAACAGAACAAAGCTCTTGCTCAAATCCTAAAATTGGGTTAAGCTGATTTTTGCATGAACATCAAAGTTCTTAAAAATAGTTAACTAAAACATTGCCGCCAAAATGAAAAGTTAACAGAAGAGTCCTTTGTATGGGGCAGCAACCTTAAATTCCTTGCAATTAGGAAATGGTAAAGCAGTCAGAAACCCTGCCTGAAACCTTTGCTGCTGAACCAGCTTTCAGCACTAGTTCTTTGACTGACGGGAGAATGTAAGTCTCAGAAAAAGGCTCCATGTTTCTTCTAAACAAAATGGGGTTGTCTCCAAGATCTTACTTTTCTTTTTATGTCCCATCAAAATGTGGTTTAGTCTGAGCATGTCACCTATGTTTGGGTGTTGGTGGTTTGGTTTCTTTGGGGTTTTTTTTGCATGGAGGGTGTGAGGGCTAGGCAAGGGCAATTACTGCCTCACTGTATGTTCATACAGTGTTTAACAGAGAAAATATAATTTCAGATGAAGCCTCTAGATGCTGCTGTAATAAAAAAAATACCATATCACACATAGTGTTCTTGTTCAATATGGTGGTTTTTCAATAAGCATCCCTCACCAGGCTAGGAGTTTGTATGTCAGTAACAAATTAATTAGGGCAGAAGCAAAGTAACATTAAAGATTTATATTGTTAATATTTTGGCAGAAGATTAGAGCTAAAAAACAAACATGACAATCAATCAGAAGCTATAATATATCCTGACACCTTTTTTTTAAACAAATAATTCTGATAAACTGGTATTGATAAATCCAGTACAAAAGGTCTTTTCTTGTAATTTACCTGGCAGGTTTTCAGCCTGGGGAACAGCTCTCTTTTTCCAGTTTTCAGGTTTCGTGGACAATAAGTAGCTCAACATCTCAGTGATGTCTTACACATGAGGAAAATACCCCACATTTTTAATTACAAAAATTTTAGCTTATATCTCCTGTAACTGTCAGTGAGACTGACAGTGTTAAAAAAATCAAACAGAGTTTGACTGAGATAGAAGTAAGCTGGTAATATGTTCGGTCTGAAGGCAACCCAGCTGACAGAAAAATAATGCTTTGGATTTATTCCCTCAGCAGCTCGCTTTTCTTTTTTTTTCTTTTAAGAAGTAGAGTTCAGAAACCAGCATGGCATTTGTAATATATAAAAAGCTACCACCAGTTGCTCATGATGTTTCACTCAACACATATCTTAAATTGTTTGTGCTGGCCTATGCAGAGGATGGAGTTTCAGCCTTGTTTTTCAGTTTCTCTTCTGAAAATCCAGAATCCCCTCAGTTTAAAAGTGCCAGCTGAAGCACTCTCAGGTTCCTCTCTACATAAGCCTGAACTAGTGCCTCACCTTCTTAGAGAGAAATGGAATAAATTTGAAGAAAAACATCTTCAAAGAAATCCTTGATTGCAGCTCACTCTTAGAGGAAAGCTGTAAATGGAATCAATCAAGCTCCAAATGCTTTTCAAAAAACACCATATAAAAAAAAATAAACACAAAAAAAAATGCTCTAAATCCAGACCTTTTCTTGATTTATTTATGGCTTCTGGCTTAGCCAATAGCAGGGAAAGTCCCTCTGAAAGCAGGGCAATCAGAGTATAAGAGACAGCAGAAGAGGGACTCAAGTCCCATCAGGAAAAATACAACCAGAAATATATATTGCATGCAATCCTTACTTGAGGCATCTTCCCTGGAACCGTGCTGTAGTTTATTACTAGACTGTTTTGTTTCCATGTGTAGAAATAAAGTTTGGCAATACTCTCCCCTCTTTTTTATCAAAAATGTGAACATATTTAGGATATAGGCTATACGTGGAACTCTCAAGATGGGTTGGTTTGGGTTACTTTGCATATCTTTTGAAATGAGGAATCATAGTTATCAAAACAACTCTTGCTACTTTCAGTTGAATCAGCCTGAGACCAAGATTCTCCCGATGTATCTATTTCATCCCACTTTTCTAGTCAAGAGGACAAGAGACGGTTCAGACAGAGAAACCTCAGTTCTAGTAAACAGTGATGGCTGAATAGTATTTGCAGAAGTAACCAGAAGCTGAAAAGCTTTTCCTGCCATGCCCAAAATAATCCAGACTTCTTTTAGGGGTAATTTGATGGGGAAAAAAAACTACAAGAAAAAAATTTTTCCTAGGTGAGGTGTGTTTGAAAATGAACTTCATGAACATCAGCGGTATAGGTAGAATGTCAGGTTTTTGCTTACCCAAATTAATCTGCTTCTAATTATCAATGAAATTTTATTTCCCATAAAAGCATTATTGTCAGTGAACATGCAGATTTATAATAGAAAAAACAGTCCTGTAGTGACTTCACTAGCAAAACTTTCATTGATATTTGGTGTATCTAGGGTAATTTACAATCTGGACTAAGAATCTGGTTAGCATGGTTAGAATACAGAACATTTTTATGTTTGTAATTCAGGGCAAACAAAACCTAAGGAATTGAATGAGTATGAAAAATAAGGTACTTTCTTCAGTCAATGAAGCAGCAATACCATAGAGCCTAGGGCATGCTCTGTAAATGTTTTGTGGTCTCAGCAGTGCTATTAAGCAAGTTATAAGGGTAAGCTCAGCTTACCTTATAAAAATCAGCCTCTGTACTGTCATCCTCTGCAGCTAATCCAGTGAACCTGTGTAGACAGTATTTGCTGCTCAGTCTTGTTTCACTGATATATAAAAACAAGCAGATCTTTAGTCTTCTAATTTTTCTTATTTTCAGTTAACTGGCTGGTGAGCAATGTTAATTCAATTAAAGCTACCTCAGAAAACTAAAAACAGGCAGGAAGAAATTCTGTCTTCATTTGTAGTAGAGCAAATACAGGGCCATGCTTTTGAACTTAAAATAACTGTATAAATATTTGTGCTTTTCTGTTTTAAGTACACTGAAATAATTCTAAAGATACTGTCTCCATTTTTTGGTTTTTTTTTTAAACAAGAATGCTAATTTTAAACATAAGTTTTATTTGCTATGCACCTGTTTAGAAAATGAACTGTTTGATTCTCTTTTCTCTCATTTTAAGGACTTCCAGCATACCTAGATAGATCACTCCTCTTCTATAATACAGTACTTCTTTCTGCCCTGAGTACTTGTATTAAAAAACCCAGCACATGAGCATTTAGATATTAAAGACTAAGCCTCTATGGCATTTATTTTTCAAAAAGCCACCAGGAGGTCTCCCGGACAGGACAGTATTCAAACCAATACAGAGACTTAATAAACTGTCTAGACCCATCAACACTATACAGCTCTCCAAAACACCATCTCTGTAACTTTTATCAACAATGTGAATGTTCTCCTTTCCTGTATCATCCTCATTGCTCTCTTCTGACAATGACCACA
Organism: Coloeus monedula; assembly: GCF_965178545.1. Lineage (NCBI taxonomy): Eukaryota > Metazoa > Chordata > Aves > Passeriformes > Corvidae > Coloeus > Coloeus monedula. The sequence continues at coordinate 27,661,060 of NC_138782.1, read as the reverse complement.
TAAATACACTATTAATCTTTAGCCTGTCATATGTTGATCCTTTAAGTAACTTCCAAGTCATGATTATATCTCTCCTGAAGCTGCACGTAAACTGCAAAGGGTATTTAGGTGGAAGAAGGGAATAGAGCCATATAATATAACCCTTTAATTCTTATAAGCATGTTACCTCTCACTGGCTTCATCTATTTCCCCTCCCCTCATATTTAAATACTTTCTACTCTACATCAGTCCCTAATGAGTACAGAGCTCATACTGAAAATGAACTACTCAGACAGACCAACCTAAGTCAGCAATATTAAATACAGAAATAAAGTAGGACTACCATGTCTGGAGTATGGCTGCTATAATTTTCCATATGAAAACTTCTACTGAGCTTTTTAATTCCAAACTACAATGTATCATCCAAGACCCAGGACTGCAGGCTGCACATTCTCTGGAGCCAAAAAGTTCATTAGGCTCCTAGAGTCCAGAACTGCTAAAGCCAACACCAAAAAAAAAACCCTAAGAAAGTCTTCAGTAAGAAATTTGCTTCTCCCTCAATATTCTCAAGTGAGCCTCCTCATAGAGGGGCAGAACATAAACTGTAGGCTCTGGGAGCTCTCCTAATGCTTCAGCATGTGAATCAAGCAACTACCAACCTTTAGTGCATAATGTACATAATAAACCTATCAGAGAAATAGGAAGACATTCCCTATAAAGTTGTTTTCCTTTCTGTTCAGACTTTTGTGAAAAAAATAAGAAATATTTAAGAGCTATAAAGCTCAGCAGTTTCACAGCAGGTACATTCTCTGTAATAAAGTAGCTTCTTTCTTCCTTACGCTCTTAAATGCTCCCCAGATGGCAACATCTGAAACAGAAAACTCACTAATGGAGTTCATCTGACATTTTCACTAGTGTTTCTAAAGCTATTTACTGGTAATAGCTCACACATGCTATACAAATCATTGTCTCACCAATAGAGCAAAGTCTTAACTCATGTTATAATGAAATATCCTATTCCTATTCTATGGAAACCGAAGTTACATACAAAGAGGATTAATGAAATGTCCACAGTTATAAAAAGCAGATTCAGAAACAAAATTAAGATTCTTTATTTTGGGATTGGAAAAATGGACAGCATTTCTCAATACAATTTGTCATTCTTAATTACAATAACCTAGCTACATCATGAAGAACCATTAAAAAGAATTATGCCCTAAATAGTGACTTTTTTTGGTTTAATTTATTCCTTTCCTTCAACTGATGATATCTCCTTTTGAAAAAGCTCTATTTCTATATTACAAAAATATTTTTCAAAGCTTTCCTCATCAAACTTCTTAGTTTCAATTAAGAAAGAAAAAAAAAAAAAAAAAGTTGTTCAGTTTCCAGCATAGATTTAATGACACAAAGAAAAATGTGCCTAGAAATAATTACATGGACAAGTCATAAATTAGCAGTCATGCCAATTCTCGGCATGCCACAAAAACAAATACAGTTACACAGGGAAATGTATGATTGCACCAAGTGAGTGCTGTATTTTCAACTAAATGTTTCTGCATCTATATTCAATGACAGGGAAATGAACCAACAACCTTCAAAGTAATCATTCACTGTCAGTGCTTTCACTCTGGATTTTTATATGGACTGGGCTAACTACTTGTTTTTTCAAACCCAGGTGTCTGAAGTTACTTCCCTCATTTCACAGGTTTTATTTGCAGAGGTATTAAAGTCTTACTAGTCTCATTGACATTTCTGTTAACTTGGAGAATAAAACAGATTTTTTCATAGAAATTAGGTAGGCACATATGGGAAAAACATCCCAGGGAATGTATTATTGCTGGGATTGGAAATTAAATGTGAAATGCTGCAAAACTCTATCATTGGAATTATTCATTATGATATAGTATTGAAGAGATGGAAATTATTATTAGAAAGTGTACAGAAATAAATTAATACCTAATTTAAAAATAATTCATGGGCTCTTTATCCCTAGTCTGAACCATTTTACGCTCAGTTAAAGGATGAAAAAACGAAGAGGATTCAATTACTCCACTGTGAATAATGATGTCTTCTGCTGTTGTAGAGGGAGACGCCATTTGTAAAGGGCTGTGTCACATCCTTGCATGGAGATGGAGGCACAGAATGTAGGGACAGACTATTTTCTGAGGCAGCACAGCACCTTAGGATGGTGGGATAATTAGAATATAAGAGGGTTTAAAGATTTGAACATTGTTCCATCTAGAATGTGCTGTCTAGAAGTGACTCTTTCATCACTGATAGTTTTTCATAAAAACCAACATGCAATTAGTTCACCTTATTTAAATATATTTCAAGTGCTTAACTACTTCTTTCCTTTGAACAAATCTTGAAGAAACAAGAGCTATGTGAAGAGCTTGGGAATAGTAGGGCTCAAGAAAGACTCAGAGAATGAGATAGTCTGATTTCTTGACAAGAAAGATTACGGGCATCACCAGGGAAGGGAAGGGTGGCCTTCCATGCAACATGTGAGTTTGGGGTAAGCAAATACAACCACATACACCCAGTAGGTCAGTGCAATCTTTTTTACCTGTTCTCTTTATTGCTATTAGAAGCACAGTACTTTCAGCAAGCTCAAACTCTTTAGATGGTCTCTGTTGAGGCTGTAACTACCTGTACATTGAACTTGCTCTTTTCTTGCAAGCTGTTTTCTCCTTTTTTGGCCAGTTTAATATTCTCAGTCTCAGTATGGTTTAACTGAAGTCAACTTCCTCTAAAACCTGTAATTTCCTTTGTTAAATATTTACAAACTCATTCAATAAACACAATGTATTTTTCAGCTTAACACGATATCACATTGTAATTAAAACCTGAAAAAAACTATAATCCCCATCAAGAACACATTGCTGTGATAAAAATTTTTAATAGTAAAGACCTATAGAAATGGACTTTAGTATTGAACTTTTAAATGGATGTCTGAAAAAGTAAGAAAATATTAGATTTGATGTTCCACTCGGTGTTATATTACTTGGAAAAACCTGTACAAGACTTTTAGCTGACTAGCTTAGAAGTGCTATTTTCTTGCATTTTGCTGGCACATTTTTACCTTTACCATCATTAAACATGTTGTCTCCTTGTCTCACAGTATTGCTAGAGCAGAACTCCAGAAACACAGGCTTGCACTTGCTCAGATACTATTGAAAGGAAACGTACAGGCAAAACAGAAATATATGCAACAATATCTAAATATAAGCCTTTAGCCTGATTAGAAATACTCAGTTCCTTTAGAAGCACCAGGCTTCAGTATATGTGGAACTGCAAGAGATTGGATCCTCTTCATTGTAGCTTGTTAGCTCAAGTCCACAAGCATTAGGACACCTACAGCTTTTAGCATCATGCAAGGGATCAGCATCGGGGTTAAATAAGGACTCAGTCAAGTTGTCTATTGAAATGTCACACATGTGTCACGTACCTCATCACCACTGTGCTCTCTCATTTGTTCTGCAGTAACAGAATCAAATCATCATACTGGGTCACACTAAAAGGTTAATTCCATGCAGGCACAGTTGTCAAAGGCCATTATGCTGTCGCTGAGCAAGTGTCATTAACATCAAAAGTAGTATTAAGCCAAAACCCCATCGCAGGCCAGGGCCTGCTGATAAGACAAGTGTCCAAAAAAAGCTCTTAAACTGAGGAACTTAAAAGTCAAAATAAAGAAAAGTCCACCTTTACTTGAAAGTAAATGAAACTGTTAGATAGTGCCTGTTTATCACAAGCAAGAAAGGACAGTGAAGGATGTATTACACTTTACACTGGCCCCAAGTAGGCACAGGCCACTCTGTGCTGTTGTCCCGTGTGTGTTGTCCCAGGTGATCAGGGCAACTGGATTCAGAGATAAGCAGAAAGGGGAAAATAGCAAAATTATGTTTATGGAGAGTAAGAGACAGAAGTTAAGATATAAACTTAGACTTCTTATTGTTGATTTGTGTTGCTTCTTGGTCAAAATATAAAGAAGTACTTTGGCTTTTTTCCCCAAATTCCTTGCAACTCATGGGGAACATTCATAGTTCTGTTTGCCTAAAATACCACAGTGCCCATCCTTGAGACTCAGCTTTTTGCTATTCAGTCTCCAGCACATAAATTCTGAACTTACTTGTCAGATGCTGAAATTTTTAAAGTGTGGAGAAGAAATATTCCCCAAGTTGAGCAGGATACTCATGGCATCTCAGTATTTGTTGATATCTCACTATTTGCCTCTTATCCTACCAGGTGCAATATGGTTTTTGTGTTTTAAAAGCAAACAAACAAAAAACCCACCATCAAAAGCCAACATACCTCTCTCAGCTAGGACATGCATTTTAGTAGAAAGCTCTACCAATGGGTAACTGTTTTGTACTCCAAAACTACAAGAAACTTTTCTAAATTCAAATGATGAGTTTTGTCCTGATAACAAAATAAAACAAACAAACACAACTGGTAATGATTTTGACTATTAACAGAACAAAATATTTTAATGTGTTTTGGAACACCAGTTGTACTGAGTACCTTCTCATAAAATTTCTGATAAATTTTCTTTTCTTTTCCTCCTCTGCTGTGTCTGAACGTATATCATAATATTTTAAACCTTTGTTTTATATCAGTCCCTAGTCAAAAAAGCAATTTTCCAATGCAGCCTCATTTGCACATATCCATAATTTAAGGACAAAGTGTGTATGTGTTCCTAATTACCTCCAATGGGTGTTTAATAAACCTGTGAAAATTAAGGAAAAAAGCCCCAGTCATATTGCAGTGAGGAAAATAAAGCACCAAAAATGAATCACCAACTATCTTAACACTGCATTTTAGTTATCAGACAATAAGATACAGAACGTTCAAGACTATATCTTGTTAATGCTTACAAATCCAGATTAAAATAAATATAATGTAAAGACTTTTTTTTTTCTTTTGGTGCTGCTTAGTTTCTCTGGAGGAGTTTGCTTTTCAGTAAAATTTGTTTTTAATATTTGAGTTAAATAATGTAAAAGTAGGGGGGGAAAAAAAAGCTTTCAAACAAAAAAATTTCTTTTGCTGCAGATTTCTTCAGATTACTTTCAAAATTTCCTGAAAGAGGCATTGCCAAGAGAAATTAATTTTAAAAATACAGTTATTTTAATATCACAGAATCACAGCATGGGTGAGGCTGGAAGGGACCACAGGGGGTTTTCAGGTCAAACCTCCCAATATAATGGAGAAGAAATTTGAAGAGCAAAAACTTTCTACAGCAAAAGGGGTAGGATCCCACCCAGATTATCTAGAGATGGGTGTACTTAGTGCTTACTGGGATTCCATGAACAGCAACAGCATCTTCAGTGCACTGCTATCCCTTGGATGCACTGACCCTCCCACATATGGTTCAAAAACTGTGTACAAAGTGGTCTTTAATGAAAAACTGAAATGATACATTCAAAACACTACAGAGCAGTGAAATTCAGCATTAGAACAGAACCAATATAATATTGCATAGTGAATACACTAATACTTAAGAAAGAGCTGTTCTATTACTAGCAGCTAGACTAAGATTTGGCTGTGAGTTTATTACCACAATACATTTGGGAGCAAACCATCCAGGGAGTTTTCCAGCAGCTGGTTGGCATTACTGCTTGAAATTCCTCAATGGTTGTTCCCCCATGGCGTCTCAGAACAAACTACTTCGAATCACCAAGGCAATTTCTCTGTCTCTGCACTTCACTGTGAGCTGGTAAATAACTAAAGCTCATTTCATATACCAGCAACTTGCAGCACGAATCTTGAGTTTTGCCAGCTATACTGATACTGCAATTAGACCTCCCGCTATTTTAAATCAAATCATTTATGAAGGAGAATTACTGGAAATTAAATCCAGATACAACTCCAAGAACACCACAAAAAATACATTGTATTAAATTTTAGGTTGTACTAATCTGTTTGCTTCACTGTGGTCGATGTATGTAAAAGCACATAGGGGAGAAGAAACATAAAAGCCAGTACTAACTATGTGAGAGATGTAGAATAAGCTGCTTCTATAGGCCCAAGCCCACTTTTAGAGGGATATGATATGAACAAAGACTCAGAGATGATACATCATATTTTACCAGTGCAAAAGCTGGTCTGAAAGAGAATGAGGAATATGCCAGGAAGAACTAGGTAGTGCATTGCATACTGTTTAAATACACAGTTGACAACACCTTTGAAGCATTCACTCCATAAAGACACACAAATAACATATGATTTTACAATCTCAAAAAGTCCTGATAATGACCATAGCACTGCTGACTGTTACAACTGACTTTTAGCTAGGTAGCATCTATAAATTGATCCCTCAAGTAAAATGTTTGCAAAGAGCAAGGGAAGCAAGTATCACTGATAGCCCTCTGCCTTGCTTACAGATGAACTTCTGAAAGAAACACCTTTCCCACTGAATTCCAGCTCTGTTATGGAGCCATTTTCTTTCTCGAGCTGGTTAAATGATCATCGCAGTGAAATAAAACAGAAGAAATCCTTGAGTATGTTTGGAGACAACTTTGAAACAGAGGTAGGGGGATCTAATTTCTCTGAAAAGAGAGGGATAGTTTTAAAGGTACAGATAATTGGTGGCTACTGTTCAGACTGAGTGAATCCAGGCCTGGGAACAATATATAGTCGGCAGATAAAGTTATGCACCCCGCCAGAAGTACCTGGTTTGGTCCATTGATTTGACTAGCTTAGGGCAGGGGCTTTCTAGCTCTTTCCTTCCACTTACAGAATCAACCTGAACTTTATTTATGTTCATTTCCTTTGGGATTAAAACAGCTCCTTCACTCCATTCCCCTGTCCCTCTCCCCATATTTCCCAAATCAGAAGCACCAGTGTGATGCAAATAACTAAAGTGTGTCCAGCTTCTCTATGTGTTTGAGCAGCATTTCATGGTCCAAGTCTAATCTGAGTGTGTAAATACCCTTTTTTTCTTCCTCCTCAATCTATATAAAGTGGAAACAAGAAAAACTGGACAGCACCAGATAGCCTGAGCTGCCCTAAAACATTTCACTTCACAGCTTAGTTAAACACAGCCTAGTTTGAGTGTAAATGAAGCTGTCAGCATTTGATATCTGTGCTGTATGCATGATGTTTACAAAACATATTCTTCCCCGGAATTACTTGGAGTCACACTCCATAGCATCCAATACAGATGACAGCAAAGTGACAGTGTGGGAATGTCAGGAATAACACAGAGGGTGCAGAAAATGAGAAAGATGAAGTCCTGTCTGCAGCTTTTTTAATGTTAATGGAAGAAACTTTTCTACTTCAACAGGCTCTTGACAGGGCCCAGAGTTCATGAGGAGGAAGTGCCTGTTCCAAGAACAGAAGCAGGAAGCATATAGATGCAAAACTGAGAGTGGGAGGAGGCAGAAGGAATAGATAAGCGAGGATGCAGAGGAGCATAAGGAGTGGCAGGTGTGATCAGTTCCCTTTTTATCAGTAGGAATCAATATGAGAATACCAAACAGTGTGAATTTTAATGTCTGTAAAAATAACGTCATCTTCTATGAATATTCCCCTGTAAAAATAGAATGTTTTAAATGCTGTTGGAAGATGAATATGGACACTTTGGCCACTTGGATGAAACCATTATTTTTCTTACTTTTTTTTTTCAAGGTTATAGCTTATGGACCAGGAACAACTGAGAAAAGTAAAAAGAATTCGGATATCTGGATATGGCAGCTGGTATGTGGCAATTCACACTTGTTAACTGATGAGTTCATGTTTCAGTTCAGAGTGAACAGTAGTAAAGCCTTCTAGCAACAGAAACTGGGATGATTACCTTCCTTTACATAGAAAAGATCACCAATAGGCACCACCTTTCAGTGTTAAACTGTAATGAAAAATAACTGTAAAGTACTGCCACAATAAAAATAGCCTCTTTTTCCTCATCATTGTGCTGGTTTGGCCAAATTTAGAAATATATCCTCTGATAAAAGGCAGCTTATAACCAGCCCCCCCCCCCCCCACCAGGTTCGGGAAAAAATAAATTTTCCTCGAAGGAAAGTGAAAGAGATAAAAACCATTTGTTTAACAAATACACGGGAATAGGATAATAGTGCTAAATAATAAAACCCCTCGCTGTAGAGAGAAAACCTGGGAAAATTTCAGAGTCCTTCCACGGTTTCCCTCTCCCTCCTTGGAGCTGGGACGGGGTGGTAGGCCCACCTCCAGGGCCAAGGCCTCGGTGGAAATTCCTCCTGAGGTATTCTGATGTTGAAACCATCCAGCAGAGAAAAGGGGGGGGGGGGGGGGGGGGGGGAATAAATAAAAATGAAGTCCCAGGAAAACAAAAGTTTAACTCTCTGGAGGAAGAGGAGCTGAAAAACTGGCCGAAAGCTGGCTGGAAAGAAGGCAAGCTGGGTGCTTCCCTCCTCTCTCGCTCTCCTGCCACAGCTGAATGCAGAGAGCTGTCTCTATCTCTGTGTGACCTTGAACAAACTACAAACTGCTTATAAGAAGCTTTGCTCAGTTTTTCCTCCTCCCTCTCAGGCTCAATTTAAAGGCATAGAAAGGCACAAAATTAATTTCTGGGCATAGGGCAGGAATATGGGATACACATCATAAAGCCACCCCATGACAGTCATGTGCGTTGATGACAGAGATACTGGCATCCATCCTTGCTAGGGGTTTTAATACACCCTACCTAGGCTATACCCTGTAAATATATCAGAATGCCTCCAAGCAATAAAGCAACATCACCTCTTAGTTATGCCTTGAAACATTTGTCCTCATACTGAAGTCAAATTGGAATCGAGTAGAATAGGCTAATAAGGTCTGAAAACTTGTTCTAAATTACAGTCACAGGTGATCCAGATGTCCTTCATTCAACTTGCTTCTAGAATACATTTGCACCCCAAAGGAAAAACAGAGAAAAGCTTGGTTTTGCTTACACAAGTCAGGCTAGCTTGAGAGGCAGATATTTCTATTAGTTACTCTTCTGCTGAAATTCACAGGGACTGTCAAATACTAATTAAAGACATAATAATCTCAAAAGACATTTGTTTACACTGCAGCTTACATCAGCCTGTGGAATCAAGACCTTATGGCTGGAAAGAACCTGGCTCCCCTGCTTAACAAGATGATAACTAGTCCATTCCAATATGGATGGACTCTTAGCAATTTCAATAAGCTTCCTGCTGACTTGTGAACTGCCATTCAAGACTTTTCTGCTTCCTGATTCAGGAACCAGAAAAGCAGAAGAGGAGCTTGAACTACTCTGGAAGATTCTCTCTCTAATTTCTGGAGCTGTCCCAACTTGCAGGCTGCTAGGTTAGATTGGTGACTGTGTACCCCAAGAATCAGGCAACAGACTGCTGCTTTACAATGGGGAACAATGAAACATATTTTTATTTATGCTAATAGCGTTAGGCAAGATCAACTGAATATTTAGCTAGACCTCATGAAACAGAGCAGGTTTGAGGTGTTCTTTCAGTGGGAAAGATTTCCACACTTGCAGTGCTTTCTTTCTGCTGGGGACAGGACGTGGAAAATTGAAAGCCTTCTTTCCCTTCAGGAGGGGACATCAACTGTTGCCATGGATGGTAAAACCCTGACTCTTTCTGCTGGTGACAGCCTGCTTGTCCGTGCCCAGTCTACGTGAGTAGAGATGAACAGTGGTTCAGTGCATGATTTCCCAGCTTCCAGCAACATAAATTCTGTGTATTCAATTCTACACCACGTTGGGCATCACTGGTGCAGAAACACAGCATCTGTGAATGCAGGATCTGCAGTAGCCTCTGTTATTTCTCAGGGCAAAAGTGTTTTCAGGAGGAAAAGCCAGACATTCATTCTAGTTCACCTCTTATGATAAAAGCTGGAGAAAATTAAAATAAATAAATAAAAAGGATAAGCACAACCAAGAAAATGCAGCATGCAGAAGACCACACAAAGATAGATGGCATGTATCCACCCACTAGCACTCACAGCAGATTCTTGAAGCATCAGACCAGGCTTAGGCAACATCAATGCAGGAAGTTTTGGGGTTCAGGCTGAGAATACAGCTCTGTTCCTGAAGTAGGATGCATACAGCTGTATCATAGCCTTGACACATGTGATATACATAAAGGAAAATAGCTTCCAGAGAGAATGAAAACGAAGATATGGAGCATGGCAAAAGCTCTTCAATAGCATCAAGGTTTCATTTGTTGGTTTGAGTGTGTAATTCCCTTGGATCCATTGGATCATCTCTCTTTCCATTCTTCCAGGTATTGCTGGAAAAGAGCAGAAGAATGTGTTGCTCTCTGCATCGCTCAGGATCCAAAACGCAAGCAGCCTTATACATAACTCCTGTGTTAGTTGGCTTTGATGATAACCAAGTTGTAACCTACTTATCTTAATCATCTTTTACTCAGGATGCCTGGAAATTTGAATACACTAACACAATGATTACACTGAATTAAGTAGAGTCAAGTGCTGTGCCCAGTTAAACATTTTTCCCCAGGTAGTTGAAAAAAATTACTGATTGTAAATTTTGCTAAAACTTTAAGATCTAGTATTATGTTTGATTTTATCTGAAAGGAAATGACAACATATCCAAGTAGCAGGATTACTTATCTAATAATACATGATACTGTCTAGAAGAAATGAGAGGCTTTTCAAATCCAAGTCTCTGCCACAAGAGGTAGAAAAGGAGATGAGACCAATACGGTTATACTACTTAGGTAACAGTTTTTATTTCTTTGTATCAAATTTTTCATTTGTAATAAATTAGTACAATGCTAGCTACACAGCCCAGCTCCAAGGAAGATTTAATTGATAGTAGGTCACAGGTCCTCTGAGATCTTTGGCTGAAAGTTTGTTTGGTTTTTTTAAAGGCCCTGTCTGCTGCACTGCTTGAGAATCTCAGTGCTTTGTGAAAGAGAGGAAGGTGCATTAGTAAAGGGGGAAGCAGTACCTGCAACAACATCAAGCATTACTTAGTCCACCACTGTACTTGCTACAGGTACAAGTTATTCCCAGTTTCCCAGATCCAGCAGTGCAGTATCCATCAGTGATCAGCAGTACCCCACACATGCCATGCTGCATGCTGTGTGCACACTGCCAGGAACATAGCACTGCAATAGGACTAAACAGGAGCAGCTGGGTCACGGGTGTGCTCCTATGCAGCAGAATTCTCCAGTCAAAGTAGTTTTAAGAAGTGTGTTAGGGGATAAGAGAGCAGAAAAATTATTATAATCAGTTTCTATTAACTGCTGCTTCTTTTCAAACAATGAGGTTTCTTGCAGAAAAAATAAATGTCAATTTATATTTTGCTGCTTTTATTCTGGGAACTCTTCAGAAGGGTTTTTGTTTGGTTTGGGTTTTGGTTTTATTTAATTATCCTTAACATTGTTAACATCAGAAAACAGGTTGCTTATATACTTGCAGGTATTATCAATTAAACATTTGAGAAAGCAAAAGTTACCACTTCCTGATTTTTTAAATTCTAATTAATTACAGAAAAATATTTATTTAATCTATCACCTACAAAGCTCATTAAACTGAGATGTCATATGTGTTTTATTCAAATGTTCATTCTTCTCATGAAGAAGACACATATGGCTTGGCTTTAATTTATAACTTATACTTAACACCAGCAGCTTTTCTAGCAAAGCATACAGCAAAACTCTGCTACATCCACCTAATAACAGGGAGCCTAACTCAAAAAGCTGAACCCAGTCGTTAAGGCTGTAACAGGTAGGAGCTGTCACACACATGAAAAGGAGCTGTAACATTCCCTTTGAACAAGGGAGTCATTGTTTTCTGATTGCCATTGGTACTGGTGTGTTTATGTGTCTGCAGAACTGACTACTCAAGTGAACATCTATGATTGAGGGATCTAGGGTACCAAAGTGTTATATCTTTAGTCCAGCAGTTACAGGGTAATCACAGAAATATTTCCATATTTCACACTGAATGATAAGTGAGTAAAACACAGCAACATGTAGAACAATATCCGGAATAATCAGCAGCTCTTCATCCACCCAGAGGCACTGAAAACCATGGAACTTTCAGAATAAAAATTAAGGCATCTCCAAATTAGATACCTCCCATGAAATAATGTTAAGGCCCCACTCAAACTGTACTTGCAATGCCTTTTATAACAACTTGTGCTTAAACACCTAAATTCTATCCAAGTCACCTACTAGGTGCCAGACCAGGAGCACTAAACCAGAGCTCCATCATTGTCAATTTTGCCACAGCCCACAATCAGAAACCAGGACTTAGTAGGTCATCAGTTAATTTCTTTTGAGGAGCTGCTGTCCTCTAACAACTAGGTAAGAGATGTTAAGGCCCAGAAGTATGGCAAAGAATCGGGAGCAAACCCGCATGAGAAGATTTATAAAAACAGTTAAATACCAAGAGAAAATAATTTTGTTTTCTAGTGTGTCTTTTGAGAATTATTTCTGTTGTTTTGGTGTCCAATTCCCTTCCCCTCCCACCCCCTCTCTTTCAATTCAATAGTTATTTGTAGCCAGAGCACAAATGAGAGCACAGAGAGTACTTGTCGTTTACTCCTTCCAAGGTGCTTAAACCACTGTGATTCAGAAACCTGCAACTTCTCCTGGGTTTTCAAATAGTTCCAGAGGGCTTCTGGGCAGACAGTGAATCCTTTTCAGGTGCTTTACTCTTCTTCCATATTATATCTGTTCTAAACTGCCCCAGCAATGGTACATTTATAATTAGATACACCCATGCTCCTCTGTTCATGGGGAAATTGGCCACATGCAAGTCTGGAGTCCTCTTAGGTGCTCTTTCTGTGTATGTGCACTCAGCTCAGCAGATACTTCTGCGGCCAAGGGTGCTAATCTTGCCTCATAAAGAAGGATTTCAGGCTAAGGTCAGTGGTAAAGGCTTAGTTAGACCCATGTTGTTTGCAGAGTGTCCTAATGCACTCCTCTTGACATTGTGCTTGTTCATGCATGTCCATGAAACACACCTGACAAAACTGTGTCCTACAGAATCACAGAATCACTGAGGTTCAAAAAGACCTCCAAGATCATCAGATCCAACCTTTGATGGAACACTGGCTTGCCAACTAGACCATGGCACTAAGTGCCACATCCAGTCATTTCTTGAACACCTCCAGGGATGGTGACTCCACCACCTTGCTGGGCAGCCCATTACAATGCTTAACAAGGCCTTCTGTGAAAAAATTTCTCCTGATGTCCAACCTGATTCTCTCCCAGAACAACTTGAGGCCATTTCCTTTCACACTGGTTGCCTGGGAGAAGAGGCTGATCCCCACCTCATTACAACATCCCTTAAGGCAGTTGTGGAGCACAATAAGGTCTCCCTGAGACCTTCTTTTCTCCAGGCTAAACACCCCAGCCACACCTTATATGCCTTACACATGAGGCACTTCATATGATTTACACATATACATGACTGCTTTTCTTTACAACTCTTTCTATACAACATACCCCTGCACCCTGATTTGGATACTCATTTGCTATCTGAATCATGCAGATATCGGGACACCTGATGCTTAGTAAACTTGGTATATTTTAGCAGGATTGTGCTAACCTTATGAGCACAGTATTGCACAGACAGGCCAGGTGCTGCTTGATGCTTCTGCAAGACTCAAAAGTCTTTATACAAAAACCTTTATACAAATAAATATTCTAAGCAGTATTACAATAAAACCTACACAGATACAAAACTATACCTGCATCATTCTTTGTAAATTACCTTTAAACACATGCAGCATTGTCCAGAGTCAAAGGTTTGAGCTGACTTGAAAGCTTAGAAATGTACATAAAGGAGTTTGAGCCCACCTACAAGCATCCAGAGAGTTATTCCAAGGCAGAATTTCACCTATCCTAGAAGTCAGCAGTTTTCCCTTTAACCTCAAATGGGAAAAGGTGATGCAGCCCAATCTTGCCAGCTGTTGATTAAAGCAGCAGAGCACCTTTTGAATGTTTAATCCCAATGAGATCACTGATAAGCTTTGTAAAGAGAAAGTTAAGCCACTCTTTTTTAGCTATAGATATATTTTGATTTCTATTAATAACATTTAAGTCATATAAAGAGTAATACAAGTATTATTATAGTACTTCACATTGAACAAGCAACTCACAATCAGCCTTTCATGTAAATTAGAAATATAGATCAAAATATTTAAAGCAGTTAGTGTCTCCTATTGCCACTAGGCTAGGCAGACTTGACCTCGTGGGATACTTATGTTCTCATTTTGAACTATGCTGACTTACATGAATGATGGAAATAAATTGGTATGTCTCACTGTATTCCTCCTTATTATGGTTTCATATTCCAAAACTTAACAAAAATAGCTGATTAGCAAAGTTACATGATTAATGATACATGGTTACCATCATCACCCATTTAAAACAAATAGAATTGCTTGAAGTAACATAAAATTTAAATAATCCTGGTAGAGCAAATAAAGTTTCAGCCTTCACCAGCCCTTTCTATAATCTTGAAAGAAGACTTTAAAAAAGCAAGTTCATGCAAAACATGTAAGTCTATGGTTATGAGGGAACCACAAGAGAAAAGAGTGATCCACACAGATCATGTGGTGAACACATCCAAGATCGACACAAGAGCACAAGATTGTCCGATTAAAAACCACAAAGCCAAAAAAAAACCCAAAGAAGAGTGAAGATAATGATCTAATGCTAACTACATTTGAGCTCACAACACATAAACTAACAGCTTGTAAAAATCAATAGAGGAACCCTTCTTCCTCAGTGCTTGCTCCACTTTTAGATCTTGCTTATTTGAAATAGCAAACCCTACCAGAGGCATAAAACTGACTAGATGGATTGGGAAACTGGTAAAATCAGGAGCGTTGTAGTAAAGTTTTTCCTCAGACCCACACAGTATTTACTTACACCTGTAAACCAATCTTATCTTACTACATGAAGATAACAAATGCTTTTATTCTGTTGTTAAAAACATTAATTGTACTGATTTCAGCTCTCCAGACATATCTAATAGAACAGATGCAGAGAAAGCAACCCTCCCACCATCATTGCATGTAAGTAAAGGAAAAAAAAAAAATACTTAAGCTATTTAACAAATTCCTACATAACCAGCTTGTGTTCATAATGGAGACATTTCAAGGCTTTGGAGTGTTTTCATTTAGTTTATTTTCAGTTAATAATCCAGATGCACCTGAATGAATACTTCAGACTCATGAAGGTCATCACCTCTTGGTCTGTTTCCGATTCAAAACACAAGTACTTGTGGAGCTACTCTTTAGTATCAAAGAAGCAGAATAAAACCTGATTGGGCCCAAAGTAAAACTGTTGATTTTTAAAGTAATAATGAAGACAAATTTAATATCCACCCCTCAGCTCAAAGTTATTACCTGACCTACAGTTCTTAGCACTGTCTGGTACAGAAAGATCTTATGTTGGATCCAGTCAGTAATATTTTCAGTGCTTGTCCAAAAATTTTGGAAGCAAATAAAAACTCTTCCTTTTAATATCACTGGAATTTTGATGGAAGCTTGACAGCCAGAGTGATGTTTACACACACAGTCAGACAGTTTGTATTCCAAAAATAAGCCCTTAAGTTGTGAAATCATTAGGGAAATCATTCCCAATGCACACATGAAATTCCCTTCTGCAGGCATCTCCCCTTTTTGAGGTCTACAAATGATAGAACAATTCTTTCCAAGTTGCTGTTGCTCTAGGTTAAATATATCTCCAAGATCTTTGGTCTGGTAATTCAGTAGAAGTTGCATGAGAACCACATACTGAAAGATTTGAACACTGCTTTGTATTTTTAGCGTTGCTAAATAGGCACATATACATGGCCATTAGAGTGCTAAATAAAAAATTCTGTCCCTGGTTTTGGAGATAAATTACACTGTATTTGAAGCAAAATTATTTGAGTTCTAAAAAGACTTTATCATGCAATCTTATAAGCCCCAGAGAAAGATGTCATGACTACGACAAAGTAAACTAAGCATAAGCCCATTTGGAGATTCAGTGAGGAATTTGGGTGCATCTTTATTACATCAGAGAAAAATAGGACTTTTGAAGTGCTGGACAACTATAGAAAAAATATTATTTAAACATGTTCTAATGTTTTTTCTCCTGGAAGAAAAAAAAAAAACCTAGCTTGCTTAAAAGTCAGAACCAAAGCACACAGATGATGGATTTTGTAAAGTTTCTACTTTAGAAACTGTCAGCGTAGACAAACTTGTCTAGACTATGAGTTGCCCATAAGTTCAAACCATGCACTTTATAGTTTGAAAATAGATTTGACAATTCAGTTGTGTAAAGCAACAAAACACATGCCAATTTGTAGAACTGAAGCTTGAAAGCATCAGCACGCAATTCCCAAATACCACAGGGAAATGCAGTCATTGCACCTTACCTAGCTTTTTGTCAACTGTCTCCTCCTCCAAGGAGGCCCCAGTGCAGCATCTGGAGTCCATGCAGAAGGGAAACTTGGGCACCTCCAAATAGGCTGCACATTAAGTGCTGGGCCGAGCAGAGAACTGCACTCACAGTGCAGCTGTCCACAGCTGAACCACAAGAAAATTCCTGGAGGGATATTTATATGCCACTCTGACACACACACTCTGCTCTCAGGGTGCTCAAAAAGCCACCTTCACTGAGGAGCCACAGGCTCTTTTTCCAAGAGCCAAGCAAAGCTCATTCTCTTCATGCAAACCACTGCTGGAGATCTGTAACCTCGTTGACCTGAAAGCACAGTTCCACAAGCAGCAGAAGCCCCAGGATCAGCTCCCACCTCTGCACAGGAGAAGGAAGTCAAGCTCAAATCTTTGCTGTCATGCAGGAACATCCCAGTCACAAGGATGCTGTTAGAGCATTTCCATCCCTACTTGATACAGCTCAGCTGAGCCATGCAGGAAGCACCACAGTGTTGCTCATGAGCCAGAAGATAATTCCTACTCCCCAAATGCAGTTACTGATGGTATTAGTCTATAAAACAGGAGTAGTGACAGAAAGAACATATCATTACAAAGCCATTGTTTCAGTAGCAATTATTTGCCTGAACACGTTTGTGACCCGAGCTGTCTACAGCATCTTAGCATGCATTACAAAAAAACGCGAACACCACATTTTGACTAGAGAAGAAATCATCACCAAATTGTCAAAACACCAGTAGATGAGCTTTATTTATGACAACCTGAGAAGAATGTTAACAGTTCCTGATTGTTTCCTGATATTGGTGACTAACAAGCCACATGGTTCAGACCTTGTGTGCTTTATTATTGAGTGGCAAATCAACATTCAATGGGCAGATCCACTCATCAGACAAGAGCTCATTATTCTCTCCAAGAGGAAAATGGCAAATACTGAATGAAACCAAGTAAAACTTTCACAAAAAAAGGACAAGGATTCATTTAATTATTTATCTACCAAAACATACTAATTTAGCTTACTTTTAAACCAAGGTAAAAAAATGTATTTGAGCACTGGAATCAGGAATCAGATTGCCATATGCCATCAGAATTTGAGTTTAAAATGAAAATGAAGCAACTCTGGCTTCCTTCCAATATGGATGACAATGTTCAGCTGTCTAAAGCCATTTCTTTCATTTTTTGGATATAAACGAGGCAATATACACCCAATTCTTCACTGAAAGCAATTTTCACTACTTCCATCTTTGCCATTTTAGATGAAGCCACCCTGATTTATGCCACTGTGTTCACAGAATCAGGCTGCCACACTACAATAATGCAAATGCTGCCTTGCTGCGTACTGCATCACCCCAGTGCCATTGCATAGTTGGGTAATTTATATACTGCATATATACACACACATCATACACAAACACACACACACACACATATATATATATAATCTGTCTTCTGAGTATTTTTATGCCCTAATTAGTTGTATCTTGCCCATACTGGTGAAGTTTGTGCCAAACATACCGCATGTGCTTGGAGGTTTGTAACACGACTAGCCCATTACTGGCAGTCAGAGAGAGAGATACTAAAGGTCATTTTTGTTTATGTCAGACACAGGATGTTTCAGAAGCTTTTATGGAGCAGCTACATCTGTGCTCTCTGTGGGTTGGATCCACTCCATACATACTGCTGGAGGACAGAAAAAGCAGATCAAACAAGAAGGAAGCGCTATACTGGGCTTCATGGGAAGCCAACTTCACTAAATGCTCCACATAACCCAGGCTTTTCACAGCATCCCAGGCAGTGGGGCTGTGCAGCTCACAGACGTTCTTCATGGAGGGACAAAGGCTGTTCTTTATCATCAGTTTTAATCTAATAGAAAGGTTTCATGGCATTTATTTCCTCTACAGCAAAATTAACTCTACTTGCAAAGCTTCCTCCCCCTCAGAGGGAAATAAGATGTAGGCTCAGAAGCCCAAATCCGCAATGATATTTAAGTGCCTGAGGAACTGTGCCAGAGTGTCTGGCAGGGGAAGCTAAACAGACTCAATTTTAAAAGGGAACATAGTGAATGGAGAGACAGACTGAAAGCTCAGGAGAATGAAGAACTCCGTTTATCTACTACGGGGGGAGCTGTTAAGTGGCAAGGAAAACTTTTCTGTTCTTCTTCATCTGTGTGCTTTAACCCACCATGAGTGCCATCTCCACCCATGTTTGAGGTGGGCTTTTGCTGCAGCTGGCACGAAACTAGTCACAGATGCTACTTCTAGAGCATCAACATCAATGTGATGGGAACTGGACAGAGATAAGTACAGTTTGTATGAACACATGAACAGTTGCCTACAAGTTCCTTGTCCTGCAGGACTAATAAAAATACTTCCTGTGAAAGCTACTAATATACATCTTGCATAAAAACAAGGCAAAAAAGCAGTAGAAACAGTAGAAAACATTTTTTAAAACCCATGTTACTAATTATACTATACAGCCTGTGCATTTTGTCATTAAAATGCTATTTTCCATTTTTATTTCTTAACATTTTGCAGTGAACCCATTTTATTAATTTCCTTATATGTCTATACTGGGACAAATGATATTCTCAGCAGTACTTGGGTAAATATGTAGCTGATGGAATTACCCTGATCTCACAGTACTGCAACAGAAGACACTTTGGTTCTCTGTGTACACAGGAATTATGGCTAAAGCATGACATGGTGGTGGGACTGCATCAGCACCTGAAGGTTGCTTAACACATGGCACACTCCAGTATGACACTTCTAATTCACAGGTTATAACATCACTCTAATAATGTGCCTTATTCAAAATAATAGAACAACATTTGGGGGGCTTTAAACACCCTTATTACAGCTGAGTTAGTCTTTACAGAAATGCTAAAACCCCAAAAAGTATTAGCCACATTCTAATATAAAGGAACAGCTTTCCAGTGTTGATTACATGGAGAAGACAGCACCGGAAAACAATGAGAACATCTCAAAAAAAAAAAGAAGTCTGTGAACTAACTTCTTTTTCACTCCGTTATTTTAAAATTCAACTTAAAAATAGCTTGTTAATCATCAAAAAGCCAAAAAACACAAACCACAAAAGTTAGTTCATTCATATTTTCTATTATTTCACCCTGTTCTCACAAAGATCACACCTGTTTGAAGCAGACTCTACAGAAGACAAAAGGAAAGCATGCAAATGCCAGGAATATCTCCTATACTCATATTCTTAAAAGCCTTATATAGAAATGTCTTTCTATTAAAAAAAAAATCTCAAAAATCTTTAGGGAGACTAGGAGCTGAAAAGAGTTTTCTTCCATTCACTGCATTGCTTTCTCAAACAACAGAAAAACACTATTAGAATCTGACATTGATTTATCTGATTTGAAGTGTGGTTAGGAAACATATGCTAGAACAAGCAAGTATCAGTTCTTGTGCCTGTGCTTTGAAGACATGCAAACCCCTTTCACTCCAGTTTCTGATGTGTTTACGGAAACAAAAGACATAATTTATCTACCATAAGGTGTTCACTGAAGAGGTTCATGCTGTGAGGATTTCCATAGCAACTACTTAAAGAGATATAAGTGCTCATTTTTGAAATTGAAAGCCCAGGGACATGATTAGTTATGGTAATAATACCACATAAACCACCTAAACAGAGATCTTTTGTTCAGGGCCAAGTAAAGTAACTTCTCTTTTCCTGTGTGAAAACCAGCCTTCCTAAATTAATAAAACAAACAAACAAAACAACTGTAAACAAAATACTTATGTTTTCTATCAATTTTTTTACAAGAAAAAATAATGCACTTACATATGCACACATAGCTGAAATAATTACTTATATTACTTAATGTGCAATACATCAGGTAGTCCATAAAAAGTGTATGTGAAGATTATACAGTGTCAACTCAAAGAGGCACAGAACCAGATTTTATAGAACTTTTCCAAACCTGTTGAGATTCATTTGCAAAGAAATTCCAAAGAGACGACAAGCACTCAACAGTCATTAAAAGATTTAAAAGTACTCACCAGTAGAACAGAGCTGCAACAACAAATTGAAGCTTTGTTGTGATATAGCAGAAAAAAAGAGAACCTACATTAGTAAGCATTGCTCCAAAGCTAAGAAGAAAAAAACAAGGGCCACCTACCTCAGCAAACAGAAAACTGGAGCAGCCAGATCCCATATACCTATTTCCCTGCCCTCCAGCTGCAGCCTTGATTTTACCCAGCACAAATCAGGGGCAGGAATTAAGCACCTGCACCCAATCCCAATCTGCAGAGCTGTTAGAAATCACAGCCAGAAAGCATAGAAGCAATCCAAGGTTAATTCATAATGGGATGGGGCTAATAGGGAACAAGTCCTAAAACCACTTGGTCCCAACTAAGTCTTCTCAGCTGTGGTCTTTATGGTGATTGCTTGTTCCAGCTGATTGTATACATCTCACAGAGATGATGGCAGATACATTTATTCATCACTTAAGGTCATAATTTAAAAGCTCTTCTTCTTCAATACAGTGAAGTTGACATAGAGCATTAAAGACAGCTTGAAAACTATACTTTATGTGATCATCTGAAAGAGAGGATTTTATATCAACTCAAGAAGAACTCCACAGAACACGTAGTTTTTATATTCTGTTTAATTCTCATCTGTTTCAGATCTCCATTAAAACTGCATAACATTAATTTATTCAGGAAAGCTTAATAGTCTCCTGTTGGAAGTTTTGTCCATTAGGGTGATATTACTGTCACTTTGTGCAAGGCCTGAATGGATATCTTTTTTTTCCTATAAGGGCTATTATTTGAAGCTATGCTCGCAGAGGCAGTTTCTCACAATAAAAATTCCTGGAAATAATTGTTGCCTGTGATACAGCATCTCATCTTCTTATCTTCTGACTGGCCAAACAATGACAAAACTATATTGTTCATTTTAAAGGACATTTAAGGACTCATTTGTGAAAGACATAATAATGGTGGAGAAACATGTCAAGGAAGAGCAGTGAGTCAGACTCTCAGCAGCTACATCAGCTGGAGGAAGCCACTCAGAACCAGGCTCCACATGAACTCCCTTTACAATTCTACTCTGCCTAATTTTAGCACTGAAAAATACTTTAACTCTTACTCTCTTGGGCAAAAGGCAGATGGCAAGATTTAAAGGGATTTAAAACCTTAAGCTAAACTGTTTTAGGATTACAGCAATAGGCAGCAAAACCTTTGCTACGGGTGCCCTTCAAATGGGATGAAGAAAAGGATGAGCTGAGCCATAGAAGAACAAAAGCAGAGTTAATGCACAAATTCCTATACCTGCTAATCAGCCGGTGTCCTGCAAGCAGGGACTGGGCATGAAAACCACTCCAGTGCCAGAGCTGAGTGGGGAGGGGATACTTATTCTCACTGTCCCTTTTATCAGTTGCTGCCTCTCAACCTGGGCACTGGAGAATGACACCTTCCCCTTGTCTTTGTTCCACCTGAGTTCAATGAGTGCTTTTCTTGAGCAGGCGTGAAAATACTGAGTTCCTTAAAATGCTCTGTGTAGGGGTTTTTTACTACATTCACTGCCACATGGCACATGAAGACATAGCAGGGTCCCTTGTGGCTTGGAGAGACAGTGCTACTGCTGCGTGCTCAGAGGAGTTTTTCTTTAGGATTCCCTGTTCTCTGGGAAAAAGCTCACCCTCTCTCTTCTTAAGCTTATGCTGCTGCTGGAGACCAGGAGGGAAAAGCTGCACAGAAGGCAAATCCCACTATACTTGAGTCATCACTAAAGCAAATACTCTGCAATGTAAGGCTCCCATGATCAGCAAGGCACTGTAAAAACTTAGATTGTGACAATCTGTTTCCCGGAGGCTTGTAGGCTAAACAACAAGCTAGAGGAAGGGAGCTACACAACAAGCAGGGAAAGGCATCTGACAAAAGCCTCATTAGCCCTCCATTTCCTTCACCCACAGCATATGTTTGTTTTCCTCCTAGAAGCATTTCTGCAGGTCTGTAAGCTCAGTACTTATCCTAAATATCCAGCAATGAGAAACAAAGGCTGCATAGTCTTCTGAGTTAAAGAGTTATTGTGTTAAAACTTGGCTTTTCTAATCATTTTGATGTGAAAATTCAGGTGCCTGACTGAGAAAAAGACATCTAGAGTAGAACAGAGATGACTAAGGGAAAGATTCCTGCCACTTAATTGCTTTTGTACCAAAATATTACCTCGTGATGTGTAAACATCAAATTAGCAATATTCTCAGGGCAAGCAGTAATATAGCAATCAAGCAACTCCTTCCAGCTATATGGCAACAGCTCTGTGCTTTCCTGTCCTACTACTTTTTCCTCAATATTTGTCACACTGCACATTGAGTATGCTTAAAACTACCCCTATGCTGTAGACTATTAAATTCCAGTTATTCTATCCCTTTGTGCTAATGCCATAACTTTGAAGATTATCAGCACTTCTGTTTCCATTTTGTAGAGAGAACCCTATGCCAGAGCTGGCAGCAGCAACATGGGAAGTCAGTAAGCCAAAATGATACTTGAAGGCCTGTGTTTATACACTGATGGCTCTCCCATATTCCACTGGAATATGCAATTGAAATTCAGCATTATCCAAACCAGGTTCAAAATAATCCTAGTATTTCTTAGCATTGAAAAAAACCACTTTCAGATGAAGCAATTTTCTTTTTATACCCGTATTTCTACTTTAATCAGATCAGTTTCTGCAATATTACTGTCCTGTCACTACTTGGCACATTAATATTCTTCATAATCTGAGTACTTTATCAGCAGTTTAGACATTGTGTGGGAATCTTAATTCCCACTGCAAAGAGGAAACTACTCACCCTTCAGAACATGTGAGCATGGCACAAGTTCATTCGGTAAATTGCATTACTCTGTAATTCAGGATGTGTCTCTGCTGCTGAACAGGCAAGTGCTGGAAGTGAGACTGACAGCAGTCTCCAGCCTCACCCCATAGCTCTGTCCTGAGGTGCTCCAGCTATTGCACTTCAAAATTAGGGAGTACTTTGAGGGAAGATCACTCTCAAGGACCACTCCCTGCAAGATGAATGAGGTTTTGTCTCCCTCCAGCCTTTGCCATCCTCTGGCATTACCCCACCATGGATTACATTCTCCATCACTCCTGGCATACCCTCACACCACATTCCAGACCATAAAACGTGGTACAAGCTCCTCAAGTGCACTGTGTCCTCTCTAGACAATGTCCTTTTGGAACTTTGTATTTAGACCATCTTGTTTTCAATTCAAAACAAGCTTGCATTATTATCCACAGCTTATTTCCTACTTCTCCCAGAACCACAGATCTATACATTTATCCATTTTCTGTGGTGTATAAATTGACCTCACTGTGCAAATACGCATAGCAATGTTTGAACGCATATTTACAACGCAAATATTGCTTCGGGGAACACAAGGGATGTGTTACTCCCTGTTCTCTGAGTTCAGTCAGCAAAATCTCCTCGATGGATGTCAACAGTCAGTCACAATTTTCATCTGTAAAAATAGGAGCAGGATCTGACAGCCATACAAATTTCATCTGTTCCACTGCAACCATCTGTAATTCAATCTGCAAAATATTAATCAAGTTTATCTGACATGATTTTTCCTCCAACATCAGCTCATGATGCTTATTGCTTCTTGGTCTGTTACCGTTATACACCAGATTTTTACTCTCCTTAATATTTATTCCTTTACTTTAGAAGAGATTGAGTTAGATTTATTGGACAACGTTTTTAGAGATCAATACCACATTACCTTCTCTTTAATCATTCCATACATATCATCTGTTTGCTATACGGCTTTCCATGGTCTGGCCTTTCTTTGCACTGCTAACCTAACATGATATGTTTAGGTTTCACAGCACATTTCAGGGTTATAACTCCCTACACACTCAGAAATTAGCAGGTCAAGCAACATCTTGCCTTTTATGCCAATTTCTTTGTCTCATTTTATTATCCTGAGTTCCTAGGCCTTATTCTGAAGTCAGGATACATTTCATTTTTCCCAAGGATGACAAGGGCAAGAGTACTTCTCTCCCCTCACCTCCCTTCTTTGAGAAAAGCTGAACATGCACACTCCCAAATATTCCAGTATCCTAGAAGTCAGGCTTAGAGTTTGATATTTTATTAATACATTTGTAGAAAGCTCTAAAAGCAGTAGAGTGAAATTCAGTGGGGACAACTGGACAACCAGGAACACATTTAAGCACAAATGAAAAAACATGGGCAACAACTTGCTCTGCAAATGTTGTGCTGGAAAACACCTGGAGGTTCTTGTAGATCACAAGATGAAAATGGATCACCAGCATGACATTAGAAAGGAAAGAACAGACTGCACAGGGATGCACAAACAAGTCCTGAAGGAATTCCTTTCAGTCCATGGGAGACTCACATGGCTGCAAGTAAATACTTATTTCCAGCTGTCAGTACCCCATCTGAGCAGGGAGGGGGCAATACACCTCCCTACCTCTGCCAAACAGCCACCCAGTTAGTCTAGGTTCTTGTATTAAAATGCGACATCTGAATACTTTTACCACAAAGATGGAAGAGATTCTGGTTCTGAATCTATGAGTCTTCATATAAAGCAAAGCACCTCCCAAAAATTCCCACTATGTCTTATGCTTCTTTTTTTAAACTTAAAATTTTATTTTTAGATTTTAAAACCTTGTCGGTCAGTTTTGGGAGAAAAACATTAATTAAACACAGGGTAAGTATCCATGTGAATGTTGGTCTTAAATACGGCTGTCAAAATCAGAATGTTTGTGATAAATAAAGCAGTCTCTCTGTATTAGGTGCTTATTCACTTAGTCATTCTTCAAATGAGACTTCAAACTAGAAAGGCTTGACCTACTCATCCCCTGACACAGTTACCAAGAAAGTCATAACAGACAAGAAAAGAGCTGTTTCTACCCAACATTTCCAAGCAAAAATCAAGAATAATAAATTAAAATTACCTCAAAGTGTCCAAAGCACCACCGGTGTTAATGTTGAATTCTAATAAAATCTTTGTAAAAGTTTTGTACTTCTGGTACTGCAGCTCAAAAGGACATAAATTACTGTTTCATTCCCAGAGGGACATTTAGCCTTCTTTTTAAATTAATTCTAAAACCTTGTAAAATCTAGACAAGACTCTGCACATTTGGCCACTGCTCTGCAAATATTAAGGGTGCCTAGATTCTAAAATATTTTTAGGCATGTCAGTTTAACACACAGCCAGATGCAAATTGTCTCATTTTGGCCTGACTATTTGGTCCAGCTTTTTGTTAATGAAATCTAAAGTAATGTCAGGTAAGGTAAGGGAAATTGAACTAATTTCAATAGCAGGAAGTTTATCAGAATACATTTCCTAAACGAAGGACACATTTACAAGATTTTGTTTTATATGATACAGTGGCTATAATCTCAGATGGAACCAGTTGCCTTCTGCAAAAATTTGAGAGTTTGACTCTTAACAGACAATATTGCTACTTTCAGATACAAAAAATCCTAATGAAAAAACTGATTTAAAAATCCTATTTTGAAAAAATTGAGTTCCATTTTTACTCATCTACTCTGAGGTTTAACCCATCCCACTTACAAAATTTACAGTGTTATCACAAGAGCTAGAGACATCTAGGAAGCAGGAAATATGCTGGAATTTATTCCTCCCTTCCTCCCTGTCTGGCTGCAAAGTATTACATGACTGAAGAGGAGCTGGCAATCCTAACTATCAGAAATAAAATAACAAACTGAGTTCTAGGGTTCAAAACCATGGTTGAGCTAAGCTGTTGCTCCTTCCCTTTTCCCATGTTTATAACAGCATTTATTCCCTCATACTGAGTAGCAAAGGTGAAGAAATGAGTCAATTTTCCCTTCTTCTACTCATCTGTGTGGCCTCGTGCTGAACTGCCTGCCTGCTGCGCAGTGCACGAAGCATGTGACTCCCATTTTGACACGACATGAGCTGCTACCTTGGCTTTTTTGATGGAAAGAAGAGAAGAAATTTTAAAATTGCACTGAGGAGTGATGATTACAGAAGGCACTTTTTCTAACTGCTGCCAGCTTTGCAGGAATTGGCTGAGTAAAAGAAAGAGAAGTGCCTGAAACATTTCATCGTTGAGCCCTCCTGCCTTTTCCTTATCAGTAATTAGCATGAGTAGCAGAATGTGTGCACTTCCTCAATGGAAGTAATTACTATGTAGAGCTCCAGAAGTTTTCAAACCAAAGCTTAAAAGACATCTAAATGACATACGCCTTCTGCAGGATTTCTAGAGGGACATTTTTTTCCTCTCTCCTTCAAAAAAAAAAAAATTGGAACCATATTTTTCTTACCACAAAGACAAAAGACAGCATAATATTGACTAGGCATGCTTCAAGGCTGGATCAAAATTTTCCTGTACTGTCATGATGAACTATCAGAGAAACAACAGATACCCAGCCCTGCTGTCCAGATCTTAA
Organism: Coloeus monedula; assembly: GCF_965178545.1. Lineage (NCBI taxonomy): Eukaryota > Metazoa > Chordata > Aves > Passeriformes > Corvidae > Coloeus > Coloeus monedula. The sequence goes on along the minus strand of NC_138782.1, from coordinate 27,634,298 downwards.
AGCAATTTTTCTGCCATTGATGAGTTAGGCTTTCCAAGCCAAATTTACTCGTCTTTCACAGATTAGCTTTTGTCTTCAGGCAGGAAAAGACTGCAGACTCTGAAAGGAAGAAAATAAGAAATTTGCAAAGAGGAAAGAAATTGAAAACACCTCTAAATTTAGGTAGAACTCTCCTATTTCTGCCATCCACACCCTGCCTCCTCCCAGTTAAACACAATAACTCTGCCTTCTCTTGACAAGACCTGCTTCTTCAAGAAACACACACACACTCTTCCATCTCAGGCAGAAGAGACCACTGAGGTCATTGTGAGGCAAGTGCTGCCTTTCAGAGGACTGTTGAAGACAGTGAAATGCACCCAACAGTCCTGTCTTCATGCTTGTCACTTATTTGTGAGAGGAGACCAGAAACATTTGCAGTGGAAATAGTTCATGGTATTCAAGGTTGGACTGAAGAAAAAGAACAAGCACAGACCAAAAATAATGTGTGAAGGAGGGAATTAAAAAAGACAAAAGTGATGAAGAAAGAGGGACAAAAAAATGCACCACAAACAATTACACCTACAGAAAAAGAGGCTTTTCTACTGGTTCCTACAAGGGCAAAAGGCATAACATTGAAGAGAGCAAATATTTCTGGTAAATATGGAAGAATGTCATACTGCCATAACTATGAATAGATGTTCCCTCTCCAGGAACTGGAAAAGTGCAGCTAGATGTTTAAGAGAGATGCAAGTTCCAAGCCCCAGACAGCAGCGTGGGAGGCCCCAGTGCCATCCCAGCAGGTAAGTGACAGTGCTATTCTGGAAACCATGTTCAGCATGTACCCAAATTAACAGCACCCTAGAGAACACATTTCCTCTACAGTCTTCTAGGGATGTTTCAGAGACAGATGACAACATGATACCAAAATGAAGCCAAATATATCTTATTTTAAATAAGATAGACTATTCTTAAATAGTTGAAGACTAAAGAGTCTCCTTAAAGCCATAGAAATAGTTCAAGACCATGTGTCAGAGAAACATGCTAATAAATTCAGAATTTCACCTGTGACTCAGGGTCACAGATTTGGATGATAGGGAACTTTGTGTTTTGTGTTCAGCAAGGAATGGTAAAGCAAGAGAGCTTGCGACTCAGCCTTGAGGGCACTGGGATGCGTTTTGCCCCCAGAATATGTGTGCTACATGCTGAAAGAGAGCCTCAGACACAAGGTCTATCAATATTGTCATTGGACACAGCTCACTGATTTCATCTTGCTGGTGGTCTCTATCACAATAAGCAAAATAAAACAGTTTTTGAAAAGGACCAGAAAAAGCTAGGTACTTCATTCCCATTGAGATCTTTGGGTAAAGCATCTAAGTATCATTGAAAAAAGATTAGATTAAAATGATTGAGACTTTTCCTGCATTTGTAAGTGGGAGCAGTTTTTAGGGTAAGCTATTATCGAACAGTCATGGCAGGTTTGTGGGTCTGGGTCTTCTGGCTTCAGGGTACAATTTATAAATATAATTTGAGACACAGGCCAGTTGCAAAATTATTCATCTGCCTCCTCATGGATGACCAGGCAAATTATGGTTTTATTTTACTCTCTGTAATTAAATTGGTTAACTGAAAACTGAGTGACTCATACTTTCTACAGAAAATTTTATCATACTGTTTGCTACTAATATTTTTCCCTCCCATTCCTCTTCAAAGAGTTTGACTTGGTGGATCCTTTACTTTTTTGTTCAATTCATGGAAAAAGGTACAGGGATCAGATCTCCTGTTCAATCACCCAGCACTTTCTATTGACATTTCCCAGGTAACATCAACAACTACAGGAATTCTTAGCCTTTCTGTACCTCTGTGTAATGCTAAACTGAGCGCAAACTCTGGAAATGTCTCCTTGCCTCCATTTTCTGGAAGGGGCTCATTCCATTATTCACACAGACAGATGGGCTCACATTTTGTACTATTATCCTACATAACACTGCTTTCTTTAGCTTTCATAGCAAGACATCCATTATTGCTAATGTTCAGGGCATAGCAGGTATGCTGGACTTGTGCAGCATCAAAGTGTCTCCTTGAAAAATAGTGTGGTCCTGAAAGAATCTCTATCTGCTCTATGAGTGCCTTCCCTGAGATCCTTCTAGCCTTTTTCTTCCTGGTTATGTCTGGAAAGAAATTAAATTAAGGCTGTGAGTATCTGGCAACATCATTTCTGAAAATGCTTCTGTCTGAAAGCGCTGTATGTTTGCAGCACTTATTAGCATGTGCTGCACTAAATGTGTGTCTAGCCTCGACCTGTGAGGATCTGTTAATCCATTACTGTTCCTATTTCACATGTTCCCCCTGTTCCCTGCCCTAGCCCTGGCCACTCCCTCGGTTTCTCCCTATTTGCTCCTGTACCCCAACCCCACCCAGGGACCGCCCCTGGGCCCCTGACAAAACCACCCCGCACCCAAACCATGCTGTCTCTCTACCTCTGAACATGGCTGGGACAAGATTTGATTAAAGCCATCTCAAACCCTTATGGGAGACCCTTCTCTACCTCCTTTACCACCACTGCGTTGTAACGCTGCTGGCTGCCGGAGCCAGATCGTGGGGCTGTCCCAAATGGACTCTGGGATGTGACTGGGCACACGGCCCTAGGAAACCCCCACTGTGCTCACAGGGAGCTGCAGACTGCTAGGCAGAGTCCAGCGCTTACAACATCGACCCTGTGTCTCCATCAACCCACTTGACTCAAGTTTTTCTGCCTCAGAAGGTGACATTTAACTTCCACTGGAGAATCTGGGGAATCCAAAGGTGTAATATGCAGGTACAATTTAGGGCAGGTCATAACGAAGCTTGACTAACTGTGAACACTAGGACAGCATATTTCTCTGCTTCCCAGTTCTCTGTGTTAGTAAAGCCAGGTATCCATCGCTGGGAGGGATGAACTCTGTGAGTCATTTGCTAACTGTCGTGTTTCTGAGGAGTCAAACAGGAAATAACATGAGCATATGGAGAGGTGTCTCTTGGTGGAGCCTATAGGAGTGGCATGCCCAGTATTAGCTTAGCTCAGAAGTGAGGAGCTGCAAACAATCACAAACTGTTAGCTTTTAGTTGAAATGTGTATTTTTTTTAGTTGAAATGTATATTTTTTAAAGTCAAAGTTGCTTCTTAGCCAGCCCTCAATCTTAAATATTAATATTTTTACCACCACACTCCTTCCAGAATCATAGACTACAAATTGTCTCAGTTTGGGGGGCATATTTGTGGGTGCTGGAAGTTACTGTTCTGGATTCCAAGCACACAGAAGCCATTCCTTCAGCAAGAACTACTACCAAGGGACTTTATCCTGCCATACAACATGCTGCAGGGGATTTCCTATGCTGCTCTTCAAAGACAGACTGTCCTTCCTGAATGGGCAAAGGGTTACCTCCTAAGTGAGCAAAACCAGCTGAGAGGAGACAAGATTAATCCATGGATAAGATTGGAAAACTTGCAGAAAACTGGCTGTGAAAACAGATATCAGAAAAACACAGGGACCTTGAGAACAGGATATTAAAAATCAACCGTCAGACTTACCTATGATGCATGAGTTTTACAGTATCCCATAAAAGATGTTCTTCCTTTCAATCAGAAGTTTATAGGAAGAGATTGTATCTTTTATTAGAGCAACACAGATAAACTCCATGTACTCTTCTCTCTCAAGGCAGTGATTTTCTGTCCTCAGACTAAATGTAGGGTCCTTCTCTCAGTTCCTTCTGTCCCCATTCCATTTGATTAATTGTGCACGCAAACTACCAGGTGTGCCAGGCACAGCTCCTACCTGGTGTCCATGCTATCAGCCTGTGACCCAGAACGGTTTTATTGGGAGCCACAGTGGAGGCCGTGGTGGCATGCCATTGCTCCTAATGGCACATCAGAGCAGAGCACACCGTAACAGAACGCCGTGCAAGAGGAGAGAGAGGCCAGCTTTCCTGTCAGAGGAAATCCCAGCTGGCTGATCACAGGAGGGCAGCAGCCTGTGACATCCTTCACAACACTGATATCACACAAATGACAGAGAGATGAGGATCCTCAGCACCATCTGTTTTGACCGACTGTTCCACTCTTGTGCGCTGAATTACAAATGTAGACAGAGCCCAAGGGAACTAATTAGTCCCCTCCAGAAGAGAGCTGGGGAGTGAATTAACATACCCACAGGCGTGTACAATCAGAGAACCAGCAACCAGGTCAGGAAGCTGTGTTATACGACAGCAGAGATACACCCTTCGTCATTGCTTTTTGCAATGTTATCCACCAATGATATTCCCATAAGGAAACAGCAACTTAAAGCTGTTTGTAACACCAAGGTAGCACCATTTGCTTAAAAGAGCAGATGCTATACTATATTCTCTTTTTCTTTCTTACCTATCCCTCCTATGTCAATAAAAGAGATAAAAAAGTTTAGTCAGATCTCTGATCGCTATGAATGGGATACAAAGGCACAAGTAATGAGCAACAGGATATGGGGATACGACCTCTTGTTGTGCCAGGGAAGGTTTAGGTTGGATAATATGAGAAATTGTTCACTGTAAGGATTGACAATACTACAACAGGCTGCCCAGGGAAGTGGTTGAGTCAGCATCTGTGGGGGTATTTAAAAGCTAGGTAGATGTGGTGCTTAGAGACATCCTTTAGTGGTGAACTTGGCAGTGTTGGGTTAATTGTTGGGCTCAATCTTTTCAAGCCTAAATGATTCTGTGACTCTAAGTGATAAGCAGTGAAGGGTGAGCAAAGCATTAAAGATGTGGGATTTCCTAGGAAAAAATGTTACAAGTAGGAAAAGCAGTTTTACTTAGCTCCTTCCACGAGAAGAACATTTAAACTCTTCTGTTGACTGAATTTGTAAATTGGAAACAAAATACCCAGTAAAAATTGTGACTGAACCCAAGTGTGGCAGGAGCTGAAGAACTAGGAACCATCAAGCAAGTTCCATGAGTCCCCATTGTGTTGCAACTGGAAGTCTGGTGAGCAAGGCTGTGAAGAAGAAATTATTAATCCCAAATGCAATTCACATCATTTTATTTAATCTGCCAAGATTCCAGTGTATAATCAAAACAGTCTGGTCCCCTGTGCATTTTTGTTACTTGTCCATCTGATGGACAGGTCCAAGAAGAAAGGTCCAAGAAAACCTTCCCTACAAGGTTTGTCTCCCCTGGATCTTCAGACAATCATGTTTACAACAGCAATGCAACTGTCTCTGTCTTACAACTGCTGTTATAAGCCAAAAAAAGAGTTGTGTATTCATATTTTTACTACAAAAAAGCTCTGGATTGACCTAAATTAACTTCTTTTACATTTTCCTTACTGATTAAAGGGTTTGACAACTTAATACCCATGTGGTTCTTGTTTTCACTACTATACCAAAGTTTCATTTACCACACACAGACAAAGCTAATTTCTAGAGAGTTAACACCACTAATTTGTTTCCTATACTTCTGCCATTTAGAGTCCATAAGAGCACTCCTTCTCTAGGAAAACACTGTATCTGTTTCCCCCAAGTCTCATTTTATTTGGTTTACTGTCTGATAAACATGACAGATACTTACCATACCCTTACATTTTTTAAATACTTAGCTTTTTAGAAAGAGGAGACTGTAATCCACAAGTTGTAAAAGCTTGTTGTACACTGAATATGAAGACCTTTGGGAGATAAATTACAATAATGAATACCCCTCAATATAAACACATAACCCCCCCACTAATAAGAGCTGTAAATTATATTGAAGTATGAACTGAATTAGTCATATATAATTATCACATATATGACAGGCCGAGACAGCCTTGTCATGTGTTCTTAGAAAAGAGAGATATTTTCTACTCTCTCTTAGGCCAAAGAGGGAACTGGCTTCTGAATCTGATGTGTTTCCAAGGCTAAGGGATTTATTTTTTCCCTACCAGGCACTGAAAGTCTTTTTTAGATTTAGCCCTACTTCTTGATGAAATCCAATCTCACAAACACAAAATAAGCTTACTGAGAGGGAAATTAACTAAACAAGTAGATACCTGGAAGCCTCTGTTTAGATATATCAAGTTATTTTATAATCCTGGATTATTTCATAAAATCTGAGGAGAAGTGAGAAGGAGAAGTTCGTCTCCACAGAATGGCAGGCATTCTTGTGAACTATTTACACCAAATTTTGAGCAAAATTAGTGGGAGTTAAAGACTCCCTTCAGCTCCCAGAAAAGCTCAGCATCTTGCAGTGAACCGTAAATGAGCAAGAGGATAAAATATCTTCCTTACACTGTGTAAGTGCTTTTAGAACAGTTAAATATAGGCATACTGGCTTGATAGAATAAGGAATGCATGTTACCTCTGCCAGTGGTATGAAGACTGTCAGTTTGGCAGTTTCCAAGGGTATAATTTTGCACATGAACTTTTATCAAGAAAGTTTCCTATTCTAGATCAACAGTGGAAACAGTACACAGAAATACATGTAGTCGCCAGCATCTCTGTACTTTCTTCTCTGTGTGACTCATCTCTCAAAATAGAAGATATTTTATGCCTCTGGGATCCTTGGGCTTTCTACTCAGAATTTTCAGCTTGCATGTCAAATACAATTAGTGTCAAACATATGATGGCTGTTTCTGAGACCATGAAGGTCCAGGCAACTGATCATTTCTTTTAGCCAATTGTTTTCACTGGAATTGTTGGGCCGTTTACATCTTTCCTGAGCAGATAAAGCTATTGCCAGTTTGTGTAACACAGGGGTGGTCAGGACCCTCAGTAAGGTAGCACAGTTTATAGGGTACCTGTGTAGAAATAGATGTGAAGCCATGACCATAGCAATCAACAATTTCCAAATCTGAGGCCCTAATTTTCCTCTCTATCTTTGCACGGGTGATAGCTCATCCCACTCTGGAGCTGAGGATTTATTTATTCTTCTAAGGTGCTACACATAATAGACACTAGGATATGAAAATGACAAATCATGTAGGAAAAAAAGGATTGCAAGCAAATACACAGATTTTCCATCTATTTCCTTACTGTCATGGTTTAACCCCAGCCAGCAATTAAGCACCACTCAGCCGCTTGCTCACTTCCTCCTGGTGGAATGGGAAGAGAATGGGAAAGTGAGAAAAACCACAGGCTGAGATAAAGACAATTTAATAGGTAAAGAAGATAAAGACAGTTTAATAGGTAAAGCAAAGCCCCATGTGCAAGCAAAGCAAAACTAGGAATTATTTAATTCACCCCTTCCCTTGGGTAGGCAGCTGTTCAGCCACCTCCAGGAAAGCAGGGCTCCATCACATACTATGGTTACTTGGGAAGACAAAATGCCACCACTCTAAACATCCCCCTTTCTTGCTTCTTCCCCCAGCTTTATATGCTCATGGTGTGGGATATCCCTTGGGTCAGCTGTCCTGGCTATGTCCCCTCCCAGCTCCTTGTGCCTTCCCAGCCCCCTCACTGGTAGGGTGAGGAGCAGGAAAGGCCCTGGCCCTGTGAGTAATGAAATCATCCCTGTGTTATCAACATTGTCTTCGGCACAAATCCAAAACACAGCTCCATCCTGGCCACTGTGAAGAACATTAACTCTATCCCAGTCAAATCCAGCAGATACATATTTACATTATCATCAATATCCCCCTGTTATTCAGTGTCTTCAGCTCCTCAGACAAACCAGGGCTGGAGGATATTGGTTTTAAGAGGTCAGATTCTTAGGATTTTTTCACACATTATTACCCTCAAACTAAAATTTAATTTTAAAAACCTGCAAGTATTGAACTGGTTATTTTTCACTTCTGTTGATTAAAGTATGATCTCATATTTTACTCTGCCTCTTTCACACTTAATAAACTCGTGCCCTGTGGTGCCAGTGACTTTTACAAATCAACTTCTCAACTATCCATCAATTTTTACACAGAGCATTAATGTTTTATTGTTCTTGTTCTGCTAGTAATGATTTTTCACTTCCTCTGCTGATATTTTTTTATCAAAAGTAATTTACAGCACTCTTCATCAAGATGAGCCTTTGCCAATTCTAAATACATCATATGTGTGTTCTCTGCCACTTGGTCAAATATATGCTTTGCTGGTTTTAAATCCAGCCAAATTAGGGAATAAATAAAAAGGTCCTGTAGGAATTTCCTTAACCATTTGTATATTAAAAAAAAATATTATTTAAGTCCCCTAAAATTCTGGGTTTTTTTCTGTAAAATGTTTTTGTAGGGGTTTTTTTTACGTATAACTGAATGAAAGAGCCTTTTAAAATATATTATAATGCTATGATATAAAATCTTAAAAAAAAAAAAAAACAACAAAACAGGTTTCTTAGTTCATCCATAGGATTTGTCACTATAAAACAGTCACTTGGGAAAATACTAAGTTGATTATGAATAACCAAAAAGCTGTTTAGAATCAATATGGATCAACACAAACCCTTACCTGTCATCTCATTTATTATCTATTCTACAAGAAGCAGTTCTGAAGTTCTCCATGACCTCACTTAACAGCTGATCAAACATTTTTTTTTCTTTGCAAAACATTTACAAAGAACTGGCATATATACCACCTTCAATTCTTTGCTGTGCGATAGAGGTGAAACTATTTCCTTTCTGACCCACTAGTTTGTGTGTAATAAGATCCTTGGATAGCTTTTTACTATAGGTATTGTATAATATTGTTTGATCAGGAATGACAGCAAAATTATAAAAATAAGACCTATTAGATCTTTCCAGGAATCATTTATAACCATTTGCTAAATGCTCAGATAATAATTTATGTCTTTTTTTTACATTACAGCAACCAAAAAGTCATCTGGTTACACCCATCTGTGAATCTGAATGTGCTTTATAACATTTTGATGCTTAAACATCCAATCAGTATTTGTTAACTTTTCTAAACTTAATATTTAAATTTTAATATAGTTGAAATATTGTGTAGCTGGGAAATTTTTTGGAGCTGAAAGCAAGAAATTATCTCGTCCCTTGGCAGAGCCATTGTAAAAATGCCTTTTTTTGTCCATCTCCCTGCTGTTTGAGAAATAGGCTGATGAGATTGCAGACAGTTAGTGTTTCTTCCTTCAGACGCTGTTGCCAAAAAGCTTCAGTCTACAGAAGAGAGAGTTTCTTCTGGCAGTGTGTAATCCTTGAATTTGGAACAAGCTTGACATTTATACTATATAATTAGGAGGAGCAGCTATGTTGCTATGCTGCTTTTCCCATATGCTCCAAAAATCCAGCATCAGAGACTGAAAGTTCATGACACAATGATACATTCAATAACCCACCTTCACAAAAATATAATATTCCCTGCTCCTTTGTGTTAGGTAGTTATCTGTTTTTATTACAGGGACCATTGCCAGATGGAGCAATGGAGGAGCTGGAGTGCAAAGGTGTGTGGGAGTGGAACTGGTGCAGGTGTGAGTTCTCAGCTCACAAAGTGCAGCATGAGGACTCTGGTTCAGCACATGGCCAAAAACTGCATTTGAAAAAGAAAAAACAAAGCAATTAAACAACAACCAACCAAACCAAAACTGGCCTACACTACAGCTCTTTTTGGCTGTGCACCCTTTCTCTGTACCACAGGCTCCTTAAAGCATTCGATTCAACAGAAATGGAAAGCAAAGCTGCAGCTTTGACCTACAGAGAGCAAAGACACGTATCTAAATATGCTGCCTCAAGCAGCAGCCACAACCATACCAGTATCAATCAGAAATAAGAAGCAAAGAAAATACAGAAAATATCATCCAAAATCACCCTAAGGAAACATTTGAAAGAATCTGCATGAAACCTTGGGACCTTCCACACAACTTGTCCTCTGGCTTACTTTGTTCTCTATCAGAATATATTTCTTTCATTTCAAAACTCTGCACAGATTTGCTACAAGGATGGTTATACATAATACTAATATTCAAATCTCCAGTATTGCATCCAAACATGCTAAACCATATGACAGATGACAACACCCCTTGGAAAGAAGGTTCTTATGAGCAAGAATAGGGTGTTCACAGAGATCAGAAGAGCCTGCTTCCTTTCCTACCTTCAGTGCAGACATCCTGTGACCAGCTAAACCTCCCACAGTCTTGTCAGCTCTCACACTTACACTGTGAAGACAATATTGGGTATCTGTTAAGCAAAAGCTTTGTGGGGCATAAATCCTGGGAGAATAGATAAGAATGCAAATTAGCTTGTTCAAAAAGAGTCTCAATTATTCTTTAAAATAGAATAAATTAAGTCCATGGTCAGTTCTGTTAAAAAACTGCTGCTGTCAAAGTGTTACACCAAGGTCAGAATTCAGATAACCTCATCTTTCAAATACTCTCTGAATGCAAAAAATGTAGCTCAGTCATAACCTTGATGTGCAGAAAATGCATTTCTCATGGGCCCTTCTGTCTGCATACAACCCATCAAGTAAAGACATGACTAAAAAAAAAATTTTTTATCAGCATATAGAGAGTTTGGGGTACAAATGTAAAATTCAGATTATTTCACTCACTTTTACCACTACAATAGTATTTTTTATTTTATAGCACTGAAGAAGCTCAGCTCCTTAGATAGCTCTGTAGGTACAAAAATGCTGTTAGCGAGGATTTTCTTGTTATTTTCTAAGGTCGTGAGAGATTTTTCTCTCTCACAGAAGAGGTAGCAGGGAATGTAAACAACCAAGCCACCTGCAACCTTGGAAAGTCTTGTTTATGGTATAGTAGAAAAATATTTTGACAATGGATGTTTTAGGATTTTAGCCAGTCACCCCCAAGGGGTGGCTGGTCCTTTGTCCAATTAGACTATGAAGAAAAAAGTCTATAAAAGAGTTTGTAAAATAATTAAATAAATCAATCTTGCTGCACAGTTCCTGCCTGCTGGATCTTCTCTCCTCCTCCTCCCTATGGCTGTGGGACATGGTGATATACCTGTGCTGCCCGACGTGATCTGCACTCTCTGACGTGTCCTGCTGCTGTGAGCCAAGCCGAATTCCTGTAGAGGTACGCTGTTCCCCTTCCCCCCGGGACCGGGAGGTCCGACAGAACTGAGAAATGGTGACCAGAGGCTCACAGAACGACGCTGTGGTACTGGTCTGGAAAGGTGTGTTTAGTATAATGCACACCTCCATTCCTGAAAACTCAGTTCGGGAATTATTAGACTGGGCTACTTTAAAAGGTATTTCCATGGACAGAGATACTGCCCTGGATTTTGCCTTATGGCAGGAACTCGGCTCTGCTGTCCGACACGAGCTCCCGACTGGGGACCCAGCAGCGTTAGAATTATACAAAACCTGGCGGTCATTATTTATTCTGCTGACAGCCCTTGACTGTGATAGCAGGGCTGGATCGTCTGTTTTGGTGATGAGTGACGGAGGAATGTCCGAGGGGGGCCCCGCTGACTGGGCTTCCGGAACAAATGATGGTGGATTCGGAATAACCCCCTCGGCTCCACAGGCAGAGCCTGCACTGCCTCACCCTGCACAGCCGCAGGACTCCGCAGCCCCCAGGGACCCCGCGCCGCCAGAGGCGGGGGGGTCAGGGCAGAGAGAGGGCACACAGCCTGCCTTGCTGTTCGGCTGGACGGCAGCCACGGCTTATCCAGGGCCGCAAATCAGCAGCTTAGCAACTTCGACGCCCAGAGCGGCTCCTGGCTCAGTTCCGTATGCACCTGGATCTGATTTCTTAGCCGGCATAGCGCCGGGCGTGCCTGCCCCGAGACTGCCTGGCTGTGCTCCGCTGCCCTCCCTGGCGCTGAACTGTTCACAGTCGCAGAACCGAGCCATCGACCTTTTAATACAGCATCTGCCTTTGCTGACAGAGCTACCGAACCTATCCCGAAGGATGGAGGACCTGCTCAGCCTGTTAGAGCGGCGAATGCCCGAGCCCGCGCCAGCCGCGCCGGCCATGCCCCCCCCGCCAGCCGCGGGAGACGCGGCTCCGAGCCAGGAAGCAGCGCGGCCGCGGGAAAAGCCGGCAGCGGCAGCAGCTGCGGAGACACGGCCAGAGATGACGGCGCCAAGCACGGCCGGGGAGCGCGAAACAGCAGCGGAAGCGGCGACCGCGCCGAACGGGGCTGCTGTGCGAGAGACAAGCGCGGCGCTGGGCACGGCACTGGGCGCGGCACCGGGCGCGGCCATAGCCCCAGAGCAGGCGGCTGCAGCTTCAGTACCGGCTCGGTCGGGACTGGCCGAGACAGCCTCCCGTAAAGAAACTGCTGTAAAAACTGCCTCACAGCCAGCCGCAGTCTGTGCTGTCTGTTCTGCCTCTAGTGAACTTAGCCAAAGTGCCCCTCCTCCCCGCACATTTCTGTTCACTCCCAGCACCCCAAAGTTGCCTTTGCCTGGTGACTCACTGTCAGGCAGTGAGGCAGATGAGGTTCTGGCCCCAGGTCGTCAGGCGGCTGTGGCCGTGTGGCGAAGAAAAAGGCTGCGCCAGTCTCGCCCCTGGACCTTTCAGGACTGCACGGTAACAGTGCGTCCAACCCATTATAATCGCTTCTTAGAGTCTGTTAAGATGCAAGCATTGGAGGAGGGTGACTGGAGGTTATTAGAAACCCTTGGAATGCCAAGTAGATCTGAGGATTCTGGGGGTAACCGGGGAGCTGTTACACTCCATCCGCAGGCTGTTCCAGTAGTTCAGGATGGTAGTGGTTCCCCAAAAGAGATCCGAGCTTTATCATTGTATAAGGCTCTCCCAGATTCAGGGGAGCATGACAAGCATGAGGTAATTGCTTGGAAAGTTGCCCAGGACCTCCAATCCAAGGTGGCACAACATGGGCTAGGTTCTGCTGAGGTTATGCAGATAATAAGGGTGATAAATACAGATTTGCTTTCTCCATTTGATATCAGACACTTAGGTCAAATTCTATTTCAACCTGTACAATTTACAGTTTTTGAAAAAACCTGGAGAAAGCTGGCCAGCAAGACTGCATTAGCGAATATGCAGCTCCCTGCTGCTGATCCTAGACAGACAGCAGGAATGGATGCTTTGATGGGGACTGGTCCCTTCTCTGATCCCAGTCTACAGGATACCTTGTCCTCTAGCGTCCTGCAGCAAGCTCAACAGGTCGGCATGGCTGCCCTGTTGAAAACCATAGAGTTGTCAGCACCCAGAAAGCGATATACTGAAATAGTTCAAAGGAAATCAGAGTCATTCCTCTCTTTTGTAGAGAAAGTCGCTGCTTCTCTCGAGAAGCAGGTTGATGATGACGGGTTAAGGCAGATGTTGTTAAGGCAGTTAGTGAGAGATAACGCAAACAAGGAGTGCAGAAAAATCATAGATGCCTTACCAGGGGATCCTGAGGTAACAGACATGGTCGAAGCCTGCGCTAAGGTGGGATCTGGGAACCAGGGAAGGTCTGCTTTGGCTGCGTTCCTGCAGGCTGGTCACACATCTTCTGGTCGTGAACCAAAGCAACCAAAACAGGTGAAGAAACAGACGCGGCCTAAGCCGAGCCAAAAAGAGAACACACCGATCCCCCAGTGCAAGAGGTGTGGCAGGCCAGGGCATTGCTCGGGCTACTGTAGATCCCGGACTCATGCCGATGGTCGGCCATTGCGGGGAAACTTCCGCCGGGGTGCAAGGAAGGGGAATTGCTCTCCGATGCAGTCGCTCCCCCAGAGAGTGGCACAGGTACAGGCACAGGCCTACCCAGCCACCCTAGAGACAGCACCCAGGGATCAGACAGCACCCAGGGATCAGATGGTTTTGACATCCACACCGCAGCCGCAGTCGTCTTAGACTCTAGCGGTATTTATAAGGTTCCCTTGGACGCATATGGACCCTCAGCCCAGGGATCCAGTGTGATGCTGGTGGGAAAACCTGACGTTGCCCATCAAGGAATCTTAGTGCACTCAGGAGTTACTGATGCTGACTTTAAAGGTCAGATTTGTGCTATGGTCTCCACGCAAAAACCCTCTGTAACTATTCCTGAAAAGACCTGCCTTGCTAAATTAGTGCCTTTTAAGTGTTGTGTCCCCAGGATAGAGCAACAAACTCACGAAGATAACGGCAGTGGATCTACAGGACTTCCACAGGCCTTCTGGACTGCAGACATCTCTGACCAAAGGCCACAGATGACATGTACCCTGATCCTGCCGAACGCCCGTCCACCCCGGACTCAGCTTCGAGGTTTGATTGATACGGGTGCTGATGTAACTATCATCTCCTTCTCTGCGTGGCCTCCCTCATGGCCTTTAGCCCCAGTGGGATCGGCCATCGCAGGATTAGGAGGAACCACACAGAGCTATTTAAGAGAATGGCTTGTGGTGGTGAAGGATTCAGAGGGGCACACAGCTACAATTAGGCCTTATGTTGCTACCACTCCCCTTAACCTTTGGGGGTGGGATGTGTTGACAGCTTGGGGCGTACAGATTGGGACAAATTTTTAGCAGGGGTCACTGTGCGTAAGGGCGCACAGTATCCTACACTGCCTTTGCAGTGTTGATTAACACACCAATCCGAGTCAGGCTGTGCTCAGTTAGTTGAATTAAGGGCTGTTACCATGGCTTTTCAGCGATTCTCACAGGAACCTTTGAATTTGGTTACCGACTCTGCTTATGTAGCAGATATCACCCAACGCTTAGATTGTTCACTTCTGAAGGAGGTGAACAATGCGGCTCTGTTTTCGCTGTTGCAAACCTTGTGGTCTGCAATTCAGGCTCGAGTGCATCCATATTACATTCTGCACATTTGAAGCCACACCAATTTACCAGGGTTTCTAACAGAAGGCAATGCCAGGGCTGACATGCTGGCCAACCCTGCGTGGGTAGGGCCTCAGCCTGACAAAATTGCCCAAGCCAAGGCATCGCATGGTTTCTTCCATCAAAGTGCACATACCCTGCAGAAGCAGTTTCATTTAACACCAACCGAGGCGCGCGACATTGTCAGCGCTTGTGCTGACTGTCACGGACTCGCTGCGCCTTTGCCAGCGGGGGTAAACCCCAGAGGGCTGAAAGCCTTGCAGATTTGGCAAACGGATGTAACTCACATCCCAGAATTTGGTTGGCTGATATATGTGCATGTGTCTATTGACACTTTCTCCTCGGCTATGTGGGCTACTGCTCACACTGGAGAGAAGGGCTGTGATGTCATGGCCCATTGGAAACTGGCTTTCTCAGTCCTGGGTGTGCCAGCTTCGGTGAAAACCGATAATGGTCCTGCCTACGCCTTGGAGAAGACACGGCAGTTCTTGCACCTATGGGGTGTAGACCATACCTTTGGTATCCCACATTCTCCTACTGGCCAAGCCATTGTTGAACGCGCTCATGGTACCTTGGAGCATGCTTTGGACAAACAGAAAAGGGGAATGCATGGAGAAACCCCACAGAGCCGACTAGTAAAAGCTTTGTATACAATTAATCACCTTACAGTACCACAAAATTCAAATAATCCTGTTATTCTGAATCATTTTCTCTCATTGCAGTCTGCAGGCGAGAGACAACTGCCCCAGGCAAAAGTCTGGGTACGGAATTTACTCACTAACCAGTGGGAAGGCCCGCATGAGCTTATCGTTTGGGGTCGTGGGTGTGCTTGCGTTTCCACAGATACTGGGGTACGGTGGCTACCTTCAAAATGTGTTCGCCCTGACCTATAGCACCAGAGGCAGAACAGGCAACCTCCAAATGATGACCAGAATGCCAACCATGCAAATAGCGACCAGAATGTAGATCAGCAGCCTAATGACTCTTCTGATGATGACCAGGATGTCAACCATCAGGCAGATGGTCCTTCCACAAGCAGGGACTGAACTTTAAATTTCTTGTTATGGAGTCAGATAGTTAAAGCCTTAAGGACATATTTAGAATTAATAACTGATGTAGATTTCTATTTAGGATTAATAGTAGAGCTGTTATCTTATAAAACAAAAAGGGGGAATTGTAGGTACAAAAATGCTGTTAGTGAGGATCTTCTTGTTATTTTTCTAAGTCCGTGAGAGACTTTTCTCTCTCACAGAAGAGGTAGCAGGGAATATAAACAACCAAGCCACCTGCAACCTTGGAAAGTCTTGTTTATGGTATAGTAGAAAAATATTTTGACAATGGATGTTTTAGGATTTTAGCCAATCACTCCGAAGGGGTGGCTGGTCCTTTGTCCAATTAGACTATGAAGAAAAAAGTCTATAAAAGAGTTTGTAAAATAATTAAATAAATCAATCTTGCTGCACAATTCCTGCCTGCTGGATCTTTTCTCCTCCTCCTCCTCCCTATGGCTGCGGGACACGGTGATATACCATAGGAACCGGTAATATAGCAGTAATATAGCTCCACAATCCTAGAGTGGCATTAACTGGAATTTGGTTTTGGAGGACCTAAAAGTTTTTCACATATTCAGGACTTAAAGTGAAAAAGAAAAAAAAGTAATTTAAAAGCTGAGATAGAAGGTTCTCTTAACATCAGCTGGCCTTTTTCATGGCACACAAGGAATGACAGTAGGACTATGTTAAAGGCAAAATAATTAATCTAGCTTCCTTTAATATTCTCAAAGCACTAACAGGATCTTCAATGACCAATGACATTAAATGTTAGGGGAAATACATGTTTTAGAGCCTGTCTGAGCATAGAAGAATTGCTTTATTCACATCTCTGAGCATTGATGCAATCACAGCACTATTGTAGATTAATTACAAGATGAGAAGCAAATTGAATTATACCAGTGCAATTTCATTCAAATAATGCTCCACCAGGAATAACTGAGTTGGAGGAAAAGATTAAAAAAGCGTACCCAGGAAAACCTTTAGTGCCAGGAGAAAAACTGTGTGCAGGCCAAACCATCAGAACATGGGACTTATGAAGTCTCATCAGTGCTTATTTCACTTTTTGTTCCTTTTACAAAAATTAATGGAAGTAAATGCACATGAATGAAGATCTTTGTCCTAAAAGTCATCCTCATCTTTGAGAAAGTCATCTTCAGGTCTCACTGCTATATGAAGATACTATTAAAGGAGGATAATTATTTTCAATAAGTGGTTATTATTTCATATACTGTCCGTATCAGGACTGTTATAAGACTGTGCCTGCCTACCATCTCTCAGTTTTTGGCAGCTTCGGTGCTGAAGCACATCCTTTGAGTCTGCTGATCTCCCCAGGGACAAGGTAGCACAGCTAAATACACAAATAATGAGGGACACTGAAACAGTGGCACCGAGCTTTCTGAGACTGATGTAGGGATAACTAAAAAGTGACTGGTATCTGATAAGTAATGGGAGAGCAAACTCAGGTACACCCTATGGTTTGCTGCAATATATGGAGCCAGGAACCTCACACACAGACACAGATCTTTCAGAGATCCTCAGGGAGCCTTTGTGCAGAGGAAGAAACGTGGGAGTGCATGTGCCACAGCCCAGAGGTGTGCACAGGGCTCAGCAGGGTGCAAAGCCCTGCAGCCAAATGCTGGCAAAGGTATTGAGCCTCTGTGTTCTGAGAATTCCAGATACCTGCCCATGCCTCATTTTTGTTTCTCCCTCCCCCCAAAAAGGGGAGGAAAGGAATATGGCACTTTGTCTAGAGGGTATTGAATGATGCTCTGGCAGGAAAGACCACTTAAAAAGAAAAGAAAAGGAAAACACCTGTCAAATCTCTTACACTGATTAGTTCTCAAAGTCTCACAGGGCAGAAGAAAAAAGGTTTGAGAAGTCTGAATTGGTCAACATCTAATTTAGAAAGGGGAGCTGGAAAAACTGATGGAATTATGGGTGGAATGAATAGCAGAAAAGAGAAAATAGACTACAACAAGCAATCAGTGAGCTAGCAGTTAGAAAAGCACATTATACTACTTTCATCACAGTGATCTGAGGAGGGACTGACCATGGAAGTGCTGGAATGATCAGAAGGGGGTACAGACCCTCCACAAACAAAGTAAATGAGAAAGAAAACACACAATTATTTTTCTCCTGAGCACCTGTAGAAAACAAAGTAAAACAGAACAGCAGGGAAAAAATAAAAGATATGCAGCATTGCCTGCGAAAGCTGTGATGACCTCAGACTGTGCCTAGCCTCAGAGAGCACCTGCTGTGTGAATTGCTTGGGCTTTTATTAAAATTTCAATTAATGTAAACAGTTGCAATAATGGAAGAAAAACTGAAAAATGGTTATATACAGCCAAGGCACAGTCCAATAATCCTGTTTACTTTCTCAAGCAAAAGCCTAGTGAAAACAATAGAGTCTACCTGGACAGGGAGGGCTGAGGGTGTAGCAAAGTGAGACAGGACATGCAGGTGGTCAGTCTCTTCATTTGGAGCACACAGGCTCCAAACCCATGTACAGTCCAAAACCACACATGTGACCAAAAAGCCACCTCTGCCTCTGAGGCAATTTGCTGCTGAAGTACAGCTGAACACAGCTGTGGGCCCTATGCTCTCACAGTATCTCGCTGCCACAAGTATTCGGTGCATTTTGGCACCAGCTACAGATGCCCCAAACTGCAGCAAGGGCCCAACCTCTTCTGGCAGGTCTTAAACAGAAGAGACAGGCAACGCCTCTCTACATTCATTCATGGGCCTGAATTTCTCACCTTCTCCAGAGATATTCAGCTGAGAAAGATCTTCCTGCAATAACCGCTTCCTTTATGGTCTTCTGCAAATGGAGCTTTGAACAGGGCGTCAAAGGAGACATGAATGTCACAGAGGAAACTATGTCACAGGCTAAAGAACTTGGGATTAAAACCCCTCCAAACCCTATAGGTCCAAGAAAAACATAAGCTCCTCTTTGCCATCTTCACAAAACACATGCAAACAAATAATTTGAAACCTAACCTAACTTTACTCAGGACATGAGCACAGGAGGACACAACCCATCTAACCAACTAGACACATCAGACATCTGCCATATTGTGTTGTCCAGCAGTAGAAGGTGATCGAAAAAAAATTCTGTGACAATTTCAAGCAATCCATAACATGTTTGGGGGGTTTTGTTAGTTTGTTTTTTCCAAAAATATAACTATTAGTTGTTGGTTGCAAAGCCTAGTTTTCAAAAAAAAAAAGATAACTTTATCTTTCCAATTCATCATCTAAACAAATTAATTCAAGGCAGGGAAGTAATTAAAATGCAAAATTAAAACAGAAACAATATTATTTGTGTTCACAGCCCCCAATGTGGTTAGGAGTTAAGTTCACATGGGTTTATGTTGGCATGATCAAAGGGAAAAAAAAAATAATTAAAGTGTGTATCATCATAAATCATAAAGCTCACACAACTGGGGACAGCATTGCTCAATTTATGTGTTGCCCCAAATAAAATATTCGATAGAAAACATGATCAGAAATCAGCCATGCCATAAAAGTGCAAGACAAGCATTATTTTTACATCTCACTATGGCTTCTGCCCCAATTCATTAGGTTCTTTAATTAAAAAAAAAAAACAAAAAACCAGTTTCAGTATCTTTCATAACTTCATAAATGAATTTGGAGCTTAAACTCATTTTGTTGCTTTAGAGGCCAAACTGGCTCATGAAGCTGTCTCCCCAGTACCTCCACTGGTGATCCTGCAGGCAGGTTTTGGAGAAAATCAGGATGAATTTCACACTGCTTGGCACTGGCAGCCTTTCCAGAGCCCAGGAAGACAGGACAGCTTCCTTAGGGCCTGTGGGAGGCAGCCTTGCTGCAGACCACGTGTGGTGCTTATTGCTTCAGAGGGTTCCCAGCACAGGAAAGAAAAGATCATCACTGTTTTCCCCCACATCCAGGCACATACTGAGGAGAAGAGAAGAAAAGAAAGCCTAAGAAGGAGCCCAAACCAACTGGATTATCATGTGCTTTCTATGATATCTGTATTTTTACTCTTTAATCCCTGTATGCGTTGCAAATTTGCAATGCGTGTGTTAAAACTTAGACCTTAAGAGAAGTCACTTGGATCAGTGTCACCCCATCTCTCTTTCACAACTGAACACACTTCAATTAAGAAGACAATTTGACATTCAAAAACTTTCACTGGGATTTATGTGCACAAAATTAATCTTATTGATGGTTCCATGTGGGCTCCTTTGTAACTTCCTTTGGTTAATTAGGGACACTCTTTTATAAAATTAGCCGGTTTTTACATGGCTTAATGCTAGCTCTTCCAACACTCCAGGGTAATATATTTCTTCACCACTCCTTCTAAGTCAGCAATATTGGGAGAAGAAAGAAGAATATTAAGAAAATCCTAGGGCAACAATGCTACAAAATACTCTGAGTGCTATCCTGTAGATGAATTTAAGTATTCTATAAATACGCATATGCATGCTTCTGCAATGACTGACCAAAACCATTAAGGATATAATTTTGTGTCTGAACTTTTCCCAAGATTAACCTTAAGTGGTTGAGCAGTACATATAAATGTCAGCTGAGCCTAATTCTGAAGGCTTTGTTGCATTTTTACATCCAGGATATTGGCTTGCCAATCATACATTCTAGTTGGATTGTAAATGTGCTTCACCTAGCCTGATGTTATCCAAAGAGAGCTGTGAGTAAATTGGAAAAGGGATTTATTTTTTACCTGTCTGAGAAATCTTGTTTAAGCTGTAACTTTCCTGCATGCATGGAATTTACCTGCTATGGTAATTATTGCTGTACCTAAAATACAATGAGACAGAAACAGTTCAAAGAAAGTCAGAACTGGTGCAGGTGAAACCATCCTCTTAAACTCGATAAACCTTAAAAGGATGATCCAAAGCTGTCTATTAACAAATAACTTCTGCAGCAGTTCTGAGCTGTGCTGTGAAAGGCAAATGCTGCTGTGTATTTTGGACATGGATTATGCTAAGAAAGCATTCAGTCTAATCCTTCTGTTGCTTTTATGTCAAATATACTACTGTTAGCTCAAACTTACTGCAATTTCCTTTTGCTGAATGTCAAAAACCTCCCAAGAGTTAAATCCATACAGAAACACTTAGCTCCAAGTGGCTTAAGGGCACAGCATGAGCCCTGCACACATAACATTGCACAACAAAGATCACAGAGTACTCCCTATGAGGAAGAAGCCCAAGAATCTCTGTCCCTGGCTTTTCACAGCTGTTAAACTAAAAAACTCACAGGTTTGGGGGTTCCAAACCTAGAGAACTGTAGAAAAGTTTTGTATTTCTTCAAAATAGAGGTCTTAATTCACACTATATGACAAAAATCAACATGTCAAAATTTTTTTTTTCTATTTCAAAGTTATTTGTTTCTATTCAAGAATGTCTTCTGGTTTTCCAACAGCTGTGATATATAATCATAAAAAACAGAGTTCGTTGCATCACAGATGAAATTAAGAGAAATACCATGATAAATACTTTGAAAATAAAGAATGTTTTTCTTATTTCCTCTGACAGCTGAAAATGAAATTCCAGAAGACAACATACCTGAAATTAATGTGTGAGAACACATTGTTTTACAAGGGACAGACATGCCTGTAAACCTCATTTCTCCTAGATAGCTTCAGCTTCTAGACATAGCTAGACTTCCTACAGAACTTAAGTTCATGTCCCAGTCCATAGTTACGTTGAACCTTTTGGAGATTAGACTATATCCATGCAAACAGTATCTGCTACCATAAGAAACAAAGAATAAAGTGAACAGCTTAGAAAGGTTCCCAGGGAAGCAAATATTTAAATGGGGAAACAAAATAGGTTTAATGAGCAAAAATTTAAAAAGATGTTGCAACACTAAACGTTTTGTCTCAGGGAACAGCCTGGTACAGCTGGTGGGGGAGTGCAAGGAGTGTTTCTCTCTTACCTGGCTTCCTAGCTACAGAGTTCCTTCCTCTGATGCAGCTGTTGGTGCCACTTGTAGAAAGAATTGAACAGAAACCTGTGTGTATTAGTGTATTCCAAAGCAAGCCAGACGCCTAAATGCTTTGCCAAATGTCTCTCCGAGGACCACCTTGTACTTACTGACAACAGACACTGAGCTACAGATGTAGAACCTCAAGTGAAGGGAAGCACTTGTTGGTGTTGGGCCAGTTCTCACTGGATGAGGCTGAATGAAAATAAGAACAAGATTTACTTATTTACTTTATTTGTTTTACTGCACCTGTGGTTTTGTTGGAGACCTAAAAACAGTACAGCCAGGTTTTGCATTCTATGGGAATGCTTTATTGAACTAATTAATCATTAGCCGCTTCTCTTAACAGTTTGAAGAGTTCTGTCATACTCACTGTGACTCATAATTTGCATATAAACATTTCACATCTTGAAACTTCACTGCTCTTCCTCTGCAGCTCACTTCACAGACTCTTGGCTAGAAAACAGATGAATTTACCAATGATTGGGACAGACAGCAAGGACAATGATGATGAATCCAGGAAAAACTCCAGAATGGCAGCAACAAGTAAAAGGACAGTGGATGTTATATATTTTGATAATTCTTGACTCTTGCTTGGCAGTGGGATTGCTTTGAGCATCTTTTGTGCTTTTATAGGAACAGCTAGAGATCAAGCACCATACACCTTTTCTGCAGAATTGTTGCTGATTTCTTACTGATGATTAGTCTGATGTTTCACGTGCAGCACAACCGGGAAAGAGAACTTTGGTTTTCCAAAGAACTCCTCTGCAGTTTTAATCCGTTCCCATTGCCTCTGAAGTGAACCAGGAGTATTGTATTTCCTGCTTTCATCTCACTAGACTGCTTATTTATAGTGGTTCATCTGCACCAGCAGCTGAATAATGTATCAGTTCTCTGAACCTCCATGTCATTGCCATGAAAGCTTTTCATTATGACAAAGCTTATCAAAATTACATACCTAACCAGTCAGATGAAGTATGGCATAAAACTTTGTTCTTGGTTTCTTTTCTGCTTTTTAAGATGTTTTCTTCAGTATTTTCTGCATCACCTTCAAACTGAAGCAGCTGGCTGAAAGGAACAGAATCCAAAGTGATATAAAGTGCTAATAGGCATTGTTCTTTGTTCATTGTTACACATATTGCCTGCTTCTTTCCTCTTCTTCTTCTCGATCTGATTGACACTGGGGAAAGCATTACAAAAACTTGGTATTGTAGTCTCTTCTCCCATGCCTCAATTGCCTTTACATACCTAAATAATGTGCCTGAACATTTTGCATTGCTTTTAAAGTCCAGATTCATAAATAGATGCAAAAAGAAAAAGGGAAATAAAGCTACAACTATTTAGAGAGACCCCTGTAACAGATGAAAATGTGAGTTCAGCAAGAAATGTAGAACAAAGACTGCAGTCTCTCAGAGTATTAATGTTGTGGAGGCAGAACTACTTCAGAATTGTGTTTGCATCCCTGTTATTCCTGATTTTTATTTACTAAATTAAAAAGGTGATTTGTGGTTTTGGATATAATATGGCATCATGGATACATGTGTAATTTGTGTACAATAAGGCATCATGGCCCAGCTGCTCAGAAAGAAATGAGGATGAGGAAATCCTTGGTTAGCATTTATAGTCCTTTCCCAGCAGATAAAACTTTGGGCAAGTCAAGTAGTGTCAGAATGTTGAATTGGCTCCACTTAATTAGATGTGTGTTCAGCTAATGTTTTGTTTGATTTTCTGTGACATTAAGGTCTCAGGTGAAATCTGAGGTGCCCAAACTTGGAGTCTAGCCAGGACAAACAGCACTGTAGTCACTAGCAAGAGCCAGGCCCGCATCCAGAGGGTGGTACATACCATAGAGAAGTGGACCTGTCTCCTTAGACTGCTTCTCTCCACCTAATGATTGCAGAAGAAATCTAGCATGACTCAATTCCTGACACAGAGACCTCAGCTGAATTGCTGATGGTAGGTAGGGTGAACAGGAGTGTAAATGTCACTACCTCTGAAGTCCCAATCTCAGAGGGACTCAGCTTTCATTTAACAGGAGTGGGAAAATCTTTTTAGAAGAGCTAAGCACTATACAAAAAGTAAAAACCTGGCCAGTACACCACTATAAGTACAGGAAATCTATCCAATTGCGTCTGTCCCAAATACTATTCAATCCTTCTTTGACAAATCCAGATGCAGAAAATTAAATCTGTCTCTCAGGAAGCCAATAGAAGTGTTGCAATTATCTTCAATTAATTCAGAATTTCATTTAAGAAACCAAGATATGAGATGAAAACCAAGGTATAATAAATAGGTTTTGAAAAGCACTTTCAATAAAGAGGCAGTGTTGGACAGGGCTTTAAGCAACCTCGTCTAGTGGAAGGTGTCCCTGCCCATGGTAGGGGGGTTGGAACTGGATGATCTTTGAGATTCCTTCCAACCAAACCCTTTTGTGCTTCTGTGCTTGGAAGGGTGGTCCAAGCAGAGAACACATATATTAAAAGAGGCACTGAGGTATGAAGCAGAAGACAGAATGATAAAATGAGATCATTTGTGAACAGATGAACACTGGCAGAAAAAAGAGGGTCAGGGGGTTGAAGTCAAGGGAGCACTCCAGGCTGACATTCAAATCAGAATCTGGCTTCTTATTCTGCCTTGGTTACCAGAAAAGAAGAAAAAATCAGGTTTCCATGACTTGATTCTCTCAATCTAGAATCAAGTCAAACTTCTTAATCCAAATTTGCAACACTTTTTATCCAGTAGAGAATGAACAATGCACAAACCTCTTGTTGAATAACAGATTGTGAGAAGGCAGGTCTGAGTCCATTGCTTCCATTATTACCTAATCTCTAGAAAACAGCTAAATAGCAAGACCAGTTTCTCTTAGGAAGCATATATCACATTGTGTGTTCTCATCTTCGAATCATGCAGGAAATAATGTGGGAGTACATTTTTATTGGTATCACTAGCAGATCCAGCTCGGGTTCCACAGGATTTTCCTAGAGCAGCATTTCAGTTCCATTAGCATTGATTAACCTGGTATTAACTCAGTATTTACCTGGCATTAAATGAGAATTCTCCCATGCTTCATTTAAAGATCACAGCATTTAAATTTTGAGTATGGCTGAACTCTTCTTGCCTTCTTAAACATTAGAAACCGTGTGTCATCTCTTGCTTTAGTGACAGTCAGCATTGCAAAGTCACTGCAGATTATATCAGTTACAAAGCTGGCCAAGGTTCAAGAGTAATTTAAAATTTCTAAGTTGTCATAGAGCAGGCAATAGTTGTGCAGATGAAAGCATTAGTACAAAAACCACCAGCAATAGGAGAAAAATAATTAACTTCACATGCTTATTCTGGATCTAAATAAGTGCACTTAATGGCTGGGAATGGTAAGAAGAGCTTCAAACTTCAAGGTGTTCTTCTTCTTCAAACAATCTCAGAAAAATAATTTAACTCTGCTTTTTTTTTTTTTTAATAAGGTTTTCTACCTTAAGGGACTGTTGTAAAATTAGTACCTTGACAGGCTTCTGGAAGATGGTAGCAGATTACCAGTAATTGTTATCACAGAGCCTTATTGTGGATATATTCAGAATTATCATACAGCTTCAATTTTAATTTAAAAATTCCAGAAGGAAAGGCTATACCATATTGCTACAAAAGGCTAATCTGGTTTTTTTCAACTGAACGAAATCTGTGTTAGGCTGGTATCATGACATTAGAGTCAGGCCCAATGCTTTAAAGGGAGAAGCTTTTTAAATACCATGATTAAAGCACATTGGGGTTTTTATGGTGAATTTCATTCCCTGCACATGTTTCGAGCCACACCTGAGCTCCTTGAGCCCTTCCTTTTTGTGTGGAATTAGCCCCTTCCTTTCTGTATAAAGCAGTAGCACTGTAGTATGAAATTTCCTCTCATGGTATTTTTGGTAGCCAGACACTGAACAGAGAGAATTGAGCACTGTTTTCATTTGCTTTATTATCTATGCTACACAGAGGCATAAAGTTAACCAAAGTACAACTGGTGGCACAGAATCCTCTGATATTTCAAGTGTTTTAAACTGTTAAGAAGGACCACTATTTGCAGCAAAGGCAAACCTCCATAAACAGTCTCAGCATCTGAGATGGTAGATTTAGAGCCAAATAGCAATTTTCAGCTTCTGAGCCCAGCTGCATGATAGCCAGTGGCATCTGGACTCCTTGTCATCCTGAGATTCAGGTGTATATTTGTGTCTCAGGGAAAGGGAACACCAGGCAATGGGACACTGCTAAGCTCAGCTTATTGAGTGAGCCAAGCAAGGGATGAGCTTTGGCTGAAAAAGCTTTTCACTCATGCACACACAAAGCAAGACCCACCCCAGTTACCACCTAATCAGGCTGGCTCAGGCTTTCCTGGAGGCAGCACGACACCCCAGTGCATCCAGACCCAGGGTCGGGCTCTGTTCAGTGGCTCAGAACTGACAGTTTCACTCTGTGTCCTCCTCCTTCTCATCCATTCCTCATCCAGTGGTGGATGTCTGCATAGCAATGCTTCCCTTGACCTCACTTGAGGGTTTTATAGCTGCTATTTGGCACAGGCTGCCAGTCAGTACCCAGCAATATCCCTGTCCATCTTCCCAGCAGTTTCAAATAATGCTCTTGTATAACATGTTGATCCATGGCCCATGCCAAAGCTCAATACACTCTGTTCCTGTTTGCACTTTCTTGTCAACTATTACTCACTAAACTCAACTGTGAATCAAAGCATGGTCACGAAGGCAGAGTGACAACCAGCTTTGCCCCTTTTTCCTCTTGATCTTCCCTTTAACAGTCCCTCTGCTGAATCATTCACGGAAGCAAACCAGAAAATCCGAACAAAGATGTTCCTTCAACATGCTCCAGACACATTTTAATTTTTCTTGTTCAGATACACCTTACACATCCAGACCTAGAATGCCTGTGGGAACTGTCAAAAAGTAGCTGATCCACCTGTTCCTAAAGCAAGCTCCTGTGTGAACCCCACCAGACAAGGCCTCAAGAAAGTTTTCTAATTTGTCTCTGCTTTGAGTGCGGATTGGGCCAGATGTGCTCCAGAGATCTTTTCCATTTTATAAGGTCCTTTCCAAACTGTTTTCTGTGATTCTCTGACATGATCTCCCTTCTACACAAGTTGTTTGCTGTTGACTTTGCTGCTTACATCCTTTCAATAATGAAACCCTGAAGCAGGCCTGAGGCAATTTGCATGTACCAGGAAGACAGAAAAATCCACAGCTGGAACAGTCATCAGGAGAGTTTTCAACATCTCTTCAAAGTACAGGGTAGAAGCAAGCTTTTGGAAAATATGTTTTCAGGGTACCTATTCATTGTAATAATTGAATGTGTCACTGATAATGAATTACTGTTCTTGCTACTGGCCTAACAACCCTTTTTATCTTTGGGGTTGCATTCAGAAAGAAACTGTAACTTGTTGATTCAATGCTGCAACATACTGAAAATAAAAGCTGTGTTGATGTAATGCAAAAACAATCTATTCATCATCTTGACACCCAACAAATAACTTTTCCTCTTTAATCTGGAAACTATGGCTGTTCCATGTGTTGCTAAATCAAGCTGTTGCTATTCTACCGATGGTCCTTATTGTTTG
Organism: Coloeus monedula; assembly: GCF_965178545.1. NCBI lineage: Eukaryota > Metazoa > Chordata > Aves > Passeriformes > Corvidae > Coloeus > Coloeus monedula. The sequence goes on along the minus strand of NC_138782.1, from coordinate 27,607,027 downwards.
GCTTTAGGTTTTGGAGTTTTTTCTTTTCCACTGGTACATATTTCCATCTTTCTCCTTCCATATGCTATTGTAACATGTCCTTTACAAGGGAAAAGGAGCCAGATGAGCTACTTACAGCTTATAGCTCACACATTTGTTTTTGTCTACAGTTCTCATGAACTGTACAAGACAGTTCAAAAAAAGTGCTCTCCCCAAGAACCAGCACGACCTAAAGAGACTGTCAAGTCAGAGCTGGAAATCCTGCTGGGATAAGAAACCAGCAGTTAAAGATATCAACAGACTGCCTTTCATCTGACTGCTGGCCCTCCTCATCAATATCAGTGAGATGTTACATTGATTGAAGCACTTAACAATTTTCCCTTCACGCAAACCATCCATGTGCAGATTTTCTGTTAACTACTAATTTACTGCTTTTTTGAAATACGAGAAAAATTGCCTCTAGAAACATAAATCAGACCAGAGATTACCTACTAAATACTTGCCATATCATCTCACTAAGCATTCACCATTTATACTTACTGCAGCTGTGCAGCTTCCATGGGATCTAATTCACACACCTTACTCAGCAAACCCCAGATGTTTTCCATGGGATGTTCAGCTTGGTGACCTGAGCCACAGCACCTTTCCGTCTCTCATTACCAGGTTACCTTCACCTATGGAAGAAAGGACCAAGGCAAATGTCCAGCATACTCATCTGAACCTGGAGTTCATGTTCACAACTCCAATTCAAGTGTTATATCCTTTTTACCAATAAATACAATTTCCAAGTCCATTCCCTGGAGCAGCCACAGGCTAGTTACCATTAAAAAAACAAATATTTGCCATGAGTTGCCAATGCAGCAGTGCGAGAAGATGAACATCACCAAAGATATTCAATTGGCTCCTAATTAGAAATGTGATTTAATGCTTTACCACTCTTTTTTGCTTCCTTTTTAAAACATCCATATGTTTGACATTTTATTCATAGGAATATGAACAAAAATGAACAGAAATGAATTCTGGGTCCACGGCTGACATACATAAGGAGATACAATCTTTTTGTTTCAAGTCTAAGGCATTTTTAAATCTTCATTTGTCAAGTCAAACCCAGTAATATACATTCATAATATAACCTGCTAGACAGCTTCATTTTTAATAATGACTACTAAGTATCTGACTAAAGGAGCTGATAGAAAAGAAAGGACTTTTCCCAGAAAAATGACATAAAAATTTAAAAAAAAAAAGAAAAAGTGCTATCAGCATTTTTACAAAGAAATATTTCTGTTCCTCACCACCATATCCACACACTCTCCCTTCCCCCAAAGGAAACCTAACTGCAAGAATTATTTCAGAAGAAAACAAAATATTTCGCTTCAGAAACATTGCCAAATGGGAGATCCAGAGGAAGTCTCCTTCTAATATTTCTTATTACTAATCTCCCTGGCAGATTTATCTTTTAAGTTGCACATTTTGTCACTGTTGCAACATAATCTTTTGCATCATGGAGAAGCCAGGCATATTATGGAATTCTCTGGTCAGAACACATCAAAAACAATTCAATCGAGCTTGAAATCTCAGTCTTACCATCTAAGAAAAGACAACCGTGGTTCCCATGATGCACTGTAGCAGAATCTTTTAATTAAATGACTCATTATCAGCCAAATATTGACCTATTCAACCATTTCTATTTTTGAAGGAAAATAACAAACCCAAGTGAGATATCTGTGAAAACAATTTTTGTAAAAACCCAGTATTTCTTCTACAAAATAGTATTATTGTCTATAAAAGAAATATGCTCCAAATATTCAGAGCAAACAGAGGTAAAAACAAATAGCTACGTTGGTCAGGGAGATTATTTATGTGTTTAACTTTGCCTGTGAGGTCCTTAAGTATTTCTGTTTCTCTTGTCAAGGCTGGATTTCATGGCAGCATATTGCCCTGGCAGCACAGTGGCAGAGAAAAGCTGTGCTACAGCATCCTCTGACCCTGTGCAGGCAGAGTGAGTGACACAAAGGCTGACCATGAAGGTAAATATTGCTTAGAAGCCTTTGAAATACAGAAGCCAGATAAAGCAGGGAACTCTATGAGATAGAGGTTACCTTCTTGAGAAAGATCTTTTAGTCTCACACTCCTGCATGCAATTTCATTGATTTCTGTGGGATTAACTGCATACATCTGGGTTGCAAGAACCTCTGGCAGACAACTTATGAGTTGAAAAAAAAAACAAAATAGCTGCCTGAACTGCAGTTTTGCATTCAAGGCAAGTTATGTCTCTGCTTGCCATCTGCCATAATTATTATTGTTTTTTCTGAATGTTCATTTCATTTGAAATGTGTTTGAACAACATTGTTCTTAATAGTTATAAAATGGTCCTTATAATGGGTTTACCACATTATTGATTCAAAGCTTTTTCATAAGAGCCACAGAAAACAGCACATTCTATAAATAATTAATTTTGCAGAGGATTAGGGGGAAAAAAGTAACTACAAAAAATGTTTTTTCTTGCTTCTTTTATGTGACCCACCTCATTTCTCTTAACTGTATTGTCCATAGTTGATTCAAAACTATGAAACTCCTATACAGGAAAAAAATATCTGCGTAGTGTCAATTCTCGTATCTTGAGTACTACAATGAGTGAATTTTTGATGCCCAAGTTCCCAGAGTTCTGGGATTATATCAAAAATTTAACAATCTTTCTGAGATAAATGGAGAGAGTGGGAGGCTTGAGAATAAGCCTTGTGTATTTCCTAATGTTTCAGAGAGCTGAATGCTTTTTGAAAAAGAATTAATGATTTTTACTGACCCTGGAGGGCTTTTTATCTGACAGGTTTTTATTACAGGAGTTTGATTGGCAGTTCTTCATACAAAAGCAGTCAGCTATTTGATAAGGTGCAGGGTGGGTCTCTAATGCAGTTCAGAGCCCAGCTCTCATGGCATTATGTCCTGGAAAGGCACTTTGTCCATTCTAGACAAAGGAATGAAATTCTTTGCATTACAGAACATTCTGCTGAAGCAACAGCCTCTCCTTGACTGCTTTGTAATGGACTTTGGAGAGTGATTTGTCATGGGCCAGGACGCAGGGCAGGCATAAAGTGCTGCCCACTTCCATTAGCAGCCCACGGGGTCTACGAGAACCACCTCAGGCAGGAGCAGGCAGGACAAAACTCAAGTGATGGAAAGTGCATCAGCTTTAGGAAGCAGGAGGCCAGGAAGGGCTGCCCGAGTCATTGAAAACCCCGCTGCAAATCATGTCTACCTGCAGTACACCCAGAAATCATCCATCACCAGCTGTGGAGGGTTTGCTCCGTGCTGGCTCCCGGTGTCTCCCTGAGCAGTGTCATAACCCGCAGCTGCAGGCCCCTCAGCAGCCATCCCAAGTGACCCACCTGAGGCACATCCTCTGCTGGCCTCCAGAGCAGCTCCCCTGGGGGGTGCTCAGGGCTCCCTGCTCTCACAGCTACTCCCAGCTGGAAGCCAGGGGCTGACAGAGTGCTGAGTCCACGTTTCCTGCTGCCTTCCCTTTCCATTTAGGTGAACTGGCACACCCAACACATTCCAGTGGACACAGCCTGGACCCAGGTTATCAGCTCTGGATGCCTCAGCAGATGAAGAGTTCAGCAAGGCCCAGCTCTAACCAAACCCTGCATTTCTTCCAGCAACAGATGCTTTCAGTTTCTCCGTGATCAATACTTTTAGACTGCACACCTGAAGCCATGGTTGGTTATTTCAGGATACAGGAACTGATTTGCATAAATATCTGGAGATCATAAAAATACTGAATGATTTGGGTTGGAAGGGCCCTTAAAGATCATCTAATTCCAGACCCCCTCCCCCCCCCCCTTTCTTGGGATGGACACCTTCCTCTAGACCAGGTTGCTCAAGGCTCCATCCAGCCTGGCCTTGAACGCTGCCAGGGCTTCTGAAAATCAACAGCATTTCACCAATAAAGCAGCTGTAACTATATCTCAAAATAAAATAAACTTCAAGTGGAAGGGAGCTTAATTCTACTTTTATATATATGACTTTGAATACTTTAAAATTAAAGAGATAATTTAGGTTGAAAAGAACCTCAGACAAAAATATAACTATCTGATCAAGGATTTGAATTTTGGTTTGCAACTGCAATGAATATTTTTAAAAAGCTTTATTTTTCCTAGTTTGTGTCTTTATAATTTTTGTTTACTTGAAATAAGGTAGGAGACAGATACATATAAGCTTACAAAAAGTAATGCACCATTTTGGGACAGTAGCCTGTGTGTTCAGGCCAGCACTTTGTTAGGACAAGCCATTCCTTTCTTGGCAAATAAACTCTGTTGAAAAAAAGCTGTCCTTAAGTAAGGCTCCTGTAATTTAGCAAAGAGATAATGCTATGTTATCCAATTAAATATGGTCTCCCTCACATTGTCAACAAACATGGCAAGCACAAGGCATTAATTTTCAAAGGGGAGATAGTCCAACTGTGACAGAACCATTCCCTTCACTGTCACTACGTGAAATAATTGATTTGGACACATACAAACACGTGGTATGGGGGGAGAAGATCTCCAGCACAGAAGAGAGAAAGTCTTTGCCTCAGAGTAACAGCTGTTCTCAGGCATCTACCTTACTGGTGGAAAACTCTTCCCAGTGGTTAAAATGGAAACACTTATTGGTACTTGCTAATAATAGACCTTACCAGCTTGGCTTCAAATATTTTAACTTCAAAGTAATTAATGAATATTGGTTTAAACTGTTTCTTAAAAGTGCTTAACAACTTTACTGTAGCAAATAACAGAGAAACAAGGAATTTCTTACGCTAGTACAAAGATATTCACATAATCGTTACCTAATAAAAATTCTGCAACCTTATGTGAGGATTGTTGTTCTTATGCATTTAACACTACCATGGGTCTTTAAAGAATGTTTAAAAAAGCAATTTTTTCAAAAAACTTTGCCTCAAGGACCTTATAGTCTTAATCAACCAATTTAATTATATTCCTTTTATGTCTAAAGATGGGGATTAGAAATTCAAGTATGAGAATCTAAGTATATGAGATTAGGTGCTGCCATCCACTTTGAGATGGGTGGCATTTTCATGGACTAAGCTTATGACCAGATAAGATCACTGGATTAAAAATTTAGAAATGCATAAAATTTGAGGGAATTATTTAATTTAATATTTTTCTCTCATTAGTTTTTTGCCTGCTTTTATGTTTTGAGGCAAATTAGCAGTAAGATATTATGAGATTCTGCATATTATGACAAGTACATTTCTACAGAACTTCTTGAGATCAAGCTTGTAATCTCCTAAAAAAAAAATATGTACCATAAAAATATCTAAAGCTATACTTTTACCAACAAAATCTTAGTGTTTGGTGCAAGTTACTTGCATTAAAAACATTTTTTAGTTTGAATTTTAAAACAAGATTTTTGCCATTTTCCAGCACTTCAGACAACTCCTTTTTTTCCTCCCTCTAACTGGGTTTGGTTTTGGAAGCTGATTCTTTCATATTTGTGGTAAAGAAGTCTTCTGAAATCAAGGAATAATGGAGATTGGTTTCACATAACTGGGAAAATGGCTGAATACCTCTAGGAGAGCTTAGCTACATCCCTACTCCTTCCTTACAATTTTTCCATGCAAGGAGGTGGAAGTGGAGAAGGAGATGCCAAGCATCGTGACAACCACCATGTGTTGCACCCTTGAAGTTGCACTGTTTGTCCTTACATATCTGAAACAAAGTTTCTTGCTGAAGGTGATTTCCAGAGTGCCTACTAATTAATTAATTTCTGTACTGCCTCAGGTGCTGACAAGGAAACAGTTTTTTAAGGGTTTTTTTCTGATTTGGGTTGTACATAGACTATTAACATCTTTGTTTCTTTCTTCTCAGACTTTTGTTGTAGTATTTTCTAAAAAATTAAATAAAGTCCAAATTTAATTTTAAAATAGCAATCCAAATCACTTGCAGCAAATTCAGTGGCAGTGACAAATGTAGCACACAGTCCTGAGCATAATTATCCAACTTTGTATACTTACCCTAACAGGTTTTTTTGCTACTGAGATGTCATTGAAAAATGTCCCTTTAAACATTGCATTTAATGTATTATATAATAAATTTATTACTCTTCTATAATTTTATTTCATTTATACCCTCTACTTCTAAACAACAGTAGAGTAAGGATACTTTTGGGGGGTGGTGGGGGAGCTATATATCAATTTGTCCAATATCTTTTACTACAAAATTTCTTGATCAGTTTGGGATTCGTGTGACCTAAAAGTTAATTCCTGGAAAATGCTGAAAGAAGTTCATGGAAGTTTTGCACTTTAATTCACTGTATGCCATGGTACTTACACATCAGTCAGGCTTATTATGGAACAGTCTGCAATACACCCAACCCAACTACTACATTAAAAACCCATTTGAAAGCAAGTGGAAGCAGATGCTGTTCTCCCTTTACGTGACACCATGTAAATTCCGTGACACCAGTACAATTCCACTGGAATTCAGAATATTCTGATGCAAAGGCACAGTCAAAATTCATGCAGAACTCTTGAGGGGCTGCCAAAGCCAGCTTCAGCTGGAAGGCACCGAGGCTCTGCCAGAGGCAGCTCCCTGGGACTGCACAGATGTGTCACCAGCAGATGGGATATGGGATGAGCTGCTTCAACAGCCCTGCTTGGGCAGTGTGAAATTTCCTGGCTGGGCTTCCCTCTGACAGCTGAGGCAGGAGAGTTGCTCCCTGGAACATATACCAGCATAGGCCAGAGTGCAGCTCCTCTCTTTTCTAGTCCTGTGAAAGTCCAAAGAAGCATAGGTACCCCAGCCACGAGGAACCCATTGTTCTGACCTAACAGCAGCACAGGTTATACACACAAAATTCATCACTACTCCAAACACACTGGTCCTGAAATATAAGAAGACATCTGTAAAAAATGAGAAATGTGTCTAAATTTCCCACACGCTCAAGACTAAGTTGTGATATTCTATAATGCAATCTTTGGTGATTGTCACATCAAGCTTTCTCTCCACAGCAAGTCTTCATCTTGTTCTTCCTAATAGAGCAGGGGAAACAGCATGCTCTATTCTCAGACGCTGTCTTGGTAAAATCCCTAACAATTTTTGTCATTACACACAGAAGTAATTTCAGGTGGCTGCTTTCCATTTGCTCAGAAATGTCATAAGCACTTGCCCCATGCCCTACCTGCCCTATCAATTCTAATATACTATATCAACAATCCTTAACTGTGGGCCTCTAAGGGACTTTTTCCAGGGTAAAATACACCAGTCATCTTGCACAGCCAGCCAGTGAGGGCTACAGAAGAGCAAAGTACTGTGGTACATCCCACAGCAAGGAAGCCAATGGCCAATATTTAGTACTTGATCTCATTGTGATGTGGGGTTTTTTTTACATTTTCCCCTGCAATCAAAGCAGTGTGTGCTGCAGAAGTCAGAACCCAAAAGGGAATGCCATTACCAGGTGAGAGCTAATGCTGCAATTACAGCAAGCCAAGACCTGGAAAAAGAATTTTCATTCTTCTTGATCACAGCTAATGACTGAGCAGCTACGGGCTGTCTAAAAGCTAATAAGGTTCTTAAAGAGTGAAGTGGACTAAACAGCTGAACTGGGACTGTTTAGCTTGGAGAAGAGAATGCTCAGGGCACATCTTACCAATGTATATATAAATACCTGAAGAGAGGGTTAAAGAACATGAAGAAGGGGTGCAAGGAAGTTGAAGACAGGCTCTTTCCAGTAGTGCCCAGTTAAGGACAGGAGGCCATGGGCACAGACAGGCACAGGAGTCTTCCTGTGAACCTTAGGAAACACTTTTGTAGCGTGAGGGTGACCAAGCAGGGACACAGGATGCCCAGAGGGGTTGCAGAGTCTCTCTTCTTGAAGATATTGAAAAACCATCTGGACAGGAGCAACTGGCTCCGCGTGGGCTTGCTTCAGGAGAGGACTCTAGATCAAGATGACCTCCAGAAGTCCCTTCCAACCACAACCTTTCTGTGATACTGTGATAAATGCTAATAAAAAATGCCAATAAAAAGCTCTAATACAAACCACAGCTATTTTACTGATTGGGATATTAACATTTTTGTCAGTTCAACTTCTGTTTGTTTGTCCTAATTGGGATTTCTGTCTTGTTCAGATATTAGATTACTCATGAAATCTGGGCAGATCCAGCACTTAGTGTCTTTGGTACAGTAGAGATATTGCCCTCTCTTCCCTAATACAGGAAATCCTGAAGAATTGTTACCTCTAAGGACAGGAGCAGTTCATCCAAGCTGTCCCTTGGAATTACACCAGAACACTCCATCTACTCTCTGGTTAGAACAGCAGCTGATCTGTGCTAACTCTGGACCTGGAAGCACTTCCCAGCTCTAAGAGTTCATTAATTCTCCTACCACTCTCCTGTGACATACCTGAGCATCAAAAAGAGGTAAACCAGAATCAACTGCAATAGGCATCCTACTAATCCTCATGCGGTCAGAAAAGAAATTAAAATTAAGATATTAATAAGCACACTTAGACCTAAAGAGAAGTCTTCACAAGTAGCTGGCAATCACTTCCTGTGAATACAGACATAATGCCCAAAGTTGTATTTTTATGCAAGGTGTAACCAGTCAATTACCACTTATTCCTCACATTATCCAGGAAGGTCACCAGTCTATCAGAGATGAAAATATTATTCATATTTGAACTTCATCAAAATTCTAATTTTGAAACTTTGCAAGACTGATGAAAATGAGGTTCTATTCCACCCATCACAAATGATTCACAAATTGTCATGAGATCGTGTTACATGGGCTCTCATATCCAGCTATTTCCTAGTCCTTGAATGTGTTTCTGCCATGCACTTTATGCTGTGATGACATTTTTAACAGTGTGCCCGTGCATTCTTCAACATGACTGGCATTGAAAGTGCCTGGTTTCTTTCTGCTCACCCAAGAAGATACATCACTTCAAGAAGCATGATTTTCACAACAGTAAGTGGACTCACTTAATTTTAAATTAAAATGGATTGCTAAAAAGAATTACTTTCAAGGAGCTGGAGATTCAATCCCTTTCCTAAAAATAAAGCTCCCCTCCCATCTAAAATAGAGTTCCCTAATTTCCTCTTCCATGAGCATGACACTTTAAAGTTTCAACCCATGACACTTTACATCACCTTGCACAGTGAGCACATCATGGCACAAAAGCTGCCAAGGGCCACATGCCTCCTTCAGGAGTTTAGAGTTAACTCTTGGCAAGTGAGACTCCTTGTTATGCTTTTGAGGTGTTTGTCCTAAAGACAAACCAGTAAAAGGGATCCAGAGAGATCCTAATGTTCCTTCCTTGGTTATGCACAGCATCTCAACTATTCATGATGAGAGATTTGGGGAAGATGTTTTACCCCTATTTCTCAGAAACCTCTCTTAACCTCTACTGGAATGTTCCTCAGTGGCTGTAGGAGCACCTACGATCCAGAAGGGAGCAGAGATTGCTACCTGCAGCTACAGAAGTTATTTTAAGTAACACTTGGCATTTCTTATGGTGACTGCTGAAAGCATTTCTTGAGTGGAGGACAAAGCCCTTTCCAGCTGGTATCACCACCTCTGAAAGCTCTGAACAGAAGAAAGCAGTTCAAGACACTCTGATTTCTGGATAACGTGAAAAATGAGGAGACACTCTTCAGAGGAGCTGTCTCGTCAAAAGGAGGGCTACGTGAGCAACTGCTCTAAGGTAAAAGCCCAAAGAGAACATTCACCCTTAGTAACACACTTAGAATGGCAGCTCCATATTCAAACTTACTGAGATAATGCTTCTGAAATACAAAATACAAGAAAATACAAATCTGAATATGATTCAAATACAAGGAAAATGCACTTGAATGATAATCTCTGGATTTTTAAAAAAACTTTTGGAGAAACATGAGGTCATGAAGAGTAAACACCTGGCTTAATTTTTTTTCCATACAGGAACTGAAAAAGTAGAGAGCTGGAATTTAATCCATTATAATTTTTTGCTTTTATGGCATGAGCAAACATGTTCCAGATTTTTAGCTACCCCTGTCAAAAGGAACCTAAGACACAAAGTTAAACAGCCTCATGTCTGCTATGGTCTGGAAATGATGGATGAAAAAAATCAAAACCCAGAAATGTGTCACCTACTTGCAATAATTCTGAAGGCAGGATATTTTATAATGGAGATACCTTTTTTTTTTTTTTATCATTTAAAAATGTACTTTGTTTTTTGATTCGATTAGCTACTTTAAGGTAACTTGCTAGAATAGAGGAGTACAATAAAATACAGCTCTAATAAAGCAAATAAACCCAGAGCAAAAGTTAAACCCAGAAGAAAACCTGCCATCCCTATAAGTATCTAACTAGAAACACAGATCGCAACCCAGATGGGAAAGTCAGTCAATGAATCCTTGGTCTGATCTTCAGCTGGTGAATAGGAAACAACATTGAAATAAGAAAAGATGTATTGATTTACAGCTGCTGAGAGTTAGCTGTGGATCTGACATGATAGACAAGTCTGATGGTGTAAAATGGAGTCAGAGTTCGGTGGTGACAAATCTACAGAGACAGGAGTTGTTTTAAGCAGCAAACCCCAGACTGATTGCACCTAGTCCATGACAAAGGATCTAGGGCTTGGATCATTTAAAACTGGACCAGGGCACTATCTATAACAACCACTTGTTCCTACCCTTTTTTAGCTACTCTTTTTTTTGTTTTTGTTTATAAAGGTATTCTTTTAAGGAGAAGTATTCTTAGTAGAATATAATGAGTATGGGTACATTACTGTGGGTTCTACAGAAACCCAATTCGCAGGTCATAGCCCAGAGTGAGTCATATAATCATAGAATATGCAGAGCTGGAAGTACTCCATCAGGATCATCAAATCCAACTCCTGGCCCTGCACAGCAGCATCCCCAAGGGTCACACCAAGTGAGTCCCTTCAGTCTGTTTGTCTTTGACAAGTGTATTATGGATACAAGGAGACATGTGTTCCTGTTCCCCACTGTAATCACTGGGAGTTTTGCCTTGATCAAGGGTTACGAGCTGGGGACAGTTTGGGGAAGACTCTCATACATGCATTAAATGACCATTCAAATTCCAAATACAAGCAGCCCAGAGCACATGACTGTGTGGGAGTGTTCTTGCACATCTTTCTCTGACAGGTGATTATTTCCAGTAACTCTCCTCTGTTTTTCACATCCAGACCAGAAACCATCCTTTGGCACAGTATTTGAGGGTTCCATTGAATTAATAGAAAAAAGGTCACATGAGGAAAATGTGACCTGGCACAAGGACAGTTTCTAGTTCCCCTGCTGCCAACTGAAGTAAAGTCCAAGCAGAACAGTCACTGCACCACGGTGGCTGCTGCTGCAGGAACAACTCAAATGTTGATGCAGCAGATACAGAATCATTGCTATTAGTCCAAAATATTTAGGAGAGCAGGCACTACAGTCAAATTACTTTCATATGCTGGATTTTAAATTGTGGTGGTTCAGCAAAAGTATTCAGACAGTAAATACACTCTCTGAAACAAACTACTTAGGCCATCCCAGGCTGCAGTTGTGCCTGCTAATGGAGAAGAATCTTAAAGAGTGCACTGAAGATCTCTAGATAAGGCTGCATTAGTCTGAAATGTCATGATAAGCTTGCTGGCAGGGAAGGTGCTTAATGCACGATTTCATGGAGTTACAGAACAGCTGATGGCAAAGCCTCTAAACAGAAAAATGAGCAATACATAGATTTAAAGATGTTTGGTTGTCTATTTCTATTTTCTGTCATCTCACTTGGTGCCTTAGGGTTTAACTTTTATATTTTTAAAATCCCGTACTGCCTAGTGTGTAGCTCTGAAGTTTCGTGTGGCCTGTTAACTACTGTTCTCTCATGCTGGTTAGACATAACAAACCCTCTCTAGGTTTGCACTTCAAGGACACCTTGATTGTCTCAGGCCCCAAAATATGTAAACTAAAGCCTTGAGTGGGGGGCAAACTTGGGGTAATTACATCATTAACTGAAGTTGTAACTGGAAAATTAACCCTGATATGCAAATGGACCAAACTTATAAAAGTGTGAAGAACCCGTGACCCAGGGTCCATCTTGGGTGGAGCCCCTCAGAGGCTTTTGACTGCCCAGGGTGTACCTTCAAAGGCCCTTCAAATAAATACTCACTTTTATTCTCTTATTCTTGTCTAGCCTCTGCTGTCAGGTAGCCACTTCAAGAAATCACACTGATATATAAGGTCATTACCTTCAGAAATAACACATGCAGACTAAAAAATTATAGGTCACAATAATGTCCAGACACAAACAGGGATATGATTAACATAATATAATCCAATTCCTCCTGAAAGTACAATATGCAATAGATCTCTATGAAAAAAAAAACCCCAGAATTTTCTGTAAAGGATGCTCTTCAATAAAACCACAACCAAATATTAGTCTACTTCTCATTTGGTCTTAATATCCCTGATCAGAGTCACTTTATAAACCCTGCCTATTAAACTAAACAATTCTCCTAAGGCAGGCTGCTTCATTTTTATAAGAGCAACAAGATTTTTATTCTTGGGAGGTGCTTGCAGGAGTTAGTTGCAGGGTAAGGAAATGGGAACTTGCAGGTGTGTGGCCTTCAGTCTCTGACACAAAAAAGTATTCCCTTATGATCAAAGAGAAAAGTTGAAGATTTGATATCCCTGGACTTGCAAAGAAAATAATAAATAAAACAAAAACACCCACCAAAAAATGCAGATAATCCACTTGTTCAGTCAGACATTCCATCTTCTTCCATGAGATGTCAACAAATAAGGAACATCTGGTAAGATGGAAATTCAGTGAGCTCCTCCTACTCATTAACTTCACAAGTGGTGTTCCACTAGCATATACACAGATGAGTGGGTCAGGGAATAGGACCACTTGCTACTTTTTCCACAGACTGAAATGACAGAAAAACAGCAGCATTTTGAGAGAATTATACTGTACCACTCGGAACACCTCTTTCAAAGGCATTTCAGTTGTTCTGCCAGGAACTTGGTGTGCTGGTGTTCAGACTTCACTGGCATCAGACCAGCAGCTCTCTTCTTCATTCGTGTCTTGAAATGTGAACAGTTAATTCTTCAGCATTGAGGCTGCAACAAGCACTCAAGCACAGCCCCTTGCAGACTGTGAGCTCCGAGGCGTTAACTCTACCTGGCTTCAGACTGCAGTTCATGCTGGCTCCTCAGATGCCCCTTTCTCATCCCATGTGATATGATTGCCCAAGCTGCTTCACCCACCCATTAGAATCCATTTTTTAAAGAAACTCCTGGAGGGAGTGGGGGCCAAAGTGTGTTTGTAGTAAACTTTACAACTTTCAAGTATTACAAAACTACTGTTGGAGAAGTAAGGACTTAAGCCAAATCAAAGTACTTTTAAAACCATATTGTTGAAAATAAAAAAATATGCATCTCTGGTTGCAAATACTCCATTTAACAACCCTATCCCAAATTACAATTTTGATGAAAAGGCAGAATGACAAACCTCTTGAACCATGCTTAAATGATAAAGCCAAATCCTCTGTGAGATACTGAAATCCTGTATGGACAGTAAAGCACTAATGGGAAGCAGTACTTCTCCATGCTAAAAACTTTGATAGCTGGCTGTGCAAGGAGCATTAAAACACTTAAACTAAACTTTTCAGAAATTACACAAAGAAAGGAGAACCACTGAAGCAGAGCTTTCAGAGACAGCACCACCAAATTCTCTGTGCTGTGTGTATCAGGTGAGCAAACCAATTTGAGTAGTGCTAGAACCACATGCTTAATTCTTAGCTTGGTGATGCATTCTATGCTGCATACCAGAGAGCAACAGCTCCATCTAAACTTTGATAAGATTGGAATGGGAATCATGCCTTAGTGATGGAGGAGACTAGAAGTCTTTGGGTATGTTGGGGTGGGGGGAGGAGAGGAGAGGAATGTTGAAGACTTATAATTTCACAGTCCTTATAAATCACTTTACTGCTGCTCTCTTCAACACATTTCCACTTAAGGGAAAATAAGCAGTTTTGTCCCTTTCCAAGAGCCTGACAAAGTACACATTTGTGTGTGCTTTTGTAATCAATGTAAAAATTCAGATCAGACACAACATCTGGTTTGCAGCAAGATTTTGTTTTCCGAAAGAAAAACTGAATTAGTCTATTATGAATCATTCAACAATATTGATATTACAATCTGAGCAGAAATAAATGTCATAAAACTACCAGACAGTAAACATAACATTAATAACAGTAGGGGATCTAACTTCAACAACTTTTTAACATTACTTTCATGAATGTTTTGGCATTCTCAAATTTTTGCCCTCTCTCTTGAACGTACACAGAGGCACTCCTTTCTTTCTAGCTCAGTGTATTTTCTATTTGGCATTTCACTCCTGGAGTGCAACAAATGGCTAGAAAGGGAAAACTCCTTCTGCCAAAAGAGGCTGCCCAACACTGCACAGTCTTAGCATAATTCAGAGAAAAATTGTTCTGGGTGGAGAAGGTAATCCCACCAGAAGATCCCCCTAAAACCAGAGTTTACTAACGTGTTCCCTAGATAGTAGGGCTCACAACTCTTACACACACAAGGTGATGAGCAGTTTTCAACCCCAGTGTGCAGAGGGGTGACTCACCATAATGCAGCTTTTATCGCTTATTATCTGGACAATGCATTCTGAGAATTCATTTGATGTGTGGCTTTGGTAAAAAGTTTGCAGTTTGTGCTGCACTAGAGACCGTATGTCTGGGTAGCAAGTCAGCAAATGGTAGGTCCGGTTTGAAAGCTTCATCCACATACAGCTATTAAGCTTTAAAAATTGCAGTTATTGATCTGAATTATGTAAGTTTAGAGCCAGATCTCATAGAAGGACTATAGGAGCAAGGAGCTTTTAAGTTTGCCAGAGCACATGGGCCTTTTAGGGCCAGTGACATCCATTCCCAGAGCCTTGCTTGAACTGAGAAAGAGAAATGCCCCAAATGAGTTTTTTCCTTATCTTAGTCTTATAAAAAACTTTGTTCTTTGGTATATTTCTACCAGCTTTGGCTTTCATTTCTGGGCTTAAAACAATACTGGTTTGTATGCCTCAGCAGCCTTTTGTTTCACGAAATAATGGCAGCAAAAAATCAGTAGATACTCAAGGCAAAAGTTCTAAAAAACCTTGGTAATATCCCCTTCCTTTGCCTCCCACTTCCCAAAAGAATCTCTTACTTGATGCACAAATCATAAGCCTTTTAAAGAAAAATCTAACGGTAGGTTTTGATCTCCTCTGATTTTAAAACTACTCCGAAGCCAGAAGCACTCATGGGAGCCAGAGATCTTTCCCTCATCACAAGAACTCCTGTAGCAAGGGGCAGAAATGTGACTGGTGATGGAGTAATGACTGATCAATGAGTAATGCTCCCCAGCAGCAGCTCTTAATCTTGTTATATGGGGAAATGCGAGGTCATTAGAAAGAGGGCAGAAGTTGCTGTCAGAGGGACTTCCCAGTATAGGTGCAACCAAAATGTGCTGCAAAGAGCAGTATGAACTTCCCTAGCAATGGCAATGGCAGCTGGGCTGCTCCCAAAACACGCCATAGGTGCAGGCTGCACGAAGCAATGCTAGCAGGAAAAATTAAAGCACACTAAACTTTTCATAAGTGCACTCACTCTGATCCAGGCATGCAGGAAAGACTCATCTCTGGCTGCGTTCCAAGTCTGGTAGATGTAGAGAACATCTGCCAAGATCCATTTAGCTGAAAGCCAGGGGTTTGATGGAGCAGACAGTATCAGCTTTCAGCAATGTGCAGGACTCTGCATTTATAGTTACATGACATATAAAAATATGTGTTTGTATTTAGAAAAAAAACAGTTGTTGTTTGGGGTTCTTTTATATTTAACCTGCTTGTCAAAAAATAAATTTATTTTTGTGCATTTCATTTCTTGCATTTATTTTAAGTGCAAGCAAGCGAAGCACAAATTAAAAGGGGGAGTGGGCTCCCAAGAATGTCACTTGAGGCTTGTTTTACTGAAAGTTAGGAGAATGTAAGCTCTGATGTGCTTTTTTACCTTTTGACATTGAAAACATGCAAGCACTTCCACTGCTAATAGATCATAATGATCTGACCTTAATTTTTTTTTTTAATTATTTTTGTCATGCACACTAGATGGTGCTCAAGTTAAAAAATGAATGGCAACTTTGATAGACTTTTCATGAGATTACCAAAATACATTAACATACTTATAACCAGAAATCAGGGAAAACTGACTACTCACCTTAGCCTCTTCCTGTCTGCTGATCATTTTACTAAAACTGTCTTTTTGCTGGCTTTGCTCCCAATCACTCCTGATTTTCAGTTGCATATTTATGAAATTTTTGCCATCATTTATAGCATCCTGCTTTACTAAGAGCAGAATGGATTACCTGAATATACCTACACAGCTCCAAACAGCATGGAAATACACTTCACCAGCCATCAGAAATTCAGTATCTGTGTTCATGACAATACTGAGCTTGTAGAAACATTTGAAAACAGAATTATTTCTTTCTCAGTGATCATATTGGATTAACCTATTAGTTTATGGAAAAGTTATCATATTTCTTGACATTTCAAGTACCAAGTATACCAAGTGTACCAAGTCACTGACCTTTATCCTAACTACAGTCTGAGTTTTGAGCAAATCAGGCTCTTTTCAAGTAGTGCAGAGAGAAAGGACTAAGCATTTCAGAGTCTGGCACTGTTCAATAGGTGTCCAGTCCTGGCTGAAGACAGATAGACCCTCCTGAACTGGCAGTGATGGAACAGAAGTGGTCACAGACACAGATGAGGCCACAAAACTGGTGAGGAGCAGACACTGACAGCAATGCTGGACTGGTCACAAGCATGCAGACAACAAATTAGTCAGAAATACATAGATGCTTGAATCTGGCTCTTGATATTGCATTGATTAATTGGAGATATTGTCTATTTTTTCAATGGAATGTTATTTATTTCTGCAGGGTTAGTAATTCCTTGGGCAAACCCAGAGGCTGACTTGGGCTGCAGACAGATGGACACTTGCTGATCTGGCTGTGTAGCTGCACATGCTTCTGACCCAAGCTATTTTTCTTCCATGGCCATCAGAGGTTCATTCCCTACTCTCCTCTCTCACTGTTAGTGGATTCACTTGAATCCTCCTTCTCTCATTTCAGAACCTCACAGGTAAGCCTAATTTTCAGTCTAACTTTGAAGCAGAAAACAGCAGTCCATGCTATTCTCTGTGCTGAGAGAGGGCAGAAACTTTCAGCAGGGAATTAGTAGCAAGTAGCTATTTAAGGGTGACATCTTCGGCCAGCATGGCAGTTTGCAAAGTGAACACCAACCCCAGCAACACCAGCTGGGCTAAAAGCCTTAGCCCAGACCAGCTACCAGCCTCACTTTTGGAAAAATCATGACAAATTATTCCAGAATTGCAAATCAGTGGTCTAGGAGAAAAGGACATAGGAAGCAAAACTAATTGAATTTTACAGTACTTCACAAATCCCCCTAAATATTTGATCACAAAACCCAAAAGTGATCTTGATTCCTTTTATCCAACACCTGCTTCTCTGTCACAGTTCAACATTAAAAAACAAATGGCTCCAATCTGCTGGAAATAACAAAAGGCAAGAGAGTGTCAAGTGCTGTTTGCACAAAGAGGACTATGCAATAAAGAAGTTCATAAAATCATGAGCAAAGTTCACCTTTATCCTCTACAAATAACATTTCAACTTCCCTGTGTGTATATAATGAAAAAAAACAATGTTTCATCACATACAATCACCCTGTATTTGCAGTGTATTATCCTATTTTTTTTTTGCCACAAAACGAAAAGCATTTAACAAGTTGTGAAAAGAAATCAGCATGGATTTAAATGTTGGGTGGGGGGGGGGGACCATTAGGAACTAGTAACCCTCTCCTTTAGTCAGAGAAGGAGAATACATCTTTTTCTTCCTCACGTCAGAGAACAGCACACATCCTCTGTAGAAAGCAGTGACATCCCCTGCTGCAATAGTCTAGATACAGACCCTATATATACTACCAGCTCTTGAATAGCCTTTTTTCTACCCCAAACATTGCCATGAAGCTATAAATCTAAAAATAATTTTTAAATAATTACAGGAGGATATTAGCCCTAGCCTAAAGAGCTTACAGCTAGCTTAGCCTACAATCCTACTTCAGGATTCTTTATTGCTGTCAAAGGGATTTGCACAGATGCAGCAGTTTGACCAGAAGGCCATTTCTAGAAGTGCCACATGACTTCATAGAGATTAATTCTACAGTTCCTACGGTGCGTGGGGTTCCACCAGAACATCCCCAGGCAGAATAAACTCATCTGCTCAGGAAACCATTTCTCTGACTATGCAACTCCACAGTCTGAGAGACTGTCACCACATCTGAACACACAGAGAACTGAATGGATAAGGGGGAGGTTTTTTCTATAATCACTCTGATTCTCTTTCAGGCACAACAGCACAAACTGCAAAGTAAAGCCCCTTCTCTCACTGAGGATTTTAGCAATAAGAAAACAGAGGGTTGGAATACACTGTCACAGACAGTGCTTTGCTGGGTTGGTAGGCTGAGTGTCTTTGACTTTGCTTATGTGCACCAATGAGTTTAGGCACTGGATTTTTAACAGTACATGTAGGTTGGCCCAGATGGGCAGAAGGCTGAAATCAAATCAGCAAAATGAAAAGAGCTAGTGAATCAGATTTTCCCAAATTAACTGCTATTTAAAAATAATAAGCAACTGCAATTGATTCTCCTTAGTGCATCAAGCAAAGATGGAGAAAATCCAGAGCTAGGCAGTCACTTCATTTATATTCTCCTATTGAAATCTTGCACATTTAATCCATATGAGCAGTAAACAGAAGAAAGCTACTCAGCATTTAAGCAGTTGGTCTAATTACAGACTGGCAAGGAATGTTCAATAGGTACAGTCGAGCCAAACCCTACAGCAGAACTCCTCTGAAAAAAAGCCAGACGTATTGAGATTGAAGCAAGCCCCTGGTTTTTGAAGGGACAATACAAACCCACAGGATCCAAATAGCCAAGAAACTCAGCAGGTTTAAAATATTTATTGGGATTTGAGTTCTGATGATTTGGTCAATACACTGTCTAGGTTTATTGAGCTATAAACCCACATCAGATGTTTGCTGCCCTCACCCCAGTAGGTAAAAATATTTTATTTTGAAGACTATGTAATTTCAAATAAGGTCTGATGATTCTTTATCAGCAAATGAGAGCAGTGGAAAGAAAGGTGAAAAGGAAAGCATAATGGAAAAAAAATGGCCTTAAATTGAAAAATGAAGGGGTGAGGGAGCAAAAATTTCTATATGTTTATAGCATCTTGATTATAACCTTCCTTGACGTCATTCTGAAAAGTGAGTGAAAATCCATAGAGATTAGGGTTCAACAAAGCAAAGAAAACATAATATGGCAGGCTTAGGGTGCCTGAGCATTAATGAAGCAACTTAGAAGGGGAGTGGATCCAAATATACCATCAGGATCCAAATATACCATTAAATAAGGAGGCTGGCAGTGTATTCCAGTTATGCAGCAGTGGAATGGGAGCATCTCCAGAGGGCTCAGCCACTTGTACCGTCCATTACACTCCAAAGTGCAGCAGCGCCATGGAGCCTGCTTTAGCCACAGAGCAAGACACTCTCATCCTGTGTGTGACAGCAGCACCAGCCTGGCAGGCTGTCCCCACACTTAGAACTCCAGAGGAAGAAGCATCAGAGTGGTCTGTGATGCTCAGGACAGTCTGTATGCACAGGGATAGTCAGCAGTGGTCCAACCTTCTCTTCTCCCAGGCACCCAGCAGCATCTGATCCAAACCCCCACACGCTGGGAAGGGGAGCATCATCAAGCTCTCCTTTTTGTATGAACACATACAAGAAACAGGAGAGCAAAGAAAGACCATAAAAAAGGAGAAAATACTTAACCATGCCTTAACTGTGCACGTACAAATGTCAGGGTGGAGTCAGGTCTGCTTGGAAAAGCCAGTCAATACTGGACTTACTGTTATTAATAGAGAAAATAAACAATGGGGCAGGGTTATCAAACAGCTGGGATTGAGTCAGGCTCCTGAAAGCAGACTGTGCAACATAACTATTTTACGGTGGATTAAATGCATATCCTAAGGATAAAGGGCATTCAGTGTAATTTTCTTAGATTCACTGCCTGAAAAAAAGATTAAAATTCCAATGGAAATCAAGATTGAAAGAAAGAAAACAAATATAGAGCCAAATTTTCACTGCATCTGCCCCAATAACTTATTGAAAAGTTAAAGTATGAGAAGTTCATTTTTCCAGTGTGATTACTGGGCAGAGCAAACAGCACAATGGAGGACTTTGATGGGTACAGGAAAAGCAAGTGCAGCATCCACAGAACTGTAACAGAAAGGACTGTTTGAAAGAATGATCCTTCAGTCATGAACAGCCGTACCCATGCAACAAAAGAAAATCATGTTCAGTGTCCTCTTCTGCTATATCCTGCTAGTTTAAGGTTGTATACTCCATACTTCTTAGCTTCACACAAATGGCTGTGATTTTTTTTTTTCTTTGCTATTATTATAGGGGTTTTTTTATGTGCCTAAGTAAAATAAACTAGGGAAAGAGCCACTTTTAACCCAAAGGTGATATGAACAACTTCCTCCACATTAATGAAACTATTGATTCAGATTATTGAGGAACAAATCTCCAAAGTAATAACAGCTAGCCAGCAGGGAAAAAAAATCCCTACAAATAAATTAGAGAGTTGCCATGTTCCTCCAGACTCACTGGGACTTAGTTTTGGTGAAGAAATTCTGCAGTCATGAACTGACAACTTGGTAGGAAGAGAATCAGCATCAAAATCTGGCTCTAACCCTTTTCTTCCCATTTTATTGCCCAAAGCAGTACAGACTAAGATTTATTTCCTGAAGGTGATTCTCTTCCTTAAAAGACTCCATTAAGCCATTTAAAAACAAATGTCCTTAGAATATCAGTGCCAATTTTAATGCTTAAAGAGCATCCCAGCTATACAAAGTAGAGTTTGATTTGAGTGTGTATCTTAAGTATTATTGGCCCCAGACAGTCCTTTGGCCTGGCATCTAGGTTTCATCATCATTTAAATGAGTAATAAAGAGTTTTCATTTCCATAAAGATCCCTCTGCTTAGCTTATAAGGAGCACAATTTAATGTGTACACAGAGAATGTATATTTGAAGAACCTTTGGTCTTGCCACTGTGGTAACAAGTGGCTGTCATATAACAGGGCCCTAAAGCTGTCATATAACAGGGCCCTAAAGCTCACGTAGGATTTTCATGCTAATTTGGTAACATTCATGCATCAACTACTTGCTTGTTCTATAAAGCAGCCATAATGCATCTGACTTCATGGAAAAGTGTCATGATGTCAGACCAGCCTCACAGAAAAGCTTTCTGTCTTTACAGTGGTTTATGAAAGTTCTGCATATACCAAGGACCAAAACAAAACTCAGAGCTTACCAAAATGCCCTCTCCAATAATTTCTGCTTTCAAGCAGATGGAAAAGCCATGGATTTTTTTTTTTTTTTGGTTGGCTGTTGGTTTTTTGGAGGCTTTTCTGTTGGTTTGTTTGTTTTTTATTGTGGAGGCTTTTAAAAATATTTATTCATTTATTTATTTCTGACTGCTAGTGCAAGGGAAAGAAAAACATTTTATGTCCTTTCATTGCTAAGGCTTTGTATGTGTGATCTATACCTTTACAGTGAACCAAAGAATTGAGAGACTAAAGTGATCCCTTAAGTACCTATTTCAACTAGACACAGGAAAGGCTTCACAGCCATACTTTGAAATTGATGAGTATCTTGGACCTCCTCCTTACTGAGATTCCTTGAAAGCCTGTCCAAGCCTGGTTAAAGAGATGCCCAGTTCCTCAGTTCTGCCAGCAAAGGACAGCTTCCAGAGATTATCCCCTCTGATACCAGTGCAACACACCCAGAAGAACTAGTAAATGTAACTCGTCTTGCCAGTCAAATCCAAACACCACAGAAGAACTTGAGTTTTTCTACTTGGATCTGCACAGGTGTCTTTGGGGGAGGAGGTGGAAGGAAGGGGAGGAGAGAAAGATCATCCACTCTAAAACAAATATTTGAAACAATATTTAGCCTGTGAACCAAGCATCCTGCATTCCCCAAGACAGACTGGGGAGTTAGGAGATGGGAACAGTTGCCTTGAACAAACCAGTGGAGCAGCAGTCCTTACTTCTGTTCAGAAGACCTTTATGTGTGTCTCCTCTGAAAAAACCATCAGATTAATTTGCAGAAATTAGCTTAGATGTCAGTAAAGAGGATTCAGATAATGTTCCATATTTACATAGAAGCCACCAGTTCCAGGTGCTACCAAAAGAAGATACAAAGTTTTTGACATTAATACCAACCTGAGATGTTTAGAAGGGCCAGTTCACTGGAGCTGCAATGCTCTGTAGCTTCTAGCATTGTTTTTGTGGACTATGAGTCCTCTTGCCCGATTTCCATTCAACCCTAACCAGCCTTCTGGTGTTCCAGTGAAAAGACCAATACCTCATGTCTCACTTTTCCCAGCTTCTGAGTCTTCTCTCCTCATCCCCTTATTATGTACTTGTATTTTAAACTCCCACGTAGTTCACCAATCTTCAGTCTTTTGACTGTTCAATAGCCTACTGTAAAACAGGATAACAGTACCAATGTAGAAATTTAGTTTCCTGCAAAAAGTGCCAAGAGTCACAGAGTTTGTACACAAAGACACTTTAATGCAAATCAAATAGTACCATTTCATTCTAAGGTGCTCCATGTTCTCAAACACTGAGCATCCCAGTTTTACCATTCCATTGAGAAATTCACTTTTAGTCTAAACAACGGAAATTTTAAAAGACAACTCTTTAATTTTTCCTTTTTTTTTATTCAATCTATACTGCATTTCAATACCATCTGTTAAATCTTTATGAGCAACAGGAGCATATTCTGCAAATTTGTTGATCACTATATAGTACAACCTCAAAACTCTTATCCAAAACCCATGTATTCCAAAATTAGGTTTCCTCCCTCAACATGCAACATTTGAATAAAAAAGTCCTGATTTACTCAAAAAAAATTCCACTATGCAGTTATATAAACTCAGATCTCTTGACAACCCCTCTGGCTTATGAAGACACAGGTTTATATAAAGAAGCTTCAAAAGAAAATGAAAAATGAATATTATTTTGCTGAAATTTCCAAAGGATTCTAACAATTCCATTACCATAGCAGTACATATACATAAAGACACTGTATCCAGTAATAAAGTATTTCTGAAGGATTATACTTGTTCTCTGCAAAAGACTGGCATGTTATGCTGTGACTATATCAGAAACTACTGTGCAGCCATTCCATTTTATTTAAGCCTTCATAATTAGGAAAGTATCTCTGTTGAAATTATATTTATTAAAAAAAAATAAATCTTACTTTAGATTACTAAAAAAGTGCACATTCTGTAAGTGCAGGCTCCATTTTGCCATTTCTACTCCTTGTTTGTTCTACATTTCAGTTCCAATTCCCAGTTTTTCGTAACATCCTGCAAGGTTTGGACTGCAGAAATGAAGGCTAGATTTGCCTTTAATCAAAACTCTGGTTTTAAAGATGTTTTCATATCACCAACACATTTCAGGCAATCTCAAGTACTTCAAAAACTTTTTCCATCCTACAGAATCAAAACTTCCATCACTAGGTAGGGGCCTTTAAAAATAATCTAAAAACAGTATACACAGTATTTCAAGAGAGCAGAGAAGCTATATAGTCAAAAATGGCAACACAGACATTTTAAAGAGTAAAACAATCTTCCTACTTTCTATATGAGGCCTCTGGACACAAAGAGATTGTGCATTTTGCATGGTTTTCTAGCCCCATATTTTTAAGTGGAGAGGCAAATTTTTAGAAGGATTTCTTATTTAGCTAGCAGAAAAATAAATCCTATTGTAAATGCAGAGCTGATGCTGCCTAGATTCTCTTGCTCATATCATGATAAGTACCAAACTTCTTGTCCTTGCTTACAAGGTTCATGTTTATACTCAGTGTCACTGCTGAAGACTGATATATGTTAGCTGGTTTTAAAATAAGTGACTTGGGAAGATTGATAAAAACGTACAGAGCTCTGATTTGTTGTGGATATACTGTTTCAGTTTACACAGGAATGTGTCATCTTTGCTCACAGCCAGTGAAAAATATTTCAACTCAACAGAAAGCATGGAATTGCATGATATTTTGATAAGGAGTTTCACAATTTCTACAAAAATTTAAATTGTTATGCCCAAACACAGCAGGAGGAACACGTCTTCAGTGAATCTTCCATCAACGCTCTCAGTCGAAATTCACAGGTCAATCATGCATCCATCTCCAGAGAACATCTTGCAGGAAGAGTTAGGTGAAGAGAGAGTGGGTAAAAACTGAGGTGCAGTGCATGGTGTGCAGTTTCTCTGTGCACTGGGTGCAGTGTAGGAGAGAGGAAGTCTCAGTGCAGCTGCATGCGGAACAGTTGAAGGACAGAGCAGAAGTTATTCCAGCAATCAGACTCCTCCATGCCTTAGCCACCCCAAGGCTGGGCTGTTCCAACCTGGGAAATGGCTCTGCTGGGCAGAGGTGGAACATTATTTCCAGTGTATCCAGAGGAAGCACCTCAGCTTGAAGCTGCAAAGGATTCTTCCTTACCTTGGCTATTTGATGCAAAAGATAATGGTATCAGGCAGCTGGCTGCTGACAGGGAGCTGTGGTACCAGTCTCTCTCTCCTCAGAGGGAAAGAAGTAAAAATGACTTCACACCAGACTATTACGGATACAAATACTTTTGTCAAAAGCAGAAACACACAGAGATTTTACAAAATACTGTCTAGACACTGGAGCACACTGGCTAAAAGAAATCATTTGAGTACAGGCTTAATAAGGCAGGGTAAAGAAATCTACCACCTTACAGCTAACAACACTTGGAAAATGAGTCTGCTGTGTGCAATTTCACTGATGTCTGAGGGAGACAAAGCTTGTTATGTTCATGTTTTTCATACTTTCAGTCAAACAGGTTGCTTAATAATCATGTTTTCTTTATTCTAATGGGTGAGGAAGCTATTATACAGAAGGTGTTTCCATATGTTGCAGTTAATAAAGGCAATTCTTACTAATAAGAGTAGGTTGTCTCCACTCAGTTATCTGATAAAAAGCCCTCCTGTTTAGAGGAAAAAGCAGATCCTGTGCCTAGAAGAGACTTCGAGGGCTGCACATTTCAGTGGCTACTGGAAAGTACTGTAGGCAGATGAATCCCAGGTCTTCTCCAACTGAGTCCGAATCAGTGACATTCACGAAAGTGTTCAGGGCACTAGGAACAAGCACTTCATGTCATCAACCTCTCCTTCATACCCACCCTTTTCTTGCTGGTGAAGGACAGTGGACAAGACCTGGATGCATCATTATGGAAATTGTCAGCAAGTCCCTTCAAGAGGTCAGGGTGCTTTCTTCTTTGAAGAAGCATCTGGGTCACTGTCTTAGGAGCTCAAAATTTTACAAGGAGAGTATGGCTAGTTTTAGGCTGAGATCACAGATGTTCCTTCAGACTGAAACAATAAAATGCATGGGGGAAAATAATTTTGGGGGAATCACCCAGAAGTATATGTCACTTACATCTTTGTCTTTCTAACCACAAAGCTGGGTGCTTGTCCCCAACTGGATGAAAACCCCACATCTGTACCATGCTGTTAGAGCCACCTAGTAAAGAGAGAGAAAAAGTCTTGAAGCTCATCTCAGTTTGCTATGACATGTTCAGTGTCTGACCACATCTTTAAAAGCCATATGGAATACAAACCTATTGAAGGACAACTTGCTTCAGACAATTGACATATCCCACCTAGGTTCACACAGCAGTGCTACACACCGGTTTTCCCTGGATTTCAAAGTAGGGCAGAGATTGTTCACCTGTAAGTACCTGAGTAGAAAAAAAGACCTGCCTCTGTTGCCATTCCCTTCAGGGAGACTGACAGTTTCCTACAAGTAGTTTCAAAAGGCACATCATCTCTCCATGGTAAGTAGCCACCTGTAACCTTACATTTATGAACTTCAAAGCATTCTGCAAGACATCTTTTTATCCAGACATATAAAAATGTAGAAATTATTTTGTGGAGAGACATTACTAATAGGAAATAATCTATTTCTTCATGTTTTCTGGGAATGGTGTTCTGCTGGTTTTCACTATTCAGAATAGGCTTCAAGAAATGCAAAAAATACCCAAAGAAATAGGCAGATGCTTTCAAATATAGAGACAATGAGACCAGTTCCTACACATGCAACTAGTCCAGCTGGATATTCACTGTCACGCATAATACTTTCCCAGATTTTAACCAAAGCTAATATGGCCAACATTTTCAAAATTGGCCACTAATTATGGGCATTTCCTAATTCAGTGTAAGTTTCAAGAACTGTTGAACAATACCTAGTCCTTGTGGACATTCAGTTTAGAAAATCAAATGCAAGGTGACTCAAGCCAACACTGAAAAATATGAACAAAGTTTGCAGTTGTTTTTGAAAATGCAACCCCTCAAGGCTAAATCCCGCTTTAAAGACACTGCAATAGTTTTGAAAGGTGCATATTTTTGTTGAGCCACTAGAAGGCATAGATAAATGTGATGGGTGGACTCTGCATCCATGCTCCTTCTGTGGGACCAGTGCAAACAGTCCCTCCCTGACCAGCCACACTGATGACTGGGAACAGAGGGAATCCAGGATAGGCCTGCACAGTGAACCAGAAGTAGCCCTTGCAGAGATGAGGGAAAACAAGGGCTGCTGTTGGATCCTGCCCAGAACACAGAACCCAGCCACAATATGTCCACACAATGTTTCTGTCTCAAAGATGTGGGAAGTCCTGTTATGTCTGCATTCACAATTAAACATGATTTTGACATTATTATGGTGCTGATGCTGTTATATCTTCAGTGTATGATGGATCCTGGCTCTGTTCGGGCCTGCCTATTGTTCATGAGAGACTTTGTCTTTGCAATGATCGGAGAACAAGGTGTTCTGGAAGCTCTTTTCAGCTGTGATCTGGTGAACTTCTTACGGATTTTTCTGTAAGGAGGGAAGGAGGAAAGGAGGGAAGGAAGAGAAAGACAACAGAAGAGATAAATCTCAGTCTCTAACAGAAGACTGCTCAAGAGCCAATAACAAACAACAAATACTCTTACCAGAGCAGGAAGGCTAGTTCATGGAAAAGAGACTTGCAGTCAGCAAGAGTCAGCCCTGTCCATCAACTGATGATTCACAGTTGTCTGATAATGATTCATTGAAAAGTGAATTGGTGTTAGACAATACTTAACAATAATATTTAATTACATGAAATCTTGGGCCAGAATGCCCGGGTAGTGAATCCTCATGTGATACTGATACCGGAGTGAAGGACCACAGAAGAAAGGACCCTGTTGGCACCCAATGAATGAGCTACCTCTGTAAAAGTGGGAGCAATTGTTGTTATTTGCACTGTACCACTTCCACAGATAACTCATGACCCAGAGCTCTGGGATTTTTTACTAGTGCCATTCAGGTACAGTGAATTCACTTTCATTTTTGACTTTCAGATGACAAATCAAATATATTAACTACAGGTGGCCATGTTGTTTGTATTGTAATCTTAAATATCTAATTAATTTTTAGTTAATTAATTGTTAATTTTGAAGCATAAATCCTTGCTATGTTTCAACTGCTCTACCTCTACTGTTATAAATCAATAACCACAATGCTGAGGGTGTCCAGGGTATGGCATCAGAAAACACAGAATAGGTACTCACAGAGTATGCCAAGAATTATCTTCATTGGCAGAGACCTGAATATTAGATGCTACTGGAAAATGACCTATTTTCCAAATTTACTCAAGAATTCCAGCCTTCATTTAGTTAGTTTTATAGATTACAGGGATTTGAGCTTATGGAAATGAATTAAAGCAAACTGGGGCCTCTAATACTTATTGAGACCAGGCTTTCTAATTCAGACTTGAATATGTGACCTACAAACTACAGGGTGATGAGGTGCCTACCTGCATCAAGGTTCTGAGATGGTAACTCAAGGAGTGGTTTTTCCCTTTCATCTAAGTGGGCTGTTACCTCTGAAACTGAAAAATGGTGGCACGTGACATTGAAAATACATGATCAGCTGTAAATAAATTATATTGAATTCTAAAATAACAATTTGCATATTAAGTTTCAAACACTAGTTTGTTACTAGGTGGTTACAGATTGAGTGTTCCCCAGAGATGTAAGCTTCCATGTTAACTAACTGGGCCACAGAAGAGAACATAAGGAAAAAAAAAAAACAGGCAAAAAGGAGAAGAATGTACTCTGCTATTAGAGGTTAAAGGGAGCCTGAAAAATACATCTATTTTGGTTAATATCTTTTAAAGGTGCAGAGATGTATTTCCTTTTGAAAGAAGGATGTCTTCATGGCCTGGAATACCAAATTAGGGTTTAGCACATTCAGCAATAAGCACAACACAAGAAAAGGAATCACCAGAAAGTTTCGTTTCAGCTTTTCACACAGTCCCACTGAGAAAAAAAACTTACTGTTTGAGTATTCACTTTACATGGTCATCTTAAATTAGGCCAAAGAAGATATTCAATTGATTGCAAAGATACTGCATACCTTCCAGAACAGTAAGACCACAGAAATGTAATCTCAGACTGGCAGAACTGTGTCTTTCTAAAAAATGAGACAGCCGGGTTTCATAAATTCATGTGAATAGACAACAGCTATTACCCACACTGATTACTAATGGGGATCATCTCAGCAAAACCTTACAGAACTGGATCCTTTTTGATATATTGGTTTGCAAAACTTTGTATTTATTTACAGAAGGAATGTGGTCATTAACCATCTGAGAAGTCCAAAGTTCAAATAATATCAGATAATTGTTCATCCTTCTGAATTTTCAATAAGGCAACTTTATAAACTGCCAAGAGGTTCCTGCTTATGAAAGTAATTTGCAGCTGACACTACATGTAAGGACAGTAAAGTATTTGAGATTACAATTAATGATTATTTTGTATGGACTGTAAAGTAAAAGATATGGTTATTCCCATTAAACACTGGTTCAAAACCAGCACAAAGAAAGGCAGAACAAAAAGGTCATCACATTATTATATCAAGCAAGCCACAAACAGAGTCAGCTCCTCACAGAGTATAAATGAAAGTAGCTCTATATACTCTGTCAGAAAAAACTAATCTGGTATGCACCCTGAAAAGGCAATCCAGCACTTCTGTTTAAACAGGATTGTGAAAATGCTTCCAGAAATTAGCTTTCTGGGATACAGCCTTTCAGAAATAAACCTGGAAGAATGGAAATTTCCACTGACTACATTAAACGTTATATTTAAACAATCATTTCTCCAAAAGCCAAAACTGTTCTTTTTACTGAAAAAAATATAGAATGTGAATTGACTGGATTCCTTACACTGAAGAATTTAGCATCTAAATACAGCCTAGCTTTTTGAGAGGCATTAATCAGGTTTCATAATTCTTCAGAGTCTTTTTAACACTTAAACATGCAGGTTGCAATAATAGCTGACAAAAGGCAGGATATTCAAAGATAAAGTTGTCATCACCCTTCACTCAGAGCACTTCCCCTCCCCCAAAAGATACACTGAACTAAGGGCAGAGTCAACTTTAATGCTCAATTTCCTGTCCCTCTTTCACTTAATACCAGCCATATGTTTTAATTACATAAAGCTTTTATGTGGCAATGGCAATAAATTGCTTTAATATCTGTATCGTTGGTAACATCCTTTGCAGTTGTTAGGGCAGATTAATTGCCATTTCCCCGGTCTTTTTTTCCTTTGACTTTTGTACTGGTGCTTGAAGTATGATGCATTACAGACTTGAAATGCAAAAAAAAAAAGTATTTTAAAGCCTTTGCTTTGTACTTCTACCCTTCCTGTGACCAAAGGTATGGGAATGAACTAAATTTTTAGTAGGGAATCAGTATATAAAGCCCACTGTGCTCATTTTCAAGTCAAATATGATGCACTGGTGCAACATAGGAATAATACAGATTCCTTATATCTGCATGACACTTCAATTGTAACTGCAGATAAAGGTACACAAGACCCTTGCCACCTAGTCAGGGAAATATGGAAATGTCCATAAGTCTTACTAAAGGTCTTGATGAAGACCTATTGTCTCGGTGCAAGTCTCATACACAGGCTGGGACCTCCTGGGTAGAAATAATGGTTAGGCCGTAGAGGACATTTATACCCTGCCTAAATTTAATCAGGTGAGTCATTATAATTAACCAACCCTTTCTCGGGATCCAAGTGTGTTCCATGTAACTCACAATCTGCTGAAGTGAAGCACAATCTTATATAATCTATTATGTCCAGATTTCTCAGGAACAGGATAACTGGTAGCGAAGTTTCACATTTGTAAAAGCTGGCTCAAAGTTCCCTTCTCTAATTCTGCCACACACTAAAACAGCATCACTTTTTAAACTTTAATAGAATAAAGAGAGATGGCCTCCAATTGGTGTTAGTCAAGAATGTATTTTCAAGCCTTTTCTAGTAGGACTGGAAGGCACTGCCTGCTTTAGGTTTGTTGATATCGAGTGTATCTGTGTGCTACTGTGTTGTATATAAACTGTTGTGCATCAGTCTTGTCTCCTCAGCATTGGACTCAGAGTTGTGATGACTACACTGACTTTGGTCTTATCAGCTGTACCAACAGTACTTAAGAAGCAATATTAAATAAATACAAATTATGGAAGAAGTTTCTACAGTGAAAGAAATTAATTGCATGCAAAAGCCTGCTGATATTTAAGCAGATGACAAACCTTGTTTTGAAAGAAAAATTTTCCTGGGAAGAGGAATTGTCCCCAACACACATGCACTTGTGAGATGCCCACAACTCTTAAATACCAAGGTCCAGAATTGCTTTTGGTGCTCTGTTTCCACTAAAAATACGTTATGACCTAATACAAACCTGGCTACAGAGTTTGAAGCTGCAGGACACAGTTTTGTTTTCCACACTCTCCCTAAATTAGTTTGATATTTTTGCCTGAGTCCTTCTTAGACTGGTGCCATTTGAGCAACATCCTTATATGAAAGAACTGGTGCTGGTAGCACAAGGAACACCCCCAGGTCAGCAGCAAGCATAAGAAAACTGATTTCCTGCACAATCATAGTTGAAATTCCACATAATATCTCCATTGGGGTGAAGTATTCTGCTATGACTTGCCAAGTGTAAACAGCAACATAAATGTGCTAGATGCATAAACACTGCCAACACTGGCAGAATTTTGTGTTCTGGCACAAATTTTGTGTGAAACTTGCAATCAGTCTAACCATAGAGCCATTCAGGGAGAAAACAAGGCTAAAAAATAGGCAAAAAAGTATTTTAGAGAAATGTTTGTGAAGTTGCTGCTGCCCCAGGGCAATATAAATTTTGTGCAATGTAAATTCTCAGTGCAAATTGTTGGAAAAAAAACAACTACTTAAAAGAATAACCATAACTCCTTGGCAGTTATTAGATGAAATAATCACTTATTTCTCTGAGGGCTTCTTTTATCCAGAGGTACATTTGAACTGATCAGTGGATTAAATTACAGAAGGGGATACTATCTCTAGAAAGCTGATAGGCTTTTTATTCATTTCAACAGGCTTTTAAACATAATGAAAGGCCAAAATATGTGAAGAGCTGCTTCCTCAAAGAGAATTTAACTGGGATGAAGCTGTAGGCACAGATCCTTAGAAACCTGATATGCTACTGACTGAAGAACTCACAGCACTTCCTACCTTTCTACCTGTGTGGAAATGCGAAGTATTTTATTTAACTGCTTGGCTTGCTGCTTTAGACTGTTTTTCCCCTCAACGCTTTCAGGATAAAGCTTTCCCATATTGCATTAAAATTTTAATCTAACCTCAACATGACAGAAACTAGTTAAAAATAGTTTTGGAAGGCAGAAGTGGGTTGACACTGATACACCTTTTAAAACAAGGGCCTTAGGAAATGTTAATTTATGAAAACAGAATGGAAGACTTTAATAAGCATGGGACTACTGGAAAGCTGTTGCCATGAGCCACATAGCTGCTTTATAAAACCCATGCAGATGGCAGATAGAGTGATATAACCTTTATAAGATTAAAGAAGTGCTGCTGTAGACACGCCAACATTATTTAAATGTTTTAAGAGCTTATCTCATTCTTCTCCTCCTAGCAAGGAAATGTTTTCCTTTGCTAGTGTTTATCTTCCAATTTTTTATCAATATTTATGGAACAAGACTGTTCTCAATGAACAATAATTTTTAGACACACGAGTTAAAATTACAGTGTCAGATCTTCCTAAGAATCTTAAGATAACATATTTTTTCAAGTACTGCATCACCTTAAGGGCTTCTCTGATGTTTTGTGTTTCAAAGCAACAGCTTATAGGTACTATGCATATAGAGAAGGGCACTAATAATGGGGTTAAAGCATTTTCTTTATTGGGAGGAAAAAAACAGGTCAAGTGTTTAAAGCACAGACTTCTATGACTGTGTCAAGCCTGGCCTATTGTATGGCACAAGCCACCTCTGTCTCTTTCTACCTACTGCTGATTTAAAATCTACTCAGATCAAAATCACCTTGGAGCAGAAACCATCTCATTATGTGCATTTCTAGAGCGCCTGGAACAACAGGTCTATCTACTACTGAAATTATTTCTATCCAGTTTAACTGCAAACAGGCTTTTGGAATAATTAACTAATTCAATAGATTTTTTCCATCTTTTCATTTCCCCTGAAAACATTTCATTAATATTCTAAAGTGGTTTGGGAGAGAAGGAATTAAAGAAACATAAAGTCCTACTCTCAGCACCACTATTCATTTTTCAGTTGAATGCTGGAACTGAAAAAACTTTTAACCCCTAAGAAACATTATAAAGAGATGCTGTCATACACTGGTCATCACATGAGGAATAAATCTAAATCCCAACAATCAGCAGTGAGATTATCCTCACAGCTCATCTGTGAGCTTGGTATTTACCACCAAGGAGCTAAGGTTATCTACTGCTGAGACAACAAAGGTTACACATCAGTTTTGGTGCAAGGCTGACTTCTCACAGAAACCAGCAGCACAGAGGCCATACCAGGCATAGGAAGAGTTAAAAAACTCCCTGATCTACTTGACAGGAATGATGGACACCACAGACTCAACACGGACTTGCCCTGTGTTTTGGGTGGAGCTTTGTAAGCTCAGCAGGAACAACACCTCACACACAGCAGTGATGATGGCAGAGCCATGCACAGAACCATGTTCCTCAGACAGTCCTTCCCTCCAGGAAGGGAGAAACGCCTGTCTTTGAATTCATGGCATTTCACCAGTATCCAACTTTGTAGAGTGGAGTAGAACTACTAAGTCCTAGCAAAGGAAGTTCGATGGAATGGGTAAAAAACTAAATTATTCATACTCCTTAAAATAAAACAATAGCTCAGGCTTCAACAGACTTGTAACCTGAGCTACAGGACAGCTGCTCTGCACTTTATCTGAAATTCATTAGCCTCTCCTTAGTTACCTTACACTGCAGAGGCTGCAAGGCAGGAAGTCTGCTTTATCCAATAAAGGGTTGCTTAACCTCTCATCCCTGGGAAGGAACACACAGGATCACTGGAGATGTGTCAATACACCGGCACTCTGGGAATCCAAGGAGCCAGAAAACGTTCCACAGCTTACAGGCACAAACACCAGCAGATTTCAAAGCAACTCCTTTATTCTTCTTAACTATATCAGCAGGGTGAGGATGAATTCCTACTCTACACAACTCTATCCTCTACCAAGAGGAATTTTCAAAACCATCTATTTATTCTGCAGCAAGATGGCCATTCTGTATGGCCATTCATTGATTAAACATCACCTGCCATGAGATGAAAAAATTACCCACATGGCTGCATATAATTTTTCCTGAGACAAGCAAGAAATTGAAGAGGAGGTGCATCAGAGCTGGCTAACAGTGGAACACAATGTTGTTTTCAACTACTCCCCAAACACCTTGCATATTAATTCACAATTCCAGCATTATCCCAGACTCTAAGATGACAAAGAACATACAACTTCTGTTTCTGGCCTTGGGCTACAAGCATTAAGTGCCATCTCCCCAGCAACATTAAATACTGCATTGAAAACTTTCAAAAATATTGTGTTAACTAAATATCCTTATTTAAGTCCAAGATAAGAGAAAGCTCTCTATTATATTTTTCATGGGGGGAAAAAATGATATATTATACTTCTTCATTTTTATTAGTATTTTTCTGTCCTTCTTTTCTTACCTTGCTTGATTATTTCAGGGTAGGCTTCAATCTGAAGTTTTTGGCCGGAATGCTGTGCTTTACAGTATTACAGCTTATAATATTACCTGAGGCTCAAAGATTGTCAATATGCTTCCTTTTTATCAATTATGCATATGCTTTTCCTGGAATAACATATGTACCAATAGAGTATATTTGGAGGAGGTTCTTGGCATCCTGGATATTTGCTATTAAGCAAGGGCTGAAATATAAAAATTATTCAGTCTTACCAGAAACAGTTGGAGAACAAAAGTTCCCTCAAAAGCCCATCCTCTGGGGCTTCACTTCACACCATCAATCTCTTGCATAATCAGCATTTCTCTACACAGAGAAACTCCAGTGCAGAATATGGATTAGAAACCTGTAGTGTGGCAGAGGAAAGCTTTGCCACAGAATGATATGATGCTAATTTCTAAGGTCATTTTCATGTCAAGGGTTGAAGATTTTTTAATTTGTTTTTTTAAATATTCATGTGACCAAAGGTCTATTCAAGTTCCATTTTCTGCCACTCATCCTGCTCTCCACATTTATGTCCAGCACTTTTCACATCAGTATCTCATAGGGCTTGTTGGACTGATTAATTAAAAACTGCACAGCATCCTAAAGAGTAGGTGTACAGAAATATTATTCAAGCTTACAGACAAGATTACAGACAAGATGTGGAGCTACAGAAAGGTTGAATTAAATTACTTGTCTGGTGTCTCACATCAAGCAAGAGGCAACCTCAGAATTTTAGTTTGAATCTGTGCTTTCTCCACAAGAACAAGACTTGAATAGTATTTTGTCAAGTAAATGTTTTAGCCTCTACTCATAGCACAAGTTACAAAAACAGCCAGTCAAGTCTCCTGAGATGTTTGACAAGAACTGTTAGTTATCTCTGTGATTGACTTTCACAGTCACAGTCAATATGTTCTCTTTGGTATTTTATATTTAAAATGCCTATGTAGTTACTTATGCAAGCGTTTTCACCAAAAGAGACCAACTAACACTTGTTTTTCCACAGCCTTACCTACATTTATGCCAGAGGGTCATGAGTTTAAAAAAACCCCAAATTATCAGGGAAAGTATTAAGAATGAATGATTAAATACATACACTGAAATATGGACTAATTCAGGATTAGATCCTCTATCTATTATTTGAAATGAAGACTGATAGAGGACAACTTATAAATTAAATTTAGGGGGCAGTTCTGTGTGAATTTTAAGACTGTGAGGATCACTGACACCATATTTTTGAACATATTCATCCTGGTACAGTTCTATAATCCTTTTTGCTATTTAACTTTAGCAACAGTGTGTTCACCACAGGACTTACACAGTTTATCTGCCTACATGTACATTATTGCTGTGTATTTCTCTGCCTTCAGATGAAACAATTCTTAACTCTGTGTCCAGCTTCTATGAGTTACTATTGCTCACAGAGCACAGAAATCATAAGAAGTGGAAAATATCTCTGAACACAGACACTGTACAGTATTTGGGGATTACAATCATTAATATCTAAGATCTAATGTGATAAACCTCCATGGTTTAGGCATAGGAATGGTGAGATTGGACTAATTTTAGTCTAACTAAGCTGATGTTACTCTAGCCTCAGTATAGGTAACAATTGTATAATTAATGGTGTCTCTATCTTTCCTTTGATACTTGAGTATGTTGGTCTGACAAGTTCACATTTTTATTGTTGCTTTGTATGTTTCCCAAGTCTTTGACAGAGAAATTGGCTTCCCCCACACAAAGATGCTTATTTATAGAAAAATCTCTTCTTGTTCAATACCAAATTGGTTTTAACTCCCACAATAGAAGATGGCCAAATATTACAAGATGACACATTCCCACTGGGCATGTGGATTTAGGAAAAAGCTAAGCAGCAAGCTAACAAAAAGCTAAGCCCTAAGACTTTCAGTTAAAACATTTGATAAAGAGGATGGGGTTCAGCTCCATCAAATCCTCTGTGCAAACTCAAAAGACAGATTCTGAAGGAAAACCTTCTGAAATGGCCAACTGCAGGAAACTAAAAATTTGTCAAGAATCGTAAGGAAACAGGTTAAAAGAACTGCATGGCAATCCAGTTTAACTTCAGACATACAGGGTGCGTTGGGGACTAGGTGATGTACTCTAGCTGATGGACTGTGCTCAGTGGGAGTCAGGAATGGGTTGAAGGGCTTTGCTGAATTGGGTCTGGAAGGTCTAGCAAAGCAAACAAGGTTTTTGGAAAAGTCAAGTGCTTATACAGGAGCTTCTCCACCAACACATACATTTAAGACAATCCTTAATGCACTAATCGTCCCTGTATTTCATATAAGTTGTTGGGGTTTTCTTTCTCTCCCAAGTTTCCCAAGACAGCAAAATTTTACAAAAAGGCTCATTTTAGAAATTGTGTTTTCCTTCCCAAATATAAAATTTTCTGGCTATTTCTGCACCTACTGTCTGAATGTGAGAGAACATTTGTCAAAGGCAGTGGAGAAGACTGCACGTGGCTGAGTGACCCTTCTAAATGTGCCTTTGTTTCTTAGCTGAGTCGTGTGAATTAACCACATTCAAGTTCCGACCTAAGATGCAATTACAAAGCAAACTTTGGTATCTAAGCCCCCCTGGAGAGGCAGCATATTTGAATTTCTGCTCACAACAGGGCAGGATCATTTCACACAAGCCAAAGGTGTGACTTTTCAGGCAGCAGTAACTAGGTCATTTACAGCCATCTGTTCCTAGCCTCAGCCTCCCTGCGGTCATCACCAAAGCTGTGTGCTAATTAATTTTTACCTGCTAACCAGTGGAGACAGCTCTGAAACTAACAAATCATCCAGTTTCAGTCAACAGCTCCTGGACTCCTGCGAGTGGCATTTCCATGAGACTTTATTACCAGTAAAGGTAAAGAGGTTTCTCTGAAAGAAGATCCCCTGTAAGGCTTCTGACCTTCACACCTCCGTGTGGAGCGGCCCTCTGGAAGAACGAGAAGGCTTCATCTGACTCTTCAGGCAAAGAACAGGAGTTACCTGTTCTTTGCCTCCAAATCTTCAAGCAAGTGCTTAAGCACATTCTTAATTTTGATTTGAGTAGTTAGGTATATAAATGCTTGGAGATACAGACTTAAAAGACCTGCTTGAAGTTTCATGGGAAGTCTTTGAGGCAGCAGGGAGCTGAATCATGTCTTCCCAAGTCCTAAGTAAGCACTCCAAACACTGCAACATCCTTCCACTACCATGTGGCTTTAAACAGGGCAAGTAACTTACTGCAATGCCATTGAAACTCCATTTTAAGCTGTGAGAAGATTAATACATAGCTCCAAACCAGCATGATTGTATTTCATTTGTTCTGAGGACTGATAAAGCAAACCCCATACCACTATGGGTTCTTCCAACCTCCCAGCACTATCCATTGGCACAACTTATACAGAGCTCTGAGGGGGTTTTGTGTACATGTTTTCCTTGCATATAGCTATGATTCCTCAAATGAAAAAAAATATTCACATTCTTCAAATGAGTTGTTTTAGTTCCACGGAATGAACCTGCTTTTAAAAACAAACATTTGTATTATCACAATAGTGTTACTTTGATTTAGTAGGTACTATAAAGGATCCAACAGGAGAAACTCATGAAGGTAAATATTGAAAGAAAATGTCTTTAGACCCATGAAACCTGCTCAATGGGAAATGACTGGCAAGAGATTATGATCTAGTTTCTACACTGCTGCTTGTGATTCTGTATCACAGTACCTCAGCTGGGGCTCAGAAAAGTGTGATTTATAAGGTGTGAACAGTGCGCAGCATTCATGAATAGCCCACACAAAATAAGGTCAAAATAACATCTCACAGAAAATATTATGCTCTCTCATGAGCATACAACAGCTTTGAATGGGAGTTAACCAAGTAGGATGGCTCCTAAACTGTAGCAAGGCCAGTTTCTCCCCAAATTCCTCACACAGTATCGTCATGGTGACTGGAGAGAACTGTCAGTTCACCTGGGCTCAGATATAACCAATCAATAAGATATTTGCAATCCTATCAGCAGAGATTAAACAGAATTCTAAGGTATATATTCTGTAATCCCTGCTTTTCAAGATGTATAACAACTATATAATACAACAGAAGTAAAGGAACCAGAAAATGACATCCTTAGAGACTGATACGGTTTTTTGTTAGAGAGCTGGTGCATCATATTCTCAGGCTTGCAGCTGATGCTCCAAGAGTGCAGCCAGGCATCTTCTTGCAGCTGGTTGCAGGACTGGGGTCTAAAGGCCATGGTGCCATGCAGGTAAGAAGTGAAAATACACTAGGCCAGGATCCAAGTATGGAGTAGCTCAAAACCAGGATCCCAATTCAAATCAAGGTGCCTCATCTTTATGAAAAGCAGAGGTCAAAAATATGGTTTTTTGGTTTGGTGCACAAATTTTTTTGCACAGCTGGGGCCAGCTAGAAAAGAAAGAGTAAACGTACCCATGGACATTTGTGTGGTAGGAATTGCACACGTGAGGAGGAAGAAGGAGCAGAGCAATGAACACTGGAGCTCTGGCTCGGATGTAGATCTGCAGCTCTGCACCATGTGTCAGACCCCCGGCACTGAAGCCTTACTCCTCCAGCTTTCCTTTTTCTCCCGGCAGCGTGCTGCAATGCAAGCACTGTGCATGGATTACAGCGCACGTGGGAGAGAGAGGGGGCAGGGGCAGGTCACCCACAACTCTTAACTCGGGCTTTGGTTCTCACAGGGGTTCAGTTTGTGTTCCAAGGTACAGGTTAGGGTTTCCACGGATAAAGCTGCACTGCAGAGAGGGCCAGCAGCATGTGCAGGAGCACGGAGGGCTTTGAGCACTAGCATGGCTCTCCCCCTCTTCTGCAAGAGAAGCAGACCACTGACAGCATGGCAAGACTCAACATTCTGCAGCAGCTGGTTGTCAGCCTCACATTCTCTTCTTTCTCAACATGCAACTTTGGTTTTTAAGCTTTTTTGTGTGTGCTATGAGACATGCATAAATAAAAATGAGTGGTACCAGGTAATTATCACAGCAATTGTGATATCCTTATGTAGCATCTCAACAAATCAAGGGAAGCTTTTTCCTTTTGGAGACAGAACATGAAGTGAGGGATACGAAAATTGCCTACATAATGCTGCCACAGGGATGCCTCTCAAATCATTTTTATCAGCAAAAAAAGGAAGCCATGTCTGCTGGTAACAGCTAAAGATCACGTTCTAATTTCAGCAGTTGCAGTTAACTCATTCCCAATGGAGATGCACTTACCGTGAGAAGGTTTCTAACTGCTTCAGCACTGAAAGGAAACAAGCATTGAGTCATTCAACTGCAGATCTATATGCAAATATGCTTTTTGGCCCATGAAGGGAAAGCATATAGAATCCGCTGCTATAATGCAGTCAGCCAAACATTTCCACGCATTTCTTATAATGCAAATGCTGGGGAAAAAAAAAAAATCATTTACCAACCAGTGTTTTAGCTGTCCCTATACAAGTGTGATTATTGGCATGCACATGCACTCTGTTAGGGACAGAGCGTGTGTATAGGAAATATAGGCACACTGCATACCTAGAATTGGTAAGAAAAGTTTTAATCAATAGATATATTCCCCTTGACATTGAATGGTTCAACAGTAATATTATTAATTTTACTCAAAGATTATGTTTATATCGTATATAATTCAAGATATATTAAGCCAATACATTACATTTTTATTAAACTTCTGAAGACTGTAATGTGAACTGTTCCATTTTTTTCAATTATTAACTCCCAGAATAGTGATTCTGTATAAAGAATCTAGTTCCACACAATATGGTAATTTTGGTCTGTTGACCTCTACTTGGGCCTACAATAGAATCCACATCACAGCTAGCCCAAAAAACTTTCTTAAAGCAAAGGTGATTTAGTATAAAGAATGAATAAAATGCTTTTACAGTTAGGAAACTTCTGGCTTATCCTAAAGCATACACTTAGTGCTAGGAGGGCCCTAGCAACTAATATCTAAGGATATTAAAAAGAAATAATTCTTTTGGTGAGCAATGATAAACGTGAGGCTCTTTAAAGAGTGACTTTTTCAATGAATTGTGTAAACAGATTTCCACTTTAGAATAAAATCTTGAGCAAGTTATTTCACAGCAGGGAATGAGAATTTCTTTTTAATTTGAAAAGGATAAGAATGAAGAAAAATACAAAAATATTAAACGCAGTAAAGATCAACATAAAATTATGATGCAATGTCAGAAGGTAAGTGTTCTCGAACTGCCATGTGGTTTTCTGCCTAGATTGATCCCTGCTGTGAGCTTGTGACTGAACAGAGGCAGGGAAATCCCATGGGAGCTGGTCTCACACAGGCATCGGGGAGGGTTTAGAATGGAGAGTGCAGCTTGTCACCAGAGATGAAAAAGCAAAACTGGGACCTCTGTATTTACTGGCAAAACTCACTGAGCCTGCTGACAGGTATTCAGAGGGGCATCCACATATCCATATAGCAAAATTCACGAGGATGATCCCTTCAAGGCACTAACATGCAGACAGATGGAAAAACTCTGTCTCTTCACCAAAGTGGCCGAGGGCTGTAATGACTGGGGCTCAGCACCATGTTAAGGTGCAGCCCAGCTCTGCAGAGGCAATGGGGCTGGGAGAGAGGGAAACACAAATGGGAGTTCTGCTGCCATTTTTCCCCAGATGTGCAGCTACTGATAAACAGCGGGGGAGGAAATGGCTTTCAAATAGCTACAACTTAAAAAAACCCCCCACAGCTGAAATGTATGAGGATGTGCATTTCAACTGATGTGAAATACATTCCTGTTCTACTCTGAAGGGCAGATTAGCACCTAAAAATTTGTTGAACTTCAGATGTAAATTCCAGTCCTCGTGTTTCTATGATACATATGCTCACACTAATTTTCGCGGATACCTGCAGTCATTGTTGAACTGTGGCCTGAGTGTAGAGGGAAGGGCACTGCCCTAAAATTCTAGAGTAACTCCAAGGGTTACCCTGGAAAGCTTAGATGATATATAATTCCCAGAGTTATTTTCACTGCTCTTCGTATTTCACTCCCTACATATCTGTTGCTACAAATATCTCAAATCTGTGAGCAATTAGATACACAAGAGTTAACTTTACAGAAATACTGCTTAAATTCAGAGAGGAAAGGGTGATTGTTAAAAATTAATATTATTAAAAATTTCTTCTAAAATGGAGTCATACATACATATATTCACCTTATCTATTGATGAATGTAACATTTAGAATGCTCATGCCCATCTTTGGTTTGATTAGCATGAAATAGACTGGTACCTCATTTAGTCTAGAAGCAATATTATTACTCTTTTTTTTCTCAGCCAATATCAACAGTCTATTATAGTATAGGCTCTTAAAGCTAAATTTCTGTGAAAATTTACACTCTAGACTCCCTACTTGATGTTTTATAGAAATGTGCATCTTAAACATTAATTCACTAGACAAAAAGAAATATTTTAGGACAGGGAAATTAAAATTGTTGTGGACTGTTGCAAAAAAAAATTATACTGAAAAATATTTTCCTTTTTGCAGGCTTCAATTACTCTGAAAAATATTTTTCCTTTTGCTATAATTATCATGTGTCTCTCTCATATGTATTTTTAATGAACAAATTCACCTGATAAAACAGATTGGATCCTGATGGAGCACAAAAAAAGTTCCCTAAAGAACCAGTTGTGACCTTAGATGGGGCAATTATTTCTGAGCTGAGTGTTCAGAACATGTTCAGAACTTAATGGTTTCTCCCTGGCAGCTCATTCTGATTGGCTACTTTTTTTATTTTTCCATTCTGTGTCAGGACTGGGTAAATTGTGTGCTGCTTTTTCAAACATCTCCCTAAATGTCTCTTTCCATGGCAATTATATTGTGTTCAACTCTGTCCTGGCAGTGCTGAGCTGTGTGATCTCCTATCACAGGGCAGGTTGCCTGTCAGGGACTGCTCTCTGCCTCCACCTGCCCTCAAAGAACAGAGCATTTAATTGTTGTCTTGGACATTAGGGCATTCCTAGCAGCAGAACCAGGCAGTGC
Organism: Coloeus monedula; assembly: GCF_965178545.1. NCBI lineage: Eukaryota > Metazoa > Chordata > Aves > Passeriformes > Corvidae > Coloeus > Coloeus monedula. The sequence goes on along the minus strand of NC_138782.1, from coordinate 27,564,735 downwards.
TTTCCACTTGAAGCTCTGAAGGCTGGAGACTTTCAGAGCCCAGAGGAGAACAAGCTACCCCATCTCTAAATAATCACAAAGTAAAGGTGAAAGGAATCAAAGGAAAAAAATTAGAAAGGAGAAGGCACAGCTGAGGGAAGGAATCGATGGGGATGGTATGAGGACAGGAAAATACAAAAAAAACTAAGAAAGAATGGAAAAGCCCTGTGAAAGACAAGGAACAGATCTCCTGTGAAACAGAGTTTCCAAGGGTAACAAGCATTCTCTGCTGTGCTGCTCCAGCACCTGCCAGAGTGATGCAGCAGCACATGTTCAGGTACCTGCTTGTTTGAGGAGTATCAGTGAGGTCCAACTTCCCTGTGTTCCCCATACCAGGAGGTTTCAAATGTTACTCTTTAAACTGTTCATTACTGGAGAAGAGCAGCAGACACAGACCCCTGAGGACTAAGACCCTTGTTTGCACCCCACCCTGGCTGCAGAACCACAAACAGTGGTACCTCTGCTTGCTCCCTGGCCTGGGTATGGTGTCTGCAGCCCTGGGAGCAGGGAAGGGGATTTCCTAGGATGGGAACAAGCAGAGCTGTCATGGATGAGTGATTTGCAAAGCCAGGACTCATCTCACTACACTTCACCTAAAATTTAAATCTCTAGTCCAGGTAAGTTATTTGGTCTGCCTGTGAGATAAGTGGGGAGATCACTGCCCATGTAAGACTCTTCTCATCTTTTGACAGGTGTTTGTCTATAACATTGGGAAAAAATTAAATTGAAAATTCTAAAACTTCAAAAGGTAACCAGTCTCACTTTCAGGATCCAATTGCTAGGGATTAGGCTGATATTACTAAGGTCTTTGTATCAAACAATTTTCAAAATGCCATCAATCTGGGCTGGAATCAGAAGCCTAAGAGCTCATCAGCTCATCATCCTCTTACCACTCTCTCTGAATTGTTGCATTCCTCATTAAAAAAAAAAAAAAAAAAAAGGTGCCATAATCAATTATGTTGAAATAACCACCAAATTATCATGTGCTAGTATGTTAACTCTCCTAGCTGAATCTGCCATTAATGGGATTAAACATGCACAGTTTCCTTGGTTATCTCTACATTTGCATATGTTCTTTCCCTTCCCTCTTTTTATTATTTACATTTTTCTTCAACTACCAGCTTTTCTAGGCTTGTGAAATAATCACAGAAGTGAGGAACAGTCTGATGTAGCTTGCTGTAATTAAGCAAGATATTAAAGGTTTTTAAATAACAGGCCCAGCAAACACAGTTTACAAAAACAGACTGCAACTTCTTCTCTTAATCTGAAATAAATCAGGGAATGGCCAGACAGGGGAAGAAAAGAACAGAACAGAGGAACCTCCAGAAAACTAGTGACTCTTCCATGATATCAAGCCTTTTTGGAAAAAGCAAAAGCTCATTAAATTTTACCAATTAATCTGTAAATGAAAGGGTGATGGAGATTATTATCTCCGTTGCTTTTAAAGGAAACCAACTTCTCGCCTGGAAAGATGCTATCAGCTATATATTTCTCCACTGTGTACTATTTCTGAAGTTCTGAAAATTTTAGAGGATAACCTACATTGCAGATGCATTTATATTTTGCTGAATGATCAGAGGTGCCCTAAACATCATTGTAGATAAACCACAATCAGTGTTAATTTAAAAGTTCTAATCTTTGCCACAGAGAAGTAGCACTAAGTCTCATTAATAAAATGCTGATAATATTAGTAGATAGAAGATGCAAAGTTTGGCTTGTACCAAAAATTGGTCTCTGCTGTAATGTGACCTCAGATAATAATGTCAAAACTGTTACTGAAATATTGGATCAGTAGCACGTATGCAGTGAAGCCTCATTCCCTGCTAAGGTTTCATTTTTCTTACCTGGTCTCTTCTGTAGCTATAAAGAAACCATCATCTGAAGCATCGAGCCAATTTTGCCTCTGTCTCTTGATCACTGGAATGGTGCTTGTCTTAATGGCACTTGCACTGGCTTGCAAGGCCTTACCATTAGTCATGTGGATGTGGGGAGCAGCGTGCTGAAATGATAATAAAAGGGAAAGGTGTTTGTCTGAGAAGAAGCATAATTCCATTACCAAATTCTGCTGTACAGGGCAGCCTACACACGTCTCAAAACCCAGCTCATCGGCCCCAGCCTGTACCTGGGGGTAAGATAACAACCAACCTGTGCCCATTGACATGTTTTATGCATAGGTCTTAAAGCTCTTTAAAAACTAAATTAACTATTGCTAATGCCATTTTATACAAAAAGATCTTGAGGCATGAATCAATGCTATGAACTAAGCAGTTCAGAAACAGAAACTCATTGCTTTTAGGAGAGAATTAACATTTTCTGAGCAAAAAACCCTAACGTTCCAAGCAATGAGACACAAGACCTATTTTTTCATCCAAGTATGGCACTAAGCTAATTTCAAAAAATTCATACTTCTCACTTTGCATGTCCTTACTCTGCCTGTCTTTCCTTTTAAATAGAAGTCACTGAGTAAGACAAGTGGTTTGGTCCTGCTGCTTACCTGAATGGAAGCAGGAAAACAAAAGTTTATATCACCATGCTGGTGCCATGGTTCTTAGGTTTAGTTACTTAGGTAGTTAGAGCTACCTGAAATACATCTGCATTCATTCCATAACTGATAACATTAAACAGAAAACAATGCATTAATTTTCCACTAAACCTTTACCTGGAGTAATTGTGCAAGTACTCAGATCTAACAGGAGAAGCTGCCTTCTGACACATGAGGAGAGAATGAAAATGTTTTCTGCATCATTTGTAGGAAATGTTTTGGAAGAATACACCATGACAAAAATACTAGTCTTGGAAATCTTAATCTTGTTTCCCACATAATTGATTAGCAGCAGCACTAATTAACAAAAATTGGATGAAAACAGATATGATAGGAGACATTATACAGAGATGAAAATTTGCTTACTCTATCTCCCATGGATTCAACATCGTGTTTCTTAGGAAGAAGTACTATTTTCTTGGTGAAATAATACCAGTATTCCACATTACTGGTAGCATTTTTGTAACATTCCTATAATGCACACAGTGCTGGACATTGGTGGGAGTACCCCCTAATTAGGGCACCAACACCACCATCACTGAGTAAGGAAGGGGCTGGTAGCACCCACAAAGACCAGCAGAACAGAGCACAGAGCTGATCTCTTAAATCATGTCACAAAAACATAAAAGCCAGAAAAGATAAACAAGGGCATCATTTTTTCTGAACAATTCTTACACTCACATTCAAAGCATTCTATTCACATTCTGACACAACTTTCACCACACCCTGATCCACACCATTTGCTCTCTCCAGCAGGACAAATTTTATGCATCAGACAGAAAATTCCAGTATTTATTATGCTACTGTGAGTAACTGAGCCATCTCCTCTGTGATTCCTTAGATCTCATGTAAAGAAACCAAACCAGAAGAGGAGAAACAAGACATCAAAAGTGAGTGATTCACATAGAAATCTCTCTTAGAGCTAAACTATTTTATTTTGTCTTAAAAACAAAGATTTAGGGTGAATTTAGTTGTTGTTGCACACAGGGTCATAAATCTATCTTTGTAGCCTTTTTAAATATTTACCCAATTTTTTCCCATTTTTTCATTCAGTGCCTAGACTGCAGTTTGGCTTTCACATATTATTTTGTATTGGCTTTGGTGGGGGAAAAGACCTAAAAGACATGTTACTAAAAGTAATTCAGCTGTTATTTAGAATAAATTCAGGATAAAGTACATAGGTGCCATGGAATCAGAAATTCATTAAGGTTTTTAACTGCTGATCTCTTCTTGTACAAAGTGGGTAGTGCTCAAAAAGAGAGTAAGAAGTCATGCATGGAAAACATTGCCACACATCAGATTTCCCACTCAGGATTTGTAGCTGGCAGTTGCCAGTGCCACACACAACATTCAAGGGCTCCAGTGGTATATTTTTTGTTGTGCTTCCCTCGTCAATAATGGGTTTAATTTATCTTATATAATGGTTCTGATCTTTTCCCAGGCTGCTTTCTAATACACCACTGAATGTTTCCTTTAGTCAAAATAAGAAGTGCAGGCAAAAAATGTTCAGGAAATATACAAGGTACAAAAAGTGTATTTCCTATGGCATAAACTCTGAAAAACAGTGAAACCTGATGGAAAAAGTACTTGTCTTTTCACAATACTTTTTCCCCTGGCAGAGCCAGATATTGCAACTAATTCTGAACTTCTGTTTTTTCTACTTTTATTAGCCCCTAACCCTCATTCCAGGCAAGAGATAACATTATAGAAAATGACACAACGCTTACAATATAACCTCATTTCTGTTGCATCAAATTGGTTAGAATTTTCTCTTTTATTTCCCTTCTATCCCAGCCCTTTCAAGCTATTTGAAGAAATTAATTACATTTCACATAAGGACAAGAGAAAATAAGATCATTTTTCTCCAGTCTGTGCCAGGGACCACATTAATTTCAAGTTAATAAAAACAATTGAAGCTCTTGACCAGGCAATCAGTTCATTAGCTCCTCTCAAAAAATATATTCACCAGTGTGTATGAAAATGAGCATTCAATGCCACTGTCACACTAATATCAACACCAAGAGCAAAATGAACTTTCATACAAAGTACTCGTTAAATGCTTTTCTTTTATGATGATGATGAATTCAAATCTTCCCCCCTAGCACACAGTTATGCCAGAAAGGTTATGAAAGCCTAGGGAATATTCCCTGTGCTACCAAAGAATTCCTTCTCATTTAAAACCCTGCTTGCAGCAAGCTTCAGTAATTTCCTTGCCATGCCACCGTGTGCAAGCAGCTGCTGGTGCTTTGATTCTGACAGTGTACATCACTAATGAGCTGTGCTGTGAGTTTGCAACAGAGCCACTGGTGCTAAGGGTCTGCATACCAGGGGCACAACTGAGCAGCACCTGCATCAGCAGTCTGCATTTTGGACAAATCTTCCTCCATGCTGAGTGACTCCTTCCTCCCAAGTTCTTCATCTCAGTCTGAGTACATTCACTGAGATCTCTTGTTCCTCTAGGACAAAATTGTTCCATGCTCAAAAGACATCAGGAGAAAAACATCTGAGTGCACTTGAAAGAAAAAACTTCTCAAGACAAAGGGAGTTCTGATTCAGGCAAAGTTACATCCAGTAAAGAACACAAATTTTAAGTCAGCAGGGGGCTACCTCTGGAAAGAATCTCCCCTGTCCAGCAGGTGGTGTCCATGCTGCAAGACCGAACACACCCTCAGAAAGCAAAGGCAATCTTTTCAGGGTCTTCAACAAGGAGGAGCTTACGTAAAGACTGTTTGTTGTACAGCTTCACCTGTCCCCTGCTGATCCATTTCTCTGCTGCTTGCAAATGCTGCTCATCAAAACTCGCCTGGCAGGCGCATGAATTTCCCATCTGCATTCATTTCACAGCGGGCAACTGAGATACCTCCAAAGTTCAAGGAATGCAGGAGATTCCTTCGTGAAGAAGTTACATGTCTTCCTCCCTCTCAAATCTTCTGGAAGCAGCAGCACTGAGTTACAACTGTAAATCCAGGTCTTTGAACACAAGGTGCAGTGGGCATAAGGCTTTGCTGTGGCAGGGAAACCAAGGAATTGGCTGTATAGAATCACTGTACACATGATATCTGCTGCAGTGGCATCTACGAGTCCAGTGAAGTCTGGATACCATTCCAAAACCACCTTATATTAAAGTGGCAACTGAACACAGCATTTTTATTAACAAGGGTAAATCTCCTGTCCTCACTGGCTCCCAGAGAAGCACAATACTGAGACACATGAGGGTAAGGCAGGAGAGGAATCCTGTACAAATTCAGAAATGGGACTCAGATCCCAAATCACAGTTGAGGTTCCTGTCTATAAGTTGCTCAATTTGTACTGCTACATAAGTGGCCAAGAATTTATTCATTGAGAGCCACTAAAAATTCTGAAAAGACACTGAGGTCTGAAAAGACATCCAGCTTTAAAATAATACATAACACCCACAGTCATTCAAAGTGTAAAAACTAACAGTGAACATTTGTACTATGGCTGAAGGAATGTTTAACTGAACTACCATAAATTCCTAAGTGGACTTCAAATGTTTTCCCCATTGTTTCAAAAATGAAAATATTCCCGATGCCTTAAATTGATATTTTAAAGCTTTTTTATTACATCTTAAAAAAAAAAAAAAAATCAATTTAAATCAAGCCAAGCAAAAGAAGCTCTCTACAAGGAGAAAAAAAGTCGCTAGAAGAAATCAGCTTTGCTCAGATGACTGGCAATAACCCATATTAAATGGTTCCCTATATTGTTCCCTATATTTTGCATTGACCTAATTCTACAATACATCATTTAAAACAAGTTTAGAATTACTTTAAGTTTAAATCAGGTATTGATTCTCTTTTGCCACACCTGAAGTATTCCTATTTCCAAAGGGATTAGCATTATACCTTTAATGAGCATCAGGGTTAGGGGCTGGTTTAGTTATTCATAGAAATGTGAGATTAATGCAAAAATGAATACCCTAACTCAGCATGAAGTCGCAAATGTTGATAATAGCATGCAGGCACACAACCACTTTGGGTATAGGATTTCATTTAAAAACCCAAAGGCTATTAAAAATGAAAGATTTTCAAACAACAGATCATATACAAGAAAATAACCAAGTAGTCATAGCAAGTGTAACTTTGGAACCTCTGGATTTGCTACCAAACCTTTCACAAACACCTACAATTGTTGTAATGATGAAAATCTAAGTCAATGACTTTTCTGTGCAAGGGGGGAAAACCACCAAAAAATCCCAAAAGAAACAACCCTCCTAAAAGATGACAGCTAACTTGCCAAAGCATCTGAGCCAAAATACTGCAAAGTTTATAGTCCCTGTTTGTCATAGATGGTACACAAGAGCTATATAACCTCTGAATAAATCATGCCTCAGAAGGCATCATTTTGAAGTAAACAGTTATTTATGGAAATCAGTAAATTAGTAATGAAAGACTAACCTAGGCAACCATCCACAGAATAAGAGGAAATTTATTTTATAGTTAAAACATAGAGCATGCCCTCCCTCTCCCTCCCATCACACAGATGCTGAAATTATTTTCTGGGTTTTTATTTTTATGAACAAGAATCTGAAACAAAAAACAGGTGGGTATCATTGCATTTATATACAGAAGAAAAATTCTTGTAATGTTCTCAGAAAAACTGCACTTTGTTTTTTTAGCAGACTACACTCTATAACTTGCTGGCTTTGGCTTTAACATAAATCTGAATCTTCAAGACAAGATCAGATTTAATGCCTTACATTATTTCACCACCTATAGATGCAACTTTAAAGACCAAATACTTCACTTTGGTAAGATAAAAGCTTTTTTAGATCAAAGCATCCAAGGCAGTAATACAAATTTGCTGTGATACTTTCATGTTCTGATGACTAAAGGTCATGCTTTAACTTTTTATGTTACAATATAACCATAATCAGTCAGAATAAAGGGGACTTCATTTCGGAGTAACTATTGCAGCAGCCATTATACATTGGCTCTCAGCAGTATTCCTTTACTACATCTGTACTGAATGCATCATCTCATAGTGTTGGTAATTCAAGGAATAGCATATTTTCTGGTTTCACTGACAATTTCTACATACTCACTGGGGAGTAATAAAATTTTCTTTTACACATTCAGTTATGCTTTAGTTGCAGAGAAGAGCGGACATTGCTCTAACAATTTCTCTCTAAGCAGAATACCTATTTTTATTTCTACTTTTATTTACTTAAGTGCAATGAACAATTACTGCACACTGACTGCAGAACATTAGCCTGAGGTCTCAGCCATCTGAGTTGTCAGCACAGAGGTCTGCAGAGGTTCACAACACAGGAACCTCAAGAACTTGAGCTATTTAAAAACCTTTTCCTTCTCTCTTTAAAAGTTTGGACATGTTTTGGTGTGAGAAAGAAATTATATAGGCAAAATCCCCACTCTTTTGGGTCAGTTTATAGAACTGTTCTGGTACATTAATGGAAAAGAGAGACTGAGTATCTTCAGAGTACAATTAATAGGACAAAAAGAGTACAGGTAAAGCAGAGTGAAGGGTTCACCAGCTTCAACACAATTGTCCTGCTCTTTTCCTGACACCAATACAGAATGGAAAAAACATTGAAAAGTTTTTCAATCCATTCCAAAATTTTATAGCAGAGGAATGCACTTGAATAACTGAGCATCTTCTTTTGAAATGTCTATTTAAAACAAATCCATGACAAACAAGGATTGTATCCCACCCAGCAGGAAAGAGAAATATCACTTTTTCCAGACATCTCTACTATTTTGAAAGGTTGTGATCTCTAGTCCTTACCTATTTATAATTCATTTGCACTGGATTATTAATGACCATTGACGATAAGGACAATGAACTATATTAACCTTTTATGCCCTGCAGAGTCAAGAAATCCATGTGGGAATTTACATGTCCCACAAATGCTGTACATACAGAAGAGGTAACTGAACTTGACGGGACACCCTAAAAACTGTAGGAATGGAAACAAACAAGCTGATGTCATGATTTGCTGGGGTTTATTCTAAAATTTCAACACTCGCCCCAAAAACTGGCCTTTCTCCAGAAGCAGAAAGCCCTCTCCTCAAACACAGGATAGGCATCAATCATTCCCTGTCAGAGGAAGGTTTTCTTTGTGTGAATTGTTGTTCAGCCCTTACCTAACTTTTGTTATGAGTTTGAAACAGAAAGAGACCGACAACATTTCTCACCCTATAAAAATGCAAGATAGACACTAAGGGCATGACATTTTTTTAAATAAAACTTTCTAATCTCATTTTTGAAGGTGTATCTGTCCCCTTAAACATTTACCTATTTCTGGAACCCAAATTATCAAACCCAAGCTAAAGTCAGAGACTGGCCTCTGAGGAATGTGATGCAAGAAATTACTCAGCTATTGTTCTGAACTTTAAATGTGCTCTGACTCATGTGATATAGACAGAATGCAAGAAAATTTATCAACATTAACTTGACATAATCGAAAATCACTTTAACACAGAACACAGAATTGTAACTGGATTTTTCAGCTATTCAAACTGATAGCACTGTTACCTCTTAAGCTCTTCGACCTCTCATTTTTTGACAAGATTTCTCATGAAATAAAGACAGACTCATTTTACCTCTACAGTGATATTGGACTTTATAAAAAAATGCCAATGGCTTAGGATACTACTACATCTACTTCATTTTTAAAGGAAAAATCATAGCTATAGACAGATCAATACCTATAATCTCCTCTATACTTACCATTATTGTTCTTGTTGTATGGCTGGATGATTCTGGAAAATAAAAGAACCACAGCGTATTAGAAAGTTTTCTTTATCCACAAAAGCCTTATTTTCTGATGCTCACCCTGAAGGCTACTGTTCAGCTACAACAATGAACACATCAAAAAATGCACAGACTGGAAAGATTTCTCAGGAAACGAGCATAAGACCCATCATTGGTCCTGAATATATATGGCATGCTATAATATGCTGTTAAGTGCACCGTCCTCTTTGCTTAATTATCTTCTTCTGCAAGAAAATATAAAAATGGAACTAATTCATAATTCATGTTTGAAGAAGTAAGGGGTTTTTTTCCATTTTGCATTTAACATATGGCATCATGAAGGATTAGCTCTGCAGACAAAAATACAGATAGTATCAACATAATTCCATTACTGTTCCCATTTCAAAAGCAGTTTTATAAAACTAGACAACCCTTTTTCTGAGAATTTTGAGATGGATGCTCAGTTTGAAAGTGACAAAGCATATTGAGAAATGCAACATGCAGAAATGTTAAATATTCTCCCCTATATGGTAAATCTGGAGTCAGTGAACTGAACTCATGGTTATATTTATATAAATTGCAGAGCAATCACTACTAGCCAATAACTAACATAGATTTCACCCTGCTGTTTAACTCAGATTACTTTCACTTTTTTCTTTCCCCAAGAACAGAAATCACACTCTTTGGCTTTAAAATGCTATAGTTCACATATTAGAGACATTGTTCTTTTTCAAAGCAGTGCAACTTCAGTAAAAAAAATCAACATTTAAAAAACCTGCAAGAAAACTCACTGCTGGTCTATAAGATGCAAGATGATACTGCCACCAGTCTCACAGACTTGCTCAAAAATTTGGGTAGGACACCTCATGGGCTATAGCAGAGTTCTTAAGGAAGGGACATTTATCAACACTACATGCAGTTCTGCATAAAATGTACACAATTCTGAATGAATTGAATCAGCAGAGTCCTAGTTCTGCAAGTGAGATAAATGCAAAATAATTACAATTTCTTTATTCTTGCCTTGGTTCTAAATTGTGACTCTTACAGGGTTTCCAGCTGGTATCACACAAAGAATTATTGAGTGATATTATTATTGTTAAAAGTAGTATTAAGGAGATTAAAAGGACATGAGAACAGCTGCACATCTCTTTCTGAAAAAAAAAAGATGATTACACTCAAACTGGCATTTCTCTTCCATTTTGAAGAGTCACCTTAACCAGCATGAAGGTGTAGTTCAATCACTGACAGAAAAAAGATAAGTCATTTTAAATATCTCAAACTATAAACTCCAACATTCAACAGAAATTCCTGTATCTAGTGTACATTTACATTTGTACAAGTCTTCATCCTCAATCACTTATAAATAAAAAACATTTATATTGTTAAGGTCACATTGACAGAGGTACTGGAATGTGAATACCTACCTAAAGCCAGTGATATTTTAGTTGTGGGCTCCTCTACCAGCCCTCCTTTCCTCTTTTTTTTCACACAAAAGTTATCATATATAAAAATACATTTAGGTCACCAGTCCTCCAGGCAATTCTTAAACTGGTAGTATGAAAACTAAATATTGTGACAGTCTACTGCTTCCTGATACTTGAACATATTTGGCACTCTTATAAAGTAAGAGAAGATCACAGTAGAGTGAAGAAGTCTATAATCTGTTAATTTTTTATCCTCAAAAAGTAATTTTTGTTATTATAATTTTTTTTTTCTTTTTTTTTGGACATCCCAGTAAAATAACATTTCAGGACCTGAATGTTCCTGAGAAAACCCAGGGACTGCATTCATGGAATAATGAATAATTGAGACAAAAATTCATTCCACTTATAAGCCTAAATACCCAGACAAAAACCCCAATGAACTTATCACCAAGAGCACAGTATTTCCTGAAGAATCCTGAACTTAGGCAGAATTACCTGGTTAAACACAAAGAATGGGGCTTCTTGTCTCTTGAAATGCAGAGGAGATAAATTACACAGCACTTTCAGTCACTCTCAAAATGATCAAAGCCAACAAACAAAAATCCATACTTTTTATATGGAGATACTTGAAACCTTCCCTCTTACTCAGAGGTGCTGTGCTTTTGGCATAGCTCTATATGCCAAATCTATAAAAACTATGCTTAGCCATGATTGTCCCAAAATACTCAGACACACTCTCACTCAGTTGTCTGTGAAACTGAGAAGATCTCCCTAAAATGAACTGAGGAACAACTGAATTTTCCTGGAAATTGTTAAACAGTGTATTTTTGAAAAGAACCTGACAGACACTGTTAATGCAGTGCCAGCAGCAGTTAACTCCAGGATATTACCATATTGATAACTCAATAATAAAACCCAGCAAAGAAGTGAAGAAAGATCTGTTATATTTGTAAATGTCCCTGTTATATCATGCAATAAAACCACTGTCTGCTTTTTGCATGTATTTTTCTTGCTGTAAATACTGAAAAATCATCTAAGTTGCCAAACATTAAAGACCTGAGTATATCCATTAAAAAAAGGTAGGAAAATAACTGTTTAATAAGTAGACATAGTCAAAAGAGTCTAGGATCTAGCAGAGACTACTAATTGAGGTGCCATTGTTACACAATTTAAACACTTGCATACTCTGATACACAATTATTCAGACTTTAGAACTGAGGAGATACCGATTTCTTCCAGAAAATAATTACGCCCTGACTTGGCAGGTTCTGAAAAACACTTATGCATGGACACACCAGCCAATTTTGCAGAAAACTTTTAATTAAGGCAACTAAAGAAGAAAGGCCTTGCTTAAAAAGGCAGTCACACGGCATTCAAAACTTTTACGAAAGGTCTGCACACCACTGTGAACTCCAGAGCATCAGAGCTTATTTAAAAACCACAAATATCTTGGTGTTGAACAGAACAGAAAAAAAAACTTTGGATGTTCAGTTTTATCTGCCATGTTCTAGAATGCCTTAGGATTGTTATAATCTGGCTCGAATTTTAGTGAAACTGTCACCACTGGACACTTGGTTTATAAATGAGGTCTTACAGCAAAGGATTTTGTGCAGGACAATGATCTGTACTTGCACCACTTCTGCAGAAGGGAACTCCAGGATAGAGACTGATTCTCCCCTTAAGGCCAATGAAGTGTAAGGGAAGTGGATTGCTCCACTTTAAGCAGAAATGGTCAGACATCATCATCACTAACAAGGGTTCTTAGTGCTGTGATGCAGGCAAATTGCAGTAAATGCAGCTTCAGTGCTGACAAGATGTTTATAAGTTTATCATTGGGGAGAAATTGATGTACCAACAGAAGAAACTGCCTAAGATGCTCCTGTTCCCTTTCTACAACATATTTATTTGAGCTCAAAGAGGAATGAGTAAGCTGTAGTAGAAATTTCCTCACAATAGAATGTGCTTTACCAACCATATTGATCAATCGTGTCTCCCTGTTTCCAGGCAGTAGGAGACCATAAAATTTCCGCACTGTGAAACCATTTAGGCATAAATCAGGAAAATGTACACTGCTAAGGGATGGTGTCAGCTACATAATTATTTCAAGTTTACATATTATTCCCCAGCAATATTGCTGTTGTTATTTTTTATTCCCTTAAAAGTTCTTCAGGTCAGGACAGAACCCATGTCAGAACCCTTTTCCAGCTGTTCACATGTTATTTGTATATGTGATATTCTTTATTTCTGCTGATAGAAAACTTAATTACCTGGTATTTCTGGTTTTTATGTAACAGGATCATTGACAATACTAATGGGTGAAACATGTCCTACTTTTAAAACTTCCAGAATAAATATGCTTGAAGATAATTTGATTTTGACATGTGGAAAATAAAAGCAGACTGGCAATAGCAGAGCTGTTTAATCCTAGCAACCTCTCATCTTATCATGGTGCATAAGACTTTAAAGGTTCATTTCACCCAGGACGGACCACCTTATAAAAATGCTGAGGAAAGAAGACTGCTTCATTATTTCTTCTGCATTTGGGTTATGAATGTTTTGAGTAACCAAACATAATTGTTATTTTCCTCCCAGTTTGTAGCAACTGAACAAGTGACTTTGTTAATTCAAAAGTATTATTAAAAATAAATAAATATGTATCTATGTCTAAGAATAATTTTTGAGGAAGACCCTTATTCTCCCAAGACAGAAATTTTAAACACTGGAGAAAGAATATACAGATGAAAAAAAGAAAAACCACACAAAATTATCACAGAGCAGACGCAGGATCTTTCCAGTTCCACTACCGAAGCACTTTGTGAAGGTGCCTTGCCTATTGCATTATGTGCTAAAATTGTTAAGAACTATTGCTCTGCAATCACAGCTTACAAAAAATAATCAACCTACTTGACAGTAATCATACACAGAAGTGCTTTGAGTATGAACTCCAGATCTTGAATCCAGAACACGTAATTCAGGAGGTAATACGCTGCTAATCCTGTTATCCAACAGACAGGATTCTCTTTCTGCAACTGTAATTCTTTAAAATCATACTGGGGGAAAGTAGTGATTCTAGGAATTAAGCTCTGGCTATCTCCATTGTGGTTTAAATGTTAACTTAATTACAGTGTTGTTTGCTGTTTTAAGAGCTGATTCATCCTGCCAATTAGAAAAGCCAGGGTTACTGCAGTTTCATGTCTACATGTTACCTGTATATTAAAACAGGAAACACTGATTCAACAGCAGAAATGGGGCACTTTATCATGAAGTGCCCTTTCCTCTACGTGGGATCCCACATCTTGCTCTTTCTGATCCCTGCTGTCACCAGTATTACCAGAAACACGTGCTGCACTGGTGAGTTCAGGGATGCAACACTGCCAATCTTCCATAAGCATTCATTTCCTTGGCACAGCAAAAGCGAAGGATCTATGGCACAGTCGAAGCAGTGCTTTAAGGCATGAATGTGACTCTAGATTTGTGCTTTTCTTGTGAATCAATTGTAGGCAAAGAAGCCTTACAAAACCAAAGATACATTTTTGAAATAAAGGAATAAATGCAGAAGGAATTCATAATAGTCCCTTATTCAATTTCTAATGTACTTTCACCCTGGGAAATAAATCACATTTCTCAAGATATAGTAAACCTGAGCATTTCAGTTGAATGGAAATTGTATTTTGACTTTGGCAAAACAAAAGTAATGGCTGGCTGTATTTTAAAAAAACCACAACTTGCTTAGGAATAGTTCTTTGTCAGAGGAAATCCAAGGAAACCTGGGTTTGCAGAAATGCTTTTGCTCCTCCCAAGCACTCCTGTGACCAAATTACACTGCTTACCTTTTCTCACTGAAAAATACCCTGCACTTTAAGCAGTCTTCAGACAGAGAATGGAAGACTGTCCTTTTACTTGTCACCCAAGGAGCTCAAATACTTGGAAGATAACTGTAATGTGAATTCAATGTACATGTTTATCAGTGTGAGAAAACAAATCATCTTCTAAATTTAAGAATTCTAGGGAGAAAAGATATTTCTCTTCTATTTTTTTGACAAAAATATTTTCCTCCTACTTGGCTATTTTTCATGTTACGTCATGATATCATTTGCATCACTGGGTTTGGAGGAATGAGGACAAAGAGGGAAGTGGAGAAATCATCAACTCACTGTTTTATAATACAAAAATTTAAATAGGGGAAAAGAAACTACTCAAGATATGCAAACATGAGATGCACTAGTTTGGTTCTACAAGGGATTGACAATGTCAGCAGAAGCATCCTGGGGTAATTAAGGCTTGCATCATTTTCTGGGCACATTCTTTGGGCTCTGGAAGTTGTCACTAGTTCATCATCTTCAGTATCATCATTTG
Organism: Coloeus monedula; assembly: GCF_965178545.1. Classification (NCBI taxonomy): domain Eukaryota; kingdom Metazoa; phylum Chordata; class Aves; order Passeriformes; family Corvidae; genus Coloeus; species Coloeus monedula. Next base: position 27,549,642 of record NC_138782.1, on the reverse strand, counting down.
TACTTCTGCAAAAACGAGTGAATTTACTGACCACAGAAATGTAGGCTTTAGAGCATTTTAGTTTTCTAATCAATATTTAAAATGATTGCTTCTAAATGCACAGTGAAAATAGAGAGAAATTGTCTACTCTTGTGCAAGTTTCAAAAATTAAAGGTAAAAACGTTGTTAGGTCAATCTCTTGAGGGTCAGAGATGGTTTTAATGACTTTGTATAGAATGGCAGGACTAAGCTCTTAAGTATTTCCTATAATGATATAAGCATAAAAGCAACATATTTGGGGAAGTAACTAAGAGCCATAAGCATCTTTTCATAGTCCTTTGCTTCCCCAGTAAATGACAGTAACACAGCATCATTTTTTCCTGAGAGATCTATTTTCCATGCTCACATTTCCATCAATACCAGTGCACACATTTGACTGAGAAATCTATAGCTGAATATTTTAAAGCATTTTCTGCCTATACTAAAGACCAAAGCTAGAACACACATGTCCTAAGCAAACTTCAGAGGGAAAACTGACTGTGGAGCAATATATAGCTTTTGTCTCCCACTTTTGGGAAGAGTGAGTATACACAATCCAGCATTAATCATACCTTGTGTTTCAGCATGGAAGAAATGGCAAAAGTGGATTCACATAGGCGCTTGTTTGTCACAACACATTCCTTCTCGTTCAGTCAGAAATCACTGGTATGTTAAACGAGGTTTACAACAATTTTGGTTTATAGTTTATTAATGTGTAAAAGAAAATCTAAGGTTGTCTTTTTTAAAGTAACAGAGTGTCAGATGTTTTTTCATGCGCAATCCATGCCGCTCCTCTGCCACCGCAGCAGAACATCTCCATCTCTACTGAAAGATAGCATCGTGATAACAACCACCAGACACCTTTGAGAACAGACAACTCACTCACTGCTGAAAAATTTCAACCTAGAGTGAAAGCTCCTTCCTTTTTTTATGTGTACTTTCACATAGAGTTATGTGAACTTAATTATAATGAAGCGTGTATTATAATTGTTTTCTCTGTTTCAAGAAAATTTGGGAAAGGAAAAGCTTCAGTCTCCCTGCTTGTCAGTTAGGCTGCTTATATTTTCATCTGTTTGTCAAGAGGAAGTCACAAATTCCCCATGGAAAAATAGGATCGAAAACTAAGCCTTTCTTGCTCATCTCCTGAAGAGCCAATAGTATCAGTCATAAGCATAGAGAGAAGGATTGACCAGAACAGCATCTAAGAAAGAAGGTACATTTTTTTGAGGTCTTTCTCCATTTCCCAGTTTCTCATGTCACCTTCTCATCCTACTGGGCCAGAGATGTGTGGGTTCCTAGGAAAACAGACCCCAAAATTGTTGCCTCATTCCTAGATACTTCATGTATCTGCTGCACACTTCAGTACATTCAGGAACAGAAATTTGACTGTTGAAAGAATCCTCTTTAAGGCAGCAGGACATCTCAGACTGAAATACAGCACAAAAGGTAAGGGCAGGGCAGAGAGGAGGAGGATCAGGGCTGTTGAATCATGTCTTCAACTAGGAAAAACTGGATCTTTTATTTTTGCCCACAACTCATGAAAATGGTATCAACAGGCACAGTCTGATTTCTGCACCTCATTAGTGACGATGATGCCTTGGACATCCTGCTGATATTCTGGTTCTCATGCTTGAAAGGTATGGAAATGCTTGCCAGATGGCAGAGATTATTCTTGTGTAAAATACCTCTACCTGATGTTTCCAAATACTATAAGCAAAATTACCATTACTCACCCTGCCAAAACAATAGACTGACGTGAAACTTGACTATTTGGACGCACTGGTCCTCACAGTTAAGCAGCTTGTGGGAGAAAGTAATTGCTTGGAATAATTTCAGACACTGTAATTTAAAGATCAGATTCAAAATATCTAAAGCACTTTACAGTCACACCTAAATCTTCCCATCATCAACTCCAGTCACAAAATTGGATACATGTAACCTTCTGCAACATCGTGATTTTCTGAAGATGGAATTTTCCCACTTGAAAGAGGCTATCTTCACGGCAGAGAACCACTTAAATATCTTGTGCTGACTTTAATTTCAGCAGCAATTGAAATGCTGCATCTCAGAGTAGTTAAAAGCTCCACCGTGTACATTACACAAAAACTGCTCAAAGTACTGTGACTTTTTTTTCCAGAACAGCAAAATGCCAGTTCACTGGCATTTTTCACTACATCTTACAGAATACAAGATTTGCTGTGGTTTGAAAATGAAATGAAAAACACTTTTCTAAGATCATCCAGCAAAAGTCTTCCTCCTAAAATAAGGGACACAAAAACCTACTAGATCCTCTCTCTAGCTACAATACACAGTGCAATTTCTTAAGCGGTGCAATTTCACTCGTGTCCATGCCTTACACCCATGACTGACACTCAATAACGATATCAGGGCACAACATCCCCATTTATGAAGAGATAAATGAGCTCCCTCATCATTCTCAACAATGATCGAGCAAAATCAGTCAAAAATGCCAGACTTCCTCACCCCTATCAATTGCACCAGACCCTTTCTGGAGGTGCATCCATGGAAAACTAAAAGGGAATCTTGTCCTGCATTGGCTAAAAACAAAACTCAAGCCAATGTAAGACTTGTATAAGAAAAGCAAATCATATTCTTGTTTATTTTCTTAAAAGCATTTAACTAAATGTTAACGATGTTTCTCATAATCTTCCCCCACTTCCCCACAGAGGCTTTAAAAAGTGCCATTTCTATAACGTACTGCTATATTCAAAGCAAATAATTATTAATTTGCTCAAAAAAAAAATTCTGTCAAAATAAGGCACTCATCTAGGCAGTAAGATTGACTTAAATTATGCTAACCTAAATATATATTTGCACAAGCCTAAGCAACATTTACTTGAATGCTGTAAAATACTGTATATCTTATGTAAACATATTTATGTGGCTTTCTCACAACGAATTTCTAATACTGTGGGGAAAAAAGTAGACTTGAAAATGCAGACAGTTCTATGTCAATAACATTAAGATTATGAAAACAGCAAGACATGAAAGTTATATTAAGTCCCCCATGCTCCTTTTTGTTTGCTCATTTCATCAAAGCATGCACCAAAAGGCAGACTCTGTCATCATCTCCATAGCAGGCTTTCTGCATACTGTTAATTGATACAAGGCAATTAACCCTGGAGCAATCGATAGTATTTTGGAACCAAAAAAGCTTTTTATTATATTTATAGTAACATAAAAACTGTGGGGGCTGGCAAAACCTTTCTCTGCACAAATAGTACACTATGGTCAGGGAAATGACACAGAAACCACCACGTCCCAAGTTGATCTGGTACTGAAGAGAAGCTGGATAAAATACAAGAAAAAACCCTGTATTTTATATTTACCAATAACCTGAGGAGGAGGTAAATGGTGAATATTGAAGGTAATCACCGTTAAGTCAGAAGAATCAGAATCTGTGCTGTTGCGTATCATTACTACTGGTTTGTTAATTTTTCATTGCATTTTATTTACACTTTTCCGCATTTTAATTAGAGCAGCAAGAATAATAACCAAAATAGCCATTTTTAATATGAAGATAGTAATTTTTGCACTAAAAAAAATACAGATTTCACTTATTTAGGATATATGCTTTCCAGTAGGTTGTTTTCACAGAAAACAGATAAGCAGAAATATCTCCTAAAGCAAAGACTTGCAGTTCTCAATTCTAATTTTTCAAATTAGATGTTATTTTGTGCAAATTGCTTAACACAGTTAGCTGGCTGTTTGATACAAATTAATCATGTACTAATGACTGGTTTTACACACTCTATGCTTTGAAGAGAGCATCTATACTAAGTAGAAGAAAAATTTTACAGATTTCCAAGCATGCCTCCTTATAGGGACATAAGGAGGGGCTTAATCATAATAATTACCTTGAACTCATTGCTACAACCTTCTCTGCAGGAGAAATGTGCAGGTTGCAGCAAGATGGAGGTCGGTCTCTTCTCACAGATAAAAAGTGATAGGACAAGAGGAAACAGCTTCAAGTGATGCCAGGGCAGGTTTAGGTTGGATATGAGGGAAAGCTACTTCACTGAAAAGGGTTGTCAAGCACTGGAACAAGGGAACCACTGCCCAGGGAAGTGGTTGAGTCACCATCCCTGGAGGGATTTAAAAGTTGTGGCATGTAGGGTTTAGTGATGGGCTTAGCAGTGCTGAGTTAAGGGTTGGATGTGATCTTTGAGGTCTTTTCCAATGGAAAGGATTCTATGATCATCTTTTGATCATAGAAAAAGTAATTCACTGCTCAAAGCTTACATGGAGAGTCCAGTTTAATGGCCAGCATTGGTGCACAGGGAGGCCTTCGTTCACATTCTCATGCTCCAACTACTAAACCATCCATGCAGAATTCCACCCTCAAAGGCTGCAGTGGAAATTCAGCATTTATGGCTCTGCCTACTAATGCAGGTATCATATTTTCTTCCAACTGAGAGTCCCTTGGTTGTCACCTTTGTCCCCCAAAGAGCCTGTGTTGCCACGAGTGTTGTTTGTCTGTGGTGTAATAGCTGCACGCTGAGCAGAGGTGCAAGCAATCCTCTCTTCTGTGTATTCTAAATAACCACTTCTTGTCAAAGTATGTCATGATTTCTATCTAGGTGTTATTAAATGAACAGTGGGTGTTTTCCCTGCAATATACAAGTAGTGTTTGCACGACAGAAAAACACAATTATGGGGAAGATGATGGATAATGAATCAAGGATTTCTCCCTTTATTTGGAATACTATTTCTATTAGCTTGTCTGAAAGGCAATTCCTCTCCTTTCTACCTTGACCTATTCTGTGAAGCATGAAAGCAGATAGACACCTCTTTTGTGCACATCATCTCCTGAACAGTCTGTTTGAGAGCTCAACGTCTGACAGATTTCCACCCTCAATAACCTTATTCAATTACAGAACAAATAAGCTAATGGCTTACAGAAGTTATATCTCACAAAGAGATATCAGGAATGCATGCATGCATTTTCTTTTAGTGCAAACATTATATCCTGCTGGATTCTCCTATTATTTGTACATGAGGTAAAACTGCTTACAGTTACAGCTGAAAAATCTTTCTGTTTGGTAATGATAAAAAAAATAAAATCAATAATGCACAGTCATTTTCAGGATGAAAAATAAAGATCATTTGAGAAAAGTTAGTCTTAGCCACAAACGTCCATCCTTTTTTTTGGTTTTTTTTCTGCACAGCTTCATTCCTGCTCTCAGCTTGCACCAAGGTGTAATGAGATGGCTGGATACACCAGGCCTAAACATCACCTCTGGCACTGCAAAGTCTACAGAACAAGCCTCTCCTGCACCCCTATGACACACCTTTTACTTCCTTCTCTGCAGGGACAGTGGTTTCTAAGGTACAATGCAAAAAGCCAAAATAAAACATGCTGCATCTCTACCTTCACCAAATTTGTTTTATTCTTTTCTTGTCCTTTTTTTTTTAAATCAAGATCAGTAAGGAAAATGGTAAATGGAGTTTTTGTAAGAGATGGTATTAATATATCCTTATCCAATGAATAGGCACCACCATTCATTGCAGTGCTGCTATAAACATACCATCCATATCTTACCCTCTCATTTAATGTCATCTCAGGTTCACAGAAAGTTTTGCAATTCAGAGAGTCAAAGAATATTTCATTTATATTCCTTCACGTACCATCAAGCCCGTTATGATGGCTGTAGTTTCTTTTTCCCAAAATACTTAATGAAGAGTGATTGGAGGGTGCAAGCAGTCGTTTTGCACTTGGACTTTGAAGGCTTGGTGTTGACCTGATTACATTGGGTTTCACGGCAGGATGTATCTCTGTTTGAGACAAAAGAGAGAGAAATGACATCTACTTGATTTTAAAAGAAATAAAACAATCTATTCCACATATGAAATTTACTCTTGATTTCAGTGAAAAGAAAGTTCCTTCTGCACTTGTGTGTTTACAGGACCTTGAAAAACACTTCAAACACAAGTCCCCATACCCACAGGCCCTCCTAAGTAAGAGAAATCTATTTCACTTTAGATTACCCAAGTTCAATTCCATAGTGAAGATATGTAAGGATTTGAGGTTGAAGAGCTAATAAATACAAAACAATCTGAAACAGGTGTGTTTATATCTTCCTACCCTTTTGGGGTTTGTACTGAAGCTACATGCCCACAGGTTTCAGCAAGCAAGTAAAAGCATTTTACTATGGTGAAACCACCTCAATACCTCAAGCTATTCAGTATTTTCTGTCACAGTAACAAGCTTTAAGGGATCTTCCCACACACAAGTCACAAGGTGCAGGAGGTCAGGGGGCCAGACACTGTCAGGCTCTGCAGCTAAACCTACCCCAAAACTGCAGTGGGAACACTCCCATACAGATTCATTACTGGGGAGCTTCAAACATCCCAGAGTATCCATTTCATGGAGCAAGATTATTTTGGAGAAGGAGGAATAAAGAGGGTAGGAGGCAGCAAAGCACATCTGGCCAGCACATTTCAGGATGGCAGCTGCTGTGCTTGCCAGGAGCTGATACAGCTGCATGGAAATTTCTCAGTTATCTGCCAGATAAAAGTGGCAAAAGGAAGCCTCAGTTGAATCTGCTGATCCCTCACCAGGAACTGGCTGAACCAGTTAATTAATTCCCATCACACATTTGGGTTCAAAATGCCACCACTGTGTACAACCTTGGATGGACCCAAACTTGTGTGGGAAGTCAGCAGCCCAAGGGCAGGTCCCAGCCCTCTGACACAGCCACAGGGCACCAGCTGCCTGCACTGCACAGGTTATGAGGTGCTTGCAGCCCAATTACAGCAGCCCCCCGATGACCCCAGGCAGCAGAAGAGGCTGAGAAGGTGAGGGCAGAGGGGCTGGGAGATCAGCAGAGTCAGCTGCCCAAGGCAAGTGAAATCAGAACACAAAAATTAAGTACTTTCCCATTTGCAGTCCAGGTTTACACCTCCCGAAAAGTGCTTCTTTCTGCTTTTCTGTTTATAAAATGGGGCATGGAAGCTGGGAAGATGCAAAAGCTACAGTGAGGCCAGGTATCAAAAGAGGAGCCTCTCCAGCCTCTGCCATCCATGGCTATCATGCAGGAGAAAGAGAAACCATTGCATAAGGTCAAAGCCCACTGCAATAGCATGTTTTTCCTCCTTCAGGAATGCCCAAAGTCTGACATCCAAGTGCTTGCCTACCCTGCTTGGAGCTCTTGGTCTCATGGCCTTGGCCAGGCTGTACTGGAACAGAGTGCCAGGAGGAGACAATGCCAACAATTTTCACACTGGGAAAGACTTTGCTTAATTGTTCACCACTGGTTTGGTTGGGGCTTGCAACCACACTCTCCAAGCATGGACATCCTCCCACAAGAAGCTTTGAGAAGGCCAGGTAAGAAACAGCAGAGCAGAGAAATGCACAGGCAAGGTTTAGAACAGCACAGAAGAAAGGTAAAGGTAACCAGCCACTTCAGGGCAGACCTGTCGATTTGATGTCACCTAATTTCCCACCATTTAATTAGATGAGAGCTTTTTACTGCCATTCACTGCAGTATTCATCTGCTTTGCATACAGAAAAGATTTCATGGCATGTCCCATTTTTCTTGCTGTAGGGAACAAGCATCTTGTATTTTGCATTTTTACTAAAATGGGAACTGAGGCATGCTTAATGTTACGAACATCACTGATTGCTAAGGTAAAACTTTAAACTGAAATAGAAACACTTGTGCAGTTTGCTGAAGGTAATTGGAAATTGCATTCTAAAGTGTTCATTTAGCAATCTTTTCCAGTTTTCTGAAGGAAATGGTAGATTTCCAGGGCTAACAACACTAAAATATTATTTTATTTGCCAAAGAGCTCCAGCAGCAACCACAATAATCCCAGCAGTTGCATTAACATATGAGAACTCCATCTCCTTTCATCTACAACTTATAGGAGAGCCAATTTTATATTTCCAGGGCAAGCAAACAGTTGAGGAAGGAAGCATTTCCTTCCTTCAACTTGTCTTCAGTTCTGAAGCCACTAATCCTCCATTAGTTTACCACAAAGTCTGTCTTTTCTCTTTCTGCAGTAGAGGAAGGTAGCAAGACCAAGCTCTACAGTTAAGTTCTAGAAAGGAACTCAATTAAACAGCCAGGACAACTTCCCAATGGACTGAGTCCTTCCTGTAGGGGCCTTTACATCTTATTTCAGTCCTCCTATACATATAGAATTGCATCAAATATTTTCATGCTTTAGATCAGCACTTACTAACCAGCTGCCTCATCATACCTGAGCAGAGAAATGAGGTATTTCAGGGGTTTTGCCTATTATCCCTTCATATTATTGTATTATGGAATAATGGTAATTAAAATCTTTTAATTCCTGCTGCTCTTATCCTTGATCTATTGCCTAGCACTTCACTGAAAATATTCTAGCCACCTGCACCGTGTGCTAACTCAAAAAACTGATTATAGCATTCAAATTATCTCATTACACGTGTAACAAGTAACCAGTGAGCCACATTCTGAAATAAAAATAACATAGGAGTGAGAAACAATGTTTCAGTAACATATTAGGAAACCATTTTATAGGACCAGATTGCAGCCTCAAAAAAGTGAATAACAACAACAAGGCTAAAAACTTCCCCATTTCTGCTCTGTCAGTAGGGTGAAACAAAACCAAACCCAAAGTAAACAAAGAGAAGCTGAAGTCTTCTACTGAGTGACCTCAATAAACATCTTGGATTCTGAAGAGACTTAGGCAGCTGCACCTTTCTCTCACCTCATCTCCTCAACAGGTATCCCAGCTGGAGGTGTTAGCCCGTTTTCCTTATAACTAGGAGGTAATACAGGACATTTAATTAGCCAGGGGTTCACTTTAGGGGCTTTGTTGTAGGGAGCAGAGTGATGACTGAGGAGATTACAGGGGATTAGCCCCAGCTCTTGAGAGGACAGGGACTAATTTTAATGCCTACCTCACCTGTGGAACCTGCAGCCCAGATGCAGAGCAGGGATAAAGGGAAGGGACAACCCAGAATGTGCAGGGGACTGAAATCCTCTCTGCCTTACCAGAAAGGTTGAAAACAGTAGTGCCCTGAGACACACTGTTAATCATATGCCAATAAATATCTGTGAGAACAGCACAACATGAATCTTAAAAAGAAAACAAATGCCTCCTATACAAGCTATGACATGATATTTAATACTAATTTTTATGAGGAAAAAAATGCAAGATTTGCTTATTTACCAAAACATGCAAATAAACAAAAAAGATCACAAACTAAACTAAAAAAACCCCACCAAGCCACATGGCAAACAAAAAGCCATGTTCTAGCCATCCCTTTAAAGCTAGTTCAGATGCATGTATTCAACTGCAAAACTTCGTATCCCCATAACACACATTATTTTCCTCAGCTGTAGTGAGATACCTTTACTTCCCATACAGTCAATTACTAAGCAGACTCCACAGATAGCTGCCATATTTTAGCACTGTTAATCTTCTACCAGACCTTCATGTAAGTACACAAAATGCTGTTTGACACTGTTCATCCATTTACTCCCATTAAACCTACAGACTTAGACTCCCAGAGGAATCAAGACAACTCCTCAAAGACTACATAACATGGCACTAAAAACATGTGGTGCCTTCTAAGTTTGCCCATGTTACCATTTCCTCTTTAGATGCACAGACAGGTCAGCTGGATGAACCATCCCCCATCCAGCTTCCCCCCTTACAACCACAACTCCACCAAGTCAACCGAAGTAGTCCTTTCAACACACTGTCATCAATTCCTTCTTACCCACATTCTTGAAGTTAGTATTTTGACAAAATTGATGTTCTGGAAGAACAGTTTTAAATACATTAATAGCTGATTTCTATTTCAGTAAGGCAAGAGACTTACTGTTTACTTTGATCTAGTACAAAAAAACCTCCTGGTGATTGAAATTATGAGCAAAACATCTAGACTGAGCTCTACACTCAGCTTCACTTCTGTAGAACAGGATTAATACACAGCAGAATTATTCACTGCTTCTCTGATCAATGGATTGATTTCTATGTTCATTTGAGGATTAACAGCCTCTGGGTTACCACAATTCTTATATGACTGTACAAATATTTAATAGTCAGTGATGGTTCCTTGCAAGGAATCACTATTACTAGAATTTTTCCTCTCCCCATTAACTCATGGGTTCAATGTCCTCTTGGCTGTGAACTCAGTCTACATTTCACTGCACCTTTTTAACTTAGGTCATCACATTACAAGGTCTGTGTCTTAGTGTGGCTGAGGTCCCCTTCTTTTAAGTAAAAAGTAGTACTGCAAATGGATTCAAAGGGCACAGTAGAGCAGCCCTGAGCATACTATCTCTCCTTTGAGCAGTTACTCTTTTTATTTAGACAGGCAGACAATTTTTCACATTCTAAATTGCATGAGGTTTCACTCTGACACATTAAACTGGTATCAGGACTTCTGCCTGTATCCAGCAAGTTGCAATTTTGCAACTGGTAGTGGACCACCATTATTATTAATTTATTAACTTCAGAGTTTTGTCGTGTTACTAAAAGCATAAATCTCTCTCTCTGTGCATACCAGATTATGAAGCTTCAGTACACACTGAATGTTCATTTGGGTTTTGTTGTTACTCTCTGGAGGCAGATACGCACCTAAATACCCAATGATACATGACAGTGGTTTTCTGGTGCTTTTTATCTTCAGAGGGTTCCCAGCAAGTTCACAATGTCGATCTGCATCTGAGAATTTTAAAGAATAAAACTCAGTTTAAATATTTTACCGTTACAAACAGATTTAGGACACAGCAACCAGTTTCTGACTTGCATTTTTAACACAATTTTCTTTTTTTCTTTTAGCCCACCTTTTAGATTCTCCTTTTTTTCATCAATACTTCTAATCATGGATATTTAAAGGCAGGACATGTCCCCATTCATGCAAGTGATGCTACGATTTTTTTTTTTAAGTTAATGTAAGTTTTAAAACCAGTTTGATGGTATTTTTTGCTTACAAAGTCTTTCTGGAGATAGTCAGCCAGGCAAATGAAACACAGATGAAAACATGAGTACTAAAAGAAATGCAGTTTGTGCTATTAAAAATAATTTACATTGAATTCTTTCTTGTTTTCTACAAGCTTCTCTGTCTCTAAATGGTAAGGATTTAAAGCTGGACTACTGATTTTTGTCATACAACTCTTCACAGTAAACTTTTGAACAAAATGGTCAGTTGTAACCAACTATTACAGAGCTCAAAGGTCTCAAAGATTGTAACTTTCTGCTAAGTACATGAAAACTAGCAGTGCAGCAACTGCCTTAAATTTCCTGCTGCTACTGTGAACACACAAGCAGAGATTCCATCCACATGTCCCAAACACAAAGTGTTAACATAAAGAGGTTCATGGTTAGACATTGAAGTCAATCAACTTAAGGCAAAAATTCACAAGACACTAGGTTTCAGTAAATAATTTCAAGACTACTGGAAATATAATTTTTATTTTTAAATTATTCAGAATGACTGGGTTATCTGTCTTCCATGAGCCCATAAAAATCCTCATAGAGCGGTTCCAGTATCCCTAGAACATGGGTATTTTGTTGTGGACAAAATTGCATTCATACAGTGATTGTACAGATCGAGAGTTCTCTCACATGGAATTAGTCCCCACAAATACCTACCTATAAGTATTCCTTTCTTTGCACATGTAGATCTGCATTTTCTAACAAGTTTTACAGGAGGGACACATTATAAAGAGATTATAATTGCAACTCCACCCTGTGTTTCACCAAACTCTTCCTGTTTGCTTCATTCCAGCACGAGACAGAGTAAATAGTAACACGAAGAGGATAAGACACCGTATAGAACAATTTACAATCGCTTTACCTATTCTAATCTAGATCTGTGCAAAAATCACAAGTGACTGGAATATGTATTTCAGATGTTCAAATGTTTTCAGTAGAGCAGACAAAGCACAACTTACTTTAATAAATAAAGGAATCTACCTGAAATTCTGGAAATACCAATGGGTTTCAAAGGTATCAGAGCCTTAATGCTGAGTACATGAAGTACTTAATTATTTTTTCTTAATCACAAAATATACTGTGTTCAGGGGGAAAAAAAAAACGCACAAACCTGCTGTCTGGAATATTTTTAATATTCCTGAAATATTTTAAATGGTGGAGCAGAATGATGTGTCTCCACTGACTCCCTCAGTAAAATAAGCAGAGGCTATACAGTATTTTACAGTTACTCTGAGAACAGCAAAGCATCACCTAAGAAGTAATTAGCAAGAAAATTTTCCATCTATGTGTCTTCACTGTAAAAAAATATATTGAATCATGGAGTATTAATATGCTGCCTGGGGATACATACTGCAAGGAAAGCACAATTTCCATGCATGTTCACCAAAGGTGAGTATTCCAAAGCACACCTATCTGCTGAAACAGTAAAGTATGTTAACAGCAGCAAACTTTGATCCACAATAAGGTGCTACCATAAAAAGTATAATAAAGTTTATGATCTTTATGTAGAACACAGAGAAAAACACAGAAGTTGGATTGTGCATCACTCTCAAGTGTAAAACCAGAGAATAAAATTTGGGTGGGAAGTTATCAAAATTCCCAAAATTTAAAGCAAGTCCTAAAATCAAATATGAGCTTTTATATGAACAATAAAAATCTTAGTAAGATCAGTGAAATAGGAGAAGCTATGAGAAAAAAACCTACATTTATAACAGGAGGGAATCTTATATTTTTTAGTATATTTTCAAACATAGCAAAAGCAGAAAGTGTGCTGGTGTCTGTAGCAATAGATTATGAAGGTGTGAGGCAAACACACAAGAAAGATCAAGACACAGCAGAAAAGCAAAATGGATTCTTTGCAAGTGTTCATTGCAGAAGCACTTCAAGAAGCTCACTTCCAAAATACTTTTATGAGGAAAGTATGAGAACTGAGTCACTTAATTAAAGCGTCCATAGGAAATATTTCAAAACAAACTGGTTAAGGAGTAAAACCAAGTTACCAGGAGCAGGTGGAATTCATCCAAACTGCTGAGCAGACATGCTGCTGGTATTTAATGAATGCTTAAATGGTCTTGGTTCAAGGGAACGAAAACAGGGCAAATGTGATAACATTCTTCAGTAAGTAGGTCTGCAGAGTGGCAAAAGGTTGCATTATTAATAGAGGCACGCGGTTAAATGTGGAAACATCAGGGGAGCCAACAAAGACCTTGGAAGGGAAAACAAGTTGGATGTGTTCTCGTTACTCAGCGGTGTGTCCTTGCAGCAAGGATGATGATGGCGTTCTGAGCCGCACGCGCGCCCGGCACGGCGGGGCAGGGAGCTCGCCTCTCCCCTCAGTCCATGGGAGTACAACAGCCAGACCCCCTGTTCAGCTCTGGGATCCCCACCACGGAATAGATACAGGCACGCTGGGGCATGGCTGAGGGAGACTCACCAAGCTGGTTGGGTGTTTGAGTTCAGGACACACAGGCACTGGGGAGACTGGGTCTGAGCAGCCTTGAGACGAGAAGGACAAGGGGACACCTGGTTGCCACCTGCAGCCTCCCAGTAGCAGAGCACAGAGACAACTGAGCCAGACACTTCTCAGAGGAACACAGGGACAGGACAACACACTCTTCCTGTCTGTGGCAACAGTCAGGCCAGGAGACAGGAAATTGTTAGATTTAAGGATAAGATTATTTACTCTGAGGTCGATCAAACACTGGAGCAGGTACCCAGAGAAGTTGTGCAGCCTCTACCCTTGGTGATCAAAAAGCTCATCTGGACAAAAGGCCCGTGAGCACATGAACCTTATGCATGAGGTGGGATTAGAGACTTCCAGGGTCCCCCTTCCTACTTACATGTCCTATAAACCAGTAACTCTGAGTTTCATAGGTCTGCCAGACCCTCTGAGGGGACAATGACATGTCCACATGCAGCTGATCTGGCATCCAACCTGGCATTTCAGTGAACTTTTACCAAAGTGTGTCACCAAAGATCTCTGCTGTCCAGCTCTTATAGGGTAAAAGAGGCTTTTTCAGGAATTAGCACCTTATTAAAATTAATTGCCTGTGTAATCCCCAAATGATCTGTTCTGTTCAACATATAAAAGGGCAGGAAAAGAGGTGATTAGAGAGTTAAAATTTCCTGATAACAACTTTCTGAGCATAATCAAAGCTAAAACTGATAGCAAAGGATAGCAGCAGTATCAAGCGATGCATGTAAATGAATTCTGAAGGGGTCAAATAACTGTAATTTATGGCTATAATGATGGCTTCTGCATCAAGCAGAAGAGTATTCATGGAGTCAGTGTCAACAGCTTTCTAAAAATATCTAGACAATACTAAAAAGAAATCAAAATCAGAATGTTAGAAATTACAATGACAGGAAAATAGAAAACATGTGACTTTCTAAAATTATGGGAAATCTGTATCCTGAAGTGCACATAATTTGGGGCACCATAACCCTACAGAGAATACAGCACAACTAGAAAAATCCTAGGAAATTACATTACAAACCAGTGTGAAACACATTTTTTATGAGGCTGTAAATATGCCAAGCATGATGACTGATGTCGGTATTACAGAGGTGAATGAAATCAGTAATGCCAAAAAGAAGATGATAACAAATAAGGCTGTGCTTTTAGATATGAAAGTATTTTCTAATTATTTCCTTTTATAAAAAACTAGATTTGTAGGTCTCTTAAGCTTATAGAGACTCTCATTAGCAAGTTATTTCTCTTTGACATTCCATCATATCTCTGTCAAAATGCAGATTATCTAATGCATGTACGTGCTCTATGTATTCCCTGAATCATATCCTTCTTAGAAACTTTGGAAAAAAATAGTATGCTGTCAATTATTTTGCTGGCTATTAAAATCTGGCACAAATGGTATTCAAATATAATGACAGAGAAAATATTTTCATCCTAGATACAAATAAAAGCTCTTCCATAGCTATCAAATAAAGGATGCAAAACAGTTTGTGAACTAACACCCATTAATGTTACTCAATTCAGATGAATGGGTAGTTCTATGTCAGTAAAATACAAACTATGCTTACAAAGAGAAATCAGTAACATTTTGCATGTTCTACTATTTTCACTTGTCTTTGTTTCATCAAACTAGATCACTAGTACGTACTGTGTACCACATTTGTTAATAAATCTGAGGATTTAAATGTATGATAAGTTTTCATCATGATCAGTACCCATTTCCAGGTAACTATACATATATTATACAGATAATATATTACCATGCACTGAAAACATTTTGACAATCATGTCTACACAGACAGCGTGTAGTTATCCAGATTTAAATTACTATAATTAATACATATAGGTATATTGATAAAGCTATATCCAAGCAATGGGAAAAAAAAAAAATCCCTCAAAAGTCTCCCTGTGCTGAAGCAATAATGTTTACAGACACATGGCTCACTGCCAGGCATTTATCAACCTGCCTGTGAGCTGCAAACAGATCTGATCTCATCAGTGACTGCTGAGAAGAATGCTCACTTCGCTTTTCACTCATTAAGAGACCTTCCCCAGATAGGATGCTTAACTTTCAAAAAAACCATGCAATATATTCAAACTAAAAAGGAGGTAGTGCATGAGATTTAGACCATGAGAATTTCATCTTACCAAAGCAGTTCACCAATTCTAATTATTCCTGAAAAGCCATCTGATAAGTTTATTGTCACCAACCACAGTGAGTCTATTAAGTTCAGGCAGAACAAAGTTTGAGCTTTCCACGATGGGCTGCGCTCCTAGCAGGAGGTGCTTTGCCTTCTCAACCTCCCCGTGGCCATCCCGAGATTGAACTGGGATGTAAATGCATCATCTCTACTACCTCCTGCTAGCATCTGAGCAGGGGTCATGCTACAGGCTTCATTAATGAGCAAAATCTAATCCGCTGCACTATCTGAAGGAATAAGGAACACAGAACAGGAGCTCGTTTTCGGCCAGTGGATATAATGGGCTGAGGGAGAGGATGTGGGTGGAAGTACAGTAATAGAAAATGCTCTGTCAAAACCTTGTTTCACCCAAAAGATGCTTGGGCCTTAGGTAACCACTCTCAGAGGTATCCGTGCTCCTCCAAGACAACTGAAGTACCTGCAGATGCATTCAGGTACACAGGTGGAATGAAAAACCAATTTATTTTATGAGTGAGCTCTGACAGGCTTGTTCAGACAGTCTCTCTCAGATTTGGGAATCAGTTTCATTTACAACCTGGCACTTCAACAAATTGCACAAGACTAAGCGGGCATAAAACCTGGTATGCAGCTGGGATAAGTGCCCTCCTACCAAACCTCCTGTCTCCAGGTTTTATGGTTTCTGAGTGTTGTTATGGTGCCTAATGCAATATAGTTGGGAAATGCAGTTACATTTTCTAGAACTGGTTTGGCACACACAGTCAGGTGAGTCTGACAAAGCATCCAAGCAGCCCTTAGATTCAAGTTTCAGCACACCAACATGGAAAACAAATTCCAAATCAGTTCTTGGGCATTGCAACCATCTTATGCCACATCACATCATGGGTGACCTGATACTGTGGCCAGGTTATTAGCTAAGCATAATTGTAACATTTCTAACAGCAACACAGATATTCATTCAGTACTGTAATTACACTGGATCCAGCATAGGAAATCATTACTGCTAATTAAGTATCTTCTTTGAAAATCTGAAAATTATTTGCTTCAAGATAACCTTAGAAGAGGATTCAGGGTATTCTCAGGAAAAGAGAGACTATGTAGTTATAACATTAAAATTTACAGAGTGCACTGAGAACAGGTCACCAGATGTTAGTACAGGAATAAAACTAAAAAACATTTTTCTTCTTTACTTACTTTTTTTGGCTTTACTAGAGCAAGAATATGACAATGACAATGCAGGAAAGAGCACTGTAATGATTCCACAGAAAGAGAGATTGCCAGAAACAGAACATGGATTGTGGATATGTGTTTGTGTACAGAGAAACATGAGTTAAATTAGTTGAGGTATAATTTGGTTTCCACCATTAGAACATTATTTTAATGTTGTGTTCAAAAACCATTAACAATTGTGACCTTTTTTTCTTCAACCTAGGTTAGGTCTAATCAGGAAGCATCAGAATTCAAAGAGGCAAAATCGCAAGGTCTGAAATTTGCTTTAAGCAAAAAGAATAATGAAAGAAAGAGACTACAGGGAAGACAAAAAAAAAAAAAAAAGTCTTTCTACTCTTGCCGTTAATCTGATGCAGAACTTTTCCACTCAAGGAAGCAAAGACAAAAGTCACAGCACTCCCAGTCTGAAGCAAAAATGACTATTTCCTGCTGAAAAGCTCACCTTTTCAGTCCTCTCTCTTAACACTGAACACATGTTCTAGTATGATGATTAACAGCTTGATGAAACTTTTTTCTTCTGTTTTTTCTTTTCCTTAAACAAAAGTTTCATATTTTGAAATTTTTTTACTTCAGTGACTGAGAAGAAATAGGGATATGGATAAAAAGACATAAGGTTCAAGTGAACTTCTAAATTTTCCTCCATGATTCAGCAGAAACACAAATTTAAAGGTACAATACCTTTCTCTCAGAAAGTAATTTTTATTTTGGATTGAGGATTAAAAATATATTCCTAATCCAGCTTTAGACACATTTCTTCCATGAAGAACAACTCATTTCATTCACACAGTGGACACATGGTTTCCTGAAATTTGAAAGTTGCTCCTGACTTGCATAGATTTAAAAGAAGAAAGAAAATGGCCAAAAGAGCAACTAAAAAAATAGACAAGGGCAATGAACAGAAATATTCAGGAAGTTTTGGAGGACTGCAGAAGTAGGTAAAGAGTTTGCATATGCGTAATGGCTGGTCTTAAAGTACATAAAGGGAAAATAATTACCCAAAATCAGATTTTAAGCCTCCATGGAGTAAATTTCTCATAAACAACACAGACATCATCTGCATCCCAGATAAGTATGCTGGGAAAACATTTCGTGTTTGTCTAGTGAACATGGTTATAAACCCCACATCTAATAATCTTAAAAGTTCTCTTCAATTCTAATACAATTGACAGTACAATGAGCCAGCATGGCTCATCCTGGAATACCAAGCATCTGCTCCAAGAACTGTATCTGTGGAAGAATGGGAAAAATAACCAGACAGTGTGAACAGTAAAACAATGTGCTTGGTGCAGATAAAAACGCTGTTGAAATATTCAGTGACTTTGCAGCAGAACTTACACACATAGGCAGGTGAAGAGACTTACTGTTGCTATCTACAAAAACCCATAGCTTTGTGTCATACTACTGGAAATTCATCAGATCTTTATATTTTGGCTATAAAAAGAACAAGCATAATACAGAATTTTATTTAGAACTAAAATTTAAAACTGGAACAGACAAAACCAAAATGATGCACCTATGATGTAATAATAAACATGGCTATCACCACCATCGGATTGTCACAGTGACAAAGGACTGCATTGCACACCACATTTAAATTATTATGAAGCCCAGCTCCTGATTCTTTGAACAACCCCACTGAAAAAAAAGTACAACATGTACAGATCTGTAGGTTCTGCTCAGCAAAAGAATAAAAAAAACTACATAAAAGCACACTTTTTTTGTGCTGCCTAGGAGGAGGCATATATGTCATGGCATTGATTTTCCCTTCCTGCCCCCCATTTTTGTTACTGTCAATTTTTGAAAGTAAATGAGGTAATATTTATCCCCTTTTTAATAAATTTGAAATGTTTCCACAGCCTAAGATCTGTTCAAGGCAACCAGACTTTATCCAAGTGTATCGGTGATATGCTGGACAAATGAAAAAAAAAATGAAAAGCAAAAGCGTATAGACAAGAAATGTTTATTGAAAAAGAAAATAAAATTAAAAGACAAAAATGGGTGGGAAGCACAGCACACAGAACTAAGAATTAAAAAAACATCTTACATTCTGCCTTAATGGCAGCACAGTTAATAGGGACAAAGGGACGTCGTGCTGCCTGCCGCAGCCGGAGGGTATTTTTGCAGACCTGACGGGCCAGTTTTGTCCAACACGTGGTGTGGAGAAAGAAAGCCTGCCGTGTTTTCACCGCCGACTTTGGGCTGCCAGTGTTCCGGACCGGGGTGCCCTGCGTGGCCTGCCGGGACAGGTGAGTCCGCACGTGCGGTTCCTGCGGAGAGGAGCAGCGAGAGGTAACGCCCACGCCTCGCGCACGGCACCCAAACTGCCACGAGTCGGACACGCTCGCAAGAACAGTCAAACGGGATGTCTGAGTGCTAGACAAAAACCAGGCCTGTGCAGGAAGCTCTAAGCCACAGAGCAGAGAACTCTGTTGAGAACGGATCTATAATGCTATTCTAAATGAGATATTTTATAGCCAATTTAACATTTCACAGATAACACGCCATTTGACTGACAAAATTACATTTGTACACCAAAAATGCAGGAAGTGCATGTTTGTTTATCCAGGATGTAGTCAAATAAAGATATAGCAAGGCCTGAGCACTGTACAGTTCTACTTAACACAGGAAAAGGATTAATAAACTGAGTTTTGTAATACTAAAGTTGAACACATACATAAAACCCCATTCCATTAAACAATCAAATCACAGTGGTCTTGTGAAAGCACCATGTTTTCTTTTTGAAAAGTTTATCTGCACAATCCTACC
Organism: Coloeus monedula; assembly: GCF_965178545.1. Lineage (NCBI taxonomy): Eukaryota > Metazoa > Chordata > Aves > Passeriformes > Corvidae > Coloeus > Coloeus monedula. Next base: position 27,530,037 of record NC_138782.1, on the reverse strand, counting down.
TCTGTAGGTTGGCTGGAAGACAGTTTATCTTCATCTGTCTGTGTGGGCATTTTCAGGCCACCATATTTCTTCCAATAAATCCAGCAAGATGCACACAACCTACATTGCATATTGGGAGGGCCCCAAGAATACCATTGGTGAGACTGTGGAGCTAAGGAGGAGAAAACAACACAGGTGAACTGGTGCAGGCTACATTCACTACAATAAATCCAAATGCTGTAATAGATGGCTATATATGCCCATAATATATGGCAGTATCAGAGCATTGTATGGATAAATATTTAATATATTTGACACAGACAGTGAGAACTTGAATTGTTAGCTGCTTTATTTTTTTACAAAAGTACCACAGCAGTCAACTCCAAATGGAAATTTTGAAAGTGCTTTTATAATAAATTTCAAACCAGGGACTTTGTATTGTCAGGAAGAGATTTTCTTCCAGAGGACTACCAGAAAAAAAAAAAACCCAACACTACTTCTAATCTCACACTGGAAGTCAGGCTTATTAAATTGGATTTTATATCTACTCTCATATAACCTCTGTTGAGGGCTGCTATTTCAAGAAATCCAATAAAAATTATCAGAAACACACAAAATACTAGAAAGAAACAACAGCCCTCCCCATGTTCCCCAACAACAACAGAGGGGAGGAAAAACACCCCAAAATCATTCAAACAACAACAAAAAAAAACCAGCTCAAAAACCCTACAGCCTTAAAGGAAAACCAAAAACAAATTTGAATTTAGCATTCTGAAGGCAAATATATCAATGATATATCAATTATTCTGAAGGAATAATATATCAATGCCATCATATTATACTCCTTAAACTTTCTGTACTTTATAAATTGCTAGAAAATAAATTACAAAGTAATTTGAATGCTTTAATTAATATACTGAAGGCAGCTCTAACTTTAAAGTTATTTCTGCGACAAAAGTATTGCAAATTATCCTCTATCACATGCAAACAAAAGTACATACACCTTTTTTTTTTTAAAACACCACATATTAAGATTAACCTAAACTCTTCAGTCATTAAAAAAAATATATATTTACTTACTATAGCAGCTTTCACAAGCCCGACCTATTACTGTGGCTTGTGCCTGGTAAGAGGCTCCCATTGCTCCATTGACTGCAGCAGGTTTCCCATTATTGCTGGATATTTGATTGGGATTTGGTTTATTGCTTTAAATAAATTTAAAACAAAAGTTGAAAAAAAAAGTGGTTTTACTAATTGGTAAACATGAACACAAACAATCTAATTCTGGAATGCTGATGTGTGCTGACAATATCTATAAAATCTTCTCTAAACAACAAGACTAATTTTTGTACTCTATTATTTTCAGCATTGTAAGAGAATTGCTATGTAAAGAGCTGCTGTGATACTCCAATTTACAGCTCTTTAGTGTGCTCACATGGTCTAAGCTACTTGGCAAGCTCATAAAAGACCAAGTCTCAGGGTCAAAGCATTAACAAAAATCTGACACAGCACAGAATTTAAGAAGGTGGTTCTAGTCAACAGATAAGGCTTTACAAGTCGAGGCTGGACTTCGGGTGAAGTATAACAAGTAAGAGTAGTAACAGTGCCTGTAATACTACAAGGTTGTTCACCCTAGGAAAGGGTCAAACAGTCTCCTGTCTGAAAAAGTACACACCTTCCCACCAACTACAGTAATGCAAATGTCATATAACCCTGGCAAAACTCACCCATATAATATCAGGTTGTTCTATCTAGGTTTTCTTCTAAACTACTTCCTCTCTGAGAAGGCTGAATAACTGTTTTTGGATATTTCTGTTTGGCTTTTTTAATATTATTATACTATGTCATTCTTGTGATTATTGCAACTACTGATACTTCAGTGAAGTAGGACTTTACAGGTCAATTAATTCAGAGAGCATTAATATACTCCTCATTAGGTTAAGTGCATTATTTCCAGAGTTTCAACTTTGTAAGCCTTAATTACCCTCAATACAATGCAAGGCTGGATGCATTCATTCCTAAGATGATTATTTGTTACTTTAGGTAGCATAAAATACATTGAAGAAAAGTTAAAATGAGAGTTGAAGAAACCTTTGCTGTTTCAAGCCTCTATTTGAAGTGCCAACAAGTCTTTCTCCTGTCTTTTCCTTTTTCACTATATCCAGCAAGAGACAATTTTACAATTTCCACATATTCTTTATCTTGGGCCCAAGGTACAAGAGGAGAGATTGAGAGACAATTAGGTCTTCCACATTATGATATGTTGTTTAGTTACCTTCCAGAAAAGCCATTAATTAAAAGGCACTCTCTGGTATTAAGGACAGAACCTTGCATTTAAAGGAAATACCTAATGATCAAGTTCAAAAAGGTACTCAGCTCTGAGAATCAATTCTACTCAGATTTCAAACTCAGTCAATTAGTCTTGAAGCACAGCATTTAGCAATCCACTTCCCCATGACCACCCCAGATTGGACAGGTATCAAAGACTTGGGAAGTCCTACCATCCCCTTACTGTTGACTAGGGATTTTGTCTTGAAATGGAAGCAAAAGACAGGCAGTAAGATAAAAATGCAAAAAATCCCACATTTTGAAACACATTTGTCATCCAATACAGCTGGTCCCTACTGAGAACATATTGAAAATCTAAAATTGTTCACATGGACCAAGGAAATTAATTGAAAAAGCATAATGTAAAGACTGAGCACCTTATGGTTTTCCTAAAGCAGCCACTTCTCTGAGAAGGTTAGGGAAACCTCATCCTAGAGTTTTTAGCTTTTTTTAAAACATTATTAGAGATGTGAGCTTCAAAACTCACAAAATTTGTTCAGAGGTAAGATTAAAATAATTAATTTAACAGTCTGCTGCTTTCATTGTTACATCGGTTTAAGAGAGAAAAGTCAGGATGAAATATGGAAATGAAATTCTATTGTATGTAATTTATACAAGTCATCAAAAATCTTTGCAAAGTACTTCCTTTGGTATTACATTCTTCTGTTATACAAACACTCATGACAATGGGAAGTCCATATATATGTAAACTGAATATACCCACAGAAAGCTTAGAAAAAAGTGATTTGTAATCCTTTCTCTTGTCATAATATTGAGGAAATTATGAATATGAAGGAGGGATTTTATCTTTTTTTCCTGCAAACCACATGTTAACAGAAGCAGATATAGCATTGAGTTTAAATCTAAAGAAAATACAGATCATAAACCCTCAGAAATAAACAAGGTTGCATTAATAGGACTTGGTCAAAGATAGAAGATCTGGGGCTGTGTGCTGTCTTTAATTTACAGCCAGAACCTCTCTTGTCCCTAGATGAAGAACAGATTTTATCAGCCAGATAAAACTGTAATGGGAAATTATCTTATTTTATGTAACTAAATTAAGAACTGCTTCTGTTTTGAAATATTGCATTTACACAAATATGAAGTGTTGTGCTACAGGGGTTTGGAAGAGATTACTTTGGAAAAACTACTTTTTAAATGATAAGGCTCTTCTTGCATGTGAACAGTCAACACGTAGCACTTGATCAGCTTTTGTAAAACTTCTCATTCCAGACAAAAAGATTGCAGGTCAAAGACAAAGGGATCAGTTAAGCATGAAGGTTTCACTTAAGACAAGAGTTTCTAGCATTTTCCAGTTATATCTCTGCATATAACAAATCCTGTGAAATAACCATTAAAAAGATGACTAGGAAAACATCACACATGTAATTGCATGTTACTGTTTCAGTTTTACCTGTATATGACTCAAAAAAATGACTTTGTTGTTATACTCACTAGGTGGGGATGTATACTTGCTTCAATTTACTTTCTGCTTCAGCCGCTTTCAGACGTTTCTAGTTGAAAATTAAACACATTAAAATATTTTATTATATTAAGGCATGAGATTTTGTAAAACTGCAAACAACCCATCTTTAAATTATTTCTATTTTGTGATTTCACAAGAGCCTCCAAAACAAGTGTTGAAATCTTCAAGATGAAAACCATGAAAAACAAGTTCTCTATTTTTACTATTAGTTTGAAATCATAATATACTGTCCTTCCCAGTAAAACCCACAGGCCTCACATATGATAACAAAGCTGAAAAAATAACAATTACAGTGTACATGAATTACATCTATATAAACATGTACGACATCATGGCTACCTCTCATTGCAGAATTAAGTAGAAACTAAATGAATGAAATTGTGTAGGAACATCAGTCATGTAACAAAACTTCTTGTGTGCTCTCTGTCCAGCCTGAGGCTGGGATTTTATAACACAGTACAAGGAGCAGTAAAGTCCACTGACTCTCAGAAATAACTAAACACCTACTAGCATTAAATGCCATCACAAGTGTGGCTCAGGAACATCACAGTAACAGGACAGCTATACTACTGTCACGATCGTCTGAATTTACTAAATCACTGCTTTCTTCATACTTGCAACAAACTCAAACCCTTTTGCATTTCTGTAATGTTGAGAAGTTTTAGTTATCACCATATATTATGCAAGTAACTAAGACAACAGTTTTTTCAGCAGTGACACAAGAAATACAGCATTCAGATGTCTACAGGTTATCCAAAACATTTGTATGTAAAAGATGAAGAAAACATTATTTCTCCACAATTTCTGTACTCAAAACATTACTTCTGCTCACTTGAGAGAAAAAACCAAAAAAGACAAGAGAGAAAAAGAGTCAAAACATGGTCAATTTTATTACAGAGGATGAAAAAAAATGAGGGGACACCTTTATATCCAGCAATTATAAATCAGTACTACCTGTCTTTCTTTATCAGGTGCTTAAAATTCAGTCCTCCATTTCTCTTACACCAGCCAATTCTCCTCTCTGCTATACTCCTATTTTTTGATATCCAACCTTTCCAAGGCTTATAATCCAGGAAAATATTTCCCACCTTGAAAGAACTATCATTAGATGACTGCTCTGAGAGTCCCTTGCTGGAGTCATGAGGTGAGTTACAGGGTTATTCAGCTTTACTGGCCCACAAGTCTGAGTAAACCTCCTGCTGTAAACTGCTGCTCTTTTCCACTTCATAAAGTTGCCTCTGTGTTGTCCATTTATAAAACTCCTACTTATAAATTTGCATCTTTAAGGAGCAATGGGTAACAAATAGACTGATTATCAGTCCATGCCACCATTAATTAATTTCCATGCAATATGCGAGTTCTTTTCCATTTTTCTCCAAAACAGGCTGCTTTTTTCTTACAGTCTTTTGCTGTTCACAGATGCCCAGTTATGTTTGGAGCTACAGAAGCGAATCCCATTGACACTACTGGTACAGCTGCAATCTTTCCCCAGTGCAGGCTTGGCAACACTGCTCTACTTTCAGCGGGCCCATAGAAAAACGCAAACATTGTCTGCTCTGCCTGGATCAATTTTTACAAAAGGAAGGAGAAAGAACAGCAGCAGCACCATGCTCCAAGCCTCATAAACTGGTAGTTTTTAATCTGAGAACATTTCACAGCCCCAGCAGAGGAGCTCTCAATGGTGAACTCCCCCTGCTTAACGGCAGGACACAGGTTTTCCACATCTGTCTCTCTTTCCTTTCCATATTATATCCAACAACACAGAATTTGTTTTCAGCCTGAAAAAAGCATGTGATACCACCAGTCAACAGGTGACACACATTCCACAGAGCTTCCGACCAACTGGCTCTGTTCTAGAAAAGCATCGAGTAAATCTCACTGCACAGCTACCATGAGCAAAAGAGAAAATACAATAAGGGGCAAGAAATGAGGAAAGTAGCCCTGAAGCACTGTCAGAATGTAAAGGCATGTGTAGGAAGCTTTATTAAGCCCTGATGGCAGTGTCAGTAAGAAGTGACTATATACACATTAATTAAATTTTAGTGTACTTTTAGTACTGGCATGGGGGTTGTAAGGAATGCAATTTAACAATTGCTTCCCTCCTTTATTTACTAAAGTGAATGATACACTGCCTTCTAAAAAAATAACCATGCAATACCATTTCAGTATAAGCTATATTTGTATACCTTAAAACTATGGCTAACATTGCTCTCTAAAAGCAACAGAACATGTCACATTTTGAATTCACACTGACATACTAACTTTTAACTACCGAGAGAGAGGAAAGGATGCAGAAAAAAAACTACCAATAGTTGTATTTTCTAAGATGAAACCTCTGCCTGTTGAAATTTAGAGACAGAACTGGTAAAAACTGGAAGCTGAAACTGAAAATATTTAGACAAGAAACAAAGCACCAGTTTGTAATAAATCCCTGGAGCAATGCAACAAAGAGAGCTGATGCTTTACCTGGAAAAAAATTTACATCTTAAACAGTGTTTCAAACAGGTCTTACAGACTGCATTGCAGGGGAGGTAAAGTACACTAACCCAGATTTTCACAGGGGGTCTATTGCTTTAAATGAACTAGCATTGAAACTGAATGTTTGTGGGGTTTAAGAACATTTGCTATGAATATCAACTTACAAATATCCCAAGAAATGAATATTTCCCTAAATTAGTACTGTTTTCAACCGTGGAAATAAATAACTGAGAGGCAAATATAATTTATTGTTTCAGTAGAGCAATTTAGCTACCATTTAATATGTTCTCTCTTCTCTTATGAAGTCTCAGTAAAGTCTTTTTTGCATTGAATCAGACTTTTAAGGAGAACACCACAAACGACCTTTCATTCAGTAGAATCAATCAATCAAAACCTGGCCTTCCTCAAATGCTATATATAATGTAGTGGTCATGACAAGTGCCATATCACCAAGAATCATTACCCAAGGCCTGAATTAATTTTGCTAGACAAGTTCAGAGAACTTTAACATATCTTCCCTTCTCTTTGACTTGAAGGGAAGATGTTCTCAAAGCAAGGTGGTAGCAGTACCTCCATTGCCATTAAATCACCATATTTATAACCTAGCAAGAACAACATTTAGTAACAATTATGATAAAGAAACCTTTCTTATGGCTGACACAATACATCCAATTCACACAAAGAAATAAAGATAATTAAAAGCAAATTTTTATATTAAATCACCCAAATCTAGAACTCAGGCTCTGTATTTTAAAATTCAAGTATGTGCATTGACCTTTTTCATCTTCCCATTGCCACCAGTCCCCCTAGCCCTCGAGCATGAGATTTTGAGGAGAATGACTCTGAAATTGCCACTTCCTTACTGAATGCATTTTCTCCCTGAAATGCATTCTATTATCACTGCTTGTTCTTTTTCAACAATTCCTACAGATACTTTTTTTACTGAACTGTATTAATTTTTACCATTCCACAAAAAATAAACAAGGGCATGATGAAGTTCTAATCCCTTCTTAGGAAGGATTACAGAAGTGTTAACCTGGATAAAAATTAGGCATTTGGCCTACACTAGCTTTGTTATTGATGGTCACATACATGACCCTGAAAGAAGACATCTAAAGCATTCAATCCTGAGTGTATTGCCACAGTCTGAGTAAGATGTGGTAAGTTTATTTAGTTACAAGTAAAACACAGGAATTACAAAAGCATTCAAATCACAGATAACCATAAAGCCTATGTGTTTTTCTCGTAAAAACCCTAACCCTGTGGAAGGATATGTAATCTTAAACACCACACATCTTGATCTTTGTAGCAACAGAATCATAATAGAGCTCTAGAGAACTACAAAAGGAATCTTAGCCTTTCACCAGCCACTCCAGGGCAAGCATTTCAGAAAAAAGTCACATTTTTATCTGATTCTTAAAGATAATCTTGCCCAATCGTTAAGAGTTGACAAGATGCACAGCAAATCTCTGTTGGCAGCACCTTTCTAGGATAAAAATTAACAGTGAAAAAAAGTGTTAAAAGTGAAATGAATGGTGACAAACCTAGAAAAACATGCCTTTATATGGAACATATTATATTATATTTGTATTATCCATAGAACTAAAAAGCCCTAGTGATAGTCCAAGATTCTACTATGTGGTAAAAGACCTTTCCCTTATTTTCCATACTCTAACCAGATGATGTAGAAACAATTTCAAATAAACCAGAACAACATGAAGCAATTATTCTTCTGATACATTTAATCTGAAACATGTCTAAAGATCCATCTAACTACAGCTGTAGTTACTACAGCAAAAAAAATTATTTTCAATATGCTGTCCATAACATCACCATCAATTATGTGGCAAGCAAAGGAGCTACAGTTTAAACATTAAATCAAAAATTAAAATAGAGTATTTCAAAGTATTTTATGTCTAAACCAAGGAGTAAATAGATAAAGAGTACAAGATATAAAAAAGCACCAACACTGAAATTTTGCCTAAACCTGCTAAAAATATCCCAGTATTGGTACCCAATATAATCTTAGCATGTTTTTGCTCCAGAGCAACCCAAACAGTTGAACATTCAATCAGAAGGATGAACACAAGGTCTCAATTTTGAAATGCTGGTAATGCCAAAGTAATGTTTTGTTCAGGAGTACCAATAAAAGGTTCATAACACCAGCAGCCACTTTAACACAATGAATTTCCTTCAGTCCCACAGCAGTTTCCCAGCCTAAAGCATTTGCTCTACAGTCCATTTCCTTCTGATCCGCTACTGAAGTAGGAACCAGGAATCCCATTGCTTCAAACCAGCACACAATACAAATGGCTTAAAAAGCTCCTCACAGCTATGGGATGTACAGCAGACATCAGAGGATTTGACAATGCAGCCTGAAACAGCACAGAACCATTGGTTTATACCCCAAAATATTACCTTAGTCCTCCCATCGTGTATCTTTTCAAGAAGACAAACAGATTTTTATGCTTTAACAAGATCACATTTTTTTAAGAATGTCTCAGACTGGTTCATTCTGAAATAGTCATTAAATTACCTGCTGTACATATCTGTCAGTGGTTTTCCACATGTAGTAATACTCAATGATGCTAGTCAGTGACTTCCAAGGGAGCTGAAAAACATTTGTTACAAGTTAAAGTGGTTCCAAGAAATTGCAATGTCCACTTCTTGTGAAATCAAGTATAGTTGAGACAAATACTAAAACCTGTATTAATGTATTAAATTACATTAGAATCCATATGTAAACAAACACATTGCAACTAATAATACACAACTTTTCCTTACAGTATGCAGAATTACACTATCACACATCCAAATCTAAATGTAATTTATTCTATTTAAGCCATATGGTTAAACAAAATGATCAAAACAGAATGCAGATTTCCATCAGGAAACACAGAAGGTAATATCTCTATTATAAAGTGTGTCAGATGGAGAATAACATTAGGACTAAAAGAAATCATCTTGACAAGACTGTGCTCGAGTCTCATGATAATTTTGCTCTTAAAAAACACAAAGGATGCAGATTTTTCATGTCCCATAACAACTCAGCTGCTCATACATTACCACTAGTTTTGCATAAACTCCCACATGCTCTCAACCATTATCAAGAAACAAAAGGATGTGAGGGACAAATGTTACCCTGAGCAACAAGAGTGATACTGACAATAAATTTTTCACAAAATTCTCTGTACAAACAAGGTACATTTGATAATGACAATTATTTTGGGTGCCCACATTCATCGGTAAAATAAAAATGTATTAACCTAAGTCTAGGGAAGAAAATTAAGCAACCATTTTTAATTATCACCAAATAACCTATTAAACTCCACAAGGTCTTCCTGTAATTTAAATTACGATGTCTCATCCAAAATTCATGCAATTTTCCTTCATAACTTGGAACGTTACTAATTTGTCTGTTATATTTTCTAGAGGCATGCATTAATGCAAGTATTATCTGCTTTCTAGAAATGAGGATGATGTTTAGGAGATTCCAGAAAATACAGGTGTGGAAACTGATCTTTTCAACCTTACTGACCCCATTAGGCAGCTTTCTGCATGCCTTAAGTCAAAAGAATAGTTTTCTGCACCTTTAAATTCCTAAAACACCAGCGGAACACCTTCTCAAAGTGTCTCTCCCTGCATGCAGAAGCTCACTAGTTTTTTGAGCTGCTTGATTCAGGTTCAGAGTTAGAAGTGTACCAAAGTGTATAAATCCCCAAACATTTGCATTTGATTCAAATGTAGCAGTGTATGAAATGCATATGCTGATGTCCCAATAAGCAGTAACACACTTCAGGTTCTTAAAAACCTTTTGCTATCTCAGGTCATTTGTGTCTTGAAAGAAATCTTTCCCCAGAAAGTCCAGTGACATGAAGGTATGTTTGGTGTGAGGTGACAGATGAAACGATTCTCAGTCTCCAGGTCCACCTTCCTCCTGGCATCCAGGTGAAATGCTGTCACCCCAACCACCTGCCATTGTCAATTAGTTTATTTTAGCATATTCACATTTATTTTCCTTCCTGAATACTTATTGACATGTTCATGGTCCAAATGTTTGCCATTTCTCTAGAAAATACTTTAATCTGTTTTAACCATGACTGTGACACCAGTATGTTCATTCACTCAGTAGGCATCTACAATTAAAGATAATTAAGATGCATGGACCAAATAACTGCAATCCTTTTGCACTTCGATTCAAAACTTGGAAAACCTGTTTGACAGACTGAGTATGGATAACCTATATTCTATTTACCTATGCACTTAATGCACTGAACTGCCAGTGAAGCTGTCAACAGCCATAGAATAACATATTGTCATTAGCAAATTCTATTCTTGAAAGAAGTAAATATGCTCATCTGCATAACATTTTTGCAGGAGGAAATTAGCAAAAGCTATCAGCTCTACAAAAACAGAGAGAGGGGAATTTTAAGTTTCTTTAGTGTCTCCAGGGTAAAAATAGACCAATCTAATCAGATCAGCAAAAAAAGTTTAGGATTATAAATCATCCTAAAATGAACATGGTAATTTTAAGGCATGTTTTCACAATTTTCTAAAGCTGGAAAACTGTTGCTCCTGCTTTCTACAAACAGTTCCAAGTCTTGATTACCAAGGCCTTTCCTGCCATATCTGAGATGTAATAGTTATGAATTAGTGAAAACTGTTGATAATGAAAAACTTAACAAGTATAACAGCTTTATCTTACTGTTAGGAAAAGTTACAGCTGGAGAACATAAAATATTCATTCTTTTTCCATTCTACCACCCTGGGATGTGAAATAATTCAAGCACATCAAGTGAACTGAAATAGCTTACAAGGTTTAGGTTGATTAGGATTCACACAGAGTCTTAAAGATAGAAGAACCTCTCCTATAAAAGTCAGTCAACAATTGATGAAAATTATTATTCAAAGGCTAGATTGGTAACTTGATTACAAATGAGCATCTCTTATGTATGAAAAAAAGGTAAAGTCCTTTACACCATTTAATTTATAATAATCTTGTTTACTAATATTTAGTGTTTGTAGCTTAATACTTGAGCTGCACATCTAACATCAGACAGTGGCAGTTCATAGCAATTGCTGGAAAAGTAAATGAATCTGCCCTTTACAGAACTATCATGTTTTAAGGGCTGCAATTGCAGCTGCTGTGCCTTGCAAAGCTGGGCCGACTCAGAAGAGGCAACTCCTCTGGGATGTAATGACTCAGGTAGGTACTACATCATCCTTCTGCTTCAGGAGACTGCTACCAACCACTTCCTGCCAGGCAATGTGACTTTCTTGCCTGTCCTGTGGCACCACTGCTTGACTGCTCAGGTTTGAATTTAATCTCAGGCACTGCAGATTTAATTTTATCACTAGATCCTACGTGGGTGTCTAACAAGTTCACACACACACTATCAGTTCATTTGCCCTTGCTCTAAAAGCACATCTACGAGTCCTTAAACTTATCAATGGCTCTCCACTGGAGAGAGAGATGACAATAGATAAAAGTATTATCATGGAAAATCGCTGCTTAAGTGCTACATATTTATACCTACCTCACCTTGCAGAAACTTCTCACATATCCATGATCTAAATCTCGAAGGACTATTTTCGATGATTACTTAAAAAGCAAATGTGTGTTTTCAAATCCCTGTACTTTTAGAATGCTACATAGGAAGTGAGAACACATATATTTTACACTAGAGAAATTAAGATATCCCAAGACTACACAATGATTAGCATAATTGAAAGATTTCAAATTAGAATTAAATAAAGACTGTGCACTGTCATTAGTACCATATAAATTGAGATATAAAATAGATGTTCTTCTAAGGATTTTTTAAAATGACGCTTTTCCAAAGATTAAAAAAAGTGACTAGGAGTATATAATATCCCTGTTCTAACTAAATGAAGCTATAATTAATTAGTGCTCCACATCCATTTGTGCTGCACTCTGACTCATGGTTAAGGTGCCCTCAGTAGGCCACACAACGCTATCACCTGTGTGTGTCTCCTGCTTCAAGAGGAGACCATGGGAAAGTATCTGCATTTTGGGAAGGAAGATTCAGTGGAAGAGGGAGGGTATCAGGAATCTATCTGAGACAAAATTTGAATATTGCAAACAGCTTCTAATAGAATCATTCAAATACCTATCATTTGAATGTTACAAATGCGGAGGCAATTGTTGCAATGCATTGCTATTCTGTATCACTTTAATGTAGTAGTAGGTAACACAGAAATTTTACAGAAAATAAAAATACGACATAAATACCAGAGACAAGCCTTCTGCATAGTTATTCACAAATTGTGTTAGGACACAACTCATAAACAGCCAATAAAATGTGTTATATGCTTAAAGCATTTTTAAAAGCCAAATATTATATATTAGGAACCATTTAATTAGAAGACATAGCTCCTGAATTATTGTACAATTACAGCTGAGAACTATTTGTCTGTATGAGAAATAATATGGAATGTAGTTTACATTAAGATTTCTGTTCTAAAAATCTATAAAATATTATTTTTCAACAATATTTTCTTGAACTTATAAGAGCTGTTTCATCCATGATGCAACTTTCAACCTTATGTCATGAATGCAGTGAACATTTTCTCCCTTGGGAATCTCAAAATTAAGCATGCAGATATAATACACCTATTAAAATGTCAGTTCACTAGAAAAACAATAGCCTTCCCTTCCCACCTTCATTCAATTACCTGTTCCATTTCAAATCTGTGAAAATGAAGGAAAAACAGCTTAGCTCATTGCCAAGCCTCCTCCCACTGTCCCACACTCTACCTTGGAAGGACTTCTACATTTGCCATACAGTACCTTTTTTTTCCCCTCACAAAGATCATTAATAAACTTCTGCAAAGAAAATAAAAAAAAATCTGAGCTCTCGGAGTCAAGCAGGATGGGATTAATGTGAAAATGTTTCAATCAACTTCAGTCTTAATGGAATTCCTTTGGTTCAAATCTTAACCTCTCCATAAAGCCCAACCTGAACTTGGTACAACAGAGGAAATGTTTTTCCTTGAAAGAAAAAGGCTCTCCATAAAATGTGTAAAAAAATTCGCAGCAAATTACTAGCAATTCCAGCAATCAGTGTTAGAATCTATTTAATTTCATTACTCTGCATTAGAATTAGCAAATTAAAGGTTTACTGCTCTATAGTCTGATACTTCAGTACCAAAACCAGTGTAGTTAGAACATATTGGAAAACATTTCTTTCACTTTTCAGAACTGCCAAAACATCTAATATATCAAAATAACTCCCTGTAGTACATTTTAAAACCTATCTGAATATAAATTTCTCTCTGCTAACCATAGCAGGAAACCCCAGCTTTCCAAAAACACCCAGGGGAGTCAGCCATGTAGCTGCTAATGAATTTCACTGGAAATTGTGGAAACACTCTGCAAAGTTCCCGGACCTTTTTCAGATGCTTGTAAAATCCTTGTAAAAATCCTTCTCAGAACGTCTCAGCATGAAACATCCTACGTGGTATTAAACCACTAAACAGATTATCTTGTGTCACCATCATTCCAAACAAAGAAAGCACATTGACTTTCAGCCAGATAAAATGCATACATATGTTAATCACACGTACTTGTTACACAGATTTCTCCCCTAGCTAAATCTTCCAAACCTACAGAAAGCAGTTATGCTCAACCATGGCAACACACAGCTACAGGAAAGGGCACCACTTTCATACTTACAAAGTCTTGTCGAATGTCATTGAAGTCCTTGCCATACTTTTCCAAAGCCTCTTCAAATAAACTAGCTTCTGATGCTGACCACTCTTCCATTTCATCTCTGCATAGGACAGGCCCTCCCAGTGGCACTAGAACACTGATGGCACTGCTCAAATCATAGTTGTGTTTATGCAGTGTGTCCATTGCGTGAAACTGGCAGGGACAAGGAGAGAATAAAGATGTGTTTAAATAGACAGTAGTCCATTTCAGTTAATGCAAATTCAATATATTATTCTCTATAAGCCAAGCCAGGAGCCTCAATTGATACTAAATTTAGAATCTGTCTCGATATCATCATTTTCTGCTGCGGAATATGAGGAAAATAAATGGTTTATTACTTAATCTGGGAAAGGAAATACCTTGATAAAACGTTTACCAAAAATGACATTAGTTTATTAGTTCCCGCAAATTACTAGCAAACACTTATAAAGAATCTTTAGTTGGTAGAAATTGGTTCCAAGAAACCCAATAAAGACAGTGGCATATATTGACTGCAGGGGCCATTTTCAATTAACAGAAGCTTTAAATAGTAACTGAACAGCTGCTCAGACATCTATGAGCTCAATATTTTCTCATTGCTGGTGAAGGAAGACACTTACTGTTTTCATTATCATCATACTGAAAGAACAGCAAGATTTTTGTCCCTTGCTAAACCCTGTTGTCACAGATTGGTAAATAAGGTTTCTTTGGTTAATTCCCTTTCTGTTACAAAAGGGAAAAACAGAAAACAAACAAGTGAAAACAATCTTCCCACTGTAGGTAACACTGAACGCTCCCACTGCTAACCAGTGATGGGGAATATGAAGAGTAAACAAATCCACCCGTCGGGAAAATGAGCAACACACAAGAAGCATTTCTGACTCAGTGTCCCAAAAGAGCCCATCACCACAATACAACTGGCTGTGCTGAAGGAGGTATCAGAGTTAGAAGTGTAATAATGTTTGTGAGTCTGTATCAGTCTCCTTCCAGTGTGTCCCACCACAGTGCTGAGCTCCAAGTGTAGCGTGCAAACTCTCACACGGCCACAAACCCAGCTAAGAGAAACCTTTCAGGGAAGGAACATTCCTGTGTTATGTGACAGTATAGCAATTCCAGCTGAGCTTCTGCATACAAATCTACTGTAAATAATGGATTTTGCTTCTCTTTTGCCATCTTCTATGAATGACTATTGTCTCTCTCCAGCGTTCACCATAAAGTCTTTGAGTGCTATCAAGCACAAGATTCTAGAACTGTTTTGTCTCCAAGAAGCAATGTCACTATTATCCTGCAATATATCATTTTACTTATGGTTCAATCAAATTCACCAGCCTGGAGAAAAGCCATTGTTAAAATCAGGTATTCTAATATGGAAATATGCAACAATGTCTAAAATCCATCAGCTTCATATTAAAGAATGTACATTGAAATCACTGGTTTATTGCTTACCATTCAGGCAATGAGTAAACCAGGACTAAAAATTGAACTTTTACAGTAGATGTGTTACTGAGGTTTAAATCATTTTTTAAATTGCAGCCCTCATGGAAAAGCAGTACACACAGGCCATCTTCCAAGCAGCTGCTGAATCCAGATCTATTCACTGATCCCAACCTTCTCAAAAATGACAACAGAAGTGAATAAATCAGAATCTTGCTCTTGCTTTATGTTTGTTTTTCATCTATAATAAACATCTGACTCCATAACACTTTTTTTGATAATAGTAAAGATTCATACTGAAGTCTGTGGATAAGTGCTGTCTTTGCTGAGCTGTCCTGTGACAGAAGACCACCGACAAGTCCTCTGATAAAAACTCTGCCTTCTACAGGTTTGTCAGCCCTCACCTGCATCCAATTTCCCCACTGCAGTGCAAATTGTGGTAGCAAAAGCACAAGAAGCCTGAAGGCATTCATAGAGGCTGAGAGAAAAAGTCCTGGAGTATCTTCTTTTTATCTGCTTTACCCTGAGAAGCAGGAGGCTTGGAGACCGGGCATTGCCTCTCCCAAACAGAAGCCTGAAGGACAGAGTAAGAACCTTCCCTAAGAACATTTGCCCAGAGCATGCTGTCCAGCACCAACAAGGGGGTCCAGCAGAGGAAAAGTGTCAGCCACACAGGCAAGAGGCAACTTCAAATCCAAATATAAGCAAAGGAAGAGACTTTCCACCAAAAGCTAAGGAAGGGTTGCATGGAACTGAAAGAAAGGGCCTGAGAGGGCATCCTGCAAACCAGCCACACAACACAGCTCCCAAACCAGCTGCAATTTCAGACTGAACTGCCTCCGACAAAGCACTCACACTGGAAACTGAGTGTGGATTCTCCAATTCAATATTTTAAGTGTGTTTATCTTAGGAGCCACATATATGGAAGTCTAATAAAAATCATTAAAAAGACACCATCCAAAATGCAAAGGAAAAGACTGTTCATCCTTTTAATTTTGAAGAGACATCCAATATCAGATTGAGGTCCCTACAATAAAGTCACATAAGCTCTTCTGAACAAACCCACTACAAGGAGCAAGTGATTCCATCAACCTGCTTTGCCTTAAATGGCTCTCATGATCAGTATATGTACTATGAAATATTTAGGAATCTGAAACAGAGAGTCTTCCCAGTCTCTTTCTCTTCTTAGAGATCAATTTTCATTATAAAATAAAACACTGCCTTTGAGAAGGCCAGAAATGCAAGTTTTAGTTGTTTGTCTCAAGTCTTTACCACTGTAAGAGAAGCACATTTTTTATCATCTAAGAAGGTAAACACATTGTTTCATGTCTTCAGTAGGGTTTGCTAAAAGCAGGGGGTTTCCTATCTCGTCTCATTACTTTCCCGATGTTTTCAAAATAAAGGAGCTTGAAAGCAGCCTCTCAGTTGTTATTCTCCTGCAAGAAATGTGTACATAAACCCTGAATTTATCCATGTTTATAATCTAGGCTTTATTTTTTTTTTTTTTAAATATCAGCCTGTTTACAGTTATGCCTGATTAAAACAACTAATTAGGAATAATGGAAAGCCACAGGTGTGGCATACAGAAATCCCATTAATAGTACCTCAGGTGCAAGGGTTATCTGCCTTGCATTAAGAAGATAGATGGTATAATTTTCTTAGTGTTATACACCTATATCCAAAGTATAAATGAGACACACAAGTTCTGCAAATGTCTCTACTAACTTTAACTGCTGCTGAAAATATGCTCCAATTAACATGGAAATGTCTGAAAAAGTAACTATTATAATGACAAATATGTCTTTTCTTAACTTAGAAGGAAGTATGTTGCCAAAAAGCAAAAAGTAGGTTTTTAAAAAGCTGAGGGGGTAGAAAAATGAGAAGAGACAGACACAATAATTAAGTCTAGGGTGGCTCCTCTGATGCCTCATTACAAGATATGCCTTTCATTAAGTGTAATGGAAGTTAATGGACCATTTGCAATGAAGAAACACTAACATGGCAAACAAAGTATCCCTTTATTAGCAGCATTGCACATATACTTTCAAATGAGAAATTGCCATAAGGATAAATCCATTCTACACTGAATACAGTATGCAAATAAAGAAGGGATATGGAATATGTGGAATTTATTCAAAATTCTTAATTAAATGAAATAATAAAATGAAAAATATTAAAGAACTATTTTGATGAACTAAATGAAGTATTTAATGTGAACAGAATTGTGTTTGTAAAATTCATATTAGCAATTGTGAAACAGAAAATTAATTTTGAGTATTACTGAAAACATTACATTTTACCCCTACCTTTATGATACTATCATAATCCAGACTAAATCAGTTTCCTGTTCAATAGCCTTTGATTACACTGCAAAAGGTAATAAATTAAAGATTTTTCTCACCGTAATAATGAATTTATTTTATCTGGAATACAGGAATTGTCCCAGTGAATCAGACCAATCACCCATCTAACTAAGCATTGTGTCTCTCACAGCAGCACCAAAGAATGTTAGACAAAATAATCAGGTAAGTCTAACCACAGTCTGAGGTTAGACCATTTCATTGACCAGCATCTACAAAGCTTGAGAATTAGGATGTTTAGAATGTATGCCTTTCCCTATTCTCCTCAGTATTAATTTATGTCCTATGGTACATAATTTTTCTAACTATTTTTTAGCCTGCTGGTATTGCCCATTCCCACAAAGTTTTGTGCAACTGAAATCCAGGGACTCTATATTCGTTTTACAAGGCAGCCCCTTACCTATTTTAACTGATCTGTTAGTTTTTTTGAGTTTCCTCTAATTCCAATACTCCAGCATCTGGTAAATAGCAGGTCTTCTTTAGCCTAAACTATGTGACAATGTTTAGGTACAAAAATACCTAAAATAATAAAACAACAGTTGATGTCTTTGGATATATAAGTCAAACTTGATTCTATGAAACAGTAATATTTTTTGTTCTCACATAGTGTTCCTGGCATACTTTATTTACTGTAGAACACCTTCTCATCTCAGCTAGTATGATTATACAGAAACAAACCTCTAATCAATATATTTTTCACTTTCTCTAAAAGATGCAGGTGCTTACATTAACAGTGAACAGCGTACTAAGGAAACATTGTAAGAACATGCTAATTAAAATGTTCTTAAAAAATATGCTTACAAAGTCAGATTGCTTATCCTTTAGAAAATTTGATGACATATATATCCAGTAAGTGCAAAGTATTATCCACACAATTTTCAATCAGCTTTATTACCGACATACTTTAAATGACACTGTTGAACTGTACCGAATGAATCCCTCTAATATGTGTATTATCCATTCTGCTGTGGGTATCCACAGCTGTGGATGATCCACAACTAAAGCCAAGTGTTGTACAGTGTGATTACAAGGGCAGCACTGAGAAGCTTAGAGAAAACACACAGGATTTTCTAACACACACACACACCCCCACACCCACACACACCCCCTTGCATGCAGGTATCTAAAGGACAACAGGCAGAGAAGGAGGACTTTGGAATAACAGAAAGTGTTGAATTCACAGATATAGATGTTGTAGGAAGTTTAAGAAGCCACCTACCAGTGTGATGTCTCGGGAAGCAGCAGCTGCACTCATGTGTAAACTGGGTTGCCTGACAGAACTACTGCAGTCCAAGGCTCGAGCAAACGTGCCAACCGCACTGCAACAGAGGAACAGGAGGGACAGTAAATACACAGAAAGGTGCAATCCCTTATATCAGATTACATCATCTCTATAAAAGTGTCCTTTTAAACATGGAAGTCACATACTGTTACTGTTAAGATTTCAGGTCTCTGCTAACAAAGAACAACTTGATAAAGACAAACCACTAAACACTGCAGCAAATATGCTGACCTTCTGCCCCCAAAATTAATGATGGACATGTAAGAACAGCAGCTCAGAAACAGAAGGTACTCACAGAATTCTCATGTACCAACCTCTTAATGTATCAATTTTTCAATTAATTGCAAAGTCAAAGGTTCTCCACAGTTTGGAGTTTACAATCGAGACTATTATTTCTAAAATTAAAATGCTATAATAGTGCTTAAAAATTATAATTCAAATGAGAAACAGGGTTCACCATGTCCCCACGAGGAAATGAAAAACACTTTATTCACTTCAGTAGTCCATGTCTACTACTTCCATTAGTGAGCCAAAAAAAGCTTATTAGCCTAGTCTAAGGTACTGCCAAAACCCTGTTTTTGTCACAGGGTTTAAGGAATAATGAAAACAATGGATCTCTCAATCGACTCAATAAAAGCATTCCATTATTGAAATGAAAATATTTTTTCCAAAACTTTATTGTTTTTCCACTTTAGTTGATGAATTGTACATGGCATCTATTATACTTAGACTGTACTAAACTGTAAACATTTCTTGGAGAGCAGTAAACATTTCTTGGAAGTACATCTAAGTATCATGCACAGGGAAGGGAAAAATGCATAGAAAATTTGACTGGGCCCAGCATATCATCCAGGAAATGAGCAAAGATGCAGTGGCACAGAACATTATCACTTAACAGATGAGAAGTTTGTCCAGCACCAGCAGTTGTATAACGACGAAGTGCATTGTGTCACATGGATATCAGAGAAGTCCCATTTGTTGCAGTTATGACATAAGCCCTTCTAAATTCAAAGACCCAGTTACATAACAGATGTAATGCAGTGCAAGGCTCTGGTGTAGGGACTCAAGCCTCACTCAGCAATTACACCCCACACAACTTACAAGTGCAGAATTACACCAATGGTGAATGTCACTGACAGATCAACACATTGCTGTATCCTATAAATCTGATATTCAACCATAAAATAATGTGCACTGAGACTTAAACTCACTGAAGTTATAAATGATCATGGAGAAACTGATAATAATGTATGTTACTGCAATTTTATCTTGAATCTCAAAATATTTAATAGTGAATACGTCTCAGTACTTGCTGCCACAGTCTTACAAGTTAAGATTCAACAGCAGTGATTCAGACCCCTGGTATTAACTGCTTAGGTTTCTAAAGGCTGTGGAATACGTAAGTGATATTCAAATGTTTTTCCACGACCTTTGCTCCTTCTTTGCGGAGATGGCAACTATGGAACAAGAACACACACACACATTCTATACTTTTTTTTTTTTTTAAAGCTTGGCAGTACATAAAACACTATTTGTCCACAAATCACTCCCAAGAATAAGGCTCTATTGTGAACACATTTCCTGATAGTCAGTCAACCCCTTTCAACATGTTGGCATTGGTAAGGGTTGTAGCTAAGCAGTCTTTCCTGTGATCCTTCTGTCCCTACTGTTCAAACCAGTGAATGTGGCATGACTGCATTCCCCTTCTGCTGCTACCTACCAGCTTCTTATCTTCCTTTGGCATAACTGAAATGATTTTCTTTGGACCACATTTCTAAAATAAAGTCTGAGTATGCTATGAACATTACAAAGAACATTCTCACAGTCACTCTCTGGCAGATCAAACTTTTGAGGCTGATTTCAGAGCCCAAGAGTATTTTGCTGCCCAGAATGTAAAGTCATAACTAAGACACAATATAAAGCTAGGTTTATTCTGAATAAGTGATAAAGAGGTAAGAACTGATGCACCAGTGGACATTGCTTCCAGTGCTGTACTGAGTAGGAGAGGATTGCAACCGTCAGAATGCTGTGTGGGAGTTTGGAGTATATGAGTGCAAAACAAATTAATAATAAATAAAACACATAAAGACAAAATAAAATAAATAAAACAATAGAAGATAATAATAAAAAATAGCATAAAATGTAACAGAACAAATACGATAATAAGAGCAACACAAATAAATAAGAAATAAGAAAATGCAAGCAGTGTGCCATTGGGGACAGGACAGGGGATGGGAATGGTACAGGACACAAATGGGGGTGTGGAAGTGTGAGGTGTGTGCATGTCAGTGGCTCTCTTGAAATCAAAGTAACTTTCAGTTCTCCTTTCCCCTCAAAACTTGTGAAAAACAGTGAATTTCCAAATAAGTGTAGGAATTCTAGAGCATTTGGCTGTTAAATAGTAACTAGGATCAAAATTAAACAGAAATATACAGTGTTCTGTATAATCTAGCTATGCAATTCAGATCTAAATTCAATACTAATTTTAGAAATGACTAAAATACCTTAATTTTTATGTTTTTCAATTAAAAATACATGTATGAGGAACATATTGATGCAAAGGTCAAAAACTGTATTTGTCATTTGTCCTTGCATGATTTTTTTCTAATTCCACCATTCAATAATTGTTTTAGAAAAGGAACAAAATCAATAACTAACCAATGCCATTTTCAGAAGACACACTATTGTCTTTACCTACCTAAAATAAAACTCAGTATTAAGCCAATGCAAGCTAAACAGTCACACCCTAACCACTCATTTTTCTTAACAAACTTTCAATATTAATGTCTCGTTAAGCTTGTAGAATTCAAAGAATAATTGCAAATAGTTAACTGAAATTATATTTAATTCAATAATAACAATAATAAACTGACAACCCAAAAAACGGTGCTCAGCAAGCTACTTATGAATTATTGAACATGTAATTAAAATACTTAGACTTCAAATACAAACCAACACTCCCCACATTTTCCAAAATAAGCTAAAGCCAAAAGTCACACAGACAGTGAATTACACAGGTGGCAGAAAGACGGACAAGACAAACAATTGGTATTATCAGCAGGGAGATCACTCTCTGCACAGCCTGCATCAGCAAGCAGCTATAAGAGCTTTAAGGGTTAGACCAAATGATCCAGTGTTATCTTAATTAGGTTTTCCTCGGTTTAATTATCTTAAAGAGCAGAACCAAGAACGTTCTCCCAAGGATTTATAACAGATTGCACCTGACAACCATACAAACAAAATAAACTGATGCAGTCCAGTGCCAGGATCTAAGATTATGGAATAAATCCACAAATTCAGCGAAACTCAACAAGGTCTATGTCCAAAAAATTTTGGAGAGATCGCTGCAGTTGCTATGCCTGTGGGCCCTACCTTTAAGCAAAATTTCAGATTAGATTTTGAACACAGAAAATACATTGCTCCAAATTTCTTATAGCTCAAGTCTAAGACAGTAAAGGAAATAATTGTTCAAATTTTTGCGTAAGATTAATATTAGTGGTAGGCAATGAAATTAAGAAGCAACAAACACAAGAGACTGTCCTAACAAGCTTCCAAAGTTTCAGTGGCTCATCAGTAACTAGTTCTGAAAAACGCTGTTATTTACCAAAGAAAATCTGGAACCACTGCAATTACACACCAGGATACAAACAGCCTCTGCTTCTCCCAGTAGCAACAGTGGTCTGGCACCAAAACAGATCCAGAAGGTTCTGGATCCAGGCCAGCAACTCCCAATTTTCTTCTACCTCGTATTCTTGAAAATGCAGCTGAGACATACATCCTTCTCAGCCTGAGGATGCTTATTTCAAAACTGTTCACTTTTCTACACTGTTTGTCTGTTTCAGTGATACCAGAGAAGTAGTGGGTATACTCTGGGCAAAGCTGTTGGAAGTGAACCACATCTGTGCATACATGAATCTCCAAATCCACAATTCTCCACAGATACTTGCAAACTAATGAATAAGACCTTTGCCTCACCTCTGAGCTAATATTTTTGAGGAAAACGATTAAGTGATCTTTGGTCGTTTTCTACATATTAGGGAAGCTTTTTGTTTTCCTTCTTTTTACTCCAGTGTTCCTCTTCACTGTAAATTGGAAACAGTCCTAAAGAGTGACCTTTGAGACTGCTCTGAACTTTACAAACAGCAAATTAATATCTGCTTGTTCTTTAAGAAAATATCGTGATACTTAAAATACTGGAAAGAAGAAAAAAAATACATCTTCGGTGAAGACACATGTAAGCAACAAAATATTAATTTAAAACTGAAAATACAACCGAGATTTTCACTACCCAATTTTGCAAAATCTGACCTGCAGAACATATTCAAAGTAAAATGATGCTGTCACAAAAGACATTTTCTTTGCATTTCTGAGCAACTGCCTGTACAGCGCTATGCTTCATTATTATCACTTCAGGTATTTACAGCACAAAGGGAGATTACATGATAAACATGAAAAGTCACCTGCAACTATTCTTTTGCTGAAAGACTCTCAGAGTAAGTGTGGCATGATATATAAATGTGTGTGCTACGACCAACCTTCACATTCATTACTAGATGAATAGAAATGAAACATATGTGAAATCTTTCTTCTTCAACAGAAAAAGAATCTGATAGATAAAAGTAGTTTAATTCACAGGATGTTATTTAAGGCATCATCTGTATGCCATCCTGCAATTTCAGAGTCACAGAGGAGGAAATGTACAGCCCCCTAAA
Organism: Coloeus monedula; assembly: GCF_965178545.1. Taxonomy (NCBI): domain Eukaryota; kingdom Metazoa; phylum Chordata; class Aves; order Passeriformes; family Corvidae; genus Coloeus; species Coloeus monedula. Next base: position 27,506,267 of record NC_138782.1, on the reverse strand, counting down.
AGCAGGTCCATGAAAACTCTGCTACAGAAATTTATTCTTTTTACTGCAATAGACCAAAATTCATTAAAAAAAAGGACACAAAAAGAAATTCAGCTCCAAGTCTGAATTAGTCCTTTTCAAATGAATTCGAGTCAAGAAGTACAGTAATACAAAATGCACAAAGGGAATAAATATATACTAGCCAGGCATGACAGACAGGCAGAAACATAGAACTTTTGATATGCCTAGTAAACTTGATGTGAACATATATTTCCTTTTTTATTGCCAAACCATCTGCCTATCATTAGATGCTGTAATTCACCTTGCTAGCAAACATCCAGTTTTGTGAGCGCAGCACTGGCATCAAGAGTTTTCACCATTTTTGCTGCATAATTTTATGTTGCAATTCTGCCATTAAATTTAATTACCTCTTTAATGAACTTCAATTCCTTTTACTTCTCACCACCTCCAGAGAATCCAGAAGCGCAGTAATACAAACTGATGTCTTTTATGTATTTATTTTCATTTATGAGCTTTGGGAATCTTGTCTACTGCCACTGACTACAATGAATTATTTCACAAGAACAGAGCATTATTGTTTGATCATACCTGTAAATGTCTTTATTTATCATTCTAAGTTAATGAGTGTATTATTTTCCTCAGTATAATGAAAGATACCTTGTCAGTTGAAGCTGCATTGTGCTCCCTTCCTTACTATAAATTAATGTAACAAATACACATACAATCATAGAACATCTCCAAATACACCAGCATACTGTGACCACTTATAACTAAATCAATAGTAACCAACAGAAAATTAATATAATCACTGCCCTAGAGCAAATGGAAAAGTGGGAACAACACAGGAAGGATCAAGATCTAATTTAACATGACTAACAAGTAATTTTCCATTCTTCTATGATTTTACATCAAAAAAATAAGTGGCATTCAAATAAAGAGAAATATGTCAGATAGAGGTATGTAAAGCCATTTTAATGTCATAGAAATCCAAGCACAAGATTTTAAGGTAGAGATGCAATGCTTCAAGGATCTTTTAATTAGATTTCAAAACTTCGGTTTAGTTGGAAATAAGCCGGGACCACAAATGTCTGTAAAATTGCTTCATTTAGAGATATATTCCTTCCAGAAGACTATGTTGATAATGTAGTTAGATGAAGCAGAATGAAAGAACTATGTTCTTAATGGTTTCACTGAATCACAAAGCACATAAACAGAACTACAACGTACCAAAAATGTATCATGTAATGAATTATAGCCCAAATTAGCAGACAGAAAGAAAATTTAAAAAAAAAAAAGGGTCATTTCTTGAGCTCTCAGCATCTGTCCAGACCAGAGCTCACACCTCCTAGTGCATTTGAGACTGGGCAGGATAATTTTTGACTCTGACAAACCAAAAAAACGCAGGACTATTATGTGATACGGACAATAGGAAAGCTTTTATTTCCTAACACTGTGCAACTTGGGACAGAATTAGAAACAGAACATAAGATCTGGCAATGAAATGAAGTACTCCTTGTATATCAGAAATGATAACAGACTGACGACTGGAGGAAATGGGCTGTATCTGTATCAGTTCAAATTAGGAACGGAGTTTCAAAGCTCCTGTCCCCAGCGTTTTTATCTACCGCTCTTTAACCAACAACAAGAAGTATCTCATAGCATACAAACTGGCTTTCTGCTAAAAGCAGTTCCACATACTTGTAGATATTTAGTCCACAGGATGTGGCTAGAGTTATCACTAAAAATAAAACTGCTCAAAATGCATAGTGTGGACACTAGGCCCTCATCACCAAATATTCCATTTCTACTGTACTAAATTATTTGCTAACAGATCTAAACGGCTGTTGCAGCTTCTCAAACTCCTGTACTTTGAAGCTGGTAGACACAAAAGAAACATGGACAATATATAGGACAGAAGCAAAACTGGTTGATGAAATTTTATCTTATTTGAATGGAGTAAAAAACGCTGTTGGACTTTTCATTGCCACAGCACAAACATTACCCAAAAGAGAACTCAAATTCAGAATACATTAGTCTGATGCCTCAAGCTTCTCATAAAAGATGCTTTTGCTATTTCAAGCAAGAGCCCTTACCCAAATTATGCTTCAGTAGCAGTAATAAGATACTTTCAAGATTTGTATGGCAAGCAAGACTATTTGGGGAGGCCAAGGTTATGAATCCTTCCATTTTTTTCCAAATCTCCGCCATTTTTTTGGCACTGTTACCTCTAATTTCTGCACAGGATAGGCATATTCTTCTACCTTTCTATCCAGGAAATTATTAAATACTAGGGCTTAGTGAGATGCCCAGACTGACCATGCATATAAATCTAGAAAAAAAGGCCTCTCCTTCCTGAGACAGCAAACAAAACTTGTAAGACTGGGAAAGCTATGTGCCCACGGTAAACTATAAATATACTTGTAAACGGGCAACACAAATAAAAGAGTATTTAAACACTTTCTAAAAAGCCAACAAAGCTGCTTGTGTGATTGACAAAGCTAAAGCATTTCAGGACAAAAGCAAGTCTTCTTTCAACCAGATCAGACTGAAAAAAAATTAGAATAAATACTCAATTCCTTCGATGCAGCATCTAAAAAAGATCACTTGAAAATGCTTTTAAAATGTCAAACATAATAGCATACACATAGTTAACGAAAATCACATGTGGGAAGGTATTCAAGAAAAAAGTTTTCTTGTCCTATTTCCAAATTTGCAGAACTGAATGTAACCAGAGAAAGACCATTCCAACTGGAAATCCAGCAGGCACAGCCAATGCCTGGTGCAGTTAGGCCACAGCAGAGCTGTCTGTAAGCACTGTTCACCAGATCATAATACCAGCTCTCCACTGTTACTCAAGCAGCTTTTAATGGTCCTATATAATGGTCCAGTATAAATCCTGCAAGCACGCAACATAGCGAATTGACAGCTGCCACCAAATCATCACAGAACTATTTTTCCAGAAATTCATAAAAATCTGTCTCAGAAGCCACTTACTGCATTCTGTGAACACAAGTATATGGGAGCTTGGAAACAGTTTCTGTCAGTTGAAAAGCAGCTTCCAAAGATGAGTGGAGTTCTGTGGAAGAACATCCACAAAGTTGCACCTGAGTAACACCTGATTCCAGATGGCCATTCGCCTACCACAAGACCTTGGATAGTTACAATTAATCAGCCATGATCCACCGTAACAGAAACCATCTTTACAGAAACGTATCAACTGTAAAAAAAATTCAGTCTTGGTCAGGGCACAGCATTGCAAAGGATGTCTTAAATAACAGGAAGAGAAAAGTATATTCTTCTTTATGTATTTAATTATTTCCTTTTACTTCCCAGCAGGCTGATTACTGCTACACTCCTCTGGGAACATTTTTGCCTCCACAGAATACTACTTCAGTTCCCCAGAGTGGCTGAAAAACAGCAAGCAGAGGAATTTTAAAGCAGTGAATGAACTCTTCCAAAATTCACAATCTTTATGCAAATGTTTTTTAGGGCACACCATAACAGACTGGCCATACATCTCCAGGTATTATACTGCCCGTGGAAAAAGTAGTTCCGATTCCTGGTTTCTGTGGGACATCTACCAGACCCTGTGACCTTCTGGACACCTGTTAACACCTAAACCCCTCTGCCTTGCTTGAAAATTCAACAAGGGCAAGCAAAAAAAAAAAAAAAATTTAGTACTGTATAGAAAGGATACAACACTCCAAGTGGGGAAAGTAAGGAAAAAACCAAAAGGATCAGCACCTGAACTGTCAACCAGTAAATCAGCATCCCATATCACCACACACATAAGGTGGAAAATATAGAGCAACTTTTTTTTTTTCCCTTCCTGAAATGTTTTATTCAAAAGAAAGAAAAAAAACCAAAAACTAGAAACCATGTAAAAGGATTATTTACCTAAGAAGATTTGATATTACACTCTGCAATCAGGTTACAGACAACACAGGAGATGGATTTATTCAGGATAAAATCCATATGTAAACTGTGTTCTCTGTTATCATTAGAACAGTACCTTTGTAAGTATGAATTAGGGGACAGGCAAAACCTGCTGTATCCCATGAATGTAGAATTGCTCTTCAGTAAGAAACCTACAAATTTTTGAAGGTTTGTTTTTGGGTTTTTTTTTAAGTAGAGAAATAATTTTTAAAGGTATTTATTAATTCAAAGCACTTTGATGTTCCCTTCATAAATCTGCATAAGTATGTTAATTTATAAAATTGAACTGACCTGATTTTTTTCACTAATGAAATACATCACTTCAAAACTTTATTTCAACATTCATCCAAAATAATTGTACTGTATATTATTCAGCTTACATGCACATGTGGTAAGTTCTGCATCCATTTCATTTGTTAACATTTTCTTTATTTCTACTCTTTAACCTCTATTTTATGCCATGAAATTCCAAGTACTGCAACACAAAACTGAATTATTATTAGCACTGAAATGATTTACTCTGGGAAAGCAAACTGACATCTACATTCAAAGTATCAAATTTGACTGCAACCTGAAATACAGGGAGTGTAGCATTATTCCAAAACTCACTCTCTTTTTCTCTCTCCTGTACTGGTAGCTTCAATAAATATACAAAGGGTCATGGTCTGATTTTCTCTTTTAGCTAACTCTGGGAAAGAGAACGGATCACAAAATGGCAAACAGGATGAGTAACACGATATAGGGGAATAAATAGTCAGTAGGAAAAGGAAAAGGATTTTTTTATGAGAGGATTTTAATCTTACCGTGCTACAACTAAAAACTGGTCAATCTGACGGTCAGTAAGGGGGCTATCTGGATCCCACACTTTTACTTCCAGCTTTGCCTGTTCTCTGTCATCTAATTCTCCTGTCAAAAGGTAGATGGGACAAAACACTTATTACTCACAATGTTTTTCTTTGTGTAGTTCTTGCACTATGTTTAAAAGAGACATTGTACATTTTTAAACATATACACATACACATGGAGTACTTAACAATCAGCAGTTTTCCATTTAAATTCCATAATGCAACACCACCAAAATAAATATCTTCCCTTAACATCAGCATTTCAATTTAAGGAGACATTGTTAGGAAGCATAATATCAACGAACCTTAATAAAATGTTATTATAAACTTGAAACCATAACCTAAGTAACCAGTGACTTCTTTAAATTGCTTGTCTACTGTATCAAAGTTACTGTTTCACTTAAGCCATACTAAAATTAATTTTATACTTAACCAGCTTTAGCAATTAAATTCTATCCAATTTGTATTCTGCCCCCCCCCAAAAAATCATTATGCAAAAATGCTGTCTATTATATTTAGGCATTTTGTTACCTCTTCAGCCACTACATTATCTGTGTTGTTAATATACACCATACTATTAAAATTTCTGAGTACACTGAGTAGTTCTAGCCTCTTACAAACAAATATGTAAGGCTGCACCACAACAAAGTTACTATATACTACATCAACATTTCCCGTCTTCATTTGGTTGAACAGAACAATTTGTGTACACGGACATGGCTGTAACAATGGGGGTGGGTCCCAAAATTTAATTTGCCCTATATTCATTGTTACAAGAGTATGGCATTTGTACTGCACAGAAGAACAGAGAAGTGTGAATTTGGTACAAGGATTCACGTTCATAAGAAAGCCTTGATCGTGTCTTGCCTACTACACCAATAACTTCTCCTGTAAAGTAAGAAACATGTCAGAGGCTGATGGAGGAAGCACCACATATTCTACCAGTATGAGAAGATTTACCTGTGGGATGTAGCCAATACATTTGTGGCCACAAGAGATGACAACAGTAAGTCAGAATCATTGTCTTTCCCTACTGTTTTAGAATAGGAGGGTGCTCTTCCCTCAGCGAACATGTGAAAACCACTAATGTTTAGCTGGTTGCCAGTACTTGTCTGTGATTTCTACACGCTCCTACGAGAATGAAAACCTGTTGTCAGATACAGCCACTCCACTCCCTTTGAAAATCTAGGCTGTGTGGGCACCTCTCTGATCACACAGAAGATCAGTTTAGTCTGTGCTATTTCTTCTGACTTTATGAAAACAGCCAGTCTAATCATGCACAGTATCATCAAGACATGAAACAACCTGTACACTTAAGAGTCTGGAAGCAGACAGCAAACCAAGCACTGGCTCTTCTGAAATCATATTATATATGGTGAGTTCTCTAGCACATTGATTCTGGAAAGAAATTAAAATGTGGTATATATTTATCCCTAGCAAACACACAAGTTAGAACTGCACCATGCTGTCAGGCTAATGTTTCAGGAACAAATTTCACAGTCACATTCTCAGAAAAACACAGTAAATTACTTTCTTCCAATACACAGGCAATAAAGGATTGGCTGCCTAATGGGACTTCAGCTTCTGTTCAAGCTAATTGACATCCAGTACTGGAGAGAAACTTGATTTCTGGCATCTTGGATACGATTTTAGGTCTATCAACTTATTGTATCGATTGCACACCTGTCAATACATTCATTTCTTCCATCTGTGACAGACACATTGTGGGTGATGTTTTACACTTTATAAATATTCTCTGAGCACTTCATTTCAGTCTGTTAATATATAGTTTTTAAATATCTTTAATGTTAGTTAACTGTTTCAGGACATATTCTGGAGATCATAACAATACTCAGGTAGATTACACTTCTCACAAAGATAAAAGATCATACAAACACAGCACCAGTATTCAATCAAAACATGTCTATCTCCTGAATCAAGTCTGCAAAAAGAACAAAAAAATTGCAATACCACAATTCTTACTTCAATTAGAGGTAATCAAGCAATTGCTACCATAAAGTGTTGTAACTCTTGATGAAGGTGAACCTGAAACATTGCCAAGCAGTATTTTGTAATGGCAGTAGACATAAATAGGATACAAGCAATGGAATATCTATACCAAAATAATCTAAACACATATAATAATTGCAATATTAAATACCACTGCAACAATGGTAGGCAAAGGTTTCCAGAAAATAAGTGGAGTCTGCCAAACTGCACTTTAAAAAGCTACTTAATTCCCGATTTTCCACTTACATGGCACGATATAATCACTTAAACAGGGAAAGTAACCCAAACAGACCAAACCATGGAAGCAATCAAACAGTGCTGTAGAAATCTTTGCAAAGTTCATTTCAGGAATAAGTTTTTTGTTAACTTCCTTTGCCTGTGCTGAGAGCATCAGTATAGGAGGATCACACAAGACAAACAGGTCTTTCAAATAATAATCATAAACCCTCTGTGTTTTACTTGAGCTGTCAATCCTTAGCAGATCGTGCCTGTGCCACATCCTATAGGATTTTTAATGGAGAAAATCACTTTAAAACTAAGATGCAACTTTTCTGTTAGCACGGCAACATTTCTCTTCTACATGGTTGAATTTGATGCCAAAGTATAAGACATTCAAACTGAACAGATATAAAGTTGTCATAGTATTAATTCATTATATTGCAAAACCCAGGTCACAAAGGAATGGGGGAGTTTTACTTTCAACATTTTCAATGCATCTGAGAAGTTCAGTTTTAAGTGTGTCACCCTCCCTTACCACCAGCTTCTGAGAAGCGCCAGGCAATTTTTTTTTAATAGCTGGTATGACATACCAGTACATCCAACTTATTCTAATCACTGCTTATAATTTTGTTATAGCCAGTCTAACCCTGATGACTAATTTTATTGGAAAACATCAGTAGATGGTCAGAAATATGTCTGGTTTACTCTTCATCAATCATTCAGTTCCTTATTTCTCATGGCTCTCTTCTAATAAAAACATAAGTTATTTTTTTCTCTAAAAAAGAAGTAAAAATGTTTTGTATTTCAGTCAGTCCTTCTAAACAAATGAAAGCATGATATGCCCCTCTGAACAAAAAATGGAAGAAAAAATTTACAAATAAAAAGTAAACCAAATGCATTTAAGATGAGGTACAAGAAATTAAAGACCTACTTAGTCTTTTAGATTTCACTTCTTGCAGACAAATACCCCAAAGATATCAGATTCAGTATGAGCCTATGTTCTTCTTGTATCCAACTAAAAAAAAATAACTTGCAATATAAACTATGAGAACCTTCTTGGAGTGAAATTCTTTTAATTTAATAAATACATAACAATACTGCAATGTCATATGCTATTAAGAAACTGAAATATGAACCTATACGTTAGGTTTTATTTTAAAAATGGTTTTCAATGAAATAATGCAAATTCCACTTCTAATGACAAACAGTTGATGAGGTATCTGATTTTAAAGACAGTTATGATGTATAAAGTCTTATTTTTGTGTATTGCATGATCTGCACTATTTTTCAAGATACTTTTTTACTCTCCTTCTCAAAAAGTAATTTAGCTGTCAATTCAATCCAAACATGCAAACTAAACACCTGTAGTGCTCAGCTTTCTGAATGAATCCACCTTTCAGGATATGCAAAACAGAGATACCAGATGCTGGATCCTTAATTACAGGCGACAGAAAACCTGTAGCTGTGGGGCTTTGCTCATTGTAAGACAGCAGATGTATCCATGGACAGAATTGTATCCACGGACCAGAGCAAGAATTTCAGCCAGAGAGCTCCTCCTAGTAAGCAAATTCATTTATTCATACAACCTCCTGAAATCAGCCAGTTTTGATGTGTGTGTTAATTCCTCAGACTCACCAGACATCTACGCAGATAAATGTGAAGGCACTGGTAGAGGCTCATATTCTTAATGCTTAGCACATATTTAAGAATTCAATTCAGTGTCTTCATCTCTGTGTGATGGTTTTGTACTTGTGAAACAAGAATAGCTCTTAGCTAACATTGCAAGGATGTGAAGAGAGGTACTTGTTGGTTCTTATCCTCCCCTAGATGAGTTGAGCATGCAACACAACGAAATTTCTTTCACTGAAATATGGATTTAGCAGATAAAGCATTTAGCAGGTTTTTGCCTGAACTCCTTGGGAGTATGCTATCTGCAGGTAATCCTAAATGGTTTTTAGAACATAGTTTCATGTGTCGTTTGTGTGCCATTACTGTAAAAATAGATACTAGTCAGTGAAAATGAGGTTTCAGTTCATGAACCACATTCTCATGCTGCTATTTAGACAGTCTGCAAACATTTTCTCTAACTTGCAGAGGAGAAAAATAAGACTCACAATGAATTTTCTTGTACTGTATGTGAATGAATTTCCAAACATTAAGCCTGTCTGTCTAATGCGACATCTGATCTTTCTCCTTGGACAAAAAGTACATTAGTTCCTCACTAAAACAGTCAGCATATTCATTCTGCATAAAATTCTTATTACTCATTTTTATTTAATTTTTTTTATCATTTGCAATTCTCAACAGTACAGGTAATAAAAAATAATCCAGATGAAAAGTTCAAAAGTTTATACTTACCTCTTCAAAAAATATAATGGAGTTACATGCAAATAACTTCTCTGATCACAGTAACATGAGAAAGCTTAGATGAAAAGTGTAGGTAAAAGAAAAATTATCAGTTTACCTTTCAATTTCAAAACAATCTCCCCTCTGCCTTAGCTTGCCTGACAGATGTGTATTCAGATTTCAATTATTCAGATAAGCAGTTATATGCTTACACAAATGTCATAGTAAAAATTTATGAATGTAAGACATGTATATGGACCAGAAATGAAAAACAGGCTACGTATAGAGACTACAAGTGAAAGATATAATGTAATATAGGCCTGTTACTTATCTACAAGTATTTAAACTGCTATTGGGCATTTTTAAAGCAAATAAAACATGCATAGTCCAATCATCACCTATCCCCTAGAGCTTGAGTTTATAAAAAACATTTAATCATTCTTCACTTGAAAAATCCCTTTTGAAATAAAACTGCCTCCTATGACCTGAAGTTCTCTCAGTGTTCAGCTTTACAGTACTTATAATTTAATCACTGATGATCAAAAGACAAGAGCTTGCAAAACACTCAAAAGAGCTTTAATTCATCGTGTTCTAAATTCCTAGAAATTAACAGAAATAATTACACTTGAGCTCAGAATAAACTGAACTATAACCATGTATTAATGACCAACTCCTACATAATGCTGCATCGAGAATGGTTGGCTTATGGAAATACCCAGTGCTGGAAGGAAGGAACAAATGAGGCTGCCTCTTTCTCAAAACCCTGCAGAACTGTTCTCAGTTTTTCTGAAATTCCTGAAACACGAGGCAATAGAGTTTTCAGGAAAGCATAGTGAAAATGATTCTGAGTGTTAATAATAGCAGTACTGTACTACATATGACTATTAGTAGTATTTAAAATACTTGCTTTCGAAAAAGGGCTACCACAACGCAGAGACATTGCATTCTCAAAAAAAAAAAAAAAAAAAAACAAAACCAAACCAAAACAAACAAAAAAACCAAAACAAAACCAAACCAAACAAAAAACCAAAACCAAACCAAACAAATAAAAAAAAGCCCCAACAACAAAAACCTAATGAAACAAACACACACCAAAATCAAACCCTGACTAAATTAAAATGAAACTGTGGTACTTCAGTTTTGGGTTGGTTTGGTTTTTTTAAAAAGCCTTAATGTTAAAAATATGCAAATTCCCTGTGACTTAAGGATTCTAAAGAAAAATAAGACTTCTCATGTGAATAAATGTAAACAAAAAATTTAAAGGAGAACTTTTTGTTTAGGATAAAATATATTTTGACTTACTCAAATGTAAAAAACCATATTTCATCTGCATCTGCTATTTGTTTTTCATCTCCTACAGAATAAATTTAGAAGAAAAATCCAACTTGCAGTAAAACAGCAAAGAAACAAAAATCTGAACTTACAATGAGTCCTTTTAGGTGAAGTTACTGAGGTGGAAAATACCAGCAAAGTCGTTGCTGCTTGAAAAGTGATTTGAGTGCTCACGGGGATAGTAAGCACATACACAGCACACCATAAATAACTGTATCCATCCTAAGACTGACTACCTGACAGAACTCATTTAGGATTTGAACAACCTCAGCCAAGGCTCTACAGCTGTCATTAACAAGAAAATCTCTATGACAGCTATCATGCACAACCTTCCACACCAACGATGGTCTGCAGCACAAGCCATTCATGCTGCACTGCAACCAGAGGGCCAAAATAAGATGGCTACTTTAACCATTTCCTTCAAGTTGTAGAAAAACCAGAGGTTCATAGCAAACAGAACACTGATAACAGAAGCCTAAGACCCCTCAAGGAGCTCAAGGCAGCAGGGTATCATGGCTCTTTTTTTACGAAGACCAAAACTTTGTCGGACTTCACCTCAAGCATAAATCACACTTGACAAAGGCAGACATGCTTTTACAATTTGGTGCAACCAACAAACAAGAAACCAAACAACCACAGGAAAAAAACCACTCCAACTATCCCCAAGCAGGACAACCTGCATAGCTCACCTCAACTGTTGAACAGCTTTTAAAAAATCTAATTGATAACAGCACAATTTCCAACTCTTCTAACTTATCCTTGACTGTTAACATAGAAGTTGTGAATGATCTGAGAACTGAAGCTCAGAAATTTCCATGACCATACTTGGTCTCTTTGATCAAAATTATACATGCAGTTAATACCTCAACAAATTGTACCACAAGGCAACAAGTATTTTTAAATAACATCACTGAAAACACTTCAGAAAACACTATGGTTTACATTGCAAAGCTTCAAATACCTAATTGAGCTTCTCTAGTACATGTGGCCACAGCCCTAAACTACAGATTTTCTTTGCAAATGCATGATTAATCAGAAGCAAAGTTTTACTGAAAACAGGCATCAAGAGGCCAGTTACATGTGTTTTGCTTAATATCTAGTAAAACTGATAAAATTCTATAAACATGCTTTTAATTGCCCAGCACAAAAATCACTAACTCAGCTCCCTAGAAGCAAGATGGTCAAAACTGATGTAAAGGATATTATAATCCTATTAAAATTTGACATGAACAACATTGTAAAGTGTATTTTACTGTTCATGATGATCAAGCACTTGACAGTTAATTAAGCAAAATTTATTGTATGAGCTTAATAACAAAAAAATATTCAAATCTAACAAAGGACTACCATGTTTAAATTGGCTAACCCTCAAGAAACAGCTCTTACTTATAGAAGATATTGTAGAAAAAATTTCATGTTAACTCAAAGTCAAAAGTGCAACCAACAGAAACCCTATTTGAGAACAAAATATATTTGAGCATATATAACCAGGAATTTTATTATTTGCTGGGATTCATCTCATCTAAATATCTGATCTATTTTAGATATTCATTTTCAGCTGAGATGAACCAAGGCTCAGCAACTCCTTCTATTCTGACCATAAAGGTAAGTCTTACTGGGTTAGCACCATCACACCTGTTATGTCTGGTGTTCTATTGCAGCTTCCACAAATAGGAACTCCTAGATCTGCTTGTTATATCTTTGTTCCATGCACTCCTTCTGAAAAATCCATTGAAATGGAAAGCCACCATCTTATAGTTGAACAAAGATTGTTCTACTTCTGCCATTTTCTAACCAATATTTTGAAGTTATAACTTATTTTGCTGCTAATTTACCAGATTTTCTGTCAAATATAAAATTTCAATGAATTTCACTCTGAACTTGGTGAAATAAATTTTTACAAGATTCCAAGGCATCTAGAAGCAAACCTGAGTTAGGCATAACCATCTCCTTTTGTACTTGCCCCTAAAGGTATTTTTTATTTCAGACTTTGAGCTTTGCTTTCTGCTCTCTGGGTCCCAGTGAGATCACCTTGAATTGACAGGAAACCTGGTTTTAGACACTGACTGTGAACTCCCAAATTACTGTATGTAGGACAAGGGAGGTAGGCAAGCAGGTAAACACACTAGCTCCTCAATCCCATCCAAAAATAACTTTATGGTTGACAGCTTTTTCCACGTAATTCTTCCCCTCACCTACTGCTCATCAAAGAGCCTAAAGGTGCTGCCGTTGCCACCTTCTGTGTGTGCACAAGAAAAGCAGCTCTTCCTTTGATCATACCTAAGCAACTGGGTTTACATTAAACCCACTAACTTATTCTTGAAATGGCAATTTGTTTCACTCACAAAGGAAACACTAAAATCAGAATCATCAGCCCTCACGATTTTTTAAAGCCAGTTAAACACAAAAGGTTAGATGGATAATATTCTTGAAACATTGAACTCAGGAGAAAAAGAGGCAATATTTTACAGATTTTATTTTCTAAGAACTACCTATTGTATTAATGTGTCCAGTTCATATCCAGAAAAAAAGTGATCACTTAGCACAAATTACAGACCATATTTTCTGGAAATCGATAGGACATGAAGACACAATATTTGTTTATCCTGTCAGATATTTCCCACAGACGTGCACTGTCTGTCTTCAGAGTATCTGCCTGTCCAATTTTTAACTGAAATATTTGAATACAGAACCTTCTAAAAATATTTCATATCAAGGGTTTTTAAAAGGGACTGATTATTATCTTCTCACAACAGAATTAAATCATGGCAACTACATCAACACTAACAGAAATAATACAGCACACAGACTTTTGACAACAGAATCAAGATGCACCATTCAAATTACTGCTGTAGGTCTCTGGCTTTATGATTTTCAAACTCAGCAGTGGTTCATATAATGAAGCATTATGTTCACATAATCAGCATTATGTACCACGAAGTAACAGAACAGATCCCTCCTCATGAGATTACAGTTGAGTTTCACTATTCTAAGGCATATTTTTCATTTATTACATGAAAAAAAGATTTAGTTATATGGGAAGCATTTGTAGAACCAGAAAATACAATACACCAAGTCTAAGCATCTTGAACTTTCACTATTTTAAAAATCCAAACAGATTGTAGATGAGTTTCTCATCTGTCTCTTTACTTGTAACTATGTTTAAACTCAAAATCCTAAAATACCAATATTCCCAAACATTAAAATGTTTGAACTCTGAGTTTAGAAGTTTCCATTTGGTATGTCTGGTCTATTAAAAACAACATGCTCTTACAACTGAGTTGCAGTAAGAAGCACAAAAACAGTGAAGACTTTAGAAACCACCCTTAAAGTAATTAATTTATTCTTTTTCAAAACAGAAAAATTTTAGAAACTTTAAATACAGTTTCTCTGTACATCATCCAAATTTTGCTTAAATTTGTCCAACTGCTCCCTTTCTTCCTACTAAGCACTCAGTTACTTGAACTGCATTAATTCTAAAATGTCTTGGCTTCAAAAACTAAATAAACTGCACAGCAAGTACTATTTCTAGGCACTCACTGGGTATTTTCAGGTGTGCAAGAGAGACTCCAGCTTTCAGTTTGTAATTTTATTTACGAGAAGAAAAAAAGCTTCAAACAGAACATCTTTCCTACAGGCTGCTTCTTCCTCCATTTCAGACTCTTATTCCTCTTCTGTATGTCTTAGTAGGGGGTACTCCTGTTCCTTGCCCACTTCACACTCTTTTTATTGCTTTAAATGGCCAGAGAGAACCCAATTGTGTCAGATGCCTGCTCCATAAAGAATTCCCTAGGGTCTCCTTTTAAACCCAGATGCAAGAGATATGCAGTGCTGGGCAGGGAACAGGACTGCAGCTGGGAGGGGACCATTAGCATGTGACTTAAGATCATCCCTCCAGGCCATTAAAACAGGAACTTCCAAACAGTCTGGCATTGCTGATGTGGGCATTCAATCAGGACTAGCAGCCACTTCTCCAGATAAACCTTTAAACCTAATCATTCCACATCAACTTGTCAATGTCTTGCTGCCTCTCTCCTTCCATATACCTCTGCATGGAAACGGAAAACTCACTTCCCAAATCAAACTAAGCCTTCCTGCATCCATCATCGCATGTCCCTCCCTGGCATGTCTCCATTTTGCCCAGTGAAGTCTGGCTCTACCTGACTTGCTGTGTACTCAGAATCCTTAACGATGGGGAGAGCTGGATGAGCTGAAAGGAGCTGCTGCACACAGGCAATTAACTCACAGTAAACATTCTTAGCAGACACTTCCCCCGCTCAGATAACCATGGCTGGGGACAGTTGCCACTGGGATGCTGCCCAGGATAACACAAGAGCCCCTCGCTGTCTGCCAGCACCGCAGGGCCTTTCCCACAGAGCTGCCCCTCCTTCATACCCAAATAAATTTCATACATTTATGAAATATATGAGTAAGGGTAACTTCATATGCTATAATTTTCCCTTCAGCTAGACAAAAATTAAGGACATCTCACATCACAGAGGGAGAAAACCATCTTTGTGATTAAGACACATTACTAGATGTGGGATTAATTTTTTTCTTGTCACTCTTCTTTTATCCTCCTATTTGCTACAACATAGTCCAAATTCCAGATGGCATTAAAATGGCTAAGGTCTTCTCAGACCATCAGTAGAGTCAAAAGGTCTATAAACTACCAAAGAGTCCAAGACCTTGACAACATGATCTATTCAAAAAGGAAGCAAATAAGATAAATTTAAATTAATTGTTGGAAAAGAAATCAAATTAATTTTCTGCATTTGTGATGACTGGACAGAAGTGGAGATGTTCATGTACATCATGAAAGACCTAAAAGATACATCTTAAAATGAAGCATTTGTAGGAGAAGTAACAGAAAAATTATACACTAGGAACAGTAACAAGTTATTTGAGTTTGGACAAGAATCCTCTCCAGATTTCTACAGGGTCTCAGGAATACAACAGCTACTAATCGAGACACATGAGCTCAAATCCAGTTGTGTTATACCAAGGGTGTGAAGGAGGGAGTGTGAGCTAAAGAAAAAATGTGGGCAACTAAGCATAGTCAAGGCTCACAGCTATACTAGCCAAACTAGTCAAAATTGCAACAATGCCACAGTGGTCAATAGGCCTTTTATAAAGAAAAATCCCACCTCACATAATTCCTGAAGTGCTGCAAAAAGATCATAGAGGGACATAAGGAAGCTCAAGATGACAGCCTATTGGATTTCTAGTAGGCTTTAAACAAGTTTTAAGAAAACTAAGAAACCACAAACGACAAGATCTCCTGCATGGATAAACAGCTGATGGTCTGACTCAGCATGGTCCTTCCTACACTTGCTGGGCTGCTTTCTTGAAAATGCTGATTTCAACACTTAAACATGTTACATTACCTAGCACTGCACTGTTCTACCAGATCCTGGTACACGAAATCAAATGTAACATAAGAAAATCTATTTCGATAAATTACTTTTAAAAAAACCCATAGGAAATTGTTATTTCAAATTGTTATTATTTTCTTGAAAATACAATTGTTCGGTTGGGATATTTTTTGGCAGAGAATTACTACAGACAGTTTCACCAGACTTACATACCATGCCCAGAATGCAGTAATGATAAAACATTTTGTTAATTTGTTTAGAAAATATCCTTTGCTTCAGAAGTTTTAATAGAGCTTTGATGGACAGAAGAACAATTATGGACCTGTTCTGACTTGGTTGCAGCCTTTCCGCTTGATTCAGAACACCATCAATGAATGAAAGTAAGCATTACTTAAGAAATTACTGATTTGGCCAATGAGATTACAGTAAACAACTGGCTTCCCTATTTGCAACACGACTACAATTGTATTTGTTCAGCTAAGCTGTCATGCATTTTACTTTGTGACAACGCATTTACATTGTGTGACAGCTGCAGTTAGACCTGTGATGGCATGCATGAGGCAAAAAGAGCAGTGCAGGCATGTGACAGAAACAATAATGCATTAGATGAACTCCTACAGAGCAAAGAAACTTTCCTGTTTCTCCCATACTTAAGCATTATCCTACTTCATAAATCAGATCCCTAATGACATGCCATTCTCTCTCTCTTTCTCTGCTTTTTAGCCAACCATGTAAAACAACCTGTCACTGCATCAGTTGTTCCACTGCCTGAGACATGCTGGTTGAAATGCCAGAATTTAAAAACATTTGGACTTTAAAGCTGTGAGACAAGTAAGAATCAATGTCATATAAAAGTCTACCAAGTATCTAAACTAGTTTGCCTGGGTGCAATCTCCCTGTACACAAAACATGACTAAATACAATCTGTTAAAGGTGACAAAAATTTGATCATATTCAGAACAACCTATAAAAGTGTCTTGTTACCAAGTAACAATAATAATAATGCCTTGCCCAAACCAACACTGTATAGGGTTTTGTTCTTGCTTGTTTAGGGTCTTTAGCTTTGTTTACTAAAGTTACTAGTCACCTATAAGCTGTTGATCAAATACAGCAGGTGAGTGCACCAGACAGCAGCTTCTGGCCATCACACATGCAGAGAACCACATACCTTGCTCCTGTACTGTGCAGTAGGGATGCTCAGAACAAGATACGACTTGTCCAAATTCATGCTCTTGATTCTCAGAGATAAACCTTTTTATTCTTGCTTTGCACAGAGGAGAAGAATGTTGCCCCATGCTGGATACAGATGTGAAAAGAAACTGCTACATCCACCAAGCAAGCCACTAGAGAATGTGTTGTTAAAACAAAGAAAGGACCTTCTTCTATATCCTGCTAGCCAGAATTTGAGTCAATGCTGTAGAACAGTCTCCTGCCTTCAGGAGCAACTAAAAAGACCCTAAAAATCTTCAAACTAGAATGTCGACAGACTGTAACACTTGGCACTGGGGGGATGGAAGACATCACACAACCATATCATCATTCAAATCTGACAACTTTTACTCCCAAGTTTTCCTCCCAAGAATGGTGATAACAAAAGTCGGAAGAGACTGTGGAAAGAAATCTGCTCTGGTCTTTCTCCAAAGTTACAGTCTTCACTAAATGTGTGATCTAAGCAATTTAGCTACACCATTACAAACAAAAGTGGCATAGATTTACAACGTTTACGCTTTTCAACCAAATTTAAACTTTGTTTACATTTGTTTACTGCAATTGTGTAAAGGATTTATGACCCAATATAACTTAAAGTGGGAAAACAGAAAACAGTTGAATCTGGAATACTTTATTACACATCTTGTTTTTAATAAACCTTTTAGTCTTTTGAAAGTAGGCGTTCTTTTCATTTCAAAAATTAAAGAGAAATATAAATTTATAAAACACCCCTGGGGCAGGGAGAAACAGGTATGCTGCATTATCCAATGTTTGACCTAAACACCTGGTTTTGCAGTACATTTTACTCAAGGATGCAAAAATGGCAACATCAATGCAAGGAAAAAAAAAAATCTATTCCTACAAAAAACACACAGAGTTCTCCAATAAACACCAAAAAATCCAAAACAAAAACACCACAGTCTATTCAGATAGAACTGGAATATTTCATCTACTAGAATTCATCTGTGTATTTTCAGCAAATTAATTTCACGTTTATAGAGCATTTTTTTCCTTTTCTGCCATGTTGTGACTGGTCTTCTGAAAGCTAATCTGAACTGTCTTTGGTCATTTGAATTGGATTTATATGCCAGTAACTTTGAAAATAAAACAACTGATGGTGTCTGAATCTTTGATTTGTCTAAACTTTTTTTTAATGGTTCTGGGGATTTTCTGTAAATATAAAATATGCCTACCAACCACCTTCAAAAAGGTAGTCTTCCTTTATATTACAGGACAACTTTTATGTGAACAAATTCAGCAATGCTTTTAATTTTATTTTGCAATATTATTATTAGATGATATAAAATCTGATTTTTCCAAACTGACAGGATGTTGTCTAAATTCTGTCTTTTAATTTCAGGTGATGGCTCTAGACTTAAGAGTTACATATTAGAGCATAACAATTTGGAGATACAGATCACTAGACACTTTTAACAATACAGGCTGAAAATTTACATAAAGATTAAATATCTTCACAGAATCCATATTTTCCAAATATTTCTATTCTAATTATTTTTAACATTGCTTAGATTTGTTTTCATGAAAGAAAAGGCTTGACAGTGAATGGATTAACTTCCAGGCTGTCAGCTTACATAGACACAGCAACAGCTGAATCATCTTTTGTTTTTCCTTGGAGGTCAGAGGGCTATGGAAACATTTAGAAAAAAATCAGCCCAAACTACCATAATTCAGATATTTTTATCCTCCCAAAACCAAACTCTTTTTTTCCACCAGCCACTTGAAATAAGTGCAGATTGATCCAACTAAACTGCTCAAATGCTCCATGTACCAACAGATCCTTGGTTTGTGGGCAGTTTCGTGCTTCTCAGCTTTGATGGATTATTACTTCCTACTAAAGGCAGCAAGAAGACTGCACCACTCATTGCATTTTGGGGGTTAGTGGGGTGTGAGAAAAAGAAGACAGTAACACACAGTGAAATCCTATCTCCATGATATGAGAAAGAGATCATCTACTCATGTTAACTAAATCAAGGATTTAACTCAGAATGTTAAGCTCAAGAAGAACTTGGTAACTTTAGTTTAAATGAATATGGAATTTAATTTTAGAAAAAAACCAAGTAAGTAAAATTTGAACAGGAAAAAAATTTATATGTAATGTTCACTATCTCATAATTAGCCTCTGTCTTTAGTAATTTAAGTAAGAAGAATCCAGTAGGAAAAGATTTCCTGTCTGGCAGACAGCCCCAGTTATCCTGAAAACTACCTACAGTTCAACCAGGTACTTGGGAATCAGATCAGTACTTCCCAGTTACCTCTCACACACATTGAGACAGCCATTTTCACACTAGCCCTCTGGCAAGCTTTCCTCCTGAGCATATGAATGCCTACAGGACTATTTTTTCCCTATGGCAGGTACATTTTACAGCAAGAATAGCAGTGGATCACAGTCTATTCATAAACATGTTCTGAAACAGGTCTGTACACCTTGTAAACAAACCTGGAAGTGACTTCCTAGAGTTTATTTCTGGTTATTAAAAGACGAGTCAGAATAATAATGCAGATGATCTATTAAACAACATTCATTGTAAAATAATCTGCCACTTGCCAAGAAACCAAATTATTCTTGTTTTATACATTTATTAAATAAGCTCTGTAGAAATCAGAAATAATGGGGGGTTTTGTGCAAAAGAAAAAGTATAGCAGCAAAAAAAAAGCAGATCATGGTGAGTAGAAAACACAACATTTAAGGTTACAAATATATATATTTGGGGCATTCAGAACTCCTTGGACTTACTGCAAGTGATGTTCTTCTCACATAATCCTTTCTTTTTAAAGAGTAACTACCATGATTCTTGAAAATAGTATCTACATCTAGATACTTCTGAGGAAACTTTTTTTTTTTTTTTAATTTAATGGACAAATACAATTGCAAGTACAACAAGACATAGCTATTCATACTTCTTAAATGCCATACAAACATTAAATAAATATTTTACTTGCAATTTTGTTTAAAAGAATAGTTTCTACATAGCAAAAGACTAAGGCATATGTAGTTGTGCTAGATTATAAATAAAATTTTTTAAATATTAGTGATTTTAAAGTGATGCCAAGGCTAGAAATAGTTGTTTCAATCCTGCTACAAAACAGACAAGAGGCTTTAAAGAAAGACAATATGTTAAAATAAGAAGAAACAAAGACATACATTCTCTATGCATTCTTCATTTTAAAAGGGAAAGAAGAAATATATTTTTCACTTGTTTTACTACAGTGTTATTATTTTACAAAATGGGTTGGTTCTTAACATCTTCTCTCAATGCAGCCTATGTTAAGTAACTAACCAGACCATATAATTAAACAAACAAATATTGAATGCCTATGCACAGACTGGAAACGGACATATTTTTAACAGCTATTCAAGAGTCCTTTCTTCTTCCATATCTACTGGCGTTCATAAATTTTCTCAGACCTACCATCTTACTTTGACTGCCTCTACGTATTAGTTTAGTTCAGAAAGTCAGCATGAGCAATAATGCAATATGAGGACTTTTATTCTTTTCACTAATCAAAGATCATATATTTACCTTCCACAAGCATGTCTGGCACATCTGCTTGATATCTAGGCCCCACTCTGATTTCTCCCTTGTCTGCTAAAAGCGTTTTCAATGATGGATCATACACCAATGAATAAAAAAAAGTATCCTAAAAAAAAAAGACACATTTGCAACAGCATAATAATTTTTAAAATTAGGTTTGTTAACTTGTAACACCTCCCATTTGGAAATTTGCACACTTGATAGAACACAGATTTGGTACATAAATCTTTATTTTACATAATACAGATGTTTCATGAGTACCTTTAAAAGCTAATTGAAACTTCTCTCATTGATAGGACTTACTTCAGAACAGAGCAATAATGAAAAGAGTCATACACAAAAATATATCAATGGATTTGAAGAGAATTAATGTTAACAGCTTTCTGAATTTAACATGTTTCCACTCATAAGTATCTCTACCATACAGACTTCCCATTATAAATTAGTCTCAAAAAAAAACCCCAAAAACAAAAACAAAACACTGCCTGTGTAAACCCTTTTCAGGCACTAAAACAGTATTGGCAAATGTGGAACAGTCACATAAGTATAGGCCAAGTCCTGCTCTCAGAAATATTTTTACTGATTATCAGTGGTTTGGTGTAGGAATTTAAAAATAAAGGCATGTTAATTTCAGTTACAAACCACTGTCTTCCTGATGTTATATTAAGACATTCCAAAGAAAAATATGTTTATTTTGAAGGCATTTTGCAATACAGTTATCTTTCAAATTCTTGGGGAAATTTCTTTCTCTCTGGTAAAGCTCAGCATCCTAAGTACCTTCTGGAGGAAGGTGAGGAGATACTTTCCATACAATAAAAGAAAAAAAAAAGGAAAGATTAAGCAGGAAAAAAAAAGCACCATGTGAATTCTCCCTTCAGTATCGACTACAGGAAAACATCTCTATATTTTTCTTCTGTAAGATGCCGCATTGAATTACTTTAAATTAATTATTTTCTAAATACAAACATATTCATAAGAAACCTATCATTTAAGAGTGTCAATTAATTTTTTATCCAATAACATTTTAAAATCAGTGTTTTGAGCAACTAATTTTTCTAAGATATTTTTCAAAATAAGATCTTCAAAGTGTTGTTTGTCCATTTATTAAAAATGCAGCTGTAAAAGAAAATTAAACCCATCCCAATATTTAATAGTAACCACAATTACCTCTTTCTCCAGGTATGACAGCACAGATTCTGTCTCATTCAGAAGTGCAACACTGCATTTTCCCCTACAGAAAGACAAGCAAGAACAGCTGCTTAGTAAAAAGTTCAAATTTCAAGTAAAGAGTTTTTTATAAGAAAACAATCCAGATATACCTTAATCTTCTACACTAAAAATATAAAAATATTATAAAATATAAAAATAATCATTGCCATACTTTAAAAATACCAAAATTAACATCAAAGCATCAAAATAAATGGCTGTACTGACCCGAGCATTCAAATACATACAAACTGGGATATAGTTTCAGTAATGGAGAAGCAAAGAAAGAGAAGAGGTACAATGGCAAACAATACATACACATATAATTAATAAAAAGGCCTGGATTAAAGAAACACCAGTCCAAGTGACTTATCTCCAGTATTTTTAGTATATAATCCGAAAACAAACAACCCAAACTGGAAAGAACATAAGGTTTTACCTTTGAGGCTGTAAAAACAAAGCACTTTTCTCTTTTGAATGGAACTATTTTTAATAATGAATCATGGAATTCTATTAGTTTCTTCTACGCCCACATTAAAGTGCTAACGACCGCGTTTCTGTGCAGCCTCCTGTTGCTCCGCAGTGGTACAGACCTGCCCATGTGTAACACAAGTAGTCAAGGCAATGGGAGTTTGACCCCCACCGCCCTCACCCCCTTCTCATCCCCATCTCCCCCAGCATTGCCTTGCCTCAAATTCCTCTGTCTCCAGCTTCTCTGCAGAATAACCTGCAGAATTATTTTTAACAAATGGTATTTTAAAGAAACACTCATGGATGTGGATGAAAAATTTAAAGTGTGCTGAATCGTCTTGGTAACAACTCGCATTTTTATGTTACCATTTACAACTGAACGACCATTTTATACATATATATGTATGTATGCATGTGTGTATATATATGAAGATATATTTATTACCCCTTACATACAGCACCTCGTATTTCATGCACCTAAATTTTACTCAGTTTAGTTGGTATTTGCCAGGAGGTTCCTGTGCCCTTATACATAGAGTTACAGGAACTATGCCCCGAACAACCATCTCCCATCTTCCCTCAGGGAACAGACCAGAATACAAATAGAGAAAAAGTAATTGTTTGAAGACACCATCTTCATTTTAAGATAACACCAAAGCAGGTATTGTAAAAACCTGTCGTTCAAGTCAGGGAATGCTGACTCTAAGCTCAACCAGAGGCATTAGAAGCCGATTGCTAATGGCCGATCATTAAGTGAACATAGCCAGCTAATGCCTTAATCACTGCCACTGCACATCCTGGGAAAGGGGGATAAGCCACACATTACCTCCGGAATTCCTCCTCATTGTCATACCTGTCAGGAGAACCACACCAACAAAGAGAAATGATGGGAAGAGGAGGAAGAAAGTCTGAGCACAATAAACAGCGGAGGAAAAGCCTCCTGCAGTGGAGAAGTAGAAAACCTCCTCCATACCCCATTTCCTTGGCGGTGCTTTTGAAACCTTTGGCCTTGATAATTCCAGAGCCTTCACTTCTAAAAATTAATTATGTTGTAGCACGAAGTCAGTTTTCCAACTTTATTTTAATATTTTATTGGGGTTCTTAATGTAAAAGGCTAACCAGGAGTATACCTTTCCAGTCTGCTTCTATTCCATAGAGGTCTAGTATGCTCTCTCTCTCCACTACAGCCTGCCCTTCTTTAACTCCAATTACCACAGAGGCATTCACTGCTTCACTGCCATCGCGACTTCAAGAGTATTTTATTGACCGACCTCATCTTTTATTGCTGGTCCGTTAAAAAATTCATTTTATTTCATTAAGACACAAGATTAGTCCCTGCAGCATGTCTTCTAAGTGAGTGAATTTCTGTTGGATGCTACATTTCTTTGTACAGCACTTTAACCATCTAACGGCTGGAGCCACAGAGGTTACAGAGGTAACGTTTTGTATGCATATATGACCTCTTACTGCAGGGAATGGTGGCTCAATAAAGACAGTACTAGAACTACAGCAGACACTAAAATAAAAATAAAAAACCAACAAAACGCACATTTGAAAACAGGTAAATCACAGATTTTTTTCTAATTTTGACTCTCTATATTACAGTTACCCATTTCTGTAATCTAGAAACCTGAAATACTTAATAGAAGTGATTTAGAATCTTTACCAAACTTATAAAAGCTTCTGTTTATGTAACTCCTCTCTTTCTTTCCCATCGGAGGAAAAGCTTCTCTGTTTAGTTGCAAATGCCCTGCTGGGTTTAACCAAGCATCTAGTTAATTGTATTGTTTCCAGCACACCTCAGTCACGGATGCTAAGGAAATAACTTAAGTGAATATTGATTTGCAGTAATATGCCCCTTAATATTCTCCTACCACCACTGCACTTTTCACCCTTTCTTCAATACTAATAATCAAAAAGCCCTGGAGAAAAAGTTAATGTCATTTAAACCACATTACAAAGCGATTTGGGAGTAATTTCTTTAAGGGATGTTTCTGAAAACCCATAGCTTCTCTGGATTTAAAAACAGTATTTTCCTCCTCACAGAGTTCTGGAGCTTCATTCCTTAATGTTTGTAAATAATTTCAGAAAATTGGGACAGAAAGAGCTATATCAAATAAATAATCAATATAACAGGCTAAAATCTGACTATTCTAAACTAGACAGAGAAAAGAAAGGGGGAGCTAGCTACATACAAAAACAAATGAAAGAGCGTGTACGCTGCATTTACCAGATTATGAAATCAGTCACACACCAAAATAAAATTATACTCTCTTCTTTCAGAAATCCTACTGTCTGTGCAATTTGAGTATTACTTAGACTGAAGGCATACAATGCCACAGTTTCATTGTTCTATTGGAGTCTCCTGCCTGAAATCTGTCACTAAACTGAACAAAACTCAGGTAAAAACTACAAAGAGCTGGCTTTAAAAAAATAATTAAATAAATAAATGAAGAGTTGTCTACTGTTTTTTCACGTATGAAACCTTCCTCCTCTTATGTGACTCTAATTGTCTGATCTAAGCTGTATTCCTCCAACAAGCAGCATTCTTGACTTAACTGGTATCACCAAGGTGAATTATTAGTTAACAGCATCAGAAGGTCTTGATGTTAAGATGACATATCTGGTTTGGTCCTTTTTCTCAAATTAAAAATATTCAGAAAATTTGTTTTTATTTCCTACAGAATTAGGCAAAATTTATCTTGTAGGAATGTTGAGCAACCTCAGCAATACACAAACAGCATACAAAAAAGTAAGTTAGCTTTTATGTCTTCATTACAATTTAATTTTGATGAGATTAAGTTGTGCCTCCAGAATTCTTTCTGCTCTTAGATGTACTTCATATTTAAACTGGTCATAAATAAAGAGTTGTTCCACTGAGCTGACAACTATGTCAACAAAACTTATTATATTATTAAATCAGACAGCAACAAAAAGTAATTTAGAGGTCTTGCAGTAAAAGGAGACAATAAAACTTGACTGTATATATGTGCTCATGGTATTTGCCAGCTTCTATCATATAAAACACTTAGGATTGAATTTCTTCACCTGTCCTAGTAGCCAGAGCCACAACTCATAACTTTTTTCTTTAAAGCATTAATCATGTGAAAGCTCTTTTCACATGCAACACCTTCCTTCACTCTCATCTGTTAGAAGCTTTTGTCTGCTTGTAAATTTTTTTGTATGTCCCAGGTGACTTCACCAGTGGGTTGACGATTCCTGATCATTTACACCCATCAGCTAAGGGATGCCTGACAAGCTATTTTTCCATGCATACAACCTACTTCCATACCCCAGGGAAGCCCTTCTGTTACAATATAGAAATGAGACTCACTCTCTCTCTTCACAAAAATCATACTATAGAAAAAGTGCCTTAATGATTTTGTAGGAAAGGATTTCTTCAACAGCCGAAAGCTAGGACCATACAGTCCCAAAACCAAACCTCTAACCATCTACAGCTGAAACCTCAAAGCACAGAGACACTAGTGAGGATTAAAAGGAAATGGTAGGAGATACTAGTCATCATGTTAGATAGAAGTCTCATTGTGGGGAACATAAGGATTTGTTTTCCTCCCCTCCCTGTTTTAGGGAACTATTTTTCCTTGGATGGGTGGGGGACTGTTTACTATGGAACAAAGAAAAGGAGAATTAAATTCTAACAAATAAATGACAGCTTTGTGAGACTTTTTGAGTTTCAATAAGGACCTAATGAAAATCAACATTCTACGTGAGATGTCAGTTACCATGCCAGTCCTGAAGTAGAGACTTCACAGAGAGTAAGCTAAGACCTAAGAGATCTTGAAAACTAAAGACAAAAAAGTACCATATTTCAGTGAGACCAAATAGAGGAATAAAAAACGTGGGAACATACTTTAGACAAGATTCTGACATCAATATTTAGATGAGAGAAGGACAAGACTGCCCTTACTAAGCTGTTACAATGAAGGCAAAAGATGATGATAACCAGCTCGAGAATTACACCAGACAATGTTATGAAAAGACTTCAGTATAGTCTGGTTAAACAACCTAGAGCAAAACACCAAACTGCCCGGAAGATACACTTAAATGCCTTCTTGTTTGCACTGTCTGGGTAATTGTTCTTTAAAGACCTTTTTCTCAAAGTACTCAAAAATATTGATTAAAATCTCTACCTACATTTTTAAAAAGCTGATGCAAACATTTCTATTTTAAAACTATCAAAATGAATCGAAATCAACAGCAACTTCTTCATTTTTTACAGTCCCTGTTGGTTTCAGTGATGCCATGAAGATTTTTTGCCTTTTCTTTATACCCCTGTTATACCTTTTTACAACTTCTGTATTCTTAGTGCTTTTTGCCTACATTCTTGGACTTGTTTGTCAAGCTGAGAGACTAAACATTTTAGAAGCTTTGTAGGTAGGGGACCAGACCCCAAGGTCCTCTCCAGAACACATTCTGTAAACTAAGACAGAACCATCCAGGGGAAGGCTCCCTGAGGAGGGGGGCTCATTCAAGCCTCTCATTGGGGAATTTTTGATAGATATGCTAATTAGTAAAACCCATAATGTTATACCAGATCTTTTGGGAGTGTGCATTTCAGTGCATTTGACCTGGACATGTGCACCTAAGGATCCTTAAAATAAATACCAAGGTAAAATCCCTTTTTCCCTTTTAACTGTGTATGACTCTTGATTTTAATACCAGGAAAAGGCATCATCAGCACACCAGTGGAAAGCCTCTACAATTCCCGTTCTGCTGTTCTTGCAGGCTATTTCTTCACGTTTTCACCAGATGACTAAGACAGCCCATGACATACTAATTTTTTTAAAATAAGGATTTCTTGGAACAGGAGGTATGCAAAAAAAAAAAAATACAGGAAGAAATGACAAGAAACAAAACACCTGCTGCCTGCTAACCAGCATGAATGATAGGAGTAGAGAAAGGCAACCTCATGGGCTCAGTATCATGCCAATGAAATCTCCTATTGGAATGAAGATGTAGCCTATGACAACGACACAGTGCAAGAACTCTCAGAACTCATTGCTCTGGGTTCCCACCAAGTCAATGAAACTTTAAATGCATTGCTAATTCAGATACAAGCAGCAGAAAGAAAAAAACACATGCAGGCATGACCCCAGAGACTTGGAAATAACAATTATTAATTGCTCTCCTGAATATGACAGAATTATGTTGGATGATTTTGTACAGATATATACCAATTGTATCTTGATGATCTGCATCAAGAAATGTTAGTGTCTTGGTAGACATTTGGAACACAGAAGCATGAGTCACTAGCTAGACAGTCTGAAAATAAAATAACAGGAAAGAATATTAGGAAATATTATGCTTGTGAGGAAAAATCTGATTTGATTTTAACATATGCTGTTACTTCAGTGACAATCAGAGATTAAACTAAAATGAAGGTGCATAATGAAGAGGGGTAGAAAGGAGCAGGTGCAGGAGTAGAACTCAAGAGTAATCTTTCTCATATCCAGCATAAAGGGAGAAAAGGAGGAGTGGGAAAGGTACAGATACTGAGTAAAGAAAGAGAGAGCTACCTGAAATAACAGTACTTTTTTTTCCTGAACTCTCTTAAATGAGAAAGTGTCCTGAAGATTTCCAATGAAACATCCAGTTTGAGCCAAGTCTCGATCCCTTACAAGCAGCCTAAATAGCAATGATGATCACCAAACCACAGAGTGGGAACTGTGGAGTTCAAAGAGCTTCTACTAATTATATGAAATTGATTCCCCAGTCACTGGAAGCCAATATTAAGAGTACCTGTGCATTTTACTTTGAAGTACAGTTTAAGGGGCACAGAATGATGCTGACAGACACATACCAATGTCTTTATAGCAAATTTCAAGTTCACAAGACTGCAAAGAGATTAACTGGAGAGCAAACTATTGCATAACACTAAAAACAAAAAAAAACCCCATCATCATAGTGATTTAAACCTATAATAGATCCCTAACTACATTTTGACTTTTAAAATATTCAATCAATATTTGGAATTGGCAAAAAAAAATTCTGCATTATATTGATTCATAATGAATTGGCTCAAGTTTGTCTCTGTTCATTTACAGAGCCATCTCAAACATGAAGAAGAAAACCCAAACGAAAACCAAAAGTATTCGCTAGGTGACTACTACTGGGATCTGCGCCTCTGACAAAATAATGCCAATCTTCTGAAGAGTACAAGATTGTGTATCTGTGGCCAAAAGATAAATCAATAAACTTGATATTATCTGATTAATACATGCTTGATCAAATAAAATTAAAAATAGAATGCATGGCAAACTGATTTATGCACATCTAAATGAACTAGTAAATGCCTGCCATCTGAACACATGCACAGATCATATGCATGGCCCAGGATTTTTATACTGAGTGTGGCTTTTAGTCAAAAAATTCAGTTTTAATTAGAGCTAGAGTGCTAATTTTGACCACTTGAAATTGGTAACATTTACAGAGCAATCGTGCCCAACTCACATGGATTTAAAAGTAATTAAAAGGTAAATATTTTCTTGATGCAGCCATAGTAAAACTATATATTTTGATATCTCAAAACAAGCATAACTGTAGATGTACTTGCTGTAAACGGGAAACTGCATTGTTGCAAACTCAAGTCATTGATATCTTTTCTCTAGGGACTAATTCATGCTTAAAAGTAAAAAAATTGTTGCCTTTTAGCACAGCAGCAGTGATGCACATGAATTGAACAAAACCACAGGAGGCTGGTTAGGAATGATTTTTCATACAATCATGAAACTATTTAGGTTGGAAAACACTTTTAAGATCATCAAGTCCATTACAAGTTGCCCAGCTCGGAAGCAACACACATCACTCCATGCAACTGAGCATAAAAGTTTTGCACCATATGAAAGGCTCCTACTTTGTAATTATATCACTACAGGGAAATATGTACTGATTTTCAGATATTTAAGTGACAGTTTTCCACTGATAAATATACTTTTTCTTACACTGTTACTAGTACTGGCTATTGACCACATCTGAAAACAGAATTCTCTCCTAGACTGAATTTTCGTTTTAATTCAAGTAAGAATATTTTGAATCCTATTGGGGGGGGGGGGGGGGGGAAGAGTCAGACATGCTTCAAAGGTCCCTTTACTCCAAATAAACTCAATCCAGAAAGGAAGAATACTCTGCTCAACAATCCAAATGATCAGGTAAGCATATACCTATGCAAAACAAATTCATTCCTTATCCAGTCTGATTTATGCCAGAAAATAATCAGGCTTATAAGGCTCATAGTAAGCTTTTAAAAAGTAGCTAAAATTTGTATATATACCCACACACCCTGTATGCAGAAACTTCTAGTTTGCCAGGAATGTCAAAACTAGAAATCCTGTGGTAATACCACTAAATTCTAAAGTGGCCTGTCTTGAAAAGCAACACTATAAAATGACCTGCCGTATCCATCTTGAGCTTCAGATCATTTGTTGTGTTTTGAGTGAAGGAATCCCACATTCAGAAGAAAAGTATTTCTCTAAATCTCAGTTTTATCACACAACTTTCTTTTTTGCTGTTCTTTCTTCTTCATGATCTCATCAGGACTCACTAATATTGATACTTCAAACAACTGAGTCATTTATAACACATCTAAAAAGTGTCACACTGATACAGCTTGTAAGCATGGCATGTTCTTATAAACTGCACATTCTTAAGCTGCTTTTTCTGCTATGCCTACAAAGTGGTACCAATCAAAGTTCCTTTAGTCTGCCCAAGAGCAAGGGTACCATTTAACAACAGCCAAAACCACAACCAACAAAATAACACAAAACCACCATCACCAAACAATTAAAACAAACAAAACACAAAACTAAAAAAAAAAATTAACACTGTGTTCTGGACTGCATTACTGATCAGAATAATGTCAAAAGAGGGAAACCTTATAGGCCCTTATAGACTAATATTTTAGAAGTTCAAGTACACTTTTTTGTATGCTTGCATATAAAAATATGCAGAAGGTCCAAATTTCTTAATCAAAGTTGGAGAACTCTTCTCATGATCTGACTATTTGGATGCTCTTTAATGTCACAAATGCACAGTCATTCTGCAAAAATACTCACATTCTCCCCAATCATATTAATCAGCTTTTAATATAACTATCTTATGCAATCACAATTTTTAAAAGGCTCATGAAGTCCTTTCTGTGTTGGAACAGAAGCAATAAACCAAGCCTAGACCATCTTAAGATAGTTTGGAGGGTTCTTTTCTTGGTTTTGTCTTTTGTTTGTCAGTTTTTAAAATACAGGGTATGTATAATAAAGATTTCAGAATCAAAGCTCAGAAAGTTTTTCTGAGTAAAAGGCCATAGGTGCACAGAAAACTTGAATTTGCTGTTTATGTCAAGCAACAAATATGATCCTCTAAAAAGCACAAGAAACACTTAGTTCATCCAATTGCAGATTGAATAAACACTCCCTATTAAAGATTACAGTGCAAATTTACTAGTTTTTGAACAAACCCCATAATGACAAACATCTACATAATGCACAGATATCCTGCACATGTAAAATTAAATGCAAGATTTTTTTTTTTTTTTCTGAAGGGGGTGGGGGTTGTTATTGCAGTATAAAGCAGCCCAAAAGACTCACCCCTGATTTTCTTATGACATCTGAAAATGCTTGACTTATGTATGCTTTCCAAACACTAAAAATATATCGTCATCACCATCTTACATTAAAAAAAAACCCCACGACCCCAAGACTAAAACACCATATAAGCAAACAAGAAATAAGCAAAGGTATTGAAACAGTAAGATGAACCTTGATGTATAAATAAATGCTGCTTCACTATTCATAAGAAATATTAAACTTTAGAGCAATTACAAATTAACTTAGAAGCTAATGCAATCTTTTACAACACTCTAAACATGTTTAATACCTATTAACTCTTGAGAGCTTAAGAGTGAAAAATAAATATAAAGCCCAAATCACAAGTCAGACAACCCAGTGCATCTCCAAAAAGATAACCATTTGCAGATTTTTATACAAGGACCCACTCTCACTACATGCCAAGTTTTACGTTGAATTTTACAACACTGGCAAACAGTTTCAACTTCCTGACAACTTTCACCATTTTTCCCCCCAT
Organism: Coloeus monedula; assembly: GCF_965178545.1. Taxonomy (NCBI): domain Eukaryota; kingdom Metazoa; phylum Chordata; class Aves; order Passeriformes; family Corvidae; genus Coloeus; species Coloeus monedula. The sequence goes on along the minus strand of NC_138782.1, from coordinate 27,474,668 downwards.
AACTTTTCATGCCTTTCCAAAATGCTGTATTTGATAATGCTCAAACCTCTGAAACCCCATGTACACAGCACTGGCTCAACTCAGCCCCTCTCTGGGATGGCACTGCTTATAGGAGCCACCTGCACCAATCCTGGGTGCATTCACTGCATGACATTAATCAAGGAGGGTGGCTCAGGGAGTCCAGCTGGCAGGACAGCTGTGACAAAGACATGTGGGATTACAGAGTCTGGCAAAACTGCACCTGTAACATGCAGGGATTATGAAAGAAAGAGATAATCCACTGGAGGGGTGTTACTGACTGCACACATTTGAGCAGACAGGGGAGGCAGTAATTTCACTTGTAACTTGACAAGTGGGCACGAAGGTAACAAGCCTTGTCTTTGATCCCCAGACCGATGCATGAACTTGTACTGTACCACACACCATGACTCCAGAACAGTGCTGCACCCAGCTAGGCAATTCCACCTTCTGAAATACATTCCACTGCAAGAACTCTGTCCACAAGGCAGCACTGCCATGTTTGATTACTACTACAATACCTACTACTAATTATTTTCTAAATCTGGCTCTTCGGGTGCTTTTTATGCCAAAACTTATACTGCTCCCTAAAGCTACTGAAATGGCATAGTGACACCTAATTTAAAGGGGAGACAAGATGAAGTCTAAAAAATCCCAGCATTTCTAACAAAACAAATTACATATCATAAAAGTTACATATAATGTATATACAATAAAATCAAAATATCAGAATAAGGAATGAAACTGTATTTCACTAATCCAAGAGCAAACAAATGGCACCAGAATTATTCAAAACCCACAGTTGCAGACCAAAGAGCTTCAGAATTAGACATGCACATAAAAGAAATCTAACCCACTAAAGTAACTGCAAGGTAACTCAACTACAAAGTAACAGCAACAGGTGTATAAACGAGACATCACTGTATTTGGAATTGTGAACTAGAATAAAAGTAACCTTAGTGATAGGATTTTTCGGAGGGGAGGAGGTATAATTTCCTCTGCCATTCAGTTTGAAAAATGTAAAAAGGATAAAGTTAAGAAGACAAAACAAAAGCAGCAAAACCATATTAGTAAAAACTAAATAAAAACGTACTAGGTAAAATTCTTTATGACAACAAAAAGGCAATTACGCTCAGATACTCTTCTTGGCTGAAGATGTCATGAAAAGTTCAAGATCTGTGGCTGCCAAAAACCTCCTCCATTCTCTTAAAATTGACTTAAAACTTTCTCCTGTCCCTTCCAGAGGGGTTAAGGTTTTGTGTTCTTACTCTTGAGAGAACTGATCTCCAACCTCCAATCTCCACTCCATACCACAGTGTCATTTATTCCTGTAAAGCCAGTTTTTCCTATCTCAGGGCTAAACTGCAGGTGCTTAGAGCAAAGGCCCACATCATGGAGCTACCCTGGCTTTTTTATTGCACAAATATCCCCTCGCTTTCTATATGGAGGCAACCAGCTTGGTAGACCAGTGACAAAAGAGAATGTCATTGAACCTGACTTGAGCAAGGCCTGCAGTGTTCCAGTGTCCTTCAAGCAGATTGGAAACACATGGACTAGATAAGTAGACAATTAAGCTTGGAAAAAAACATCAGACTGAAAAGGCTGTGGTGAGTGATACAAAGTCCAGCTGGCACCTGGTTACTGGGGGCATTCCCCAATTGCTGACCCTGGAGCAAACAGTTTAATATCTTTATTAACCTGAATACACTTTCAACAAGTCTGCAGACGATATTAAACTGGATTTGTTCACTCTTAAGGTATGACAACTAAAGGGAGAAATTCTACTGCTTTGTTCAATTAGCTAATGAAAAGATAGATAACTAAGATGGAGCCAGGCTCCTTTTGGAGAAGTACGGTGATAGGACACAAGGCAGTAGACACTAAATTTCAGCAAGTGAAATCCCAAACAGATGACAGGGAAAAAAAATTCACAACAGTCATCAAACACCGAAACAGACACCCAGAAAGGCCGTGATATCTGCATCCTTGAGTATTCTGGAGTGAAAAAATGATGGAAGAAAGTTAGAGGAGTACCACCTTCTCAGTATTTCTATTATCTTTACAGGACGAGCTAATTACTAAAAGTTAAGAAAACTACTGAGAATCACAGAATGTGAACACAGTAAGTTAAAAAGCTAAATAAGGCATATTTTATAGTGTATTTGCCTTCTTGTTTCTTTTTAAAACAGAGTTAAGGTTGCTGAAACATCATTATCTACATCAAGCTTGTTCCAGAATTTGTCTGGTAAAGGTCTTAGTAACACGTGACAGCACAGTCCTACAACATTCATCTGTTCTGAAAAGTAGATGCAAGTCATCACTCTGCTTTTGCCTGCTGTGCTGTGTGGCATGTACTATGAATTCACGTGTTTTTCTGCCTTCTTTGTGAACTATGCACTGGAGAACCTCTACTGTATTTGCTCCCCGAGTTGTAAGGTGAGAAGACATTTACAATACTTCTTCTATGTAATCTTCCCTCTGCAAGGAGAATACCTTATTTCAATATCTAAATGTCAAAGTAAGTAAAAGAAACTGCACAGGATTATTATCTCCATGCTATAGTTGGAGCAGCAGAAAATTGACAGTTAAATGACTTTCTCAAACTCAGAACAAGTAGCTGAATCAAGCACAGAAAATTAATACAAAATTTTCCAACTTCCAGTTTTTGTGTTGTCAGTGAGAGAGAGAAGCAACATCTCTGTGGTGCCCAGTGACAGGACCCAAGGGAGTGGCCTGAAGCTGTGTCAGGGGAGGTTTAGGTTGGATATCAGGAGAAGGTTCTTCACCCAGAGGGTGGCTGGGCACTGGAAGAGGCTCCCCAGGGAAGTGGTCACAGCACCAGGCAGCCTGGCAGAGCTCAGGGAGCATTTGGACAATGCTCTCAGGCACGTGGTGTGACTCTTGGGGATGGTCCTGTGCAGGGCCAGGAGCTGGACTCAGTGGTGCCTGTGGGTCCATTCCAACATATTCAGTGTTTATGTGATTTGAATATTCCGTGATTATGTGATTTGCCAGTAAGAGAGAAAATAAATATGCACATACAAAGTGTTTCTGCTGTTGGACAATATCTACTTTTTTTTGGTAGCCTTTAGACATTTATGGTCTGAAATAGCTGGGGGCAGCTGGATGTAATGAGAAAATGAAAATTCATTAAGAATGCAATGTAAGAATGCATTGTTTCACCCTAAACTAGACTCCCCCCATCACTGTGCTGTTTCTTTTCCATTTCTAGATTCATCATCCACTCATCCCAACACAAAAAAAAGCTTTCTTGACTGCTAAATAGACGATGACATGAGCACCTAGGTCATTTACAGAAAGAAATCAACAAACACTTTTTGAGCTTTAGCAAGCTTCTTCCCTACATTAATATTAAAGGCAATTTAAAACAATACTTGAAATGTTTCTGCAACATTTAGCCAAACTCAAGTCATGGCTTCTTCACATTCTGAAGTTGGGGCAATTTTAATTTTACATGCATGCAGCCCTAAACTGCAGATCTGACCACTGAGCCACTGCCTCCTTTCCAAACCCATCTGCTGTTTCCCTGGCCAGACAAAATGGTCAAGGCTCAAACATCAAGTAACAGAAGGAAAAAACAAAGGCGCTTCCAAAGCAGTTCAAAGGACAACCTGGACCGACTCAGCCAAGACCAATGGCACCCTTTTGCAAGGCTGAAACACTCAAGCAGGTGGGCTACTGGCAGGCAATCCACCCAGCAGAACACACAGAGAAATTGTATTTACTACTTCTTACCTGATATGCGTTGCTGGTAGGGACTCATACTGGCGAGAAAGGAAAAGCTCTCTGTGCTTCAACTGATGTTTCTGTTTATCAGTCAAATCAACCTCAATTGTAGTTTCAGACTCTTCTTCAACTTCTTCTGCAGAGAAGCAGAGCGTAGGTCGAAATTAACTCTGTTGCATAACATCATTGCAACCATTTCATTTGACATCCCCCCCACCCCTTAGCAACCTCCTTTAGTATTTCAAAGAAAAGATGAGTTTAACAAGACTACAGTTTATGTAACTTGACAGAATGTTAAGTATTTTGAATTATACACTTCTACTTCAACTCTTTAAAAAAATTATGCTCCTCTCCTACTGTACTACGCATTGATGTCTTTCACACAGTTTAAGAACAATCCTGTCAACATTACTCATTCTTTTTTCGTCTTCTTTCCTCTGTTTTTTTCTCTTGCTTGTTGACCAGTTTCGGGTTTGACTTTCTCTTGCCAGTATTACTACTACTAAAACTTTTACAGAAGTCCTGGAGGAAAGCACACTTTCTATGAACTGAAATTTACTACACATAATTGCTGTCTAAGACTGGAAAATCAGTCTAAGAAAACTGAAAAAGCCTAGTGTCTTCTATTATTCCATTACCTTCTTAGATACTGACAACAAATGCAGTGTGTTAAATTTGCATATTTAAATAAGATTTAAAGTTATTTCTCTTTTAAGCAAGACAGGAAGAAATAAAAGCAGATACTAGATAGAATCACATATAGAGTTGAAGGGCAATGTTCCCAGTGCTTGCTAACATGTAACACAGGCTCTCCAAAAGACCTATCCTGGGATCTTGATGGCTGAAATCTGCCTTCCTAGTGGATTTTTGGGACATGTGGAACCTGAATCTGTACTTCCTCTAGCATCCCAAAAAGGGCAAAAAGTCTCTCTGAATAAGGGATGCAAAAATACAGACCTTTTAATAACTTCTCTAACTTTTCTGCCTGGTAAATTATCCATCACCTACAAAACCAGGTGTAGTTTACAAAATATTTCTCAGAAACTCAACAACAGAACCTCAGCATGAGATAGTATTTCACGTAACTACCTACAACAGAGGACCTCACCCTCTCTACTAATAATAACCATTTTTACAACCAACCTACAGACACTATTTCAAAATGAAGCCTGCCTGAACCCTCATAGCAACCACAGTTCTCTCCAAATGCAACACTACTACTTTTTTAAATCATGCCTGTGTGTAGTCAATTCCACTTCTAACAGTTCTTTTCATAAAAGTGATATAACAACACACCCTGATATAACCAACTTCTTCAAACCCAATTCTACTTTAGGTCTATCTTGCTGTAGACACCCCCACCCCCTTCCTTGTTTTGGCATATTTTGTGGAGAGAAAGAACAAGAGAACAAAAATGAAAACAAGAATTTCGCCCATCTCACCTGACAACCCACAACTTCACTGACACATGGACAGGTTCAAGCCAGACTATAACTCAATTTTGAATTATTTTGGCATCTATAATACTGATGATGAATAAATCTTTACAAAAATCTATGCCAAGGCAAAGCATTTTTTAATTAGGCAAGTTATTATTTTTAGAAATATAAATTTGTGTTAAAAGGTTCATGTTTTGCTGGTTTTGGCTGGGATACAGTTAATTTTCTTCACAGTGGCTAGTGTAGGGCTGTGTTATGGATTTTTGCTGGAAACAGTGCTGATAACACAGGGATGTTTTTGTTATTGCTGAGCACAGGTTACCCAGAGCCAAGGCCTTTTCTGCTCCTCATTACACCCCACCAACAAGGAGGCTGGAGAGGCACAAGGAGCTGGGAGGGGACACAACTAGGACACCTGACCCCGACTGACCAAAGGGATGTCCCACACCACATGGCATCATGAGCAGCATATAAAGGTGGGGGAAAGAAGAGGGAAGTGGGGACATTCAGAGTGATGATGTTTTGCCTTCCCAACTCACTGCTGTGTGTCACAGACCCCGGCTGTCCTGGGGATGATGAACACCTGCCTGCCCGTGGGAAGCAGCAAATAATTCCTTGTTTTACTTTGTTTACTAATTCCAATTCTCTCCCCCATCCCACCTGGGGGAGTGAGCCAACAGCTGTGTGGTGTTTTGCTGCTGGTTGGGGTTAAACCACACCAATGTTTCCAGCAATTAATTTCTACAACTGTTTATTACAATAAGTGACCATTGCAAGATACATTTTGATTTCCAATTTCAAACGTTAATATTTCTTTTAGTTACCTTGTGTTTGGGGTTTTTTTCTAAGTAATTCAGGCATCCAAACCCAAGTTTGGTCAACATATAAAAAAGCATTTGACTGTAGATAAGGCACAAAACACAGGACAATATGGGCTGATATTCCGGAGTTTAAAACAGCTTTAGACAGCTACACTCATCTCAATATCTTCCTCAAGTAAGAATTTAAATTAAAAAATCAAGAAGAAAACCCACGACCTTGAATCAAATTTATTGCACTAATCTTACATAAGACATGAAAATGCTGATCCAAGAGCCTGAAGCTTAAACCAAATGTCTCTTAGACCCATCTCTTAAAACACTCAAACCTAAACATGAAACAATGTAACTTTTTCTCTTGTATTTTTAGAAATAAAACAGATGTTTTACACATGATGATCTGGCAACTCAGTACTAAGTAGAAGAAACCATGGCCAGACACAGAACAGTTCCATCCACTCAACACAATTTACCATTGGGATAATTTTACAATTTCCTGCTTCAGCTTTAAAATATAAAACCAATGCTAACAGTAGGATTTGTAAAACAGGTAATAGCTTGTCCCAGCAGTCACACAAACCTATACCAGGAAAGGAAACTGGATAGCATAAAGAAGGGAGAAAGCTAAATTTGCTTGATGGCAATACGAAGAATTCTGTATCTGAAGAAACCTTCAGAGAGCTGCTTTTGAAGCAGGTTTTTGCAATGATCTGGCCTTAACACCCATTAGAAGGAAAGTGGTAACAACCTTGCAGAACTCTTAGAGATCTTGTCACATTTTTGACTTGATTTACAGCACATGTGAATTTCATTTGCCATCCAAGGAGAGATCATTTCTATCCAAAGGAGTGAAATAGAAGGTACCTACAGGAAATCATAAAGTACCCACCAAGATAAACACATTTCAGCACTCAGCAAGGGAAGAGAGGCAACAGCTCAGAGCAAGCAAACATTTTTATGCAGGATTATGGTGATGACATACACAGACCTCATTGTTCCATGATTAGAGAGACAAAAAAATAAATTTAAAATTGCTCAGCTAAATATTATATTGAAACCCTTAGGTATGACTCCAAAGATGAATACAATCACTTTTTGAAAAAAATCACACAATCCCCTTTAGGCCTTGGGCAAAATTTAAGAGAATGTTGTTTTTTAGTATTTTTCCTGGTTTACAAGAAATATTTCATTATTTAAAAGAAAAGTCCTGGTGAGCAAAAGCAGGCATCTCCAGTGAGCTTTTAAAACTTGTGGTCTATTTATTACATGTGGGTTTTCTAATCATCAATGGTAAATAATTACTGTGATCCTGAAAACCAGAGTGATCTGGTGATACTTTCATGGACTGCGTGCAACTTTCCCTTTCCCATCTGATGTAAATGAGACTTAACTGACTCAGTCAAGCAATGGATACTGGAAAGAAATGGTAATCCTCATTCTTTTTACATATGCATCACCACTTTTCAAAACATGATGAACACTCTCTTTTTTTCCCTCTTCCACTTAATTTGTAGGATGCACTGTTAGAAAATGGTGGTGTTAGTGAGCCTGAGAAGAAGAGAGAGCTGTCTGTGCCACCTAAATTTTGTATACAGTGTCTTTGCTTATGTGATGAGTGAAGCTTGCTATGAGGAAGAATTGCTTGTTTTTGCAACTAAAAAATAAACTGAGGGTAAGTCTCTAGAAATACAATAGACCTATTTAGTTAAAAATTTCTTTTAAAACAACTTTTTAAATGTCCTGAAAGACATTTAGAGGTTTAAATGCAGCTCAAACAACTGTATAGTTAATCATCAGCTAGCAAAACAAGGTAAATTCCTGAGACATGCTACTCTTCTTTAACTAAATCAAAATATCCCCCCATGTGCTCCCTTTGTGTACTGCAGCAGAGAGTAAGAGAGATTAGTTTAAACATTGAAGACTATCTTCAGGGAGGAGGAGTAAATCTTCAATATTAAAAGAAAGGAGAAAGTTCTCCCTCTACTGCCACCAAAATGCTGGCAGCATTCTTTCCAGCTAGAGTTTAGATCTGGACATTCAACCAAAAATCATGACAGCAGGCTGAAAAGGGTCTCAGGAGGTCGCTAGCACAAACTACTCTTCCAAGTAGGCTCAGCTGTGAGGTCAGCCCATGTTAACTCAGCAACAGAAAATCTCTGAAGACAAGAGACTACACAACCTCTCCATCACCCAGTAATGCTGAAAAGCTTCTACCCATATCTAATCTGAATCACTCCCGTTTCAATTTAGTCACCGCCAAGAGTCCAGCTCCATCTTCTGGTCTATAACCTCCCCAAAGGCACTGGGAGTCCACCTCTTCTCCAAGCTGAGCAAGTTCAATTCCAGCTGACTCTCCTAGAAGGGCAAGTGTCCATCATGGTGGTTTTTGCTGAATGCATTCCAATTTATCAGCAACTTTCCTTTATCAGGAACCTAAAACTGGATGCAATATCCCCCGATGAGATGCAAAGGGAGGATAATCTCTTGCCTCGATCTGTTGGCTGTGTGCCTGGTGGTACTGCCCAGGATGCTCTTGGCCAACTCCCTTCACTGTCAGGAAGTTATTGTCTGCCGGCAGCCTCAGGGCTTTTCCTGCAGAGCTGCTCCCCCAAGCCCCAGCTTATATCCCTACCAGGAGCTCTTCCTTCCCAGGTGCAAGACTTGGCATTTGTCCCTGCTGACCATCTTCATGTTCTTGACATATCACTCCTCCTGCTTTCTAGGAATCTCTGAATACCAGCCCTTCCCTCAAGCCACACCCTGGTCATCTCCCCATTCTTGTGTCACCTGCAAACATAAGAGTGCACCACATTGCCTGCTCCAGTCACTGGTAAAGACAGGTCCCCACAGAGATTCCCATGGGTCTCCACACACAGTCTGGATGCTTCACCACCACCCTCTGACTCAGACCATGCAATTAGTTTTTTATTCACCCAGATGTCCCTTTATCCAGGTCAATTCCAATTGCTTGGCCTAGTGGATCTACCAAGAAAAGAAAAGAAAGAACAAGAGAAAGAGAAAAAAGCAGAACTAGGAGACTGGAAAGACATAATGGGAAAAAACAAGACTACTCCTTTCAACAGCAGGACAGACCAACGCTGAATTAAAACGGCAGAGTACCCAAAGCTACAGTGCATTAACTTTCTACCTCTTAAACTTAATTGCTTCTACTGTTGAAACCATACCTCAGCTTAGCTTCATCCGGCTTATGCAAGCCTAAATGCAGAGATTCAAATCACCACCACCATTTGTGGAGTTACAGTCGTTTCACTGTTTGCTAAAATACTTTTAAAATTGTATTAGACCAGTATTAGAACAGAATTTCAATTTCAAAGAAAGCATCACTTTCAGAAACCTTTCCAAACTTTCTTCCTTTCCTGTATACCTTTTTCTTCTACACTCAGCCCAAAAATTATACACATACCCGGTATCAACAACATATTTTCAAACCTACAGATAAAAAGCTGAGAATGCTGAAGAGCAGCGAGTTTACCACACACATCAAAGGAAAGGTGGCTGTGCATAAGTCTCTTTAAGCTTAGATGGTTGTGGCAACAACTTCAAGTGCACATTTGGCAGTTAGATGCTACAGCAGCAACAATTACAAATACAGATTTTGGGGGAGAGGGAGTAAATCTAATTACTGCCAAATTTCATACAAAAGAAAAACAGTAAGTCTCACCATCTGAACAACTTTATTCAGATTGTGAATGAAGAGCTCTCTTAAGTTAGCAGCTGGCCAATTTGCTCATTTGCATGAGGCTTCTTGCCACATGTTTCACTGTACTAACTTAGTTGTGATATTTAACCCCTAAAGCTGTAGTAAGGCCACTTAATCAACTTTGTGAGCTAGACTATGCACTGTCAATTTGCCTAAGGAAGCATTTCCCAAAGCTGAATTAATTAGCTTTACTTATACCACATCTGTGGCAACGTTCAGATGAGTGTTAGAATATCTAACATCAATTTGATATTTGCTATTACTTTCAAATAGGATAAGAAATCCAAAGCACAGTTTGTATGGATTACAAGTCATTTAAATAGAATATTACTATTGAAAGTACAAATCTGAGCACTTTTGCAGGCAGGTAAAAAAAGTGATCACTTGTGTTTACAGGAAACAGGTCTGCTTTTAATTCCTGCTGGATAGCATGGACATACATGTGGCCTCGAAGGGATTATCCAGTTTTCCTACACAATTATCCAAGGTGATCCTCCCACACTACCTCATCATTATATTTCTAAAGGAGGTCACAAAACAAAGTAATAACTACTGTACAGCCATTAAGAACTAATATGCCACACCTACTCTCAAACAATAAAAATTATTTCCAAAATAATGCAAAATGTTTTTTTATGTACTTCCAAGTAGCATATTACGATAATAACAATTTCCAGGATAATAGTCAGCCACAAGCAATTGGGCAATTATATCATGTTTATCACAGGCCTGTAGCAAAAATATTTTATGGAAACCATCACATCTTTCATTAGCAGAAAAGTTCACCTTCCAAAACTTGATGGGTGGTGGTTTTTTGATAACTGGTTCTGCAGATTTTTGAGAGCAAGGAGCTTGTGGGTGGAAAGCAAGGAAGGATTACCTCCATAAGTAGTATGAATCATGATGTGCTACATTAATAAATAGATCCTAATAAATTAAATATAACATGAATAAATGCAAGAGCAAGCACAATAGTTCTTTAACCATTTTTCAGCGCTTCAAGATAGTTTGTAACAACACTACAGAACAGAAGGGTCTCACAGACCTTCATGAGAACAATAATATGCAAGCAGTGCTGAAAGAGCTGGGCATTCTATATGATAAACCTCAACTAGGTTTTCCCCCTTTTACCTGACTTCTGTACCACCTATTCAAATGCAAATTATTCCAAATGAGAAAATATCCTGTTACAGAGCTCAAGGTGTGCTTAGTCACGTGTACATCTGTATGAACTGCAACAAGCTGCTGCAGGATGTGTGAAGCCACAGTCCTGTATGGTGTTTCTTTAAGCAGCTCATTAGTAGCAGCAAGCAGCAGACTCAAAACTGTGCCATGGACACTGCTATTTGCAACACGATGAACATCCAATTACTGGTATCCAGCTCATCAGATGAATCAGAAGTCAATTAGTGTTTTTTCCAAAGTGTACATATGTTTAGAGCTGTGTGGGAAAGAAAGGAAATTTTAGTTCTACCCTCAAATCCAGGCTGGCAGACCACCATAAGCAAAAGTGTATGTGGTGAATCTGACAGTGCCCAAGAAAAAACTTTTTTAATCCATCATCTGGCTCAAGAAATCTAAAGGCTACCTGCAACATTGCCATGTAACCTGCATGAATAATTATTACACCTGACTTTAAGAAAAGGGAGGTCTGTACCTCTCATTTTCCTGAGACAGCTGCTATTAATACTTTTTCCCATCTCTTAGATTGCCACCCTTTCCATGTGAAACTCCTGCTCATATCTTGTTAAGATCATCTTCCCTTTAGCATAGGCAACAGGTCTGTTTGATCTAGATGGTTTACAAGCTGCATGGTTGTCTCTCCTTAAGGAAATGCAGAGCAAATATATAAAAAATAATAAATGTAGCACAAGAACTAAGCACACAAAAAATCTCTTACGTTTTCTGTAAGAATCCAAAGTCCAGGTTTAAAATCTACACTGGCATTTTCTTCCACTGTGTGACAATAACCACAGAGTTTCAGAGATCTAAACTGCTTTTCTAACATTCAGTTCACATCCTCAAAAGCTGATAAACAACTTTTCAAAATTTGTTGGCAGAGATGAAAAGGCACAGATTGTACAAGCACTCTCCTACCCCTACTCAGAATGGCATATGATTCTGCTTATAAAACACAAATTATTTATCTTCTACAGTATCTCCTTACAGAAGGGCTGAATTTTGTTGGATTTTTTTGCAGGAAGGAAAGAAGAATTAGGGAGAAAATAAAAAGAATGAGAAGGAAAGAAAAACAAAGAAAAGGATTTGTATATCCTGCTCTTGGGTAAACTTAATAAAGACACATTAAGACTCTATGTGTGGGATTAGGAAACGAGAACAATATTTTCCAAGAGAATGCCTGCTTGATGCCAACATGGTAAGAAAGCTTTTCTGTCTATAGACCTGACAAGACAACCAGGAAGAGGAGTTCATTCACTCTGATGGTCTGTGTAAGACTTAAAGGATCATTTTTTTTCCATCTCTTTTCCATCTTCAACCATGCTAGAGATTTACCTCCCAGAATACATTATATCCTTGGTGTACAGAGATAATGAGATCAAAATTTACAGGAACTATACATATGAACTGAGAGAAGTGTAAATATATGTATTACTTTAAATTATTAAAGCCTTTTAATTCGTTAATTCTGATGCCAGGAGGAAAAATAAACAAACAAAACAGTGTAGGAATAAACATCACCTTGTATTAACTGGTTAAATTTTAAAACATATGCCAATCCCAAGTAAACCAATGAAGTTTTTCTTCTACTCTCAGTACTTTGCTTTGTAGACAATACATTCAAATACCATTTTTGTTGCAGCAAGTAAAATATCAAAAATCTTCACTTATTCATCTCATACTTGGTAAATATTCAGTATTCTGAATCCGGCTTTTTTTCCACTCATTAAAAACAAAAATTAAAAACAAAAAGAAAGGGGAGAGCATTATGAAGGTATATGAAGCTAGCCCCCATTTGAAGGAAAATATAAATATGAAAGCTGCCCATATATCAAAACCTTTTTTCTTGTATTATACTTGGCAACTTAGTCCTTGGCCTCTTGAGGGCCTACTGAGAATAACTGCATCAGGATTTCACTCCTGACAGCAGCACCAGTCAAAGGATCTGCCTAAAGGAACTGCCACACAGCCAAGGGCCACAGTACTGTGTAGGTCTAGGTTACAGGTCACTGACTCTGCCAAAACTATTTCTACCCTGGTTTAAGCCAAAACAAGGCTGCACTTTTAATGCAGGAAACTGAAACATGACTCCCTTCAGCATTGCATATCACTACCACAATCCTTCACAAAAACAAGAACAGGCAAATTAAAAATTAATTCTATCATTCAGCATATCAAAAATGGGAAGTTAGCTAATTTAGTTGGGCTGGTTTTGGATAGATGTTTAACCTGTTGTACAAGTAGAAAAGGCACATGCACTCACATAACCCCCAGATATATGAAGGCATAATGCCCAGCAACTGTGCATCTTATGTACTGTGATAAATCTTCAAACAGGTTTTGGATTCAGGCAGTAGGTGACAGCCAAAATGAACTACTTAGCTCCCCAAACTCTTTTAGGAATTTGATAATGTAGAACAGGCTTTTACTGAAAAAATTGTGCTTTTTACTACTCAATCTTTTTTTTGTATTCTGCACTAGTACAAAACAATGTCTCTGCAAGGATCACAGAATCATTTGTGTTGCATATCAAAACCAGAAGCAAAGCAGATTCACACTACAAATCTTTGCTTGATCAGAGAGGGTTACAAACAGCAGCTGAGGTAAAAAAAAAAAGTACTGATCAAACAGACAAACAGCACTGTGAAATAGCACAGCCATTCTGGCCACCCACTCCATGTGGTTTGGGACATGACAAACTCAACATATTTGCTAACTTTGAGTCCTGTTACTCGTGCAGGCTACATTTAAGAGAAAGAGAGTTTACCACACAGAAAGAGACAAACCACACAACCACTTTACACGTTAATCTTATCTGCTACTTCTACCTAGTCCACAATACCTCACATCATATATATATATATAAATACACACAGCACTGCATGAATCAGCTTGGGTAGGAAGCACTACACCCATTCTCACACAGAGCCTTGCTCAAGCTAAAAAGCTCCACCTCTACCAGCATGTGTGCAGTTACAGGCATGCATGAGTATTACCAAGGGCAGCTATTGCAGATTTCATCCCACTGCATAATAAAGACATTCAAGAATTACTGCTGGAAAGCCTGTAAATCTTCAGACCTGATTCCCAAATCACACATTTAACTGCCACTGCATGATGGGAAAAAGTCTTTCTATATTAATAGTGAGTTTACATCATTCAGATTTATAAATTATATAAACTACTGATTCAATTAGACTATCAGAGAACTCTTTGAAGATGTGAAATGCATCTCTAATTGGAGCTTTACAGATAGAGATAACCTAGCAATGTTTTTGTAGTCTAAAATTTATGCCTCAGGTGCTTTGGTACAGTGTGGGTGCACTGGGAAGAAAGTGGGAAAAGTCACTTAAAATTAGGAGCCAAGGGAAAAAAATAAAGAAGTAGAACCATTTGAGACTATGGAAATCTAGGAGGTGTGAAACATCCTATTTATCTTCATGAGACAAAAAGTTATGATCAATAGTATCAGTTGAAATACTACAAGTATTTTGGGGGTACCAAGAAAACAGTGTAGGATCACTTGCCTGCACAATTAAACACGAAAGAGGCAGGAAAGCAGCTGAGAGAAAAGAGTTCCATGTTTTCCACAAATCAAAAGAATCCCTGAACAAGTACGGTAACAATGGCACATGTATTTAAAGTTGACCATGAGGAAATGAATCCTTAGGAACACAGGGAAATAGGGGAATGCACAATGCTTTGGCAATTTTCTGTGAATACTGTCTCCTAAAGACTCAAATGTGAAAAATTTATTTTGGGAGTAGAGCTCAAAAAAATGACACCTTTTGTACCCTACTGAGTTCTTTACCAAGGAAACATACTAAATAAATACTTCTGGTATTTAAAATAAAAATAAAAACTGAGCTTCATATATCTATTAAACAGTTTTAAGCATAAATATGACCTGATATTTTACAGCTTTCCACTCCTCACAGCAAATTCACTAAAATTAATCCAGATTTTAGGTTTAGTTTGTTTTTACATTCAGAGAAATTGGCAGCAATGTATTCAAGCCTCTTAAACTGTGTGTTCAGAAAATAAGATTTTTGAATTTGAAAGAAAATTAATCTACACACACTTGCCCAGATTGTAAGTTTATACTTCAGAGGTCTAAAGATGAAGCTAGCAGTTAACAGCTGGACAGAACATGCAAAACTTAAGATGTAGTTATACAAATTGCATGGAGTGGACAATTTTTAATATGTGAAGAATCCATGCATGATCTAAATGCAGACCACACATTCTCAGGTGAGAAAAAAACCCTTTTTAGGCAAGTTTTATGCAAGTTTTTTATAAGAGTTAGGAACTCCTAAAATGATGAACTTAGTTGTAAATCCATTCATCCATTAAGAGAAGATCATTAACATTCACAATCTGACAAGCCATTCTGCACCAAAGGAGGAGCCTGAACGGATACAGAAGTTAATAATTCTACAAGATACTTGGGGCTGACAGTAAACTTGTTAATAAGACAATATAACTACTAATTCTAAAATGTCAGTCATGAAAAGAAGACTCAGATATTGTCAGAAGAAAACACTAATTACTGCTTCTTTATTGCTTTTACTCTTGAGGAGAAAAAATACAAGTTCTTGAACAAAAATCAAATGAAGAAAACACATAATTTATGAGACTACCCCAAGCACCCTTGAAAAGAATAATTGGGAGCCTTGAGACAAGTTTCTCCTTGGTGACAAGGAAGTAGTTTTTGTCAAGGCTTGTTGTATTTCAGCAAGTTCTGAATTTTTTCCCCCCTCTTCAAATAAATTAAAATTGATGGCATCCTCTTGGGTAAATGAAGGAAAACTTGATATTCCCTTGTCTCAGGAGATCAGAGATCATGTCTTCCTCACAAAAAACCCCAAGCTCATTTTCAGTGAAAGTGATAGTTACACTAATATAAGAGCCTTAGCATAAAAAGCTACTCTGCCACTGATTAAAGAATTTGTTATCTGTATCATCCTTAAATGGTCCTCCTAGGGTGTGTCTCTCCCACATCACAGACTTCAGGATTCCCAGAAGCAACACAACATACCTGAATTTGTTACTGCTTAGTTTACATGTCTCTATCAGATGTCTGTAAATAAGTATTAACATGTAAAATTCCAACAAAAGCAACATCGTAACCCATACACCTAAATTTCCTGGCTTCCTATACTTGGTTTTGTCTCTGTTCAACACCCCATCTTCAAAACAAACCCAAGAGCCTTCTGATGAGTTGCCCACAGACAGGGACTTCTGAAAAGCCTTTCTTGTCCTCAAAGAAAAGAGGGCAACTATGTGAGATTGAAACTAACTTTCTCCTAATTCTTGGTGCGTGTGTGGACAGAGATGACAGAGCCAGGGACACTGAGCTGCCAACAAAACACAAGTTTATATTTACAGAAGCCTTGAGATTAACAGGGCAGTATCTCACTGAACCAGTTACACAAGTCTGCTCACCCACTCCTCAGGCATATCTAGCAGCCAAGCCTTCTTCCTTATACACACTTCAAGAGATTCTCCTACCTTTCATTCCCAGCTCTGTCTTTCCAGGCCTTAGCTCCTTTCCCTCCTATCCAACCGGAAAAATGGTATCCTTCATCACAGGGTAATATCAACAGATCTCTTTTCTTAGCAGCAAGCAAGAGAGGCCTTCTCACCAAGTACAATTACAAAAAATGAACTGTAACCTAACAGAAAACTTTCCAAAAGCCACAAAATTCCATGGAAATGTTACTTACACTACTGTAAGAGACACAAATCAATTGAGCTCTTGAGCTCTAAAGATTTATTTTGCTTTGGTTTTTTGCATCCACATGACCACAAGCAAGACCAAAAGAGTTTTGTTTCTGTTTTATTTGTATCAAGACTGATGCAATGCTGTCTTTTCACTCAAAAGAGCACCTACTAAATAGGCAGCTATCTAAACTTTAACTCCCTTGAAAGGGTAACTAAGAACTCTCTATGCCTTAGTGCATCCTTTTCTACAGGACGGATGCCAGTCTCTACAAGCCCACCAGTAAAGCAAATAAACTATCTTAATTCATTTCCTGGAAGCTGTACACAGGATACAAATAAGCATTCACCAGGGGGTTGATTTTTGTTGTCTGGGATTTTTTTTTAAAGAAACTATGAATTATTTCAACATTTAAAACTATCAAGGTAGAGAAAATGGATTGTATGCAGTACAAGAGTTAATATTTGTCTCTTGGGTTCATTTTACTGAAGGTGCTTCTGAACATAGGCTGCAAAGATAACAGGTATCAAGGGAAGTACTGGAACCAAAAAAAAGACAATTTAAGATTTCAAATAACATCTCCAGTCAAAACATACTTTTTATGCTAAGACATTATGTGACTTGAATTAGGTAACAGGAAAAATCATCTTAAAGTGATTTTTCAGAAAAGGGATTGTGATTAAAGAAACATTGTATTCTTTATTAAAAACTGTTTAGTTTGATGTACAAGAACTGCTATGATGAAAAAGAACCACAACCAAAAAAAAAAAATCCACCAAGTTTCTGGTTGTGTTACAATCTGATTGGACAGAAATAGTCCAGCTATAGTATTTTATAAATGTTTTGAATTATACTGAGTCAAATATGTGACTAAGATAACAGAACACTGAACAACACAGTGTTTCAGACATTTTACTCTTGAGCTCTTGCCTGAACCCCAAGGGTCTCCACATCCATAATTTTTTTGACACAAGTTTTTAAATTGTATTTTTTTGATTGTTGAAGAGGGCAGGAAAAATTCTTGTGTTTTTCCTGGAGGTGAGTATTAAGAAAACCACTATGCAACCATATGTTAAAAAAACCTGATAACACATGAAAAGAATTCACATTTCAGTTTTGTGTATATTTGGGAACATCAGTGAGTAATCTACTAAACACTACTCCTCAAGCTAAGCTCGTTTTCTTAACATCTTCTATGATACCTTCCAGCCTACTGCTCTACTGAAATAAAATGCTTCTCAAAAATCAGATGGAGTATTAACAGCTTCATTCTCTTGGATGCATCTGGAGTGCTGGCAATTAACATAGACAATATGCAAAATATTCCTCCCCTCAAATACAAAGCACCTTTAAGTGAAGGTAAGAAGGCTCAGCAGCAGCTAAACTCCTCTGCAAGATCAAGCCAATTCCAGGAATGCTGGAGCATTCTTGATATTATACAGAAAATAATCTCCAAGTGCTTGTAAGGCGCTTTGAGATATTTTAACAGCAACTATAAAAACGTATTGGCATATTAAATATTTTTCCCCAACTTTAATAAGGACTTCTAATAGGAGCATTACTTTACAGGCAAATAAACTAAAGTACAGAGAGAATACTGGATTTGTTTCTGATTGCAACACACCAACGCCATACAAAGGTCAGAACTGAGTACAGACTCCAGCATTTGATGATAAAGTTTAGTGGGCATGGCAGTGTTCAGTCAAAGGCTGGATCTTGGAGGTCTTTTCCAACCCTAATGATTGTCTAACCAGGAGCCACTAGCAGGACTCCTTTCCTCCTAGATATCTACCATGTACAAAAATTCTGTAGCAGAAAACACCATTTTACAAAGCAATGTGACATGAAACATGACTGATCAAGAGCAAAAGAATAAAAGTCCTAAAAAACGTGCAACAAGAAGTAAAGCCAATACGTGATCTCCCAAAAGAACTGAGGTTGAAAAATATTCTTTCATGCCAGTTTCTGTAATCTAGAAAAATTTCATTTTACCTTTCATCTCAGTCAATGAAACCAGCATCTCAGATTTTTTTTTAACTGAGTCCTGTCTCATTCACAAAGAATATCAATTGTGTTAATGAGAAAAAATAAATTCTGCATGGGCTTTATCACAGGCCCAGAAATATTCTTGGCATTTAGTCAGCATCTCAGCACACCTAAATGAAACAAACCCTCTTAATAAATCAGAAGATGAAGGACTCCAACAACAGTAATTTTTTTTATATCCTCACCAGATGGTTGACTAGGCAAAAGCTGGCTGAGGAGTTGCAACAAGAGAATGACTTCAGACACAGTATTACATGATAGCACATGATCAGATAAAGAACTCAAAGTGTAAAGGACTGCAAAAACTGGCATCAGGCACTTAGGTCACCCTACTCAGCTTCAACAAAGTAGTAGTGAATAAACCTCAAATACGGTATGGTTCTTGGAATGGTCCCTGTGCAGGGGCAGGAGTTGGACCCAATTATCCTCATGTGTCCCTTCTAATACAGAATATTCTATGATTCTATGATAAATCTATTGCAAAAGAAGGAAATACAGAACGTGAGCCCTTCACCGTAACCCAAAACCAAAAACCCCAAAACTGCTGGTACAAAGCTAATACAGTCTCCTCTCCACAGCTATTAAAACTTTGCCCTAAAATACTTAGATTAGCTCTCCTTAAGAAAGAATCATCTACATTTTATAGATTCAGCTGGCAATTTCTCAATCACACCATTTAGTTAGCAAACATCTCTGTGCCACCCCTTTACGTTTGCTTCACCCATTTTAACGAGCTGGGTGTTTCTGTCCCACCTCTCCAAGTTCACTCGCTTACGCACTTGGGTACCTGTTGCAATCGCTCTTGTCCTGCCTGCCATCCTCTACTCATCTCTTCCTTCTTTTCCCTTCACAGTTAAGCCTTACTCTGCTGGTCACCTCTTTCATGCCAAGAAAGGAATGACCCCCTTACAGTGACCCTGTGGTGGTGACTATAACCTAAGTGCTGGTGAGTGTTAGCACCCCAAAAGAACTCCCTTACTAAGCTCAGGAGGCTGCACAGGATCAAGAAGCCGATCCTGGAAAGTCTTTTTGTTTGTATTTCAAGTTGACCTTACCATAAACTCTATTTTATAGTAACATAAATCAAAGGTGAAAAAACATAAAAGTCCTCAAGTGCCCATAAAACATTCCAAACCCCTGGATTTAAGTGGCTACAGTCAGCTTCTAGAACTATTCCCAGATCTACACTGATGTCATACATGATGCTGGTAGACAAATAAAAATTTCCTTAATTAAATTCCACCTGGAATACCAGAGAAAAAAAGAAGGCAATACAATTTCCTCACAGATTAGTGACACTCTTTGAAAACAAGGGAACTCCTCTGTACCTGACCATTTTAGAATGGCCTAAGGAAAACTTGATTTTCCTCCCTCAATTTGTTACAATATCTTGAAACATTTTGGAAGACAACTTAAAACAAAAGCAAACAAACAAACAAAAAAGAGCAAAAAATCCCCAACCAAATTTAAAAAAAAACCAAACCAAAAAACCACTGAACAAAAAACAAAAAAAAAAAAACCCCAACAACAACAAAAAACCACCCTAGGAAAACAATATACTGACTCTTTACTAGTGATAGTGTCATGGATCAGCTTTATTCCAATTTTATCAAACATTCTTTAGAATAATTCTGAAACTTTTTGAAGTGATCAAAATTTTTTTTAAAGTTCCAAGATATTTTCTTGCAAAGCTGTTTTCTTCTTTTAGTAAATGGGACCATGCCTACATCTCAAAATATAACCTTGAGTCAAAAAAACTCCAACCCCCACTTGCCAAAATCTTAAGAAGTACATAACTCAGACCCTTTTTCTCAATCATAAAAGGAAAAAAAAAAAAAACAACCCAATGCTAGCAATACAAAATATCATTAGAAAAAATCAAGTAGATCTTATATTTAAAAAACTTCTCCAAACAGGTACACAGGAGAAATCAGTGGCTGAAGTTGAATTTCCATTCCTTAAGAAACTTGTATCTTTTAGCATTTCTATTATACCAAACCAGGTAGAAGTGTTGAAGTGTCAACATGTTTAGCTATATAAAACATTTCCAAAACATTCAATTCATAAATGTACAAATATTTTGTTTACACACACCATATTTCTAAACAGAACACTGTGTTATTCCAGAACGAAAGCCTTTAAAGTGATTTGACATTTAACTACATCTGCTCTATGAGCTATAGGAAGCTCTAGCCGAGCAATCCTTCACTGTGTGCTGTCCCCTGTAACTGTAACAAACATCTCCTAAAAGAACGTGGCACTACAGAGTCCAGAGATTGGTCAGAACAGAAACATTGTGTCCAGAGAAAACCTTCACAGAGAAACCTCATTCATAAGAGCGCTGGGTTAGAAGGCTCATAACCTGTGAGACACAGGCATTCTAAAGATGATTGTTGAACCAGCTGGAAATCACATTTCTGTTTTCTCACAACAAACCCACAAGGGGATCCCAACAGAGAAAACATGATGGAAGATTCTATGGCACTTCTAGTGACACCAACAAACCCCTAGTATGATATAGGAGAAGAGCAACACACCATCAGCAAATCCTTTATATCAAAGTGCTGACAAAATGGCAATCTAAAACTCACACAGGAAATAGAAAAATCTTATTCACTTTTCCAGATGGAATGATACCCACAGAACTAACATACCCTTTTCTAAAAAATAAGCCAACTAAAAAAAAATTTACAAGATTCATGTTTTAAAAGCCAAATTAAAATAAAAAAATATTTCCAGTAAAATTGTTATCCTTTTCATACTTTCCTGCCCCTCCATTAGAAAAGAAAAAACAAAAAAAAAAAGTGCTAAAAGTTTAGTGAAGCTCACCTTAAGTTCTACGTTTCTGTACATTTCAGGTGGAAGAATTCAAAAGAGTAATGATCGTGGGGGCTGATGAACATGACCAAAAATAGGTCACAAATAACTCTAGAGCATACCCAACTATATTAGAAAAACATTAAATCATTCCCTTAATACATAAACGAGATGTATCATCTTCCTATAAAAGCCAAGCGAGTACTTCATACTCTGTACTCAAATCACCTCCCCTTCTCCAGGACCAATAAAGAATAGAACAAAACCCAAAGGTTGGCTGTTTCTCTTCACTAACCATGCTGGGATGAACAAAATTACCAGAGCTGGATATTAAACAAATTGCAGGGTATTTTTAAAGCACCTAATTACGCTATTATATATCTGCATTAAAAAGCTGGCATTATGTAATGTCTTTCAAGAGATTCATCCTGAAAAATTACAGATTTATAACCCCTACATAATTTACTCACGGATTAATTTTGAAAACTCAAGCATCATATATAATCAAAATGGTACTTAATAGCATATGGCAAGAAATTTATGGGATGTTGACATACTTCACACTTCAGTTATTTACAAACATGACTGCAGTATTTTGCAAATTACTGTTTTCTCAAGCATCTCATATTTTTAGGTTCTGAATTATATTTTCAGAGTCATATTTTTTCTCTTCAGAATTATATTTTTCATCAAAAAGTTATGAAACAATACTGTATTTCACTTGCATACCAAATGGCAGATACTAAAAAAGTTAGGTTCATGTTGAAAAATGGGGCTTTTTTCACCTATTACCACCTGTTGTTTTTCTGGAAAAAAAAGGAAATTAAAAAAAAACCCAAATCCCTTATTTTTTTACTAATATCTACATTTAGCATAAATGCACATAACAGCTCTTTTACAACCTCCAGTGATTTTCAGTCATCAATGATACATTTCATTCTTTACGTCAAGCAATACATGTTTATGTCTAACTCCAAAAAGTCATGTAAGATATTTACAAGAGCTCTTAAGCCTAAATTTACTTACAACCAAGAATTACTTTTGACATAAAAACAAGAAATCCAGCTGTATCTCCCAGATGAAAAGATACATTCTTTTTTTTTTTTTTTTTCCCCCCAGATGAACAGCCTCAATCACATGGATACAGCTGAACTTAACTCCCAGAAGCAACTGATAGGAGCAGGATAGTATCAGATAATACTGAGCAACTAACTGGATATTAATAAATGCCTAACATAAATATATATTTCACATGGCAAAAAAAATGCAAGGTTAAGCAGCTGCAGAAATTGAGCAGGCAGTGTTAGTAAGAAAAAATGCCCTGCACCATCTACTTACTAGCATGCTTATCTGCAAGCATTATAAGGCTGTTAGAAATATCTCTTCGCCTGTAAAAACACACCACTTTTGCTTCCACGTTTCCATTGGCAGTCTACAAAAGAGAGATAAAATCAGGTCAGAATGTATCCCTCCTCAGCTGAGTAATACAAATTAAATGCTCTCTGCTTGGAGTGTTCCTCTATCAGTAGTTCTCTCATGATCAGTCAAGCTGAAATCAACGGAATTACTCCAATAAATAAAATTTTCTTGAGAGAGGCCAGTACCAATTTCAGACCAGACAAGAGGAATAACTACAATTAGTGCTCAGAATTTCTATATTATTCAGCTGTTCAGAGATGCAATGCCAGTATCATGCTAATGTAAGAATCCTTCAGAAATTTTAGAACCTTGTGAACATTTCTTTGCAAACCAGCTTTAGACAGAAATGTATATTTCAAAGTACTCTGGCATTTTTTCAGCATACCATTGAATATAACATTTATTGAAAAAGTCTTCTTGAAAGAATTCTGAAAGGTTTATTTGAAAAGTCACAACAGCTCCTAAAATAAAAGAGCTATTTAGTTCAATGTTGTTTTCATGACTCATTATGGGGACCATGCTCTTCAGCTTGATGATGTAAAGAGTTTACTAATATTTGAAGAACTATATCCTCCTTCTTGGAGGATACAAAAGTACTTTTTTACCTTGAGTTACTTATTTAAAACTGAAAAGTATAATGTTTCAATTAAGTTTCTTACCAAAAAATACTGTCCCTGGTAGAACAATAATCAAAGCATTTAATTACACATCCACATAACATCTCCACGTTTGCTCTATACCTTTAACACTTGAAAGCAAACTATTCACATTTAAGATGTCAGGACTACAACCTCCAACCCCTCTTTAAGAAAAAAAAACAATACATGACTCTGTTTAACCCTGCATGAGCAAGATTAAATTATAGCAGTGCAGTTTAAAGATAATAAACATTACATTCAAAACACGATTGGAATCACGTCAATTACTGTGAATAAAAAATACTCCTCTCCTATAAAAGTCCAAAATGATTTGCCATGCACAGGTTCAGAAGATGCTGTGTTGGACAGCACTAACAGTTAATGTGGCTGATGTCTGCTATGGAGTAGTGCTATGTTTCATTAATAAGAAGAAAACCACATGCAGGTCACCAATTTTTTAATCTACATTCTAACCACTGGGAAAAAAAAAAAATCTTAATCATTATTTATACCATAATGGGCATTTTGACAATTAACTTTTGATGTAGTGCATCAGTAAGTTTTAATACTGCTTGAGGGAAAAGTAAGAAAAAAAGATAATACATATAGAAACTCCACACTATTCTTAGTAGTGCAAAAGTGAAGAGAAATAATCATGCTTTCCCCAAAATGACACTCAATAGAGCCTCCATTTTTAAAGAAAATACACTCAGGATAAAGACAGAGAACACAGTCTGTATTCAAAAGCCCATTCTTCACTCACAGCTGCCAGAGCAATGAACAGCCACAGAAGTCACATATTCTGTTATTTGATCACTGAAAAGTCTCTCCAGCTCTTTACACATCTATCTAAAAGCAGACACATTACATGATGGCTGTCATTCCAGATGGATTCACAGTGTCCTCATCAGCCAGAGAATTAAATTCATTCATTTCCATAAGAATTCATAGAATTCGTTTGAAATTTTTTGCAGCAGAGTAATTCTGTTCACCAGGAATGAGCAGCTGGGTGTTTCCTTAGGTAACAGCACAGAATTACAGGATATCACATAGAAAGTTTTCAGTAACTGAAACATACACATAGTGAATGTCAAGGAAGTTAATAAAAAATAAATAAAAAATAAATTAAAAACCCGACCAGAAGACCCTACCACAGGAGAAATCTTATGGGATGGAAATAATTCTCAGTTTCTGACAAGCACACTGACTGCTACCAAAGGTTAAGAAAGAATCTTAGATATTTGTACCTTGTTGAGTTCTTCAATTCTCCTAATGAGATATGGATTGCTGGAAGAATTTTCAAAATAAACATAATCTGCAAGGAAAAAAGGGAAAGTTGCTGAAACACTGAAAAATATGTAAAGACGTATAATTATTAGTGCAAAAACTTTTTCCTAAACCTAAAAGTTCTCAAAGCACTGAGATTTCTTCATGAATGTTGGGACAGGGATGTATTTCTACACTGAGATTTAGCATAATTTGTTCCTAAATTCTGGTTACAACTGCACTACACCTGCTTTAACAACCATGCTGGAAAAAAAGTTAAATGCCTTGTGTTGAAGCTTACACTGTAATCCAGTAATCCACACACTTCATAAATCTTGACAGAGAAGAAGCAACTTCTCTCAATCAACTAGGGAAGATTTAAAAAGGGAGCACTTTAGGGAGTTTCTGTATTATGGAGATTAATATTTCTGTAAGAGATGCCACTTAACATTTATTATCAGGTGATGTGGCAGTACAGTTGTCCCAATGAGTAATGTATGATATTTGTAATATTTGTAATGTATGATAATGTATTTTATGATATTTGCTCTTGTTGTCATCTCTGTCCAGTAAAATGTAAACTATATTAAGCAGCAATTGTCACGAGATTAGCAAGGATCTTCCAGGACAAAATCTCTTCCAGCATCAAAACAAAAATATTTTCATAGAGCGTATGGAAGTTTACTCATATCCTGAAAGCTGCTCCTGCATAATATACAAAGAATTGACATGCAGCACATATCCTTCAATAGTTTTCTGAAAACTTATTTTTGTTCAATGAAAAAGTACCCATCAAATGCCAGCCACACTTTAAATTTGATATTGGACTTCTGCACCATGCACCTTGCAAACTTTATTTTTAAAGAGAAACTATAATGATGTAGAAAAGTCTTCTGCAATGCTTTGACACTACAGTACAATGAAAATGAATTTCAGGCAGTTCTAATGAAAGAATATGATCTCTGTATATTCACGATTGCTTATTTAGATTACAACGAAAAGAAAGAGAATTGGTGACCAAAGAGGCAAACCCTACCCACTACCTGCTCAGAGAAGGATTACTTTCCTGAGTAAAGGCTGATGGGACTACAGTCTAAATACCCTAATGAGGAAGCATGAAGATGGAATATTTGTGGCTATCATCATATCTCAAAACATTAGCAGAAAGTGATTCAAACTATTATCACCCCTCATTTCCACACATCTTCCCTCTCAGCTCTGGCTATGGAGAGAGCAGGAGGACAGAGCGATTTTTGAGCACCCAGTACTGCACACCTAACTTGAGCGGTGCACCTGAGCCACAGCGCTGGGCACACTGTCACGTTCGTTCCCTCCGTGAGGGAGCGAAAGTTATCCGTGTCATTTTCGAGAGGCTGCGGGTGAGAAGACAAACGTCTGCCGTGTTTTTCACGGCCTAAATGCCCCCTCCCCTCCTCCCTTCGCTAAGCAGTCACGTATCAGGGCGCTCCTCAGGGGTCACGGCGGTAAGCAGGGAAGCTGACAGAAATCCCCCGGTTACACAGCCGGATTAATTATTTATCCCCGGCAGACCAAGGAAGGCGCGGAGAAACTCCGCCGTGGGAGGGAGGGAAGGGGCAGGGGAGCGGCACGGAGGGAAGCGCCCCCCGGGGTGGGCGCCGGCTGCCCGTGCGCACCGCCGCGCACCGCACCGCGCCAGCAGGGCCCGCCAGGCCGCGGCGGGGCCGGCCCGGCCCGGGGGCGCACGGCCGGACAGGCGGCCCCTCGCTCGCCCCGCGGGGCCCAGCGGGCGGCCCCTCCGCCGTTCTCCGGGGAAGGAGGCGAGGCGCGAAGAGAGGCTGTGCCCGGCCGCGCCGCGGTGCGGGGGCTGGAAGCCCGCGGCGCCGCTCCCCCCTTCCCCGCGGAGGGCGGCGCTGCCCTTCTTCTCCTCGGCGGCGGGGGCCGGGCTCCCACCCGGCGCACGGAGCTGGCGGGGGAGGAACCTGCGTCCTCCCCCTCCGCCCCGCGGAGGGCCCGGCGACCCTTTGCCGGACCGGCTGCCGCCTCCCGCCGCCTGCCCGGGCCCGGCCGCCCCGCTCGGGGACGCGCCAGCGCGAGGGGCCGGGGCGCCGCTCTTCGCCCCGGCGCGGCGCGCACGGCCCGCGGCCCGGCGGGGCCCCCCGGCCGTGCGCGGGGGGCTCCGGGCGGGCGCTGCTGTGTCCCCACATACCTCCCACTCGGTACATGTTGGCCGCCATGTCTGTGCTCTGCGCCGCCCTCCTCCTCCTCCTCCTCCTCCTCCTCCTGCCGCCTCTGCCGGGCCGGGCTGGGCAAGGAGGGAGCGGCTCCCGCCGCCGCCCCCCCGCGCCGCGCTCGCCCCCACCCCGCGCCGCCACCCCTCCCCGCCCGGGCGCAGGACACAGCGCCCCACGGGGCCGCCGCCGCCGCTTCCGGAGCCGCCGGCGGGGAAGGGGTTAAACGGCCGCCCCCGCCGCTCCCCCCGCACACCGGCCCCGGGGCGGGTCGCGGGCAGGGCCCGGCCGCAGGTGGGGTGGGGCGGCCCGGGCCGGGCGGTGCCGGGGGAGGTGCGGGTGCGCGGCCGCGCTCCCCGCCGTGCCCGAAGCACGCCACGTTTTGCGGGCTCTCGCCGCTTTGTCCCTCTCCTCTCCGGCCCTCTCCGGGTCTGGCGGCTTTTTGGCGTTTGCCTCGTCCCCGAAGCGGCCGAGGGATCTCTCCCCTTTGGCAACTCCGAGTAGTATCCCAGAGAAAGTTTGTTTCTTGCGCAGCACCTGTTGGTGATGGGTTTGGCGGCCCCTTTGTTCGCCTCCGGAGCGCGGTCCCGCGGGCGGCTCCGGCGCCCTCAGCCCGCCCCGGGCACGGAGGAGCTCTCCGCCGTTCGCAGGAGGCAGCCTGCTCGCAACAGGCAGCAGAAAACATCTACTACAGAATAAATATGAATCCAGTAGCTCGTCTCAGAGTCAGGAAGCGTCGAAAGAGATGCTTGCAAATAATCCGATGAGAGAGAGATGCTTCAAAACCATCAGTACTCCCCCCCCCCGTTTATACAAAGTTCACACCATAAGAAACAATCCATACACTTTACTAACAAATTGATCATGCTGTGGCTTGCTTCCTTGGAAGAGAAATGCTTGTTTTCATCTTTCTGCAAGGAAGGGGATGATTTATTGTTTGTTTTATGTCCTGAATATTTACGTGTGCAGCTTGAGCATTACCAAGCTAAGATTTCACTTCATCCTGAGATGCAGGAAAATGTGTTGATAGAAGGAGGATGATCTCTGGTTTTTCAAACGATCATATCCTTTCTTCACTTTCTCCTTTAAGCAAATCTGGGACTATGAATTTAAGTTTTTGTCTACTTCTAGGAGGCCTTTAATTTTCCAAGTAACTACAACTTTGTGTCAAAACAGCAACTGAGCAACAAATTTCTGAAACAGATGAAACAGGCATATGATACAGTGATTTATTCTTCCTTTAAAAACAGCAGCACATTCAAGCACTGAAAGGAAAAAAAGGGAATTTTCCTCTGTTGAATATCTGCAGGAGCTGAAAATAAAGTCAGCAGAAACTCCTTGGGAAGTACCAACTCTGTGTAGCCGGGTATTTCCAGAGGCACAAAAACATGACCTTAGCAGAGACCTGAGGTGTTATTTTTACTCTTCTGGTTTACTGCTTGGGTAAATGAAACAATTTAAACTTTCAAGGCAAGAGAACAGTTAATTCAAATAGTTGGTTTGTCACAACCATTATCAATTAAACAAAATGCCTCCAAGCTCTTTTCCTCATTTTAAGTCCGCACTTGGACATTAGGGCAATTCCCCACACTTGGAAGTTTACAACGTCCCCTCACCCAGCAAGGTGTGGATTTGGATAGAAACAGACCATTGCTTCTGTCAGCTGAAGGCATGGCCTATGGAAGAGGAAGGCACCTCCTGAAGGTCCAGACCGTGAGAGAGCAGCCCAGGGAAGCCCATGGCCCCAGCCTGTCCTTTGAGGCTGACAGCCTGAAATAGTAAGAAAACCACCCTTACTTACAGTTGCCAGCCTAAGGCTGCACCACAGACCAGATAAAGAGAGAAAGAGTGACATTTATACAGCTTAGTACTGAATCCCTGGGCCTCACTGTTCACAGTAACACGGCTCATACAGCCAGCACCAGGCTGAGGTGTACCGTACGTCCATAGTCCAAGGTCACTGCTTTGGGAGTGGGCGCAGCTAGTTAGTGGATACAGAGCTGCAGGACTGGCAGCACATTTTACTTTGGTGTAACACAGACAAAAGCCTGGATACAGTTTATTTTCAGTGCTCTCTCAGTGTACAGAGTGGGAAAAATTAAAGTTATGTAAACATCTTCATTTTTCTAGATTAAATAGGATGGAAAACTCTTGTTCCAACCACAAGACTCTTGAGAAAAAAAGAAACAGATAAGAGCCTTGTCGTAACCTGGTATAGGAACTGTATTTAGCTATAAACTGAGATTACTTGTGCTGCTCGAAAGAAACCACATTTCTGTGGCAACTTAATTGAAGATACAGATTATTCCTGTTAGAGACATAGGTTACCTGAGAGCTTCATTCTACAATTTTCTTTGTTGTGCCACCGTGAGCAGCCTATCATTCCTCCTCATGGTCCTCCAAAGAAAAGCCAAGAAGGAAAGAATGGAGTGCTAAAAGGATCATTTTAAAGTATGGACTAGTTCCATGTCCTGGCTGCCCAGTTGCCCCCATGGTAAGCTAGATCAGCAGTCCTGAAGGAGATGGACATCAGGCACTGAGAGAAGAGATGACTGAGGACCTTTCATGGTATTCCCAACACAGCGTCTGTTCATTTACCCAGCCTCTTTTTCTGGCTTTTTCACTTTAACCTCATCAGATGCATCTAAATCATGTCCATTACATACCTATTAGGCTGACTGGAGCTATACAGTTTTCTTAATGCATTTAAAAGAACACTATTATGAAATAATTTTTTTTCCATTAGAGAGAGTACAAAAAGTTTCACCTTTTCTTCATAGGCAATTTAAGGCTTCTTTCTTATATGTAGAATTAGGTGGACAAAGATAATGGGAATCTGCTATCAGAGAATTTTATTCCTGAATTTTCATTTTTCAAATTGAATTTTCTCATTTTCCACTATTGCAGAGGCACAATGAAAGTTTTACAAAGCTCTGGTAACTTTATCATTCCATGAAGTCGTAGAATAAGGGAACTTCCATTGCAGCTGTTGTACAGTATCCCGTTTTGTGTCCACAGAACTTAATTTCAAAGTTTCCTGATTTCAAAAGTTCCTTCATTTCAAAAAAACTGAATCTAAACAACACCAGCTCCGCCACCAAAAAATGTCCAGCCTATAAGCTTGCTCACAATAGATACCAGAACTGAAGACAAATCTTCCTAAATCACTTGTTTATTAATGATTATACTGACAGTCAAGAGGACTAAACTAAAATATATTGATAGAGGTGCGTATTTCAGATTGAAATACTTCAGGATCTTACAGGTAGGAACATCTTACTGAAATCAACAGAAACATTGAAGAAGGAGTTGCTTGAACCTTCATAAAAAAATGTTCATCTTCATGTGGAGTTTTCACAGAGGCTCACCCTCATGCTAATGTAATAGAAAGGAAAAGGCCTTTCCCATCCTTGGGCCATACCTATGGCACCCTAGAGGGTTTGTTGGTTTGTTTGTTTTTGGAGTGGCTTTTTTTTTTTTTTGCACAGGTAATTTTGAAGCACAGGAAACATTCAGCAGTTCAAGTTCATGAGTTCACACCAAGGAAATCCTGCTCCCTTGCTTGTAAAACTTTCCTACAACAAATAAACTGGCTGTGTGCACATAATCCATGCAAAAAGTTAAACAAAATACAAAGGACTTCACAAGTGACCATTTCTTATCAGCCTAAACTGCTACACTGAGACTGAATCGCCACCACCGAGGACTTGGGTAGTTTATGGACTTGACCTGTAGCTCAAAAATAAAATGTAGTCTGTACAAAGTCACTTTGCTCTCATGTGAACAAGCGTACCAGCTAACACAGTCGCACACTGATCAGACTGACTTACAGGCAGCTAAAACTACAGGCACTTTTTTTCCCTACCAATGCAAAGACACACCATATCTTGCAACACCTCACTAGTGAATTTATAGCAGAGACAGAATTCATATTGGTGTCACTTAATTAGTCACAAAACAAAAATATTTTTCCACATCAATAGTCACGATTATATTTATAAAAAACTTACAGAACTACCATTTTGCAACAAACGTTATATAAAGTGGGGGCTTTTTTATTTACAGTAATACAAAATTCAGTGTTTATTATCCCAAGCAATTGAAACTTATAGCTGCCTCTACAAAACAGAAACTGTAGGTGCAATCTCTAAGAGATTCTTCCACACCAACTTCTATTTAAATCAGAAATAAAATCTCAAACCTCTCACAAGAAAAAAATCATCTTCTCTTGGTATCAGAAATAACGTTGGCTTTTTTATTGACTCTGAGTCAGATCTCTCAAGAGATTCTTAGCTATATATGTCACTATTTTCATTAAATATGATTTAAACAATAGGTTAAAGCTAATTGCTGAATTACTACTAGTCTGCAGATTTAGATGTTGAATCCAAATCTTAAAGTCGTAAGAACTCCACTAAATCAATGTACAGATAAAAATGGTGCTTATGGGTGGCAACAAGTTATTAATTGAGAGGGTAGCTAAAACCAGATCTCAGGTAATGGTTTTTCAATAACTATCATAGTGTTATATAGATTGGTGCTGTAGCCTACCAAAAGGCACTTCTTTGACACCACACATAATTTCATTTCCTATAAATCATACAATTGAATCAAGGTGTTCTCTTTTTTGGTTGTTTTTTGGTTTTTTTTTTTTTTTTGTGCAAATTAAGTCAGAACTGGACCTGTATGTACCTGTCTTCCTGTTGTGACTGAATTTGCTTTAATGAAAACCGTTCTGTTGCAATGGAAAAATTACTTTAGGTTTGAGGGAGGAAGGGAGGGATGGTAAAGTAGGGTTTATTATTAATCTTCTAGTAAAGGCTAGATGTATTTCTTCCACTCCAGAGGCATAACTCTCAGTTCTTGATAACAATCTCAGTAACAGAGAAAATATCTTATGTCTTAATCAGATTTAAAAAGAAAAAATAAGATTTACCAATCTAGAGCTTCTGTTAGTGCTACCAATTTACCTCCCAATACACATCTTAATGGAGAAAAAGCTTTCAGCTCTAGGATTCAGTTTTGTACCCCATTCTGTTTGCCAGTTGTAGAAAACCCCTAGGTTTATGTCTAGTTTCTGTTCAAGTCCAAGTGAATTTTGTGGTTGACTCCAGTGGAGCTAAAACAATACCATTGTACAGCTTTTTAATCTCTAACACAAGCAAGGTTGCTAGTGAGAGCAGCTGGAAGCACACTGGAGCATTGCACACATCTGCAGCACTCCGAAATGAAGCCATTTTGGACTTCAACACAATACTGGATAGATATTAAACAATGCACAGCAAATTTACTCTTTATCTCTCCCTTTCTTTCAACTGAACTATTTTTCGTGCTTAACACCTGCTAAAAAGCTGTGAAAGGTGCTTAATGACACCTATTTAAGTAGAGTACAGTACATTCATCTGAGCAGAATTAATTTAAGGACTCAGCATCTGTTCAGTTCAGTTCTTCTGGAGCTTGAATGATCTCAGGCAGGCAACAGCAAAGTGCAACTTATTGAAGTGTACCCTCAGTGCCTTCCTGTGTCTCTAAAGACTGCCTGGTGTTTCCATTACAGATGCATTTGACCTGAAATTTTCAGGTACCAGTTCTACCTTTAGTGTTGAAAATCAGAACAATTTCCTTATGCGGGTAGCAGGTCTCCAGCTCAGTGCAGCGAGAACACGATCACTCATTGCTCCGTTCTGAATTCAGGCTGGATGAGTCTCAGGGACACGTTTATCAGTGCTATAACGCACACACCTTCCTCTTATATCAAGGGCATCATGCCTGCTTACACACAGTGAATTTAAATTTGTGTTCAAGTGACCTTTATTTCTAACAACAGGTGGTAGGACAGAGGAGGTCAGCTTGCCTGCATGATGAACAGGTGTTTGACTGGATGACTTACTTCCAAAAACCAGTCTGGGGAATGGTGACAAAGAGCGCAGCACTCAGCACAATGGCAGTACTGCTGGTATTTTGGAAAGTATTGCCGTTGCATTTGAACCTTTTACTTAGAGACAATCAAATACCTGTCTCAAACCAGCGAAGTTCATGAAGTATTTTCTCAGGATGAGTGGAAAGAACAAGGAACATGCCTCTAGACAGGTAGGTTACTGCAGCTAGAGTTAGTGCACCAGGCAATAGGTGGTAACACAAGGAATACTGCAAGAACTAGAGGATGCCTAGTTGCAAAGCTGGCATGGTTTTTACTGTTGTTTGGAATTATTTTGTTTGTTTTAAATCAGCTATGTTTTGCTTGGGAAGAGGAAATAAACAGCTTGAAAACCCCCTTCCCCATAGCACACAATGGGCTGATGGAGAACACTTGTGCACTCAGAAAACTCTGAGTATTCCCCCAATACAGCAAGAGAACAGGAGATTTTACATATTTCCTATAGCAATGAGCCTAACTGATATGTTCTGCAAGTAAGCTCTTTAATAATGGCTGTTTGTGCCAAAATAGACAAAACAATAGGCAAATCTGTGCCAAATTTGACTGTTTTTACCAAATAATCACGATCAAAAAAAACCCTGAACATATCACCTGCTTCTGAAACATCCACATTCAGTAAAAATCCCCCACTATTGCAATTAAGACTCTTTTTTTGTCAGAAAGGCAGATGCCAGCTCTACTACATGAAGATCTGTCACGTCCATCCTCAGGCTGACAAGTGTTACTTTCTCTCTGTCAGACTGAAGATATTTGACTCTACAGTCCTTAGACCCATTTATCAGATGAGCCTTGCACTATTCTTTAGCCTCTGCAACTAAGCCCTTTTGCAGCTTGGGTTACATCTAGGAATGGAAACCTGTAAAATCTGGATACCCAAGATTAACAGTCTGAAAGTATCTGAGTTTTAATATTCTACAATATTTTCTAGAATACAAAAGAATATTTTACACTCTTGCAAGCAAGATGTTTTTATCATTTATATTTCAATATAAACAAAAACCAGGGTGCATCAGCTCTCTTCTCCTTATGAAGCTCCTTTGGGATGCAAGGGTACAACATACAGCTGAGACTAACAAACACAGAGAGCCAAAATTTAATGGTTTTATTCCCCTGTCTTTCTCAAAGCTATCCAACCAACTACTCTGATGTAAGGAACCAGTACTGGGGAGAACTTCTAAACACAAATTCCTGCTCTTCAAGATGAATATGACCAAAGAAGCATCTTTCATAGTATGCTCTTTGAAAAAACTAGAGCCCTTCATCCAGTGGTTCTGCCACACAACTCTGCAAATTTCAGGGTCCATCCTGCAAGTTCTGCTTTAGGATAAAACTCAAAAATTCCTTAAAGGAGACACGATAGGAGGAAGAAATCATGGACTCCCATGCATACAGTATGCTTGGTTTCCTTTTCTTCTAACACAAGAATAATCTATACTGGAATAATCCCCTTTTATACTGTTACATCTACTTCCCCTTTAGGGATCTGTAAAAGTTGTTAAATTAATGAATATGTGCAGCAATAACAAAAACAAAACCACCAAAACCCCACAAAAACCAACCAACCCCATCCAAAAAAAACCCCACAACCAAAAAATCCCACCCTAAAATTAGTCAGCAAGATATCCAGGACTATTTTCACTGAAACCAGTTCCTGAATTTCACCAGAATAATCACCAGCAGCCAAATCAAAGTACAAACATATGTGTATGTGAAATGCCCAGAAGCCATCACAGAGGAAATGAACACAGCTCGTACTGCTAAATCACAAATACACTGGGACAGAAGAAACCTGCTCACGTATGTTTCTCAGATCTGCTTTCAAAAGTTCTGCACTTCTTTCCAAATGGATACTCATATCCCTCTGAGGCTTGGCTGGGTCCATGAATACACCAAGGTCAACATGCAAGCCCGTGACTGGGGAGCGCAGTCTAACAGATGCTGAATGCCATCTGCTTTCGTGGACGTCAACCAGGTGATACATAACACTCCATACAGGTAGGAGGCCCTCCAACTTTTCCATGCTGGAGAACACTCACACAGTAAGTACTTACACTGCATAACTCTCATAATAATTATTCATAACATCAGTTCCCTAGGGACTGCTCCATTAAACCAGTTGAAAACAGTACACCATGACAGGGAGGGGAAAGTTGCAATAAAAATATCCCAGCCATAGTGACTGTCAAGCCTTTCAGGATATAACATCTTTAATGAATATTTTCAGAAGATTTCATGTTTTGATTGGGGTCCTCTTTGGCAGTTGCCTGACATTTTGGGATGAGAAAGGTTATTTATGATTGATTGAGGAATATTTTCTTCTGAACAAAACAGTGTGTGTTCTGCTATGATTGCTTTCTGTTTAGAAAAGAAATCAACAAATGACTGAATACAGCATAATGATCTGGTCTGGGGGGGAAGCAGGAGGCAAAGGTGTCTGGGTAGGGCCAGTGTTGCCTTGCATAGGATGGAATCCATGGGCTTTACACTACTTAATCTGACATTTTACCTGAGCTCTTACCTTGCTCTTTAGCAAGCCTGATGTAATCTATAAAGCACTGAATATGTGAAGTTTATGTTAGTTCTAGCTTTAAAATTTGAAGAGGCACACTGCTTAATAGTAATCAGGACTTTCAAAAAAGCCTTTTGAAAGGCCTTTACACCTTTCCTCATACATCAAAATGTAAAAATCAAAGTATCAACTTGTAGTTTAAGTCCCTCTTTTTCTTTATGGACAAACTCTGCTGTGAGTATCTTTCTTATTCACCTACAGATTCCTCTGATGAAAGCATCATAAGGACTGAAAGGAGTATTTGCTGCTGTATTAGTCCTTAACAAATTCAAAAACATTTCTGAATGGAGTGCATAGTTCAAGAACTATGTTCAGGGATGAGCCATTTCCTACAAACATTTGGAAACACTGTTACTCTTTCACCAAAATTATTTCCCCACCAAAGAGGACAAAAGTAACTACAGTTCTTCATAACCTTTCTGGAATTGTGTATTCACTTTCTGGTGGAGCCTGCTGTTCTGAATAGCAAAAGGCAATGCTGCTTTTTCAGACACACCAATCTTGCAATCCCCCACAAGTGCAAAACTTCAAGACACAGAGAATCCATCATATCACCATTCACAACTCTAAAATTTTCCCCATCACTATTTCCATTATCAGCCCCTCTTCCAAGGTCTACAACTCAGCAGTAAAAGTTCATGCTAGGCTGAAATTTGTCCTGTGAGGTTTAAGGAACCCAAGAGCTATTTTCTTTTTTACTACAGAATTACTTCTCTGTTGTAGGAGACAGAGAGGATTGCTTTTACGTCAGAAAGATAATCAAAGAATCTAATGCCTACACTTACCATGAGAAATAATTGTTCTGTTACTCACAGTATCTGTCTCTTGAGCCAGTTGACCTAAATGGTCACAATTTCTGCAACAATTTATCTCCTAAATTCATTAAATACAGCATATACTGGCATATTAATAATACTAGTCTGACCATCATTATTAGCAATGCAACTGTATTATTTTATTTGCCTACAGAGACTCAGAAATACTGATCTGTTATTAACTCTGTCACACCTCTGTAAATTCAGAATAACTATATTGGTATGGTTGAGTTCATCCACAGGAATCACACTCTTGGGGAAAGCACAAGAACTTGGTTACATGAATACAAAACACAGCAGTAGGTTGAATCTTATAAGACCCAACCCCATGAAAGGAAGACTGCACAGGTCTATTCTGCCCTAGCTTGGGATAGGAAATCATAAGCTTCAGATTGGTAACTGGTCTGCCAGGCCTCTCTGGCACACTGGGAGGAAGAATACTGGGACACTTCAACATGCTCACTCCCACAAAGCCACCGAGAAGCACAGGGTTAGAAATACAGCTCCTCAGGCTTGTCTTCCTCTCGGCTTTCAAGGATTGCTCCTCAGGAAATAACAGAAGTGTAAGACGCTGCAAAAATCAGCTGTGTGAGCAGACAATCCAACTACACATTTGGCTGCGTGTTTTTCATGTTTTATGAAGCCACTGAAATGCTGAATTTGAGAGATGAGGAGGTTGTAAGGAACATTTTCCAAATAATCTCTGCAAATAATAAAAAAGCACGAGGATCTGGCACATCCTTAATTTCTGCTGAAATGAGGCCATGGCAGCTGCACACATTTTAGAATGGGTGACCACAGCCCAGGCTGACTGGGGAATTCCTCACCATCCTCTTTTTAGAAAAAGATGCCTGGGGCTAAGAAGAGAGAAGGAGAGTGGAAGAATGTATGACTTACTGAAAAGGAGACTCGAAAAGAGTTCCTAGTACAGCTCCTGGAAAACAGAAGCACAGGATTTCAGTCCAGTGTTTTTATCAGTTTTTGGGGGTTTAATTGGTTCATTTTTTTTTAACTTGTTGTTCTAGTTTGTGTTTTGGGGTTTTTTTTAAGCTTATTTTCCCTATTCTTCTCTTTTGAAGAAAAAAAATCTAGTCTATGAATTACAAAATGAGTTAGGAAGAAGACACAGACAACCAGTGATATAAATTGGTGAACTAAAGACAGATCTCCAAATAAAAGATTTAACTATAGGAGGAAAGCAATCAAACAAACTGCAGTGCAAACACGAGATGTCAGTTTGAAGTCTGTTTTGCAGCACAAATGTTTAAACAGATAAAATTTCTAAAAACGACAGAAGAAAGAGAGTCACATTCAGACATGGTGAGGGAAAGATGTGTTAATGATTTGGTAACAATACTCTTCAGAAAAATAAGAAAACAACACGATCTTAAGGTCATGTTTTGAAGTCTTCAGCATAATGCCACAATACAACATAAAAATAAATAGAAAAATAAATAAAGTCCAAACCTCCAAAGAGAAAGAAGTTCCCCCAGCTGAATGCTGCAGTCTAAGGGCAGAGACTTGCTGCTAAGGGATTGGAGTCTTCTGAAACAAGCTTCTATGCTATTTACTATAATTTCCCACTTTTGAGAGTCAGTCCAATATCATATTCATTGAAGTGCAACACAAAGCAGTGCGTCTCATCAATTCCTGCTAAGCTTTTCTAAAGAGACATGTACAAAATTTTCCTTGCTATGATTACAAGATTACTGATGTCTCCTGCCTTGTTTGTGCAATAATTAAAAAAACAAAAAAAAGAAGAAGAAACACAAACTCACATGGATCAAAGGAAACCACAATTTAGAATCTGCAATGAGCAATCTATTTTATTCTGGCTCCCGCAAAGGCACATCTATAAATCTGTCTGGGCAGCTTAACATACAAAAACCCATATTTACCAAAAATCTTTATCAGAATGAGTTTGCATGGCTCTGCAGACAACATTACCAGTTTGTTTCTTAGCCATCATTTCCAGAAAAGATCTGTTTTTTCACCACTGTTGTGACGTTTAGTTTTTTCCCCTCTCTCAAGGCCAGAGTCAGCCCTAACTAGATGGCAAAGTTGTGCCAAAGTCACGCCAGCCTCAGCAGCTCAGTTTCACAGTTTATTGCCATGGGAAGCAGGGGAATTAGGGGCTGACTAAATTGCTGATGCTGGCTGATTAGCTTTACATCCTGCAGCTACATCAGCAGCTGAGCCAGAGAGGTGGTGGTCATTACAGCAATGCAGCTGGCCCACTTGCCGTTGGATTTCAGCCTGACACAACTGGTTTTGAGCACTGCAGAGTCCACCAGCAGCACTTCCCAACACACCATGTGATGGGTCTTTTTCAACTGCAATTTTATTATAAATTTGACACATATTATAGAGGGATACCACAGGCAAACTGCTCCTTCCCCAAATCCCACTCCTCCCTCCCGAAAGAGAGCATGTGGAATTTACCTTCCCCTCCTGTAACCAGCAGGAAAAGAACAATTAGTCAATATATTGCAGCTTTCCACAAAACGACTCAGAATCTGTGACTTTAGTGACACTTGACTTAAAATGTGGGGGCAGGTCTGCACGTAGGTAGGATCTGCAGTTGCCAGCAGAGAAACAAAAGTGTGTTGAAATAGGCAAAAATACATGCTTAAAAAAAAAAAATCACGAAATCGGTACTTGCACAAAATGAAGCTTATACCAGAGAACAATACAGCATAAAAACTGTAAACAAATTAATATTTTCACAGTGTGAAATAAATAAAAATATGTTCTCATGCAGTTGTTTTAATCTTGACAGCCAGATCTCAGATATTGCACTATCTCTTCTGTCTAAATGGTGCTCAATCTACCAGATCATTCTGGTGGATTTTGTCACAAGGATTTGTACCTGATCCAAATCATCGGTGGTAACACCTTGAAGTCGTAATTGAAAAATACCCTTATGAGGAACACTATACCTTCATAGAATGAAGGCAGAGAAAGACACACTCATTCTGGCTATGAGACATTTCTAGCTGTGTAATGGAGATAATGGTGTGAGCACTTTAACTTCCAACTCCGGGACATAATCCAGTCTCTTGCATCATTTAGGAGAGAGTCACTTGATGCAAAGGGTGAGCAGTTACTGCTCCTGAAAGCAGATACTAACTTGCACCAGTGAACTTGGGGAACATCTATATAATTTGTTTAGATGTGGATGGTGATTATGTCGGCACCTGGGGAGACCTGCCTACAATTGCCTACCTGCAACCCAGTTTTATAACCTATCTGCTGGAAGCCAGAGTTCTCTCCAATATTTTGCAGATAAGTTACAGAAAGTAGTGAGGGATCTTTAGCTTATTTTTGCCCAGCCACGAGGATCAAGCTGCCTTTTAACGTCCTGTGCTGCGAGCTCAGGACAGAGCGGCTTTATTGGCTCTCCTGCAGCTGTAATCGAGCCATGCTCCACTTGTTCCTGAAGCTCTGATAACAGGAAGGTTTTAACACCTCATTGAGCTGCAGAACCAGGTCTGCCTGTGTCCTGAAAAAGGGTAACAGCTCCCTGCACTCTCCAGTGCTCCAAGAGGCTCAGGAAAAAATGGTGTTTGAAAAGATGTCTGATCTCATTTTCTCCAAGAATCAAAGGATTTACACTAAGAGTTTATTAATTTTAACTGGATGAGTATTTGACTGCAGATGTAGTATTTTAAGAACTTAAGCATCCTCTTAGAGTTCTAAATAGTCATCCAAATATTTATCTAAGTTAGCAAGCTTGATCATTTTCATAAACTTGTATAAGCAACCGGAAGAGTTTCTGGGACCTCTGAAAGAACATGTATGATAAAAAAGCTGAATAATTCCTTTTAGAAATAAGTATCTCCATGTAAGAGATAAAATGTTTGCTAAATGATGCAAGAGACTGGGTTATGTCCCAGAGTTGGAAGTTAAAGTGCTCACACCATTGTCTCCATTACACAGCTAGAAATACTGAATTTTCTATGTCTGAATGTTAGGCAAGACCTAATCCTGCACCACTTACTGTAATTTGGTACAATCAAGTGGACACTAGTTAACAATGCTGCATTTGTGAAGAGCAGAAGAAGGAAATATTTCCCCTATTAATAATGAATGAAAAAAAAGAAACGGTTTTCAAAAATGCTTTATTTAACTTTATTCCCTCTGAGGTGTGAAGTTTAGAGAAGCATAATAGCAAGACAGAGTTTCTAACTCTCCTCTCCTTCCACCAAAAGTTTCAATACCTAAAATGAAGAAGTATAGCATTTCTCACTAAGGAATAAAATAAATTAACCAGCATTTCCAGAAAC
The DNA here is from genome assembly GCF_965178545.1 of Coloeus monedula. NCBI lineage: Eukaryota > Metazoa > Chordata > Aves > Passeriformes > Corvidae > Coloeus > Coloeus monedula. Next base: position 27,434,020 of record NC_138782.1, on the reverse strand, counting down.
TTCACTTCAGAAAATTTTTTCCACAGATCCAGTAAAACCCTGCTTGTGAGACACTAACTCGCTATGATTACATCTCACCTAATTAGACCTCCAGGCTTTCCACCTCCTTTAAATAAGCAGTCAGAGCTATGTGTGCTGTTTTCAGTGGCTCTGCAGAAGTCTCCAGCAATGGAATTTTGGTGTCCCAGCTGTCTTAATTCCCTTCCCAAAGGCCATGGGTGACTCACCAGGGCTTCTGACCTGAGACCCAACCAACACAGCTTCCAAGCTTCTGATCCTGTGCTTCAAAGAGGCCTAACAGATGCCGAGGGCTCAGTTCAGTTACCTAACTGAGGCATCAAGTGTCCCCTGTACGGCATGCTGGACATTGACAGGGGCTGTCAGACAGGACAAAAAAGGCTCATGCACTACTGGAGCAGCAGGTGGAGAATTGGGTAAATCACAGAATCCTGCAATCATTTTGGTTGGAAAAGACCTCTTAGGTGATTGAGCCCAACCATTACCCCAGCACTGCCAAGTCCATCCCTAAACCACGTCCCTAAGTGCCACACCTACATGTCTTTTCAATACCTCCAGGTGACTCAACCACTTCCCTGGGCAGTCTTTCCAATACTTAGCATCCCTTTTGCTGAATAAATGTATCCTAATATCCAACCTAAACCTTCCCTGGTGCAACCTGGGGACATTTTCTCTTGCCCTCTAGCTAGTTACTAGGGAGAAAAAGGAGGGCATCTCAAGTGGCATTAACTCCTGTATGTTTAGGTAAGTGAACTGAGCTCATGGCCTTTGCTGAGGATGCAAGTGGAAAAAAAAAAACCCAAACAGCAAAAAAAGTACAACAGCAGCCCTTTATGTCAGCTAGTTAAAAAAAAAAAAAAAAAGGGGGGGGGGTAATAAGATTGTGACAAAATAATGCTTATATTTAGCTGGACCAGTTTTCTTCCTATTCTGAGGTATTCACTTTGGTTTCACACACATACATGGCTTCTCCAAATCCCAGTATTTCTCTCCATCTTCTCTTCAGGCTGTTTCCCTTCTCCTTGGTAGGAATTTAGAAAAGAATCTCTCTGGTGTGAAAACACATTCCCGTTTTGTACGTTCCTGTGAGGATGTGTTCATGCCTTTGAATTATCCATTAGCAAGTCTCCTTCTAATCACCTTCCTCAGGCGAGAAATGTCCTCTCTGGGCTTTGTATCTGCCTGCCTGGAGTTCAGATGTAACAAACTGGTTTGCCCTCCCAGTTAGTAACTATGTCTGCCCAAAAGGGCTTCATTTGATTCAATGATCATAGAAAATGTGCAGTAATTAGCCCAGAATCAGGGACAAGAAGTTTTGCTGGTAGTTTCTCAATATGGAGGCGAAGGAAAACAGAGAAGGCAGTTGTCTCTCACAGTCTGACCTACAAATACATCAAGTCTCTAGTATCAAATCATAACTGCTCACAGCCAAATTTCCCAAACTGTTATCACGTTTCATGAAGTTAGTCTCATTATAAATGTCAACTACAGATTGTACTCTGTGCACATGTATATATATGTGAATACCCAGCTCCCTACTAAATGTCATTCATCCATTTTTAGAAACACTTATATTCAAAATTATTCAGATTTTTATAAGTGCCTCAGTGACAAGGGAACTTGTACTCTTATGTCAGGTGCCACTGACAAGCCTGCATCTGTCATTAGACCATTTGTTTGGTAATTATATGTGGCAATAGGCTCATCTCCTGAAAGGTTTTCTATGTAGCCCACAAACCAGAGGGGATTTGGTGCAGAGAAGTGAGATTAAAGAAAAAAAAAATCATCTATTTGAAACCATTTTTTCCCCAAGTCCTAAATGTAAGATAAATGCAAACTATAGTCCATCTGTGCATGCAGAACCTTTTGAAGCATTTGTTCTGTTCTTTATATATTGCCTTTCCAAATAATTAAAAGAGAGATGGCTAAATGTGGCAGTATGTTTATTACCAAAGAGATTGGGGTTTCCCCCCCCACAATTTTACATGTTATATAGTATATACTCCCCAGCCAGGAAGATTTTTTGTTCTGTGTTTACAAGTCTATCATCATGGCAACCTGCTCCACAACTAGAGTTCCTACATGTTGTAGTCATAAAAATAATCAAGATTCCTGACAAGACAACCCACTAAAAGCCAATTTTGCTTGCATTGAAGTCAACAGCATTCAGTAGCTACCTCAGTAGGAAGAGAATCTCATCCCAAGTTATGAAAAATGCCTGCCATCAAAATATACCACTTTGTTCACATGCAAAATGCAAGTGAAGACTCTCTTCTCTAAAAGCAACCATAGAGCTGCACTCAGAACACAGAGCAATGGTCTCAGCATGGAGCCAGAAAGATTTAGAAGCTGTAGAAAATATTTCAAGTTCATTAAATACCCCTAGGATGCAATAGCACAGTGCAAGCCATGAAAATAAATGTTGACACAAAGAAAGCTAGTTTTACATAATTACTATTAATTGTGAAGTTCCTCCTGGGCAGCAAAGGATAACAACAATAACAACAGGAAAAACGTAATTGCTTTGATTCAGCATCCCAGCAGTATATCCAGAACCTAAAAACTCAAACTAAACCAAGAACAAACCAACACCACAACCACCTGAACCCAACTACTTGAAAGAGGTCTTAATTATATTTTACATCATTAGCCTGCTTAATCCTTCTAAAGTTTGCCTTTATGCCTCATACTTTAATATTTTACATATAGGCTGAATAGTCTTAGCTCCTTTTTATGTTGACCTCAATGGATTTATTTGCTCACCTGTTTTTTTCACCAATTATGTACCATTTTTCAAATCATGACAGATGGAACTTTCAAACACACTTTCTGTTCCAGAATTGCCTTTAAAAAAAAAAATCTCTTAATATATTACTAAATGTTTTGCTTATGATCACACAAAATCTTCAGTGTTTTGGCTCTCCATCCTATTTCTTCAAATTTCTTGAGCCATTCAGTCACAAAATTAAACACCACCACCACCAAAAAAAAAAAAAACAGTTTACACTCAGTGAAGTCTCCTGGAAAATTAGGCAGATCCAGTACAACAACAAATCTGCTATTTCACAACTCCAATGGGGTAACCGATCTCAAAATGCAAGAAATCAGAACATTTACTCAAAACCCGCAAATTCTGTCTAAAATCTGAGGTTTTGTTCCTGGTAAATTGCTGCTCCTGCTCTGAGAAGATGTACTTTACAGTTGTTGACACCAGCTCACTCGGACAACTCTCCTCAATTGGAGAGTAGTTATAACTAAAATAACTAAAGTTGAACATGTCAAACTACAGAGGAAAAGAAAATATCATTGTTTCCAGGTTAGCTTTGCTTATATTATTTGACAATGTAATTCTGAAGGAGGAAAAAATTATATTCTACACTTAAAAAAACCTGAAAACCAGAGATAGGAATAGGCATTAAATCAACCCACAATGCCTTATCAAGAAATTAACTTTAATGATAAAGTCTTTTCAGGCCAGCACTTTACCTGTTCTGCCAGACAGCTTCTAAACACAGCACACAAAGCTTTGTTCCTCTTGAAGAAATTTCTAGAACATACACTCTAACCAATATTTCAATGCAGTTAGTAAATATGGGTCTTCAAGCCCTGTTATTTGTACTCTGCTCTCTTCCTCTACAAGCTCCCTATGAGGGATGGTTAGAACATATGGAGCAGGAAGCCTGACAAATTGCAAAGTCAAAAGCACCTGGATAACTCATTAGCGCTGTCAGAGTTCCAGTCAGGTTTTGCTATTTAATTTTTTAAGTAGATTTTCTAGTGATTGTACGTGAAAGAATGAAATACAGAAGGTATACATCAAAGAGGGGAGAAGAACTTTAAAATAGCGTTTGCTGCTTATAAAATTAACAAAGAGAAAAATACATTAACTGTACCAGGGAAGTGGTTGAGTCACCATCCCTGGAGATATTTAAAATATGTGGAGATGTGGTGCTTAGGGACATGGTTTAGTGGTGGACTTGGCAGTGCTGGCTTAATGGCCGGACTCGAGGATCTTCAAGATCTTTTCTAATGGAAATGATTTGATGGTTCTATGAACGCAGCTGCCGGAAGGAAAAACCTTTTCAGCTATATAAAAACAGACATCAGCACGACTAAGCAGACATCATAAATGACCTTACTGTGTCACAACACACTGGTGTGTGTACTTGACAGCATTTTGGAGTTTGGGGTGGGTTTCTCGTGAAAACCGGGAAACAGAACAGGGAACAATGACTAACCGCGCCCTCTCGTGGTCGCACTGTACAACAGCCAGAGATGGCGGGATTCTCTTCGTGGGAACGGAGACATTTATTAGTCTCTTTAAAAGTATATTTTAGAATATGAAAAATTGGCTTAAAAATAGTAGCGCTTAATATCCTTCTCATTTTTTTAAAAAAAACCCCAATTTTTACTACACAATTAGACGACGATTCCTTTATTTTGATACACCCAAATATGCCTTAGAAATCTCAGCTGATAAAGTAACATGGCAGCAAGAACAACTCATAAAGTGCATATATCTAGAGCGACAAAGAACGGGGATGGTAAAGCACTGTTTAACCTGGATGCCCTTTTAAAGACACAACACTTGAGTGGCAAATCTTTGGCACTGGCTTGGAAAAGACATACTCACCTGCCCTTTCTCCTGACAACTTGGAAGCATCTCATAGAAAGGGAGAGCTGCGTCTTGCCTGCTTTTAGCCCAAGATACTCCAGATGTTAATGAGCCTAGGAAATACTTCAGCTTGAAGAACTGTCATATTCAGGTAAAAAAGCAATTAAAAAAAAAAAAATCAGTAGCAGAAATTAACTCCCTCTACTTAATGCAGTCAAATAAAATCAAAGCTTTAGAGTGCAGACAGGGTCGTAGCAGCTAATAATTGCTTTAATCTTGTGAAAAGGTGCAGGACACAGGAACACAGGAAGCTGCAGGAGCAGAGACCTGAGACCAGGACGGGCAGAACCAGGGAAGAAGACTGCCCAATGCACCTGGCTCTTCCTGGTGTCCATACACAATCTGAGGAGGAAGAAGAGAAGAGTCTCCCTACCCAGATGTGCACGGTGGAGGGCCGGGGCGGACGGGCTGTGACAAGAACCCTGCGTGTTGCAGGGAAGCCCGGCGCTGCGGCCACCGCTGCCCGCCGCCGCTCAGCCCTGCCGGGCACAGGGAGCCGGGACCGCCCGCCGCCCCGGCAGGCAAACCAACGAGCTGCGAGTGACGGGCGCTGGCCGTCGGCTGCGGCGAACAAGGAGAGAGCTGCATCGTGCTCAAACACTTCACTTCGAGCTTTTTTTGAGGGGGGAGAAGAACGCCCACAAAGTGTTACTTGCGTTTAGCGGACAACTTCGAGCAAGTGCCGCTTCGCGGGGCGGACAGCGGGGCTGGCGGGGACGGGGCCCGCTCCGCGCCGAAACCCTCTGCAGGGAGGGGTGCCTGGAGGGCGGGGGGCGGCGGGGGGCGGCGGGGGGCGGCGGGGGGCGGCGGGGGGCGGCGGGGGGCGGCAGGGAGCAGCGGGAGCCCCGCGGCAGCCCCGCTCCGCTCCGCTCCATGTGCGCGGGCGGGGGAGGAGGCGTGTCCCCACCCCGCCGTCGCCGCACCGCCCCTCGCTCGCCTGCCAGCCGGCACCGGCGGAGCGCAGCGGAGCGGCGCCGGGCGCGGAGCTCCCCGGCCCCGCCATGCCCACGGCCGCGCCCCCGCCCCCGCCCCGGCGGGGCTCCGCGGAGGCGTCTGCCGGCCGGCGCTGAGCCGCGCCCGCACCTGCGAGCGGCATCGCCGGGGGGACGCGCGTTCCGCCGCGCTCCGCTCCGCTCCTGCGCGGCCGCTGGGGCGCCCGCGGCGGCGTCTCTCCCGCTGTCCCTCCCTCCCTGCCTCCCTCCCCGCCCGCTGCCCGCCCCGTCGCCGAGCGGGAGCCGCCAGCGGTGCGCGCAGAGCCGGAGCCGGGGCAGCCGCTGCCGCCCGCGCTGCCCCCCGCCTCGCCGCTCTGCCCTGCCCGCCGTTCCCCTCCTCCGTCCCGCCCAAGCCATGAACTTTGGCCGCGGTCCCTCGGTGGTGTTGAACGTCGGGGGCACCCGGTACTCCTTCTCCCGGGAGGTGCTGAAGGATTTCCCGCTGCGCCGGGTGAGCCGCCTGCACGGCTGCCTCTCGGAGCAGGACGTTCTGGAGGTGTGCGACGACTACGACCGGGAACGGAACGAATACTTCTTCGACCGGCACTCAGAGGCCTTCGGCTTCATCATGCTGTACGTCCGGCACGGCCACCTGCGCTTCGTGCCGCACATGTGCGAGCTCTCCTTCTACAACGAGATGATCTACTGGGGGCTGGAGGGCTCCCACCTCGACTACTGCTGCCAGCGCCGCCTCGACGACCGCATGTCCGAGACGTGCACCTACTACGCGGCGGAGGAGCCGAATGGCGGCCTCGAGGGCAAGGGCCGGCGGCCACCGGGAGCCGAGGGCGGGAAGTGGCTCGAGAGGATGAGGAGGACTTTTGAGGAGCCCACGTCTTCCGTGGCCGCTCAGGTCCTGGCCACCGTCTCCATCCTCTTCGTCATTGTGTCCATGGTGGTGCTGTGCGCCAGCACCCTGCCCGAGTGGCGGGCGGCGGAGAATCGCAGCGTGGAGGAGCAGAGCAGGTACACAGCAGAGTCAGTGAGGGAGCCCTCAGGGTAGGAGGATCCTTTATTTTCCCGCTGTCCGGTCCCCGTGTGTCCCGTCCAGTGTGTCCTTCCTGCTCCTTGTCTTGACGGTCCGTGGCAGTAGCCGCCGCCGGCGGAGATCGTCTGCGCGCCTTGAAACTCCGGCCCTGAGCTGGGGGCCGGGGAGGGATGTCGGAGTGTCGGGGGAGTGGCGCTGCTCCGCATCTCCGGCTCCCACCGGGCTCTGCCGGGCACCCGTGGCCCCGAGCGCAGGGGACGGGCGGGGGACGCCCGGAGCGGCCGCGCTGCAGGCGGGCCGGGGCCGGCGGCAGGCTCGGGTCTGGGCAGGCTGGCACGGAACGGGGCCATCGGGATACGGCTCCTATTCGCAGTGAGGGTGCCCCTCCGTGCAGGATCTTGGAGCTCTTATTGCCCCCTTTAAGGAGACACGGGACCACATAGAGAACTTCAGACACTCGGAAAATCAATTTAGGCCTTACGATTGTGGAAAAAAAAAAAGAAAATAACCCCCCAAAAGAATGCAATTCCGTTGTCCTTTCCTTTGGGAAAAGATCAATCCTGTAAGTCCTGCATGTATTCGTTCAGGTTCTTCTGCTGGAGCAGATCCAGTGCCTGTTACGATTCTGCTCTGGTAAAATCTTGTATGTGGGAACAGCCTTACCCTCCCTCCTCCCTTTCTATCTCAGATTCTCTATGTGGGGAACATAGGAGATGATCAAACTGCACAATGAGAGCTCTTGCAAATGCATCATTCAAGCGCCCCAGTGTATGAATGTAACAGATGTTTACATTTCCTTTAATATCCTTTAAGCATAATAAACATTGCAAAACAGTTGCAGAAAACAGGGCATGGGGTATAAGACTCATTCCTGAGCCTTACTAGTAGGAACAAACCTTTTTCCATCTGCTTGTGACCTCAGATTAGGGTTATATTGATGCAACTCTTGCACTCACTCTTCTGTTCCCTCTCTCTCTCCTTCCTCTTCCCTGTTTCCTGGAGAACAAAAGTGAGACCAGTCTTGTAGAATTTCTCCCATAAATAAGACTGACATATAAAGAAAGAAGTAAACATTTCTGGTATTTGCTAGCTTCTCCCTTCTTTTAAAACAGACAGGATATTCAACAAAAAGTTTTTAGCTTCTGCTCTGCTAAAAAGGCACTACAGTGAAATTGCAGCCTTGTCATTATGAAATCATCATCTTTTACCATAGAGTTAATTGGAATGTGATATATTATATCTTAGTAGCCAGATTAATACCTTGGAAAGTATTTTCATAGTTTCCATTAGCTTAATGGAAAACTGTACCTGTATTGTAGTTGAGCCAAAGAATTAATTCTATGAACAAAAAGAAGGCAGACGCAGTTTGAGAAGCTGTTGATTCCTGATTCAGATATGTCAGAAGAAGGTCCTAGAGGTTCCTCCAGTTAAAACACCTTACTTTAGCTTTGCAAGGTTATTTCAAAGAGTAGATTCTGTGGCTGACCTCTCTGTACAGCAGCAAAGAGCTGAGATACTCCCAAGAGGCATGGGAAAATAGATGGAACTACATAGCATTAACCGCATCAGTCATGTCTTTGTTCACATCTTCATGGTGGGGGAATCAACAACAAGTTTTCTCATACTGAAAGAGTTCAGCTTGCATTCAGCCATGGCATAGGATGTGTAATTTTTATTTTATAGTGCTTTTGTCTTCAAGATCATAATATCACTCTTCTGAACAATTGCAGGTTGTGTAACAAGTGTTAGAAGGATTAGGTCCTAAGTACTTGTAAGATGCACTATAGCCAAACAGTTCCCAGGGCAGTGAGGGCTGCTTTTAGAACCAAAAGGATGACTACCAATAATGGAGTGAGTTTCTTCTGTACCAGCTATAGTAGTCCATGTTATTGCAACAAGAAATAGAGATAACTAAAAGTAGCAGCTGGAAAGTTTCTACCCATGTCACAAAAGTCTGTCACATATAAGCACCAGTACAGACTGGGTCATTTAACCTATGCACCCTGACTGCACAGGAACTGATCCCAATCTGATGGCAAACACACGGAAAACAGACAAAATGTGCACCTCTCTGTCCACAGGTGACCACCAAGGTGGAGCCACTCCTCTCTTTTTTGCACATGCTGCATCATTGCTAAAAAGCCTGTTATAGCTGGAAGAAACAGTGTGTTAGCTACAGTTGCTTTTAAGTGAGTGGTCCAGTTTAGTTATCACTACTTACACATGCCACAGGATTGTATCTAACATGTCCAGTTGTCATCTGATTTTTTTTTCCTTTATGTGCTTATGATTTCTTTTGCTTGTAGTTATTTCATTTAAAATTAATTGGGTTTGCAAAACCTAAGTAGCTAAGTGGCTTCTTTGAAAGCCTGACCACAGAAATCCCATGGAAGTTTCTGGGATTGCATACTCTGGCAATACAGTCCCTCTTAGCTGAGAAGGCTTTTAAAAGTCTGTCCACTTGTTTCTGACACATTTAAAAGTTTGAAACCAAATTCTGTCTTTTGTTTATCAAACAGTGTTCCTCATCAAAATAAAGAGATTCTATCTAACATAGTAATACAAAAATTTGAATTTTTTTTCCCAAGAGAAATTGTTACATTAATGCTGTACACAAGTGAGTTTTGACTTGCATGGCACTGTAATACTAGTATGAAGATTGTACACTATTCCAAAAATGTATTTTGAAAAGTTTTAGGAGTGAAAATTGAATGGGCTAATCTAGAAATCCTTAGGCTGTAGATTTGGATGTAATCAGTTATTCAGCTCAGCATAAGCCACGGAGGTGAGGTGAGAACCACCTCACAAAACCCAGCAACTCTGATATTTTCAGTCTCTCACAATAAGCCTCCCTGCCCTTGCCTCAGTGTGCTATGTCAGAAAGGTGGCACATGGATAATTTCTGTGGCTGACTCCCATGGTAACCATTCCCAAGACTGCTTTGGACAGCTGTAGTGAAAGCAGCTGACCAGCAGTGTGTCTCCAGCTTACCTGGACATCATCTCAGCAAGTGAGGGGGTCACTAACTCTGGCATTTACAAAATCAGCCTCTTTAATGAGGTTTGCAGTGAGGGTTACTGGTGCTGCCAGCTAACACCAGCTGTGTTTGTTTTCCTTGTATGAACACCTCTTCAGCAGAAGAGGAATCGAGTCCACCAAACTTTTCTCAGAAACCAGTGCGTTGTTATGCCTTTTCATGGTGACCACACTCTCAAAGGATGAACAGCTATGGCTATTTCTGATCCCTTGGGATAACACCCTTTAGAGGGCAACAGAGAACTCCACGAGTAAGCTTTTTTCAAGGAGAGATGGATGAGGAATCTGACCTCAGAATTTCACAGATATTACAGACACTGAAATATAATTCCCTGATTGCAGAGGGGTTGCCTTTCCCAGGCCTGTTCTCAGGATAAGGGATGAGTTATTAAATTTATTTCATTCTAAGATTTTTGCTCCTTTCCCTGCCTTGGCAAGTTCCACTTATGAGAGCTAAAGATTTGCATTAGATTTGCAGAGTTTAGGAGCAGACAGCAGGAATGCCTTCTGTTGCTTCTGGCAATTTCAAGTCATCTTTGCTGTCCTCTGAACTGTGCCAACAGATGCATACTGTGAGTCTCTGCTCAGGGACCTGTCCATACACTGATTGGGAGCATAATCTTCTAGGGAGAGCTTCTCAAGCCTGTAATAGGAAATCACTTGAAGCTGCTTGACTTACTGACAGCATAGTTCTGTCTACCTGCCTTAAAACTATTTTTCTAATGCTAAATACGAGTAGCTTGTTAGCAGTAAGAAGAGATGGTTGTCCCCTTTCCACTTAATAATTGTGATTAAGTTTGTACTGAAGTAATCACTGACTTATCAAGCCTACATGATTGCTGTGTTCTTAGGCAAAAGCAAATAAACACCATAGTTTCTCCAAACAGCATCTCTCATCAAGTGCCAGTGAGCTTTATTTAATCTCTGCAAAATATCAGCCTAAAAAATTGCATTTGAATTTTAGACATACAAAAATTATTATTCCTTCATAGTGGTGGAATTTCAGAACACCTGAATGTTCATGTTCAACATCTCTTCAAAAAACAGTAGGAACTCCTTTTCTGGACAAGATCTAACTTGAATACCACAGTTTTGCTAGGCTAAAACAGTGGGCTGAAGGTAAAGAATGGAACTACAGACCTAGGTTAAAAACACAGACATGGATTCTATTGAATTTACCAGCTCTTTGAAAAATAGAGGTGAAATAATGAACAGCTATATATCACTGCCTGAGCACAGCAGAGCCTTAGACTCACCAGGATTAGGTGCCAGTCGTGTTCAACATATATGGAAAAGATGCTGAGGATCTCAGGGCTCAAGATGTTCATACCCAGGTTTCCCCTTCAGCTATGAAAGGGATTTGCCCCTTCGCTGAGGACTGCTGGGTCATTACAGCCTCCCACACAAAGCACCAGAGTTTAATGCATGACAACGTATGATTCCTACCAAAGCAGGGACAGAATGGAAAAAAAGCCAGCAGGGTTTTTACTTCAGGGAAACTAGCTGTTCTGTGGCATTTACTCCACAGTTTGTAGTGGGAAGGAAGCCCTTGATTTCTAAAGGATTGAAAAACCCCGAACATTTGCTGAAATCACTTAGGAGTCTTCCTGAGCAGGAATTTTATCATTCTGGCTACTGCTTGGACATTTTTCAGGTTTAATGTGCTTTACATGGAAATAGGCTTCAGCGACAATTTAACAAATCAGTGCTGACAGACTTTAATCTTTAATCCTGTCATATACTGTCTTTAATCATATCATCTGTTTTCCTCATGTATCCTGTTGCTGTGTATGTTTTATTTACAAGCTTAATAGATAATAGTGCCACTAAGGAATATTTTGGCTCAATTTCAACCAGCTCACGGGGGTTATTGAAAGTATACAAATTTGCAAGATGGCAAGAATATTGCAAGAGGCAAAGAATATTGCTAAGTTGAAACAATTCTAAGATAGTTACAACATGGGGTTTTTTTTTTTAGTAATAACAAACTAATCTTGTTAGTGTTTGAAAAAAATTATTTCTGAAGTGGTTTAACTCATTGTACATAAAGTAGCTTATTCTGAGAGAAAGTTATCATACGGAACAGAAAAGCGAACAGTGATGGGATTACAGGAGGAACAAGGCTTGCAAAGGCTTGATTTTCCATTTATGACAAAAGAGTCATTAGGGCAATCTTGAAAGACTGTTAAGTGTCAAGCAGCTTAAAATTTTAGGATGAAAACCCTCTTTCATGTGCTTAGGTCTGGGACAATGAACAGTAAGTTGGAGCAGAAATAGCCTGTAACTAAATAAAAATTAGGACTTAGTATTTTCTCTGATTATTTATAAAATTTGTGGGGAATCTTCAAGGAAACATTTTATAACTTTCTTTTTAACTACCCCTCTCCTTTTTGGATACCAGCTATTTTAAAACTGAAAAAATGCAACTAACCAAAAACTGTGGTGAAAGATTATAAAATAGGTACTGTATTTTTACCAAAAAAAGTCAGTATTTAATTATATCATTATAGATTTTAATACAGCATTATTCTAAACATAGGCAATAAAAGCAATCTGTCCTGTGAATATGCAGAAAATATTTTAAGAATTGATTATAGAAAACACATATACTTTAGTCTTCTGAGTACATGCCTTTTATTTAACTTCATACTCTGTTAAGTTCTCTTAAGGATTAACTGTTAAAATTGCTTTCCTTATTAGATGTTTTTATCCACTAATAAGGTTAACTATAAGGATAAGTCACTGCAAGAAGAGGAGACTTGATCTGAAAGTGGAAATGCAGAATGTAGCACTCCAGATTTCCCAACATGCCAGAGGTTTCTAGTTTTTCTCACCAAAGCACTCTTTTGTGTGATTCACCAGTACTGCCAAAATCCATCTACACAGGCAAAAAAGGAGTGACGAGAGAAGAAAAATGAAAAATGTTTCACTGATGGCTGAAAAGTAAGTAGAGGAAGGAAAAAAATAAGGGACACCCTTCTTCATTATCTTCTTCCCAGCCAGGAGAAAGAAAGATGGATGCAAAATGGGGAAATGGAAGTGCAAGTTATGACGGAGTGGCATTAACGTATCCCCCACTGCCTTGATCTTGCTTTGTCATTTTTGCATCAGTGACGTTCCTTAGCTCACTTCAAATCCATTCTACAATAAAATACTTCTTCAGTCCTTCCTACTGAAGTATAACTGACTTACAGTATTTCTTGTCCCAGGAACTGCCAGAGTAAAACTATGGATTGATCATATTTCATGGATTTTTACTTGTACAACTATTCCCCAAAGTTATATGACCACTGAATCAATGTTGATCCATAAAGAAAATTTCTACTGTATCACAACACTCAGGACTTAACTTCCTTTCAGCTCAAATCAGAGATAACCTGTCTAAGGGGTGACAAAATGAAGGAGTCATGTTTCTGACATTATCAGGGCATCAGGAGGAAATACCAAGTGAAAAAGCTTTAAATTGTATAATTAAAAATTTCTTTTTCATTTAAATCCTTCATATCATAGAATACAGACAACACTACCAGAGAAATTTCATAAAATGTAAAGAAATAGCCTGTTGGAATTGTTGAACATTCCTGGCTGCAACTTTCTATCCATATACAATTTTTCTTTTAATCAGTGCATGAGATCTCAACTAGCCAACATATAAGTACATTCAGATGTCATCGGTTTGTCCATTACCATGATATTGCTGTTTCATTTTATTGGGGAAAGTCTTAGGTATTTCCTCATCATATTTAAAAAGGATTTAAGTAAACTTACCCATTAAGCTTTTTTTCTTGATTTTTTTTCAACCATAAAGGAAGTTTTCAAAAGCTTAATTTCTAAGCGAACACCTGATTCTTAAGAGCAAACTGAATTTCAAAGGTCTTTCCATCAAAAGGTGCTAACATGAACTAGTGTTCTACAAGCCCTTTGTGAAAAAAGACCACTTGCTTACAGAACTTTCATTGTTATTCATGAAAAAAGAAAAACACAGTCCAATTTTATATGAAGAAATAAGTAATCAATTTATGTTCATTTAAATTTACTTGGCTAAAATTACAATGCACCTTATGACTTTACATCAAGTCATTGTTACTGTTTCTTCTAATTTTAGCTTAAAACTAAAAAGAATGAACAAAAAATTAAATTAATAAAAAATAAATAAAATTTTAATGTGTAAAACTTCTATGAAAAAGTTAGTTTCTAGAGTCTGTAATTACATCAGTTAGAGAAGAATACGGTCTTTCTAACAGGCCACTGTCTTAATAATAACAATAGATTTCAGAACTGGTAAAAGATTATGCAGATGAGTTAGGGAAGAAAAATTTTAATTTTAAAATGACAGTTGGATTATCACTTGCAAATCAGTATGTTTCAACAGACACTACCTTGTTAAGAGTCCTTGCAGTACTGAAAAAGCTCTGGTTGTATTATTTTCTGGCAGTACTTTTGAATCTCTGATCTCACACCACTTTGGTTTCAGAGCTGTTGGTATGAGAAGGTATCAGTGATGGTCTTTTTCTTTGCTCAGACTGTTGGTGAAAAAGATAAATGGAGGGAAAGATTAGCTTCCATGCCCTCATGTATTAAAAAAAGTGAGCACAGTCTGAAATCTTAGCGAGATTTGTGACCACATGCACAACAGTTACTAAATAATCTCTGAGCGACATTTTTATCTTCTGTTTCTACCTTCCACCAGTTTAAAGTTGAGATATTCTCAAGTCTCATTCAATGCACTGGGACTTGAAAATATTTAAGAGCATACTGAAATCCCCTTCCAGGATTTCTTCTGCATTTGGCAAGAAGATGATCTTGCCTATTACCTTAACACTTGGTTACCTTGACATTATTGCTGCAATGTAGTTTAGGTGGAGTTACATTTAAAGCAAAAGAGAAAATTCAGTAATGCAGAGCATAGCGGTAAATGGGAGGCCACAAGCTTAGCACTTTATGTATGCACTAATGAAAAATAAAATACATCTGTATTTAGTGGTAATATCTATATAGTTGTGAATATGGTTCTAGGTTAGACCCTGTTTGGGATGCAGATCAGGTAGACTGGTTTAGGTGTGTTCCTAGAGAACAAATTTGCATTAATTACCCAATGCAAATACTTATTCCTGCTTACTCCATCTGCACTTTCATTTTAGTTTAGCAGTCTGGTTCTATACATTGCTGTTCATAATCAGACAGTTCACTGATCTACAACCCTTGGCATTCCCAAGTGGATCAGGCCTCACAAACTTAAAAAAATAAACAAAAATTGAAAAAATCCCCCAAAACTCAATGAGCAAAAAAAAAAAACCCCAAAACCCCAAACCCAGCTCTTCTAGATAAGGTTACATATTGGCATTGGTGTCCTACCATTTCCAGCAGGGCTCCAGTTTTTGCAGGCATATTTGCCTAGTACTATGATTAATAGCAATCCATAATTCAAATAAAATGATCAGTGAGTGAGTTTTTCAGCAATTATCAGTTTAAACATTCACTAGACTCTCAGGTTAATTGCTGAAATCCAGTGCCAGCTGCAGGATAAGGATGGCATGGCTTTCTGTTTGTTGTCTGTGAAAGTCCAGGTGTCACTTTGGTAATATCTGTGAACAAACCAAACATCCCCTGAAGCCTTTGCACAGAGCATAAATACTGTCTTTGTTTCTTTTGGCAGGATAATTGAAGCTATCTGCATAGGCTGGTTCACTGCAGAATGCATTGTGAGGTTCATCGTCTCCAAAAACAAGTGTGAGTTTGTCAGAAGACCTCTCAACATCATTGATTTGCTGGCAATTACTCCTTACTACATCTCTGTTCTAATGACCGTTTTCACAGGGGAAAATTCACAGCTTCAGAGGGCTGGAGTCACCTTGAGGGTCTTAAGAATGATGAGAATTTTTTGGGTGATTAAACTGGCCCGTCATTTCATTGGCCTTCAAACACTTGGTCTGACTCTGAAGCGTTGTTACAGAGAGATGGTGATGCTACTTGTCTTTATCTGTGTTGCTATGGCAATTTTCAGTGCACTTTCACAGCTTCTTGAAAATGGGCTGGACTTGGGAACAAAGAATAAGGATTATGCCAGCATTCCTGCTGCTTGTTGGTGGGTGATCATCTCGATGACCACAGTTGGTTATGGTGACATGTGTCCCATCACTGTACCAGGAAGGATTCTTGGAGGAATTTGTGTGGTTAGTGGCATCGTTTTATTAGCCCTGCCGATCACTTTCATTTATCACAGCTTTGTGCAATGCTACCATGAGCTCAAGTTCCGATCTGCTAGGTACAGTAGAAGCCTCTCTGCTGAATTCCTAAATTGACCCAACTTGCATTCTGTTGTACTTACTTGCTAAGCTTTGTCTTAGAAGAGAATGGCGGAAGGTCCCTTCGTGTGTCCTCCTTGACTGGATGGTCCTGTGGAACAACATTCTCACCAGCCTGGAGAAAGCCCGTCACCATTCAGACAGGAAGGATGTCCATCTGCCTTGAGCACCTTGCAAGGAGAGGGAGTGATGTTTCAAATTTGAGAGAACAAAATTAACAAAAGAGGATTCAGAAGTCCTCAACCAGACCAGTTTGGTGTTCAGTTTGCCTTCCCACAAAAAAACAGAACAAAAAATGGGCTTAACACTGAGATCTGTCATTCCTGTAATTATATCCTAAACCATTCTAAGCAATGTGTAGCAGAAGTTTTTCAAAGATTTCAATATTAAATGCTTCACAGAGGCATTGATAGCTTTTTGCCTGAAATATCTCCACTTTTAACTCAGATAACCAAATTATATATTAAAGGAGAATCACTGCTACTTTTATGCTTTGCAACAAAGTAGAGCTGGTTCTGTGACTCAGGAAAGATGAAGAATATGGGTCTGTAGGACAAAAAACCCTTGAGGCCTGATTCTGATCTTTGAGGAAGCACACAAATCTTCTGTAAACCAGTAAATTCAGTGGCATTTCTCTGAATTTGAGAGTTCACAAAGAAGTGCAGGAAGTGAACCTCTAAATGTTTTAAGCAAGGACTTCTTTAGGTCACAATTAATTTCTTCTCTAGAACCCAATTGTAAGTAGAAGCAAGTATTGTATTCTATAAAGGTCAGCAGAAGAAATCAGGGATTGATATATATATTTCCTGGTAGGTTAGTGGGGGAGCTCTCCAAATTTTACATGCTTTCAGTTCAACTCCATCCACCTGAAGTTACATACTCAAGCACAGATTTTCCCTCCCTGACCTCCTCTCTGCCCCACATATCTTAAACATAGATACCATAGTGAAAGTTCTCTTAAGACAAATTGTAACATTCCATCATTTGAAGCGGCCTGGAGCAAGCACTGGAAAACAAGAGTACCTGCTCCCTGTCAGGTAAGACTCTTCATCATCTTAAATTCTGTAATCCTTACTGAAGGATCCACCTCAATGGAAGTCTTAAAAACAACTGTAAAAAGCCCAGAGCATACCAAAGAAAGTAAAATATAGAAGTGTGAGTTGCACTTGGCAAAATGGCGTATTCTTCAACGTTACTAGAAAATGAAAATGAATCGAGTTAGGTTCTGAAATATTGCTCACTACATTTCTTGTGTAGTTCTGCTTAATAGCGTTGTTCAGTATAATTCTGAAAGGCTGCTATGTAGAAATGTGCAGTTAGATACTAAAACACATTAAGGTACAGCTTTACAAATTTGGGTACCAATAAACATCAACAGGGAGCTTTCATGCTAACATGAAAGTTCAGAGTCATCAGCACAGCTGAAGTTTGTGTGCTTGCCTGAAAATACTGCATTTACTCTTACTGTGCTGTAGAGGCATCTTTTATATACGTAATTGTGAAATGAATACCACCTAGAAACACATCTCTGGAATTGCTCACTCAAATAAACCTGCCACATTGATCAGTAACCGATACATTGAAGGTTCTTCCCTGAGACCTGAAAGAATCATTATCATTTTAAGTGGTCTTAGTCTTAAGTAGTCTTAAAGAATCACATTGCAAACACAATTTTTCTGAAGACCTGGAAAGAACTTTAGTAGCCTTCCTACAGACAAGCTTGACTTTCCCTTCAAGAATCCATTGTTAAGTACTGTTACAGCCATACCTCTGTTTCTTGCCACTGGTGTGTTCAGAAGGTTAGCTCTGTAGTTCCCTTCACTGCTATATTTATGCCTTTTCTATCAAAATCATGTTGCTCAGAAACCTGCTCCAGCATTCCACAGAGAGGTGAATATGAGATAAGCAAAAATTTCTTTCTTAGGTGAGATTCACAGCTGATGTTAGTTAGGCAAGTAGTGACTCCAGAGACACTTAGATGTTTTACACCAGTGGAGATGCTGGCTCTGTATTCCTGCATGTGTACCTATATATATATCCTGCATATATTATATATTATATTCAGTTGAAATGTTTGGGGGTTTTTTATTCCTCACAAAAAATTTCCTCCTTGACAAAATTAAAATTTCAGACTTTAGTCCAAACACAGATGTTGAAGAAAATGACATTTTCATCTTCTAATGAAAAGTTATTTTGACGGTATCAAAACCATTTCTAAGGAGAAAATTGCAGGTTTTTTCTATTTTGCCTTTTTTTTTTTTTTTTTCCTCTAGGTTAAAAATACCACATAAGAACTTAGCCCTACAGATTTTCGTGTGCTGTTTTTAATGTGTGGGAAAAATACTGTTTGTCATAAAACTCCTTAAATTGTACTTAGTCTTTTGTCCATGTATTGTATTTACCAAACCAATACTCTGAGATACAACCCTCTTCCACAAAACACCCAACCCATCATCATGATGACGATAGCTTAAAATCCGTACAGAATGTGAATATAAAGTATGTTGCAATCTTGATTTCAAGACAAAATAAAATGTGTTTCAGCACTACCTAGAAATCTAATCTTTAGATGCCTGTAGAAAGGAAAAATATAAATTAATGCACATAATAACTTGTGAATACCAATTTGCACCATGAATCATTTTGCATAAGCAATTAAGGACAGGAAGTTTTCAGGCTATATATGGTATACAAATAAAATGTTTCATACTTTATGAAGTGTTTTTCAGATAAGAATCCTTTCCCAGTGTAAAAACATAAATCTAATGAAAATAACTGTGTAAAGGAGTAAGTCTGTGGAGATTGTCCTATTATGTTTTTTTGAACAGTTTGTGTTCAATTTTTATATGGCAATATGTGAACAGAATGACCTAATGTATTTTTTAATTTGAGTTATAATAAAATATTTTCAAACTGCTGTATATAAACCCACTATGGAGAGATCCTGGGGTGGGGTTTTTGTGGGTTTTTGTTTGTGTTTTTTGTTTGTTTGTGCGGGTTTTGGGGTTAGTTTTTTTCTTTCTCTTTTTATTGTTGTATGGTTATCAGTGTGTAGACTTTAGTTTCCTTACAAATCAAGCTGAAATAAAGTAATCTTCATGGTAGCCTTAAGCCAGAATTTTATAGGGTAAATAGGGTGCCTGACTTCTAGTAATATATATCATCTTATTTTCAACGGACCAGTGGGTTTTTTTAGTGAAACTTTACAAAATATGAATTACATGTGTAGTCAAAAATAAGCATATTTTTAAACAGTTGAAACTGTTTTATTAAAATTTTCTGGAGACCATGTTTTATGCAGACATGGTGTGCAGCACTCTATTTCAAAGTACAGCATTTCAAAGCCAAAAGCCAAGTGAAGACAAGCTGGCTCATCTCTAATCATTGCCAGTTTGAACCCTATACAATAAAAGACTTCATGGGCAGTTTCTCTTGGAAACATTCACATCTGGAACAAATTAGATGAAATACAAATAGAATAAAACTGAAGAAAAATGAAGACACACTGTACAATTGTGATCCAGCACTTTGGTTCATCTAAAATGGAAACCAAAGTTAATGAGTTTTGAACTGCCATTCAACTGCCACTGTTTGCTGGCAGTAAAGGTTAATCATATATTATATACTCAGTTCAAACCCTAGGACTGATTTATTGGGAACTATATATTGGCTGTAATCCTTCAAAGTACTGTGTGTCACTTAAAAGCACTTGATTGTTAATGAAGTCACTGAAATGGAAAGCTCTCTAGGGTATTTTTCTTCTACAGTTCTACATGAAGCATCATCCCAAATATCACAATGAATGGAAAATTATCCTTTTCCTTGATGTAAAGCTTGAAAACAATATTGTCTTGATGAGTACCCACCAAAAAGAAAATTAGTTTGGTTGACTGATGATACTAAACAGTCTTATCAGCATAGGGATGAGCCATATAAAAATGTGATATTAATCCTTATTGTACAGTGGCTTATACTGGTGTGCATAGCAGCAAGTTTGAGAAAGATTAAAATGCTGTTAATGCAAGATTCCTATCTTGATATCCATGTATTTAAAAGAAAAGGCACTGCTTTTTTCATATCATGTATGCAATTCATGCCTCTAAAGGAACTGGTATTTCTATTCCAAAGTAAAACTGAAGTCCTTGTGGGTTCAAAACAATGGCCCCTTCCCTTTTGGGTAACAACTACAAAAATCTTACCAGATCTGAATGCTTTCCAGGAAGTGGACATATGCACACAGCAGCCAGCTAAATTCAGCAGCCAAACCCTGCCAGTTTCCTGGGAACCAGCATAACGAACAAGGTCTGCTGTGCTCTGAATTTTATCTCACCTAAGAGGTTCAGGATCACTTGAAATTTTTAGAACTATTATTTCAGATGAGCTGCTAAGGAGACACTTGCTGAAAAGTTAAATAAGCTATGCATAGCAAAGAAAGATGCTGCTTTATTAAGAAGTTTTCACTGATTCTAAAAAAGGAAACTGGCTCTCATTTTCTGTTATTTGTCTGTAAAAGCAAACATGCAGGTCAGGGTACGTGATGATAGTTAAACTTGCTACATAAAACAAATCCCTGTTGAAAATACAGAGACTTAGTGTGAAAAGTCTTCCAGCTTTGCTAGAGCTGTAACAGCTTCCAGTAGCCAAAGAGCTGGCCCAGCCCACATGGAAAAATAACAAGACACTGGTTTCATAGTAAAAACGTTCAACACAAATTAGGGAGTGTGTTTCAGATGACAGACAGGTTAAGCATCAACAAGCTGCACAATGAGCAACCAAGACAGACAATCTGCATGACAACAAATGTTAAGAGCACAGAAGATGAATCTGTGGTCAAATCAATAAAATTTGAATGTTTGCAACTACGCTTTTTAGAGTCCTTTATTCTTTACAAATGCAAAGGTTTATAATTTCATAGGTCCCTCATTTTTTATATTGTCTGGTTATCTGTAAAGAAAAATGTAGTCTATAATTTGAAAAGGTAATAAATGGGGGGGCTTTATGTGAATACAGATTTAAATAGATAAAATAATGTAATAAAATTTGCTGGTCTTGTTGCTATATTTCATGGATTAGTGGTTAAAACACAAATGTTTATAAAATGTGTTCTTTTAAACAAGTAAATTCTATGGCTATTCATATTGGTACTGTACCTCTGCAAAAACTTCTTCCTTTAACAATTTTTGGCTACTGAGAAGTCTGCCATTTAGAACCCAGGAGTTATCATCAATATAAAATTTGAATATTTGATCCAGAAGTCTGAAGCAAAAATTAAAATTAAACATCCACAGGGTTATTCTTCAGTAAGATATGAAGGTCTATCATAACTATGGACTGTAGGACTGTCAAAACAAAATGAAAAGCAGCCATGTAACACATATATTATTCCTCAGGGATTATTTTTAAAAACAAATCCAGAAAAATTGACTGAATTTGGCTTCAAGTCCACTGATTTTTTTTATATTAAAAAAACCCCCAAACATCAACACAGTGTAAATTCTGGAATGTCAACACAACCAGAGATTTCAGCAGTGCAATCCTTGCATTACTGTGAATGGATCTGAGACACTCTCTTGATGCTTTAAATGCAGCCATTTCAAAAGTACTTCCTCAAAAAAGTACTTCACAACTAGTGTTCTTGTAAAAAGAAAAGGTTGAATATTTTAAGAGATCACTGCATTACAAACTATTCTGGTATCAATCCTCTGCATTATTATGAGAATGAACAGACTTTTCATTTAGAAACCATGAGCATTTTTAGTTCTGTTATTTATTAGTTTTACATAAAATCAGTCAGCAAAGGAACAGAAGAAGTAAAGCAGATGTCCACATAGTCATAGAAGTATGTTTTAGAAGTGTTTTTCCTCAAAGGACTTCTAAAATATTTGGAAGCAGAAGGGTTTTTTTAATGTTTAAACACAGTTATTGTTTTGCAGATATGCTCAGCACTTGCGCCTTCCATCAATTTGAGATACAAAATGTAAAATGCACAGAACTCCCCCAAATAAGATTGATTCTTTCTGCCTTGGGGAACATTTTTAACATGTTTTTGCCATAAGACTTTTGAAAAGAAAACACTAAAGAAGATCATTAAAATCTAGGAAATCTAGAACTTGTATATTGGAATTCTTTCCCATGCACTCCAGCAATCCTCCACTTCTGCTTTTATATTTTTTGCACTGCTCCTTTACCAATATTGTAGTAACCAGGAGCCACAGAGAGGACCAGTTTTCTGTTGTACTAAGGACTCTACAGCTACAGATAAAAATTGCAATGCTGTTCCCCAAAACCTTACAATTCAATACTGGAACACGATTCAAAGCAGGTAACAGTGCAAGAAAGAAAGATGACATTTCTTGGGAGCATGAGTGTAGCTTATCTATTGAGCCTGATATACTGTTAAGTACTAAGTGTTGAAATACTTTTTTTTTTCCTCCTCAATTCAGAGAGCCTCCCAGAGAATGCAGCACTTAGAAGGCAGCTTTTTCCACATTGCTAAAGGCCTTGTCAGCTGCACTGGCTGTGCCAAGACAGCAGAGTGTCTAACCAGGATTTTTGTCATTAGGGTTTAATATTTGAATTTGATGACATTTGATGGGATATTATGAATGAGTAAAATTGGGGCCATTTATTAGGATAGCATCTTGAATCCTTGATGCTATAAAAGGATGCTACTGTACACGTGCCATTAAAGATTAAAAGAGAAAAACAATCCCAACAATGTAATCACTAAGTATAGTCATGCAGAAGCTTACCGAAAGGCAGCACTAAAAAAACTACTTAAATTAAAATAAATACAAATCTGGATTCCAGCCAGAGATTCTTACTCATAGCTCTCAAACTTATATGGATTCCTTGAGTATCCCTGCCTTTGGGTGCAGTGCCTTTACCTCTTTGGTTCTCTGATAGAAACTCAGCCTATAGGTCACAGCAGCCTTTTGTTCTCCATTGACTAAAGAGGCTTAAAAACCAGGTATGTCTAAAAGGAAGAATCTTCTCCAAGGGAGCCAGGTAACCAGCAGTGAATGAAATTTAGCTAAGATGAATTTTGTTTTGTTTTAGAAAATCTGTTTGTCATCTGGGTTATGGAAGACAAAGTCTTGAATGTAAATACCAAGTTGCCCTCAACACAAGACCAAGGACCATGAGCTCATCTGCTCCCCTCTTTAAAGCAGACTCCATCTTCAGCATCTCTATGTTGTTTTCTTAGACCTTTTTCTTTCTGCTTTCACCTAATCCTCACTCAAGAAGCATTAAGGTTAAATATTAACATCCACAGACTGAGGTTGCTGTTACCTTTGCCTTCTCTTCATACAGACTGTCTCATTCACATTTGAAATGCAGTTCACATTACATAGCTTAGAATAAATATCCATACATTTCTCTGTGTCAGTGTAGGACAAGAAGCTCTCTCCTCCTCCACAGTAAATGTCATATATAATGGGAAAAAAACAGTCATGCAAAGCAAAGCTCTTACAAAGAATACAAAATAGTCTAAATCATCCTCACTCCATCCTTGGTCCAGAGTCTTATCCTGGTGCCATCCAAATCCCTTCTCAACTCTGCAGTAAAGAACACCTATCTGCCTTTGGCCACCTGATTCTGCCAACAGGGTGGATTTGAGAGCTGCATTACCAACGGGATGTTGCACTTGCAGATTTGCACTTCTTTGCTTTTTTGATTGATTACTCTAAACTGCTGTTTCTACCAAGAAGCTGTAAAACAAACTGGCCAGGCTTGGACAGAACACTTTAAGTGGCTAATCCACTTCCACCAGCATGTAATAGAGTCATGCTCGAAGCAACTACCAGTCTTGGAAACTGTTAGGCTTTCACTGCTGTACTGAAGAAACCAGTTTAACATCTGTAAGGAGACTTGCTACATTTATGTTCCCTGTTTGGAGACTTAGACCTATTTAGAATTCAGGATTGTCATGTGAACTACAGGAATATTATGGAGAGCAGGTGGAAGACTAATGAAAAAAGGAAATAAGGAAGATGGATAGAGAGAGGTTACAAAAATTAAACCAAACAATGCAAAAGGCTCTGTGCAATGAAGTCCCTTCTAAGTGACTCATTTTCCATCCTATTTCTTTCCCCTTTGGTTTTTATCCTTTTCCTAGCTGCCCCATTTTCTTTCTGCTGCCAGCCACACCAGCAGGCTTCTGTGCTGGCACCAAGTATTACTAAAGCACAGTGCCAGCCCACGTATCTGCTATCACGTCCTGCCCCTTCTTTGCTCTCCTACCTTCATTTCCATAGGCACATTCTTATTTAAATCAAGCATCCTGTCCCTCAAGGACCTGTGCTAAAAGCAGTTCCCTGGGCCACTCATGCATGGCAAGTGTAAACCAACTAATACCTGCCTACTTTGCTAAAAAGAAAACCTTTGACCCATTTCTTTGGATTACACACTGTGACAACAACTTGTATCACCAACATTTATGATTTACTACTTCCCTCTAAATGTTTTCCGAATGTGTCTCCATGCAGACACAGTCTCTTGGATCAGTAGAATAAGAGAGACTCTGGCATTGTCTTGTGCCACTCAGCAGTTGCTTCCCTTTCTGTGGAGTGCTAATGATTACCAGAAAGCATAAGGCATCCACACTAGGGGTGGTCCCAGGGACTGAATTCTGCAGGCAACAGTTCAAAATACACACAAAATTATACAAAGGGCTTTGACTTAAAACCTCCCAAAAGCCACACTCTTTCCTTTCAGAGATGACCACTGGAAACTCCCATGAAAGTGTGCCATCTCAGCATGGAGAGTCCCTACCCTGCCTTTAATCATGAGAGCTGCTACCCTAAACACAACCTTTTGCTGCTGCCACAGACTGAAGCTGTGGCCAGCACCATGTCAGCCAGCTCCTCGTGCTCCAAGGCTGTCAGTAACACATGCAGCAAATGCTCCTGTGTTCAGCTCTGCAACTTGGGTTCCAAAGTGACATCCTTATTCATTTTCTCCTACTATTTTAAAGAAGAATATACTACAAACAATACTTACTATTTTGCTTTTCAAAAAGAGCATGAAACAAAAGCCCAGCTAAAACAATATAAATTTTCTGGGAGACTGGAGCAAGAAGATAAGCACTACAGTTTTCACTGCTCAAATGAGAGATACAGTTCTCCTGAATGAAAAGATAGTCAGCTTGAATGTTACAGTTCAGAGGAAAAATTGATCAAGTCCATTGTAAAAACCTGCAGTTATTTACCAGTAGTCATCAATAATCCATAAACTCTCTACTAGGTCTTTTGTTTTCTCCTTATCTATGAGATGTGCAAATCATATTTTATGATTTTTTTTAACCAGCTTTAAGAAAGTTTTTTAAACTTTAAGACTGCAGTCATCCAAAAGGGAACAAAAGGGAACACACATAGATATTGTCCTAAAGGTCAAACTGGTTTATGTGTGAATCAATATCAGCTATTAGATTACACTGAAAGTATATGGGATCTCAAATAAAATGCTTTTAATAGCATTTGGAGACTGTTTCCCTTGTCTCTACTCATGACACTTTCTTGTAAGGCAAGCATGTAATCTCATTACTTATCACAGAATCACAGAATATGCTGAGTTGGAAGGGACCCACAAGGACCAAAAAGTCTGGCTCTTAAGTGAATGGGCCACACAGGGATCAAACCCACAATCTTGGTTATTAGCACCATGCTCCAAACAGCTGAGCTCATCTCAGTTCATTTCTCCCTAAAGCCCTCCTAACATGGTTCTATTAATTCAATAACCTGTGAAAGCAAAGAAAGAACTTGTAGTAATTGGGTTCCTATTATGTTTGTGTAATCTCTGCATTACAAGGCAAGTGTTTAGCAAGTGCTAGGAAGATTGAGTTTGTAGGTTCAAATTATAATCATCTCACATCTCTTTGGTGGCAACTGGATCTAGGACAAGCAATTTAATGGCGTCAAAGTGCTTCTAGCAATTCTGAGGATGCATAGATACGTTTCCCTTCTGCCTTTGAACAGTGAGCAACAAACACTGTAGCCTAAAGAAGATGGGGAATCCTTCAGGAAAGCATAATCACATCAGATCCACACTGCAAAAATCTGCAAAAGTGAGCTGTCGGAAGGGGAAACAATCAAGAGTATGTAAAGCAAAAAGCATGTAAAATCATGGTGCCAAATCTCTATTTCTACACCTCCTCACCACTCCTTTTCAGTTCCCTCAGGGCTGTAGAATAGGATACAGCACTCTAAAAAGAATATGCCTGCCCCTCCAATGGTACTGCAAGCTCTGATATTCCCTGTGAAAACAGAATTCAGATTTTCCCATTTTAAAAGCCTAGGCTGCTACATATGGAGCCAAATGAAACTCTCCGTGAGCAATTGCCATCACAGAACCTACGCAAGACAAGGGAGCCAGATATGGTTCAGCAAAATTTACTGTGAAAAATCTTTAGGAGGGAGGATATTGTCAAAAGACACATTTCCAGGAAAATTTTTACTCAGATGTTGTGTGGTCAGCAAGTGCTTCCATCCACCTACAGAGACCTGCACTCACACAGGTCGTGTCTTCCTTGGGAGGAAACTATAAATAGAGATGCAAAGCACAGTACGAAGAACCCCAATCTATCTATAGGCTCTGTAAGGCTGTGTGTGTTCTGCCAAAGAAAAGTTCCTGCACAATGCAGAGGCAGATGTTGCCGGCAGCATTTACTTGGAGGGCTCCCTATTTCTGCACTATCCAACCCTTTAATGTGTGCAAGGAGTTGGCTCAGGAACAGTTCTTTTCAGCTTTCCCTGCTGTTACTCTACTCACTCCAGCACACTTCAGTCCTCTTCCCAGCAGAGCTGTTACTGAGCTTCCCTCTTCCCCTCACATGGGAGTTTACCAGTGTTCTCCCACGCTGTTACCTAATCTTCTGAACTTCTTTCTCCCGTGCAGGGAAATGCTGTGATAAGGAGGTAGATAGTTCTTTTGTCTGCTTATTCTCCCAGTTTTACAGTATCACTATGCTGATGGCAGTAAGAAAGCACAGACAGGTATACAACAGCAGACAGAGTATTTAAAAAGGAAAACCCATCATTGATCATGTGGCAAGGCAAAGGGGAGACACATCAAAACACCTTCAAGGCTTCCTGAAACAGGCCTGAGTTACACTACCATCTGAAGAGACTAATCCATAAAAGTGACATGCTTACAGAATGTCAGCGAGACTACAGGATGCTGTGGGAAAGATAATTAGGAGGCTGTTACCTGAAAGATATCATAGGGTAATGGTTCCTGCTGCTGGCAGAATACAATCCTCAAAAATAAATGTTGTCAAAACTGTGCATTATTTTCAATGCAGGAGACACTGATCTCATGGCAGAAATCTATTTTTATGTTATGTCTGATGTGCTAAACGATTCATAAATAAAGAATGTTTTCTATCAGAAAGGTTTATCAACTAACCAGACAACTGACACTGGTATTACTAAATTTAAGTATGTCTATTTGTTTGTGAATAGTCAAATAGAAACCTCTTAGAATGCAGGCTGCTGACAAAAAATCTGAGCCAAGATGGACCTTTTGCCTGAGCAGAGTGATAGCTCAGCCAGCTCTGAATGGCTTTATCCCATGGCAGTACTTGGAAGAAGAGCTTATAGGAAGTAGCTGTGAATGGGATTCTAGGCAGGTATTAGGATCTAGAAACTCCATCCTCACATCCCATCTTCCACAATTTACTAGGCTGTATTTACTGTTGGAAACAGTGGACAGAAGAGGAGCAATGTGCAGAATGAAAGAGATTATGCTGAGAACCTGAGACCCACACCATCTGGAGCACATTGTGTTACTTAAGTGCATCTTACAGTCAGCCAGGAAGCCCAGCTTCATCCAAAATGATACCCCATTTGTGAGCTCCAAGCCTGCTCAGGGATACAAACCAAAGCACAAGTATGACTTGGAGCTTCACTCCAAAAGCATATTTCTGATTGAATCTTCTCTACTGAATACATCTGGAGAAAATTTCTCCCTTTGCTCCTTATATTTCAGTTTCCCCTCTCTAACACACTGGACAACTTTTGTTTTACATTTTTAGATCCATAAAACTGCAGACATTTCAGCAGAGTTGCAGGTCCAGACTTTTCTTGGGCTGTTTCTTGCCTGCACAAGGTCCTGGTTTCCTATTCATGCATCTAGAGACTCAGCCAAAGGCTGTAAGAGTTTCCTTCCCCTGGAAAACTGTGTCCAGGAGCAACCCTGGCTTTGGCTCTGCATCTTAGACACATGCTTAGCTAAAATACAACCAAAACATTTTACAAGACGTAGCTAGTGCTCTCACAAAGAGGCTTAGGTGTAAAGTACTGCTACTTGATGGCACCAGCTGGTGAATTAGTATGAAACACTGATCCTCTGGTGGAAAAACTGTTATTCTTGCTTCTTCCTGAACAGCATGAAGCCATTGCATTCTATCAAAGAGTATTGCCTCAGCACGAACCAAGAGATCACTTTGCTCTAATTTGAGGGGGTAGCTCTAACAGTTTATATCTTCAGGACATTCCAACACAGAAGTTTCCAATTTCGACATTTATTACTTACGAAAATTGTTATTAAAACTCATCATGTGAAAGGCGACTTTCATCTATGCATGTTCCTTATATCCTGAGATGTGCCAGAGAAGTGGTAAAACGTGATCATGTACTAAAATATTAACAAACTAACAAATTTTTAAACCCCAATTTCATGATTTTTGAGCAGCTGGTGTTGGCAAGCCTACATGTTCATTGATTAATTCCTTCTCCAAGGAACTGCTAGAGTAAATACAGAGCAGTGTCATTGTTGGAAAATGGTAGATTAAGTCCAAATATAGCTGGTTCTGAAATATGACTGATAACAACTAAAATTAAGTATGACTGACAAGTGGGCACTGGGCCAAGAAAGCAAAAGACTAAGGTATTCCACCCAAGTCCCCTGGCATAAACTGTCCCATGCAGTTCCAGTCCAACTGTATTTTAGTTGTTAATACTGAGAAACACTGCATGGGATCTTCCTCTAGCCCATCACAACACCTTTCTATCGATCTGTTTTAAATGACACATTTGTACAGAACATTTCCTCTAACACAATCACAAGGGAGGTTTCTGTTGGTTTGGCTTTTTGTCTAGAACATAATCTTGCCTTCTTCAGGAAAGTTTGTTATAAAACTGCACTGAGGATGTGGTTGTCTCTGGACTCCAGTCTGTGAATTTGCACATGAAAATGCTCACAAGAAGAAATTAAATACAAGGATAATGCATCTTCCTCCAGTATCTATAACATATCTGAGTAAAAGAAACTTTTGCTGTGGACTGTAGATTATTTGAGAGAGAAATGCTTACAGCCCTGGAAGGGAAAAGGAAGAGTGGAAAGAAGACTTTGGTAGTACTGTGAAAACAGAAAACCTCAAAGGTGCATTTTACCTCTCAATGTCCAGAGATAGCACTCATTTTATTTGGGAACCTATTTCACTATGCATACAGTGTTTAAAGGAAAAGATCAGGAATAAGGTACTGCAATCATGAGCTTTCCCTACTGGTTATAAAAGAAGAAAATGTGTTGCAGCAGAAAGGACGTATACAGAAGGTTTGAACTCTGGTTATCTGTGTCAAAGTCAGCAGCAAGAGGCAAAATACCCAGCTTTACAGTACAGCATTTTAAAACTGGGAAGTGTTATAAGCCATAGACATAGGGCCTGGGGATTTTGCATTTACTTTCTCAAAAGTAGAATGAACAGGGCTTTTAGGTAATTGTTATTTTACTGACAGCCAACATTAATGTCTCAATCAGATGAAAAAGTTACCTTTGGTTTTGCAATTCTGAAAATCAAGGGGAAAAAAAAAGTAGTGACAACAAAGCTGAAAAGTATCAAAATCAATATTTACTGCAGTAGGTTCCTCTAATGCTTTTCACATCCAGAAACTTGAGGATAAAAGAACACTTAATGGCTTGCCTGGAAAAAAGCATTGTTTTCAGAGTTTCCATTCTGCCTTTATTCAGGTAATACAGAACTGCAGAGAAACTGTCTATAGAAAACACAACCTACTGCCCCAGAAGTGCTATTCATTCTTCAGGCTTTACAATAATGACATCATAAAGGTTTCAATTCTTTCATTTACTTTCTCAGGCAAGCTCTGCATGAGAACCTGAAAAGAATACTATACATATATAACAAGAGGTAGATACCCCCAGATAAGATTCAACACCTTAAAAAAGGTTCCTGCTCTCCATCATACAACAGTGAACACAATGCCCTCATTGCCAAAATTGCTAGTAAACAACAATTGCTATCAAGTATTTCACATGTAGAAGCCTTATTGCAAGACAAAGAAGTGCCCAGGAAACAGAAATGAAACAGAATTATTTCTAAATTTATAGAGAAGATATAAATGGCTGCCTCCCTAATACCATCTCCTTCAAGAAAAAGGCAAGAGTTCTGTTACAAGAAAGTTACACAGTAAAAACTTTAGTTGAATTTATATTAATATTTTAAGTCTACTACCATTTTAAAATAAAAACTCTACAATTTTTATTAATTTTCCGTATTGATAGATCTATGCAAGAGAAATCTCTTAGTCATCAATAGAAGCCCATTTCCAACAGTCATCTCTGCTGTATGGAGTACATATGGGTGAAAAAGCACCAATAAATTCAGGTACAGGTTTTAGAGGTAACTACCACATTAGTCTGTGTATATATTTAATTTATTTCTTTCAGCTGATAAATCAAATGGAACATGTTTACAATATCAGCCTCTTACATTAATATAGTTTATCTTGGAGATCATCTCCTAGTTTGGGGGTTTGTAAATATTATGTATACACACACACAAAGCAAATATTAAGCAAATCCAACCTAGTACTCTTAAAAATGAGTACTGCATAAACAAAACATAAGTGCACATGGCAATTTTATGTTCTAAATCCACCCACACAGTTGTTCTCAGCAATTCAAGAACAGAGTTGCATGGGCAGATTGACAGAATTTGAGTTACAGACATCTGTGCTGAAATAATGATCAGCATATGAAGGTTTTGTTCATTAAGCAAACTGATTAAGGTTTTGGTTTTTTGTTTATTTTATCCTCAAAAAGAAAATAAATACAACAATCACAGCAACAACAACAAAAAAGAAGAATAAGATCAAGGTACTCTGCTTCCTTCATTCACTCTCAGAGATCTACTAATCTTAAAACATAATCTTAGTGCTATTCCAGGAACAAACTTGCATGTATGACACCAGTGATCTTTAAAATCTGGAAAAAAGGGAATAAACTACAGGACCCTATCTTCCTTAGCTGCTGCCAATACCACACGGGTCCCTAACAGACTAGATGTCCAACTGCCAAATGAATTGTTTGTCTCAGTGTCTAAAAGTCAGACCTCAGGTTAAAGTCCAAAGCAGGAAGTCTTTTCCTTCTGGGACATTTTGTTTATGTTAACTGTATGAAGTTTTATGGTCTTCAAAAATGCCCAATCTTTCTTTGAACCCTTCCAGGGTGAGTGGCCTCATTTTGCCCCAATAACTTCCTATGGCAGCAAGTTTTACTTGTCTGATTATCCACTGTGTCAGCAAGCCTGATAAGCAAAGCAGTCTTGGCAAAAGTCTAGAGACTAAAGCAAATGATGAACCAAAAGTCTAAGACAAAACCAAGTTTTTTCCTTTAAAGGAAAGACTTTATGCTTTTTTTTTTTTTTTTTTTTTGGACGTGGAATGTTCTCATGATCCCATGGTACACAAACAACAGCAGAACCTCCATGTGTAACTGTAATTTTATTCATGTCATCCTCCCATGCATTTCTCTTGCAAGGTAAATAATTCCCCATCTTCAATTTTGTGAACTAAAACAAGGGAGAGATCACACCTAGGTTTTGTTCCAACAGCTTGCAGCAGCAAAGTTTCACAGCTTACTTTTAAGCATCAAGACTTAAATTGATTAACTGAAAAAGAGGATAAATCTGTTCGTTTTTCACAGCTTCCTTGGAGCTCCAGGGCACAAACCTTTTCTTTCTGTGGCTTTCAGTCAATATTGAATGACTTTTCAAGAACTTGATTCAAGAGCAACAATGAAGCAAGAACTAGTTATTCAATGGTGCTATCTCAAGGCATGACCTGCCACCAAGCCCGTGCTCTTCTGGTACCGTAGCAAGCATTCATACCAGAAAAAAAGGCAGAAGAACAAAATACAACACAATTTTAGTGACTGAGCTTACCAGGCACACCTATTTCTTCTGGCAAATGCTGTAGTTCATCTGCAGACAAATATGCCCAGAATCATTATAATATGAACTAGATCCCATGGATTTCAAAAGGTCAGGACTGCTACCACACAAACCTATCCCTGATTCACATCATTCTACTCTAAAAGAATATGTGGACCACACCCTCAGGGTCTTCTGCTCCATTACAGGCAGACTTGTAATCAAACCACTTTTAGTTTGTTTTTCTCAGGAATAAATAGAATCCTGATTAGCAAATTCTTTTCAACCATAAATTATGCAGCACGTCTTCCAGTTCGTTAATACTGCCTAGTCTTGAAAAGCTACAGGGATTTCACAATTCCTCCTGTAACATTTACAAAATATTTCCATAAATTTTCTACTTACTGAGCAAATAACATATCCTCTCCAGTTATTGTTCTTAACCCAGAGCCAGAACATCGACTCAGGGTGTCACGTAGGGAGCACCCAGCTGATTCTCTCAATAGGAGAACAGCACAGACAGGGTTTGTGGGCTTGAAATTTCACCAAGACGAAAACCTGCCTTCAGGGCAACAGGCACAGGTAAGAACTGGTGCAGCAAAGACCCAAGCATGGCCCTGCTCTCACAAGCTCGCACAAGTAAATGGATATGCAGGGGTCCCAAGGGCCTCCCCTGTCACTGAACAGTGGCTATCCTGTGTTGGATGTGTCTGTTCAAAAGGGAGTAAATCCAAGAAAACTCAAGGCTCCCTTTTGCCACTCCCAAACTCAAATTCTAAAACCTAAGTAGAAGGCGTTACACGGGTGGGTAAAGAAATCATATCACACATATTTTATATGGGTATTTTACTTTCTAAAATATCTCCTATGAATAGATCTTCCCCCAGTTTATAAGCAAAGTAGATTTTAATAGTTTTCCCTGAGTGCATGACCACAGATATTTTTATAGCAAACATATCTTCAAAACTGCATGTTTTGAAGACTCTCAATAGGCAATGATCTAACTGGTGGGGGTCACTAGTGATTAAACATTACCAACAAATGATCCTTTTCAGCCAGGCCTCAGTATGTTTAGTCTTAGCCAACTCACAGCACAAACTCCAGCCATGAATTCATGCTGCTAAACTTGTCCCAGCAGGATGCTCTGGGTCACCAACAGCATGCCAGATGGCACCTGCCTGGCATCCAAGGCAGGCACAGGGGGATTGAGGAACACTGCAGGCCCATGAGCTCTGTGCAGGGCCAGGCTGTGCTGCGTCCCATGGCAGCTGAGGGGCTGCTGACTTCTCAGCAACACTACATTCACAAATAGAAGCAGCACTGTATCACATCCCCCCAGTTTATGATGCTTTGTTTAGCAAAAGCCCTATTTTATGCAATGACTTAAACATGTCAGATGTTTTCTGAAGATGGCAGGAGAGAAGGGAATCCCTATAAGAGACATGTGAATCACTTGTTGGAGTGGAGACACAGCAATTTAGTTCCAGAAAACAAAACCACTACTGTATCTGTTGCAAAATGTGAAATATGGAAAAATTTTCTTAAGAAAGGATGTTGTTTGATCTTTGTATGCTCCCAAGATAAGGAAAACCACTCGGCAACTGTGCTGAATCAGCTCCGACTGGGTAAAATGGAATCCTGGGAGAGGGAGATGGCGACCACTGACTCAGACCACCAACTCAAGAAAGCCACAGACCCAAGAGAAGAGAAAGACTGAGTACACGTATGTGAAATTAGTATGGGAAACAAGAAAATCAATGACAAATACAAAATGGAATACTAATTAATAAGTGAATTACGTAACTTCTAGCCAATTAACATTAATGCCTTTGTTTGCTAAAATACATACAAAGTAAAAAGTCTTGGTAGTTGGTGTCCTTGATTTATGGAACACCACCGAGGACCCAGGCTTGTGCAACTCTGAAATAAATATTCAATTTCTCTCTCCAGCGTGGTTGTATCAGCAATAGCGTGACCAGCAGGAACAAGGAAGAGATTCTTCCCCTGTACTCAGCACTGGTGAGGCCACACATCAAGTCCTGTGTCCAGGTCTGAGCCCCTCAGTTCAGGAAGGACATTGAGGTGTTGGAGTGTGTCCAGAGAAGAGCAATGGAGCTGGGGGAAGGGTCTGAGCATAAGTCCTATGAGAGCAGCTGCGGGAGCTGGGGGTGTTGAGGGAGAAAAAAGGGAGAAAAAAGGGAGGCTCGCGGGTGACCTTGTCACTCTACAGTTCCTAAACGGAGGCTGCAGCCAGGTGGGGGTCGGTCTCTCCTCCCCGGGAGCCAGCGGCAGGATGAGAGGACATGACCTCAAGCTGCGCCTGGGGAGTTTAGGTTGGAATTTCTTCCCAAGAGCGACTGGGCACTGCAAAGCGCTGCCCGGGGAGGTGCTGGACTCGCCACCCCTGGAGGCGTTTAAGGAAAGGCTGGACGTGGCACTCGGTGCCGCGGTCTAGTTCGCGGTGGTGATCGCTCATAGGTTGGACGCGATGCTCCCGGAGGTCTTTTCCAACCTAAGTGAGTCTGTGGTTACCGGCCTGTTGCACAGCGGGCAACGAACGGGACTCTGCGGACAGCGTCCCCGTCCCGCCCGGCCCAGCGCCCGCGCCCCGAGCGCCGTGAGGCGCGCACGAGCCCGGCCGGGGGACGCGAGAGCCCCGCGCGCTCCCGCCCCCGCCCCGCCCCGGCACCCGGTGTGGGCGGGGCCTCGCCCCCTGCCCGCGCTGATTGGCTGGCGCGAACCACGCCCCCTCCGCCCCTCCCGCTCCAGTCTGCTATCCCGCCCCCACCGTCCCTCCCGCTGCCGCCCCGCCGCTTAGGGGGCTCACAAATTTTGCCTGACTGAAAATTGCCACCGACCTCACTTTTTTCGGAGCCGCAGACGTGCCTGGAAGAGCCGCGCTCGCACTTCTTTGGCACAGGCTACTGTATTTTTTCGGACTTTTTTTTTTTTTTAAATCTCAGTCTTTCCGCGGCTTCCCACGCAGGCGGCCGTGCGAGGCGCCTGCGAGTTGGTGGGGCCCTTGAACGTTACGGCGTCGCAAGAAGCCGGCTGGGGGCGGGGCGGGTCCTTTCGGCCGAGCTGTCGCAGCCGGTCCCCCCCCGGCCCACCATGTACTACAAGTTCAGCGGCTTCGCGCAGCGCCTCGTCGGGGCCACGGCGGCCGCCGCCTACACCCCACAGGTAACACTCCACACCCGGGCAGGCGCTGCGGTGCCGCGGGCGTTTGTTGAGTCGGGGAGGGATCGGCCGCCCCCACGGGCACCGAACGGATCCGGCCCCTCGCGTGACCTTGGGCGGGACGGGACTCCGCGCTCAGCCCTGCAGCCTTTGAGTCAGTTTTGGGATGGGCTGAGGGTTATAGCAAGAAATTAGCGCGCTTTCATCATAGAGGACGGCCGCAGAGTTGAGCAGTGCCTGGCGGCGTTTAAAATCACCGAAGCACAGGATCAGTTAGGCAGGACAAGCCCTCCGAGGTCATCCAGTCCAGCCTGTGGCCGAACGCCTCTTTGTCAGATGGACCGCGGCACCGAGTGCCACGTCCAGTCTTTCCTTAAACACCTCCAGGGACGGCGACTCCACCACCTCCCCGGGCAGCCCAGCCCAATGTCTGATCTCCCTTTCTGTGAAGAAATTCCTGCTGATGTCCAACCTAAACCTCCCCTGGCGTAGTTTGAGGCCATTTCTTCTCATTCTGCCTTTAGTTGCTTTGGAGAATAGACTGACCCCCACCTGGCTACAGCCTCCTTTCAGGCAGCTGTAGAGAGTGATCACTCCTGAGCCTTCTTTTCTCCAGGCTAAGCACCCTCAGCTGCTCCTCATCAGACTCGTGCTTCAGACCCTTCCCCAGCTCCATTGCCCTTCTCTGTACCTGCTCCAGTGCCTCAGTGTCATTTCTGAAACGAGGGTCCCAGAACAGGACATTGTACTGTAAATTGCAGCTGGCAAATGGGAACAACACTGCTCTCTGGACTCTCCGGTCCATGCATGCAACAAAAACCCCCAAGTACTGAAAGCATTAAAACCCTTACCAGGGAGGACACCAATCCAGAAAAGTTAGTTTTACGCAATGAAGCTCAAATTCACTCAAAATGAAAACTCAATTTTCCTCTGTGTGACACCAACTTAGTAACTAAGTATATAGAGGTTAAAGGTGGCGTTAAATAAGCTTACACTTTTCACACTGTGTAGTAAAGTACATGGTTAATTCTTCAGGAGCAAAGCAAATCTGAGTGAGGGGACAATGAATCCCAAGTACATCAGTCATTTCAAGACATGGAGAGTTGCATATTGGTGAAAATAAATCGCAGAAATAGTTTGCTTTTCTGTACATCAGCATAAATTCCTAAATAATATTAGGAAGATTTGTAATGTGATTTTATCATGGGACAAATGCAGCGTGGTTGTTACACCGTGTTCAGTTTTCTGAGTAAAATTTGAAAAATAGAAAATTCTTACAGCTTAAAAAAAACCCCAAACCAACAAAAAAACATCATCTGGAGGTTAAGAGTTGTACAAATGATTTTTAAAAAAATCAGCCTTTCAAAGAACTGCCTCCAGAGAGCAAACATCTGATTAAACAATACAAGTCTTAAGGAAAAAAAGTAGATACGTGTGCACACACACACGGAATCAAAGTTATGGTTGGTCTTTTTCCCAAATTCATTTATTATTTATTATTATTTATAATAATATTATTTATTATTATTAAATTCATTAATAAAAAGTAACTGAAATTAGTTAAAGTCACTACATTCTTTTGTAGACTAATGTGGATGGTTGTGATACACAACTCTTATTTCATTCTTAGCCTGTTAATTCTGTTTGCAACCTATTTTACAGTTCTGCTTTCCTGGGTGTCCTTGACTGTGAGTTTTACTTGGAAAATCCAGTCATTTGCTGCATGCAAGAATATTGTATTAAGCAGCTGTAAGATCTCAGATTATTTCAAGGGGCCTAGAACAACTACAGAGCTTTTTATTTTTAAATTTTTTTGAAGTTAGGAGAACTTGATGACCAGACTGAGTACAGTGGTTAATGGTTCATACTCCACCAGTATCCCTGTAACAGGTGGAATGCTGCAGGTTGCTGGAGGACTTTATCGGTTCCCTGCAGCAGGCAATAGAGTGCACTCTTGTAAAGTTTACAGAAGACACCAGGGAAGTGGCCCCAAAATGTTTGAAGTAGAGCTGCCATTCATTCAGAGGGACATATCAAGAGGATGGGAATGATCTGACAGGAATGCTGTGAACTTTATGATGGGAAAAAGGCAAAGTTGCTCATGTAGGAAAGAAGAGCCCCTGCATGGTTACAGGGTGGCAACTGAGGGGCTGGTGGCAGCAGCTCTGTGGTAGAGCCCCTGGAGACACTGCCAGGCAGGAAGCCAGCTCTATCACCCTGTGAGCTGTTGGTTGAGGAAAGCAACACTCTCCCCTGCTCAACACTTACTGGATCACATCCAGGTGCTGTGTCCAGTTGTGGGCCTCCTGCTGTGGGAATGGCTGCTGGAGCAAGTTCAGCAGAGGTCAGCAGCCAGCTGAGCCAGGCTTTGCACAGTGGCCCATGGTGGGAGGGCAAAAGACACGAGGCATAAACTGCAACAAGAGAGGTTCAGACTGGCTAGAAGGAAAGACATGTTCGTGGTGGGAAGAGTCAGGCAGTGGAGCCCAGGGAGGAGGATTGTGCACTCTGTCCTCAGAGGCTTTCAAGGCCAGGCCAGACAAAACCCACAGCAACCTGGTGTCACCTTGCTCGAGGCTAAAGAGCACTAGAGGGCCCTTCCATCCTGAATTACCCTAGGATCTTAAGTAAACATTGAGGTAACAGAGAGTTTCTGATGTGGCAGTTTCCATCCCAAGATGGTTTTTTGGCCTCGTCTTTCCCGATCACTTTGGAGGGCTTTCTGGATAGCTACTGGAGGACAGGGGTGTAAGAAACAGGGAAAACAGGAGAATAAATAATATGTTCTAGTATGTCTGTTGATTAGCAATATATCCAGCACTACTGCAGTGACTTAGGCACTTCTTAGCTCTTCTAGACAAAGTCATGTTCAAAGAATAAACATTGACACTTCATTTCTACAGTGGAGAGCAAAGGCTTGGGGGAGGAATGGGAAAGCGCTTCAAGCCTAAACAGTAAAGAGCCTCCTTTCTGGAAGTTACATTTTTAAAAGTTAACTTTCAATCCCTTTTTGCAGTGTTATTAAGCCAGCTTTTTGGTAGAATTTCCTTTTTTTTCCCCCTGAAGTTTGACTGAATTCCCAGGTCACACATTTAGATGCATCAGTCTGCTAAAACTATTTTCAATAAACAGCAATTGAAGTATAAGGGTAATCCCATGAGTATGTCGTTGTTAAGTCCAAAACAAAGTAAATTTTTTCCTATTGATTTAATTGCTCCATTTAATAAAACTATAGCTCAGCATGTAAAATGGTTTGCTTTTTATGCTTCTATTTATTTTGATGTTTCTAGACAAGTGAAGACATTCTGCAATTCAAATTTTCCTTAGTAAAATATGCAGTATAATAATTCTCTTTATTCTGTGCTGTTACATTCTGGTGTTTCCCAATGGAGTACTGTTTTGCTGCAGGTTTAAGTTTACTTTGGGCTAGCAAAATATCCAGTTCAAATGTATTTCAGAAATTCTTTTGCTGACAGTAACATAACTAACAGCTTATACTAACAAAAAAAATAATGAGTTTGAAATCTATATTGTTCTTTGTGTCTCAGACTTAGCATTCTTAGAAGACTTAATTTTGCATTTAACAAAGTTGTATAAAGTAGTCGGAACAATTTATCTTGTTTGAATAAATGGGAACTTCCTTAGCTAGTTGAGGAGTGAAATAGTTTAAAAACTACTCATATTTAGGAGGATAATGACTGCCACAACCATTACAAATTCAATAAAAAATATTAATTCAAAGAGTTAGCTTATATTTAAAGTACAAGCAGTAGGATCAGTTTCAAATGGTGTCAGATAAGGACAACTACATAAACTTTTCCTTAGTTCTTCTACTGAACATGATCTTAGTAGAAATTTACTTGTACTCCCCTATCTTCACTTGATACAACTTATTTTGCTTGTAGCTATTTAAAGCCCTTGTGACCCACAGATACTTTGATTTAAGCCAAGATGAATTCCTTAGAGTTTGTTGAGAATATATAATATGTAACCTTTTATGCCCTAGGTGGTACTTAATATATACACCAAATCACTGTCACTGAATCATCATCCCAGCGCAAAGACTCAAGTGCTGTTACTTAAAAGCCTTGTGTTAGTGATAACAAATATATTTAACCTTATACAGTGAGGTGTGTTCTACTGTGAAGGACCTGATACTTAGTTTAGAAGTGTCTAGGTTCAGTAGGTTCATAAAAGTTATTTCAATGCATGTTCTGAAATAATGATTCTCAGAGTAACTTCCCCGTTCCCCTCTTCTCTGGCCCTTACCTCAGTTTTCTCTCCTTTCTCATTCTCTGATCTGTTTGAGCAACTCCCCTTACATTTAAAAACTTAAGAGTGGTGCTATCTCCATTAAATTGTGTTCCAAATCCTTAACTCTTTTTGCTGTCAGGAAAATGTAAATCTAACTTGCAAATTTGTACTAGCAAGATGTAAATTTGTTTTAACTTTGAGCCTCATGGCCAACCAACAGAGACGTTGGGTCCTAAGATCTTCAGACCTCTGATAGGAAAACAAACACACTCTACAGAAGGGTAGGCAGAGAATTCTGTTTGCTCTTTTGGATTAGCTACATGTCTTGACCTTTCAATGACTTCAGCATTTGAAAAAGTCATTGCTGTAGCATGCTGATGAAATCAGCTGATGTTGACTCTTCTGCATAACCACATCTGTTGTACTTTGTCCAAGAATTTGAAAGAAATCATGTCACAGTGATTAGAAATGAAATATTAACACTGTAATATCAGAAGAGGAATTATCAATGTGTAACTTTTTTTGTTTTAATGAAGCATAGGTCAAATGTGTAGAGGCCTTAATTCCTCAGTACTGTCCTGAGTGTAGTGAGACACTGATGTCATTAAATAAACCTGTGGTTTTAGTAATGTTCAATACAGTGACCAAGGATCATTTAAGGTGTGTCAGTTCTCAAAAATGATCTGCAGTGAAATTCAGCCTTTGCATTACACTCTGAATTTCTCTTCAGTCATGCTAAGCTTAGTAAGCTGGGTGTGAGATAAAGCACTTGCCACTTTCTCTCGATAACCACAGACAAGTACCAAGTTGGAACAGCCAGGCATTTGCCCTAATTTAACTGAGCTTGGTTGGAGTTGGCCAAGACTCACAATTCATGGATGGAATTCAAGCAAAATTTTATGTTGGGGTGAGGAACCCTAATTAATGCTATGCTGGGGTTAAGCAAACTGAACTGTCTCCCTTCTGCAGCATGTGTTGTGTTGTACTCTTTCCTGAAGCCAGTGAGCTACATCAGTGTTTTTTATTTAAATTGCTATGTGATGTTCTGAAGTGGCGCCGTGCTGCTTTGGAAGTAATTTACACCAGTACACTGATGATTATGTGAGTTTTCTGAACTGGTTCCATTTGATTTCACAATGAAGTTTGTCACTTGAATCAGGTCTGACTCTGCTATGGCTCCTACAGAGGGGGATCTTACAACTATCAGAACAGGAATCTATTTCTAAAGGCTGAAAAAGTATGCAGTAACCTGCAGTTGTTGACACTGATTAAACTATTACTATAGTAATCCCTGAATATTGCATCCAGTCTCCTATAGAGGCAGGAGTTTTAGTGCTAATCACAAACGATAGGCGTTGCCTCCTATCCCTGAGTTTAGAAACGATGAAAGAAGAATCTTTATCATGAAACTGTTGGAAGTAGTTTGCACCTTACTCCATTGCTCAATATTTACACAGTACAGACAGCTCACGAAATAAAGTATATGAGCACAACAAGCAGGAATTGCAGTGATTTACTAACTGTTGTAGTTAGTAGATGGCACTGCTCCTGAAAACTCTGAGCTCTTGTGAAGGCAAAGGGGAGATTCAGAAGTAGAAACTAAGGCAGAGGAAAGATGTGCATTTTCACATTTGCTGTGATACTAACAATAAAGAAGGCAAGAAAAGCTTTGGAGAAAAGTCACCTGTACATTCATTATATTATAGTCACCTGTATATTCATTAATCTTTAGTTATTTTTGTCAAATGACCAACTTTCAAAGACAAATCTAATAAATTAATCAAAGTTCCTGTAGACAAAAATACTTGTCCAAAATTGCTTTCTTCAAGGCCTTTGTTGTGGCTGGTACTAAGCCTTGAATATACAGTTAGTAACCTCCCCTGGCTAATAATAGTTCCCTAAATGCTTCCTTCATAGCAGTGTGGCCAGAACTGGCCACTGGTCTTAAATAATTCAGTGCTTACCTTCTGTGCAAGCCTGCTCAGGAGGAAGGCAGTAGTTACTGAATGTGCCAAAAACTTCAGTTTTGCTGCTGCCTTTCTAAACATAACCAGAAAGGTCATAAATGGATTCTACTATTCATTCAGGCACTAGAAGAGTGGGAAGCTGAACCCACATCTTCAGGGTAGATCACTGATGACCATTCCATAGGCTATTTTGGGAAGCTGAGAAACCTGTTTTTTCTGCTGAAGATGCCTGTTGTAGCAGAGCATTTACATATGGAAAACACATCTGGTCTATGGCTGGCACAAAAGAAAGATTGCCAGTCTGCTTCCAGCTCCAGATACTGTCAGACAGCTCTCTTCAATACAAAATGCATCAACTAGTTCTTTGAACAGAAACCAGAATTTCAGTGCAGTCTTAACTTGACCCATGACTGCTTCTGTTTGTAGTAAAAACCTGTTGCATTAAACTAACTGTACAATGCTTTTAATTTCTGTGGCAAGTTAGGGAAAAAAAAAAATTGCGGCTATTTTGAGAGCCATAATGTAAAACATCACTGCCACGTGTCTAGACATAACTGTTAAATCTAACTAGTGTAATAAAGACAAGGAGGCCACCTCATGTTGGCTGTGACTTTGTGCCCTTAATCATAGAACTGAATTATGTAGTTTCTAATTATGGCCAATGCAAAGTACAACCATGTGAACCGAAAGGAAGTTGAGCTGTGCTGTTCATGGGGAGTACACTGAGGTGTGGGAAGTTGCATCTGAATTTAAAGGAGCTGATAGTTTCATCTGAATTATAGGATATAGTTACACCTGCATAAAATATCCACTGTATCAGGGTCTCTGAAGGGCCTTGAGCACCACTTGCAACTTCTGTATGACCCAAATGATCCTCATTCTTTTCTTTTTTTGAATCCCCAAACTATACATCCAAATTATTTAAGGCACAGTTATTTATGGCTACTGTTGGCAGCATTCAGGAGGTGGAGTTCATTCCTCACTCTGACCCTAGCATCAGAGATTCTTGATCCTACTGCTCAGCGAGAGTCCTGGATATCCTGTGTACAAAATAGAAGCAGTAATTTGGACCAACTACCAGCACAGAAAAATAACAGCTATAAATTCATGCCACGAGGAAATTGGAAAGGAGGCTTCTATTTTCCTTGCTAAGCTCTGACCCAAAGTTGTCACTGAGATATCAGTGGGCCAACGATGTGTTTGTCGGTCATTGTCACAAGTCTTCATACCAGATAAATACTCCTTGTAATGTATCCTTGTAATGACTGGCAGTGTGCCTGCCTAATGTGACAATTGGTACATTTGCAAGCGTGATATACTTTGTTATTTTAATCTTTATTTATGCAGGGACTCAAACCATTAGTTCCCACTGAATCCCCAGCTCTGATTTTTGGGACAAGTAAACCTCCTTCAGATTTACCAGCAGCTGAGTCTTTCTTGGGTAAAAACAAGGTGCCAGACCTACAGAAAGTTTTTCAGGTAATGACAACTTTGAGAGTAACTTAAACTGGAGAGTGGGACATATCTGTCCTTATTTTAACATAGCTTTTGCCATTCTACAATACCTAAATTCTGTAAAGTCTAGTCAAGAAACTGTCAAGTACAGTATAACCTGTGTACTTGTACTGTACTACAAAGTATGTGCCTTGTATAGGAGATAAATACTGAAAGTGGATAAATGCAGTAACATTGTTTTTTGCTGACTTCAGAAATTGCTGTATTATTTGACTATTGGAAGCACTTTCTTTCTGGGAATCCAAGTGTATGCCTTAAAGCAGATGTGCAGGAGCAAAGCAAATCGTTATTGTTTTGTGTATAATAATTTGAATGTTGCTGAAGCTGTTTATAGTGCAGTATAAGAGTAGCACAGTAAAGTTTTCAAAGCCAGTTTGTTAGCTACGCAATTTCTAAATGTAGTAGGACTTTTCTTAAAACAAATTAGTTAAGGTTTTTTTTAAGCATCAAGAATGTGCTTTATGTAATGTTTCCTTTTCTCTCTTACATGCCACTTCCATTTGGAATGTGTCAGTCTGACTTGGTGAATAATTTTTTATACGTATCTTTCCACATTCTGTTGTTAGTGATACTTTTCCCATCCAGGTCCTCTTGAGAAATATTTCAAGATGTAGTCTTTCCACTTGCACTTAACAGCTTTGGCTAACAAAATTAACTTGCCTTCGCATTTGTCTTGCAAGATAAAACACACATAATACACTTGGTTGTAGTGAGCCTAATTGTCAGGAGGTTTCCCTCTTGGAAGTCTCTTAATTTAACCAAGGTAGCATATTCCTTAATGACCTCAGTATGGGTGTTGATCTCTTTTTTGCTTGTTTTCTCCTTCAACTCTTCCCACAGAGATCAGATGGGCTACCAGTACACCTGAAGCGAGGAGTTCCAGACAAGATGCTCTATCGGACCACGATGGCTCTGACAATAGGAGGAACTATCTACTGTCTGGTAGCACTGTACATTGCCTCACAGCCAAAAAATAAATGAGCCACACCTCATGGGACTCGCAGCACTCCTCTGACAGATCTCCTGCGTGTACCTCTTTGCACTTAAATCTGTTCCCTGTAATCACATAGGGTTCATTATTCAGATCAGATTTCTTGGAGAAAATGTTTTTAAATCGGTTGCCTTATGTATTCTGAAAAACCCATATAAACAGAGAAATACACAATTTTAACATATGGTTGTAGCTTTTCTTGTCTTGCAGCTTATGAACAGTTGGAGAAAGTTAAGCTTTTCCTTCCTTCCCTCCCCCAACTTAAACAAAGTTAGAGAGAGGACAGAACAAGTAATTTGTGGATTGTGCACCACATTCCTCAGTGGAAGGATGCTGCTAGTTTCCAAAACACTAAAAGCAAATAATTTAATTGTTATAGCATACTGTTTCCATCCTATACAGGTCATTTTATGTAAGCAGCTGGCAATGGAACTTTTCCAAATGCTGGTATATTATTTAGTAATATACCACCTCTGGTGGTAGGACAAAGGGCTTGTCTGCCTGGAGCATTTAAAGTGGATTTATTCCATAACTTTAGCATCACTGTATGCAGCAGAGTGCACCATTATTGTAGCATCAGTTACACCAGTTTTTGGACTTTCCTTTGTCAAACTGTATT
Organism: Coloeus monedula; assembly: GCF_965178545.1. Lineage (NCBI taxonomy): Eukaryota > Metazoa > Chordata > Aves > Passeriformes > Corvidae > Coloeus > Coloeus monedula. The sequence continues at coordinate 27,389,309 of NC_138782.1, read as the reverse complement.
ATCATGTAATAAAGATAACTACATGAATACTAAAATAGGCAAGTCTCAAACGTTTCAGACCATTTCAGCACTCCTGGTCATGAAATAAACATATTGGTACACTTCTAAGTTCAGCTTGTAGATCTCAAATCAGAAAATTGATTCAGCTATCTTATCATCATCTTTTTGAGATGGTAAATCTCTTAAAACCCTCTCTCACACCTCATGTGTGTTTAACTATAATTTTTGGTGAAGCAGGTCACTGTCATAACTCAGCTGCTTATTATTTTCAGTGCCTGCAGATAGCTGTTTATGTGCACACATTCACACACATTTTCTTTGCTCGTGGATGGAAGAGAGACAAGCCAGTAAAACCCTTTATGTATTCCCTTTCCCTTGTAATAGCATAGCCATGAACTGCAAGTTCCATACAAGTCTTCACAAAAAGCATCCTCTAATTTCATAGCTTCTCCTCTGCCCCTGAACACTGATTTGCTGGCTGCTCTTAAGACCCATCTCTCCCAGAACCGTGCAGAAACAACCTTCAAAGTAAATAAGAAAAATAGTTGATAAGGGAAAACAAAACTGCTTTTTTTCAATCTTTTACCAAAAACATTCTGATTTTTTTTTCCAGTTAAGTTACATCAAAGCCTTATTGCTGTTTCATAGGAAAGAAGATAGGTGCTTGTACTGTGATCTCAGGTTTCAGTCAGTGTTGGTATTTTAGGATGGGAGTGATTTAACTCAATGAAAAATAATTTTGTAAGGACAGCAGGAGTCAAAAAACCAGCAGAGAATAAATTCTGCAGGAATTGACAGTTGTGTTGCCTCTACTGATAAAATATTTTCTCAATAGCCCATGCTTCCATGGCACTAAATCTTGTGCTGTAGGCTGTTAAATATTACAAAACAGAAAAGAAAAAAAGAAAGAAAAGAAGAGAGAAAGAGAAAACAGCACAATAGGTTGTTGTCTGTCTTCCCTACATACCATCTATCAAGCACTGCCTACAAGAATTTTCTAATAAAGGATATTTTGCACATAAACTTGACAGGTAGATTTTCATGAAGCTGAGCTTTGCTCAGAGTATTTCCATGCACTTAGTTTTCTGATTTGGTTTTGGTTTATTGGAGGGGTGGGTTTGGGTTTTTCTTTTTTTGGTTTTGTGGTGGGCTTCTTGCTCATCTAGAGGGTAACAACTTTCTGCTTGTTGCTAAAGCAGATGTGGGTAAAATAACCAAGCTGTTATCCCACAGCTCATTTGCCAGTGGGAATACCCTCATGGAAGGGATGACAGCCCAGCTTGCTGCAAGGAATTCAGCTAGGACACTGGGTTCATGTCCTGCAGTTAGAGGTCATGGCTGAAGCCATGGATAGCAGAATTGCCCTGGGTTTCCCTTTTTCCAGCTCTTTGTCAGCAGCTAAGAACACGTGCCAAAGGGGCAAAAACGACCCATCAGATCTTGCAAATAAACAGAGACTACATATTCCATTGCACCTCTCCCCCCCTCCTCCCACACTCCCCCCGAGTGTCTGGATTTTGAAAAACTATTTTCACTTTGCCCTTCTCACAAAAGCTGACCCAGTAAGCAGGATGAGAGTTCTGCTTCAGCTTGTGAGATTCACACTCCTGGTTCAGTTGGGGGTTAAAGAACAAAGAGGCTTGTCTGCAGCCACTGAGTACAGCTCCAGGTCTGAGAGAAAGGGCAGACTGCATTTCTGTGTTCCCTCAGCAAAGCGCTCTGAAAAACAGGAAAGCTTCCAAGCTGTAACCACGTTAGTCTATGGCAGCAAAATCTTGCCCCCTTCCTCAATTTGTCTTGAGATCATCATGAAGAAATTGCTACATGATAAATCTTTTTTCTTCCTAGAGAAAAAAAACCTCTAAAATGTATCTATTTTAAAATACTGATGCCAGACTTCTGTGACGATTCAAGAGGGTCCAAGTGTTTTGAATACTTATTCGTGATGTAGAGACCTAATCATCATCTTACGCCTTCAAGAACACCCTTACCTCTCTAAAAAGTGAAGTCTGACCCTGGCCTGATGGTTAAATAAAGTCTTAAGTAAGAAGAACCAGAGGTGACTTGCAGCATCAAGGCTACTTCAATATTATGAGTTGTCATCCCCAGAAGTAAGAACCTGATGGGAACTGTGACTTCTTTATAGTGTTATGTTCTTGTTATTTAAAAACCCTCTCAGTTTTGTCTTAGAAAATATGCAACCTACCAACACAGAGGACTGGGGAAAAAAAAAGCATTTTTAAAATGCTAGCTTATACTCTAGTGTTTTGGTTTGAATGTATATTAGAGAATAAACTATAATAAGCTCTCATACCCCAAGGTGCCGAGTTTGGAAGCGAAAGCAGCTGAGATTTAGAATACACGGGAACAAAATTATCTCATGGATAATCATCCATCCCCCATGGCATTATCTGATTGTTGAGAGACACTGGTTTTCCTTCTTAAATGATTTCTCTGGCAACCTGGATTCAACAGTTATATCTTTGTAATGGTTTTTAAATAAGATCTCCTCCCCTACCTTTTGTGTGGGAGTAGTAGAATAAATGCATTTGAGAAGATGCTGATAGTATGCACATATGTCTTTCAGCTGCTTTAAAAATTAAAGTGTGTTAAGGAGAGGATTCCTCCACAGTATTTTAGTGTGACCATACAGTCTCAATAGGCTTTTGCCTTAACATTTTAAATTGTCAACAGACTGATTATTTCCATACTGAGACATTAACTGTTTGACCTTGCCTTAAAGCAAAGCTTTCAAATTAAAAGAATAAAAACATGAAAAACTAGAAAATTGGGAGTCTAATCTTACAGACTTAAAAAAAGCTAAAATGAGTGTTTAAAAACCGTTTCTTTGCATACAGGTATTCTGTCTTTATTCTTCTTTATTCTGTCTTTATTCTGTCTTTATCCTTCTTTCTGCCTTCCAAGAGGCTTTAAGAATCACAGATCAGATGGGGGGTTCTTTTGGTGACTCCTCTCACAAACCATTACCACTGCAGATCCTGAAATTTGAAAAATCCAGATACTTCTGTACAAAGAGAAAAATGGGCATGTATGGGCTAAGTTGTGTGTAAAATCATGCTAAACTGCTCTAAAAAAGGTGCAAGATACCTGCATTTTATGACAAAATATACTACATTTTTTCCCCTTTCCAGCCCTTCGCCTCAGTGAAGAGTTTCACAAGGAAGCCAAAGCTTGATCTCTGTTTTAAAATGGAAAGTTGGAGGCATTTGCCTGTATTCTAAGCATTACTGTTAAGCAGTAGGCACAATAAACAACCTTTTAAGCATTTTGCATATTCAGTACTAACTGCATCTTCATTTATAAAATATCATTAATTTGAAACAATGCCAGTTAGCTGCAGTGCAAGTGATGCACAGATTGCTAAGAGACAGAAGCATATTTGCTGTGAGAGGGAGTGCAAGCATTCCTGTGGATCAGGAAATAGGGTATACGCTGTCAAGCATCAGTGTGGCATCTCACTTACACCAGATTTTCTCTCCTGGTGCTTCTCACGTGATCTCAGACTGCTTTTGGATATAGCACTAGACAGAAGGAATCATTTTTTTGTACATTAATTATCTCAAAAATACAAGAAAGTTGAATTTAGGTGTCTGTTTCCTCTCTCAGTCTATTGTAGGCAGACCAGATCTGGGCTACAAGAAGGCAGCCATCATCCTCTGGCTCCAAAGAGACATGATACTCCCTGATAAAATGTGTTTTTTTCTGAATGATTTTGCCTGATGCATTCAGTGCTGCAAAACTGGGGAGGTGGGAGAGAGGGGGAAGTATTTTTCCTCATTTCACATCAGCTGCATACCACTCTCGCTTTTCCCCCTTCCTCACTCCCGCAGTTTTATTCTGAAGACCGTGAAAATTTTTCTAGTTACTTCCTTTTTTACAGCATTTCTTAAATATTCTGTCTCACAAAAGAAATGAAATTGTTTCTAAGGGCTTCAGGAGAACTTCTGAAATATTCCTATCATATTCATATAATTTGTCACATGTATTTTTTTCTCTGCAAGCTGGAAGAAGCCCTGGAAGTCTCTTTTGTCAAGTACACGATCCTGTCAACCCACTGACAGTCTTCAGTGAGAAGTCTTTGAAGAAGCTGTTCTACAGGTGTGCAAATATAGGGGCACCAAATTACTCGCTGCTTGCAAGCACCAGACTGTATTTCAAAGAAATCGAGGAAATACTTCTTCCCTGCAACATTCTTGCACTTCAAGCCATGTTATGTCAAATGTACTTATGTACTCTCTTTCATGTCTTCCTTACAATTCAGTCACACACATTCATTTTGCTGAAAGTGCTTTATCTGTTTATGGTGTGGTGCTACCTCAAACCTCTTGGATACCTTTCACCACTGAGCCCTAATTTTGAGCACCCAAATTGGAAATTTAGGCATCAATTATAGTGTGCATCCATTACAAAGCTTTCACTTGAGGCAGACAGCTGACAGCATCCATAGCAGAGTTCATTACAATCTGCCAGGGGTAGCCAGATGTTCTTCCAACCACAGGAAGCCATTCTTCTCCTTTATCCTTTTGAATGGCTCTTGTTACTTGTGAGGAAGATCATCTGTATAATCTTTAGTTGTTACCTACTCACAAGAGAAGACTGTACATTGTCTAATCCACAATACTGCGTAAATGCAAATTGTGTCTTCCTTTAAACTAAAAGCAGAGCAGCACTCTGGAAGGAAACAAAGAGAATGTGTTTGGTGGAGTGGAGAGCTTGTAAATGTCAATTCCACCAGCTTGATCCTGACTTGTAGCAAGGAGAGCAAGACTAATGACATGCAGCTTTTCTAGCATAAAGAACAAGTGCTACATATTAAAGCTTGTTCTTGCATAAGATTAAGGAAAATTTATTAGTCTTCTAATTGGAACTGATCAAGCAATTCTGCTCATATGCAAAACAAAACCCACACTTCATCATACTCATTGTCAGCAGCATAACCCTGCAGAATTAACAGGAGGCTAGACTTTAGGCTCTTACAAAAAAACAGTAGCAAAACCCTATTCTGCAGTCAAGCAGGTTGGAGTCCACATAAGGTTCATAAGGTGGAGACACCAAGCATCTTGTAGCACTGTATCCTTACACTGTCTTTTTAGAGATGCATATGTTCCAAAAAAACCAAAAGAATGATTTCTGGCACTCTCAAAGACTTGCAGGTTTCACCTGGAGCTCTTTCTGAAGCTCTGTAACAGCCATCCATGGCCACTGGAGAATGGCTCACTAGACAAAGGAGTGAGTTTTTGCTTGGACACATTCCCAGCTGTGCAAAACCTCACAGATAATGCCTGTCAAACCTGCCCGCAGAGAAGCTCTGTATTTGATCTTTCTCTACTGCAGCATGTATAAAATGTAAGCATAGCACAATATCCAAATGTGACAGTATTAAAATGCTAGAATAATTCCAAAAGACATGTGCCCTTCAGGAAATTTATCAAGTGTGTGGCATATCTTTAATTTCACTGACCAACAGCTTGCAATAAAAAAAACACCTGTGGTATGGGTTTCCTGGCTTACAAACTCAAATCCTATGTTCTTTATTTAAATTGTATTGGGTAAACCAAACTAAGGGAAAACAGAATCTGTCGGTCTTGGTATTAACTAGAGTCATCCCTTCTCCCTGGTTTGCTGCTCCTCATCCCCAGGAGATGCTTTTCCTGCCACTTTTCCTGGAAGCGTGAAGCAATAAGTAATCATGCACCTGTACACAGTATGATTTTTCTTTCTTCTAGAACAAGGGAGACCGGATGACCATAGAACAACCAACTTGTTTCCATGACACCCATTCCTTTCTTTGTGGATGCAACCAAAGAGCTCAACTCTGCAGTTTTCTCCAAAACTGTAGTGCCTCATATGCCTGACAGGCCTAAGGAAGGAAAGGCCTTCATGGATATTCAGGCTCATCAACAGCAGGCAGCAAGAGAAAAGGGGAAGTGATACTTGCTCTCTCTGGAAACAAAGCCACCAGGACTACGTGAAACTGTCACCTGCACAAAGCACTGTGGAATGCCAGCAGGTCTGCCAGGAACATCCCTTGTGACCATGTATCAGACGGTTATTCCGTATATACGCATATGTGTGTGCGTTGATTATATCAACTCTGTGGTTTAGATTCCCTGTTTCCAAAGTTCAGCAGCTTTCACTGGCTAGATGACAATCTCTTGGGTGAACACTTGTGTGTGTCCTCTAGTTTTTGCATACTGTAAACTCAAATGGCCACCTGATGCACACATTTTATCAGGATCACTGGTCTGTGTTTATGTTTTAATCTCTTTAAATTTTAACAGGCTGCATAAGAGTCTTCAAATGTTCAATCAAGCCCAAACTGCCCTTTTAACATCCCTTGCTTTTATTAGGTATTTCTGCTAAGCTTTTTCTAAATAGCTATAGTATCTTTTATTACCACTTCTGATCCTGATAACTGAGCCTTAAAGTTGCTCAACTCAGTGCACAAATGAGGAATTATGTGCTTTGTTTCTCAGAACTAACACACAGATGTGCATACACAGTGCCTGCAAGGATAATTCTGGTTTTCAGTTGTCCATCTGGAAAAATATATTTCCAGGAAGAGCAATAAATAAGTAATTATGGAATCTAGTACCTGTAACAAACATTTTGCCTGTAACAAACAGGCTTGAAGAAATTGAAGTTATATGAAACTCAACAAAATCAGTCTTCATAAGACAAAGGAAAAGTTTAAAACCCCCACTTTTTATCCAATATGTTGAAATCCATTCTAAACAATTTGGAGTTCAACTAGTACTGCACTCTCAAACATCATATTTTAACATACATTAGGCAAAAATGCCTTGCTGCTCCTTTTCTCATTAAACAATTGTTTCAGTTTTACACTCTGAGGAGGTGCATGACTGCTCTCCTAGAGCTGCAAACGCTGAAGACATGATGGTCTCCAGCTGAGCTTGTGAAAGGTCTCAAACAAGTGGTTTTCTATTCATGCATTTTTGTGTGGAAAAATTGCAAATATCCTATATGCTATGGTTTTTAGAATCAGCTTTGCTAGGACACACAGTGTTAGGCCAGAACTAGAAGAGCCCTGCCAAACTGCCGTAAGTCAGACGGATCCTGTCTCCTGGGGCTGAATCAGAACAAGTCTTGTATCTGGCAAGGTATAAACTCGTTTTTAGATTGTCTTTCCATACTCTTCACCATTTTATCAGCACAACTTGTAGGTTGCATAGCAACCTGCCCAAGTTTAATTCTTAGTGGGAAAATCCAGACCAAAGTGGAAGTGGTACCACTCAAATAACAAAGTTCTTTATGCTTCAGTTACAATGATCTGTTACACAAACATTCAGACTTAGGGTGAAGAGCAGCAGGGGAAAAAATAAACAAACACCAAACCACAAAACCAAGACACCTGGCACAGTTTCTATCCATTTTTACAGATTTTGACAAGAAATACCTGCAGATTTTTCCCCTCTCAAGATTCCTTCCATATTTCATCTGTCCCTTCAGACAGATCAAGTAGCAGAGAGCAATTACTTTCCTAAGAAGCTCTTTGTAATAGGCCACTTCTCTGCAGCTCCACAGAACTTGTGCAAGATGCCAATGAAGGTGCTAACTGTGAATTTGTACCACTATATGTGACCTATTCTGATGCTCTTTTAGGACAGGAAAGTTGATGGGATGCAATGTACAGACCAAAGTATAGAGTAATTATAATAAAATTGTCCTTTTACCATCTGCGGTATCCACATAAATCTGTGGTGTATACCAGCCTGGTGAGATCATCTGCAGAGATAATATAACCTAGAGGCTGAAAGATGGGTCACACAGCTGGGGTTTAGGTCTCACCCATGTTTCCTGTTATGAGACCAGAGCATTTAGCAAAAGCACTGTTTACATACGGCAGACTCACAATCTACCACCTACCAAACACTGTGACAATGACCAAAAGGTATGGGGGTTTGTTTGTTTTTTAAATTAAAAAGAGTTACAGAATTTTGCACTGAGTACCACATAGACTCAAGAGGCTGATTTGACTCTCCCTACAAGGACAAACATGCTTTGCCTGAATCTGGTTCTACCACCTTGTGCTAATTTGTTTTATTTTTCAGACTTGATTTACTGTATTGAAGCAAAAATAAGGAGTACAAGAGTGATGTGAAAAATCTATTTTTGCCTAAGAGTGCAGAGAGAGCAAGAACTAGTCTTGTATAATTAAGATTGAAAGTTCCTCACAGTCATTTTATAATGTTTTTCTATAGATACAAAGATCCTTGGAGATTTAATGTTATATTTGGTATATAATACCATTTACAATTTCTGATTTTGATCTAAGTGCTTTTGATTTACTCACAGCACTAATTACGGTATACCCAACTCTGTGACTGAAGCAAAATATTACAGTCCATGTGAATCTTGGCTAGAGTTTCACCTGAGTGATACATGGAAGGTGCAGAAGACAATGCAGAAGTAACGGTGTATTTGCTATATTTTTTTCACAAAAAAATGTAATTCATGGTCAGACACACTGGAATAAATCTTGTGTATTATATTTCTTAGATTCACTCTGAAACCACCTTTATCTCATACAAGGTCAGTTATCTGTTATAAGATAAAGTAGCATTTTTTAGTAGCGATGGCACTAACAACTACAAGCAACTTCTGAGTTGTGTTTGTGGAGAGCAGTTGGGTTCTGTGAGCCAGAAGAGTCCATTGGATCTGGCAGCTTGAATGGGCATGGAGCATCATCTTATCATTACACATTTTATTTCTGTAGAATTTAGAACAAGCTCTGTTGTTACTTGCAACAGCTCCGTTTTTAGAATAGCAAAATTGTCCTTTATTTGTAGCTATTTGTATAATTTTGGTTACCAATCAAATGTGATTTACTCTATTAATCCTTAATAAAATTTTCTTAGAAATTAACCATGGGATTTTAATTTCAATACTGTAATAAAAGGTCTGAAATCTATTTTATGACTTGCAGAAGAGGAATTGGGTGAAGAAAAAGAAAAAAGAGGTGTGGATCTCATTTTATCTGCTGCAATTTTTATATCTGCTCAAAATAAATTTAGGGTAATGACATTTTAATTCAATGGCCAGCTAGGGATAAGAAAAATTCTGGGGCATTTCTATTTCAGTTGATCTTAAAGGAGTCCATTTGCTTTGAAATAAAATGCACTAATCTCAGGTAATCTAACCTTGAGAAGGTGTCAACTTTAGTATAAAAATAAAGTACATACTGTTTCTGAACCTTTAAATGACATCCCATCTCTCCCCAACCGCTCAAAAACCAACTAACCAAAACAACAACAAAAAACACCCCTCACCCCTCCCAAAAACACAGGAGGAAACCCAACCCCACTCCAGAATTTCTGGGATAAAACCATTGCACAGAAACACATGCACAATTTCTTATAGGTCTCTTCCTCCTTGTGCTGATTAAACTATTCACTGAATTTAAGCCAAGCTTGTATCATTTGCATTCCACAGGAACTGACTGCCTTGACAGGAGGTTTTTAAGAAAACAGAATAAAACTACATTGATCTGGCTCTTAGTGTAAATGGCATGATGGTGTTCTAACAAGCACATTTACCTTTCATGAGGCTAAATTACTAGAGTGAACACACTAGAACAGAGCATACAAAACAAACAAAAAAAAAGGGAGATCAGAGAGACTAATCTTAAGGGCAACTAAGCATAATGAAGACTTGGAAAAAAAGTATGGAGGAAAAAATTTGAGTGAGGTTTTACAGTGAACAATTACAGATTTTAATAAAATTAGACCAGTACACATGACATGAAATCCTGAGTCTGTTTCATAAAAGCAAACTGGAAATGGCATCCAAAGAACAGGAATGATATATATTATGACACTGGATTTCCCTGCAATGTTTCCCTAGTGGTCCAAACCACTATGCAAAGTCAATATCCAAATAGTTTTAATTCTTACCATTGTATGAGGGCTAATTACATTTTCAAGGGAGATACTAGTCTAGGAGTGGACAGCAGAAGGCAAACCTTCCATTACAGAGCATTAAGAGTTGTGCCTGAGCAAAGCTTATTCCTCTCAGAAGGCAACAAGAGTAGTCAGACATCTCAGTGAAGAGGGTTGGTTGTTTACAAGTGTTTCTCAGACAAACATATGCTAAGAACATAGACGTTAAGAAGAAGAGGTCTGGGGATGAACACTTGAAAATGATTTAATTTCTACCATTTAGTGGAACTTTGATGATGCAGAACACTCCAGAGTTTAATAACACAACATAAAGCAGTGTTTTCTGTCTGGTGCTTAAAACTCAGTTATTAATTAAAGTGGCTATACTGTGTCTTCTAGCTGGAATGATTTGAAAACAATTTCTGATTCATTGACCTTTGTGTTTAACCCCAGACATTGAATTTGGGTGGTGCAATGTTTCACGTTAATATATTTTTCTTTTCCTTGATGATGACCTGTCCTTCTCCCATCCACAAATATAGAAAACTTAAGATAATCATGTCTTCAAAATATCTTAATTTAAATGTGATAAATGCCCAATATTGGTGCAGCCTCAGATTATGCCAAGACTGACCACCACTTTGAAAGGAACACAAGGTTTCAGAAAAAAACCGTTTCTGAGCACCCAAAGGTGACATGAGGCTTCAAGAACAAGCAGAAATCATATACAGGGGTATATGAGAGGGAAACAAGAATGGCTGGTGAGATGGGATATTCTCCTTGGCTTTCTGCCATTCAAACATTTTCATTGCTGCAAGAGGAGCTCTGCTGAGAATCTGCAATATTTTATTTGACTATGAGCCCTACAGCACCCCTAACCAACTCTTAGTTTTCTGTGCCAGTGAAGGACTGTGGCCCCTACTGGAATACTGACACCTGCAGCTCAGCTTTGCACGGGGAACAGTGAGCACTCAGTACTTTGCAGGGTTACAGCATGGTGCCCATCACAATTACTTTGCCCAAGGCTGACCTCAGGAATTTATCTTATTACTGAAACACAGGGGAAGGAGAGGAAATAAGCTCAGTGCCTGCTTGAACAGGTAGAATGCAAAAGTTAGGGACCACCTGTGGAAGACAGACCATTGAACAACAGTGCTCTGATCTTCAAACTGTAAGACTGGATTTGTTTCAACACACAGTCCTATGGAAGCTGGTTACCTCTCTTAGGATCTCATTGTGCACAGTGGTGAGTTTTCCCAGGGTTATTTTTGTCAAAATCACATCCATGTTATATATTTGAATAAATCTCTATTAAGTAGCCACTTAGGAGTGGATATTTCCTGAAAGGACGCTCCACGCTCATGGGCAGTGTGGAAGGATGCAGGCAAGACTAAAGATGAGCTTCTCTGTGTTCAGCAGAACTGTTCATGCCTGCTCTCCCATGGTAGTCATACTTGGTATGTCAAACCTCCTCCCTTCCCTTCAAGGTAACACTTGTACTGGATCCTCTTTAATATTTTAATCAGGTAATAGACAACACAGAAATAATCTGGAGCTACCGACAGTCTGACAGACAAGATTACAAGTGGCAATTTAGCCCCAACACATCACAAACAGCAGGTGCATTCTCCTGCTTTTTCTGACACTAAGAGCACAAATCTCTTAGCTTCCCACTCTGTCAAAGCATCAGTTTAAAGACATTTCCAGAAATTTAATTTTCTATATTGTGAAGGAGATCAACAAAAACATTTAGATCACTATCAGAGAGGGATCTACAGGCAGAGAGTAGATTAAATCACATATTGTATCATCGACCTGTATGTTTCAGTAAACCTTTTTCCTCAAAAAGTAAAACAGACCTGAATATGAGTCCTTTGGCCAAAGCAAAGGGAAGCAATTTCAGTGCATCAAGACAGTAACACCCTGCGGGAGGGAAAGGATAACTTGAGATGGCCCATAGGACCCAAACACCGTGGCCAAGTTGGTTTGAGATCATGACTGACCTCTTTGAGGTGCTCTGACTGCATCACTACCTTCATCTGTCAGAGCACTGTGATTCAGCTGTATCTGCCACCAGGCACAGCAGTACTACAAGGTCTACATTCTATTTTAAAAATTAGGCATTGTAGTCAATCTGAAATTCTATACCGCACTGAAAATGTCAATTTCTGATAACAATATCAATCACATATCTGAAAGAAAAAAACCCTACAAACCTGAAAATTAGTATTTGCCCCAGGTAAATATGGAAATCCTGGGTAGCAAGCAGTATAAAAAGGGAGGAAGAAATGAACTTTTCCATGAGTTCCTTTCTGGTAAGCACCATCTTTGTAAGCAAAGGTACAAGGAGGTGCACAGTTCATTAAGATGTGTGGCAATTTAGTGGCACATAACTGTCAGAACATTGGAAAACTCTACTCACTGCCTGCTACTACACCTGGAGTACTGTCATCAGCAACCAATATTGAAAATAGTCACACTGCAGTAAAATGCTGTTTTAATAAGCCACTTAATCAGGACAAGCGATATGAGCAAATGCTGCAAACTGCATCCAAATTATTTATGATCAATAAAATAATAAAAAGATTTTGCAAATTGCCATCATGCCTTAGGCATATCCTACCACACAGAATTCACCATGTGTCAGGCAGCACCATTCCCTAGCAACATCAAGTGTTATTATTAGCATCCTAAGACCCAAGGTTATTAGTGAGCTGTGAACTCAGAATACTCAGAAGATAAAAACCTCTGATACTTTTATTGCTCTCATTGACCAGATGGTGTTTTAATCATAATGTTGTCTCATTACAAATCATTACATTAATTCTGTGTATGAGTAGAATCCACAAAGCCTGTTGCACATTGCCTTTGAAAAAAGAAAAGGTCAGCTTCTGAGAGTACTTTTGGGTTTATGTTAAAGCCTTTTTTGAGGGAAGGGTAAAAAGGAATAGCGGTACATACAAGGGTTTTCCCCTAAGGTAGAAACAAAGCCTGAGAAAACAAAGGTCTAAGCTATTAAGGTGGGCTGTGCACTGAAACTGGCTTTGTGCAGTTGCAGGTGGAGGGCAGGCAGAATGTCTAAGTTTTAGCTTTAGCCACCAGGCTCTGAGCTCACAGCTCAGTGAAGCATTTTTGCCCCATTTCCCCCAACACAGCAGCATCTCAGCCTCATTCTTAGCAACACTTCGTGCTTGGCTGGTATTTGCTACGTTGGACCCACACTCCCACCAGGAAGTTTTTAAAAGCTCATTATTATATTTTAAAAAAAGTAAGAGCTGTAGAATAAAATCCTCCAGTTGCTGGAAAAACAGTTGGGAACTGCACCCATCTGTTCCACAAGCACGTGGGGCAAGGGGACACCTTCACCTTGTGCTCTACATTTTGCTGGGTTAGATACAATGTGGATGGACTGGGGATCAATACTGCAAAGGCCTCCTGTCTCTCCCTCTTCAAAAGGAAGCACCACAGCTTCCCCCTAAAACTCTGGACATAACCATGAGGCAAATAAGGGTGCCAACAAGCCTCAGGTGAGGCAGGCAGAGGAGGTAACCTTGACTCACCCCATCTCAGAACTTTTTGCTTTGAGAGATCAGTGAGTGCACAATGAGTCTCAGCCCTGGCATCGCACTACCTGTGCATGGTCCTGCGCCAGTGACAGGCAATAGCTGGCAGACTGATATAAGGCCAGGCTCAGAAATTCACACAAAATCTCTCTTCTTGGCCTAGATCAATTAGCTGGAATACCACATCACAGTTTTGCCAGAGCCCTGCCAATACAATCTCACCAAACACCATGGATGGTTATTTGTTTGCATTAAGAGACTTTCTGAATCTTATCAGCCCAAACCACAGCATTTCTCATGACCAAGTCTTCCTCTCCACTCCTGATATTTAATACTTTCATTTTATCTTCTTGAGGTAGCAAAAGTATTATTCAGAGTGAGATTTCTTTGGTTTTGCAGTTTTTGTTTCAGAGGCTCGAATTCACAGAGCCCACAGTATGTGGTTCATTGTCAATCCCTCAACACAAACTGCAATAGTAATTTCCCTGCACATGAAGAATGTTGTCCCCTGGAACCAAGGGGGTTCCTAGAGCCAGGGAAACAAGGTGGTCTCAGTGCAATTCAGACTAATCCTGTGTTTGCAAATCATCTGAAAGAGAAGGTTCTGGCTCACTCTCAATACCAGCCTCATCCTCACATCCCTTGCTCTCTGCCATTGAGCCTTCAGCAGAAATCTTCTGGGGATGTTTCTAAATTAGCTCACCAGTCAACCTCCTATTCAGTGTGCAGCAGCACCTTTCCAATTAGCCACTATTCTTCCACTGTAGTCTATACTCTGCGAGTCGTTATTCTAAATTTACCTACAAATTGAACATCCCTCTTTCCATCTGTAATCAGGCCAGGTACCAAACATGTTCTAAATCCTCCCTCATCTGATTACATTACTGCTCATTAATTTTCTTCTTTATTGTTGTTATTATTCCAGCTTCACAGCACTGGATTGATGTTGACTATTGACACAGAATAACTTCAGCTGTACAACTCAACCCCTGCATGTCTAGTCCACACTATCAGTAAAATAGGCACATTTATGTTCACATTTTTTGTAATGCTTAGGCATGTTCACAAAAGTATCATGTACCACTACATAAGAACATCTGCAGAGAGGATTGTACAAGCAGTTACAGATGAATTCCAGTTTATAATCACCTTTGCATTTGTATTTTTCCAGCTGGAACATGACAAATTTCTATCTGAGCCTGCATTTAAGAAATAGGAGCACCAGATATTTAAGACAAGAACTAAAGAGAAAAGAAGAAAACACACCTTCTTCTCACAGGAAAGCATTGAAATGACAAAAAAGTCTACAAAGTCCAAAAATATTCCAGCATGAAATATGGTTTGAAATATGAAGAGAGACAGGCACCCTCTGTAGTAAATCTCTTGACTATGTGATGAAAACATCTAATTTCTGAAGTTTAAAGAAACTCTACCTTGGAACATAAGAAATATTCATATCCAAGATTGACAGAATCTAGACCTGCAGCCAACCTGGTTTTCTCTTACTTAGTCCACTTTTTTTTTGTTTTAAAACACCTTGCACACCCCCTTCATGAACAGTTTGTGACTCCCCTCGCAGCCCCTCACTTCTCATGTTTCTGCACCAGAGCCCTGTGTGAGCAGAGGCACATGGATGTAGTCAGAACTTCTACATCCAGGAACCCCATTGGCTTTGGACACATCTTTCCCTCATGGCATCTCCATACTACCCTTCCTATGTAAACAGCAAGGGTGCAAAAAATCCAAACTCAGTGATGAAAGGCAGCATGAGCTGCACAGCTACCCCAGTTAACACCAGTCTGTGGCTTCACCTCACCGAGCATTCTTCTCTCCCTCATATGCTGTTTAAGATTCAAACTTTGAATCTAAGTCTAGTGTTCAGCACAGCCCTATCACGTGCACAAAGTCACCTCATGAAACAGAAGGTAGGTCTTTGCTGTGTTCCTTGCCCAGCTGCCCCTAGACTACAGTTCCTGGCCACCTGCAGATCAGGAAAGGAAATCAAACTGAACCCTTTCAGGTTGCTATAATTTCATCTTCCCTTCCCAGAAAGTGATTTTAGCAAGCAGGAAAACACTCTTTGTCTGTACCATTCTCAAAGACATGAAAAACCCTTTATGAAAGTATAATTTTTCTTTCTGAGAGCTAATTAACACTGAGAACAGACACTGTAACACTCTGAGGTTTCCTGTGGCTGACAATTTTAAGTACTGTTCCCTTCAATCTTCATGGACTTCAAATTGAACACTTGCTTACACTTCCAGTGAAATACCATTATTTAATCTGCATTAAAATGTTTCTTCCAGTTGTCATACTAAAATTCCCAGTTCTTTTACTCTGAACTCTATAATCTATTGTAGCCTTTATCTTTACATTAACCATGTCAGGAGTAATCTGTGGATATCCTAATCTTTCCTTTTCTAATACCATAATCTCCTGATCATTAATCAAAAGAGAAAAAAGAAAGACTTGCAAAGCTGTTCTGTGGTTCCTGTTCGATGTTAGCAGTTACTAAGTCACTTGGCAAAACTATTAAGCAGCCAAGGTTTTCTGTTTCATTTGATGTTTTCTTTTAATTGTGCTCCCTCTGTTAATCTTCCTCTGTTGCTTTATTATGCATCACAAGCCTCTTCACTTCCTAGATTAGATCCGTAGTTCATTACTCCTTGGCATAGCTTGCAATGCCTTACCTCAGCACCCCATTTATGACTGGCATACGATGCTTTATTGAACTAGACCTGAGTAATGTGAATGCAAATGATTCATTTTCTAGCACTTCCTAGGATTCTTTTTTTGGGTTTGGAAATGAGAGCAGATTAGAGGAAGTCTCATTATACCAGATGGGACACTTACACAAATCAGCCTTATCTAATGTTGAAGTGAGCCCTGTTCAGACAACAAAGCTACACTACACGACGTCCAGAGGTCCCTTCCAGTGTACAGTTTTCTGTGACTCTAATTCCAAACCTACTCTTGTTTTGGCTCATTCTCATGCCTTAACACTAAGTCTTTCTTTTGCTGCATGCGTGAAGTCTTAACAGAAGTATGTACCCATATATTGTTGAAGGACTACATTCACAACACAGCAATTTGTGTTCAAATTTTCCCTGCCTGCAACCTCACCCTGTTCTCTTCTGTTCCACAGAAATACTTGAAATATCTGCCAGAGATCACTCAGTGGCTTGCTTTCCATTTCTTGATGCACTTTCACTTTGCACAGAGTACACATCAGGAGCTGAGACAGAGGTTTACCTCCTCCCAGGTGAGTGCCCTCACTGCCACATAGTGTGTCATGTCCTCACCCTCTGGTTTGTTCTTCATCCTCTTCCAGGGGAATACTCAACTACTTCAATGAAGTATCTAACACATTTCAGGGGAAGAGATAGTGCTGTTACACTTTCTTTGTTTTTTACCTAACTGTTTCATTTGAATGGTGCATGCACACATGCTATGGTCTCTGTTTAAAGGGAAGAAATAAGTCAAGAACAACAAATCACTCCCTTCCATGTCTTCCTACTAGATCTATAGAGGAAATCAAAACTTATTTTCACAGTCCCAGCAGAATACAGGCTGAACATTTCTCTTGCATGGTTCTAAGCCAGTGAAACAACACTGATAACAAGTTCTAAACTTCATTAATGCACGAAGAATAACGCATGGATTATTTGTCACATAAAAATTAGCTATAAAGAATAACCTTTGCATGCAAACAGGAAAAGTTGACTCTAATGCAGAGAGGCATTTTGCCATCTACCAGAACACGCCACTTATGAATAGCAATTTTTTGTACCTAGATGCTTCCTCAAGGTCACTGCTGGGGAGAGACAGAAGCTCAGAGTGCTCTGTCTTTCTGTCCTGCTTATTGGGTCAAGTACAAACACCAGCACATCTGGGGAATGAAGGAGATTCTGCAAGCTTGTGGCTTCTGCAGCATCACGAAATTAACAGCTTTCAGCAGTTCAAGAGGAGCTCATAAGAAGGCAAGGGTGACTCCTCTCCACCTCTGCAGATCCCGCCCAACACTTATTCCACATCCTTCAGAAGAAGGGCTGGTCTGCACACTGGGTGAGACAACCATGTCCTTCCTATCCTTTGGACACTGCTGCCAAAGCTGGCAAATGAGGTCGTGGTGAGAAATATAGCTATGGCTCAAAAGCTTCATAGAAATATCTGAAATAAGTATTAGGCACCCTTTCTAAATTTTTTTTTGTTTGTTTTTTGGTAGATTAATTTCTTCAGTACAAACAACCAGATGAAGAATTCGAAGGAATGTGCGAGAACATAAGTGGGAAGCTAATGAGTGAGCAGGGTGGTATTACCATGCCCCAAAGTGAGTGTTATCTATGCACTATGAAAGAAGCTAAAAATGATACCTGTCAACTATGGAACGTTTGCTGTTTGAAGGAATAAGATATTAAATAGCTTCATAAAATGCCAGAAGAGATGAGTAATTATTCAGTGAGGCACCTAGACCAGATTAATTACAACTTGGGAAGAGAAATCTTGATAGGGATGTTTCTGTAAGATGGCAGAAATCTTCATGTTCTAGTAACCAATAGAATAATAATAATATAAATAAAACCCATCACAGTAAGAATAAAAAAACAATAAGCAAGCAAACTCCCCCCAAACCTCACATGGCAGGAACCATTACTTCATGAAGAAGGATCCAAGAACTATTTATCAGTCTCTGTCTTTCTGCTCTAATCCAGAACATCCAGCTCATATATTTTAGGGTAATTACCAAAGTATTTTTAGTAGAATATTGAGTATTACCCTTGCCCTTAAAATAGTGAAAAAAAATATATAAATAACTATGCAGTCTGTTACAAAAAGCTTAAATACAGAAACTGTGAAGGGAAGAACCTCCAGTGACACCAAGGAGATATGAAGAATACAATTCCCTTGAGATTTTAGAAGAAAAGTATTTTTATTCCTCACTCCTTCCATCATCTCCTTTCCATAAGGTATAAGATAATGCTAAAAAAAAGTGATTTTTTTCTGTTGGGGGAAATCTGTTGTTCATAGCAATATCTCTCTCTGGAGATATAAAGACTATTTGGAGAAAATGACACTAATCTCAATTGCACAGACTGACAATTGCAGTCAGAGAAACCCTACGTCACCAAGCATTTTATCAAAGAAAATACCACACACTTCAAGAACAGAAGATTATCAGACTCCTGTACTTAAAATTAAGCATGCAGTTTCCATAAGTTTTTCGGTCTTATACAAGAAATATCAAAATACACCATGATAATTTCTTTAAGAATAATCTCAACAGCCTTTTGCTTCTAATGAAAATAAATACTAAATTCAAGTAGCACCCCAATTTACTGTCAATTTAATTTTTCAGCTGCACTATATCACACAGCATGAATATCTTAAAGGTAATGCAGTTTTAATACCTTTACTTGTAGAGATAGAAAATTTGCTTTGGCTCATCCAAAAGTCCTTCCCTATGCTCAGTCAGCAGACAAAATTCATCTTTTCAGTTCTCCAAGTCTAGTTGCAGGTGATTAACAAACAGCACGTGTTTCATTGTGACGCCTTCAGAATTGCCTGGATCTGATCCCACATGGATGTCATGCCCTACCTTGGCAGGGTCACACTTAGTTTTAAACTCTCCCTCCTGGGTGAGCACTGGCAGGCCCTGGTCCTGGGACCCCATCCTACAGTCATGTTCCCATGACGGGCTCCTCTTGTGCTTTCAGGATGTGAGGTGGAGCTGGTCACCACCATCACCCCATGGAAACTACCAAACCCAACTCAGAAGGTCTTCACATACCTCTAAAAATATCCAAGCTCCTCCAGCACTGCTGTTTCTGGAACAAGGAAGGACTTTTAGCAGGGAACCAAACCAGGAAATATTGCCTGCAGGAGCAAGGGAAGAGCAACCACAGCAGAACCAGCCCCCAAGCAACTAATGAGGACAACACCCAGGTGATACTCTCCACCACCTGCTGATTGGGCATTTATGGCCTTGCTCTCTTACCCAGACTGGTGTAATTTCCTCATCCCAGCACTGCTCTGCCCATCCTTCTACTCTTCTTCCTCTTTGGTAGAAAATCCTCAAAGTCTTACTCTAAGAGAAAAACCCCTCTGAAAGCCCAGTGAAATCCTCCTTTTTCAATGAAAGAGAAAAAGTAAGTCACTATCAGAAGAACAAGCTTACCACTCCTGCAGTCACACTGACTGCTTTATCTACACCTTCTGCATGATTTTCTATCCTTTCCACTCCAAGTTTACATTCTTTGGAAGAATAAGAATTTCTAGTTGCTCTCTATTTGCAAAATTTTAGCATACGCAGGCTTCGTTCCTGTTTGGTCCTTGATTCCATCATTATAATAATAAAAGTTGAACATTCAGAAATAATGCAAAAATAACTATCAGAAAGAAGACTGGTTATCAGGAAACAGGAAAAAAAAATTAAAAGTTTTCTTAAGGTCTATGCTGTTTCAAAGACTGACTTTCTTCCCTAGCAGTCGAGCTGTGAAAATTAGACTTTGCAGTTCAGTTTTAGGTGTGAGAATTGCCAATGTTGCTGAGAGCAGTCTGGCAGATAACTTGGGATGCAACACACCTGTGTTTGCAAGAACACGTTAAGTAAGCCTAGTTTTCTTCCTTTTGTCTGAGAAAATCTTTTACTGCTTAGAGATATGTAAAGAAATTCAACTATTACAGTTGAATATTTTCCATATTTTCTTCTAGTTAAAAGTCTAGCCATTGGTCCACATAAAGATTTTTGCAGAAAATATTTGACCTCCTTAGATACTGTTATAATTCTCTTTGGGAGAAAAATTTTTAATGGTTAAAAACACACAACAACAGACTGTAACTGCTTTTGCAAGCAGTTCTCTTTTTAAAACATTAAAAACAGTAACATAATTTTTCTAACATTAACCCCTCATATGTATAGTAATATTTTTCTTTTCATTTGTTTTTTTCTTTACGGATTTTCTTATTCAAAAAATACTTTCTATTTGTTTGCCATTTCAAAATCATACTTGCGGGAATGCACCACATTTTGAAGTTCTCATGCAAAGACAATTCACAAAGAAGGTCTCCTTGTGGTTTTATGCCCAGTTTTAGCAGCTTTTTCTGTCTTTCTGCGCCTATGCTGGTAGGTGGATTTTTGCCTTCAGCCAGTTCTTCCTAGTGACAGCATGAGGTGGGCTCACAGCTCTGTCAATAAATTTGACATTGAAAAGAGGACAAGGTCAAAAGTTTTTTCACCAGTCACACTAATATTTTCATTAGATTGAAGAAACTTCTTATTTATAGGAATTATTAGGACAATTTTAGGAAGAAATCAAAGATCTTCAAAGCTGTTGTACTGTGCTGTGAGAAGTATCTTCAAGCACAAACCAACAACTTTGGAGAATAGTACAGACTGTTTAATTGCTGGTTATAGGATCTGAAGTTGTTTGGTTCTCTCCAGTAGCCACTTTCAGCTGAGCAGTCCAACAGGGATTTGCCAGTGCTAAGCAGTCAGCATGTTTTTAATATGAAGCTCTGAGTAACACCCTGAACAGCTCCAGATAGCTCAGGCTGTGTCCTGTTTGAGGTGCTACGCTCCACACCTTCCTTTTCTCAGCCAAGAATATTAACCAGAATTAACAATGACTAATAACATCACACAATACTTCACATTCAAGCAATGGCTGATTGACTCAGCCATCAAGAACTGTTTGTCTTTGTTATCCTGTGCTGCTGCCTGGCCACATTGCTCTCCTGAAGCGTTGATGCTGTGTAGGCAGGTGCTAACAAACAGTAATCTATTGCAATTTCCTTTGAGCAAAATGAAAGTGATTAAATTAATACCATAAAAATCTGAAATGCAAGTGCTACTGGAACAGCTATATTTGGCAATAAATCTGACCTTGATTACCTGTTATTTGCTAGTGCTCACTGGCTGAAGACAGTGAGCTGTCTCTACTTTGTGTTTCTAGAAAATTTCTGCCCTGGTGAGGCTTCACAGTGGTACAAACGAATTGTATTAAGGCATCTTCTTAATCAGTTGTAATTATGGAATCAAGTACAGTTCAGAAATCTATCAGACCCAAGAAATCTATATTCTAATCAGAAGTTCTGAGAAAAGAAGTCTGGCCCATTTAGTCCTGTATGATTATTTTTGCGTAAAGAAAATGTGTTTGCAGTAAAAAGCTCTTGCAAGTGCAAACACAGCCTAGGTGTGAGCACATACTCCAAAGCCATGCTTGAATTACTAGAACTACATTGACTCTGTGCTGCTTCTGTTGCCAGAATCTCTAGAGAAATATCTTGCTGTTACTGGTATTGCTCTAAACCACTTTGAGAGTGCTTTGTTAAAAAGACAAAAGTTCAAATCCCCCTTTGGGAGACTGTGGCCAAAGCCATCTCCATTTTCATGTTTTTCAGCACTCCATGAGGTAGAATTTAATCCATTATTTAAAATTCTTTTTAAAGTAAGGTTTGTTTTTTTTTTTTTCTGATGATTTTCTGAAGGGTAAAATGTCCCCTAGAAGAAATACCATCAGTGTTCTCTTTGCAATACTAATCTGGTTCCTTTTTAGTAATTTTATTTCCTTTTCTTACAAATTAAATTTATCTGCAGAGACAGAACTCTTCAAAGATATTCCCACAAGATCTCTGGTTAGATTATACCATTACTTCAAACGATAATGAATCTGTTTCTGAAAAACAAATGTTTGTCTCTTCCAAATTGTGCCTTGAGTTCCCTTGAGCTTTACAATTCAGTGAGCATTAATGTTACACAGCACAAATAATGGGACTTTTTCTGAGAAGACAGGACACAGCTGCTGATGCTTAATTAAAACTTATAAGATTTGTTGTATTGCTTTGATCTATTGCTTTTTTTGTTTCTCCACCTTTTCAGCAAAGGTTCTGTCAAAGCCTAAACGTATGCTGCCTGCTTGTCTCAGTGAATGTCATGCATAGGACCTGTCTCTGAAGCTTTTGAGAGAAAAGGACAATTCCTTTCAAGATGAAAACATTGACATGTTTAACTGTGTTTACATTATATTTTTAGATCCATGTTAACAATATACACAGCTTATATATTCAGATGATTTCAAGCAGGTGACAGTGACATAGTTTGTACACACAAGAAAATGTACCTGGAAGTGTTCAAAAAACAAGCCGTTGAGGCCATGGTTTGGTGGTGAACTCAGTTGTGGTGCTAGGTTGATGGTTGATGGCTGGACTTGATAATCTTAGAGGTCTTCTCCAACCTTAATGATTCCATATGTGCCAAAAGCCATAGAACAGGTACATAAACCTCATTTTAATGAACATCATTTGTGCGGGAAGCCTATACTGCATAATATACAATGTGCATCACCCTACAGAGCACAGATACAGACATTGGGCAAGACAAAAATTAGTCAGAGGCAGCATAAGATGCTGCTGGAATGGGTCAGAGTCCATAGTGCTGCATGATCTATGGTGACAAGGACAGCATTGCTTTCACATCTGCACAGGAAGTAGCACAGCTTCTAACAGGACAAGGACATTGGTTGGAATTATTTGAGGAAAAGAGGCTATGCTGAACCAAATAAAATCAGAAGAAAAGCAGAGAAACCTGCAGTTCCCCCTCTCCTTTCTGTATTTTGCAAAGACACAGATGTTATGTGCATTGGAGCGTGGGGCAGAACGTCTCAGCTAGCAAAGACCAGGGGCAGGGTGATGTGTATGAACTAAGGGCAGTCAGAACTGGCCTCACCTAGTCTTTGTACCTTAATGAAAACTACTATATAAGCATTTATCTTCCAAGATTTATATGGATTATTGCCAGTTAATTTAAATACAGAACAGATTACTTTTCTCTCTGTCAGATCAAAAATATTTAGGGTCACACCCTAAGAAGAGGACTGAAGAGTAATAAAGAAATCTTAACTATCCATACAGTGGTGTCAGTGCTATGTACTGCTTAAAGCTCTTACGATAAAAGACAAAAGTCACTTTTCAGCCACAGTCATGCCAGTGAAGATGGCATCCAGGTACTGAATGAGTGCCACTTGTACTCATTTACCAGTGGATAACAAGACTTCTGGTCTTAGGGTCCCAGCTCACTATTATGGATTCTTAGAAGCAGTCCTTTTGTTCTGCTGAAAGCAAAACATGATGTACACAAACAGAATCTTTGGTGCTTTTGCTGTCATCCAGACAAAAATGCCATGGCATGCTGTAGGGAGCAGCATGGCCACGCTGACTTTGCCACCTGGAAGGCCAATCTGGCTGCTGCTGGGCAAAGAGAGGGTTGGTCACAGGAGGTGGAGCATGTAGGAAAAACATAAATAGCTTCCCAGGATTCAGTTGTCCCTGACCTAGTCACAGCCATCTCCTCCCAGAGATGATAAGATTCAACGTTACCTGTAGTACTGGCATACCCTGAAACAACAGCTATGAAATCATGACAGAAATTCATTGCTACAAGCTTCTAGAAGTTGGAAGGTCATTAGCTGTCTTAGCAATAAATAATGCAGAAGACAGAATTTTTAAAGAGGATATAATGTGCCTGAGAGCTGCTACCATGCTCATTACTGTTATCTGCCAAAATCGTGTATGTCATCATGGATGAAAGTAGTCAAACACCAGATCTTGAGATCTTGATTTGAGCTGGCATCATTTTAGTTGGTATTTTCAGTCTGAAAACAGCACAGATATGTTACAAATTGATGCTTGTGACTGGCAGGTTTCAACAGGAGCAGAGGAACTCATCTACTCATCTTCCCATTTGGATTTATCTTAACCCTGCTGTGGAGTCTGACTCTCTACTTCTGTGTTACTTGCCATACAACACAGATTTGATTTAACCTCTCTTTCAGATAAACCTTAGAAAGGTTTGGGAATTATAAATTTACCAAACCTTTCCATGAGATGGACATCGTCCTCTACACTCCTCATTCCTCTCAGCCCTTACATCCTGCTCAGAAATCAACTCTTTTGACTTAACAAGGACAGTTCCTACTACTGTGTAATCTGTGCCACAGAAAAAGCTGTTTGATTTATATTGAACCATTTTAATTAAAAATTGTAAACATTGTGTTAAAGGATATGTCCTCATTCTGCCACACTTTAACTCCTTATTTTAAATTCTCTACTTCTCTGCCACATAATTGTCAGGAGATTTCTAACATACCCTTTTTAAATGAAAGGTTTTGTTTTTAAAATTAGTTTTGTGATTTGGCACAAGCTTGATGAGGCAGAAGGTGGCTGTGCAGTGAAGACAGCTGAACTGATGCATTATTATAATGTATGTAAAAAGACTAATTATTCTGTAGGTCAAGCCTAGAGTTAGGATGCTAATTTGCTAGGTGAGATAAGCATTTTAGTAAATGAAATAATTGGGGTTTTTTTCTGGCACAGAGAACTAGATGTCCACCTGCAAGGTGTGTGCATGACAATACAATAGTCTGGGCTTTTGATGGGGAGAAGTTTTCAGAGTTCAAGCAATATCTAATACTTACCTAGTAGTCTGCCCTGCTATGTCATTTTTCTAAGTTACAGATGAAAAACTAAAAGCCCTTGGATGCCTGGATTTTGTTGAAACACACTATGGAGAGATCTTGAGAATGTAAAGGCAAAAAATAGATTCAAGGGGTTGTGTTACTCAGGAAAAATCTGTCTTCTCTGCTGAATGAGGCAGACGTGCTATCTAGCAAACCATTTAAAAGTATTGCTTAGGGACTGCTTGTGCTATATGAAAGCTGTTCAACTTCCTCTTTCTGCCAAAACAACTTCATTTTGATATTTTCACAGCTGTGGCTCTTGTTGTTTCAATTTGTTTCTTATTCCAAACCTCCTTCAGAACAAGCTGGTTACCTTTCAGACACCTGAAGAGATGCCCTCTCATTTTGAGTTTCATTTTGCTTACAGTGAACTGGGAATAAACATATCAAAACAAGAGAGCACAAGTGTTTTGGGGTTTGTATTTAAAAGAACAGGAAGACATAAGCTCCTTGATGAGATAACTCAACCTTTTACATCAAAACTCAGTTGCGTGTAACAAATCTAAGCACATGTGCCAGGCCTCTCGGGAAGTGTCATGGTGGTGTGTGCTTCTTCTGTAGGTATGGAAATGTGTGGGTAGATGTTGGCATTCCCTACTCAGTTTTTCAAATTTCTGATTGAAGTCAGACAACCAGACAAACAAGATGCAAACCAGAGGAGCACTCCGAAAGATTCCAGATGAGCTTCTAGAAGGCTTGTGGGCCAAGTGCACAATCACACAGGTTACAAGTTGTGGTCAAAGAAACAAATCTGCTGCAGGTTTATTCAACTGCATACAGTGAAATGAAACCTTGAACTTTTTTTTGAAGAAATATGTTTTTATCAAAGAAACCTCTGCTTTCATCAGGTTTGCTTCCTGGAAAGAACAAATGCAATGTTTGCTTCATTCTTCCTGGGTAAAGCTGGCGAAGTGCAACGTTATTCAACTCTTTCCTAAGTGCACTCCTATTTTAGCCTTCTTTAGTAAGCTCTTTATCAAATAGTCAGTCATTGCACAAAAGAGCAAAAAGAACACAAATGGTAGGTAGAAGAATACTCAATTTCCATTAGTGGGATTCACTTACAACCACCCTTAAAAACGCATGCTCTGTAATACTTCCTCATAATGAGGAAGGAGAAGTTCTGCTTGTCTTGTGACTTTTGGACCTGGAATTACAGAGGATGATGAAACCACAAGGTTTGCAATAAAAGGCTAAGAGCTGTCATCAGTAAATAACATCACCCCATATCAAAAATAAGCAGCTGAACCAGATCTTTTACAGACCAGATCCTCAAGATTTCAGGGCTGTGTATTCAGACGGCCAATGCTGCAATTAGGGTTAAATTTTCCTGACTATCTAAGCTGCTAGGTGAGACCAAGTTTTCTTTCTGCACTCACATACTGATACTAACTGAGCATACCTTCAAATGATTTTAGCATTCCATGTGTTGAGGTTTTTTGAGAACATACCTTCTATATTGGTGCTGAAGTGGGAACTGATGGCAGGTGTGTGTATATTAATATTTGGATCCTACCAGGACAGCTTTTGCAGTAAATCTCCAATCCATGCCCATTTCTTATGCTGTGTCTCACCTAGTGAAGCTGTCTCAGTGTCCAAACCTGGCTCTTTCCAGATTCATGCTGAGCTGAAAGATGGGACCAAGAGCTGGTCTGAGCTACCCCTTCCATTTCCATGAATGTGGAGGTGTGCAGTGTGGGTGCTGCACCCACAGCACCAAGTGTTTTGTTCTGCAGATCTGCTCCTATTGCACTGTCCTACTTGCTAATACAGGCAAAGACATCTCTAGAAAAATTGCCTCTGTACTCTTGGAAACACGATTTTAGTGGCATAGCCACTGTGCAGAGGGGGGAATGGGGCAGAAACACACCTCAGAGTTGTTTCATCACTGAGGAAGCTGGGAAGAGCATGGCTAAAGGTTTCTCCTCCAGGAGATACAACCCCAGGCTTATCTAGCCTTGCTGCTTTCAGCATGACTCCAGTTTCAGTACTTGCTGCTGCAGCGTGCCATGAGATTGTACCAAGGTGTGGTTGAGGCTCAGAGGGCATCTCTGCATGTTGATGGTCCTCTCTGTCCTGCACTGTTCGTACTTCTGTGGATCATGGAGGGCACAATAACCTCCTAGGACCCAGCTCTGAGGTAGCCAGAGAAGCATCTTTTTGTCTGCAGTGCCTCTCGCAGTTAGCAAAGCAGTAATCATCACAGGGGTCTATTCTAACTAAAAGAATGCTGGGGAATGTAGGGAAAGGGAAAGGTAGAAGTTTCCAGTGGAAAAGGCAGGGGGAATCAAGCAGAATGTAAAATGCAGAGAGAAATTAATTCAGAGTTCTGCATGCGGTGTACATTGGTAGCAATTGCTACTTGTACATTGAGCTCAGGGCAATATATCACAAAATTCATTTCTCTGACCTTGTGCACATTTCTTTCTCAGGAACTAGGTCTTTATGTTGGATTCATAAAAGCACAAGGGAACTGCAGAATATTCAACTGTACAAAAGCAATATGTAGGACAGACTTCCCTTTGCTCTCAGATGAGTGATGAAACATTTGCACAAAGATGAATAAATTAGTTTTGTGCAAAACAGTGGCCTAATAGTTTGAGAAAAGTATGTGGGAAATATGAGGTTTCTTATTCTGTGGCAATCACCTTGCTATTTGGGCACTTTCCATAGTTAATAGGACAGTTTTGGGGCTGGTAGTGGTTCTGAAACTTATTCTAATGGAATCTGTGAAGTCTGTAAGGAGTGCATCTGCGTATGCACAAAGGGATTATGAACCCTGCTTAGCAGGGGTAAAACCACAGCAGAGCCGATGTTTTACTCCAAGCATCAACATTTAATCTAAATGCCTTCCTTCCTTCCTGGGGAAATAATTATAATATGACTCTAATTCAAAGCCAGAGGAAATCAGTGCTATTTCTCCAAATATATTAACTTTTGTCTAGATTGTGTGGCTGCAAGCCCCTGTTTTGTGGAATTAAAGCATTTGACAGCTAGGGCAAGTTTGTTCTTAAAGTACTACCTGGTCAGGACAAACTAGGACAGGTTTTAACATATGCCATCATATTTGGGATAGGTCCCTATCCACTGAAGGTCCTCTCCCATTTTATTTATTATTTATTTATACATTACCAAAACAACCTTGTTCATCAATGATTATACACGTAGCCTAGATACCTGCATCATACACTGTAGTTTTTTGAGTGACTGCATGTAGACAGATGGTTAAGGGCTTTGGAAATTCCACCCAGAACACTGTCTCTCTTTAGTCCTTGCCTTTGTTCTTTTTTAATTGAAATCAGAAAACCTATTAAAACTTGAAATGAGTACAACTTCTAAATGAAAAGAGCTGCCAAACAGCCAAGTAAGGCTCAGAATGAATTTTGGCATTTTAATGCACAATAAATTAACAAAGCTATACAGATAGGTATCTAGTATCTTTCTGACATCACAGATATCTAAATCATTCAAATCTTCATTAAGGTAGCTAATGTATTAAACCAACATGTAGAACAAGATTAAAAAATTCCAAACAACAAACCCAACCATCAAGTCACACATCAAAGGGAGAAAGCTGCAGAAAATTTACTTGAAGACAAAGGACTTATAAATCTCTTTGCTATTTTTGGTCATTTTTAAGCAGTACATTAAAGAATTTCCCTCCCTTTTCCTAATTTTATCCAAACTAACAATTAAAAAAGATGACGAGTAGAATTGCCATTTTCAAATACAATGATAGAGGTTAACACCTGAGTTTAATTAGTTATCAAACTTAAAAAAAACAGCTACAAAAAATTGTCAAATTTGAAGATTCAAGGAAAGAAAACTGTATCTCCAAAGACCACATTTGCAAAAATGAGCACAGCATCTAGATTAAACACTCTCTTCTAAGAAAGTCTACAAAATGAGTAAAATTCAAAGCAAGCAAGAGGACACTTCTAGAAGAGAAAGGAAAAAAATCTTGTGGGCTTGGAAGTGCACCAACATTGGAAAGTCTATTAAAAATCCATACGAGGGGCTAACCCAGAACCATTTGTTCAGCTGAGGTCTTGGAGCAGTGAGAATGTTTTGCTGACACATCGCCCACTGTTACACACAGTGCCAGATGCAAGACAGGTCAGACTTCGCAGCAATAATTCAACCTGTCAGCTCCAGGGCAGGGAATGCTGGTGGCTTTAGTGACCATCCAGAATTTGTCCCTCATATAGAATGGTTTGAATTGGAAGGGGCCTCAAAGATCACCCAGTTACAACTCCCTGAAATGGGCAGGGACAGCTTCCCCTAGACCAGGCTGCTCAAAGCCCCATCCAGCCTAGCCTTGAACACGTACAGGGAGGGGAGCACTCACCACTTCTCTGGACAAGTTGCTCCACTGCCTTCAGAGTTTTTTCTTTATACACTATCTAGACCTACCCTTTTTTAGTTTGCTGAATTTGACTACTCCTTTGTATCTAGAAATTCAGCAATTGCAGAAAACACACGTGTAAGCTCACTCATGGAAAATATTTTACTTTAAAAACTCAGGATATAGCTTAAGGA
Source organism: Coloeus monedula (assembly GCF_965178545.1). Classification (NCBI taxonomy): domain Eukaryota; kingdom Metazoa; phylum Chordata; class Aves; order Passeriformes; family Corvidae; genus Coloeus; species Coloeus monedula. Next base: position 27,359,774 of record NC_138782.1, on the reverse strand, counting down.
ACTCTGAAGCTACCTGGAGTCAAGCTAAGAGATCTGGCTGAACTGCTGGAATTAGGCTGCCACCTACACTCACTCTCTACCCAGCTTAGATATCCATGTGTATTTTCACAGCTCAGTTCTTATAATGTCAGTTTTCCCTTACCCCACGTGAGAGGTCACGTGAGAGGACTTGTCTGGGAACTTTCTTTCTGCTCTGACTTGACTTTGCTTTTTCCTTCATCTCAACAAGAAACTTCAATGGGAAAGGCTTTATGGCAAAGGTGGTATTACACAGCAGAACTTGGAGGGAGAATAGAGCACTCAAAGAAAGTGGTTGAGGATTGAATTATGAAAGGTTTCCATTTACTGGCAGAGGGGGAAGTTTACCCTGTAGGTTCACAGAAACTAGAAAATTCAGATGATCCAGAAATAAGTGGCAGACAAAAATTCAAAGGAGAATCAGTTCCAACACCCATGGGGAAATGACCTCTTCTGCACTTTACAGAGTGTCCACACTAAATAGAAGAAATGCAGTGCAGAGTTTCTAAAAGGTGTGCTTCCATTCTTTTCTATTTTTTTTCTAAAAAGAGTTCTTCAAATAGCTTGTTTTCAATATATTCTTAACAGGGCACCTCTGTGTGTTTGTCTGAGAAGGGGGAGGGTGTGTTTTGTGGGAGCCACACAACAATGGCACCAGTCATGCGCAATTCAGTTCCTCCACAGAAGTTTGCTCCAGCCTTTAATGCAGCTTCTTTTCGGATATGCTCTGGGAAGCACATGCCATTATCCGGTAGTAAAAGAGTAATAGGTGTGTAATAATGATATGGAGGAAAACTATAATGTTCAAGAAAACTGTGCATTTTGATTTCTTGTTTTAAATGCATTTGAAGAATTTTCAGCATAGTAGACTAAGATAAGCAGGCAATTCTCATGCTTTCCCTTTGGGCCATACTCAGAATGAAGTTTCCTTTGCTTCTGTCAAGGCAAACTCCATTTGGCACAATGGTGCTGATTTTTTGTTGCTTTCAACTGGTTTAGGTCACCAGTAATGATATGTGTGTCAAGCCCTACAAGTGTCTGGAACAAAGATCAACCTGTAAATCCCAGTCAAAGCTATACTCATATTTTCCCTAAGCACATGCCTGAGCTAACTTTAGTTATGTTTACTTCACTATTGGTTGTCATTTATTTATTAATTTTCCTTTGGAAGCATTGCTTCTTAAGGAGCTTAGCATCTTTGCACTTTACTTCTCCATGAGCTACATGGATGGAAATCCAATGCAAAATCACTACAGTGGCTCTTCAATTTTACTCATGTAATTTACAGACAGCTTTTCATTTACTCTACATCTGTTGCTAATGATTCATAGATTTGAACAGTATTAGTAACTTTCTGACACCTCATGTTCAACTTCTCTCTTCCAACTTGTCTTAGACTTGTCATAGAACATGATGGTGTTCCAAGCAAAGGACATTTTGTGCTTTATCAGATTTCATCACTTGAATTTTAATACAGCAGTGGAAAAAACACCATGACCTGTCTTCCTTATGAAGGTTATTGTGCTGTCATATTGAAGACCTTCTTCCCTTTACTGATGCTAAAGAGCAAAAGCCTTAATTATTCCATCATTAACTAGACAGAGCAGAAATCATTCTACCATGCTTTCATTTTATTCTATTTCATTCCTAGCTCTAAAGGTTCTGCTGGCATTTCCAAAGCGTAATTGGGTTATTTCTTGAAGTCTTTTTATTTGTGATTTTTACATCTGACAAACACCCTGTTCCTTGTGCTAATGGTATGTTATGCAACACCCTAATTTCTAGTATGTTTGAGGACTTCGAGATGGTGTGGGCTTTACCATCAGACACAAAGGTAACAATTTTTGTTAAAGAATAAAGCAAATAATTCATTGTTCACATTCTTTTGCCCCAAGCTGACTCTCATCTCCTAAGAGTGAGTCACACAGGTTTCTGCTTTTGAATGAGAGCCAGAGCTGGTAATGAGCCACATGCATCAACTGTATTTACATTTTTCTTTCAGAGCAGTTGGTGGCTTACATAAAAATACAAAACGTAAGCTTCATATGGAAAAAAAAATTCTCACTGAGATTTTCCCATTTTCTCATTCATAAATTAACAATTCCTAATTCAGTTAATTATTTAGTTGAGCAGTCAGTAATTTAGTCAAGTACAACAGATCACAATTGTTCTGCCAAAGGCATATGAGCACTTCCAGAAGGTGGAAGGCAGAGGGGCAAAACAGCTCCTGGAAAAGTTTGTCAATCTTGAAGATCAATAATTGCCAAAGAAAAAGAAGAACTGAAGCTGAATGAAATTCCAAGTAAAGGGTTTAATACAAGAGACTGGGTGTTTTGACAGCATATTTACTGAGTGTAAACATGCAAGAGAGCTGATCCCCCAACAACCTGGATTAGGAACAGGCTGGCAGCAGCACAGCATTGCAGCTCAGATATGAGCTCTGCACGAGCAGACACAACAGAGATCTTTAATCTCTCCCACTTGTGCCTTGAAAAACTTCCATATCCTTGGTGGCTTTTTTAGAAATAAATATTTTTCTTTACTTATATCTTAACTTCGCTTGAATGAGGGGTGATTCAGCTGGTTAACTGTGGCATTCACCATGCCTGGGCACAAAGAACTGTAATCAGAGCTCTAGGCCGTCCCATACAGCTCACCATGAATTAAAACACTTGCAGCTGGTGTGAGAAGCAATTCTAAGCAGCAAACCATCTTCCAGTGAACAGCATTAGCCAGGAAAGCCCTCTGGCACACAGTAAAGAAATGGGGAATATGAAAAAGTGTTCTGCAACAGCATTTTTATTGGGGGGGCTGACTTTTATGGGCCATCACCTGATGACAGCAGAGGATTAGTTTAATAAAATATTATATGTTTTAGACTTTTTCACAGAAAAATAATATATTTTTACATCCTCATTTGGGAATATGTACCAGCTATAGGAAAGTTCATGTTAGGGGATAATTTAGAGTTGTCAGATACTTTATATCTTTTCCCACCTTTTCCCACTTTTGAAAAAAGTGGATCTGCTTGCTGACATGGTAAGTTGTAAAAATATGTCCAAAAATCTCATAGAACTTGTTTTGATTTTTGGAAGACTTCAAGGGCATCCATACCATGGCTGTGTGATGGTCAGTGTCCTTAGCTACTTCTGCCAACAAGTGTAAAGGGGCTTTTTCTGTTTATTAAAATCTCGGGAGCAGCCAAACCACATGAACCATGAAGCTTCCCCAGTCCTAATCTGAGCAACATGGGGGTATCCTCTTCCTACATATGGAAGTTTACCCATTTGTTAATTACCACTGTATCTGCAGGTTGAATAGCACAGATATTTCCTCTTTTTCCTCCAGGATGCGAATGGTGTAACACAGCAAAGGATGGACAAGAGAAAAAAAGATCTGAAAATTAATTTCCTTCCACACCACCCCATGGGATGGTGAGCTAACAAAATGATAGTTTTAAAAGTACTGGTTGGACCTTGAATTTGCTTGCTAGTTAAATGGTCTGCTTTGCATTTTTAGCAGAGAAAATACTGGAAAATAATGTGTTCGACTAATCATTATTATTTACAATGGAACATGAAAATTTCAATCTAAAGTATTCAAACATAAAATATGCTACAACCCTCATAGTATTAGAAATAATTGAGCTGTGAAAGGTTCTGTAGTTTTTTCCTTTTTTAACTTCTACATACAATTTTGTTTTTGCATGGACCTGTTCTTACATTCAGCTACCCTCAGCCCTTTTACTGCCATGCTTTAGCAGTCACAAACACCCCTGTTCTCCAGCCATGCTTCCTTTTTTCCTCTCATGAATTGTAGCATTTTCTTGTGTATGAGGTGTCTAAGGGATGTGCAGCATGTGTGTATGTACACTGCTCTTATGGTTCCAGGCCCTTCATTTCTTCTAGAAATTCATCAAAGGGCCATTAAGCAGCTCTTGGGCTTTGGTGATTAAGCCAGCAAGGGAAAAAGGTAAACAGTGATGTTTAAATTATTGCCACTATTATAAATTCTCATGGAATGGGAAGAACCCCACTGAGTTTTACACATGCACATTATACTTAAAAGCAACTGTCTACAAACCAATTACATTACCTTTATAGACCAAGCTTAGGCCATATTCCTGCAAGATATACAAGGGCTCAAGATTTTAATGTGATTTACATAGCACATGGTCAAAACATTTCATTACCAGTTCTTTTATAGAAAATGTATGCTGGTAAGTGCATGCATTAGTAGGAAAGGCTTATAAAATCAACTTTAAAAAAAATATAATCACCAGATTTTTTTTTCCTTAATGTTTACTACTTTTTCAAAGATTTGGATACACATCATTAAGCTTTTCTACACAAACTGAAGTTAGATTATTTTAAAAAATCTCTGGTTCTTTTTTTTTTTAAAGATGCTTTCAACTGCAAGTTCACCTGTGGTTAGAGCTGTCAGAAAAATAAACTAATCAAGTAATTCAAGAAAGACTTATGATAAAGAAATCTCAAGAACTGGTAACATTGATATCTCAACAATGTATCCATTCAAAATACAAGTGATAAATAAATGTTTGAATAGGATTTTAAAGAAGTCCCCATAGATATACATAGTGCAGTAAGGATGACTGAGGCTGGCCATGTTTCATCTACAGATTTAAAACTGCCAGCCCATCTCCCATCCCAGACAGAAGAGTGTATGGAACCAAAGCAGGCATACAGTGTTTTTGCCCATGACAAACCCAGCTAGCATCTGAGAGTCAGAAGCTGAGGGTCTTTCTGAGAGACAAGCTTCAAAGAGACTGTTTTACTCAGTAGCTGTCAACAGAACTATGTTCCATCAATTCCATTTAATTCTCTACGGAGGCTGTTTATACTTTCAACCTTTTGTGATAATGAAGGTATTAGAACATCTCTTACTCGTTCTGATATGAGAAATGGGAATAATAGTCCCTATTCACCTTGTGCCTAGATTTAATGATATTCAGTATATGTTATTCTAGCTTCCTCTTTTGCAGCCTGGAGTGTCCTCTTGTATTTCTGTTTCTGGCTTTGACTCTCTGATTTAGTCTGTTCTTGTGTAGAAGCTGTTCCATACTTCTACCATTTTTTAAGACCCAGGGACTACAGAATCTTAGGGGTTGGAAGATCATCAAGTTAGGGTTAAAGAACCTTTAGTCCCAGCCATTGCTGCCATGGGCAGGGACTCCTCCCACTGGACGAGGTTGCTCAAGACCTTATCCAAACTGGTTTGAACACTGCCCCAGGGTTGGCGCATCCATAACATCCTGTTCCAAGTGTCTTACCATCCTCACAGTAAAGAATTTCTTAAAATCTAGCCTAAATTTCCCCTCTTTCAGTTTGTGCCCATTAGCCCTTGTGCTATTGCTACAGCTCCTGATAAAGAGTCTGCCTCCAGCTTCCCTGCAGGCCCCCTTCAGATACTGGAAGATTGCTGTGAGATCTCCATATAACCTTCTCTTCTCCAGGCTGAACAGCCCCAGCTTTCTCAGCCTTTGTAGGGAAGGTGCTCCAGTCCTCTCATCAACTTTGTGGCCATCCTCTGGACTTATTTCAAAGTTCCATGTCCTTCTCACGCTGTGGGCACCAGAACATAAGGCTGCTCCTATGTACCAAGAGAGGGCTTGATCCAAACCATCCTCCTGTAATCTCATAAGTGTTGCACACATGTGCACAGTATTTCTTTTTAATTTCATTCTTCTAATTGCTTCAAACATTTATTTTACCTTTTCTACTACTGATGATATTTCTGGAGAGCAAACACCAAGATCACAGTGACTCCAGGATCTTTCCCTGACAGGTAAGGGCTAATGCCCCCACTTACTGTGTCTGTTTATTTTAACTCAGGGCACTGATTTGCCTCTATCAATATTGAAACCTACCTACTGTCTTATGGCATCAGGAGAGCCTACTGCAGTTCCTCAGGCCGCTTTGTTTTGGTTGTCCTGATTACCCGTGGCAATTGCAGGCAGTGGCACCCTGTGATCACCTGCTCTCCCTGTCCACGCACTGGCTGTGCCCAGTGGCACCAGTTCTGAGCCATCTCAGAATCTCCCTCCTCATCCTGCTCTTGCCTGTCAGAAGGAACTGCTCAGCTCAGCTCCTGCTCCGTGCCTTTTAAAAGACATGCTCTTCCCTAAATCTTGATCAAATTCGGAAAGGGTCTGAAAAACACTGCAACAGAAATATCTTCTTGTCCACTAGAGGGAAGTACCTCCATAATTAGGATTTGATGAGTGACCACGTGGATCAAGGGAAATAGTGTTCTGTGTTTCTAAATTGCGAGATAACACTTGTTTTGAACTTTAGTAGTAATAATTTAATGCACAAATGAAAATCTACTTTTAGTAAAGACAATGACACATTAGGTAATAAATAACCCTTTCAATTTAATTGTGTTAGGCTTGCTTTAATGCAGACTTCTGTTCAATAAAAGCTATCTTATGACTTAATAGTTTCACAGGAAATTGCTGCAGAAGAACAATTAAAGGAAATGAAAGTTAGAATTGTATTTCTAGCAAAATCTGTGTGGTATTCAACTCTCATAAAATAGAAACACCATTAACCTTTAATGAAACGACGTTAAATTACTTTCAAATAGTTGTCACTCTAAAACTGACTCATAAAGAGAAGTCACCTGAACACTGTTCTGTTTATCTCTGCAGTGACATATATAAACCATCCTTTTTCAATCTTCTGGTATTTATATGGCACCATCAAAGAAACACTGCTTAAGGTAGAGGCACTGAACTAGTGAAAAATTTAAACTTATCAGTTGTTTCATAAGAAGAGAGCATGCTAGACACTCAGTCTGCCACAGCCTGGATGGTTTCTTTCCCACAAAGTTTAGAAATGTATGTATGAGAGGACTGGGGTTTATACAGATACAGTATGGCCACATTACATTCTGATTTTAATTTTTTCTTACTCAGCTCCAACAGAGAGCATACCATTTTTAGAACATTTTAGAAAGGTATCCACAAAAGCAGTGCTACAATGTCTTCAAAAACTGATCACTAAAATTCTCCAACCAACTTAGAAGCTTATAAGATTTCCAATATTAAATCCTTGTGCAGTGTTCTACTGAAATTGAATGAGGTTTGAGCTCCTACTTCACTGTAACTCTCTTCTATCGCTATTTTGAACTTTCATTATCAAATAATAGTCTAAGAGGAATGTAGTAGGAAGCCAAGTCCAGCATGGATATAAAGTCACCCTGTTTAGGCAAGAGTGCAGATATCTGACCCAAATTCCTTAACATTGTCACTTAAATGCCTGAGTAAAGAAATCCTCTTTTCATTTTATCATAAAATTACTGTTCTATTATAAAGGGAAAAACACCCAAACAAACAAGAAACAGATTACAAGATGCCACGACTGTGACTTTGGTTCTTGTCTGCCAAATTCTGCAGTCAGTTTCACACAGAATCAGCCCATCAAAATTCTCATGGCTTCAGTACTCTGGATTTCACTTGAATCCTTCATTCTCTTCAGCAAATTTTCCTATTATTTGCTTCTATCAGTTAAAACACTTTAATATATTGCCAGGAAAGGACAACTTCTGTTATCTTGAATCATTTGTGGTTTAGGATAATGCTACATGGAAATTATCAGTAAAAAATAATAATCCCAACAACAACAACAACAACAATAATAAAAGCTTCAAGACTGTCCTAGAAATTCTGACTTCAGGTTTCCTTAGGAGAAAGCAGGGCTGCCCTGTGCTGCATTCTCTTTTCCTTCCCTCGTGATTGCCACATGCCTTAGGAGGAATCGAGGTGAGAGGCAGATGCAGACAGTGGTGCTGTCTGTGCTGCATCCACGTCCCGTGTAAACCAGAGCCTCCCTGATGCTCCCCAAGCTTCTCTAGGAGCTGCTCTGGTCAGGGCAGTGGTCAGAAGGACTTTCCCTGGCCAAACACAGCCAGCCAAGGGGATCCATCCTTCCTACAAGCACAGGCTCCCTCCACAGACGTTCTGGAGGAAGGGTGGGTGGCAGGGGCCGTGCACTCTGACTCCCTCCCTCGTCTGGGGGATTGGGATCCCCTGTGTGCAAGTGGGAAAACCGGGGCCTTGGCTGGTGCATTCACAACAGACCACGAAAAGATAAACCTGCAGCATCAAGGGTTTTACAGATCAATTCCTTGAACTACATGGTAGAAATTATTTTTAAAAAGCAAAACCTTGTGCTTGTATTTTTTTTAACCTTAACACAAAGTGACAGTTGACTAAACAGTTTTACATAAAATTTCCATTTCCATTTGAAAAGCTTACACTTGCAATAAACATCCCTTGCTGGCTCTGTTCCCAAACTCAAGCTTTGCTCTGGAAAAACCCTCAAACACTGAAATAAACATTATTTCTAAACTGACTCCGCCACCTCACTTTCTCCTTCACAGCTCCATCTCTTAGATAACATTAAGAGCTTCAACTTTACAAGGTGTTTTCCACTTCACACCAACATACTGTGAAACAAATCACTCGTCTGCAGAGTGAACTCTGCTTCATGAGGTTTTTGCTTTAGGTTCTGTTCTGAGCACAAACTGAAAAAGAAGATGCTCACTTACCACAGAAGAGTCACTGCTGAGTTTTGAGCAGCAGAACTGTGAATGAGTGGTGCACAGAAGAGAGCATTTCAATGACATAGCTTTCCACTGAAAAATGGAGAATTTTGACCCAGCTTTCTGAAGTCTAAAGCCTATAATTAACAGCGACTAGGCTGCGTAAGGCTGATGGATTGCCTATGTAGCCAGCCTATCATTTTATTTAAAATACAATGGAAGCAAAATGCTCTCTCTGCAATCAGCAGGTTGTGGCAGCAGAGCAGAAATGAACACAGAGGATAGGTGGGTGTTCTTTCACTGGGTATCAAACCTTGTTGAAGGAAACACATTTCTTTTGTAAGACTACAATGGAGAGTGAAAAGAACAAGGAAGGCTTTCAAAAATAGAGTGCATGAACAAAGTTTCACACTGAATAGGTCAGAAAGGGGTCCCTGCTGTCTGAAGACACACAGAACTATGCCTGGCTTATTTTTTTTTTTTGCTGCATGCTGCTTTCAGACATATACACAGGCTACCTGGTGGAGAGTGGGGTGGGTGATGTGTTAGACTGCTCAGGGCTGGCTTACCCCCTAACCCTCAGCTGTCTTTGACAAGCATCCTTGCACAGACCAACTGAAAGGTAAAATTCCCTGAAGCAGCCACTAATTTGGTGCACTTCAAGGGCTTTTGTGCCTTCATCTGGAAAACCTAAGTGGCAAAGGGAAATGTCTGAGAATTTGGTTCACTGTTTTCTGGGGAAGACTTCCCATTCCTGCATAGTTTGGAGCAGCATGATATTAAAAAAATCTCACTTCTCTTTGTTTTAGTAACATCAAACTTCACAACCTTTCTAATTCCTGGTTTCTGCACCTATTGTAGCTATACTAAAACTATACCTATAGTAATATCATTAGCAATCTATTCCACATAGCTATTTAGTCATAAAGACAATATTAAAAATAAGTTACTAAATACAAAGAGTTAAAGTCAACTGATAGAGGGAACAGATTTTTTTAAAGGTCCATTATTGGCAAACCTGTTCTTTGACCTTTAAAAAAACAAAAGGCACTGTATTCAGTTTATCTCAGGTGACTAGACATAGGCAGAATGGACATCTGCTACCACTGCAGTAATTCAGGCTACAACATTATTTCCATTATAACTGTATTTCCCTGGTATTTTCAGGCATTCCTAACTTCCTGAAATATTAATAAGTGCTGAGATTTATTATGTACCTAGGGCTCAGTCTTGTGATGTATGTAGCTCTGTGGCCCTAAGCTGCCACTAGAGCTTGTGCTCACATGCTCTTCTAGAATGAAATCAAAACAGCAGAAAACAAGGCTGGAAGGCACCTTGAGGGTTCATTGAGCATTCCCTGGCATTCCCACCCTGTGGATGGATAACCATACATGTTTCTGATTTATTCTTAGCAACCTCCAATGACAGAGGAGGGTGCCCACATTCACCTTCTCAAACCTCATTACTTGAACTTCTGCTGAAGCTGAGCCTTCCACTGTCAACCCATTTGGGGATTTTTCCAGTCTTATGTATCTTGGATGGAGAGAATAGCTAGTTGATGCTTGGACAGGACTTAATAGCAGCCTTTAAATACCTACGGGGAACTTATAGAGAAGATGGAGTCAGGATCTTTACTGAGGTGCTTGGCAGGAGGCAATGGTCATAAATTAAAGAGACACAGGAACCAGGGAGGTTCTGGATGTACAGCAGGACAATATTTTTACTGTGAGGATTATTATGGACTGGATGAGACTATCCCCCCTTGAAGGTTTTTAGATCTGACTGTTCAAAATCCCGAGCAACTTAGTCTGAATTCATTGCCCCTGCTTTGAGGGAGAGGTTGGATGAGAAACCTCTTGAAGGCCCCCTTAATCTGAATTATTCTCTAATTCTATTTCTTTTTACAGAAGACCCTTGCAATTAAACTACTTTTACTTTTATCTAGTTTAAAAATGTATTCAGGCTCCCTTCAGAAGATGTGTTTTCAATGAACCTGGCTGTTATTTCCCCCCTCTGGTCTGTCTCTGCATTTGTCCTGTCTCTCCCGAAGGGCACTGAGCCTCTGGTTTTATATGACGAGGACACTTCTCTAGACTGAGGCCAGATATATTACTGGTGGCAGAACAGAGATTCTGAATTGCTTCATAAAAGCTGAACCATCATTTGAGATGGTTATATAAAGGACGATCACAGCATGGAACAGTATATACAGGATAGTATTTTGAAATATGAATTCTCTGTAAGAAATCAGTTTGGAACTACTCCAAGTGCTCTGTACACATCCTCAGCCATGCAAGACTTTAAATATGAAAACTAGAGTTCCCCTGAAATTCAGCTTTGCATGCAGATCCTTCTCCAAACTGTGAGATCATTTTTCCTCCCTTGGGAGTTTTTGTGCCATTTTCCAGAGTAGTTTCGAATACAACATTTTCCTCCAGAAACCTTCAGGATGGCACTAACTGTTAATGTCGTCCCCAAAGATGAATGAACTCAGAATATGACTCCAGAACAGAAGTGCATTTCCAGCTTTAAATAATGGGTAGTGCTTTGACAGCAGTATTTTTTAATTTTTGCAAACAACCGTATCCCGATAGAATTTAAAAAATGCCTTGCAGTAAGTCCTCTTCAAGAAGATATGGAGCAAACTGTGTCTTGGTTGTTTACATGAAACAAAGAGCCCAAACTGTCAATGTTCCTCCTGATTCTTTTCCTCTGAATACTCAGAAAATCCATAAAACTACCTTTGAACGAAAATGACCAGAACACATACAATATTTACCAGGAACCATCTAAAACTGTTTCTGCACTCTGCATCATGCTTTTCTTCTTGTAGTCCTACACAGCCTCTAACAGCCCAAAGCTATTCCTTGCAGTCCCTATTTTTCCCTTCTTACCTGTGCTCTCCCCACAGACATGACCAACTTCGTCACAGTCTGAAAGGACGTTCTTACATACAAGGAGTTTTCCCCAGGGTCTATTTTGATGCCCTTGGTGGTTTTAAGGCACTTAAATGTTTCTGCAGCACCATGGCTCACTTGTTCCCAGTCTGGAACAGTACCTGCTGACCTTGGCAGAATGGTAGTGAATTTAAATAGACAGACAAATGTAATTTTTACTATTTTCCTTGAGCTTCTTCGTTCCCCCTCTCAAGGAATTAGTATAGTCAAAAGAACAGCTTGACAACATAAAGTTTGCTGGTTAATTCCTTCCTTCCAAATTATGCAAAGTGTCATCTTTACAAAGGCCCATATCAGTATAAGACTGAAAAATGGCTATTTTCAAGTGGAGGCCTTGTGAGAGTCTTTATCTTGGCACCCACCCTTTTGATTACTTATACACAGTTACAAGTCATCAGACCTCAGGCAATTTTATATCGTGCTTGGATCTTATAATTTCATTTATCAATCTTTCCTTATGTTTTTTGAGAGGTGATAAATTGGAAAAATGCATATTTAATCTGTATTTGCTACAAGTAAAATGGCCTCTGAAGCACTGGAAATTTATTTTTATTTATTTTTACAGCTGGTTCTGAATTCAAATACACTGATTATAAATAATTTCTGAGTGTCATGTAATATTTATGCTGGAAATCTGAAACTCCATGTCATGTTTGGAGAAATGAAACACAGGGAGGAGAGGCTACGTTTTCACTGAACCAGTGCAGGCTGTAGTGTCTGACACTACCAGTGCCCCTACAACAACATGAGAGCAGCAGTTGTTGCCCTGCCATTCCTGAGGAATTTGAAATTCCCCCCTTGACCTGCACAATGAATGGGCTGTAATATCTCCTCAGCCACCCACCTCGTCCCTGCCCTTTTCAAGACTACTTTATGCAAGAAATAAAGTGCATTTTCTCTGATCCATCCCAGTGTTTGCCTCCACTTGACAGAGTGCAGAGCATCAGCTGACTTTGACGTGTTGCCCTTTTGGCTGACTGTTTTTGGAGGGAATGGTCAGGCATGTACTCATTACATTGACTTGTTCAGCTATAGTCGTGCTCTCCGTTACTCCTGGGGGGATTAAACACGACTGTCCATCTTTCAGGGGAGAGTTGCATTACCTGACTCTAGGAATCTCCAATTTGGACAGCTATGGCTGAGCTGCATGTCCTGTATAATCAATAGGAAGAAAGAGACACAAAATGGATAACAAACCTGTAGATGGCAAAGCCTGGAAGGAAAAACATTACTGCTTTCAATTATGATTTTGAAGACCTGGGATGAGTGCAAGCTTTTGCACTTAAATGGATTTCACTGGTTGCAAACCAACTAGGTAGGCATAAGCTGCCTGTGGGTGACCCTGGGTCACAAGCTGAACATGAGCCCACATTCAGATCAATGTGATCAAGTTGTCAATGAAAAGGCCTGGCAGTATTGCCCTAAGAGATCCTTCCTACCACTCTCTCCTCTTACAGGGACAGCAATGCCCCTTACAGTCAAGAGCAGAGTGTGTGTGGAGGGGGGGTAAATATCCCAAAGATGATGAGAAAACATGACCTAAGAAAGAAGTAGGATCATTTCTTCTAAGAAAAGACTGAGGTCTTTTCAGAGTCTCCAGTCTTCAGACATCCTATCACACTTCAAAATGGAATGGAGTGGCCTATTGTCCATAGTTGTACCAGGGAGTACAAGAAATTATTCACCTGAGGTGAATGAAGAGCTAGTTGAATTTTCAAAAGACTTCTTCATACTAAGAATACTAAAGAACTGGAATAAATGACTTTGAAATGATCTCCATCACAGGAAGTCTTTAAGAGACAGTCAGGAATGTTGTGGGAGAGCAGCAGACTCTGTAACTTGCCAAACTCTTTTTCAGCTTTATTTTCCTACAGTTTTGTGCGTAAGCAGCTGATGCAGAAGGAAATAAATGCTTGTGTGGCATACCACAAACAGCAGGTGATCCAAGCACCAACTGGTTTGCAGTTTCATGGACCTCAGGTTTATCCAGACAGCTAGAATACCCCACAGCACTAAAAACATAAGTAACAGACTATGTTAAATTAAGTAAGGATTTCAGGTGCTCTTATTGCAGTACTCTGAAAAGCAGCTTAAATGTCAGAATTAGGCTCCAGCCAACATAATGTTATACAATAACCATTCCTCACAACTCAGAAGCACAAAGCTCCTCACATCATTAAAACTTGCAGTCAGGTCATTTTATAGAAGACTGTGGCCAGAAACCCTAAATGTGTTTATTGAGAGAAAAAAGTATGGCAGTGAAAATGGCTATTTTGATTCAGCACTATAAAACTGCCCCAGATGAACACTTAGGAACAAATAATATTGCTTATGTCATGATGTCAGAACAGAAGAAGCAGCAAAGGAAACATAATATATCACTTTAAATAAGACAGGGAGCATTTCTATTCTCTCCTGCCCATACCATTTTTTCTCCACAGCCTCCATTACAGTCACACTGTGCCCAAGCCTGATTGCCTCGGAAGACTAATAGTACTGCTAAAGCAGGTCAACCTCAACTGAGCAACTAGGAGGCAGGAATACAACATAATGAAAGACAAGCTAAAAAAACAAATGTCTTGGAAAAGGTGCATGATTAGAGTTGGATGTTTAGTGCAACAACAAATAAAATAGTCTCATTAAGGCAAACCAAAAACTGAAAAGATGAAGAAGAAAAGTGGTTTAAGGCTTTGGCTAATGTAAGGAAAACAGTTACAGAAAGCAAGGACTTTGAAGCGCTGACATGGAAAAAGGAGAGGATCCCTAATCAAGTTTTGACAAGTGAAAATGATGCTACCTGACAAGGAGGGTGAATGAAAAGATTCAGAGTATGCATCTTTTTGATTCAGGCATTTTCTGATGGCATGATTAGCAGAATAAAAGTCCTTCGACAATATTTGGAAGCTATTGGGGCAGCCTGTATTTAACACACTAATCACTTAAAAATGAATGAGCTCCTTTTCTGCAAAAAGGCATTTAGAAATGACAGTGTTACAAATTCTGATCTTTCAGGAATTAAATTTTTTAAGTGCACTGTAACATGAAGAAAATTCTTGTAAAAGAGAGGATAATTCTAATTCTGTTTAGCAAAACCAAGAGTGGGAATTACAAGCCAGGTCTTAGGTAAGTGTCCAGAAACCATGCAGTGCTTATGTAAAAAAACCTCTACGTAACAGCTATACCCATAAGATAATGACTTGAACCATTGAAGACCTAAAAGCTTCGAAGCTGAACTGTATTGAGAAGTACCTCAAGTGAACTCTAAATCCTTAGCTGGACACCTAGCATTCCTGTATAAGACAAGAGAAACACGAATTCTCTAAAAGTTAGGGATACAAAAAACCACTGGGCAGGAAACTCCCTGAAGCCAGCCAACAGCCAATATAAGGAAGACAGGACTGCATATGAGCTTCTTCCCTCTTCAGAGGTTTCATATTCAACCAAACACTCCTTTCCCTAGCAAAAACTTCCAGCAAGCTGTTTGGGAAAAGTGGTCGTCATTCCTGTTCAATCTCAGCTGAGGCAGTATCATAATTCATTTTTTTACAGCCTTTAACAAAGCAGAGCCAAGTGGTACTTTAAGCCAAACCCCAAAGGACTGCTTTAACCTCTACCTGCAGAACCAAATTCCTTCTTGCTTATCTTTAAGTTCTGAATTTTATGTTCTTATTCACATGGTGACAGTTTTAAGAATAAATGCTATGTCAAGAAGGAAAATCAGCAAGAGTCAAAGTTAGCCTTGCATTAGGGTATGTCTGTAGGAAGAGAAAATCAAGAGACTGATGGAAGGGAACTCAACTCTCCCCTATACACAGACAAGTGTTCTTAGTAGCCACTGGGCTAACATGAAGGATTAAAATGTAGCCCACAACTGCTCCTGCTCAAATGTTGAGCAGGAAATATTCAACTGCTCTTTATGAGGATCCGAATATCAATTTCTATATAACTAATCAGAGCAGTTCTGAAACCTTTTTGTTCCCCTGAAACCAAATGCCCTATTTGGTTTGTATGCACTAAATTCTCTCCAGTGCAAAACTAAGAGCCTCTAAGCTGCTTGTTAGAGAAGTTCCTGACAAATGCTGTCCCTCCTGCTACCCTCTCTGTGTCTTTGAGAAGCAGCAGACTATCAGAGGCTAAAACTGAGTTGCAAAATGTTAATCATTAAGCAGGGTGTACGATTCTGATCTGAAAATCCCTTTGGGATGTCAGAGATGCCCCTCTACTGGTTTTACAGAGTCTAGCTTTTCAGGCAGAGGCCACTGAGGATATTTGTGCAGCCTACAGCATTTCTGGAACTGCAGATAGAGTGGAGAGGCAACAGTGAGTTTAGGTGGTGCCAGGACCAGGCTGCTGCTGGGAGGCAACAGCCAAAAGATTTGGATCACAACTCTAGACCCGAGTGTGTTAATCCCTCTGAATCCAGCTGCTCAGATTGCTGGTCAAATGAGGCTATTATTTCTCATCCACTTCCTAAGGCTGTTTCAAGCCTGACTGCAGGACTGCAATCAGATACTCCAGTAAGCTGCTCTCAGCACCCCAGGGACCATCTGCCTCTCATAAGTAGAAATCCTGGAGGAGCTGCCAACATGCAGAGCTCTTCCTCAGACTTCCTCTAACAGGCTGTTGCTTAGCCACAACACAGGCTGGCCAGGCTGCGGAGCTGCAGATGTCAGCGTGCGGTTAATCCTTGCACCGGCACGGGGCCAGACGTACAAATGTCCGTCTGTAATTACTGTTCTCTCATGACTAAACACCAGCCCATGCTCAGTGCCCAGCTACACGAGAGATTTTTCACAGCCTGGAGTCCTCCCTGCTTCCTATCTGATCAAAAACTAGCTGAGCTTGTGACAGTATTTCAATGACTTTTTGTACGAAAAAGAGAAGCATTAAGTTACTGTGCTAACACCATGCTTTAAATGATATTTACTTGCAAGCGGAGTATGCCCTGTGGACCAGGGCAGTATATCCAATACTCTTGTTGCAGGAATATAAAACTGGGTCTTTTTCCCTGCAGCTTTCACAGTTTTGAAAAAAAAAAATTTGTTCAAGTAAAGAACAGGAGAGCCCTCGTGTGGCTAATTTGACATCTATGATATCGCACAGATGCTAGGAATGGTAGTAAAAAAACATATTATGTGTAAGTTTTCTTTTGTTCTTATCTCTGAACTCACCCCCTTTAAATACAGTTGATTTAATGAACCTCAACTTTGTTTTCCAGCCAGTTGTATCTCAGTTTTTTTTCCTTCCACTGAAAATGAACAACCCATTCCTCATACCATATCTGTGCTTCATTTCCCAGTTTTGACAATAGGAATGTAAATTATATAGTAACCCTTTCTGAAATGTTTCTCTTGTGGGCTGTAGGGAAGAAGAGAAGCATATGGGGGATTTATTATGCACAATGACCTCATTCTTTCCAAGTTTCCTTGTTCTCTGGAGATATATTTGCAATTCACACACACAGTTCAGAATTGGACTGGGCTATGCATCTGCTGTACATACACACACACACAGAGCTTCTTACACTCCCAGAAGACAACAGACAACAAAAAAGTGTGTGTTCACATTATTTTTGCACTAGGGCTCTCCTCGCAGATAAATGATGCAACAAGCATCTCAAGTAACCCCTAGTTTCTGTATGAGCTTCTCAAAGGCACTGCAAAGATCAGACAGTCACATCATTCAGGGTCCATTTTTAAGAAACAAAATTACTCATGCCTTACATGTTTTTGGCATCAAATGCATAAGTTGGAAATAAAAATAAAGGAAGGGAATTAACCGAGCACTCAAATCCAATTCAGGGATCATTTACTCTAAACCTTGTATGAGTCTCTTATGTATTTTTTGACCCTGTGCTTAACCCTTAGGAGACACTCATTACTGCTCAGGTAACATGACACAAATTAAATCACACCTCAAAGGAAAAAGTCCTCAAGCCTCTCAAAGGCACTGGTGTTCTGTCTGAAACATCCACAACTTATCCATCTCCTCTTCCTCTGTATCTATGCAATGTTTATTTTGTTCTCTTCCACATTATTCATTTCCAAATCAGCATGAGTAAATGCAAGGCAGATGCTGCTGGACCAGGAGGTGGAAGATTCTGGATGCTAAGAAAGATTAGGGCAGAAAAGAAATATTTTCTCATCTGTTTACTACACTTATATTAAAAATAGCTCAGGCACAGAAAAAGACAACATAAACATGTTACACTTGAGAAAAGCAACTTGCCAAAATACTACTCAGCAATACAGGTTTTGGTGCTCCTACCCAGCCAGTCAGTAATAATATTGCAGAAAATTTTATGAATGAAGGCTCAATAGTTCAGGAAGCCTCTGATGAAGGTACAATGTAGTAGTAAGCAATAACAATCTACGAGCGCAACCCACTGGGTATGTGTGTCTGACTTACAGTTAGCACAAATTTTACTCTGAAGCAGAACAAACAAAAACTGAAACAATGGATCTAGTGGTTCCATGTGCAGAAACTGTCAGAACCAGCTCAGATAAAACATCATGAAAATGACCAAACTGAGATGACAAGGTCATATGAAGACATACTCTGAGTTTTCAGAAGATGACACTTTCCCCAAAGTTACAAGGAAACGTTAAGGAAACTAGATTGCTTTCTAAAGAGGGGACGTAGGCAAATTATATTTAACATCATATTTTATTATTCACATAGAAGTAAAATAACTGGCTTAGGTACCTATCTTTCAGTCCTAACCTTACATTCTTTCCTTTACAATGACCTGAATGTATTACCATAAATGGAGACTGTTCTTAACTCAGATGAGATGGTAAATCACAAATAGAAAGTTTAGTAAGTGTTTTGAACCTATTTAGGCTGAGGTAAGTCTCTGGGCACAATTAATAACCTCCCTAAAAGACCCGGCACCAGTCTGACCACGTTCAGCCTTGTTTTAATAATGAGGGAACATGGACCAAACTGGTGCCTTCTGAAGCTGTGGCACTGCTCCATGGCCTGCCTGTTAAAACAATGCTTGGGTTATTGAGCACTTTTTCTTTTTGAAAAATAAATTATATTTGCTTCTTAGTTTGTCTAACAAAGACATATTCTTATGCCAGATGCCAAAGGCATTTGAAGCCAGACTGTCTTCACAATTTTTTGTTATATATCTCTTCATCAGTTCTCTTGGGCAGAGGTGACAGGTAAGACACAAGTCAAACTTTTCTGAGAAAGACCAGCAGTCCATTTGAATGCCTGGAGACCTAAGGGTTGGGCAATTTCAGTTAATCTGTTTCTGGAAAAAAAAATATATATAAAGAAATGCTTTCACCTTAAACAGCTAACCTGCTCAGAAGGCAGAAAGTTGCCATTTAACTCAGATACTGCACCATGACATTCTTTGTAAGTGTTTTGTTTGGGGTTTTTTTCTACAACAGATATTTTCCACAGTGAAGAGCCAGACTTATTTATAAATATGACATTCTTTTTGTGGTCTCTGGTTAGATGACATGTACAAGATGTCATTGTGTTCTGGCTGCAGGACTCGGGCATAGTCTCACATATACAAGTATACATACACAAATATTGTCTATTTGGGAACATGTGAGTAACTTGCCTTTGAAGCATAAAAACAATTATTTTAAAAGGCTATAAATCTATATTCAAAATGAGACATAAAGGAATGTCTGTATTTTGTTTCATGAACAAACACTTGAAAATTTAGAGCCATGAAGTCTAGAGCTCAAAAAAGTTAGACTGAAAGTGTTCTTCAAGATAAAATACAATTAATCTCAGGGACATAAGACTAGAAGGAATTTCTAATTTATTTATAGAGATCTCTGTTAAAAATGCAGAGTTATTTTGCTTCCTCAGGTTGTAAGAGCAAGACCTGAAACTTCAGGAATTTTCTGTTTCATGCATTTTATGCCACTGAGCATAATTACAAAAGGGTTACTATTCAGATATTTTGAAGCACCAATAGATTTTGCCGGTTGCTTGCAAAATCCATACCCTTCACTTTAATTCAACCATTTAATCTTTAAAAATCAATTTAACTTTGATGTTTTTATTACTTTGCTGTTATTTCAGTAATTCAGATCTTCAAAGGTAAGAACACATTAGCCATTCAAAGCCAAAAATCAAATAAAGCTACACTCCCTGTCCTCTAATCAGAGCTTTCATCTGCACATTTATGATTTCAGGAAGAAGCCAAATTAGTCCTAATTGCCTCTAATTTAACTTGGCCACTCAAATAGGATATGAGATCACATTTCATCATACTGTAGATATTTTAATCACTCGTGTACACAGACTGGAGAGCTTACTGTACACTGAAAAAAAGTCTATCTTATCACATAGAAGTTCAGCCATGTAGAAACAGACCTGACTTAATTTTCTTTTAAAAGTACAGACTTTAGACAAAATGTCCTCTCTGATGTGCATTTGATGTTTTAGGTTCACTTATGCCTGTGTGCTTGAAATAATTTTTTAACATTTAGTGGGTTTTATGCCTCAAGTGGCATAAAGCCCTTTAAATTCAATAACTTCAATTCATTTAACTTCAATATCATGCAGCATTAGATGAGGAGAAGTCCTTTTGCTTAAAGACTTGAAGAAAAGGCAAGTGGTGAGAAATGAGGCACCTCGGAACAGCTCAGGCAGAGGGATGCTCCCAGCTGGACTGGGACTGCAGCCCCTGCAGCCTGCACTGCAGCAGCTGCTCGGGACTGGCTGCGAGGCAGGGCAGTTGTGACTTCAGCTCCCACTTCAGTAACTGCTGCAATTTTGTAGGAAAACTTGGAGATCCTTGAAAAACTTGGAAATACAAAGGGCAGAAACAAAGGTGTTTGCGTCAATGTGCTGGGTCAGCAGGAATCAGAAATTCTCTAATTTTGCTTAGCATATGTTCATTCTGTTTTTCTTTTCCAAGTGGAGCAGCTAATTATCACTTCAGTATTCTTTTCCCCTTGCTCAGTTATCTACCAGCTTATCTCTGATAGTATCCTTCATTTGAAGCCAGATGATCAAATGCAGTTAAACACATTTTAAGAATAATCTTTCAGAATGTTTAAAGCTCTCTGCTCAGCAATGTTGGTGCTCCTTAGAGATCCCACAAAGACAATGGCACATTGGGAATGTTCCTGACTACAAACTAGAGAGGGAGCAAACGTTACACATTTACTTTCAAGCAGAATAGATGGGCACAATAGGTTTTGTAATCAGAAACCTTAGAAATGGCAGCCTATTTCTAAAAGTTATGTGCAACTGGAGAGAGAATGTGAATGCCGTGCAACCTCTGTATTTAATAAGAGCTAAAAATTGAGTGACTTTATTACTGGAAATGATTGGGAAAATCTACAGACCAAGCATTATTCGTATCAGTTATTTGGCAAGTAAGAGGGGCTCAGGCGATTTCACTGGGGTTTTTTCAGGAGGATGTTTTCAGCAATACAACATCGCAGTTGAGAGCCCTGCTCTGTGGAAACCTCACTCCCTCCTACTCTTGGAGTAGTGCCTGTAAATCAAACACATATCTGCTGGGCAGATAAACTGCTCTGGGACTTGGAAATGGAGAGGCTCACGCAAGCATAAGAAGAAAACTCTTTTCCATCAGTCATCTGGATTGATGACTGGTAATTCACTTCCCCAGTAAGATGGAAACCTAAGCACATGGGCATGCCAGGTGATTTTCTTTAAATAAATCAGGGAAATTTCTTCTCCCTGTACAGAGCAGAGAAATCACCTGGAGAAAAACACCTTTTAATTTTGCTTTTTCTGCAGGGGAAAAAAACCCAGCTCTCCAAGCATGGAAATAGCTCCCACCTCAGTGCTGTGTTTCAAGGTTCACAAACACATGTGGCACCAGTGGAAATTTCCTTCAGGTATAAGCACAGCATTCCAGCACTGCAGTCTCACACCTTCATTTATGCTGTCTCAACTTTTATTTTGACCATCAGCATTCTAGAACAGAGCAAAACACCCCAAACTTGCGCTAGGAGTAATAAATAAGACAATCCAGCATTGTAAAAGCCAGTCTTTCCGAAAACTGTAAGAACAAGTCAGGCCAAGGCTCACTATCTCATCTGGCCAGCACTCCCATGAGCATCCTGAGGGAATGAGGCCATTCAGCCACCGTTCTGCAGCAGCCAAGTTAATTTGATGGGAGAATATTAGACAGGTGTTTGGGAGAACTTGTGAGACACCACGTGAGATATTGTCACAGCATTCAGTCACTGAGTTATAGACTATCTGGACCACTAATTTGCAAGTGTGAGCTATCACAGTATTTTTTAAAATATCTGTATTTGTTATATAATATTTGGATCCCTTATTAATGTCCACTAGGAGCGAACTGTTTGTGTCTTTGCTAGCATAAGAGATTTTTCAGTTACAGACAGCAAATCCAGCAAGGATCAGGAAAGGAAAATTCTTTAATGAAGACTAATAAAATTACTAGGGAAATAGATAAAAGTGTTCTGTATTAGAGCCTTGGAAGGGCAGAGTAGGAGCTGTAGCTGTGGATGGATACCTCTGGGATGAAGTCAGCTTAGTCAAATTATCTTTTTGATGGTCACATCTGTCAGAGCAAATATATCACAAGGGGAGGATGTGTCCAGGATGGAGAACAACATAGTGAGCAAATGGATTCTCCCTCCCCCAGCATTCAAGTGAATAGCCAGGTGCAGGTTTCCACTCAGAGGATTCTTGGCTTGCAAAAAAAAGGAGATCTCAAGATGATGAAATAACAGTTTCCCTGAAGAATTCCATATTGGGGAAAAGGCTGAAAAAAATAACAGTCACAAGGCTCATGGCTCAGCCTCCCCCATTTGGAGCCTACTGGGTTGCCAATGGGAAGCAAAAGCAGTTGTCAGAACACTTTCCAACTACTGCTTCTCATCTGCTGGAATAACCCAAAAATATTCAGTGCCACTAAGGTCTGTTAGCACTAAGGGCAAACTAAGCATCTTAGCTTTCCTGATTTTAAAGAAATGTGAAGTCTTGTTTTAAAAAACAATTTACTAAGACAAGTTTGGATGTTTCCTTATAGTTTAGGAAAAAAATATGACCTTCTGATTCCAATTTTTCCTGAGAATGTTGGGTATTTTGGAAGCAGAAAATCTCCTTGTTGGACTCTCTCATAAAAGTGGCTTTGCATCAGATTTAACCCCAAGGTTCCCAGATTTTTCATAACCAAGAAGAGTTAAGATGCAGCATTTCTTCTAATGAAATAAAGCATAAGTTTACCTTGTTGTATAATCTCCATTGCATATATCGGCCTTTTAAATGTATTAAACAAAGTTTAGATACAGCTCTGTATCACATTTTTTACAGTTCTTGTTTTGCGTCACCATCATTGCTGTGTTACAGGGGGTGTTGTTGCAAGCCTGAGTTTAGTTTCCACTTGTTTTGTTTACTGCTTTGCATGGGAAGACATTCAAAGACCAAATACAGAGACACATCATGAATGAAGGAATAGCAGAGTATAGCAGCAAGAGGAGCTACTATCACCCTGGTCACAAGCATCTCTGTTCCCTGCTTGAGATTACAGCAGACTTAAATGCTTTTTTCGGGTGGAGTTTGATGAGACTCTCCAGCACACATTTAATTTCCTGTTGCTAGTTTCTGACTGAAGGCATTACAGCTGAGTCTGTAGCAATCTAGCAGATTTCAACTTCTCACCTCTCAGAGCATCAACGAAACAATTGTTGACACCGATTAGTTGTTTGCACTCTGTTTCATAAGTCTTAGTGAAAAAGCTCTTCCTGACCTGCAGCTGACTCACTCTGCATCCCTGCAAAGCGCCACAACTGATACCCCTGCTTTGCTCATAGGCACCCCAGCCAAAGACCTGAAGAGAACCAAGTGAAATCCTGCCAGCTGAAAAATTGGAGACCTCTGCCTGTGTTTTTTAAGCTGAGGCCCAAAGCCCTCACTTACAGGTGTCCATTAAAACTGACAGAAATGTCATCGTAACAGTCATGACATCTGAATGCTCATCAATGATAATTCACATAGATGTTTGTTTTTGAAGTTATTCAGAAAGAATGGACAGAAGAGCAAACAATACAGAAACAGAACTGCCACACTGAAGCATGAAAACCACCATTTAAAGGCTCTGCTTCTTTTGTCCAAAATAAGCATTTTTATCCTAGTGAAAGAGCTGACTCCCCATACCTCAGCCTACTAAATCCTCAAGTGCTTATCCCTGCTCCTCTTTCTGCCAGGACAGCTTTTGTAAACTATCTGCTAAGCTGGCTCAGGTAGCTGAACCAGCTGAAAAATGAATGGGGTTCATCGCCTTGCTTTTATTTTGGTTTGGGAGAAGAATCACGTGACTGTAACAGAATTTCTACTGCATAAGAAAGTCAATAGAAAAACATTTTCTGGTAATCTACAGATAGGGGCAAGAGCAGAGCTGTTCCTTAGGCTGCTGCACAAACTTATGTCAGATTTATGCAATTTTGTAACCCCAAAACAATATAACCTAGCAGCTTTTGGAGTGCAGGAATTCTTCATTTCTGTCTGCAGACTCTGCTGGCTTGATAGGTGATTTTCAAAAAGTTTTGACATCCTAGCAGTAGAAAGGCTTAGGAAGCTTTGCCTAAGGTATTGGCCCCACATGGCTTTTATGAGGTCTCTTTTGCAGCTTAAGTCTAACACAACCAAGGGCCAAAACATTTCCTATGGTCAAATCAACACATAATACCTGTGCCAAGAAACAGCAGGACTGCCCATGGCCAACAACCAGGGCAGAAGGCAGCATCTTTGCTATAAAGATCACTGAAAGGAGTACCTTTGTTAAACTGTTATAACCATGCAGTCCTTAAAAAGCCCTGGTGAAATTGTGGCTGTTTGATGGTGTGAAAGCTACGTATATTAGTATCAGCTGAGTTATGGAAGAAAAGATGACCAGTATCTGTGTTCCATTAATCAAGCTAATTCATAACATCCATATCTGTTTGGCAATAGAGTGGAAAATATTAATTAAAGAATTGCATGAAAGCTGAGGATGAACTCTACTGTGGCTGAGGTCTAAAGAGGAGTGATATAAGTATAAATCAGTCTTTCAAATAAGCCCAATGTATAATACAGTAAATGAAATAGCAGGTGCCTTCTATTCCGAGTGTGTTCTCTTGTCACAAAGGCTGAAAGAAAAACTGTTTTAAAAAATCTCAGGTTTAGAGACAGAGGGTTCCAGGTTAAGATTCTCAGGTCCAAGCTGCTATTTGCATGGTTGTTTTCTGGTCAGAACACATCAAAATCATGCATGTGGTAACACACTTGATGGTGTCCCCTTTATCCTTTAAAAGAATTAATTTTGTTGATTAGATCCTAGAAGAAATAGCTCTATATAACTGCTGTTTTTAATTTTCTGCTCTGGGAATGTGTACTAGAGCTGACTTTAGCCTTTTGCAATTGCTTTCCCAAAACAAGAATTGCTTAGCTAAGGACGAATATGGGATGAAAATATTATTTGATTTTTAAAAATATTTAAACCTCACTTGATGATTAAGTATCTTATTACAGGATCTGAATGCTTCTAGATTCCCTAGGAACTACACATGGAAAATTTTATACACAGTTGTATTCATTTTCATTCTGAATTGCTTGATTTTTGTTTCTTTGCAAATTTTTGATTAATTGTTCCATCACTTACAATCACCCTTAGGGGAACTTGGCCAGCAAACTCAGCAGAGAGCTCAAACTGGGATTTCAAGCTGACAGCTTCTGAAATTGCAAGAGCTAGGAAGTAAAAGTAACCTGAGCTGGAGCCAGTAAGCTGTGAAGTTTAGTTCTGGTGAAGGTTTTAGCTCTATATAGTTTAAAATATGCTTAAAAGGTTCATTTAATTGTATTTAAAAAACATTATTTCCTTGTGCGTCTAGAAAGTGTTACTTTGCAAATTGTGTTAGGAGAGACAAGGCTCTGGACAGGAGAGGCAGAGAATCTTGTAAGAGAGGTAGGAATCCAGAAGTCAGGAGTTCAAAGTAATGTACATTTAACAGCAGCATTTTGGAAGAGACAGCATTTTTACAAGAGGCTAGAGAGGTGGTGAAGTCATGGGGGAGAAGGAGAACTAAGCTGTCTGTGTGTCAGGAAAATTATCCCAGCCCTGATCAGAATTATTCTAAAAATAGAAAAAAAGGCAGGTAGAAACATGAATGTGTTTCTGGCAGAAAAGCTAAACAACAGTGGTACTGACACCGAGAGGATAGTTTCAGAGTGGTAGCCCTTCAGGTAATTCCTGCTTGAATGTGTAGAAATCCTTAACTGATTTAGTTGTTCGGGGGTTTTGTAATCCCTAGTTCCTCTGCATCCCTTCTTAGGAAAGGTTTGGGTGGGGTGCCATGTTTCTCCAGCTCTGCTATTCCCTGAGAAATAGCTGATGCCTAGAGCTAGACAGTGGGAATTTCTCACAAATATCGACTGCTATGGAAAAAGCACGAATGGAAATGTGACTGTGAAAGTGACACACATGAATTGCTACAGAGCACTATCTCTGTGATTTCATTTGAATGGCCACATACAAACAATAAGCCAGCCTAATGGTTAGAGGACAAGAGATGAAGAAAAGGTTAGGCAAAAAGAACCAGGAAACACAAAAATTTTGACCAAGATTTACAAGGTCTGAAGCAAAATAAGGAGCTGAAATAAATCCAGACGCCATCCACACCTGTGGGGCCTAAACATTCAAAATATGCTTGATTGCTGCTAGTCACAAAAGATACAAGAGAGATGAGGATGCAATAGCCAGCACTCCTTGTCCACGCCAAGCCACATGGGTATATGTCTTGGCAAAGGATGAAACCCAAGTGCAAGGGAGCGAGATTGGTTTTGTTTAAAGTAGCTATCACACTCTCCTTCCCTGGTGTCTTACACTGAAGTTTTTTGTGCTAATTCCCATCAGTATTAATTACAACACTGCTATACATTATGGGATCTGCAGAGCAAAGGTCCCACCACAGGCTGTAATGATGCCAAACTGATTTTTGCTTTTATATTTTCTTCATATATATTTGTAGCTCTGTAGAATATCACAGTATAGTTATATAGTTCCTAGCTAACTCCAGTGCTGATAGAAAGAAAGAAAGAAAGAAAATACATTCTTAAAGGCCCCAGTCCTATCTTGCTTCTTCCTCTGGGAACCACAGACGAGCTACTCTCCCAAGACACTTTCTCATAAAAAACAGTACAGCTAGAAGCAAGAAAGGGGGTCTCCAGAAGAGGTGGAACCAAGGGGGAGAATTACCTCATTACTTGTGCTTCTAATTGGGAATTCTTGTCAATTATGCTAATTTGCTAAACTTTTAAAACTGTATTCGCCCTATGTGGTCTGGGCATTTTTCCATACCTGCCCCCGGAGGCCTCCAATTAAAGATTAGCTTTTTTATTATTTCCTATATTAAAATTGTCTCAAAAGTGTTTTGTTTTATTTCTAGATATTCGAGTCATCAGTAAGTTTCTGCAGCTCCATGATGACCGATGGGGGACTTGGCACCACATATTTAATACGACCTAGTTCCTGACAGCATCAGTAATAGGAGCAAAAAAAATACTTTTACATCAGCTGCCCAATGGCATTTTTTCATTGTTTTGTTCCTCTCACCACCAATCAATAGTGATTTTGTTAAAAACAATGACCTCAGAGACTGCTATGCCTATGAAACTACAAGGAGCCATAAAAAGCAGAACTATAAAAGCAAAGGTTTCACATTGATGGAAAAGAGCACAAATAATGTGAGTGTACAAGTGTTTTATATGACAGTATAGCCACCATCTTATGCCACTGCTGCAATTCCAAACTTTCATCTAATTTCAGTTGTGATCCATAAAAAATTCTGTGCTATTTCTCAAGTAATAAAGGCAATTGACAAAGAGTCACATAACCTAATTATCACCCAGGCTCTATTGTAAGGGGATTTTCAAATCTATGTAAATCCCATCACACCTAACAATACATTGAAGTGAATTTTACAGGCCAGCCTGAAGCTGTGATAGGAAAAAGAATTAAAAGTGGGAAATCCCCTGTATGCAGCAGAGTTATGGAGCATTTTTATGCCAATTGGTGTTCACAGAGAAATAATTGACTGCAACTCTTGGCTGTAACAGACCAAGCTCTCAAACCCTGCTTGTATAAGAGGTATTGCTGGTTACTCTGTTTTCTTTTTCTTAAGTGAAGCTACACCCCATCTACACTAAGCATGTGCAAGTACATATTTCCAAGTTTTAAAATATTTGAAAAGAAAATCTTGATGTTACTCTATAGATTCCTAAGGGGAGTCAAAATAGAGTAGATGCTGCAGATACAGGTGCCATTTCACATCAAGCTGCTTGTTTTCATTTTGCAGATTGGTCAAACTTTGTTCCTTGAAAAAAATCCTACTTTATTTTTAAATGCTCTTGCTAGAGTTTTGGAATTAAAAGCAAAAAGGAATTGTTTTTTAAATTTGTCTCAGCTGAACTGAACTTTGTGTTGATTTTTATTGTGTGTGCTCTGCTTTAAGGCTTTTCAGCATATCGAGTAACAAGTCTTAACATAATTAGTAATAGTACAGCATAGCACTGTTTTATTTGCATTTGCTCCTTGGTACAAGATTATTGTATGGCAAAATCTGTATCCCTTCACTCTATTGTGTTACAGTTGCAATGTATGGCATCTTTCTAAGCTTGACATTAATGTCATTCAACAGTTTAATTTTTTTTTTTTTTTTTTTGACCCAAATGGGTACCCCAATTTTGAGGGTCTTAGGTCCATTAGGAGGAAAAACTGAATAAAGACTTTTTGATGTAATTCTGGTCGTTTAAATTGCCATTTTTTCCATACTGTATTCAGGACAACAAAAAGCAACAGCAGTTTGTTCAGATTTCTAAGCAGGAGCTGCCATAGAGAGGCAAAAAAGAGGTTTTGAACTTCTGAGTCCTCTTGAGCTCAATTACTGACTATCCCCCAGCTCTCCCCTCCTGTCTGGATATCTCATTAACACTGCAGCTTTCACTGACCACAGTGGCTTTACCTTAACTCACTGCATCATTGCTTTGATCAGTTCCATGTGCTCTAGACCAGGTTTCAGAAGGGAGAAGGTGACCTTTAAAAAGTTGGCATTGTGTTCAAATGAAGAAAATAATGGAGAATGAGCTCTGTCACATTAGAAACACAAGACAGGCCAAAGAGTTTAAAGAACAAAGTTACTAAAGATAAAAAAAGTAATATTAAAACCTTTTACAGAACCATCAAAAGCCAAAAGCTTTCTATAAAGGCTATGCAATAATAAATGATAAAGGCACAAAAGAGGCATTCAGAAGATAAGACCAGAGCAGATAAATTAAATGAATTTTTATTCACAATGAATGCAGAGGATTTCAGAAAATTTTCTCATCAGAAATGTGCTTTCTTCCCACCACACAAACACAATTTTTTCCCCATAAATATTATGTCAGTGATTCTTCATTCGACTGAAGTTCAGAAAAAGTTTACAAACAGGTTCATCAGGACCAGAAGATATTTATCCAAGATTTAAGAAAGAACTGAAGCAGGAAATAACCTAAATAACAAGTGCAGTGTATGATTTCTTGTTTAAAAATGCCTACGACCAACACCAGATGGTAAATGGGATGGAATTAAAAAAACAAAAACCAACCAATGACACCTCCCCCCCCCCCCCCCATCCCCCAACAGTGGTTCTTTGTACCATTGTATGGTTTGAACTACAAGAACAGCGTTTGTGGATATATTTTTTGTTTAAGTATTCATCTCTTTTGTGTTTTAAAATGTTTGCAGTCTCACTACCACTACATACCTGCAAATAACCCAAAAGCTGCATGCCTGTACTAAAAAAATTTTACATTTTTTCCAGCCTGTTTTCACTACAAAGAGATCATAATTTTTTGACCTACAGTGGCCATAGAATCCTCTAGAAGTTAGTGGGGTATTTTTCTGCAACCCTCAAAAAACATTATTTGAATTCCATGTCAGAGCCTTAACCCTTTACCCCTCTATGGCCAAATCTCCCTGCCTGTCAGATGAGGTGTCTGCAGTGCTTGCAGTTTGGACTCAGATTCACTTACCTCTGGCCTTTATTTTTCCTTACTGTTTGTGTAACTAAAAACTCCTCACAGGACAGCCTCACAGGGGTTCCTAAAGAGAGACAGACATGTGCAGGAGCAGCAGAAGCGGATGCAGTCACAGCACAGATGAATGACTTGGCCTTACCAGCAAGGAAAGGGGGGGAATCTCTAGTTTGAATCCACTTAGGAGCCGTAAGGACTTCAGTATGACTTTCAGCCTCTGCTTCAGGCAAGGTCAGTTTTTGCAAGAGCATTGTGCTCAGTGAATTTGGGCATTTGTGGAGCTCAACAGCAGATTTTAGAGGATGCCAAAGTCATTTGAAGGGTGAGGTTTTCACTAGGAGCACAAATATTGTTGAAAATCTGGTACCCTTAGGCCTGGTTTCCTTTTGGGAAGAGCTTTTAGATGAGATTCTAACACTTAGGGCCCAAAGCAGCCCAGCTTGTACAGTGCATGGCTGTACCATCCCACCCTGATTTGTGATGCAGTACGTAGGCACTGTTGGAAAAGCAGCGATATTCCTCACATCAGAGAAAGAAGACACTGAAAATCAATGGCAGACATTTGTCTTGGAATAGACAAAGAAAAGGACACAGAAAACAAAGAAAAAGAGCACAACCAGAGGAAATTTCCTCACAAGTCCACATCATTCACAACCCTCCTGCTTCACTATGGTGATGCTATCACAGCTGTACTTTTCTCTATAAAGCAATCAAGAGGAGCTACAATTTAAGCAGGAAACTACAAGATTTCTGTTGCATGCACATCCAAGCAGGAGCTTCTAAAAACATGCCCTTATGCCTTCTGCAGCAAGCTCCACAGCAGCTTGCACTCAGCATCTCCCCTCGGATGCGGGTGCTCGCAGTAAGGACAGGAGCACATCTGCCACAGACGCTGGCAGGGTTCTACATGAAGGTGGGCAACGCCTCCCAAGGACTAAAATTTACTGGTGTCTTCTGGCCTAGGGAAAAATACTGGAAGCTCATTAATCATTTCCCAATCACGTCAAGATTTACTTTCATTAGGCTGTAAGAAGTACATTTTTAGAGAGAGAGGCAACCTGTAAAATAACCCAGTTGTATGCTTGCATTTGAGGCTAAGACTATTTGTTTTATGCTACATTAGACAGTCTCCACGTTGTTACTGGCCTGATAACAGACCAGAAATTACACAAAAGCATTGTTTTCTCTTTTGCCCTTGTACAATCCAAATGCTTCTTCTGATGAACAGAATTGAAAATTTTGTAAGGAAGACTGCTGTATGTCAGATTTTGGTTACTGACATTAACTAAATTACTAAAGTGAACTGAGTAGTGACATGCAACACAGTACAAAGAAACATACAATAGAAATGAGTAGCAGCCTTAGAACTGGCAGTTCTAATGTTCCATTTTAGAACACTATGGAAGTCTTGCATAGTAAAAGGAAGACAACAGCCCTCGGACAGTACACAGAAATACTGTGTTTACAAAGTATTTTAACAATGTGTAACTACTTTCCTAGACTATAACAATTACCAGTAGAAATCAGTTCAGAAGCAGAATAAGTACCTCTACTGAAAAATTTTTAAATACTCATTTATTAAGGGAAATCAAATTAAATGTACTAAAATGGATACTTTGACATCTGTGATGTGTTCACAAAAGTTTTAAAGTGATTTAAATTACTTCAGTATTGTATATATATCATCAAATACAAATGTGCAAGTTTACCCCTCAGCAGACATAAATAGGTAGTCACTGAGCTAATTTTTGGTTATTTGTAATAATCAAATAGTGCTGAAGAATAATTGCTTATGGAAATACTGATCAACTATTTATAGGCAATAAACTAAATTTCTTTATCCAAAAATACATTCAAAAGTTTAAATTCAAAAATTTTTGCACATCTTCAGCAAAACAGTGTCCTAAAATACTGATTTTTTTTTTTTTAAGTTGGAGACATAGGAACTTGCTATGGTTGAAATGCTATGTGTTTAGCATTTAATCACTTGTAAAGAAGTTAAATGCATGTACTCAAAAGAGCTTTTTGAAAATAAGTGTGAATGGATAAATTTTTACTGATTGTCATCTGAACTGGTCCAAAGTTGCCATGAACAAATGTTAAAGGCACGTTTTTAAACTCCAAACACATTCAAATCTAATTTTAAGTATTTTCTTTTGTCCCTTTCAGTAGAGGCCCAATTCAGAAATCCATACAATGAATCATCTTCACAGTGGAAAGCAGAAGCCATGAATCCAATCAACGATGTGTATTATTGTAATCATAATCTAAACATAAATAAAACATCAGTCTGTCAGTGTATCCAAAGACACTGTCAGAGAAAGTGGTGTGGAAATTCAAGGTAAAATCTTTACAGAATTCTAAAAAACCATCCTAACAAATCTTTTAAAAATAATTTGCATAATTAATCTCTATATTAATTGTGAGACAGAAAACCTTTATCTCACAATAATTAAATTTATCACTATTTAGTTCCTTGATTTTTAAAACTTCTCTTTGAATTTTATTTCTGCTTGCTCTAGGATACTAGCTAATATTTACATGTTTAGAGAGTTAATTCATGAATGCAAGGTAGGTCTAAGGTATTTGTATTAGAGTGCAACATCTGGAAAGTCATAGTACTGCCAACATTCGTAACAAACTTCTTGAAACTTCTCACAGAAACAGCAATGTGCATGCACCTCCTGCTCTCAAGACGGATTTTTTTTTAACGGGAATATTCTCCTTGGTGTAGCAGGGATGAGAATATATTCACCCCCAGTGTGTGGCAGACTCATTCTTTATCAGGCAGAGCATGCCAATGTGCTAGCACAGGCAGAATGAGCCCACAACACTATCCTTTATGAAAGGATTTATGCAAAAATATAATCATGCCAGCAAGTAAACCAAAATGAGTAAACATCTACTCCCACTGAGTACAGTACAGGGAAAGAACAAGGAGGTCTTAACAATTCACAAGACCCATGGAAAAATGCTTTAAACCCCCAAATAAACTCTTTCCATTTGGCAGACCAAAACTTAGAAGTCCCAAGCCACAGCATTTTAGGATTTTTTTTTTTAAATTAGCTTGAATCTCTTTCCCTCAGTAATTTCCACCACATTATTCATAATTCTGTTTGTGTTTCTATACCCTGTGCTACATTATTTATAACAGCATGTTATGGATTGTGAACAGCTACATTTAACTTTTAACTGACTTGGTACTTGCAATCTACTTTGGATGCAGCAAAAATGACCCTTTCCAGACAAGCAAAACATATTCTGAGAGTAATTAAAAATTTTTTTAGCCCTCATTCACTAAGCAATCACTCTTCAAGGACAACCCTTGGAGGCCCTTCCTGCTGATGCCTGGATTTGTGCTGGCGCTGTGTTGCTGTACAGGATTACTCACTTTTTGCTGATGTCCAGTGGCTGATTTCAACAAGATCTGGTCAGCAGGCAGTAATCCACCATTTCCAAGCACAGGGCACACCACTCACTTCCAGGACAACTGCATTCCCAGCTTACTAGGTGGGTCACTCCTGTTTGTAATTTTATTCAAGGGAGGAGCAAAACAGGTGAGAGGCTGATGGTGAAGATGATGTCTTCCACCTGCTGTATTTGTGTTTTTTCTGACTCCTTCTCTAAAAAAGAGAGGAAACTAAAAGAAAAACAGAAATGTTACTCATGTGTGGTATATAGTGCCAATTTCACAGTAAGGACTTAAAGGTCTTGCATGTTTATTTTAGAGAATTTTTAAGATGATCCTTAAAACGATTGTGAGCAGCCAAGCAGGAATGTTCTTATAAATTTTGGCTTTTTTTTTTTTTTATGAACTACCTGAGGGAAAGTTGGTCAAACCTTCATCCCCTGTAAGATACAAGCAATAGAGGGGCTGGCAGAAACCCCAGCCTATCATCAAGACACCCCACCATCCTTAGGCTACCACAGACATGCTGCTGGTCTTTGTCATTAAGAGCAATGGTCAAACTCTCCCCTTCCCTGGGCTTTTTGCCTTTCCTCTATCTCTCCACCAGCTGCCCTTCTGCATCCTACTTTAGTCATTTCTCTCATACTTTGCAACACCAACTCATAAAAACACCTCCCTGCACCCTTCCAGGAAGCAAGTTACTGTGTTATTTATGCACTCATATTGGTAGCAGGAGGGCCACTGAGATGGCTCCTGAGAGGAAGCTGCTGGAAGCTTCCACCATGTCCGGCAGAGCCAATGGCTGATGGCTCTGAAGACGGACATGCTGCTGGCCAAAACTGCGCCAATGAGAGAGGTTGGTAACACCTCTGTGATGACATAGTTAAAAGGAAAATCAAAACAAAGTCACAAGATTTTGGATTCCAGTCAAAGAAGAAGCGATGAGAACACGTGAGGGAAACAACACAGTGACACCAAGGGCAGTGCAGAAGGAGGGGCAGGAGGTGCTCCAGGTGCCGGAGCTGAGGTGCCTCTGCAGGCCATGGTGAGGACCATGGGGAAGCAGCTGTGCCCCTGCAGCCCCTGGGGATCCACGGGGGATGCAGAGATCCACCCACAGCCCATTGGGATCCAGGGGGGATGCAGAGATCCACCCGCAGCCCCTGGGGATCCACAGGGGATGCAGAGATCCACCCGCAGCCCCTGCGGATCCACAGGGGATGCAGAGATCCACCCACAGCCCCTGGGGATCCTCGGGGGATGCAGAGATCCACCCACAGCCCATTGGGATCCACGGGGGATGCAGAGATCCACCCGCAGCCCGTGGGGATCCATGGGGGATGCAGAGATCCACCCGCAGCCCCTGGGGATCCATGGGGGATGCAGAGATCCACCCGCAGCCCATGGGGATCCATGGGGGATGCAGAGATCCACCCGCAGCCCCTGGGGATCCAGGGGGATGCAGAGATCCACCCGCAGCCCCTGGGGATCCAGGGGGGATGCAGAGATCCACCCGCAGCCCCTGGATCCATGGGGGATGCAGAGATCCACCCGCAGCCCCTGGATCCACGGGGGATGCAGAGATCCACCCGCAGCCCGTGGGGATCCAGGGGGGATGCAGAGATCCACCCGCAGCCCCTGGATCCATGGGGGATGCAGAGATCCACCCGCAGCCCCTGGATCCACGGGGGATGCAGAGATCCACCCGCAGCCCGTGGGGATCCACGGGGGATGCAGAGATCCACCCGCAGCCCATGGGGATCCACGGGGGATGCAGAGATCCACCCGCAGCCCATGGGGATCCACGGGGGATGCAGAGATCCACCCGCAGCCCATTGGGATCCAGGGGGATGCAGAGATCCACCCGCAGCCCGTGGGGATCCACGGGGGATGCAGAGATCCACCCGCAGCCCCTGGGGATCCACGGGGGATGCAGAGATCCACCCGCAACCCGTGGGGATCCAGGGGGGATGCAGAGATCCACCCACAGCCCATGGGGATCCACGGGGGATGCAGAGATCCACCCGCAACCCGTGGGGATCCAGGGGGGATGCAGAGATCCACCCGCAGCCCGTGGGGATCCAGGGGGGATGCAGAGATCCACCCACAATCTGTGGGGATCCACAGGGGATGCAGAGATCCACCCGCAGCCCCTGGGGGAGGTGCCCATGCTGGAGCAGGTGGATGCCTGGAGGAGGCTGTGATCCCGTGGGAGACCCGGTGCAGAGAGAGGGCCCCGCTTCCAGGCTGGAGCAGCCTGTCCTTGGAGCACTGCACCCCGTGGAAGAGCGACCCACGGTGCAGCAGTTTGGGAGGGCTGTGTGCCCGTGGGAGGGGCTCAGGCTGCAGCGGGGGCGGTGGGGCTGCTGCTCCTGACAGTGGGCTCACGCCGGGGAGGTTCACGGAGAACTGTCTGTCTCCTGTGGGAGGGAGCCCACGGCCTCACAGGGGAACATTCCTCTCCCGGAGCAGCGGGAGGAAATCTCGGGGATGGACTGACCAAACCCCCGTGCCCCGTCTCCCTGCGCTGTCGGTGGGAGGGCGGAAGGGGCTGGGGGGAAAAGGTGTTCTAAGGGCTTATTTTACTTTCTCATGATCCTCCTCTGACGCTGTTAGTAATAAATTCACTCTGCAACTTTAAGTTAAGCCTGTTTTGCCCCTGAAGTGTTTCTCCCGGTCCTTATCTCACTCATGAAGCTTTTGTTGACTGTTTTTTTCCTTTTCCCTCCTCTGCCCAGCTGTGGCAGGGGAGGGTGAGTGGGCGGCTCTCGTGAGTGCCCAGCGCTGGGCCAGTGTCAAACCACGACAACTCACCACGAGAGTCTCCTGTAACACAGGGGCATGTGTTCATCATACCTAATATTAGCTACACGAAATAGTTAAAATATGTGATTTTCCACCAGCACTGAGACAATGCTTTACTGTGTCACAGTATCACAAGATGCCACCTCCATTCACTTTGTTACTCCAGTGGGGAAGGTACAGTGCTCATCTCACATTGAGCAAACACTTTGTATTTACAGAAGTCTGAAAAGGCAATATTTATTCTTTTGTGTATATATATTAGAGACAAACTACAGCAAAGATGGGAAATATGCACATAACTTAGAGACATTGAAATTTTTTCTTATAGCAAGCTGAAGCCAAAATTTATGAATTGGCACATGGCAGAACAGAGGCAGAACTGCAGTCAGTGACAGCTCTCCCCAGCCCACACCATTCACATCATCTCACCCTTCGATGCTCCTCTAAGAAAAGGAGCTTCCTTTATGCCACGGATCTTTATTAAGATTTTTATGTTGAATATTCTGATTATACTCCACAGCTGTATACACCTATAGCTGTGGACGCATGATAAAGACAGCAGCCTTTGGGGTAATTACACTCTATTCAAAACTATGGTTTGTGGCTTAAACAAGCATGTCTTCACAAGACCTGTCAAACAATTGCAGATTACTTGGTTACAAATGAAGGCTTCAACCTTTAGAAACTCTTACACAAAACCAATATTGAACATTTTATTCCATCAGATGTCTAAATTTATCCTTAGCGATTCTGACTTTTATCTATTCATTGAATCAAGAAAATATGTAGGCAGGATAATTACTTTCTAGTAAGTAACAGTATCCAAAATTAATACAGTGGCAACAGTAAAAGAAAGTAAAAAACATTACTGAATAAAGCCAAGCTGGTTTTTGTGGTGAAAGTAATCAACTGCTAATGCATCTTAGTTTTAATTCTCTGCTTCTTAATCTAGTCCTTTTCTTGTCAACTGCAAACTGACGCAAGCGCTCAGAGTGCAGAACTGGAACTGTCAGCATCATTCAGACACAAAGCCAAACCCCCAGAGTTCATGGGAGGTTTTGGGGAGATTTCTGGGGAGGAGGAGGGGTTTAATTGGTTTTTTGGGGGGTTTACTGTTCTATGACTGTATCTTGCCATTCAGTTTGGATGAAAGAGTATAGAATCTTTATGTTTCCCATTAGCAGTGGGTACCTGACCTTCAAATAATGTGAAACTTCCTTTGTTAAAATTGTGTTCTACAGTCCAACTTTTCTGTGTGTTCCCCCCTGTGGCAATAAAACTGTAAAACCACACGTGACTTCTGTGCACCTCTTACCTGCCATAGACACAACAAAACTGGCAAGATCCCAGACTTTTCTGATGGCCACAGGCTTCCCGGGAAGGCTTGCCAGAAAGATCTCAGAGGACCAGAGGATCTCCTCCGCCCACATCCCAAAGGAAAGGCCTATTTTAGGATGCCAGCAGAACACTAGAACTTCCTTAGCCCTGTTGTAGCTGGGTGACACTGAGCAACTTCTGTAGCCATTTATAGATTTTAAATTTCTGTTGGTAGTGGGCAAATGATCAGTCAGAGGAGTCAATATATCCATTCTGGACGTGGGCATCTTATTCTGTTTCTGCCATGTTAAGCCAAGTATATCTTAAAATAAAAGGTTCCTAAATATTTTGTGTACTTCAGATTATTTCAACTAAAAGCTCAGCAGAACTTGTGTCATATGAAGTTAAAGTGATTCAATCCCTTTAGCTTAAATACATTGATTCTGCATAAAGCAATCGAAGGACCATCAAGGTATAAAATTACAGGCTCACACAAATGAGTGTAATATTAAGCCTGGAAAAAAAAGTGTGATTTGAATAACAACAAATCTAAGTTTATGCTGCAATTACGTGAGGTTGCTGTGTGCTTCATTGTCTGTACAATCAAAATGATTAATTTGTTACATACTTTGGAGGTCTATTTGAATAGGAACCCAGTAGTGTTATAAATTTATCTTCATGGTCAGTGAATAATTTTATACTTACTGTCACACTAAAATTAAATCCTCTATAACGTGTTAACTCTGAAGTGCAGGGGTGTTGCTGTTCCTCGTATTCCATGCTGACCAATTAACAGGATTGATTGCAGTTATAAATTAATTTAACTGAAACTATAAACTGATTTTATAGTTCAGATGACAGATCATTGTGTTCCTTACTGAGTGATCTGTACAAGTCATAAACTGCAATAGATATTCCCAGGCCATTGTACAATTCCTATTTTCTTGTTTATGTGTTTCTATCTGTTACTGACTGTATTTTAAGGCCTCTCAGTCACCTTTTAGCTGTTAGAAGCTGTGATGCTGTTTATGTGGTATGGTTTTCTCCCAAATCACATAAAATACAAGAAAGAGTCCTCCACAGACTTCAATTGACCTTGAATTGAATGAGTAGTGGCAAGGAGGGATTACTCTGATGAGAAAGCTTTACTGAAATGGTTTAAATAAGCTTCTTTGGTCCATTAGTTGTAACATGACATTGAATTTGTAGCATATCAACATTAGCTGTTGTTTTTATCTTCTCTGCCTTGATGGGAGGATATATGGAGTTTGACACTTTTAAAAAATTGTTGAAATTTTTTTTTTCAACAGACTACTTGTCACAGGAGAAGCTAAACCCAGAAAATCTGTATCAGATTATCAATCATAACACTCTATGTTTTAAAATTCTAGTGGATCTGAGCAGATTGAGAAATTGCTGAATATGTTGCACTGCTGCTCTACATATATTATAACAACCTCAGCTTCATTCCAGGCCTAGACAATTAGCAGAAACCTTTTTTAAAGCTAAAGAGTAAATACTCTTCATTGTGATTGAGTTTGCTTTCTTTTGTTGTGCAGTTTTCTTTTCATGGATTTATTTGCATTGCTAAGCCACAGAGTTTCTGTCAAGGAATACTGGCAGGCCAAATAATTCTCCTTTTTTTTGCAATTTCTTGGTAGCTGATACAGGCTTTTAGAATTAATTGCTTGCTCTGAAGGCCCAATACAAAACCTGAACCGGCACATGCTCTAAAGCTTTTGTTAACCCTGAGGCACTTTTGAGCTTATGTTACTGCTGTTTACATTCAAGATATTAAAATTAATTAACTAGACTGCCATAAAACATGGAAACACCCATCTGTTTAATGGTATCTCTACTCAGAACTAACACCAGAAAAAATTGCTTGATAATTCCGGCTTCTTTAAAAAAAGTAACCCATGAGGCAATTCTCTTAAGCCTGCTATCTTTGCTGCAACTGTTTAAAAACAGCCTCTATTAGCTTTTCATTTTCACAGGAAAAACATCTTGGAAAAGCTCCCTGTCAGAAAAGTCCTTTCAGCAGGATGCAATATGGGTCCACACTCCTAAGAACCCCTACTTAGCCGACTACTGATCCTACTTCTGAGCCCAGTACTCAGCAATAATGATCACAGAAACACAGAACCACAGCATTGGTAAGGTTGGAAAAGACATTTAACATCATCTAATCCAACCAGTAAATCAACACTACCACGTCCACTGCCAAACCGTGTCCCTAAACTCCACATCTACATGTTTTTTAAATACCCCCAGGGATGATGACCCCCACTTCTCTGGGCAGCCTCTTCCAGTGCTTGACAATCCTTTTTGCGAAGAAGCTTTTCCCAAATACCAATCTAAGCATCTCCTAGCACAACATGAGGCCATTTTCTCTCATCCTTTCAGTTATTACTTAGGAGAAGAGACCAACCCTCCTCGTGACAACTATGCCCTCCTTTCAGGGAGTTGGGGAAAGCACTAAGGTCTGCTCTGAGCCAATCAGGCTGAACACCCCCAGCACCCTCAGCTGCTCCTCATCAGACTTGTGCTCCAGACCCTTCCCCAGCTCCACTGCCTTTCTCCAGACACACTTCAGCACTTCAGTGTCTTTCTTGTGGTGTGGGACCCAGAACTGAACACAGCACTCCAGGTGTGGCCTCAACTTTGTCAAGTACCAGGGGACAATCCCTGCCCTGGTCCTGCTGGCCACACCATTGCTGGTACATGCCAGGATGGAATTGGCCTTCTTGGCCACCTGGGCACACACTGGGTCATGTTCAGCTGCTGTCACCAGCACCCTCAGATGCCATATGCAGTTTCCAGCCACTCTTCCTCAAGCTGGCAGTGCTGCCTGGGTTTGTTGTGACCCAGGGGCAGGACCTGACATTTGGCCTTGTGGAACCTCATACAATTGGCCTTGGCCCATCATCCAGCCTGTCCAGATCCCTCTGTGGACTCTTCCTGCCCTCCAGGAGATTGACATTTCTGCCCAGCTTTGTGTCCTCTGCAAATAAACTGAAGGGCCCACTCAGTCCCTGGGAGATAGTGAAGTATGTACAGGCATGATTTATCTTCATATCTGATTACCCATTCTGGTATTCAAGAGAGCCTTTAATCCTTACCTACTTGCAGAAGAAACACCATCTATTAGACATGCCATAAGTTGTGTTGTATGTGCCGCAAGTGGTGTGAGCATCTCCATTTATGAGGTGCTGAACTTAGAATTTTGGGATGAAAGATATGATTAAGAGTTATTTGCTTATTCAAAATTGTATTAAGTAGAAAAAAGTAATTTTCCAGGGACTTTATTTGTCATGTTGTCATATTATTCTTTCATTTAACAATCTAAATGGTTAGTAATATAACAGCCTGTGTCAAAAGTTGAAGCCTGACACCAGTAGATGATAACCTCAAGTCTGCCTTGGTAATGGATTCATTATTGGCTTCTATGAATATAAATAAGAATTATGTCTGCATGTGTTGCAAACACTGATTAAACCCATAATTAAAGCTAGATGGAAAAGCTGAGGTGGACTAATTTTAATCTTGAGATAGTATGAACACATCATAATAATGAAATAGGAAAAGAAAGAATGAAGAAGAGTGCAGGCCA
This sequence comes from Coloeus monedula, assembly GCF_965178545.1. NCBI lineage: Eukaryota > Metazoa > Chordata > Aves > Passeriformes > Corvidae > Coloeus > Coloeus monedula. The sequence continues at coordinate 27,319,054 of NC_138782.1, read as the reverse complement.
AAGAAAATCACCTTCTCCTTCCTCATTTTGCCAGCACAAAAGGAAAGAGAGGGTCTCCTGGTTTTTAAAAGTTGTTATCAAACTTTATAAAGATTTATTTAGAAAAAATCCTTACTGTGAGAATAAAGACAGAACAGATTGAAAATACAAATGACTGTTACTTAGGTGAGCACTGCTAAGCCTCAGAGCCACCCCTAAGGTGAGTTCAGCCTGTCTATCCTCCTGCAGGGCTTCACAGCCATCACAATTCTAGGCACCAAGGACAAGCTGAGAAGCTGGTCTCTGTAGGTCCTCTCAGGAAACAGCAAGGGACAGTTTGGGCCTCTCCTCTTATGACAGAAGACATTTTGGCAGTCTGACTTCTAACCCATCTGCAGATGCTGGCAGGAATCACTGCCTGTCATGGTGTAAAGGGGCTTTTTTATCTTACCTTCTGCTTTTTCGTCTTGACTCCCCTAAGACCAGATGACTCATTTTTGATACATGGAAAGCTGAAAACCTGCAGTGCAATGTAAAGCAAGTAGAGAAAAAAGCACTAGTGCAAAGAATTACAAGTCATTCAGTCAGAACATTCTCCAAATGTGAGCCAAGACCTGTCTTTGCACCTAAAACCTGTGCATCCCAATTGCAGCTTCACAAGATTCTAAGGCTGAGCAGAAGTCAGTGCCTGCTCACAGTATTTCTTAGAAATCCAGTGACCTTCAAGGGAGTGGATTGAAAGAAACAACCACACACTCAGCAACTGCTTCCATGAGCTTTATATATGTGCTGAAAAAAAAGAGAGAAAACCTACAACCTTCCCTGTGAGTTTGGTGAGACAAAAGCCTCTGTGGAGGAGGCAAGTTCAGTGTGGCTCAGGGAGCACAGCAGCTCTGGTTTCAAGGTCTCTGGTTTCAGTGAGCATCTGAGAAGAGCATCTGATCTGAGCCTGGCAGTGACTTTCAGGGAGAGAGGACCTCTGGCTCTTGCTCAGATTAAATTTCTGTTGTTACAAGGAGGAAATTTGCTGCTAATTATTTGAAAACAATCCCTGCTGTAATTGAGTCTTTGTGAAAGTAAGGAGCCAATAACATGCATAGCTCAGGCAGAACCTGGCTGCACTCCTCACATCTGTCTGCCAGCCTGCACAGGATGAGGAGCAGCTTCATGCCAAGGGCAGCCACTTCATCACTGCCACCCAGACCCCTGTGCCTGGCCAAACACTCACATCTCATGGCAGAGCAGGTCCCACCAAAGCTCACCTCACTGCATCAACCTGCCCAGGGGAAAGCTAATAGCACTGTCTTGTGCTGTGCCAGTGGAGGGTCTCCTTCCAGAAGCTGGTAGAAGCACCTTCAGAGACTGATTCTCATAATTAGTTTAGATAGTCATTGATAAAATATGTACTGCAGATGACTAACATCAAGAAGAACAGAAGAAGGAAGTAGGAAGCAGCTTTACTTCCTTGGGAACACATATCAATGACTAGAAAAATACTCCATCATGTTATCTCATTTTATGAGGCCACGAATCTCAGTAAATACAGTGACATTTGAGTGATACCTTTGATCTCTAAGCGTCTTGGCACACAGGGATATCTTCTTTTCCCCAGAGATGAAGATTTTGCATCATTTGCCTTTGCACAGAACAAGATGAAGTGACTTTCCACACTGTAGCATGCACGTATTTGTCATCTCATTTTTACCTCTTCAGGGACACATCCACTTTAATAGGAAAAATATGCAATCTGAAATATGTGGGAGCTATAATGAGTACAGCAGTAGAAGTTCTTTGCCAATCACAGCTCTTACCTTGGAGAAAAAGGATGACTGAATAGGACTCTGAAGGACAATGCATGGTTTAAGCGAAGATGTTTATTAACCCTTTATAAAGCCTCTCTTAAAGAATCCTTCATAGTATTTTTACTCCAACATTAAGCACATTAAACCAGTTTTTCCTTAATAATGCTCACCTGTAAAAGAACATAAGAATTTGGTCTGATGTTGAGTATGTGTTGTTCTGTTCTTCTGAATTTGAACCTAGAACTTGGAGTACACACCAAGCCTTTATACGCTTAACGTGAAAATCACAGAATATTCTTACAAATTTTGGAATTCTGAATATTTTGTTAATACCACCTTCTCATAATTTACACATCTAGGTCACATTTTTTATTATTAATCTAAATTGGATCTAGGTTATTTTCTTCACATTTCATATTCTTGAATACCTTGGTTTAGCTGAGACTTATAACCAAACAAATAGATGTATTATAAGTTTGGTAGAGGGAATCACTGTGGTTGACTGATCTCAAAAAAACTGCTGTGTTCAATTGTGTGTGTTTAGAGCATTTCATCTTAAAACATCCCTTATTTAGGAACTTCAGTTTCTTCCCTTCCTCAGTAACTGAATACAAGATAAATATGCTCATCCCATAAAATGTGAGCTATGCCCTGAGGCTGGCTCCTGGTCAGTGAAGCTGTCAAAGTGATGTTGAAGCTGATGCTATGCTGGCCAAAAGAAGCAGTCTTCACCATGCTACAGAGTGCATGATTTAAATCATGCTATGATTTAAATAAGTGCTGATTTTCTCAACATTCACCACTGGAAACCAAGAGACAATGAAGTAATTTCCACAATAGACTGGATGCTTATGAAGTATGAAAATTTTCCTAAAGAGTCTAATGACTTAGAAAGACCCTCCTCCTAGAATGAATGTAGCACCACACCAGCCAACTCCCATGCTGAGATCAAAATCAGGGCCAATATTAATGTGCTAAGCACGCTATTAAAGCTATTTTAGGAAGAAATACCGTGCATGCAGCAGTTAGTTATACCTTGGTAGCCTTTTTGCTTGTTTGCTTATTTTTAGTTGTTTGGGGGAGGGGAGTTGGGGATTTGAAGTTTTTTAGTAGTAGAAACTATCACACTTACCGATTTATTCTTTTTGTCAAGATTCTTTTTTTTTTTAACTTGTTTTAAAGAAGACAAGCTAATAAAAACATAGTTTTGGCTTCAGTATGAAGTCATTTTGATCTTTTCTGGGTCAAAAATATCTGTCTGATGTCTTTAGAATATGAGTGTCCAGAGATGTACGGCACTACACGATGGTTTAAATATTTGACCTCAAGTTCATAAAAGATTTTCCGAACACATTCTAAATTCTCTTCATAAAGAAATCCCAAGATTAAATAATGCAATAATGCTTTGCTAAGATAGAGAAGAGAAATTACATGTCACATTACTGGTAGAACTTGAACTCCCTGAGGTTGTACAAATTTCTCTGAAATATGGTGTAGCAAAATTCACAAGGACACGTCACTTTATCAATACTTATTTAAAATTATTTGCCCAACACAACTATGCCCTTGATACCTATGAATAATGAGAATATTCCTAACCCACAACAATAAAATCTTTGCCTAATAATGTATAATGAACTGTCATCAGGTTGTTAACATTATAAAGCCGTTATGTGAAGTGCAAAGTTAAAGACACAAAGGTGATAGCAAAAAACATCCAATGGCATTTTTTGGGACCAGAATCCAGGGAAATAGAACTTCAAAAAGACTAGTATATCATTAATCTTTCTGGGAGACATCTGCCAGCTTCAGCAAAACCCAGGATTTGCAAATCTCAGAGAAGTCTTATGAAGAGCTTCAATTCACTTATGAGGAGACAAATATATCCTCATAAACATGCACGTCCTGGCAAAGCCACATCCCTCTGCCCTTCCCAGCTCCCTGCCCACCCAGCTCCCATATGCTTTATCCTTTTTCCTATTTCCAGACTAGTTTCCTTGCTAGATTACTCTCTACAGGTTTTGTTTCCATTGTCATCTAGCCCCTTTCCTTTCATTTTTTCCATGCATCTCTTTTCTTTTCCCTGAATTCTTTCTTGTTTTTCCATTTGAATTTTATTGCTCAAGTCTCAGAGAAACCGTCTTGAGGTTCTTCTTGGGACTTCCTGGATCTCAGCCCTCTTCTTCAAACTGTTCTTTTCAATTTCTGTTCTGTCCTTTCTCTTTGCCTTTCTCCCCTCCTTTCTCTGTCATCCTCTGACCTTGGTTATCTTCACTTACCTCCTGATGGGAACGAGTTTTGCTACATTACCATTTTGTGTGTTGTACAGGAGACGCATTTAACTCCTTGCAGTAAAGGTTAGAGAGAGGAAATATTTCTGCCTCACAAAGGCTGTTTCTCAAGGTTTTCCTGCAGATCTGGACTCTTTTGAGAGGACCACTGGCTCATAAGAACAGTAGCAGAGGATCTGGTCAGCTTGATGGACAGACATACAAATTCCAGTACCACCGCAGCTGAAAACCGCGAATAATTCATTCATAAATTCCCTTTTTTTGTGTACCTGTCTCAGTTCAGTTGAGTAGCCAGCATCTTTATCAGGAAGTAATACCAAAGTGCCATAGAAAGAAGGTGGTTCTCACCCTTACGTTCCTCCTTTCCCTTTTCCTGGTGGAGGGACCTGCCAGATTGGTGGGTAACCCCATGCACACAGTTACTTATCCTTTCCCTCTCTGAACAAGTCTAAGATTTCATAATCTCACTCTTTGTGATAACTCTGTCTTCCACTCAGCAAGATTGATCCCAATTATTCACTGCTGGATTGCCAGTAACCAGGAAAAAGGTGTAGATTAAACTACAGGACTGTTACATATGTTCCCCACCAAAAGTACGAAATTTTAAACAGCCTCAACAGTCTCTTTGTGGAGGTGGAGGTTGTCAGTAATTTCAAAATGACGTCTGGTATAGATGTAGAGAGACTATAAAAATGCAAACAGAAGAAAAATAGTATTTTATCTAGACAGATGTTACAATGACTACGAATTATTAGATTACTCTTGGGGAGTGTTTTTGGTATGCAATAAAATTTTCACTGTGAGTCTGGCTCTACCCACTCAGCTGTAAATTGTCACAGAGAAGTACCTTGTTTGATTTCTATGAAAAGAGAACTTTTAAAGATGTCCATCACAGACAATTGCCCCTTGTAGGAGGCTACAAATTTCTTCAAACTTGTTTTCTTGTAACCTCTGCTGTCTCCTCTTATTTGATCAAGATTAGTCTTTTCTATTAGGAGAACTTCTAGGCTATAATGTGCTTTTCCATGGGATAGCCATGAAGGGGAGTAGCCCTTCCATGGAGGCCTTGTGAGAAGCAGTTGGTATCAATCATTGCTTTTGAAAACCAGATCTTTCCCCTAAGGAAACCTTCCAGTTAAAATCTATTACACAAACATCTGCTTATACACAGAAATATTTTTAAAGAGTATTTGCACTTAAAGCAGCATGTGTTCCCTTCAGCAGTTTTCCTCCTCTTAGCTAAATAAAATCCCAATCACTCTAGATTATAGAATAAAACTCTGATGGTTTTACAAAATTGCCATTGTTCATATTCACTATAATGGAAGATGATAATTCCTGCAGAAAACAAATTTTTAAACATCTATAAATTTTCACCAGTTATTATCCTCCTTACAGTGTTAACAAGCTTTAGGAAATATTTGTGCTTTCACTCTAGGCAAATAGTAATTAAAAAACTCTATCCATTTAATGCTTTTATTCTCCTAATATTGCTAATGGACTAGAATAAAAAAGCTATTAGCAATAGGGTTTTAGAAACAAATTATAGAATTCAACTGAAAATTCAAACCCAGCAAGAGGTGTCTATGGGTAATGAAATATTTTTAAAAATGTAATTCCATACTCTGCAGGAATAGGTCTGTTTCAGTTTCAGGTTCTTGTTGAAGCCATTTATACCTCACTCTTCACCCAAAAGATGTGTGCACTGGATAGTTTCCTGTTCTATCTTCAGTCACTGACTTTCCCTTGCAGCAAAACATTGCTGAAACACTGTCCCTGTCACGAATTGCACAGCACCAAACCAAATGATTTATGAGTATCCAACAGCGATCTGGTCCTTCTAACTTGTCAATCAAATATGCAGGCTGTGACAAAAATCAGACATCTCTTGGAAACTGGAAATACACCTGGAGACACTCAGCCTCATTTAATTACTTTGCATAACCACCAATGCACCTAAAAAAATTGTAAGGAAAGTAGAAAAACTCTTTCCTGGCAGCCTATAAATTTATCTGAAGTCCTTCTACATGACTTCTGCAGGTCCCTGCTTCAGGGAAACCTCACGGAACAGGGGCTCCTCATTCCCAGCTTCAGGCTGGGAATTTTAGCCTTGGTACCCCTTTACAAAGCAAAACCATTGTTTGTTCCCTTCTTCAGTCAGGAAATCCATGTGCTGATTTGCTCTTACATATCTAGAAAATTCTTTTTCTTCTTCATCCTATTTTCAGAAAGAGCAAGAAAAATGGTAAAACTGATCCCTCACCTTTGCATTGTGTTTTTCAGCCCTTTACCTGTCCTCCATGTGATTTCTTGCCAGTATAGTGGCAATATAGCATATGGCTTAAGCCAGACTCAATTGATTTTTGAAGACTTTATTTCTCTTCATGAGAGAAATTTAGCCTTTGTTGACCATAACTCAAGCCTTATTAGTATGTAGTAATGTTTGCTCAGTGTCCTCTAACAGCTACCAGCAGTAATAACACATATCCTTGGGGGAATCATGATGCCTTGCTACTAAGGAAAATGCCATTTTTCCAAAATACTCTTGTTTACAAGGTAATTTCCTATCAGCATGTTATTTATACCACTGCAAAAGACCAAGGAAGGCTCAAAATCCACCAACTCCCCTTTCATTCACAACTCCAAAAATTAAGAGAAGACAAACAAAAGAAAATCCACATGGAAAGCAATGTCTTTAAAAGTCCACCCTGGAGCAATCATACTTTAACCTAGAAAATAAGTTCTGAAGCAGCACCCAGTAAGGGAAAAGCATGATGGGCTTCCCCACTTCCTGACAAGTGTGGCTCCCTGATAAGCCTGATGGAATTTTTACAGAGCCAGGGAATATGACTTGGTCCTCTCCTCACAGCCAGCTCTGCATTGAGCATAAAAATCTCTTTGTCCTAGTGCAAACTTTTTGTGTGGATGGCTTCATATATTCAGAATACCTGTGTCTAAACCTTCCATCTCTATATCTTCAGGAGAGTTTATTTTCTAGAGTTGCTTCAGTGGCAGAAGGTACTTTGTCTAAAAGAAGTTAGAATTTCATAAGCAAATTTGATTTTCTACTTGCAAATAAATGTGGAATTAACACCTCTGCACTTGATGTCCAGTAGGAAATCGTGAAGAGCCCATTAGAAAAATGGGTTTCTCATACACCATCCTAATGACCATTCACATTTTGCATGGGATTTTTATCTCACTTACACAGCTCATTTCACAAAACACTTAGCGATACCTTGCCATGCTGCTGAGGCAAACAGTTGCAATTGGTACTAAAATTATAGTGTATAATTTACAGTGGGAAAGGAGAACAGATACTAAAGCTGTTGTACAGTCTCTGAAGACAAAATTATGGCTTATTTCTAGTATTCTGAGTAGCTGAATAGTAGTAGTATCAATATAATCACAGTCTTGCTTAAACCCCAAAACTAAGTGGATTTTTCCTTGGCACTTCCCAGCTCATGGGCTCACTAATATGTAGAAACGTGCAAGAAACAGGGCTCAATCCAATTTCCTTTCAGACCAGCATATTGTGGAGACATAAAACATACAAATAATTTGCAGTGCTGCAGAATCAAGTTGACTTTAAGCCAGGTTGACTAAGGCTGGGCCAGAAAAAATATTTAGGTTCTTAATTCTTTTAAGTTGTAGACTTTAACTTTTGTACCCTAAACTTACATGATTATCATGAGTCTTATGGTAGTGCATTCTTTAAAGAGCCAATATATCTAAAATTCTCAAATTTTATTTCAGAGAAATAGAAATTCTAGTGCTTATATAAATATCATAATGGCTAAGAAAAGACCCTTTTAAGAAAAACTATCCCTTCATTTGTTTTTTTAAGTCTTATGATTTGGAAGGTGACAAGTCAGAGTCATGATTTCTGAAGAGCAGAAACTCATCCATTGCAATCTGTTACAAGACCATTAAAACTTTCAGATAGGTAAAGAGTTCCTACAGTACCTGGAATCTAGAATTCCAAATCTAGTAACAGTAATTCCACATTTCTTTTGTCTCTTTTAAAAAAGCAGAAACACACCAACCTCCTAGCATTGACTTATGCAGTGATTTAAGCTTTCTGAGGAATAACTAGATCAGGAAAAGACAGAGTTGCAAGGACACGTTGAGCCAAACACTAACCAGAAGGCAGGCTCCTCTTGAAGGTAAGTACCAGAAGGTTTCTTGACACCTTCTGTGGGCACACACACACATGCTGCTGATAATATCTCTGTAAACCTGTCATCAGATCTTGCACTTTCTGCTCCAAGATCTTGCCTTAAGGTTTATATGTGTTCAGAAGGCTGCCACCACCTCCTCTAGTCCTTCCCACTGCTTGGGCCAGAATCTCTACCCCTGAGGGATCATCCTGTACTTGCTTCTTCCCCACACCAAGGAACATCACACCTGCCCTCTTCTGTTCTCTGGACCTTTTCTGTGTTAGTTCAAGAGCCTTTACACATTCCCCTTTTTAGCAGCACACCCACAGTAGCCTTCCACTTACTGCTTTTTTCCTCATTGCTGAGCCTCTTCCCTTCAGCCTATCTTCTTAAAGCTTTCAACACTTTCTCCCCAAAAAATTTACTAGGACATGTATCTGTTTTGGGGCATATAAGCCTGATTTCAACTTAAAATAACTGTAGTATCACTAGGACTCTACTTGCAGCAATATAGAGTACTCCACATAGGATAATTACCTATTAACTAACTTTCCAGGCATCTGATTATCCTGTGCAATGTTCCACGTGGCCATGCCACATCATGTGGCAACTCACTGTAACACAACTGGAGCCAACTCACTGTAAACAATGCTACCAAATCCACGTGGGCTGTGGTAAGTAAAGGTGGCAGAGCAGTAACCACAGTGCAGGCAGACCTTCAGGACCAGGATTTAATTATAACTTCACTGTCCAGTAATCAGATAATTGTAAAACACTGCAGTCATCACATCCTACATTGGCTCTCAGGGCTAATGAGCCAAGGGGTGCATCTGAGGTCAGCCTGCAAGTGTGAGCCAAACCCAGCCATTGCTCAATCCTTCCCATATGGGAGCCAAAACCTGGAGTCTTTCACCAGTGGAAATTGCAGACACTCTTTTACTTTCTGCATATTCCTCCTCTCTCCACACATTACTCCAGACAGCACTGCACAGATACTGAAGTGACTCTCCTATTTTTAACAGTGTGAGGCACTTGGCTGGGAATTCTCCATGTTCTAATATGTGTTTGATCAAAAATTTAACTACCTCCTATAGTATAATTGTAAAATGAACACTTCCTGCTCCCACAAATGATATTTCCATGGAAACTGCTCAGTACTGTTGCTACGAAATGAAGGTGGTTTACTAATGGGTCTTTTTAATTTTTTTCTGAATTTAAAGAAAATATAGCTCTGAGCCTTGAGGCTTCAGTATTTCTCTTTCTTTTTCAGAAAAACACATTTTGAGAATAAGCTACACAAATCAATCCATAGTACTACAGTTTAGTAGCCTAAATTCTTGGCTCCATTGAGATCAGTTTGAGAAGAGGTAGTTGAGGTGGAATTATATTTTCTTTTTCAAATAGTTCATACAGACTGATAAAAGATATCTATTATAGGATATTAGTGATTTCAGAAGATGATTGCAGGTTTTGCTGATTGGGACCATTTTGACTACAGCTGGAGACTCCTGAAAACCAAGTACTTTATTTCAATATCATTAATACAATCCTAATTGTAGGAAAAAACTACTCTGGACCCACCTCAGAGGCACTATCAGCATGAGGGAAGCATCCAAGATAGCATCCTAGCCTTCTGATTCAGATAGAGAACAACTGGTGTGCTTGACACTGCCAGGAACTGGTGGAAATTAGGCAGCAGATAGTCCCCATTTCAGCTTTCCCTGAGGCAAGAAATATGGCATTTGGTCTCCAATTAGGAAAATTCCAAAGCAAAGGCTCTCTCTTCTATCTGGTAACAAGGAAAGAATTATTGTGATGTTGCTCAGGGTAGTTCAGAGCAAAGAAGCCTGACATGTCTCTTCTCTCCACTGACTTCTATTGTATAAAGGAGACTTTATTAATCACCTGTAAAGACCCCTCTGTCAGATTCACACAAGGTGATTGCAGCTGCTCCCCACCTGGAGGCTGCCTGCAGTAGCAGGTGACAGGTTATGCATATGCTTATCCTTAAACTAGTCTAAGGTTTTATTCTTCAACTAAGGACATGATTTCTAAAATGAAGACCATGAAAGGGCAGAAGTTGTACAGTGCCCATGATAGTCAGTAGGTCCTGGATCATGAGCAAAGAAAACTATGTGTAAAACCAGTCTTGTGGATATAATTTCATGTCCAAAGGAGAGACACCAAGGCCTCACCCAGAAGTTAAACAAGGATTTAAACCAGAACTATATCTATGTCACTGAATGCAGACATGACAAGTTTACTTACTTTTCTCTTACTGAATGCAAAACAGTCTCCCACTTCCTTTGCATTTTTGCTGCTAATTAGCAAGCTTAGAGAAGAGAGAGCATATTCAAAGGAGTCAAAAGTGGGCAACTTTCTGATGATATAAAAAGATGCCATGGCAGTTGTTAAAGAAATCCCAACACAACTTGGCTAATTATATCTAGAGGTCTCAATTTGTTACTTTTGATCTAGGATTATATAGCTTGTTTTCCTCTTGTTAATTGACTAGTTCAGAATTTTCTGAACATTATATCATCTTTGATGTTCCTGCCTTTGTTCCCTTTCATCTATTGGCAGAACTCCATTTAACAATACTAGCAATAGTTGATGACATCTGAAGTCCCAATATTTGTGAGTGACCGCCAAAGTCTTCTTTGACGCTGGCTGTCAGTCACAGCAGCTTCTGCTGAAAGATAAGGCTTCCTCAGCTGGTCTTTATGTATTTCAGAAAATGCTGGGGATAAGATATGTTATGTTTTCTTGATCCTGATACCTGAATTGTACCAGGTAGCAAATGGTTCACAGTGAAAAACAACCCATAGTGTGCTGTTAGGACAAGTCTAAGGTTGTTAATACAGTGATCAGTACAATTTACTGGTGTCACCCAAATTGGATGACACGGAAAGAGCACCTTTAGATGCCCTTGTTCGTATCTTCCAGTATGCTATTATCATGTTTTCCAGGGCCTTCCCTCTTAGTTTCTCTCCTGCATGATGACACTAGTATTTTCCACGCAACCCAGTTTTGGGTTAATTTGTATTCAAAGAATCTTGAGGTTTATTGCACCTGTATAGTTTGCTGCATATGAGAAAGTGTTGCTTGACTATTGGCAGTGTCAAAAAGTATTGCAAAATTTCAGGCAGGAGTTCTTTTTACTTTCTTGCAATTATGTCATTTTATGGGATAGTTATTTCAGCTTACCCTGCTGATCTAGAAATGAGGAGAGTTAGCAGCACTTTGCCAATATCCCAGACTTTATTAATACACTTGCTAGATGAGGAGTTCAAATAGCTTTCCTTTGTGCTCTGACTTTTACAGCTTTCATGCCCGAAGAAAAACCCACACCTGTCTGAAAAAGCTATTTCTGTAACACTGTTCAACCCATGTGGAAGGATTTATAGCCCAGCAAGGACAGAATTAAAGCTGGCCTTCCCTACTGCTCAGACATTCACTTCTACTGCAATAAAGCTCTGCTCCTCCTGCCATACAATCCCTCCCCTGGCAGGATGTAAAGACAGAACTTGTTTTCACCATCACTAGGTATTGCCAGTCACTTGCTAAATTAAAAATTGTCAGACAGTAAGTATGTCCTACATGCACTCCCTTTGCATTGTCCATTCCCATGCTTCTCCCTCCATGGTGGCAGTGAAGAAAGGATTAAATACTCCAGTAGGTCGGGTGCTGAAAATGAACCTTTTTCTCCACCAGATGTGGTTTGATTGGCCACCTGCTAGCTATGGCACCAAAGGGGTTCCTTTCTGTGACCACTCATTACAAAACAAAAACCGAGTCCACTACTACCACTGCACAGAAAATAATATTCAGAGACAGGTACAGGGATCTGATGGATGTCCTGTTAATTTAGGACCTCCAATTATTCTAGGAGTCTTTTAGGGAATCAGCCTGCAAGGCCTGTGCTTTAATATGTTGCTTCTGTTATCTAAACGTAAAATGTTATAACTTAGAGACTGACTAAAAGCCATTTCATAACGAACAAAGGAAAGGAAGGTCTGTAATTCTATTTTAGCTAATCTAGACAACAAAACAATTAATTCTTAATTTCAGAAGTTTTGTATACTATCATTGACCGATACACCTCAGCTTGGTTCTTTTCAGCCTTGAAGGACAGTAAAAACCGCCCTCTTCACACTCCCTGCACAGATTCCGCTACAAACTGCAAATACAGTACTAATTTGAGCAGTTATTGCTCTCAGAGCACAGTAGAGCCTGGATGCTCTGGCCCATTACATAGATTTTGGTGGCAATCTGTCTCCAAGACTGTGGCAATGCCAAAGAATTAATATGGCACATGGGGTCCTTGTGAGAAACCAGGAAATAAAGGGACAACTCCACTTGAGCCAGCAGGAGCAGCCCCAGTGCTATTCCTTTAAGACCAGGACAAAAACAAACAAACAAATCAAAACCAAACCAAACCAAACAAGATTTCTGAATCTCTGTCTCTGTTAATCCTTATTACTTCTGCTAAATGACTGTTTTGTTCAGTCCTTTCCTGCCCTTCCCTTTAGTAATTATCCTGTTACTTGCCTTGCTCTTTTCAACTTAACATCCTTATCTTCTCTGTATTGGACTTGGACAAGGCATTAGGCAGATGTCATCCAAACCTGAAGATAAAAATATATTTAGGGATTACCAAGTGTGGGTTAAATTTTGTTTAGTTAGGAATTTCCTTCTTCTTTTAACACTCTAATCATAATTAGCAGTTTTGTGAACACTGCTTACAGCCTCTGACTTCTCAAAAGAGGGCAAGATTAACAACAAGGTCTATAATACATGCACAAATGTAGTTCTCACGTGTAGAACAGAAGCTGAAAATGAGGATAGAGTCACTGCACACGCACACACCGCATCATGGCTTTGGAATCCATTAGGAGAAGTGCTTTTGGCAGCAGCAATTGCTATCAGCTGTCTTACCCCTAAGTATTTTGTGATACACAAACCATGTTTTTCTCTTAAAATTGCACCATGAATCTTCTTTAAAAAGCCAATCATCGATGGCATGTCAGTGAGATCTTTTTTACTTAAAGCCTAGCTATGAGTAATTTTAAAGCAGATAAATAAATTGTCTAATGTATGGATGATATGAATCAGCTCTGCTGGCAACTACTTCCTTCTGAAGACTGAGTCAATTTACAGCTTTGAAAAGAGCAACTGATAATGACCAGTGTGTATAAATTTTTTCTTATATTTTATTGATCAGCTTGTCTAAATACTGATTTCCCACTATATCCCAATTTCAATGACTAATAGCTTGAGAGTGTTTAAGTATTAAACATAGCTGGAAGATTTGTTTTCTACAAGCAGGGGAATCCCATTGTTTTAGCCTTTGCATGGTTATTGTACTATGAATAATTGAAGAAGCTGAATTGCAAGGTTAAGGCTCCAAGTCTCACACAGACTGGAGAAGAGCTGGCTAAAATTAATGGGAAAAAACCCCAAACACCCAAAGTTTGACTGTTTGTTTCATTAACATTCAAAAATTGATATTGTTCTCATAACCAAATTACAGTGTATAATAAACAAATTATGAAAGCTGATCTGCAGACGCCCCATATACTGATGCCATCAAGATTTCCAATAGTCTGTTTAGTTTTCTTGGCACAGAACCTAGGAACAAAAACGGTTCTGAACATGAAGGGCAGAGGCATGGGCATGGGTGGATTGCTAAAGCAAGGTTTCATAAGGACACCCAAAGCACTTCAGAGAAAATCAGCTCTTCTAACACAAACACTGAAATCAACTTGGTTAGAAATAGAGACTTCCAAACATTTCCTGATTAATTTGTAGCTGTTGACTGCATGCTTGAGTGTGTTTTCCCCAGTCTCAGATACAGGCCTGTGCTCAAAGTGTTCCACTGTAAACAAGGGTGTGTTTACAATACCTTCTAAGAAACGGGTCCCATGTTTATCTGAGGATAAACATGTTTATCTGAAGAAACTTGCTTTTTCTTCAAGGAAATGTCTAACTAAAAAATACAAAAAATGCAAAAATACAAAATACAAAAACGCAAAGCTAAGGTGCCATCTCTGCTGCATCAGGTGTAGATGATGGTGCTTTGAACTTGGCAGTTGTTTGCTTCCAACACTAAAGTGGCAGAAAGTTCTCTCCATCTTACACCAGAGACCAAGGAGTTTCAAACTTTGAATCAGTGCTAAGAAAGCAAACACTTTTTGTTTAACCACCATGAAGCAAAGCAGACCAGGCTTAACTTCACTATAAACAGATTTATTTCACTCGAATTGTGTTTCCTTTCTTCCAGCCAAGCTTCATTACTCACTAGAACAAGAAAACATCATTGGCATACAAGCCATTTCTTTAAAATAGAAACACATTAAAAACCTATTAAAGAAACCTAACATTCACAGGTACTCATCTTCTTTAAGGGACAAAGAGTCAAGTATTTAAAATATCTTGTTTGTCCAGTTGGTGCTGAATTTTAATAGCAAGCTGAACTCTAAACTACAAAGCACCATATGCACCAAACCAGGTTCCAGGTATAAGGCACCACAGCCATCACTCGAAAATTCTGAGCATTAGTTCAGAGCTCAAAAGAGACATAAATCACCATCCTGGAAGAAACCATGGGGCTCAGATTGCATAGGTGTGCTTTTTACTTTTTAATTTGTTTGGTTTTGTCTTTTTGTGCATAAATTAAGTGTCCACATAAATTACAGCTGCCATTGTCACCTAACGCTAGGTCTTAAACTCTCAACTTGCTTTTGATTTGAGGATAAGGTTCTCCTAATCCTCTGAAGAGTGTTAAGACCAAAGATTCACCCACAAAAATTAAATTATGATGCTCTGGTCATATACAAAACAACTTTTCTTCTTTCTACTAACATAAAATTCTATGCAAAAATGCAAAGACTCTTCCCATTATATTTTCCATGTTGGAAAATTCTTGTAATACTTACAGTAGGATTTGGAGATTTCAAATTAATACAACTCTTGCTAAATTTCAGCAAATTATGGAGGAATTAGAATAGTCTA
Source organism: Coloeus monedula (assembly GCF_965178545.1). Classification (NCBI taxonomy): domain Eukaryota; kingdom Metazoa; phylum Chordata; class Aves; order Passeriformes; family Corvidae; genus Coloeus; species Coloeus monedula. Next base: position 27,303,808 of record NC_138782.1, on the reverse strand, counting down.
TGACACACAAGCTTCATGAAAAATTTAAACAAGCAAATAACAAAATAACTTTTTAAAATTTTAAACTAAAGAAACAAAGAATAATGCTTTTGTAGAAGACTCTTTCTGTCCTTAGAGGTTTTAAATGCAGCACCTTGATTGCTGACAACTAAACCAGATTGTCCTTTCTGGTTTTGTAGAATAATCAGAAACAATACAGTGAGAAATTAATAAAATCTCAAATTGAATCATTCATTCACCACTTCTGCCTTAGTGGGCCAGTTCGTGCACTCATTTTTCTTTTCCATTTTGGAGCAAGGCTTGCAGCTTTGCACAATGAACCTGTATCTTATGGAACATCCCTGTACTGCCTGGCTTTTCCACTCCCACAGAATCACAAAGTGGGTACGGTTGGAAGGGACCACAGGGGGTCATCTGGTCCAACCTCACTGCTCAAGCAGGATCATCCCAGAGCACGTGGCACAGGATTGCATCCAGACTGTTCTTGAGTATCTCTAGTGAGGGAGACTCCACAGCCTCTTTGGACAATCTGTTCTAGTGCTTGGTCACCCACACAGTAAAGAAGTTCTTCCTCATGTTCAGGTGGAATTTCCTGTACATCAGTGTCTGCCCATTGCCTCTTGTCCTATTGCTTGGCACTACCCCCATCCTATTGGCACTCTCTCTTAAGAAACTTATAGACATTGATGAGGTGCCCTCTCAGTTGTCTCTTCTTGAGGCTGAACAAGCCCAGCTCCCTCAGTGCTTCCTCATAAGAGAGGTGCTCCAGCTGGACCTGCCCCAGGATCTCCATGTCTCCCTTGTACTGAGGAGCCCACAACTGGACACAGCCCTCCACATGGGCTTCACCAGGGCTGAGTTTCCTGAACTTGATTGCCCCTCTACATTTGGGGGTGGAGGGAAGCAGATGGGCTGCATGTACAGAGCACTCTGTATTAATCTGGGCAAGACCCCAGACTACTTCAGAGCCTGAACATACAACATCAGAGTAATGACCCCAGGCCATGAGAGCATTACTGAATGTGAGTCTATCAATTTCAGTTAATATACTGGACCCATACAAATAATCTTCTGTGAGAAATAGCAAGTAATTCAGGCAGGGAACAGTTCTGTTTGAATATCAACTGTGTTCTTTTCATCTTAATCTCTGAAAAAATGTTGAAGTAGGCCCTGCAGGCAAACCACGGATGATAGGATGCCATTAAGCTAATTCTTTGCATTAATGTTTAAAAAGCCAATGAATCTGTTGTTTTGTTTAGCTGTATGAACTGTTTTGCATATGACAGCTGCTGGATAGTGAGATTAATTGATAGATTGTTATGTATCCTCACAGTTTCAAACTATTAACCTTCAGTAACATTTTACAGTTAATCTCATCTGAAAAGGAATATTGCAATAAAAATTCTGAGGATTTTTTTTCTGTCTTCCTTAGCATCATTTACCAGACACTGAATTTAGAAAATAACTATGTTTAAAAGAAATTTTACTGGAGTTACAAACTTTTTTTTATTTAATTTCTTCATATGTTTATAGATGACCAAGTCCTGGCTAGCTTAATTTTTATTGAGAGAGATATTTTAGGAAATACAGCAACTGTAAAACATAGACTAAGCATCCACACATACTGCCTAAATACTGGCACACCCTGCTATTTTTTTCCATATGTTGGTCCACAGCATGAGAATATAGTAAGGTCATGGAGAGCCCCACACAGAAACAGCCACAGAAATGCAGCTTCTTTTGCTTTGTGGATCACCACAGTGTCACAAACAGCACAGAAGTAACCCAAGTAGTGTCCCCACCCATTACAGGAAGAGGGAAGACCAAAGAAAATTTACCACTTTGTGGTCTTGCTGGGTTCCTCTTGTTCATCGTTTTTACCCAAATATGTATGATGGAAAGGAAAGCCCTCAGGAACACTAGCTTGGTGCATTTTTCATTTGTTTTGATACAAGGATTGAGCTATTTTAATATTTCTAGTGACAATTTTCAGGTGAGTTTTGCTAACGGAGTCTTAAGAGTCTATAAAAACACCCTGGGTGTGCTTGCTGTAGGTCTTGGGTGTTCCCCACCAGAGAGCCAGGAGACCAAGTGCTGCTAGAAACAGGAACAAATCCCATCAGATTCCCCAGAACTGTGCTGTGGGGGCCTCCCCTGTTAAATTCTACTGCCAGTTGAGGTTTTCTTCTGTGTCTTCTTTCCGTGCCCTGCTGTGGATTCACCTTCTTATCAGGCCATGTAAAATTACCCTTGCCAGGAAAAGTCTTGATTCCTTCCTTTCTGTCTGCTATGATCATAACTATACACATCATATGTAATGTGATTTGTACAGGAGAGCTGAAAAATGTTCTTTTAAAGAGCTCGAGGCAGATAGTCTGCTCAGAGCTTGTTCCTGGTTTAATTTCTCAAAGTTAAAAAGTGCTGTTCCTTACTATAATGAGACAGAAATTTTACTTATATAGGAAAAAGGATTCTCCAAGACAGCCTGCCTTCCTTTTATAGCTTCCTTCTAGCTGTGCATGGGATTCATCACAACCCCTCCTTTTTTCCCGTGTGTTCCCTTCAAGCATAGTCTCTTCCTTCAGTCAGGTATTTCTTTTCTGTATGTGATTGCTTCCTCTGAACTACACAAAACTCAAATATTTGTAGAGTCACCTCAGGCCTTACATTGTCTTTCTCAAGCCAGTGGAATTACAGGCTCTAAAAACATGACAAATATATTCTCCTTTTGATGTTATGAAATACCAGCACATAATTTCTAAATGGGTGACTCTGTGTGACTCCTACAATAAATGTAGTGGAGTTTTGGGGTTTGTTTCTTTTTTGTTTGTTTTTTTGTAGAAAATACAGAACTTGCTTGACATTTAGTGCCTTGGAAGGGCAGCATATAGCTATCAAATATCAGCTGGTACAGATCCAGTTGTGGCTTCCTTATTATTCAAGACTGTGCCCTTTTTTTCCCTGGAAGCTGTTTCCAACTGAAAATGCATTGTGCAGAACAAATAATAGTTCAGGCAAACATTTTTACTGCCTGATAACCTTCCCTAGCACCCTTCAAGAGCAAAAAGAGAAAATCTTCATAAAACTTGGATGTAAGTTATGTGACAAGCATTGAGGAGAGGACATACAGAGGTGATTTAGCTACAGCCTCTTCTCCCTTGGAATTGTCAGCCCTTGATAAAGAGACACAAGTACTATCTCCAAGCAGCAGAGCAAGAGAAGATAAAGTATGTTGTCCACAATCTCGTAAATCAGTGATGAAAACATAAAAAGACCCTAGGTCTTTTAGGAATGCTTTCCTTGAGAAAGAGCCAGCGGATTGAATGCTGTTGCCTCTAGAGGCTCTCCTGTGATTGCCTCCATACCTTAGAAATACATCCTTATCTTCTGCTTACACTTCAGTGTTTTCTGCAAGTTTATTTTATTTAAAAATATTTTCTATTTTTCAGTGCTTTACAGATGGATGGGAGGGATCTTCGGTGTCTGCCCTTCTTTACCTGTGAATGCATTGGCAAATTTCTTGCATATGGACCCCTGGGACAGTTTCGAAAAGCAGAAAATTTTTTAATCTCTTTATTAGGAGCTGTATTTTCTTTGACCTAATAGCAAAGAGCAAAATCAATCTCTGAACTGATTGTGATACAGATTCAGCTCCCACACTGTATCCAAACTGGCTTGAACCTAATTTATAAAAAGCTGATGACACTTCCACCCAAAGCCTGAATACCCCATGTGTTAAAAGTCCCACTACATAATGCAAGAGAAATGTTTATAGTGTCAGCACAATCCTGAGAACTCTCTTAAAGATTTAAGAGTTTGTCTCTGCAGGAGCTGAGATGGCACAAAAGTTACTGACCAAGAAATGACATCAGAATGCACTTAAAAGAAAAAGGAGTGATTGGTCTGCAGTCCCTTTTTTACTAAATTGAGAAAGCTGATGGCACCTTTAACTGCTATAGTATGAATAATGTAAATACAGTAGAGAAAAATATTTGACTGATTTAGTGAGATCCAGAGATAATTCCTGGACCTCCTTTTTCACGTAGCCAGTTATCAATTCAAAGTTGCCATAACACTTTATTTTTTTGATGCAGTTCTTTTAATTTGCCTGGATAAGTTGACAAGCAGGATGTATTAAACTCAAGGATCTGGTAATTGGGCACAACTTCCCTTTTGTAATCTCTTGGGTGGTGTGGTTTGTGCCCAGCCAGAATAGAGAGGAGGTAGCTGTCTGCTACCATGCTTGGGTACTTCCATCTGCCACTTAGAATCTCTGGAACAGTTCAGGTTTCACAGCACCATCTGCACTAAAACATTTCTAGGAATGGATGACATTTTGGGACTACTTGGCATCCCTTTGCCCTCCCCTGTTCAAAAAGTAAATGCTATTTTAGGAGGAGAAGCACAGTTAATGAAGGCTTTTCCATCCTCCTACGCAAAAAAACATCTCTCTCTCCATGCTTTTGAGCTGTAAATAAGTTAAATTGAGTGCTCCTGAGCACTGGTCAACTACATGGCTTGAACTCCTAGAACAGAAGCTTTCAGAGACCATGACAGCTATTTCAGTCTTCCTGGAATGCAAAGGGCTGCTTGAATGCAGGAGATAAGAAGGTCAGATGCAGAGGTTTCTATCCTGCAGTTTTTATAGAAATAATCTGTAAAATGCATGCTAAGGACATTGTTATCAGCAGTACATCAGTACTTCTCTTTCTTTACTGCCATAAGAGCATCCCCAGAAGGTGTATGGCATCCTGAGAAACCTCTTTTTCACAGTTACCACAGAGACAGAAGCAACCTGGAGGAGTAAAATGGGACCTGGGCCAATATGTCCCCATGCCCCCCCCTAAGCTGGGCACTGTCACAGAGGTGGTGGGGAGCTCTTTGCCCTGGATGGATCCACCGTGGTGGTTTCCTAACCTGGTCTGAGGTGCTGCTGATCACAGACTGACCAGAATAACACATGAAATTTTGTTCCTTCTATTTGGCCAGGTGGTTAATTGTATGCACTTTTGGTGTACCTGTTTATGTGGCATTTTTAAAATGTAAAATATCTATGTAGAAGCTTTTCATATCAAGGTGTGCTCTTGGTTTATAAACAATTTAAAACTGTGTAAAGAGAAACAAAAACAAAAGTCTTTCTGCATGACTGTGGATGGTTATGCCTTTAAATTGTGCTTCAAATCAGCAAAACACATGCTGAAGAAGTATATGTTAATTATAGATGAAATCTGCACACCTTGGCTTAATCAGCATCTCTTGCATTTCCTTGATAGATATCATAGTGTTGACACTTCTATCTGCATAATGTACAAAGGAGAATGTGAAATATTCCAACACATGAAAATTAGTAAGACTTCTAGATGGGAGTATGAAGTCTGTTGAACAGTCTGTTAATGTATTTGGATTTATTTCAGAGATACTCATTATCACTGGGAAGGCAATGCTAAACTACATTTTAACTGATTTTTATTTTCCAAGCAGTAAAATATTATGAAAAGATAATAAAATGCCATCATTTAGACTAACGCTTAGATAAGTCCCACAAAGGCTATGAGCATTTATAAAACATTTTGTTTTGGCAAGGTATTAAGTTAAATTAATTTACTGGAGTGCCTGAAAGACAGATAAATGAGGCAATCAGGAGGAGATCCAAGATGAACAATTTCTCAGCACTTGAAGAGTCTACAAATCACAACTGCGAAAGTACAGGTTTTGATGAAGTGCAAGACAGGAAGGAATCCACCACAAGGAACACCTGTGAAGCACACTCTTAAAGGACTGGAGGAGATGAATGGCAGGTTTTTTCCTATCTTCTCTTCCATTCTTTTACTATATTCCCTTCTGACACAGAGTCACACTTCAGCAGTAAAAAAGGGTACTAACACATTAATTTGCCAAGCACCTGCACCTAGGCTTATGGTTTGAACTTATTTTTTACTTTCTGGTCTCCTTCTATCATTCTAAATACTTGATTTATGATTTTGTATCTGCATAGCACATCTACTCTTTTCTTCTGTTGGTCTCTCTAACACACACCAGTCTAAAAAAGACTTAACATAAATATAACTGAAAGTGAACAAGGAGCTACTGTGTCTTAGAGAATTTCTGCATTTGATCTGAAGCTAAACCAATAGTATAACATGTGGACTTGGGTTGTTTCTGACAGGAAAGAGGAAAAACTGCTGTCAAGGGCACAAGAAAACTTCTTCAAGCTTCAGAAGAGACTGAAATCTATCCCAAGCAGTACTAGAACATATTACTAAATGCAGGATTGACTCTGATTGCATATCCCTTCTTAAAGGTGTTTCAGAATATCAGCTTCAAAACTTAGAAATCCATTTTATCTCTTCTTCACGGAAGTGGAAGAAACCCCCAAACATTTTCTTACAGTGTCTGAGGAATTATTACGACCACTATTCAAACAAGGCAGTTGCTTTTGCTTTATCAGTCTGAAATCAGGGAATTTACTTACATTGTCTTAGTGTTTTGTTGATTTCTGTAATGACCAAACCACCCAGGTTTTGCAACATCTTTCTGAAAACTCTGCCTTTTGAAGACAACTTGTTTAAGAACTTCATTTCTCTTCTAGGAGCATAATCCCACATTAGCCTTTATAATGAACTTCAAGAGAGTCTATTCAAAATGTTGAACCTGAGAGGACATAAATCTAATTTTATGTTTTCAAAATTTGTTGTGACTTTCCTAACAGGCAACAAAAGCAACTGAGGGCAGGTTTCTTAACAAACTTTGGAATTAAAGGCTACAGCTGACTTGAGAGCTGCAGGAAATGTAATACAGCAGGACACAAGTGTTGCCTGATTTACTACTTTATTTATGTATTTGAAGTTAGAAGAAACAATTAGGTGGGCAGTTATTTTCATTCAGTGCTGACAAACAGGGAGAAAATGCCTGAGGATCCTCAAGGCAGAATACTTCACTTTGGATGAAACACTTTGTGAGCAACAGCACTCAATGCCAGGGCAGGGAAACCTGGTGGGTGAGGATTTGAGGGGGTGGCACTCCTGCAGGGGTGTGGGACAGGAGAGCAGAAGCCATGGAGTGCTGCAGAGGGAGGAAGCCCTTCAGCAGCCTGAGGAGCTGACACCCTGAAGGAGCTGACACCCTGAAGGAGCAGGGAGCGAGCACATTAAGGGATGACAAAGACAAGGCTGAATTGTCACCACTTTTGTGCATGCTAATGCAAAAGGGCAGGCCACTTAACACAGTTAATATTAGCAGGCGGTACAAAGCAGGGCAGAACAGTTAAAGGGCACGGCAGAGAATGGATAATTTGACTCTATTAAAGTCAGTAGGGCATGCTCAAATGTACCCTAAAGCCAAAGAAATCTCTGAAACATTATCCTTGAGAAGTCACAGAGAGCTGGTGAAAGGCAAGCACTGTGCTTTCCTTAGCATAGCAAGAGCCCAAGGAATCATATATCAGCTTACTTCACATCCTGGAAGATGCCAGAGCAAATGTTAAATGATCAATTTGTAAGTACATCAAGGGTAGCAAGGTGGTTAGTAGACATGGCAGTTCTCATGTATCTCAAAATTGCTTAAAAAGGGTATAGAGGTTAATTATTCTCCAAGGTTGTAAAGAGTGAAACAAAGAATAATTGGTTTGTTTCACAGGAGGGAAAGGATAGAGGCTAGACTGAAGTTTAAAGCAACTTCCTACTTAATCACAAAGACAGCAAAGTTTTACAAGAGTGCCTACAAAGGTTATGAAAATTAAGCTGGAGGTTTTCTACAACATGCCAGGTAAATATTTGCTAAACAACACTTCAATCATCCATAAGATTTTATGGGAATACTAATCAGTTAAACTAAATAAATAAGGGGTGGGTACAGTTCCCCTTTATAATCCTTGTAAAATTAGAGAAAAACTTTTCAATGGGACCAAAGTGTAATCTGACCCAAAAATAAGACAATGAGAATCACTTTTTTGTAACACTGATATTCAAAAGCTTGATGAATTATCTTTAAAAATTCAGGACTGGTCATAAGACAAAGAACAATAGATATTTTCTTCTAGTATTGAAAACAAATTAAAAATGTTGTTGAAATTTACTTCTCTTTGTTGGGTTCTAAAACATCCTATTTTATTTTGCATTAAGGAATTTCGTGTGGTTTACAGCAGCAAGAATACATGTAACAAACTAACAGGAATTTATTAACCATGCAACTCAAGTCTTAGGCTCCTAATGAGTTACTTTTGCTTTACTGAAAGACAAGAAATAATGCAAAAACTTTTAATTAGGCCTCCTCTTCCATGCCTTCCTGGACTACCCTTTGTCACTTTGAACAGACCTGCATAAGAGCATGTAGGTTAACACCAACTTATTCCTAAAACAAGCAACTACTTTTAAAAAACCATTACACCCATCTATAAACCCAGAATAGCTGTAAATCATGCCAGAATGCATTGTGTTGATATACAACAGCATGACTGGAAAAAGACTCTGATCCATGATTCTGACAGAGCTTGGGTAAGTTTTGGATGTTTCCTCACACCTTGGCAGGCTTTGTTTCATATCTCACACATGACAGGAGAATGCTGTCATCACAGTGCTGCCACAGTTATATTACTACATGCTAGACATTACTCCACATATATGTCTTTTCTCCATTCAGTAAAGTGACAAAGCTTGAAAAATCTAAAGCAATTCAACCTTTTCCTTATTTCTCTTACACCAATTTTAATTATTTCACAGTAGTATGTGCTCATGATGGCTTTTCCCTCTTCTTTTTTCTATTTAAATTGTGAAGACTTGAGTTTCAGTCTTTCAACACCTAAACCCAGATTTACAAAACAACCTCAGTCTCTCACTCCACTGACCTTGTTTTGTGTCTACACCTACACATGAAATTTTTTCCATCTAAATCAAGATTCTCCTAAACGTCGCTTGTCTAAGCCCTTATCTAGGCATGCATCCTTATCTTAAATACAAATTATGAAGACTCTGACTTTATAAATAACTGATGTAACAAAATATTTTGGTTCATTACCATCCTCTGCACTGCATGTGTAGCATCTAATGTTTTGCAGGACTATGACCCAGCGAGTAACACAAATGATAAAATTTGTGTCTGCAATTAACTGTCGCCACCGAAAAAAACCCAAGCATGTATTAAAAACATCAAAAGTAGATGGGTAGAAACATTTTGAAAGAATGAAGTTCATTTCTGCTTATATTTATAAAGTGTACCCTGTCAGAACCCATGGGACTTATCAGATGTAAAACAGTTTTAGTCTTAAATAAACTTTTACTCTGGAGAATTTGAACTCTCAAGCAGGTTCCAATGTAAAATCCATCTCACAGTGTGTGTTAGGTTCATGAAAGCACAGTAAATACAATTCTTTATACACCTAAAATCCAGAATTCATGCAGTGCTTTTTAGACAGCTTGATTATCGCTTGCTGAGGTACTCTTAGAAAAATGGTAGTCTGAAAAATAAACTTAACTGTTCACAGCAGAACAGGAATGGTCATGGACTGCATTATTTTCCCTTTTAATTTCAACAGACTATGTGTTGTTTTAAACCTTGCATTGTAGGAGAGATTATTTTCATACTACATGTGGGTGAATTAATGGACTGTTCTCTTACAGTTAGGTAACATGGGAGAAGATTAATTAAGACCTTTCTTTTGAACCATAGCAGTACTTCAGAAATAATAACACTGTATTAATTCTGTGAGTACAGTTAAATTCTACCATCATCTTTTTAATTTCAGACATTAGGTTTTCCCTTCAGACAAGGAATAAAGACAAGGTATCTTGGTTGCTTGTTCTCCACTCAACTTGCTCTTCACTGTCTGCCTCCTGGTCCTCTTTCTAATAGTATTATCTTCATCAGCTCTTCACCAAATGAACTAGAAAGACTGTTTGATTTCAGCAAAGAAAGCGATCAAAACAGGTGCTTTTACCTCATATCTAAAAATCAGTATTTTTAGCTGTTCTAACCATTTTGGAAAGTAGGGCTCCTACAGCAAACTACTGGTACCCAAGAAGTGTAATGCAGAGTGAGGGGAAGAGGCTGTATGCTGCTGAGCTGTTATTTAATTCACCAGCTTTCATAACACCGCAGTGCCATAGCGGGACCGCTGAACTAATCAATTACTGCATGCAAGCGTCTCACAGGAACAGCTGCACAAATAGATTGAACACTGCAGAGATCACAGGTGCTGGGGTTTTAAGTCAATCAACTGTGCAAGCACAAATATTTGAGGCCAGCGTCTCACATAACACCCTCTCAGACAGCGTGGAAACAGGCTTACCACAGTCACTTTAGACATTTCTTACACTGACAACCTACACTTTCCAAAAGTCTTATCTGCAGAGCCAAAGTGTAATGCTAACAAATCTCTCTAAAAAATCAATTTAAGTTAGATCTCCATACTGGAAGATTTGTGTAGAAGAGCAACAACTAAAAGAACAGGAAGCAACCTCTTATTGAATACCTGCTCCTTGCTCTCTATCTTTTTAATCGTGACAATACCCTGTATAAGGACTGTATTTCTGTAATGAAACTGTAAAAAACCAACATGGCTGGTAAATAGTCCATAACACTAGATTTCTGCTATGTGACACAGAAGTGCAAGCAGCCTCCTTTACATTTATATTCAGTGAACATCTCATGTTAAATGATGAAACTAATTAAGAAATTATTACTCCTTTTTACTCTAAGTGGAAAAGCAGAAAACCCTCAGCTCTCAGAAGAAGCAAGAGCTGCAAAGTCTTCATAAGCTGTTTGCTCCTCAAATCCTCAGTTCAGAGGAAGAAGTCAGCCTGGGTCTCAAACCCTGCAATTTTATGCTATATTCAATAAAAGAAGTTGTACTCTTTTGCAATAAAAGCAGCACAATGGAATGTATAAAACAAGACAGAATAACATTTGAACAAGCCAGTGCTAATCATGACAAGACACATCAATACTTGCAAAGCCATTGGTACCCACTGAGCATCACAACATCATCCCAGTGTCTGCCATAACACAGAGGGGAGGGGAAATTTCTCTGCAAGAAAAGAATGAAATAAAGAAAAGAATAGCAAATGCCAGCATGTTTACCCGACTTCACTGCAGACATATAGAAAGGGTGAAGGAACACAGACTAAGCCCTAAGCAACTCATTCTAAACTCCAGTGAAATTGCTGGCTTTTTCCCCTGTGCTTACAGAAGCAGGCAGTGAAATCTTGAGTGTCAATGCTTCTGAACACACCGCAATGTACTCACTGTGAACTCAACAAGTAAATTGAGTACTGCTAATGCTTTGGAATTCAATGAACCCTTCACAAAGACCTAAACTACACTTACTTACAATTTACAACACAGTTAGGATACGCAGGATGTATCATATCATTTCACAAAACTGCCAGTAGCTGGGACTAATCTGGAACCAGGTTTTGACACTGCTGAAGTCCAAGACTGCAATCCTGTTCCCTTCCGTATAGGCTTCTTTTTATCTGGCTGTACACAACAGGAGGCTGCTAGAAAAGCCACACCATGTCCCAAGAAGAGGAAACTAAACTGGTATTTTTCATGGTTCTGCTTAAAGGCCAGAGTGCAACCAACCACTCCAGAGGAATGACAGGTATCTGAGGAAAATGGGCTGCAAGCCAGTCACCAGTGTTTCTCTGACTGAATCTGAGTCCACATGAGACTGGGCTTAGGTTTAGGTTTCTTATGACTAATTAGCTAATAGATACCATAAACGAAGGCAGCAGCACAAAGGTTGTAAAAGACAAGCCCTAAAAGTGTTGCACTGACAGAAAATACAGTTTCCGGAAGAAAGACAAATATTGTATCCTCATGCAGTTTCTTTTCATTAAACCTTTTGTAATTTGTCAGCATCACAATCCTGAATTTAACCTTCATTTTTATTAGGAATAAGAATGACTTGTTCTCTCCCCCACCAGTGTTTGTTGATTGTTAGAGGGGAAAACAAGACAATTATGTCATCTTTGTCCTGAGGCTGCACTCAAGTGTTCAGCAGCTGTCTCCCCCTCCCCCGTTTGTCTGCTGAATTGGAGCAAGTGCATCAGCAGCTACACTGCAAGACAGATACATGTGGAGAAAAAGGATTCCTTGAGCATATTATATTTTTTTATTACTCCATCTCTTGCCAGCACAAGGTAGGCTTCTTGACTGGACTGGAAAGCCTAACAGGGGACAGGAACAGAGTGGCAACTGCTTAACCCACATCTCAGTAAAAGTTATTTGTAATACTGACATGAATCACCAAAAGGCAATGAGGTAGAGACTGAGCTAGATTAAGTAAGTGGAATGACATTATTGGAGGCAGCTTTAGCTGGTCCATCTAAGAGCACTTAGCTCATCACATATAACCCAGAGCAACCTGCAGGCTGCCCTAGATTTAATTGTCAATATGCTCAGATACCTTTTTAAATACCCATGAAATAGAGCTCAGTGAAGCTCTTTTTTCCAAAGTTCCCCACCAACTCCCACCTCAAAGCAGAGGAGATGGGTGTTGGAGAAAGGGTTCTTCATGTCCTATAGGAATCATTCTTGGGCCAAAGTGCTTAGGATAGGACAATAAAACCAAATCTCCTGACATTTTCCAAGCTTCCTGCAAGAACAAAATTGCCAAACCACATGAGAAGATCAAGACTTACATGCTTTCAGGAAGACTGAAGTAAAACCACAGTAAATGCTTCTCTGACAGTAAATTGTTGAAAATATTGAGTCATCATACCGGATGAGGAGCTGTACTTTTCCTTTAGTGCTGCTTGAGTCCACATGCTCACTGGATTGCTGTGGCAGGTCCATTTGTACTGCAAAATGAAAAAACATCCAGTATCTGCAGGATTAGAAGTAACAAGATTAGAAGGGAGGACTTGCTGTGTACCTAAAAGCAAAGAGCTCTAGTTAATATGGCAGGTGAGCTTTGACCAGTTTCTCTGTGACCTGCGTGTACAGTTAGGGATTTTAAGGAACTAGAAAAACCCCATCTTAAATCTGAAAATATCTAGATGAGGATTTTTTCTTAATGATATTCAGTAAAATCTGAATTTCTCTTCTTTGCTATGATCAGTGAAAGATTATACAAGATGAGTCAGTATATCCTCCTGCTCAAATTTATAATCACCCATCAGCTGAGATATGGTAGCTCTCCAAACATTAGTGTCACTTAACCTCAGACAGTAATACCTGAGCTAATCATGTAGATGCTGTTTAGTCTCAGTGCAGCAGGACTCACACACAGTTTTGAACAGCTATCCCAGGATAAGACCAAGAGCACTCCAGATGCACCTGTTTCTTTCCAGTGACTTCAGTATGAACTTAGACAACCAGCTCAGACATAGACCTCTCTGACAGAGAGATCTAAATTTAGAGCAGTGAAACCCTCCCAGTGTGCACTCCTAACCCATGTCACACTGGGAGTAATTTGATATAATGGAAGAGAGTTAAATAACATTATTTGGTATTTTACATGTCAAACACGTGAATGAGCAATTGCCAAAGCTCAGCTGACACACGTTGATTATTTTACTTGCTGAGTTGTGGTAACTTCACTGTGAGAGTGAGCTGTTAATCATGCAGTATCCTCCAGTCCCTTGGTTACACAGGAGGCCTGAGGGAGACAAAACCCTTTGGGGCTTGGGTTTGGGTTTTGTGGGGTTTTTTTTGCATCCTGACATTATCATAGACTTGGCAGGAGGAAATACGGTACACTGGTCATAAAATAACCAACATTTCACAGCATCATATTAGCTCTTCTTTTTCATTCCCCCAAACACATCTGAGCAGCTCTAGCTATCCAAAGTCTCAGTACTTCTTAATTTCTCTCTTGTGGGTGTGTGGGGAATCAAGATCAGGTAGCAGAGTGATGATTATGGCTGAGCAGACAAGGTTTGGATACCCAGCCAAGAGCAAGGTGTCATATGTCCTGTCTGTTTTCATCTCTCTGTGGATTTTTCATATGGCATTTTGTAGCTGTCTCCTTGTATCAGCTTTTAAAGTACTCTGTTATTTGTATTGCACCCTTGTATGTACTGTTGTCAAAGTATTTTCTTGATATCAGTTTGTTCTGAGATACACAATGAAAATGGTACCTGGCATTCTAACATCTGGACTTACTCAGTGTTGTCTGCAACCATGCTTCAGGGCTCACTAGAGAATGTTGAACTTAAGAGTAAAACTCCTATGCAAAAATTATGCACTTCCCAGTCTTAAAATCCATTCCAAAATAATTTCATTGTTTTTTCTTATGAATCCTCAGTTCTCTTTTCAAATTTTTTTACCCTTCTGTACTGAACTTTCTATTTGATAAAATCCAAAACCTATGTAACCAAGCAGATAAGGCTGTAGTGTCTGCATGCATAGACACATATATATGTACATACATCTATCGGTCCTCTATGTACCCAAAGTGATATTAATATGTCCTCAAATGAAAGCATTTAAATGGCCAGTTTGGGTCTGAACACCAGTTGTTATAAATGAACAAGAGTACTGAAAGCATTTTCTTTATTAGCTTTTGATGGACCAGATCTCCAGATGGCAAAGACCGAAGCAAGCGTAGTATAAAGTGATAAAATTGCTATTATGTCATAGGAGTTTAAGTCTGAAGTCTCCATAACACTTTTTTCATCAGTATCTGAAGAGCCTTCAGGGGTTATCCATGCTGAGAGAGAGAGAGAGTCATAACTTCCCAGGAGTTATAAACCCAAAGTGGGCTTGCTCATTCAAGATTCACAGTAAGGCACTATTCCTAGAAACACTTAACCTTTCTGGAGCTTACCTGCTCGCAGGATTTGCATGGAGATAATGTGTTCACAGGCTGGTTAAATGGGCAGAGCCCTGCTGAGATCCCTGGAGCTGTGTCCCCAGAGTGGGTCTGGAATCCCTGCTACAGGATTACTGGTGCCTGTATAAAGGCACCCTAACTAGCTGCCAGGAAATTTTTACAGTGAGCAAAGCCCAGAATATGAGGTCTTTGCAGGAGCTCACTTTATCCTGGCAGCCTGGTAGGAAGGGCCTAGGACATTCTCCTTGAGGAGGAAGGTACATCCCAGATATTAATGTGGGCTGGGTAATGAGCCAACACACCTCAGCTGTGGCACTGTGCTCTTTAGCAGTCCCAAGGAGGGCTGCTATTCCCTACCACTGCAAGTGCACAAGCAGGGATGTGAGGGAGGCCATGAGCCGTTTCTCCTCAGTAAATCCACCCAAGAGAGGAACAAAGTGTGTTGGGCATCTTCAGAAAAGCCTGCTTCACATGGCAAGGGAAAAAAAATCCCTCTCCATTTGTCATAGTCAGCAGCTGTCTAAAGAGCCGCAGGGTAAATTTCCCAGAGTAGCCATTATGCAAAGTGCTCACTTCTGAGCATCAGAGGAAAAGTTCAGCAACTTTCATCCAAAAATCTGCTTCCCTAGGGCACATCCCACCTCTTCTGACACGCAAGCAAAATGGGTTTCTTTTACCAGATCTCTGTGCAGGTTCATCACTTTTTGCAGCTCTGCTGTCCTCCCACCACCCCTCATGCTAACTCTTGGGGAAAGCGATCTGTCAGAGTAAAAGCACAAAAGGGATGTGGCAAAGCCACAGTTTCCCAGGTTCATGAACCTGGTCTTCTGCTGCAGGACATATAAAAAGGAACAAAGTAATAAAACTGCCAAATCTTTAGGTACTGTAAATGAACAAGCATATGGATGTATTTACTTTTTCATTTTCACAGAGATGTCACTAGATGAATCTTGATTCAGATTGAAGTAGAAAATTTTAAGGACTGAAACTCCAAGAACAAATAAACCCGATCATTTTGAGATATCAGATCCCAACTTAACTAGTTTCTCTCAGAGCACATTTCTTTTGTAACATCCTGGCACTGAAACATTAAAAGAAATGTATTTTAAAGGGACTCAAGGGCTGTACTAGACCACCCTTCTCTTGCTGAAATAGCTGGAAATAAATTTTCAAATGTCAGGTGTCAGAAAAAGCGTAGTTAACAGGGCAAAAGACATAACTCGTTTTGAAAACACTGCTGCTGAATTCAAAAATCCTCTGACCTGTGCTCAGAACTGTGTATGCTGCTTCAGCTTAATACTGAGAGCTCCAATACAACAGGTAGTGTTTGGAAAAATAAGAAGTTTTGAAGCTGTTCCTCCAGGGGCTTCATGGAAATGAGCTTTTTTTGGCCTGTACTTAGCTGTCAGGTCCAATTACAATGGGCCAATTTCAGTACTAATGGTACTCCTACTCCATGAATCTTGGTTAAAAAGTCAGTGACCTGCAATTTGGGACTATCAGGAACTGCATATAAATTTTATTTTAGAAAATGATTTTAAAGTATTGTAAGAATGTAAAAATTTTTGTAGTCATGCATCACATGATTTAAAGCAGTGGGCAGATAATGATTCCTGAATTATGATCTTAGCACTTCAGCTTTCCAGAAGGTGGATGGTTAAGTATTTTAGTGTTATAGCTGAATAATACCAGGTAGGGCTTATATATCTATTTGAGTGACAAGCAAAGATATCAATGCATATAGATACGTATGTAACACCTTAATAGATTGAGTACTGCTACTCCCTTTTTGATGTTCTTGGTCTACACATGAGCAGTGTTGTGGTGAGCCCTTCTTTTTCTCAGCCTTGGTGCAGTTACAGCAGAGATGTGGCAAAAAGGTGCATTTGAGTGTAATTAAAATCATCGAAACTGGTGACATTTGGTGGAAACTGGGAGATCTTTGCAAGTATACTGGAAGCATTTAAATTGAAATATTAGGTAAATATTCACTGAGAACAAAACATAGCAATCAGCATAGATATTTCCAGCTTAATAGTTTCTAAGAGGCCATCTTGTGCAATAAAATTGCTTTCTAGATTGAAAACCCACTACCTGTATGCTGGAGCCAAAAAAGAGCATCTGAGGGCAAGGACCTCATTATTGAGGTCCTGAGACAAGAGAAATCAATAAACAGTGCTATTATATTAAAAATAAGGTAATTCAATATCCAGAAAAGAATCACAAGGAGTGAATATGCTGCTTGCAGAAAAGGTAATAAATAAAATCATGATAAATAAAGCAACTTAACAGCCATGTCTCTTGAACAATCAACATGGAGAACACCCCACATTTGGAGGTAGCAAATAAAGACACTAGTAAATGTAGCTGGGGAAAACTTTTTTGAAACGACAAATAGTTTTAACACCACAGAGCCATGCTAAAGCCATTTGAGGCTTTCAAGTCTTATGTTAAGACAGATTGCTTTTAAAAAACTCCAGTAGTTTCACTTCATTTTCAGCTTAGTAAAAGGCTTTATGTAGATTTCCAGTCAGTTCCTGTAATTTACAAAACACTCCACAATAACACAGTGCTTCTATCCAGACTGCACTTCAACTGTGGAAAAGCAATTCTTCGTGCACGTTTTCTGTTTGATAGCATTTGTAGAGCCATAGGATCATTCAGGTTAGAAAAGATATTTGACTTCATCAAGTCCAAGAGTTAACCCAGCACTGCCAAGCCCACCACTAAACCATGTCCCTAAGAGCCACATTTGCATGACTTTTAAATACCCTCATGATGGTGACCCCCCCTCACCTTCCTGAGCAGCCTATTCCTGTGCTTGACTAACCCTTTCAGTGCCAAAATGTTCCTAACACCCAATCTAAACCTTCCCTGATGCAACTTGACCTATTGCTTGTTACCGGGGGAAAGAGAGCGACCACGACCTGGCTCCTTTCAGGCAGCTGTAGAGAGCAATGAGGTCTCCCTGAGCCTCCTTTTCTCCAGGTTAACCACCCCCAGCTCCCTCAGCTGCTCCTCATCAGACCTGTGCTCCAGACCCTTCCCCTTCTCTGGACATACTCCAGCACCTCAGTGCCTCTTTTGCAGTGAGAGGCCCAAAACTGTACACAATACCCAGATTTGAGGTGTGGCCTCACCAGCACCCAGTACAGAAGGACAATCACTTCCCTAGTCCTGCTGGACAAGCTTCTAAAAAATTGTCATGTATTGAAAAACATTATTCTTGCATAGTTTTCTCATATACAATAATTCTCCTGTTCAGCAGGTTTGCAGGAGTTATGCAGGTAAAGCTGTGAATATACATTTCTACAACATGAAAATTTACCATCTATTGACTGACCTCTAGTGGAAATAAGGCAAATTTTGAAATAATTCTTTAATTGTCATTGGATAGTATGATGATTATGGGATTTCGGGGTGCTAAAAGTTTATTTTATTTGCATTGTATGTTTGGCTGCATAAAATACAAAACAAATCTGGACACATCCAACTTTTCCTCTCAGTATATACCCAAAAACATTATTAGAATGGCAGGATGAAGGCTGCTGCACATTCAGAAACCAGGTCTGTGGTCCTATTTAAACTAGGTAATTCTACAATGGCAATGTATGAAATACACCAACAACACAGACCCTGGCAAATAATGTTCTGTGACAGGGTACAGACTCTGCTACTTTCTCTGCGTTGATCAAAACCACTTGATCATTAAAAACAACTACAAATTCTCACAACAACCTCATACATTTTCATGTTTATACATCAGTTTTTTCCATCCACAGATGCCACCTGGCTCCATTTCAATTCCATTCTTGGACAGATGTTGGTTTCTCCCAGAATCAGTATTGAGGCATCACCCAACTGCAGTATTATGTGTTTTCTTCATTTTTATTTTCTTCCCTAAATTCACCTCCCCTGTAAGAATTCCTGGTTGGAATTTAAAGAAATAAGGGGTGAATGTATACATGCACAGGAGACACCAATTTCATTTCCCTATTTGTAGGACTTGGAAGTATTTGAAAACTTGATCAATAGAGAGAATGCTGAGCGTATTTTGTCGTCACTTATTCATCATGCCTGTGTTTGTTTGCCTGTTTACTAATGAAATTCCCTTTCCTCTCCCCTGGCTCTGTTGAATTCCAGATACATCTTTGCAATTAAGCCTTTGGTTCTCTAGCATATGGTTGTTGATGCTTTTGAATGAGGAGAACACAGTAGCATCTGGAGGGCTCTGATTAAAAAATATATTAAATATAAAGTAAGCCAAAACTCAGTCTTGTAAAGACACCTCTTTCAATCAAAAGCCTCTGTTAGAGAAAATATTAATGTGTTATGTGTAAGGCAGCAGCACCTGAAAATTTTGGGCTTGCTATCTGTTCAGCTCATCCAGACTTGTTCCGTTATTTGCCATTTTGTGAAGCTTGGGGAAGCAGCCTTGCATTGCTGTGTGATGGGATTAGAGGAAATGTGAGCAGTCTGTGTACTGGAAACATCTTGGAATAACAGGACAAGTAAGCATTTGACTTAAAAATAAGGAGATATTTTGGCTTCATACACACAGATTCCTCCAGTATCATTACCCAACACTCTAAAATACATAACAGCTTTCAGTTCAGCTGTATTTCTTGCTCTGGGCTTACCTTTCTGGGGAGTACTCTGGACTATTCCCTATCCTGACACTCTCCATGCATGCCTCAAACATCCTCCATCCTAAACTGAGCAAGTGTCTGTTCACCACCTATGGCTTTTGCTTACTGGGGAGGCCCTTTCTGATTCCCATTAATCCAAGGCAGCCTCACCATCCTGACATCATAACTTGCAATCCCACTTCTGTCCCCCAGCTCCCACTAATACATTTACACAGTTAAACATTTCCTTGCTTAATGCAAAAGCAATAAGAAACTCACCATGGGAAGGAACACTGAACAAAAATACTGACTGATTTTATTGCTTTAGAAATACATTAATGAAGGGTAGAAAGCAAAGATAGCTTCTATATTGAAGCTGGATGAGATACACTATTACATAGTCTACTTCACGTATTTCTTTCCACCCTTTTTGATTACATTTATTTTATAAGTGGAGTCTACAAAGTTGTTTTGGTTGATATGTGATAACATAAGGAGAATAAACTGGCTTTGTTTTGTTGAGTTTATTAAAGAGATTTTAAACCATTCCTGGAGCTATGATCACATTTCTGATAGTTTCTTCATCTTTTTCAATACTGGCCACTCTTCCCATTAGCATTAGGGTGAAATTGTAAAAACCAGAACCCCATTTTCAGTAAAGGGTTTAATAATTCAGAGAGAGGAGGGAAAGTACTGCTTTAATCCTGAATGGAGGACTGTTTTATACAGTGCAATTTCACACCAATTGTTATTCACAAAATATATAAAGACTATAATAATGAATATTCACCTAATTACTTTACCGGTTTAGTTCTGATGCAGAACTTTCCCAAAATTAGACTTGCCACAGGATTTTATCTCAACTTCTTTGGCCTTTTTTCCCTGTACTCATGATAGTTTTTCCATTCTCTGTATCATAAGAGGTTAGATTTCAAGCCACTCCTGCTGACTTAAGTGAGATATTCTCAGAGTTTTCCACTGGGTCATTAGCATCCTAATCTGGGTTTGCTGAAGATTTAAAAGTACATTTTTATTCTCTTTCACTCCTGGATAACAGTTTTTACACTTTCATAGTATTGTTAAAAAACATATGGACATTTTTGTTTCACTTCAATGATTGGGATTGAATGTGGAAATGAGAAGATGCAGCCCAGTGCATGCTCCAGGTGGCTGTGCTGGTATCCTGGACTGGGTGTAACGAATCCATCACATGGATAGTCTGTCCTGTATGATCCCAGTTTCCTGCAAATTGACATACAACAAAAGGAAAAGGATAAAAAGGAGGAAAGAAGGGAAGGGGAGGGGGAAGGGGAGGAGGAAGGGGAAGTTTTGTGGCTTCGCTGCCACAACAAAACAAAAAAACAGAAGAAAAGAAAAAAGAAAATAAAACCCAAAAATTCTTCCACTGAAATGAGTAGTACTGCTTTTAATGAAACAGGAGATTTGTGAGATTTTAGTTTTCCGCCAAAGCCTTTTCATGCGCACATTTTTTTTTAATTCCTAATCTGAGCTTTATATAGACTGTTTAATCATGCTTGATAGCAAACCTGGTCTCCAATCCTCTTTGGCTGAAAACCCAAATCATTACTTGCTGCAAGATTAGCTCCCTAGAGACCATCCTTTCTTATGCTTATATATCAGTCTTGAAAGCTGTTCAACAGATTGTAGGCAATTTTAAGCTTAACTACATTTAAAAAAAAAATGAAAGTGTGTAATGGTCTTTTTAGAACCATTCAGGTTTGGAAAGGTGAACTCTGTTATTTTCTACAGACAGAAAGTATTAGACTGTTCTGGGGCTTAATACAAAGAAGGTCTTGGGAGACAAAAATAGTGATTTTTTTCTTTCAACCTTTCGAATGTGGTTTACAAAATGTCTTTAATAAATAAACATCTATCACAGGAATGTTTTAAATGGTCATATCACAAATGCAGAGTGTTGTTTCAGTTGTTTATTCTGCATTTGCTATTTGCATTTGTAACCATTAGATGGAAATTAAAGCAGGGAGAGCACCAGGCAAGTTTCAGATCTAACAGAAAATCTAAATTCCATGAAAATGAGAATTTACAAATTTAGAAAACAGTAAAAGGGGTGCCTCCCATCCTTCCCCATTAAAATATGCACACTTTGCACATGATTAAATTATAGACCTCATTGTCTCAGAATTTCTAAGTAAGTTCAAAGAGAATTGAACATTAAACTGATAAGAAAAATATCAAGGGTTATAATGATAAAATGACATTATAAATGATATTAAATATCATGTATATTTAATATAATATGGAAGGAATAATAAATGATAATGAGGGACTAAATAGAGGCTGTCTGGTATGATGGGGTCCATTACAACCATAAGGATTGCTGGATAGATTGCCCTCCTTCAGTTTTCTGCTGCGTTTATTTCACATTCCTCACATGCTCAAAGCTAGCTCTGATGAGAAGTGAGATGTTAAGCCAGACAAATTCCTGGCTGGAGCCAGTCTGGCCATCCCTCTTACAGGCTTCTCCCTGCAAACCTACATGCTGTCTCCAACAGCTCAACCATTTTATCACCCAAGTGAGAGACATTTCATTACCTTAGGTGTTCTCTGGGGACAGGAAGGCAAAAGAAGACAGAAAGAGGGTCCCATACAGCCTCTTGGATGGGATGTAGCCCTGTTCAACCAAGCCAGCTGTTAAAACTGTGTTTACCTCCTGGACTGCTCATTGCACAACTTCTTTTGAACATCACTCACTTTTTCATGCTCCTGTCCTCTCTGTGCAGTATCATCACCACTCAGTCTCTGCTTGGTAGGTAGTGCCTTATCTTCCATCTCATCTCATCCACAAGCTCATGAAGAATGTGGGAGCTACCCATGTGTCCCAGACAAGCTGGCTAGAACATTTCTGCTGGTCACCGTCTGCTGAGATGGGTCATATTAAAGGTCCATTACAACTCTGGATTTACAGCCACATGCATAAAAAAATACATTGATTTTTTTTAGCAGCCCTTTGAATAGAGTACGGTTCAAGTCCTTTTTTTTAAAAAAAACCTCTTTTTCTAAAGGTGCTTAAAAGATTCTGAGCAGAAGTATGACAGAATTAAAACATATATAAACATATATATATCTATATAAATCTCATTGGAATTTACCTTTTATAGAGAATATTTTTGTCCTTTATGGCAAAAGAGAAATTTTTGGCATCTGGTTCTTCTCATGTCACATGTATATGTCTGGAATTGTTTCATTGTACATGAGGGGCTTGTTACATTTCAAGGGCTGTGATTATACTTTGTGTCTATCATAGGCTGAGCTATGCAGGAGTGCAATGGATTCAGACAGTCTCTTCTTCAAGAAGAATCAGGCACTCCCAGAGCAGAAAAACATTGTCACCTAGCTCCTGCTCACTTTGTTAATCCTCTGCATGTGTCCCAGCTATTGATAGCAAGGTCTAGAAAAGAAAAGGAAGAAGAGAATTGACTTTCTTTTCTCTCAAAGGGCAACACAAAACTGCTGCGTGATCTATCTCAGCTCTCAGGAAACGCACCAACAGGACAACAATTAACAAAGTAACTGTGTAGCTAAAGAGCAGCTCAAAACTGATTCACCATCACCACAAGGTCTGAATATTTCCAAATCCATCTTGAGTAAATTCCAGGCTTCTTTTTAACATGTGACAATTAAAATCTATATTTTCAAACAGAAGAGATTTTCACCTTCTGTTAAAAGCAAGTAGTGAAAAACATGGACCAGCTGAAAAACACTTTGTTTGATTCAAAGTGTTACCCCGTGTTACATGCCAGGAGTTTTAACAAGAGCAGTGTTAATTCCTGAGTAAGGCCAGATAAAAATGGACATAGTCCATTTGAATTAAATCTATTTATATTAGCCTATCACAGGAAGGGAAATTCTGATACTAATCTATAAACTCCCACTAATCTGCTTTTACATTAAGTATGATTAATTCAGTTATCTCTTCTTTAATAATTCATCCAACTCCACTGATCAACTTTTTATTAATAGAAAAGGTAATTAGCATTTTTTTAATCAAGAAAAAGGTCATCTAGACTAAAAGCATAATTATGTTTACTAAGAAACTCTTTTGTTTGACAAAATATTTGGCTACTTCAATCAAAATTCAAATTATACCACTGTGGAGAAATAAAAGACAGTACTTTGGAGCTAAATGTTCCAGGATTGTACAGACAATTTATTTTGGAAGATCTCACTCTCAAAGTTCAGTCTTATGCATCATGGATTACATTGCTGTGTATTTTTCACAATGGCATCTTAAGTCTGTGAGCAAATCTTCCCAAAGATTCAGCACTTGGCTTGCTGGATGCATGGTCCTCGTATTTTTCCTGTACCCACTATATATGCCTATATATCCTATACCTACCAAATACTAATTCTCTAGGAATTTCTCCCTCTGTCATGGCCACAGCCCAGAAATACAGTATAAATGTTTAAATATTAGCAACCTCCTCACCCAGAAGCTGCCAGGTGCTTTCCTACAAGGGGGTGAAGGTGGTGTGTACCACTCACATTTCTTGGTGGTGCTGGAACACTGCCTTACAATGGAACCTCACCTCTCTGCTTGTGTTATTCACTGCATGAGGCCTTGATTTTGTCTTCCAGTTGGTGTTTAATGTGCCCAGTGTAAGCAGGCAGTGGCCTTGACAGCAGTTCAATCCTGTGTGTGTCACAGCACATGTCATTTCTTGTCATGCAGGTTCCTGTAGGTCAGCCCATCACAGCAGCAGGACCTGGGCTTTACTTGAGTTTCTGCAGCTATCTCAAGGCACCTCCTGCAGAAATCAGTTCCACATTATTAATTTCAACATGGTTGTCCTTTTTTCTGCATACTTCTTACCAAAATAAATAAAGAGATCAGGGAAAAAATACATGTTTCCATGAAAGTTAGATATCCTTCATTTTCTCTCCAAGCCCTTCAGGCTTTCAAATGCTTAAGATGTGAGGTTATACTTGAGAGCAGAGCAAGGTCTTTCTGGATTGTGGGCTTTTTAATTTTAAAACTGAACTTTGGCATCTTAGAGCAGTATATAAATTTTTTCACGATCTATATGGATAGTTCAAAAGACAGGGAACATATTAGAAAGAAAACTTGCCTGCCACATTTACAATAATAATTAGGCTAACTGCTGAGCCAAGAATCAAAGAGTAAAAGAGTTTTTCCAGAGTAAAGCCCCATGTTCCTCTTCCTGTGGCACTTGAAGAGCAAAACTGGAGAGAAAGGGAAAGGAAAGGATTTGCTTCTGGGCATCCACAGGCTGAGAAGCCAAGAGCAGCACAGCTTCCAGCTTGATCTTAAACCCGGCTGGGAACTATGAAATTCTTACTGCTCTGACTCCTCTGTGAAGCCAGATCTGATGGGAATTCTCAAAGCACATCTGCCAGGTTGGGCCCAGCAAGGAAGAGGAGAAGAGTAGTCTGTTTTTATAGGCTGGCTTCACTGCCAACTTCTACATCTGCTTGCCTCTCCATTTCCGTCCCTTCATCCTTGCCATCTCCTTTTTCTCCCTCCTGATTTATCACTTCAAATATCAGCCCCAGCATGCCTTCACTGAGCCACACCTGTAACTGCTTTACTACATTTATTAGTCTCTTTGGAAACAGTTCAAGTTCAACAGATTATTTAAATATGCCTTTTGACAGAGCATGATCTTGGGCACGATTAAAAAGTGAGAAAATTTTCCTTCAGTAGGAACCTGTCTCCCTGTAACCACTCCAGCACCTGTTTAGGTCTTTTGTTAAGCATTCATTGGAAAAGGAACTGAACTCCAGTCCTTCCCTCCCCAGGCCTCCAGTTATCAATCTGTAATGACTCCTCCTAAGCTACCAGGAAGCCAGTCCATGCAACAGGAACCATGT
Source organism: Coloeus monedula (assembly GCF_965178545.1). Classification (NCBI taxonomy): domain Eukaryota; kingdom Metazoa; phylum Chordata; class Aves; order Passeriformes; family Corvidae; genus Coloeus; species Coloeus monedula. The sequence continues at coordinate 27,278,536 of NC_138782.1, read as the reverse complement.
AAGCGGAGCTTATCGAGCATCATCTCAAAAACACAAGCAACATGGTAGTTATTTCAGTCTAGGCTGGGGATATGAATCTACTCAGGCAGAGTTGGGAACTCCCAATTCCAGTTGGGAAGTCAGTAGTGACCAATTTCTGTACTATGCAGTTGGGCAACACTTTGCAATTAATTCAGCTTCCCTTGAATTACATTATGACTCTTTGAAATCAATAAATCTGAGCGAGTCAGACAGAGATGCTGTTTTACGCAAAGAAATCTTCGTTTGTGTAAGGACTCTAGATGGTATAGGAACACTGGTTTTTTGTTCATCATGTTCTTGGGGCCATATATTTTCACTGATCACTGGCCAAATGTCACCATGATCAGGAAAAAACTACCAGCAGTATTCACACCTAAAACATCAGTGTGGAAAACAACATCCCTGACACGAGGTGAGACTCAACAATTATGGCCATCGAAACCAATGTCTGGATGTCAGCTGACACACTGGATGGTGGGAGAGGACATGTGGGCTAAGCCCAGTACAGCCTGCAAATAGTTATGTGTACCTAGGGAATGAAAATGCAGCCTATACTTAGATGTTCTTGTAAAATATATCTAAAAGACTTTACAATTTGATGGTGTATAACATTCACTTTGGCAGCTTAGCAAAACTGTTGGGTTTTTAGGGACAAGGACAGACCTCTGCAGTCAATACAGAATGCATTATCCTACCACACACCATTTTTTCCCCCTGGCTTGCTGCTCTTTTCTTAGAGCAAAATATCCATCTTTATCTTAGCTATGATTTATAGACCCGTAAGGAGCAGGAACTGACCTCTTCTATAAATATCCTATTACTAATAATTCTAGATTTAGTTTTAAGATTTGCTTCCCTGGAAGATATGGCTCAGTTCAGTTGAAAAAAGTGGGAAATTGAAAATCAGTCCTAGATAAGGACTGAGTTGCAGGAAATACAGACTGAAAATGAACCTGGAAATGACATTGGCAAATGAAACACATTTGCTAGGTCTCCTCACTGAAATATCCCCTTTGTTAAGGATTAATTATGACAAATTTGTGTTTGCTGAAGCTCTCCTTTGCAACATAAATCCAGAAAGGACAACTTGGTCAGACACAGCAATTTGTAGTACATTCAATTCTGGAATATTTTCTATATTCTGAATTTACTTTATTCTGCCATATGTAAATCTTGGCTCATGTACATGAACAAATAGAGTATTCTTCATTTGATTTATATGATAAACAGGTGATTCCTTATGTTAAGCAGTAGTGGTTTGGGGGTTTATTTTGCCATTTTTTTGCCTTTTTTTGGCCTTTTTTAAAGAAACAAACTCTACTTTTAAGTCTTTACACAACAAAAAGGGGATTTTTAAGAAATTTTTCTTGGGGATTACAGGGGATCTAAGAGTATTTCTCTCTGTTCTGGGAAGAAGAGCTGCATGTATCAGTCCTTCTTCCTTCTGCGGTTGGACGTAGGATAAAGTAATACTTACTCAGCCTTTTGGGCACAACTTCTTATCCCTTATTCCTGATGCTTTACATCACCACACCTTCTGCAATGCTACTCCATCACACTGGCCCAAGAGAGGATTAAGCAGACTCCACCAGGGATGAGAAGCAAAAGGAAGAAATCCGTCCCAGATGATGTTAATGGCAAAATTCCTGCTGTCTTCCAGAGAGAGCCAAGATCTCACTGGCATTATTTTGCCAAGCTCCCCTGAGTTGTCCAGTGGAATTAATCTGTTTTGAGTTGGTCTAAACCAATACACAGGCTGGTCTAAACTCTCACAGTACTGAGGAAAACAGAGAGCTACCACCTCAAGGCATAACATTTGACCATAAATCAGGCCCCCAACTTTCCTCTGATTTCTGCAAATTTAATTCAGATATAAAAACACAACTGTGCTGCTTGATCTCAAATATTAATTGTGCTGGGAAGCCCAGAAATATTGGCCTACTCTGAATGTGAGCTGATTGAACTAACATTGCATTTTACCACCTAGAAAAGCAGGACTCAAAAGAAAAACACATTGGCAATTCAAAGCACACATTTAAAAAATGCACCAGGATTTTCAGCAAGACAGATTAACAATTCTTTTTCCACCATGAGGGGTTAGTAACTGGTAGAACTTTCAAGTAAGCAAAGATTTTTAAAAATGGACACTTCTATTCTGTTTAGAGTCTGGTAACAGGCAAAGTGCCATTATACCTCAGAGTTGTGAACCCATATAAGATTGTTAGCATGAAACAGCCTTTGTCTACCTTTGAAAAACTGCAGGTGATACTGTGGTCTTTCCTGATTTCAAGTCACAGGAAATTCAGGGTTATTTTTTATTTTGACACAGTTACCTAACATGTGCCACCAGTTATCTCAGGAACTCCATACTGATGGCAGAAACAGGTCAGATTATCTGTTGGCAGTAATGTTCATTGAGTTCTATCTCACTGTAATCCAGGGTTTCAACAGTTTTGACTTGTGCATATCTGATTGTTTTATGTAACACTTGGCAAACCTAATTTAAAACCACAGACTTGTAAATGTAAACCCAGTATTGTTCAGATGTCACTGAGTAACCAGATGACCAAGTCTCATATGTAATACTGTATTCTGAGACCTGAAAGGATGGTATTGTAAAAATCAGACAAAAAATATCTGTAATTTCATTTGCATTAAAAATGAAAAGACTGATGTGGCAATGCTGCCACCCTTTCTCATAGCAGTTGCATCTATAAATTGCATTTGTGTTTTCTTCTATGTGGCTCCCTGGATAAACCACACCACAGATTCTTGCTTATGCTGTTTAAACATTGGTTTTACTCTTGTAGCTGCACTTAAGTCTTTGTAACTTCTGGACCAACTGAATGCTTGGAGATAGTAATGCCCACCTTCGCCTCTCAGTCTCATCCTAGTTTGGGCAAAACCATTTGGGCAACGCTCCTTTAACACATCCATGATGGAAAAAGAAAAACAAAGAAGAGATCTTTCCAGTAATGCAAGTTCAGAGGGTAAAAAACCACCACAACTTCCTAAATCAAAGTTGTTTGCAGGATTGCATTGCTGGTGCACTCTGGAGCATCCCAAGCTTCAGAATGGATGCACGGCAGGCATCTCAAGGGCAGCCAAAGGGCCACGGCCTGGGCAGGTAGAAATCAAGGCCAGATTTTCATTCCAACTTCCTTTAGCAGGCTTTTGGTCACTCAGATTACTTTTTTTTCTAATTTTTTGCTACAAATTTTATATTACTTACGTGTAAGTGTGCATTCTATATTTTTATGTTAATTGTGAAATAGGTACAGAAAATACTAACATTTCATTCGTGTCACTTTTCTGAGGAAGGTAGATACTCTACAGTCTTCAAACAACTATGTTTATGTAGATTATAATCTAGCTGTCCTTTTCCCCTTCAAATTTTTCAAAGATGTAACCTGTTGAAAACAATTTTCCACTGCTAGACTGTTCTGAATTAAAGTTCCTCCCAAGACTTAACAACTTATTTTCATATTGCTTTCACACTTTGATTCATTAAAATACAAATTCAGCCCTCAAAATAGAAACCTGAGCTTTCCAAAGAAAATGCATGAAGAACCTTAAATTATGAATGTAAAAAACTTATTCATAGTGCCACTAGTGTGATTCATTTGCTCTTCCCAAATGCTTTCTTTAATCCAGAACTTCTGAGTTGAGAAAGTTCTGTTAGGATGAAACAAAAATCTCTCCAGAACTGTGTATTCCATGACTAAAACTATGAAACATCATATTTATGGAGATCACAGGTCAAAATACACACCTTTGTATTCAGTAACTGCTTCAATATTTATATGAAAATGGGAACCAGTAAAGGATATGGCCCATTCCTGTGATGTGACCTGCTGGGAGGTTTCAGACCACACCTGGCCAGTGCATGATGACCGTGTCAGTGCCTCAGGCTCACTCACAGCATCCTGAGAGGGTTCCTGCACACTGCTTAAGTTGCATGGACATTCCTCCTCTCCATTGCACAGCTGCAAACTGCTCACTCAACGGAGAACAAGTCGTGGCTGCTCCAGGTAAAGCCTAAGGCTTGTGTCCTTGCCCTTGTTTACTCTCCTAATAACACCAAAAGTAATAATAAAACACCATGTATCCCAACACTCCAAACCCATGAGGTCATCAGTTATGAAGAGTGAAATCTCTTTTTTTTAAATAAAGGTATTTCTTTTACTTTGTTTCAGCCAGCCTTGCAGAACCCAGCATAAAAAGAAAACACACAGAGAGTGCAGCTATTCTCTGAGGACCCAGTTACGTGCAAATAAATTTCCTTTGTGTTTGCGTGTGTGTGTTTACACACATTGAGAGCCAGCTTTTCAGCAAGAATTTCCAGTTCTGTCTGTTGTAAATTACAAGATTAAAAAACCTTCCAGCCATATTTTATAATCTGTATTACTAATATCAATAATAAATAGCTAAGAACAAGCTCAACTAAATGAATCTATATCAACATGAAACTCAGTTTGACAATTCAGAGAAAAAGAAAAAAACAGACTGCTGCCATAATAAATTCTTCTTATAACCCGTACTATCTTCCTGTGGATCCATAACATTTTCCTACACATACTTTACTGCAGTAGCTAGTAGTCCATTTTACCATGCAAATCTTGACTTACAACAGGCATTAAGGCTTCTTTCCAGGGAGTTGATGCATTGTTTCCTTCCAGGGCCAGTACTGCCTCAGAGCTGTTGCTGAATTGTCCTCTGGAGACGCTGCTTCGTGCTCTGAGCTGAACCACAGATCCTCGAGTGCTGCTATTACCAAATCTGAAACAAGAATTCTGTGGGAGACAGAGAAAGGTATCATGTGTTGGCAAAGAGCTTTTGGCAGACAGGTTTTGAGCCCAACCTCACAAGTGACAACCAGTATGCTGCACCTCACAGTCACAAAGCACAAACCATGGAGCTGTTTCCTAAAGCACTACTGGTGCTGGAGGTAGCAGCTCCCAGAAAATGCCCGGAAGGGGCATTATGGTGTGAGATGGGCACTACCACACCACTTTTGTTCTGGCACATTCATCACAGGGTAAGGAGGGAGGGACCTCAGTGAGTTCAATGGAAGGTTGAAGGCAACTCTCTTAGGCTGACATGATGATTAATACCTGTGCTGGCCACAGTAGATCCACACTTAATTTACACCTGTGTAAATAACTGGAGACACAGCCCGAAGGATCTGGTCCTACTGGAGCATAACTTTGGCAGGTTTGTAGTGATGTCAGTGGGAGCATGCAGCAGTCAGGTCCTGCCTGTTTTAATAAGAGAGTCTCTAAGCCCCTGGAAAGTTTGCTTTAAACAAGAAACCAAAAAGGCAGCCTGTCTATCATTTATTGACACTGTGAGATTCTCTTAGCCACCCACACAGAGGCTAAAGCTATATTTCAGCTTGGAGAGAGAGAGCGAAAATTACGTGCTTTTCCAAAATCCTTGCCTTTTTACTCATCACGCTATAAATAGATAATCTACAGGAGTCTGTTGTAATCTCACTTTGTTTTTAGAACAAATCCAAGGACCCAAACCTCAAGAGCATGTGTCATGATTTACACACCCTCCAAGGTATCGGATAACCCGCGGTTCAGACCCCTCTCCTTGGTCTCTCTGGGCAGTATGAGCTGAGCTCTCAGCCCTGCCCCATTCTCCTGGCTGAATTCACACCTATCATCCACCTTCAGCCTCTCACCACCAGCAATGGCAAAACAACTGGAAAACTTTGTGCCTCTGACTCAAATATTCACCTGTGTGTTTTTCCTTGGAGCCGTGGTACCGCTTTTGTGCTGCTTCTGCCTTGGCCCTCGTCTGTCAGTTCAATGCATTCATTAAGGAAAGCTTCACTGCCCAGATGATGAACAGACATCATAAAATTGTTATATTTGACAATTCTTATTAGAGGTTTCATATGGTGGCTACATTTCTGCCACAAAAAAAGACTCAGAAGACTTTTCCTGATGTACAACCTTTCCAACAAGAGGAGGAATGTAATTAAAGTCTATTTTCTAGGAGTCTCTGCTTTGTTCAAGGACGAATCCAGACCTCATTCCTCACATTCCCTTAGTTTTATGGTAATTGTGAATAAAGTGAAGTGAGCTGCAAATATCTTTACAATTGCTTTATATTACTTGGATAGATAATTATCTGGTTGTGCCAACAAATGCATACTTAGCCTTCAACCAGTGAAAGAAATTATATGCATTTCTAGACATAATTGTGTGCAGATGAAAGACTAAATTCTGAGAGCCAAACTGAGATCCCTTTCAAAAATCAAGAACTTAACTCTTCTCACACCTCAAAATTAAGATTAAATTTTAAGAGAAAAAGCTTTAGATTTTCATTTTCAGTGTGATTCAAGAAAATTTTGAGGCTGAGAATTCTGCAGTTAGTGGGGAGGGAAAATTTTCCCCTTTCTAGTGAACACCACTCAGGACTGTAGCTTAGCCCCTTGGAAACACCATCATTTGCCCTTGGCACAGTACAAAGAATATTGCTCTTCTCCACAAGAATGGGTGGGATAGCTTCTGTCTATCTCCCAGTAATCATTATGGTATGTAAGAATGAGAACTCAGCACACAGTTAAATCCAAGTATTTTCATCTTAGTTTTCCGTACTTTCCAATATTCATCTCTCAGGAATTCAGGGGAGGGTGAAAGAGGCAAAAACCCACAGTCTCTGATGCATGAAATGCCACCGTATAGTTGAAGTATTTCCCCAGGTGCTCCTAGTTTAGAGATTAGGGAATATCCCACATGGACACCACAGTGGCCTTGCAACAGGACAGTTCTCAGTGCTGTTCATCACTGACACAGGCTGTCACTGAATTGTCTCTCCATGCTTTACCTGTGAAAAACTGCTACTCCGAGTATAAGGGACTTAGAACTGCAGTTCTGTCACTAAAAATTACGTGACCCCGATGTTTCTATCATTGCAGCAAAATGCACTAAATGTCTTGAAATGTCAGTGGGCAAGGGTACACGCTCCTTTTTCTGTTTGAGTAACAATCATCATATCCACATGCTCACCTATGGTATTAATAATCAATAAAAGGCATCTTTTAGGGAGTTCCTTACAAAATTTTTTTCATATCTTATTTCTAAAGAGAGAGAAAATCATCTCCTGCACTGTCTTGACATGTCCTTGTTCTGGGAAGACACATAAGTGAAACAAGAGAAAATAAAACTTAACTTAAAATATTTTCAGTGACCAAATCACATCTTAGGTGAAAAATTATTCTGTGTAGCTACATATGGATTTTTCCTCAAGTGGATATGATATTTCAATGTACTAGGTGCTATATGAATAGACAAATTCATATCAAAATCTTATTTCTTGACCTGTTGCCCAAAGAAAAAAGGTGTCATGCAAAACTTTCATTATACTCAAAATACAGTCTCCTAGGTGGAGACAAGGATGCAAAAAATTCCAGCCCATGGCTTGTTTATGACAGTCACTGAGCAGTGTTGGGTAATGAATTATTCTGTGTGACTCAGCAGGGTGAGAAAAAACAGGGCTCACTGTGAGGCAGGGCTGCCAAATTATCTCCTCTCACCTGTCACAGTCACCACCTGGAGATGTGACATCCCCAAACTCATTTGCACATAATCCTCTCCCATGGCCCCTTCTAGCAGCCATGGAACACCTGTTTCCCTGCCACCTCGGGTGAAGTGGGGATTTTCTCTCGTTTAGTCATTTCTTCTCCCCCAAGGCCAATGGTACACGTTTTGAAGAGAAGTATTCCTGCTAGATACAGGGAGGATTTATGACAAAAATTGGGCTGCTGTGCTCCCAAGTGGAAAAAACAACCCACCTAAGCTACAGAGCAGCAGAGACAGGTTCTAGGCAGTAGAAGAGAGATAAGATTTACATGTAGGAGCACCTTTTCCAGTTTATTAAGGTCTTGCAGGATCTCTTGCTATCTTTAACATGGAAGTTATCACATACCTGTTGTTAATCTGAAAAATTACTTAACACATGATTTAAGACTATCTAATCCAACCTAACCGTTGTGGGGTGGGATTTTTTGCAATGAACATCCAAAAAGCACGATCATTCAAACAGGAAGTTTCTTGCCCATCACTGTCTGCATTCAGTTTAAACAGGATGAGATTACAGAAAATCACCAGAGATTGCTCAGTGCAGACAGCTCTGCTTATTACCAAGAGTTTCATAGTGTGCTATGGCTGCAAACTGGCACATGTGTACATCCTTCACATTGCTCCAGTCACACCAGTGAATTTACGGCAAGGATGAATTTAGGCTGACATGTCTAACACAAGAGAAAGTCCAAAGCATTGGAAAAAAATGAGGAATGCCCATTTTAGGGACAGTATTGTTTTACTTATTAAATTATCTCTGTTAAAGCAATATCAGTGACATAGTAAAAAGTTAGAGTTCAGGAGCCTTGCAAGATCTTCTAATTCCTAATCACTGCCCTCAGCAACTGTGTATAATATATCAATTTTATCCCGTGTGGAGAATCACTACCCTTTGACTCTTGAATTTGCAGAAGAGAATTTAAGAGCTGCAGTCTGTTTCCCACATGATAGAAGACTAAATATTTCCATTAAGATTGCCTAGTCTGAGTGATATTTTTTGTTACTGCATTGTAAAAATATTAAAATATTGGGAACTTTTAATGTTCCACAGTGCTGAAACCATTCCTTCTGGATTTACTGAGGCATCCCAGAACCTTTCATAGTCTTCCAGTCACACAACACAGAAGAGCTGGTCTTCCTGTGCATATCTTAAAACATTATTCACAGCTGTGTTTGGACACACATTTTAAGACTGCTATAGACAGGGCTGGCTGTAGCTGCCTGTGGCTGCGATGTGGGTGGGAGACTGAGCAGAGACATTTATCACAAGAGGAAATTCTCCCCCTTTTTTTCTCCTCACTGTTTTTCCCTAGATGTATATAGGATGCATGAAAGGTGCCGTAGTTAAAGCATCCTTAGTGCTCAAAATCCCAGCAGTACCAAGCCTGTTCCCACCTGACAGGCTCAGAAACACAGCCCCAGCTCCCATGCTCAGGCCGTATTGTGCAGCACAACCTGGAATAGCAGTTTAATTATCCCCATGTCCCTGGGCTTTGGGGCCCCAGAGATCCTCATAAATACTCAGGAAAAATAAAAATAACCAGAGTAACAAACTGTGAAAGGTCTAACAGTAAACTAGTTTACTACTAGACCTCTGTGTTGCTAATTTTTGAAGACTTCATGTGGTCAGTACCAAACCTTTGGAGGATGTTCTATACACCCTCTGGGAGACCCTTATAACAAAATCTGTGTAGGATGCTGTACTTCTTTATAAAGCAATTAATTCATAGCCTAAGCTAGAATCAGCTTCAAGAGAACAATTTCGAGACATCAGTCATGGCACCTTATCAAGTCCTATCCAGTTCTACTGAGGTTCACACAATAGTGAATTACCACAACAATTATTCAGCCTTTGTTCACACTGGCCAGTTTCCTGATAGTTGTAACTTGGTTGCTGGAAACAAACAGCTGCATTTTTTGGACACCTTTTACAAGCACACTAAAATCATCCTTCCTCAAGAGAGATCTTAGGCCATAGGTACACACTTGATGGCTAAATGGGAAATTCCCTCTGTAACATCCAGAGATGTAACTATCTCACCACTTGTAACAAAGGTTGAAAAAACCCCAGCAAATTACATACCTGCAAAGAGCAGCTTTTTATCATATACACATTATTAGAAAACAAAATATGGAGGCTATTTGATGTAAGTTACAGCTGGCCAACCAGATGGATTTCTACCACATCAAATTTCTTGCCTGTTTTGCTTCCATGGAGGCAACTGGGAAAAAACATACTGAGGTCCTGGGAAATAGCTCCAGACAGCTCTGCTTATACACTTCAACCTTGATCTACAGAGAAAAAGAGCACCTGAACATTAAAATGTTAACCAGACATTCACTGTTAGGACCTTTTCTCTACTTTTTTGTTAAATAGCACTGGAAAGTTCAAGCAAAGGCAGAGGAAGCAGCCCTTTCTCTCTCTTTCTGCCTGCCCAGCAGCGAGTCCTTGGGGTTCTGCACCAGAAAGATGTCCCCAGGTGCAGTGTGGTTGCTCCTGGATCCTCCTGAACCCCTCAGTCTCCCACAGCCTGTTTGCTCTTAAATACCTAGTGAAGTGATTCATATGAGTGATAAACCTCCCTTCTCCATTAGGAAAAGCTGTGAGATGTCAAATGACCTGGAACTTGCATGGTGAAAACAAATCAATGGCTAATTGTGCTTGCACTGAAAAGGAAGCAATTAATCAATTCCAGAATGCACATTTATTTACAGTAGTAGATTATGAAGGCAAAGCAATCTGTCAGGCTGTGCTTTCTGTCTGTTGGGATTTGCCTTCAGACTTACCTGTGCGTGTTTCAAAACGTCGCAGCTGCAATAATGAAAATAGCAAGCAAGGAGAGAAAATGGAACATTCTTTATGAAGGAAGCACATGGATGAAGTTATAGTTTATCCAGCACCTGGCACGTGAGCCTTTTGTGCAAGAGTTCTTCCTCATGCGTTACTTTCAGCCTCACTTCAACTCAGCACATGCTGAGCAGCAGGACCTGAGCCAAAGCAGAGGCTCGGCTCCCTGCAGAGACCCCGGGGTCCCCAGCTCCTCACGCACTGGGGTGCATGAGACAGCAGGAAGGGGTTTAAAGCCCAGGGCAGATGTGCTTTTCCACAGTAAGGTATAACTTTTTTGAGACAGTATTTGCTGGTTTTGCATAAATGCAGGCTGGTGACAACATTCCAGTGAAATGAGAGGTTATGAAATTCACATCGTTTCTGTGAGTAACTTTTGTGAGTCATTGCTATCAAGTAAGCAGAAAGTATTCAGTCAGTGTGTGTCCAACTGACTTTCAATAGCTATTGAAAATTGTTTAGCACCATTAAGGTTATCTGTGAACTCCCTTCTGACAGAAGTAAACCATGCAGAGTTCAGACTTCCCAGAATTCAACCTCAGCATGGAAGCTCCTTGCCAAATCCACATCTGAGACAATGACAGATGATCTGTCCCAAAGCATCCAGCAATGGCTGTGTGAAAATGCAAGATACAATACAATATGAAGGCATTTTTTGATTTAAAGCAAAAATGTGGGCTATGCACAATTCTAACAGCTCTTTACATTGATTTTATGCTCTTGTAACCTCTCTCTTTCAAAGGGTAAATGTCTTTAAAATACAAAACATGTAAGAACAATGATTTTTTAAAGGGTAGCATGACATTAACCTAATCTTTCCTGATTAATCAGCAGACAGAGAAAATGGGATATAACATGACGCTCCACATTCTCTGTGGCTTGAGCTCAGAGAAAAAGCTGATTTGGAACATGCTGGTGAAGGGGGAAAAAGGGAAACAAGGCTTTTTATGCATAAAGCACAGCTCTGTTAGCAGGATGATTAAAGCCATTTGCAGTAAAATAACAGCCTTCCCGGTCCTCCCAACATCCTGAATTCATTCTGCTGTTTTGGGGTAATTGAATGGGTTTCAAATGTTGTAAAATATAAGCCTGTTTATGGAAAAATGTTCTGCTAATCAAGATGTCTTGGTTTATTTGGTACAAGATTTCATTTCTATTCTTTCTAACATCTGTAATATAAAGGAGTCATGAATACATAACAAAAATCTCTGCAACTCCAACTTGCTACAGCTTAAACCAAAACATCAAAGAAGAGAAAATTCTATAAGAAACGTGTAAAGATAGGGTGGCTGTCAGGGATGCAAGGAAAATGAGAGTTTTGTTTGAAATCTCATTTTAGGCAGTGGGAATATGCTTCTGTGTGTGTGTGCGCACATCTGGGGTCAGGTCTTCTAGGACAGGTTTGAGGAGTGAGCACACATCTCCTGCAGCCCTGAAAAGAGTTCTGACATTTTAAAACAAAGTTTGGAAAAGAGGAGATAGCACAGCTTCCAGCAGCACTCTTTTTAGATCTCTCCATTTATTTTGTTTTCCTTACAAGTCAGAGTTTCCAAGTAAAATTTTCTGGTGGCTATCTAGTCTCTCTCACCAATTTTATTTTTCCGGGTTTTCCTTGTCCTTTGAGGCTCCTAGTTGTTGGCCAATGGCTATTGATTACAGTCTCATTTCGCCTATTCCATCACTCATTTCACTGTCCCAAACCTCTTTGCAGATGCAGTCTGTGGCTTCCTGTAGCTCAGCAAGGAGATGAGCCCTCCGCTCTGCAGCCCCCGCTCACCAGCTCTTCCTGATGAGCTGTGCTCTCACACCTCATGACAGGGTCATGGCATCACCCTGGTTGTGTTTCAGAGTCACTTTCCCAGGCCACTGACTCCTGCTCAGGAGTTGTGGTCAGCAGTTCAGAATTACATCTTGAGACACTGCAACATCTGACCCATTTCAGTTCCGCTTGGGGCCATCAGTCCCTGCTCTGGTGGCACTGCAGCAGTGCCAGTCTCCAGCCCTACCTCTGACCCTGCCTCAGCCCTACACAACCCTACACAACCGTCAGCCCTCCTGCCTCCAGGATGAACCCCTTGGATGTACCCCATAGCTCTGCCTCCTGCCCTGTCTCCTCTTGCTGCTGCCTGGGTTCCCTGTGGGGACATCAGATCCAGTTCATCCCCTCCCTCACAGTGCCAGGGGCTGCTGATGGACCCTGCTAGAGCAACACCACACTCTACCTGTGGTGACTGGACACTGTGGAACTGCATTGCCTGGGTGAGGGTCACCCTTAGTCCCCAGCCCTGCAAGGCACCTTGGCAACACACAAGCTGCAAGGGGAAAAAAAGACCTGAGGGTGTCCTGGGATATAGAGATGCATCATGGAAATAGTTCACCAATGGAGAAGATTTAGGAACTAGAATATATCTTTTGAAGTAGGCAAGACTTGATTAGCAGGGCTTACAGGCAGAAACTTTGCCAGAGGGATTGTAACAACCCAACACAGATGTACATGTGTCTGTGTACACAGGTATCAAGGAAGCGTGGATTTCTCTAAACCCAGTTAAGGGATCAATCTTTTCTCTGGCAATTACATAGCATTTTCTGCAACCCAGTAGCATGATATAACCTGCTGGGATTAAGTGGCAGCCACCTGCTCCCTAACCAAGCCTGGGTGTAGTCAGCCTCCAGGCAAAATTGCATTACTTGAATCACTAGGGCCCAATGAAACTCAAACTCAGGGCCTGCAGCAAACTACACAGGGCAGGAAGCTCAAACCAAATCACCTCATCAGATCTCTCTCCACACCCAGCCACTGACTGATAAGGGTAACATGCCATCACAGACAGCTCAAGGAAGGCAGCTGCCCAAATGCCGCTGGAAGCTTTGAGTCCAGTTAAACTGGAAATTTTATGAATGGACATGATAGCTCAACTATCCACGCTTCACCCTAGGGCTTAAAAAGCAGAATCTTTCTCTGTAACCATTTCTCTCCAGACTGAGCAAATAACAGCTGCACTGTTGTAATTCCTGCCTCTTCAGAATGCATCTAATTATTAAAATGACACAAGGGGGAAAATGGATGCAGAAGTAGCAAGAGACTAATCAAACAACATTTTTCACATTCCAAATCAGACATACAGATAGAAGATGCTCTACATGTAGTAAATTTGGATCACAGTCTCAGGTTTCTGATTTACATAGAATTTGGTTTCAAAGTAGATTCAGTCCATATTAATAATAATTGACATTAATCTTATAGGGGCTGCAGTGCCTTTTTTTCTACCATTATAAAGGCAAATCCTGATTGCATCGGAACATCAGAGCTGTTTGGAAAATATCGGCCAACCCTTTGCTGTTTTCTTTTGGTAATGCTGAAAATGCCATTTCTCATCAAACAAATTGAGCCAAATTCTGCAAACTGCCAGTTTTGGTACATCTCCTAGGCACTAACATGAGCATGAAATCCTTGTTTGCTATAATTGCAGGAAGTTATCAGCCAGATTTTCAAGGCTGAAGGCTTGGTATGGTTATCACTCTGCCTCCCTTGTTCTTATGCCTTTCCTTAAGTATTAGTTGTAGTTTGCATCAAAGACACACTGTAGGGTTAGATGGACCTTGGCATGACACATTACTCTAGGGTTTGAGTAATTGAGGGAAACCTGAAATGGATTCATTATTCATTCAAAAGCAGAGTGTTTTAAACATAATTTCTGTTCAGGTGGAAAGCTCACTTTTTTCCCCTTGTCTTTCATTCATAAGATTACTTACCTTGATGCTTTCACTAGAACAAGTATTTTGAACATCCCAGCACTGATTCTTGTTAAACTTTGGCTGGAGACTACCAAACAACTTACTTTAGACTAAGTTCAACTATGTTTGTCAATATATTAAAAGCAGTAATCTTAATAGTCATAGATCTGAGATGGAATGAAATGGGCCAGAAAAAGAATATCATAGAGGAGTGCAACAAATATTGTCCAAAAGAAAAAAAAGGGGAGTGGGGGGACTGAGCTACAGCAGCGTATTGTGGTGTCAACAATCCTGATATTGGTAACAATTTCCCTGTATGTTCCATTGTGAGGGGAAATGTCATAGGCTGAACTAATTTACAAATGATTCCTGTTGATTTAGACAGAGAGGTTTGTTAGACTCTTGGCAAAAGCAAGAATAATTTCCAGTAATATTTGCAGAAGTTCAAGTGATGCACAGTTTGGAGTTTCAGCAAGTACACACAGGTGTTATTTCACTGAGAGGGATTTCAAGCACAAGCAACAGTCGGAGGGATAGTGACATAGTGAGACAGATTGCAGCAATGCTGTCTGAATTTTCGATGCCAAGACACTCTGCAACTTCACTATGGCTCATGGATTATTTCCTCTTTGAAATCAAAATCAGTTCAAAGCAAAAAGAGGCAGCCAAATCCAGGTAACGTACAGTAGATCTGCACCAAGAGCATCAATAGATTCATGCCATTTATAAGTGACACAATTGACCCTGTCTTGTTTATACAAGAAGAGTCTGTCAGTCAAAAAAACCCTATTTATATTTAAATGAAATTACTTCTTCCTTATCTACAATGTTTACAAGAGATGAGCAGTGATCAGAAGACTTTCTGTCTGTGTGGGAATAGTGAAAACTCTCCACTGTTTTGTAGATGTGTAGATGTTCTGGTGACACCAAATGGTTAATGGAAAAGACATTATGTTACTCCTACCTTTTGTCAGACTGATTTGGAACATCCATAAGTCTTTTTATTTGATTAAAAAGTTACCTTCTTTTTTTGATTTTTCTCTTTTATCTGGTACATTGTGGTTCTGGAACAAGGAGCATAACAGCCTTTTATTTGTTCTATCACATATCTCAGCTCTCTGTTCTTGTATTACTTTAATTCACCCATCAGTACAAAATGTTTGATTAAAATAGACACGGGTGGGTGTGTGGCATAAATTGCACTTAAAACAGCAATCTGAAATGGGGTTAAGAAAAATTATGTCCTTATGATTAATTGCAGTACCTTTTTATTTGATGTGAGGTACATGCTAATGACTGCTTTTAACGTATTCCTGTTGCTTCTTCTTTATTTATCTGTCCACAAAGGCATTTGATTAACTGCTGTGAGTGGGGGTTTAAATAAACATGCTTTACAAAACAGAGGAAACACAATAAATTTCCTAAAGTGTCAGACTCTGGCATTGTCAGCCCAGAAAAAGCATGAAATTGAGTATATCAGCCTTTAATTGTTCTGCCCTTTCATTCAACTGATATTGGCACAGAAGCGCCACTCTGCAGACAGTGAGAGTTTAAATTATGGGAGGAGGGGGTTCAGTCCATACTGTACATGAAGATGTTCAGGCAAGCCCTTAACAAGATCTTCCAACACCTCTTTCCATCCCCTGACACTTTAAACTCTTCAGTCCTCTGACTGATTTGGTCACTCCCATCAATGCAAGGGCTGCCAAAAACTACCAGGAGTGTCTGTCACTGGAAGCAAAAAACACCTACCCTCCATTGTTCTCACGTGCACAAAGAAGACAAAACATAATAAACACAATATATTTTGTCCCTTAAGAATAACAAAAGCCATGTGAATAATAAGTAGACAAGTGAAGTTGACCCAAGTGGTTTATATGAGTGTCTGAAGCCTGTTTGAGCTCAGTTCAGTTCAGTATCATATGCCTGCATTATAAAGTTTCTGTCATCATCTGCTCTTCTGAGCAACATCCTCGTCTTTCAGGGACTCCTTTGTTCAGCATCTCCTGCTGCACAGAAATCACACACTTCACAAATTGTCTTGTAAGCACCTCATGGAGAGAAGTACAAGGACCTGAATCCACAATTTTACAATAAATGGAAGTGTTTGACCATAATCAAACATATCATGGTGTGTATCTCCTCTTGTTCGCTGATGGTTTACATTTTGATTCAGAAATATATTTACCAGTCCTCAGTTTGGAAGAAAATTTCTTTAGTAGCAATTTTCCATTACAATCTTCAGCTCTTGTGATCTCCATGTTGCAGTCATTTGCTAAAATCTGCCCTTTGCCAGCATTTTAAGCCACATCCTTCTGTTCATTATTAAATCACTCAAAAAAATATTACCAGCGAAAATTAATCTTTAGGAAACAGGAGAAATAGCTGCAAGACTCCATATGTTATCAGTCTTAATTTTATTCCCTCCCAGTCTCATGATCCTCCTTCCATTTGTTCCAGTAGTTTACTTATCAGCTCCCTGAGAGCACCTCAGACAAGTCACTTCTTATCTCTTTACCACAAATGTGACATTACTTAAAATGTAGGCTGAACAATATCAGTCACTGTGTTTTCCTCTCTCTTTCTTTGGTGAAGCACAAGGCTAATGCAGCCCACTCTCTTGCACTTGATATTCACAGAAATGAACACTTAACAAATACAAGGTGTTTTCTGGTTTTTTAATAACCATAAGTATCTCTCAGTAGATCACAATGAATTTGAAATCATTTGACTATGCAAGGTAAGTTAATTTAAATATTTGTTTAGTATGTTTCCTGGTGAAAACAGCATTTTACCACGATGCTTGAGACCAAAGGATGACAGCTGGCAGATGTCATCCTCTGCTGATGGCTGAGTAACCTCTTATCCTGTGGGATTATTGTCAGGGCTGCTGACAAAAGTCAATTTAGAAAACACTCCCATGCTGAATATTTACCCCAGGATTCTAAATCAGAATACTTACTCCTGAAGATAATGCTTTGTGCTAAGATCAGACAAGATGAATTCAGCTTCCAGGGTCAACTTTGTAGGGCATAATCAGCAAAGAACTACAGCACCATGACTTCAAGGACCACATGGCAAACTAGAGAAAAATATGGAATACCAGGATTATTCAACATCAAAAATTATGCACAAGCATTTATATAATACATGTCTTTTGAAAAAACATTTATTCTACAGCTGGCAAGTAAAAAGAGAGGGTGGTTCAGTAAGAACAGTTGTGAATGAAGAGCAAGCTGAGCCAAAGCCATGCATCAGAGAAGACAAGAGAAAAGAGGAGGTTGTCCAAGAGAAGAGTAGATCAAAAGCACCAGTGTATGACAGCTGAGAGAAAAACTGGTGAGGAGCAGGAAGGAAGTCAGGAAAGCTTGGATCTTTGTGAAAGCAGGAGAAGTGAACGGGAAAGTACTGGTATGGTCAAGCTGCAGGATTGGAAATTGGTTTTACCAGCAGAACCCAGTTAGACTCCAGTTATCAGTGCAGTGCACCCAAAAGGAGCAGCACAGTGGGGGTGGTTTGTTGGTGGGTTACCCCTCTTCGCCCCATAAAATGTCTTTCAGAAAATCCACAATAATAAAAATTTAAACATCTTTCTCATCCTTTGCCAGCAGCTGTCCTTGCAAGTCTCGTGATTTGGTGGCCAGAAAAATTAATTTCTATTTGCCACCAGTTCGATACTCACCTGCTTTATCTGCAGTTCCCTGGAAAATTTTATTTGCCCAGTCAAAGTACTTTGAGCCATATGCTGAGAAGGCAAGTATAAACAGTTAATTCTTTAGAAATTGTATCTTTTCCACCTGTGACTTCACCAGTGTTTGCAGAGCACCCGCAGAAAAATAATTACATTCCTTCAGAGCTCCTGGTGAAACAAGTCCCATGCCTCTGGGAGACAAGTCTTATTTTAAGTGCTCTCCTGGAGCAAAGACTGGAAAACACGTGGAAATAAAGACTTAGCAATTCTGTTTGCACAAGAGAACATCACAGAGTTTACTGAGAACAGCAAATTTTATGTTGACACTTTGGATCCTTAGCTTCATGCATCAGGGACAGCACCTCCTCCCTCTGTGGGTGTAGCAATCAACCAGTAAGGTAGTTGCCATCCAAATTGGTGTTGAGAGCACTAATGTAAGTAAATATTCCCTATTATTGAGAAGCCTGGAAAATATAGCCACAAAATAATAAAATGCAATTACTGGGAGAACAAGGGAGAAATTGCCTGCCTGCAATCACTTATATTCCACTTCAGAAATGCTCTAATTTTTATTCCTTTTTTGAATGCCATTTGAAAACAACAGTATGTCAGCTCAGACAAAAGCTTCAGCATGCCCTGGTGGTCCTTGTCCAAAGCTGGTGACCCCAGGGGGGCTGGATGCACCCTATCCTTACAAAATACAGAGGCAAAAACACAGGTGAGCCCAATGGTGAAATATTACTTTTTCTTCTTTTACATCTTGAGTTCTTTTTACTCAAAGTTTGAATTGAGACCCAGGGGAGCGAGTATTCTTGTTCGGACTTAGTTGTTTATTATATCTTATCAGTAACACAGCTGCACAGAGTGTGCCTCTTTGTTGGAGGGGTGGAAAATGGCCATGAGTTTTACCTTTCCAAGCTTTTTAAAGTCTAAACTAACCAATAATGAGATATGTTTTTACTTACAATCCAATTACTAACTTTCCAAGTTCTGCAGTGCGGAACTTTTGACCCAGTGACAGAACATTCAGGTTTGTGAAGAAGGAGAAGGAAGAAGAAGGAGAAGGAAGAAGACACAAATCCACTCCCCAAATCCTCCATATTGTAACCTATTATTACCTATATCTTCTAAACCTACTTTTCTACATTTCTACATATTTCACCCTGTGACATAACTTTTAATTACACAGCAACAACCTCAGTGTTATCACACAATTTAGGAAGCTTTTCCCAAGGTTTTGGATCAAATGCAGTGTGTTTCTGAGGATCACTGCCTCTCAGCACTGAAAGGCTGAGACTCTCAGAATCCAGGGTTCCAACAGTGAAAATGAAGGCCAATGACAAACCTGGGGAGGTTCTAAAATTTAGAACTCCATGAACTGTGTAAATTGGCCTAGGATCTCTTCCAGCTTTGAATACAACTAGAAATTAGGATATAAAACACATGGGTTGTGTTTTTTCAATATATACCTGCGGGAGGCTGAGTGCAGCATTTGACCCTGGATTTAATATCTGAATGCCCTTTTTCACATTTCCGTGAGTGCCACCAGAGATTTGTGTTCCCTGTCAGTGCCATGCACCTCCTTACAGCACACACTGTTTCTGACAGCTTGGTTTATGATCTGGAATGATTTCATTCCCACTGTGGAAAGCAAGAGAAGGTCTTCCTCTGGCTCAGCGTGCTCTGTGTGCGTGTCTTTCAAACCATGATTAGCTGTTTCAGCTCTTACTGAGACACCTTCTGCCAAGTCTGCACTTTAGATAACCTTAGTTCATGCCACAAAATCTCTCCAGCCAAATGAATTCTGTATTTTAGTCTAACACTTAAGGTATACTATGTAGGCCATTGAAAAAAAAACAATTAGGTCTGTTTTGTGAATTTATGGAATACTATTTTTTGTTTTCTTTTGATACCAATGCTAATAATTGTTAAATACAACTTTAATGTAGAGTTTAATTTTAAAGTTACACACTAAATATTAAATTTAAATATTTCAAAGTATTACTTTTCACTCTAAGGGAGTTTAGAATGATGCAAATTACTGGCAGTTTACTGATACACTACAAGTAGCTACCTAAGTTTGCTGTTTAAATGTAGTCACTAGGATTATAACTGGCTAGACTAAGCCCTAGCTACAATTCTCATGTGATCAAGTGAGGCATGCATGCCATGGCAGTTTAGTGAGCTGCCTACACTTAAACCTGACAGAAGCTTAAGCAGACCAGAAGGATGGTCAGCCTGTGACATATTCTCAAATGCCAAATCTCCACAGGAGGAGGAGAAGCCCTCAGATTTTAATAATTTACTTTTAAATTGCTTGGGTAGTCAGTCCAAATCAAAGAAAGAATATGTCCTAACTAAGCAATCAAAAAATGCTTTCAGATCGATCATCTGATAACTCGGATAAAATTACATCCTTATGTTTCTTTAGGATGGTTTAATGCCTTTAATCCTTGATTATATAACAGTGCTTTAATCTAAGATAAATTGCAAAAGAGCAACAAGGGCCTCAGGAGTTTTGATTTTCAGATTCAGTTTGGCCTAAAAGCACCTTATGCTCTTAGGATACCCCAGCAGAAAGCTTTAGATCCCAGCGGAAGTCATGGTTGTTTTGGGATTGTTTCAGGTCCAGAAAAGACACTGGGTTTTAACCTTTATGCTCTGCACAGTTATAAAATTTAATCAGCCTTTGGTGTGCATGCATGAGTGCTGTAAGCACTTGAGCACAGTTCAATGTCTTTTTGTTCATCAGTGGGACAATTTCTAATTCTCTTCTGTGACTGTGGTGTCTGCTGTCTCTTTCAAATAGAGTCCTTCTACTCTATTTACACAGCCAAAGAAAGCAGCTTTTGTCAGTCAATTGTTATTTATCCATACTGCAAATACCAAATATCCCATCTGTAGTTACTCTGACTCCTACAGCTGACATAAATAATACTGAACAAATACTTAAAAACCCCAAAATCCATACCTCTAGAGAAAGACAGAAAATATAGCTGCAGAATATACTCAGTGCTTCTTTTGAAAAGTTAGTTAGATAAGGATAATTGCTGTCATGTTACAGATATAAAGACAATTATACAATTAAGATATATTTTATTTCCTTGATAATTGTTATGGCAGAGAGGAGCAATAACTTAGTCAAATTCACAAAAATAACAAAATTTGCTAAGGCTAGTGCTCTACCTAGCAGTGAGGTTTAGGCTCAAGAAAATCAAAAGTTTAAAAGCCAAAGACCACAGGTACCTAGCAGACACCAGAAATGCAAGGTTTGGTTGGGGGGTGTCCCAGATTTGATGCACTTCCCTCAAACTGGGCCTGAAAGACAACCTCAGAAATAAAGAAAATGACTCCTTGCAATTCAGTTTGCCTCAGCTGAGAGTGAAGAAAGAATGACAAGAAACTGTCACACACAGCAGTGTTTTTGTCATTGCTCCTATTCAGAATAAAGTGGGAGCCATCACACCACTGCTTTGTAATGAGACCTCCAATCAATCATTAGTATGATGACAAATGTAAGGCACTATTCACCTGAGCTGAACATAAATTAGAGACTGCACTATTATAAATCCTGGCTAAAATATTAAACTCAATGAAATTACATTCATTAATTCAAAAAATAAATTATCCCCTGACATGTGAAAAGCTCTATACTGTTATGTGAGAGCAACTGAAGTCTTTGGGTATGTTTAATGGAGAACAATAGAATTTCTTCGTGGAAAGAAGTGTGGAAAGTCTGCCAAATATTTTAGAGAACATTCTTCTCTTGATACATTTAAAAATATGAATAAAAACTTTTATATCCATAATTTACTGGAAGGTCTTAAATAAAAATAAATTTTGTGGAGTTCTATCTCCTCATAAAGAGGGGAGAGGCATTTATTGGAAAAGCATGTTGACTCCCAGGGGATATTAATGCTGTTCCCAATAAAGACCACAACCCACTGGAGCGTGTCTTTAGCACGGGCTCTTCTACAAAATCTCCTCCCATCTGAGGAGGGGGAAGGAGGTTTCCTCCTGCTTCCTGTCAACTTTTGGCCTTGCAGCCACTCAAGAAACATCACACTAGATGTAAAACTGGTAAGCAATTTACCCTCTCCTTTACTCACTCTCCAGTTCCTCCCCTGCAGCCCCAGGATGTGTGTCAGCTGGGTGTGCCAGCAGATTATTTCAATAAACTTCTGGAGGCCAAAGCCCTGCTTGCAGAAAAGCACCCACTTTCCAGCTGCTGAGGTTACTCATGGCAGGGTGTCCAGCTTTGATTTCCACTCCTGAAACTTACCTGTGTTTTCCATAAGGAGGCATGGACCCAGCATACATGGATGGGAATCCATGGTTTACTGCTCCTAAGAGAAAGCTGCTGTGCTGCTGAGTCAGGTTCAAACTTACTGTTACAATCTTGAATTCTTCACCAGCCACTGCCATGCTTGAGAAGGAGACACAGAAGATGTGTCTTCCACCTACCTTACTCTGACCAGTAGGATTTTCTACAGTCTGAAGAAAAAAATGGAAAAAAATAGGTGTGTGGATTCATTCGAGCCTTGGTGCCTGGTGTTGGAGAACACTGCCCACATGGCCATTACTTGCCAGACTTCTTTGGACTTGTTTTTCCTACTGACCTGAACATCTGAGCTGATTGCAGACAGCAAAGGGGAATTGTGGTAAATTACAAGAAAAAAGAAGAGCAGTGTGACCAGCTGATAAAAGTCAAAGGAGAGGCAATAATGACAGTTGTCACATTTAGAAGGCTGTTATGAAAAGACATGCAAGTGCTTTGTTCTCTGTAAAAACAAAAACTTGTCAGAGAGTAGCAAACTGAACATTAGGAAATAATTCTAGTAACACAGGTGGAGAAACACAGGCACAGGTTACCAAAATGGCATCTGCCCTGCAAGTATGGCTGAGCACAGAGCAGAAAAAGAGAGGGTGGCTGTAACAATCACATGTTTCCAAACTTGCTTTTTCATAAGAAGGTACAGTCAAGCAGCTGAATGCAACATATGTATTAAAAACATTGAAAGTTGAGGTCACTGCACCCAATTTGGCAGGTGTAAGTACTGCATGCCCAATATTTACTGCAGAGTGGAGTCTCTAAACAGCATCGTGCTGCCCCCTTAAAGCTGCACCACAAAACCTTCTCTTCCCTGTGATCCTGCACATCTCCAGAGCCCAGGAAGGTCTGCCCACCACCACAGCTCCCATGTGCCTCACCACAGCAATCTGTAGTAGACATCTCATGGAACAGATGATTTACCAGAAAGCCAGAGCCGTGGGTTTCTGTGGATTTTCATTTCCTATTTCATAGTACTGCTAGTTATCCACGCTGGAATGCATGATGAATACATCTATACAAGCCTAGTGGAAAAAACATACTGGGCATTATCCATTTTATATTTTTCAAAGGCTCCGAAAGTTGGCCAAATCAAACCGAATTTCCACTGAAACTCTCCAAAGTCCTTCCCAATGAAAGCTATAATCCTGTCCAAATGTCAGTTCTCAAATCAACTATTCAAATATTAATTTTCAAATGTTTTCATGAAAGGAAAAAAAATTTTCTTTTTATATTTTTACATTTACAAACAGAACAGAAGCATCTCATCGATATTTATGAAACAACAAAAAAGGCTGCCTTTCCCAAGCAACATTTTAGCCTCAGAAGAGAAAGATTCTGCCAGATTGAAAGGAGGTAATTTTGATGGCTACCTCCATCATGCAGTCTCTGTTTTTGCAAGATCACTGCAGTAAGTTCATAATCAACAATATTAATATTGATTCCTTTCCAGAATGAGGACACACTGCCATATCATACCCTGACCAGGGCATGTCCCTGGGTGGGGGAAGCTGCAGTACTGACATCCCATGTCCTTACCCCACACCTGCTCTCACAACTCCTTAGCTCAAAAGGTCTAATAACTTAAAGCAATAAACTGCCAAATCACATTGAAAATTTAGCATTAAATCATTCAGAAAAGAAAGAAAACCAGTAAGTACATCATGACTCATGCTCATTTATATGTTCGTTTTTGCAGACACCCAAAAGCCTACCAACAGTTTGCTGCTTATAGGAATATAATAAGCTATCATCAAAAGGTACATTCAAACCAAAATATAAACAGTATTTTTCACTGGTATGCTTACAAAGCAGCAAAATGGACTTTTCACTTCATCATTTCATTAAAAAATTACAAGTATTTGGTATGTTTATGTTGACTTTGTTGCAGTGAGGTACGAGTGCTGTGTTATCCATTTTAACTAAGCCCAGGCTATAGATCCAAAGAGAGAATACAGCTGACTCAATCTTACTTAGTAAAACTTTATGACTATCTCAGAGTACATTTTCTTTAATATTCTGGTTCATCTCTAGCTTTCACCTGTTGTTTGAAGCACCTCATATCATTAGCCTGTGGGAGGAACAAGATTAACATCTGATGTTCCGGGGGAGGAAAGGGAAAATGATGATAATTTTGTACCTTCTTTAAAAATGTCCTGTTATTATTTGCTATTTTTATAGGCTTCATTAGAACATACAGTGAAGGAACTTCCAATCCAACTTGCTTGACGGTTTAGTGTTTTATGCACAAGAGCAAACCTAATACAGGGAGAAAGACAGGTGTGCCAGCAGAGAACTTGGAGTCACCCCTTCCTTGGTGGCAAAACTCCCAACTGACCTGCTGCATGGCTGGGAGCAGCTGATTCTTTGGGATGCTGGTACCTCCAGGAGCCAAAGGCACACCATAACCCTGGCCTTGCCAGCCTTTTTCTCAGACTGGAATTCATGGTCTGGAGGGTGAGTGTTCAGACAGAGAAAGCAATCTGGAGAAGATGAAAACACCATGCAAGCAGGTACAGCTAATTCTAATCTCAACCCTCTCAGCCTTTCCTAATTTTTTTCACATTATGAGTAGACAATATATTAGTGGTCACACTCCATTGTTGTCTTGTGACTGAGTTAGAAATGTCCCTGACCAAAGCCCTTGTATCTGTATTTTACTTTGTTTCCATGCTGACATGAAATTTCCAACTTTGCCAATCCTAAAAGCCAGGGAAAACTTACATTGTATCTCAACTGCGACTATAGTCAGGAAAGCCCAACACAGCCAGATATTTAATTATGGGATCATGGCCAATCCTTGAAATATATTTGTGTAGCTTGGGCTGGAAAGGATTGGAGCTGGCATCTGACACAGCTCACAAGAGATGCTCTCCAAACCTGCCACTGCACTGTCATCTCCTTTGGTCCACTGTCTCTAAAAGAGCTGACAGCCTTGCTGGGGACAGAAGCAGCAGCTGCTGAAAGGCACCTTATAGAAAATAGATTTTATCTATTAATTGCTTCACTACTTGCAACAAAGGAAAGCAAAAGCTGGGAAACAAGGAAATAATGTCTGTACCTACCTAAACTTCCTAACAGGAGAAAGTGTCCCTTAAAGAAAACATGTCCTCCTCAAATGCCTTAAGACCATCCCCTGCCCTCATTCCACTCAGCAATCTGCCATCCTGGATATGAAATCCTTTAAGTGTGGACAGACAATTCTCCTCACCTGAGCCTCCAACACCCTGCAGTACATACTTCCAGCATATTAGAAATACCTCCAGCCTAGGAATTGCTGAACTAACTAATGCCCAGTGCAGAATTTTAAAGTAGTCTGTAGTGTAAAACCACAGTTGATCTGCATTGCTCCTCTCCCAAAACCTCAGTAGATTCAGCTGTCATCCTGTTTCAAGGTATTGCTCTCCCCTATCATTTTTCCAGCAGACCAAACTCCAAGAGTTCACACTGGCCACAAAAAGCAGAGTTTTAGGACTGAATTACCATCTCATTCCTCTTTTGAATAAAAGGTCTCTGCTGTACTGAGGCTTCTGAAAAAATTCAGTCCTGCATCAAGATTATTTTTGGCTGCCACAGAAAGTGTCTAAATAAATCCAGAATCAATTTTAATGCTAATGTATTTAAATTAATTGGATAGACATGCATATTAATTGTATTTTCATTTTCCTTTCAGATATTTTTGGGGAATGGTTAAAGCAGGAGGGAAAACATCTGTTTCAGGTGAATGACATTCCATCAACTGGAATATGGTACCAAGGGTGGAGGAGCCACTAACATTTCTCTACAAATGGTGTCTTCCGCATCTCAATAGTCTGAGCCTAAAAATCATAAGAGAGCCTTTGTTTCTGAGCAGCAATGTTAATCAGGGTTAAATATATATAATTAGATATGGAAGATAGACTGAGCTAACAGAAAACCAAACGGATTAAAGATCTGAATTTCTAATATTGTCCTTAAAAAAAACAAAGGCCAAGTTCAACTTCCAGCTCTGCTGGTGCACTTGTTTCAGTGGAATTACTCCAGATTTACATAGCAAAGACCTGAACCTCAGTATAGGCTGAGAATTGAATGATATCCCAGCAAAACATGCATGTTGTATCTGTATCTTACTTTAATGAATCCTACCCTGGGGTGTTTTACACCAGGTCTTGAATTATTATAGTCCTGTCAAAAACTTGACACAAATTATAAGATAACTAAATTCAGAGTCAATGAATATTTTTCAGAAGTATGTATCATAGAAAGCAAAAGGAAGAAAGACAAGCATATTACTTAAAAAGCAGCTACTTTGGAAAACTATTCTAGTTAGCCAGGATGACAAGATAGTTAAATGACTTATTAAATTAAAAAAAACTTGTTACCCACGTAAAGATTCATTCAACCTACTCTCAAGTGACGTGTTCACCATCATGCTTAAAAAATTAAAGGATGCCCAGGCATCCCTTGCACATTTAAAGTCACATGATCCTTCCAAAGGGCTGCTTTATACTTTCAGCACTTTCCTGGGAGTGAAATCTTGTTAAAAGGAGAGTGTGCACAGTAAACAGTTAAAGACTTATCAGCAAGCAAAGCACTTCTTTGATTTTTTCCATAAAGCTTTGCTGTCTATTCCAGATTTCACTGTTTCTATTAGGTCAGATCTAAAGGCCCATGATAGAGAGGAATATATGCAGAGTTAATTACAGGCCCTGGAGAGCAGCCAAGAAGATACACTGCTATGAAACGTTTACTCACATTCCCTAGGTCATGTGAACAACGCTAATGGGATTCCCAGTTTCAACACTGCATGGAAATGAAAGTGGGAAACCTCCCACAGGAATAGAAAAATGTAAGCTGAAAATGGAAATTCAGACAATAGGGAAGGCAGCTTTAGGACTTCTAATACAAGGAACTGTGCTGTGATGAAGTGAACACACAGGGTTTTTTTAATGGTATTAAAAAGGCAGATTTTTAAGATCCTGCATGGGAGTTTTCAGCATTAAAATATAGGGACTAACATGCTGCCAGCAGGTGAGCCTTCCCTCTCCAGCTTCCAGGCTTTCAGAGGAATGCTTGTGCAGTAAATAGCAAACATGAGGCGGATTTGTTCTGATCTCCCTTTCTGACTCCCTTTGTGTTGATTTGATACTTAAAACCGAGCAGCCAAGACCCAGAAGGTCCTGCTTTGGTTTTCCTGGGAAGGAATCTACTTGGAGAAATCCCTCACTTCCGTACAATCAAGCTGCAGAGAGCAGAGGTGCTTGGCTATGCTTCCCAAAGCCTCCAGCAGGACAGACTGACACATGAGCAGACATGAGGAGGCTCAGTTCTCCCAGCAGGGGGAGAGAAGATAAATTGTGTGATCTGGAGTGACCCTGTGCTCATTTGATATGTTTCTGGGATGCAAACCAAAATGCAGTGAGTGGGACCAACCAGGAGATTTTCTTCAGGATTGTGCTCCTGACCCAAAGGGCGCAATTAATTCCTTATGTGTTAAGTTCCGCAGGATTATGTGCTCCAGGAGTGTACACATTGTGCTAGTGGGCAGCAAGTCAACAGGATCAGATTAGAGCCATTCAAAAATAAATTTCCTCTTGGCATATGCTGCAGACATCAGACTCCCCAGCACTGTTTTGCCTTACAGATCTCCCTATGCAGAGCATTTTTTGTTAACATCAGCATTAGAAGAATAATTAGCTCATCCAAATCAATCTGAAAAGGAATCAAGTAAGACCTGAAAAGATGTATTCTACCTTGTGTTGTCTCTTTACAGACACCTATTCATTCCTATTTCACTTTCTTTTGACTGTTTTTCCATGTGCAACATCCCACCTACAAACAAGCCTCTCCCACAATAAACCTCTTTTGTACCTGTCAGTGTCGGCTGTTGTCACAGTGAGTCCCATGGCTGCTGTTAGAAGAGGTGGGTCTGTCTGTCTCTGCAGGTGTGCAAACTTCATCTCAGGAAAACCTTTCTAACACATGTCCTCATAACGATGCTGTCAAAGGCATGGATGTGCTGCAGAATTCCCTACCAAGGCTCCTAAGGATGAAATCACCTACCTACAGGTTCACACACCTTCTTATGCTCAGCAACTGCTTTGCCAAAAAACAATCAGCATATATCCAATAGAGACATCTCAAAGGCTTGTCAGCAGTCTGAAAACACGCAGGTTTATTGAGACAACCACAATCACATTCCTCACAGCAGCTAATAGAGAAACTGTACATCAAAAAGAGAAGTCACATCCATAGCACCGACCAGTGTATGATTCCTTAATGCTTCAGGGAGGTGTCAGAAAAATGTTTAAGTGCCACAAAATATTAAATTGCTATCAAAGCTCCCATTTGAAGAGTGTGCTGGGATCCACATCACCTAACTCAAGCAGACTCACGCTAAAGAACATTCTCTGATCCTCCAGAGAAAAAGGACGTACCGTGAAGTGATGCACTACTTACACAGCAGGTAGAATATGCCTTCCTCTGCTCAGCAAAATCCTGATGCACAGGATCACAGTTTACACATTCCCTTTCCCAGGCGTTTTTGCTTTATCAGTGTTTTCCATGAAATTGTTATTTCTGCTCAAGGTACAATTGACTCTCTGCTCATTTTTGCTCCTGCTTTAGCTTCTACATGACAATTTAAAAAAAATAATAAAAATAAGGCAATCCTTTATTTTTTATCTCTTCTTGAAGTCTTATCAATAGCCTCTGGACACTGGTGTTTGTTGGTGTTTTCCTGAAGCCTCTTCAGTAATCAGCAGCTTTTGGAAAGATTCTCTCTTTTATCTCTTGGTTACATTTTCACTTGTCTTTTAAAATAAGTTTGGAGTCCTAGTAGCCATTATTGTGCAATCCAAGATTGTAATTTCATTTTGTGAGCCAATTATTAAAAAAATAAGAAAAAGCCAAAATATTTAATATGCAAATAAATTCCTCTTACTGTATTTTAACTGGGGAAGGGAGGTAGGGAGAGAAGAGACTAATGTTTAAGCTGTGAATACTTGTGGCTGCCAACCCTTTCATCCATCCCACATGCCAGCACAGCCCCGTTACATTATTTGCAAACATCTGATGCAATGTGAGACCTGTACTTTGTACATGCAAACCACAGAGCTCTCTCTAACTGCACATAACTCTGAAGGCACCCAGGTATCTTTTCAACAACCCCAAAAACCTGACTGGAGGTGTACGGAAGCCTCCTCCCTTTTCCAACACCGCAGACAGCAGAGTAACAGTGCATTTCTGCTCAACTGCTGC
Organism: Coloeus monedula; assembly: GCF_965178545.1. Classification (NCBI taxonomy): domain Eukaryota; kingdom Metazoa; phylum Chordata; class Aves; order Passeriformes; family Corvidae; genus Coloeus; species Coloeus monedula. The sequence continues at coordinate 27,249,077 of NC_138782.1, read as the reverse complement.
AGGAGTTCTGGATAAGCTGAATTCTCCTGCATGAAAATTAAGAGCAGCTGGCAAGTGCCTCCTTGGGAAGTTCACAGCTCCATGCATCAAATATCAAAGTGGCATAAAAGCACGGATGTGCTTTGGTTCAAATAACGAATAATGCACAATCTCTTCACATGCACTAGAGAACAGTAACACCACTGCCTTCGGCAAAGCTGCTGCTGCTTTCATATATGAAAAATCTGAATCTGGCCTCTAATCTTGAAAGGTCTGCAGACTTCTTCTGTCATTCCTTCAGCAGTACTTTAAATCTGTCTTGCTGACATCCCATAGCCACAACGCACATCCATGCCATATCACGCTTTCCAATCAGACTTGTGCATGCGTGGGAGGCAACTATATCCCCAGTGCAGGCCTTCAGGAGAAATGCAGACTATTAAAAGCATTCCTTCCAATGTTAAGCAGGATTCTGCCAAAAAACTTAAATATAGCTGGTCAGCAGCCTGTACATTGGTTTCTCTGTCTGCACCACGAATGTAACCAAGCTGGTAGCTGGTTAGAGGTAGTCTGTGGATCTGGGATCATCTCTTGGTGCAAGACAAACTCAGTCATATTTGCTGCCATCAATAGAGTATCCAAACATGTCTGTGGCTCTAGGGAGGCATTGAGTGGGTGTGCACTATTCAGCTTCAGGAGCAAAAGAGAAGAAATTGTCTGGGGTTGTTTATCCTCTAATTTAAGGCCAGGGTTTTAAAGGTGAAGAAATGAAGAGCTGCCTCCAAGCACAACTTTGCAAACTGAGATGAGGTGAGTTTTTCTTCAAAGAGTTGGCTGATTTACTTTTCTACCCCTGGATACTGCCCTCTCCTTTTCCTGGCAATGCTGACGCAAAAATATCACTAAAACAACACAAGGGCCAAACAATAATTAAAACTTTCCATCACATTGCACTGACATTATCAGGCCGTGGGTGGATTCACTGACACAGTAGTGGAAGTAAGAATTCAGCATTGGTTCCATTCTTTAGAGATGCAGTGCTGCTGGCACCCAGACAGAAACGCCTACAAGTCTTGAGAGAATATGATAGTTGACCTAAAATATTTGTATACACTAGGTTATTCAAACAGTTTTCAAAATATTTCTCAGAGTGAGCCTTATTTCAGTTTGATCTCTGGCTCCATGCTCAAGAAACATCTTGCACTTAATTGAGAATTTGCTGGGAATCTAGATTTTATCCCAGCACTGAATGCTTGGCCAAGGAGATCTAGGGTCTCTGCCAGCAGAAATATACACTGCAAGACAGGCTGCCTAGTGTGTTTTACCAGTGCCCCACCACATGCTGGACTGATTTGAAACCACCAACTGCAGTTGTATTCCCCCCAAAAAACCAGTTAAATGTGGCACATTTCACCAGGAGCCACCTCAGAAGGATTTTAATTTATGTGGAAAATTTTGTCATGTAATCTTTATAGAGGGGGGAAGCAATAGCTCCCAAAAAGACTAGAGAAAAACCCCCAGCCTGTACACAAGTGTGTCTGGACAGCCATTTGCTCTCATTTGGCTTTATCTTTCTTTGCACACATGCCTCCAGATAGAAACACAGAAGTCTTGAGCTTTCTTATCCCTTAGAAAAGAAGAAATCTACAAAATACGTCCCTTTTTGCCATGACAACAACCAAAGATGTGCTGTGGAACAAAAACGTAAGTTAATTATTTGTAAACATTTAAAGGGGAGCAAATAATAAAGGCATTCCAAAATATCAGAGCTGCCTTACGGCACAAAAGAAGGGCTGGGCTAAAAGTCAGGGAAAAAGAAACCAATCCAGTAAAGCGACTGTTGGAAGAAAACTGTTAAACAGGTGACGTGCCCAGACAGCCAAGGAAAATGGCACCAGTCACTTGGGGTGATAAGAATTGGTCTACACAGAGCACAAGAAAAGGTATTTGGGGAGGAAGCCTTTAATGTTAGGGACAGAACCCAAATCACAAAGGTCGCAGACTAGCGTTAAAAAGTCAGCGTTCGCCTGCAAGAAACACAGACACATGCAGAGGCACACACACTTCCTAGGAAACGCATCTGCTGCTTTGGCAAAGCCTGGCATTTAGAGGCACCTGAAGCCCAGTCTTCCCTCTCAAGCAAGTGCCCAAAGCACAGAGCTGGGACCAGTTCTCTCCCTTTTCACTCGACCTTCCTGCTATCCCGAACTCCTGCAGGAGGTGGAAGCCCTGCAGCTCCTCCAGCTGGGTTCTGCAGGTGCCCTGCAGCTCTCCCCTGGCAAACAGTGAATCCTCACATGCGCCCCCACATGCTGTCAGAGACTGAAATATTGTAATTTATGACTTAAACATTTTCTTGTAGGACTTTTAAAACTGTATTCCAAAAGTTGCAGAGAGGACTACCACACCCTGAATGGGGCCCTGACTGAGGCCTTACACAAGGGAGACAAGATGAAGTAACAACTCAGGGCTGGGGACATTCACTGAGCACAGGCCTAACACCTCCAAGATGAGGACCACAGCCCCAGGGCTATCAGCTGCCAGGCTCCCACAGACCCTCGCACCAAGGGGTGGAGGGAGGAGAGGCGTTGGGTATCTGGGAAAAGCCTCTGGTCAGAGGTGCCGTGACTGCCCGTCCTCCACTGTGCAGAGGAGCCCAGCTGAGGGGTCCTCACTGCGGGGAGAAGCTTATCCACAGCAGAAGGGGTGACATGGCCCATCACAGGAGCCTCCCTCAAAGGGGTCCCCAGACCCTGCACCAGAGCCCCAGAGATGATGCAACAAGACCCTCAGTGTTGCAAGGGACAGTGTGTCAAGCTGGCCCCTGCAGGAGGGGGCATTCCCACCTGGCCCACAGTGTATATTAATCCACGGGATTCTGCACTCTTGGGCGTGTGGCAGCGTGTGGCGGTGTGGCCACAGTGGCTACAAGGGACCCTCACCACCAGCAGAGCAGATGGAGGGGAGCAAGAAGACGTCATTGGGACCCTCGGATGGGTGACATGCTTCCACCTAACCCCTGTCACCTCTCCCTGTTCCCCCACCCCCCCCACACACTTCTTTTTCTATTTCTTTCTTTCTTTCTTTTCTCTTTCCTTCTCTTTGCCTCTCTACTATTAAATAAAATACATCCATTTTTTGGCAACAATATTTAATCTTGTTTGGTTTTAATCTCATTTCTGGGGATATTTAGAACCTTCTAAGTTCTTTCTGGTTTATGCTCAGAGACTTGGCTTTCTTTGCTTTTCTGAGTTTAAACTGGATCGTAACAGATGCCAAGGAAGAAAGACAGCCCGGGGTCCCCAAGATACCAGGTAAAGGTATCGAATACTTAAATTAGCTCAGAAAAACCAGTGCCCTTCTCCTCCTCTGCCAGCCTCATTTTCTAGGACAACAGCGAGTTCAGGTCAGCTTTCCCAGAAAATGCCTTCAGTTGCATCCCTGCTGGGATGTCCTCAGTCTCTGGCTCCCACAGGGACAGGTGCCTGCAGCAGCCTCAGACATACTTTTAAGCTCTGCTGAGCACACAAAATTTCCCCACATGCGTCAGCTTTACCAACAACTCTCTCTTCTCTGGTCAGCAGCAGAGGTGCTTAATTCTCATCGTGCACCAGCTGCAGAGTCTCAGGTCCCCAGCTCTGTGGGTTGGAGGATGAATGAGGCTGTAGCAGGAGGATGAATGTAGCAGGTGAGCCTTTGACTGAATCCAGCCTTTACATTCACAGTCGCATAGGAAGACTGGATTGTCAGACTTCAGTCCCCAGAGCAGTAATCCCAGGGCTGGGTTTGTGTCCTGAGCCCTTCAGAGGAAGGTCTTCCTTCCTCTGATGCTGCCCAGAAATAGCACTGACATAAGATCAGTGGTTGACACCATTTTCCAAGTCATGTATTTTTCTTACCAACATTGGCAACCTGAGTTTTTCTAAGACTATCCATTTCTTCTGGATGAGGAAAAGCCATCACATAAATACACATGCGTGTCCAAATTCATCCCATATACAAATATATATGTTCATCCAATATGCAGCTTGGATGAAGTGCAATGCAGCTCCAAGGTTTCCAGGTTATTGTTTACTGCTAGAAACCGGGTCCTAACACTCCAGCCCTACATCCCTCGATTCCATTTCCTCCCCTAAGGATTCGCTCTGCAAACGTGCCTGCATCATTACCCAGCACCAGGACCTATCTTCCCCTTGGACCAAGAGCTGGTCCTACACCCACTCGGGCAATATTTGATGCAGAAACCCACCCCTCTATAAAATCTGCACACACCCCATAAATTCAGTACATTAAAATAAATAAAAAAACCTTAGCAATTCAAACCCATGAAAATTATGAAGAGTGAAGCTTTCTCTCTCCTGGCCTCCATGATGCAAAATGTACCAAGAACAAATGGGGCAGAACAGCTGTTCTTTTAGGAGGTGTTCCACAATCCCCACTCTAGTCTCTACTGACAAGGCCTTGAATTATGTACCTCCATACCACTTCCCCAGAGGACACCACATTATTAACCCCACAAAACACCATATTGGTTTCCCAACAGCAAGTGCAATGACTGGCACTGTTAGAAAAGGTACATGGATCTCATTTCCTCCCTGCCCTCTCACCCAGTGGACATTAGAGAGGCTCTGACAGCTTTACAATCTGTTAAAATCCCCTCGTTTCCCAACATGGGTGCCTATCCTGGCAACTTGCTGATGTATTTAATCTCTTTTTGGTGTTTCCATTGCTAAAATGTTTACCAAGCTTCAAAACTAAAGCAAACTAATTTAGGTTATAGCAGAGTGCCACCTAGTGCTAAGCAGGTTTGACTTCAAAAGGCGTGCTCTTATCTCTAAGACAATATTGACTGGAAACTCATTCTTCAGTTGTACTGGCAGTGTAAGACACCCTCTCTTAGATTACAATGAATTATAAAATTAGTCTGTGCTAATTATGTTCCTTGTAAAGCTGACAAGGCTCTGCCACTAGCGACACTCTGCAGTTCTAGGCGAGTGCATTTTCCCAGTTACATGTGCTCTGGATTGATTTACTTTTTGTCCCACCAAGAGAAAATCTAAACCCCATGGCTTAAGTGAGGACATCACACATGCCAGGAACATCTTCTGTATTACAGATGAAAGGCATTTACTGACCCCAGTAAACATCAGCCAAAACATTTATATGTCCCACAATTCCCTGAAGAGATATGAGGTGAGAACTCTGCTTGTGGGCTCTGAAAATGGGCAAGGACAAAACAGAGATGAGGGGCACAAATGTTTCCACTCCCTAAATGCATTTACTGGTGTTCCAAAGGGAGATATTAGGCTGGCAGAGTGCAGGAGAAGGAAGAAGTTCCCTGATAAGTCCAGCAGAGATTAAGCATTTCCTACTGTTAAGCTAGAGAAAATATTTCCCTGGCTAGGATGATGTTCCCATGCTGAGACCAACAAAGGAAAAATTAAGTGTCCTTTTTTTTTTCCCTAAACCTTCAACACACCCAACAACAGGTGTTTTGTAAAATGAGATTTCCCAGAAAATGATACCCAGAGTACAGAAACTTCACACCCTTCTCTGGTGAGGGCTACATGTAGTAATGAACAACCAGCTCAGACAGACGGTTGGGGTGGAGCACAGATATTTCCAGGAAAACACAGTCTGAGGTAAAGTCTGTTTGCTGCTCAGTTCTGTCTTCCTCCTTGGGTGTGTTTGAGAAAAAATTGAGATTAACTGACATTTATTACCAAAACCACGGCCTATATTTAAGCTAAAAGAAATGGGCAGAATGGAGCAAGAAATAATTCAATGAATTATTCTGAATCGCTATTCCAGCTCTTGTCTCATCCTGTTCAGTGCTTTCCGACTCCAGCAAAGTCACAAAACGCCCCTGTCACTGTCGGCCTTGGGAGCCTGTCATAATTTATACTTATGGACCGTGGCATAAAACTTATCAAATCCGTCTGTTTCACAGGACCAACAAGACTTCATGGCTGCGTAGTAAACATTTCTAAATACAAAAAAATACACCCTTGCAGAACATGATTTGAGGAGTTGCTGCCTTTTTTTTTTGTTAAAACCAGTTGATTTTGAGAGGGATGAAACACAGCAGTGTAGGCATTTGAACCCTTTGTCTGCTGTGCAACTGTTGTAGGAACAAACTGAACTACTTTCCTTGTGTGGCAACCAACAGCCACCTGCTCTCACCCAAAAGCCTCAAAAGATGTGAGAGGTGCCACTGTGCTGAGACAGTGCCCATTTTTAAGCTGTGGAAGAACTTGGTGCAAGACCAGCAGTGCTTTAGCAGGGTGTGGGGATGCCTTGAGGCCAGTGGCCTTGGGCAGACTTGCTCAGAAGCACAATTTTGAAGCAATGAGCTGATCCCACTGCACACTTTTCCACCACACAAAGCTTGGGACAGGTGGCTCCAGCCAGCAAAATTTTTGTGCACTTGCACACTGTTCATACTGCACTCTGTGTGACAGAGCTCCTACCCCACGGATGTAGGGTATGAAAGTGCCCTGTCTTTTAAGTCTTAAAAAGTCCCCTCACTCAAAACCTAAAACAATAATTAAGATGAAAAATGAACTGTGGCTGATTCTAATTATTAAAAAAAAAAAAAAAAAGAAAAGAAAAAGGCAAGGATACACTCCCCCCACCATTTCAGGATTACACCAGCATCCCCCAGAGAGCCTGTATGCTTCCCTAACCTCAGCAGCCCACCATCTCCAGCACGCTGCAAGAAATGAAACCTCCACAGCTGGTTCAGCTCTCTGGTCCTGCAAACCCTGCTTGAGGCAGAGAGAGGATTAACTCCATCCCGGTTAGAGTAAAACGCAAAAAGCTCCATCTCCTCCTACAGGATGCTGAGAAGGAGGCAAAGTGAGGTGCTGCTGCTCCCACATCCCCATTTTACTGAGAAGGAACCCACATCAGCCCAAGTGCAACAGGTGCCACCTGCTCTTTCACCATGTGAGATTCTGTCCCACATGCTGGTGTGCCACGGAGAAACGTGCATCTTTGCAAGTACGTATCATCGTCACCACTAAACCTATTCTTACATGTTTTAGAACATATGAAGTAACATTTACCTTTATATCTATGTGTATCTGGCAAGGCAGCACACCTCAGTTTTACAGAGGTGAGATGCCCTCAGGCTACCCACAGGGAAACCCACATGGGTGAAGCCCTTGCGGGGAAGCTTCCCCATTGAGCTGGGAGCAGCACTGAGGTCTCCAGCCTCCATCCAAAGTGTCTCCCCCCAGCCACAGTGCTCCCAATGGGGGCTCCTGAAGCTCTCTTTGCACAAGCTCAGTCACATTGAGCTGTGACTCCAGTTTAACACAAGCTCAGCTGCCTACCCAGGGCTCTGGTTTAAGAAACCACTCTCCGTAGGGAAGCTTCTGTTCTAACCAAGGACCTTTAAAACCAATCCAGCAACCAACAAAGAGTCCCATATTACAAAACTGCACAGACAAAACAAAGGGACTGAGCCCAAACTCCCTGCCTGATACCCACCAGTGGAATCCTCCTCCTCGGGATACTGCATTTGAACTGCTCCGTGCGAAACGCAACGCTCAGCTGTAAAATATTTTCTTTTTGGCAGCTCACAATCTTGTTCCAAAGGCACATGTGAAATACATTCCTGGGTAATCTTGGAGTGAAGTGGGCCAGATGGTAGCAGTCAGATGTAACCCAATTCTTCTTAAGCTCTCATATTTTCATAAATGTGTGCTTAAAGCCCTCGTGCTTCTCTCCCCCAACATGTATGTATTTCAGACCTTGTTTTGGGGCAGCTGCAGACACATACAGAACTGTCACCTTCTGGCAGCCCGTGCCTCGGGGGTGAAGGAGCTGTGCACATCTGTAATGGAACAAACCATCCCCTTGCAGTTTTCACCCCATTTCCCATGGATCAAGGGGACATCAGGCAGCCTCCTGGTTTAAGGAGGGCGAGGGAGCGGAAATACTTTCTTCAGACTTTACTGAAAGGAAACAGATAAAAGAGGGGTGGGAGTGGAAACTGGTTCCATTTGTTATATCAGCTGGAGGGGAGGTAATGGCTGTCAAAATGGCTGAGGGAATGGCTGTAGAGTCTTTTATCTTAAGGCTTAGGCTTGTTTTTCTCAGAAAGACTAAAATGCCTGATTTTTGTCCAATTAAACACGCATGCAGGCCCTCCCCTCCTTCCGGACGGTTTCCTTTTGGTTCTTATTTTATTTTCACTTATCTAGCCCAGGCATCTGAGTCATATCCCTGGTGTCTAAATGTTTCAACATTGACTCCAGTGTGGCAGAGCTGAGGGTGAGTCCGTGTGGTTCTCACTAAAACCCATTGCCGCAGGAGGATCACTACTGAGGGTAGGACAAGGAAAATCCCTGCCAGCCCAGATGGCAGCTGTCAGAGCAGGGCTAGGATGGTCCTGGCCCTGCTGTGTGCAGGACTCCTCAGCCACCTCACAGCAGTTTTTAGGATGGCAGCTCTGATTTCACACGTTCATACAGACAGACCCCTCCATAAACCTTTTTTCCATGAAACTACAGTTTTTCAGGGCTGCTCTCTCTGACAAGAACCTTATTAGTACTCAGCCATTACAACCTCACATAATCATAGTCCCTACAGAAGAATAAACCACTTAATTCAGTAACAAGTCTGTCTTTCCCAGCCAAGGAGAAGCAGAGTGAGAGTTGTCTGTTAAAATGGCTTTTCTGCCCATCAGAAGAGTTCATCAAAGGAATTCATATAAGCCTCCCTCCAAGGGCCTTGGCTAAAAATTTTATAGGTGCAGTATATTAAGAAGAAAACAAACTATGTTCAGCAGGTACCTACAGCCTGCCCTGGCAAGCATGCCTGTGGAAGGTCTGTGTCTGGATTTTGCATTTGATAGGAAATGGGATGTTGGCAAACAGAGCCCACACACACCCGCTCCTGTGCCCTGCAGCCTCTCTCCTGGGACACCCCTGCACAGCCAGCAGCACCAGCCTGGCTGAAGCTGGTGCAAACCATGACAACATGGACATGAGCACATCTCACTTAATTTAGAAGGCCTAGCCTTCCTCCTTCAGTGAAAAAGCTGAATGGAAGCAACTTGTTCATTAGAAGTATATTGCATAAAGAAAATTCCAAACCAGCACAAACGTTTGGCCCCACGCAGCGGATGATCAGTCTGAATTTAACTTCCACGGCAGAGTTCAGCCTCCCTGGGGGTGACTGGGAGCAGCTGCTCACTGTGGAAGGGCTCACACTGCACACACACAAGCCAGCTTTGGCAGTGAAGTACGACCTGAGGATCCCACACCTGCACCTCACCAGGGTAATGGTTTTTCATTGTCTGCAAGGAAGAGGCAACTGGTGGTGTTTAGCCTGGAGCAAAGAAAGCTCAGGGGTGACCTTATCACTCTCTACAACTGCTCAAAAGGAGGTTTTGTAGTGAGGTGGGGTTTGGACTCTTTTCCCAGGGAACAAGTGACAAGACAAGAGGAGAAGGCCTTGAGTTGTGCCAGGGAAGGTTTAGATTGGATAGTAGGAAAAATTCCATCACTAAAAGAACTGTCAGGGAAGTGGTGGAGTCACCATCCCTAGAAGCATTTAAAAGATGTGTAGATGAGACACTCGGGGACATGGTTTAGTGGTGGACTTGCAGTGCTGGATTAATGGTGGGACTCAATGGTCTTAGAGGTCTTCTCCAACATAAATAGTTCCATAGTTTTAGGATTTGATATGTTGCTGAAGGTATTTTTTGAGATTTCTCTTGCCCTTCGCAGTTTCTTGGCAAAGCTGGTTGCAATGCAGAGATTGGGCTGGAGAGAAGTGTTTGCTCACAAGCCAATGTGGCGACAGAACATGGTCAGTGCTAGCAGGATACCCATGGCATTCCCTCCCAGATAATGAGCAGCTGAAGCCTGAGAGACCAGCTACGTCAAAATACAACTTGCTAATTAAAAAATCCAACAACAACAACAAAAACCCAAGCCACCACCGTCACCACCACAAACAGCACTGCCAAAACCCTGTCTCTAAATATTCTTGAGTGGCAAAATCCTGTTTCCACACATTCACGGTTTACTCCGGTGAAAAAGAGAAAGAAACACCTTTTTGGCAACTGCCTGAAGTAGAGATCCTGATAACTGATACCATTCACCATGGGGTCAAAGTTTTAGTGGAAAGATTATAAAATCAATTTCTACCTGAAGCAAATTAAAATACCAGATGTTCTGCAAGTGAATGAGAAATAAAAAATATGAAAAATATATGCAGAACATGATATATATATTTTTTTGAAAATACTTCCCAAGTTAAAATGTAACTGCACAGCACTGCTTAGTTTCAGTGTTAGTACAAGCCTACAGAGGCAATTTAGGTAATCCCAGCTGTAACAAAGGTACTGTAAATTAATCCAAGTATTTCACCAAGAATGGGGAAAATCTAATTTAAAAAATTTCTGAAATGTGTTTGTAGATGTAGGGTTTCCAAAGCTCCAACATGAGGAAGAAAATAGTCTTCCTGCATATCCTCCTGTCGTCAGAGGGTACAGGCACTTCCCAGGTCTATGTTGGGAGGTGTGAGCATCTTTCCACCCAGGCAGATTTTCACCTTCTGGTAAGACAGACAGCAACACAGCCAGCCATCAGCCCAGCTCCAATTTGTACTGAGCTGGTGGTCAGAGGTGAATTAGGGACACTATAACACAGCTGGAAAAACAGGAGTGGTCACTGCTACAGAATGTCCAGGATCTCATAGGTGAAGGTAACCTGCACAGCCTGTATCACAGATGGGATGTTCAGGAGAGCACTGGATGAACAAGTCCAAAGGCTTGACTATGTGTTTCCTTTAAGGGCAATGGTCAAATTAACCATTATTAGTTTCTGTATGTTAAGGAAAGTGCTATAGCAGAGCCACAGAATACCTGAGGGAGGGAAGATATTTGAAACCTGCTTGAATAGAAAAGGAAAATAATGAAATCCAAGTGTCCCACAGGGTGCAAGGAAGGGAGAGGGTAGGATTTCTGAGGAGCAGAGGGCTTGTATCCACAGACTGACCCCACGAGCTCTTTTTTTAATAGAATATATTCCTGGATGGATATAAGGGAAATCCTTTAGGAAAGTCTGCCTTGTAACAGGTTGTGACAAAACACTGCCCAACATTCTTCCTACTACCTCTTCACTACTAGAAAAGAAAAGACCCTTTTGAAAGGTCAGATTCTTGTAGTTTAGAGAATGAGAATCACAAACCCACCATCTAGCCTGCAATGCACTGTACTGGCGAGCACACTCCTTTGCCAAGAGAAGTAGGGTAACCCATCCATGCAAACCCTCTTTTACAGCTTTCTCCCTCCTTTCAGTTTTCAAATTACTCAAGAATTTCAAACTACTCATTAATTTTATTTCCTAGAACATAATCACTGTTGAACCAACCCAACTGCCTATGCCAGTGTTTGGAAACCACTTGTCTGCTATCATTAATAAAATCCAGGGGTATAAACCCCTCTTTTTCGTTTCAGTCCTATGAGATCGCATATTTCCTTCCCGTAATCAACCTTTCCACTTCAAACTTAAGTTTGTACCCAAGACTCTTTTTTAATGCTGGATTAGAATTTGCCTGGTGTGAAATTTCCATATTCATGATAAGAAAGGGAGGATCTTTTTCCAAATGAACGTCAACAAAGAGCTGCAAGTTCCTATGCAGCACTAAAAGTCAGGGGGCAAGATCTGTAATTATATTAATTTACATTGTATATATATATACATGGGCAGTGGTTGGTGCATGTGAACCAAAGAGATACAACAATCTACATTACTCAGCCAAACAGGTGCTAAAGCCAAATGAGTGTAATCATCACAGCTAAATACTTGCAGCAGAAACGGTGTGCCTGTACTGCACTGGGCTTTTAGCTGGCACCACCATTTTGATGGGCTTTTTCTCACAACCATATCCAGTAACTGTGGAGCCTCACTCCTGCAGTGTTTCATCAAACCATCACCTGTAGCTGGAGTGATCCTGGATCACAGGACAAAACAATGCTATGTTTTACTGCTGTTTAAATGGGGCTCTGCCCTGAAAACCACTCTGAACTGAAACTCCTTGAGAACTACTGGGAACAAACCTCATGAAGGGCCTTTGAAAATGTGAGAAGCAAAGCAAAACAAACAAATCAGGATAAGGGTAACAAAAGGGTTGCATGTTGGGCTGATCAAAACCTTGCTTATTCCTTTGCACACATGATACTCATTCCTTCTCTTCCACACACATTCAACTGAACACACATTTCAAAGCGACACGGCACATCAGATGTGCAGCAAGACCACGTGCACAGAGCACAGCAGCCCCAGGCCAAGCTCTCTGCAAACACAGCTCCATGCAGATGCATCCAGCCTGAAACTCATAAGCCGATTCCCATGATTTCCAGCGAGACAAGTTTTCAATTCAGCAAAAAGGTGGACTGTCAGCTAAGCCATTTATGGCAGCTCTCCCCATCTGCAGCCCTTCCCCCCTGCACAAACCCTCCTTCTGCTCTTTGCTGCACAGCTATGATCAGTTCCCACAGGGTGATTCTGGGGAGACAGTGCTTGCAGCAGGAGATATTATAATTGGCAATAATTCAGGACCTGAAAATGGGACACAGGCCATAGTTCCCCTTGGTCTTTTCTTACAGCACAGCTAAGCCAGAATTTCTATCACGCTATGTGCGACATTAAAATCTGTGACGTTGGTCAGGCTCCAAAGAGATGGGGGGAACTTAAGAATAAACTTTCCAGTCAAACCTGCATCAGTCTTTGTGTCAATGTGTTCCTTCACTCATTTCCAGTCAAACAGATTTAAATCCATGGAAGAATGAAAGAAAAAAGTAATATCAAAGCAGTAAATGAGAAGGCTGCATACCAAACCCTCTTCTTCCCTTTCTGAGAAATTGATGGATTGCAATAGCCTGTGTGCTGCTGCTAAACTGCAAATACTCCAGGAGAAAGTAATCCAAGGAAGTGAAACTGCTGCAGGAACACCACTTACATTGGCAGTGATGAGGTATCATTTGGCAAAGCTCACCAAAACACCGTGACCTGGACAGTGCTCGGTGGAGCGGTGGGTGGGAGAGTCTGCACAGCCACCTCCTGCCACTCCCAAAGGGGTACACACCAGCCTGTGGACACAGCCAGCCCATGGAGCCTCCAACTGCAGAGAAACATCACCTGGACAGCTGAAACCTTGGTCAAAAGTTCCAGAGACATGAGTCCTAGGCAAGCTGAAGCTGTTCCCCTCTCTCCTGTTAGGGAGAACGAATCTCATATAATTGCTGGAAATAACCTGGAAGGTTGTCTTGTTCTTAAGGGAGAAAAAACATTCTGAAACATTATGTGAAATTGAATGAAAAATCTATCAAAGCAAGAGGTCTACTCAGGGAAAGACGTTTCAGAGGTACAACCCCAGGAAAGCCACTGAGAGAGCAATTTGGAAGATAATTACTCAAGCAGTTTGTGTGTTTTTGTCTTTTTCCCAAAAGAATTATTTAGTCTAATACAAAATACTCCAACATAAGCAGAACTTCTATGAACACCCCCACAAAACACAGTGTAAGCAGATCCATATGGTCCTGGCAAAGGGTGGAATGGACATCTGTCCTGAAAAATCCGTCATAGGTATGCTTTTCTGAAAGTTTAAAATGCTTCACATCTGTTTCCTTCCCAGCTGGCAGAAAACCCATGGAACTGCAGACCTCCTGATTTGTGAATCAATCTAAAAATGCATTACAGCTTTTGACATAAGAAACCCAGCTTTACATGCTCAATTGACATTTCATTTTCCCTTTGCCAGACTTGGGGCAAATGGGATCCTTTCAGGAGCCCTGTTTATACAACAGCCATTTCACATTAGACAGTCATGAAAATCTCTGTTTAGCATTAGCAATGGAGGACACCTGTGTCTGGACAAGATGTTGACTCTCCCTCCCTCTGCTCTCAATTCTGTGTTGTCTGGTTCTTCAAGTAAAAATTCTAACCAACACAGTGCTGAAAACAAGGTTTTCCACGGAAGTTCTGCCCAGGGTAGAGTCTGTAGCATCACTAGGAAAGAGAATGCCCACCCAGAGATGGGTGCTGCTCATCCCCACCTCTGGACCAGAGGAAATGTAGCACAAGCATCTTTGGCATACAGTGGGCTGCTCTATGCACATGCTCCATAGCTCTGCTCCCTCCGCTTTTGCTGTCAGATGGAAAACTTTTTGCCTGCTTTGCTAAAGCCAAAAGCTTTGGCTATGATTTTGTTTGTTTGTGGGGTTTTTTGGCTTGTTTCCCTGAGCTATGAGGTGAGCCCCCAGGCCTCCCTGATGTAGCAACACCACCAGGTTTGTTCCAAGTTCCTTTTACTTAAGACATACATAGTTTTGTAAATTCCCAGTTCTATCATCAGTGTCCCCCCAACACCAGAGATACTCACCGAGAGAGTATGAAATGCCAGGGATTTTCATACTTACATCCTGGATAGCGTTTGAAGCTGTATCCATTGTTTGACGTACACAGTTTAGGACTTTCCTCTTCCAGGATTTTCCTGTATGCAGCTATAGGTGCATAGGAGGGTGTGAGACTTAAAAAGGAAAAAATTATTGCCAGTGCAAGGACTGATCTCTGATAGAGCTGGGGGGGGGGAGAGGGAAAGGGGGACACACACACACACAGATGCTAAGTGTATTGACAAGAGTGCATTTAAAGGAAGCTGAGATAATTCTAAAGCAACATGAAAAGCAGATGTCACTTCTTGCTTGCAGCCTGGGAGGGCAGTGATGAGGGTGAGGAGCCTTGTGCTGTGTGAGAGAGGATTCAGGGCAAGGTCAACTGGCAACACAAGCAATGCACGACAGTAACACGGCACTGCTGAAACACCTGCAGAGGGGAACAGAGCAGATCGAGAGCTCTCTGGAGCACTTGTTGGGCTCACCAGACAAAAGCATGTTCTAGAAATAGTAACCAACCTAAAGGCACTTACCAAAAAATTAGGCTGGGACAAGGTAACTGACTATGATTCAGGCAGCCTCCAAGAACTTAGAGGAAGTTGGTTTCTTTTACAAGGAACCAACAAGTGTGGTGGTTATCTGAGAACAAAGATAATGTGACCCACACAGAGCTACACAAGAGAGGCTGCTAACAAGGCATGGACCTTGCTGGCCCTGCCAGAGATCACTTGGTTGGTGAGAGCTGGGAAATGTCCAGAGGTGCCCTTCTGAAAAGGATACTGGGCTGTAAAAATCACAAGGACACACATACCCCTTGGAGATGTAGACCATTTGTAGATTTTGGTTCCTTAGAAGAACTTTTTGGAAGGAAGCTGTTTTCTAGAATCGTTTGGTAAAACTAAAACCCAGCCAAAATCTCCATAAACTTGCTTCCTCAAAACCACCTTTTAACCATCCAGTACATCAAACAGAAGTGAAAGCTTTTGCAGGCTTTAGCACACAGACAAAACCTAGTGAAGGAAATTTGGCATGTGTGGTGGGGAACCAGTGTAGGAAACAGCTCTGGTAAAACCAGTTCCACCAGTGCCCCTCCTCTCCCAATCCTCTTGCCTTACCATTCTGTTGGGAACGCTTTTTATTCCGTGCTCCTAAATGGTCTTAATTAACTGTGAAGTCATCCACACCTCTCTTTCAAACCACAGAAAAAGAAAAAGGCCTAGAGCAGCCATATCCATTTGATGCTTGCATATGTGTATGTGCACACAAAGCCACACCATGCACGTTAAAGACATTAAAATGTGTACACTGGCCAGGGTTCTAAATGGTATAATCCTACTGTAAGCAGTTTTTCAGTCTCAGTTGATTAAAGTATTAGTACATAAAACATCTGTCAGAAATAAAGATTAGGCAATGGGCTCAGACTTGTTCAGGAGGAAAGCAAACATGCAGCACAAATGTCACTCAAGGAAAATCCACCTCATGTAATATTAACCCTTCCACTGCCAAAAGCCCACATTTTATTGGCATGAGGCTGTGGAAACAACAATTTTTTGTTTGGTTGATTTGGCCAAGCCTAAATTTCACAAGGACATTCTACTTACTTCATCCTGATTCAACTGAAATTCTGCACTCAACTGAAGGAAACATAAAGGGACGTAACACATCTTATGTGGTGAAGCACAAAGCAGAAAATACAACATACTGTTCAGCATAGACTGTAATCAATATAGCAATCAAAATATAATTTTTGCTTCCTCATTTTCATGGACAAAATCAGAATCTATGTTTTCTAGGGATGATTTAAAAAAGAAAGAGGCTAGAACTTGACATGCATCATACATAAAAACTAGTTCTTGTTATTTATAATGAGAATTCCAGCAAGATCAAACCTAAGAAACTCATTGTTCATCACTACCCATCCACATCCCCAGTCTGTTCCTCACCCATCCTGAAACTTCCATTGGAAAAAAACCCCATATGGATATGTGGTCATATCCACAAAACCCAGTACCACATGACATGATTCACCCCATAGGGACGCAGACTGCAAGACTCCATAAGCAGGGCACTCCACAACTTTCCAGTATTTTACTACTACACTATACAAACATTTTAATGCAGACTTTGAATTAAAGCTTTCCATCATGTAAAATGGGATGTTGTTATAGTTTTACACCCTCAGTGCTGCTTCCACCCTGAACTTCATCTCCACAGAACAAATACCATCACTGCAGCTTCCTGAACTGACAGCAGCTGCTGCTGTCCCAGGTGATGAGAGTGAGCGCTTGGAAGCCCTGTCCTGCCCACATCACATGAGAGGACTCAAAGACCAGCTTACCTACTACTCTTCAGGAAGACTCCTGCCTTACTGAGAATTCCAGAAGAGGGAGAAAAAGCATTGAGCTGGAGAGAAAGGGAGCGGAGCGTGCAAAAGCACAGCACTGCACAGCTACAGGCGTGCTGAGAACAGCACAGCAAGACCTTAGGACATCTGCTTGTTGCTCATGGTAGAACATTCTCCTGGCATCAGCATTCTCCTGACAATTTGGTGGAAAAGAAGAGCCAAGGCTTCCAGACAAACTCAGGGTAGCAAGGATGGTTTTTGTTCACCTTTCCTTTAAGTGAGGATAAACAGGAGGTATTTGTCTATCTTGCAGGTTTCTTCCTTCTGTACCTCACCTCTCCCTTTTGTGAAGGACAGAAACCAGATGCAAGAAATGCAAATGATGCAATGCTTTTGAAAAGACAATCTCTCACAAGGAATACATGCAGCATATTGTGGCCTTCTGCATCTGCAGCTCAACAGAGACTATGAGGAACGGGGAAACATTGTGGCATTTAATACATTATGGCGAAAATAAGCTTGTACTTCCCTCATGACTTCCAGAAGAAAGCTTCTGGGCAGAACCCTGGAAGGCAGACTGCACTTTGCAGCAGGACAAAAACCTATTTGCAACACTCTGCCATCATCAATTAGCTACAGAAGGATAATGCCAGTAAGCTGTTCATTGAAAATGGAAAGGGGAAATGTCATAGAATTTTTGAGACATAAACAAGAGTAAAATTCAGGTCTGCCAACACATTCATGATGCTGAGTTAACTTAATTTTAGACAGCTTGGGAGGTTATCAAAAAGCACACGTTGAGAAAGTTCTTTCAAAATCACAGACCCAGACAGCAACTGTGATGACAGAATCCATTTTATGTGCAGAAGAAACCAGAACAGATATGGAGAAAGACACTGCAATATTTTATTTTGATTATTTTATTTTTTTTAATCTTCAAAGTTTTCTGCCTTGAGACAGGAATGCATGATAGATAGAAATGGCTCAAACATCTTCACATGAAACACTCTTAATCATAATTCATTCACAATTATTTTTCTAAAACATCTACAGTTACATAATCCCACCCATTTCCATCCATTATCACAGATTTAATTATTTGTTAAACAGTAGTTGCCAGCAATTGAAAGCTGTAAGGCTTTTTGCATATTAGTAGAGTCTTCTGAACTACACAAGAATATCACAACTCTAACTCTCACTTACATGGCAACCCTAGGTGACAGATGTTCCAAAGAGAAATGTGTCGCTTATGTGGAGTTCATAAAAATGACAGAGAGCTCTCTGTGCCTCGTTAGCTCTACTATCCTCTCTCTTTTACTAAGATTATTTTCTAAACCTACAGCATATTCCTCATTTGTAACCAAGAACTTTGATGAGCTGATGAACTTTATCTTCCACTGCTGCTATTTGGCAAATTTGCAAGTCAGGCATACTAGAGCTCTCCAGTAAAACTCTTTGTACAGAGCACAGTTTAAACAGATGGGTTGCTTGGAATCCGTATCTCCCTCCATCTGAAGGGAACTACTTTGAGGTTCTCTGGAACTGTTGTAAACAAGAGGATATTTTTTTTCTATATATATATGTGTGTGTATATATATATTTATATATTTTATATATAAATGTTCTAAATGTCCTTTGGGAGTCCATTTGTTTTTGTCTTTCCAAATGATGACTAAATACCTGATCTGTAGCATTTCTCCTGAGAAGATACTAGTAAGGGAATGACAGTTTTGATGCACTTTGGAATGGCACAATCACGTAAACGCTTGCACAATTAAGACTTATGAACTCATCCAAAGTTTCTAAACATGATATTCTAACTAAGAACTAAAATACCAGCACAATGCAGCAAGTTAAAAAAGAAAATTCTATGTAATCAAAATATAAACAAGTACATAGGAAATGGATATCTGCCAGTAAATCTATATCTTTTTTAAAGTAGGAAATGTATGCACTTAAGAAAAAAATGTAGCTATCTGACAAACTTCGTAAAAAAAGTACTTTCCAAATGCATAACAAATGCCAAGATATCCCGTAACTGGCCAGGTATAGCCACATGAGAGCTGCATGGCTTAGAGCAACCCGGGCAGGGGTGGGGTGGGGTGGGGTGGAAACCAAATCACAAAAACAATAGATCAGCAAGTCTAGGGAAAACAAAAAAATCACATCATCATCATCTAAATTACTGTATGCTTATATCACAACTGCTAAAGGAGACGGGAAAAAACAGAAAGTAAAGATTGCAGTTTAATGATTCTTAAGAATTACCTCTAAAAATTCAGAAGAAAAAAAATTACCAACTTACTAATTCTAAGCACCAATTTAATAATTTAAGTTAACTGTATTTATATTTTTCATACTAGGGATGGAGCAAGTTCTGCTTGAAGGCTTAAAGTTTAACTCTGGAGCCCATCTGACTTCTGTGTTCTTGTCATGCTTCCTCTGCTGTTCACATCAAAGTCACTGTACAGATTCTCTCAAGTTTCCAACTCTCTAGGCAAGCAATTCTTTGAAGAGACAATTATGTCCTACAGTTTAAGTCAACTTTCAGGTCATGAAAAGTGAAACACCAGTATTTGGTTAGTCTGCTACTAAAGAGTCTGTGAAAATGGAATAGCCGACACCGTTCCTCGACAGGATTTGCCTTAGAACTAGCAGCACCCAGGGCAGACCAACTTTGAACACATCCAGACTCCAGGAGGAATTAGTAGTGTTAGAAAATTGCATATGTGTTAGATCAAGAAGGCATCGCCATACATGTGGCATTGTTACATTACTTTTCCTCTATTTTTCTCAAGAAAAAACAAAGGAAAACAGCCCTACAAAGAGCTTTTTGGTTGGTTTTTTCATTCTGTTTGTCTTTGCACCTGGAAAAAGCAGCACAGTGCTTCCCAGCTGGAACAGCTCAGCGCTCCCCATCAGCTCAGTTCTTCTAGAAAGCACTTTCACATAGTTAAGGTGGTCTACTTCAGCTAATTCTCAGAGCTAACCTTTTTTCCAGTATGTATTTCATGCCACTTCCTGACAGCAATTTCAGAACTGAAATTGAAATGGATCTATGGTAATGTCCACTACTAACTGCGACCAGATCTTGCTACAGACCATCAAGCCAGGCCCTTGGGATGGTTCCACACATTGAACTGAAGCTCAGACTAAAAATCTCACTGAAACTCAAAATCTGGAGTGGTCATGAATCTCAGCTACTCTTCCCTATTTGAACCCTCGCCCTTGTAATGAAAGCACGCACACCAAGGGAAAAGAACAACCGCCTGAGCTGGGAGCATTAAGACACCGGTGAGTTATCCTGCTGCTCTTCCGTGAGCGTGGACTCGCTGTGCTCCTCGCTCAGCTCGTTGGAGGGCTCCTCGTAGCTCGGCTCGGCGGGATCCAGACTGCTCCCCTCGCTGTGCTCCTCGCTGTGCTCCTCGCTGGCCTCCGCAGACTGCTCCAAGTTGCTTTCCAAGGAAGCCGGAGAGCTGCCAGTTACGCTTTCATTTTGGTTCATTTCGTTAAAAGGCTGTGGGAGGTGTGCAGGAGACTGCACAGCGTTTTCACTGGCAGGGATGGGCACTTTGGTGGCACCAATATCCAGGACAATGTCATTTGGTGGCAGAGTTACCTTCTCCACAAGTTTCCACTGAATTATACTCATGTCTTTCCCTCCAGTTGAAATCAAGTGACCGTCGCTGTGAGTGAAGCTGACATTTGTCACATGACTACTGTGAGCACTGTATTTGTGACTCGGGGCCTATTGAAAACAAGCAGAAAGATAAATCACATGTTGACTAGAAGAGATCCACGATACGGAAATTTAAAACTACTAATACTATTGCTTAGCCCTTCAAGAGAGATCTTAGCTCACAAAAGAGTAAAGAATTATATTTATATATAGATTTTTCACCACAATACTTCCTCTCCTCTTTGCAACTTGGAACAGATTTAGATCTTTATAGAGAAAGTAATGGACCTAACACTAAGGCCAGCAGAGACAAAGCATCAGGCCTCCTCTCCAGAATTTAAGGATAACTATCGACACTTCACTGTTAGGTATATTGTTTTATATTTATATTGTTTTACACTTTCTATTTCATATGTAAAATTAATGGGGGTTCTTGGATATAAAAGGAGTATTTGCCTGCCAGGTTCCAAAAACAATTGTGCTGGAAGCATGGAAAGCTTCAGGCAGTGTAAACAAGCACCTGGACTAGACTGATCTAGACTTACCTTTGGCTTGGAACAGGGATACTGAAAGAGATGGACCTTACAAAAATCATCAGCAACTGCTATCACTTTTCGGTTATGGGATCTGACAAGGGCGTTTATGTCTGTCCCATCTGATCCTTCAGGCCAAACTCCTAGAAAAGAGTACAGCAGATATTCAGTAATGGTGGTTTTGGAAACAAATCAACGGGTAATTCATGAACAAAAATAAAACCTATAAAGCTGTGAGAAAAGGCAAGATGAACAAAAGGTAAGACAGAAATTCTGCTAGAAAATGGAATTAAATGCATTAAATGTCATTAATATTTTGTTAGTCTAATGCTGCTTCGCCCACCTTGTTCTCCCAAATCCCGAGTTTCAGCCAGGATAATATCTTGAGCTTAAGATATGTTTCCTGTTCAAAACCTCAGTCTTGTTTAAAACCTTATCTTTAGATTAAATTTGCTGCTTAAACTGGTAACTCTTGATACTGTCATTCATGCAGAGACATTTTAAAAGCAGCAGTGATGCGGAAGCATGGGACAAACCCAGGTACTGCACATTATGGTTCTACTGGTTTCTTCTCTGGTTTAATTCATTTCACTTCTTATATTTTAAATCTTAGTATTTGTGTAACTCAGAGAAGACAACTGATTGATGATACTCTGCAAAGAAACCCAGCCCATGCAAGTTTCATAGATGTAAGTGCTGTCAAGTGCTTAAGTACAATTCAGTCTGGTTTTAAATCAAAAGAGTGACACAGATACATCTAGACAAAAGAATAACAATGTTTGCTAGATGAAAAACACTGATCAAATTTGGGATAGGGGAGACTCTTAACAAAATTTTTTCAATAAAACATAAAGACCTTAGAGATTCCCATAATGAAACAGAAAATTCACATCTGGAAGGAAAGCTGAACAAAAGGTAAGCAAGGGATTTTAAGATATTAATTTATGCCAAAGGTACCATGTTTTTAAGCTCAGACTTGGGTTTCTGATTAGGTCTAGGAGTTAAGAGGAGTTTTCCCCTCTCATTTTTCACCCCCACCCTTAAAAACTGTGTGTCCAATCGACCAAGAGGGATGTCGAGTATCAGATATGAAAATATCTTTTTCCTCCCTTACAGCCACTGACTTCAGTAAAATAAAAACCATATGCTGTCTACTGTTTTATACAGCACAAAAAGCCAGCTCAGAATTGCCTTATCTTCTTGTTTTTAAGCAAAATGGCAAATAGCGTTTAACTTTAAAGCTGTTTTTTCCCATTCTTCAGTGGGTGGAGTAAGAACTTTATTTTCTCTGAAGAATAACAAAGGCAAAATTGTTGTTAAACTTGTTACAACGCCAGTAAGATGCACTGTCAGTAATTTACTACATAAAGACTTGAAGTGCTAAGGAAAGTATTCAGAAACATTTTAGTGTTCTCACATCAATGAAATTAAAGTGAAAAAGATATACTATTTAAGAATTTTCAAGTAGTTCAACATGAATGAATTTTACCTTTCCTCATTCATTCTATATATGAAGTACTGTCATCATGTGGGAGTAATAAATGCCTGAAGTTTCAGCTACCACCTTAGGCAGACTCTGACAAAGAACTATGCAATTTCCTCTTATTTTTAATTTCCTCTTCTTTTTAATTTAAGATTAAAAAGACTAATATTCAAGATTGAAGCTTTTATTAAGCATCTTTTATGTTCACAAAGTCCTTTAGCAGCTCCAAAGGTAAGGCAACCTTTTGTCATGACAGCAGGATTTGCTTTCAACGCATCAGGCAAACAAGAAAAAAATCCAAGACATTAATATAGCTGAGTCTTGAGTTCTTAATATAACTGCAAAAATTCTTAATAACTGTAAAAATAACAAAACCCCAAAAATAATAGGACGTTATTATAAGGCACGAAAGCAGCACTTCAATTTTAATAAATTCTGCTAGACAGCAGCAAGCCTCTCAAAAGAATCTGTTCAGACAAAACTGTGGGAAATGTGCAGCAAACCAGAGAGTGACTTCAAGTGTTTGGGGTGCAGAGTGCTGACACTGCTGAGCCAATAGTAATAGCAGCTGCCAAAAGGAGGGATGCTATGCTCATCCAAACCACACTCTTCCATCTGCTGACAACAGCACGATGCCTGGTCCTATGGCACGCTACCCACAGAGCTGAATTGTGGAACACATACCTCCCATCAAAGCTCAGATCCCATAAACTTAACCCTCTCTCTTGAATATCAGTGAGCAGCCCTTGGCTTGCCTGGATCCCTGAGCCAGCTGACCCTTGGGTCAAAGCCAGACTAGCAAATACCTGATAGGTTGGCTTAGCTGCACTGTCTGATTTAATGGGAAAATACTTCCCTTTGTCTGAGGCAAAACCGTAATTTTAAGATTCTGCAAAGGGTGTCAGACTAACAGACAGTACAAAATTAGGGCGTGATGAATCTTGGCTAGGAAGTTTAAATATATTCTGTTCTGCCCAGAATACCATCACACTATCAACTTTATCTACTTTATTCCCAGGTCCTCCAGCACACTGAAGATTTTGAGACCAGTTGAGACTAATTAAAAACTTAATTCAGAGTGGTTAAAGTTTGTATTAATCCAAAAGACAATGCAGACAGGATCAGGAGACTTACCCACTTTCTAAAAGAAAAAAGTAAAATGGGTTTTCAAAACAGTGGTTATGGGAGCTGTTCATGCTCAGCCTGGCCCCAGTCAGTACTAGCAGCTTCTATCTAACAGCTGTTAAAAAGACAAAGCCAGTGTCTAGATGTGAAACCAAACTCTTTCTGCACTCCCACACCTCACCTTCTCATGTCAGGAGTAAAGGACACTTCTGGGAAAGCCCAGGGATTCTGCTCTACCACCAAATGTAGTGGTAAAAGTTCAGCTGTAACAGAGTGTGCTACCTCCATGTTTCTGGTAGATTTAAGTACTCTGCAAAAGACTGTAAAATGTTTCAGCTCCAAGCCTATTCCAGAAGGAATATGCAGTCCTTACAAAGTGTTTTCCTTGCCCCCGTAGAAGTACATCATATTAGCATCAGTTTTGCTTTTCACTTTCTGTGGCATCTCCTGAATCTCCTGATACTCCATTTTAAAAAAAGCTTTTGTGCTGCACTATTATTTCAGTCACAGTAGCAAAGCCAGTGAAGAAATGACTGCTGTGGTCCAATTCCTTGTTAGCCTAGGCTAACATGAACAGAGCATCAGAAGGATACACCCACCCACCTTCTACTTCACCCAGACACACTGAATAAAAACACCTACAAATACACAGTCTGGTTCACAGTTCTCAGGCTAATGGAAGCCAATATTTTCATCAAACTAGCAATAAGCAACAGTACTCAGCTCCAGAAAGAGCATGCTCATGTTTATTTCTGCTACCTACCAAGCCCCAAAGAACTCAGAAATATTTATGCAGTCTATCAACTAGTCAGCTTCCTTCTCTGATCCCTTTATTTTTCCTACTCTGTCTCAGATCTTTGGTATCCAAAAAGGAAATCATGTCTAGTTATTAAGCAACAAATGCCCTCCACCCAACCAGTACGCCACACAAGTGTGCCAGTGTTAGCCCTCACACCAACTTCAATCCTTGCCCTTGAACATGCACGAGAGGGGTCAGAAGCTACAGAAAGGATTCACACTTCACTAATTTTCTTCTACCCTACATGTATACAAAGTTGAACTCCTAGTAGCTGAGAAGAGAAGATTTGTAGACCTAATCCTCACCTCTAAAGGATTTGCTAATTCACTTGCTTTTGGTATTTCCACCAACATGAAGAACAGAGGCAGGTGCCTAATCTCAGTGGTGGAAGAGATGTTCAGCACCCTGCTCACACAACTTCACTGGGAGGCTGAACCTTACTTTTAAACCCCTCACAGAGGGGGTCCTCATTTATGGCCAACAGAGCTGCCTTCAGCAAAAGCAATTTGAACTGTTTTGCCACAGTCTAAAACAGCACTATTAAAACAGATCTGTCAGCTTTTTAAATTGTGTTTGTACATTTTAAAAATAAACTACTAGGTAAAAATCTGTTTAAAGCATTTTTACTCTTTACGAACAGAGTATATTACTCACCTTTGACTACAGGTATCAAAGTGCTGTCATGATTTTAAGTTATGAACTATAACCTACACTCATGCACTCTTGCTCCTGTCCCCAAACAAGGTAAGCAAAGGAGAATGCACCTGTGCCATAAAAGCTTTTTGCTTCAGCTCCTCCAACACTGGTAGCCAAAAATGACTGTGGGAGAGTCAATCCCCAAACTTCAAGAACTAAACAGAAATCAATTGTACATTGTCTATAGAACACTTGGTGCACTTTATCACAGACAAATATTGTGGTCAGTCACTTTGGTCTGTGATCTCAGCACCATCCCTTAACAATCATTAACAGTGTACTTCTAATGACAAACTGAAACAAACAAACACAACAGCATAGCGTTAGTAGCTTAAAAGTAAGTTAAACAGTGCTTACCAAACACCTGGAAGCCTAGCACACAAGTGTACGTTGTCCAATCTATATCCTTACAGTCAGAACGATTCCTGATTAGCTTACAGCCACTTGGAATGTCCCCTATAAAAAAAAAGTGAATGATGAGTTATGCAATGCAAAATTTTATTTACGTATGTGCTCTTTGAAGAGATGCTAATGGAGAAAAGAAATGCATCTTAAATCCAACCTGGAATTACATTGTAGGAGCAAAGACAGACCAGCACTTTTATCAAACTCCAGATACTTGAAGCTTTACTTGGTTTTTATGAGTCATATTTACTTCTCATTTCCTTCTTCTGATAGCATAACCTCAAAAACACTTCCCTGCAATTTAAGTACTCTGCTACTAACTCTACAAAATGCTTTAATAGAGTCTTTAATATAATAATTTCTTCTTCCTACCAGCTCCACTGATGTGCTAAAATTCAATAAATCATTCAGGAAGCTGTGCTTTTAAAACAGTGAGCAACTACTGCCGGAGAAGCCTTAGAGTACTTTTCAACTTTTAACTAGAAAAGGAAAGGTTGTCTTGCAATACACCAAGCCAGTAATAATGGGTCACGGTTCTTTTCTTCCCTATACATGAAATTATAAGCACCAACACTTCCTTTTGATAGACTGCACTATCTAGATTTGAAACCTAAGTTTTTACAGGCAGAAAAACCATGTTAAGGTGACAGACATTTAAACTGCTGGCTATTCTTGCCTGTACAGGGAAAATACTACAATCCTCTTGGATCTAGTTAAAGCCATAGGAAGACAAGAGTAAAAAAACAATTTAAAAGCAGACTGACATGCACTACTCAGGTTGAACTTCTGGCATAACCACTATGTGTTATATTCATATTTTCACATATTAAAAAAAGACAAACACAAAAACATTATTATCACTAACTCATTAAACTCATTACTGCTTTTCTTAGTTTCCACCACCACCAGCCAAGACAAAGTTTCAAACAAGAAACCCCAGAAGAGAACTATGGCACAGGCCCACTGATTTTATTCCCCCAAAATAACCGGTATTGTTGACACTAATTAGACAACTGTATATATTATTTTCAATCTACAGAACTTTTGGCCAACATCAACCCGTAGAGCCACTTGTTCTGTAAATTCTATGCTGTTAAACTGATTTATGACCTTGTAAAGAAGTAAGCTATATTTGGCATTGCCATTAGGTAATACACAGCTCTGAATAACATCAAGATATCAGGTTACAAAAGTTCAAATCAGTCCCTTTGTCAGTAAGCATTTTGTACAGTCGTGATCAAACACACTTTTCTAAATACTCTGACAGCTAATACATATTTCTGTTTCCAGTGTACTTAATTTCATACTTACAGTATAGTATTTCATAGTCTCCTGAGTTTGACATTATATACTTGTTGTCCGGGGACCAGTCAAGGTGTGTAATATAGCTGGAATGTCCCTGAAGAAGAATGCAGTAACACCAGTGTGAAACACTTGATTTTAAAGTGAAGCAGAAGTTGCCCCCACAGATGGGACAGCTAACAGCAAAAAAAAATCACCTTCCCACCCACTCCAGGTCTGCTGCAGTTCACTTGTGCTCCTTTAAAGGCTCCTTACTCACAGTGCCACACTGGCTAACAGCTAAACAAAGGCAGGCTGGGCATTGTGCCTCTGCCACCCTCCCTTGTAAATTCCGGCCCTCCTGGACTCCAGAATGATTTACTCCTAGAAGGCATGATGCTAAACTACGGATGGACTCCAGTTTATACTGGAATTAGGAACAAAGACATTGCTGCTAATTGAGAAAAGCAAGTAACTTGCACAGGATCAGTTTTAGATCCTAACAAAGAAGTGACAGATAGGACTTTTTTTTTCTCTATCCATTTAAAACAACTTCCATTAAATGCACACTCTCAGGCAAATAACCCTTGCTCATCCTAAAACCTTAGGATACCTTGGTTAACAACCATCATGCAGAAGTACAAGATCAGGGACTGGTGTTACAAGAATACACTTCAAAGCTTGGTGAAAGTTTCTGCTGTGCTTTTTACACTGCACCATGTTAACACCGGCTTTGAAAGGTGTCTGTCCTATAGGCACTGGGTCATCTATACTAAGAATTAAAACCCTTTGGTCTAGTTGTTTAGTTATCACCATCAAGAGCACACTGAGGGTTAAACACCCCGCTTTGGTTTTGAGGAAGATGATAAATGCAGCTGGACAGAGTATTTTTTCTGTGCCCAGAAGTTTTTTGAAGGAAGTAAGAGTAATAATAATAGTAATAATCAAGCTATGAAAGGCTCCAGAGAAGCCACAAATTGATAAAAGGTAGACATCATGTGTAGGGAATTAATAAAAGTAATGTCCATGTCACTCTTCCACCCTTCTGTTTCTTCTCACTGCTCCTTTTCCCCTTGCAAGACCATCCATTTTCTCCCCTTCAGTCATTCTGCCAGGCAACCAACTGCCACTTTCTTGACTGACAGGTGTCAATCCACGGCCTTCTCTCAGTGGGCATTATGAACAAGGTGTCCCTCAACCCCCACAGGGTCTCTTGGCCCAGCCTGCAGTAGCCACGCCAGGGCCATGCAGAAGCTCTGCCCTGGCTGCTGTGCCACCCACCATGCCAACTTCTTCCTCAGAGAACTCTAAGAGATCCTGATTGCTTCCAGAATTACATGGAGAAATACACCCCTGTCCCATCTCCCCAGGCCCAGATACTCTGTGAGAGACTGCAAAAACATTTAGGAGAAAAACTGCCCTTTATGATTTGTTTACTTATGAGGTAGCCTCTGCCTCAAGCAGAGGAATTGTGTATTGACATAACTGGTTTGCAGTCAAGGGTGACACACGTGATACTGACATGCAAACCTGGTATTAAAAAAAAGAAGTGCACAATTGGCTAGGATTTTCCTCTCCCCCCCTTATTTTCCAAGCCTTCCAATTTGCAGTCGAACTCCAACATGGAAAAGAATTGGTCAGTCATTTACTAAATCCTGCCAGACATTTGGCAGCTGTTAAAATTCCTGGGGGCGGCAGTGGGGGGAAGGAACAAAGCAATTGCCCAGGGGGCTCCAGGCTGCAAAATCCCTTCAGGCAAGTGATCACCATATGATGAACTGGAACACAACATTGTTATCATATTTTCAGTAGGAGGATCCAGTTTTCTATTAAAATCTTTCTTTGGCAGCTGCCCACCAATAAGGCAACATTTTAGTCTCTCCTTTTCTGTACCTTTATATACAATGAATGCAATTATTCATATTATCACCACCTAAGAAAACTATCTGACTAAATGGAAACTCTTTCCTCCATTGGCAGTGTTTATCTGCTTCAGACTTCAGTGCTGCGAAGTTCAAAATGCCTACAGCCTCTAGAACAGGCACACTGATCATTTCAGGTTAAATCCAGCATACCAAGTACTTCAGAGTGGCTGTCTGTGTGGCTTTCACCCCACAGCCCTCTGAGTAAATGCACAGCACTTACTCCTCCTTTGCTAAGACATCTCTGATGCAAGGCAAACGGAGAGAGCACCAGCTACCGGGAACTGCTGACGTGCTGCAAGTTCAGCCCCAGCCCATACCCTCACACTGCTGACTGCATAGCTGGAGCCCTCAAAAAACAGCTGCACTAGTCAAAATGGTTGTTTTGGCTCATCTGAAGTTCTGATCATAGCCAACACTATCCCCCACTGTGGAAGCAGGCCCACAGGTCACAGATTTGCCTCTCTAGCAGCAGCAGAATGCCTGGTTGTGACTGAGAGGGGATTTAAACCTAACAGTGGGCATACAGCCCTTATGCACCAGCTAATGCTGGTTCAGTAGATAAAATCCTTCTGAAAGAATTCAAATAATGTATTCAAGCTGGAAGAAGCAACCAGAAGTTGACTACCAGGAGGACTGAGTCATACTATCTGGAGGTCACCCGTGAGGCTACTGAATGACAGAATGCCAGAAGGATGCAGTGCCAGGAGAGTGCTCCGGGTCCCGAGCATGCCTGGTTGTCTCCCTGCTTAGCATCAAGCTGGTATGGACCCGCCAGGATGCTGGCACGGAGCACAGGGGAGGCTCAGGGCAAGCGAAATGGGATCACCAGCCTCGCAGTGAGCTCCAGGCAGCTCCACGTGGCTGCCTTCTGAACTGGCTGGGAGGGGCAGGGAGCTCAGCTCTGACACTAATCATGCTGCTGCTTCTGTATTCTACATGCAGTCACTCACACTGAAAGGAGAACGATAACAGAAATCTGCTCTGAAGCCTGGACACTTCTGCCTGGGTATAAAAATGCTCAGTTCTCCCACACCAGTTTTTACAAACCCCTTTCCTGCCAAGGCAATGGGATAGAGGGACATACAGATGTTGGTTTAAATTGCAATATGCTCTGTCCACATGCATAATAATGATCTTATACGTCTTCAAAAAACTCACAGAGACCTTGAAATACATAGCAAGCTAAATATTATGTATGTTAGGATTAGCTATCTCCAAGTGATTTTATATTCTGTGGTTAAAAAAATAAGTGATGAGGTGAAATGCTGTACTGAGGTGCAGACATCCACTGCCATCCCCACCAGCCCTACTGGGACCCTGGTCTGAGCTCCCTGTGGGCTCTTCCCTTTCCCCACTGCATGAGCTCAGGAAGGGATAGGGCAAATCCAGTGCTGCTGCCTGCCCTGGCAGTCCTGTGCCCCCCACAACAGCTGCACACAGGCTGCTGCGACCCCAGTGTTCTAGCAACGTGTGTCACACTTCAAAGGTGAATCTATTCTTACGATATAATTTGCAAATCCCATTAAGTTTCACTTTTTCGTTATGTACATATTTCTACTAACCTAAAGAGATGGCTGAACTTAAGGCCAGAATGTTAGATAACTAAACACCTATGGAAAAAAACAGTATGTCTTTTTAGCACTCAGACAACCTCATCCAAGTGTAACAATAACAACAAACTCCATTACCTGTGCTACACTTAGATCTATTTACCCTGGGCCATATCCCTCAAGTTCAAATTTTGTAGTAAGAATTACAACTGAAATCAGTGTATATTTGCAGCCTCCAAGACTACACATTCTAATGGAATTACACCACCCTAATATTATGTTGGTTAAAAAAGTACTTTACCAATAGGAGGAAAATATCCCCAAACAAATGTAGTATTTTCCTTGAACAAGTTGCAGCATATAGGTACAAGGCATTTCTCCAACTTACTGCTAATTTCCCATTTCAGAGAAAAAAGGCAATAGTCTGATAAATTAGTCATATCTGATGCAAAAGCAATCACTGCACACTAAGAGCTGCAGCACCCATCAGAGACTGAAGTTTAAAATCAATCAAATGCTGAAAAAACCCCTATAAAACATATAACCAAAAGGGAAAAACATCAATCTGGGGAGACTTTTCACTGCTTAACATCTAAATGTATGTGTAACAGCAAAATGCATGTACATGATGCAATGATCATGTAAATGATTATACATGCTCCAAAACTTACAGTGCATTTTCCATATCTGCTATACTTTCTTCCATTTTCTGTTACTACGTAGAGGTAAATAAAGTTGTCGTGGGATCCAACTGCAAGTAAGGTGCCATCTACAACACAGAATATTTGATATAAATAAATAGAATGTTTGCCTTGTGAAGTTTAATTATTTAAGGTTTATTGCTAAGACAACAGTCTCAGTTAAACTACTCCTTATGAATTGTACTGAAGGATTCATAGCTGTTTACACTACGTTGCTTTTCAGCTGTATCTGTTTACTTTGTGGGTATGTGTTTTGGACAAGTTCTTTCACTTCTGCTGTTTTTTAGAATAAGTGTTCAGTGGACAGGATATAAACCCTCAGACTGCACGGGATTTCTGAAAGCTGTTGACAACAGGCAGACTTGAGTTTTATGTATCATAAAAATGCAGAAGAGTATTTACTCAATGGATAGCTTAACTTTGGAGGTGTGGACTGCATATAAATCAGCACTAGATGTCTAAAGATGTGGAACATTCAAACATTATAAGCATTTTTCTATTCTACTTTGTCTCCTTTTAAAAAATGTATGTGGACAAGAGCTGCCATAAATTACAATCAAACACCTCTAGTGTCAATGAACATCAGTAATTTAAAATAAATTGCTGTGCTTGGCACATGTGGCAGCAGCAGAGGAACATTTTGCTCACTGACATGGCATGTGAGCCAAAAGCAAACAAGAAAAAGACTTACAAGGGTGTTCTTCCATCCTGTTTTAACAGAGAGGAGTCAGCCTCTGCTGATTTGTCATGTCACATCTAAAGAGGAGACTCAACAGTGGTTTGGACTCCATGTAATCCCAGAGCAAACACTTGACAAACAGCTCTGATTTTCAGACAGACACGAACTTAGTTTTATAGGTTTGCATTATTAAATTTGAAAATTAACTGAGAAGGATATTAAAATTTCACTGAAATATTAAGCTTTTTACAGACCTTTCTGCTAACCTGTCAACCATTTAGTTGAGAACTTTTTTTGGGGGGCAGCAAAGCTAACATTTATAATAACAGCAGAGTTTAACATGAAGAAAAGGCTGAGAAAGGTGATGGTGATGCTTGCAGTTACAAAATTCCAGGATTTAGCCCACACAAACAAATCTGCAAGCAAATCCTCAGTTACATATTAAGCATCTGAAATCATTTTTTCAAAGCTGTGTCTTTTCTAATGCCTGGGGACTAGTTTAAAACCATTTAACAGAACATCCATCTGGTTTATCAGAATTACTCTGACTGTACAAGTCTGCCTACCTACTGAGTAGCGCATCACTGAAAGCTGTTCGTTGCCATCAGTGTGTATTGAAACCAGATCCCTCGTTTCTGCATCCAAAACAAACCACCTAGAGAGAGGAGAATTCCAGTAAGTACCACTTCCACTAAACAAACCAAAAAAAATAAACAAACAAAAGAGCCTGCCTTCATCTTCTTATGGTAGCCCCTCAAGGGCAGCAGAGAGAACATCTGTTCTTAATGGAACACTTTTCTGGTTCACAAAGCAATACAAGTTTCAGTGAACAATACATAAAAGATTCTAAATACCATTCAATTTTTATCCCTTCCCTGAACACTGTAATAATCACCAAAATGTCCACTGGATGATAAACATGCCACTAAACAAATAATATGACTGCATCTTATCATCATTCAGCCTACAGCTGAATTTCATTCTACTTCTTCCCTACCTTGAAGATAAGTTTTTATATCAAAACTGATCTTTCAATTTTCATAAAGGAAAGTTAAAAAAAAAAATAGAAGTAGTAGATGGAAGTGTAAAACATTTCCATACTCACTGTAAACACAAATTATATTCTAGTCTGGTATTTTTCTCTCAATCCTTTTCATTTCTATGAATAATTTTATTAACATAAGAAGGAATAACCAACCATTCACTAGAATTTGATGGTTCATAAACTAGCATTTTATTTTCTATTTCTTGCTTGGATGATTACTAAGGTGATTAATTGCATTTTTTATTATTTAACAATAACTTTTAACCTGCAGTTTATTACTTATGAGGCATACATGAAACGCCCACAGATGCTTACAAAAACTTACTGGCACATAGACCAAAATGGACAGCAAGATGTGCGAGATAACAGAACCTGAGCATTTTACCATGGGTCTGATGCCCACCTAACTCCTGAATACAATGAACATTAGCAACACAGAGACAATGACAATTTAATAAAAATATGCATTCATACACGCAGATCACAAAACCAGGTGTCAATGTGGCTGAATACATTGAAGCTGTACTCAGAATTTAATTTCTTTGCTCCAAACTTCTGGTCTCACAGCCATGTACATATGCCACAGGCAGGTTTCTATCCCTAATGGCAAACGGCAAGCTCACACACTGTGGAAATGAGCAAGGGGATTCCACCCTCTGTCTCCTCGTGAACTCAGTGGAACATTGCTAAACCTAGGACCATTTATCCCATAACAAAGCTGTAAAATGAACTCCAGGAACAACATCACTCATTGCTTTCTGTGGGTGGGGATGAGATTCCAGCTTGTGCTCCTCCAGCATCTGACAGCTAGGCATCTGGAAAGCTGCCTGGTCCCAATGGCTTAAAACCAGCTTGTGGTTAGAGAACCACATGAAAGAAATCAAACTGAACAACCATAAAAACACCCCAACCCCACATGCCACAGACTGCTGAAAGCAGGTAATGTGTAGCTCTATAGGCCTGGCTTACCTCCTTGTGGCTCTGGCTTACACTAATCTGGCCCTTCAGCATTCAGTTTTCTTACCAAATGTTAGCAGTTCTGTTAGAATCCTGTTAGTCTTTTTTTCCACAGTGCCTTTGAATACTAATATGTTTAGTACTCTAGATATTCTACATGAATAGACCTTTCATGACTACATGAAAGGTCTACTTCCCTGCAAATAGTGCCACTGGAAGCATGGCAAAAGGATCTGAATACTGTCTTGAAAAAAATATTTTTAGCTTTCCAGCTGTGCCTTTTTAGCAAGCAGCAGGATCCACAAAAAATAATTAGTACTCCCAAACAACTGATGATCAGGTCCACAAGTGGGTATTTAAAGAAGTGGTAACAAAACCTTCAACAGACCCTTTGCAGACAGCCCAAAAGGGGAAATGATACTAAAACATTTATCATGGGAAGAGATATATGAAAAACCCACCAAAAGCCTGATGCTTGGCTGATAAAAAACACACTACTGTGAAGCAACAGACAAGAATGGGAAAAAAGGTAGAAAATTCAGTTTTCTTTTGATGTCACAATTTTAACCATCAAACCCAACTTTCTTAGTGCTCCATTCCTTGCCCCTGTCTTACTGACCTCTGTACAGAAAGCTGAGCAGCTCTAGAATGGTAACAGACACATGCAAGGTTTGGGTTTACTGAATTCTAAATAGATTAGACTCATTTAATACTTGCTTTAAGATTTTTAGGCTATTAATAAAATTATTAAAAGATGTGTTATGGGTTTGAGATTATTTTTTCCTATGTTAACCGAGATATATCATGCAGCCCTCATTCCTTGGGAAATAACTCCCTTGGACCAGATTTTCTGGCACAGAAAGCACTGCATGATGCTGCTGGGTAGGCAGTAATTTTAAAACTGTTTTGTTTATCTTGACTCAACTCCATTTATTTCTCATCCACTTATAAACTTACCAGGTCTCACTTCAATTCAGTTTCATTTGTGTATCTCAAACCCATCATTGAATCATACAATTTTAGAACACACTAAAATATAATGGTGAAAATATAACTGCTTAAAAACCCTTTTTACTGAGGGTAAAGAAAACCCAAAAAAAACCCTAGCCCATCATCATAAACTTCTTGAATACAGTATAAACTGGTTGCCTCAAGTAAATTAAAAATAAGAATTTAAACTGAATGTACCAAACTTAAAATATAACACTAAATGCTCCAGGAGAGGGGAAAAAAAAGTCAACCAAAAGCAACAGACTGAATGCTCTGGCCATGTGGCCTTGACTGTGCTTTAATATAAGTTCAAAAGTGGCTGAAAACTCTGAAGTAACATAGCCTGACCTTCTTTTCCCTATTTCAAGTACTCTTAGGTCTGTATCTTCTGCTCTGTTTAATGAAGATAGAAACACATGTTCAATTTAACATTTATAGTTGTAAAATGGAAAGGTTCAATGTGGTAATCAAACATACAAGAGCTCAGCAAGGTTTTTACTAGAAGGTAAACTTGGTTTTATAGCCTGATATTATACCTAATGAATTTAGTGCAGATTGCATCTTTGTCTTGGAGAAAAAAAAACCCTAAAAACATTTAGCATTTCTTTTTTTCCAGGAAATTTTAAGAGTGTTGCATATGCTCAGCAGTTTCTAAAAACCAAACTTCAAATGGTTTTCAGGCATGTGGTTAGGTATAAAAAAACTTCTAGTTGGCGAATTAAACACACACAAAAAAATCCCAATTTTCTTACATGCATTAGGCATTATTTTATCATCAAGATGTCAACCATGAGGTATAACTGAAAAACAGAACAAAAATGCTAGTAGATTTAATATGGGCTCCTCTCACCTTTCTAATGCTAAGAACATACTGTTTTTTCTTTTAATTGGTACATTGGTACTCCCTTCCGGGGAGATTTTACCAAGCCAGAGTTTGACTATGAAATAACTTTTTTCCCCCACTGTAAGAAGCCCAAGTTAAAATGATTCAGTTTGTGCTTTGAGAGCTTGCAAAGGCACAATGACTTCAGGAAGAATAGGGACAGTTCAGTATCGCTTCAGTGCAGCAATGTGCCATGCTGAACTCTGTCTTACACAAAAATGAAAATACCAGTCTGTTCACTTGCCTCTCCACCTCAGTGTAAAAGGTTGCAAGTGTGTTTGACCTGGGAAAGACAAGAACTGTACTGTACCTGTCTTACAAAGAAATGTAACGTGCACATAACATTGAAATATAGGATACTTGGAAAAGACAACAAGGAGTTCTCATGGAAATCACTGCAAAAAAAATGGTTTAAAAAAACAAAAATCAAGATCTGGGCTTTCATTTAAAGAGTTCTTAAAAAACCAAACCAGTTTAACAATAATCAAACAATTCTTCTGTCCTCGTCTAACGCATACAAGATGCTCTCCCCCTTCTGCCATGCTTTTTAGGTTCCACAACCTCAAGCAGAAAGAATAAAAAGCAAATGAATTCCAATTTTAAGGTGCACTGTATTAAACTGTCTCCTTTACACTTCCTGTCATCACAGCTCAGCTGGAAGTGGCTTACCTGCCTGAGTGTGTTCCTATGGCGACCACTGCTCCGCTGGGATGGAAATCTGCACAGTGCCCCGGTTCCTGAACAGAGAGGCACACACACATTATTCCTCCACTGAGGGCCAAATGCTCCTTACACCAAAGCTATCCTAAAGTCTGAGCTGACACAGGAAAACCAATCACTTAGCAGCACACTAATCCTCAGACAGCTCATCTCTCAGTGCATCAGTGACATGCACTGCAAGACCACCTTGTGAGTGAAAGGCCTAAATTTCTGTGTAAAAATAATTTTGCTTGGATATTAGCAGAGGACTAGCCAAACTATGAAATGAATGACAGTAAGGAAAGAACATCTAAAGCCAAATCTATGATACCCTCTTCAGATTGTTTGAATAACAGGGGGAAAAAAAAAACCTGTAATAAGAATAAAGGACTAAGATTTATTTGAGTTGGCTTGTCAAAATAACATCAAGCAATGGTAAACAGATTACGTCTAACACAATGTCTGATGAGCCTTGTTAAGTTTATCAAAGCTTCCAGATAGCTGTTTTTAAAAGCATAACTATAGGATTTTTGTTTGCAATCAGGCAGGACAAGAGTGTTTCAGAAACTGAATGCTTTTTCCTACTTTCTAGATTCATATTTAAATTAAAGGGTTGACATACATCTAGCAGCCTGGTCCATTCCAGTGTGTGGTCCACAGAGTTCCACATACAAACTTGCCTATCTTGGGCACATGTTAAGAATAAGTCTTTGAAAGGATGAGATGCCAGTCCCCAGAGTTCATCTGTATGTCCCTAGGAAGAAACCACATGTGATTTAACAATGAATAAAATGAAGAGTCTCCAAATAACACAGCAGCAGAGAAAACCTTTACATTTTTGGGTTATAGTTTAAAAAAACAAGTTATGCTCACCTGTACCTCTACTACGAAACCATCATTAAATGTTCCCCTCAAAACAAAGTTTCGTGAAGTACCCACTAAAAATTGATCAGCTTTTCCTTCTGCTACTGCTCTGATCGTTCCATACTGGTCAGGAACCTGGAAAAAGAAACATCTGTCAAACCACATCAGCCATCTTGATAGGTGCCTAATTTTGGTGGCCACAAAGAGTGCACAGCAACAGTACCAGAACTGGAGTTGTCGCAGCAAAAAGGAACAAGCCAACCATGTATAACATCAATCAGGGTATGACCTGAAACCTCCCTCATCTATTTGTTCAGTACAGGCATACAAGAAGATCTTACTCCAAGACAATCACAGTTAATGTCATTTTAATAACCTCAGTAAAAAAAATTACAACTTCTATTACATAGCTTTTAAGTGTCAAATTCACTAAACAAATGCACTCCACAGCCTTACAACTCATCTTAAAAGGAAAGGAATAATAGTTACTATTTACTTTCCAAAAGATACTTTGAAAAACAAGAAGAAACTTGTAGCACACAGTAAATGCTTCCTGATTTTCTTAATGTTTCCTGATTAGCCTGAAGTAAATGTTCATATGCCTTATGTCAGCAATGACTCTGAATTTTAATGACTTTGTTTATTGCAGGCTTGATTTCTAATACACTGCTTTATTTTACAGTGGGCAATTGTTTGTTTTCTAAATGATTTATCTGAGAAAATACACTAATATTAGCCACATAAGGTAGAAAAATCAATCTCTCAGGGTTCTGGTAACATAAAAATTAGCTTTAAAGTAACATTATTAACAAAAGGGAAACAGAGACACTGATATGAACAGAGTGTGTTACTTAAGCCTAAGAATTATATATGATAGTCAATGCTCACTTTCTCAGCCATGTTTTCTAAATGTCAGCATTGGATTCAAGTCAGTAGCAAATTCTAGACTGAACTTACGTAAGTGTCAAGAAAAAAATGCTGCTATAAATGGACAATAGGTAAGTGGAGTAAACCAGTGTTTAAGGAACTGTTTAAGGAGAACACATTATTTCAAGCTAAGGGAAAAGAAAAAAGTTTTTTAAAATCCAAACTACACAACTTTTTCCAGTTCATCCCCACTGACCTAGCACTAGCATATAGTCAAATCACAAAGAACAGACACACACACTGAACACCTGGTTTAGGATAAATTTAAAAGAAGTTCCTCATCATAGCTTATTAATAATTAATTACAGAATTCCAATATGTATCCTACCACTTGTTTACCTTATGTCAAATATTCTACTAAAAGCCTCAAATGCTGGTGATATTGTCTTTCACCAGACATGTAAACTTTAAAAAAACACAGGGGATACTGACATATATCCTCAAACATCCCCTCAAACAGGACGAATTAAAAAAAAACCAAAAAAACAACTAAGGAAGGGTTCTGAAGAAGGAAAACCCTTAAAATTTCTGTTCAATTTAAACACAGGAGAACTGAAGCCTCATATGGGCTTATTTATAGGCTAAAATTTAAACGCTTTTCTAATAAAACATTGTGATCCACTTAAAAAACAGAAACCAGAGGGAATTCTTTCATCCTAACTACTAAGGGCAGGGAAGGCTCTGTCTTGCTAGCCAATACCTTGTTCAAGGCAATTTCCTTGTCACTCTTGCTTTCTTACCTCAATTTCCCTTTCAGGATTCAAATCATGATCCCACAGGATGATCTTTCGGTCTTTCCCACCTCCAGTTAGCAGCATTCCATTCCTCATTTGACAGAGTGTGAACACACTGCCATCATGAGCTTTGATTTGTCTGCTTATCTGGTATACTCCTATATGCACAAACAGAAGATAAAAAAGAACACTACTCATTTTTTTCACCTACGGTTTATGAGAAGCTTTGCCTTTAGGCAGAAGAACAAAATAAGTGTATAATAAATACTTACATTTGGGCTGTCAGGCTCTTATTATTGCAAACACAAGGTGGTAGTGTTTTCTTACAAGATAAAAAGATAAAACAAAGGGCCTGCCTGCCTTTCTGAAGAAAAACCTTTTTGAGATTGACTGTCCTACAAAATGTGAAGGCAAAACCAACAATTGGGAAAATGCTTTCATTTCTCTGCTTTCCAAAGGAACGCAGTTTTTCCACATGCAAGAGAAACTGTCTTTTAGAGTCAAAAATATTTAGCAAGTCATTATTAAAAAAGAAGCAATGCTACTTTATTAAAAGAAACTAAAAGACTTGTTGTCTGTAGTCTTTCGGGAATAAAAAGCCAATTATTTATAGCAAGGTTTCCAGGATGCATGAACCTAATATCTAATGCTGGATGTTGCCACACATAAAAATAGCACAACCAGCATTTGGCATCTATAAAGACAGCAGTCTACCCAAAGGAAAATACTTGGAAGAATGAAGGAGATAAAAAAATTAAACAACAAGGGTAGCAAAAGAAGCCTTTTGCATCCTAATCGGGTCTTCACACGAACTGCTGTTGGAAAGTAATTAAAAAAACCCCAAACAAAACAAGATTCTGGTGCTGCACATTTTCAAACAGCAATCACAGAAAAAGCCTAAAACACCACCCAGCTAAATATGAGCTTAACTTTGCTGACTCTGCCTATGGCTCAAGTCGCTTCAAATCAGCGTGCTCTGACACTGTGAGAGATACGAGATCAAATCCTGTGACCAGTCTAATGTGATAAATCAACTAAAAACCCCACATTTAGTTAAGCCAACATAAATAAATATTCTATTCGATAACGTTTAGGATTATACTGGAAAAAGGTTATTTTTACACAAGAAATTTAAAAAATTAAACATCAGATAATTCGTTAAATTACTTTTCCATTGCAGTTAGCTTGAAAGACGAAAAAAAGATTTACCTACAAAATCAGACTTACTGTTAAAAATGTACTTTTTACATGAATGTTTTCCTGGCATACCAATTTAAACCAGAGCATTTGAAATAGCTGCCAAGTAAAATGAATTATCATTGAATTTATGAGTTACCTTAGGGCTCAACTGTGCCAGGTCTGCATATGTTGGGTAACAAATAATTTTCCTTTCTTTTTAAAAAAAGCTTTGCTCTAAAGAGTTATTTTAATTTCAAATTTCAATTTTTTTTTTAAGTATATCAAGATTTGAGTGTCTGCTAAACCAGAAACTGTTATTCATTCATGTTATTCAACTGATACAACTAAGCACTGTAATTGTGTTTCATATACAGGTCCTACTAATGTCAGTTCCACCACTTAATGGTATTCCTCTGAGACTAAGCATGGTGCAATGTAAACCTTAAGAGGGAAAGGCATCCTGCAGAATCCCCAAACTGATCCTACAGCCTTTTTCAAATCACCAGATCAAGGGAAAGCTGATTAACCACATTTTTTTAAAATGCAAAACATTTAAAGTAGTTTTCATTTATTTCATGCACAGTCTCATTAATTATTAAGAAACTCCAGACTGCTCTTAAGTCAGCAAATTCATAGGACTTGCAGGACTTTAGTACCACCTGTTACTGATAGGAAGTGCATGCTCTGAGTCAGACCTGTTTCTCTATTCCTTCCCTAACGCCATCCTTTATGTTCGTCTTCTACAGACTATGTAAAATCTGTCATTAACTCCAAACATATCCTACCTTTAGCTCCTTTTCCTGGAGTAGCTTCTACAGTAGTTTTGCCCCATATAAGTATTATCCCACCTGAGTCTCCAGTGAGCACATCACCATTTCCCAAGAAAGCCAAGCACTGAACAAATTTGGGTTTCTCATATTTCTGAAACAAAATAAGCAAGAGAAAGGAATAATTGCTTGCACTTGTTACGTAATTAGAACACTGCATCCACACTCTTACACCCTGCATACACACAAGCAGAATTTAGCCCTTTTTTTTGTATGTTTACCTCTCTGATCAGACAGTACATGGTAACAATGAAGCAAATGTATAGAAAACGTGATTTCCATTGATTTAAAACTGTCCTGGTATCAAGACATTATTACCCCAAATATCCCTTGCTTCCTTGATAATGAATTGCCGCTCCAGGTCCAGAAAAATATATGAGATTTGCCACATGTTATTATGGTATTTGCATCAGTGGGATGGAATTCTACAGCAAGAACAACTTCGTTTGTAGTCTGAAATAATAACAGAAATAATATTTATTCAGAGAGGACATTAACTACTAGAAATACATGCAAACCCCCAAGTTTTAGAACAGAGATATGAGAAACTAGACAGCTCATTGTATGCTTGGAAGTATTCCTAAGTGTTCTGTGCTAAGTCAGCTATCTGAATGACTGTACATATAATTTTATATATATACTGATTTTTCAAATTCGTAAGAGATCTTCATTAAACTTCAGTACACAAGTTAGGGTTTTACATTCCCTTTTAAATCACAAAAGCTTCTGCTCTCGAATAGCTAAGACTTCTGCCAAGGAAAATGAATAATGTATAAAAGACACTTTTTTGGACTGAAAACCCTGCTTAGTTTTTACAAAGACTGGTTTGCTATTCTGGATAACAAAGCTGTGACAGAGACAAGTAAGACAATGATAATATTGTAGGATTACATCCATCATTCTCTTTCTGAAATTCTATAAAAATTCCTTTGAGTTCTTTGCTTTCCTTTCCTCCTCACAAAGAGACAAAAAAAAGAGAAGCCTGCATAACTCAAAACTTTGAAACATAGGGTTCCACCTTTGGATTTTTACTGGTTGCATATACTGTTACTGAATTACCAACATCTTAAAATATTCCATCCTTTACCAACAGATTTTACAAACATAACAAACTGACTGGTCATTTACTTAACTTCTAATGCATATTGAACCAAACTGTCCCTGAAGACAGATCTCCTGCAGAAAATGACCACAAAACAAGAAAGTAAATGCATTTATTTCTAGGGGATTTCAAAACAGGCTGCCCAGAGGACTTGTGGAGTCTCCTTCTCTGGAGATACTGAAAACCTGCCTGGGCACAATCCTGTGCAACCTGTTCTAGGTGAACCTGCTTTGGCTCAGAGGTTGGATAGATGATCTCCACAAGTGCCTTCCAACCCCAGCCCTGTGATTTAAGCCCATCCTTTAAAGCACTATACAGAAGAGTGCTGTTAAATCACATCTTTGGGAGAAACTTTTCCTACTTCACCACTTTTGGCTTACGTTAGGAAAAAATATTCCTAAATTTCCTTTTTTTTTTTCATGGCCATATTTATTGGATTATGTTTCTCACACAGTTTTCACATGAGCAAATCTGCTATGTCAAAAAAAATCATTTGGAACTTTAGGACTGAAAACATTAATGGAGTTCAGCTGAGAAAAGCCTTCTGTTTTGCACTCCAGCTCAAGGGATGCAACTCTGCTCACACCATCTTCCATGGAAGGTGCTTGAGATACTGTGAGACCAAGTCCCAGATGTGAGTAAGTACTGAAGGGCGAGCTGTCCCTGCCAAATAGTTTTTAGCCAATTCTGAAACACCAAGGAACTCCCCTGAGAGCAAAACCAGTCAAAACATAATGTCAGTGAAGGGGAAATACAAGGCGTGTGCCAAATAGTTTCACATAAAATATCAAAAAGGAAATGAAAATACTGTCATAGAATTAAATTACAACTTATAGAATAAAGTTACTATTGGTCAACATAATCTAAAGAAAACGGGTCAAACCAACCTGATTTTGTTATCTGAAATGGCAAGTTTGAAATGATATAGACATATATATGCTTGTAGAGCATGCTTTATAAAAATATACAAATACTTAGTTCCACATGCATGTAATATTTGCTTGCTTGATATCGGATAACATGAAGGATTGGGTGTTCCCAGTGAAATCAGCTTTACATGAGCACTGAATGCAACACCTCTGAACACATCTCATTGGTCTGAAATTAGGAAAGGTTCAAAAAGAAACAGAAAAGCAGACAAGACTGCAATTTACAAAAGTACATACTGATAATCGATAATCAGAATTTGATTCAGACAAATTCGAAATAAGGAATGCCTAAAAGTATTTTATTTCTTTAAACTCCGACTGACTTAATCATCAGTTTAGTTTCTTAATGTTTCCAGGATTTATTTTTTTTAAATAAAGAAAACATTAGACAATTGCTTTATTTGCATTGGATCTTAAGGATGAGTAAAATGTCATTACAAACCCTTCAATATGCAAAACCCTTCTGGAAAAGAAGTGAAGAACACATTTCTGTGGAACCCTTGAACAAGCCAGCAGTATTACACAGTTGCAGTTTCCAAGTAAGATCAAAAGTGTGTCTCACAAACTTATATTTATGGGAATAAAAACCACTTGTATTTCAGAATATTCATGTGCAAAAATTACCTTTATCTCTGCTATTTTTGATTTCCTCTGCCAATCCCACACAGTAAGCATATGCTCGTTAGAGTCATCAATTACACACAAATGAGTACCAGAATCCTAAAGGAAAAAGAAAAAAAAAAAAAGTACTGACAAAGCACTATCATAACCATTTTAGAAACAGGGCAGGGGAGAGGTATTTTAAAAAAAAATGCCCAAAGGTGCAAATATAAATTAATGAAGTCTTTTTAAAGTAATTACAACTTCAAAATATATGGAATTTTCCTTTTTTTCCTTCTTAAAGACAGACATAGATTTTGTATAATCTCATAAAAAATGATCATGCTTCAAATAACATTTTAGAAAAGCTTTAAAACTATCTTACCAAGTCTTTACTCTGGTATTGTTTGTTTTTATTGCTGGGTTTTTTGTTTGTTGTTTGTTTTTAAGTGTTTAGTGGTTTGGTTTTTTTTTTTTTTTGTGTTCTTGTTTTCAATTTCATGCTAGCAGGAAAAAGATTTCTTTTTCTATTCTATAAATATTTTGTTTTCCTCAGGTCTCAGAGGACACACACACACACAGCTCCACTTGTGTTTTTTTCCTAAATGCCACCATCACATACACACAACTACATTATCAAATTCTGTAAGCATGTCTCATTTTTTTCCTTATGGATCATAAAGTACCAGCAGTATCATCATGCAGTTGGTAAAACTGCAGCAAAGGTAACACTTTCTGAATAAAACAATGCTTACAAAGCAGGCAGAGCAGCACCTACAGTATTAAATAACTGAAAGCATTTATTTTGAACAATTTTACAACAAAATGGTAAATATATGGCTACATGTAATTAAAGGAACAGAGAAAAAAATGTTAAAACAAAAACATACTTATTCCCAACAACACATATTTGCACAAACCAGTTGTCTCAAGGACATTTGTAGAAAGATTT
This sequence comes from Coloeus monedula, assembly GCF_965178545.1. Classification (NCBI taxonomy): domain Eukaryota; kingdom Metazoa; phylum Chordata; class Aves; order Passeriformes; family Corvidae; genus Coloeus; species Coloeus monedula. Next base: position 27,204,794 of record NC_138782.1, on the reverse strand, counting down.
GGAGGAGCCTTTAATTATCTTAAAGTTGATTCTTGCCCTTCATTCTCTAACAAATTATGAAAATAGAGTTGGCTAAAGTTATTATTCCCAAGCACTACTCTGAGCAGTAATATGCAAATATACATGTGAATTATTAGCTGAGAAGAAACCCTGAAGACAGCATTGGTGATACACGCAGCTCTTGTGAGGGTTAATAAATCCTGTGGTAAAAACACTGTTCTAGATACTGCACACAAACTGTGTCAGTCTAGTGAGCAATCATGTGAGACTGCAATAAGGTATCAAATTCGGTTTCAGCTGCAAAACAGAACCAATAAAAACTAAAATCTAGTCCTCAAAAATTCCCTGGGTTTTTTGGTTTTGTTTTTAAAATGATGGAATGCATTCTTAAAAAGATCTGTACTCAAGTATGTAAATTTCATTGGTTTGTCAGAGTGACAGGAATACCACTATTCCTTTCACATTATTTACTGAAACACAAAATGTACTATATCTAACATAGCAACATTTCAACGCTATGAAATTTCTTTCAATTGCTTTCTTTCTTTCAATGCTAAGTGAAACTGCAGCAAAAGAGTGCAAGAATTTCTTTTCAACAGGTCACCAGAGACATTGTTGAGTTTCCATTCTTGGAGATTCCCAGAAGCCAGCTGGACCACAGCCTGACCAGCCGGCTCTGACAGAACCTGCTGTAAGCAGGACTGTGGATGAGGTGCTCTCCAGACATCCCTTCCCACCTCAGCTATCCTGTAAATCTCTTCTTCTATTAGCAAAATACTGCAGACATTGTTTCTCTGCATTTTTTACTTTTTACATGTATTAATTCTTCTTGACAGAATGCAAGAATCCAGCCTGGGTTTTCAGGAGGTCTGATATGTCTCAGTCTTTTGGCAAAAATACAGTGGCAGCTTAAAGATTAAAATATGCCCATATTTTACAAAAAAATCCCAATTCATTTCCAAATTTGGAATGAGAACTTTCCGAATGCCAAGTAGTGCATCTCCATCTGCTACCAATTTTTCTGATAAATTCTACGGGCCCAGTAACCACGACCTCTATTTTTTTTTCTTTGTAAAATTAGAGGCAAAAAGTGAGCAAGCTATTCCTCAGGAAAAAAATAGTACAAGATAATGTGAGGTTTGTTTTTTTTTTTTTTTTTTTTTTTTTTTAATTTCCTGTTGGTGGATAAAAACCTACTCCAGCTGTGAAAGCAAAGAAGTTAACCCTCCTATGAGAACTCACTGAAGTTTGTCTTCACAAACCTCACAAACAAATTTGTTTTTAACATCAAAATAAAAAGAACCAAGCTCCTCACAAACAAAACCAAACCACCAAACCCAGCATGGAGTTCAATTTCTAGTTAAGGTTTTTCTTGCCTGCTATCTATTTACCGTGCTAGTTTGTTACCGCAATTTTACATGTACCATTTCCTGTTTTTCCAGCTAGTTTGCTGTCAGCCGGTTTTATAAAGTATACAGAAACTTTACCAACACACTTTTAATACCAAAAGAGATCACCAGCTAGACAGCCACATGCAAAACCTCCAGGGATTTCCTTCCCATTTCCGTAGGACTGGCCACAGTTTATTTTACACACCAAGGCACTGCGCCCATCTTACCGCTTTGGAAAAATCCAAGCAGCCCACTCCACGCTCAAAGGTGCCGAGGCCGATAACCTGCAGCGTCGCCAGGCTCACCGAGTCCCACACTCTAACATGGGGCTGCAGGGGCTGCGTGGAAAAGCAACGGGACAAACAGGTCACCAGCAGGGAAAGCACCGCGGGCCGGCGCTGCGCTTTGTTAAGCAGATGCTGCCTGAATCACAAACTGCAGAGCAAAATGCAGGATGACCTGTGCTGGTGATGCTGTGATGCTGCTGGGTACTGTCCTCAAAGTCAAAAGGGGAGAGCAAGGCAATGTTGTTCCTTACGTCTGGGCTACCAACGCGGCAGCGGTGCCGTTGAGGCAGGAAAGTGGCATTTGGTAGTTGTGAAAATACTCTGACCAATTGAAGTAATTGACAAATGATGGAAGAGTCATCTTGCATTTCAGACCCCAGACTAGTGATATTATGCAACAACTGAAAATAATGATCAAACCTGGGCTCACTATTTAAAAATTAGGAAAAAAAGAAAAGAAACAAACCCTGGTGCACTGAGCCTCTTAACCATCACCAACCACTCAAAGAAAATGTCCACAGTTATATTTCATACAATTACTATCCCAAACTAGCTTAGAAACAATCACAAATAAAGTGGGAATTAACTTGGCTTAAGGACAGCATTCACCATTGAAAATATATTCACCATTGACAATAAATCTTTGCACTGGTGGAAAAACAAACCAACCAGCTCTAACAAGAGTCAGAAAATGCTCAGTGGAAATCACGTATACAAAACCCCCCCCATAAATGTCTTACAAAATACAAAAAAATTAAGCTGAACATCTGAAAAAGAGTTATATTTAACATGTTTCTACATTTTATAGCATCTGTCTTTTTTTCCCCCCCTCTGTTTATAACTTCATGAAAATAATCCAATTTTTCAAATCCTGACAGGATTCTGGCAAGAGCCAGAGAGGAGCACTAAAACACACTTGCTCTCAAATGAGCAAGTTTATAGGAAAGCTTGGAACACCTTCCATGGATTCTCAAAATTGGTTTCCTCTTCCATGAAACCTTAAGACTATACTGACCCACAGAACTGGGGATTTGCTCTCCCTTGGGAGAAGACATATTGAAAGTAATATGACAGAAATGACATGGCCTTATAAATCAATTACAAGCTTCATGTTTGCTTGCAGATAAAGGACTTTATGAGCTTCTGCTCTTTTTAATCTAGGATTGAGTGTTTCATCGTTACTGTCTTTTGCTAGAGATACAGGCTGTTACCTGGGAAACTCAAAATATCTCAGTAAATGCAGTGCATAATATAAACTGCAGACAAAAGGTGATGATTAAAAAACCCCAAACCACTTTTTCCTGATTTTCAAAACAAGATACTACTGCTCAACAGCTCTATTACTTACCCTTCCATCTTTATCCACTCCAGCTAACTGTCCTGTTGCAATTCTAATTTTGTCTGGATGAACTGCAAGACTAAGACAGACAGAAATATGACTTGCTTTTGCTGTCATAGGTCTTCAAAACGGAGAGGTGTTTCGTAAATTTTTTTATTTGTTTCTCAACAAAAGCCCATGAAGACACTTATGATCCTAAATCCCACTTCTAAGGAGACAGCTTGAATGTTTCTCATCAGGTATTTCATTCCACACTGTATTGACTGTTTGCTGACACACAACCAAGAGTGCCAAAGAGCCACCTCCACATGTGCTCTGACACATCTTAAGGTTTGCACTACACTGGAAGTCCACTGTAACAAAATCCACATTGTCTTGTAATGAGCCTCCTACACATAGTTATGTGCCATATTTATGAACACTACAGTGTATTTTATGCCTAAACCTAGAGATGTCATGAACCTGGGGAAAAAAAGGCAGAAAAGTTGGGTGAGGGCTCGCCTGTGCACCCAGGAGTCAGGGATTACTGCCACTTGAAATGAGTTACTGATGCAATTGTACTAATGAAGTATGGTGCACTACCAGTGGAAGTAAAAATCTGCCCTTGCTTGTCACATTTTGCTTTGAAGCTGATGTGAAAAAACAGACTTCAGAGAATACACCCTCTCAGTCCTTGGGATTTTTTGATCTATATTCTTACTTACTTTCTCTGGGAAATTACAAAGGTGAAGAAAGCCATTGAAAGAATAAAGGGGCTCAAGGGCAAACCTGAAGAAGTCATAATGACGGACACCAAAAAAATTTACAGCTCAGTTCAATTTTCTGAATGAAAGTGAAGAACGCAAAACTGGCAGCATTCCTCCCCCAGGAAGCAATTATACAGACAGGAGAAAAGAGCTTTAGATGACAAATTTTCTCCAGTCAGGTACAGCACAGTAGAGAGTTTATGATCATCATTATATTTTGTCCTACTCTTTAGAATAACATAGCAAATTCTGTAATTGCCTTTGCACCCACAACGACATTGACTTCAATTTTCCTGCTTCTCTAGGTTTTGGGTGTTTTTGCAGACATCTTTCTGATTTCCCTGACTCACTCTGTACGTGGACAGGGCATCTTTTAAAAAGTGAGAAAATGCTCAGTTTTCCAGCTTTCTAGTTCTCCTTTAAGATTGCATTTTTGCCATGCTGCCTGTAAACAACTAAGTTAAGAGTAAGGCTAACAACAATTTTTTATTTCTGGGGTAACTATTTGGAATTATTTATGCAAAGAGCCTTTCTTCAACCTGCCACTCTTAGATTGTATACATATCCCCTTGTTTTACATTTAAACCAGAAATCCTAAGCTAGTGTGGACGACTCTACCACCATTTTTTTGTGCTGTGTTTACTACAGTGAAATCTACTGGGACTGACTAAACAGGAAATAACTACAACTATGACAACATTAATTAGTTTGTACATATAGTAGGAGAGGAAAAGAAATATTTCTGCATTATTACCCATATACTTACAGACAAATGTTGTATACTAACCATTTAACGCAGTCTGTGTGACCCAAGTAGTGCCGCTGGGTTCGCTCCTCGTAGTTAAACAGTACCACCACTGAGGCTATGAAATACACTATTTCTCCGGTAGGAAGGAGGTAAACATTGGCTCGACAGTCTCTTCCACGATACCCATATCTATGGGTTTTTTTTTTCAGTCAAGGTTTCCATAATCACTGAATACCAGAAAAAAAACCAACCGGCTTTTTTTTTTTTTTCATTAAAGGATTCCTCGGGAGCTCTCATGTCAGCAAACGCTCTTTAAGTTTTTGCCTCTGGAACTACAGCACAATTTCACTAGTTTAAAAAGAAAACAAAACAAACCCCATACAACTGGACTTTAGGAAACCAAATCCCTTAAAAAATGGTGATCACTGATGTTAAAAATAAGATGTGGTAGAAGTAAAGCAAATGCAGTATTGAAGTTTTGTAAAAATTTCCATGTGAAATTTCATTAGGTAACAGCAGGACTCGCTATTCTAATTTAACATTTTTTACAGCAACAAAGCTGTGTATCAGCAGACTGGGCAGCAGAGTATTGCTTTCATTTGGCCTTTTAAAACAATTCCTAATGCCCTACAGAAAGAGGCAAGCTTCTGCACAGCAGCTGCCAAGTTCAGGAAAGATTTCTTTAGACTGTTTTAAGAGACTTTTTTAAACAAACCAAACTCAAAAGGAATTTACACGGTGAAAAATATTCTATCCAAATCTACCCAAAATACATAAAAGGAATTTTTTCTGTAGGAATATGCACAGCTCCTAATGACATTCAGAAGTTTTACACACTGCGAACGAGCCTTGGTTGGCACTGATCAAACGTTATTACAACTCATTATTTCTTTGGAACAGGTGCAGTTTTTTCTTCCTCTAGACTATGAATGTGGCTGCCTGCCTGTATTTCAGCTCCCTGGGTCACCAGGTACAATTAACATTGCAACTCAGACTTTAACATCTAACTCTGTAGCCCCAAAAATATTATTTTCCTGTTATGTCCTGCATTTCAGAGAGCTTTCCACTTCACTGCCAACTAATACACCTGCAACAGCAAGAAAAATACGGGAAATATATTAAGTAACTTTAGCTAAAGGATTCCAGGTTCAGGTCCTGGCTAATCAGGTAAATAAAAGGAAGTCAAAGGCCCACATGGAGAAAGCTGGATGGATGAAGCTGGCCCTTTCTCATAAATGAAGGCAGGTGAAGCAGCTCAAGTTTGGGAGTATCTAAACTGGTATCTCCTAATGTGATAGCCTGACCTCCATTCTTCACGGGAAAGGGCTATCGTTCTATCAAAAAGAGCACCGCACCTCCAAAAATGCCCTTCTACACTAGCCTTCCTCTTTTGCAGTCCCACCAGACCACAGGGCTGCCCATACCAGAGGAACACTTGTAAAATTAAACACAAGCTATAACTAAACAATAGTTCAAAGAGGGACACTGCATTCAGTCGTCAATTACCCCTTTGGAGTGTGGAAAACAAAACAGATTTGTATCTTGTTGTCTTCCGTTTAGTACAGAAGAACACAATGGCTCCCCTGAAGCAGAGATTATTCACTGGCTTGCTGAGCAAATGATATCGAGAGAAATGCTGATACAACACAATGCTGAGGGCAGGAAAAAAGGATGCCTCTGTTTCTCCTCCATTACTATTTACTTCCCCACTAGATTTTCCACTTTCTTCATCTTTTAAACACTGATGGAACTAAAACCCCAGAATGGCCTTTTATAAAAAAAACCAAGCAACAAACCAAACAACTGAACTTTCAAAAGCAATGAGCTAAAATCCAATGAAAATATTTTTTCTATCCTGAAGCATTAAGAATGCTATTTTAAATACCTTCTCAGAGGAGAGAGGCAGATTTCACTCATCTCCTGTATACAATAGGGAATGTATTGATAAGGATTTAGTAAGATTGACATCTTTGAACATTCATCCTAGAAAAGTATTAATGATTTAGACAAACATGTCTTTCCACAGCAGAAGTCTTTCATGCTTAGCCAAGCTAGAGCTAAATACTTTGGCACCCACCACTGAGCTCTGACATTCATGAAGCTGCAAGAAAAAAAGAAAAAAAATTACATTTTCTCAATACCTTCCTTTCCTTTACCCCTCCTACAAAATAAAGTACCAAAGAATGGCTGCATTTTCTAGAAGCACATTTTTACAAACATGTAAAGGAACCACCTGTTTTGTGTGACAAATTTTTTTGCTTTCTTCGTTCTCTATCCCAGACTATCCTGAGTGGAAAAAAAGAGGGGCTGTTGCTCCACAGCAGTTCTTTCCTTCTCCACACACCCAGAACAAAGCAACAGATATAATGCAATACAATTAATGCAATAAAATTAATGCAATAATTGACTGTGTCCCTACATAAAAAGGGGTGACACAACTTTGATGCTTGATTTCCACTGAATTTCAATGTTAATCTTTCACTGAAACTGATGATTAAATCAGGGAAATTGAGAGATAGTTGCCTTGATATTGTGATTATTTCTCACCAGTTACAAGGACTGTATTGTCACAACAGTTGATATGTTTAAAAACTTTAAGTTTTGGGGGGTTTTTGTTTGTTTGTTTGAACTGGCTGAAAATAGCTACTGCCCTCATGAAAAGTGATCCACTGTACACCAGAATTCAGCAGTATATTTACCACTGTCTTCAATTATTCTTAGAAAGAAGAGCACTACTGCTAAAAATAATCTCATAAAACAGAGTCTGAAATACCCTCCTGAAACTGAGCTACTATACACTGGGTGAAAGAATCTATAGTCACTGTCAAAAGCTGCACTGACTGTGACCTCTGAAACTACTAAATAAGCCAATTTCGCTGTTACTAGGAATGTCAGATATGCTTTAACCAGTTCTGAAGTGCAGTAGCAAAGATTGCACTACAAAGTAGGGATATTCAAACTAAATTATTTAATTTAGATGACATCACTCAGGAACCAGACACAGTTGAGAGCTCAGACATCCCCATGAGCTGCTTTATCTTGCCAAGCAGCTTAGACATTTCTTCAAATGACAATAATCTGCAAGGCAGACAAAAGCTAAGTTTCCCGAGTTGAATCTACAGTACAGGGTATCAGTAGCTGAATAAATCTACAGGAAACATCTAAAAAGGAGACACCCCCCCGAAACCAACCAACCAATGAACAAAAAAAACCAGCCAAATAATCTGTCTGCTGTTTCCTTGAAGTTGCTCATAGCTGACCACCATTTTCCAAAAGAGGAATAACAAAGGAAAACCCAATTATAAAAAATCACCAAGAAGGCAGAATTGAATTCAAAATAAAATCTATAAATGGAACTATTCAACACTCAGTTGAGCTTTCAGGTGCAAAACACTGACATTAGTAAAATACTCAGTGAATCATCACTGTCCCCATGCCCTTTTAATAAGGTGTACAGGGTTCAGTTTGTCATCATATTTGCAAGTTACAGATGTCTTGCAGATTTGTTCCCCTTGCTAAACTTAGGCATAAAGCAGAAGATCGCTGCTGCTGTTATTTTCCAAACTGAAGAGGAATTTTGTTCAAATTCATAGAGACCAACATTTAGTCCTCATACACTTTACTGCCTTTTCCTCATTTTCTTCACCTTTGCACCCAAAAGATACCCTGCACTCTTAAATACACTGATCTGATTTGGAATGACATTTCCTTAAACAGATTCCAAAACACATGAACAATCCGTTTAAATTAGATGTATTTCGCTTTAATTAGACCTGAGCAGCCAACTGGTTTAACCTGAACTTAAGGTTCTTGGACATTGAATGTGTCCACACCAGGATTTGCACCTACTTAACTGAGGGTGTGATTTCACGATCAGTTTTCATCAGTCCAAACTGCTCACTGATGTTGGAAAAGCAGAGCTGATGCTCCTCCAGTATGCCAGTTCCACCTCTTGCGTGTTTGTGAGGCGAATCAAACGAACGTATCGGTCCTGCTCAAAAATTAACTTCACAAAAAACAATTACATTTCAGCCAGATCACCGACTGACCCAATTACTCCACAGTCATGAGTGCCAGCATCAGCAACCAAGAGCTGTGATGGTTGGAAAATTGGGTACCACAGCTTTACAAAGCATGAGAAAGAGCTCTGTTTTCCCTCCAGTCAGACTGTAATTCGAAACTCTCCTCCTGACATTGATAGTGTATCATCAACATTCCTAAAAAATCTTCCTGCTTTCAGCAACATCACAGCATCAAACTTCAGATTATTACAACTCAAGTGCTGCCTAGACATGTTATTTTACTGAAGCACTAAGAAACTTACACAGTCACAGCTTACTGGAAAAATCTGCAGAGATGGGGGAGTGACAGGAAGACCCAAACATGTGCAAAAGCACATCTCTTAAAATGAACTTAACGTCTGATCTAGTAAACTTGGAGAATTGTCATCAGCCACACACCTACTCAGCTCTTCAAATGATAAATTTAGTGCATTTAATACAGACTAGTTTCCAAAGAAATTAACTGCTTCACTTTGGAGCTGAAACAGAAGCAGTGCCAAGGATGGCAATCCTCACTCCATAGGAAAGGACAACAAACTCAACATCTTCCAGAATTCTTAAGCCTCCTAAAAAAGGATCAGAGATTGAAAACTAGCAATGTTCCAGAAGCCAAGACTACATTAATATAGTGGGAGGCGGAGGGGGACATTTGTGAAACTCTGTAACTCTCCAAAGACGTGTTCTTTCACACTAAATATAAATCAGTTGATAAATTAGAATTAGTGTCAACAGCAAAACAAACAAAGAAAAAGTATAGTATTTCTGTATCCATGTAGTCTGCCATTTAAAGTTGTACTATTCAGGACTTACAAACCATGTCCATTGTTATACTAATTTGAACATTTTTCCTCACTGTTAATTTTTACCTCTTAACAGAGAAGAGACAAGACTGGACACTAAAAGGGAAAAATGCAAGACAAGACAAAAAGGGAACAGCAAGCAGTTTTTAAGGATACACCCACTCCAGTTTTAACTTTTCAGGAGGCAGCTCTGTCCTAATATCATCATAGTTTTCTACATCAGAAGGAATGAACATTGTGATTGGTCGGCCTCGCATGAACATCTTGATATATTCTCCCTCTGTTGAAACAAAAAGGCACATTAATCAAGTGGCAAGTTTACACAAGAAATAAGAACAAAAGAAACCAGTAATAAGCAGAGAGATGCAAATCACACTGGTTGTATAACATTTATTTTTGAAATGTGAGCTTGGTAAAGGCCCAGATTTTATTTTTTTAAATGGAACATTAAACACACACAGAGTAAGCATTAGTTGAATTTGTGATAGAGCAGACTGAACATGTAACATTTTAGACATGCAAGTTAAGTTATAAAGGCAAAATTGAAATTCATATCTGAAATGGAATAAATAATTAGTCACAGAATTACACTATAAGGTATTTCAGGTTGAAAAAGACCTGAGGAGGTCTCTAAGTCCAACCTCTGCCTGGCCATGAAGCCAGACTAGGTTCCTCAGGCTTTTGCCTAATCCAGATTTGAAAAACTCATAGGATGGAGATGGCACAGCCTCTCCCAGCACCTGACAGCACCTCAGGGGCCTTTTCTGCAGAGCTGGCTCCCTGCAGCCCCTCTGTCCCCAGACTGAATTCCTGCCAGGGACTCTTTCCCACAGGTGCAGGACTCGGTATCTGTCCCTGCTGAACTCTGTGAGGTTCCTGCAGGCCCATCGCTCCAGCACAGCCCCTGGCCCCCGGTCTGCTGCCACTGTGACCCCAAGAGCCTACTGTGCCACCCACCTCTGGTCATTGTTAGACACTGAGCAGGGCAGGGCCAGGCCAGAATCCTGCAGACCCCAGGTGTCACCTACTGGCCACCAGGTACAGTATGACCCACTAACCACGACCCTCCAAGGCCAACTATCCAACTGGTTCCTTCTCCTACCCAGCTGCCCACCTTCCCAAATCCTAATGGCCAAGCTAAGACACAAGGCCACTGCAGGAAAAAGTGTCAGGAGCTTTGCTGACCAATATAATCAGGGATTATATATCATCACAAACTAATACAGCAACCTGAGTTATTAAGCATTGTATCCTGAAGAATGGGAAGAAGCAACAGCTCCTAATGACTCCAGCTAATATTGCCTATAGCCGTGACAAAACACGTCTATCTCTCTCTGGGGTCATCTAAGCACTTCACAAGCCTTTAGGAGTTCCTTTTCAAGCCAAGTGAGCTTACCTACCACCAGGGAAAATTACAGCTTCCTTTCAAAAAGCACTGATGACAAAGAGCCAAATATTTCACTAACTTTGCATCAATGAAGTAGTAACTTTTTATAGCTCTTCAACTTCTTCAGTAATTAATATCCATTTTTAGTATAAATATTAACCGAAGTAACATAATATTCTGCTGTGAATTTGGAACGCTGACACTTTTTTATGAGTGGGGATTTGAAAATCATAGCAGACACAGAGAACTCAGAGTTCAAACCAAAATTTAAATAGTTGAGTAGAACTGGAGTAGAAGAATAGCTGTAAATTAGCAATAGAGTATTAAGAAATCTCTAATCACATTTGACACAACTAATACTAAGATCTAAAATTAAGATTTCTAAACAATTACTTTTGTACTTCTTTAAAAAAAAACCCCATGAAACAGACTTCCCCATAATGCCCAAGGAATGCTTGGAAATATTTCCCCAATTAAGCATAAGATTAATACTCAGACTGCAATGATTGTGCAATCTAAGTTTGGCATTCCCTAAAACATCTGAAATTGAAATTATGAGAAACTCAGACTTATTTCCACAGAACCATAACTTAATAGCTCAAGTCAAACTTGGAGATCTAAAAAGGCAACAGAACCAGCTAATTTTGGTGACAGCAGAAACAATGTAGTCTCAAAAATAGTCTCTTCTGCTAACAGAAACATTTTTAGAAGACACAAAAAATGAGAAATAATCAAAGTTGTGAGCTAGACTAACCTTAAACTAGGATTTCTACTCTTTCCTGAATTTGAAATACCCCTACTGTACAGACCACAGAAACATATTCTGTCCTACTGCAGTCAGAGAATGAAAGAAGAAAAACTTGTAACTATTTTCATCCACTAAAGAGATAAAGCAATTTTGTACAACGTTTGGAAATTAATTCTTGACACTCAACCTAGACAAGATAGAAAAAGAGCAAAAACCAGACTACAGGAAAAATGTGGTGAATATTCTAGGTTATTTAAAGAAAGTATTGCTATCATAAAGGATTTTATAATTTCATTTACAGTGTTGTGTGAAAGTCTGTGGAATACCTCCTCAGGTCTAAAAACACCACAAAGCACTAACTTGGAATACAGCACTGATGATCCTAGCACACAGCGATTATTTGGACAGCACTGGCACATACTGTGGTGACCAAATCATATATTGTGTTCAGTAACTCCTAACTTAGAAAGATCTACCCATGAACCTGGGCGTGATTTTAACAACGCTGCATTGCTCAGACTTAACTAGATCAATGAAACTGTATACCTGAACATAAGCTAGTTAGGAGTGTTCTTCTACATGTGTGACACTCACTGTGAAGATTTCCCAACACACATGGCTCAATTTGTCAAAAACTTTTGGTTTTCCTCTTAACACACTGCAGTTCTACAGGCTTAAGAGTTTTAAATATTTTTGTTTGTTTGATGAAGCAGACCATTATCAAATTTACCAAGTTCCCAGACCTGAAAAAATATTATTAGTGTTTTGAAGTCAACCTTCTGAAAATAAGAATGCATTTTACTTGAATTTTGTGTCGCTTTCGATCCTGATAGAACATTTACCCTGTGCTGGAAGCAACAGCTCAAATACAACTGAAAGCTACTGCAAAACAAACCCCACAGGTTCCAGAAATTATTCCTGAACAGGAATCATAATAATTGAACAATTTAAAACTAACATATATATAAAAGTTTTTCTTATTTAGCATGTTAATACAAGGAAAGTTGAGCCATATAAGTCCGGTATGAAAGGAACAAATATTGAAGAGATGAAAATCTGTTGTCTTGCTTGTTTCCAAGAACAAACATGGGTCCTCTAAACAAGTACCTGGTGAGTCCCTCCACTTAGAACACTAGAAAACTTGTCTCAGATAAAATAAAAAAGAACAAAGAAAATCACTCCCTGGTAGCTAAATTAGACAAAACAGTTATTGTACCAAATGTGCACTGCTTAATTGCATTGCTAAGAAAAGCTAAAGATTAGAGCTGTCACTAGTTTGACATGAATGTTTAGATAATTACTCCAAACTAGTACCATGTCTCATATATCCACCAATATTATTTTTTATAGTATGTATATTCAGAGATAAAATAACACTGGCCAAACCCAAGAGTAATGTATTAACAAGGACCTTTCTATTAAAATCTGGCACTCACAGTCTTATAAATTAATACCTGAGGGTATTTACAAAAGGCTGCTCATTGTTAAACCATAAATTCTTAATTTAACACTGAGCTTGACACTTCTGGTTCCACAAGATCAGTGCAAAATGACACCAAAAATCTAGGATCAAATTTCTCATTGTTGCTTAGAACAGTGGAGACAACCTGCAACTGAAATTCTTATGGATGGAGGCAGTTGCACCTGCTGTACTCTGCAGATGAGAGAGATGAAGAGTCCAAGAGGAATTCAGTCAAGTCTCTGGCAGCAGAGACTCTCCTGGAACTCAGGGAAAAGAGTATCTACAAGGCATTCAGATACAAATTAGCTCTCTGAAGTTTCCCATTGAAGAAAGAACATATTTTTACCTTTATTGGCTAGATCAATTTACTCCAGATTACCTTTGAAGATACATATTTAAAACACTTGCTAGAAAGACACAGGCTAGGTAAAACTTGATTAACCCTCTCCTGAAAGAAGAGGAAGGATTAGGAGAAAAGAAACAGCCCACTGGAAGAAATTTTTTTTTTTTTTGTCTAATACTGTAAATTTTCTTTTGTTAGAATAACCTGTAGAGCAGATATAATATTAATGTAAATATCTTTTGAAATACTAGAGAGGATGGCAGCATATCAACACTATTCTCAAATAGCAATTAATTGCCTGAGGCCAAATTCTTGTATTTGCAACTTAAGAAAATCAGTGATTTAACTCTTTCATACTATACTTGCTCAACTGAAAGATCAAGAGCATTAGACTATGTTCCTTTGCTGCAGCCTCAATATTTTCCAGTAGAAAGTAGCATGTCTAGACTTTTTTTCCCTTCTTCTGGGAGAAAAGAGCCTTGGTCATGTTATGACAGGTATGTATCTAAGGGACGACAAGGAAGAAGAAGTCAAAAATTTTAAAGAGACTGGGTAAAAAATTCACCAAACCCCAACCAACAAAAAATCCTTGACAATTCTGGTATCTACCAGCCTGAAAACACTAGGTATGAAACTAAAAATTCTTTATTCTGTATAAAGAGACATTCAGACCCCACTATCCACTGTGCAGAAGCATCTGGGGAAAGTGGGGCTGGGGAATGTGTGTGGAAAGGGCCAGGTGGGCATACTGTGACGAACCATTGGCACTTACTAAGTTAATTAATCTGCAGCCGCAGACATCCTATAAATCCTTTCAAATATGGATCACACCAACCAAAAAGTACAGTTGAAGCTCTGCAGTAGCACACCCAGGTGCTATGGATTATCCATGCCATACAAAATATAACAGCTCAGCCCTAGAGCTGCTACAAAAAGGAGCATCAAGTGGCTGCAGCGCCCTGGCTCCAGGGGCCAGCTCTTCACCAGGAACAGCTGTAGCTGCTTTTTGTGCAGCTTCGAGCTCAGATTCACAGCCCTTGCCAAACTCTGCTTGGCTCCACAGTATTTCACCTCTGGAGCCTCAACAATCTCTTTACACAAGTGCCAGGGAACACGGGATCAGCACTCCCAATTTATGGTCCCAGGATTGGCTCAGGCTTATTAGCCTCACATAGCAGCCCTCTGGGCGTGCTGGACCTAAGCAGACTCCATGCAAGTCTTGGCTCTCCGTGGGTTCCCCAGAGTTTGGGGAAATTATTAACTCGGTGTCAAAGATGCAGAAACACTTAATTTGACTAAAATGTGGCCGTAGTCAGCTGAAGTGACACAAAACACTGCTCAGAAGGAGAGACACAAAGAGAGAAGCCAGGACATGGTGAGGGCGCATGTAAAGGTGGTCTTGAGCATTGTTCAGGCATGTGGCTTTGAAAATTAATCCAATGAGCTGGAGAAACTTCATGACTTGTCTCAGCTCAGCCTAGTCCAGCCTGACAGATACCCAGCATGCTCCCCCAGCGCCCTCTCTCTGCTTGCGTCAATGTTTTTTACTCCACAGGATGCTGCAGCATCCACTTTGGAGAGCAGAGCCTTGGCTGTCACTGGAGAAACACAAACACACTCTGCTGATGTGTTTCAGAATAGCATCCAAAAACCTCCTCCTACTACCAGTTGGAAACCTCTCAACTTCCAGGTGACAGTAATCCAAGGCCAGGTTGTTTTCTTTCCGTGTGTGTGACAGCACAGCTGCTCTCTTCAGCACAGGTCTGCCCTCAGACAGAATCTGCTGTCAGAAAGTGCATTGGGTGAGCATGAAAATAGCAACCCTCCCAGCCTGCATATTCTGAAAACATAAAATCATCCAGCTATTTAACTCTCTTTTTGCATAATAAGGGTTTAGGCTGTCCCTACAGCACTACAAAACTTACCTTTCATGATTATGGGTGCATGCAGTATTACAGAGGAGAACCTACCAGGGTTTTGATGCATTAACACTTTCCACAAGGCCTCTATCTCCATTAGAATTACTTCTGATACATCCTGGGACTGCTTTTGTGTTTTCTCAATAAGTGAGTGGTTCAATCTTCCTACAATTAAGTGGCATGTTATAGCCCTTTTCCCTACCATTTAATTCTGGCAAGCACCTATTTATAGCTAGAACATTGCTAGCAACTCCTGTATGTGTGATCTCTCACCATGAATAATTTAATTACGTTTTATACTACTCCAGCCTCAGGAACGTCTTGGTTCTTGGTCTCACTGTATTAAAATCTCAGCTTCCAACTCTACCAGTTTGGACTCCCAGTTTCGTGTCATCAGTGAAATTTCAGTGCTTCTACTTCCCTGTGTTAAGTTCATTAGTATAAACACTAAGCCAAATAGGTCCCAGCAGGCTGAAGGCAGATGCTAGCAACCAAAGTATTTACAGCATGTTCTTTGGAAGTTTACAGCCTGACAGAGAAGAAAGGAATAAATATGTTGGTGAAACAAGGTGCTGCTAGTGAGTGAGAGGGAGCTCCAGAAGCCTGGCTGACCTGCAAGGATACGAGTGCATCTTCTCTGACAGACACTGTAAGCCAGCATAGCTACCTTGCACACAAGGAACCTGTTGATAAGGCATGGCAGTCCAGGACTAAAACTAGGGGCAAATAAAAACTTGTAGGCAAATAGTGGACTGGCTGAAAGTTTATTGCAAAGCCTCCTTGTACCAAGAGCAGATTCCTGTTAACATGAAATCAGCTTTTAATCGGGCCTTATAAGAAAAGAAGAAGTAAGAAGAAGCAGCTCAGTAACATTTAAATTCAACTCCCAACAATTTCTATTAAATCACCTTTGGAAGAAACCTTAAAACCCAGCAATTCAGGGAAAGCAAGCTGGAAGGTAAGGCCAATGAAAAACCCTGCAGGTGATAACAGAGAGCAAAGATATTGCAATACAAACCATCTGAAAGGCTGAAATTTGTGCTACAGAGAAGCCAGCACAGAAAGACTCATGCAGTGGCACTTAAGCAATTTATTACTTTCTGTGAATCATATTTTTGAGGGAATATGAAAGGCTTGCAAAAGAAAATAATAAAAATAATGGGAAAGGAGGAGAAAAAAAGATCAAAGAAGTCTTTGTAGATTAACTCAGAAGTATCTGGAGCAAAAAGCAATTCAGAAGATATGAAAGCTGCTACCCAGATACTCCAGAAATTTGAAGACAGTGACACTACAAAACCAAAATCTTCCTGTTTTCTAAAAAACATGCCACAAAAAGAAATCATCAAGTGCTTTTGTAGAAGCACATGAAAAACCTTCACCCTCAATTAATGATTTCTTCAACAAAACTGGACAAAATATTAGAAGAATGTATTTTTTATTACACTATTCCTCATTAGACAAGACACTTTGAGGTTGCCCTGCAAGTCTGTGCTGTAATTAATTGCTCTTCAGCTAACAAGTGTCTAACGAGCATACAGTAGATTACATATATATATATACACACAAGTTTAGTGCTAAAGGAATTATTACAGTAATTTTGCAAATTATGACTATTTTTCATTAGGTCCCACCCCATCTAGTTTGAAAGATCAACATGTGCCAATGCATTAAAACCCCAGCTCAGCTCTATTTGTGTGTAGCAGCACCCTAAAGTGATTTACCAGCAAATGAAAAACCCCGAAAGACTCCCAACTAGCTTGGCCAAGCAGAACAGTCTAGTAACATACAATAAACTACCACATCCAGGGTACATTCATTAATCTGTCTTCACCTTCTAGTTGTTTGACCAGTGAAGTTATGCTTTTTAATATTACAAATAGCATCTTTCCCACAAGCCTTCTGCTTTCAGGCCTGTGTCCAAGAATTCAGCAGGACCACTAACCTGAGGGACAAGAGCTTATAACCCTATTTCTAACTCAAACCAGTGCTAACAGCACAGAGACAAAACCAAATTCAGCCACCAAGCCCAGACCGGTACATTCTACATGTTATAGTGGAATTAAAACGTGGCTGCAGGTCTGCCATCTCTCAGCCCAAGCTATGAGGTGCCAATGCCTGCTGAACCTGACAAACAGACATGCATTGCTGTTATTGAGCCCTGGTGCAACGCCAACTAAACACTCAAGTACAACAGATGAGACAAGAGACTTGCCTTGATTTGGAATGATTTTACAGCTTTGCCTTGAAATTTCTTAACAGATCTTTGGTTAATAATTTTGCATACTCTGATAAGTAAACTTTGCTTTTTCATCTCTTAGGTGACATTAAGAATCTAGGTATTAACAGTTACCATTAGCACTGAAAAAACTGAAGTTAAATATTGAACTCCAGCTTTTCATTAAAAAAAAAAAAAAGAAAACCAAGGACTCAAAAAAGAATACTGGACACAAAGAAGCTCAGTAAGACTCTATCTAAATGCTTCCTGCTTAAATACTAAAATCCAGACTTCACCAAGAATCAATGACAAAAACTCCCAAATACACAATTTGGTTTTGTGACAGTACTGATGTTTTTTAATAATATGCACTGTGCCTGAACAAGAGCAAGAAGCCCAATAACGATAGACTGGGTCTCCATTTGCCCTCAGGTACATGAGCACCTTAAACAACCATCTGATACAAAATCTCTGTCTGATGAAAAAGTGATCTGAGGTAGCCACTGAATTCTGCACCACTCTCAGCAGACAGGACACATTGTCAGCAGGGTAAATTTTTTCCATTGAGTGCTCCATGGCTGTTCCGTCCGTGAAGCTAAAACTACAGTACAGTTAAACTAACAGAAGAAAAAGTACTGGAAACTAATAAAGCACAATTTTAAAAAACCCTAAAAACAAAACCCAAAAAACTTAGGAATGCAGTGAATGTTTTTCATTAATTCTTTCACATATGGTTTTTATTGCCACTCAAGAAGTTTAAGTGTCTCTTATTACTTTATAATAAGTGAACAAGTGATTCATATATGGAGCTGCTATCATTGAAAACCAAACTCAAACACACAATCTCAGTGAAATAAATTACCTTTTATCTTAAAATAAGCCAGGTCTTTAACTTTTGGGTATAAAAATATGAATGCCTTATGATTAATATTTTAAAAATGTTTCTGCTGAAGTCAGAAGCAAGATGGTTTTTATAGGCAATTATAAACACCTGCTGGTAAAGAATTTAAAAGAATAATTTTAGTTAGGGTCCTTTTAAGGCTGTAGTAAGCACCTGTTCATTTCACCCATAGCTTTATTGGATTTTCACAGAATTTTAGTACTGGATTTTATTGTAAAAGGGCTGGTGTGGTTTACAAGGACAAACAAACAAACTGACCCTATTACCTCTGCTTCAGCACATACCCAGAAGCATAAAGCTCAGGCCTAACCTAACGTGAAGTACAAGCAATTCAACCCAAGTGGGAGAGATAAAGGCACCGAGGGAACAAAACTGGGTATTGAGAAGGTATGAGATGAGCACTGCAACACCTGTGGCTTAGGCATGGACATAAACAGAAGAAAATCAAGTGGCTGCACACAAGGCAGCTGCAGGCTGTGGCTCCCCATGCTGCTGCTGCTCCTGGCAGAAGAGAATTGCCTATGTCTTGCTGACATTTACATGCAACACTCTCAGGGGGACTCCACACCAAACCAAAGCCAATTCCGACACCACAGCTAATGCCGTTCACTGCTGAAGCTCATCTAAGACTCTCACTTGCTCCTCAAGTCTTTCACTTTAATAGCTAATGCCAACACCAACAGAAACCACAATGGATCTACACAGACTATCACAAGACAGATATTATTGCAGTAACTTCTGCTGCTAGAAAAATTAGATTCCAAGAACTACGCATGCAAAAATGTATTCATCTGTATTTTGTGGTACTATACTATACTAACATTTTCAAAGCTGTTTCTTTATTGGGTGAATCAAAAAATGGAAACAAAGTGATTCCAGGATGTTCAAAGCAACACAAAATTGTCATCTTCTGTCCCATTATCCCATGCAAACACCTTCTGCTATGAAAGTCTGCAATTTCACAGTGATTCCAAACTTATTTTAAATGTGTATAAAGACACTGACGTATTTTTACCATAGATTTGCTTTGAAGCTTGACAGTTTGCACACCAGCAGTCTTCCCAAGAGCCTCCTTCACAGAATTCCTAGGTCTAGGAAGCACGTGGACACAACCCTTATGGGAGGTGAATGCTGGGGGCATACACAGTGTTTTACACACAGCTCAGTGAAATGAGCAGCTCAGGGGAGCTGCTGAAACTTAATTAACACCGTGCTAGAGACTGCTCGCCCCTAGAGGCAAAGACTGACAAGCCACAAAGGAGTATTAAAGCAGCTGTAACTTCCTGTGCCTTTGCGTTCCAGAAGAGGAAGGTTCTGTACAAACACCATGAGCAAGGGCAACTCTTCATCCCAACCTGTCCAAGACAACACTGTCCAAGTCCAACGGATTTACCTCAGAAACCTTATGCTGTCTGTGCAACTCTTCAGCTTCCTGACCAGCTGGGTCAAGGTGCCAACTGGAAATTGGTGTACTTATGTGGCAACCATCAAGTACAAAACAGGCTGAAGTCACCTGCCCTGACAGAGGAGTGACAAAGTATTGCTAAGCTTATACTGGAAAGGATGGGTGAACCTGCTGCAACACCAGTAACTTACATGTTTTTTTCTGTGGCCGTAAACACAACACAAAAGCTACCACAGTCACACACACAGAGACACACAGACATACTCTAAAACCTGTCAAAAATATATATTCAATGGTCCACATTTAAAAAAAAAACAACTTTGAATTCTCTGACTGCAAATGCATCCATGTTAGAGGCAGTTTTGCAACTCCACGTGTTTAAAATGGAGCAAATGCATTTTCTATGACAAGACTTTCCCTCCACCTCCCATATATGTGGGGCCCTGCTATCTGCATCACGTTTCTCTTTCATTCCAATTAGGCTCAGGACAGACTGTGGCATGACACACTTGGAAGGTGCCCATTCATCACATCCTCAGCATAATAACACAGTAGATAGCAGGGAACACATCGAGGCTACTGAAGTTACAGTTCCCAGAATGAGAGAACTTCAGGATGGTCCATTTTTGGCAGACCACGCAGAGTTGTAGAAGCACGCTGTAAGGAAATAATTAGTACTGAAGGTATTTTAGCTATACACAACTTTGTTTTGAGAAAAGCTATTTTTACTAGAAAAGATATTTTTAACAGAACAGTTTTATTCAAAAACTTGCAAAGCTAAATTGCAGCTGGTCTGGCCACTACTGATTAGCTTTCCTTTTACAGTAACTACTGCTGCACACATGTACTGTTCCACAGCTGGTGTTAAGCACTGTGGCCTAAAGAAACATTTCTTCTTTGTTCTTGATACTTATTCATTCTCTTTCACACATCTTGTCTCTGAAGACGTTTCTTGGTAAGCATCAATTCAGAATATTTTTATACCTGTAATTTCTCTGTGAACTAGAAAAAGATAAAGCAATTGTATTCAAGTTGATTTTTGCTTTCATTCCAACAATTCGTACATTAACTTTCAAAAAAATCTGAGGGTTTTTTTTTTCTTGTTTTAAGGAACCAAAAGCAATCAAACTGTAAATAATGTAAACTTGCTGGGAGCACAGAATCTGAAGACTACAGATATGTTAATTAGCAGAAAAAAAGCACGAGACAAAACCCCTGTACATAGATCTGTTGTGTACAGCATGCACTTGGGTTACATGCTTTAGTTTTGAAACTGCATGCTTCAGTACAGTTTGCAGGACATCAAAGCAGAGTAGTTTTGCAACACCAGAAGTGGACTTCTTTTGTTGTCACATCCCACCAGATCAGATAGATGGCTCCTTTTCCTTACAGAACAAGCCAGCAGCAGCAGGTAGCCACAGAACGCAAGATTCATTGGTGCAAAGACACAGACTTCAGAAGAGACTCATTTTTCATTTCAGGAGACTGTATTAAAACCTCCAGTCCCTGTTCTTGTCTAATCAGCATTTATATGTTGTAATATTGGCAAGACAGAAAGCTGAGATAAAACAAATCTTTTAGTTGGCAGTTCTTAGTACTCTGATATCTTAGGCAACAATGCAAGACTTCCATTTGAACACATATTCCTCTCCAAGGAAATTATGTGTGCTGTAATTTATTTTAACTATCCCCAAATAATCCCCATATAGATTGCAATGTGCACATGCATATAAAGAGCTGAAATATTAAGAGAATATGCACTGATACTCTTTGATGGTGAAAAGCCAAATAAAAGATTTGTGAGAGTGCTAAATTAGAAGAAAGCAACCAAAGGGCATAGCTTAATTCTTACCTTGGCTGTTTTTTTCACGAGTTGACATTTTTGCTGGTTATGGGACAGAAATAAAATATCTTAAAACTATTTCTAAAGTCTCACTCACACCTGCTTGGATGAAGACTGGCACATAGGTCAAAACTTGAGATTTTTGTTTTCATAACCGCTCTCTATGCGCATACATACTGAGAAAATAATTTTTAAAAAGGGTTTGTAAAGCAAATCCTCCCACCACCCACCTACTGAAAATTTCTGTTCTTACTAAAGATCCAATCTGATGAGGTACTTCTCCGTAATTTCAAAGATTCATATACATGTCTGAAGTAACTTTTTGCCAAATGAACTCTTAGAGCTGATAACGCCATTTTACCTCTAAACCCCTGTTTCATATGCCTATGTCCCAACATATTCATTTACAGGATGTACTATTCAATCAAAAGCAAATATTTTCAACTTCATCCAATATTTAAAAATAAATGGTTTTACTTACCTTGGCTGACAATGACATCTTTGTGCCTGGGGAAAAATTCAAAATATTATCATTAATAATATGCAAAATGCTTATCAAGGCAATACCATCTAGTTTTTACTCATTATTGCATTTGGCAATCTCATCAGATTCTGTGTACAGTGTAACTGTAGTATAGGATGCTCAACAGCTAATCTTGATCATTGTAGTGCATTTTTTACTCATTCTATGCAGTTCACTGTATCTTTCAAGTAACTTGAAGTCTTTGGCCCTATGGCAAGGGCTTCTAAGAATTACTCTGATAATTACAAAATACAAAAAGCTTTGAAAAATAAATTACGGAGGGCATGTTCCTTGTGCACGGAAAATTCCATTTTGAGAGTAAGAACTTGTAATAGCCAAATGTTTTAAGCTGCCAAACATCCTCAGGCCTGCATGCAAAGCATTTAGCACCTGTCAAAATAAGCTGTCAGCATACAACAGCACAAATTTTTCTAGGAATTAACTCTATTGGACACATGGATTAAATGTAAGCAAGTTGCAGTTTCATTTAAACCAGATCCCTACAGCATTACTGGATGTGCAACACAAAGTCTTCAACAGACTGAAGTTGAGACATCTCTTCTTACCAGAACAAGAAATTAGTTACTCATAAAAAACCCTCAGTCTTTTTTTATTTTTTGGTGAAGAGGGAAGAAATACTAATTTCCAGCATCAGATCTACTTCTTAATGGAATAACACTCCTTGATAGGAGAATGTATTGCATGAAACACCCTCTTGAATTAATTTGAAATTCAGCAGAAAGATATGAGTGGCATCCAGTATTTTTAGCTGGATGGAGGTCAAATTTTTGTAACAGTGACAAAGGGTCAAGCATATGCATGAGGAAAGTCATCTCTGGCTGCTGGTGGAATCACCCTTTACCACACTGCCAAATGAAAAACAAAAAGTGGATTCCCAGTCTTGCCTGAAAACCACTGAATGACGAGCTGCCGTGGGAACCCTCTTACTTCTTACTGCTTTATCAGACTGATTTACAGCTCGGCGCTGACTTGAAGACTGAGCTGCATAAACAAAGTTCATATCCTGAGCTGATAGTGTAAAGCGTATGTAAAACATTTCTACCCTGGGGCCCACATTAGGGGCTGAATTCTATTCCCTTGCACAAGAATCCATAGCTTCAAGCAGATGAGGCCAATGTTTCTTAATTGGGAACAATAAATGCAGTATAACAATATGCCTTTGCACAATACCAACCAGTTCTTATGGAAATGTGGCACGCAGAATGCAAGTAAGAAATGAGTATTAACATGTGTCCTTGTATGCAAACAGTGCCTCTGCTACAAATCCGAGCATAAGAACAAGGTGCACAACAATAAAACACCCAGTCTTCAACCAGGTGATGGTCTACAATTCACATTTGAAGCTCTGTTTTTGCCAAATATAGTTAAGATACAACAGCTTCAAGTTATGAACAACTTTCTCTAACAATAATTAAAACTAATCATTTCTTGTCCACACTTTTGGTATATACCTGTTTTCTGCATTAGAGACTGTAGAAGGGCAACATTTAAGGTCTCTCAGAAATAAGCATACTCACAGAAAAATGGAATAAAATACTGGTCTATTTTGACCATGTCTGAACAAATATATAAAATGTCAGTAAAAGTAAAACTTATTTTTTACTTTTAGCAAATTTGAAATACGTATCACACCATGAAAGGTACTTTTGCAGCATAGCAAAAACCCCAGCAAAAAAATCAAGGCAGAGGGTTCTGTCATTCCCAAATATTATCCCGCAGCACCCTGCTACAATCTAAATTGCCAAATGGCTTTTAAATGCCAACAGTGAAAACCAATTATAAAAGGAAAGGAAATACTTGCAAAATATGTAATGCATAGTTCCCTCACACAGAGCACTCCACTGCTCTGCAGAACTCTTCAGGCTAAGCACAAAGCTTTTAGTAAATGTGCCGATATCCACACCCAACATTTGTTTTTGTTCCTCCCATTCCTAGGGAAGAAGGAACGCACTTGCACCACTCTTGACTATGTATTTGACAGTCTTATATGCAAGTGAGGGAGAAAACTACAGACATAATCATAAAAAGACTGGCAATTACTCTGAAAGGTCTGAAGTGCTTTGTTTGTCAGAATGGGAGGGATTTTCAGGTAGTTCTGCCTTGGACCAGTTAAGGGCTATTTGAATGACAATTAACAAGCAGATCTAGGAATCTGCAGACAACACCAAGCTGGAAGAAGCTGCCAGCATAATGGGGGGATATTGGCAAATAGGAGAGGGGTCAGTCAAAAAAATCAACACAACAATTTCAGCAAAATTTCAACCAAATCACAAAAGAGAAACGAAGTGTGTGAATACAAAGCGGGAAGCCCAACTGGCAGAGAGTACTGAGGACAAGAGTGGGTCACAAGGGGGGTCAACAACATGAGGTAAAAAAAGCAAACTCTTGCCCCTGTGCTGACAGGAGCAGGAGTAACTACTGAGCTATTCACCCCCAAAGGCCTTCACTGGAGACCACAAACCAAGAAAACCTGCTGCTGAGGAAGGGGATGAGAGGAATGGTTGACTACAGCACATCACCTGCTGAAGGTGACACTGAAAACAAGATCCCTACCTATTGTCTAGAACCTGCAATCAGGAACCTGCTAAACAGTTAAACTGAGAGACCCATCTGAAATCAAAGAAGTATATTCCCACTGTTACAGTCTACTTTGGCAACATACACTACATGAAATCCAGAAACTGACTCCAAGGAAATACACTTGCATTTTCAAATCAGCTTTAATTAGGAAAAAAAACAGTTGGAGGTTTGACATCACTGGCATTAAGCCATAAAATGTCATAATTCTGCTAATCCAATCAGGCAATATTAAAACATTTACACAAGAATTACTTTATAATAATCTTAAAATTCCACAGGCACCTGGAGCACCAAACTGGCAGGTTGTATAAGTACCCAAAATTTTGTAAAAACAAAGATGCAAAAGGTCCTAGCATATACACCAGTAAGATCACTAGAACTGTGTGATTTCGTAATACTTCCATTCTAAAGTTTGCTTACTTTTATGTACCAAACCAATACATACTTGTCTGCATTCTTTGCCACCTTTGATATTAATTTAGATGTTGATGCTACTCTCATCAGCTTGTTACGACTGTCATCTGAACTCTCCCAAGCACTGTGAGGTTTTTCAACAGTCAAGGATTTCTTTATGCTAGAAGAAACAAAAAAATATTTTACAATTACAAGATAATAATGTAACAATAACTGGAACTTTTATGCAACGGACAGATCAAGCAGCAGGAGACAAAAGCAGAGCTAAATCTTCCTTCAAACTGCAGCATGAAACAGAGAAAAAAGATTAGTCAAAAAGTTCTAACTGGATGAATGAAAGCAATTGAGCAAGACAATTGCCACGTGTTTTATCTATTCTTTTCCATTTCCAAATGCTATTACATAGAGACTTGAACAAAATAACTCTGTACTTCATTACTACATCACTAACAAATTACAATAGTGGAAAAAATGAGGCTAAGCATATACGCCTTAAAGAATAAAATATATTTAAAAATCAATTAAGTAGATAACAATGTAATTTTTTTCCCTGATTAACTGTTCACCAGCTTTAGCACATTGATTTCTGAGGCAGAACAGTTCTATCAGGCTATAGTTTCATATGGAAGCTTTGCAGTTAGCACCTACTAAATCACATTAATGGCTTTAATCTTTTTGAAACAAATGTCTGCAAACCTCTTGCATGAGTAAGACAAGCTAGGTTTGGCCTGATACTACAGACAATTAAATCCACGAATTCTGATGTAATTTTTCAGCAATCTTATTGCAGCCAATTTACACTAATGAGAACTTGCAAATTTCATGTTCAATAATTTCATGTACGCCTTAACTATGGAATACATGTTCAAAAAGTCATCTAGCCCAAATTATCCTTCAACCAGCTGATTTAGAGTTTGCACATGTCCTGCTAATAGTATCACACTTCATCCTGTCAGAAATGCTTTTTGCAGGAGTTAAGTCCTGAAATGCAACCTTAGAAAAGGCAAGCTCCTTCCACAGCACCTCAAGAGGCTCAAAGGTCCTGCGACAAACAAGTTAATCAAATCCAGTTAAACCCTTAGGAGACTAAAAAAGGCATTTATTTTTTCCCCACACTGCAAAAGATTAGTAAGCAAGACTTCAGACATCTTTACAGCGAGATACCGGGCAAGAGAACAACAGGCCGCAAGTTCAGCTTCAGACAACTTACAGGTTTGTGCAAGACATGGAGACAGAGCCTTTATGCAGTGTTATAACATGCACCAGTCAAGTGGAAGTTTAAATACTTATTAGAGCTGTGAATTCAAGCAATGCAAGACAACAATCTTGTGAACTACAGTTAATTTTGGAATAACAAATTTCATTTTCATTTTGTTTCAGTCTCTAAATGCCAGAGAGTAAAAAAAAATTTTACACCTTCCAAAACAGTAAGGTGACAATAAATAATTAATTAAAAAAACCAAACCAACAGCAATAAAAAACCCACCAAAAAAAAAAAACCACCAAAAAACCAAAACAACAACAACAACAACCAAAAAAAAAAAAAAAAACCAAACCAAAAAGAAACCACGCCAAGCGATCTGCATAGTTTAGAAACTCAGAAGATATCACCCAAATCTTAAAATCCATTTTTTTGACTTCAAAAAGCAATCTAGTATCTCTAAAATAAACTTCTGCATTTACTCAAGTCAAGCAGTTCTATGATCTGGGCATAAAACCAGAACTTCACTCATGTAAAGAATCAAAGTGAGCCATCCTGCAACCTAGCAGGAATTTAAAAGGGAAGGGCCATGAAATAAAAAAAAAGCCAACAAAAACAAAACTGCAGTCACTTTATAGAATAATTTGAGAGCAAAAATTTCTGAACCAAGGGTTGCAGTGATAAATACTAGTGTACTTAAAAAATACTGTTATGAGATGTAATAAATGGTCAAGTGGAAAATACACTCCATAATTCATCTACACAAAATCTATGAAGTGTATTTGAGAAGGATCAAGTCAGGGTGATCATTTAATATTTTAGAACCATGGCTGATTAGAGGTAATCTACTGTATTAGGATTTTAATCCGAGAACAAAAAACCTCTGTAATCTTAAAAATGTATTCAAAGAAAAACATGCATTTTTATGTATTTGTTCTGCTGCAATGCATATTGAATGCATCTTCTCTAGCAGAAAAAGAATCAAACCTTAAGTTGATCATGAGATTAGAACTATTTCACATGACTTGTTGTCAAATATGAACTCAGTATCATTACAATCATTTTCTAGTTCTGTACTGTGGTACTGTGAAAACCTTTTAGCTGGAGCAGAACTCTTGCTTTCTGGAGTTTGCCTGTGTGTTTGGAGAGTCTGTGAGGAGGGCTGGGGAGAAGGTGATGCTTGAGTTTGTGCACTTTGATCATTAGAATGAGAGTCCTCTTTTTTTTCTTTTTGTCCTGGAGGTTTTTCCTTCTTTTTTTCTGTACCGCTGTAAAATAAAGTGTAACATAAGGAGGGAAAAAAGAGAACAAGCAAATAAATTAGCAAGGTGGGAGAAAATGTCCTCTGTGAAAAGATGGAAGAGGCATTTAACAACTTACTGTAAACAATCACCAAAAGAACACTTTGATTATTTACTCAGTCTCTTCACGTTAGCATTTTACTGAAATAAGGTTTATCCACTAGCTCCAACAATAAAAAACAGTGAGAGAGGCATGAAAGATTATTTGCATATTTCAGTTGTACTACATTTACTATGATTTTAAAATGAATACAACTTTGATTTGAGTGTGTCCTTCATTCATGGGTGCTCCTACAGCATTCAAAGCTGACACAAATTGATGCTCCACAAGTCTGCAGTCCCTCAGGAAAAAAACACCCTCTGGTTCAGAGCTCACTGACCACCTTGTTGCGCTGCCAGCCAAGGCTCAGTACAAGTGAAAGGCAGGACTGTGACTTGTGTTGTCTACCATTAGGGTAAGTCCACCATGAAACTGTATTTGTGGACGTACATGCTACTGTCTTTGAGCTGCCACCAAAACCCTGGAATGCTGGTGCTGGTCCCTGGACTCTCCCTGGCTGCACAAGAGGTCAAAGGAAATGGCTATTTTGATCTGTAGTTGACTAATATCAGATTGTCTCACCACTTCTTTAATGCCTTCAGCCATGTCAGCTAAGAACACATCTTTATTTTCATAGTGCTGTATTTATAAGGTTAATATGTGAAATAGATTTAAATACATGTCATCAGCAACCTTAAATCTATTAAGAACCAAACCAAAGGTTCACTATGTAAACAGAAAGATTAATTAGAAGGCTCTTCTATGAAATCACATACTTTGTAATATACTGAATCACACAAACAATACCAGGACCTGAAACAGAAGAGTACTCTCAAGTGCATGGCCTGTTTCTTTTTTAAGGTAAAAAAACTAAATCTTCAAAGATAAGATTTCTCAGTGAAGAAATAAAGCAAGATACAAACATCAGCTAAAAATGTAATAGAAAGATATTTCTCTTAGGGTAAAAGTAACCTGCAAAGTAAAAAAGAAAGTATCTTTCTGAACACGAGAATCCTGATTTCTGTTCCCTCACAACAATTTCCCCCCGCCTCGAATCCTTGTATGACCTTAATTATTTGTATTTCCATTCACCTTTTCCCCAAACACGAAGCAAACAGTAAAGCAACATTCAAAATAAATAAAAATGGGCATCCAATTTTAACATATTCTTAAAAACCTCTTTTTGTATCTTTTGTTATTTCAGTTGAAGTGTATCATCTACCACTGAGATTTACATGAGTTCAACTTTTCCAACTGCTTTCAGAGAAGAAAAGCATTGAAAAACAGGTCAAAACATGAATATGAAACCCAGACACATTTGTAAGGATCACTCAGGATTTCAACTGTGAAACATACTAACTAGTTTAAAATGTCAATATAATCCATCAGAGTGACATTTTCTTTTCAAAAAAATCAGATGAAAACAAAACAAGCAGCTTTCACATTTCTTGAGGGCATATATGTGATCATAGAGAACAAAGCTTGGAGAACTGATTGGGGTTTTGATTAATAATTTATAGCCAAAAGTCCTTAATTAACTGGTAGCATGGAAATTTATTATTATTTTTTAATCAGAAGACTTAGCTTGCATTGCTGGATGCAAAGCACACTACATTTTTTGCAGTCTGTTGCAAGAAATGCAGTATAGTGAAATAAATTGTTGGAATCTCTTTTCAGCGAAGAAAACAGAAGTCCTCTCTATCCCTACTACAACAGGTACACCCCCCCATTTTTTGTAATGTCCTATTTACAATGACACATCAGCAATTCTGCAATTCACCTCTGCGCTCTCGTGGCAGGCTCAGGTGAATGCCACCTGCTGAGAGCAGTCTTATATTTCTTTATACAGTCTCATATTTCCTGTGTTCCTACCCAAACTCATTTAGCTCATCTCATCCGTCTCCTAGAAACCACAGTTTCAGTGTGGGAATTTTTTCACTGAGCTTGTTACTGTGGATTATCCATTTCACTTCTTTGCCATTAGGTTCACTCCTTTTTCATTGGGCCATGAGAATCTCTGGACCACTCTGGTTTCACTCTGGGTTGTAGCACAAGATATACCTTGGATTCTACAAAGTGCTTTTATCTACCACCAGGTTGCAAGTAGGCTTCTTTTTTTGACTGCCATTTCAATTTGGTAGGAAATCATGTAGATATGTGGCAGTCTGAGTACTGAATATCTTTATTCTGAATTTATTTGGTTTGCTGATTTCTGCTAAAATCTTCAGTTTAATTGTATTATGACTGGCTAGCACAGAGTGGCTCTCCCACTAATACCTCTTCTAGTAGGTCTTGTGTAACTGTTGAAAACAAATCAAAACCAGCATTTTTTCCTGTGGGTTTCTAAAGACTAGTTGTTCTGGGAAGCAGTCATTTAATGCATCCAAAAATTCTTTCCAAAACCCAATTTGATGAGGCATTTCTTCAGTCTACAACTGAGTAGTTGAGAGCTATTACTATCTGTCCTAATTTTGCAGCTTCTCTAATTTCACTTAATACAATGTTTCATCCTTTGGACCACAACACACTGGCATCTACTGTGGATGGTGGTCACTCTGAAATATCAAGGCTATTGTTATCAGATGCTGTCTTCAAAAGAATGCTTAGTCTTAAG
This sequence comes from Coloeus monedula, assembly GCF_965178545.1. Classification (NCBI taxonomy): domain Eukaryota; kingdom Metazoa; phylum Chordata; class Aves; order Passeriformes; family Corvidae; genus Coloeus; species Coloeus monedula. The sequence continues at coordinate 27,174,505 of NC_138782.1, read as the reverse complement.
GAAAATGATCAAACAGGTCTCTGACAGTCATTGGTTGGTTGGTTTTTGTTTGTTTGGACAAAGTATAAACCTGTTTCTAGTCCAGACTATAGGGTTGAAATTTTCTCAACACATCCATGACTTCATCTCTGTTAATGGGACATCATCTACCTGCTGTTCAGGGAACATTCCTGGGCTCTGATTGCAGTGATTGCTGGTATTTTAGCATGCCATTGTTGACATGAGACATCCTGCTGCTGTGGAACTACTGAAGCAGCCGATCATTTCCATGATCTCAGTGTTCAGGTTCATAGAACAAGATGAAACAGTCCAGGAAATGAAACTGCTCATTCATAGAAGAAATTCACACACTAAACTTCAACACCAGCAACGGTTTGTACACAAGTAGGCCTTCTAGTTATTTTGGCTAGGTGTATGGCTGCATAGAGTCAGAACGTGAAAAGCCATAGGCAGGCTTTGGAGTCCATTCAGAACCTAAAGGTTAATTCTCTATCAACAGATGACCATGCCCACCTGCTGCACCAGTTCAAGCTTCGGCCTGAAGAAGGGCCTGGAGAAGCTGGGGTGAAACATTCCAGTCTCCTTTGGCCTCCCTCCTTTTCACCACGACAAGTGTTAAAAAAAAACATGGTTACCCTACCTTTGTAAGGAGATGGGACTACTGTTGACATTTACTTACGTTTCCTTTCACCTTTCTTGAGCTGGTAATTTTACAAAAGGGCAAGTTTTATTTCTTCCAAATACCAAATAAATTTAAGGAATAAAGACATGACAGTGAAAGAACTGCTGGAAACAGAACCTTCCTAGACCTTTCTAAAACATTTCTTGACCAAGGGAGTCGCGTGTCTTCAGCTGCACTGGAAGCACCAACACCTCCCCTGGACAGTTATTCGGGGGTCCAGGGAGAGCTGCCCTCTGCATATGAAGATTTTCTCTCTTGGCCTATCCAGGTCTCCTTTTAAAGACCTTAACTCAGATGAAAGGGATGCCAGCCACTCCACTCTGCTCTTCTTATGTAGTCAAGTGTTGAGCAGCCAATGAATCAAGAAGGTGATTCAGCACAAATGCGAGCTGAACACCACAGGAACCGGACTGGCTCTCATCAAAGTGCCAAAAGCCACAGGGCTAAGATTAATGGAAAAGTGCTAACTAAGAAATACCTTCCTGCAGGAATGTCTTTTGTCCCTGTGCCTGTCGCACTAGCAGATAGAGATATGCACTGATCACTGCCTGATTTATTGTTGAACAGTAAATATAAGAATCCAATAAAAAGAAAGGTATGCAATGTTACACAATGTAGAAGAGCAAAGGGTGCGGCACTACACTCGCTTTCCAAGGGGCACTAAAGCTTCTTCTGGTTTGTTCTCATACAGTTTATATTTGCATGCAGCATTTTTATTCTCTGAAGTATATAATTTCCCTGTCTTGTTGTACAGCACAGTATTTACATCCACTCTAGAAGATAAACCAGCCACTGGAGCTACCAGAGTACTCTAGGGAGGCCAAGAATTTGTTCACATAACTTACCAGAGTTACACATTAGAGTATTCTCTGCCCCGTGGCTATATCTGGCAGCCTGTTCTTCACAACAAACAAGAATAGGTACAAAACCTACTGCTCAAGAAGTCATGTCTGTCTAACAGACCCACAGAAACAAGCAGTTAAGCAAATGCTTTGTTTACTGTAAGAAGCTGAAAGTACTACATGGAGGAAAACCACTATTGTTAGGTTCTTAGCTCATTCAACTTACAAATTACTCAAGCAATGTTATTTCTTCACATTTGAGATCTGATACAGACATTCTTCATAAGGACTAAGTAGCCATATTTTGGGTTAGATTTTCTACCCAAAAATGTAAACCTTTATCTTGCACAATTCACTATTGTCTCACAGCTATTTTGCTATTGCCTACTATTTACACTCCAGACAATGAAGTCACTTTTGCCCTTTAATTTCCTTGAGGGAAGGAAGGACAAAAAAAACAACAACAAAAAAATAAGCATATGAATACCAGAAGGAAAAATTTTCCATTTGTACTGGAAATACATTTTCCTATTCCCTCAGTGAGAATTAATTTTGGACACTACACACTAGAGAAATACTCTCCATTTTTGAATTCTTTTTAGAACTCTTTTGTACACATCCCAACAACATGGTAAATCTCCAAAGTTTATCTGTGCCTTACTGGAGTTCAGGCAGCTCTGCTAAGTGCTGCACAGAGACAAAAATCAAACTCCTGCTCTGTTCGGTTTTGGGTTTTTTGAATATCTCAAAGTTTGAGTTTTAGTAACAATTCGGTACCTTTTTGCAGCAGATGAAAGTGTTTCTTTTCTGGCAACAGAAACAGATGAGCTGTGGCTAGTTTTCCTGCTTCCTGTACTCCCATTAGTTATACATGACATCGAGATAGCTTCTCGAAGGCTTGGCTGACCTAGAAAAAAGCAATATTGAAGAATGTAAGGTTTTATAGATGTATCCAAAGGTCCACATGAACAACAAAAAGCTCTCAGTTGTGGACCTGGTATCACACAGCAGCAGCCTGAGTATTCAGGACAAACATCCAGTGATATATATTCATGAAACCTTAACCTAGGCAGCTGGACCCGGGAGACCTGGGACACTAAGGCAGGCAAGAATATGGTCTGATAGAGGTCAGTTTCTCTACTGCCATGATGTCATAAAAGAATTATTAAGTTATTTAAGGGTTGTGATTCTAAGGATTAAAAAAAAAAAATCAAAATTTTCAGTTTCATTTCAGCTGCCCCTTCTATCTTAGAATACCTTCCAGTATATGCTCTATGGTACAGCTATTAAGTTTCTGATACTGCTCACTCTGTAGAACATTTGCCACATCCAGTGGACATTACAGACTCTCTCCAGGGATGAATCAAGAGTGTATATGTGAAGAAGGCTGTTGTCTGTCAGATGCCCACTTCACTCACTGCAGAAGTTTAAAACTATGCAGTGAATGTGGGAGGGGATTGCAAAGAAGACAAGGGGGAGCAAAGGCTCTTCTATTTTCAGAGCTGAACACTAGCCTGGCCATTAGCTCCCAGACCTGCCTCTTCCACAGAATGCCAGTGAAATACAAGGCATTTTACTCGAACCCAACGTTTCGCCCTTTCCCACTAACTGTGTCTTTTTGTGTGCCTGTTTTATTTCCAAGGTCTTGCTCAGAGGAGAGTTTTGTCCCTTCCCCCTTTGAAGTACTAGACTTGTCCTTTTCCCCTCTGAACCGTGACATGCCCTGAGAAAGATCCCTGGGCTAATCTCACATTAAGCATCCAAAAATCAGCGGTCACTTTTGAGCCCCTCTGCGTCACATCCCCATTTCACAGACAGCAAATTGCTACTGCATCTCATAGGGTTGTGATGGCCAGTCACTCTGACTTCAGCAACAAACACGGAGGACAGGACTGACCAAAGAATAACAGCTCTGTGTTCACAGCAGGCTTTGAACAGTGTGAGATAGATAAGGCATGAGGCCACACACTGAAGATAAAAGTGAGGAGTAAAACAGCAGTTAGGGAGAATCGACAGCTCTGTGCACAGAGGACAAACTCACACAGATGACTCATTTGAACAATACCAGCCATGTGTCACAGCACAGCTCTTCCAACCAGGTTTAGAGGCTAATTAATTCATTCTTATTTTAAAGTACCACATTACATACAAGAGATACCCATCAAGGGAATATTAGATTTCAGAACTATTTGGATGAAGGCAGAAATGGGCTGGCCTACACAAACCAAACACTGCTTCAAATGCACCAAGCACCATGTGGTCATATCTGAAATTCAGATCAGGAAAGCCAAAAGGGGCATGCGGAATATCCCAGGCAGAAATGAGAATAAAGGAAATCTGAAGAAAGTAAAGACACACTTAAAATCCAGAAACACTTCAAAGATCATTGTTTTTCCTAAATTCTGTATATATCAATTTGGTGTGGTTCCTCCCCGCTGGTACTTTTTAGAGACTGTTTTATTTGCAACACAAACATTTGGAATACAGAATTTATTTTAGAAGTTAATATACTGTACAAAACCTCTAAAGCTCAAGAGATTTTTTTACCCTATGTAACTCAGATGCAAGAACAAAAGCGCACGAGCTTAGAAAGCACATTTACTATAGAAGCCTAAAAAATCACCTTCTTTTATTTTCAGGGACAAAGTAAGTCATCTTCTTTGTGGAGAAGCATAATATCAAGGCCTGTGATTCACTCTTGAACTGTATATGACCTTAACATCTCCGTCAGCCCCTCGTAACAGATTAATGCCTCTCCAAGCAGCTCTAGCATGGCTTTCCAGAAATGTGAATCAGGAGACATAACTGCAGTAATTCCCAGCATGGTGGGTAAGGCATTCAGTGGGATGTGTAAAGGACAACAGTGCTACAGGCACAGGAACTTAATTAGATGGGCAACACACTCTCATGTGCAAGGAGCACACTGCTATTTTGTTTACTGACGACATCTAGAATAATTCCCCCTACTAGGTATGCAAAGTGTTAGTTACTGCTTATGTCCAGGGACAAAACTGATTACAAATAAAACTCTACATCAGTCTGTACTCATGACAGGAATATGCACTGCTCCATGCAATGATGAATACAATAAAAGCAAAAAAAAGGGATCCAGACAGCAGCTCTGGGTTATTTGTTTTCCAATAAAGTGGACACTGATGGTAGATCGGCAAAGTACTTCCCAGTGTCAACAAGTGGCATACAAAATTACATCTGAGATTAAGACTTTTGAATTGAACTAAAAACTGTTTTTGCAAAATGACTAACAATTAAACATAACCCAGATTAAAAACTGCAGTGACAATTTTTTTTTCAAGTGTCAAAAATATATCAGGGTTTCTTACACTCCAGAACAAAATCTCAGTTGAGTGTGCCACCCTCAATGTGCAATAAAATGCAAAAAAGCAACAAAAGCAGCAAAAAACCCCCCCAACAAACAAAAATCACCAAATCCCATACTTAACACCCCTAAGAAACAAGAACGCTTCCAAATTCTCTATATATTGCATGTTAACTATATATTTTAAAGTGACTTTTAGAATACCTACTTTTAAAGGGAAGAAAAAAATTCAATTGATCATCTGCAATTATATGTAAAGTAAATGCATTTATATTTTAAACCATGAAAAGGAAAGGCAAGTTTAAGTCCTGTGCACATCCCAGGCAGTGAAGCCTGGCTACCCACAGAGACAAACAAGGGGGACCTCCCGAGCTGGGTCAGAAGTCCAAGGAAGCTGACCCACCAGTCCAAACCACACATCTCTCTTAATGACTTCTAACCAGAGCATCTCTGCAATCAAAAGATGTCAAAAATTAAAAACACTATAACCTTCTTCACTGCAGAGATAGTCCTTCATAGTAATCAAGTGCTTTTGCTTCAGAGACCTGGAAATAATGAAGTGGCACAGGAGAACACAAATTCCAGATCAATACACTAAAACAATGGAGTTCTCCCAGCACTGGGCTGCACATCTCTGCCAATATCATGTCATACGCCACCTGCTAGCATAAACAGTCTGAAATTTTTCAGACTGAATAGCACTTAGCTTTATCTGCTAGTTTGGAACAAAAGCCAGACATAAACTGAATGTAGAATGAAAGCCAGGTATGGTGACCAGGATTAAAGCCAAATTGTCAGAGATCAAAGTGGTAAAAATGTCTTTTATGGGTAACAGATTCATCTCTGTTCTGATAATTTTCATAGAATAGTATCTGCAGAGTTCAAATGAAACATTTTATTAACATCTGTCAAGTATACAAATGTGTGAATGAAAGATAAGTAGGATTAGAAAAAACAGACCACAATAAACCAAAAATCTATTTCCAATTCTTTATCAGCCTTAATTAGCTAACTGGGGAAAAAATGAAGCCAAGCTGTTAAAGAGAGTGGTAAGTTTGAAAATGTGTGTCCTGTGATAACATGATAGCTTTTTCCTCCAAACATACAAGGTGCTAGAGCTGAGAATCAATTAGTAATTAACTTTTCTTCTCGAACCCAAAACTTAGAATATTTTATGCTGAAATGTAGCTTATTGTGTTATCAAATATATTTTCTGAAACAATTTCCTCAATATCTTTGTATTTGCTGATATTGTGACAGGTAAACTGCTTTTCTTACAAAGAAAAACCAAACACTTGTTTCTCTTCTTCGGGTAATTTCAATTTAAAATAAGTAGCTGCAGCTACATTAAAGTTACTTCTCTGGGCACTTAATTCAAGTGGATTTAAAAGAAAAAGTTCAACAAATTATACCTTACAAAAATTTAAAAGTTGTTTTTTTAAAGGTAGATTTTTTTCTTTTTTTTTTTTCCCCATTAAGGCATAAATCTCTAAATCCTTCAACAACCTTTAAATACTTCACTTTCAGCAAAACATGAAGAAGACTTCTATATTTCAAGTATTTTACATGCCATGGGGTTTTCTTCAAATAAAATTGATGCTTGGAAGGACAGGAAACCAATTTAGTACTCTTACTAAACAAGTGTACGGTGTGGGTAGCTCACCAGAAAGCCCACAGAGTGAGCTGCAGAAAACCAGACAGAAATAGTTATAAGTGTAGCAGAACATAAGATTTTATCTGCACTTCCTTCCTAATAGAACAACATCAAAACCAATAGAAATTATGACAAATCCTAGGCTTAGTTCAAGGCGTCACAATGAATTGTATAAAAGCAGCTAACTGTAGTCACTGCTCTGCTTCCAAACTTTTCAAAGGACGTCAAGTCCCTCAGCCTATGGAAGATGCTGGCAAAGAAATAGCCTGGGAGCACCAAAACTCTTTTCAAAGACTACTGTATTCTGAAGGGTAGGGAAATATTTCTTCAGTATTCTGTTTTATTCAACTACTTCCCTTACATACTAAGAATCAAATTTTGATTAAAACTTCTGAAGTAGAAAAAGTTCTCTTCTTCTATCACACGAAGACAGGTCAGGGTGAGACACTATATCTCAAATAATGAACAAAAAATATCAGGATAAATAGTTCAGTTCACTTCCTATGGGTTATGCTGCTTCTTGTTTAACAATCAAATTATAAGACAGAACTAAGTTTCAACAAACTTTATTATTCTTATAGTAATTACAACTAGCTGAAAAAATAAACATTCTTTCTATACTTTTTTTAATGGAAGCCAAATTTCACAAATTTCAACAGACAGCTATTAAACATACATTACTTGTAATTTCCTATTAAAAGGAAAAGAACTATCTAAATAGAGGCATGTTAATAGGCAACAGTTTGAGAGTGTATAGCTAATGCATAAACAACCTGAGTTCCAAGTGAATCTCTCCTAGTAGGTAGATAAACTAACTTAGATGTTAAGAGTAATTAAATATTTATTTTGAGACTTCCTACAAGATTTTTATAAATAGCGACTTAACCCATATATTTCTAACTTTAAACAATCCTCATAGGGATATAAAACTAATTTTTCAGGTGTTAGGGGAGCCATGTCTCTGTTCTTTGGGCAGGCATTTTAAAACATGCTACAGGAAACTGAAGACTTCTTTGGCCAATTGCTTATTCAAGCCACACAGCCCTTTTCCTTCTCTGCTCCCTTCTATCTTATTTTGCTATACTTTCCCAGAGGCACCATCTACATGTTCAAACAACTGCCAAATGGGCTAATTCCAAGCAGAGGAAATAAAATTTTAACTATGGTAATTTGAAACAATTTGATATACTCTGGAAACCAAGTGATGAAAAAGCTACTCAAGCATTACAAACAATAAGGAGTTTTCATTTGAATAAGTTAGTGGCAACACTGAACTCTTCCAACATTGCAATTCTTAGTTTGAGAAGCACTATGGAGAACAGCAGAGTACCACTCGAGAAAAATTGCCCACACTGTTCTAAAAAAAGTACACAGATGCACAAAACATACCCAAAAACTTTGAGAAGCATAAGGAAAAAGAATAAGGATACTTATCACCACAACTGAAAATATTCCTCTACAATGAACAAGATTATTAGGTTACAGAACTACAAAAAAACCTCTGAACTTTGTTCTTCACTTCTCCTTCCTAAACTTGGTTCAGCTTGTTAGTGACCCTTAGTTCAATAATGCCCTCTAGATCCAAATTCTTTGAATAAAGGAAAATATACAAAGAACATCAAGAAGAGTAAGTGTAACAGAAGAAAAAGAAAATATCTGCTAAGTCAGAGCAGAAGATAGGAAAAATAGGAAAAAATGCAGAAAGAACAGATGGCACTTAAACCAATACCTGGGAAATGCATTAAGACCTCAAGAGTATCATTATTTGTTATGTGAGCATGCAGCCTGCAAACTTCAATAGGACTTTTCCCATGAGTAAAATGACCCACATACAAGCTTGCTAGGTTAGTTTTAATATTGTGGATAAAACACAAAAATTGTGTTCTACCACTACCATAAGCATTTTCCTATTTACACTTCTATTTTCTGTTTCTTTAACATTTACTGATTAGACAACATAAACATGTACTCAGTTATTAGAATAACTTTGCTTATTGAATAATGTAAAGACTAAAAAAACAAAACTCAAATCTATCTTATGCTTTCATTAATGAAGCTTGTTGAACACCCTGAAGTCAATTTTTGTTAACATAAAACAAAATGACTTAATGTTATTGAAACGAAACCATTGTTGAGATAAGGTACAAATTACATCTGAAGTACCTTGCTTACATGAGTGCAATGAGATGGAATTTGACGAGACACACTGTTTCATACAAGGGAGCAGGAAAAGAAGGAAAACTCAATGGGCTCCTCTTACAAAAGCCCACTGCACAAAGGAAAGGAAAAAAAAAAGTAAAAAAACCCCTACCAACTGCATTTCCAGTATATACCTGCTTTTGCAGGTCCACAAGATCACTGCTTTAAGTAAAATAAAATGCCTCTCAGTCTGCCACTCTTCATTGTCATGGGAAACCCTCTCTGCAGACTGCCATCCACTATTCCAATTTCACTTTGTGAGTTGAATTTGCATATGAGTTATTTGATATCAATTCCTGTCAAAGCAATAGGAAATGTTCCTCCAAAGGTTTGACTTTTGTCAAGTCTCCTTATTATTTCTGAGTCCAGAAAAAGGACATGAACTCTTTGTTTCTCTACAGGCAGACATCAGATGTACTTTTTCAGGCACAAGCTCATACTCCAGTAAAATGATTAGTCTGAGAGATTTTACTGGTGCCACAGTGTGCCACAAACTTGTCTGCACACCCAGAGCCTGAGGGATGAATTCTCCTGTTACACACATTTTGACACCCTGGAAGGTTTTAATAGGTTTACCAGGCACCAGCTGCGAGCCAATCTATCTTGCTGGCAGCCACAAGTAACCAGACTGCTTTATGCTTTCCTTTTCTTCAATGTCCAGGTAATCTTTGTTTTTGGAACTTTTTTGTGAATGTTAACAGCATCAATCATGCATCAACAGCAGAGGCATGTGGCAACAAGAGTGCAGAGCTGCCAAATGCAAATCATTTCCCACCAAAGAAATTCTTCTTACCAAGCCATCTATTAAGAAAGAAAAGAGAAAAAGAAAAGAAAGAAAATCCATAAACTCACCCCCACACTATGATCCCTACAAGCCCTGTAGCTGCTGGGGATCTGATCCCTTACCAAGCCCTTTCACATTTCTAATCCTCAACACTATCTTTGGACCTGGTAATTTCTCCTTTGTGTAGTTATTCTTAGCTGTGTGTAGATGGAGAAGCACTATCATAGTCTTTTTATTTTGAAAAGATTTGCTCTGTTTAGAATAACTTTGCATTGAGAAGTTACACGTGAACCCTCCCAGCCTGCTTTTCACTGTGAAATACAGACAAGTGCTAATCCTGTTGCAATCCCTGCTAGAGGTATTTTCCTTATACAGTATCTCCACTTCACGCTTTACTAGGAGACACTAAGGTGCCTAAAAAATCTTGCCCTTTATCTTATCTTCTACAGTTCAAAATCCATGTATGAAGAGCTGTTTTCTTCTGAGACAGAGCTTCACACACAAAATCATATATAGCAGCCTCTTGACTGAGAGCCCACGAGTTAGAAAAAAAAATCTACTCCTGACCATGTGAATTTTTTCACTGGAGACTGGACTAAGTTCAAAATAAGCATGTGACAGAAATGTAGGGAAAAAAAGAAAAGCAAAGACTTAAAGGTTAATGCAAAAACTTTATCTTCAGCTACTGTTTCAATCTGTCAATCTAAAATAAATTAAGAACAGAATGAGATCACCAGATGTGCAATGCAGACAAACGATGAAGAGATCACTTTTTTCACTAAGTCGAGCCATCAACCTTAGAATAAGAAAAAGCAGTGCAAAAGCAATCGGGATGGATTTATCCCTTTCAGTGTAATTCACAGTCTGCTCACAACACTTATTTTTAGCCTATGAAAAATCTCTCTTCAAAAGACACTGCTGAGGTGGCAACAAGAAAAAAAATGGAGAGGTTTTAGAAAACTCATTTCAGCAAAAAGTAGAAAAGCCACCCTTCAAACTAGGTTAGTTATTGCCTTGTATTAAAACTCCTTTGTTTGATGGAAAGATTCAGGAGGGCTTTTTCTGGTTCTATTATCCTTGCTAAGTTCAGTTTGTTTTAAAAGTATTTATCTCACTGTGTTGCCATACTTCAGATTAAGCACATGACTCCATGTATTCAGAAGTATATATACACATCTATCCTCTTTACTTATTATTTATGTCAGAATGTATTTAAAAGCTGCTGCAGAGGAAAATACTTCAATGATTGAAAGCTTCAGCTTTTTTTTTTTTTTAAGATAATTTACCTATAATATTTTTCATGAAACTGCAATTATTGCAATGCAGAAATCCAGATTTTTCACAGGATCACAAACACCAAAATGAGTTTTGGGGGAATACAGTTACCTTTGCAGCAATCGTGACTTGACTAGTAAGAGTCTGCTATATACATACGTAATACTTCAAAGAAAACAATTACTTTTTGGAGTATTATTTTTGTATTCAGATCATCTTCTAATCCTACTTATTCAAAAAATAATGCATTTATCTCTGTTAAAACATTGGAAGAGTTTTTTAGCCATTGAAAAAACTTAAAATACAGAAATCAAAAGCAGAACCTAGGATATTGCAGAAAGCAATGTATGAACTTGTTTTAATTCCACGTTTACCCTTCAAGTCTAATTTTAGACTCTTATAAAATTCCAGTCTCTGTATGTAAACATTTTCTTCTGTGAATTCTATATACAGCTGATGTCATGATTAACAGTGAAGTTAATGTGTTGTCTGGCGGTATTGGGTAACTGAACACAACGGGAACACATTCACCACAAATTAAATACAGTGCCAATTAGTCATAATTCATTTTAGTTCAATGAATTAGATCATACATATACATGTTCCTGTTCCCAGCTCTTTTTTCTCAGTTCCCAGCTCTTTCTTCACAGTCCCATGCTGTTGCCATTCATTTGTAGAGATATAATATGACTGAGCTGAAGATATTTATATATTCCACCCTCCCTCTGCTCTGCCTCCCCTAAATCATTAGTTTATTTTTCACTGAAGAAATTGACCTAGAGAATTCAGTATGGTCCCAAGACCCCCAGAAAGGAGATAGCCCAAGGCATTTTTCAGAACACAGGAAATTTTCCCTGCCTGTACACAAAATTTGCTGCGTGTTAGACAGCTCCAAGCCAAAGGTTTCAGCCGTGTTTGTGCACATCCCAGCTGCTCTGCATTTAAATAGGAAGAATAAGGAACTATGGTGCACATGTTTTGCCCACAGTTTTTCACTTGGACATTTTCTCATACTGGACAGCAGACAGCAGAGTGATTTAGTCAAAATAGCTGCTAAAGCTATAGTTAAAAAGAGTTTGAAAAGGAAGCTTCAGTCTTGATGAGACCAGACATGTAAACTGGGTAGATAAAAACTGCATTTATAAGCAGAGATGACAACAGTCTACCATTTAGCAAGCAAGGAGAATAGCAGGATTCAGAGCCCAAGCCAATTAAGCATCATGACTTCCTTCCATCTGGCAGAGAGACTGCAAAAACACCTAATTAAAGAATTTGATCTCTCTGTCACATCTAAAATAATTCAAACTTTCAGCATTTTCAGCCTATACAAGGCAGTCACCCAAACAAACAGGCTACATTGTATCAGTTCAGGGTTATACTGGCACTGGTGTAATCCATGCACTGCAAGGTTGAAACACAGGGATTGTGTTCCCAGAGATCTCTGTGGTGCATGGTTTGATGGGGTTACATGCAATTATGGTGAATTAAAACCGTGAATTATTTGAAATATGACCTAACCTTTTATATAATCAGAGACCTCATATATGCCAGAAACATACAAAGCCACAATTCTTTTCAAATATACAACTTTAAGTTGGAGTAAGTTCAAAACTCGATTCATATACTTCTCCAGAACAGAAAATGAAATGTCCTCAGTGGGGGGGGTTGGGAAAGCATATAAAAATTAGTGCAAAAAGCATCTAGTTTCTTTACTTTCAAACAATCCTACATATTTCAGTGCTGCAATATAAAAGTTACTAGTGACTAATCAAAAGAGAGATTGCTGATACATGGCCATTTCTTACATCAGATCTACCAGTGGTGAGTTCTCTCTGTACTGGAACAAAAATTAACTATATTCAGAAAGCCTTCTTATTTGGTGGTAATGTATTTTGGTTTTTGTTTTGGTTATAATTTGGGAGCAAGAGGAAATGTAACCTTTAATATGCCCTTTCAGTTGAATAATGTCTAGGCAAAGTGAAAGCTGAGACTCAAAACTGTCCATAAGCCCCAGAACCCCCAGCGGCAGGTTAACATTCTGCCACTGAAATTAAAACAGGAACTTCTTTTAGCAAGAAGTAAGGACAATTTTCAGGGATGTCAAGAACATAAAAATGTTAGCAAACAGCAGAACTAATAAGCATATTTTGGGTATCTGTTGGCCACTATTATAAACCTAACTCCTCCAGCTCAAAATAGATCGGCCCTTCCAAATGAGACAGAAAAGGGAAAAAACAAGTGACCAAGGGAGAACATTCTAACATGATAACACAGTGTGATGCTAGAAAGAGTTGACCAAATTTGGGCTTACCTTTACTTGGTGCTGATTTTCTCACAGAAGCTACATGGTCTTCGGAGATGGCAAGACGCCTTAGCACATCAGCCAACGCTGCTTTTAGCACGGTGATTTCATCCTCTTGTTGCTGCACTCTCAGCTCCAGGGCTGAAAGACGGTCCTGGACATCGGAGGTGCTCGCAGCCGAGATGCTGTCATCTGTACAGAGGCAAAGCAGAGCAGAAAGAGGCACTTAAATGCTTTGTTCTGAATTAAAAGCCACAGAAAGAGGCATGTACAGCACAAGTATGTCTGTAGCATCATTTTGAAATACTGAAGACATTCTAACAAACGTGTTCAGGCAAATAGGGAATGGATATTACAGCAAACATCAAATTAATGCTTCAAGACAGAAATCATTACTAATCATTAGCTAAGACAAAGCTTAAGGAGCATGGCCCGATTAAAATCACAAGAGGCAATGTACTTCCTGTGAAAAACATGCTTACAAGTAGAAGGAAGACCGAAATTAATCTTATTTAAACACCCAACTGAATTAACCAAAAAGGTATAAAACCATGGTAAAATTCTGCAAAACATTCTTGTGGAATTGTTGAAGAATTTGAACTATGACCCTTAATATTAAAGCAAGTTTCAAAGTTAAAAAAAACCAAGTCCACAGTTGAGCAAACAAGTACTGTTAACAATGACCTAATTGCATCAAATGACAATCTCAATTTAAATGGTCTAGATCAGAGTTCTTAATTTCAATTCCTTCTCTTTAACTTTTTTCACATCACCGCCCTGTATGTGCCAAAAAACATACAACCTTATAACATTTGGCCTGGAGCGTAGGGAAAATAAATGCACTACAAAAAGGTTCCAAAAATCTGTTTGGCCACACAGAGATAGATTAGCATTGAAGGCCTAACCCAGCCAAATCTGTTCTTCAGTGGTAAAAAGGAAATTACAGCTTCTGCTTACTCTTTGCCTTTGACAGTTCTTTGCATTATTTCTGCCAAGCCAAAATAACACGTAACAGAATTTTGTATTTGGCTGTTCTAATAAATCATAGGCCAAACACTTAAAAAAAAAAAAAAATCTGTAAAAGAATATGTTGCTCAATCACAAGGCACTGAATTCCTTATCCATCCTGTTTAAGACTTCCTAAACACTCAGTAAGGAACTTCTAATACAGGTTTACAAAAATTCACCTGTATTACACAGTTCATTTAAGTTCATATTCTACAAAATAAATACAGCAAATTTAAATGTAAGAGTAAATAGCTGGTATTATTACTGTGATTCTACTCAATCTAAACTTTAGTTTTCACTAATCTTAGGAAGACATATCAAGGAGAAAAAAGTTAACATAAGCCACAGTCCTAAAACTCTGATTTTCCCTAAAAAAAGTCTTTGAAATACTTGCATAGGGGCACTTTCAAAATACATGTAAACAAGAAATACTGAGCCAAATTCCTACAATGAATTCACTATTAAGAGATTAATAAAGAGATTAAGGAGTTTAATGCCAACTTCGTTCAGTTAAAATATGATACTCACTACTGAAGGACCAAGAATTGAACCAACCAAAATAAAGCAGCATAGTTAATACTTTCACAACACAAACAAAATTCCTACAATGAGTTAGTTAAAAAACCCCTAAAAACCCTTTAGTAATGAAATGTATCCACAATTATTATTGAACTGAAAGGAACACTTAAGGTTACAATAACAAAACAGACCCTAGATGACAGTTTTGCATATTAATTTGCTATTTGGTTAAAGCAAAAGCAGAAGTGTACACTTCATGGTTAGTACTGTATTCATTCAGGCTGATAAAAAGAACTGCAGGGAAATTAATTAATTAATTAATAAGGCACATAATCAAAACGAGATCCAGAGGCAACAGATTAGAACTCAACACAAATTCCTTTAATACCACCATCCATAACTGTACCTCTCTATCTGCAGAAAATTTATTCTAATGACTCCACAGCCCAGCAAATCCAATGCTCTCTCAGCAGGACTTTACAAACCCAGACCTGTGACAGCTACCCCGGGCTGGGAAGGACTGTGTAAGATTATTTTATTAAAACCCTCATGTTCAAAACATAAATCCCCATCTGTTTTAAGGGGCTGGTAAAAGCTCCTACACGCGCACATACCCATGCGGCACATAAAAAGGAACCAAGGTAAATGTGCATTAATCCATAAAGAAAAGCTTTTACTTCAGTTAAGTAAATGGACTTAAAGTACCATCTAATTCATATTTCTACTATCCTTGAATTATTAGCCTTTAAATAGATGCAATGGACGAGTCAGAATGAACACTCCAGAAAACAATTATTTCAAAATATTATTTAACTTCATAACTTCTCTTACACTGGGTACCAGTCCAAACAGAAAAAAGCAGTTTCACCTCTCCTTAAAAAAAGAGGAGGAAAAAAAGTGGGGGGAACCCCCCCAAACTTAACTTTTTTGCTTTTTTGTTTGCTAAATGCTTCAATTAATAGATATTATCCATTAAAATGGATAAAATTATTGATACATTCCCACGCTGCATAAATATACAGCAGATCACTATGAAACATTTGTAGAAGGAATAAGTAGCTATGTCAAATCATCATTTTAGAAGCCAAATATTACTGTGTTCCCTGTGTAGAGCCCAAATAAGAGGAATTACCAAACCAGGAAAGGCTCCACTGTTAATCAGTCTCTCTGATGATCACAGAAGCAAGTGCTCTGCACATTTCTGGACATCTTTATTTCCCATGAACTACTTACATTGACCAGACTGCTGCTGTTGAACCCCAGCACTGCAAAATTGGGGCACATTATCCCAAATCCACAATTATGTCACTAGTTAGAAACTTCGAAGAACAACAGCAGAGCAAATCCTGCAGCCCTGTAAGGGTGAGCTGCAAGGCTTTGACCCCCTCAGCATATCTGATGAGATGGCAGAGGAGTTGATTGGTGTTCTCTATGAGCTGGGCCATGGAGGCTCAAGCCTTGAGCCAGCAGAGGCAGAAGGACCCTCAAACTCGACTTCAACCCAACAGCTCGTCAGAGGGCACAGCTATAGAAATGGGGCATGAGGAGAAGGCCAAGAAGGTTAAGCCATTCAGCTGATTCAAAGCCAGGAAAAGCAACGTGCCCTGTTTTACAGCCTGAGATTTCAAACCACCAGTGGCTGCTTTGCCTTGCAGAGAGAGGGCACAGGAGACACAGACACTGAAAGAAGCTGGAGAGAAGGATATCACTAGGAAAGCAAGAATGCTTTGGTTGATCAAAGAATACAGCAGCACACTGGGAAGACATTTCATTGCTCTTTATCATTCTACAGAAGAGGTGTCTGTTTCAAGCAATGACAATCATATATTACCCTGGCAGCTATTAGAGAATTAAAACGAATTATTCCCAACCCAAATACCTTGCCCATTACAGCAAATATTCAACTGAATTCCAACATGCCTTTCTTGGCAGTGTCTTGAAAAGTAACTCAAGAGGGATTATCTTAAAAGAAGAAGCCCTAAAAGTAAATAAAGCTGGAACTCGTGAGATCATTCTAACAAATCTGCACAATTACACCTTTTCTTCACAGAAATTTTCAAAATCTCTTCCAGATTTCTTCTTTCATTTAAAACACATTTTATAATCTAAAGAACTACTTCAAAAGAAGTTCAAACAACAAAAAAAAACCCCTTCCTTCAAGGACATGCCCTCTCCCTTCAGAGAGGAAACAGCTCTTTTGCAAGAACAAAATCAGCTGATGTGAAGCAAAATTCCATCTCCTCCTTTCCCATTCTCCCACTCCTAAACATCTGTCCTTTCCCTCATGCTGACACAGACATACATCTATCCAGGCCTTCCATAACCCACTCTTATTTTATTAAGCCAGAGGGAAATTTATTTAAAGACAGAAACCAGTTAAGCAAGTAGAGCAAGAAATTTTTAAGTGCAGTTGACTATTGATTAATTAATTTGATTCATTTTAAAAATACCTTTTTAGTTATCTGGTTATTCTTATTATAACTAACACACACAATTTCTGATGCGCTGGTCGTGTTTCCCAAGCTGTTGATGGCCTACACCTTTAAGAGAGCCACTGGGAACAAGATCCATTGGGGGAAAAAAGCACCATCTACAGTGCTTGCTGGTAGTAGTGAGGAGACATCCACCCAGATGTGCATCTAAGGTATTTCAGTCTTAAAAACTGTTTAAGGTAAGAGTACTGGTACTCAAATGACAGCAAAAACATGCTAGGTCTAACCATACAGCACTATAACTTTCAAAATAAGATGTTCTGTTATTTATCATAGTTCATTAGTTTGATTTTTAATTTTAGCCAGGAAAACAATAACTCTTCCCTTGCATTTGGAGTAAGAAGAGATATACATGGGATGCTTGTATTCAGTACTCATGTGACACAAGGATGACCCTAATAATGAGGGTTCATTTCTCATAGTCAATGTACAGCATTGAACAGACACGTTACTCTGTGTGGGACTCCTCAGAGCCACAGACATCAAACCCATTCCTAGCAGATCAAACAAGGCAGCAATTCAAACTGCCCCTTAGACTTGGGCCAGGAACTCCAACAGGGTTATACAAGACATAGTGATGGTACTTAACAAACCTCCCAAGCCACGTATCACTCCTCTCCTCACATGTCCTTTAGCAGCCATGTGAGGGTAACAGTATTTGAAAAGCATCACCCTTCATCATTTGCTGCGTAGGAGAAATTTGAACGGGCTACATTTGAAAAAAAATATATCTTACTACTGAACCGTCTATTCTGGGTCCCCTCAACAAATCCAGAGCATCCATTACTACTCCTCTGAGTCAACTCCTCCCGGCTTTGACTAAACCTAAGTAAGGAATTAATTTTAGACATAAGCAGCATTTCAGAAAAACAAATTTTACAAACTCCAGCACATGGAAATTTAAACCACAGGGTAGAAAATCCTATGTTTTATCCAATAAAGCCACATAACCCACAGGTAATTTTAAACCCCTGGCTGTTAAGGCACCCACTGCATTTTCTGTATTTTCCCCAGAGTGGTAAGAGTCTTTTATTAGAGAAAAGCAACAGAAATTACTGGGACTGGTATAAAGACCTGGCTGACAAGTTCAGGAGATAACTGTCCCCAAAGAACTTGTTCTCATCAGGACCATGATCTGCTCATGTGTGAAGGAAAGTATGTATCTGTACAACTTCCAATTTTTGTTCTAAAGACCACTGAAAAAATTGACTCTGGATGAGGCTTGTATTTCCAGAGAGACATACCTGACAAATTTATTTTTCCTACCACGTTATGAGAAAGAAAACTCACTGCACTTTTCTGCAGATCACCTGTCTTAGGAGTAGCTTATAAAAGGTGCAAAGATCAAGAACTGTGTTCCATATCTGTAATTTGTAATTTTCAACAACAACAAAAAAAGTAGAATTAAGATTCTGTACTTTTGCTCACAGTATGTCCTCTGAATGACAGCACAGGCACAAATTACCCCAGTTTTGTAAAGTATGTGAGTCATGGAAAGAACACAAGAATGGGAATTAAAGCACGCAACATCAACAGAGAGGATTCAAAGAGCTCCCCCCAGCACAAATGATATTTAAGTATCAAGTTCTAATTTGCCCCTAGAATCTAGAGCTAATGGCATGGAAGTGGAGTGGGAAGTTCTCCCCAAGTTCTCCCTTCCTGCAAGACTTCAGCCTTTAACTCTCTCAATTACCCTTTGGCTTCTTTTGCTAGTTTTTCTTTCTTTTCCCTAATCAAACAAAAGGATTGTTCTGACATGTAAGATGATTTACCACTTCATGCCTAATAATTAGTAGCTCTATTTGTATATGCTAAACAGATTTGTGCACATAGGCTTTCATATAATTTTTTCCCGACATGAAAAAGCAAAGGAAAGATTAAAAGACGACACAAAAACATCGTGACAAAAAAAACCAAATAATAACCACAAATTACAGAAAATAAAAATATTTTTATAATAAGCTTGTGTATCTGCTGCTGTCAACACTCAGTTTTAATGCAGATAATCTAGAAATACATCATCATGAGATTCACAGGGCACAGCTCTGCCCATGCTGTATTTGACCAGCATGAGTGTTCTGCTTGCCTAAGTTTCCAGTAACTGTGTAACTCATTGGGCACAAAGATTTTGTATTTCATACTTGCTGATACCAGCTTTGATAGGCAGACTGCAAAAACAGAACAAACACTTACAGACACTTGTCATATTTGACACTGGTATCCATATGATTACTCGAGGAAGCAGATAATTATGCAGGCACTGTCTCTCATATCCTTCCCCAACTGCATACTTCCTATCAGCTCCACCTCCACTGAGATGCATCTCAAGAGTAAGACCATTCACGGGTTTTTCCCCACTCACTGGTTAAAAAGCCTTGTGGTTTTTAAGCACTTTTCGCCTCCTAACGTTGCTTGGCTCTTGATGCTCCTGATATTGTTCCTGATGCTGCTCTTCAACGCTTGGCCTTCAACCAGCAACACAAGCCCTTCCCCTTCCAAAATATTGTTTCTGATACAAATTAGCAACCTCTACACTCCACAGACAGAATTCACAGTGGCTAAGGGCTAAGTGATCCTCACCTGGCTCAGCAGCAATCCCAGCCATCCAAAGCTCTTACCAATACCTGGTGCCACTCCATTTTCATGTCACAGTAAGGAGAGGGGCAGGGAGCACCTTTTCTAACACAGAGGCTTGGAAATTCACACAGCAACCAGAGACAGCTGCAATAAACTGCTCTACTGTAAGTTACACATGCATTAACACTTCAGCACACATAGATTAGTATTCCTCTGCTGGAAATATTTCATGTTGTGCTAGAAGCGTTACAACCTTTCCATGCTAAAATGCTAATTTAAAAGTAACAAATTAAGCAAGCATGAAATGATGTAGATTAATCCCCTGTTCTCCCTAATGCCCAAATTGATCTAGCTAAAATTTTTTAAGGAAACAACTTTTCCTATGCTGAAGAGGCACTGCATCCCTGAGGTTTTCCTCTTCACCGAGGGCTCAGCCACCACTCACCTCCCTGCACCAAAAGCAGAGGGCACCCAAGCCACACTATGGAGAAACTCAACAGGCTTTAGCTCTTCAGGACGAAGGCACTGCCTGGGGCTCCAGGGTGGCCACAGGAGGACACCCAGAGCAGGAAAGCACCTCTCCCGCACTCCCAAAGCCTCACGGAGAAGGAGCCTGCATGCTGTGCCTAACCCAAAACACCAGACATCAGTGCGGAAAAGAGCTCAGCTCTCACAGGTACCACCAGAAAAAATCGGGCTTTTGACGTGTACAGGGCAGCCCTTCCTATGCACTTTGACAATCAAGCCTTCCTAGTTTCAAATTAGGCAACTACTTAATTAGAAAATTAGGTAATTAGCAGATGCTTTTGACCTTAATCTCTTTTTAACTTCACTCCTCATCTGTTAAATGAAATGAAATTCATCATCCCACACTGCATAAAGGTTAATTAACACTTGTGGGCTTCCAATGAACTACTCTAAGCGCTGCAGCAAGGTCAGTGTTTAAATGCATGCATTTTCTTGAGAAGTAAGATTAACAGCCTTCTCATAAAAATAACAGAAAGGTATACAAAGAAAATAAAGGTAACTCAAAATACCAACCAACTGCTTTATAGGAAGAATCACCTTTTCAGAGTTCTAACTTGGAGGAGACTACCACCAAGTAATTAAGAGCTGCATCTTAACACTTATATGATCCACAAAATTCAATACAGTCTTGAAGGACAACCCCAATTCTGACTTTTAAGTTCAGTCTGACTTCCCACTTAAAACACTTTTTTTTAACCTTCAGTCTTCAATGCACAAATCTACAAAAAGACAGCAGCATTAATTGTCACTGATCTGCTCAACACAACGAATGATGATAACCACAGTCAGGCTCACACAAAAGTACTGCTATCCAAAACATCCCAAAGTCCAGTGAATGCACAGAGTTCATGGAGAAACATGGGACTATCTGAAACACTGGTTTTCCTGGAGTATTCTGCAAACTCATTTGCACAGACAGGTACCAGCAGTTATGTGGGAGGCAAGGAAGTTGGTGTGGAGGCTTGTAAATGGAAAGGGGAGGAGAGGAAGGAGGGGAGAAGGGGGAGGCGGGTGGGGAAAGAGCACTCACAGTCATCTCAGATTCTCCACCTCTCTCTGCATTCTCCCCTCCCTTCACCCAGGACCACTTATTTTTTAACTGCTCTTGCCAGAGTGATGGTGCTAACTCACGTTCAAAGTAGTGTCCATAAATTTAGAGAATTTTTTTTTCAGAATTTAAGCCCCAATTCATATAGGTTAGCTCTGATTATCCAAGCTCTATTTCCAAAATACATACTTTCCTAGTAGCACGTGAATAAAATCCACGTTTGCAAAACATTCAATCTTTATATTACAACAATACAGGGAAAATCCAACATTCCCCATCACGAGCAGTGCATCTTCTCTGCTGCAAAGCATTTCAATTCAGTAGTACCAACATACTTTCAACTTATGGAAAGCTTCCAATACCTTAAATATTTATTGCTTATTTGGACAACTAACTTAACTGGGTTTTTGTTTGTGGTGTGCTTTTAACAAGTACGTTTTTGCCCCAGAGGAAGGAAGTTTCTACTCTTAAGATTGCTATATTCTCATCAATTCTAGAGCATCACTTCAGCAGCAAAACAGAAAAGCACTGAAATCATTAAGTGAGATAACATCAGGCAAAGCAAAATACCCTCTTCTTTTATGGATACATTTTATTTTATACCATGCAATGTTTACTCACAAAATTCTACTCACCTCAAATCCTGGCACACAAATGAATAATCTCTAGTTTCTGTTATCTAACAATCAAGTTAGACATTATCTCTGTAAATAAGTGTTGGAACATTTCTGAAATTTTTTGTACTGGCTGCTTCATTGTGCTGCACATTTCTTCCCCCCAGGACTCATAAATATCTAATTAGTAACATCAAAAATACCACTGAACAAACCAAGTTTCTTTGATCTCATTCTGTACTATTCTAAGCCGATCTATCGCAAATGCCACTATGCCAAACTCCAACAAGAAAAACAGAATCCTGGCCTATAGTATTTTCCTTTCCCAAAGAAATACAGACCTCCTTCTCCCGGAACACCCATCTACCCTGCAGGGAAAGCCTTCCCTTCAGCTCAGCTGGAAAAAGCAGGATCTGAGCATTTTTGTGCTCAGCAGAAACATACTTACACCAGAGCAGGGGGAGGCACCAGCGCTGGCGTACACAGCATGTATTTCACGGCTCTTATCACACCAAGTCACAGGACACAGTGATTTCAGATAAAGGGAAACATGTTTTGAAATAGACTTACCAACTCACTGCCTTATCTTAGTTTTCTCGTATTTCAGGTATAGGAATTCCTTCCACTTACTCACAGCCCTATGTGGCCGCTGCTTTATTACCTCTCCATACCGAGCTCATTCAGTAAATGCCAACTTTCAACTTCCTCTCTGACAAGCTAAAGTGACCTTGAAGAGTTCTTGTCCTTCTTCACATCTTCTTATCCAAAACCTAAGGATAACAATACACTCTCTCCCTCGTAAAAAATAACCTCTAACAGACAAGCCTTCATTCCAGTGTTAGTTTTTCTCTCATGACAATCCACCCACAGCTCTGCCGCAGTGGGGCTGGAGCAGCCAGTTGTGCTTGCAAGCCCATCAGGCTCCATCCGCCCCACTGGGCAGCATCTCCTGCAGAAGGCACCCCTTATCCCAGCTCTGCCCTACAAATG
Source organism: Coloeus monedula (assembly GCF_965178545.1). NCBI lineage: Eukaryota > Metazoa > Chordata > Aves > Passeriformes > Corvidae > Coloeus > Coloeus monedula. The sequence goes on along the minus strand of NC_138782.1, from coordinate 27,151,654 downwards.
TTACCCTTGCTGCTGCAGGGGACACCATCTCGCAGTCCTTCAATCTGCCCTCTGTCTCATAAGCAAGAACAGACAAAAGGTTTGGTATTTTTAAAAGTCCGCTGCTTCTCGGGAATGCGAGACTTAAAGCTCTCTAATCACAAGCTCACTCCAACTCAACACTTACAACAGCAGCAGTTAAATTCCTGCTTTTGTTTACTTCCACCAAGATGCTTCCACAGCTTCTCCAACTGCTTGCAGTTTTGGTATTATAAGAACACCTCTACAACAGCTCATGTTTACTCCGGGTGGAACCAAAGCCACAGCAGTTTTGGTTGATTGGGGTATTTTTGCATATTGAAAAAAAACTAACCTCTCTCCATACCAATCATACTATAGACACAGTTAAGCTATCTGCTTGATTTCAAGGATAAAGCATATGGCTCCCACACAGCCAACCTGGAAGGTGGTATCTGCAACTACTCATCACACATTAGTCACAATCTCCAATTTGGTTACTACACAGGAGGAACTGTTGAGAAATAAATGGAATATGGGCACACTGTGTGTCATAGAAAACACGGGCCAGAGAGCAATAAGAAGTATCTCTGTTGCTGAAAGTCAACAGCCACTCTCAAGAACAGAGACTGAGTATAAATACAACTAAACTGACTGGTTCTTTAGTTAAGCTCTTTTCGTTTTGTTATGTTAGCAGTTAAACAGCCTCAGTAAAGTAACAGCTGTAAACAAGGTGTGGGTGGAAAGCACCACTCACACCTTTCCTGCTGCTGTGGCTGCTGCTGCCTGACAGGAGAGACTGACTGTCCTGCAACACACTGCTTCTCAAGAGCTGTAGAAATATTTAATATTAACGTTTGTTATAATATTTTAAACAATTCAGACTGCAGATCGATCAAGTGTTGTTGCACTCTCCTTAGCAAGGACACTATCAACAAGTTTCCACAAATGCTCTAAAAACAAATGTAATTGTGAAATGAAATGGATTTAATTCATGAAAAAGAAGAACTCTTGAACAGCATGGCAGACATCTGTATGTGTGACTGCACACGTATTTCATAAAGCTGCAGTTAGGCTGCTTCCACAGAAATGAATACATAAAAATGGAACCAGTTTCAACCATAATTTCAGTTGCTAATCCTGGCACTATTACACCTGAAATGGAAAACTCCCCAGAAAAGGGAGGAATTAGGTCTCACCTTTATTTAGGCCAAACAACAAAGCAGGTTTCAGAATTGAAGCAAAGCAAACACAAACACTCGGAAACAGCGTTACATGATGCTACAACTTCCCAGAGAAAAATCAGTCACTGAACAAAACACTTTGGTTGACACAGGCAGGCTAAGATCCTCTAGTATTTCACCTTGACTGTATTTTATGTAGAAGTCCTACACAAAATTGAACTATCACAATCGCTATTGATAAATCACATGAATGTGTGCACGGAATTTGCTTACATGGGGAAAATGCCTTTTCGTAGGGATACTTTTTCCTTTTTTCTCAAAGGATCCCATAGGAAAACACACTTCTGTGTGGAATGTTTGCCAAATTTCATCCACTCAAAAGCGATATGCCCATCAAAGTTGCTTAAATATAATCACATTTTGTATGATAACCTGATTATTTATCTGATCTTTCTATAGATGGGGTCTCTGAAGCATAAAAAATATTCAGCTTTCTTTTCCCACTATTTCCTACAAAGCAACAGTTTTTAGGTAAAAACATAGCAAGGGAGACGTGACTGATAACGGATATGTCCAGTGTTACAGATACTACGAGTGCTACAAATACTTGATAGGAAAACAAGACTTGAATATGGTTGGGACTAAGTAACAGCAGTATCACAAACTACAAATAAGTTGCATTTTTTCCAATTTACTTCCTTCTTCCTCAAAATTAAGGCATTAATGAATCAAGAACTGATAACAATCAAAGCTTCCTCAGAAAGAGAAATTTTTATTTGCTAAAGTACACAATTTCAAAAAAAAGCAGGACCATTTTGCTGCAAAAGTACACGAGCACCAATGCAGCCAGAAAGCCTCTGAATTGCCATTCAACCCACCACTGCTACATCAGGTGTCAGTCCCCTGCAGACCTCCAAGCTCTTCTCTGGCTATCACTGGGTAACACTTTCAGCTTCTCATAACAGATCAGGAATAGCAATGCAAGGTTAGGCCTGCCCGAACCCACAGAAATAAAGTTTACAGATTTTTTTCCTAATACACTCCCATTCCAAAAGTGAAAAGTATACTGGAAAAAGCTACATATTGTAGGTCTTTAGTGTTTGCAATTCAGTTTTATTCTCTTTTTTAAATCCTGGAGATTTCTATTTGTTTGATAACTGTGGGGGGAACAATCTAAAGCCAAAAAGATAATAGTTACTCTGAAAGCAGCTATTATCTTAAACCACTGGATTATCTAGTTTATACCACTAATGCTTATGTTTTAGAACCGATTAATTCCACATACACTTACTAAGCATTGGCTATGCTAATTCAGCTATTTATACATATAAAAGAACCATCCAGGAGTATACTATTTCCACATAATACTGCCAGCCAAAATAACAGGATCCTTCATGCATGAAAAATATTCCTACCACCACAACACAATACATCAACAGGAAAAAAATTATTTTGTAACTTTTCAGCATCTTCTAACCTTTCCAATAATCTTATTTGAAGACTTTTATTTTTATCAAAATGTATTTTTTGGGCTGCAACCTAGGGTATGGTCATATAAACCAGCAGGGAGCAAGCCCAAGAGAGAGTTAACAGCATCACAGCTTCCATGCAGTAACTACTCAAGCACACTGCTCTTACTCAAGACTGAATGCCAGCTTGTTTAACCTACTAATCCACATTTACTAACCCACTGTGTCAACATGCTCCAAGTTTCCGCCTTCACTTAGCTCTCTGCAACTCCTGTGCAAGCCCACGCTCTAACTAGGTGTGACCATTCTTGCAGCCTGCAAGTTGCATGGGATAAAGTTCTCATGCCAGAGCGCTCCATGGCACGCAACCTGTACACCTGGGAGAGCTGGGGAAAACCTTCCAGAAAAGTGGAGAGGACAAGGGACCCTGCCACAGCAGGGCCAGGAGCACAGCTCTGCCCTTACCAGCTCCTGCTAACCCCCTGCCCAACAGCCCTCAGGGCCACTCTGCCACCAGCCACACAGTGTAACCCCAGTACAGGCACTGCACACCATCAGTGCAAGCCACTCAGGGTGACATTTGCAGCTCTGATTTTTTCGCCTCTATCATCTAAGAAAAGCAACCTCAAAAACTACCTTAATGTTCAAGACATTGTGCCATTTATTTACCAAATAAGTAAAATCATCCAAAAACCTGAAGGGTCAACTCAAACCAGGTCATTGTGGAAGTGAACGCTCCCTTTGATGCATTTCGTAGGTATCAGAAATTAGACTGTGGGTATTACCATTGTTTTAAATACTTCTGAAGAGTTTCACAGGCAAATAAGGGCAAACCCCAACAAATTCATGCATTTTTAGAACATACAAAGAACAGAAAAGGTGCTAGAAGAGAAGAGCAATGCAAGAAGACGTGTCATCTAAATCCTGTTTTTATGATGTATAAGGGCATCTTCTCATCACACAATAAAGAACTGTGACTAATGTCAGTCATGTCTGGTTATTCATTCTTCCCTGCTCACAGGGCAGCATCTGCATGTCCAGCACTTTTTCTGTATTTCTTTGCAAGTTCTGCTCTCAAAGCTGCTCTGACCCTCTGCAGAAAGAGCAGGTTGAAGAAGCCTTTTAGCTGTGCAAGCTGCAAGAGGGAAGTTTCCAATGCTACCTATTTCCTGCTGAATTTACTTCTCTCTGTGAAGCAGGGGTGTGATGTCGGGTTCATAAAGATACTTTCTGAATTGGGGCATTACTCAAAATTTGAGAGCAAAGACTCGGTGCTGAGAAAGTGTGTGCAGTCTGAACCTTTCTGTCTGACCTTTAATGACAAGTTTGCTGCGTCAACTCCACCTCTGACATTTCACCAATTTTGATACTTCAGCAACTTCAAGTGTGGCTTGCAGTTGCTTCAACTTGCAATTACTTTCTGCAGCTGCTAAAAAACACTAACCATTACCCTGCACAAGTCACTGTTACCTCCTCAGCCCCCTTCTGATGACTAATACATGCTCCTAGAACTGTTAGGAGCCAGTCAGAGACCTGAACTGGCAAAACAGAAAAAACGTTACCCAAAAATGATACCACAGCTTTAAAAGGTAACTATGAAGTTAAAGAAAGGAGACTTCCACTGAGTCAAGGTAGGAACCTTCTAAATAGTGTGAGATGAAAATCCCTGCTGACCTTCACAGTATTTGCAATTTTATGTGGTATACACATAGCACTGAATGCACTAGAAAGAAAAAGGCTCTTGTAACGCCCAAATACTTACAGCACAGTCCCTTTTGACAGATACCAGTTCAAATTAAGTACTTTTGCACCAGCACCTGTGCAGGGAAGCAAGGCAGCAGTCTGTGCCAGTCACTGTCACTGCCTGCCAGCGAGGCAGGTGGCAAAGCCACTGCCAGTCGAGGTGACCTCCAAGCACAGTGACAGCCCCTTGCCAGAGGCACCAAGCCCAAGGCAGTCTCAGTGTCACCCCCAGAGAAACTATGCAGAGCCACGGCCACAGCCCCACCTTCACCATCAATGTCCCAGCAACTGGCAAACCCCCACTGTGAAAAAACCCTACGGAAACTCTCTATTAGTCGTAACACTAAAGACAAGTGCATACAAATCAAGCGTCTGAAAGCAATCAAGCCTAAAAATACCGGGTTTTGGTATTTCTGTTTGTTTTTCTCCCCTTTTATAAATACCAATTTCAGTGTCAAGTATCACTGGAGGCAAATATTTAGTCTAGAAGCATGCCAACTGAAGATTTGTTTGCAGGTAAATATTTCCCTTGGTCAAACTCAAAATTTCTATCCTGATCTGTATTGTTTGAGATAAATTCTAGCCCATATCCAGTATGATAGCTATGCTCTTCCTAAGGGACATGCCTTTACCTTAGCTTAATTATAAAAGGCTAATTAGAAAAAGTAGAAAAAAAATAATTCTTTCCTATTGACAGCAGACAAGCTTTTTTAAAAATTTGATTAAGCTGCCTATCAGCACTTGTACCCCATAAGTTAAAAGGAAATGCTAGTTCTTTACTGCTGAATTAGAAACTAATTTTTAGCTTTGGCAAGAAATGGGCAATTAGAGGTATGTACAATGACACCTGTGCACAAGACAAATCACAATTAAAGGTAGAAAAGTTCCTATAGAAAAGTATATCACTATAGGATAATTTTTTTTTTTAAATTAAGCTATACCCAAAACCCTCACCTGAAATACTTTAGTACAAAGCCTTAAGCTCTTTTAAATAAAGCAAGAATGAGCATGCATGACCCAACAAAAAGAAGAAGAAAAAAAAAACTTTCTACAATTAAATCTCAGGCTTTTCCATACTTGTTACCAGTGCAAAGTTGCTAAAAGCCCTCAAGGCTGAAGTTAGAAATTTCACAGGAACAAAGCACTTGTTGATTCTCCATCATACCAGCTTCTTATCACTCTAACTTTACACACAAGTGAACACACAGTCATTGGAAAACTTGATATAAAGGCATATTAGGTTTAGCTGTACAAGTAGGAATCAAGTTTTAAATCAACAAAACACACCACACTGCTAAGAATATCCAAAGCCACATTTTCTTTTAATTAAAAATGCTAACTCTTATCCAGCAAAATGTTCAGTCTTTTATCAAGATTTTAGTCAAAATAATTTCCTAAGATGCTGAAAAAAATTAAAATAGAACATATGCACCGAGAAAAGAATGCATTTCTTGCATCTTATTTTGTTGGACTTCTATACAAAGGTAAGTCCATTAAGTCACACTCACTTCAGAACTTCAAGATATGCCTCAAGCTGAAGTTTGAGACACTGCTACATTTTTTACAAACAATCACAGAAACTCTTGTAAAAAGTCATTAAAGTCAGTGGAAATGTTGGTCACATACACCTCTTCATACTGGTAACAAAGCTCCAAGCTATAGCCATAAAAAATGCTGTTCTTTTGAATTTTGTTCTGATGACAAACAGCTAAACATTAGCTTTTCTTTTCCTACAGTAAAAATCCTTGCAAGCCTGCAAAAAAATCATACACAGCACTTACAGTGTTAACATTTTCAATTTACCCTCCCCTCTTTCTTGAGGGTTGCAACATCTTGAATTCTAAACCAAATGCTTAGAATTCTGAAGCAGATAAAGTACAGTGCACATCGCTCACTTTAACAAAGTACACTATAGCAAGGTCATTCCTTTCTTCCACTAAATGCCTTAGAAATCTAAGCGTTAAGCACTTGGCTCTTTTTTTCTTTAGCAACCTTTCCTGTGGACCATCGTATTTTCGGCCACAATTGGAAGGTTTGACATGCGAGATGCTACATTTGTATCCGAACTGCACGGCATGAATCAGCTAACAAAGAACGGGTGCTCGGTGACGTCTGTTTCATTCGCAGTAAAACACTTCCACACCGTGTACAAGGGGAACACGCTTTATCGCTGATAAGATTTCTTGGTTAGGGTTATTTGGCTGGTCGGTCTTTTTAAGACCATATACTTTTGATAGCCACAGTCAGAATGCTGCAATTTATTACCTGATTTGCACTCAAGAGAGACTGTTTTGACAGCAGCTGTTTAAAGAAAGGAAATATTCATTGAAATGTTTCATTTTTACTATGAAACTGGTAAAAATAAAGGGAGAAGGGAAAAAAAATCCTTAGTTCTGAAGGGCAAATACAGGTTCCCCAGACAGAGAAAGCTGCAGCAGGCGCAGTTCTGACCTCCCCACGCTGAACGAGCCTTTACTGCCGCCTGCCTGAGGCCCCACGAGTCCCACCGGGGCTTCCTCCGACTTTTCCTTTGGAGAGCGTCAAACCGAGAGGTCCAAAGGAAAGGCTGGACACGCAAGAGCCGCCCCTCCACGCGGGCTGCGAAAGGTCCCTTGCACGCAACTCTTCCCTGTCCCAGCCCCGGGCCGCCGGGACCCACGCTGCTCCGCGCCTTCTGTCCAGCGAGCATTAACTTCATCATTATCGCCGCTATCCACACACGTGCCGATATTATTTAGTTATCCCTTTTTTGTTAATTTTGTCGCGGTACGGATGCCGCACGGCAGCGAGCCCCTCAGCCCGTGGGCAGGAACACCTTGCGGGCTGCTGACGGGGGCGCGGAGCCACCCTCACACCTCGCAGGGCAGAGTCTACCCCGGCACTGACAGGCTTGCCCTTCTCCCCTGCGGGCATGGGAAACGCGGAGCGGAGAGCGCCGGGGTCACTCCGAGCGAGCCCTCCCGGCGCGGGGCAGCGCGGTACTTTACCCGTGCAGAAAGTGGCGAGCGCCGAGGGGTCGCAGGCTGCGGCCAGGCAGGACAAGCCTTCCTCCATCCCCGCGGCCGCCGGCGGCTCCGAGCCGGCCCCGCCGCCCTCCCGCCGCTCCCCAGCGAGAGCTCCTGCGCCCCGGCCCGGCCGGCGGGCGCCCAGCACACGGTCCCGGGCCACCGAGCCCTGCTGGCTGCGGTCGGCCCCGCCGCCCGTGCCCGTGCCCCGGAGCGAGCGCGGGAGGCCGGGGGCGGGCCAGGGGCCGGGGAGGGGCCGCCCGCAGGCGGCGGCCACGCGCTCGCTGCGGCACCGGCCAGGGCCGCGGTCCCCCGAGGCCTGCTCGGGAGGGAAGCGGGGCTGCTCCCGAACGGGAAAGCGGCAGCTGCTCGCACACGGGCACGGTGCTGCATCCTCCCCATAGGGAACGGCAGCAAGCGGGAAGCGACACCCCCGCCCCGGTGCCACCGCGCCGCACGGTGCTCACGGCCGGGACACAAGGGTGCATGGGCTGTACACGGCCCACAGCGATCCATCTGACCGCGCTTTGGGCGTAAAGAACCGCCACAAATGACCTACGGCAATACCTTCGGTGATGCACATAAACCATTATCGTTTCAAAGCATGTCTGTCTGTCTGTCAGGAACGGCACAGATCTATCGTCAGTCACAGCGCGACATGAGGAGTGACAGGAGCAGTGACACGGGGAGTTCACACGGGGGGGGGGAAGAAGGGGGCAGCAGTTTGCTCAGTATTATATTGGAATATTTTTCACATGACATCGTTTCGAGACGAAAAAGCAATGACATCACTGGCAATATACTCATATCCATTATATGAAAACTAAGCAAAATATCATGGCTTAAAAGCAGCAGCTTTGCAAAGCTATCATTCTGCTCAGCAGAAGGGAACTCGTATTACAAATGCATTACAATCTATTTAATGTGATCATGATTTTGTCTGTCTTGCAAGACGAAGCACAGCCAGATGAGAACTAATGAATGCAACATGTGTTCATTCTTTTGGTAGCTGTGCCTGAAGCCAATTGGCAGAATGACTGCAGCAAGATAAATGTCAAAACAAAACTATTTGTGAGTATGTACTGCATGTATTTTGACTCTTCTATCATACTTGAAATAGTTTATTATTTTCAAGATTTGCAAGCATATTAAATAACTCTGGATTAAAGTTTAGATTTCCAGCAGGATAGTAAAAAAATAAAAAGGGGGTGGGGGGAGGAGGGGAAGTCTGTATCTCCATTCAAAAAACAAGGAGGGCAGCACTTTTTTTCCACCATTAGAAATGGTTGATGAGAAGGTTAAGAGGTCCATAAGAATACATATAATTAAGACAGCACACAACTAGTTTTGTGTATTTCCCCCAGGATTAACAATCTACATAACTACAGTAGGATATTTCTTTTCCAGCAGCTCCTGATTGACTGGAGGAATCGACCTCTGCAGTGATCTAAAAAAAGAGATGGCAGTCAGCTGAACACAGCTCTGCAGTATGAAGTCAGCCAGACAACTACTGTGATTAATAAAAGGGGAAAGGACTAGGAAACTGACTGGTGGAAGATGATAAAGTGTAAAAGGCAAGGGCAACACAGTTAAGGGCCCTAATGAAGCCATGTGCCTCAACACACAGCTGTGGCACTGGGATTGACCAAGAACCCATGTTCCCAACTTATCCCAACCCCTATGTTGCATCACGTCATTAAACAATCTTAATTGCAAGATGAAACACTGAGTCTTATCTTGGGTGGGTTGGGCAGACAGAATAATTTAACACACACACTTTGGTATCCTTTCAAACTGGACGTTCTTCCCAATACAACTGTGAAGCCTTGGAAGAAATGATGGGCAAAAATGCCCCATGAGGCCAAACAGACATTGTATGTGCTGGTTAAATCAGTGCCAAGAGCAGAAAGAGGCTTAATTTACAATCTTAAGCGACCATTAGTGCTCTGAACAATGACAGATTACATACAACTGGCAAGAAGCACACAATGTAGTTCACACCAATACATTTCTTTTCGAATATATCAATTTTAAAGTAAGTAAAGCACATCCTATTAAAAAAGTATCTCCTACTGTAAAATGAGTGTGAAACTCTGCTATTTCTGGGCATCTTAAACAGAGCTTAGTGCCTGCTCAATCAAAAGCATACAGGATGAGGCAGAAGGAACCAAAGAAAATGTTAGAGCACCATCAGAATGATTCTCTGAACTCTTAACTTTTGAAACAAGATTTCAGAAGGCCCAGTGTATACGGCGCACCCTGAAAACAGCAGAGGCCCTCTCAACCCACCCATCTCCTGTTCCCTGATCAGCTGAAGACTTGATCAAAATTCCTCGAGTTGCCTTTAAATCTCTCATGAAAACCTTACCTCCTTGTTAGGATTTTTCACTCTTCTATCTCTGGCCCTTCTATCATACCTGTCCTTCTAAGCAACCTATCTTCAATAGCTGCCTACCTCTACACTTTTCAAGCTTAAACACCATCTCAGCTCCCTCTTTCCCTGCTGTTACTTAACATGAATGGTGGGTGATGGGGAGGTGCGCTTTTTAAGTATTTTATATAGGCACAAATAATGAAAAAATACTTAAAGTATGGTACAGACCAAAATAAAAAGCATACACAATGCAAGTCTTTGCTTAGGAAAAAACTCTCAGGTTATTTGCAGTGCAAAGTACATTGCTACACCATAAAAAAACCTAACAAACACTCTTCAATCTAACGAAATAAAGCCTGTTAAAGATCAGGAATGGAGCTCTGCACACTGTACAATTACAGATGCATTCACTGCTTGTTTATCCCCAACACAGATATTTAGGGACACCACACATCTGGTGTTCAGAACAGTGAATGTCTCAAAGACTGCAGCAGCATCAGATTATGACTGTACAAAAAGAATGATTTTAGAAATACTTCAGATTTTCCTGAGTCAAAAACCACTCCAATGTGCCTTTTCTTCAGAGGTGGGAACAAATGGTTCAAGAGAGCCATAGGAAGGGCATGAACTCTTTGGAGTCACCACTTCCATGTGAAGAGGAGGATGAAGCAGGTCCCCATGTCCCATACAGGAAAAATTGCCTTCCAGTCACCCACAGCTAACTGAGGAAATTCAGTTTGGAAATTCAGTTTAACCAAAGCCACCATGTCCCCAGCTGCAGAACAGATACTTGTCCCCAGGACATCTTTAATACTTTAAAAAAAAAAAAAAAAAAAAAAAAAAAAAAAAAAAAAAAAAAGGAAGATTATTTATTGAGCTTCCTTGGCAAGTGACACTGCTCCTAAGAAAATACCTGAAATTTGGAAACTGGTTTTCACAGAACTAGGGTTTCTTAATTTCTTTCAGATTTAGGAGATTTCAGATGCAAGAGCTGCTGCATGAGGCAATCACAGTGTTATATCCCATCCAGAAGATTACTGGAAGCTCTCCCTATCTACCTTTTCTTCATGAAATCTGTAACTGTACCTAAACATCACAAAGAGGTAACTGTACTGACACCAGTATAACGCCTGTCGTGCTGTTGAACTGCAAGAGGGCAGCACTAGTTAATTTTGTTTCCTCATATATATGAAATCAATCATGTTTCCACCAGCAAATGATCCTTCAATTACTTTGCCTTCTTCTTTCTGAAAAGAAACTGGAGCAGTGTTTCACTTGGCTATTAACCTCACTGCCAAACAGTATCACCCTTCAGCAGCTGCACTCATTAGCTTTACCCCATAGAAAAGAGAGAATACAAGTAATTTCTTTAATAACTACCCAATTCCTAAAGACCTAAAGCCTTTTATTACTTTTTCTTTAGGGGAGAAAAATTTCTTTCAGTTTGTTTTTAAACCCATTTTATATCTGCCATGACCTAGCAAGCACAACAGACCAAAACCATCTCATCAGCAGAGACAAAGCAATGAAACAAGAGTTTTAAAAGACACATTTTGGTTAAGGATGCTCATTGCATCAAGCCTGTTTCCAGCAGGACTTGAGAGGTGTACAGAGGTTAGTGAGCTGTGAAGGACAAGTCCAGCAGGATCCAGGGCTCCCACTAACACCTGCGGGATGTGGCAGCCTCTGCTTGCTCCTCTTCACTCCAGCTGCTGGGCACCATAATAAACCCTAATAAAGTCCCATTCTCTGAAGTATTATTTCCAAGAGTGATGAAAGGCAGGACCTTTGACTAGGATTAAGGTCACTCAGAGTTGACATACGGCAGCACTACTGCTAAAATAAGCATCCCTGCCCTTCTCCTGCATCCTTCCCATTCTCACTCTGCTCCTGCCAACACAGCTCATGGGGCTGCACAAGGAAGCACACCAGGAGACTGAACAGCATGAAACTTAACTCACCAACATCAAAACAGGGCAACTCACCAGGCCAGTCATATGGTGTATGGCACAATGAGCCATGCTGCAGCAGCAGGGAGGTGGCAGCACCCTCTGGAAAGAGTGGTGGGAATCGCATCTGTCAACAGCAGCTCAGCTTGTGGGTGACTTAGGGAGATTGTGAAACAGCTACACTTGTAAGTCACATTTCATTGCCAGAAAACTGAGAAAAATAAGAACTGATACAGAAGAGAGTGAAGTCCCCAGCCAAGCAGTGCCAGGGCAGGATGCAGCAGAGAGCACACGGCAGTGCCTGAGGCCCTTCCCTTATCACCCTCCTCCTAGACCCTAAACTGAGCTCCTTCATCCTATGGCATTCTCCTCAAATGGAGACACCATGCAGAAAACATGAGAAACAAGAGACATACACTGGATCCTAAAAACTGTCCCGAGGCTGTCCCCCACAACTAAACCATACCCAGGTTTGAACTCAGCTATACTAAACCTAGGTCAACCAGCCTAGGAAAGTCATCTGAATGGGAAAATTTATTTTATTTGTTTTCCAAAAACACACTGCCTAATTTGAAAAAGAAAGCCTGCAAACAATACAAAGCCCTCCAAACGCAAATGCATATTTTAAGAATAACCACAGGAATGCCTATTTTTGTCAGGTGGGTTTTCTGCTGCAGCAGCTGCACCAACACAACAGAGGTGCCAGCAGGCTAATGTGGAGTGTAGGCAGGGTGGCAGTGGGTAAGGCTGGTATTTCACTGAGCATAACATCAAACCACAGCTGTAGCATGCCTTCCGCTGCCTGCCTGGAGCACTTGCACAGCAGACTACTTGCAGCTGCCTTCCTGCCTATCCAGTAGACAAGATGAAAAAGCACTAAATCTAAAACACAGACACAAAAAGGTTTTTCTCCTGAAAGTTTCATGTTGGGCATATGTTCAAAACCACAGTCCAGACCACATAACCTAGGTGGCAGCCCATGAAACTGCGTCCCGTCCGTGAGGAAAGGAAGAGTCTGAACAGTAGCATCCTTGTTAGATACAGTCTGTATCTTTATGGAGATAATCACAGTTTCATCTCTGGTCAAGAACTGAGCTCCAAACACACAAGATTTGCATAAGTGGTATTTTTAAAAGTACAGGTAAATTGTACAAAGTTGTTCAATACGACACATTTCCGTTCTCTGAAAGTGATCAACAAAAGTTTGATTATTAATAGTAACAATTAACTGGTGGTCTTAGTCATAACAAATCTATGGTTATAGACTGGCTAAGGTGCTGTCTAATTATTTAGCTCATGCCAACAGAAAGAAAAATATTGCTTTTGCCATGCAGCAGTGGGGAAACAGCAGTGCAGAGACCATCTACCAACTGTTTTCTAATAAAGCACTTTCAAAATAAAATACCTACTTCTAGAAACATGACACTGCTTAAGAGTTATGTATTCTTTCAGAAAATTATTAAATGTCATTCTTGCATGTCAAAACATCTCCAGATGTTGGCTGTTTCCATTAATGTATTGCTGCAATGGTGAGCGCTTTTATACTTTTAAAAGTAGTAAAAAATAAACTAAGAGTAAAAAACCCAAGAGAATTTGAAAGAGCACACTATTTATGACAGAGACAACTTCCTCTTTTACTATGCACTTGGAGATGCTGAGGAGGTTTTTTTACCAAAAAAAACCCCACCAAAAAGCACAATCCCTCCCGCAAAACCAGCTCTTGTTGAGGACATCCAGCACAAGACTTGTGGATGCACAGAGGGCTGGCACAGTGGGTGACCAGCCCAGCTGTGCACTGGAGGGATGCATGACTGCACTGCCATCACCCTGCCCCATCCCAAAGGGTGGCTCAGACATATGGCAAGGCACGTAGATGAAGAACAAACTTCACCGATGCCGGTCTGGCTTCATCTAGGCTGACAGGAACACCTTTTGGCTTCCAGACTTCTGCATGTGCCAGCATAACCCAAACCTTCCACCCAAGGGGTGGGGTGATTATCTGCATTTGTGACCACACAGCAGAAACACAGCATCTCTCATTTAAATATTACCTAGCACACGCAAATGCCATGTAGGTGTCAGACCTTATGCTATTACTCCACTTCAGAGTCTGGCCTTATAAAAAGATCATATACAGCCACACAGCTTTGACATATTATATATAGCAGCTGTACAGTCCATAAATTAATTACCCTTCTGATGGCACAGACTACTAAACAAAGTGGTTTAAAGGGAATCTGTAGAAACAGTTTTATATCCATGTCATTCCTTTAAATTTAGTTGACAGCAGATTTTTGTACTCTTAAGGAAAATGGGTCACAATAATTAACATCATGGTTTATTTACAAATATAAGATTGAACTATTGTGAAATCCTCAGGCAGGGTTTAGGACCTATGCTATTGGAAAAAACACCCAAGATATACATTTGTGTTTTTTAAAAAGACAAATATGGAAATTCTTGTTTACTTCCCTTGATTTACGATAGTGTTCTCAATACCCTAAAACTTGGTGAATATAAAACAGGAAGAAAATGCTATTTCCACAAATTGCTTGATAAAAAACTGTCTTTAGAAGCAATCACTTTGATTCACACACAGAAGTCAAAAGAGACCTTTCACCTAAGGTAAAAAAAATCTGCCAGACTAGAAGTCATGCTTATTTGAAAGTCTGAGTAACATTATGGACATTAACATTTAGACATTAACATTATTTCTTCCTGCAGGAATAGGAGTATTACGAAAAATCTGGCACAACTGATACCTTTGCCAGCCTGCCTCTCTGAAGAATAACCAAAGGACAGTAAGAAACAAGCACCATTTTGACTGGTAGCTCTTTCACAAGAGTTGAGACCAAAGTCAACTTTTGACTAGAGAGCTGTGTTGGTGTTGCCAGAAAATAAACATTCTATAGGTCAGAAAAAATAAATTCTTCCTCTGGATCACCAATCCTGTTATGACAGCTAAAGGTCAAAGCAAGGAACAAACAGGCTAATGTGACAGAGGGAGAAAGAGAGGCAGGGAACTGTGATGTGCAGTTCTGACTGACTAAACTGACAGACTAAACAGCTGTGTGAAGACAAGGACACACCATTCCACAGGGGAAAAACATCACACATGAAAAATAGAGAAGGTTCTTGGTGGCTTTAAGAAATGCAGTTGTATTTTTCAAGAATACAATTTACCAAAGACTCAGAGTCTGACTAAAGGTCAGAAGCAGCAGGAATTTGATGGTATCACATTACCTAAGAGGCATGTCCATACACTGTGGAACCACCAGCCCTAGAGGTAGGGATGGTTATGGCAACATGTGATCAAGCTCACTATGTCCTTACTTCACCACAAGAAACTCCTGTACTCCAGATCTGCCTAGTTATCTTCAAGTAATAAGAGCTGAATAATAAGGGAACAATCTAGAACACACTGAAATCACAAGTTTTAAAGGAATTTAATCAAGCCTCAAATGAACTGTTTACCCATTTGTTCCTTGAGAAGGATAAAGTCCATGAGCTAAGTGAATATAACACCTGGGGTGATAGGGCTACAACTAAAAGCAACTTCTTTGCTAGCAAAAGACACAACAGACTTAGACTGCTCTAACCTCCCAGCGTCTTAGGATAAAGAATGAACTGTACATATTTGCATACAAAGTAAAATAATAAAAACTATTTTCATGCCCCGCTTTTTTTTTCTTTTTTTTTTTAATACAGACTACAGAAGCATTTGTTTTTGTTTTTTTTTTTTTTAATACACAAGGGTATGAAGCTAGCAGGTTTTGTCAAACTCACTACTAACATGCAGGTTTACACAATGAATCACAGAATGGCCTGGGTTGGAAGGGATTTTAAAGTTCATTTAGTTCCAACCCCCTGCCATGGGCAGGGACACCTTCCACTAGACCAGGCTGCTCAGAGCTCCATCCAACCTGGCCTTGAACACTTCCAGGGATGGGGCATCCATAACTTTTCTGGGAAACCTGTGCCAGTGCCTCACCACCCTCAGAGTGAAAAATTTCTTCCTAATATGGAATCTAAATCTACTCTCAATCTGAATCCATTCCCCCCTTGTCCTGTCACTGCATGTTCTTGTAAAAAGTCCCTCTCCATCGTTCTTCTAGGCTCCCCTTCAGGTACTGGAAGGCCACAATTAGGGCGCCCAAAAAATTTCTCATTTCTATGCTGAACAATCCCAAACCACTTAGCCTTTTCTCATAGGGGAGTAATGAGCACAATTCCACCACAAGATTTTTAGACAGAAACCTGACGAACACCTTTACACAAAGCTCCTTGTAATCCAAGTTTTGGGGATTGTGTGTGTGTTTCTTTCTAAACATTAGGTTCTGAACACACAACTTCCATCTGAAATACATATTAGTTATGACATGGACTGCAAACACTTTCTCTCACATCAGCTTGTACCATGTTTAAAGCACTCCACAAAGCCAAACAGAGAATTACAGAACTCTTAAATGCACATGGTTACACAGATTTTAAATTATGGATAATAATAAAGCACCAATACATTTACAGTCTATGATGTTGTCTAGGATTCAAAATTTTTTAAGTAAGTGACATTCGATCTCAAGACAGTCTTGAGATAGAAAAGATGTCCAAACCTTAGTGAAGTGATCTAAATTAGTTAACAGAAATATTTAAGTCATACACACCAGAGGTTACATTTGACCATTGAAATACTCAGTCCAATATAAAAGCTCTCCACAAAACCCACACTCTTCCTTTTTCTGTCCTCAGGCCAAAAGAAGTTATAGCATGTTCAAGAAGTTTTAGTCAAAACAAGACAAGATGACAAACAGTAACAGTGATTTATTTATCTGTAATCTGTAATCACCACAGAAGCCAATAGGACACTGAGCACCAGACAATGTTACAATTTCAATGTAAGTTTTATTTAGTAGCAATGTTTTGCTTGTTATCTATATAAACAGGAAGACTCAGCTATTTCCCTCAACTGCTAGTAACTTACTATATTAACACAGCCCACAGGAAAATCTACTTGAAAGTAACAAATCCACAATGCTGGACATTTTATTTTATTTCTCCATGGGTTGTACTTACAGCATGAATATGTGTTGGTTTGTTGGGTTGTTTTTGAGGATTTTTTTCCAACATTAATGAATGCTTCTACAGGAAAGCATGCACTACCAAATTATATTGAACAAAAGCAATGGTATTAGATAGCAATGACAAAACTGGCTTAAATACCAAGACAATTCCAGTCCCTGTTTCTGAAGTTTTCACTAAATGTTGCATGTTTCTTCAAGCACCATTTGAGGATGCATCCCACTGGCAATGTAACAGATTTGAAGCAACATCAAGCATGTTCATCCCCAGCAGAAATACAGTTTTTCACTATTCTGTCAAACTGCTCAATATTCTGCCACCCCATATGAAAATAAAGTGCAAAATTTTACTACAGCAATCAGGAATGAATGAATTGTTGCAAGTCACTTGTGCAGCTTTCCTACACTTACACAGCTCAGATATGAACAAATTTACATAGACACACTTGTATTGCAAAACTAACTCTCAAGACCACCTTGTTGAAAATCTGTCACCCTGCAAGGTGGCTCACAAGGAGGCAGCTCCTCCCAGGTCCTTTAAAACAAAGTTAAGAGAGAGCAGTTGAGGACTGCAAATGTTTATACTTCTTATCTTTCATGATTTTATTAACAGAAGATTTATACCTCAGTATTTTCCTTTGCTATGCTCTTGACAGAATTCAAATCACTCGTGTTGTCTCACCACAGGAGAATTGGTGGATTTAATGAGCAATTCATTTGATGGGTAATCAGGCAACTGATTTTATCTGCTTCATTGCTACCCAAGAGGTCAGCACTATCTTACATTAAGGCAAATTACAGGTTTTCAAGCATACTTGCAATCAGATGAAATCAAGTTTGTTATTGCAGCATCCTCAAAGCCCATAGAGGATATGTGCATTGGAGGAACGCGGGGAGAAGTGGAAAGAGGATAATTAAATTAAACAACCATTTGGAGGAAGCATCTTACTGTTTTCACTGATGAAATCAGATCTATGGCATTAAAAAAGGACATGAGAGAATAAGGCTTATTTGCATTGTCTCCTTCCTTTTCTTATTTATAAACCAATTGCTATTCTTAGGCAGGATATACATTGGAAGGAACATACTAGCAAACAGTTAAGTGAGGTTGTAATCTAATCTTAATCACTTATCTCAAGAGCCATACAAAATGGTCTGGAATTATGCTACATCTGAGACCACGAGCAAGGGCATCACATGTAAACAACATACAATGAGCATTTGGTCGACTTTTAAAAAAACATCTTTTTTTTTTTTTTACATAAAAATTGTGTTCATCTATAGTCACAATAATTTTTAAATGACAAATAGCTGTTAATTTCCGTGAAGCCCTCCAGCCTGCAAGAACACGACTCAGAGCCACACCTTGGGCTGTCTGTACCCCATGCACACATATGTGGTGTGGAGCACCTTGATGCAGGTGTGGACAGCAGAGTGGCTTTCCAGCACAGGTCCACTCCCCTGCAGACAGGATGGAGTCAGGCAGCGGCTGCGGGAATGGAGCCGGCCATTCCTGAAACCAGGCCAGCAAGCACTTGCAGATAACTGCTCGCAAGGTACTACTCTCCACTGAAAGGATTAAGAGTGGAAAGAGCACGTACTTGGCACAAACAAAAAGTCAGGAGTTTGGTTTCGATCATTAGCAAATTAGCAGTTTAAACTGGATTCACTGCTGGAAGATTTGATTTGGTAAGAAAGCTTTAGATCCTGCTGCACAATTTAGCAGGGTGGCTGACAGCTGCACATGGGGAGGAAGGGGAACACAGACCACCTCACAAGTGAGGTAATGGACAGGCTAAAAACCTGGGAGAAGCTCCAGCTGACTGAAATGGGGACCAGGACTCACCTCCAGACTATCGTACCCTATGCTCTGATACCATTTAACGTAACATGGCAAATTGCAACAAGTTATTACAGCAAGGTATCCTCATAGATACAAAAGTCTTTTGAAAAACAACATTTTATCAAAAATACACCCTAATGGCATTTGGACAACTTAGGCTATATTAAATATTAAATATACTGTTAGTGCTTCATATAAGACATCATGTTCCCAGTGACTGAGTATCAGAGTTACTTCTGTAAAAAGAATGGCTATTAATACTGTTACTCTGTCAGTTAAAAAATTTGCTTTTGCAAATTATTCAAGTACTTTGATTTCCCATACAGTTTTGCTAGGGAAAAAACGTTTAATAAGGATGACACAAGCAGTAGTATGCTGACTTAATGGAAATACAGACAAAAAAATCTGCTCTAGAGTACAGTACAGGAGATTGCAAACCTGAGAAGTGGTCCATTATTAAAATTTGAAACACTACTTACTAACAGACATTTTCCTTAGGAAGACAACGACACTGATTTGCCATTTGTGTTTTAGCTTAAACAGAAAAAGACAGTGTAATTGTAGCTTTAGAAATAAGTATCTTTGTAGGTAATAACAAAGTCATCTCTTCCCCCATAGGTTGCTGCCCTAGTACTGTTGTAGATACCACCCCTCATGCTATGGAATAATATAAACTCACTCCCTAAGCAAGGCATTCCATTTTTAAATTTTATTTTTTTTCAAATGTTCCATTGCTTACTGTTCCTTTGCGATTTAGCCTCGAGCAGCACAGCCAAGACAGGCAGCATCCTACAAAGAGCATTAACTGACTCAAAGCCTTCTGCTGCCTTCCCAAAGCATGGGAGTGGTGCAGGAGAATCAGTGCTTGAGGTTCACCTGAACTGAACACAGCCACATAAATCACTGATACATCCAGTACTCTGGATTTGCTTTTGAAATGGTCTGATGGTAAAAGAGAAGGGGTAGGGGAGGAATATCAGCCTCCTATTGAGAGGTGGTGATGGGAGTTTATTCTACAACTGCAAAAGTATTTTTCAATATTTGAGGTAGCTGGAGGAGAGTGAAGCCTCCCATAGGTGAGTGAGGTTGTCTGCTGGGCAGAGCCACTAGGCAGCAGGATCTGTTCACAGAGATGCAGTTCGAACAGGACAGGACCGACACAGCATCAGGTTAAATTAACTATCTTTGTTTAAACTATATTCTGAGGCCAGCCTCAGAACTCGACTTACTGGGAGAAGGGCAATTTTTTTGACCTTGTGTCAGTTAATTCAGGATTACTTCCTCCCCACCCACTGTAGCTCACATACGGCTGATTTTCATGCTTTTTCCTTTTGTAACTTTGAGGGCTGCTAAATTTCCAGTTTTGTTAAACACAGAAATTCTCTTCCTTATACTTCCCAGCTTCATAAGGTATAGCCTTGAAGAAAACCAAACTCAAACTACTCCCAATGAAATCACATCCATTAGCAGTATAGCTGATGATGTTAAAAAAAAAAAAAGAAAACAAACCAAAAAAATCCCACCAACACATCTGGAGCTGTACAAAGCCTCCTCTACCAGGAGGATTGCAGAGTTCACTTCCTGGATATGCATCTCTTGCTAATGTTCACTTCACTTTGGCTTACTTGAGCATTCATGACAAAAATTAACATGAGCCTCTTATTTTTATGGGCCATATCGATTGCTCCAGTGCAGGCTGATCCTATCTTCTACAAACAAAGCCAGGATTTAATTGCACTGGAGCATTAAGCAGAAAGCCTTTAAAACTCTCTTCTGCTTAACCTATCTGAACTGCAAGTGGCTGTATCAGAAAGGACTGAAGCACGTGCCACTCTGAAGAATAACCCACAGTGACAGATATGGGCAGGTGCGGTACCAAAGTCACTTCAAAACACGTAAGTGATAAAAAAGAATTATGAGCTTGCCTTTCCAACCTCCCCACAGATATACACAATTTTAGGTTCATAAAAAAGTAACCACATACCTTGCTCTAGGCATTGCTGACATTGCTGGATTATTCCCAGCACATCTAGGAGGGGCTGCACAATGACGGCAAATCCACACGTCGGAATTAGCAACGTGAAATTCCTAAAGTTCCAGTTTAAGCCAGACAAGACTGTGTATTTTTTGCTTCTATTCATTCTTCTAGATGTAAGCTGAAATTCTGTGCCCATTACAGTTTTATAATTCCATTGTAGATTATGAAAACAAAGCAGTAAAGCATATCAATGAAAACAAACTCACGTTTTTTCCATAGTAAGAGTCATATTTCCAATCCACTGGAAAATCCAGCAAAGTAGTAATTTATTAGCCACGCTGAACAAATCAGAGGTACACAACAGGATTCAGACACACAAAGCAAAAACCAAAACACAAGCCACATGAACACAGACCACCCTGCAAACCCTCCCAGTGATGGGATGGATTTCCTTACTTCAGTCAGTATTTTATTTCCCAAAGCTCGCACTGAACAAGGCCCTTCCTAAGGAACCTTTGGCTGCATTGATTTTCCAGCCAGAACAAGACAAGAGCTGCTTCCAGCTCTGTGCCAGACATGACACACCAGCCCCATGGTGCCTCCAAAGCAAGGACAATCTCCTGGGGGAACCATGGAAGAAGCAGCCACAAATTCCCAGCGGCGTTTGCACAAAGGGTTTGTTTCCAAATTCCTCCAGGGATTGCCTTTAAATAATGACACTAAAATGGTTTGCTCCTCTTTGACATCATGCACAAAGGTGCTAATTCCACAGGTTTGGGAATACAGAAGGTGTAATATTAGATGTTTGACACTAAGGACCAAGCAGGAAATAAAACTGATGTTAGCAAAAAGGGGGAACAGATGGCCAACAAAATACCTTTATTTCCTTTAAATATTTCCTTTTATCCTGTTTTTGCTTCTCTTGCCTATTTAAAGCATGAATTGTTGATGTCAGGGACTGTTTTGAGGCACTTACTATGCTAAAAGAGGTGCTTAGATGTATTATGAAATGATATTTCCTAATTTTTTAATCTAGTAATTTTCTCTTAGTATTTCTGCCTAGAAACAAATAACCTTAGTCCAGGATTTTTTGCAACACACAGAGTTCCAGTCCCATCTGCACATCAAAAGGACAGAAAGAAATAGATTTAAAATGTATTCTTCATTTCACTCTCCAAAAGCACCTTGACAAAAATGAAACCTACCCCTGGAACAGCAAAGATTAGAAATTTATTTCAAATCATTATTTCTTGCTTTTCTCTCTCTTCCTTAGTCCAAAAACAGAGTTGAAAGATCAGGAAACGAACCCTTATTTTGTCAAGTGGTAAATATTAGAACCCAACAAGATTTGCATTTCTCCAAAGAAGGGCTAAAGGCTCCCTTTCTTGACAAAACAAGAGCTGATCACAATACTCCCAGGATCTCAACATGAACTCGTCTTACAACCAGCCTGCTGGTGGGGTTAAGCAGCTTCCTTGGTGATAGGAGCAAACAAGATCCCAACTGCACACAGGACCAAAAAGTGGCTTTGAAGATTGATTGTCTGTGTGCAAAGCTGCACCTGTGACCCACAGAGCCAAGCACTGACCTGGCCCCTCAGAGCAGCTCACTGAGGGTCATAGAGGACAAAGCAGCACCAAGGCAGAGGGTGCCTCACTATTCAGTGACCATAAAGGAAAGGAATTACTGTGTCAGGTGAGACAACAAAATGATATTTATTAACGAGTTGGTTTTGGGTTCAAAACTTTTGAGATCCTTTCTCTGGCATAGGGATATTACATTGACATTAAATACATGCCCACCTCTTAAGGGAGCAGCAGCAACAACATGTCTGGGGCTACTTGAATACTTAAGTCTACTGACAGTATGAGGAAGAAGTCTCAACAGCTGACTGAACATTTTTCTGAACATTTTTCACATACAAAATAATATGAAGAGTCTCATTGCATGGGCTGCAAACATAAATCGTGGAGCATTAAAAGAATTTGCTAGACAGGATGCGTCCCACTTCCTCTTCCTTCTCATTGAAAACTAAACAACATAAATCCCAACTAGTTATTTCAAATGTAATCAACCCTTGCCAGGCATCACTACTTGCTAATGCTTTCCCTCTGCCCATCTCTCCTCACCATTAACTCGGAAGAATTAAAAAAAAAAAAAAAAAAAAAAATCAAGCAGAAAAATCCCCCAACCCTTTGCACACCCCCATCTACAGACCCATAACCAGCAGACCTGGTGATGTCTTCCCCTTCTGGAGCTTAAGAAAAGCTAAACAAAAAAAACCCAAACAAAAATTAGAGAGGAAAAAAAACAAAAAGGGGGGAAAATGGGGGAAAAAGCATGAGAAAAGGGGAAAAAGAAAACAAACACACAGAACAAAGCCACAAAAACCCACCAAGCATGGAAGATGGTCTGGGCAATTAATTGAAGGGAGCACTCTCAACAGTACAGTATCTATAGCAGATCCAGACATACAATTAAAATTTAACTATTCAAAGCTTACACGGTTTCCCATCACCGTTAACATTTATCATCCCTCTTTTGGAGGGAGGAACCATGCAAAGCTTACACAGTTTCACATCACCATTAATGTCTGTCATCCCACTCTTACAGTGAGGAACCATGAACACTTGCCTATACAGCACAAGCACCTTCAAGCAGATGCATTACTGTGCACACAGAATTAGAAAACAACCAGAGTCAATAACTGGTGTCATCAGACATTTTATATCAGTCTTTCCATTCCTAAACCTTCTCAAATCCTAAAACTGCAATTAAAGGTAAAGGGATCACATCTGGAAAAAGACTCGTACAACTTCTTGCTTTTAGACGGTCACATTTCTCATATGGCAGTTAAAAACCTGCCAGAATTTCCCCTATAAACATGTTTCCAGCAATTTCAGCTCTCCCACGCAGTCTTCAGTCCTGAAGTAACAGTCTCCTGCAGAAAAGGTTGTTTTTCATAAACACACACACACACAAATAATCTGGCCACACATTTCTCTTGCATGATGCATTGTTTTCCACATGCTAGCACCAGACTGTCCTGCCACAGCTGACAATTAAGAGACTTGAAATAAAAAGCATTAGTCTCACAAGAAAACAAGTCTTTGCCACATTATGAAACACAAGAAGTAGGTTAAGAGAAACATAACCTTTGAGAGGCAGCCAATACTTACACACAGAGGCCAAAATTGCCAGGTAGGGTAGTGGATGAGGGAGGAGAAAGAAAGAAAGGAAGAGAAATACTGAAACATAACAGACTTCTGTCAATTATCACTTTGGAGAGCAACTGGGATCCTATAGAGATTCACAACTGTGGTCCACAGATTCTCTCTCATAAAATGTCAAAGGGAAGGGTGAACTGAGAAACTAACATATTTCATTTTTTAAAAAACCCAAACAAACACGAATGATGGCAATGACACGGACATAAGAGCTGAAGGATTCCTTTGGTCAATGGTCATGGTCAGTCACAGGTCAATAGGGATGCTGTCGCAGCCAGTTCATGCTGTTGGACAGCAGAGATGACCAGCAGCTCATGCAATCACAACCCAATCCTGACCATTCCTGAACACTTCCAAGAGACATCATCAAACAGTCTGGCAGAGGATATTCAGTTTCTTTTCCAAGCTAAGGAACAAATCTGTTGAGAAACCCAGACTACCTGGATGAATAAAAACCTGACCTGTGACGCTAAAAATAAACACGGAACAATTTTTTTCAATAAGTGAAAAAACATTCAAGAACGAAAAGCATGCTTTGGAGGTTACAAGGCACCAACAGAAGAGTAAAACCAACTGGGAGCCTGCTTGAGCTGAAACATGCAGAAGAAATACTGGGGCATCGCACACTGCAGCTTCAAAGAAGGGGGAGAAACACAGCTACTACACACCGAGGTGTAAGAGATTATTTAGGAAAAAAACAAGCAGGAACAGACACCAAAAAAAATATTTTGCCTTCTGTTTCAATAAAGATGACCAAATGACACACTGAAAATGAGGATAGGGTAATGGTTATTGCCACATACAGTGTGGAAACAAAATTAGACCATTTATGAATAAAGAAATAAGGGGATCTGGATAATCTCCATTCCACTGAAATAACTAGCACTTGCAACAGTGACAGATATGCCAAAAATCACTACAAGAGCGAGGGGGAAAGGAAGTAGTCTGGGAGAGAAGGAAGAGCAAACTTGGTGCTACAAGTGCAAAACCATGACCTTGATAATACAAGATCTGAACAAAAGAAATCAGAGTAATGTAATTGAGCAGTGAAATGAAGACAAGGCAGATTTGATTCTACCTGACTAATTTGTTCCTCAAAAAAGGAACCAAAGAACTTACACCAGTGAGCTTAATCCAGAATTAAAAAAGAACTGATGTGATAAACAGTAGTATTTATGATATAGACATAAAACATCTTAAAGATGAACAAAGCACTGGCTTAAAGACAGGCAACAGACAGATAAGAAACCCAAATGAAGAGAAGATGTGTGTTCCTTAGGTTTTGTGACATCAGGGTTATACATAAGTTACACACATAGTGACCATATGAAAAAAGCAGGTACATAATAACAAATTCTGTGAGACCAAAGTTTGGAGAATTAGCTGTTCCCAAAGGGATCTCTCAGAAGCTGGACAGTCTTTTGGGCTACCTGGGGCAACAGTAGTGCAATGAAATTTAAACATACAAAGTGAAAGGCAACTCTGAATAGTAACTTCTGCTATGACCCAGTAAGAGGAAGTGAAGGGGAGAAGGGAGCCATCAGAGCATCAACTGCTGTTTGAGACTGATGCTTTGCAGTAGTTCTACACACTCATAATAAATGGGTGTTTTCACCAGAAAACCAGAATGACCAGTTATACAAGGTGTTGGCAAACCACTAGTTGTAGTTTTATAGACATAGTTGTGGCTACCAAGTCAAAAGCAAAGCAAAACCAAACCACCTGCCTTTCCTAAAACCAATTTAACTGCAACTGATGCAGAGAAGACAACTCAGAAGACAGAGCACAGAAAAAAACCCCGGTTTTATAAGGGAAGCTAAAGCACTTGGGATTCTCCAGCTTAGCAATTAAGTGCTGAAAGCAACAGAGCTCTGTAGGTATGTTTATGTAAGGCAGGATGGACCTCGTAGGAAAAGGAAGGCTTGTTCTGGGCGTGGGGGGAAGCACCGGCTGCTGGAAGGGCTCCCACTGCCCCAAAGCTTGAGGTATTACTCCATCTGGACTGGGAAGCTGTACTTCAACAGACTTGAAGACAAACTTCAGCAGGGTCTGCACAGCACCTCATTTATATATTCACTACAGTTTGAGTGAATTTTTCCTGGGTGGGACTTCTGTAGCTTAGGTATGGTGTGTTCCCCCACTCAGCCTGGCATTTACATTTAGTACATTCCCTCCTGTAATAGAGATGTAGGAAAAATGTCTCTGACCTTCTCTGCTGCCTCCCTAGGGCAAGCTATGCTTTATTCACGCTTTGTCATTTCATAAAGGCTTTAAATGTGTTAGAACACTCGGGGAATGGGAGCAACAGGCCCATCTAGATTTAAATTTTTCTTTTTTACACGATTGTTTGGGGAAATAGTCCTCTTCAGCCCTCCATTCCCAAGTCAGCTGTACTATAATAGTCCATTACAAGAGAAGAAACAAATCTCAATATTTACTTTTTGTTGAACTATCAGATAAACGCTGAGTCTATTTCTGTTCTATTCACATTCTCCCACAATTTCCATTACAAGGTATGCACTAAGCATTTTGACAAGAAGTTCCCCACTGCTAAAAATCTCAGTGTTAAAAGAAAACGGAAATGTTTATTTAGGTTTTGCTTTCAAACTCAAATAAATTTCCAAAATTAAACTGAAATTCCCTCCAGCTTATCCCACTGCAGAACAGGCTCACACAATCTAAGAGCTCACAGATACACACTCTAATGTTGGAAAGTGAACTTCAATCCCATTTTACTGGCAACATCCTTCAGCTTGTTTAACTGTCTCCTGGAATACCAACAAAATGTACACATCTTTTGGATTCCTTTGATTAGAAATGCCTCATGATGCCTTTTGTTCTCTTCCCAAGTTTGCAAGGCATCCAGCAAACAGGACTGCCTGCATTGGCTGTAATACAAAATACAGTACCATTTAAAATTCATTTTTAATCATTAAATTGTTAGGATATGCACATATGCTGTTACTTGCTTTAATATTCTGGGTAAGGAAGGCATTAAAATCTAAATAGGGTATCTTCATGATACTTCAACAGAAATCATATGCATGCCCAAAATAATTTGTTTTCAGCAAATTTACATATTCCTGTGCATGTATCATACCTCAAGTCTCTCCCGTTACTTGAAAGCACGACATTATTCTGGCAAACCATCCATCTTTCCCCCAACCCCCCTTCTGCAGCCTCTCTTTGCCTTTCTTTTTTTTTTAAACACAAGATCAGCTTGCCATAACCTATAATGTTTTGGAGCAACTACCTTTGAAAAAAGTTACCTTCTCCAGCTGGCTAACACACCCCATTTAAGAAGCAGCAGCCTACTCCCAAATGTAAAGCAGCAAGATGAGCTATGAAAGGAGGAAAGCGCTCTCGATTTGAACAACTGATTATGATTTTTATCCCCGCTAAACAGTGAGTTCACAGTCAATTAAAAAAAAAAAAGCTAAGTGAAAGGGCAAAAGTTATATAAAGCCTATTTTAACTGTAAAAAAAAAATTTCTTATTCTTTACTATGTATGAATGATGAGGTCTAAACTTCTCTGAACAGCTCTGGCAAGACTGGTATATAAGAAAAGATACGGTGTGCATATAAGAACCTGAAACTACAGTCCTAGAGTTCACATCTTCTTACATTTCAGTTTATTTCAAGTGTTGCTGTTTGGAGGTCATCTACCTCTGTCACGTTTCTAAGCAAAGACACAAAGAAAAGTAGTTGTGTAGGACACACAGCTTAAAAAATACATCAAGATATTCTGTCTGCAGGAATTAGTTTTTTTTTTTTCTTGCCTTTTAGTAGAAGCACTATAAATGTTTCACAGAACTTTACTTGCACAGCAGTGGTGCTACTTTGCTGATTTTTTATTAGGAAAAGCATAAATAAGGACAACATACAACCTAATCAAAACTCTTTAGAGTATTTAATATTTTTCTCTAACCAGCTTTCTCTGCCTTATAAGAAAGCAGTTGGTCCTGCTAACACCAACTTTGTCCTTTACTTTCTTTTCTTTCTTCAAAGGAGCATGTGGCTGTTTTGGAGAGCATGTTAACATGTTCTGTCTGCTATAAACCAGCTTTGAAAATATCCTACGATAAGGTAATTTTGTTTGAGGATTACATGTAGGCAATTACACAAGCCCCAGCCCCCCTGTCCCCCAAAAAAACTTATCCTGAACAAAGCTGTTGGTTTCACATAGCTGTAGGAAAGGAAGAAAAAATCAGTTGATACTCTGAAAATTTTCACAGAAAACTGATATATAAATTTTGTTTGAAATCAAGGGGCTAAACATGGGGTTTATTACCACCACTGTTAAAGTATCAGTGACATACAAACTCACTCTAAGCCAGGGTTCCCACCATTTCTTCCACAAACGTAACAAAGCATCCTTCAACTGATGGATTTGGCAGAGTTAAGGAAATTAAGTTGCAGAAAGCACCACCTCAAGTCCAGAAACCTCACAGAGGATCCTCTGCCTTCCAGCCTGAGCCCTGGGAGATGCACAGGTCCTTGGCTCCCGGCAAATACAGCCCAACCAGACAAAAAGAAAGGTCAGTCAGAGCTCTCATGGGCCACCTGGGAAAGTCAAGTAACACCAGGAAGCCCCCAGTCAGTGGACTTGGGAGACAGTATTGACAAAAGAGTCAACATCCTATTAGTGAAGCTGCTGAGCACCTCCCTCTCAGTATGATTAGTGTCATCGTTTTAACTAAATTATTCTCTTCAAGGTTTCTTGGAGCCAGGCCCATAAATCAATGACCCAATAGTCCACTAGGATTATTTCCTTTTCACAAATTATGTACACAACAGAGATTCTATCACTCAGGACTGGGGGGAGGAAAAAAAAAAATCAAGATTTTTTTCTTTCCTTTTACTCACCTCCCCCTGTTCTTAAATACATAAGCCCTCAAGAATTGAGAGCAGTTTCCTGCTTTTCTGTATTTGGCACATACTAGTCTGACTATGCTAAACAGAATGCTTCCTCATGCATAAAGCATCAATTCACTCCTCCTCGTGCTTGTGCAAGCTCTATCCAAACAACCTGAAGAGACAGGATGTTTAAATTCAAAAATCATTCCCTGGAAGGCATAGAAAAAGGAGCTTTTTCAAGAGCATCACCTGTGCCTGAAAAGCAACCCAAAGCATTATGCTAGCTTTGCCTATCTCTCATGACCCTGTGTAGAATTTCAGAATAACACTCATCCTAAGCAACTTTCATTTAGGGCTGTGGTGATAACACAGCAAACCCTCAAAAGAAATTCTTCTCGAAAATACTTCTGACAGCAACAAAACATTGAGACATAACAACTATTTCAGGAGTTCCCCGATTCTCCTCCCGAGAAATCAAGGGTAAAACTCCAGAAAGAGCAGGATCTCAGTTTTTAGCCTCAACTCTAACACTATTACTGAAATTGAAGCAGATTTGACCACTGGCACTACAACAACCTGGTGAACCAAATGGCACCATGTGTTTGTGTTTGATGGTGGTGTTCCCTTCTTCCTTGTGCACTGCTCAGACACAGCACCTCTGCTCCCTACCATGGCTTCCTCAAAGCTAGAGGCAAACCTCACGCTCCTTCTCTTCAAATTTTACAAAAATGGTTTAACACCAGTAAAAAGCATTCTTAATTGTTACTGAAGTAAGCTGGCAAAACAATCGTGTAAATAAATATTTATCTTTTAAAATAAATATATACACTTATATACATCTACATATATATAATATATACACATTTTATATGTGTATTATACATATTTCATATGTATTATTATAAAGAACCAAACAATGTCTCACTTTAAAATACTCTCTTCCTATTCCTGCCTCAACTTGTGGGTTTTTGGAAGTTCAAGATTTTCAAATGAAAAGTTACGTCATGGGATGCAACAGTCAAGAGGGTAAAAACATTTGTAAAAGGGAAGCATACTATTCTTATTAAAGCACAGAACCTATAGTAAAGTAATAAATTATCCTTTTTTTTTTATTTATTATGCAAGTAAAGGAGAAATGACATTTTCCAGAAGCCCTACAGGAAAGAGAAAGGAATCTAGCACATGAATTCATAAAAACTGGGCATTGGTCTGCTTGATTCTTCAAAAGCCTGAGACCACAGATAAATTAAACAAAAAAATTTAAAAACAGGGGACAAAATTGTACTTGCTACCCCTTGACTCACAACCTACACAGGTCAGCTTACCACAGCCAAGGCTTTCCTCCCTCTCTCCCATCCTCACCTTGCAGGTAAAAAAATATGATAAAAAGATGCTGTTCCTCCAAATACTAAATTCAACCCACAGTCAAGTTTTTTTTTAAATTTTACGAAAGAATATTTTGCATCTTGACACATGTAATACCAGCAGACAAAGATCCCTTGAGCAGGTATATTGATCAGAATAGATCCTCCTGTTGAGCACTTCCAGACATGACACACTACAGCCACTTCAGAACTGTGCACTAGGTCTTTAACAAAAGCCCAGTTTTGTACTGACGCAGCCACAAACTGTGAAGATCTCTAAAGTGTTTTTTCAGGTTTCATAAACACAGACTTACATGCTATTAACAAAAATGTCAAGAATTCCCAGTATAGAGCATGCATAAAGCACTTCCTTAGCATTGTCTTTTGTGTGCCCAAGCACCAAGCCCCAATGCATCACAAGTAGCAGAACAATGTGTCACAGTCCCAATGCCACAGAGTACCTTTTTCTCCTTGTACACACTTTGTAAAACGACCCAATCCTCTTGACCACGATGAAAAGGTGACTACTTAAATTATTAGATGCTTAACATTGCCCTAGCAGCCCAAACACACACCAGCATCATTTTGATCTAGACACGTGGAACAATACTGATTCAGGGAAATGTTCACCCTGTAGAAGCAGCAGACACGCTCACACAGACTCCTCCAAATGTATACACACGTGTGCTCTCAAGCAACCTGCCCTCCCCACCAGAGGAGCTGACAAGATGCTCCTAGAAACATTGTCTCTTTGCCATTTCACACATTGAAATGTACGTGCTGAAGTAAACGCTTCTTTCCCAGGAAAAACAGAAAATAGTTGTTCTAATTAACTCATACCTTAGAAATCCCGTTCACTAGCAGCAAAACAGAATAAATTAGCTCTTCACCCACGATCAGGCAGTGAAGAAAAGCTTTATTTAAAAGCCAGGTATATTGTTCCAGCGAAGTGCAAGCCAATGACTTCAAGTGACATTTACTTTGGCAACCTCACACAAATCAAGATCACCCATTCTGCCTTCAAAAAGGGATTTTGGATCAACCACAATAATGAGACATTGTTCATTCCAAGTATGCCAGTTCACACAAATCTGGTTTTCAATACAGAAAGTCACAGACTAAAACTATTTCAATCCTCCTGGGAAGAAAATAAGCTTTTTGTGAAAGTTGGCAGTGTCCCTTGCCTTTTCTTCAGTTAAGAGAACAAAATCGATGCAGGAGAGGTGGAACTCACCCTGCAAGAAATACCGTGAGAGCACAGAACAAACTGTGTTTTGCAGGGTTCTGTGAAGCAGAGCAAGTTGGGTGAGTGAAGCAGCATCTGCCTTCCCATTACTCCCTGAAACAGAGCCCGACCAGCTCTAGCTCACACCACACTGGCTCTCTCAAATCCTCCTCCCTTCCAAGCCCAATATGCTGTGTGCTGCACTTCTCCATTTCTGAGGAGCTGTTCCACAACCAATCACAACTCTGAATTTCAGGATTAGAAACATTTCAAAGGCAGTTGGGTTAAATCTTCCTATCCTCTCCTATTTAAAAATCAGCCTTAATCACTGCTTACACACAGTAAGCTTTGGTAATCTTCATGCAAATGTATTTGGGTGTTAATTCCTGGGACAGGTAATAGAGATGGATGTTCTTTCGGTAACTAGAGAATTTTCCTTGAGCTAATTGAAAACAGGCATATTTTGAGAAATGCATTCTACTGCCAATAGTCTAGCAGGGAGGCAATGCAAGAATGATTTATGAGCTGTGAATATCACGTAAATCTGTCGTCAAGTAAAAGGTTCATCTCTGCACAGAATAACTTCAAGTACTCAATTATCAACACTCTTAATTTTACATATTTCCTAACAAAGCAAAAAAACCCACTGCATACCCCAGCCCTTTCACAGAGGTTATCACATACCAAGTGAATGGGTATCACTTATATCTAAATGCAGCCAGAAAACCAAAGCTCAATTAAAACATTCTTAAATTAGATTATTTCATGTTTTCTCCAAGTCTTTTACCATCCCATTTTCACATTACTTTAGCATTCACCACTTACTTTGTGGCCCAAGGGGAAGGCAACAGTTAGTCAATCCTGGAAGCTAAAAGAGCTTTTTCATCTATAACAGCTGCTGTATACCTCCTCTTCTTACTGCCTGTTCCAGCAAGCTTTTTAAAATTCATTTCAATTTGAGGCCTGCATATTACAGAGACAAGAAAAAAACTTTTTTCTAGGAAACTTTCAATAAGTGTCAAGCACTTGAACAACTATCCTGATTCTTGATGGAATTACATTCCCCAACTTCTTCTGAGGCACGCACAGTCTTCTTTTGTTTATCATTTAGGAGAAACTACTCTTGAGCATCTGGATCTCTCAGGCATCTTGTATCTATCACAACTTTACTTCAAGTAAAGCTGAAGCTATTCTATCTGCACATACTCAGTCTCCTAGCCAGATGCAAGCTCTGACCACACTGAACACAGCAGATGACTATTTGTATAGCTGCAGGCAAGTCTGCATATATCAATGGCTGAAAATCCATTCAATGAGGAAATGAATTTTTTTTTCCCTAATGAAAAACCACACTAAATACTTTAGTAACCATATTAAAATTTTTAATTTAAAAAAAAAAGTTTTGGTATTTGGTGACCACCAAATTGGTTGGACAGCACTGCCCATGAAAAAAACCTGGGCTTGCAAGTTCATTTTCCTTGTTTGTGCCTAGTGGAAAGTACAGTTTAGTCTCTCAAGGTACAGAATATGCCTAAATCCTTCACCAGCACCTCCAAGACTTAGGAAAGGAGTGGTGCTGATTAGCTCTGGAAGTCCTGTCAGAAAGCAGGCACAGAAGAGCAAGAAACACAACAGAGTATTAGCAAGTTGAGGGGGAAAAGAAAGTCTGTTTTTGTAATTGATGAGTTTTGCATGCCCATTTTAACTCATAAACAGTGGGCTGTGATGATGAATGTGGCATTGTACTCAGCATGGTAGGAGATTACAAACTGCTTTAGTGAGGGTCTTTGGGAGTTGTCCCATAATTTGGCAGTAAATCAGGCAGGACGAAGATGAGGCACGGCTGAACGCAGCAACAAACAGACTAGAGAGGCTCCACACGCTACTACTATCATTTCTTCACAAGTCATTTGTAAAATGACTGCTTCATTTACTTCTGCTGTAAACAAAGATTTGACCCTGGCATCGTATCTGGCTGAAGAGAAGTATTAACAAAGCTCTGAATGCTCTCCAAGACCATGACTCTTGATTTCAGCCCTCTACACTCAGCAAACATTCAAACATGATGCCTAAAGCACTTTGGAGCTTGACAAGAATTGCAATTTGCATCCAAGAGTCAAATTTCAGAAATCTCAGTACAAAACTTTGGTACTAGATAATTAAAAGCCACATGTGTATGCATGCACATGAATATGGATGGCTCCAGGAAGAAATGGACAGATCTGCTTTTGAAATGCTGATCCTTCAGGATTTAATTTCAAAACTCTGTTGGGTTTTTTTTTCCCCAAAGCAGTTAAAACAGCTAATTTGTAATTAAATGCTCGCTTGCAGTTTGCTAATGGTGAGAAGTTACACTCGCCAGAGACTCGGTCCTGAGAAGAGGTCAGTGTACGCAGCCAGTACAGCACAGGGACCAACTCAGCAACTCAGCATATTAACAGCAATATACACTTCAGAACTGTAATTGCTATCCAAAACCTATTAATTTTGAAGGGATTCTTACAAATCCATAATTACAGAAAGGCAAATCCTCATCATAAAGCAGTGAAAACTATATTCACACAGTCCTAGAGGGAGCACTTTCAGCAGCTTGGCTCATTAGAAATGTATTCTTGCATTAAACACGAATATCAAAGACAGATATTAATGCAATACCTCAGAGCCAGGCTGAAAACTGCATTACAGCAGGGAAGATGTAGCTATTTAATTGGATCTTCTATCCCCACACAGCGGAAGGCAACTGGAGCCCAGTGATGGCGCTCTGCATTCTTCTTCAGGTATCAAGCACAGCTCATTATGAAATCCTATTCTCCAAAACCCACACCATCTATACCATGCAACACCTGAGAATATTGTGCATCAACCTTACCACAGTGATCAGGAAGAGAATCCATTTATTCTTCTACTATCCAGTCGCCTGAGCACAAAAGGACTGGAAACCTCAACAGTACTTGCTGCTGCTTTTCCTTCTAACTTGGCATTTCCTTAGCACAGCTTCAGTGCAAAAGAAGAAAGCAAACCACCTCAGACGTTTTGCTGGAAAAGGAATATGGCTATGAACAAAGGTTAAAACTGAGAACTTGAAACTGCTCAGCAGAGGTGTGGCTGCTGAAACCTGACATAGTTGCGTCACCAAGATTTTACTTTGGCAAACACAGCTTCCTGAATTCAAACAAATCATAGACAGAACTATCTTTTGTTCCAGCAATAAGCAATTATTGCAGAGACGTGCTTTCAAGGTCACTAGCGGGAAGAGTAAACTACACCAGGATGTGTCAGTCATAAGTAATGCTTTAAAAAAGTTAACACCAAGCAATACATATTTAAAGCCTTCCACACTTAGCAGGAGACAAAGTGCTTACTTCCTTCCAACTGACCATGCATAAACATGAACAAAAATACCCTTAAAAAAGGCAATTAATATTTCATAGGCTCATATTTTTCTCTATTACACCTAATTTTTAACATTCATTACAACCAAAATTACTTTTTATTACTCTGGCAAAATAAAACAAAATTAAATGTATCTTGTTTTAATGACTTTGGTAGAAGAAAATGTTGCCTTCAAAACCATTTTAAGAGAAAAATATTAAACAGGGACTTATTTTTCTTCAGAACTCTACTGCAAAAGAAGCATTTTTGTATTTGTTAGTGTAAGGCTATGTAAGCTACATCAGTACAATTAAAAGCACGAGAGCACTTTAATTACAAGTACTGCTGTATTTATGTTAATAAAAACATTTACTTCTAAAAAATGTAATTTCAAAGGTTTCAACCGTTCCTAAAAATGTCACTTAATTCTTTTCAGAAGGGCAATAAATGCATTCAGATTACCATTGACAAAAATAGGCCTAAAGAAAAAAACCACAAAGAAAAGCCAGTTTTAAAAACAGACATGGCACAGAGAGCATAAAGAAAGGAAACACAAGAGCTTTAGAAGAGATAAAAAGCACCCTTCTTAAGGATGTTAAAACAACTTCATTAAGAATGAGGAGGAAGATCATCCCACTTTGGTTTGGCAGGGAGGTCTTACACCCTTCTTGAAGTAGGCTGCTGATGCCTGAGGTTAGATAAAAGACACTGGACGAGACAGAAAACAGCATGTTCTCACACTGAAGGTCACTAGGTGTGTGGAAACTCCTACTATGGGCATAATATTAACAAAATGGTTATTAACGTATTAACAACATAATGGTTAAAAACAGCAGTTTCTTTTAACTCACCTGCCTTGGCATCCTTCAGTTACAACAAACTGAATATTGTCAACTGAATACCTAGTGAAAATGAAGAAAATTATGTGATTCCTGGGGGCTTTTTGCCTTGGACCAATGCATGAGCTGTCACGTCTAATGCTTTGATAGATGTAACTATATTTCAGAATGTACACCCATACATCAGCTTTACTGTGTTTCAGACAATGCACCACTACCCAAACATTACAGGAGCATTTTCTTAAGACACTGTTCACCCGTGATTGCTATATTTAAAAATGCTTTCAAAGCACCTAACACGGGCAAATCATTACTGAATATCTCACAGAGTACCAAGCAGAAGAAAACAACTTGACCTGTTAGATTTACTGCCTTCAGTGAACACACTGTCTCTCAATGCACGCACACACGTGAACAATGATTAACTCCCGTAATTCAGTGCAAACAGTAATAAAAGACAGGTTTCTTCCCCCAGGCAGAAAAGTCCAAGTTAAAGCCCCTTCCTTTCGCAAGCCTCAGAAACATGTATTGAGATAACACTTTGGCACAGGGCCTCATCTTGCCCCAAGTACTTTACATACAGACTTTGAAGTGTGGGGTTTCTACTTGAACACATCTGCAGAAGCAATTCACACATCAAGGATTTACACATACCCCTCTAGGTAAAAAAAAACATCACTAATCCACTATAAATGCAATAGGCATGTAAACTGCTTTGCAGATGTGCTCAGTAACACACAGTGAACGAGAGAAGAATACTTGTTAAGTGCATTATAAAGTTTAAAGCCCATCTGAAAAAGTATCTCAGAGCATTTGATGTTTACTAATAGGATTTAACCTGGCCATCAAATATTAAAAAAAAGGTTTATTTCATAGGTATGAATTACAGAACTCCCTGTGCCACAGGAGGGAGACACAACCACCAGCCACCATCTGCCCTAGATTAGATGGAAATCTCAAGGAGCGACAAGGAAAT
Source organism: Coloeus monedula (assembly GCF_965178545.1). Taxonomy (NCBI): domain Eukaryota; kingdom Metazoa; phylum Chordata; class Aves; order Passeriformes; family Corvidae; genus Coloeus; species Coloeus monedula. The sequence continues at coordinate 27,115,173 of NC_138782.1, read as the reverse complement.
ACAACATGCTCAACCTGATTTTAACTAACTTACATTTCTCTTTAGTAAGAGAAGAAAAAAGCCAACAGTTGTATTTGACAACTTCAGGACTGACTCTCGTACACCACACTGTGCTCAGCCCCCAGATTTTTATTTGCATATTTGAGATGGAAATTCATGTGCTATGGGGCACATCTCAACTCCTGGCAAGTTTTTTCCCTGGTGACAGCAGTGGCTGCAAAGCAGGCAGAATTGGGCAGATGAAGGCATAGTGGCTCCAACAGATACCAGTTCTTGGAAGCACTTGAACAGCTAAGGCAGTTCAGTTTCCAGCCAGAGCAGTCCCTTTTTAATTCTGTTTATTTTCACAGAGATAACAGCCCACATCATCTCCATTGATGCTACAGCCTCAGAGCAGCTTCTTATACGTTAGAGAGATATACTCATACATTCAAAAGACAAACAGTCCCTAATGATTTTCCCAAGCACAAGTCAAACAAGATACGAGTCAAAGCATTTGATTTGGGCGTTGTTTGTCTGTGTGTTGCAGGGGCAAGGTTGGTTGTTTTTATTGTCTGCTTCTTTAAAAGGAAGTAAACGAATGTTCGTCCCATCACCCCTGACCCACACTGAGGTCACAAGTTGTCCATGTGGTAGGGCTGTACCTCAGAAAACCATTAAACTGGTGAGACTACTGGTGAATCTATCCTACACCATGTATCAGAAAAGGGGAATGAATTTTCTTCCTCATTTTTGTTGGTAACACATTCAGACATACTTTATTCTGGAGGGGGCTGAGAGGCAAGAACAACAAAAACTAAAAACCACACCTCTGAAATTGGCCAACGCCCAAACCCATGATAATTCCACACTTTTCTAAAAGCAAAATGTTGTTTACTGTAACACCTCCTACTTGCCACTCATACAAATGTCTAAATCGTCTGAATTCTCAGAAGAGTTCTCAGCTTCAGTGGCCTCTGAAAGTGGCCTTGTTCAATGTAAACACTGATTCTGTGAGAACAAGGATAAGGAAAAAAAAGTGGGTGGGAGGATTTCCTCTTCCTTGGATTTAGTTTCTCTGAGTGTTCATTGTTCACAGGAGATGCTCTACCTTTCCATTGTCTCATACATTTTCCCCACCCCTTTTTTTTTTTTTTTTTTTTTTGATACCTTGGAGACAAGCACTAAGATAAAGCATTCAGTTTTCTTCCATGTACTTAAAATTTGGCTGCCCAATTCAGGATTTAGAATCTACATCAAGGTCCTCTTTTATCTGTAAACTCATGTTTGTCCTGCCCCCTTGCTCCACAAGTTAAGACAGTAATTAAGCCTCTGTAAATCCTATTAGTCCAACATGCTGTCCTTGTCTCCTCATTGGTCACTCACACTGCTTCATCAGGTTACTCTATATTTTCTCATAAACTTGCCTAGCTTTAACCAAATAACTAACTTTTCTTATTCTTTTTGTTCTTTCACCATGTTGCTCACACTGACAGCAAAATGGACGTTTGGAACAAAACAATCTCATCATCCCTGACTTCTACCAGAATTCTTTGGCATATCCAAATTGGTCACAACATTTGGCTGTGTTTCAATGTACAAGCTTGAGTATCGTTTCATTCAACAGCCTAAAGTATGACAGTGATTCCCTCTCATTGACAAAAAAACCACCACACCATCAAACAAACAGAACAAAACATCTCCACAGAATTAGACAGCCCCACATAACTTTTTCCTTTAACTATCTATTGGAGAAGGAACTATTTCACTTCCTATTTTGGTACAGTAACACATTGCAAAGCAGACCATCTGCTTCATAGACTTCTCACCCTTCTGATTTCCTTCCCATACATTTGCCTGATGTACTTTATGGCTTTCTGTATTGGTTTCGTTAGGGTTGAATTCCCCTTTTCCGAAGGGCATCTGTTGACTCAGCCTTGATGTACTGCTCTCTCTTCCTGCTTCCCTTTTGTCTTTTTTTTTTTACCCCCTCCAGACATATGTATCCTTTCTGAGACCGGATGTTACTTAAACTTTTATGACCTAAATTTAATTATTCAAGGTTCTTTGCTTCCCAAGTCAAACTGTTGATGGCACACTTCTATCTGAAGGGGTAGGCAGACAGGAATTAAGCTCCTTCCTCCACACATCCACTGGGCTTGTTTGGGCAGTGCAGGGCTGAGTTGTCAGCTCAGGGTGATCACTTTAGCAGTACTCTTTTATCTCATATTTAGGAAAATATCTAGAAAAACTTCTCACATATTAAAAACAAACAACATGTCTTAATTTCCTCTAACACAAAGATTTTAGAAATATTTTTGACTCAGAGATAATCTGATTTTAAATAATGGACAGAAGATAGAAGAGGAAGACCTTCCTAATTTTTTTCTCATCACAGCTGGCATGTCTAAGTTTAGATAATTACAACTGATGTTGCAGAACCTGGCCAACCCCAATCAGCTGCCTCTGTACTTACTGCATACGAAAGGCAGGCATTCAAAACTGCAGGAACCTGTTAAAGCAGGTTGTGCAGTTCAGCTCATCTTTCTAGATGAGTACATACTGCTGAAATTCCCTAAATAACTTTTAACACAGGATTATATAAAACAGTTCTTATACAGGCAAAAAAATACTGCTCCTTCATACTCAGTGTGGTAAGGAACACAGAGTAGCAGAACAGAAAAAAGGAAAAGTGTCATACCAAATTAAGAGTTCTAAAATTCTATGGCTAATCAGAATTAAGTATGAGAAAATGTTCCATTAACCATAAACAGAAACAAACAAAAAACCCAAATAAAACCCAACAAAAACAAAAAAACTCACTCCAAACTCTAAGATACACAACTCTAATTATACCTCTGATACTCTATGTTTCAGTAACTAGTTAAGGCTGGGAACATTCATTTTGTAGATTAAGGTTATTTACTTTTCAAAGACCCTGCACTATACATTAAAAAATTGAGGTAAAGAGCAATGGGCTCATGATTAAACCCCTTGTAATATAATTTGATGTAAAATTCAAACCACAACAAAAAAAATTAAATAAATATGAATCAACATTTGATTAACTGTAGACCAGTAAAGTTCATGAGAACATCAAAAGCCAATTAGATGCATCATTTATACTCTGCACATTTATAAATGAATTTGGTTTTAATACAGTTTAACAGAGTACGAATGGTAATTTCAGGCTCCTGTACATGGCAGTATCCAGACACCTTTAATTATTTAGAGACAAAAATCTATTATGCACTTTTGAATCTGTTCTGTGGACTACACTTATATTGAAATTTTGATTCAAGTAATGAAAATAATTATCATGAAATACCCTCAATTCTTTGTCTCAATTCACTTTGGTAGATGTGCCAGACTTTTACAAATGCTCAGACAGAAATGTCAGCTCTCTATTCAAGTTTTGAAAGCATACACACATCTTCCTTAAAACAAACAAACAAAAACCCCGATACCAAACAAACAAAAAAACACCAAAAAAAAATCTTATTCAGAGTTAGTTTCTGTTTAACATTTCAGAGGGTGAAGACCACCTGTTTCATGGCTACCTACTCCCTGATTCCAAGACAGGAATAAACCACCTGAGTAAAACTGCAACTGTGCTTCTTCTGTAGTATTAGAATCATACTCTAAAACATTTCATTCAGCTGTTTCTTTTTTTTATCCGAGTTAAATGTAGTCCTGTTTATTCAAGCACACATATTCCACAGTTCAGTACCTTCCCAACAAAGTAACATACAATACAGCCTACCACTGCTGTCTACTGATGCTTTTTAAAGCAATCCTACTCTGCAAGTTGTGTTTGCAGTGTATTTCCAACAGCTGGGTCACTCAAGTCAGAGTTCAGATATTTGTACACATTTCTAAATCCACTTCTGTCATCCCAAGAAATGCCAGATGAAGATCACAGCAGTAAGTACTGGACAGACAAAAGGACACAGGGACTTGACAGATAAGGTTTAGAGTTTTGGCCAGTTGCCACCTGTTTTAGAAGAAATGAGAGAAGCACAGGAACGAGCAGGGATGTTCCACCCTAAGCAAGATCCAACCAAGGGGATGAATGCCTCAAAGGAAATACGTGCATGAAACAGCACAAGCAAACTTGTGTGTGCATATGACTATCTTAACAGACATGAACGGCATTTTGATTGCTTTCTCTTCTTTTAATTTACACCTAAAAAAAACCCGCAGTGAGAAACAGAACAGAAAATAAATACAAGTCTCAAACACTGAAGCTGACAGTTCATTTATGGACGTTATACTTTCATCTCACATCTCCAAGCTAAGCGTTAAACACTTAGGTCAATAGCTACTTAGCCTACTGGAAACCCCATTCATGCTCCTTTTTAAGTATTAATTATATTAAGGCAACACACAAAATTCACCAAAGCAGAGAACAAAAAATATTATTCTACAACTAAAGCAGAAGAGAAAAAAGGAATGCACAGTTATTTTTAAGCACCTCTGTGGAAGTTGTGAAAGATACTACATACTACAGTCCCTTAGTCAACTTATGAGCAAGTACAAGCAATAATGTATAATTGGTATTTGGGATGCATTTATTGCTGATTTTCCAAGAGATTGTCTCTAGTATACAGAATTAAAGAGACTTATGATTTCAGATTAGTCCTGTTAGAGTAAGTTAAAACAAAAAGTATCTCAGTGAGTCCTTTCACAAAATGGGCTCATTTTGCTCCACTGCCAATATAAAAAATATTAGAAGCTGTATCTCAGCATTGATTCAAACATCAACAAGTGCAACAACCCATTCAACTTGGACAAGTTACAGTAACACCTTTTTTACAAGGTCTCTCCTCCCTCAACAGCAAACTTAAGTCACACAGTGATCTTTCCCTTACTCTGTACCAAATTTCTTAACTTTTTTTTTTTGTCCTGCCCAGTAAACAGGTAATAAGACTGCATCATGTCCAAAGTAAGCAATAAAATAAGCTTTGACTTTCCAAAACTCCAAAACATCTATATACAACTTCACTTGTAAAAAAATCCAAATACACAAAAAAAAAAAGGAATCAATGCACACCCATTAAAAAAAAAAATTCACATGACACATTCATTCTCCAATTCCCCTCCCTGTGAAACAAAGAAACCCAAGAAAGTAGATGAACACATAAATAACCTTTCCAGAAAGCACATATTTAATTAGACCAGCACTTGTGCTGAATCAATCAAACTCAAAGTACTATATTTTAGTTAAAGCTAACGCTACCTCTTCTCCTCCACACAAACAATCCAAATTCCCCCTGAATTTAGACCAGTGCATAAAAGTAGATGTGTTATTTTATAAACTGAATGATATTATTTGTGTGTCCATACATGGCAGAGGGGGGGGTGTGTGTGGCTCAAAGAAGTTAAACTCGTCAATAGTCTTTAGGGAATCAGCTGAAGGACATGTTCTTGCACAATGCATTATTTTAAGCTTGCTGAAAGCTGATGCAACACACAAAATGAACATCTTCCTTTCTTATTTTTAGCATGGGGATCCAACTGCTGCCCCACGCTACACCAAGGGAACATTAAAATAATCTTCTAGTAAGGAAGAATTCTGCATGCTCACTAGACAGGGTAATTACACTGCCCGTACAGTACATGCTAATTGTACTTGGCTACAGACAATTAAACAAATACACTCAGAGGCTCTCCATCCGACTTTCAAGCCACATACAGTGAAATTCACATTTTATAAATATTTAACTGGAAGTAAAAATGGTAAGGCTTATCACAGCTTCATGCAACCAAATCAATTAACAATAGAAACCCTTAAGACAATACAGGTAAGGGAAGCTTGCAATTACTCACAAAAACCTAACTGGAACAGACTGCAACGCAATTTCCCAGCTCGTGGAGCAAGTGCCCACATGATCTCACCAAATCTCGCCAACAAAGAGGAAGAAGCTGCTAGTCCCTGCCAGGAGCTTGTTTTAAGTACCTGCCTGCACCTGGGGAAACAAAAAGATTCAGCAGCCAAGCCAGAGGAGCAGAGGGATGGAGTAGAGCAAGAGACAATGGTGGAAAAAATGCCAGCATAGCACGGGAAGATTTCCAGCTCTTCAGTTCTGATGCTACAAAGTATTACTTGCAGTCTGAACTTTATTTATATGTAGTCACACAAACGTTCAAACTTCAGTTAGCACTTAAAAACACTGAGGAAAGTAGTGGGAATTTCTGTGTTTCTCTTTTGCTCTGTGGTAAATGCACAGTGACTGCAATGCCAGTTGGATGAATCTCAGGGACTGAAGCTGAATTGCTTTGTCTCTACCCAACCCCACCAACTCCATCTAACAAACCCATAGACCAGGATCAAATTTTTATCACAAGCTTTTTGTGCTTATTTCTAACAGCACAAAAGACAAATTAACCAAAAGCTCAATATGAGTGTTCCTCAAACTGATGCAGCTGCACAGTAATGACCAGATGACTAACAATTATTATAATAGCAATTATATTCTCAAAGATTATTTGATTTTTAAATTTCACTCAGACTGACAGACTAACATGTTTGAAACACTTTTGTAACTGCAAATCTAAGGTTGTACCCAGGGGCACAGATGAACTTCAGAACTACCTAAAGGTTAGTGGTTTCCTCCAACCTGAAGTTACTGACTTGTGTCAGAAACTCAGAAGATTGCACTTGATCTTTACTAGGTCACCACAAATACCAAGATTTCCAATGATTATGTACAGTGAAAACAGAACACATGATTTGTCCCTGGGGCATCATAAGGGAAATTCCCAACTCCATGCAAGCTTTTCCCTCTCAAAACCCTGCCCCAATTTTCCCCAACACCAAAGTCCTCTCTCACTGAAACAACAGTTTAAGGTGAACTTGCAGCTCCTTCCAGCAGATACACCTTGCTGCTCAATTCCATATTCAACTGTTGCAAGGTGAGTTTCAGGCAATATGTACAGAAAGTGGGGGGGAAAAAAAAGCCCCTCCCAAAAGCACCAAAACCCAAAAAGAAACAAAACAAAGAATAAAACCAAACAACAAAAAAGCGCAAAACCCACCCACTTTCCACTGTCAACGATGGAAAAAGTTTTAAAAAGATAAACATCTTCCTTTAGGTTAAACTAGATTGCAAGTTGACAGCTGTCACTTTTTCCCTGTATTTGACAGCAGATTATTTTCAGAAGCATCACTGCTCCTCAAGGTATGGTGAACAGGCTTCTACTCAGAACTGAAGGTGTTCTTTTTATGGTAAGTGCTCCTGCTGGCATCAATCCAGCACCTTAAACAATTGATCCAGCACCTATACATCCAGCACCTTAAGCAACTGATCATTATTTTCTGTGCTTCCAGCAAACTTGAGTGTTTAAGAATAAAAGGTCAATGCACCTCCACTTGCATTTATATTTTTTTACATTTGACAAGTCAATGTCTCTAGTACCATGCACAGCTGTATAAATTCATATCTGGAATTTTTTCCACATTCATTCCAATAATTCTTAGGTTTTTATTTTCCTTACACAAAACAAAAAAAAAAAAAAAAAAAAAAAAAAAAAAAAAAAAAAACAAACAAACAAAAAAAAAAAAAAAAAACAAACAAACAAAAAAAAAACAAACAAAAAAAAAGAGTCTATTTGGAAAAAAGTGTTCCACAGCTCTTTATAACCTTCAAAAACATTGTAGCAACACTCAGGAAAAAAACAATCACATGCAGATTTTCAAGAACAATTTTTTGCTCATTTCCAGCACACTAGTTCTGATCTCTGCCATCAAATTTTCCTTTGCAGGTGATGTTCTGACCATTACATTTATGGCATACTGAAAATGTATGTTCATTCATCAAGGTGCCTCACAGAAGATACTTTTCTTTCCATTGATTGTGTGGAATTTAAGTCATCTACCAAACACTTGTCCACTAGCAAAGTCAACATACTCATGTATTTTTTGAAAATCAAAGCTGTTTGGCTTAATTAAAGGGCAAGCAAACGCACCTTTGGTTGTGCAAACCTTCTCAAGTTCAAAACAAACAAGAAAAGGAAAGAACACATAAGTAATAATGGAGTGAGATTAGCAAAATTAATGCACTAAGGCACAATGTAAGGTTCACCTGGTTAATGCAGAGCTATGGGTATATATTTTAAATACAGTATACCTGTTTGAACACCCATCTGTCAATGCAGCAGATTGTGGTGGGCACTGGGTGAGCTTGACAAGGAGGGGAAGGGGGTGGAGAGGGAGGTGTTGGGGAGGAAGAGCAGGAAAAGAGGTAAAAAAATCTGTGCAATCACCACAACACAGGACTATGATACTAATCCTCCCTTAAGACGGGAGTGTTGGACTGAAGTATTTCTGCCTTAAGCTGCTGTGCAAAACTGGAAGCCCTGCTTCTGCCCACACAGCATTCTCCCCTATTTGCAATTCCATTCCTCACACTTACACAGCGGGAAATCCTCCCCGAAGCTCAGCCATCCCTTGTTCCCGAGCTGGAAACACGCTCTCCCATGCCCGTTTTCCCCCTAGCAAGTTCACAGCTCCATGGTGTTCAGCTGTGACTCCCCAACACTCACTCAAATTGTCTCACTGCCCTGTAAAACAGGACCACTGCCCCTGTCTCCAGCAAACCCTGCCCAGAGCCGGATCTCACAGCTCGGATGAGCCCAAGTGTTTCAGGACAGTTGTGCTTATAGACCTTGGGCTTATCCAAGCCAAACACAAGCTCGTTTTCAGAGGAAGAACAGTTTACAAAACAAATTCTGAATAACAAACAATAATCTGCCATCACGTCGAGAAGAGAGTCTCACAAAGTGTAAAGAAAACAAAAAAGAGAAAAAGAAAAAAGTCGTACATTTAACAATTTTAAAACTTCAGTGACTTTAAAAGCAAAAATTATCTAAAAACAGTTCCAATATCCTGAACTCTCCTGACACTTTGTGGTTTTACTGTCATGCATTCTCCTTAAACCTCTCTTCCTCAACTGCTTTTCCTATACAGGGCCTCCACAAAAAGCCAGTGCAATAAAGCTTAAACAATGTAAATTAGTACTGAGAAAACCAATTGCAATTCTCCCTTTAGTTTCTTTTCAGTTCAAATCACTTTGAATGTACCACTTTCACAAATCTATACTGATTGAACACAAAAAGATTCCTCTGCTGGACTGTTGGCTTTCCACAAACTCCCAATTCCTTCTTAAATGCAGTAATGCATTTTTAGAAGTCTACAATATTAACAATTTCCATTCCACTGTAAAGCTTTCCACTAATCTGTTTATTAAATCTGCATTGCTCAAATGTAAGGATTGGGTGAGAGAAGATGTGTGATTATTTTTAGACATAGGATGAAACACTGGCTGGGTCATCAGGCTCCAAATGGAGTGGTTGTGGTGTAATGGTCCTACTGGCAGCTGATCCCCAGTGGTGCCCCTCATGGGTCAGTACCCAGGTCAATACTGCTTCATCTGGTCAAGGGGATGGACACACCCTCATCCTATTTAGGAGAAATCAATACCCCACTCCCAAGGCAGTTTAAGGGAAAAATTCAGGTCACACACTGCATAAATAACTTCTGGGTTGAGTCACCACCCCTGGAGGTATTTAAATGCCATGTAGACGTGTCACTAAGGGACATGGTCTAGGAGTGGACCCAGCAGTGCTGGATCTACGGTTGGACTCAACCTTAGAGGTCTTATCCTACCTAAACAATTCTATGAATCCATGACATCAACCTTGGGGAGGACTGAAATGTTGGGGCGTACGGCTGCTGCTCCTCAGCATCAGGACAAACTAAAACACTGGTTTGACAGAAGTCTCACAATATTCAGCAAAAACAAACACAGATGCAACAGAGCAGGAAAATCCCAATGCAGACGCAAGCCCACAGGAGTGCAGGCTGGCACCAGCACAAAGAAGCTGAAGATCCATGTAAATGAACTGGGAGGGGTCAGCAGGGGACCCTTGCAGCAGCCAGGGCCACCCACACACTGGGCTGTCTGAGCAGGATTGTAGCCAACACGCCGGCAGAAATGATTATTCCCATCTGGGTGGCAGCTAGGCACATGTCCAGTTTGGTATCTCCCAGTACAGATTGCCCAGCTGGAGAGTCAATGGTAAGGAAGCTGCAGCACATCATGCAAGACCAGAGGCTGTGAGAAAAGTCAAAGCAGGATCCCATATAATTCTTCACTACACTGGGGAGCAGGGACTACAGGAAAAAAGTGCATCAAACTCTCTTCAGAGGTGTAAAAGGAAGGGGCAACAAAGGAAACTCCAACTCAGCCACCTGTTTCAGCTTTTAAACACCCTCAATCCGGTTTCTTTTCTTTGTAGCTAGGTAAAGCTGTAACCTTTAGTTTCTTCTAGATATTCAATACTCAACTGGAGCAAGACCCAGAGTAACAGTGTCTTTGAAGCCATCACTGCTGGAGCTGGAGGGTGTTGGACCAGATGACCTCCAGTGGTTCCAACCTACATTTTTCAGTAATTCTATGATCTATTCTAGGACAGTATGCATGGTATAGGATTACAAATGTAATAAACCAGCAAGCCGAAACACACTGCCAGCCAAAACGCAAGAATAGAAGATACTACTCTACACTCTTTTGACATACCCTTGTCAGCAGATGCTCCAAAACGCTGTGTCAAAACTCATGGGAAAGGGGGGAAAAAGAGGAAAAAAAAAATCCAGAAAAGCAAACACAGTTGCTTTGACATATCTGTACATAAGGACTTCTACCTTAAATATGGCAGATCATCCCTTCCTGTGGCTCACCTTTGAGCAACACCACAGGTAACACAAATGCTGGTAGCACTGATCTGGCTTGAAGGGGAAAAAGCATCTGGGACAAAAGGTAAGTGTATTGCAAATGGAAATTTTTAGAGATTCCAGTTGCTGTTTTACTGCCACTAGAACCTACTCTGAAGTCACAATTCAATGACTGCTTTATTGATGTGTTTGAACAAATTCTGATGTCACTTATTAAATACATATGTATCACTCATTTTGTCTCAGTCAGAGGTACTTCTCTGCAGGACATCTTGAGGAAAACTAGGAGAAGAAATTTGTTTGTTTAAACAGAAGCATCTGATAGCCAGCCAAAGGCACAATGAACAGTCTGTAACAAACAGCCCAGGGAAAACAGATTTTCTGTAACACAGCTGATACAACAAGCTCCCCTTCAATATAAATGTGGCACTGGCGCCTCGCAGAGCCAGTATGGCTGTGTTTGGGAATTGACACCACTGGACATGCTGGGCCAGAAATTCAGCTGATATTAATCCCAGCTGATAAGAACCCCATCGAGAAGAGGGGATCTGGCCTGCTGTGCTTTGGTTGCATATCTTGAAAAAACTCAAGTAGAATCTGATGTGATAACTTTGATTTACGCGGATGGACAGTCCTCCCGACAGAGTCTGTTAAGAACAGGGTAAGGGATTACTTGTTTCAATATCTGAGAGTTTAAGCCAGAAGCTGACAGAATTTACCATCTCTCTGAAGAATATGAAACCAGTCCACTCTACACACATAGAATACAGAAGTAAAAATTACTTTTTGCTAATAAAAATAATTAAGATACTGTGTGTCTAAAGTTTAAGATCGCTTTAGAAATCTAACTGAAATTTATTATGAAGGCTGGAACCTGGCCATAATTTAGGCGGAACAAGAAGACCCTACACTGGTGAAAAGTAGAATCCAACAGCAAGATAAAAGCCATTAAAAAGCTGTCTCTTACACACACATTGATCTTCCTTCTTCCTGTAGTCACAAAAACATCTCTCATCTACTCACTGAGAAGTCTATTTTCATTTGAAAACTACTATTTTGAAGAATTTAGTTTTCACTGATGGCCTGTGGGGAAGAACAAAGGGAGACAAAAGAAAACAGGCTCATCCAGCACTACACCTCACTCCATATTGCTTAAAGTTGTGGGCATTTACAAACCAGCCCCCAAGCAAATCAAGGAGACTGAGGTGAATGGACTTGGGTGAAAATAACTTTGGAAGTTAAAATACTGGAGAATTTATGCATTAATATGTAATTAAAGAGGAGAGGCTGAGACGCCTTGCAGACACTCAACCATTACTAAGAGCATTCTGAACATTTGGAAAACATAGCCTGTATTGAAAGAGTTTCTGCATGAGCTGTACAAATAGTTCTTGAACTGAGTGCAATTTCTACAAGCAAACTTGTGAAAAGAAGAAAAAAAAAATCATAAAGATAATGGAACAGAAGGGGAAAATTATTTCAGTAGAAGATTCCCTGCTCTGCTGGCCCAAACATTAAGTCTCCAGAAGAATTCTGATGAACAGAGTACATTCAAAAGTGTTGAATAGGTACTGCAGGAATGCTGGCAAAAACATGGCAAAGATGCTAAATGCTGAACTCCTCACCTGCCAAGCTGCAAATTACCACTCAGAGTATGCATCACACTGCTGCAAAGCAAAGCCACCTACACCAATAGCTACACTAGGTGCAAATACACATCCACTCCAACAGCTTTTGTTAGCTCCCTGATGGCAAAGAAATACAACACAAAAATAACTCAACTAACGTGGGTCTGCCAATCAGCCAACAAGCAAAGAGTGAGCCCTGTATGAACAGATGTAAGGGGAGGAAACAAAAACCCCATACCAAAAAACCCTTTGTGAGGGCATGTGTGGCAGAATGTGATCAGTTACTAAAGATGACAACACTAAGTTTCTAAATTCCTGTCTGCTGGCTTGTCAAGTGTCATTTACAAAAATGCAGCCTGACCAAATGAGACTTCATGACTCAAGATAGTGTAGCATCAGAAATACAGGATTCAAACTGGTACATCTGGTTAATTCATTTATAAAATAGAGAAAAACTGAATAACCACTCAGACATTTGAAGAAAGTATGCAGTTGCATCTAATATTGGTACCATTTTTCATTAAACTAGGAAGGTTACACAAGTAAGAGGTTTAAACACGTCTACTAAAAATATCAAGAAAACTTAATTGTACAATTGCACTTTTTTGACCCCCAGTTGTCTCCATGTCGCTTTAGATGTGCTTATTTGGACAACTAAGGCAAGCAGATTAGACCACCAAAAAGAGCTGGAGAAGCCATTATCTATCCAGTCACAGAAACATAAGCCTGAAACATTTATATTTACACATTTTAGCCAGAGAACACCTGTACAGGTAATTCTTAAACAGTTACAACTCCTCGTTAGCAGTTTTACTAGGGACCAGCAACATTTGCAGAACCAAGAACGTGCCTACCATTTTCTTCTTCACTCATCTCACACTAAAAACTTCAAACATACCCACACAGAAACAGCAAAGTGATCAAAAGGTGCCTTTCAGACCAAAAAGTATCCATTTATAAACATATCCACGCCAAAAGCCATAGCATGTTTTTTGAGTAATGCGGAGGAACTTCTCTATGAAGAAATTAACTGTATCACAGAGTTTTAACATTCAACAATACTCTAGATTTGTGTGCAATGCATCACCTTATCTTTCAACACATTTTGGTTATTGCAATCACCTCTGCTCCTAAGGCATCCTGTCCTCCCCACATCTTCTGTTTTAATTAAAGGTTTATGTGTTTACTTCGAGACATAATGCTGTCTCCTGTCGTCTGCTAGCCCACATTTCACCTGAGAAAACAACATTAGCCTGTGTGAAAGGATATGCTGGGGGATAACCCTATTTTTTCAAATCTTAAATCTTCATACTTGCAGCAAACGACTTCCATATGGACCTGTGCTATTCATGACTGATTTCTACTCAAAGGCAATTCCTGCTGAAAGACTGAACACAACCAATTCAGCCATGTTTTAAGACAATTATGCTCCCACCCCACACCATGTTCCTCGTGCTCTACACAGAAAATTGCTGCTGACATAACTGAGTGATCTACACATTTCTGCTCCAAAACACGGTTTCTGTAGTAATTAACTCCAAGATCTCACACACACACCCCCAAGCCTTCCATCCCTTGCAAGGGCACAGGTGGGCAGGCTTTGCCAGCTTGCAGTGGTTTTTCCTCATGGGCCTCTGACTCCCAAGCAAAAACTGATCACCTCGTAGAACAAGTGAAACAAATGCTTCTGAATGGCTGAATCTCACAGGCACCGTAGGAAATACCAGGAAAAGGAGTCCCCAGAGAGGAGGGAACTGTTGGTGGGTGTGGTGACAGTGTCCTCCTGCAACCCTGATGCAGAGGAATGATCACAAACCTTAAAAAATGCCAGATGGTGCCTCACTGCTGCTACATCAGCTATGTAAAACTAAAAAAAAGCAAGCAAAGAACACCACACCATGCCCACTAATGAGCCTCACATGTCTAGGCAAGTTTTCCAGGTTAAACGCTCACCAAATAAAATTCATTCCAGAGTTAAAAATAATTAACAGCAGGTAGGGTGCCATTTATAAAGCAGCATTTCTGAGGGGATTGTTATAACAGCAACTGAGCAAACAAGCCTGATATTGCACAAGCTCATTCATTCCCCTGTTTGCTCAAACCAATTGCAAGGAAATACCCTCCTCCTTATACACAAAGGCTTGTGAATATGTTTAAACTTACTCTGTGTGAGAAACAAGCCAGTTAATGGGAATTTCTAGCTGCAAAGGACTGTTTTCATCTAAAATGCTAAAGGACCAGGGTAAAGGTTTCATAGAAAAGTGGTAAAACCCTTTAAAATATAAAATTTGAACCAAAAAAAGCCTAAACCACAGATAAAGATGACCACAGAAGTACTTGAGCCTAGGAGAAATATCACAATATCCCTCTTTAAAAGACTCCTGCATAAAAATGGTATAGTCACAAGCATGAGAAAAAGCTTACCATTAGCAATCCCAGTCCTCCATCCTGCTAAATTTTGCTCCCCTTCTAATCCTGGCCTCTTTCCTAGCAGTATTTCAGAAATAGCACTGTACAGTAGGTCCTGTACTCCAGAAACTATTTTACTTGGGTTGCACTTTTCAGCAAAGATGATGCTTCTTGAGAAACCAAGATGATTTCTCTTGAGTTGCACATACTTGTAACATCGTTGAAACTGATCTGATTTTTTTAAAAATTACATTTACACTCATTGTAAAAAGGACATATCACTTTTCCCTCATTACAAAAAGAAAACCCCCATTTTGCTGACACAAACAGTTAATACCTCAGCAAAGCACATGAAGAACCTCTTTAATTATATGGCCCATTGAAAGGCATTGGGGCAAGCTTCTAAAGGCTTAAAACCACGAGGCCCTGAAGCATTTTGTATTTCACGTGACTCCTGACTAATCAGTAATTTCATCAATATTTAGCCCCAACTAATAGCAAAAGAAGGATAAAGTTTCCAGACACAGAAGTAAGTTTCACATATATTCTTTGTAATTGTCATGGCCAAAACTAAATCCCACACCTTCCTCTGACATGAAGCAAATACAGTACATAGCCTTTCTCAAAGCCCTGGAATTTGATTGTGGCAGCAGAAATAAAACAAGGGAGGATGTAGATGAGAAAACAACTTGGAACAGGCACTTTTTATGCCAAGCTCATCATCTGTGTTATTAACACATTGCACATGGACCCCACATAATGTTTTGAGTTAAATTAATCATAATTAATCTATTGACATGGGTACACATAGTACACAGTTATTATTTCCTACAACAGAGACTTATAAAATACCTTTATAAAAAGTTATAAAACTGTGTGAGAAATTAGTATATAAAAAGATCCAAGGAAAACACTATAAATAGACACAAATAGTAAGAACTGAAATGATCATCCTGAATGAACTTGGGACATCCTAGTGCTCTATCATAAAGAGTAAGCAAGCAAGGACAAATAAGGACCAGAAACACGATTCGGGCATTCTACGTGGGGATCAAGAATGCTCAAGTTGCCCAGGGCAAGAGGGTAAGAGGATTACTACAACCCACTCCTGAAGCAAGGGAGTCCCAGGTGACCTCCCATACAGGAACAATTACAACTTCATTAACTATAACCTAGAGTTACATTTTTCTCATTTTACCATGAAAGTGCAGTTGCGATTACTGAGACAAAATATTTGACCACTGCCTTTGACAACATGAACCAAGGTAATGTTTATTTCTAAGGTTCTTTTCGTAAAACAAGGCTGTTTTAAAAGGGGACTCATGAAAGAGAGTAAGCTGACAAGCTCTCAAGAGTATGTTTCTTTCAAAAGGAGTTGCATGCTGCACTATTGCTGGCAAACAGAGGCAAGGTTGCAAAACCACTTCCATTATAATATTGTTTGCATGTTTTTGGAGGTCTGTAACTTTCTCAAGCTTTTCCCTTTTTATTTGAAAGGCTTCACATTCATTCTGGGAACTCTCTCAATAAGCATCTGAATATGCTTCTTAAAATACATATTAAACAAGAATTGTACTCTAAAATGTGATCACTTAGGGACTACATAAGAGTGTCTGAAAAAGCCTGTATGACCAATCCAAACCTGATATCCCTGTTAGCTCAGGTACGCAATCAAAATGTTGGGGAACGGGATTTACACACCTAGCAAGTGGAATAGAGTCATTAGGGTTGGAAATGACCTTTAAGATCACCAAGTATGACCATCAACCCTCCGCCACGTTCACCACTAAACCATGTCCACAAGTGCCATATTGTTTTGTCAAACACTTCCAGGGATGGTGACTCCAGCACTTCCCTGGCCAGACTACTCCAATGCTTTACAATCCTTTCTGTGACGAAATTTTTCATAATGTCCAACCTAAAACTCTGCTGACATAAACTACTATTTTGCACTCTTTATTTTTTTCTGCTTGTAATATATCTCTGGATTCACAACCTACGTTCTCAACAACAACAAAAGAAAAAAAAGAAGCAAAGAATTCTGAAGAAATGTAATATAAACCAACAAATTACAAACCAGCAGCCTTCCATCTGGAATTATTCAGAGGCACATATGGTCATATTTTTAATGTAGAAAAGTGTTGTAATCTGATACTTATTTGCCTTTCCTATGATTAGCTGCTCCACAACACACTAGCTTTAGAATATGAAGCTCAAAATCAGGTCTTATAAAAGAAGTATTAAGTTAAAATTATTGACTTCTTAATTTCAGATATTTCCATAAAATATATATTCTAAGGGAATTAGGTTGGCTTATTTTTTCATTTAGCGTATAGCAACAGTAAAATGAAATTAAATCACATTTTCTCATCTGGAACATATGCATAACTGCCTTAAGGACAGCAAGACAAATAATGATAATTAAATGGGATAATTATATCATTAGCCAGTTTCAAGTTTGGGGTTAGTTTGGTTAATAAACAGTACTATGTTTGTTTATGTTTGATTTTTGAGAAGACACAATGACATAGGTGGATGTGTAACATTAGGGTTTCTCAGAAGGCTTTGAAAAGGAAAATCCATTCTGTCTTTTCATACACCCTTTCTGAGGATGGCAGGAGAAGGACAGGAAGAATTGGAGGAAAATCAGCAGAGGGAGAAGAAAGCTGCTGGGATTTGTAAAGTACTGGGATGTTCAACGGCATCCAACTGTCTCCCCAACTGCTCTACCACCACACCAAGTTGTTTTTCCCCCCTCATAGCATCTGTCCTGCAGCCACGCATCAAGGAGATATTTCCACCTCTGGGGTGGGCAGTGAACCACCTCCACCCACAATGCTGGCAGACAGGAGCTCCACAACAGAGACAGACAGGTCTTTGCAAAGGGGAACTGGACCACAGGCTGGCCATACTGGGCTGCACACACCAGCCAGGCACCTTCTTTAATTTCATTGCCCTCAATTCAAGAGCTCTTCAAAGGGGCAGAGGCACAGTGCTATCTTTAGTTTCCAAACCAAGTTTTCAGACCACGATCTGCCCACTCACTTCCCCACCTCTTCCATCCTCCAGAGACACGGTGACAAACGGATTCCCCCAGTAACCTCCCACAGAGCCACTAACAGTGACCCATCAAAATCAAAGGCAGCCGTGACACTGGCGCAGCCTCCTGCCCCTGGGCTCCTCGGGGAGGGCAAAGCTGAGCCTACAGCGCTCAGCAACTCAAAACTCCTCAAAGGGCTTCTCCACCATGACTGAAAGAATAGAGTTTCTGCTGTCACCCCTGGACATTGGAGAAAGTGGTTACCATGAGATAAACCATCTAGCCTGGCACCTCAGATCAGGAATCAGCTGATTTCCTGCAGAAACATACCCATTATAATGCTAATGGGCACCCAGCTAATCCTAAACAAGAAATCGTTTGGGCTTCAAGTGCTCACCTTTTGTTTTTCTCACCCTCCTGCCCTCAAATATAGTCAGTACTCAGTATTCACCTGAAGAAGGGTTATAAAAACAGACTAAAAAAAAAAAAATTAAATAAAAAATTCTTTGCTTCCCAAGACAGAAGAGTCACACTCAGGAGCCTGCTGTCCTCTACTGCCAGAGCTGTCTCTCAGCAGCCCTCTCCAGTCCTCCAACACAGCATCATGCACCACATGGTTCGAGCCATGAGACGGGTCCAGCTCTTCCCCCAGCACAGCAAGGTACCATGCAGATAAGCTTACATGCACAGAGCAAAGCACTCTCCCCAAGGCAGCAGTGCATTGTCCTTCCTCCAAGCAGGGAATGCAGTGAAAACACCACCCAAGCTTGAATCCATCTGGTTTGCTCTTACTGACCCTTTCAGAAATGTTTTTATACAAACAGGAACACTGACCTACTAAAGGACTACAAATTAATGCCTCAAAACTAAAACTGAGGGGTTTTTATGGTAGGCAGAAAGTAGCTGAACTGCTCAACATGCAGAAAAGGGAGTAGAAAAGTGAAATGAAAAATGAGAGCAGAACACCACACACAGCAATAAAAAGATCACAGTGTGTAACAGAAGAGCTGCAATACCTCTCGGTAATTATAACTGCTCTATATGACTGCTACAAGTCACTTGCTAGATCAATAAGAGGCAGCACTAGAAAGCACCTAAATACAACTGTGTGTTCAATTACAAAACCAAAGTTTCCTACTTATTACATTGACGCATGTGAGTTCAAAATAATACTCCCAGTAATAAAGCAGATACAATATACACTATGCATGTGAAACAGTGTGCACAGCAAGAAATCATTAACTTTAACACCACAAAACATAAAAATTAGCTGTAAAAACAGCAGAGAATCTCCAGTGATCTGATGCTGCACTTCCTTCTAAGTTCCATGTTGTACGTGTGTAATTGCTGCAATAAAAGTCCTTGGAAAAATGAGTTACGTCAAACAAAACAATCAAACCATAACGATTAACAAATAAGTAGAATGTATCTCAGAGTATAAAAAACTCTAATATAAATGCCTTTATGATTATTTGCTATATGTTAAAAAAGTGTAGCTCTATTTTGCAAAAACAAGTTGCTTCCTATTCCCACGGTAGGTTATCTTAAAATGCATTAACCATTCTGCAAACAAAAGAAAAATAACCACAAAAATACAAATACCAAAACAACCCCATACATGTATGAGTCTTCAGGAACTCTAGGAGTCTATCTTACAAATATCAACAAAACATTTTCTTAATTCATAAAACTAGGAGTAAATAAACTATCCCTAAAAAGAAGTAGAAACTTACCTACTTTCAGTGTTTTACTAGCATAGAAGATGGTCCCCCTGATGCTTTTAGTACATAAGCACACAGGAAAAACTAGACAAAGAGAAGATGGTAATGAAGAAGACCATATGGCAGCCATTATCTTATTAAATAAGAAGGATAATTCTTGTTAGAACTGAGCAGATCCTGGTTGGACTGAACAGCCAGTATAGTGCAACAACAGCAGCACCCTCCTGCTCCAAGACCCCTGGAAGCGGCCCAGCAACACAGCAAGTTAGCAGAACATCAGTGTGATTGAGTTTTCCATTTTGAGAATGTGAATGGTTCACGTAGCACTAAAGGTAAATTACTAAAACCTATTCTAACACCTGTTTCCAAGAGAGAAAATTGTTTCTATAATGCTGAAAGCACTAGAAGTCAGCATCTGAGGAGAGCACAGATTAGAAAAAGGGTGACATGACATAAAGTAGCCCATGACAAGCACGGTGAACATGGCAGGTATGTTGTACACCACCTCAAGAGTTTTCCAGAAAAAACTTAAAGTGAAAAACAGAAAATAATATCACACATAGAGTAGAAGTTTTTAAAAAACCCAAATAATCACAAGAAGTCACCCACAGAGAAACTGGAGAGGCAATGGTAAATACTACAAAATTACATCATGTTGGACAATCTAGGTATTCATAGTGAGGAGCACATGTCACAGTAGTCTACCACAACAGAAAGAAACACCATTTGCTCTGCAGAGCACCCCTCCAGCAGCTGCAGCTCGTCAGCATCCCTGTGAAATCTCACAGGGAGTTCCCCAGGGTGGCTCCTGCAGTCTCCAATTAGAGGCCTTTCTTCCAGGAGCAGACATTTTCCTTTCCCTTCCCTGCTACAAAGCTGCTTGTTCACAGAAAGTCATAACTATACGTGATACGTAATTATTAACATTAGCCCTATTCTGTGCAACCACATGGAAGTCTCTGCTGTCACACCACCCAGCTTCCCTACACATCACTTAGGATCATATCTCCAGCGGAATTAGCAAAGAGAAGCAGAGGTGGTTCCCATCTCCAGGGTCTTGATCCAGAGGGGTTACCCCAAATCCCAGTGGGGATCCAGCTCTGCTCCCCAGCGTGACAGTGCCCACGGGCAGCACGAGGCTCAAGGCCACCAAGCAGCTGTTCTTCATGGATCTTGGAGGAGAACGTAGGATACAACATGAACTGTGCACAACACAGAAGGGGGGATGTTAACACACACACATTAAGGCTGATGAGGCAGATGAGAATCATTATGAAATGGTTGTTCCTGCACCCCTATTTGGCAGCAAAGAAAGACGCAGATCAAAGGCAGGAGCCAGTACCTGAGGCTGTTAAGCCAGTACTGCGACTCAAGGGTTTGTAACATCCCAGAGTAATTATGCTGATGAAGAAAACTTGAGTTAAGAGTCAATAGGCAACTCTTAGATGACATCAACCCTACCCATTCCTCTTCCAAAAATACATACCCAAAGATCACATGACAGTAGAAGAGCTGTTTGCCAAAATGCAGCTTCTTGTTCATCTTAGGCAAGTCACTTCTTTCTAGTAAAGATTTCTATCTTCTTCTGCCTGCTAATTAGTTTGACTTTGAAGGTATTTTGAGTTTTAACTCACACGCTGTATGCAAAAGACTCTGTAAATAGCAATATGGCAATAGACCAAAAAAAAGCTACTTCAAAGGTAGCTTAAAGTTTTTTAAAGCCAAAATACATACTGCAATGCCTAAGATAGTCAAGATCCAGCAATACTGACAGGAAACTAAAATGTGCATTAATCACACATCCAAAAGTAAGTCCAGATAGGGCTGTATTACATAACAGATATGTTGTATGTAAGGTGGGGGTCAGTCTCCAGGGAAACAAGCGATACAACAGAGGAAATTGCATCAGGACAGGTTTGGATTTGATATTGGGAAACGTTTCTTCACTGCAAAAGCTGTCAGGCATTGGACTCAACTGCCCAGGGAAGTGGTGGAGTCAACATCCCTGGAAGTATTCAAAAAACCACCTACAAATGGCACCTGGGGACACCGTTTAGTGGTGAGTTAACAGCTGGACTCAATGATCCTAGAGGGCTTTCTTTTCCAACCTTAACAATTCTGTGATTCTATAATAACAACGTTTCAACTGAAGAATGCATCTACACTTTAAGATTACAGGAGCACCATGTAATGATTTTGTGCAGTGTTTGAAGAAGTCAAAAAGACCTGTTGCAGATGCTGCTGAAAATGTAATATACCACCAGTTCTAGTACAAGCTGTAATGGCATTCTCTGACATGTTCAGTTATGGACTGAAAAAGGCCAGACTTTGATTCCTTTAAATAAAACTGGGGAAGCGGGTGGGGGAATGTCAGTGGGTGTACGACTATATATATACATATATATATATATATATATGTATATATATATATATATATATATACACACACACACATACACATAGACACGGACACCAGAGTCTGGAAATTTCCCAATTAGTTCTGGAAACTCAAATAAGGACTATTCAAAATTTTATCTGTTTTAAATTAACTTCAATTAAAGGCTGAAAGGCAGATGTAAGTGATCTTATCAAAACACAAATCTGCACAAACTGACAAATACAACTCAAGCTGCAGATACTCTATGCAAGTTTTCTTGTCAATTCTCTTTCACTTTCCTGCAATTCCCTGTCACTTTATCTATAGCTTTGAAAAAAAATCCCTTTGTGGTCTGTAGAAAACAAACAGCAAATGTTGCCAAAAAAGCGGCAGCCAAGTTAGAGCCCTTTGGCTGGTCAAGCTGCTGTAGCTATAGGAGCAGGAAATTGAAATGTCTACTGCAAATAATAATTAAGTAAATGCAAATAATTAAAAGCATATTAGCAAGAACCTCTACAAGCAAACCTGTATTATTTAGCTAGGCAATAACTGACCTGATAGGCAGAGAAGGAAACAAGGTAAAATCTCCACTCTGACAATGCTTCAAATACCTTAACCCAGTAGTAAACAGCTTACACTCTTCATTCCTGAGGTGGATGACCACACCAACATTTGACTACTAAAAGTCAAATTAAATGCTCTCCCAACCTCATATTCCTCTACCATCAGAACACTATACGCACATACAAATATTCCTGTAGCAGAGCCACAAGCTTGGCACACACACACAAAATGAATGATCAAAAATCTCTTCAAAACTCAGACAACTTGATATAACGAAAAACTGGTCTCCCATCTCCAGTTCAGTAAGCAGGATGCCAGGTTAGAGTCCCACACAATACCACACCAGCTCACTGACAAATAATGCCAATGAAAAAGCAAAATCAGTTTCCTCCAAACAAATGTTTTCTGTATTTGCTAATGCACACCAAAATATTTTACCCATAAAAACCCATTCTGCAGTACACTAAGATCAGAGATTGGTAACAACCACCATTCTGATGCCCACAGCTTGAATTCCTCCAAAATTTAAATAAATAACAACTATTAACATCGAAAGGTTTGGCATCTAAAAATGAAAAATGGAAGCCTATTTCAGAATTAAATTTGTCATCTGGTGAGCCTTTGAGCCACCTGGTCAAATGGAAGGTGTCCCTGCTCAGGGCAGGGGGTTAGAACTAGATGATCTTTAAGGTCCCTTCCAAGCCAAACCATTCTGTGATTAAACAATAACTTCTACTCTATATTTGTCCACATCATGAATAAAGTAGGATTGTTTTTCAGTTCTTGGCTGGGGTGGTTCTAAACTTCAGAGTTTACAAATTTGAAGATTGCCAGCTTCTATCTGTTTTCTTTGCACCTAAACCAGCTAGCATGGAAAAGCTTGCGGCGTGATGTTAATTTCACACAGGAATTATCTCCACACTTTGACAATTTTCCAGTTGAATCAAAAATGTATATCAGTTCGTAATACCATTACTGACTAATATGCTGGGTGGACTTTGGAAATGCACCACCCAAAGTTCTACAGCACTTGGGGGCCAGCCAATTGTTTCTTCCTAATTCAGATTAGTTACTCTAGCAAACAACACAGGAGTAGTGCCATACTGGAATATCACTTCTAATTAACAACTAGCAAGCCCAATAAAGTGTTCAGGGGGAAAAAAAAAAAAAAAAAAAAGAAGTGTTTTCCAAGAATCTGATACCCATTTTTCTCTATGTATAAGAGGAAGAGAAGCAATTTATATTTTTAAAGCTCCTTTGAAAATATTTCAAATCACCCAACTCTTTGTTTATAACCAACACTTCATCCCTCCAAGCATCTTTCAGAAAATACTACAGTCACATATTATAGAAAATACACAAAAAAACCCAGATCTGGAGATCAGCACTGCCAACATGTTTTTCTTAAACATGTCATATAATTTTCACGGAAAAATGCCATCATTAAACACTTAGAAAATAGACATGCAAATGGACTCAGTGCTGCTTCATGCTCATCCTATGAAAGAATATAAAAAAGAAAATAAAATTATTTTTAAAAAAAACAGAGTTTGTACTGCCTGTTATTGTCCCTCTTGCCTCATGGCTTTAATGGATACATGTAGAATTCAGAAAGCAAGCATCACAGCCACAGAAACCACTGATTTCCTGCCAGGTCTCTCTGATGGCATTTGCACAGCACATGCTGGGAGAGGAGGAGAGAGCAGCTCAATGCAGAATTTCATAGTTAAACAAAGTTGTAATTACCTCCTTGTTAGAGCTCGTGTTTAAAGAAGCTAAGTGATACTATGCAGGCACAAGTATTGCCATGTCTCTGAATCTTTCAGCTGAAAGAGTTTAATTTATGGTTCCTACTGCTGGAGGTTCCTCTTTTCCACACCTCTCTTTGGAAATAGCGAAAAGCACATTTTTAGAAATGCTCTTCTGAAATTCCATTCAATCAAATTGCATCCAAACAACTCCCAAACTGTACCAGCTGCAATGCACTTTCACACATCTGAAGTGGACTCTGCTCCCAGAGAAGCCCAGATGGATGTGTGCAGCAATCACCTCAGAACTGCTCCCGCTCCAAGAGTGAGTTCACCACAGCTCCACCAAACCAGAGATGTGCGAGACAACCTTTCACAGCGACCCTTCTCCTTCCATTCCACGTGACCAGGTCTCCAACACCTACTGCTCCTGGGAAGGAATTCGGTCAGTTGTGCCCTACCTGACAGATTACATCTACACTTCAAAGCCACTCCAAAGTCTGCCTATTGGTTATAGAAGCCAGAGCTGCGGTAAAATATGTAATAAACACACAAAAAAAGTTACTCTGGGGAGGTGGCATCCTTCCTCAAAAACTGAACTTGTAAAACTGAGCTCTACTCTGCCATGTTTTAACAGAGCTTGCCAATGCAAATCTTGAGTTCTAATGAAGGAAAGATCCATACAATGCACACAGCAGGAAACGCCTTAAGAAAATGGCATGGTCTGCTTGTGACCAAGAATAAGGGGGAAGGAAGCAAACTCAAGCCCACCCTACTGCTGTTCTTTTCTACAGTGATGAGCACAAAGCTCATCAGAACTCTGATGTAAAAGCAACATTTTTCTTTTGTTCTCAAAAGAGAAAAAAAAAATATAGTAAACTGTAAGGAAACAAAAAGTTCTACCATTCATCTTATGTATGTTTGGGACTGTTAAACTAGTTATGCATGTGCAGGCTTGCTTACCTCAGGCACTGACTGAATTTAAGCATTTTAAAACAATTTCTAGTACCCTTATGTCATCATTTCATTAAAAACTATAAAAAGTGGTGAAATCATTACCTCTTTGTTTGGACAGCAAACATAAATTTCTTGTCAACAGCCATTTTCTCGCTTTTGTGTCTCAACTCAGAATAAAGAAATCCAAGTCTTTGTCTTTAAAATTATAAGGCTCCCACGAAAACCTATTTTCATTTACTTTAACTAAATCATATTTCTAGATCTAACTAATTTACAGCATCCCTTTAGGGAGCCAAATCTGGGGCTTAGAACCATTTTTTTTTCATTTATCCGCTGGGTTTCAAACTCCCAGTTTTCCCAGAGGATTATGAAAGCCTGCCAATTTAGCTTGATGCATTAAAACTGTTTACACAAATCCAAAATACAATCAAACATAAACCAGTCTTGGTTTCAGCCTTCCCCTGCTGTATTTTCTAAGTCCAGAGAAACTGGCCAGAGAAATGGGAACCAACTCCAGGCTGAAGCACTGCATTTACAGCTACAAGTAGAGCTTCAGTGAAACGAGAGAACCAGGTGACAGACAGCAGTGAGTATTTTTCTTCAATTTAATGCAACATTGGAAATTCCATGTAATTGTACAAAATATATCATATCCAACAGATATCATACCCATTTACAGTGCCTAGCTGTTGCTCCCTCTCTTGGCCCCTCACTCTGCATTTCTATTATGCATAAGAGTCACTCACAAGAACAAGAAGTTCCAGAAAGTTAAGAAGAGGTATTTAAATACAAAAAGTAAGCCTACTTCTACAATCAGAGAGATTTGCACTCAAAAATATCTTCCTTAAAAAGCTACAAAAGCATGCAATCCACATCACCAGATGGGGCAGAAAGCCAGTGTACACCACCAACCAAAGAAAGAAACTGGATTCTCCATGCAATTGCTAAAAGACAGTTGTCCTTCCCAATGAACAGCACTGTCATGCAGAGTAGAGCAGTGCAGCCATTAGAGTCAGGAACGAGGTTGAGAAACCAGCAGTTAAACAACAAGACAAAGCTATATTTAGTAAACAAGTTAGGCTGAAACTGCTAAGGATGAGCAAAAGAGGCAACCCACTGAGAGGCAAAACAATCAAAAAACTAATTAAGAAAACCCTAGTTTATTCAACCCAGTAAAAAGTCTTAGGGCAGAAAGCTTAAGAATATTGTAGCACTCACTGATGGTTTGTAGTGTGAATGCTTATATCATAGAGCAAAAAAAAAAAAAGTTAAATAAAAATAAGAAGGGGAGCAGGAAGGAGGAAGAAAAGCAAAAGGCAAAATGAGAAGAGAAAAAAATTTTTGTATGTTCCAAGATTTAGCAATAAACTCAGTCTTTAAATGATTATGGTGCTGCTTTCCACATCCCACCCTTCCATGAGCACCACCCATCTACTTTCTTTGAACAATCAGCTCAGACTCCAAGCTGCTCCATGGACACAAGCTTTTGCAATCTGAATGCTCACATGTGTACTGCCTAAAGAGCACTCAAACTCTCAGAAAAAACTGCACATCACCATGTGGTGTCCAGTTATCCATCCTTCAGCATTCAATGAAAGAAAAGTCCAGAAAACTAGAATTCTGCATCAATTTAAACAAACAGATGTAGAAAAAGAGGCAAGTAATTCCTCTTTAAACTGCTGATGCTCACTTGTTTACAGAGAGGAAAAGCGAGGTGAGCAGTCCTTCCACCTGAGCTCCTAAGTATCTGCAGGAAGATTCCTTGAAAAGGAAGTCAGTGAAGCTTATGAAAAGTTGTTTATGATGTGATTTTAATCCCCTAAACAGAAGAACGTCCCTACTAGAAACATTCAACACCAGCAAGAGCAGTCACTCTGCTGGTGTTGAGTATTGCACTGTCATCATACATGCCATGTGCTATAAAATTAATTATCCTCTAACACCCTTCCCATTACATTATGTGTGGGTAAAACAGCAACAACATTCTTGGCCTTACAATCACATTCATTAAGGATTAGGTTTAGCAAGAACCTAAAGAGGGAAGGGAAAAATAAACCTCAGTAATTTATACAAACCACACCAGGAAGGGAAGCAACTCTGAAGAGCAAGGAGTGACATGCAGATCACCCTGTACTTACTAACAATATGATTAATAACAACGCTGCTTACAAAACAAAATGCTGCTTCAGAGAATTTCTAGGAACACTGTTCTTGACCAATTTTTCCCTCTTACATACTTTATGATATAAAGCATAGAAGGAAAAATCCTTTCAGAGTAGGTTCTTCAGGCAAGAGACAATCCTGTCAGATAACTCTACTGCCATATCAGAAGTATTCAGTTGGAGAGTAAGAAAAACACATTGTAAGGCCAGAAATTATTGTTAGGATCCCAAGCACGAAAAGCCTTTCAAAATGAAAGAGAAGTTCTAGGAGAGGAGTTCTAATAGACTACTGTGTTTGAGATACTGTTTCTTTTTTGTTGCTGTTTGTAAAAGTGAGTGTTACTAACAAGGAAGGCAAATATCGCCAATTGCTCTGTGCAAAAAATAGGACTGTTTTTTTAAATACAAAATCCTTTGCTTTTCAGCTGGCTAGAGAGCAAAGGGTTCCTTCTCACTGCACATGAACTAAAGATCTCTTCAGCAAAAGGTGAGCCGCCACCACCAAGTTTCTAAAGCAAACAGCCTGTTCCCTCCTTGCTGCTGGAGTTTACTCTCCCCTGGCACCAGCCAAGGCCATCCTTTTCAGGCAGGGGAGAATGATGTCCTGCCAAAGTTTTTATTTTTAAGAAGACCAGCACAGTGACAATAGCACAGAGCAATCCCACGAGCAGAGCCCTGTGAATTAGGCTGAGCTCGCTGTTGCTATGAGCAATTGCATTGCAGCACCACGGCCACTTCTGCAGTCTAGACGGGCAACGATAAAACCTAATATTCTAGCCCAAATAAATGACAAATACCCCACACACTCATTTTTCTCGGTAGTAAGCCCAGCCAGAGATGAATCATGATGCACACACGCTTTCCAGGCTCACAGCACCAGTGACCACAAGATCCTCTCTGCCTGAGCCCTGTAGCAGCTCTGCCCCCACGCACCAGGAGCTTTGGAGAAGCCTTACTAGGTTTTAGCACAGCCACAGGTTCAACAAACACTGCTGGCTCTTCAAGGGCTGAGAAGCAGCACACATTCATAACGCTGCCTCAGAACCTACCTGACACAGACAGCTTCTGCACAATAAAGGCAAGAAGTGGGGGAAAATGGTAAGAACTTACCTCCACGTCACCCCTCCGGTAAGCAGTTAGCATATAAACCACAGTTAATAGCAATACATACACAGTGACAGAACAAAATGTAGATACTACACAAAATGATAAAAAAATAACTTCTTTTATTATGTCTCCAGTTCTTCATCCAGTAACAACATCAGCAGAGCAAAGCATTGGTCTCCACTTCGTAATCCCAGCTCTCCTTTACTTTCTATTTCTCTGAAAACAAAATGCAACGGCTCAAACAATCTTTTAAAAAAAATCCTAAATTATTCTGCTTGCCTGAGACTTCAAGACAAGAGTGATTTTAACTCCTCTGTGAAAATATCTTCAACCATAGAGAATCCTTCAGTAAAGACTCCTTCTAACCTTCAGGGCATCCTGCACAGCTGCACAGAAACCACAGTTTGAAATGAGAAGTTGAGACTTCTCCATTTTTTTATGAGTTACTATTCTGCCACAGACCTCAATAACAGAGAGTCCTTTTGAAATGCTTTCCTCCATGTTGTTATCATACACTGGTGACAAACTTGGAAAAGGCTGTAGCAATTTTTAAAATATAATCTGACTAATGTTTCCATATCTTTGTTTACCATGAGTTATTGTTACAGAGCTCAACTAGCAGAAGCTTTCTCAGAAGGGAGAACGATGCAGATGCTAAAAGCAATGGAAAACTATCCACCAAGAGCACACCTGACCAGCCCCAGGCAGCCTGTCAGGGCTGGCTCTTCCTAAGTCTAAACCTAGCAGATCCCCCAGCTTAGACACGACACAGCAGAGTCACCCGAAGAGCTGACAGCTACGCACAGCGCCACCTGGTTCCACCTACCCCCTGCTCCCACTGCTTCCCTCCCACCACCTGTCATGCCTCTCCTACTCGCTAACAAATTTAGGCAGAAACCCACCAAAACAGCAGGGGCAAGCAGCAAGGCAGTAAAGTAATATAATCCGTGATGATACCTAAAAATCAAAATTACTGTTGGCAAAACTGTCAGTCTTCTGCAGTCCTGCAGCCGGCTCTCTGATGAGCATGTCTGAACCAGCTCACCCCGGGCCCGCAGGCACCGGTGTGAGAGTGGAAGAGACACAGGGCAGCAGTGCAGAACAGACAGGAGCGAGGGACGAGGCAGGATAATGTTTCCTGACAGACTTAGCTGCACTATTTCCCACATGGGCTTTTTTGTTTCTTTGCCTTTTTTTTTCCTTTTGCTAGAACTCTCTGCTTGACTCTTTTGGCAGAATCAGCAGTGCTTTCTCTGCCCTGATGCATATCTTCAGGCTGTTTTGATGAGGACCCTGAGAGGCAAGGGAACTTGGCAGCGTCAGAGCCAGACGCCCATGCTGTGCTCCTGTCTCAGCCAGGGCACAAGGCAAGAGCCCAGGCACCCAGTCCAAGTTCACAGACTTCTTGTTCCCATTCAGAAGCACATTCTTTGACTTCGAGGGATGCATCGGGAAAAGCAGATGGCCAGAATCCATTGAGCCCTCTGACAACCGTCATGTTGGAAATGCCAAATGTAAGATACGACTGTCCTACTTGAGACAATAAATGGGATTCAATTACCACTGGGATATTCTAAAGGTATTGAAGTCACAGCAAACGGGAAGTAACTCAGTGCTTTATCAAAATAATCAATACCTATTTTAACTGTGCAAGTTAACTCATAACATATAGATTTTTTTTACTGTATACAGTAATTGTATACTCTTAAGTAGAGTGCTACATAAGCACTTACTAAGCCAACAACCAAAACAATATTCTAAATTACATATAAAATGCTTTCTTTCATCTGTTTATTCTCATAAAAATTTCAATGTGGAAGCCAAAAGAAAACAGCTGCGTAAAGTATTTTCAACCGCAAGAGACATGCAAGAAGGTATTTCTGCCCGTGCTAGAGGGCACAATCTGTAATAACATTTCGCCTTCCAGATAATGACAAGAGGCATTAAAAGGACAACTCGCTCTCTAATAAGCTTGCTTGACTGGTTGAGCATGCACATACATAGATAGCACAGTTTTGCCAACAATAATTTTAATTAATTTTTACATTTCATTCTAAATTACATTAATTTATGGCCTTCCTAAAAGACATTTAGCAGACAGCTAATTAAATTCAAGCCATTAGATTTTAATTAGAGATGTTTAAAAAAAAAAAAGTCTCAGAACAATTCACACATCTTTGTGAACACTATGTGCTCATTAGCAGCTAGAACAGCCAACAAGTGATTATAAATACAGAAGAGGACTAAGCAGCATGATTCAAACCTGGAAACAAAAAAGTCACGTAAAGTTCCACACTTCAAAGCTAGAGATTCTGGGAATGCCCTCTCCTCAGCCCAAGTCCAGAAAACCTCTGAGCACCAGGGCTTGCCACAAAAGCAAAATCAAAGACCAAATAGCAGTGACTATCATAATACGCACTTTAAAAGGTTGAGCTGAGCTTAATCCTCATTAAATTCTAATAAAATCACAGTGCCTTCCTGAACAAACAGTGAAACAAATTAAAGGTCCAGATGGAGCCCCCCTTAATAAGACACATAGGATGCCCCAGTGAGCCCATCACGGCTCCAGCACAAGGTGCTGGGCCACCTGATGGTCCCGTGCCACTGCGCAGCGAGCAAACTCTACGCGAGAAAGAAAAGCTTTATTATTTCATAATTGAGTTTTTCCTACTTCCAACAGAAAACAGTTATTTCTAAATATCGACCTCACAGGGCCAATACTGCATGAGTTAAAAGCAGTATCTGTGTGCTTTGATATGGTGATTCGTTCCTCTGCTGAGTTAAGAGGTTCATAAATATTAACCATGCCACATTTGCATATGTCACCCACAGGCACAATCTTCCCTCGGAAAACAGGGAACAGAACCCGTGCAATTCCTCCATGTGTCGCTTTCTGATCGCCAGATCTAAAATGGCCATGGCAGTTACTTGAGCAAGGACAGTATATCTGGCAAAAAGCCAAACTACCAAAGCATACTGTTAATTATGGTGTACCAGTTTGGTTTGGACAGATGCCCAAAATGCTGGAGTTGACATTTCAAAAACTTGAAAGGTTAGGATCACACTCAGAAGTATTTAAATGAGTCAATTTTTCCAGAAAATTGAGAACTATACACTGTTACTACAGATTTTATGGGAGCGATGTAAAAATTATTAATCTTATTTTTAAAAGGCACAGATTTATTATTCTACAAAAGATGGAGTGAGTTTGATCACGAAATGCCTGCAACAGATGCAGCGGCACCAAATACGATGAGAGCAGCAGGTAGGCAGCACTGCAAAGCCAATGGTCTTATAATGTGCAGAACTAGAAACTTACATGGTTTACAACTCTTACATTTGGATACATTTTCAGTTCACACTTGTAATCAGGACAACTTAGTATTACATGCAATCTGTCCCCCAAACAAGTAAAAAACTGGGCTGGTGAAGTATTTTTGCTTCAAGAAACTGATGAGAATTTGCCGCAGCCTTCACAAAACTGAAGGGAGCGCAGCCTATCAGTTTTCTGGCAACATTACATGAGCAAGCAGTAAATATTTTCGATCACGCCACGGCTCCCGGCAGAGGAACCTGCCGCCCAGGCAGGCAGGAGGGCTCCTCGGGCGCACGGACGGATGCTCGGACACCGGGAAGGCGCCGACTGCCCCGTTAACATTCCCACGGATGCCGCCAGCGCCCCCAAGTTTCCAGGGGTGCTGCGATCCCCTTGGAGCCGCCCCGAGCCGGGACAGGGTAGAGCTGCCCGCGGCTCCCGGGGCGCTCCGGGGCTCTCGCTGCGACACCGGGCCCGCTGCGCCCGGACCGACGGCGTCCCTCCCGCCCCGGAGCAAAAGGGAGAGACATAAAACAAAATAACATTTAAAAAAAACCGTAACAACCTAAGCCGAGCCATCAGCCCAAAGCCAAGCAACTAGCTGGGGGAAGCGCAAACCCACGGAGAGAGAAGAACAAAGAAGGCAAGTGCAGCCGGAGCTCTCGCAACAGATGGTTTGAAGCTGACCAGATTTCGCGCTGGCATCCCTTCCCCTCCCGCCGCGGGCGGTATTCGCACGCACCGGCCCGGCCGGCCCCGGGCAGTCGCAGCCCGCGGGTCCGGCATCCCCGCCGGCCGCAGGTGCGCGCCCCGGGCCCCGCCGCACCACGGGCTGCCCGCACCTCGCCCCGTCCCGTCCCGCCGCCACTCACCCAAACTCCCGGCGAAACCGTCCATCTTGTACGGGGGGAGGCTGGTGCCGGAGCCCGAGGCGAAGCCGCCGTCGTGGTCGGCCGGGACAGGTTCATTCACCCGCGCAGCGGCGGCAGGCAGCGGCGGCGCCGCAGCCCGGCGCTCGCAAGCCGCCCGGGGCAGCGGCTCCAGCGGCTCCCCGCGCTCGGCAGCGGGAGGCGGCTCCGGCGACTGCTCCTCCTCCTCCTCCTGCCGCTGCTGCTGCTTCTGGTGCTGCTGCGGGGCCGGCGCTGCCCGGCTCCGTCCCTGCGCCGCGACCCCAGCACGGCAGCGAGTGCCGAGCTGCTCCCGCCCCCGCCGCCAGCGCCGCCCCAGCGCCCCGTGCTGTCGTGCTTCCGACTCCGCCCGCCCTGGCAGCCGCCGCTTCCCCTGCGGGCGGGCCGGCCGCGCAGCTCCCGCCGGCGGGCGGGCAGCGCCCAGCGCCTCGGGCCGTGGCTCCCGCGAGAGCTGCGGCCGCTGCCCCCGGGCGCGGCGGGCGCGGGGCTGCGGGGAGCGCGGAGGGGACGGAACGCGCTGCGGGGCGCGGCCGGGGCAGCGGCAGTGCCGGGGCCAGCGTGCCTTCTCCGGCGTGGGCTGGCCAGGAGCAGCACCTCGGATCACCTTCGAAAGCTTGTGCTATCGGGCGGGCTGTGGGAGAGTTAATTGGGCGACTTAAAAGTATTCACCCCAGCAACCAAAACAGATTTTCTTAGCTGAATCTCAAAATGCTCGCTCATACTAGTTCGGGGAAGTTTTTCCTCACTGAAGTTAAGCCAGAGGAACTGTCACTTCTGTACCCTCGCATTTCTTGCAGCCGGGCATAAGCCACTCCCGGCGCTTCCAGCCAGCCGGGTTCCTGACCGTCTCCTCTAACTTCCCGCCATGTGCTTGATGCTGAGGGGAGAAAAGCAGGACCAGAAATTCAAGTCAGCCATGCTGCATACTATCTAATCGCCCAGCCAAGGCGATTTCGTGTGTTAAACATCATCAAGTTGCATGACGCACTTTCTCCTTGGTCAGGAAAAGCTCCGTACCAATCGCAACATCCTGTTTTGCTGTAAGTATTTCCCTGTAATGCACTCAAGGCTAGTGCTGCAGTTACACACAGACGTGGGTAATTGCCTCACGAGCACGTCCCTGGCATTTGCAGCTGGGCCCTCTAATGACAGGCTGTGGATGTTGTTGAACAGGACTGGGGAGACGGCGGAGCTGGAGAGCAGCACAGACCTGCTGGGAGCAGCCCACATTTCCCAGCACCTTCCATCCGCTTAGGCAAAAGCATCGTTATCTTGCTGATCTACAATATTAAATAAACCCAGGAGGTTTATGCTCGCCCACATTAGAGAAAAGCGCCTTGAAATTTTTCATCAAAACCTAATCTCCACTGGATTTTCCAGCAAATTTTACTGAACAGCTGCCACAGCAATGAATTTGAGTGCAGCTGCCTGCAAAACTGCATTAATAATCCAGCATCATGCATCCTGTAGTCTTGTCAAAAAAGATGCCCTGCAATCGATCTGCTATAAATGAGCCACCATTAGCTTCTAAGTTCTGGACATAATTCCTAACAGGTGTTAGAGTACCTACCTGCACACAGAGTATATTGTAGAACAGCTGTATGTAGGCTACTTTCGTGGTCTTTTAGCTATGAGAAATGGCTCCTGCAGTCAGTATAGTCCAGTCAAAATTCCCTTTAAAATGCTTCATTTTACAAACAAAAGCAAGAAGAACCAGGCACTACAGCTCCAGTCCTCTCTCCCCACCCCCTATTTATTGCCTGCCTCAGGGCAGGTTTCCAAGATGCTCAGAGCATTGGGAGTACACGGAGAAATCTCTCAAGCTAGGAAAGGAAAAGTGCCCTGAGAATTCAGAACCTGTGCACAATTTTCTTCAGAAAAAAAAGTCCCTTCCCTGGAGGCAGAGCCTTATGTAAATTCTTCACGTGGGACTTGTGTGCATCAGGTATGCTGTTTTGTTAAACAAAAATCCCCAGCCGAACAAAGCAAGCCCAGCTGCTGCCTTCAGCTCTTCAAAACCACCCTTGAGATACACCTGTAACTGAGGTATTGCAAACATCCTTCAGTTTTTAAGTGTTGCCTCTATTTTATAGACTGGAAATGGAGGTTCAGAACTGAAGATGGCATCATAGATCCTTATCTAGATGTTTAATCCCTACTGAAATTGGTTAGGAGCCTGAATTAATACCTTTGATTAGCTGTGTTGTGCAGAGCTTGCACAGAAGTATACAAAAAGGTTAAAGAGCTGCAAAGAAAACCAGTTCGCCATAATCTTATGTTGAACATGAATATGGAGTACTGTTGAACGCCCAAGATTTGGTTCCAGTATTTTAAAAGTAAAGCTATATCACTGCAGAGTTAAGGAACTGAACAAAACTGAGGAATTTGAAAAGGAAGTTTATCTCAATGTGACTTGTTATAGGAACGTCTGAAGAGCAAACATTATGCAGAACTTAAAAACTTGGACAAGGTCCAGCTTTTAAATTCTTATGTTTAAGTCTTCAGTCTAAGCCAAGTTCTGCATGCTATGTAAATTTAGGTAGGGTTTTGACTGAAGCATTAATTTATTTATTGGTTGGCTTTGTGGTGTACACAATAGATGTAATAGCAGTATAGATAAGACACAATCAGAACTTCAGCAGAAGAAAAATCTCTAGTAAATACATATATGGCCACGTGTATATAATCTTAAACAATTTTACTTAGCTGATGAGCAGAAGAACTTATAATTACAGAAAAAATACTCTTATTTATGTAGGTTTCAGACAGGTACTGGCAAATTATTTAACATAGCTGTAAATTGATTAACAGTATGACTGTTCCAGGTGCAAACCCTCAGAAAGGGTGATTTCTTACCTCCAGTATGGTACTAATGTTTGACTTGGAGGAGGGACGAATTGTATAGTGCTTTAAGGGGTTTAAATAATGTTTCTTTGTTGACAGTGATTCAAAAACATGACCCAGAGTTGTTACGAAGTTAAACAAGCTCAGTGATTGTCTCTGTCTAATTTATGTTTTGATGCTAAGGAAAGATAACGCTATTCAAGATTGGAGTAAACTTGGAATATCCCATCTCAACTTTCAAATCAGCTAAAAATCCAGTCCTTTATTGCACATATAGATAGCAAATAGAGGAAGATAAATGTGATACCACAAGGCAGGAATTTTACATCAGTTTGACAGATTCACAGTTTGGGAGATCTAAATTCTTTCCTGCAGCTTTCCCTTTCCCTGCATTGGCAGCCTGATCCATTGTGACTCCCACTGGCTCAGGAGGCAGCTGCACCAGTGCTGGGGCAGGCAGAGCCTGAGCTCTGCTTCTCAGAATAGCTGGTGAGCAAGGAGCCAGTGCCTCAGCTGCACTAAATCAGTTTGGTGGTGCTGACTGCAGCAGGCACGGCTGACAGACCCTAGCTGGGCACCTGGATGTACACACAGAGTCTCCCTCTTACCAGAGGGAAGTTATGGAAAATGCAAACCCCAGGAGAAGGTCACCCTGAAGTACACAGTGGAGGCTACACACATTCCAGATATATTTACACAGCCCTTGAAGGAAATAGGCTGTTTTTTCCCCATTGTTTCATTTCTCTGGCACATTTTCCTTGGATTGCTGGTTTTTGAAAAGTACTTCTTGAAAGAATACCTGTGTTTGTCTTGGTGGTTTTTTGAATTGACATGGTTTGGCAGCCTTCAGCCTGGGAATTGTTTATAACCTTTTGGTGGCTTGAATGTAAATTACATTTAAGCATTTTTCCACTGAGCAAACATAAAAATTATGAACAACTGAAAATGAAATTGCTGAGATTCTTGTACATGAAGTTGGGAGTCTGAACCTGAGCCACTTCATCTTACTGGTTAGAAAGAGAAATGTACTTCCCACAGGACTCATCTTCTTCTTCCTGCAGCTTTTCTGGTGCACCTCTTCAGGGTGAGTAGCAAGAGCCCAGATGGTAATGAGCAGTCAGAAAGCCTGAAGTCTGATCCAGCCCCAGAAGTCTGATCCTGCCTCTCTCCTGTTGTACCTGCAGACCTGGGAAAAGGAGAAGAGGTGATGCTATTTGTAACCAGCTGTGCCCCACAGCTGATGGTGTAATCGGTGTAGGATTTCTCCCCATGCTCATTTGAGATGTTGTCCTTTGCAGATAGGTGGGGTTCTTTATGATGCCTTGTTTTGAATATCAACGTTGAGAACAATTTTTTTGGCTTGCCATAAGGTATTGGATATTTTTAATTCTCTCAAGTGAGTCTCAGGTACCCAAGAGTCACTGACGTAAGGGAAAAGATTTGATGCCTGACCTAGAGGAAAATTAAATTACTCCTTCATGATTTATAGAGGTTACTTCTCTTACCTCCAACACAGAATCTCTGCTGTTTTTCTTTCTGGGCTGGGATTTTGCCTCCCCCAATAAGCAGCCAAAGATTCAGTCCCTCTAAATCACCCAGGGGCATGAATCAGCACCTGTAACACTGAATGGGCTGGAAGGCACTAAGAGACTTGTCAGGGACTTGAGAACCGAGAACTTCCATTAAAGCTTCTAATTATGTGTTTAACAAAAATACGACCTAGGATTTTTTAAATGTTAGTTAATTCATCTGCTGTGTCTATCCTCATTCATTTGTTAAAGACACCAAGCTGCTCCTATAGAATGCATTTTAGAAGCCAGTCTTGATATTGCTGTGTACGTGCTTCACTCAGTTTTTATAAACTGTTCCTAGAGGTCTAATGTTAAAGCATGCCTAAGCATCCCCTGGTCTTCTCCCATTGTCTTAAAAAGTAAGAACAGAAATTGTCTTCCAAAACAAAAATATCAGTTTGCCAAAAGCTTTCCAGTGGCTAAGTTCTATTTAGGTAGACTTTTTGTAGTAGTAGGAGGATGGATCATAGTCTTATCTCTATAGTGCTACTACTTCATTGCTGATTAACATAAAAACTCGTAGAGGTTGACTTTTGCAGCTATGTAGAGCTGATCTTTGTTTCACTTCTGCCTATCTAGTTTCTCAGTTTATTGCAAATAGATTTTCATCACAGTTTGCAAAGTTGTTCCCAAATGTTCAGAGATGTCTTCATTTAATAGCACAAATACAATTTACTGTCAGTCCAAAAAGCCAAAAATTTTTTAAAGATACTTATGATTTGTGAGGGTCTCCATCATGGAAACTTAATAGAGATGGCTTCATTTCGAGGATATGCTAAGCATCCATATCCTGAAAAATCCAGCTTACAGGTTGCTTCTTTGTGCTGATTATCCCAAAATTTCAGTTCCAAGCCATTAATGACACTTTGGCAAGGACCGTATCATTTCCTGGGGTCCTCATTAAATGCACATTTTGGTTCAGGTGTAGAACCTACAAATCTCTCTTAGCTTATGCTAAATTTCCCATCATTACAGTAATGTGTTAAAAAAATAGTAATCTCCTACAAATGTGACTACTGAGTAAGAGAAAAATAGCAGAGCTCTAGTGCTAATTCATTCACCAGCCCTGGTGGGGAATGAGCAGATTCAGTGTGATTCCTAAGCATTTAAAAATTGGCAGAATTTGAGCAGAGATAGTTAAAACCCTGCATGCACAATACCTTTTTTCTCATGAGGGGAAAGGCTTAGCATTTTACTAGAGAGCAGCTTAAAAATTTTATTCTGCAGCTTCGTATCAAGCTTGTATTAAATGAGGAAATCTGAAAAACATTTCAGAAAGCTGGAAAAATAGAATTTATCTTCCTTCATCTCTCTCTAATTGGATAAGTGGTCTGGTTTGTCATACTGAAAAGCACACAAGCTGTTTTCTCAAATTAGTGAGCTCCTCATGAATTCCTACCTTGGTCCAAGTGCTATAAAAGTCTAATGTCTTACATAAGTGCTAAGTTAAGGATTTAGCTGAGGCATAAATTGGTGTATTGGCTTTGTATCAGCCATTTACATTAGGGTGCAGTTTATTCTCTGCCTCAGGAAAAAATGTGCTTCAGCTTGTACTCAGGAGCACTATGATGATCTCTGGAACAATCCCTTTTCTGTTCTCCTTTCTTAGAAAAATTAGGAAAATGTAAGGCTAGCAGGTTAGTGATGTTAACAAGGAGTGCTAACTAGTAAGTCTTAAAACTGCTGGAAGAGGAGCTGATTTTCGGCAGAGAAGTTTATGGACATCCCCCTTGGGGACAGAATAAATGTGGAATTTATTTTTTTTTCCCCTGAGTGTTAAAACATCTCCCGTAGCTTTGCATTTTATACAGCTCATTTTCCACAATAAGAAGCTGCTCTGCACAATAAGCTGTGTGCCTGTGTATGTGTCTGTAAATAAATACAGATTTATTTCCTATAGATCCTTCTCTCTCAGTGCTGGTCGCCCCTCGGTGCAGTTCTGGTTAAGCGATTACTGTGCCTGAACCATTTGTCAGGGGAAGGAAGTGCCTGCAGAGAAGTGATACATTACTGTGTAGTTTCTTGCTGTGAAGTGTTGATTTTAAAACAGGCTGGCAGACTGCAGCCCACCCCATAATAAAAAATGAACAGATGTGGTTTAGGAGATTTTGTTTTTCTTTTGTCCTGTTGTTCTGCCCAGTTTAAGGAATCTTTTATTGTCTTTCAGCTCTGCTGTACTCAGCAACAGATTTATCTCTTATGTTTGGCCTTGTCACCTCTGGGAGTTCGGGATTCTTTCCTATTTCCATTTCTACCTTTTTAAGCTGTGACAACCATCCTATTGCCTGGTTATTAGCCACCAGAGCAGGTGTGGGACGTTTTCCTTTAGAAAGGATAATGTTAGCACCCTAATTCAGTGAGCAGCACAGTGATCATCTTCTGTTCTCCAGGCTGAGAGCACCAACAAGATAAGTGTTAGTGTAAGATATGGGCTGGAGAATGAAGACCAAAAACAGGTCAGCATGGGCTAAACTGAAATAAAGTGGAAAAAACCTATTGCCATTAAAATATAATAGTTTTGCAATAATATCTATCTGTAGATAACTTTGATTAAGGGCAAGGCTGCTCTCTGGATACCAACAATGTACAACTGAGCTTTCAGACATTGATATCTTCCATATCTGCAGTATCAGACATTTACTTTACTGCCCCAGGAGAAGATGTAACTCTAGGAAGGAGCTTCTGCCCAGCTCAGGGACACACACCATTCAGATGGGTCATACAGAAATGATGTATCACTTGCAAAGTCTGATGAGGCAACTGATTGTGTCTTTGTGAATTAATAAGATTATCATCACAATTAATCAAGAAAATGCAATTCTAATTTAATGGTTTCTTAATGGTCATCAAAATGATACAGCTTACTATCTCCTGCTTTGAGAAGACCTCCAACGTCAGGCTCATAGTGAAACAGGGGCAGTGATATTTGATCTTTCTGTGGGCCAAAATTGTAAAAGCTCAAAGGGGAAACTTCAAACCTGCCTTGCACCGTGATTCCTAGCCATGGATCCCTAACAAATGTAACCAGGGGAGTTAGATATTCTGTAGTCAAAGGCAGTAGATTATTACTTTATTCCCAATTAGGCTGTCTCAGGCATGCAGTGCACAGTTGCAGTGAATGAACTCATATTTACCTGTGCCTGAAGAATAGTTAATGAAGCCCATTTGTTTCAATTTCCTTTACCTACCCTACATTTACTAATTATAGTTCCTAATTAATGACATCAGGAGTTGAACTTTGGCTTTTAAAGCACCAAACCCATGCTGTGCTCTAGACAAATTTACATTCCATTTATGCAAGTCATCCAATTAAAATTTACTCATAGAAAGTATATAATACACCCAAATGAATACATTATTTCCCCTATTAATCTGCTTTCTTTGCTTTTCTGCAGAAGTGGACAACCTTTTCCTTTAGCTCAAATGGGAATTAATGTAAAAAAAACCCCATCCAAAAAACCCCAAACCGAGACCTGAAATAGGCAGCAGAAGTAAATTAAAGGAAAATTTCTCAGGTCAATTAGTAAATTAGCATTCTTAAATAAATAATTGCAAAAAAAGAAAGCTTTCCCTCTAATCTTGCTTATATGACTGCATTTAAAAATTGAAAAAATGTGGTAGGGGGAAAAACTGATTTGAAATTTTTCATGTTTCCACGTGAAAACAGCAGATGGCAGCAACACTGACTGTGCATCCAAATCCGGGGTTTGCCTTCCTCACTTGGGTGGGTAGGCTTTGAATCATTTACTGGCTAACATCTCTTCAAGTTGGTCCTGAAAACATAAGAAAGTCAAAAATTCTACCTTCTTTCAGGCATATGATCTTCAAATCTGTGATCTTCATCCTGGAAAGGTGTTTCTTGGTTCAGGTCTCTCTGGAGTGGCACTGAAGTATCCTTTGTCCTTTTACGTGGTTTGTAATGCTTGGGAAATTGTGCTGGAGGCAAAGGTGAGTGCCCAGAGCAACTTGGTATTTTTATTTTGTTTTACATATAATATTGGTGAATAAGGACATTTGTCCTTCAAAAACATGCTGCTCTGACAAAATCCTTAATGTGTCAGAGCCACAACTCCCAGGTTGTACTCTGCATACAGGGAATGTGCAGACTGAAGACAAGGTATGAGAAAATAGCTTCCTGAGCATCATGTGATGCATAAATGGTGTCACAGGCAACGGCAATACTTCTCAAGAGAGGAAGAAAAATGCCATTCAAAAACTAGTGTTGTGAGACAGGCATTGAAGACAAAAGTTTCATTTAATATCCAGGTGCTCATAAATTCATCCTTTGAACAGCAACCAGGGCAGGTAAGATTTCCACAGGTAGTTCAGGGCATTGGCATTGGGTTCTGCAGCTCCACATTTTCAGAGGTATAATATGTTTTAAGGAAATAAAGCTTGAACTATGAAGGGCAAGTTTCCTTTAGGACTTCAT
Organism: Coloeus monedula; assembly: GCF_965178545.1. Classification (NCBI taxonomy): domain Eukaryota; kingdom Metazoa; phylum Chordata; class Aves; order Passeriformes; family Corvidae; genus Coloeus; species Coloeus monedula. The sequence goes on along the minus strand of NC_138782.1, from coordinate 27,073,675 downwards.
AGCTGAGGAAAACAGGAACAGCACAGAGTCAAATTTGACAGAAATGTCTCAAGTTAACCATTTCTGTAAGATTATGAATGGTGTTTCATGTGCTGTACACTCCTTCACCATATTTCAGAACAGAACACTCAGTCCTCTTCAGGGGACATTTCTAAATGTTTCTAAATGGTTTATTTTCCTCTGTACTCTGCTAATCCTTTCAAAATCTTCATTTTTACAGTGAGATATAAGAGGTTATTTGGCTCAGATGGCTCTGCCATGTTGACTGTCTGTTCCAGTCCCACTTCACAACTGACAGTGATATTCTGGAGGTTCTTTGTTTCAAATTAAAACAGAAAAATTTCTAATGGCTTCATAGTGACTTCAAAGTTCCACTGCTCTCCGTTTCTGTGTAAGGCTTTTAAAGGTTTCCTCTCTCATTCTGTATCTCTGCCTGCTTTGGTTGAAGTAGGCATGACACCAAATGACATTTTGGTTTTGAATAAAAGATGCACCAGACAAATTATATTGGCTATACATACCATTTTCCTCTGCCAAATCTAAGGATTATACATCTCGCCAGCATTTTTTTCGTGTGGAAAACCATTGTGAGCTGTTCCAGCTGTTACAATTTATGAAGATCAAAATCTCCTTTAAGTGTTCTTTCTACAAAGTCTGTCAAACCAGAATCTTGCTGGGAGAGGACAGGTGGCAGCATAGGAAAGGTGGAATTGACTCATCTCTCATATTTTTCTAATTTCAGTATGATTGCTAGTGTATTTTGTACTTCAGGTAATGTTCTGAAGCCCAGGAAATCAGAACTGAATGTCCTTTTTGTCATGTCCCTCCCTACCTATGTCAGCCTCCCAGTATCCTTCAGAGCAGGGAGTACCAGTTACCTGCACTGACCATAAAACTGGAAAAAAGAAAAAAAGCATTTCCATGGCACACCACACCAGTAGAGTGGATTAAACAACAGAGTCTGCCCAAATCTTCTACCAGCATGGAAGAAGGGGAGGAGCATCCAGTCCTCTGGTTTAAGAGGAGACTGTGAAGGTACCAGATAAGTGGAAAAGGCAAAAAGCATCTGGCACTAGTAGACCTTAGTTAATAGTTCACATGAAAATACCACTACACAGACTATAAGGGTTTCAGGTAAGTGAAGCAGTAGAGGTTTGATTGTAATAGCAGGTGTTTGGAAGAGCTTTTAAATTATTCTAGCTGGTTCCATGTCAGTAAAAAAGTGATTGACTTTGAGGACTGCAGAAACTGTATTGTAAAGCTAATAAGCATTAATAAGATGGCAAGAAAAATACAGGACTGTAGGAACAGGGAGGAAAAAAAAACCCTACAACCATGGAGGAAAACTTATTAATTATGCCTGACAACTAGAGGAATAGAGCAGCCTCTCTTTAACAGACATGGAACCAAGTTAGTAATCTTTTTCTTGATTTCTGTGTCTTATGGGTTTATGTACATAGGAGGAATTCTGCTGAAAATATGCTGCTTTCAGCAGAAAGTGAAGAGCTGCATTTGAATAATCTTTGTATGTAGCCAAAAAATAACTTGAGGGCATTTTGAGTGTTACTCTCTTTCCTCAAGGTCCAGAGAGGAGTTGGTGGGCAGACACCAGTTTCATACTCTGCTCATCCCTCCCTTGCATGGACAATTGCACCAAGAAAAATCAAAACACTGCCCTACTCCAGCAGCAGTTCTTTATGCTCATTCCTACTCAGCTATCTCTCACTTATATAAATGTGGGGTAGTGAAAACCCTGCTCGATAATATGTGTTTCACAAACAGAGGAAAACTACGTGATGCATAAAGGGACTTTGACAAAAAGAATGGCATTTCTCATGCAAATTCATTACCTTTTAATAAAACAACCTTGGGCTTTTAAAACACAAACTGCTGTCTGTAAATGTTACTGGAACCACATTATAGCTGGAGTGCGAGAGTATGGAATAAGCACATGAATGTGCTTATTGAATGTAATGTGAATATACAATACGAATAAAATTCTTTCGGTGTACTTGGAATTGGCTGTGGTTTAGTTTTTCTCAGCATTCTTCCTGCATTTAGTTCCTGTATTGTCTTTACTGGTTATTTAAATAAATTTGGTCTGGATTTCATCTGAAATAAGCCAAGGAGAGCCATATATGCCTTTTATACCTTTTTAGGATTCCTACTGCTTGCTATATGATTGCAAGTACAGTTTATCCTCTCATTTCAGCAGAAAAATTTGAATCACCACTGGAATGCATGTCTCAAAGAGAGAAACTCTACCAGCAGTGAAGCCCCTCATCAAACACTGTTTCTAGTAGTTTTAAGAGTGTATTAAGGCTTGGATTGATTTTGTGGTGACTTTGGTTTGGTTTCTTGCCATTATTCCAGAAAATAGAAAGATCAAAGAAAGAAAGACATATTGATTGGCTTGGATCTGGTCAAAAACTAGATTTGCGTCTTTTAATGTAACTAACATTTTACAGATGGCTTGGTTCATGTTAAAGCTAGGGATGCATGTAGATTGAATTATCAGAGGATTAGAACCAGCTGCATTTAGTATTTTTTTTGCATATTCTGTCCAGCAAAGCACACAGAGCAGACTCTTCGTGAAAGAATTCCAGCAAATGCCTAAAAAAAACCTCACGGTGAATAATTGAGAGTCTGCCCCTGTTTACCACTGGTTAACTTTTCTTCAAAGAAACCACATTGTACATGGCTGAACTCTTGAGTTCAGGTCCTTATATCTCCTTCTTGACTGTGACTTGACTGTGAATTAACAATAAAAAGGATCAGATCTGAAGAATTTACTTGAATAAAATTAGAATCCAGCCCAGTATCCAGGGGAGATCCACAAGACACTGGGAGTGACTTTCCAGTTTCCTGCCTTACATTTTGAGCATCTTCATAAAGGGATTTGGAAAAACCTGATTCTAATTTTGTAATGTTTTGCACTGACTCTGCACATCTCTAAATGACAACACCAGATGCAAAACAACGAAGTATCAACACCACTTAACAATGAATTCATCTGCTAGAAAAATTATACTTAATGATTTATATTCTGAATATTAAAATATTTTCATAATATTTCAGGACACACAGAAACACACAACAGTATTAAAACAGTCAAGATTTTCAGATAAACTAGATTTACTCCATTTTATTCAAATTATTTAAAGCTCTTTGAAGATACTATTAAAATAATTCTCAAACTGTAAACTTTATAATGTAAATATAATTTATTGATACATGTCTAAGATATGTATCATTAAAATACTGGCACCCACATTCGCAGCAATGTTGCTACCATTAACTAGATAAAACAGAACGAGTTTTGCTAGCATTAGTACTATATAGTTTATTCTGTTCCAGGTTCTTAAGATTATTACTTCTGAAATATGAAAAACAAGGATAAATTCTTGCTTAGTACCCTTGAAGGCTTTTTCATTGATACCCACTCACACTGAAATTATTCCGGATGCTCATCTGTAAGGAAAATCATTTGCCACAAAATTCAGAATTTGCTTGCTAAGTTAACCTCTATTTGCATATATATGTGTTAGATTTTAAAATCAATTATTAGTGATGCTTAGTAAGACAAGTTAATTTTTAAGGGTGATTATTTCCAAATTTATTGCATGGGATAATCCCAACAAAAAAAATTTCAGGCTTACTAGGAAAAAATGCTTCATATTTTTATTGAGTTCAGGGGATATTTCTTTGCAGAACTTTCTTCCTGAAGCAGATCACTTACGGTAAAATCAGTATGCTTCTACAATGCATGTTTTTCCCATAAACTACAAGTCCCTTTACAGCTTATGCTGATGCTTCTGAGAAATAAGGCTTTGTCTTCAATACAGAGCCAAGTCAATTACTAACTTCTCATCCATAAAGTTTATGATGGGGGCCAGGCTCCTAAAGTCGAGTGCAATTTTGCCTCAGTTATTATAGCTATAGGACTTTATTAAAAATGTAGCTTTAATCTTGTGTGCCTGTATTTGTATATCCAAGGAAAATACAAAGCAAAGTCTTAAGTCTGTCTTCATCTTGTCTTGGCAGTCTTTTTGGATTGCATATGAGCTGTACAGATGCAATCCAGTTCATCCAGTTAAGCATCTCTGCCTGGTTTTTGTTAATTACCTTTTTAATTCTCAGCAGTAGCAAGTACAGTCTGACTTGTTGCAGCAAACTCCAATGAAAAGTATTATTCAACTCCCAGGAGATTCTTTTCTGACGTCCTATTGTATTTTTATTTTTGAGTATTGGTTTAAAAGGAAAATGTGGCTCTTAAAATTTCTCAGCCATACCAGAAAAAGCTGAGAGGCATTTGGGCCCAGGGTTCAGTAACAGCATCCATACTTGTGCAAAGATTTATTTCAGTTTTTGCTTGCTAGCAATTCTTATTTTTAATCAGGTGCTCATCGACTATTACCAGGCTTCTACTCACAGAATGAAATCAGCTTGCAGCAGCCTTTAACAGTGTGTATTTTTATTCTCTTTTGGTCTGTTCAGTTTGCATTCAGCTTAGGTTTTTGAGCTTTCTTTACACCTGGGGATATGGATATTGCTTTTGTAATATGGAACATGGAACTCTTTTGTAATCAGATGTCTTATTTTCAGGACTTTGGAAAATACTTATAATTTAGTAAACAATTTTACTGTATTAATAGTTTATAGCAAGAATAATTATATTATTGTATATAAAATGCATTGAGCCTTGTGTTTTAATATTTAATACTCTATTACATACACGGCCTTTTAATACAACATATTCCAATAAAAATCTCTAACTAGGGTATATAGTCTTTTCTAAAATGCTGATGTCTCAAAAAAAAGTGAGTAAATAATTAGACATCCACAGAAGTGCAGCAACTTTCAGAAGCTGAAATTGCCACCTGGTGTTTTTATGCTGAAATTAGTGTACTTTCTATTTAAAAAAAAATACATCTATCAAGACAATAGATCTGATCTAAGATTTGGTTGCAGACTGCTTAGAAAGAGAGAGCAGGGATCAGTTAAGTGAACACCAACCTGGACCACCAAGAGCTCAGCCCTCCTCAGCCTCTCCTGGGGCACCCTGAGCAAGCAGCCTGACTTCCCCCATCCAGATCCAATGGGGGTCTTCCATCTCTTCTTCAAATAACCATGACAGTGCTGTATGAAAAGTGATCAGCAGCAAGGAAATACATCTTGGCTCACCAGTGTGTTTTTAAGAGCAGATATTTCAAATTTTGTGTTCCAGCCTTTAAAAAGCAAACTGATTTGTGGAAATAATCTTCCTGATTGGTTTGGGGTTTTTTTTTTCCATTTCCAAGCCATTGACTGTTACTGACAGGTCACCTATAGGTCTAACAAACAACTAATGTAAATTAAAAAATTGAAGAAAACTACTCATGATATTTTAGCTTAGTCTGCTAATGTGAGTATAAAGTAGTAATGAAGAAATTTAATTAACAACTAAAGATGTATTAAAGAGAGAAGTCTAGGCCAGCTCTTCCTCTATTTACTTGCCAAGACTGGAAGACTGATTTCTTTTTGTTTTGTGTGCACTAGCCTCCTGGGACAGGGTCAGCTAATCATGTCCATGAACCTCCCAAAACCTGGCTGACATACATCTACCTCCCAAGTGACCCACACCAGAAAATAATTGTGCAGAGAGGTGTCAGTGAACATGCAAACCACATTTCTACTGCCTCAGCTTCAGGACTAGCCAACATCTTCAATGTAATAAACAGTAATAAAGAGATAAGTCTGATGTTAATTAACTAGAGGTTTTGTTATAAAATAAGGCATAATGATTCAGAGTAGCCATGTTCAAGAAATTCCTTCACTGATTGTTTCACTAAGAGAGAAAACGGAGCACAGAGAAGGCCAGGTTGCACAATATAATGGCTTACGTAATTAATATATTATTAAATAGTAGTATATTATTTGATGCAATTCTATATTTATAAAATGGATCCCAAAACTCACTGGAAACTGGTAATGCTTGATAGCTTGATAGCTTGTATATCTGATTATTTACAGAGCTGTTCAGTTATGCCCATGAGAATTTAGGTACTCCTTTGCTGTCACTGGTTTTTTGGGGGTTTTTTTCAGTTTGTTAAATCACAATGTGAAGTTTTCTGGAGCATTCACAGATTACAGGTATTTTCCTGATAAGGTTATCATTCTGAAGGCTGTGATTCCACCTGTGGATTTACTGATGAACTATGCCTGCAGGATACCCTATGGCCTCACCTGGGAACCAAGGCAACAGAGATAAATATCAGGAATAAACTGGTAAGATCATAGTCAAAGAGAACAGGTAGGAAGCAAGAAGCATCAGGAGTGTTACTGGGGAGCAGAGAGGTGGTCTGGAGAAGGAAGTGTGCTCATTTCTGTGGCAGTAACACTTCATCTGCTTAATGGGCAATGTGGTTCTGCAGCTGAATCAGATCTGGAGAGAGTGTGAAAGCTGACCTGGGAAAGTTTGGAGGCTGAATTGAGATGGGAGCAATCAGCAAAGCAACATCCATCCGTCTCTGCTCACTGGTGCCACAGCTCTGAACCCTCCACTGACTTTGTGGTCCTGCAACAATATCTGTTGGAATAATTTAACAGGAGCACAGGTGTATTTTAAAAAACTAACTGGAAATAAGAACAGCACAGAATTTTTAAGTCCTTTGCAGAAAGACCAAAGGTAAGATCACAAATGAGAATCTGTAATATAAATATGGTAGTGAAACTCTTCCATATGGCTTGATCCCTGCTCCCCGCTCCCTGAGATCACTGACAACTTCCTTTGTGTTAACTGAAATGGACTTTGGATAGGACCTGGTAATAATTAGAGTTCAAAATGTCTGGCACTCTTAGGAAAACAGGTGGATGAATCCATAACTAAGCAAAAAATGAACTTATGCATATTTATTGTGGACAGCTGCAGGCAAAATCCCAATGTTTTAACCCTATACAGCCTTTGTTATGTGCCTACATTCCTTTGCACTGACCACCTGTTATTTATCAGTTGCACCATACCAACATTGCCTTATGAGGAAGAATTGGCCATGATTGATATGGACACCATCCATGGCCTTGCCTCAGGGACTCCCAGGGAAGTCGGGGACATCTGGTGTGAGAAAGGACTCCAGGAGTAATCTGGCTGGCTGCAGGAGTGTAGCCCTTGAGTTTGGATCTTATTTGGAATAAACACATGTGGCTCTTCATCACCTCTTTGAAAAGAAGGACAAATTTGCATGGTAAGAGGAAGAAAAACAAGGACACCAATGTCTGGTACCACACCCTCCACCCATGAGTGTGCTTTTCCAGCCTCTCTTGAACCAATTAAAACTGTCAGGTGAGCATTTAATGGAATGTGGCTTAATATTGTTTATCAGTAATTGTTTGAAATAAGCATATTCTGCAATAAACTACATAAAAAAGAAGCAAGGACTTTGTCTAGCACACATGAATAGTTTTCATGAAAAAAACTTGCCTTAGCAATACAGTTCCATATGGCTTGGAATATGAAATACTTCATGATATGAAATATTAAATACTGACATGGAATTCCAAATATGGAATACATGATATGGAATATGAAATACTACATGAAATACTTCATGATTTTCTCTGCTTTGCTGCTTTATAAAAGACCTAGGACTGCTTCCAATAAAAATGGGAGGCAAAACTTCACTTACTCCAGAAGCAGAAGTCTTGAACTTTAAAAAACTCCTTCCATTTCACTCACGCTTACTGATATAAGTCTCAATAACCAATATACTATACAGAATTTGAAGTAGACATTCTAGAAGATTTGGAAAATATTCTTGCGTATTTTCAGTAGCTCCTTTATGCATTGTTAAATTACCACCTACTCCCACTAAATCTGCTGACATCAACTAGAGTCTTTTGTTCTTATCTTCAGAAGGTTCTGCATTAGGCCCTAAAATTGCACTTGAAAAATATAATTAAGGATGAAATCCTTATTTCTTTGACGTTAATAACAAAACTTCAATTTTATGTAAGTGTTAATGCCGATGATTGCAAAGAAATGGAATTTAATTAAATTTAAATAATTATATCCTTTTGTACGAAATGACTAATATTTCCCTTTTATTGTCTAAAAGAGATTCTTTTTTCTTTTATTCAGTCTGCCAAGACAATGCTGAGATGGCCATCAATTGTCAAGATGATCTGAATCTGAGTCTTAGTAAAGACGAAGTTTCACATTTCAGGCACTGATTGTTTTGAACATGAGAAAAAATATCAAAGAAAGATTTTAACATCCACCTCCTAATCTGTGTTAGTTTAATTTATTTCTCTAGGTGTTTACCTCTACTGAAAAACCATTGTGACTCAGCCTATGTCCTTTCATTGTTTGAATAAATTACTACTTGGTAGAGTACATTCCTTCATTCTCTTCAAACTTCCAAACTTCTATTTATCATTACAGTTCTACCTGTAGTTGGTAGGATAAGTAGTATAGGTTTAAAATGATAACATGGAACTTTAAAAATTCTTATCCTTTCTTCTTTCCTTCCTTCCTTCCTTCCAGGTTATAAATTTCCAGTGCCTGTTTGTTTATATTAATATTCACAGTAATCCCTGCAGTCCTTTGAGTGTTAATATTTTGGGAGGAAGAACACTCTTCTTTCTGTGATGGCTGTCAAGTCAGATTTTCCTATCTTCTTTAAAAAGAGGAATTTATTCCTCACCAAGAACTATAAGATGTATTTTTAAATGACATAGAGTTTGGTTTTAGTGGGACAACTTTTATTTGGAATAGGGTTGAATTACAATAGGATTTGCATGAAGAAGACACGTATGATTGCTGAAAACTATTGCTGGGTTAATTCTGCACTGAATTAAGGAGTTTTGAAGTTTTACTACTCTCTGGAAAAATTACCCCCTTTCATATCTTAAAGCTCTGTGTTCCCACCAGTTCACATTACCCAGTCCTTTCTCTTCACTGCATCATACTGAACCCTTCTCAGGACCTGCTGTGACCACTTGCTTTCATCTAGGACAAGGGTGCCATAACTCCAAACTGTCTCTTCCCTCCCCCCCGCCCATCACTCTGTCATGGAGGGCAAAGTCCTGGATTTATGTATTCACAGGAAAGCTACCACTTTTACTTTAAAAAGTGAAATAAGGTATGTCACATCCATTATGCATTAGGGGTGTCTGGGCAGAGACCTAGTGCTGGATAATTGGTGCTCTATAAATTCATTACAGTCCATATCTTCCCTTTGTAGCCAAGCTACAAGTATGAAATCTCCATAAACATTTTTCATTACAAAGTCTTCTGCCTAAATATAATAACAACTATTTGCTTGGCCATATCTTAACTATTTAATATTTTCCTAAAGCTCCTATTCCCAAAGTTTTCTTTTTAAGTATAATGACTTCCAAGGCCTCCTAAATATATCCTTAGTTTCACATTAAGGCAGGTCTATCTGTTATTAAAATGGTGCTATAGAGTTATAAAGAGAGAAACAGATAATGCTACCTGGCATACAAAAAATGTTACCTGGCAGAAAAAAATGTTACCTGGCAGAAAAAGCTGGGGAGATAATGGGTAGATTAAAATCTCTTTTCCTCTTTTGCATTGTAATGCCTTAATCATGTCCATGGATTCCCTGCAACCACCACCCAGACAGCAACCTGAGCTTTATTCCTAATCCACTGCAGGAAGTGTGGCTGAACAATAGATCCCTTGTGCCTGCTCCAAATGGGCAAATAGATGGGAACAACACCATCAGATCTGCCTTGCCAGTTAGCTTCAAGTAGCATTAAAAATTACCGGAATCTGGATCCACCTCTGGTGCACACAAACCCGAGTGTATTTCAGCAGTGCATAGTGCCAAACCAAAGCTATGTGTTTATTTGTACTCCCAATGTAATTCTCATTTCCCTCATAGACTGTGAATGTATGGATTGTTCTATTTATCTGTGAAGAAAATATTTTGCAAGAACTATTTCTATGCTAGCAGAGTAACCACAGTTATTATTTAAACAATGCAATTTGGAGTTTAGATCTGGATGAAGCAGTCACACCATCAATTTGTGTTTTCTGATTAAATGGATAAAATTATTGGAATTATTTCTTTCTTTTAGTGGTCTTTTAATGGTACCTTTATTATTTTGTAAAGTCTAATGTTTGAATTTGAGGAACTTCCTAAAAAATAAACTCCAGTCCTGCTCACTTCATGCTGGCATCCTTTGGAGTTTTCAGTGTTCCCTCCTGCGAGCCCTTGGAGAGCTGTGTAATGTGTTTAGCACAACAGAGGGTTTTCTTTTTCCTGTGCTCTGCTTGTCAACTACACATTACCTTTCCATGTCTCCAAGCAGATGCATATGTAGTTTAGTGCTCTGCTCCTTAGAGTTTTCCATTTGTTACACAGAGGAGGCAACAAATCCTTCCCTCACCATGAGATTCTTCCCTTGTCAGTCATGTTCTTTAGTGGTGTTACTTGTAGTCTAAAAGGGCTGTTGGTCTCCCTGAGAGGCAGCAGAGTTTATTTATGGCTCAGCCACTCTCCCACTCTCCCTTTTCCACACAGTCATGCTGTCTGTTCACTGCAGGTGCAGGAGGTGGATTTCTGCACAGGCAGACCCCGAGTGAAAGAGGGACACCCGAGCACCAGTTCCTGGTCTCTCTTTAGTAATGCCAGCCTGGCACCTGGCTCCTGGCCCAGCAATCCCTGCCTGGGACACTTTTGTCTCAGCCTACCCCGTATTCTCTGCAAATCTTCAGTTACAAACCCCCACATCGTCCTTTTATGAATTTCTACAACATTTTTCTTTCAAGACGAGCAGTCTCGAAAAGGAACTTTTCAGATGGATTTTTTTCAGAAAGAAGATCCAAAAAGCATGTGAATATAAAGGAGGCAAATTTGATTACTGTTTGGAAAGTACATCTTGGTACAGTGTATGGCTGTTCTTGTCCAGCAGTGTCATGCACAGACAGAGGGAAATCATATGTATTTACAGAAGGAGAAAAGTATTTGGCTGTCTCCAATGCCTTCAGCAGACTTTTAAGTATATTAGCTAAGAGTGTGCTATATTCCTTTCCAATTTTCTGTGGACCATAACAGCAACTCCCTTGCTGTTTCATGGGTGAGTTGTGCTGCAGGCAGGAGATCTGCATTCCCATAGCTGCCCATAGAAGTGTGCTGGCATCAGGGGTCCCCAGGCACCTGGGAAGATGGGAGGTTGGTGGGGAGCCCATGGTGCTGCCACTTCCCTCTGCCTGAGATCCTACAGTGCCAGGGGCTCCCCTGAACTTCCCTGGCAGCCCACTCACTGCTCAGCTGTGGTGAGGCTGTCCCAGATCTCTGCCAACACTGTCTCCATCATGCCCATTGTGTCTGGAGCACTTGGCTCTGGTGCCAAAATGTGCTCCTGATGATCCTGACACCAACATACATGTGAGATGAGAGAGACACATCCTACTTCTCCAACCCAGAGCTTTTAGAATCTGATTTTGCTCATACAAAAGTGGGGGGTTTTCCCTGTTTTTTCTTCCCCCCAGCCCTGATGTCCATCAGAACTGAAGCATGAGCAGAGACCCTGCACAGTCCCAGACTCGCAGGGCTGAGTCTCAGGACATGGACCCTGCAGCCTTTTGACCCCACCATTTTTCAGAGACATCATTTCATTCACAAGAGACACACAAACAGAGGAAATGGACCTTATTCCTCCTCTCTGCAGTGCACACATGCTCCAGAGCAGCCAGACTATGGCCTTCTGGTTTTCATTATGACTAAATGTTGGAAATGTGGTGTGCACTTTCCAAAAGGGGCACATTGTATATCTAATTTATGAAAGTAAAGAAGAAAGGAAGAAAGACTCTTTTTGATTCTAAATATGAGAACTGGGGTAGTGTTGTGCCATGTCTTCCAATGGTTATTAGCCAAATATCTGTGTACATGCTGTTAAAAAATATGTTATAGAAAAGAATCGTGATACCATTTTGTTTGTAATGTGGGTGTGTACAAAGTCTTATTAACATTTCTTGATAAGAAGGACATATACCTTGTGGGAAAAAAAAGCTGTTGTGTGTGGATGCTATTTCAGTCCTGAAGTCTTGATATTTTTAGCACCTTTGTTTTTGGAATAACTTCTACCAGAGCTGTATGAAACAGAGATACACAATACGTGCAGAGAATGCAGGAAAAGTTATATTACTTCAACTGTGCATTTGTCCTGGGCTGCATAGTGCAGTGCGTGTATTGGGAACTGGCTTAGAGCTGAGACTTGGCAGTGCAGGGGTGTCCACAGCACAGATAAACCAGCAGTTTGTGCTGACAGACCCTGGGCTCTGCCTACAGAGCTGTAACAAGACCTTACACGTCAAAAAAAAACTCAGGAGAAACATAGGCTGTGATAAACTCAATTCGTTCCTACTTTGTAAAGATTTAAATCAGGAGTAAGTTCTATTTTGACCCAGTGAGGTTAAAATCTAAATTGCAGAAATGGCCTATCCCTGTCTAATAAGTGAAAACTCATGTCTGCTCTGTGTAAGCTTTTTGCAGTGCAAAGGCAGGGAGGTAATGGTTGAGGGAGCAAAAAACCAGGCAGAAAATTGATAAACAAAAATCCATCTGCAATTATTGGGGGGAAAGAGAACACTTCTCTTCCTTCAGCAGGATCTTCTGTTGCCCAGCATTTGTTCCTTTCTTTACATGGGCAGCATCCTGAACTACAGGCAGAGTTATGTTTGGAGAAGATTTCTTCCCTAGGAAGTGCCAGAATTTCAGCATGTGAAGAGCATGTCCCCTCAGCACAACAGGGACTGAAGCTCAGGCAGCAGCCCTATGTATTCAAAAGCCCAAAAATCATTAGGCAGGTCTAAAAATCACAAGATAGAAAAATACCAGCTGTGCAATTCTTTCCATTTGCTTTGGATTGTTGGAAGTTTTCACTTTTGCTTCCACTTTTCTCTGTAAGCCCGGGGCAAATTAATTTTCAAATGAAACTTACAGAACTCTAGAAACCAGAATTTAAGAAAAAAAAAAACAACCAAACCCAAACCAACAAAACACCGAACTTTCAAATGGTCAGAGTTAGAAATATTACACCCAAAATACAACAAAAATATCTGAAAAGGATTGGTTTATTACAATAAGAATGGAGAAAGAGGACATCAAATTAGTTCCAGAAGCTGATACTGCTGACATGATGAGGGAAGGTAAAGGACAATATAAGTTACTAATATGACACGTATGTGTGCAGTGAATATATTGTAGTGATGGGAGGTTGCCAAAGACTTAAAAAAGCGTAGGCAAACACACAAAAGCATTTCTATGAGAGCAGAGCTAAGCATCTCTCTGCAAATTCTGGAACTAATCATGCAGATTGTATTTCTTTCTTCCTTAATCTTGTGGTAAAGCAGATTGGGTGTTAGCTTGGGAAAGAAAGCCTTACTGCCACCCTGAAATAGTCTTGGGCTTCCTTTACTCCTTTACCTCCCTCTTCCCCTTTCGTTGCAGGAGCCATAGATACAGACAGTGTTTTTTCTTTCTTGTTCTTTCTTCCCACTGCTTTGTTCTTAACATTTTATGTGCACATTCAGGGATGTTGAAGGTACATTTTGTAACTAGCGGTGAAAGTTCTTGAATGTTGAGGAGATGATGGGAGTATGTAATCTCTGTTCTATTTTGGAGGGAGGATCAGTTGTTGTGCCCAGGTGGGTTTACCTCTAGTCTGTGCTCCCATGAATTTTATCTGCTTGTCATTTTAGTGACAAAAGTAATTTAATAAATTCAGTCAGGGCACTGATGCTCTTTGAAATGAAGGGACCATGCACATGCAGAGCCAGGGGGTTCCCCTGTGCCAGCAGACACCTGAGCACAACACAGACATAGCTGCACCAGTGATGCCAGAGCCTGAGCCACAACACAGTGAGCTGATCTACCGGGCATCACAAGGGTACACTGGAGCAGGGAGTGGGGCCTTTGAGGAGTAGACAGCCATATATCCACTCCTACAGGAATAACCAGCAATGCTTCTCAGCTAGCAGGGCTTTGCTGGGATAAATTGGGAGGGTACTGCCCCAGGCAGCCAGCAGAACCTGCAGATGCTGTTTTCCCCTTTATGAGCAGCCTGTGGATGTTTCTGCAGGACCCCAGATCTTCTCAGGCAAGAGGAGCTTTAGAGAGAGCAGAAAAGAAACGTACTTTCACAGCAGGGAGGAAAAGAGAAAGATGAGTGTGGCACTAAACAAGGAAGAAAATTTCCTGGGGGAAAAAGAAAAGTTGGCAGTGGGGAAAGCCAAGTCCAAGTATTAGTCTGTGGGTTGCACGAGTTATCTGTTCAATTAGGATAATAGCTTCCATGGCAGTTACTGTGGAAGAAATAACATAAGACTCCAAGAGACCCAGCAGAGACTCAGCTACAGAAAAGAAAAACAAAATGATACACAGATGAGAGATCTCTATTCTTCAACAGACCATGCTCCAGATTATGTGGTGATTTTTTATGTCTTCCTTATTTTTCTTTCCCTTTCTAATCAAGAGTTTTCTCTCAACTTTTTTTTTTCCCTTTTTGTTCTGTGTGCATAAATCATTGAGGCTGGCACTGTCTTGCTGACTTCATCTGCACTAAGAAATCTTGTGCAAAGTAATATATTATATAGTGGCAGCATCTGAACCATATTTCACATGAATGTTCATATATCATTGTTTGTAACATTGCAAGTGCACGATTGCTGAAGACAATTACAAATTACCCTGCTGGAAGGATAGTGAGACTTCTATTGTGTTGTTGCCTGTTGTTCTAACTGGAAGTTTTCTTCACTGGTGCAAGTATGACCCCTTCCGTGAGCACTATACTGCATGGCCAGACATATGGATTCTATCCTTTCTGTCTTTATGGTGCAATACCAAAATATGCTACAATACCTGACACAACTCCAACTGAACCAGCTCCAGAACTGGGAACAGTTCAGCTGCATCAGCACAGTGGTATGCCTAGGCTAATTAAAATAGGGCAGAGGCTGCACTGATACAGCTATATTGTTCCTGAAACTAAGATACTATCTCAGCCAAGAGCTGCCCTGTGCAATACAGATACACTCTCTTAAGACTGATGAGAGATATATGGAAATGTTCTTTAAGATTAAGAGACAAGCCCCCATGTAATAACTTTCACCTTATCTACCTGTTTTAAATATTGGCACAATCCTAAAAGATTTTCATCTTTCCTCCCAGGTTTTCCCCTATATTCCAACAGCTGTTGAAGAAAAACAAAAACCCAGAACCAAAAGTGACTCAAGGAGGGAGTTCAGAAAAGTTCTCAGACAGTTCTTGTAAAATTCTTTAACAGAAATTGTCCAACTTTCCCACCAATATCAGACATTCTCCCTGTTCATTAGTGTCAAAAACTTGGCCATTCTCTCAAAGTTGACAATTTGTTCCAACATATGCACTGACTTAGTTGTTTTAGTCCTAGTCTATTAAAGATCTCTTCTCACTGTTCTTATCTCTGCTGGCCCTAATGTTTTTTGCTCCTCTTTTCAAGCTTTTACAATGATGAATTTTTAATGCATATTTTTATAAGAAACTTTCTTTTTTCTTGCACTTGTTGTTTTTAAAATGTCAAGGCTTCTTTCTACATACTCTGTGCTACTGATGCTACTGGAGGCTTCCAGCTATGTGGAATTTTAGTCAATTCTTTTCCCTTTCATGATCATGGCTTGCTGGCTATTTTCTGCCTTCCACCCTATGAAAAGTTGGCTTATCCTCTTCCATGTACTAGATGTAAATGATTGAGCCTCCCAGCTCTTTTCACATTGAACTGAAGCAAGTGATGCTCTCCGAATATGTTTGTTCAAGACCCCATCAGTTTCTCTGTTAGATAGCTGGAGCTTTCCAGTGGATCCAGGCTCAGCAGACTCAGCAGAACCAACAGAACTGGCTGCGGGAAAGAAAATATGACAGGCCAAAAGCGCTGTTGCTGTCCACTGTGCAACTGCCTGTAGAAGCCATTAGGGAAATTTAAAGCAAATTAAAATACCTGCAGAAATTGTTCAATTGGTTAATTGTTTGGTTCAACCATTAAATGAGACACCAGAGTGCCTATCCAAAAAGCTGATATTTCTAACAAATCTAATTAGGATCAATAGCTTTAGTCTCAGATGAGTGTTGTCTGCCAGGAGATGGTACACAGGAAAAATCAAAAGTAAACCGAACTGTTCCCCATCCATTCCAAATTTGTTTATCTGTACCAAAAATCCTTTCCCATTATTTGCACTCAAAAAAGAAAAAACACAAGAAATTCTGGTTTTAGATTTCCTCTTTGCAACATTCTAGCAGTGAAGATTTACCAGTGTTTAGATGCACACTTTTTGAAGGACTGAGCTTGTTTCTAGAACCTGACCTAACAATGTTCATCTTCTTTTGAAGCTTGATCATATGCTAGAGCCAGCAGACAGAAACTCTGCACTGCCCCACACAACTCTATCTGGGCAACTCCACAGGCATGGCACCAAGTATCAAATAGGAGATGTACTGAGCAAATTGATCAATAAAACACTGTTGGAAAAACTGGCATCTGGAAATGGATAGTATACAGGCAAAAAAATAGGAAGTGAATTCAATAAGCTAGGGCTCTTCATCTTCACCTGCAATACTTTTATAGGCACAAATTGTGCAAGTGGCATCTATCAACACAACAATGTGGAGAGAAGGAAGGGAAATACATTTCTGACTCAGGTGTAGAATGTATCTTATAATCATTAGGCTATTTCAGGGGAGCAGTTATGTAATTGCCTAATCGAGGAACCCCTCAAAGAGGCAGCGTTACCCTGGCAGCAGCCCAGGTCTCCTGGACCATGCCTTGCTTGCATGTGTGTTTGCATGCTTCCAAATTTAAAAGTAGCACAGGGAATTGCATCTGCCTGTACTTTAACTTTCTTGAGATAGGTTAGATAGTCACACCATGTGCATGAGAAGGTAGGGGCAGAAAGGAATCCTTTTCCATGTCAGTTACAATATCAGATTCTCCCAGCACATCCTGGATGTCACCTGCACCCGGGGGAGCAGGAAGGGCCAGACCAGTGCTGGAGGTCTGCTCTCACAGCTTGTCAGCTGAGATGCCATGCAGTACCTCTCCTCAGATGCTCCCACTAATACAAGTCTCCTGCGGTAAGCCCTCAGGAAGTAACACAAACCAGTATTCCCAGGGTAAAACATGCATATGTGTAGCTTCAGGAGAAGGAATTTCCTGGGGCTTGACTTGCCTTGTCTCTACCACCAGTCCAGGCAGAAAGCCATCTTTCTACCTGCGTTATTGAAATGGTAATTGTTGCCTTCCTTCTTGCTGAATGGTCCTGTACAGAATTACTCATGTCCTCATGCTTTACTTCATTGCACATGAAATAAAATCAGGCATTTTCATTTCTTTTCATAAGGAAGGCCCACAGATCTGTAAAAAATTTCATTGCCCTAGTCTGAACATTTCCCTTTTGTATCCTTTGATTGTATTAAATATACTTCATTAACAACATAACACACCAGGACACAAGAGAGATATCTCCCATCATGCATAATAAATCTTGTGCTCATTTCCAAGTAGTTTTTCCTTCCCTTCTTTGGTTTTTTTATTGTTTGTTTTGTTTTGAAGTTTGGGTGGGGTTGTTTTTTGCTTTGCCTCTTAGTATTTCTTTTTAAACTTAATTGGATTTTTTGGGGGAGAGGACATTTTTTGGTGTCATTTTTGCAATACAGGTCTTCATTAAGAGAAAGAAAAACAAAAAAAAAGGCTGCCTAAAACCAGCTTTGCAGATATCTTTGACCTGTTTTGCATAGTCACTGCCAAAAGTAACTTCTGCTGTGCAGCTCAGTAATCACCCAAGTTAAAATTGATCTGCAAATGACTGGTAAGAATAAGTGAACTAGACATAAACACAGAGGGTGAGTGAAAGAACAGGCAAGAGAGAGATGTCCTCAAAATGATTATACGGGTCAAGTCATGCAAGTGCTTTTATTACTGCTGATTAATTCTGTCAGCTGTTATGTTAATGTGCTGCATGGCATAGGCAGGCACTGAGCAAAAGTACAAGGAAGCTGAGACTATTTTCTAAATAAGGATGTGGCCCAGACTGCTTGAAATTGTGTGTGTCTGTGCCTGGCAGAGTGATGATGGATGATAACAGGATGAGAATGAAGTCTCTATTGCTGTGCTTTGGCAGTGCAGATACATGTCTCTCCAGACTCAAGGAATGAGAGGCAAGTTGTTTTTTTTTTTTATTGCCAACCCCAAGCCTTTAGAAATCTTGAGACCATCTGACACTGTGTATTTTTTAATAATAATAACTATGTATTATGGTTTAGGTTCCCCTTTATTTTCCAGACTGACAGCATTTCTTCTTCAATCATCCTACTTCCATAAGGGCTACAACTATACTTAATAATACAGAAAGCCAAAACCTTGCTGTGTGCCAAGATCTGTGATGTTGGGAAAATTACAAACTGCATGAGTTTCTGATAACATTATGCATTATGTAACTTATCTGTAAGGTCAGACCTTACAGGATTGGGAAGCACAGTGAGAAGGATGTGTGCAAGCTGGGACAGGCTTCACTTGGGCAGATTCAGCACGCAGGAAAAGAGCACCTGAAAGGCTTTGGGAAGTAGTTGCAACACGAGCCTGGCATTTCAGCCAAGGAGGTGTTTAAGAGAAGGTAAGGATTGTCAAAGGCATAGGCAGAGTGGTGCATGGGCTGCTGGAAGCAGCTGCCAGCTCCCCTATGAGAAAATCTCCCACAGACAGTGGTGTGAAAGCTCACCAGAGTGGCCTCTTCCCCAGCACACTGGGAAAGCAGCAGCTTTGTTCCCTGGGAGCTGCGTCCCTCCCTGGGAGCCAGGCTGGGAATGAGGCACTGGCACTGTGGCACCTGCCCCAGGCTGTCTGTCACCCACAGCCATCCGCACACACATCCTCCACTCCTCTCCTCTCCTGAAAAACAAGGCGTGTGCAATGCTGCAGTGACAGGAGCTCTTCCACTGCTAGAAGCAGTGGGGGTTTTATCCTTAAGGAAGCACTTTTCCTCACCACAGCTCTGACACGGCTCGAGCCAGCACAGCCCACCTGGGTTTTTTTCCTGCGATGTTGGATTCTCCTGCAGCTGAACAGAAAAATTCCCCACTTCAGATATGTGATGGGGACTTGAAGTTCTGCCTACAGGGCCCTGAAGGAATTGAACCTGGTGAGAATTATGGCCTGCTGAGGAGGGGACAGCCTCTTAGGGCTAGGAGAGGCTCAGGGGTGGGTTTCCCTGGGAGTTAGGAGGAGGGTGATGCTCTCTCTGCCTCTGCTTTGAAGGGCTGCGAGTGGGAGGCACACAGGAAACTCCCCACTGTGCTGGACCACTATGCACAACTGTCCCTCAGGAGCCCTAGAGAAAGTCCTGAAGGTAACAGCAGGGGAAAGCCACAGGATGTGGCTTGCCTGTGGGCTCCTGAGCCAGGGAACCCCCTTTTCATGCCAGCATCGCCCATCTCCTGTCTCCATGGGTTCTCCACTCCTGCTGCAGCCTCCAGGTTGCTCACTGCTACAGCAAGGCCACAGTCCCAGCAGCCCATGGCTGGGGACACTTGTGCGGCAATAGCCCAGCTGGGAGCCTGTCCTGAGGAGTGAGGAGTGGCTTGGGTAAGAACAGGATGAAAATGGTTTCAGATTGTGCCTTTGTGTTCTTCAAAGCTTGTTCACTTCTTCCAAGTACACCAACTAGTCTAATAAAATGATTTGTCTTCCCCTAGAAGCCTTGCCTTCCTCAAAACCACAGTGATAACCACCTGCTATTGAGAGACACTTTTGCAATGAGTATTGTGGCATTATTTGGGTGTCTGTTACTAAGAGCACCTTGTTGCCACAGGAGACTTCTCTCTTGCTTTTAGTAGTAGGTTGCATAGGCTCATGGGTTTGTGAGGGAAACTCAACACTGACTAATGCCTTGCTACCTTTTCAGTTGCCATTTGCTTTTTTTTGCTTCAGTTGCCAGGTTGCATTTCAGCCCCAAGAAAATATTTTTGGTCAAGTGGTGCAGACAATGTGAACATCAGGTCACTGGAATCTATTTTCATCAACACTGGTGCTGTTTAATTGGCAATCCTTTTTTTCATTTCCCTGTGGCTATTAGGAATATTTTTTTTGTCTGCTTAAGTATGGATATGGTTGTAGATCAAAGAAGAATCACACTATTTTATATAGATAAATTTATATATTTATAAATTATTTTAATAAAAATATATAAAAATTATTTTTGTATACAAATTTCTATGCAGGGAACAAAAGAAAGAATGAGTATACAGCTGGAAATGCAGATGTTGCAAAAAGTTCCCTTCTTTCAGAATTTTTCTGAGATATTATACATTGCTGCTCAGTGTGCAAGTAAAAGCATGTCTTAGATGTGAGTAGTTTTGGTGCCTGACACTTGGTAGATAAGTTTATTCTTTGTAAATTTGTGAAAGGATATTCTCATAGGTTTTTTTTCTCTTTTTCCTTCTCAGAAAGGGGGCTGGAGAGACTGGATTTGAGTGACAGGAAATGAAAAGCAGGCTTGAGGGAGAAGGCTGGAGACTGAGCAGCTGAGAATATGACCAGAAGGCTGAATGCTGACAAAAATGGGAAGTAACCCCATGCTCTGGCAGATGTTCGAAGAATTAATTTAGCAGCTTTCTGTGCAGCTAGAAATGGTGTTAGTTTTTCTAAGTTGTTCAACAGGCTGGAGCCATTCAATAGGCTGTGGGGGGAGGCAACTCCAAACTGCAGGAGCATGTAGCACTGATGCGACACAGCACAAAAGAACAGGAGTGAAGAATTACAGGGTGAGAGACTGCATTGCATAATGGAGATGCTGGGTGTTATCAGGAGACTGAGTCAATGAATTACTCAGAGGGTGGCCTTGTCCTCCACCTCATCTCCTCTGTGTCTGTGATGTTTCTCCAAATTCAGCTTCACAAAACTTCAGCCTTTTCATGTCCAGTGAAGGGTCAGTGAGTAGGCTGAGGATGGAGCACATCCCCTCAGAAGCTGGTGGAAAGATAAATGACGCCAGTTCCCCAAGCTGTCCTGTCCTTCAGAGCTCTCATCCCTTCCAGAAGAGTGGTAGCCATGAAACTTGCTGAGAATACCAAAGATCTTGGCACTGCCAAACCCTACGTCAGCAGCAAGTGATCTTTCTGACCACTTGACTTCTCTTGGGTTTGGCAGAAGACAGTCAGAAATACCTGCAAGTAAAAGGAAGGTGAAAGACATTTTGCCTCTGACAACAAAAGCCGTGTCACTGCTGATCATTTTTGCAACTAAAAATAGGCTCTGAATATGTGATAGCATGAAAACTCTTTTCAATAGATACCATGCCCTTTCTGGGTACTTGACCCCTTTCTTCTAGAAAACCACTTCTGTCTTTCTTATGCCCCCTTTGCAGCCCCATTTTTAAGGGAATGAGGCTTAGCTAACCTCAGATCTCACATGTTTAGGAGAAAAGCCTTAAAATCTGATCTGCCAAAAGAAAACATACCCTAACTCTTAGAATTCATTTCAGAATATGGACTTCTCAGCCTGCCAGTGAAAGAGTAACAGAAGCAGAAGGGAAAATGCATGTTTTAAACTGACAACCTGTGTATTTCATTCCTAATGCAAAAAGACAAATTGCTACATGGGTGAGCATGCACCAGAATATGATTAAATCTAAATCCAGAGCACTCACCTTCTTCACAGCAGAGGCTTGCACAGAGTTCTACTCTGATTGTTTGTGTCTGTTTGTGGAAAAAACTGTTGGTATCTTGTCAGAAAGCCAGGCCAGGCAACACATGCAAAACCTTTTACCCAGATATCTATTTGTTTCAATCTTCTGCAATATAAAATTTGAATTTGTAATGAAACAGCCCCAAAAGCATCCAGAAAATATTTGGAGCCACACTCAGCTCTTTCACTCAGCTTCAGAAAGCATAGTGCCACAGTGCAGCTATGTTTTGCTAGCTTGCAAGTGTGCACAAGGGCTCTGACACTTTCTCTTCTCAAGGAAAGGCTCTTTCAAGTTGATCAAAATAAGATTTGTTATCTCATGCAAAAGGAAATAAGACTTTGGAATTACTAATGAAAAAAGTGAAAGAGAATTGTAAAAGAGAATCTGGAAAATGCAATGAACTAATGCAAGGGTTCATTTTTGGTGCATAGTCATGTAACAAAGTAAAATTTGGCTCACCAGCTGTCAAAAAAAGGCTTCCAGTTTCCGCTGTAAGCAATAAAATACTAATACATAAACAAAGTAAGTAGATAAACAAAAATAGATAAACAAAGTAAATAGATTAAAAAATAGATAAAGTAAATACAGCTGTTAAAAATTAACACTAGTATAAACAAAAGCAGAATCAGGCACAAAAAAAGAAACAGTAATTTGCCTCTGCAGACAAAGATGTAAAAGAATGGCATCATTAATAAAAAAGTTTTTAGAACACTTTCACTATTCATCACTAATGGCTATTTAGTGATGTAGAGCTTCTACAGTATGTATGGAAGGAAGCTGAATCTAGACAACTACAAATCTCGGAAGTGTACTGAGGCCAATGGATACATATCACAGAGGCTCTATTTGTGGCAATGGCCATTAGCAGGATGACCCCATAAACCTCAGACTAAGATTATTTCAGTGAAAAATCACAGTTTGGTTTGCAAAATACTTCAGAGAAGCACCAGGCAAAATTTTCTTTGACATTACAGTAGCTTAGCTGAGTAAAAACTGAAGTCTAAATCAAAGACCGAAAGTCCAGTAAGCAGATCCCATTTCTCATTCTGTGTGGTGATGCTTGTCGTGCTTGATTCCTTACCCGTAAATTGGTGAAGCTCTGTGTGAATTTTTGAATGGGAGTTTTCAGGGAAAATCCCAGGTGCTGCAAGAACAAGTAGGTGGCACGTTTCCCCCTGAGTCAGCCCTCAATCTTATCTCCAGAAAGTCTGCAGGCATTGCTGATGACTCCATCTTTCATTCAGTGGTGGCCCAAAGCCTGCCCACCTCTGGGCAGAGGGACCAGGAATTGGGTCACCAGCCATGCTGGTGGGCACCTTTTCCATGTCAGTGTCCCCAGTGCCAGCGAGGGGCGAGGCCCTGGCCCCCTGCCAGGTTTAAACGTTCCCCTGCCTGAACAGGAGTGGCAATGCTGGTAGCCCAGTGGAAACTCTGATTCACCCACTGTGGTTTTGCTTGTGGAAAGTTTCAGATCAAGCTGTAAATTACAGTTCAGTGATCATTGTATTTGTATTTAGTGCCTTCAGCTGCCCTTTCAAGAGTAAGGCTGTGCCTTCTTCACCTACCACAGGTTATGGCTGAACTGGGTTTTAAACAATTGCCAGGCAAGAATTTCCTTCTATTATTTTGCTGCATCCTTTAAGTTTCCTTAGTATTAGCAGAAGCAAAGGTTTTGGCCAAAGTTGAAAGAAACAATGTCAGAGTCCGTCACCAGTGAGTATTGGTATCTTGAAATAGTTTCTTTCCTTTTACATCTCTGCTTGCATGTACTTCAGAAAAATAATTTGAGAAATCATGTAGGCTTACAGATTACTCAAAATCAAGAATCTAAATATTTCACATTTGTGATGGCAATTCTGAATTTCTACAGTTATAATGCTTTGGAAAATAGATCTTTACCAAGATTTAAACAGTAGCATAGGATGTGTTGGGCAACAATTAGAACTAGCAGAAAAGGATGTGCTTTCTCCATTTCTGGCACAAATAGTAGGGCTGGCAAGCAGCTTCTGGGCTACTTGGTTTTGACAAAAATCAAAGTGATAAGTCAGAAATATGGACTGGGCCATATTTCAGATGTTAAGGCCTAAGGTGGAGTAAACAGACCATGCTTGAATCCAGGTTCTTACTTAACATCTTAACATTTGAAAAAATGGTGTATATATATAACATATATATATATATGTTTTATTTTTGATGGAACCAACTTTGTCCTCTCATTTTTACCTGTTGTTTGTTTAATCTTCCCCTATTACGTAAGATGTAAGAACGGCATGGTTTGTAGAGAAGCAAAGGTAAACAGAAGATGTTTAGAAGATGTTCAGTGCACACGAGGTCAGAATTTGTTTCTTCCTGTAGCAGCAGCAAGACTAATAAAATGTATTTCTTCTGCTTATAGACCTTGTCTCAACTGCTGCATAATTGCTGCTCTCTAAATACCACGTTCTGTGCTCTGTTAACATCATGGCCTTGGATGCTGTAATTATTGAAAATAAGAGATAAGCATAGAGATAAGCTATCTCAAAAGTAGGAAAAATACATGTATTCTTCGGATCACACACAGTTTTTCTCAGGCTGATCTTGGCATATGTATGTGTTTTTGAAGTACTTAATGCCAGACAGAATCTGGATATATCTGATTTTCGTCAAGGTGCCATGGAAGAATCAGTAAGTTGAGATACTGAAATCAATACCACCCAGAAAGAGGCAGTTTCCCATCTCACAGATACCTACTGAGGCAGGTCAAGTTCTCTCCTGCACATCCCTGCACTGGCACACAAGTCATCTCCTGCTGAGGACAACCAACCCAAGTAATAGTCCTGGAGGATAAAAAGGAATTTCTCATTAGGCTGCAAGTGCTACAGCATTGTCTGAGATGGTGGGGTTTGGTGGTCTGTTCCTTAGAAGTAAGTTGGACTCTGATCTACCCATTTATGTTTCGTTATTAGCCTGGATCAGGTGTCATGTAAACTTTGGCTGTCAGGGCCATTCCACCTGATTCAGTGTCTTAGCTCATGCTTGGGTGTTGAATGTGACACAGTTACAGTGCTGCTAGGTTGGTAAACCAGCTGGAAAACTGGCTGAATGGTGTGGGGGTGATCGTGAAACAAAGCTGGGATCACTGTGGAAGGTGATGGCTGCTGATGCCTACCTTCCCTCTTGCTGAGGGCTCCAAAGAAAGGGCTGAACAAGACCTTTGGAGGACAGTGTCTGCTGCTATCCTCCTCTCCTTGCAGAGGGAAATCCAGTCGATATTCATCATAACTGCAGCTACAAATCAGCTTCATAAATGTGTTGTCACTAGACAGGGCTTTTTAAAAAAGTAGCAGTAATCAATTTGCTGTGTTTAAGCTTGACAGACTTCTGTGGTCAATGTGTTCTTATGGGAGCTGGTGTTTCCGGGATGTTGTTACTGGAATGCTGCAGCTGTGCTTTTAACTCTTAGAGTACTGGAATTACTTTACTTTCCTGTTCCTTACCCAGCAGGTTTCGCATGGGATGTCATAACCAAGGTGCTGGAGAGCCCTCTGGCTTAAAGGTGCAGTAGAGCTCTTAAGCTTGGTGCTAAAGTGCTGCATGGCATCAAGATAATGTCTAATAACCCCTTGGGGAATCATATTGTAGCTGCCCAAAGTTTCTCAGATAATAAACAGCAATTCAAGAAAGTGAAGATTTCTGTTCAACATCTGCCTTTTAGCAAGTTTAGAAGGTTGCTACGCACCAATGTATTCATGCATTGTGGAAATTGCACAGGTTGTGGGTTCAAACCATAAGCAACTGCACCATAAATGAACTAGTAATTAATCACTCTGGCTTATCAGTTTATTTTTCTTTTTCCTAGAAGCTGTAGTCATCCAGTTGTCCAACAGACCTTGGATCTCACTGAATTTTCAGTTCACTGAACCAAAAGTACAGGCATTTCTTTGTGTAAAAATGGATGTTATGCTTTCTGCCCACTCTTGGTACCTGAAATGGAACCTTGGAAGACCAGGCTCCATTTGAAACACATTTCTCTAAGAGAATGTGCTTGATCTTGTTTTTGATAAGTTTCAAGTCATTACAGATCTACCAAAATGGAATGATTGTTCACCAAACCATGAGACATTCTTATCATTAAATTGCATCTTGAACCCTTCTGGAGAAACCTGGGGCAGGAATTGAAAAATTAAAGGAAAAGTCATAGAAAGGTTTGCAATTTAAAACAAAGCCAGGCACTCTCTTGTACCAGCTCCTTATAATGCTCCTTCCCCTTAAGCAACACCAGTGTTCTAGAATTATTTTTCCCATTTTCAAGTTAGCAAAAACACAACCTTGTTAGGAGGGCTATTCATTTAGGGCTTGTCAACAAATCATATATTTTAAAAGTGAGCTTGAATTTAATTAAAGAGTGAATTCTGAAATTAATTAATTTAATTGAAATAAACTGCCCTGTGAATACTGTTAAACACACCTCTGTGGCTGCCAGTACTTAATCCGTTTGAAAAAGAAAAAGCATCTATGTGAGATTTTAATTTAATTTAACCAATCCACTTTAAAGAAAAATAAGAATTAACTTTCCTGGGTGTCCTCATTTGTACATATTTCCTTCCTTGGTGTTTACTGTCTTCACTTGAAGCACACTCCCCTTTTGTGGCACAGCTCTTATGCTGTTCAGATCCAGCCCCTTCCAAGAGGGAGAAAGCCTGTTCTGCAGTTACATATAAACATTGCAAAATGTGAACATTGCTGGAATTTTTTTTTTTGCATGTGCAAAGCTTAACATTGAAAGCCATTCTATCTGCCTGTTGTAGAGTTCAGCTTGGGGAAGAGTGGCAAATTCCCTGAGCAGCCCATGAAAAATGGAGGTTAAGCTCTCAAGGCCACTTCAGCCTTACCAAAATGAGTTTCAATAATCTGTGAGACATCACCGAAGAATGAAAGAGGGTTTCAAAATAGCCTTACTTTAAATAAAAACATACTTTGGCAATGCTACATGAAATTAAAACTGACATGCTTGACCATCATTTTGACATGTTCATCACACCCTCAACAGGCTGCAAATATCCATGCAGATTCAGTGCCAAAAGATGGAGCAGACAACCAGATGTGGAGCAGACTGTGGCTGAGACTGCTCGCCCTGCAGGGATGTGAAGAAGCTGCTTTGTTGGGGCTACAATCCATCAGTTCCTCTCTGGACAACCCCAGCAACAGAGTCAGAAGCATCCCTTCTCCTTGTGGGATGTTTTGGGGGAGAGGTTTTCTTCTGTTGGCTGATGGAAAGCCCACTAGGGAGAGTGTTGTAGCAGGAGCACAGGGAATTTTAGCATGGGGAGTGGCACTACAAAATGTCAATTCTCTGCAATTATTCAATGTCATACAAACATGTGAAGCTGAGCTTGTGTTTACTGGATGCAAGTGTTCCAGCACATTCCTTGATCAGATGTCTGTACCTCAGGGAACTGGGCTTCTACTGAGATTTTGCATTGCACCAATTTAAAATGGACTTCTATTAGAGCCACTTCTGACTTGTTTTAATTAATGACTATCTGTGCCAATAAATTTGCTTGCTAAGATAATGCCAGGAAACAACAGTTAGTCCAGTCCTGAGCAGCTTTAAAATCTGATTTTTATATATATATATTTACACAATGTCTGTGAGCAGATGCCAAGACACAGCTCCGGACTAGCACAGGAATAATAGACATGATTATTGAAAACACACTGCAAGCAAACATGATTAAAAACCTCAGAGAAGAGTTTTTTAAAATTTGTATTACAAAGTCCCCATTCTGCACAATGTTTTCTGAATATAGTGGATGTTGGGAAATACGTGCACCCATGCAGATCACCAGGTATCCATGACCCACAACGAATGTGCCATTAGTCATTGCTCACACTTGTTTGGCTCTGAGAAATGATGAAATGATGCAAGAAATATTTCAATCACCCAGTTACAGTAAAATACAGGCTAAATTTTACATTAGTCAAAACAAAGGGATTGACAAGAATTTAGTGATACAGCCAGCTTAATATTTGGGCAGCTAATGGTGTGTAAGGATGTCATTTAGCTCTGCAAACAATGTACAGCCCAAACTGAAGCTCTGGGGAAGCTGCACCCTCAGCCAAGAAGCCAGACTCCTCCACCTACCCCCTTCCTTAAAGCCCACAATTCTGTCAAGACAGTTTATATAAGAGTTGAACAGTGGAAGGTCACTGACTTTTTTTGTAAATCACCTGAGAGGAAATAGGATGGGTTTGGAAAGTATAGGGAATGAAAACAAGCCAGGAAGAAAGAAACAAAAGAACTCAGAATGATGACTCTGAGGGAAAAAGGAACATTCTGGGTAACAACAATTTTGTGATTGTCAAGAGACGGGTAAATAGTGTTCTGTAAATATTAGTAAACACTGAAATAAGGCTTCAGCCCTGAAGCACACAGTGCACATATGAACATGCTGTGTTTAATGAATCAGAAATACCTATCTTGACACACACTTAAGGAGGGGGAAGTTTGACCCAAACAGTAAAAACCAAGTTGAAAAATTGCAAACTGAACTGTGAACTGAAGACTCACTCCTGAGCCACTCAAGAGTGGCATAGGGGACTGTGACACATGGGTTTATAACTAGGGAAATGAGTGACATTCCAGTTTCACTTCACAAAGCTGTACCACTCCTACCAGCTCCCTGTTGAATGAGGTATGTGCTCTCCTTTGTCTCACAGTCTCAACCTTCTCGTCTGCTTACACTGAAAATTCTTTCAAGTGTGTGTCTTTTCACATAGTTTATATTAACCTCTTCCTTAACTTCATTTAGCTGCTGCTTGGAATCATTTGGTTTTGATTACTCTGAAAATTGCATGAGAACAGAAAATATCCCAATAGAAACAGGAGAAGAGAGCTTTTTGGGCCAGAGCTGCTGTTGTGCTTTGACCTTTTTCCAAGCACAGAAGTGCTTTGCTTTGTCTCAGACCAAAAGCCACCTTGCCCACATCAACGTATGCTCCCAACATAAAATAGGATCTATTTGCCCCACAGACGGCAAGCTGAATCAAGAGTCACCACAGGGACAGTGATGCTAAAACGTTTAATTGTAAACACATTGTTGTTCTGTGGTGAGTCTCCACACTGACAGCCTGGGCTGGAGCTGACCTGGAACACACACCCTATGTCCCCCTCCCCGCCATGGGTGACACATCCCTGCTTATCCGGGACCAAAGAGCAAGCGCTGGCTCCTTAGAGGAGAGGGGTGTTACAGATCAGCCACTCCCAGAGCCACCTTGTCACCCCCAGGAAATGCTGTCATGGGTAAATGAACCCCACCAGAAGCTGGTCTGATTCTTGGTAATTCGTGGGTGAAAATGATGTTTCCCCAGCACTGCAGACAGCATGGGGCTGAGGTCCAGACACAGGGAGCAAAAATTACTCTTTCAGAGAACTGCAGGCTTTCCTCTTACCATGAAATCACAGGCTCAGCCCAGCTATGCAGGAACCCAACATAATGGAGGTATTTTCTTGCACTGTACTATAAAGGAACAGCTGAGGGTGCAGATTTAATAGTCAAAAGAAGTGACATCCTGCTGTACTGTGGTGCCCCTACTGCACTCTGCTCTCTGACAAATGGCTCTTGAACATGATCACTGCTTGAAGGGTTATGGAAAAGCATGCTAATGAGGAAATGCTACTCACTCATATTATTCTGCACATGGAGGTGAGGGTTGATTTTTAAAGTTAAAATGGGTTGCTCACCTCATGATTCACAAAGGGAGTTGGATGACAGATAACACACTTCTCCTCTCTGCACCCAAATTGTCTTACCTACATCCTTTGTGTTTTAAAAAATCTGACCCTGAGCTCTTCTGAGCTATTTAGACTTTGCAAAAGACAAAAATAGACACAAGAGCTATTTCTGCCTTTCACAAAGCAATTCTAGTATTTCTTAGCTTGAATCTTGAGACACATTTTCCCTTCTCTCCCTCCCTGCTCCCTCTCTCTTCACAGGATCCACACCATTAACTCTGTGGTTTGAAACTGCATTTTTCTTCCTCTCAGATTATTCTTATCCATTGTACAAAAAAATCCCTTTAACTGCTCCCCAGTCTTTCAGGCTCATCTCATAGGGCATATTTGCATAAATATCACTGTGATCACTGTGGTGGTGCAGGAGTCCTTTCAAAGGAATTGGATTGCAGAAGCCAGATGCTTAGTTTCAAAATTTAAAAAAGATTTTGCATTTTCGTGCAAATATGGCAATTATATCATTCACAAAGCAGCTTTTTCAATATAGCAAACAGTTAAGAAAATCTGCTTTTAGAATTCTTTTCCACCCTTTGTATTACAGCATGCTGTATTAAAATTGATTGAAAATGAAAACACAGAGGCATGTACCTTTGCATATGTATGTTTGCATGGTCTGCTCTAATATTCTTTCAAGTGAGTATAATACCATCTTCAAAAAAATTGCAGCTAAGATGCCAAATGTCAAGTATTGATCATAAAAAGTTTATTAAACATTATGACAACTGTATCAGGAAAATTAATAAAAATAAAGTCAACCCAGACCTATAAATTTGTAAGAAATGCATATTTCTATATTGCAAAATG
The DNA here is from genome assembly GCF_965178545.1 of Coloeus monedula. Lineage (NCBI taxonomy): Eukaryota > Metazoa > Chordata > Aves > Passeriformes > Corvidae > Coloeus > Coloeus monedula. Next base: position 27,043,376 of record NC_138782.1, on the reverse strand, counting down.
AAAAATGTACTCTCCTCTTCTTCACTTTTATATACTACTTTATCCTAGTATATCCTATAGTTTCTCCATAAATTATAAGTGATAAAAGATTCTGTCTGCAGTGCCCATAACACATTTTATCATCATATAGTTTCCAATGGGGAATATTCTAACACCTTCTTAGGTCTGAGTACAGAATAATAAAGATTATGAGATGAGCTGGTTTTGTTACAGATTAAAGTCAGGCTTGGAAGTAGAGGAGATCAGAAAGCCCCTTCTTTTTTCCTACTAGGACCTCCCTGGGGACACCTCCTTCAAAAAAACTCCAGAAAAAGGAAAACTAAGTTCTTTATAGCACTTTTTAAACAGAAATTCTTGTTATGGCATGACAATATTCAAACTTATGTCAATTTAAAAAATGCAAAACTGAAATAAAACATCTGTTTTGACTTAATGCCACTGAATTTTGGCATTTAGAAATGTAAAGATTTTGACTTTTGAATTCACATGGTTTTTAGAGGAACAGGCCCCTCCTCTTTCTCCCCCCACCTTGAAACCTCAAATCTGGAAAATATTTCAAGCAGCAGGTAAATATTCTCTTTTTCCCCTGCTTCCCTCCCAACCCCACTTTCCTGCTGTTTTCTAACCATTTCCAGTTGTAGGGAAGATGTGCTGGTTAAACAGAATGGAAAAAAGTCATTATATACAATAAAGCCCAAAGAACATACAGGTGTTTGCACTTGTGTGTCTGTGAGAAAGATCTTCTCTAATCTTCACATGTCCTCTAGAGATACAGACTTTGGAACAAAATGCCTCAAGCCATGTATTCATCTCCCTTGCATGTCTTGGTCCAAATGCATCACTGGGCTGATTCTCTTTATAGTTAGAGCTGCACCGAGGAAGCATTTCTGCTGTCTGAGGGGAAACTGTGGTGTGGTAACTACATCTGTGAAATAGGAACCATCCACTTTAAATAGGAGTAGCAGTATTTCCCTTCCTTTCTACAGTGCTTTGAGATTCATGAAGGAAACAGAGCTGTAGAGTAAGATTGCATGGCATGTTTGCTTTGCTATTATTGATGTCCAGAGTACAGAGGGTTTTAGCACTCACAGTAAGGTGCAAAGAAAGAATGAGTAAAAAAACATGGTTTTGTTCTAAGTAGGGCTGTTTCTGAAGAATTCACTGCTCTTCATATGTGCCTTATTAACCTGTTGCCTTTCATCTGAGAATGAGATGACTCCATTTGAAACCGTGTTGGTTTGGGATGACCCAAAGTCCCCAAGAAGAAGCAGTGGTCACCAGGAAAGTAACTGAGGCTTGAAATATTTCACTTTCGCTCTCCTGGCTTGAGTGTGTTCACCTGAGTATTTTTTGCTTTCCTTAAAGGAAAACACTCCGGGTTATTGTGTGTGTGCAGGTACAAAGGTGTCAGCAGCCTTCGGATCTTCCTAACACCGCTGAATTACACAGGCAGAGTGCATGGGGGATGGTAGGAGCCAGAGCTGCTCTTCATGCCGTGTCTACTTCTGCAGTGGCCTAACAGGACTTCTTAAATAAAAGTCTGGTCAAAATGCATGATCAGAGTACAGTAAAAGGTAACTTTTCTGTTATCATCTCATTCCATAAATGACTAAATACAGATTTATGAGTAATTGCATGCAATTTTTCATTGTTCTCTGGTTGTCTTCTTACTCCCTCTAGACCAAGACTCCTCTTGCCAGTTGACTGTGCTGGTATCAGAGCTCAGAAGGCATGCTTTGTGCTGCGTCTGGGAAGACACTCACCCCCTGTCATTCCCAGAGAAGCCTGTTTGGGGTAACACTATAACTGGGAGGATTGGTAGGTCCGTGGAGGTCAGTGTGCCATCTGCAGTACTTGAAGGAAATTCCTGCTGTGTGTCTTTTGGCCAAGGAAACTGACAGCACCCTCTTCCAGGAGAGAGATCACTCTTGTTAGCAGCAGAATAAATGTAAATATGTTGCACTAAATATTTCCTACAGCACAAAGAGCTGAAAGGGTGAGGTTCTTACTTAGCCTCTTGGTCAATACCATGGGGTCTTTCTACTCTGTATAACTCATTTCAGAACAGCAGAATGCCATGTGCCCCCCTTTGGAGGAGCATTTTAGCAGTAATACTCATGGGCTCTTTGTTAGTCTTAATCTATTTGTGGGAATATTCATAATACATATTACTTCAAATGCAAAATTATTCCTCTGCATTGCATAATCTGTTCGTACTGAACTTTTCTTGACTACGCTGGGAGGGCGAGGGGAGGATGAGCAGAGATAGCACAGACTGTAGCTTTCCTTCCTCAAGTGGGATTGTTCTTTTTCTTTTGTTACAGCTGAGATAATCGGGACTTCTGTTCCAGCTTGTGCTAGCAGCCAACAGGCACAGACAGACAATCCAGTACCTAAAGACTGGTGGACTGCAAAGGGGAATTAATCATATTTTGTTTCTTTTTCGTGGATCCACAAGGCTTATAGAGAGGAAAATATGTGGCATGGCTCACTGTGATAGCCTAAGCTCCTTCCCAGTAGGTTCTGCTTGTTGGCTCTACTATTGTGTGGACTTCATGGTTAGTTTCGGCTGGAGTGGTGTTTGGAAGTTAATTGGTTTTAATTCAAAGCAATTTTATTGTGCCATGACAACTATTCATAAGCTGTCTAAGATGGATTGGTGCATTCATGAATATTCTGTTCCAGGGAAGTTTGTGTTTTACGGTTCAATTCAATGAGTCAAGCTTCAATCCACTATTGCATGAGTTTTCATAACAGTATGGACTGCAAAAGCCCCACAAGGAAAAGAGCCACTTAATCTAATGGTAGCTGAATACATAATACTGTGTAATGGCCAGTTCTCTCTGCAAATTAGTGGCAGGTAGTAGTGATTTTCACTGGCTGTAACTTTCTTGAAAGTTAAAATGCTGCCTGTCAAAAGTGTCAATCTATGTTGCCATTTAATATCCTGAAATGTAATTATTTTCCCAAAAAAGGCTGTTCAGTTCTAATCATCTTTCAACCCCTGTCTACTGGAGTCAATGGCATTCCAGAGAGAGACTGAGATCAGGATTTTGCCCACAATCATGATCTACCTTAAAATGTCACTTGCTGCTGCTGGTTAGTGCCAGTAAAGGCTGCCACTGAACTATCTCTATATTTAATATGACTTGCCACAGTAGACAAGGACAAATTATTCCAGAAAGAGTGGCTGAAACATGCTCCTGGGGTTTTTATGGTTGCATGGTGTAATCCAGCCCTCAGCAAATCTGTTGCCCTACCAGTATTTTTCCAGTTGGCAATTCTTACATGGATTTGTTCCAGCTCCAAACAGAGGTGAACTAAGATTGGAAATAGTATATTGCACATATATCTCTAAATCTGAAAAGGTAATTCTGCTGGATTAATAGCCTGATGTAGAAGAAGATATGGTGTTTTTCTGTAAAATTCTAGGTGATGGTGAATTCAGTAGAACTGCTGTGTAGAAATTAAAATTTTTAAGGCCCATTATAGTTGACAGAAATTTGAAAAAAAATTATTTCTAATTTTAGATTGGAAAATATTAAATTACATATTTAACACCTCCAAAACTGTGCTGCAGACAGATATATTTGTGAAAATGCAGACAGGTGCATGGTATAGGGGCCATGGCATATCTCTTCAGTTAACCAACAATTGTGCATGCCAATCTTCACAGCATTTGAGTGTCTGCTTTGCAAGAGCCAGAAGCAGGTATTGAGGATGTGGAGAGCCTGTACTTTCTATTCCTAAGGCTTTTTAAGGTTGAGTGCTTGGAAATCTTGTAAAGCCGAGCCTTGGAATCTCAAGTATGCCTTTTTGTGCCTCTGAAGAGTTTGAATATACTGGCTCCCAAGCTGTGCAAGCAGCTGGGTTTTTCTTAGATTCCCTCATTACAAATTAAACTTTGTGTGTATATTACTTAAAATTTGTAAACTGACTAATCAAATATTCATGCTATTTTTTGAAAAATAAAAATAAAACCTCATGGTGTAATTCTAGATACTTTTAAATAGTTTGCAAGCCTTAGAGCAAGCAGCTGCTGAATCACTGTTGCAATGAAAAGACTAAAAATTGAACCGTCATTAAAATGTAGTCAAGGTAATCAATATGTTTAAATAAACTACTGAACACCTTGCTTTCAGTATACCAGCTTTTAAGACATGGAGTACCAATCTAGCAAACATGCATAAGTTTGCTTTATTCTCATTCTTCTCTGTGTGTCTGTGCCAAAAATAGAACTGCTCCTTGTGGTAAAGTTAGGCAGTCCTATAGGGGCTTGTAGGAGTCTGTAAGATCAGTGTCTTAAATGTGAGGTGTTTTGTTTCATTTCAATGACACCTAAGTGGATAAATTGTAAGAACTTAGTTTGCTTGGCTGGTAAGCAAGAACCTTGATATTTCTCAGTTCTTTGTTTTTAATAGTTACGATAAATTTTGGGGGAGGTAGATGGTCTAAGAAGCATGAAGATTTATATCTGGTGGTGAGACCTTGGGATGGAAACAGCAATAACCACAACTGTGCTATAAATGTGTTTAGAAACAGTCAGGTGTTTATTAACTTCTCATAAATTCCTGATACTGGGGGTATATCTGTTGTATTAACAGGATATTGATTCTGAATTAGTGATCACTGGTTAACTATGGGCCATTAGTAACTCTACCAACCATTTCAATACTGATTTGGTTTAAAATGCATGAGCTGAGTAGTTGTTCCAGGTGATGTGATGCTCTTGCTCTTGATCAACAAATGGCATAGCATGGTTTGCACTTGATTGAAAAAAACAAGATTTTTGATCGTCTACACTGTGTAGTACTTCTCATATAAATTTAAAATTAATTTTATCCAGTAATTCTTAAATTTATGATCAAAACCTATCACTCCCACATAGAAAAAAAAAAACGTAGAAGATAACAAAATGAACTTTCTCCATGTATGGCTCCATTTTCTACTTCTTGCAAGTGAAAACTGCTCAGCAGTGAACAGTGCAGCAGACAACCAAAAGGAGGAACAAAACAACCATGATAGGTTTTCTCAGGAATTAAAACAAAAATTCTCACAGATTACCACTCACATTTCACAAGTGAACATTGACTTAAAATATCTGTGCACTTATTCTTCCAACCCCCTGTGACATCATTATTGGTGTTTTCATGAATACATAGCACACCAGAGAATAAAATCTCTTTTGAGAGCAATTTGTGGAGTTTCATGAATGTCAGTGATTAAGATCTTTGCTGTTCCTGTGATAATCTCAAAAATTTTACATCAACAATACTTGAATAAAAGCAAAACAGGAAATTAATAAAACCCCATGAAAATTTTTTCAGGGTATGTTACTTAAGCTGTGAATCAGATGAGGAACTTGTCTAAACAGATTAATTTCAACGGTACATAGCTCGTACAAAGACATAATGATGTACACATACCTTACCACAGCCAAAGCACTTTTGTTCTTTGAAAAGCTCTATTAGAGGTAAAAATCTGTAGAGACAAGTTGGTGAGCAGCCCCTTAGCCCCTGGGATACTGCAAACACCACTGAGTGCTGTTACCAAACTTTGGGTGCCACACGTGGCCACACTGGCTGGAGAAAGGCGTAGCCTCTCCTCAAAACATCCCATCTGAAAGCAGAGAGTGCTTGCTTGCTGCCTTTTTTTTTTTTTTTAATGGAGATTTGGATGATTCAAACAGCAGACATTTGAAGAAAATAAAAATGTTTGAATGCCTTATGAATGAGTCACAATGCAATTTTAGATCCGTCTTTTGGCATGACAAAGTATCCATTGTAGAGAAAGGATTTCCTGATCTCAAAAATGCTACTGAATCATTGGCTTATAAGAGCAAACTTTTTTTTTGCAAAATCTCTGCCATTAGATAGTATCTTTTTAAGCTTTCCATTTGAGACACAGCTTGGGGTTTTTTTTGTCAAGCACTCTCAGGAGTATTTACTCTGCATTTTCACTGTTGTAAGTTCCTATTTTCAGGCTGTTTGGAAAGCAGAAAGAAGCAGCAAGTAACTTTTCACAGAGGGCAGGTAGAAAGATTTTGAATTTGCTACCTGGAGACCATTACTCTTAACTTTCTTGAGTTTCTGACTTAAACCAGCCTGTATTTCTTTTCCACTAAGTCCTATTTTTATGATGATCTTGCCTAGCTTTAAAAAAAAAGGAAAGAAACGTAGAATGCTTACCTATTAACAAATGAAATGACAAATTTGACAAAAACAAAAGTAATAAAAGAAAACAATAATAAACAAGTAAACAGAACAAAATCTCATGAAATCTTGTCCGTATATTTTAGAATAAAGGGAAAAACATCAGAGATCTTGATTTCCCTTCTAAAATTGCCCAGAGGTTGCAGAGTGTGTCATACATTAATTGTGTACTCTATTTTTACACTTAAAACATATATGTATGTAATGCATGCATGTATTTTAATTTGAACATTCAGAAAGCTTGGTATGTTCAAAACATTAGCATTGGATAGTTTTAAAAATGTCATCCTTTTTGCCTGTTGTTCATTCTCAAGCTAGGATATGGGAAAAGCAATAAAGTGATTCTACCACTCTGGGAAACACTGTCAATATTTTTGCTTAGTAAAAGGCTGGCCACTCCTCTCCTGAAATAGGTTTTCTGGGTTTTTATCGATACATTTATGCTACTTTATTGCACGTTTTGCATTTTGCTTTTATACATTTAACATACCAAATAATGCATGCATATCAAATAATGACTTGACTTACTGGTGACAAAGGAAATCAGTTTTGTGGAGTCAAGACTTGGACGTCGGGGAAATCTGAGTTGGAAGTGCATTCATAGTTGTCAACAGAAATTTGCTGCCTTATTTCAAGAGCTGAGATGGCTGAACATTGCTTCTTGAGTAGGAAAATACTGAGCAGTATGTGAACCTTAACAGGTCATTACAGAGTTCTGCTTGCTACCTGTGTACGTGCTGTATCTAAGTGTTTCCTAGTTTGGACTAATTTCCAGATTCTAAACTATGGGAAAAATAGTTTTGAGTGATCCATGGATCATTGCATATTTTTGGTTCAGTGACTACCTTCATGCATTACCTTTTCAAATATATAGGAGACAGCAACCAAATCAAGATTTGTTTATTTTTAGCTCACACTTTCAGTTGTAAAAGTCACTCACACTTTTAGTTGTGCCACAAGCACAGAAAATTTAATAAGGCAAATGTTGTCATTTCATGCAAAATTAATTGGTGAGGCAAGAAAGAAGGGGAGAAATATTTGTTCGTGACAGACTCAGTATTGTGTTACATTCATCCATGAAAAGATTTCAAGTATGATGTACCTTTCGTTCCTACATCAAAGAAAGAATATTCAAGGCAAAGCCATGACATGTAAAGTTTTCTTTAAATGAATGGAGATATGACATAAAAGCATTTTATATTTTTCTCCCCAAATAACTATAATTCTGAGTGGTTTAGGGGTATAAAGGACCCATAGCAATTCTTCGGATAAGGAAAATTAATGTGGCTTTTATCCAGGCTCAGCAATATTCTAAACTTAAAACAACCTTGTATTTGCTTAATTTTGTCCCAATAGTATTCATAACCATAGACTGGCTCATGGGTGCTGCTGGACAGATTGTTGGCACTGAGCACATCCCAGCCTCAGGAAGGTTTGCTGGAGGACCATCTCAGTCTGGACCTTCTTTGCCTACAGAGCCATGATCCCACTCATACATCAAGGTGAGGGCGAATAAACTGATGTCAGTAACAAATAATTCCAGCCTCAGAAGAACAGGAATATGAAATGCCAGGCATATATTGTGGACCCTATGCAGAATCTCTGAACCATAAGAACTGTTTGTTCAGCACCCTGCCTCCTCCCTTAGCAAGGAACTGAAGTCACCAAACAAAAGAGTATTGATACAGCCAGAAAAGCCTTCAGAAAGGTTGACATGGTCTCTTCTCCCGAGTGACAAGCAACAAGACAAGAGGAAACAGACTCAAGTTGCACTAAGGGAAGTTTATATTGGATAGTAGGAAAAAATTCTTCACCAAAAGGCCAGTGAGGCATTGGAACAGGGTGCCCAAGGGAGACGATGAGTAACCATCCCTGGAGGTATTGAAATGACATGTAGATGTGGCACTTAGGGACATGGTTTAGTGATGGACTTGGCAGTGCTGGGTTAAGGGCTGGACCCAATGGTCTTAAAGGTCTTTTCCAACCTTAACAATTCTGTGATCCTATGCCAGCAGATGCTGGCAGGTTTTCCATGTAGTCTACCACATCTGGCAACCCTGTCACTTCTAACTGACCTGAGAAAGATCTGCTTAAAGTCCTCAAATTTTCCAGTGGTTCTCATACTCTAATATTTTATCACATACTTATGAGTAGGGAAGCTTGGTTACAGACAATTCTTTTTTAGCCATGTGTGGATAGATGAATTCTGGGGAAACAAGGCAGGCAGCTAATGAAGATTTGAGAGCAGTTTCCAGCTCTTGAGTGTGCAGCTATAAGATTCTCCTTAGCTGTGGAGACACTGGTGTAAAATATGATGCAGTTGTAGGATTTCTGCCTTTCTGAGGTGAAATGCCAAGTTTGAAAGATACCCTATTAGAACAGCTTAACAAGCAGACAAGAGGGAGCCTGTGGGTCCCACAAACAGCCACGGAGCACCCCACAGCTCATGTACTCCTCTCTTTGCTGAGCAGCCCTGCACACACCCCGAGCCTGCCCCAGCAGCGTTTGGGTTAATGCCCGTTGTTCAGGTGTAGCATTAACCAACAACCTGCACAAAGTTTTGTGCCTGTGGAAGTCAGAACAACAGAATTAACTGCAGGGCAAATGCAAGGGACAGCTTGTGTTTCCTGGCAGTATTTATGTTGGCAATGCTTTTGGAAGCCAGCGTGCTTCAGCCAGTGTTTACCCTTCTGCACATAAAAGAAGTAGACATTAGATTTGTTTTCAATGAAGGGGGAATATGATATTTCAAGCTCTGTTATTTTAAAACAGCATTCTCCTTGTTTATTTTTTCTTTCCCATTTGTTTTATCCATATCCCTTTACTGCATTTTTCCTGAACTTTTCTTTCCCATATTCTTTTCCACTGCATACTTCCACTAAAGCTTTATTTACTTTTGAGCATTTTACTTTGCTCTTCTTACCTTGGTCATAGTATTTTGCTGTTGTCAATCCTTGTAATTTTTTTCACAAAATAGGCTCTATTTTTTGTTCACATAATGATTATCTGCCTCTAGTTTATTTTTTGTTTAATTGTATATAATTAGATAACTATGGAATTGTATAGAGGAATTTTGAAAATAAGAGTGAAGCATTACAATGTGAAATTAATGTATTTATTGACATTTCTTTTCTCTTACTATTTCTTAGTTAGAGCTCTTTGTTTTTCTAACCACAAAACTGGGGCTATCATTTCTTTTTAAGCTGATTGATAAATCCTGAAGGAGCAGTAAAAAGATGCTGGAGCTGTTGTCAGTTGGTATTTCAAATTCATAAATGCAGTGAAAACAATTCCTCTATTTTTAGCTTTTTTATCCTTTTATTGATGAACAGAAGGCACCTGAAATACACAGGTCATTGAGAGTACTTGAAATACTTGATTTTATGATGCCATGTTGACAAACCTGAAGCTGACATTCATGTTTTTCATTGGGGTCCAAGCTTCTTCCTTTCCAAACAGCAATATTATCCTGATATGTTCCGACTGGCTTCTGAGATAGATCAATGAGCACCTTCCACCCTTTAAAAGTACAGTTTCCTTCCTGTAGCAATCTCACAACTCTCAGCTGACTAGCAGATATTAGAGTATTTCAGTGATGATAAAATAGAAATGCTCCTGATGAACAGGCTGCAATGAACGCTTGTAATTCCATAGTAATTATTACAAAATAATAGGCTTCTGAGCATTCGAATTTTTCCTCTGATACGTGCTCTATTCTATAACCCTTGGGGTTTCATTAATCAAGACATTCAGTGCTGCATATTATAGAAGCCATTTAAAGACTTATTTTTTTTTCAACAGGAGAGAAAATACACTTTCACTGTGTTGTTGTTTGAAGAAACAATTTTAAATTATTTATAGCCAAGTTCTTCAGACTTACTAATAAAGTTTATATAAGATGCTATACAAAAAAACATACAGGAGACCTTGTTGAACCATGTTATCACTGTTTTTCTGTAAAATGGCTAAAAACCTTAAACAGCATTAGGAAGGTATAAAAGTCTGAATTTTGCAAGTGTCCTGTTCAGCACTGAGCTGTGTCATAGGGATAAGTTTTCAAGGGTGCCAAGTGGGCGTTCACCTTCCAGCCAGGGCTGTTGGGTACAGCACTGGGCCCCCATGAGCCATACATACTGTTCTTGATCCAGCTTTTTTCTCCCACATCGGTTGGGTTGGTCCCATGTGATGCTCATTGGTTTGGTAATCTTTCTTCACAAATATTTTCTTTCTCTTTACTGTTATTCATCAGTGTTACGACAGAAAAAGACCTGGTGTTGTCTGAACATCCCCTGTTCTTTGTGTGTCAGAAAGTTTATTAACACTGCTGAGTCAGGGGAATGATTGTTTTAGTACTGGCACAATCACTGCAGTTCATTTTGGAAATAAATTGCTGGGAAGAAGGCTGTAAGGAAAATGTTTGCTGATGCTGCACAGCTCCTAAAAACCTGACCCTGTAGTTCCTGAAAAACCTGACCTTCCCCTACGTTTTATATACACTTATAAAGTCAGCTCACATTATCTGGTGGCAAATTCCATACTCAAGAAATCATACATAAAAGGCAAATAAATTTGGGGGGTTGCTCTAGTCAGGGGTCTGCACAGTATTTCCCATGAAGCAGAAACTTTATAGAAGACTGAAGTGCACACTTTGTTCCAAGCACTCTGTCAAACTACTACTGACTGTGGCACAAAGTCTTCCTGGGCAGCCTTGGGGTCTGCACTGTCCACCCTGATACGGAAAAAAAACATTGTACAGAAAGCGGAAGGGTAGATGAAGCCACATGGAAATTTTTTAAGTAAATTATTGAGCAATGTGGGGTGAACTAAAGTACTGATTAATGCCTCAGAATGAAATACTTCTAAGTATTGCATCTTTTTCTTGACCTTGAAGGAGCACAGAATGCTCTTAAGCCTGATTTCCAAGCCTTTATTAATCAAGGGCAAAGAAACTGTTCCTTGGACTGTATCCTTTGCTGTGATGTACTTAGGCTAAATTATGCATCAAGTTTACAATGAGTATTTTGACAGTCCAAACAGATACATTAGTCATTCTGCATTAACTCAGTTTCTAGGCGAGTGGGAAAATGCACTATCTGTTCTTACAGTATTAGAAAATATGCCTACAGAGAGTTCACATGATACAAAAAGAATCATGAACTTCCTTTTCCAAGGCACTCTTTAAAAACACTGAATGGATCTGATGTGGAAAAATCACTGAATGGATTTGCAAAGATGTGGTCAAAGGGGGTCACCTGAAACTTTGCATTATTGAATCCACAATGTGATGACCATTACTCCTCAGAATGTTTGTCTCCAGATTATATGGTGATCTTTACTTTAGCCAAATCCCTTTACTAAACCTGAGAAAAGGGATTTGTGAACTAATTCCCACAGTTACCTGTAAGGATCACATGTGATGGCGCAGAGCATGAGGTTCTGTGCTGCCCTGATGTGTTGGCTCAGTTCCTGGGCTGTTATAGAGGATCCATGACCATCTCTTCTTCATTTTACTGAGTGCAAAATGGAGAGGTTTTACAACCATTTGCGTAGACTGGGGAATCTATCACCACAGCCAAGGGATATAACTGAGGTGGGATTTAACTGTACCCAGTAAGGATGGATTTTGCCTTGGTCTTGTTCATGTTTGCCCTTGTAGCAGTTCACAGGAAAGACACTGGTGCAGTTTTAAATACATCAAAGAAGACTCCAGATAGCTGCAAAGCTGTCTATTAATTAAAGATACTTATGCTTATGATCCCAGGCAGCCAACATGGTTGCAATGATGCTAACCTCAGCTTTGCTGTAGAATTGTAATGTATATAACATCATTTCGAGCACCACATCAGGTGTATCCTCACTGAAGTGATAAAAATAGTGCACTATAGAATGTGACTTTATGAATGCATATTTTAAATGTGCTGTCTCTGCATGGTGGTGTGCTGCTGAGGGAGTCACTGACACGCTGCTTGACTCTAGAGATCTGTGCAAAGCCACAGCTGTCTGAAACAGACTGAGTTGTAGGATTGAGCTAATACCAAAATGGCTCATGTTTACAAAAACCAAAACTGTTTGTTTTTTTTCTCTGCCTGAAATGAAACTTAGAAACCTGTTGCATGCTTCAGCTTACAGTATTCTACTTAAACTGTCACTGTGAAGCATATTTTCCAGATCTGAGAACATACAGGGAACTGTAAAACATACAAGAGGATGACTTTATATAACCTTGGTCTGTTTCCTCACAGAATATGGCTGTTCAGTTTTATCAGCCAGGTTGCCAAAGACCTCATTTACATTGGTATAATTTGACAAAGAAAAGCCCCTAACTCAAGAACTTCTTTTGATGAACCTTTACAAGACCCAGGTAAGAAAGACTGAGATTTAAATCATCCATGAGCTTAGACAGATTGGGCTACACAATTCTATTTTACGTTTGACTTCTTTAGGGACCATGTTTCAGTTTGGAGCTTTGAACATTGTCAGGATTTTGCACTGTAATGGATTCTCCAGTGTACAGAACCAACTTTAGTAATGTAATTTCTATCCACCAATCAGAGCTAAATGTTCTAAAATCCTGGTGATATGAGTGAACTCTGTGAAATATTTTGCCATTTTGTGATAATCAGCAGCAAATCTAAGCCTGCCTTCATTAATCATTACACTCACACTGCACTCGCACAGAAGTTCCCACAGGCTGCAGTCCAGCCCTTCACCTGGTGCCAGTGGATGCGGTTCTTTTTGTGACATCCCTCGAGGCTGGACCCCGATATCTTAAGATTTTATACAGTTACTTAGCAAATGAACCAACACAAAAACCAATTAATTAATGCCCTTTTCCTAAATTCTAGTACACCATTCTGTGCATGTCTAATAACAATAAACCATAAACAAGAACACTAGTACCTTTTCAGTTATGAAGAAAAATGTGTATCTAAGTGTTTTATTCAGGAATAATACAGGATTTTCCCAGTTTTCTCATGGTGACTGATCAGTATTTCTGCTCCTATCAGCTAAAGGCTGGACCCAGCAACATTGTGAATGGGAGAAACAAGACTCATCACAGCTTCTTCACTGTCCCTTATCAGTGAAGGCACATTGACCCAAACTGTGAAAATGGAGACAGAGGAAAGAGATAAGTACAGCTTACTCTGTCTCCCTTCACTGTCTTCAGAAAAACCATACAAGGCAAAGTGAAATCTAGGCACAACTCCTAAAAAGGGCTTTGCTAAATCATTTTTATCTTTCAGTCACTAATTCTTCTACGAAAGAAATTCAACAGCACTACCATCCAGAGGAACTTCTGTAAGATACAAAGAATTAATATTCTTTCAAGTTTGTTGCTGGAAAGTGCTGTAGAAATAGAAAGTGACAATATTTAGAACTGATCAAAACTAATATTAGTTCTGTAGCTGAATTCAGTGTTTAGTTTTGTTTGCATTGGGCCCCAAACTGCTATTAAAAAAAAAAAAAAAAACTTTCCAGAATATTTTATTTAGGCTTTATCTGAATACTTCCCCTTTGATAAGACTAAAATACTTGGTTTTGACTCGGTCATAAAGAAGGCTGAAATCAATATTTTGGTAACACTATTCACACAGAAAAAAAAAAGTGAGAAAATTAATACAGCCCTGTGAAATGTTTCCTGTAATCCTCTCATCCATATGGATAACAAATCATTTAACAATTTTGACTGCACCTCACTGTCATAATAGAAATAAAAATGTAAATATCAAGAGAGTTACCCCCAAACTAAGTTCTTTTTTATAAAATAAGTCCTACTATATAAGGGACTTGATGTCTTTGACCTACCAATTTCTCTGGTGAACTAAACAAATTTCAGCCATCTGTTTTCAGTTATCTGGCACAAGTACGTATTTTTCGTAGCTTAATCTTTGATTAAGCTGAGAAGGGAAATGAATAATTTAATTGAATTGCATTTCTATTTGGAAGATTTATTCCCAGGATTAGAAGCTGTCTACTCTCCCAGGTCACAAGAGCATATGAACCCTGTGTCCTTAAGTCTACTCCTCTGTGGATGTTTGCCTGCATCATGAATGATGTACATAATCTGACACCACTGATGGAATTACATCAGAAGAAGGATCAGGGCTAGAAAAGCTTAGAGAGTAAAATGTACTCAGAGCTGCATGGGATACTGATAGATAACTTGCTTCCTTGTAGTTCAGTCTGGTTCTAGCCAAACATGATTAGTTCTCTTTTTTAATCTTGCTACATTTTTTGCTAAATTTGAGAAAAAAAAATTTCTTTTTTTTCCCTTGTAACCTTTCTAAAGCTGCTAGAAGAGTGCTGAGTTGTCTCAGATAACCAAGTACACATGAGAAATTTTGGGCAAGCCAAAATCCACCTACAAGAGGAAATTATTTGAGATTTCTCTAGAGATAACACTGAAAATTCAAAATGTGGTTGATTTACTCACTATTGCTGCAAGGTAATTGCGAATGGTCTCCAGACCTTCAGGCCTTGCAGCTTTTTCTTCTTCATAGCACACGGTGGAAGAATTTATCTGGAAACACTCCAGATCACTCAAAGACATGTCATTTCCTCAGCTTCTAGGGCAAGAACAGCCGAAAGTTGTTTTAATCTTTCCAAGTAACACAGTTATGCAACTTTAGATTTTATGAACTTGCATTCCTTCCAATTAAAAGTACTATTTAATTAAACATAGGAGAAGACTGATAACATTAATCAAGGGAACATGAAAATAATTAATTTGTCTCAGCAATATTGAAATTCCTTCAGCAATAACTCAGATGAACAGATGAAGAATGCCACCTACAGTTAAGGACAGGAATCTTGGTCTCTCCCAGGGTACCTGTTTTCAGATTTCTACCCTGTGGTCAAAACACTAAAGAACATTTACTAAGTCACAGCAATACCAAGCAAAGTAATTAACTGCTGAAGCTGGGTGATATTGCTAAATACAAACCTAAAAACTTTAGAAAGTTATTGTCCTGTAGGCATGGGCATTCAACTCATTTCTTTCTTCAAGAGCATATGCAGCTTCTTCCATGAGCTTATATGATATTTTTTAAAGCACAGTAGTTAAGTGTTCTGGCATCCAGGCTGTCTACATGGAAATTTGCAGCAAGGATGGTGAGAAGTTGAAATAGAGAGAGGTGCTTTACAGCCTTTTCCACTATTATGCTACAATGCAGAGAAAGAGAGTGCAGAGGAATGCGATTTAAGCTGAATGCAGTATGCTAGAAATGGAGGTTTATCTCTTTTCTAGCCAAACAGTTATTAGACTATGCAAAATGTCTCAATACAAAGCATTCACTACTTTGAGATACTTTGGAGCAGTGACAATAGCTGAAGGCACAGTTTTGAGTGTTGATCAGGTTGTTGCAGTAGGCAATGCTAGAGCTAAAAGAAATCTAGAGCTAAGTATTTTATTCATCTCTCTTGTCTGAGCAGCACCACTGGCTATTTCAACCTAATCACCCCAGTACAGTGAGTGTGATTCAATTGTTCAGATACTGACTTCTTGCCCTTCTGATACCGTCCAGCTCTGAGCCCTCTGCAACTCTGCTTTGCTTTCCAGGCAGAATGATGCATATGCTGCTTCAAAAAGATGGGTCACCCAAAGAGTATCCAAGACTGTGCTCTGGGCAAATGAACACAGTGTCTGAGCTTTTGTTCTGTGGGATGTTTTCCAACTTTTGACAGCAAAACAATTCTGAGCAGAGTTTGCACAAACAACAGTCCCTTAAATTCTAAAGCTGGCCAAGCTGCGAATTCTTTGGGCATTATTAAGGTGATTAAACTTGTGCTATACACCAGCACCAGGTTAATGTTTTTTGGAAACAGCTGAGAATAATGAAACTGCAATTTTATTTTCTGTTTTGGCTATAACTTTGACTTTACTTTAACTGTTGGTTTTCTAAAACCCTTCTGCAAATTGTGTAGAGAACTTTGCACTTTCCCTGCAACCTCAAGCTGAAGCTCAAAATGCTGCTCTGCCACGATGGACCCATCCACCACAGACCATCCCTGACTAGGGCTGAATGACAGGCTGAAGTCCACGGTCCTAATCATGACTCAGACATCAACTCCTGGCCTTGAATGTAGTGACCTGATTTCTTTCCCTTTCTCTAAAATGGAGAGGTAAAGCCTGCTTTAAGAACATCATGAGATTTCAAGTTTATAAAAGGTTAAACATAAGAACAAGGAAGTGCAGTGTAATGATTTAATAGACTTCCCCATAGCATATAAAAGTCTTAGAAAGTAAATCTGTCCCAAATAATAAAAACAAGATACAATGCAAAAAGAATAAAAAAAGTAGCAGTGACCTTTTGGATCATTGATTCTTTTTTTTTTTTGTGAGAAGGTCTTTACTGACTGGGTGTTGAACAGCACTTTACCAATGGTTCCATTGCCATGAGTCAGGTAGCTGGCACAGAGATCTGGCTTCCTGTTTTGCTTTGAAAGGTTGGCTTTTTGTAATCTGGGTGTTGCTAAACCAAATCTTCAGTGAGTCTTTACACAATAACTCAGCAGAGACTGCAAGGCTATTACAAGATATGCAGCGCTCTCAGTGTTATCAAGGGTACTGTGAACATTGTGACCTTTTTGGTTTTAGCTTAAGGCTCCATTTTTTGGAATTCTGGCAGTAAATTTCTTTAAAAATGAAAATAAGGCCACCAGTTTCAAGATCAAGGGCAAACAGAGCCCAGGATGTTTATACTTTGACAAAATGCTACTCAGCAGAGCCTGAAAACCATGAGTTTGTAATACTGATTTGACTATTGATTCCACAGAGAAACTGGGAGAAGTCTTTCACTTGCATTTGCTTCCTTCAGAGTACCAGCGAAGAGGATGGGTCAAACTGTTAGGCTGCCACTATACAAACAACCAAGGAAATAAGTTTATGCTGGAAACTGTGGACCCCTCTTGCTGGCTGGTATCAGCTGCCAGGTGTGTCTACTTCTTGCCTGCCAGGCTAGAGTTGGATGGACAGCTCTGCCTGTCAGCTGTCTGTCCTTCCATTACTTCTTTTCCCTCACAAAGCAATACACCGGTTTCATACAAAGTCAAGTCCTTTGTGTTTATAATATTATTTAGGTCATTGTGATCTGTGTCAGAGGCTTGAACTCAAAGAATTACTTCATTGCCAGTCAAGATATCCCTCTAAATTTGTGTGGCTTCTCTTTCCTTTAGTGCAAGAATCAGGAAGAGAAAAGGTAACATCAGTGGAGGTTTTGGTAGTTCCTCTGCAAGACTGCAGCTGCGGTTTTGGCTGTGACCATGCTCCCTTTGAGGCAAGGTCATTTCCTTCCTCAAAAGGCCAAGCATGCCAACGCCTGAACGCAGCAGATGGGCTTGGGGAAGGAGCTGTGGTGGCACTGCACTGGGACAGGGCTGTGTAGGCTCTGCTCAGGAGCTCAAGGTGCAGAGTGTTTCCTACCATGCTGGCAGCACAGCCATAGCTGCATTATCCTGATAAGAACTGAGTCATTTTTCAATGGGCAGTTATAGTGCTAAGCCCTCAGGGTTTCTCCTTTCCCCACTTCTTTTAGCAGGTTTTCTATAGCTCAAAATTTATGTTTTGATTTGAGCAAGGCAAAAATTCTAGGGAAAGGTAACAGCATCTCGGGGACTTTTTGTCTCATTGCAAGCCACCAGCAAAATACCTGCATGCTGAAAGTCAGTCTGAGAGCTCACACTAGAGGCTGCCCCATTGTTCTCAAGAACGGGAGCAAGACAAAGGCTGCTAAAACCAGTAAAAACCAACACTACCTTTTGGCAAAAATTGAGGCTGTCATCACAGATGTGTGTTTCTGATTGAAGTTTTTGGAGATGGTGAAAAAGTATAAATTCATCTGTATCAACATAGGAAATGTGGGTTGACATTTCTTATACTGGTTTTTACCCTATGTCAGTTTTCATTTAGCCAGGGTTGTGGTCTAACACATATTAAAAGGTACCTTCAAGGAATACTTCTGAAAGTGAAATTCTTTTTTTGTTGTTGTTTTTTGGGGGTTTTTGGTTTGTGTGTTTGGTCATTTTAGAATCAATGGCTATTACTCAAAAACCTTTGATTTGGTGAATAAATGAGTTCAGCGTGGATGGTCATAACTATCCTGGGAAAAACAGGGAGCTTATAGAGAGAAAAATAAGAGCTAAATGTGGAAGTGATTAGTATAAGACCATGAGGAGCACTCATGTCTTCAGGAAACCATGTGGCCATTTGCATTTACATCCCATCTAATACATTCATTGTTGAAGCCTAGAATCTGTCAACAGCATAAATCAATCCCCTGCAAATAACACTGAGTTCAAGTTTATTATACCATCAAGGTGGAGCTCAGCTATCCCTGCTGTCATGCTGCTTTAAATAAGCAAATAGATGAAGCTAATTTAAATATCATCTGGTTTTCAAGAGGACTGAGCTCTGTGCTTATATTGCAAAGAATTTGTGTTGGATTGGATTGGAAATAACAGATCTGAGTGGGAAATTTTTTAAGTGAGGCAGAAGTGAAGGGGAGTGAAAACTGATACTGACTTTTTGTATAAGGCATCAAAATTTGGCATGGTTATTGGCTTTATGAGTGTGCAACTCTATCTCCTAATGTGAATTAATTTCACCCTCATGACAGAGCAGTGAGTGTTGTGCTGCAGAGCTGGGCATTATCTTTTGGGCCCTTGTTCAATGAGCCCAAACTGGTATGACAGACATATCCTGACTGATGGGTTTGCTTGTTCTTTCCCTAGAAGAGAGAATGGGCCAGCCATTTATGTCGTGGTGTGACCATATGAAAAGAATTACACAATTCAAGTAGGGATAAAACTAGTGCCATTTTATAGAGACAATTTTAGTATAGTTCATAATTCCCTCTATGCCTGCTAGAAACTTCTGTAATTCCTCCCCGCATTTTATAACAATTCTGAAATATCAGGTGGATGTGAATGTTTCACCTACAAGTTGCTGCACTTCTGAACTGGGAAATAGTTTTAATTTTTTTCCATTTTCTGCGGATCAGTTTCTCAACATTCCTGCTAGGCAGATGGAAAACTTTCCATTCCTTTTTAGACACCATGAAGCAATAGAACTAAGAAAAAGATAAATTGTATTATTTTATTTTACAAATTCACCATTAAAATTAATGGCAGACCTGCTTTTAAATGATTCAAATAAAACTCTGTGTCTACAGTTAAGTATGGTTCTGTTTGTCTGGGGATTTTTTAAACATTAAATTGAAAAATACCTTTAATCACCTTAATTCCATTGTTCTAGGGCTATGATGAAAAATTCAGTCCCTCTTGGCTGCTTACATATCTCAGATGTTCATGGTAGTGTCTGATGGTAGATCCTCAGCACAATTAACTATTTATATTGAAGGGCAATGAGCCCATAGCCCCATATCCAGGACATTCAGCTGGGAGACCTCAATCCCTCCCCATTCTCTGGTTTGTATCTTAAAACTTCTACCTACAAACAAACCAAACAAACAAAAACCTCAAACAAACAAAAATTTCAGCAAATAATCTAACACCGGTTCACCACAGACTTGATGACAAGAATGAGAGGTGAGACTGAAGTTCGATGTCCTGCTCTTAAAGAGCTGCTGGGTGAGCGATTTTAGCTGAGATGTCCCACTATTCAGCTGGTTGTTGCAGTCATTCAAGAGCTGATGGCTGGATGGAGAGGGAGGAATGGGGAAAACACACTACTTCTCTCTCTGTGTTCACTGACTATTATTAGAACGTGAATAGCAAGGAAATGGGCCTAATCATCCAGCTGTGAAAGCTGCAAAGCATTTGGATGTTTCAATGAGCAGGCCTCGTGGCCTTGTGTTGGACACTGCAGCCAGAAGATGATGCTGAGAGAATATGGGTATTTGAAGGGTTTGAGAAGCAGGAGAATCAGCACTGTGGGGCTTTGGCACCTGAACTCAAAGCCACCTGTTTGTGGCAATGACACACGCTCCTCACCATTAACAAAACCAGGTGTGCTGCGCTCCGTGTCCACTTCCCAAAGTGCGTAACAGAAAAAAAAGCTTCATTTTTGTTTTCATTGCACAGCTTTAGCCTTGGCCTCTGTCAGTAGTGACAGAAAGTTCTCTCTTTCGGCACGTGAGGATTTGCTGCTGCAGACCTGTGTGCTCACCAGAGCTCCCCATCAGGAGCAGCATTAATCAGCACTTTGGCAGCTCCACAGAGGATGCCAGTGCGGAGCGAGCAGCCAGAGGCACTTGCAGCTGGGCACCATGGGGCTACCCCGTGGCTGATGCGGGATGAAACTTTTCTGGGAGCAGGAGCACACACCAGGCTGCTGCCAGCCCCAAGCTGCTTGTGTTCAGAGTGGGATGTGGGATGGGCTCCAGCTGCACCTACTTACGGACACAGAGGAGCCGTGGTCTATTGGCCACTGCCTGCCAATGTCATCAATCACTTGCTAATGTGCCGCGTTTGCTTAAACTAGTACCAAAAATAAAAATGAGACAATGACTGATTGGAAAAGGATTTTCTTTATCCTTAATGAGCCACATGGAAGAAAATCTCCTGAATAATTTATCAGCTGGCTAATGACTGAATACAGCTTTTATAATGCTGACGAAATGGTGCTAAATTCATCTCTTATATACTCCATGGAATTGCACCAAGGAGCAATTTGGCCCAGTCAAGAAATTGCAGATATTTTTAACTGTTTCAGTATCAAAGGGGCAGTGAGTAGGTAGCAGCAATAGATGGAGTCTGAAGGACCCTTCAGATCGTTTGAAATGAGTGGGTTTTTTGATTTGCTCATTTGTGACATTAGACCTACAAACAATACCAGAAAAACTAATGAAGATTCTCATTTAGGAACGATTGCATGTAGCCCTTCATTCCAGATAAACTGCAGTCACAGGAAATAATAACCAACAAATCTTAAAAACAAATTACACATGATGTTAAAGTATAGCTCTTTCCTGTTGAATTGATTCACCTTCTAAAAGTAATTATTTGTTGTTATTTCCCTTTCAAGCACAGGGAACATAACTTTTCATTAAAAGGAACTATTTTGATGATTATAAACTTACAAGAAAAGATACTAAACTTTAGTGATATAATACAACAAAATGAAGTAAGAAGCAAAACCTCTTCTTGATCCTTAGCCCCTCAAGATCCGGGTCCATATTTTGTGAAAAAGATGCATTTGAAGAAAGTAAGGGACCTTAAGATAAAAGAATTGAGTCAATTCTCCTGCTGCTTTTTATCAGTGAAGGAAAAAGAGCCAGGCGGGATTTAGAGAGGAAGGTGTGGCTATGACTGCTCAAGAAAAGTGTCAATGGCAAAGAGACCTCATTCTAGCTAACTGGGAACAGTGAGAAGTCCTAATGTTTGGGCTTTGCTGTAATAGGAATTGAGTGCACAGTAATTTTAAATTTAAAATTAATTTCCTGGTAGTTTGTTCTTAATAAATACAAAAATCACAGCATGGGGGGAAAGCAAAAGACATACACCAAAATTCATCTTCTGAGCAATTAGGATATTTCCACCCCTACTGTGTCATGCCACTGTGTCTTGAAGTGTTGCCATATATCAAGTACAAATTCTGGAAATCCGCTGAGTGCTTTGGAAGATGATGGCTATTTCTGCTGCAAACTTCCATTGCCATAGTATTTCTGCCGTAATTATCAGCATGTGCTAAACATAAAGGCCAAATTTCATTTTATAATAAAACAGCATATTTTCTGGGTTCAGAGTGAACAGAGAAAAACCGCTGTTGTGTAGCACGTTCTGCAAGCACTTTGCAGCTGGCATTTATGGGATCAGAAATGACGCTTAGCACATAAATTCGGCGTGACACAGACAGCAGGTCTGCCTCACCTCACAGTTGTTTTATGAAAGCTCCAAATCCTCCAAGTTTACAAGGATAGTAAATTCCTAAAACATACCAGTTACTAAGCCGAAGAATTAGACATTTACAACTTCTGTTTCCCCACGGATATTCCCTGCGAACATAAATCCGGGCGTGCGTCAAAGCTGCTCCCCTCGTGGGAGACTTTCCTCTCCTCTGCGCACAAAGACAGGGCAACGACAAATTGCTCCATCAGCTCCATCAGCTTCATGGCATCCCTTCCAAATGCCACGGGAGGGGCTTGACCGGAGCGACCTCCTTGCGTTCTTATGCCCCGGTGCCCCGCGCCGCTTCTGCTTTGGGTGAAAAGTCCCGGCTTTCGGCGCCTCCGCTGCGCCGGTGCCTGAAGGGGTGCGGGCCCGGCGCGCGCGGCGCGGCGCTGCCCCCTGGCGGCCGCGCTCTGCGCACGCCGCTGCCGTGAGGGAGCTCAGGGGCAAAGTGAGCTCTGAGTGCGCAGGGAAGGGCCGGGGACCCGAGCTCACAGCCACCTGCCCACGGTTTTCGCCCTGGGCCCCGTGGCCGTGTATTCGATGTCAGTTTGGGGGTGTTTACGTGTGTATTTACCACATATTTCCCCCAGTGAGCCCCCTCGAGAGCAAGGGCCTGGTGCCGTGTGTCCTCACAGAGCCGTGCGCGGGAAGGGCCGCGGGCAGAGCTGGGGCGCGGACACCGCCCTGCGCGCAGGGGGAGAGCCGCGGGGCGGAGCGGCTGCGGTGCTGGAGTTCTCCGCCTGTCTGTGCACAGAACTGAGCAAAGGGGTTCATGAATCCGCAGACGGATTTTTGAGGCCAAAAGCGACCATCAGACAATCTTGCCTCATTTTTTACATAGCAAAGGCTACAGAGTTTGGCTCAGATCTGCACTGAGCTTCTAATTTGCTTACTGAAATCATCTTCCCTAGAAAAGCAGCTACCCTTGATGTGACAAGCAGCAAGAGTTAGGGCACTTACCACATCCTTTGAAGTTTTGCCACAGTAGTTTATCACTCACAATTAAAATGCACTCCTGCAATATAATTTGATTTTTTGTCTGGCTCCTGTGGCTGCATACAGGTCTCAGTCATTCTGTCTTTAAAGTGAAGAGACCTTGAATCCCTGTTTTTGTCTTTTCTGAAAGTTTTTATGTGACAATCAGCTCATCTTTCACTTTTTTGATAACATGCACAGATTGAACTTGCCAACTCTCACTGTATTGTGCTTTCTCCAGCACTCAAATCACATTTGCAGCCTCTCCAATTTATCAACATGCTTTTGAAATTACCCTGCTGAGCAGTGAGTACACAGAGAGGAATGTGTGGTGCCACTAGAGTTATCAACTACAATTAAGAAGCTGGAATTTGTTTACCAGATGTTGCACTTTGTAGTAGCATTGTCTACGACTAAGCTGGTAGTAGTTTTTTGGCCTTGAATTATAAATCTTGCATGTTTAAAAGCAAATATGTAGGATAAAAGCTTCCTGCCTAGGATTGGACTGCTGTGTCAGAGAGCCCTGCAGGTGTCTGATCGAGAGGCTTGCAGACAAAGAGTTGTTCCTAAGGGACCATAGACTTTGGACTACAATTCAGTGCCTGAAATAGCTCAATGCAGATGTTTGATATGGTCATCAAGCATTTTTTAGGACTAAACAGAACCAGCAAACTGTGGTCTCGGAGTCAGGAGATTTCCATTGCTGTCTGATCTAGCGGAGCTGCTCTGTTTGGCTTTGTGGGATGATATTCAAGTGCCAGCAGCATTCAGGTATAAGGTTTGTCTTAAAGTTCATAGGAGTACAAGCCTACAGTTTGCTGTATAAGCTTTAAAGTTTTAATTTGCTTGTTTTATCCCACTCCTGCTGAACAACCTTTTCCTCCAGATTTGCCCTGCCCTTTCTGGGGTTAGGTCTTGTCTTGTCAGTGGTGCTCTGGGAACATGTTAGCCATCTCTTGTGCTGATTTGATTTCCTTCTGTATCTGGTGCTTTTGCCCTCCTTGCTGACCCATGTGCATTCCTCTTGTTTCACACATTGTTCAGTGTATGTTGTTCTTTCTCTTTCTCCTCACCAACCTGTTTCCCATTCAGCTGTGGCACTTACTTGGCTGAGCCTTAGATGTCTGTTCAAGCCTATTCATCCTTCTTATTCAAGGTCATGTGCTTAGCTTGGTCTTGTTTGAAAGTTTGCTTATTCCTTTGAGGCAGAAGCTCCAGATATTCCATAGCTCCAAGACATTAACCAGACAGGGGGCCATTCAGGCACCTGGATGCCAATAGCAGAACTGACATCCACAAGCCATCAGGAATAGAAAGGCATGTATGCAAAATTTTGGGCAGTTGACTTGTTGCAGGACTTTGCTGAAAATCTTAAGAGGCTGATTAGCAATTTCAAAACGTTTTTTTCAACCACTCTGCTATTGAAAATTCCCATTGAACTCTCTATGATCAGATCAATGAAAGCAGCACTTGGGATATTTGACTGACTAGATTGAGTGATTTGTCTCCAAGCTGTTCCTGCTGGTTTGGGTCTATATGTTAAGGGCAAAACGTTTGAAAATCTGCTCATTTCTGAGTCTTAGTCATACCCACAGATTTGCAAAAGAAGAGGAATCAACCCCCTCCCTTGTGCAGCATAAAAATCAGATGATAATGTGATTCCAGTTAAATACCTGCCTAGATAACTGCCTGATAACACCTCACTGGCTGGTGGTTCCAGCCAGAGCTGACTTGTTGGTTTCAGCAGTGCTTTCTGATGTGATGCTATTTGTGCCTAATTGCATATTGGTTCATGGCTTGAGTCCAGGCTCTCCCACCATCCTCACTTCCTGTTATTGGCTCATGTTTCGGCTTGGCCGCAGGCAAATCAACTGTGTTTTCTCAGGCAGGAAAAATCAAACCCCACATGGGGATGAGCTTGACTCTGAACCGTGCCCTGCCAAGCACTCGGACCTCCAGGCAGTTTGGACCGGTGACTTGAGGCCACATTTGGCCATGGCTAACAAAGACACTCTGGGATACAGCTTGTGCAACTTCAGTGTGTGGCCACTCCCAGCCAACCAATTTCCTGAGCTGTTTATTGTCTACTTAACAGAGTTATCTCTTTCCATAAGTATTTCCAAACTTTAAATGCTCCCTTCTGCACTGAAAAAATCAGTGAAGCACAACAGAAAAGTTGTACTTTCATAGCCTTTGTATGCTTTCATAATTGATAATTTTTATACCATTTCAGACAATTCTCTCATTCTGACATTTCAGTGAAACACAGAAGACCAAATTGAATAACATCACATCCTGGGGATTTCAGACGATAAATAAGCTGAGGCATAACTTTTGTAATTTATAAGGTCAGCAACCACCTGATGTAGGTAATGTGCATGTGATTAACATCAATATTTGAATATCCAGATAGCCTATACCCTAATACATATGATTTGTAGATTGCTCTTATGTCAGCTGAGTGATAGTACTCTATGCCTACCCATCACTATCTCCTCAGTCTCTCCATAAAAATAAGTATAATAAATAGATTTGCAAGTCCAGCTTCTCATTATGTGAAAATCATGGAAAAAAATCTAAAGATCTTGTATATGTGGGCGCAGGCAGAAGAGATTATAGAGGGCTGCTGTGTAGCAGCCACGTAGAGATGGGTAGGAAAGGATCTTGTGTTTGCTGCTTACAGTGATTGCATCGTGACACTGAGGATCAGATATGGAACAGGACAGGAGCCTGTTGCTTGGTCTTGCTCTTTTTGCCCTGCTTTGTCACTAAGGTGACAAAGGTGGTGTGATGGAAGTATGCCAGCATTACAAATGAGCTGTGCCACAGCTAGAAGCACAGACCCAATTAACAAATAATGGTAAACTTATTTTACTAGGGCTCACCACACCATTAGGGCAGCATCAAGTCCCATGGCATAACCGGGCTGAGGTGGGTAAGGGCAGTGGCAGGAGTCTGGGGATGGAGAAGGAGGCTGAAGGGAAAATCAGAAGTGCAGATCCAGCCTTCTGCCTGCCAGCTGTGCCTACACCTCTGTACCAGTAAGATCACCTCTGTACCTGTAAGAGAAACAGCAAGGTGAAGGTTTACTTAGTGTGAACAAAAATCAGATGTCAAATGGAAGGAGTATTTTAAAGTCTTGTGCTTTTAACTGCTTACCTGGTGAACTGATTGTACCCAGAGCAGATCTTTAGCTTTTCTCTCCCCACCCTCTCCATGCACTCCCACCTGCATACAATGACTATAAAGTCTTCAAGGTGGGCACCTCCTTGTACTGAACCCTGTGACCCCTGCTCTGTGCTTTGGGCTGCTGTGTCATCAGCTTTAAAAGGCTGTTGATAGTTTTGGTAACTTGGTTTTGATTGAATCAAGAATAAATGAGCCAGATAAATATATGCAAAATGTTATTTGAATTTGCAGGACACAAAAGAATTCTTCAGTAAGGTCAAGCAATCCATGCCATATTCCCAGCTAAATGTAGAATCAGTGATATTTTGAACAAAAAATAAATACTTGTAAAAGGAGACTGATAGTAGCGCCAGATCACTCAAATCCCAACAACAACAACAAATACATTACAAAACCCAAAAAAGAGCTGGCTGCGGGAGCTGGGGCCCAAGGAAAGCTGTGATTGTTACGCCTTTTCTGGAGATAGAAATACCTTTGTGTCAGAGGAAATAGAGCAGACATTCTTTGTAGCTGATTTCCTTCTGACTTCCTCTGTGCTACAGATGCATGTTTTCCTAGAGCTTTTTGACAAACTAAACCTTTCTGCAGTGATTTCACAATTCAGCAGCTTCAGTCCGGCTAGTTCTCAATGATATCAAATTTTGCTGATGTTAGCAAACCTCCCTCCAACCCGCCCCCCCCAACCCCTACCTAAACTTCTCTTTACTTTCCCTAGCAGACCATTTCACGCACTTCAGAATATTCATGCACTCCAGCCTGTGCTTTCCTTTATGACCAAGCTGAATTCTTAAGTTTCTGGTGGCAAAGTTCATGTTTGCATTGTTTTCTCCACTGTTTAGTCTGGCATCTGTTTCAATATCACTGCTTTGTGTTAGAATTAGCAGGGAAAAAAGAAGCATATTTATTCAGTACAATAGGTTTTCACAATCATTTCCAGATGGCAGACCCCATCCTTCCTTTTCTTATGATTCACTGAAACTCAAAACACTGTATGGAGTGGTCTTGAGGTAAAGAAATAGGAATGAAAATTTAAACAGGGAAAGGTTGGTATGACTTGCTTTTCATGAAAAATCTGTCAAAGGAAAAAGAAACTTAAAAAATAGGATCTGAATTGGTAATCACTAAGGGAGGAATTTATAAATCACACTGAGTGCAGAAAATGGACTAGTAAACAGTGTGATCATAAGGTCATCATCACAATATCTTGAAAATGGACCAATTCCAGAGTCTTTTCTTCAGACCTTGCCCAGAACCATTTAAAATCAAATGTATTAACATACTTGTTCAATGTAATTTTTCTCTCTTTTAAGGAAAATACTGAATTTCTTGAGCTCACAGCAAAACATTTACCCAGGCTGAGTTAGCCAGGCCAGACAGCAGCAGCTCCTGCTGTAAGATCCAGGGAGATGGGCTCTGTTCCCATGTGTAAGGATTCATCCACAAAGTGCTGTTGTTTGGATGACATCTTTCCACTATGCTCAAAGCTGGCTTACTAAGGAGTTAGTAAAAATCTCTTCCAGGCAGTGGAGATGCTGAGATTCCCAGCATCTGAAGAAGCAGATTACAAAGCTATATACAATGCTAGAGGCATTCAGCAGAGTGGGGTGTTTGGGTGGAAAGAGGGGCACAAGTCCCTCTTCACAGTTCTGTTTGATAAAAGCCATTTAAGAAAATGTGTACTTCCTTACTTCCAAATGTTAAAGAAGTACTATCTCTTGGCTGTTCTTGTAGCTCTTGGCCTCTGACTTTTGAGCATTGATGCCACAAGTGAATTTCTATTGGCCAGTATAGTGCTAAGAAATCAAGCTGAAAAAGACTTTGTGACAAAGTTGATTTGTTTTTCCAATGAAAGTCATCTCCATGAGCCTCAGATGATAATTGACTCACAGTTGCCATCCTACTTTTTGGAGCTGGCAAGAAGTCTTTTACTGATGTTATGAAGACGAAAAATGTATTTATTTCTACATGTGAGATTTATTTATTCCCTTTCACTTCCGTCTCCCGTTCATTTATCAGTCCAGTAAAAGAGTGTGTCAGTTTAAAACAAACAAAATACTTGATACGTGGGTGGCTCCAGATTCACTGCAGATCCCTACAGAAGCCTTCATTGTGAACTACGCCTGTTTGGATGTGGTGAAAGCTGAGAGTTTCGTGGATTCCTGCTGCCGTCCATTTAGGTGACAGTGCTGTCATCTTTAATTGACCAGTATGATTCAGTATGTTTTGGTTTCTGTCTTGTTTCTTTTCGTGCCTCCTCAGTAGCACTATCCTCTTAAGTATAAAAGTACCTCCCATTTAGCCTGCAGATGTATTTTGCTTTGCTGTCAGTGGGATATTCAGAGAAATTAAAGGCCTTGGTGCTTAACTCTTTCATAATCTCACTTTTGCACAGGGGACATCATGGGCTAATTGATGGATAATATTATAGGAAAATAATCTCGGTTAGCAAAGCCTGATTTGGTGACTTTGCAGCTGCTTGTGAACTGGCCATTTGCAGGGTACAGAACTACAAGCCTGAAAGGAAAAATAAAAGGAAATGCAAATTCTGTACCATCTTTAGTTGTGGAACAGATGATTTGCAACATAGGCGCAGTTGTCACCCAAGAAAAACTCACTGTTTCTAACTTCTTGAAAGATACTTACTTGATAAATTTGCGGACTGTGTGTGGGTTCTTTTTGTCTTTTCCTGGCACAGATCCTGTTAAATACACAGAGGGTCAAATGCTTCTTTTGGTCTCCCTGCACAGAGGCCAGCTGGAGAGCTGTAGTGTAGCAAAGCACACTTCTCCCTGCTGCCAGTTACCTCTGCAGGAACTCACTGGGGGCACTTGAGACCTGCTCTGTTCTCGCTGACTGCAGCCTGTGTCTCTCTCCCTCAACATGCTGCCAAAGGGGGCTTTTCTGAGCAGGCAGAGAAGAGCTAGTATTGAACAGGTCTGTCTGTGCCGTAGTAGAGTTATTTTCATCTCCATGATAAGAGGCACTCGTGTGTTTCGATGTTATTTCAAGTCAGGTTACTTTGGGGTATTTCAAGTAGATGAGCTCATAGAGTAGTTTAGTGAAAGGAAGCATTTGCTAAAAGTAGATGGGGAAAAGACATCCAGTAGTTAGCAATTCTTGGATGCTGTGGAGTATATGCAGGGTTATCAGAAAGTAAAAGGAAAAACTAAGGGAGAAGAGAGGAGCACTTTTGTGAGACTGGGTCAACTGGCAAGATGCTACTGAGTGGTTTGGTGGGACCTATTGTCCCTGGACAAATTACCCAAGTGTAATTTGAGGGTGTAGCTGGTATTTTTCAGCATTTAATGTATTATAATGGCTGCAAGAAGTGTATCTTTCTGTGAATGCACCCTGCTACCAACTGTGAATTTGCCTCAGAAGTAAAAAGCATGTATCAAAATGAGGGCAAGGAGGAATTTAAGTGATACGGTAAAAAAAAAATTATTCACACAGATACAAAGACTTCTGTTGTATGCTCTTATCTTGAGTATGCACCCTTCTATTTCAGATGTCTGGGTTGTGGATTTCTTTTTTTAAAGAATGGCTGGCCACTGTCAGTTACCCAATTTCTCAGTATCTATCTTTCAAATTTAAAATGGCATCAGCAATTAAAGAAGTATCCCTACAACGTATTTGTGCAGCTCACACTGGTTTTAACAGCTTCCACAAGGAAAGGTGATCATCTTTTCACAGTGCATGTATAGACACATCCAAAATGCAGTTGTACAGGCACTTTTGCTTCTCAGGGCATGCCAGGGGTGAAGTGTGTTGAGACAGGAGAATCTGAGATCTTTTGCTGCAGTGTATCGTTGATACTTTTTTTAGCAGAAAATCTTTGAACCCTAAATTTAAAACTTCAGTGA
The DNA here is from genome assembly GCF_965178545.1 of Coloeus monedula. NCBI lineage: Eukaryota > Metazoa > Chordata > Aves > Passeriformes > Corvidae > Coloeus > Coloeus monedula. The sequence goes on along the minus strand of NC_138782.1, from coordinate 27,013,288 downwards.
TGGAAGGCAGAAGAAATATAAATATTCTCTATTAAATAAAGAATTCCCTGAAGTCTGCTGTGAATAACAGTTGTGTAGGGAGAGACTATCAAAGCATGAGAGGGATAAGTGCTTCTGAGGAAACCAGGAGGCTTTACGGTCTGAGACTGCTGCAACAATAAATATGCAATCAGTTCAAATTATATGGCAAACACTTAAATAGCGTCAGTGTGTTTTGGCACGAGGGCTGAGTTTAAATGCATTAAGCTTTTCAGTGAGTAGTAATAATATGGCATTAGAGCATTAAGAACAGGGTGAGCTTTGCCAAACCTTTGCTGTAGCTCTTTGCCTAAGGGCATGTTTAAAAGGTAATTTCAATGTGGTTTTAACTGGCTGCCGTGCTAACCCAGGAAGGGCGAGGGAAAATCTGGCGAGGGCTCTTGAAGTTTTGAGGTCTTAGATTTTTGGATTACTGTCATAGTGGGATGCAGCTGGATAATTATGTGAGCAGAGCTTTGTTGCAGCTTGCATGGCTGTAAAGTGAAAGGAGTTTCCCAAAGAAAGGGAAAGCAACAAAATAATATCTATAGTACTGGTGTGCATATGCATGAGCCAGAACCTTTTACAGAGCAAAAGATAGCCCTTGTACTCCAGTACCTGCTAATGCTCCAGACTGTGACTCTGCCACATGAGGCCCTCTTCAGTTTTAGAAAATACCCTTTTAGTCATTAGTTGTAGGCAGGATCCAAGTAACCTCTGGATCTGATAGTGGACAAAAGCTATGATTCATCAGATGGTTAAACACATAAATTCTCGAATGAATAGGGTCAGAAAGACATGGAAAAGAGGGTTATGAGGGGGAGGGAGGTCTGGCCTTCATGGTACTGTGTCTACTCGATGTTAAAGAGAAGCAGTTTCCAGGACTTTTTTTTGCCGGAACCTAACACAGCCTTAGGCTTGAGGCTGTGATTCAGAATGGCTGGCGCTAGCATTGGTAATACTACTTTGGAAAATTCTTAAATTGGAACACCAAACCCCCAGCTGAGAACATGTTTTGACCTTTCCCCCCCCCCCCCCCCCAAGTATTCCTGTTTGAGAATATGGGAGAACAGGCTTTCCATCAGGTTCTGCTGTCAAAAGTCATCTAAGGGTAATCACATCTGCTGTTGTGCAAAATTTCAAATTGATGTTCTACATTTTAAAATTTAATCAGATTCAGGTTGTGCTTTGGTTGGTTTCCAGAGTGAACTGTCTCGTGACCAGTGCAATTGTTGACTGCTTTTTCACCATGATACTGGTGGATGCAGTACTGCTGTCATTCAAAGTAATTTCCATGGTCTAGTCATCTCAAAACTATGCTCAAAACAGCAACTTCTCCAAGAAATGTTTTCAGAAAATCAAAGTAAATATCTTTTTTTCTGACTTTAGGAAAATACTGTAAACTTCTTAGTTAATGGTCCCACATGGAAGCTCTACACCCAGCATTTGCAGCTGGCTGTACCGCAGTTTGAACTATTTGTTCTGATTGACAGCTTCTTTGGGTGTTGTTTTTTAGCTGACTTGAATAAACTACTCTACCAAGGCTTTGAAATGTTGGAGAGGGACCTAAAAGCTACCTCAGCAGTATCAAATTAGACTTCCAGCCTGCACACTCAGCAAAAGCAGTACCGACACCTCCAGGTTTTATCCATTTAGATCAATTTAATTTAATTTAATTTAAAGAAGAAATTCCATTGCAGCATCCAAATTTCCATATGGGCTATTGTATTCTGAGTATTGTATTCCTCCTAGTTGTCAACAAGATGAGATATTTTTGTGTTGTCTTGAGGAGTTCTCCTATGTGTGTCACCCCACAAATGGGCAGGTTTCACCTGGGGTTCCTTTAGAGAGGCTAAATTAAATGCTCAATAACACTGGCAGAGTGGTCGTCAGGACACAGAGTCAAGAATGTCTCATAATTTCTAAAATTATTTTGGACTCTTCCAGGATGTAAAGCTCTATGGAAATATAGGCCATTTTGGAACTGTTAAGGCCATGTTGTACATAGAACTCATTTTCAGATACCTTGGACTTCTTAGAAAATTTTCCATTATCTGAAGGTGAATTAATGCGGAATTCTTGCATTAAATATTGGATGTATATTTTTATAAAGTCCAAAGTCATGCCAAATACTTTTTTTTAAGCAAGCTGTTTTACCTTGCTTGAGAGAGCTCAGGCCTTAGCCAATGCCTCTGAAATCTACAGATATTAGGTATTTCCTTTGAATTCTAATCCAGAGAATAAAATGTGACTTTTGCAGGGTTCTTCTATGGTGACATTTTGAATTACTGCTTCTGTACTGAGGAGTCCCTTGAAAAATGTCCCTACAGTCCCAGAGCATTAGAGAATAAAATAATAATGAAAAACACAGATTAAATGATCTCTCCAAGCCTTAGCTTTTCATTTCTCCACTTTGAAGTTAGTGTTTTAACATTGCTTTTTTAGTGATATCTATAAAGATCATGTTTCTACATCTATAAAGATCATGTTTCTACATCTATCTATCTATCTATCTATCTATCTATCTATCTATCATCTCTCTATCTATCTCTCTATCTATCATGATTGGTAAATCAAGTATGCAAACACTTGATTTGAAAAGAGAATACTTAGATATTTCATGGTCTATTCAGTACAGCCATAAGAAAATTTCATACAACATATTGTTCAAAGCTTTAAAAAAAATAACGTATCTCACAGAATGACAGAATAAGGGCATTACTACGGAATCAACATGAAGAAGGAAGAGGATAACATGCCAGAGATGATGTACAGATACCAGAACTCTGCTGTAATGGAATTTTTCTTTTGCCTGATGAACACCATACACAATTTTTTTCCACAAGATCCGGATTACATTCCTTTTTACTTTTTTTTTTTTAACACCATATCTGGGTGGACAGGATGTTTTTAGAGAAAAAATGCTTATTTTTGCTGGAAAAGCATCTGATGCCTTATGCTGCAAGAAGACTTCTGTAGCTATACATCTTTGGTGACTGTGACCTCTCTGGGGCAATGTCTCTTTATCTCTTTCAGTGTGTATGATATACCTTACACAGTGGGGCTTTGTTCATCATTGCTCATCTTTTGCTTTGTCTACACTGAGCCTTTTAATGAAATATGGAGTCTGCTTGTTTGGTGTGCTGTGGAAAGAGCTGAGATAGCCTGTTCCAAAAGAAATGTGCAAAACAAACTCTCTCTTGGGGCCTCTGATATTTTTCTTTCTCATATGCTCCCATTTTACCTAAAATAAGTCATTTGGAGTAAAAGCACACAATGGTTCTTTGTGCATGAAGAAATCAATAGTTTTCTGGATTTTAACTTCAGTGAACAGAGATTTTTGCACTCTTTTTTGTTTTGCAAATGAAGCCAAAGCAATTGTCATGTATTTCTTAGAATACATCGTAGAGCACCCACACTTTACCCTGTAATTACCTGGAAATGATTATACAGGTGAAAGAACCCGTCTGAAAAGCCTGAGAGTTGCATCATAATGATGGCCAAAACAGAAATTCATGTGTTTCATAGGTGTGTGGCCTATCTGTGAAAAACACAGCAAATTCCTGATTTTTCATGGTATTTTGTCTTTATGCTCAAGTCATTAAAAAGTGCTCTTTAACTCAGTTCTTCTCTGGTTTCGTCCTTAGCTGTTCATCAGCAATTATGTTCCACTTTTCCCCAATTAACCTGAATTCATTGAAGGCAGTTGCTTTCTAGGCTGTCTGAATCTGTATTCTCTTCTTAGGAAGAAAAGCCCCTTTTCACAGCTTGCCACCCAAGTTTTGGCAAAAGGTGAAACTGCAGCCGTGAAAGATTTTCATGAAAGCCGTGAAAGAATTGCAGCCTCCACTTTTGTTTTGGCTGCATGCATTCTGCTCTAGGACACTTGCAGAAGTTACTGAACAGCAAGTGGTGGATCAGCTATTTCAAACCTGGAGATAAAATAGGCAAGGCAACAGTTTTTGTGAGTGTGAGAGATATGAAATCAAACAGACATTAAGGAGGTTTCAGCAACGCTCCAACACAGCCATGTGGAACAGTATTTGCAGCAAGCAGCCAAATTCAAGGCAAGGGACAAAGATAAGCAGTGACCTGGTGGTGATGGGTGAACTCTGGTGAAGTTGGTTTGATGCCTATGTACAATCATCTGCTATTGGAGAGATTGGAACAAGTAAAGAAACAAACTTTAAAAGCAGAGACCACTACGAGGTGTTGAAACACTCCCTGCAAATGCCCCATTTCTCTTCCTGGAACTGCTGTGCTCCCAGTGTAGGTGCTGACAAAAGGCAGAAGAGCAAGGAAGCCTTGGCTTCTGTACAGCATTGTTCTGTTCTGCTTTATCCTCATGCCATTTCCAATGCTAGTGAGGTAAATCCCCCTTCTGAAGATGTTGACAGAATTTTTTTCGGCCCATTTCTTCCAATTTGAATCTTCTCTGAAGACAGAAGAAATAACTTCTGGAGGAGGGGGGAGAGAGAGAAATGAAAATGCACATCTGGAAAATCCTTCAAAATTTTCATTAAGTTTTCTTAAAGAAAAGACAAAGTGATGAAAGACAAAAGGGTGAGGACCTGGTGTGGACTTTAAGTGAACAGCACTCAGATATATTCCGGGGAGGAATGTCCAGGTGGATGTTGAAGCACTGCATGAAATAAAAGATATCTGCAAGTGATTTGCTATCTAGTATGCAGGGTTCAGCTTTATTCCTCTCAGTGATGTATGGGTAAGGACACCTGGCGAGTATCTGGAAAAATTTAAAACAGGAGGGGCTCCAGTGCATTCTTTCAGATACTTTTTGCCTATTACCAATTCCCCAGAAATTGTTTCCTGTGTGTGCTTTGTTTTTAAAGGCACAGAAATAACAATTCACTTTCCAGATCTCCATTTTGGCAGTTCAGAGAGAGGAAGAAGGTGTACAAGAGTAGGTTAATAAGAGTCAACTCTGAATCTGCTCTTTAGAGCTTCTCAAGTACCGACAATGACATGAACTGATAAGAGGACATGAATGAAGTAGGAATGTTGGCACTCACAAATCCGAGATATCTGTCCGATTAGGATTAGAGGAAGTTGTCTTAACTGGGGGTATCCATGTGTCCTACTTATAGCAAAATGACAGATGCAGGGTTTGGAGACTTCCTTCTATAGCAATATAGTAATATTCCTACAGGAGAGACATAACGCAGCTTAGGAAGGCCATTGTGCATGCAGTTGGTGCAGGTTTTTAAAGAAGCTTAGTTTTCTGATGCAGTTAATGTGATGTAACCCTGCAGAGAGTGGGAAGGAAATAAATCTCTCCAGATGTTCTCCAGGAGAGCTTGTTTCTGGTGGCATTACTGCCTCTGACCTAGGACCTACTGTGGCAGTAAAAGGGCAGGGTGGTGAAAATCTAATAGAAAAAGCTTGTTTGTTCAGAAAAACAGTTTGTCCAGAGAAAGTGTCTTCTTCAGCATTGAGATTTTCAAGGCATGAGTCTCGTCCATTCTTCAATTGACAAAACTGGGCACAGGACACATGCGGCACTTTGTCCAAAGTGTCTCCTGAGGCACAGAGGTGGCTTTTGTGTTAGCTCCAATTATGTTGGCAGAACATGTGGTTTATGAACAACGAGATTGCTGTAGGACAAGAAATTTTATTTAATACAAGTATTTAGTCCCTGAAGCAATTGTTTTGTGATTGCCTGGTGAGGACATCTCTGCCCCAGAGCTTTCTACTGGAAGGCAGAAACAATTCTGATGTGAGTGGTAAATACCCTGCTGTAAAAGACTTGACTTTTGCTCAGTTTTTAGGGGTGCTGTGCTTTCAAAGTAAGGCTATGTGTCTTTCATAATGTTATGACACACAGAAGAACTGGGAACAAAATTATCTTTATTTTCTGGCCATAGTAATGTGACATGGGCTGAGGTTACAGCCAGTTACACTTTATCCAGTGGGGCTTATTGTTATTGTTACAAAGTTTTATCCTTGCTATCATCAGGATGGTCTTGAATTAATTTTTTCCTATTCTCACAGTTGCAGCCATCAAGGCTCTATCATTCTTCCAGACACACTAGAATTGTATTGTGTGGTTTAAAGCAGATTCTGTGAGAACCTTTAGCCCACACAGAAAATTTTGCTTAGATTTATTCCAATACCACTGTTCAAAAAAAAAACAGAGAGTATGCAGCTGCATGTTTGCAAACTGAGCACAATGTGCATGTGTTTACAAAGAATTAAAAAAAAACCTCCCATCATTTTACTAAGGCTGTATTTGCAGGCTGCCAGGCACTTTCCTCTCTCCTGAGAGTTTAGAGATAGTCTTCAAATGATCCTTAGCTTTACAAGGCATAAAAATAAATTTGGAGCTAATACAGGCAGATCCCTGGCAGGGTTTTTCTTCACTCTGCCCTACGTAACTATGAGTGCAAACCAAGGCCAATGTTTTTGGCTGTGAAAAGGAGAGCTTATGAAAACAGTACCACAATGTTTTGTTCAGGGTGTGTGGCCATAGTCAATTTAGAAGAATAGTACAAGTATTATTACAATAAGCTGTCTATACAAAGAATTTGCTGAAGTAAAATGGTCATTTTTTAAGAGTTAACATTTGCAGTAGGACTGGAATAATTATTGCGCTAGGTGAGAAAATGAAAGATCAACCACTGTAAGGGATTTCTGAAATGTTACAGTCAAATTCCCATCTCTGATTGTGTACAAACTTGTTCTGACAGATGAGAGCAAGGCAGGATCTCTCCTTTTGCAGTTCAGGTAACATCAGAGCAGCTTGCTGAAGACCAAGGCATTTTCCAGCCTGCAGATGTCCGAGCGTCCATCCACCAGGATCCAGCAAGCACATCCTTTCAGCTACATGCCATAACAGTCCTCTTCCTCAGGGGTCTGCTGCAATAAGGTGGTGCTAAGCAATGCCCAAGTTGCACCCTTACTGAAAACAGGAAGAAAATGACTGAGAAAGGAAAGGTCCATATTGCTCCAGAGGAATAGCAGCAGCTCATTTATCTCCAGGGCCTTCTTCAAATGTTGGCATTTTAAATAAAAAATTTGTTCTTCCACAATTAATCCAATCTTATAAACAACCAGTATCAAAATCTGGTGGATAACTCTTGTTTTACAGTACAGGAGAATTCAAGGAAAAAAGAGAAATTGGGTGAAAAGATTAACCATAATGGTACCGTCCAGGGAGAATGAATAATTGAAATACGGCCCAAAATATCCTACACTGATTAGTAGTGAAAAACAGAGTTCATTTTCCTATCACAATGATATCCTGCACCAAGAAATTCTGTCTCCTGATGTGGCAATTAGTTACAGTGGAATAAAAGTTGCAGATGCATTTAAAGTGTTCTCTCAGTGGTTTGCACTGAATTATTTGCTAGAGTGAGTAAAAAAATATCATGCTAGCTCTCATCCTGTCCAAACACTTTTTGTCCTGTTTGAAACTGTGTTTCCATTCTTAGAAATATCTCAATTTTATTCAATATGAATTCTTTGCTGTCCACCATAAGACCTTCTGGCACTAGAAGTTTATTTTACAGAATGATTAATAAGGTTGAATGTTCCAGTTTTTCCACATAGCAAAAGGCAATACCCAAATTTTCGTCAAAGTGCACAGGACCACACAGCAAGTAATTTCTGCAGTCTTCTCTGGCTGCTGCTAGGCCAGCAAGGAAGCAGGGTAATGTTGATTAGACACTTTTCACCTGCCTGCCTGAGGACAGTCACACCAATGCTCTCCTAGAACCAATGACATCTGGATATCTGACAGATGGAAATGTTTTGATGATATGTGGCAAAGTGCCCATCAGACAGGCAGCAAAATTTTACTGATATCAGGCTTTAAGTCCCCTTGGACTTTTGCAGCAGCCCCAAAATGCAGGAGTTGCAGAGACACAGCAAGAAGCAGCACACCAGGCTGAGCGCAAGGATGGGAAGCAGCAGCGCCCCTGGGTACTTGGAGGCAGAGAGGAAATGAGGGAATGGTGGGCAGTTGGAGGTCTGGACATGCTGGTGCAGCCCAAAGTGATCTTCTCTTCACCAGGACTGGCCTTGGCTTACTTCAGCAATGGCAGCTTTCAGAAGGACATGCACAAAACCCATCCTTGGATCAGGTTAACTTTTCTCATTGCTATCTATAGCAATAAAGCCATAGGAAGATCTTGGGGTAAAAAAGTCATGAGATCCCGCTCCTGTAGGATTGTACCAAATATGCCTCAGTTCAAGGAACAGTCATGGGGATCCTGGTGGCACTAGTAGTATTTGTTTGGCTACATGCTTGGGAGAAAAACAGATTAAAACATTGTTACTTTTGATATAAACCAAGAATTTATGTCTCTTTCAAACTAAGCCAAAGCTCTTTGAAACACAGAAAAGTCAAAATAGGTTTTTCTATGATTTCCTCTGTTCTCTCATTTGAAAGCAATGTTTCAGTTAGCTTAACTGTACTTGGTACTTGTATGGATAGGAGCCAACTGCCAAGGATCTGTAAGGATTGACAGCAATTGGAGGGAAAATTGGGAGGGAAAAAGAGAACTATTCTTCTTCAATATTTTTAATGAAGTGCAGCAAATTTAGAATGGCAAATGCATGTAGGGACTTGTTACTCAAAAGCCTACACTGACTAATTAATAGGAAAATCATGATTTATTTAGAGAAGCAAGATTGGGCTCAATTGCAGTTCAATATCCATGTGTACATTGTTCTTTCTGTTCAGTGGAAGTAATTTCTATCTGCAATAAAAATTCGGTATAATTAGAAAATTATCTTGTGCAATCATTTAGGTCCTGGTTTATTAGAACAACCCAAGATGCTTTTGGCATCTGCAGGTGTTCTTGGCACAGAAGAACCCTGGCCTGGTTCATACCTTCCATTGCCCTCCTAGCAGATGTCTTTTATGGAGGCAGCAATATCATTGAGGGAGTTTGGTCTGTGTGATCTGAGGAGCAGTCAGTGAATGCTCTGAGATAAGTGTGTGTGAATTGAGTAGTGCGGTGCCCCCTCCACAGTAATCACAGTGCCATGAGCAATGTCCTGAGATACAGATTAATTCAAGGTGGTCTTGCAAATCAGTCTGGTGCCCTTCACATGGATATACAGACTCATAACAGTTGCTCTAGCTGCTACAAACCTGTAGTTTTGCTTTACGCTCTTCTGGACAAAAAAGAAGTCATTTACCCCCTCTCTCAATGGTATTGGTTTTGCAGGCTTTAATCACAGAAGAGCCTTCTTGGAGCAGGTTGTCAGTCTCATAGAGGCTGCGTCGTGACAAGGGAGCTGCATTCCTCACCTTGGGGATGTCACCTCTTATGTCTGGTATGGTGAGTGGAAAAGGGACATCCCTTCTTGGCTGGAAAAGGACTGCACCACATCTGTGGCTTCCCATATGTTCTTGTGTACAAAATGTAAAGAGAAAAAATACAAAGTGTTCAAAATGACCTCTGGAATTGTCAAAGTGAGCAACTCTCAGTCAGTCAGGAAACAGTTTATTTGTGTGCTCAGGGCTTTCTGTGTCCATACTGATTTGCACTTCAACAGCTTGAGTCCAGTTCCAAAAGAAGCAGAGGGATGCACCACTTACAACTGCTTCAGAGTAATGGGGACAACTGGGAGTATTAACAAAAGGAAAGTGGGAAGGGAAGGAAAGTAAACCCAGGAAAATACTATAACAAACTGCTCACTCCCCTCTACCATGATTGTTTGTGTAAGCACAGTCTAAAAAACTCACCAAACCACATTTACAAAAGGAAGTGATGAAGTTACTCTATTGACATTCAGACCATATCAAAAGAACTTTTTCTGCATTTCCATGGGGGTTTGTTTTTTAAAGGAAATTTTAATGAAATGTATTGCAAACATAAGGCCTGCTTCTGCTTGAACTTTTTCTGTGAGCATGGATCTGTTCCAACACTGTTAAAGTAAATGGGAGGAGTATCACAGTGACAGGATGGGTCTGGACCCACAGGAAAATACAGCAAGTGCTGGCAAGTTGACAGGGGAACTGTGCTTAGTAAGGTCATTTGTAACCACTCCATGATGTGGGCAGCTGTGCAGTAGCTCTGCTGCAGAATCAGATCTATAAACCAGACATTATAAATATAGTGTAGGTCATTGCTGGGAGAAGATTTTTTTGAACTTTCTGGATTTGATAATTTACAGCACTTAAAATGGTTGTGCGTTATTTCATCAAACTGTAAAATTGTAGAATGCATTATTTTAGAGTTATTATCATATTTATTTAGAGTTATTATCATGTTTCCTGGGGTTCTTCTTATGGTTTATTATCATAACCATGATACAAAGGAGCATTTAGAAGATGTACTTTAGTGCCTGCCTTTCCAGCATGTTATTTAGGCTTAGTTTTCAATGTGGTTTTTTTGCTAATTGGAGATGCAGATACGAATTAGGGTGTATGGGCTGTGTCCAACACTGTTGAGTTCAAGTGTGAGACTCTGACTTCAGGGGATGTTAAATCAGTCACTTTGACCAAACACTGAAATTTCAGTGTTTTCTTGTGAAGTGTTGAAATGCAGGAATCAGTCCCAGATCAGATCCAGTCCTCTTGATTGTTTTTCGTCCTTGGCTAAGCCTTTGAACAGCTTCTGTCAAAAATAAAAGGTTTGCTACCATCTCCAACATGAACAGAGCTGGTTAATTTCTGAGTAGTTGTAGTATGAACAGTCTGGAAAATGAAATTCAGAAGTGAATATTCTTTTTGTGTTGACAGTCTGCTTATAAATACACAGCCTTGTGTGAAGAAGTGGTGTGCCATAAAAGTAAGCACATACACTATGAACTGTGGTTGGCAACATTTAATAAATGCTGTGGTTTAGTCAAGGAACATATGTTTTGTGTGAGTGATTTTCCTTTAGTTCTAAATTAAACGATGCTATTTCTTATGGACTTTCAATAAGAAATTCCCACAGGGTTAAAACTTTCTACTGATTGCTGTCTTTTTCCCCCTCCATTTTCTCTGAAGAATGAGCTTCAGAGTGCCTAATTCTCATTCCAAACAAATTAAGAAAGGAAAAAAATGGCCTTTTTAATTGCAGATATTTTGTAGCCCAACAAGCATTCATACAATAGAAGCATTGGCTCAGAGAATTGGGAAATTTGACCAAAATACCTGGTAAGAGGTGAGCAACAGTAATCAACTAGCACATTATCTGAAAAAGTAAATTATGTGTCCAGCCAGACTATGTTAAAATGAGTGGCAGGAGAAGATGTCAAGACTTTTTTTTCTTTATGACCCCCATTGGTATGTGTTGATTTTTTTGGCACTGCCCCAGGCCCCAAGTGTATGCAGTTGAACAAGGGGAAAGGCAGCAGATTTTATTGATTCATAATATGGCTTGCTGCAGTGTTCTGAGGGAAAACAAAAGGCTTATGTTAGCTATAAGGTACTGTAATATATATTTAACTGGTATAAATTATAAGGTTGTCTCTCCTTAAGAGTATAATATATAAGGTTGTTTCAGAGAGAGTCTGAAGTAAAAAAATGATCAAAGCACTGTCCAAAGTAGACAAATTCATCAAACAAACCCAGTTATTAAAAGAACACAAACTTGTGTATGAGTTATTTGCTACTGCTCAGTTTGAACAAAGGCTGCTAACCATTCCCAGTCTGAGATGAAGGGTAATTTTGTACTGAAGACAAGCACCATGGCACATGATGGATTGCAGAATGGATCAGGTAACTTGACTCAGTTTTTCTCCTTGGTGCTGTTTCCAGCCAAGCTTTCTGAGGCTGGGAAGCATCATTTTCTATAAAAGTTGGGTTCCTTTTGACTTCATAAATATACTGTGGGATTTGTATAAGTCCAGATAACTTCCAGAAATCCCTGTCTTTCTGTCTCTCTTCTGTCCTGAAACTTATCTCTTGATGTCCTTGAGCACCAGCAGAGCTCCATACAGCGGATGCACCAAACTGTCATGGTGCATGACAAGTTTTATGCTTGGACAGATCACTGTGTCAGGTCTATCTTTGACATTGATCAAAGTAGAAAAATCTTTTGTCAGAGGGAAGTTGCAGCATCACTTCTGAGCTTTGATGGGTCTTTACAGTGTTTTCAGAAGGAGGCAGCAAAGGCTGAAGGCTGGAGTGGAGCTGCCATGTAGCAAACAGGATCTTGGTGTGTCAGGGACCTGCTACGTGGGTACAACCAGTGGTTACTCTGGGACAGGCAAAGGGCAAGCGACTCCATGACACCAGACAGAAGCCCTTGGTTGTGTAAAGTTCATGATGACTGTGGGGTACCAACATCTTAGAGCTTTTGGAACCATCCTAAAACCTGTTACCTCTTCCAGGCACCAAGGAAACAGTACTTCGTAGGAAAAACTGTAATTTGTCCCGTGCGCTAATAATTTTTAGACTGGAATTGATACGTGACCAAAGTAAAAGGGCTCAAACATAATCAATTGAATAAAAATCTTGAAGTTATACACATGGCATGAAATGTGGTAGAATTTGCCAAACTAGCTATCTAAAATGTAGCTAAAAAGGATTATGAATATCTAGGGTGAAATTTTGGCTCACTGAAAAGAGTGGGAATTCTGCCATTGATCTCAACAAAGCTAGAATTTCTCTCTCCTTAGACTCCCTCTGCTTCTTCTCATTTTATTAGCCATTCTGCTTGCTGATTGCATGCATTTTTATTTTACATGGAAAGGTTGCATAAAGTCAGAATATAATATTTCACAATTGGCAAGACACCCTCCATCCTGCAACTGCAGTTGTAGTTGCCTGTGGGGAAGCAGCGAGCGGCTCAGGGCCAACACACTGCAGTATCAAGGAGGGGTTACAAGAGAAGCAGAGCAGCAATGGAGCAGAGAAGGAAAGGGGCCCCTGCCTTGCATTCTTCTGTGTGAGAGTCAGGAAGAAGCTGCAGCCATCTGTACTCCTAGATGCTTCCTTTATGTAATCTGCAATGTAAAACTGGCTGCTGCAGGGGTCATTCAGGCTTTTTTTCCCCCCAGTCATTATCCAGCGTGAGCTGCCACTGTTTGAATCTTCCTCAGCCTGCTCATGACAACACTGTGGAGCTAGAGAGGCACTCCTAAAGCCGAGTTAGATGATCTGTGCTCCTTCTGCTGCCATCTTTTACGAGGGCTCTTCCATGCACAGTGTGTGATGCTTTGCTAGTGACTGGGGAAAACCAGCTAGTAGCTGCACACAAAACACTGCTTCTCTGGACAAAGTCCAGCTTTCCGACTTACTGGAGCAAGGCCCCATCTCTTCCTTCGGCAAATCTTCCAACCTAATAATCCTTACTTCTTTGTAGGGAAAAGAAGAAATCTTGTGAAAAATACACTCGGTATATTTATGGCTCATGTTCCTCTGCTAGCTTTTGTTAACCATTTCAAGGAAGCATTCTCTGAAGAACCAAAGGTTTCAGGCCAGCCCCTCAAAGGCAGTGCCTGGAATGCTTTGTGTACCCCTTTGCTCACAGCTCTGGTCCCAAAAAAGCTGCAGTCCTCAGTGGCATTGCACTGTATCGTGTTATATTTGCAGTCCTTCAGGAATGCTTCTTTTCCATATACTTTATTCAGATTTAGGTCATATATTATCTGCCTGACAACTCGACACCTATAAAAATTTATGAATTTGTATTAAAACCAATACTTGATTATGTCAGTGTTTATGAGGCTTCCCATGAGTCCTATATTCTTCAGTTGAATCTAGCTATAGCCGCTCATAATAATAATAAAACAGGCCATATTTCACCATTTCTCAGTTAACATGACTCAATGCTTGCGATTACAGTAGCTACCAGCTCACACTTTTGTTAATTTTAAGGATTTTCTGCCTTGTAAGGGTCTTTGCTGATCTAAACACACATAGACATTTATTCAGTGAGCCTCCTTAACTGGGCTAGAAATAGCTGTGGGTGCATTTTTCCCTTTTCAGAAAACAATGTCTAACTACATTTGTTCATGCAGAAGTGTGTAGTGACTCATAATGAATGTGTAATTGTGGGTTTATGTACTGATAATAAGAGAAAATTGATACCACTAGGGCTTTTGTGTTTGCAAATGCTCTGGATATGGAGACCAACTGAATAAACAATAAAGAAAATAAAGAAAATATGCTTCTTCCTCCCACAGTAAGGCTCTTCTTATTTCCATCCCTTACTTGCCTGGATTAGCCTTAAGTACTTCACTCTGGGGCTTGATGGAGAATTTGTGTGGAGTGCCAGCTGCAGCAGTCATCTTCTGAGTTTTGCAAGGGAGGGTGTTTCGCCTGAAGTTAATATTTGAGAGTCTGGTTTTGGTATTATGCAGTTCTTCTATCTTCATTATCCAGTTTTTAAATCCAAACCAATGTATACAGTAAGATCATAAAGACTAATAGGACTCCAGCATTTTAAACTGGACATCAGTGGGGGGGGGTGGATTTCTAAGCTTTAATACTAGCAATGGTAATATTCTAGTGCTGCTAGGGTAGCAGCAAGCTGTACAACATGCTTGCAAGATAGAGATTCTTACATCCTGGGAATGATAAAGATGTTTTGAAAAATGAATTAGGGAAATAAATTTTATATAGATAATGATGTACATAAAATATGAACCACATCCATGGTTTCCTAATTCTGAATAACAAAATTACTGCAGAGGAAGAACGTGGAGGTACACAAATAGTAAATGTGAAACACAGGAGCAAATTTCTTTTAATCCCCATTTTTTTACTTCCCATATCATAGCTATAATATTTCTGTAATATGAGAACTCCAAAGGGGTAATTTTTACTGGTTTGAAGGATGCGCTTGATAGAAGTTGGTTCCAGAAATTACAGCTATACATAAATTTACAGCTCCCAGCAATGAATATGTAACATATACACAACTTCTAGCCAACAGTTATATAGCATTGTAACATATTTTATGGAGACATAAAGCTGTTATGATTCTTGAACTTTTTAGCTCCTTCTGTATCAGATTGTATCTCCAGGAAAAGAACAGATAACTTATGCCTAAGTTTAAATGATTCTGAAGTTATAAATTTAACAGATGTAGATAACACCAGTACTACTCCCCAAAGATGTTTTTCATGTCTCAAAATACCTTGAATGACTTAATTGTCTCAAGATAGTGATGTAAAAACTGTTCAGGATGATAGGTTATACTTTTTCCAAGTCAGATTAAGTTCCACTTCTGTAGAAAGCATTTATTGCATTCAGAAACCTTGAGATTGTTGGCAGCAGTAGTATGTTGCATTTTGGAAAGTCCTGCAGGATATATCTCCATAGCCTATGCAAAAAGCAGGGATTTAGTAAATGGACTAAAAGGGGAAAGAAATTGGTAATTTCTAGAAGCTCTAGTGTTTTAGAGCAATCTTACAAACCTCTTCTGATATTTGTCCTGCCAAAAATGGGGGCAGTGAAAGATCAATGTTTTTGAAAATGAGTCTATGAATCATATAAAAATAGGGATATAGATGCACAAGAGCAATTAAAATTTATGTAGGTCAGGAGAAGGTTACACAAATTGCAGTAGAATAATTAGACCATCTTGCTGTTTTATTCAAAGCATGGTTTGGAATCTGCAGATTTCATTTTATAAGGATATTTCCTAAGTGGTTGGACGGTCAGAATATCATAGTCAAATTTCTACTTTTAAGATTTAAGGAAAGGAGTTGAATGCACGTTTTCGCTGCCTGCACGGCGTTCTGACTACTGGGTACAGAATATAAAAAGGCCAGTCTTATTTCTTTCTCTTCCTTATCCTTGCAAATGTCATCAGTTGTGAAACTTTATTTCTTTTGAATGTTTCCTGAGTATGATGTGATTCTTACCCACAGTTCCTATGGTGAGGATATGGCAAGAGCTGGTGGCATTCCCTCATACAGATGTGTACATCAGAGCTAAAAAACAACACACTCCAGCTTGTGTTTTATCTCTTCTACTCTCCCTCCTACAGTTAAAGAGTTTCTGCATGGCTGTGCAAAGGCTTTAAGGGATATGTGGGTGAGTGTGCAAAGCTGACTTGCAGTATAGATATATAATTATCAAATACACAGTTTATTTCATGAACATAAATCATATTCCTTTATGGAGAGAAATAATCAGGTTAGTGTCATTACATTTTATAAAATATAAGGAATTAATTTCAAGGTCAAGATACAAATGGCCTTCCTTTTAATTATTTTGCTATTACAGACTTCCTTTACTTTTATTGCACTGTAATTGTTAACTGGAGACAATTTTAATTTAAAATATGATCCTATTTCCCTAGACAAAAACTAGAAAAATCACTATTATGCACTATGCTTCGTTATCTGCCACTAAGAGCTTGTAACATCTCCACCTTGTGGTTGTTCATCGGAGTGATGAGCTTAGACTGCCACATCTCACACCATGTGTATTTTGGCTATGGGTCTCCAGGTTCTCTGAATATACATTTCATACATTGAGGAATCTTAGCTAAGAGATTCTTGTATTAAAAAAATACATAGATTTAGATAATGTAGATTAAAATCCGTTCTTGTTCCATACTTTTTATCAGACATTGGGAAAATTTTGTATTTTAGACAGCATCAATAATTAAATTCAGGGTTAAGCAGCTACAGAGGCAATAAACATATAGGATAACTGAAACTGTTCAACTTGAGAAGAAGTATTTCTTGCATAAAAAATGCCATCAAATCAAATAAGATGACCCAAGGGCTGTGTCAAGATGAATTTTTTTTTATTCATCACAATATTTGCAAATATCCTCATAACTGATGAAAAGAATGCACATTACACACAATGATTCTCACTCTGTGGAATGGGAGAATGTTATTGTCCCTGTTTCACAAGGGGAAAGCCAACTGAAGAGGGAACATGCCCTTTCCCAAGGTCACAGAGAGAGACAGTGATGGAAAAGGAGAGTAGCCCAGACTTCCTGTTTTACAGTTCATGGCATTTTTCTGTTAGACCTTCCATCTCTCATCCTGATTTGCTTTATTAATAATATCAGGAAATTGTCTACTCAACTCTTAAGAAACCTCAGGACATGGGTATTAACTCAGCACTAGTTGCAGAAGTGAAGCTGCTTTTTTTTTTCACCTTTTAATTTTTTTACTTGCAAATGTAAGAAGAAGGTCCTTTGATATTTCGGGTATTTCCCCAGTCACAGTCATCCAGAAAACTTAAGACATAAGATCTTCTGTGGTATTTTGTCACTTCCTGCACACCCCAGAGTTTTAAAATGCAAATAAGGTGAATAAGTAAGTGTAATTGTGTTACCTGGGCTTTCTAAAGTGTCTGAAATACTTTGGCTTGATATTCTAATTGAAGGTGTCCCAACCTCTTATTTCCAAGTTCCAGCTCTCACTGTAAGCGTGATTTTATTTTATCTTTATTTATTATTTATGGCTACTTCACCTTTCTCGATAGAAATTTTATCGTAGTCATTGTAACTTCCTCTATAGTGTATTGTTTGTGAAAAGCTACTCAGCACCCTTTTGTAGTGCATCGTATGAGGGGAGTTTGAGAAGTCATTTGACACAATGGCACAAATGTAAGCAGCATCATTCCTTATTTCTCCATTTTGAGAGGTACCTTACAGACAAAAAAGCTGCATTAGCTCTGCTCATTGATCTTCTATTTTTGTTTAGGGGGAGTCAGCTACCCCCCTCACCCCACTAAAAGCTGTACCTTTCCTTAAAGAAAAAGTGCATCCTGGAACTGCTGTGGTAGGGTCTGAGGCGCATACCATGAGGTCTGTGACCCATCCTGAAATAGACAATGGTACCCGAAGTGCCCTTTCTGCTCCCCATTCCTACATGGTTGTGTCCATTCCCTGAGCTGAGAGGAACCATGAATGAAAATGAGTACTTGTCTGTTAGCAAAAAGAATGAGACTTCTTCTATTTTCCTTCTATTTTTTCCATCAGAACTCATTTTTTCCTGTCCTATTGTATATTTATGCGTAGAACATTTAACCTAGGAGGACTCAAAGGCTCAAATACATCTCTTCTAGCTGCAGGCACTACAGATAGCAACAAAACTGCCTCTAGTCATAAGCCTAGAAATTAGATTTTTTTCCTATCTGAATATCCTTCCATAAGCACCAAAACTTACATGGTGCAATTCTTGGTGGCAGCCTTGCAAAAGCATCAGTTTGGGTACAACTGTGGTTCAATACTTTGAGAGCTGATAAAGAATAGACAGAAGTGAATTGTCCCAGTGAGTGTGTGAGTAAGATTTTGGATAGCTGAAAATGCTCAATAATAACAGTCCAAACTGGTCCAAAGTCTCATATGAAATGGCACCCCATGGGGAAGAGACTGACAAAAGATGAAGTCTTGGAGTGCTTTTGTGAAATTCAGAGATCATCAGAGATATAAATCTGACAGAGAAGGAGAGGAAGAGGTTTTGACAACAATAGCAGGTGTGTAATGTGCATATGTAATCTGTGCTTCCTAAGCAGGAGGTGGAGTTTTGAGGAAGGAGGAACTCTGGGGATGGTGCTTGATGAGGAAAAGTGGTGAATGTGGCCAAAATTGAACAGACTAATCTAGCTCAATAAAATGTCCTCATTATAAGTGTCAATATCTGAGCTAGTCATCCCAGCCTCGTCAATGGGGCATTCTCAATAGATCACTCATAAAGGGCATATTCCTCACTCATAACTTCACATTACTTCTTCCTATACCTTTTTCTAGTTTATTCTAAAAAAAACCAAACCAAAACAAAAAATCTCTTTTAGAAAAATATTATTTTTGAAAGAAAATGCTTTTCTTATCAGCATGTGAACTAATCATGGACTTTCTAGACAATGGGCACTCTGAGGGTATGGTTAATACCCCCATGAAGTAGAAGTATAAAGTAAATCTTTTTCTCTATTGGCTACAAAGTGAACCCATATTGATATCTCAGATACAATATCTGAAGAGTCCTAATCTCCAGAGGATCTTGTGGTCTCTTTTCAGCAGTGAAGAAGACCTAGAACTTGCTGAAGAACTTCAGTTCCAGAGCTGCAGTTGCACTCACCCTGGCTGCCCTTGTCCCCAGATGCTGGTTGTGTAGCGTGGTGTGAATCCAACTCTGCTGTTCAGAGCTGTCCTGACCATTTCAGTCTTCTTAAAACTTAGGTACTGATGATTGGAGACTGAGCACCATGACATGTTTGGATTTCAGAAACAAAACACCCCAAACAGATAGTGTGATTCTGGTGTGTGTTCCTTCATGCTCAGTAGGGTTTTGATCACCATGTGGTGACTAACCCATACTGTCCTGCTTTGCCAGCATGATTTCAGAATGCCACTGGATTAAATAACCACGGAGCTTTGAAGAGTAGAGCTGCTGAGGGATGGTGGGAAAACTTTAAAAACCTAAAAAAGTTTGTTCAAATAGCACATTGAGATCCTTATTGGGAAATAATTGGTCTGGAAATCAAACTTCAGTGCCTCCTTGTCTCAGACGTTTGCAATGCTGAAGGAAAACCACACCTTTTAAACGTCTGATCTGCTGAAGTTTCAGTGAGGCTCCAAAGAGTTTTTGAAATGTTAAACTTTTCAGCATTTTTTCCAAGAGGAAAACTTTCACCCCATTCTGTTTGAAGAAGTCTGCCTGTGACTAATTAAAAGCAGCATGTGGCACGCGTTGCAACAGTGCCGTTGTTGCCAAGCCCCCCTTGGTGGTCCTGAAGACCACAGGCATTTGCCTGCTGCGGGCACAGACTGGCAAGGGCTGGTGGCTACAGTCCCACGAACAGGGACACTCTGGCAGCCCTGACTCCAGCAGCACTGCCACTTTAGCCAGCTGGAGCCATGGCTGAACACTTCCAAACAGGACAGATGCTTCAACCCAGGGAAAGCTCTGTGCAACAGGCCATCATTCCCAGATCCACTTGATCTTACTGGGATGAGGATACTGCGTTAATCTCCTTCCACGGGGCAGAATAAAGTTAATGTTAGTGCCAACTGTAGTTGCTTGGCCAAACTCTGCTCAAGTTTCAGTCATCCTGTAGACTAAGAAATGCTTAAAATGGTCAAAACCTAAAATTCTTATTTTTGTCAGTGAAAGCGTCTTAATTAGGTTTTAGGGGCTTATGGGCTGTGTGCGCATACACCCAAAATTCTATTACGCAGAGAATGAGTTAAGGAAATAAGAAAAGTCAACTCTGTGGTATTCAGTATGATCTGATGGAGAGCATAAAAGGATATAGCTTGTTCTCTGACTCTCTTCAGCCCTCTGTAAAGTAGCAGCAACTGCATTTCCCTTCCAAGCTGCTTAAGCTGCTGGTCACCTTCTATAGCACAGCTTGCAGTACTTATGGTCTGCAATATTAACTGGGGAGGGCAATACAGTGACTAAAATCTGAAAGCAGGCTTTTTCTTTGGAGTTGAAGGGAAGTTCCACTTAAAACAATTGCTAGCATGACATGCAACTGTGCTGATTATGGGGATTTAGATCTATTATCTCAGTTTTTACTGAAAGCCACTTCCTGCAGCAAAGAAAACACAAATACTGGTTTTTGATGTTTATCTTAAATTCATACTACTTCTGCTAGAATGCATATCTGGAAGTATTTAAATGAACAGTTAAAGTTCAGAATCTGAAATTTAATGAAACAAGATTTTTATACTGATGATGCAAGGACTCTAGAAGAAAACAATGTTCCTTTTGTAATTAAGCAGAGCAGCTATTTATACTGTCGGCTGCATTCCAGTACAAAGTGCACTCATGGCATCAATTTAAAGGGCATATGTTGGAGGCAAACACACAGGAGTGGTTTGGAAAGAGGCATGGAGTAAAAGTTTCTGAAGTGCCTAAGTCTCTTCAAGGAGTGAGACTTCAAGGACACTCATTTGATTTTGAAAGTTTTACCCAGGCTTACCAGAAACAACTTAAAATTGGCCATGATCCTCTGTAGCCACAGAAAATTCCTTTTGCAATAGCTTTTATTCCAGTAACTCCAGATGTACTTGCCCTATTCCTGTGTTAGAAGGAGGTCCAATTTGATTTAAATAATTTACTTTGACTTCAACCACAGTAGGATTAAGTCCTGAGTCTTTTGTCAGTAGAAGACTCAGAAATTTCTTTACCTCTTTTAATATTATTATTTTTCTTTCTTCTTGAAGCTTTTAGTTTCCATACTTGCTTCTCTTTAGACACGTAAGGTGCATTACTAAAAAAGCCTATCTTATGACAAGCAAAGCATCTTTTCTCTAACGTTTCCAGTTTCCACCAGCCTGAAGAGGGAAAAGCCTAAGTGTGTAGATTTTACTGCATAGCTGAAACCAAATTCTGCATGGAAACATTTTATCAAGTACCTTATTTTTCTACACATTCCTGGAGGACCTGCAAAGGAGGAGCTTGTCAGCTAAATTGAAAACATACTAATAAGTTAAAAAGTTAATGGGAGACATTTGCAATTTCCCAATAATTTTCCTAGTGACTTAAACTCGAAATAACTGTGTATACTTCTGCTACTGTTTTCCTTACATCTTTGTATCGAATGACATGCAGAAGAATTAGTGCCGGATATCAACCATTTGTCGCACACCTATCAAATTATAGTTTTCCTAGGCAAACTTACAGTTCAGGTGGCCAGATCTCTGTTTGTCTGGGAGGCTATTTTCAATTACTTCTAAGTAATAATGTGTGTTTTATAACTCAAACCACTTGTATAAATAGAGCTTAAAACCTTGTGACTGAGGCAATAAAATAGAAGCAAAGGTTTAGCTGTTATAACCTACTATGCAGTCCATTAAGGGCAGTGGCTGAAATACAATTCCAGACTCTGGGCCACTTTTGTGTTAACTAGAAAACATAAAAATACTTTTTTTATTTTTTTCCTCTTGTTAGGATGATTATTATCTTAATAAAGCACATCTAATGGTTGCTGCTTCTTTCCATGAGCCTTAGCTAGTTATTTCAAACCAAGACATTTCCACATGCCCTGCTAAAGGGTACGGGCCGACAGCGTTATCTTTGCCTTATATCTCCAGACTTGCAAAAGGGAGCCATTTAAAGATAAGATTTTCATTGAAGGATACACAGAAGGGTAAGTCTGTGGGGCTTGGTTAATTCTGTCCTACTCTTCTGTATGTTCTTTCTGCTCCTCCCTTTACTATGACTAGACTATCATGACTAGACTAGAATATCACATGGCCAGTCTTGTATTTATACCAACTAATGCTGCACATCACTGGCATCCTGACTAAAAGGTCGAGAAAGAGCTTTGGTGGACTGATGAACTATTTCAAGAGATATCTTTTGGTTTTCATTCCCTTCAGAATAAATTCTGTTCAGGCACCTATTATATAAAATTTGTGTATTTGATAGATCTTTTTGACCTCAGAAAACAAAAATATAAAGTGATATCTTATTCCTTTATTTTATCTGCCTTAAGCCTCCAAGAACATTCCTCTGCATTCTTGCCTTTACTGATAACATCTTTTCTAGCTGCTAAAGAGCTGACAGCATATTATAGGGGTTGTGCAGTGCTGAACACTTCTCATTTAGATTTGGCCTGAATGCCAAAAATGTTGACCTTTTCTGTATTTAATATGGCTTAGAAGAGGCATCTTTCCAAGTCTTAATATAATCTACTGCTGAACCTTCTCATCCTCCTCCACTTCCCCTCCCCTTCCATCTTATAGCACTCCTAATTCAATGTATGGGATATGGACGCCCTACATTGCCTAGCATATCCTTTTACATATATCCAGGGAATTCAGGAATTCTTTTGAATTGCTTGAGTACTGCTATATTTGTCAGAGTCTCTTATCAGTTTCTGATATCAGTCTCTGTTTATCTTTAAGGATTTAATAGTCTGTTAGTGTGAGTGGCTCATTTCTTTCCCACACGACCATTTTTTTGCCTGTCAAGTTTTGCCCATCAGTTCTTTTGGAAGAATTTTTTTGACTGAGGACTTGATCTTTTCATAAATAATACAAATAGAAATATAAATGTAATTTAAATTTTTTACTTCACTCTGTTATGAATGGGCACATCCAATAATATCCCAGGCCAGCTATCTTAGTTCTGCTATGTCTATTTAAATATTTTTAATACAAGAGTGATCAAAATAGGCAATATTTTAATTAAGTTTTATGATCTGGGCTGTTTCTGAAACACAGAGGTGATCTGGAAAAGGCAAACATTTTGAATAGCTGCCTTTGGATTTGCTCATATTTTGCAGTGGTACTTGTGATCATTGTAAGTTCCTTCCAGCTGAAATATTCTATTCTATTCTATTCTGTTCTTTCCATTCCATTCCACTCCATTCTAGCTATGACCAGGTTAACATTTTGGGCAGTATATACAAGGTGAATAACATACTAATTAACTTGCGAAGCCTTTTTTTCCAGACTATGAAATCAAATTATGATAAAGTTATAGATCAGTTTTGAAAAGTGGCATGTAGCATAGCAAATTTTGTAGATAGTCTCTATCATTTAGCATGTGACTTCGTCTTCACAGTTACAGTATATTCACAATGATTTTGCATCTCACTTGAATGCTAAATTGACACCTATTTTGAAAGCAGAATCTAATTTTTAGCTTAAAGAACAATTCCTATAATATTCCTTCATAAAATTGTAGCTCACAGTGGACAAGGTGGTATAATTTTTATAGTTTTTATCTCACAGTCTTCTACCTGATGTTCCAGCCATCCTGGAAAGTGAGGAAAGTGGTTTTGTAAGCCAACAAAAGAGAGCTCTGTCCTGGGCCAGATGGCTTCCAACAGCTGTACCCCATGAAAAGAAGTAATTCCTCCCAATATACTTTTCCAGCCATAAACACGCAGTTCTCAAAAGTCAGCCCCATTAGAACATATTATTTTGAGCCAAGCCCAAACCATGGCATTGCTGGGTGTGTACTTTTAGGCCACCAGCACCAAGCCTATTCTTATTCTCCACAGGGTTGTGGAAAACTCCCCAATAAGGGCAATAACAAAGCCCCATGGGCAAACTATGCCAAGCAGATGTGCAGATATAATTTCTGATGAGAAGTCTTATGGTCCCTAGGGATCATTTCCTCATTCACTCATCAGATTCAACCCTACTGATGGAACAAGCAAATAAAATACAATGGAAGGGGTCTGCCCTTTTCTTTGTACTCAGTGCAAGTTTGCCCTATTAAATCCTTAAGAAGAAGCTCCTTTTGAGGCACAAAGACATTCAAGGGGAAGGACATCCCTTATTCTAAATTACTGTGTTATGCTTTAACTTAGAATGGCAGAGATTTGGGGCATTTCAATCTAGTTGAAAGTGGGAAATGTAACACAGTGGAGCTTCACTCTTTCAAATTTTCTTTTTGTTACCTATCATACCTACCTATCACTACCTTCACATATCTTTATCTCTTCCCTGTCCTTGTTTTCTTACTCCACCTATTTCCTTTCTTGTAATGCTGATTAAAAAAATCTCTTTCTGGCTAAGAGGGAGTGATATCCCATGCTAGCCTTCTGCCAGTGTTGCACCAGTAAGGCTGACAACAGCAAGGGATAAACTTCCCAAAGAAAATTCAATTTTCAATCTGTAAGACTCACAAAATTATTTCAACAGATGGAGAATCCAGCCCTATGTATTCCACATAGCCCCTTAAAGTGGGCTACTTTAAGGTCAGCAGTTCCCCTTACAGTGACAGACAAGATATGTCTAAGTACTGGTGGATTCAGAATTCATATTAGGCACTATCAATACATTTCAGGTATTTCTCTATCAGCTGCCATCAGGGTCTGCTCCTTATAACACAGAGAGCAGGAACTGGAAAGGGAAAGCTCACTTCTAGCTATAAAGTCTACCTTTCTAATCCCACTTACCCATGATTATTCTTCCATGCTGGGCAGACACATTTCTTTGAATGGTGTTCATCACATGATCAAAACCTATGGAAGGCCTGTTGCAGTCCACAGACACTGAAAAAAAAAGACTATAAAAATTTCCACTGTCTTTACACCAAAAAGCAAGGTCTTGTACTAGTTAAACTCTGATGCACCATTTGGATTTAATTACAGTAGGCCAAATTCTGCCCTCAGATACACCAGTCAACTTGGGTAAGACTTGGCAAGGAGGGAACATTTTCAAACCTAATATAATGGTATTTTTATAATACCATGCCAAATAGGGCATAATATATTTTTAGAAACTTTCTCATTTATAATAATAAAATGCTCTTCAAGATGATTCATATTAAAAGAAACAATTATTTTGGCTTGCAGGACTTATTTGTAGCTATGTGTAGACATTTATTTGGATGCAATTCAGCATCAAATAAATTCAAAATATGGATGTATGCCAGTGACAGGGATGAAAAAAAATCTCAACCAAGTGAGCTGTTACTCAGTAGCTTTTGCAGTTTCCTTTGCCTGCTAGCTCAGAGCTCCCCATAGCTTCACAGAGATGAAGAACTGGAAGGGACCTCTAGAGGTCATCTCGTCTATACTTGTGCAAAAGGATGAATTCAAACTTACAAGGGCAGAGATCTGTCAGTGGTAGTTTAATATCTATTGAAAACATTTTCAAGTGGGAAAATCCATGCCCTCCCATGCTCTCCAGTATTTTGGCAGACAGACAAGCTTTTTCTAATGGCTAATTTGAATGGATTTTGATTAAATTAAGATTTTTTTTTTCCCTCACTGTGGTCAGGAGAAACAGCCAGGCATGTTGTATTCCTCACTGGAAAGTTGTCAGTTTACAACCTTTCAATTTCCTCTTTTAGAAGAGACATGGTAGGGAGCCTTCAGCTTTTCCATCTCATTTATATGTACATTAAACCCTCCCTATATTGCTGTTCTCTTTGGGGTCCTTACCCCAAACCGGGGTAAGCTCCCCTACAAACCACCCAAGATGGAAAGTTATTTCCACCTCTTTCAATTGGAGTGCCAAAAGCAGTAGCTCAGGTCTAACCAGCAGAGAGGACACTACAATAATCACGTTCCATATGTTGCACATAGCTTTTCTCAGCTTGCAGTAGCCTCACATTGCTGACTCACATTTAATCCGTAATCCACCACGAGTTGCCCTCAGATTTTAGACTATTTCCCCCACTTGTCAAGAGCCTTCGAATTCTAATTTAGTCCTTCAAAAGGGTTTGTGACACCTTTCAGATTATAATACTGCAGTCCTTTGTCCAAAGCAATAACTTTTGTAGAAAACTGGACTTGGGTAGATGCTGGTGCCTTTCTATATTTTTAAGAGCGAAAAATGGCTAATTTCTATTTAAAAGTAGGATTTCACTCATCTATTCACTTCCAATATAACAATTTCGCTATAATCTATTTTAATTTATTTAATACAGCATCAAAAGCTATTCTAAGGACAGATTTATTCTGTGATTTTTTTGTAGACAGCTAAAAATCAATTTATTTCTTTCCCTGGATATATGCAACATTTGCAAGGCAAAATTTAAAAAGCTTTAAAGTTAAGGTTCATGCTCCTTAGAAATAACACTGTTAAATCAAAGCTATTATTGCATGTACTTTGTTAACTTAACTACAGGCAGCCCATTTATTAGCATGGATGAAAAATTATTACAGTTATTAACCTGCAAATCACTGGGGTAATACGTTATGTTATTCCAATCATTCTCTGGAAGGGAAGGGGAATGGGAATGGTATTTTGGAACTTATTTGTAATGCAACTTGCCATCTTTCTGTCAAAGTGAAGAAGAGTCTGTCAAGAGAACAATTCTGATGTATCACTTTTTATCCCTTTTTCACCAACCTGAAAGTAGGGATCACTCTGGGCAGAAAAAGTAGTTCTGCCTCAGGCTGTGTTGTCTCCCCTCTCCCCCTCTGCTTTCTCACGTCATTCAGAACAAAAGAAGCATTTTTAAGCCATGTTTTAATGAAAACTGCTACAGTGTTTTGCTGTGGAGAACATGGTTTGATGTAGCCCAGAAGGTCACAGAGCTACCAAATCAGCAAATGGTCTCTGTTTGATCCTACAAAGCTTCTGTCTGAAGTTCTCTGACTTCTGCCAACCCCCTCCACTTCATGGAATCAGCTTAAAATATATTTGATGAGGATTTGGGGTTAGGGTTTGGATTTCTGATGACTATCTATCAAATTTATCTGCTGACAGGAGGGGATAAGATGGTCCTGAAGTTGTAAATGCAAGGAGATCCCCTTATGTGATGGGTATGTCCTGTTTGCCAAGTGTGCCTTGCATTTTGGACATGAAATTAACTTTCCCAAACTTGTAGGCTTTGGGGACAGAAATCATCACTGTGACTCATTTGGAGAAATACCTAGCATATTTTGACTGCTTTTGTAATATAAAAATAATCCCATGGGCAGATCACATTATCTAGAGCTAGAAGTTGTCATAAGAAAGATTCAGTAAATGTCTCAACATGTAGAAGTGAACCAGACAAACAGATAAAGATGAGAAACAGACACAGTGCTTTGTATGCAAGTGGAATGCTGTTTAGAGTACAAAAGAATATCTTTTGAGCACAACTGAATGGACTTCAGCAAGATTAATATTTGATACCTTTCAGATTAGATAAGAGTAAATTATGAAATAATAGCAATGGGGATATAACATCCATGGATGTCATTTTAGAATAAATTCCATCTTAGGTTATTGCATGAGAAAGAGCTATAGCCAGCAGGGGTTATTATCAAAGGTTAATTCAAGATAGGGAAGAACCACAAAAAAAGCCCAAACAAAAAACCCCAACATGATGACATTTAATGAAAAATGGTTTTTAATTGGCTAAAAGATAATTTTCTTCAAAACACTATATGTTCTTTACATATATTATTCCCTCTACACTATTTCAAGTATACCAGTGGTCTAGATAAAAGAGAGTCATCTCACTGAATTTATGTTGCCTTTTCCGTTTGAACTCAGCAGGTCTTTGCCATAAAGCAAAAGTTCTAAAAACCCTTTCTGCTTCTCCTGAAGAGAGAGAAAAGAGAACTTTATAGTTGGACCAAATCATACAATGTGGTTAGTATTCCCTGTCTCCCATGTGTTGTCATCTAGCCAACCAAAACAAACATCCTGGGTCACTCAGAGGACGTATTTGTCACAATAAGTCTATGATCTCAAGCAAGCTGAGGTGGTTTCATAGGATTCCTGATTTGCAAAAAGCCTGAAACAAAACATGCAGACATCTTACAGTTTATATACAGGTATGTATAGCACTGTTATGTGGGTTTGCTGATACAGCTTTCCCTCAAAGACTTATAGAAAAAAACACAGATGAAAGTACAGATTGTTACCTTTCTTGATGTACTGGCTTTTGAAATGAACAGTGGAAGGATCCTAGTACAGATTTCCAGCCTACAGGTTTTTAAGGGATTTTTGGGCTTTGTTGACCCCAGGGAGGTCACAGAGTCACCATTCCTGGGCAGCTTCTCTGCATTCCTGACAGGGAGGGTGACTGCACAAGCACTGTGCCATGCTCTTCCCTACTACTTCTGCCCTGCCACCACCCTGTACTACTACATTCCCAAAGTCGGTTCCCAGTGGCCACAGGCTGAGGGGGGGGATGCACAGTCTGGCTTCAGCTTCCTCTGGACCTATCAATCTCAGAGAGAGAAAGCCTCAAACCTGAAATCCAAAAGAAAGGATTTTTCTTGGAATATGGCTGTATTGATAACCACAACATAATAATAATGCCCTAGAGTTTTCCCCCATGTTTGTGCTTTTCAAGGTCCCACAGGATGTGTGCAGTGGTGCAATCCCAGCAATGCCTTGCTGGAGCCACTGGCTGGCGTGACGGCACTCATTGCTCAGGACAATATGCCAAGGGCTCGGCACCCTAAGTTTAGTGTTACTCAATGAAAATGTTGCATGCTACAGTCTGCCAGTGTCTTGCATAATCCTAACAAATTCCAGTATTACTGTGGAAAGCTACAGGACATTGAAGAATTTTCTGGAAACTTTACCATTTTCTTTTATATTCAGCTTTGGTTCTCTGTAAATCATCTGGCAGTTCTTACATGTAAGTTTGCATTACCTACAATTTTGCCTTGAAATTTACCTAGAATTTTAAATTTAAATCAAGGAGTAATTGAATTCCTGGAAGCAACAATCAAATAACAGATCCTTTTTTCTTGTGTGTTTGCATATGTTTAGACAGATACTTTTATTGATAGCCAAAGGCCCAGCAAGCTGGTTGGTAGAAAGCAATCCAATTATTACCTGTTTCTGGAGCTTTACCCCTCTCTGAAATAACATCTGGGCTAAGGTCTCATTCTTGACTAATTGTTACACAATACTTTTTACTGTACTGCTTTCATAGTGAGCAGGTCTCTCACCCATGAGTAGCATCTAAAGATGAGAAGCATCAAAGAAACTTCCCTTCTTACCATTCAGGGCGTGGGCTCAGTTATGCTAACCCTGTAGGAATTAATATTGCAGGATTACAGTAGCAATATGAAAGCTGAACCATGAGACTTTGCAGTTGGGAAGGGAATCTGACCTAAACCCACACTGTTTTCACTCACTCACACTCTGTCACCCTCACACTCACCAGATCCAAGTTGTGCATGTTCACCTAATCCGGCCAGCATGCAGGCACCAAGGCACACGTGGCCAGGTGGTCTGGCTGGGGTTCCTGGCAGTGACCCAGGGGACAAGAGACATCAGCTCTTGGGCCTGCAGAAGATTTAATGGTCTTTAGACAGCAACCACATCTACCAGCATGGCCTTCTGTAGCAACAAGCTGCACAGACTCTGTACCTGCCATGCAGAGAGGCTGCATTCACTGCATGCACACATAGGGGGTTTGTAGTGACAGGCTGGGTGTTCCTGGGTCATTCCCAGCTTGTTCATGCTTGGGAGATTGTTCTTAATCTGACTCCCAGGATAACTGCTGCAATAAGAAAAAAAATTAAAAGATACTAGATATAAGTCTATAAATAGATATAAATCTATAAATCAAGATATAAATCTGGAGCAAATATGCTGGTGAGTCTGCATGTTTATGTTGTTTTTCTAACCTCTCCCCTTACAGTTTTGATATAGTTCTGTGTTTTGCCTGACGAGACCAAGAGTGGATTTTGGTTTCTAGAAGAAATGCCAAACATCAGCAAATGGATCTCTTTGTCTTCTGTTTAGCATATCGGTCTTGAGAATTGATCTCATTTAATATTCTAATCAGGGTTTGAAGTTCTTCAACTTCTGATGGATTTAATGACCCTTCTGAACTTTAAATAACAATATTATATATGTGATCTTTGTCACTTCCCAGAGAATGAATCAGACTTTTGGATTTTGTAGGCGCCTTTTGTTACCATATTCCATTATTTGTTTGTTTGGGTTTTGCAGGAGGGTTTTGGGGTCTTTTCTTTGGTTGGTTTGGTTTGGTTTGGTTTTTTCAAGAGGAGCTTAGCTGGAAATAAAAATCCCCCACTAAAAACTGCATAGAGCTACACACTCTTTCGTGTAACTTTAGAAGCACTTTGTCCTCCCCACAGGCCTGACAGAGTTTGCCGGATGCCTCCTCTAAGTGAGAGAGTCCCTAAACTACCGCATTCCCGCAGCCGTTCCCGGAGCCGCTCACTGCCCACGGCACACGCCGTGCGCTTGTTATAAGGCTGCCAATCTGACTGGTACAGCCACACGCAGGGGAGCGTTGCTCTGCTAAAATATATTATTTGAAACTCATGACGGTCTCCCAGGCCTTTCCGTGGCTTCCAGGTCAGATTCCGTAGAGAAGCAGGGCGGAATGTCCGCGGGCTGCGCCAGTGGTTGAGCGCTGCCCGGGAGCGCTTTGGTTTCCATCCCCGCCGAATGCGCTACTGCCGGCCCTACACCATTAGATGGCAACAGCTGCCCGGCTAAACCCGGCTGCGGCAGAGCCATGGGAAACACAGTTTCCCTTCCCGGGCCCGCATCTTCTTTCTGGTTTGGGAGCGGGGAGCTGGAGACCCCCTCTTCCGTGGGGCTGTGTACCTCTCCGTTCCGCGGGGTAGCCCGCAGCAAAACACGGGGGTGGCCAACAGACCCGCACTTCCCTCTGAAACAGGCTAAAACTGGGCTTTTGCTTTACTGGAAAACACATCATTTGAATTTTGTTGCAATATGAAGCAGGTTTTCAGCACGTGGAAGCAACAGAAAGTAATAGCTTTGAGGTATCAATTATGAATATTTCACTCATCAAGTAGTGGAGGTCATGAAAGGTTGCATTAGATGCTTTTTTTTTTTTTTTTTTTTTTTTTTTTTTTTTTTTTCTTGCATGACTTCAAATTAAAACCACTAAGTAGCATAGAGAAAATCCAGTTGGAGAGAACCAAATACATCTTAGGTATTCTGCTCCCATTCTGATTGTCAGATCAGCTGCTGCAACATCGGTCTCAGGGGATGGTTCTCCAGCCTGGTCTTAAAGGCACAAATGTTCCATAACCTCCAGAGTGGATTGGGTCTTCCCCTTGCCAGCAACTTAAGTAGCTCTTGAAAACACATTTCTCAAGGAAAGGTCAAGATCTGCAGATTAAACTTGCAACCAAGTTTGAGTTTCCAATGTCAGCTGCTCTGGTTCTTCAAAACTGCATAATCACAGAATATTCTGAGTTGGAAGGGTCCCATAATGATCGTCAAAGTCCAGCTCCTGACCCTGAACACCCTGGCCCAAGAATCACATCGTGTGCCTGAGAGCATTGTCCAAATACTTCTTGAGCTCTGCTCGGCTTGGTGCTGTGACCACTGCTCTGGGGAACCCGTGCCAGTGCCCAACCAGCCTCTGGGTGAAGAACCTTTTCCTGATAACCAACCTAAACCTCCCCTGACACAGCTTCAGGCTACTCCCTCGGGTCCTGTCACTGGGCACCACAGAGAAGAGATCAGTTCCTGCCCCTCCTCCTCCCCTCACAATGTCTTGGTTTCCAGTAGTAAGATATGCAGATGTGTACAGTGAACAAGCATTTTAAGCCTATACTTTATTATTAACAGTTTTGTCCCATTGTGGCTACTGCTTTCCCCTTTGAGCCCTGAAAACAGTGAGCATAAGATTGTCAGAAGTTCCTCATTTTCAGTGCTTATAAATTGTATTTGCCTTTCCTATGCTATAATTTATTCATCATCTTCACTTTCAGTGTTGCTGGGTAATTATCTCTCTCTTTTCAATGTTTTCCCCCATTCCCATACTCTTGCTTCAAGGCTGTACTTGAACGTCGTTCCCTTAATGCTCAGAGACATTTTGCTGCTCCTTGGTAAAACTCAGTTTGTGTTTGCAAGCATTGTTTATAATTTCAAGGATTTTCTGAAGCAATGAGATGTTTTTAAAATTATTACCCACAGCCCTTTCACTTGGAAAAGGGTAAATTATTCACCTGATCTCACAAGATCTTTTAAATCATCAAACAGAAGTGCCAAATTGCAGAATTATGTGATGGCACAATATGTATTTGCTTACTTCTGTTGACACAGAAATTCAGAGCTTCCTGTGAAGGAAATGCTTCTATGACAATTTTTATTACGTGGTGTTACATGTTCAGTCCTTCCTCTTTTAATTTTTTCTCAGACCCAAGGAGGCCAAGCAGAGAGCTGATGGTATAAATCCCACTTCAATCATCAGGAACAGGCTATGTATTTCAGCTAATTTAATTGCTTGGGTTAGCTTCAATTCTTTGTGTGTGATATTTGACTGCACCACCTGGATTTTGGATCTACCAGCTATCTTCTGCAGCACCAGCTGACCCACCCCAAAAGAGAAACATAACAATGACAGAAATAACAGACTGGGGCAAGAAGAGGCCCCAAATGTGATGTAAATATTTAATTTCAGTCACAGCAAGGAGGGCAAGAGGAAAGTGCACTTGAGAATTTATAAGTAATACTGCTTGCCTCTGAGCAATTTAATAACTTTATAGAAGTTAATCATTAGGTCCATTCTAATTAATAATAAACATTCAGTTAAGCATTTTCTCTGCATTTAAAATGGCACTTGCATTCCCTAGTAAATTAAAGTACTTCTTTGAATGTGTTCCACAACATTTCAGCAGCCTTTCATAAAATTTGCCTTGCTGCCATACTATGGAATGGCTTTTATGGAGTCATTAACATGTAGTTCCTCCTGCAATTAATTATTGATATGAGATTGCCATAACAATGGAAATAAAACTGTTCTTTTTCTAACAGCAGTTAACTGACCAGGAGAGTCATTATGACCCAAAAAACCCCCAAAACCCAAAAAAGAGGCACCACTCATGCATCTCAGGACAGAAGAAATGCTCACAGAGCTGTGCTGAGCGGAGGCAGCTCTTGACTGGGCCAGGTAGAGGACTGGCATCCTTCCAGATGATGTTGAATTACAAGACTCAGCTAATTCTGAGCAAATCTCAGGATGAGGGAACAATTATTCTCATATATTAGGTGGTGGCCCATTATTTAGCGTGTTGGGTCTTTCTTTTGTGTGTGTACTTATAGAAAAGCCGTAGAAACAATGAAAGTCTTGGAGCGTATCAGGACTTATTTTTCCAGACTAAAAATACTGTTGCAACTGCTGGATTGACTTTGCCTTATTTTTGTTTTTGCTGTTTTTCCTGGGTTTTTTAAGTGTGCTTTCAATTTACTTCTCACCAAATAAACATAAAATCTTGTCAGCAAGTTTCTCTTCCTCTACCCCGAAATCTGATGTAAGGAGAAAACAAAAATGTCCCATACTCCCTCCTGTCTTCTGCTTCAGAGATGGCATAAATCTGAGTGAACCAATAATTTGCAGTGATTTACTCAGTATTCTTCATTGTATGTCCATGGGGGAATTGTCCATAGAAAGCCTGTGGTTTTCTAGGATATATCTGTTTTTCAGTCCTCCCTCTGGCTGTCTGGCTGTGGCCCCCTACAGCTGTGGCAGTGTGGTACATTTGCAATTCCTCCTTGTGTGTGCCTGGCTGCCCCCAGCCTCTCCTCAGCTCTCTCATGTGAGTCTCTGCCGCCACACCAAGCCTCACAGGGGGATGCAGCCTCAGGGAGGAAGAGGCTGAGGTGCAGCACCTCCTCTTCTGCTGTCTGTGCCACCAGTGTCTGCTCTTGGCAAAAAATGGAGCAGACAGGGAAGGAACATGGGTGGCAGCAGGAAAAGTGATAATGCCATAAAATACATAACCACTTGCTGCAGCAGATGTGAATCAGAGATTTCCGCTGGTTTAGTGGAGAGCACATTTTTCTGAATAGTCTGAATTCTCCAAAGAGTCATGGTATAATAAATCCATTACTTATAGCACTGGAACAAAGATACCACATCCATACAGTGCAAATTGCTGAATCCGTGTAAACTCACTTGCTGTTTCAAATTTGTTCAGTAACTTTTGGTGATTTAACTTTGCAATAGAGGACTACACAGAAAAGAGATTCCACGTCCTTGTGCAGCCCAAATAAAGGCATAAAGCTGGCTTTATGCATAAACTTTCATTCTCATTACTTCAAGAGAAATGTGATTGTTTGCCTGTTTCCAATGTCAGTCACATCTGTTGTGCTGTGGTCGAAAAGTGCCCCATATCCAGCATCAGCAGTTGTGGAACTCCAGCCAGAAAATGCTGGTGGGAGCATCCTGAAGGCTTTGTTCAAAGTCTCTAGACAACACGTTCCATCTGCTCTCGCTTTCAAATTACGATCATGAAGAGTCGGTTTGTGGTTCTTACTCTTGTTGAGAGATTTCCTATGCTTTGAAGCAGCCTAATTACATAGTAAATTCTCTTCTGTAAGTGATGACTTCAGAATCTGACTGCTTGCACCAGGTCATCAGAGGATGACCAAATCAGGCACATCTTCCTGCCTCCTTCACTGAAAACTCGTCATTCCTGTGCATCCACTTGGAGCATTGCTACAATGGGAAGTCAAATGTTTGGGTTTTTTTAAATAGTACCAAACACAATATTTTAAATAATACCCCATGCTGTGTGCAGCTTTTTCAGCAATAATCATGCATTTATTACCTATTAGCAGTATTTTCTATTTCTAACTAGCAAGAAGTAAAGACCAATAGAAGCAGATGTGTAGAGTGGAATAATGGATGCCAAGAGCTTGATATCCAAGCTATCCATGTTCCAAGCTCCTTAATTTCACTTTAACTCCAGACTGCTCCCATTGACCTAAAGACCAATCCTGGCTGTAGTAAATTAGGTGCACTCCTACAGCACATCTTCAAGAACAAGCTCAAGAACTCCAGTTCATACATGCCAAGACTATTCTAAGGTGTGAACAAAAGCACAGTGACTGGGTTAGGAACCCAGAGTGCCGAGAATATTTCTCTGCCTGTTTTTAAGGTTTCTTACCCCCCTGAACAACACTGTTTTAACCTCCAACCTTGGAAAAAATTACCAATGATCAGACAAGAACTAGAAAATACAGTGGTGTGAATTAGGTGATAGACTACTATGTAAGATTGTCACAGGGTGAAAAATTTAGAGGTTTTGGGCTTCTCTTTGTCGTAAATAGATAAGAGTAAAAAATATCAAAATGGAGGATTGTTGTTGTTCTCTAAACCTTCTTCTCCTTCTTCTCCTACTCCATGTTCTGCAGTAAAAGTAGTTTGGAATGATTGGATAGAGAATTCCGCAGTTCCTGCCCGTGTTACTGAATAATTGGTAGGAAAGTGAAAGTAATACACGTTTTTAGTAACTATTGGTTAAAATATCTTTAAAAGGCTGTGTAAATCTTGATAATTAGAGACTTCACTCCTGCTTTCTGTGCTCTATGCTGTACCTGGGTCATGCTAGTGGCTCTGTTCCTCTGATAAGACTTAATAAACAACTGTCCAGCAGCATTGAAACTCCAGGAAAAGCCTCGGTTTATCTTTGAAACTCCTTGCAAGGACTTTTAGAAAATTGTCTCCCATCAGGAGGGATTTGGTTTATGGCACGGTTCAGTGTCAACTGGGAGCAACTCTCCTCTCAAAAATAGTCCTGACTAGAAGTAAAATACTAATGTAGAGGTACCGGCTCATGCCCATGATGTGGGTCTTTGAAAACATTAGTAACATTCTGAGGTGTTCTATTGGGGTCATTTGCTTAATATGCAGCAAATGGTTGCTATTGTTCAATTACTTTAAATAATTTATCATTACTTTAAATTCTTCTCCAAGCTTTACCAGCACAGCTGCATGTCTGCTTCTAGATAAAGTGCAACTTTCTCTCCTTATTCAAGTTAGGGAAGGATGAATAGCTTATAGCTTAGGAAAAAGTGATATTTTGCTTTTATCATCATGTAAGAGGTTTAAAGATTTTTTAAATTGTTCTAGCACCTCTGCAAAAGGTAGTGGAAACTTGAAATTGGGTAGGTTTATCTCTCCAATACTGGAAATTCTCTTTGTTCAGCCTGCAAGTTAACTGCACTATCCTTTTATCCAACACCTTTACAATATGTTTTTTTACTGAAGGGATCATGAGGTATTTTTCTCTTCCAGGAAAAGCACTGTCTCATTCACTCCATGGCAGTACCACATGTTCCAAATGTGCCAAATGTGCACAACGGCTAAAGAGTAGAGAGTGTGAGGAAATAGAAACATATGTCCAATACTGGATTAAAAATTGAAGTATTTGGCTTCAGTTTTATTTTCACACATCCTGCCTGGCCTTGGACATGTCAGTTATGGCTGGCTCCTGGTACCCCCTCTGTGTGGCTAACGTGAGGACTGGGAGGGTGGCTGGGTGGCGGGTGTCCTCCTGGTATCAGCTCCTTCCTCAGCCAGAGCTGCACTCCAGCTGCAGACACTGCTGTCTTCATAATGGCATCAGGTTCTGTGAAACTAAATCCATTCCAGTTTGCCTGGTGTTGGGCCTGCATGGACAACCTTGAAAATTATTTTTATTCAAGCCAGACTCTGATTTGTGTGCGCAGATCATGCTCTGAACAGTGAAAATAAAATGAGGAAGTGTCCATTAAAAAAATTCCTCAATGTGTCATCATCAAAGCTGAGATTTGTAAAAGCACCTGGAGTGCAATCTGCACAAAGATGTAGCAGCACCTTATCTGTGTTTGTAACACTGTAAAGCTGCATCACACACCTCTGTTATATGGACTAGTTTTCTAGGACTATCCTGTACTTCAGGGGAAAAGGGATTAAGCTATATTTTGAGAACAGCAGGAATTTGCCCACATCAGTGGTTGCATCAGCACTGCTGCCTTGGGAAAACACTGATTTCCCTAATCAGCCCAATCATAAGACACGAAGCAGAAAAATATTCTTTC
Source organism: Coloeus monedula (assembly GCF_965178545.1). Lineage (NCBI taxonomy): Eukaryota > Metazoa > Chordata > Aves > Passeriformes > Corvidae > Coloeus > Coloeus monedula. The sequence continues at coordinate 26,976,203 of NC_138782.1, read as the reverse complement.
CAGGGACTTCTACATTACCAGATGATACTCAGAGGACAGCTGCTTCCTCCTTGGTGTTACAATTACATCCTGTTTTCCCCTGAAAGAACCTGATATTAAAACTTCATTTCCAGGACAGGGCCAAGGAGTTGTCCTGAATGTGATAGGTGTCTGTCTTGTTTCTTGAACCTTACAACGCTGAATGTCTCGTTGCTGAAGTATATTGATGGATCTACAGGTTGATATTTTAAAGTGCTGTGCCTGTCCACCTGGGGCTTTTGCAGGCTCTGGGCAGGTCTTTCTGCTACAGGTGGAAGAAAAGGATCAAGCTAAATCTCTTGACATTTATATCTTCATACCACAGTCTGCCCAGTAGTTAAATTTTTGCCTAATAGAACAAAACCCGTGCTGGAAATCACACCACAAAAATATGTAGGTGGGAAGGGACTTCTAGAAGTCTGTAATTCTCTCTTCCTACGTAAAGTTCAGGGTGCTCAGCACTTTATCTCACACTGAGTTTCATGTATCAGTAAGGATGGAGGCCAGAGCCTCTCTCAACTTCTGTCCCAGTGTCCAATGATCCTAATGGTAAATTATCTTTTCCTTACATCTAAGGAGAAATTCTCATGTTCCAGCTGCAGTTCTGAATTCAGTTCTAAATTTAAAATTGATAATGGTTTTAGCTTTTATGAGGGCTAATTAAAATAAAATTGATACCTTTACATACTGCATCTCAAAAACACTATCGTCTTCAATAAATGCCACTGCTGGTGGAAAATGGAAGACCCTCTAGAAGATAGTCACGGAGACAGAATGCATTCTTTGTCCTGGAATATCTTCTATCACATGGGATGTATGCTGTCAGACAGATTGCAAAACTTGTGCAAAGGATGTGAAAGTTTAAGGACACCAACCAAAACAAATTTTTAGAGGACAATAGCCAAAATAAAAATCCACTTCTTAAAACTGAAGCAGTTTATGTTTTGAACCAGAGAGACTTGGTGTATTCATGTGCCAACTAAAGTGCACCTTTTGAAGTTCGTAATGTTCCTTCATGAATAGATTTCCTGTAGCACCCATCCCCTTCCCATCTTGCTGCATCCATATTCCAGGTGGAGCTGACTTTTTTGAGTTAAATGCCACTGAACAGTCACAGCCAAAACCAGAGAGCATGATACTCACATTTGAAAAAGGGAGGAACCAATTTTATATAGAGCAGGTGGAAGCCAGATGTACTTGAAACTGGGGTGAAAAGAAGCAGAAGTGTCCTGACAATTGAAAATGATTGTTTCCATCAGGTTACACAGCTCTGTATTTCCTAGATCACGTATCCAGACTTGATTAGCACTTTTCAGAAAGAATATTGCTCTTTTTATTCCACATTAAAAAGAAACAAACTTAGTCATACTATTTTATCAGAAAATTGTCTGATTTTTAACTTTTTATTTCTGCAGAAATGACTGGAAAATTTATAGATTTCCTGGGATTCTTGTTTAAAGCCTAGCTGTTGATTAGCTTATGGATCTATGCTTTGTGGGAGAGTAGAAGCTCTATTGTAGTGTAAAAAACCCTTCTCTTTAAAATGCAATTTTTTTTCCTGAATGTGTATTTGCAGCTTGTTTTGACATCTGGTGACCTTGGAGATGTTCTAGGTCCCAAGGTGACAGTCCCAGGGCTGCAGTCCCAAGGTAACTGTCCTGGCATAAAACCACTCGCTCAGAGGTACCTTGTGATCCAAGCCATGGCACAGTGGGACACCAGGAAGCCACAGGGACATGGTGTTGACCTCGGTGCCGTGTGGGGCTGTCTGGCCATTTTGGTGAGCACTCCTGGGCAATGTGGGGCCAGGGGTGGCTGGGCAGTGAACGATAGCTATCAGGTTGTCTGAGGAGTGGTCAGGAAGCTGCACCCCACCCAAGCCATATATCCCACTCCACTGGAATCAAAAGAGCCTGTCCTGGACAGGGACAGTGCAGGAGGCGGAGAAAATCAAAGCTGCCCTCTACATTTCCTCTGGGTGTGCCAAACTCTGGCAAAGCCAAGCGCCTTAATTTGTCCTCAGCATCTCTACTTCTCTCTGGCTTCTCTATCTGGCAGATAACCTGCTTTACTGCAAAAGTTACCTGATGTGCCCGCTTGATTTATTGTGTCTGTTCTTTGTGGGAAAAGTGATGAAAATGGAGATAGACAGGAGGAAGGGACTGACTGACCTTTGAAGGTCGGAAGAAGGTAAAAGTGACCACAGGGGCAAAGACATGTTTGAGGAATGCTTGAGGGTTTGGTAGATCTTTGCTGAAAATAAGTGCATAATCAGTCACTCTGCACACCTGCAACCAGGCACTTTAGATTTTGAGAGATCCAAGAGGCCTCTCTTGTTGCCCATTCCCATAACTGGGGGATAGCATTCCAGTCTATAGTCCACAAACAAGGGGTTTTGTAGCTTATTAGTTCAGGCTCTGTTCTCACTCTTAATACTGAGTTTGCCATAGGCACTTGAAAAGAACTACCTCACGTTAATAAAAGCTTAATATTGGGAACATTCCTTACAAAGAAATGTCCTTCCATCACATTTCTGGAGTGATTATCACAGGTTGTGATGTAGTTAGAGCATCTAGAGAGAGCTTTTGTGCTCTGCTGTGTGAGAAGAGTCCCTTTCTAGCCTGTGAATGTGGAAGAGAGGGGTGGGGGGAAACAAGGGGAGGAAAAAGACAGATGCAGACGAAAGGCAGAGGTGATGCTAAAATGCTGTAAGTGACCATTTGAAAGATTGTATTGCACTTACTCTTGTGGAGTCAAACAGTTTAACTGTGACCCAAGGAACCACCATCACTCTGGGTAAGAGTAGGAAGAAGGGAATTGCTCTATGGACAAAGCACTGGGAAAACAGTGACAGATAAAAGCAGAGAGCATATTTGTAACTGTAAACAAAAATTAATAAAAACTCGCTGTGGAGGATAAGTTCTGTATTTTTATTCACACGTACTCTTGCAATTTCTCTTTTTAACTTAAACTTGTTTCTATGATTCACCCAGAATTTATGGTTCCCCTAGAAAAGCAGTATTAGCCTGTGGGAAACAGCAAGCAGCACTAACCAAGATAATGTACAACACTACCTAGGCTGCACAGCAAAAGGGGCAAAAACTGGGGATATTTTGGAGCTGGACCACCCATGGGGAGGGAGAAACAGATGTTCTGGGATTATCCATAATAAATAGTTGTATTCCTGGCGCTCCTTATTCCTTGCTAAAACGTATACCTTTTTTTCATGCATGACTGGCTTTCTGCTAACTATGAAATTAGGAATAACTTTCTCATTCAGTTACAAAAAGGAGGTTGTCAGTCCCATAACTGGGTAAAGCTGTGGCTTCTCAGTAATCATCCATGGAGCAAAAGTAATGAAGCTTTTGCAAAAATCATGTCAAAACACATTTGGTAAATGTGTCCACATATTCTGTAACTAATATATTTCCTTATGTACATGGGACTGAAGCAGACATCTTCAGAGAAAAACTAGAGTTCCTTGTTCTCCCAGTTACATCAGGAATTTCATTAAAAAAAAAATCTTATCTTGTATCTGTAGATTAATCTAAACTCTGATTTTTAAAAAAATAAATACCTAGCCTCTATGAACAATTGAAGAGAAAATATTGAATATACACCACCCTGGACTCTTTGTTCAAAAAATATGAAGTAAATGAAAAGGATCTAAAAGCGTGACCATTTTTAAAAATAAACTCATGTTTTTTACTGACTGACTATTGCCTTTTGAAACCCAGTTCAAAATAACAGCACTGAGAATTAACTGAAAACTTAAATAAGCTCCACCATGCAACACAGATGAGTCACTTTTAATGCTATTTTCATAATATGATGGATTACGTCAATTCATGGAGCCTTGCTCTATTCCCCAGCTCTCTTTCACTGCTCTTCATAAATGTTATTTTGTCAGGATATTGATGAGAACTGTTTATTCCAGAAACTTGATGTCTTCTCTGTTTCCACATTACTCACAAGACACTGGCACATCAGTATCTGGTAGATTTTCTTAGTAATTTATGAACTGCATTCAGATCATGTATTTCCTACTCATTTTTTCTTACTTGCAAAGTGTTCCTTAGTTTTTGCTTTGAGAATCTGTTGTTCATTACTTGTTTGGTTGTATTATTTCTGGTGAATGATTAAATGGACTTTCAGAAAGCCTTGAAAGTGATGACCTATTACTTTGGTTTCTGGAGGTAAACACTCCCATGTATGAACAATATGATTAATTTTCTCCTTGTATGGCAGCACTTGCAAATGATATACTGAATTTATATGAACTTTTGTAGGCTGTGATAAATTTCACTTCCTGCTCAGACAAGATTAATGTACTTTCCCATTTAGAAGAATACATATAAAATCAAACATGCAAACCATCTAATATTTGTCTTGCATTAGCTGCTAGAATACCAACTCCTGGGAGTTCATCCTCTGATTATGACTTCATAGTTAAAGAAAGTTGAATGAGAGAATTGCTGTAACTGGAAATTTCCATCTTTAATCATCTGAGAAGCTCCATATGGTCACAAAGGATATTTTTGGAAGGTTACAAGGTATAGAGAGGAACAAAAGTGACCCATTGCTCTGATCAAAAAAATCTCAAATAGCCAATTTATTTCTTATCTGTGTTTCTGACTGACTGCTGCAGTTTTCCTGAATTTGTTCTTACTCGTCGTTTGTGAGCAACCTCAGATTATTTTATGAATTCCAGAGTAATTTCAGAGTTGCAATTTTCTAGGGAAAGTCTAAGAGAGAATTTATGTTTTGTATTTCAAAGCTTCTCATATTCTGGCAAATGTGTTTTACACTTGGATATTATAAGACTAGAGGAGGAGAGTACTATGGGACACAGTTGCTGTCCATGCCATCTAAAGGGCAGATGACAGAAATGCCCTGCTCTTTCTCAGTAAGTGCCCTGATGACTGCAGTCATTAAATGCTACTTCTTGTCATTTGGTAGCTGTCAGTAACTGAGAAATTCTGCAGCCTGCTGCTATGGCTGCTCTCTAAACTCTGAATATGTTCCTTAAGTGAATCTCAGGAGATGTGTCTTCATAAATTGTGGTGGTTCACAGATGGAAGAAAGAAAACCTAGGATTTTTTTTTCTTTTTCTGGAACATCCTTTAAATCTCTGAGATTACCCCAGGGATTCTCACCTCTTGTGTAGCTGAATTAATCCCTCCTAACAAAATAGATTTTTCTTCAGATCCCCTCCAACACATGGCCCAGTATTTCAGCAGTTGTTCTCTTGTTAGTATACATTAAACCTCATGAATTTCATGATGGATCATCTCCCCGGCAGCATGGAGTCCACAGCTCCATATTTGTTGATACAGCCTGTTGAGATCTAAGCTCTTTAATTTGCAATTGTAATGTGTAATTTTCTAGAAATAAAATGCAATTCAGTCACAGGACATTCAGAATCACTCAATTCTAATCTATAATGTCAGCAAGCCTATTTCACTGACATTATTGTTTTGACACTGAGTGTAATAGAAATGATTAAGCCAGGAAGAGAGCAGCACTTACTTGACTGCTGTCAGCTACTGAACCACAATAGCCCAGCACACAGACTCTATTCAGCTGATGAAATGTGAAACTTGATATGCTGCTGCAAAATGTTAGTAACCACAAAGCTATATTTCAATCCCTACTTGATTTTATAAATGTTTAGTCTCACTCTGTTAGACCCAGCCTCATACAAAAGCAATTCCTGTTTCACAACTGGAAGGAATAGCGACCAAACTTCTTTCTTTTAAATCCACTGTGCCCAGGCATGTGTCAAGGACTTTTTTATTATTATTTTTTCAAATGGAAGAGTATATTCAGATGGGGGATGAAAAGGGAATGGATATGAACAATAGTAGCCCTTGTGACTTTAATGTGAAGATTAAGATTCATGATGGTAGGCATGTAATGTGATAGAACTATATATCATGGCCCTTCCACCCTTCCAGCAGAATGTATACTTTGTTCTGAAATAATTTTTTACTGCTAAGCTTGGAGATGCAGGTACTTAAACTGAGTGCTAAGTGGGTATTTCTTCAAAATAGGTGTTTGCTTTCCTTTACATTTCATATAATTTTGTATCATTATGCTGTCAAGTGTCCTGTGGTCTAAGTGTAACAAACTGGGCACAGACAAGGCTCTGCAATGTTGTAGGTAAATACCTCTGTCTCTCTTTTGTGCCTGAAGAGAAAACTCCCTTTTCCTCTCACCTATGTGCACAGAAGACCCATAGTTTTACGTTTAGATATTTCAAATTTTGCTTACAAGAAGGCTTAACACTTTTTCTTTCTGATTTTATAGTTCAAAAAACTTTAGTTTAGACTGCTCAGTTGTTCTCAGAAGTGTTATCTGAATGTGACCTAAGGCACTGCAGAATAAGTATTTTATTCACAGAATCCAGATTAGATTAAGAAATTGGATATCCTATGAGACAGAGCTGATTCAAAAGGTGCTGAGTATCCTCTGTCCCCAGTGGAGGTAGGGGGCATGGCACAGTCTTCAGAGACCAGTTCTTGCCATCACTCTGACCTGTGGTGCTCATCTTCTGCTATTGCTGATGGAAAGGATCTGTCTTTGTATGAGAAGAAACCAAAGATTTGAAAATGAAAAGGCTGCATACAAAACTTCCAGCAGAGTAGAAGCCCTCAGGTTTCTTATAAAGCAATTATATGGTTACCTAAATGGTTTTATAAGTTTACCTCTTAAATAAAATATCACCTCAGGGAAGAGTTAGGTTTATTTTACTGCTTCATAAATATCAAGTGTGTTTGTACTAGTTAGATCACGTATAGAAAAACAGCTATGATTGTTGTCTCTCCATGTACCATAATATGTTCAATATTAAAAATATCCAAATATTTTCTTCTTGATGGCAGCATAAACATTTCCTACTGACATGCAGTCTCTCATAATGCATTTTCATTACTTCAATTCTTCCTAGCTTTGTTGTCTCCTCATTACCAGTACTCAGCTAGACAGCTAAAACACTGACTAAGAAGAGAATGCAGAAAAGTTCACATCTCTTTTGTTTTGGTGCATTTTTACATAATTTGAGCAGTGTTGTCATAGGCTTAGTAGGTTTAGACAGATATAAAACTCAGGATTAAATGGTAATGCCATAATAGTGTAAATAATAAATTTATTTACAACTATCAGTTGCAATAGAGAGACATACATTCAAGTGGGCAGGGGTTTATATAATTTAAGATATATAATATTTGCCACTATTTAAATATTAAAGAAAGTAGAAAAGAACTGGCTAAAACAGGGAAGCAGCATGAGTGGGGCATGAGTTCATGCTTTAGAGCAGGGAATTCTGGGTTTCATCACTGGCTATTGCAATAGTTTTTGGCATGCCAGAACTGAATAACTTAATTTTCTGTTCTGAGAAATTATCCTGTTCAATTTCCAGGGCTGTAATGAGACTAAAGGAACTGAGAGTTACAAAGTGATATAAATTCTTCACAGTGAAGCTCGTATAGAAAGGATCTTTCCTTCCATGACAAGGAAGCAGACCAGAAGGTTGTAGCAGACCAGAAGAGAGCTGGGCTTCGAGCAGAGGAGAATTTTTTGCGAGGGGACAGTGGGTACCCATGCATGCCGTGGTAATGATCTGGTAAACCCTGCTGGGTTTGCTGCACAAATCCGGGAACAGAAGAGAGAGCTCAGTCAGGAAAGGGGCTGACTAGAGCAGGGCAGGAAACCCTTTCTTCTTCCCTTTCATCTTGCAGTAATTTTTGAGGTTAAAACAATGGATCTTGTCCCACATGCAACTCACTCTAAAAAAGAGAACAAAATGCTGAGCTGCATGTTTGCAAAAATGATCAGAAATGCTGAAACGTTTTATACTCACAGCATTTGAAGATTCAACTTTTTCAACTTTTAAAAACATTTTCTGCATTTTCTGACTGTAAATTAACTTGCACGTGATGACTCATTCTGAATGGAAAGAAGAATCTTCTCCTGTGGCGGGAATAGCTATGAGACAGCAGCTACACTTTTCCTCAGCAGCTTGTGTGAATTTCCTAGCTGGGAACATACCAATATCTGTGTAAACACACACTTCTGTGCATGCTCCATTTCCCAGCCATAATATATCGTTAGTAAAGGTTTGGGGTTTTGTGCTTTGGGCTGGCCCAGCCAGGAGTGAAGAAAGGGAGGCTTACTCTGTGGTTTCACAATTGGCTAAGCCCATCTGACTGTGGGCTGTCACCGAAGGCAGCGTTCCTGCCCTTCCCTGCTGTGGGAGCAGGTTGCTTTGCAGCCAGCTCACAGCGCTTTCATCTCGCAGTATCTGCATTTGTTCAGGCAAGGGATTAACTCAACAGCTCTCTGGTGGGCACAAAGCACTTTTCAAGCAGAGAATCAGTAATATCAATATTGGCCATGGCTTTGTTGAATTCTGGAGGGATGAAAACAGGCACCAAACCAACCACAAAAAGAGAAGACTGTTTTTTCTTATCCTGAGCAGATTGTTTTTTACTGGTGACATAGACCTGATGTCTCAGGACAGCTCTGTGTGTGTGTGTGTGTGTTACTAATATCAGAGATTTTACGCCATAGAGGAGAACATAGGCTATGGTCAGAGTGGCTTAAAAGTGGGTATTGAGTTTATTTGAAACAGGTTATACACAGGAATTGTCAGTTCTAATATATGAAAAGCAATTCTAAAAATAAAAAGCATTACATGACCATATAAGTGTGGTGGCTTTATGAGGTAATAATTGATGTCTGAGTGATAAGGATGATAGAAGTAATGCTATTTTGTTGATACAATACAATAAAAATTTAAAAATAAATAAAATAATATAAAATTAAATTAAATAAAATTAAATAAAAGCTTCCAAAAAGAAGAAAGTGACAAACAAGATAAACTGTGAACTCTCTCATAATATGTTTGCACATATGTGTTTGTTTCTTTTTCTCAAAAGAAAAACACATAATTATTTCTAATGTAGCTTTTGAATTTATAGTCTAGTTTCCTTGGGCTTAGCTGCAGTATACTGTTTGTGTCATCTCTATTTTCAGAATTTGCCTTTTATCTCTGCTTTGCAGCTTCATGTCAGTATTTTATATAGTATTTTAACACTGGCTGATTTCCCATGATACTAAAATATCATGGTGTGTAATAGAGGATATGATTCTACTTCTTATTTTTATTTTTGCCTTGTGCTTTCCATATGTCTTCCTTTAATCTTGGCACAAGTGAAATGCAGGGATGGGATTTTCATGGAAAATTGCAAAGTTGCAGTCAGCACGACTGAGGCCGTACTCAACAAGTCAGGCACTATAGAAAGTGAACGTCCCCTGTCTTGCAAAAAGCTCTCAGCATCTTGCAGAATGTATTGTGTATCTAATACTACACAGAAAAACTACACTGAATTTGTACTGTTTAGCAAAAGTGACCATCAATGTTTGCAAGTCATCTATGACAAAATACTCCTGTCCATAACTTGATAAAGCCAAAGGTAAGGCAGATATTTAGTAAGAAGATGGAAAATCTTGTTCTTTAGAGAGCAAATTGCCACTTTGGTGAGTTGAATTCGGTCCCTTGCCCTGCTAGTGAGCTTCTGGCAATGGTGGGCAAATTATGCACCAGCACTTTCACAGCTGGTCACTGACTGTTACTCTCAGACCTGAGCACCCAGTTCAAAATACCTGAGGTCTGACTTTTAGAAGTGCTGAGCTCTCAGAAAGGCAGCTGAGTCAATACAAGTTGTGTTATAAAAATGCACAACTACAGCATGCTATAAAATGTTTACTACTCCAAAAAGTCAGTTCCAAGTTGCCTGCTTTTAGGTACTTAGCCACTCCTGGTTATTTCTGTTTTTAAAATAGAAACAACATTTTGCCTTATCTTAATAAATGCTGAAAGACAGATTCAATCACGCTCATGAAATATCCAGATTCTGTGACAATAAGCACTTCAGAGGGGAAATAATAATTCTTCATTTCTCTCAGAGCCTGACTAACACACAGTTAAAACCAGGAAGGGTGCTCCCACACTGGGTATTTTTTTGATGCACAAATGATCCCAGTGTCTAGGAAGGCACAGAGTAGATTCCTAACTGTGAGCAGAAGGATGACTCCATTTCATACCAACAAGAAATGGATGCTTTTTAAAATGAGAATGTGAACATTTTTAACTGAGATTTTTACAATCTATTGCTATTTACACAGTTGTGATTATTATCGATCAGGGATTAACAGGGGATGGCTTTATGTTACAAGTTTGTTGTAAGAGGTAGGAGTTACTTCTTTTAACTTATGTTTTAAACTGAGAAAACCCTCTTTCAAAATATGTGCATCCTATTAGTTGCTTAATATCAAACTCTCAGCACAGTACAGAATATCTAGGACCTGGTGTAATAATACCACCTGACCAGTGATGATGTTCAGTGATGATACTGGCTTAAAACATTCCTTCCTCACCCTTGTTCCACCCTTGGCTGCCAGTGGCACCTGTGCACAGGGAAGCAGTGTCCCCACTTTGGGTCATGCCAGTGCAACTGTTGGTGCAGGTTCTCTCTGAGGTAAATCTGATCTAGCCCAGCTGAAACCAAAACAGGAATCTTTTTAACTTGCTTATAGAAATTAAGCCCAAATTATTGAGAAAGAGGATCTTTTAGGCAGGGTCTGTTAGTGTATCCTACATTCACGTTAACTGTATTTGAATAAAGGCTTTTCTTCATACTGACAGGGATTCACATTTTCAAATCAGTCTCTGTGCTCTGGGTAATTTATTTTGCATCCTGTTATGGACAGTAGGTAGTGTCTGTATGTGGAAGTTATTCTTTTGTTACTATGTATACAGCTGTCTGAACAGATCAGGCGGAATATTGCCTGTTTGCTGCATATGAAGGGCAAAATGATACACAATCAAAGCTCCAATGAACTTGGAGCAAGAACTGCCCTGAATCTTTGAAGGGCTTTGTAATCAGTAACTTATTTTCCTCCATTCCATTGACTCCCATGAAATCAAAAGCAATTTTGATTTCACAAAGCATTGCTGCGCACTGGACACCTAATTGCCTTGTTTACCAATTCGCTGTTTCTTTTTCAAATAACACTTTTAGTTCATATTTCATTTTTTATCTCCGTGACCCACTTAAATCATTCATAAAATGTAGCAGCAAAGCATGCTGTCGAATTTTCTAAGTATAAAAGCTAAATACAAATGCCCTTCTCCAATTATTTTCCATACTCATGATATGTGTAGCTGTTTCCTTGCAAATGCTGTAAAACAGTGTACAGATTTCTTTCTTTCTCCCTTTCTCCCTTTCTTTCTCCCTTTCTCCCTTTCTTTCTTTCTTTCTTTCTTTCTTTCTTTCTTTCTTTCTTTCTTTCTTTCTTTCTTTCTTTCTTTCTTTCTTTCTTTCTTTCTTTCTTTTTCTTTCTTTCTTTCTCTTTCTTTCTTTCTTTCTTTCTTTCTTTCTTTTTCTTTCTTTCTTTCTTTCTTTCTTTCTTTCTTTCTTTCTTTCTTTCTTTCTTTCTTTCTTTCTTTCTTTCTTTCTTTCTTTCTTTCTTTCTTTCTTTCTTTCTTTCTTTCTCTTTTTCTTTCCTCTTTTTCCTTCCTTCCTTCCTTCCTTCCTTCCTTCCTTCCTTCCTTCCTTCCTTCCTTCCTTCCTTCCTTCCTTCCTTCCTTCCGATAAAGCTCAATTTGAGTATAAAGATTTACATTTGAAGGGCATATTTAATGATGTATTAAAATGTCTCATGCATTCTAACTGGTTTTCATAATCAATAAACAGTTTTTGTTCTCTTCCCAAATGTATATTTTGCTAAAACAAGGGAAATCCAAAAAAATCATCAGTGTGTTTAAATGACAACCTTCTTAAACCTTTCCCTCAATATTAGCACTTCAAGGCTTGCTAATCTCTATTTTAGCTAGCAAATCAAATCACAGATTCCTCTGTGCATCAAAAGGCTCAGTACTGTTTCCTAATTTAGTAAGAATTTATATGGGGCAATGCTCACATCTGTGTTCCCACAAATAATTCAGACCTGAAATAGGTAGATAGAAATCACAGATAAAAGGGAATTTGTTTGGGATAAACATTAAGATACTTGTAAGATGTTCTTTTTTTGAGAAGCCAGTGACAAATGAACTGCCATTTTTCTCATTTAAGTTAAAGAAATTTCCATCAAAACTATTATTGTGATTCATTTTGCTGAAAGCAGAACTGTTTTCCCTTTTAAAAAAAATTAAATTCAGCAATCAGAACAAAAACATCTTTTGAAGACTCAAAGGTGCCTCAAGAATACTGCGTCAAGCATGTGCAGATTTTTTGTATTGTCGTCGCTTGTAGTGACTGGTTACAGGGGGGATTCTTGTAGATTCTTTAAATGTTTAAAGGAAACAGATAAAATACAGATGTTTCTTCACCATAAAATTAGTTACCATGCCCGGGTCATTAGTAGGGTCTGATTTTTTAGATATACACTCGTGCGCAAATCTCTGTTGCTTTAATGAACTGTATAAGTGGAAACAAATTTTGCAACAATAAGCTGTTCTGCCTGAATGATTTAAATTTAGCAAATTCATAAATATTTAAAAACTGGTCCTTATAATGGGAGGTATGCAGGAACTCCAGCTCCTGTTGATTGGGCAAGCTCTGCCTGAGGAGCAGAGCTGATGGTAACCACTTGTGCTCAAACTTGACTCCAGCTGTCATTCTCCGGAGCTGTGTGAATTCATTGAAGGAATTTGGGTTCTTATTAGGGTATGCAATCATAATGAGCAGATGTACCATTACCATATTTTTCTATCAAGAACATAGCAGGGGGCAATTTCAGACCTAGTTTAACCAAATCTAAATTAATGCTAAACTCCTTTATCCTTTCTCTGAATTGGCTCAAACAGCTGGAACTGTGGAGGGCTTCTTTATCAAATCTGCACATTTAGGCTGCCGTCTTAGTAGCCGAGAGGCTAATTTCTGGCGTGATGCTGGCCAAAGTGTGGTTAACCTCACAGAACTGTAACATTCCAACAACAAGAATTCATTTTTACTCACTGCTGCCACTAACCAAATGCTAACATTTTACTTTGGAGAGCACGATATTATTCAAGCTGTCTTGCAATACTCCAAATGTTTGTACCATTACAAACTGATGACAAACTGATTTGTTCATTACATCTTAAACGTAACTGCCAAATATTCTATCCCCAAGTTAAATCCTGTGTTTTGAGGATAAGCTAAGCCAGACTGTGTATATAGGTAGGTAGCCAGAAACAAGCACAAAAATCTGGCTTCATTCTGAGAAAAACCTGCCTTTTTTTTTTTTTTTTTTTTAAGCTCTGTATGAAAGGAAAAATGCGTTTTCTGAATGACTGTGGTCTTTCAAAGAGTCCAGAGATGCATCCCTGGTCAAGGCTCTCAGAGCTTATGTTGGAAGGGTACAGAATGGGCCATCCTGGGAAATACTCTGGGAAAAGGCAATGCAGTTCCAGGAGGCACAAAAGGGACATTGACTCTCTTCTCCTTCTCAGAGGTGGTCTGTGATTTCTTTCCTCTCAGACAACTTTGAAAAAACTAAACCATACCTGGAGCTAATGTGGGTAGACCCCACATTCTCAGGTAAGAGAACCTGAGCAGTGGGAATACTTTAGCAAAGCAGGGATCACAGGAGAAGAAAAAGCTCATGTTATATTTACCATTTTCTTCTGTGCTGTTCTGTCTTACCTGATAAAAATGTGACAACAATCCTAGCAAAGCAAAGGGATGCCTTATTGGCAGCCCCTGAGAAGCCTTCTTCACTACAAACACTACCTGTCTTATATACCTCATTTATTTCCTACTCTTATAATAGGGAAATCAGTTTCTGCAGAATGGAATTTGATCTTTTAATGGGAATGTCTTTCTATATTAGCTGACCATGTAAGGCATTTCAAACATTCCATCTTTTCACCCAGGAAAAACTTCATTCAGCAATTCTTAGACTCCTTTGAACCTTGCACAGGAAACCGCTTGAAAATATATGATAAAATGCATAGTTAAAGCAGTGGAAAAAGCAAAGCACACCACACAGCCTGATATAGTCTACTCTCAACAAAATGTTCTATGCATGGACAGTATATGCTTTTTTTTTTCCCTCAGGGAGTTAGACTCAGGTTAGGCCGACCCACCTGTGATTTCACCTTTCACGAATAGACCTGCCATTTCCTTAATAATATGCATGTATTTATGTTTTCTGGATAAAGATGAGAGCCAGCAGAGTTCATACTTATAAAGCTTGTGTTCACAGTTCCCATTCAGGTGCTCTCTCTGCTCTGTACTGCTGTTAACTCCTGTGATTACTGTCATCCTGCTCTCCCAGGTTGTCCTACAGGCTGGAGAGTCATCCTGCTCAAGCCTTTTGGGAAGACTTAGTGTTAGTGATGTGTCAGGCTCAAATCTGCTTCACTGAAGCCGACAGCCAAACACCCGCTGGATTCAGGCTCTGTCTCATAAGGAACATTGTGTGACTGTCTTAGAAAACATTTTCACTTCTTCAACACATAAAAATTTTGCATCTTTTAGATTTTTCTTTTATTCTTTACCTGAGAAGAAGATAAAATGTGTGGTCAGGTGTAATAGGGCTGGCTAAATACCAAGCACAGCTTTTCCCACTTTGACTTATATGGTGGGACCATGTTAGAGACCAGCAACAAGATGTTGCTCAGATAAAATGTGCTGGAGCATCTGATGGCCAGCTGTTGATAAACAGAGGCCACAGGGTCATCCTCTAGGCTGTCCTAGCTCCGGGATGCACACTGAGCCCAGACCTTCCCAGGCTGGAGCTAAGGGACTCCTGAACAACCCCTGAATGCTATTTCCACCTGTGAACCCTTCCTATCCTCTCTGAGGTATGTGGGGTGTGTTTTGCAGCTTTTTGTGTGAGGGTTTGGTATGTAGTTTATAGGCTCCCTGAAGGTTGGAATTACTTGAGCTAAGATCTACTTATATGTCCTTTCTTTTAAGAAAAGTATCTTCCTTCAGGATCATGCCAGGTTTTCCACCACATGCTTTTCCAGTTCTGTCACTTCATGCAAATAACACAACATGTCTGATTGTGAGCAGAGGGGATGGGACATCCAGCACCCCTGGCACCGAGTGCCAGCCTGGACAACCCTCCATCCATATGGCCCAGGATTTGGTGGCTGCTTTGCTGAATGCCGCTCTGAGCTGAAGCATCTGCTCTGGCTGCACCAGCAGTGAAAGTTTTCACAGCTGCCAGACTGGGCTCCATTTACTCTGATTTTGCATGCTTTTTAGGAGCTGGCCTAGCTTGCAACAGCACATAACTTTAACATTAGAATCTTTGATTCTTTGGAGTTCATGTGTATATTTTCTCCTCAGCAATGAAGGAAGATCTGAACAGGAAGCTCAGGCTGGTGGGCAGTATTACTGAGAAACTAATATGTGTTTCACACATATTTCTGTCTGTTTCATAATGTTTCCAAATGGAAGAAACAAATTATTGATATTCACAGCAGAAAACTGAAGCAAAGGTTATGTGTCTCACATAAAAAAATGGAACTAAGCCATGTTTTCCCAAAGGCAGAGACTTTTGTACACAGTTTTGTTCTGCCCAGAACAAATTACAGTTGCTGAACAAAATACGAACATGGTACTTTAATTTCTATAGGGTAGAACTATCATGGTGAGTGCAGGAATATATTACTTGTAAGTAATTTCAGAAGTGTACAATTCTTGCCTCTAGTGGTACAATCCTTTTATTTTTTGTGATAGTTATGTTGAAGTGGACACCAAAGATTCCATGACTAATCATGTATTTAGCATCTGTTACCAATATCTCCATGTGAATTAATTAGCAAGGGCCTGAGAGTCCTCTGTTTGCAGTCTTCCGTGAAAGTAATACTGATTGGCACTGACACAGTATTAAATTGCTTCCCCTTCTAATACAGCCTTTTTGACAAAAGATTAGGCCTGCCACCTGTCCCCTTGGCTGGTAACTACTTTTCTCAAATACGCCTCTTCTGAGCTGAAACTTAATAAATACAAGAACATTTACCAGTGTGATTGTTTATTGATACCGAGAGCATTCAGATGGTCCTCACTGTTGTTGGTGTCTCATTCTGAGACTCCTGGTCTCTTAAGGAGAACTGAAGTCAGAAAACACTTTCAATAAGATGTTAATATGCCTGCCAGCCTATTCTGAATGCATTACACTGAAACTGGTTATTGTTTTATCTGTAGGGCAAACAGCAAAACACTCAGCACTGAAGTTGCTTTGAGCAGACACCTAAAATCTTCTGGTTTGTGGATAAACCTGATTGCTCTGAGTAGTTTCACATCTGAATGCTTGTGGTCCTGAAACTGATGTTCTGCAAATATCCTGTGATACTCATTTACAGCTTACCACTCTGGCAAGTGCTGCTGCAATATATTTCCAGCAAATGAAAAAAGGTCAAAAACACAAGAAAATCAGGTTTATTATCCGTCACAACGCCATCTCCTCAAACACCCCCTCAGCTGAAATATTTAGGTGACTTTCAGAAAATATTTTTTGAAATATTCCTTCACTTCTAATCAGATGGAAAAAGTGTTTGTTTTATTTAATCATGGTTGTGAAACGGAGCCTTTATTTTTTTATCTTCCTTTTTTCCATAAGGACCTTTTTGATTTGCCTCCTCTCTTCATGACCACATAAAATTTGGCTTGTGATGAAAAGACCAAATGGGCCCCACTGAAAATTTTCAGAAGATGCTGGAAGAGTTGCTGATTAACCACTACTCAGCTTATATCCAGGAATCATGCCCATTTCAGGATGTGCTGTTACCTACTATGTGTAAAGAACCATGAGCAATCTTAGTAGCAGGAAGGGAAGTCACTGTGGTCACACAGGTGACAATTTGGAGCTCAGGAGAAAGATTACTTGTCTTTGAAAGGACTGACTTCTGAGAACTGCTCTTGCAGAAGGAGAGGTCACAGTCCTGAATGAAGTCTGGGAGGGGAGCAAGGTTGGAGAGAGCTGTTAACATGAAAACTCTACCTCCTGAGTGCTCTCTGCAGGAGGCACCTGGTTTGGGGTCCAGCTGCTTAATAGCTCGTCTGGGTGCCAAAAAGCTGTTTCGTGACATTCTTGGCATAAGTACTGCAAAAGCAGTGGAACATTTTTGCTAAACAGAGCCTGTAGTCTTTAAATCACTGCTTTCTGGATGAAAACCCAAGAAAATTGCGAGCAATGTCAAAATGCTAAAACTTTAGTGTTCAATCAGACACAGTTTGTCCTGAATCTCAATGGCTGGCTCCAAGGTTTCCTGATGTCTACGTTAGCAAATAGTTGCCCTTTTGTATGGAGAGAAATCTGCCGTGTCCTCTGAGCATCATGGATGAGCTCGTGTTCCATCAAGTGCACCTCCAAAAACTACTTTAAGCTCAGCTAATGAATCTTGTGTTACTTCTAACGTTAATACTGGGGAGATTTAAAAACATTCACTAAATGGAACTTGCCCAATCTGCAGCTGGAAAAACCACGACATATTATTCTTCTGGAAAAGTAATAAAAACTTGGACACTTTTCAGCTACATTTCTGTGTAGCATGGATCAACTGTTCTGAGCTCAGTTAAGAATTCTAGAAATGCCCATGAAGTCATTCCTGATAAGAGGAGCATAAACTACTTATTTTGCTAAACAACTGTATTGCTTACAGGCCAGTTCAATGTCTGTGAGTTGCTGCATGTGTATGTCCAAGACACTTTCTACTAGTAAACCTTTTTTCCATTTTCCTTTTTAATTTTTGTCTCATTCCCTCTGAATTCTTTGACTGTAAGATTCAGTGCAACTAATGACGAGGACAGGGCAGAAGGCATGTAGTGTCTTTCGGTCCTGTGGGGCAGCAGAAGAAATGCACATACAGCAGTGGATCATTTCATAAATTAACCAGACAGGTAGAAATTGCTTCCCCAGGGTGATCTGTGGCAGGAAGACACTGAAATAAGGTTTTCTGTCTAGATCTCTTCTTACCAACATTTTGTCTATCGCATTTGTATCTTCTATATTTTTTTTCACACTGAAGTTGTACTCATAAAGGAGCAACTGCACAACAGTATTTTAACAACTTCATATTGAATAGTGGGTTGAAAAGTTGTAATTAGTCAGACAAAATGTGTTATCAATTTAGCTTTATTTCCCAGGTGTGCTCTCCTGTCACATTTAATTATTATTTTCAGAATCCTGATCATGATGTCATCCCCCTAAATTTCCCGAAAGGTCCCCAGTGTTCATTCCAAATGATTAATGAAGGTATGAAAGTTATGAGTGCTTCCAAATCAAGTATGTGTATAAGGTAGGCAGTGCACAGGAAAAGATGATTAAAATAAAGAATTGTGTGTTTCCTTGAAATTCACCAGCCCATTGATATGCAGCAGTTCAGATCTCAGTGGAACTTTTGTGCAAGCCACTGAATACTTTTTCTACAGGGGAAAAATCTCTAGACAAGTTGCCTGTTAGACCTATTTGAATTTTATTTTATGGCTGTGGGTTTCACATACTTGTGACATTAAAAGGACAAAAATGGTCTGTGCTAAAGTGATAGGTCTGGCAAGCCCATATATCAATTGTCTTGAAAAGTGTGAGTCTTGAGACTTATTTAATTCTGAATGTTGGTTTTTAATGAAGAAAATTTAATAAATTGATATTCTGAATTTTTGGCTTGCATTAGGAAGCTAAAAGGTAAGCTGTTGCAGTGCTAGGTATGAATAAGCACTCAGGAGTCAGATTTGTCAGGAGAGAAAGTGCAGTGCTTTTTATTAACTGAATAAGCATTGTGTTTAGCTGGGCTTTGCCAAGGCCTCTGGAAATGTCTAACTCATGTGGAAGCAGACTCAGATGCTGAACTACTAAGTAGCATAGTGGTTTCCATTCTAACACAGCATCATCTTAAAGCAGGCGTTTTCCCACTCTAAACTTTGTGTCTATCCCCTCAGTGGATGAACTTCAAATGAAGCAAAATTGTTTAAGTCATAATAAAAATGGAAAATTAAAAAAAATATATTCCTTCATCACGTTCCTAAAGAAACATCAGATTGCTCCAAAATTTCTAGCAAACACAGCATACAATTATTCTATATGAAATGCATACTTTTCACAGTAATATTTTATATGCTATTTTATTCATATATAACAGTGTTCATCAACAAGGTCAGCAAAGACAAGAGTCCAGGAAAAGCCTTAAGGTGTAAAAATGTCATATTTTTAGAACTAGAGCATCTAAGTCCAAAACTATAATTCAAAAGGGCCTGTTCAGCTGTTATCTAGCAGCAAAGCATGTTTGGTTCTATTTGTGTCTGGGGAGGGATCCATCAGAAAATACTGATGCCTACATTGCAGGTAACTACGTCCAAGCCAGACTGCCTTCAGTCGGTGGAAATAAACAGCTTTTCGGGGCATGATTCATTTCCTAAAGTAGGTGCTAAAAGAGGTAAAAGATACAATAAAAAAACTCCCTTCTCACTCGTCCCTCGGGGCTTGCAGGACTGATTCTCACCGGTTTCCCTCAGCCCTGGCTGCCGGACATTGTTTTGCCCTTTCTGATAGCCTACCCTTGAGACTCTCGCCCGGGGCTGTGGAGCCGAGCCGTGCCCGCAGTGGGGCTGAGCCGTGCCCGCAGTGGGGCCGAGCCGTGCCCGCAGTGGGGCTGAGCCGTGCCCCGCAGTGGAGCCGAGCCGTGCCCGCAGTGGGGCTGAGCCGTGCCCGCAGTGGAGCCGAGCCGTGCCCGCAGTGGGGCTGAGCCGTGCCCGCAGTGGAGCTGAGCCGTGCCCGCAGTGGGGCCGAGCCGTGCCCCGCAGTGGGGCTGAGCCGTGCCCGCAGTGGGGCTGAGCCGTGCCCGCAGTGGGGCTGAGCCGTGCCCCGCAGTGGAGCCGAGCCGTGCCCCGCAGTGGAGCTGAGCCGTGCCCGCAGTGGAGCCGAGCCGTGCCCGCAGTGGGGCTGAGCCGTGCCCCACAGTGGAGCCGAGCCGTGCCCGCAGTGGAGCCGAGCCGTGCCCGCAATGGAGCTGAGCCGTGCCCCACAGTGGAGCTGAGCCGTGCCCGCAATGGAGCTGAGCCGTGCCCGCAATGGAGCTGAGCCGTGCCCGCAGTGGGGCTGAGCCGTGCCCGCAATGGAGCCGAGCCGTGCCCGCAGTGGGGCTGAGCCGTGCCCGCACTGGAGCTGAGCCGTGCCCGCAGTGGGGCCGAGCCGTGCCCGCAGTGGAGCCGAGCCGTGCCCCACAGTGGAGCTGAGCCGTGCCCGCAGTGGGGCTGAGCCGTGCCCGCAGTGGGGCTGAGCCGTGCCCCGCAGTGGGGCCGAGCCGTGCCCGCAGTGGGGCTGAGCCGTGCCCCGCAGTGGGGCCGAGCCGTGCCCGCAGTGGAGCTGAGCCGTGCCCCGCAGTGGAGCCGAGCCGTGCCCGCAGTGGGGCTGAGCCGTGCCCCGCAGTGGAGCTGCTGGAGCCGCTGGAACTAGCTGTGTTTGGCCTGGAGAACCCTGGCTGCTCCTCAGAGACTGCCCCTTAAGCCCCCTGCCAGCGCCTGGGCACTGGGACCTGATCCATCATGGAAGAACTTTGTATGTTGCCTTTTATATTTTAGACTTTTACCCATCCAGACATGGCAGGATCATCTTCTTCAAGTGGCTCTGTATTGTTTATGGACGCTTGTGTAAATAGCACATCCGACATTTTGTTTGAAATTTCTGTGAAAAAGACAATAGACCTTCCAAAATGCACATCAAATTTAAAAGCTAGAGAGGGAGAAGAATGTTTGGAGTTCCCTTCACATAGTTATGAAATGGTGCCACTGCCTTCACTGCAGCTCCTCTGTTACCAGAGCCAGAATTCTGTCCTGCTAAAAAGCATTATTGATGGCTTGCTTGATACAGCAGTAAGAGAGTGTAAACCATGGCCCACTGGACCAAACAAGGCTGTGTTCCTCCTTTTCAGTATTTTTTCTATTTTCTGCTGAAGAAGTAAGTGATAAATAATTGGATAGCAAAAGGATTTGTCTCAGCTTTTTCATCAGCAAGTATGAGGGTGGTAGATCTATCAATCCATCTCTTCTACCAAATACAGTCTTTCACAAACACTGTGGTGTCTATGTGCCTGCCTTCCTAACACACTCTAACTCAATCATATATAAATATCTGCATCAACTGTGTAAGATAAGAAGCTATAAGCTGCAGACATTTTACATTTGAAGATTGTAGGAGAACTCAGAAAATAAAAAAGGACTTTTAAGGGTGCACAGAGATGCATCCTCGCCCTGAGATTGTCCCAGGGGGTGTGAGTTTTTGCAAACACACAGAAGGGCAGTGCTTCTTCCTGTTACATCAGGGTGAGGAAGCTAATGGAGGTACTAGGTAAATTATTTGTGTTCATCCCCCTCTGGGTTTTCCGTTTGCTGAGATGGAATCGTGTAGAAAAAGTTTCCTAGCAGGAACAGTCATGGAAGCAGGGAACTGCAGAACTATTGCAGAAAGCAAATGTTGGCTTTGTAACTGGGACTGTATGCTTCTAAGATATGGTAATTTCACAGAAAGAGAACAATCAAAACTAATTGAAGCTTAGATACTGGGTGTGACAAAGGGAAGGTACAGGATCCTGTAAGATCTGGACTAGGCTTTGAGAGGAAGAAGAAGACAAGTTAAAGGAAAAAAGGCTGGGAGCTGTACTCCAGACATGTCAACTGATTTTGTTTGGCTCATAATTGTTGAGCAATAGCTTTGTCTGAAGGATAAGGCTGGGACCCCTGCTGCATTTCTTGCTTTACAGTAGCTACACAAGAACTCACCTGCAATGCCAGTCCATAGCAAGTGAATACTTCAAAACAAAGGATTTGTTGGAGGAAAACAGAATGTAAAAAGAAGGCAGATTTGCTGAGTAAATTGTTCATTGTGAATTGTTCACACAGTTTTACTAACAGTCATCTGGAAAAAGTTAACAAATGAAAGAGAATGACTGCAGTGAGTAATAAATATAAATCAATCCAAGAGACATGTAGGGTTACTTATTGGTTGTGGAGAAGGATGGGATTGACTGAGATGCAGAGAAAAAAATCTGAAAAGTAAAACAAGATAACAAAGAAGGGGTGGTACTTATGGCTGCAATGGTGGCAGTTCATTCAGTAAAGTTTTGCTGATTGTTACTATTTTACACACATGGTATGAAAATGAAAGAATGGCCTCCATTACTCTGCTTTTCCTTCAGATTGACTGCTTTAATTTGGAAGTCAATAAACACCATGCATGCTCACAGCATCCTAACCCGTAGCCATTGGAAATTGGCACACTTGAACTTCCTCCCACTGGGAAACGGAGGCTTGGTTTTCAAAATTCATATTTTTATGTCCTTGCTCTATTTTCTTAAAACAAAATATGTCATCCCCCCCCCCCCCATTGCTTTCTGAAAGCTGCTTTTGTTGAGAGGAAGCTAATATTAAAAGAAAGGTTGATTCCATTATGAAGGCAAGTGCAGCTTTGTGATAGGAGATGAAAATGTGTTAATTAAAATGTTGCCTTTACTTTATCTTGAATGTCACATGAACCTTATCTCCAGCTCATGCAGGCTCTAGATGGTTTCATTTGGGCATCTGGCCATCTTTTGTTTTTCATTTTACTATTTCCACTTAAATATTTACAGCTTGAGCCCAAGCCCATGAAACTCCATGGTAACACTTCTGTGGAGTCTCAGAGAGTTTCCAGCCTTGGAGCAGAGCCTGGCTCTGAAAGAGAAAAAAAAAAAAAGACAAAAATGAGCTTGTGAGTTTGTATGATTGCTATCTTCCAGAGATCTACATACAATGCTATAAATAGAAGTCTCTTAGCTGCCAGTTTGATAAATGCATGTCACTGAGGTTACGTGGCATTCTACCCTCTCAGTTGTCTTTAACAGCAATGAAGTGCCTGCAGGCCACAAAATGCCCTCTGACACCTGTGTAAGTTCTGCAGTCTAATGAACTGAAATCTAGTAAACAGCTCCTTCTAATTTTTTGCAATCTTACTGATTCTGCAGGGCTGAGAGGAATTGGGAGCCATAAGGACATCTTGGTTACGACGAGCTGCAAATGCAACTCAAGAAGTATATAAATGAGTAAGTTTTGAGTTGTTTTCTTAAGCACAATAAATTCAGTGTAATAGTTTTTCAAGGAAGATAGGTATCCAACTTAGCTGTTAAGCTACAAAACATGAGTACTATTCTTGCCTTTTAATCCTAGGTAGGTTGGAAATATATGCAAAAAAGAAAAAAAAGGGAAGTCCTTGGATCATTCAACCTAGAATTTATGTTACCATTATAAGAGACTGACAACATTGTGAGCATACAAATATGTTTTGTACTCAGGTGCATTTTATTTAGTTCGTTTTAGTTCTCTGACTGTTGTGTGATGATGCAACACACAATATTGCTGACAAAAGACTGAAATCTATTTCATTTCCTTACTCAGCAATCATGTCAAAAATCACAAAATTAATTTTCCATGACAAAACTTTCTGCTCTGTGTCTCCACTTGTAAATCAAACAAGAAACCAATACAGACATTAAATTCTTAGATGTGTCAAATTAACTATATCTGTGCCAACCTGTGCCCATCTCTAGTGGAAAGGGGAGGAGTTCACCAATAGACTCAGTAGCAAGTTTTTTTCATGGTCTTGCATCACCTTCAGGTGTCTCAAAATAATCACGAGGACCATGATAGATTGTAGGACATTTTGGGAGGCTTCAGGCCACCAAAGCTATGTTGGAGGTCACTTGGGGAAGAACACCAGGAGAAATACAGAACCAGTTTTCCATGTCCAATTTAATCAGATACAGTCTTTGGAGCAGAGACTATCTTTCCGTCTGGTATTTTACAACAAGTTCAGTGTTCTTGCAGTTGGAGATGGAGCTCTTTGACTAGTACCAGCATGCAAGTAATCAGTATAAAAATAATACAAATATTGGAAATACGGTATGTAAGTGATGTTTAATCAGGTGCAATGACAGCAGATGGGAGGAATTTCATACAGTTACTCAGTAGATTCAAGCATGTACCCTGGTAAAAGAAATGCTCAATTGGAGGTAATTTTGCTTGAAAATCCCCAGGGTAAGTGAATTAATTGATTCATGTTTCATTGGCTATTTTTAAGAAGAGCTGTGCTGGAGAAATCTGAATGAACACAAGTAGGGCAGGAGAATCTGGGATGGTTCTGCTCAAACCATCCAACAAGACAAGGAGGGATCAGAAGAATCACTAAATTACTTTTCTTCTTTTCTGTCTGGCCCCTCTGTTTGCGGCTGCTGCCTTCTCGGATACTCTGTGGATAACAGTAATTGGAGCCAGGGGATTGTTTGGTTCAATGCCGAAAACAGGTTTTAGCAGCTATAAATACCAATCAGTAGCTGACCCGTTAAAAATCTAAGGGGCATGTTAGGTTCTTTTGTTTCTGCAAAAGAAGTGTCTTCTTAAAAGAACTCCTTTTTATCTATATGCTTATGCTGAGTTTTTTATACATTTGTCTGTTTTGGTGAATGTAATTAGTTTTAATGAATGAAGTGTTTCCAGTGTAGCAGGCTAACTTGTGAGATATTTGCCCCTTTTGAGCCTGGAGACTATATCCATGTTCCAGGAGAAACATGAATGAAAAAAATGGCTAAACATACAGCACCAAGCTACAGACACTGTGTCCAAGGTGTTCTACTGTGCACATACCTCCTCTGGGGGGAGATGAAAAAAGAAATGACACCTAAGGGATATGAAGTCACATTATTTAATGAGTGTTTGAAGGCACACAGAGGCTACAGTAATTGCCATGCTAGAAGGACCAATTCAATTAGTATGGGACAGGGTCAAAAACTACTCTCAGCAGAGACGAAGGGTGCCACAGACATTAAGAGGACACTTGTGTTATTTTAGTCATGAAGGCAAGACTTGGCCCCATTGAAAAGGATTAAATAATTAGCAAAAATGGCCAAACCCAGTTTTAGAGTGTTCTCTAAAGCAATGGCTAGTGATGAATAAACACATCCTACTGCTGAAAGCCTGGGCAGGGTAATGTATTGGGATACACAGCAGCTTCAGACAGCACTCCCCAGGCAGCTGTCTTGTGATCACACGGACACGCTCCGTCTGCAAGCAGGCAGATGAAATCAGTGACTCCAGTTGTTGCTCATGGTAGCTCAGCACATTCCCTGCTGACCTGGCTGAAAGACTGTTTTTATGAAGCACAACTGATTAAAGAAACAAATGATGTAAAATGAAATGTCATCATGGATACGGGGTTTAGGGCTATATAAACAACTGGGGACTGAAATCATTAGACTCTCTGCTCTGGAATGGTTCAATATTTTTAGAGGATTAAAATGCCTTTTCTACCCTTTGGTCTCCTGTACTTATTTGTATGTCAACATAAGTATTTGTCAGTGTTTTTCATGTTTCCTAAGTCAGGAAATCTGTAAATTCATCATATAGAGGGACTGAGTCTTAATTCCTGGGCCTGCTAGTCCTGGATCAAAGGTTTCGATATATTATTCCTAACTTCTTTTATTTGGAAAAATGTAGCCAATACCTCTAGCAGACAGCATGGACCTGATCCAGAATCCACTGAAGTTATTTAAAATACTCTGATCAAGTTCCACGAGTTTTGCTTCAGGTTATGTGGCTCCAATCCAACACAGCACTTGAGATCATAGTTGCTCAGGAGCTTAACTTTACATCCAAGTATCAATGCTTTACCAGATTGACACACTCATATCAGCTGGTACAAGCAGACTGGCTCTGCATAACTGCTCAGATGGCAGTCACTGGGTAACATATTCATTTGCGAAGGCTGAAATAGGATTTTTCATGTGTTGGGTTAGCAAGTAACCCACCACCTTACAAATCCAAGCAAGTCTTTCCTGCAGTAAGCCATGTGACATTGTCACAACAACACAAGGTGTGCTTGTAAGGAATGCTTCTTGTTGAGGGCTGGAGCACAAGGAAAAGCCAGGAAAATAGAGAGAAAGTAATATAGGAAGGCAAAAAAAAATGTTTGCAGTTAAGCTGTTAAGTAGTAATGAAACTTTAAGAAGTGAGCACAGTTTTTATGGAGGTCTTTGTGGGGAATGGCAAGATGATGTTTTGTCAGTTAGCAATCCTGACTTTTTTCCCCCTTGTTTTCCCCATTATGCTTAGATCTTGGCTGGGAATAAACTGTAAGGACAAGGGGCCTCTTTGGTACTTCCAATAAAAATGACAATGGCTGCCTCATTTACTGTAACTATCCATTGCTGCCTTCCATAGGGTGTAAGAAGAGGGGATTACAAACTCCTGTTGAGCATAGCTGATCATCAAATAGTCATCAGAGGTAATTACAGTCTACTGGCTGAATGGCTCACAGGCACTTCTAAACCCAGTACTTCATTATGTTTTTCTCTAAGAGGCTGCAGTTGTGCACATTTCTCCGGAAGTCCCTCTACAGTGTAATGCCTGGATTGGGCCCTAGGGATGAACTCCAAACTGCAGGACTGTGATTTGTTTGCCACTGCAGGAGAGAATTTTTTAAACACAAATTACTGGGAAACATTAGACATCTGTTTCTCTTTGAATATACCTGAAAGTGTCATTTCTGTTCCCTGACCAGGTAAGTTTAACACAGAGAGCCTGGTGAGACTGCAACCACAGTGGATGCTCTGCTGACATGGGCAGGTGCTGATCTCCAGGACACAGCTACAGCTGTGGGTCTCAGCATAGAGGGTACCACCAGCCATTTGCTAGATGCTGGTAAGCAGAACTGTTCTATTCCGTGCAGGATTGTAAAAAATTTTGAGAATTTTAAATCGAGGTGTTCTAGAAATGCAAATCAATACTAATTGGAAGCAAAGAATATATTGATACTCCTGTGGTTTTCCTAGTTCTGAGTGTAGTGGAGTAAGAGACCAATCTCAATCTTCAGGAAACTTCATTGGTTTTAATGAGGTTACTCAAGAGGTGCATTTGATCTTCTGCTGACAATTTTTGCCTTGAGAAAACTATTTATGTTTTGAGACAGAGGGCTTAAAAAGTAATAGCAACATTTAATAGCATAATTACTTCACATTATTTTGCATTCTCTGACTTTGCTCAAATGAAACACATTGCTTGCTGAAATAATCTTGTAGGGAGGATTATTCAAACAAGATAAAGTCCCCACTGAATGTAATGTCAGTTCTTTTTATGCATGCTGAGTAACCTACTGTGCTTTGGCAGCTTTAAGACTGAGCCATATCGTGCTCATATTGGAAGCATGCAAATGTCTGAGCTAGCAGTTTGAAATGTGGCTGAGCAGTTATTACTTCAGGAATGTTAATTATTACTTTTATGTGGATAAACTCTCTGGAGCTGCATCCATTTAAAATCCAACCACGGACACTATGCACAAGTTTGGTTTGGTCTCAGTGTTATAATTTTTCTTTGTTTATACCATTGGTAATGGTACCATGCTGGTGTCAACAGACTGAGACCTTATGAAGTGAATGTAGAAATAAATATTATTGTTAAAGAAAAGATGAATCATTTGCAGTCAAGCAAAACTGAAGGTTTGTCTAGCTGCAGAAAACCTTGACTTGAGGCACTGGAGTATGTAGAAATAACATAAAAATGTAAAATAGAAGTGAATTAATATTAATGCAAGTGTGCAAGTACAATATTGTAAAGAAAGGAATGCCAACAGAGAACCAGAGGACAAAGCTTAAGCTGCAAAAGAACGTGTGCCTATCCAGCAGGTTTTCTTGCAGAAGAGCTGGAATTTCAGGTCCCCTGGGCTTTATCTGGACAGGTGGTTAGCACTTGCAGCTTATATGGAGTCCCAGAGATTTCCATAACAGAAAGGACTGGGGATAATCAATCACTGTGCCCCAAGTTTTCAAACGTGTTTTATCTGGTTGCTTTAATGATTCTAGAGAGGCAAATGAAAAAAAGAGGCAATTTTTAAAAATTTGGATTCAAACCTGTTATCTTCTTTTTGTACATTGTATACAGTGTTTGGATGTGCTTTCAGCATGAGATGTTACTGCTTGTAGTAAACTTTACCAGCTCTGGTAAAGTTTCGGAAGGCATTAGTGATGATCCTACTGTAAGTAAGCAAACTGTTTAGACAGGCAGAAAAAGAGATAAAGGAGCAAAGGAGAAAGAGTCAGTTTGAGACACATTGGTGGGAGTCCATGGAAGAGTTTCTTCAAACTATTTTATCAGTTTTCGATTTCCCCGTATGTGCTCAACAGGAATTGCTTCTGAGTTTGAACTGCTATTTAGCTGGAAACAAAACCAGGACACAGAAGCACAGACCACTTATAGTGCAGCTGCATTAGGAAGGACTGTCCTGAACTTGGACAAGAAGTTTGATTCTAGAAGGAGCTGAAAACATCATGCACAAAACATTTTTATGTCTATTTAAGTGGGACCTGAACTAAAGGTGACAGTAATATTCAAAAATAATTGCAATTAACTGATTAACCTCTAAAGCTTGTGGTAATCAATAACAGAAAGTCAGGTCCAAGCTTTTTAACAGGAATTTCAGCAGCAAACTCCTTTCATGAACAAGGAAGCTGTGGTGTCTGACACACGGCAAAAACGCCTACGGTGAAATGATAATTCTTTGATGCTGTTTGAGGCACAAGATTCCTTGCAAGATGCAGTAACACTACACCCCTGCGACCAATTTCACTCCTAATTTAATTTGCACTTTCTGTGCTATACCCCAGTGAAGGGAAGCATCTCTTCTCAGGAAAGCCCTTATACATGTTTGAAGTTCTGTGAAAATTTAAAACACATGTCACTGTTGTCCAGAATAGATCTGATTTAATAGCCTGAGCTCCGGCCTCTTTTTCCACATGGACCGTGTTCAGAGTGCTTAAAGCAACTCTGTTATACATATGAGTATTTTTACAAACGCTGATTGAGAGTTCATGACCCTGTTGGAACACGGAAGACAGAGAGCACAGGTAGGTCATTAAAAATACATGTAGAGTAAGACCTTACTTAATGTGGTACAATCAGGCCTTAAGAATGAATTTGTGATAGCCATGTACTGAATAATGATAGTAGAGTTTGTATGTGTATATGTATGCATCTACAGCTATAAATACATACATCAGTACATGTATACTATGTGATATATAATAATAAATTAAATATTTCTTTATTTCAAAGTGATAAGCAAATATTGAGGCACTGCTACTTTTGTCATAGAATTAAAGTAAAATAGCAGCCTTTTAACTTTTATCCTTAAACATGAGCCAACTCCTGATGGCCTCTGAGCTCCTAATACTTTACTGTTTCTCAGAAATGCTGAAATACTCTGCTGAATCCTTTGTGGTTTGGCTTGTCCTTGTTTGGACTTCAGTACTTTCCTAGGTTTCTTTATTATCCTCAGGATGTCAGCTCCAATTTTGGCTTATTGAATTAAGGATCCAGCATGAATCTTAACATTAATTTCTCTTAAGGATGTCTGAGTCCCAGAGTTTAACTGGATCCATACCCAAAAGAAGTGCTGATGTTATTGCATAAACTTATGCATGATGCACCCATGAATGAACTGTTACTGTGCTCTCCAGTTATTTCTGCTTATTTATATTAAACAGACTTAGACAAAAGTAGTTGTATGAAGGGCATATATGGAATAGAGGGGAAAGTTTTATCCCCTCTTTGGTAACAACCTGTTTTTATAGCAACCTGTTATAGCTGTTTGCAAATGGGTTTAGCAAAAGAAATATTTTGTTTGCCTTTTTGAATTATTATGATAAAATATAAATTCCAGAAGGAGAAGAGCGTTGTTTCAGCAGAGTTAAAAAGAGCAGTGGGGGATTCTCAGACAGGCGGATGCACATTCTCAGGAATGCTCTTTCAGAGAGCAGCAAGCTGTGAATGTGCAGCTGCAGGCTTCAGCGTCCTGAATAATCTGCATTCAGAGACTGCAAAGTCATCAATATTTATGGGCTGGTGGGATCATCCCTGGCATGCAGCTACATCTGCCAGCTCTCTGTTTACACCACATCCTTTTCTCTGCAAGTTTCAGGTTCTTATTTCCTGAGACTAGTAGGTTTGCCCTTTGAAGCAGAGCTCCTCCAGTGAAACAGAGAAGATGCTTCCTGAATCATACTGGGCCAGCATGTTAACTGTGTGTGTTGAGAAATCCCCACTGCAGCAGATGTTGTGTGAGAAACGGGAGCTGCCGCTGATCCCAGTTTCCCAAACTCAGCCCTGCCTTGGGGGATCCAGCATTCTTGTTCTGACTTATTTGCTCACAATTGCTTTACAGCAAAGGGCTCCCATACCCTTTTTCAGCAGGAACTGCCATTTTGTCTTCAGACAGAGCCTGTAAGGCACAAATGTCCATAGAGATGTATTTCCTCTCAGAGGTGAAGTCTGTGCACCAACAGCAGGACTTGACTCACATCCACTGGGCTAATACAGCCCATCTCGCATTGAGTCAAATAAATAATTGTTAATTTTACATATAAAGAAAAATGAAAAAAAGTTATTTTTAGATTTCAAAATCAGCATGGAATTAACAGAAAACATTTATTCCTTATCTGTTCATCTCAGGAGGTTTAAATAGCATTATTAACAATAATGAAAAATTTTGTTGTAGTTTTATTTTAAATTTAAGGTCGTCAAGAGCACCGATCCATTATTGATGTTTGCAAAATATAAACATGTAGCACTTGTGTTCTTTCTTGCCTAAATTTGCATATCAGTGCTGTATAAATACAATTTGAATCACAGGCCATCCAAGTAGCACTGAAACAGTAGTGGAAAGCTTGTGTTACTCCAGTCATCTTAGATTCTGGACACATCTGCTTCACCCAATTGCACTTTTCTCACACTGTCCCATGAATATTCAGGTGACAGAATTCTATTAGGACAGGTCCTATGTATCAGGAATCCTAATCTTGCACACTAATTGTTCACAGAATGTGTGTTTTTAATTAATTTTATCAACATGCAATGTTCTTTCACCTAAGATTGCCAGATCAAAAGTAAAAGTTGCCCTATTTGTTCTAACAATTCCCTAGCTGCATATTCTGTACTTCTGTTTTTCTCTTTATGAGAAATGTCACTGTGTCTAATGCACAAAAAGTAATTTCTTAAACAGAAGTTACTCCATGCAAGTAATTCATGTGGCTTCTAAAAGTCATTGACATTTCATTACTCAGGAACTATTAATGAATTTCAGAACAGTAAAAAAGCAGGAGAGAAATAATATCTCTTCACTCCCACATATTCATGTGTTGGTTTTGATGTGGTGGTTTTGGTTTGGTTTTATTGTCTGCATGGTACTAGGAAGTAATTTGGTTTATTACTCAGAAGACAGAAAGCCTGGAGGAAAGGCAATTTCTTTGTCTACCCTGACAAACCCCTGAATTTGAATTTATGTGATCCAGTGAAGGTCCAGCATGGTGCACCTTAAGGATCCTTCTCTTCAGTTCAAGTATATGATGCCACTTTACATCTGTATAAGTCCTGAGTTCATATGATAGTCAGGAGGCTTTGCTTATTACATCAAAATACTATTTAAATACTATTTAAAATGTTTTCCTTTCTTGGGGCATATTTCAATGCAGTGTGCAGGTGGCACATCAAATGAGCTCCAGTTTTGATAGAGTAATATGCTTTATGTGAGCTGACATTGTGGTCTGGGATACAGAGCTGACCTGTTGGGCTCCAAAGCCCTTGCTGAGTGGCAGCTGACAGAAGATGACAGCTGCCCCTTCTTCTAAAGCCTACCTGGCATTTGAAGCATTACAGGAACAGGGGACCCATCTGGGCGACACTTTCAAATGTATCAATATACTCTGCTCCCATTCATATGGGGCTGGCAAGACTTTAAAGTTCCAAAAAGTATTTGACTGAGATTCTGGAATATTCTGGATCATGAGTCATATTCCTGATGTATAGAAATTATTTGAGTGTTGTTAATCTCACAAACAGTAATTTATGACATATTTTTTCTAAGATCTCTATGGAATTACTGTAAAAGGTGGTTGCCTGAAGAAACTTTGGACCTGTAGTCTTCTCAGCAGGATATTTGCAGTGTTCCGATTCAGTGGTGGGCTGTTAATGTGCTGTGTGTGCCAGGTAGGAGGAGAGTGGAGAAGAGTAAAGATAAATTCCAGGAGCAGGGGAATAAGGAATACAAAAAAAACCCAACACCTGTACTGAGAAGCAGATATAGAAGTTCATGTGCTCAAGAGTTCACTTCCCCCATCCCTGGCCATTATTATCAAATCTATCCTGAACATAAACTTGTAACTTCTGCTCTTTTGTTGTCGTCCCCCAAGATTCACCATTGGGTCCTCTTGAAATGTGGTGGTGGTGGTATTGGCCTGACCACCTTTCCTGCAAGACCTAAAGGGAAGGGTGTGCTAGCATCCCAGCTCTTCTGCCCCCACCTCAGCAGCAGGTCCCTAAAGACAGAATGTGTTCATCTGCACCTTGGCAGGTTTACAATGCCTGCAGGAGGAAGGGGTTTGGAAGCACAGCCCAGTGTGCAGAGTGGATACCTTCAGGAAACAGCGTGATACCTTGGGCTCCTTCTGGTGAATCTGGATAAAATGGGGTCAAATTCTTTTTGACAGAAAAGGGAATGGGATTTTCCACAGCCTGGGAATGCGACCTTGCCTTATCTGAAACTTCAGTGAATCTGGCTCCCGTTTCTGGCAAGTTTTGAATTTACCAAAAATTCAGTTAAAAAAAAAAAAAAAAAGAGTAAATATCAAAAGTATAACTAAATTGCTGGGCACTTTGTAAAACTGGAATGGGACTGAATGACTGCAGAGCGGAGGAGTTCTGATTTTAACTGAATCATCCTTTATTAGCTGGATGTTTGTGGTACAAACAGTGTGGTTTGATGTCAAACCAATTTTCCTCTTCTGCAATCCTCTCAATATGCCAAGTTCTTGCAATTGCTGTTTTAAATTTTCTTTCCCTGTCTCACTTCATGACTTAGATGTGACATAAGCATTCAGGCAGAAATCTGTTTAAACTCTCATTGCAATATCTTCATGTCATTCATGTCGTCTGCTGTGCTGGCTGACAGATGCCTACAAGGTAGAAGAATGCATAGTACAACAGTACCTGAACATGACTGAAGAATTCAAGGCAGATGCAACATAAAGCAAGCAAGTCTTCCTTGCTTTGTTTCCTGCTTTTGTAGTGCTTTAAAGATCTTACTCTAATGCAGGATTCTGGGTTAAAATTCACCTGCTTTTAGAAGGTAGTATTAAGAAGCTCATTCATCCATGCTTCACATGCTGGATGGGGAAGAGTAAGAAATATTTAAGTGGCTTTTTAATGGCATAAGAGTTCAGATTTCTGGGATCCCAATTCTATTTAGTTGTGAAGTTGTGTGGTGAAATTTATAAGGAAACAAATGTCTTTCTGCCAATATTGATTAGTTTTATCATCAATATGTGTGGGAATGCAATTGCATTGCCTACCTACATAGAGGGACCTATGATAACACAAGATTTACTGAAGGGTATGTTATAATCTAAGAGTGCAACTTCTAATATGCCTTTCTGGAGTTAGTAGGAAATTCAGCAAAAGAAGCTGAATATACATGTTTTGCATAAGAGCCCATTATAGAGGCTGGCTAATTTTACACAATTTGTGAGCTGTCTGGCCATTTTTAGGGCACAAAACATAGCCAAAGTCACAGCAATGTGCTTTCAGATACACCCAGACCAATGATGAAAAAAATTTTTCATTATCACTTCTCTGAATACTTTCAGTATACCCTTGAGAGGAATTTTTTTCAGTATCTTTCCTCCTAATTCTGTCTTGTGATTTGGTGTCAAAGTCAGTGGTTTCTCCTCTAAATTTTAAATGCATTATGGAGTTTCTGCTTATGAAATGCAAGTCTGGAGCCATCAGCTTCTTACACTTTCTTCATGAGTCTTCAGCCCTTGGCTTTCATCAGTCTTTCCTCTTCTCTTCTATTTCAGCCCCTTTTTACTCAAATCATGCAGTGGACACTTATTTTCATCAGTCTGCTCTGCACTTGAAGGCTTTTCATCAGTTTTGCTTCTTGGGTTTGATCTAGTAACCTTGTCTCTGTTTTTGTGGTGTCAACTGTCATGCTTTGATCTGTAGCTTTTTTCCACAAGGGAAGTGTGTGCTTTGCAAAGGTCATAACTAGAAGGGGAAAGATGCATGGATAACCATACATCACAAGTGCCCTTCAAGTATAATTTTGACACGTGAGAAAGAAAGGAGGAAGAATTTTTCCTGTGTTTATCATTTTCTTTTTCATGCTCGTCTCATTCCAGATATGACATCAGAACTCGGCTGTTTTTCCATGTAGAAATACTTCACTGAGACACAGATATTGACTGTGTGGCTTTAGATTTAAAATTTACGGTCAAGGAGACAGAATCCTTATTTGTCCAAGGATTTTTTACTGCTTTTTCCTGTAGGATTGCCAGCCTAATTCTTGCCTTTTTTGTATAGATTTTTTACAACACAGGAAACTGGTTAATGTGTATCTATAACTATTGTATGGTGAAAAAAGCAAGCATGCCTAATAATTTTTAGGAAAAGCATTAAGCAATCAATGGCAGTGCTCCTCCAATAGCTGCAGAGAGCTAATTGGACAATTTCCAACAGTCCATGGAAAAATGCAGATCATATCAAGCAAGCATCAGCTGTGAGAGTATCCAAGGTTAGAGGGAGACTCATGCTTCATTTATCAGGCAGGATTAAAGGCAGTGGAGAATGTTCATTGCAACTGTGCAAACATAAAACATATTAAAGGGCCAAGACACAGAAAATGTCAACCACTGCTGTTCTGGGGCTATCCATCACAGTGAGCTGGGAGTCATCACTGTATACCACAGTGAGTCATGAGTGAAGCAAATGTTACATAAGCTTTTTTTACCCATGGGGATTTCAATTAACTTTCAAGATAGAGACGCACTGTGTTGAATGTCATGCTGATACTGAAGACCTCCACAATGTTGTCATGCCTGTAGACATTTTCAGATTATTTAATCAGCTTTGTCTGGAAGGAGTAAGGCAATGGGACTCTCAGATTTAAGCAGTTTTGCTAAAGCTGCAGCTACCTGCCGCCATATGCTGGGCAACCCACCACAGTTAGCCTGATAGTCACTGGTCACATTTCAGTACCTCATGGTGTGGAGAATGAACCCACACAGCTTTGTGGTGATGATAGCTTTATTCCCTTCTGCTATCAGTGGGTCTCAGCCACAAGAATGCACCTTACTGGGGCTTTATGTTTTTGGCAACTTGAAATCTCACTCTATCACGTTCCCCAAAAGGCTGTATCACTGCACACTGAGGGTTATGTGGGCTGGAAGGTTGTAGTGGTTTGGTGTTACTCATTCTCCTGTTATGTTCCCCTAAGCTATTAAGGGCTTAAATGACTCAAGAAGAAAGTTTGCAGCTGAAAATCATATAGTAGGCATAAGAGGCCATATTTTAAACAAACACTGGATGCAGTTTTTAAAGAGTTAACTGAAAAGGATGCTCACCTACCTTCATGTGGGGAAGAAACTTAAACCTTGACAAGAGCATCACTTGACAGACTGGAGAAACTTCATGGACTGATGGACACAATATTTACTTACATGAAGCAAAAAAATGGGTTACACATCTTGATGTAACAGGAAGTTCAAGCTCTACTTGCTGAACAGAATCCCCTTACATAGTTTTGAGGGTAGCGTTGCTCGTACTGCATCAAACCTGAAAGGAAGGTTCTTAGAGGCACTCTCAGACAAAATTAGTGATGCAGCAGTACATTTTCCTTACCAGAGCTTTGCTCTGCATGTTCTAAATATGTGGTGAGATTGATCCCCTTTGCATGCCAACTTGAAGGCACTGAAGCAAAGAAAAGATAATTTTAACCATGTCAGTCTCCGTGTTAATCACCTTCACTGTCATTACTGATCCCTGAATTATGACCTTGTGCACTTCCCATGTGCTTATCTTTTTTTGTTCAGCTGTCGTCCTTCTCTTTTGCTTGGTTTGTCCTTCAGTCAGCTATCTCCTTTCTCCTCCTTTTCTGCCAGAGGTTAGGGCGTAGAGGGAAAGAAGGTCAAGATTCAGGTGCCAGAGCCATAAACTTTCTTGGACATGCTGGATGTGTGCAGCAGTAGCATTAGAAAGAAGAGAAGAAACAACAGGGGTTTTTTAAAATAACAGTCAGTGGGATTTAAGGTGGTTATATTTGTGAGTAGAAGTCTGTTTAGGGCACAGTCTGATTAGCTGTAGAGGTATGTAAGGAAAGGTCCATGGGATGCAGATACTGTATGAGAACTGCAGAGTTACAAGCAAGGTCTAAAATAACTCTGCCCCTTAAACAAGGTGTGGGGTTTTTTTGTTTTGTTGTTTGTTGGGGATGTTTTATCCCAAATGTTTCAAGTATTTACCAGTTGTTTAATTCAAGTGTAAGAGTGATCTCTTTAATTTTTAACTTTGAAGATCAGAGACTGATTTGGTCTACTCACAATATGTCTCGATAAATTCCAGTTTTGAAAGAGTTTCTGTCTCTGAACTTTTCAAATCAGGTTTCATCAGCTGATTGTGCAAACAGGTTGTCTTTGTTCATCCACTTCTAAAAAATAGACAATGGAACTGTCTCACAAAATGGTTTTCTGGGTAAACAGGTAGTTTAGAATGTTTGGATCTATAGCAATCTGTTGTTGAGATTTTCTCTCTCCCCTTGTGCTAATTCCCCTGCCTTTTTATGATCATGAGGATAGACAGAAAACACACATCCCCTATGAGAAAATAAAAATGTTCTGGTTTTATGTGCTCCACATCTTTTCATAATGAAGTGCTTGTAAGCAGAATGTTGAAATCAAGACTGGAAACAACAGTGGCTTGCAAGCACATTCTAGCGCTGTGCTGCAATTGAGTGTGATCTGACAATGCCATTAAGCAGTGAAAATTCTTAGGATTTTCAAGGCAGTAGAAATAAATGTTACAGGCTTTCTTAATAGTTGAGAAATAGCAGTGGACAAATTGCTGCTACTTTTTTTATTTCAGGATCTTCTGAATAACAGTCTCATTATATAATTATGAGACAGGGATTTTTTAATGTTTTTCCTCAGGTTTCTCTCCTTATTTTAATTGTAGTTGAATTTCATACAAAGTTCAAAATATTCTATCCTCCAGTATAGCATGGTACACAGGAAGTCTTGTAGATTTGAATTCACTGCTTTAGCTCCCTGATGAAAATGCCTGCTGCAGGGAGGGTAAAAAGAAAATAATCTTTGGCTTCCTAAGGAATGCATTAAATGGGAACTGCTGAAGTCTCTACAATTGCAACCAGGTCTGATTCCCAGACTTTAAAATGGTGCCTTCCATACTGACTGGAATTCCACAAAGCACTCAAATAGAGCAATATATCAGAGAGCAAGTCAGCAAATCTAGAGAGGAAATCAGAGCATCCAGTTGGCCTTTCCCTACAATATTTCAGTTTTCAATTTTCCCACCATTACAACAGGGTAGGACTGACACCTATAGATGGAGTCTCTCTACACAGATGATCAGACAGATGCCAACACCTTTGAGACTTTCAGTGGGCTTTCTACCTAAATTTTTTT
This sequence comes from Coloeus monedula, assembly GCF_965178545.1. Classification (NCBI taxonomy): domain Eukaryota; kingdom Metazoa; phylum Chordata; class Aves; order Passeriformes; family Corvidae; genus Coloeus; species Coloeus monedula. Next base: position 26,938,639 of record NC_138782.1, on the reverse strand, counting down.
TTCTTTCAGATTCTTCTGTTGTTTATGGAGTCTCCCCCACCTCACCAAAATTTTCGTGAGTCAGGTCGGAAATTTTTTCACCTGGAAATTAGGTTAAAATGCACATGTACAATCTCTGGTGGATTGTAGCCCAGGAGAAGGTGTAAACTGCTTAGTGTGTCCAGCATAAAAGGTCTAAAGGATGACGTTGTAAAACGCGATTACACTGTGCTGTGACAGCAGTCAGCAGTTCTGGAGGCAAGAGTCAGTGTGGTTGCCCCAAGGGCCATCCAGCTGACCTGTCCTCCCACAGCCCCACATTGCTCCAAGTGCCATTCAATGGGATGAATGCCATATGGATGTCAGTTTATACCAGACTCTGCATGAATACTGCAGGGTAAGGAAGGAGGATCAGTGGATTATTCTTATCAGTACAAAGAGAGACAACATGCCTCAGAAAGCTAAAGAGATAAATGCACAAGCTGGAAGAGAAGCAGGGTAAAGCAGAACTGGCCTGGCGACAGTCCACTTTAAAAGCAGATATAAGGAACTCCCTTATTTTCTCTTTGAAATAAATGAAAAGCACATAGGAAATTGGACATAGGTACACTGCCAATTTTATCTTCTGTCTTTGGCAAAATTCTGTGCTCTAACTCAGAGTGACATCAGATAAATCTACCTGTTGACTATGATTTCTATTTAGTATATGAAAAAAGGCCTACTAGGAGAAATGGTTTTCTGTGGATTAAAAAAAAAAAAAAAACAACTCAAAAAATCTTCCATCATCTTCTTCCATGATGTTAACTATGATTTTTCTCAGCAATTTGAAATATTATAGATCTCTTGAAAATCATCTATATATTCAACTAAAATTCAGATTGGAAATTAAGATAAAATGCCAGAGTTATTGACTCTCAGATTCAGTTTTGAATTGGTGTATTTAGGCTATTCTATTTTTGCCTTACTTCCTAGTCTTTCTGTGTTTGTCTTTTATTTTACTTATATGACAAATATAACACGCATCAATGCATCGAGGCAATAGCCTCACATCAGTCCTGTGAGAAGAAAAGTAACATTAAACTGATGGGGATAGACAAAGGGACCAAAAAACCAGAAAAAAATTAATCAGCATACTGCAAGTATGACCCATGAGTTAGACCCCCTGCTCTGCATGAACTCCAGCAAACGCAAGCGCAGCAAGTTCAAAAGTCACTGCATCAGGAACACAGAGCAGTCTGTGTCACCCACCAGACACCAAATGCCTGAGTCCTCCTCACTCCTTTAACACAAGATCTTCCCTTGATCAGTAAGTGACTGAAATAAAACACAGAGACATGTGACCCTGATGCACTGTTTGCAGTCTAGGGATGCGAGTGTGTTTCCATTAACAGCAGTTCTTAATACATTTCTTCTCAAAAAATATTCCCTTTCAAGGACAAAGCAAGCTGATCTCTGCTGCAATGATCCCCAGATATCTGTATGAGCAACCCATCTGATTGTGTAAGTGTACTGAAATAGTGGCCTGCTTTTCATGTCACTGAGATGCTACTTTTTAATTTCAATTCAAATCTAAAGAAACTATTCCAGTGGTCAATGATTATGGTCAAGAGGGCTATGACTTGTTTCTGAGAGGGAAGTAAAGACTCAGGATTCTCCTGAGCCCTCCTCCTGTTGACAAGCTTTGTTTTGGAAAACACTTTTCACCTGCAAGCTCCATAGCAGTAGTAGAAAAGAACATCATCAGGCGAGAAACAAAGCCCCTTGGGGGGAATATTTACAATATATCTTCAACCAGTCTCATTCATCTTTGTGCTACTTTTGTTTATTTCTGTTCTAACAACAGATGTCTGTGGTTAGACTAATAGAAAACTGCATTTTGCAGTATGCAAAAAGGAGGGACTGATTATCCCCAAGGGCAAGGAAATTATACTACACTTTATTTTGAAGACAAAACAGGGAGCTGGGCCTGTATTTGACAGTATCTGCAGTGTAGAGCCACAATGTTTATGTGACTCCTGCTATGGCAGCTACCTACACTTGCAGGCTGTATAATCAAGAACAAATGACAAAATCAGCCAAGGATGTGAAAATTAGAGCTATTGCAATACAGACATTTTGGGTTGTTTCAGAAGTCTGTTGCATCCTTGTGTGATATGCAACAGTCAGACACAGCCAGGAAACTCATGTGTGCCTTCCACTGTGATGGGCAGAACTCTGTTTTACAGACAACAAAGAGTTTTGAAAGATATAATTCCTTTAAAGAATTAGATTGGATTGCTTAAAGAAAACAAAAGAGAAAAACCCTTCTAAATAGTTATATTTTTCTGAACAAAATGTGGTTGTTTGAGAGTTCTGTTTTCTCAAGACCCTTGTTTAGTAGTTGCAAGGAAATTCTGTGGGCAAAGACTCAGAAAAAATTACTATATGTCCAGTGTCTGGTCTGTCTAGGTTTCCACTGCACATCTGGCTTCATAATATCTCAAGACTTGCATGATATTAAAAAAAAGTAACCCCCCCCAACTTTTTCTTTGCTTGTACAGTCCTGAGACATTTTCATAGGGCAATCAGTTAAAAAGTCTTTCTTATTTTGTTTGTTGTTTTTTTTTTTAATGTCAAATGTTCTAAAGAAGAAAGCTTTTTCTCCTGCAGTTGAGCAGAAACCTGCACAAAGCACAGCCTGTTTGCAATAGAAAGAGCCAAAATTCAACTCAGGTGAACTCCTCCCATCTGCACACTGGGTGACTTGTTTTGCTCTGCAATAGAGGAAAGCTATCATGTAGGGCAGAGAGGGCTGCCTGCTTCTTGTCTTTAAAGCCAGCTGTGAGGTCAGCCAGTTGCCCTTCATGTACTGCTGTAACAGAGCTGGTTTTAACATATAGGAAATGTTAAATATTGAATGTATTTGTCCTCCATGAGTAGAGGTAATAAAACCCACAGACACAGAAGATTTCCTGCAGTCATATTTTACAAGAGTGGCCCAAGTGGGGCTCAGGGCAATCTGGCTGTGGAAGAGGCATCAGGGACTGTTTCAGCCGGGGATGCTTCGGCAGGGATGCCGATGGCCTGACTCCACAGCGGGGACAGACAGAGCAGGAAAGTGGCCTTCTTCATAGCTACTGCCAAATCTGCTTCTGAGAATAGTATAGATGTACCTAGAGAGTCCTTCAACCAAAGCACATACCCCCACCCCAGTAAAACCCACAGTAGAACTTTTTTGTATCTGAATATGTCTCTGTCATGACAGCAACTCTTTCTGGCCGGTTTGAGTACCTGAAATGGCAGTGTCTGCAGCCCTAGCCTAGGCAGAAAGCTACCTTGACCTGTATCTTGCATGTTTACCATACCAAGCCTTGAAAGGCTTGGAAAGCTTGAAGCAGAAAAAAGCTTGAAAACTTGCAGGTCTTTCCTTTGGAAGGTTTTGACTAACGGTTTACAAAGAGCAGACAGCCTACTACACTCAAAGAACTGTTTCTTTTATCAATAGGAATGAAGCCTTCACAGGGGAAAAAAAATTTAGGTGTGTAGACTCCAAAAAGTATTATCTTTTGTCAATGATTTGTGCAGCCTGGCTTCTCTTGACACCCCCAAGAGGCCTCTCTTGAGCTATTTTTTTTCCTTCTAGATCCAATAACCAAAGCAATACATTCAGGCAGTAAACATTGCAATTACAGCGTTATCAAATACTACTCAGAAATTATTATGGAGCACTTCCCTTTTCATTGCATGTGTTACAACAATAAAGTCTGAAATCCTGCAGCTTTGAAGAGCTTATGTTAGGTGTCCAGCAAAACATATAAACTTCAAATCTGACTCTGGAAAAGTCTCTAGTAGCTGACCCTTTTATATACATTAAAATCTGGTTTAGATCATTGTTAGAAGTTTTTATGCTTTCTTCGGACCTCATATAGTTAGATTCAAGATATTTAGGGTTTTACAGAGAGAAACATAAACAAATAAAATTGAATCTCCCTTTCTCCTTTTCTTAAAATACTTCCAAGTAATTTTCCCACTGCTTAAGTGAAAGAGTGAGTACATATCTCTGTGTTGTAAAGAAGATGCATGACTTGTTTGGAAGGGCCAGCATCTCATTTTTTGCTCATTCAAACACTGTCTAATTTTACTCCAGGTTTTCATATCAGTGTCAGGCTCATTTATCCCATCACAGCACTATAAAATCCTCTTGTGTCTGCACATTCTATTTATATATGTGAGTACACACACACGTATATGTTGATAGATGTGTGTATGCATTTGTTTATACACCTTTAGACAGATGCACATAAAAGCTCTGCAGAGTACAAGATGACCATCTTGTCCAACTTTAGCTGGTCAAAAAAAATTTATGGGGCTTGCAGGAAAAGTGTATTGCAGCAAAAATCTGCTTTCTGACTTCTTTCTTCTGGCTCCCAAGCTTCATTTGTTTGTCATGTTCAAGCTTTGTTCTAGTTTTGTAGCCTATGGCAGGGTGTGAGATGGGTGAGAAGTCAAGAGACTGCAGGACTTAGCACAGTGTAGCAAACTGAAATGTCAGAGATGTGCATCACAGAGCCTGTGACAAAAGCAAAATTAAACCCTCAGGTGGACAATAGATATTTTACACGTCTGCAGTAAAGGCCTAAGCACATGAACCCCCACAATGTCACCACTGAGGTCTTCATTTGCTCTCCAAAACTCAAATGCACTAATAAACATAATATGGTGTGAATCATGGGAGAGTCTAAAAGGTTATCCCTTTTGATATTCCTGCACTTTGGGTTAGAAATTAACCTTTGTGAGACAGAAATTCGTTGCCAAGAGAGGATACACGACTGTTACAACACACAGCGTGCCATGAGAACCACTTTGCAGGGAAGCACACAGTTCCCAGGTACAGCTCACCAATACAAGGATGTGCACTTATAGCAAATGGCTCCCACCCAGGTGGAATCTGACCAGTCCAGGGGCAGGGAGAGAGGCTGAGCTGGCTGCAGAGGGCTGCCCCAGCAGCACCCAGCTCTGCCAAGCCAGCTGCCCTGCCGGATTGCATCACTGCCCTGACATGAGACCCTGAACATTTACTACCCATAATGTAAAAGCAGAAAATCGTACAAACTAAGGGATGCTGGGGCTATGCAAGATGCATTGGGATTATGATAGATGCACAAAATCGAAACCAGTGAACTACAGCGGCTCATGCCAGTGGTTTTACTCCATTGCTGCACAGACAGATTTAGTTCTAATGGTTTGGAAAGTTTGCTAATTAAAGATTTTTTGGTAGGACAATGAGAAAAGGTGGTGAATGATGGCAGCAGAATGTATGTAATGCACCTTCTGATAACTGGGGCCAGCAAGAAAGCTTTTGTTTGTCAAAGAGCTTATTCAGCACAGTTAAGCAATGGGTAAACACTACACCTACTGTATTTGTGAAGAGTGTGTTTCAATGGGACCCCTGGTGTGTCAGAAGGCTTATTCACAGAACTTAATGAGTGTAAATTGGTATTTGCTAGTGTAAAAATACTTTCCCATATGCACAGAAAAGGAACTGATCTTTTAATTGATCTTTGAACTACGTTACAATTGACAGTCCTGAGATGCCAGAGTGCAAAGTTAATTAAGTTGTCAAAGATATTTTAAGAAGCTGAGCCTGTTAGAAGGTCTTTGGCATTTACAAATTTGAGAGAGGTGCTGCAAGCCATGGGTGATGCTGGTGTAAATAGTGAATAAAGAGAAGCAGTGTTATGTCTGTCTTTGTTGTGGGTGAGGATCATCTTATTCTGGCTCTCACATGACTTCTATATGATGGCAGGACTAAAAGCAAGCTTGAAGTTTACAAAACTTAATAAAATTGCTGTCCAATGGAGGTAAGTGAAGAAAGTGGACAGAGGAATTTTGTGCCATCTTCTAAATTTGACATGTGTTTACAGAGGAAAGGAGAAGAGGAGCTAATGTAATTAAAATGAATCAAAAATATTAAAATTGCACTTATACTGTTACCTAGATTTTTGGAAATAAGGCCCTAAATATGCATTCCTTGAACGTTTCCAACCTTTGCTTCCTTCTTCTGTGCTTATGTGTTTAAAAGAATTAAATTAGATTGACTTTATTCAGTTACAACAAATGTGTGCAGAATGCCTTCCAAAGCAGCTCTAATACTTCAAGAATGTATCATTTTATTTCTAAGTGGGTGTGAGTGAGTGTGATTGCAGGGGTGTGCCCCGTGGGAACAACATCTTTCATGAGTAAGAGTAGTTGTCAGTTTGTGGCTGGATACAGTTATCTTAGAGGGAGAGCCTCTTCTCTCTGATGGGAACAGTAAGTGCTCCCTTTAGTTTCATTGTCTAGTCATAAAAAATGCAATTTTTGGCTGCATCGTTGTGAAAAATATTTTTTCTTGGAAAAGCAGAATAACAACAATAATGTGTCTGTCCTGCAAATCCTTCATGTGCAGGAGTCCTTCCAGCTCACAGGAGCTTAGTGAAGAGTAGTTTTACACAGATTCTGGTGAGATAGAACTAGTAAATCAGTAAGAATGGAAGTAATGGAATTTCTTTAAAGAAGTTTTTTCAGAGAAAGTAAAATACCGGAAAAATGTAAGGACTATTACAGAAACCAGGGTTTTGCAAGTCAGAGGCCAAAGTACAGCGAAATGACAGGATTAAAATGAGGAATGAATGTTCTGAGTAACTCTTTTCCAGAAGTGTCAATAATGAATGATTTATTTTACCAGATTTCTCATCAAATGACCCACCTTTAGAATGGAAGTATTTTTGGAAGGGGGATGATGGTTTCAATGACAAAAAAAGTGATGTAAATATGTTAATTTTGTGAATGCTTCCTTGTAATGAGGGGCTGAGGTAACTTCTGTAGGAAAAGGCAAAAACTTTTAGGGAATTTGTTTTGTTTTCTTAGTTAACAAAGAGCCTTCTTGACAGTAATGTGAGAGAGAAGGTCATGGTGTCCTTTTTCACATACATTAACAGATCAATGCTGTTACATGTCTCAGTGAATACAACTTATGAAGGATGTTTGAAACACAATCTTTGGACAGCTTCACTCAGAAATGAATTTAACACCTTCAGATAATACAAGTCCCTTGAGCTCCAGGGGATCAATAAATTCGTGTAGGTGGAGGCTGCTGGTGATGCACAGCAGGAGCTGTTTCCCAGCTGTATCACTGATTAGCAGGAATCTCACCTTGCCAAGCCTTTAAAGCCTTGCAGAAAATGCACCAATTAAGTGTTCAAATCCTTCAGCCTTAAGCCATATGTCAAGGGAAAATAATTCACTGGCACAGGGCTTTGGGTCAAGCTTCTTAGCCCAGCAGTTGATGTGATAATGCTTTAGTATTGTGCCGCTTGCCCACCCAGGAGGAAGGAGAGAGAGACCTGGCTATTGTTTCTCTCTACAGCAGTGCTCTGAAGAATATGAATGTAAGTGTGACTCATTAATAATCTCAATTTTAAGGAAAGGTGATGGAGGAGGAGTGTTTAAAGTATTCTTGGCTCAGTGAGTATTCATTGAAAAAGCACTGCTTTGCTCCGCCTCACAGCTCTGCCTGCAGCTCAGGGCTCTTGCTGCCACTACCCTCTGCTTGCACCAAGTAAGCATCATTTTTGTGGGTAGATTTTGGGGAATGGGAAAGGAAATCACATTTACTTATGGCAAGGGATGGTTGATTTTTTCAAGGGTTGGGAGAGAGCATATAAGTGTTCGTTCAGGATAGCTGCATGTTTAGCTGCAGACTAAATTAAGACAGTCACTAAAAATCCATGAAAAGCTCCCCAAATGCTGGAATTGCAGGGTAAGATTGACTACCTCTGGCCCAAGAGCACTGGTTGTAGAATAAGTTTGCAAACCTATGAGGAGGCAAAGGAAAAACCCAGGAAAGGTGGCTGAATACTCACGCTCCGAGGCACAAAAAGGGGCCCCACTCTTCTGAACTGTGAAATTTGTTGCATCTCGCAGTGCAGAAAGGGCAAGCACCTGGCCACACAGTCATTGCAGTGTTGCCATCTGAAGCCCCTCCTGCATATCTCAGCATTCAGGTCTTACACCTGCCCTGCAGTGAGATGCCACAGACTCAGCTCTGAGGAGAAAGAGGAAACCCAAAGGCTTCATTGAAAAGAGGATAAAGAAAGCTAAAAATATTTCAGGCATCCTCCAAAAGGAAGGCAGGTGCTTCTGCACTGAGATAAATATTGGGTATTCAAGTACCATGAGCCACTTCTTCCCCGTACACCACTCAGCTCTTGCAGCTCAGCATCCCTGAAGTGATGGGGATCAGGGTTGGAAGCAGCACAGGGACCTGAAGGTGGAACATACCAAGTTTTAGGCCTACAACCTAGTTGATAAAGCAACCTCTCCCAGAACTCATATTTGTCTCAGGAACAAATTTCCTCTGAGGTACGTAGCAGCTCTATCTCTAAGCAGTGCCAAGTGTGAAATTTCTATGTGTGAAACAGAAAAAAGGAAGGAGAGTAATGTAAATTTTGTACGGACAGAGAATACAGAGATTAGATACTGTGAACAAACAGTGGATATGAGTTTGTTTTAACTGAGTTTCTCCACCTGCCTGTAGTTTTCTCATATATATATGCCCAAAATACTGGGTATGGGTTTGCTTTTACAAGGTTTCTGCATAAATGTTTATGTGCTGTGAATTAAATCATGCACTTAAAGAGGGAAGAGGATGAAATGGAAAACTTGCTAACCCTAATGATGAATGGATTGCTCATTACTCATACTAAGGAACAGCCGATCCAGGCAGGAAGTTTCCGTCCAGTAAATGTATCTCTCTGAAAATTTGCCAGGTAGAGGTAAAGAAAAATGTTACTTTTGCCATTTTGAGTTACTTCTTGAAGGGTTCTGGCCTCTTGTTGCAGAAGGAATAAAGAAGAACCTACAGTACTAAGAAATACTGAACAACTGACATAATCTAAGTTCAATAAACCAAGCTTTTCTGTTTTTCCTTCTCTATAACCTGTTCTACCTCCCGGTCTCTCTGCTAGAAGTCTTTTATAATGTGTATGTCTGTCCTACTCCAGTAAAACTGACATTATCAATTAGCCACTAAGGTAAACGCTTTGTCAGCTTCTCACCTGAAAATGTGAGTAGTGTAAAATAGCCCATTTTGCAGTCCTCTCTGTTAGATATTTTATTTATTTCAGTACGTTGGAAGATGAGCGAGAGCTGTATCTTCAGTCAGCCCCTTTGTTAAGGTAACTTCAGCTCTGGTAGACAGCTGCTTTAAAATAATAATTCAGATCTTGGAAGTGAAGCCAGTACTTTGTCTGTTGAAGTGAATCTTTTCAAACATTAGATTTTTTTTTTTTTTTTTTTTTTTTTTGCAAAGCCATGTGAATTGACCCATGGCTATAAGTATTCTTTTTTTTTTTTTTTTTTTTTTGGGTTTTTTTTTTTTGAAGAAACCCATAACCCATTGCAATTTTCACCTCCGTATGCATGTGTACTTATATGGTATCTTCACACCAAGGATTCACAGGTACATATAAATGCTCTCTGCTCATTCTTCTATGAGCCATCTTTTTGTTATACACATACAAGGGGAGCCTGTTCTATGAGTAGCTTTTAGGTGAGAAGGACTAGGTGGGACCAGGCCAGGTTTCACACATCATTAAACTATTTTAATAAACTGATAAAACTCCACCCTATGAGAAGTTGAATTCTTTGCCCAGACTTCATCTACTGGAAGATTATGGAAGAACTAGAGCTCCCATATGTCTGTTTTTCCACAGACATTTCCTGGTTTTCTACCTGAAATTTTTCTGGGAAAAATTTGCAGATTCCTTTTGATGCTTTTTCAGGATTTCTGGCTGTCTGGCAGTCTGACCAGAGTACTGCTCACTGCTACCCATTTTCAGGCACTGCTGCAAAGCCCATGTTAGTCAGCTACACAGAACTGGTACCATTAGAATTTAAAAAATGCTGAAGATAACCATCGTCCTGAAACACCATTCATCTGAAGATCTCAAGTGCTCAGCTAACACAGTACCTTGAACTTCAATGCCTCAGGAGGGTTATCAGGGAGGGGGACATATGGCAATCACAGCCTGTGCTGCACAGCCTGCCCTGGGATTACCCCACACGCTGAGGAGGTGTGAGCACCTACAGCATCCACGGTACATGGCTCTCAGGAGGGGGACCTCGCCACAGATTGCTGTTGCTACAGGGGAAGACCACCCTCTGTCCCCAGGCCATGGGATTACAGGGGAAGGAAGAACAGCCAGATTGAGCAGTACATGGCAAACTACAGGAAAACTTTAGTAAAAATGAAGGCGTTTGCTTGAAATGAAGTCTTAAAGAAGCATGAAGATTTGCAACTGGCAGGAGAGATCTTGGGGAAATGGAAGCAGCCTCCAAATTATATCTGATGAGCCATTTTATCAGTGAGATGGTATGTTTGGTTTGATCTGTGTCTCCATAGGAAAATTTTTAAACAGATACAGAGCAAAGTATAAGCATGACCTTTGTTCCTCAATTGATAGGGCACAATATATGCAGGCATCTATATGTATGTTTGTTTCTATAAATCCACACAAGATTGGGGAAGACTCTCTTACTGAGGTATACAGGGCACAACACTTGGGCAGTAGCAACAAGAAGATTTGAGTTAAGCAGAAGTTAAATCATGATGAAAAAATAAAGGATTGCAAGGTAAGTGGTAGTTCCACAAGCATTGCTGTTGAAGCTGTGAACACTGCTGTTATCTAGCAGTGAAATTTGGACCAAAATCAGGGCACAGGATCACTTTTCTGTCAAATCTGGCAGAGCACACGATACAGAGTTTACTCTGGCTGTATGCTTTCCTGATAGTTTTATGCCTTGCACTGTGGTGAAAGTTGGTACCTGATTAAGTTTGAAGCCTGTTGTTGCAAAGATAATTCATCAGAAGTTGCATTGCTCAAGTGGGTTTACACCAGACCAGTGATTTTTGTCATCTCTCTATGGTGTTAGAAGTTAGAAATATAAAGCTGAACTTGTACCATTGAACCATGGCCTGAAGCTGGTGAGTTCTGGCCTTCATCATTTACCCTGAATGTGAGTCTGCAGTTCTAGTGAAAGAACTACTAAACTTTTTCACTATCTAGCATTTCTGCCTTAATTTTTTGGGGGGTCAAAACTTGGCCTGAGTAGCTTTTTGAAAAGGCAAATTAAAGAGTTTGAAACTTGAAGCAATCAGTGCGTCTGATGCTAAGCATTCTCCAGGAGGAAGATTTCCTTTATTTTCTAAAGATGATCAGATTCTGTATTCAGCTGATGTTCACAGAAAGGTTTTAACAATGTTGGATTGCCTTCAAAAAATCTTTTGAACCTGGGTCTCAAAGGCTTTGTTGTGAGCCTCAGTGGTTTGCAACTGCATCAGGGCTTCATTCTCCAAAGGCTGTAAACTGGCATCAGGAATTACCTGGAGCTGAAAAAAAGGAGCTGAACACTGGCCTGAAGTGATTACAGTGATCTAAGGCAGGCACAGGGCAGATGGCCTCCTTCTGCCACATCTGGAGCCGGCACGTTGTCTTACATTTGGCTGGGGAAGCAGGAGGCTGTTAATAACACAGCCATCAGGTAACGAATGCAGAGGATATTGTGGCCTCAGCAGGAGGAAGGGATGAAACTCCCCGTAAAGCTAAAGATGTGAGAAGGTATTTTTGGGAAGGTGCCCAGTCATCCAGACCCAGTAAGGAGTCAGATAGGACTCCAAGCCTTCATACAACCTTAACAAAAAAAAGCCTGCAGGCCTTTAATGGGAGACAGCCAGTTTCACTTCCATCAGCATCATTTCAGCCTTGTGTTTGTTCAGGCTGAGCTCTACATTTGATTAAAACTGGCAGGCAGGAGGAGTTTCACATTTCATTTTGTAGCCAAAATTTCTGCTATACTGGTAGAAAATCATACATAGTGCTAATAGAAACAGTTTAGCAATTTTTTAATAAGTGATCGTTTTTGTTCTAAGACATTCATTGCCTGAGGCTTCCTGTGCCATTGAACTCCACTTTATTATGTGGAGCTTCAGTCTAATTTTCCTCCTCACAAATTCTTGTGCAGTCATTATGACTGTGTAGCCCAGTTGTAAAGGAGGTAGTCAGAGCTGGGCTGAGTTTGTTTAATTTCTATATGAAATAATTCTGGTCCAGCCTGCTGACTACCTCATTTTTCTCACATTCTTGAGGAATGTCCCATCTCATAAAAAAGTGCTGCATGTGAACTATGTATACTGACCTGAAAGCATCAGTCAGGTCTGGTTTAGAAGGTATTAATCCTGGAGTCCTACATGTTCTCTGTTCCTGCTTTCTCTCTGCTGTTAAATCCTGGCACTTCTAAGTGAACTGTTTATAATCCTAACTGCAAGAAGCAGTCTCTGTATTAAATATGTATTAGGATATATAAATCGTACATATGTGCCTACAGACATTTGTTTCAAATGCAATTTTATGCTTCCTAACAAATTCCAGTTGTGATGTTAATTTCAGTTGCTAAGGTATGAGATTTAGTATACCCTGTATTATAAAATTTAAGTTCTTATATCCTTTTTGGGTGACAAAACCAGGACTAGTCTATTGCTATCTCTGCTATATTTCTCGTGTCCTTCAGCTCTGGTTGTCTTCAAATCACTCAGCAGCTTCTGTTCCAGTTTTTCCTCTCTTCCTTCTTACTCAGAGGAAAACAAACCCAATGCACTTGAGCAGTTAAAAGCCATTTTCAGGTGTGAGAATATAGAACATTAAAGAATTTGAAAACAGGGCTGACCTGACTAGCTGCTTCAGGAAAACATCCACAGTCCAGTCTTGGGGACCTTGGAGGTTTCTGCTGCCATTCACAAAGGAGGTGATCTGCCTCTGAGCCTGGGATCACAATCATTCTGACTGGGAAGGGGCCTGAAGCAAAAGTCCAGGCACACATTCAGTGCTGCAAAGTAAACTGGGTCCTTAGATAGCGTAGTGTAAAAAACAAAATCAGGTATCTGAAGTGGTCCATATTTCAGCTCCACTCTTCACAGTTACTCTCATAATTACAAAAATTTACCAGACTGACTTCTATGTAAACGCACTCCAAAATCAATGGCTTTTACTAAAATAGAACATAGCAATTCTGAGTAGCTCCTTGTTATAATTAAAAAAGAGGACTGAACTAGCAGAATGTACTTCTAAAAAAGTATAATTTTTTGAGCAAGTATATTTCTATGTGTGAATGGAAAAAATAGCTTTTTTAATTCCCTTTCACTGCAGACTCTGGGCTTTGTTTGTATCACCTTCTTACTGAGTAGGTAATTGTTCTGATAGATAATGAGACTATATTCCAATAACAGCAGCAAATTTTTGTGAAGTCTAAAATCCTGATAACCAGTACAGTAATCTTATGTTGCATACATTTTCCAAGTATGGAAACTTTTCTTCAAATACTGGGAGGCCTGTGGCTTTGAATCCATAAAAGAAGCTGTTAATGAAGACCTATGAGTAGGTTTTGGTAGCTGGAGATGACACTACATGAAGGAACAATTCTGTCCTTAAAATGTGACTCTAATATCGCTTTATCAGAGCCTGTATTTACTATTTCCCACTGAATACTTACTGCATTTACCCATTTTTCAGCTGAAAACTTTCAGTTTTCCAAGCTAAAACCTCCCCAAGTGCTTGGGAGCTCTTTTTATTTTATGCATCATCACTGACAATAAAAGTAACACAAGCCAAATTATACTGCTAGCTCTAGCTCTGTAACATCAGCTGTGGTTAGAATATGCCTTCAGCAACATCTGAAAAACCACATTGGTTTGCAGAGTGCTTGTTGGGCACATGAGATGGTAAGGCTTGACTTGACTGCCAGATTTTTGTGGATTTGAAACTGAGAAACACCTCTGTTTGCCAGCTGAACAAATTGTATGGTGTAACGGATGAGACTTAATGAACCTGCATCCATGAATTCTGTAGCCACTCAGGAAATTTTGGCAGTTAAACCCCACTCCAAGTGAGGATATTAAAAGCATGATATGCATTTTGGTCAGGGCTTTTTTAGTGTTGAAAGCAAATAGCTTGGAGATCTTTTGTAATGTTTTAACAGAGGAATATAACAAAACCTCCCTGGAGAATACTTTCAATATATTTATTCTCATGCCCTCTCTCTTACTCCTCTTACAAGTTTTCTTTAAGTGTCACTGCATGTTAATTTTTAGGTTCATATTAGGTGCCAGCCAGTCAAGTAATAGTGCATTTAATTAGTAAGAATTAACTCGAATATCAGCCCAGTCAGCCAGAGTTGCACATTATGATCTCAGGGGCTCTAAGGGTTGGGGTTTTTTGTGAGTTTCTGCTTCTTTAAAAGATTTGGCAGCATGTTAAACCAAAGGTTTTCACTTTCAGTCCAATGCAGTCTTTGGATGTTATTCCAGGATTTCCTGTGTGCACTGCATGGCAAGAGATCAAATCTGTAGATTGCATTCAATTAAACAGGTCATCTAAATGAGATAATGAAAATAAGTGTGTGGCATGTACAGCAATCACTGCAGCCTAGTCATTACCTCTAGTTAACAAGCACCACAGATTTTCCTGTACATTTAGGGATGACCTGACAAGAAATCAGGTTCATGATGTATTTCAGTATCCCAAAAATCTGTAAAGGAAGTACTAACCAAGAAAAAAATTATTTGTATGGGTGGAAGGTTTTTTGTTTGCCTTCAAAGGTGCAGTCCTTATCATTTACCCTGACATCTTGTGTGCAAACACTGGCAGGGTCAAGCTTAAACAATAGGAAAACTGGTTGTAAAGGCTGCCCATTGCCATGTCTTCCCTTAATGTGAAAAGTGAACTGCAACAAATGGGTGACTTGTAAGTTGGTTGTTAGGGCAATAACTCTTGCTGACAAACGAGCTCTGACTTGGATGGGCAAGAAAGAAGGGGAAGTTCGCTGATCTCTTTTGTCTCAGTACAATGTGCTGGATTTAATAGAGGCTGGAAAGACTGAGCAGAACACTGCTGGTGCTTTGAAAAAAGTAATAGTTTATTTCTATCAGGGTTGAGCCAAAACAAGGTATAGAAATTTTTTTTTTTGGTGCCTCCAGAGAAACATTAAAAATGTGGACCTCAGAGCTGATAGGCACCACTACACGGAGTTTATCATTTTCCACCTGCATGGATGCTTTCTCTTGTGCTGTCCCCTTGGAATCCTACCTTTTGTCTGCCAAGTGGAACTAAGTTAAAATACTTTTCTGCTGATTTGGCAGGATTAAGAAATAAATTAAAGCACCCTGACTGCCTAGAAGTCTTGTTTTACCAGCTGCTTGCAAAAATCTACTAATGATTACATTTTAAGTCCTTTTAGCACTTTGAGTTCAGCAGGTTAAGCCTACTGGACCTAGTGGCATGGGAGTCATGTGTCTCCTGTATCTGAGAGATCAATGTTTTATAGTAGGTTGGCTTAGCAATAAACAGTGAAAAAAGACCATCACTTTACACCTAGTTCTATTAAACATACAGTACTACCTTGCTGAGGTACCTAAAGGCTAAACAGTCTCTCTGGCAGCCATGGTCACTTCTCACCAAGCCAGAGCTGTCATGTGAGCTCATGTAAATCTGTTCCATTTGTGGAAAATGAAAAGCTCAAGAACCAAAAGAACATAAAATGTACTTAGGAAGTCATTTCACCATCCATGAGGGGTTACTTCGTTAAATTTAAACAGATCTGTTTTCTGATTTCACTTAAAATCAACTTAAGGATATGATGATTTAAAAAGGTAGTAAGGAAAATAAAGCATTTAAATATGCTGACCAGATACTCTTAAAAAATATATTTCTCCATTATTTTTCCACAGACTCCGTTTTTTGCCAGGAATGGACTGTGGCATTTCATACAGTAAAAGCAGATGGTGTTCTGTGCATGGGGAATAAAAATTTCAAACAAGGCAGTTAAATTTATTGGAATTTGAAAAATTTGGTGCAAAAAATTATTCTATGAATCTAACCAAGTTTACATGAGCTTACTCAGTTGTAACTCTTACAATCTTTCTCCAAGCTCACAGTCTGTCTTGCATCTCTCCATGCTCAAATTCTTATACTCTAATGTTTGACTAGGACTGAACAAATTAGATGTAGTTTGTGCTGGAAAATCTGTTTTATTTCAAAGCAGCTTTGTCAAAATCAATCACCAACTACAATATCTCTTCCTTATGAAGTTATCCTGACTTGAAATGGTTATGCATTATTTCTTTGGATCTCTTAAATATCTGATTTTTAGAACCAGGATCAGTTTGGGTATATTCGAGAAACCTGAGTGACGTTTGCCAAAAACGTTTCCTGATGGCTTAGCCTTTCAGAATATGCTAAGCATCCCTTTAGGGTTTAAGATACCCCATGGCTTACTGAGGCCCACACTGATGATTATCAGTTGAATGGACCCTGTCAGGAGAGATTTTGACCCATGAAAACAAGGACTTCCTAAAGAATAGATAACAAAAACTAAAGGTTCACCCAGTCATCTCTGCTTCTGTAGTTTACAGTAAACAAAGGAGCAATGTGGGCTGGCTGCTTAGTACCTCTTTTCTCTCATTTTTCCATTTGAATTATTTATGGAGGGCTGGGTTGGTAATCTGACTGGCTTTATGTAATGAAGCTGCTTTTCTCTAGGTCAGAAGCGAGATGTTTTAATTTGCTGCCAGGATTAAACGATGGCCATTCTTGCTGGTAACTTTCTGCCAGTGCAGTGAATGACTGTTTTGAGTGATTTACTGATGCAGGACCTGGTGAAGCAAAGGATTACAGGATGAAAATATACAGTGCATAAAACAGGTCACATGTCACCAATAAAAATACCAATAATCCAGGGGTTTTTCTTCACATTTTATATGGAACTACATCATTGATTTAAGACCATTCCCTACAAACTACTGCACTAGCTGATTACCACTGTGGTTTTCTGTAACAACCTTCTATTGCTGCAGTCCCATACTTCAGTAGTCCAGCACACTTCAGTAATGATTGTTGCCTGGTAATACTTTCTCAAAACCCCTTTATTAATAACAGCAAACTTGAGTTTCTTGCAGATGACTTGTAAGTAACCCAATAGGGATGATGTATTAAAAGAAACCCAAACCTTTCACTGCAGATCTTAGCTCAAAAGTTTGCATCTGCAAAAAGAGTTTTCTGAATCTGAACTTGGCCCACTATAAGAAGTAAAGATTATTAAACTACTCAGACCTGAATGTTGTCAGTGTGTGGTTATATGCAAACATGGAGATTTAGTTTTGGCCCAATACTGAATTCTCAAGCTTGCTGGAATTGCCTTATTCAGTGTCAATAAGTTTCTCTACTAGCAAATGAAGTAGTACCCTCTGTAATCCAGTGCAAAATAAACCAATCCCTTTATTCAGTATGTCGTATGGTCTTTCTCCAAATGTAAAAGTCATAGTTTCATGTCCTACTATATTCAATACTTGAACATCTTAGAAAAACTTAAATCCATTTTGCATTTTCACATCATTTCCAAATCTGTTTATCCTGTGAGTTTTTCTCCTGTAAATAGGTGAAATGAACTCCTTTGTGTTATGCGTAAGAGTACGGTTGGGATTTCTATGAGGTTCTTTTAAAATATGATTTAAAAAAAATAAAATACAGTGGTGTTGAGAAAAATATTTCCTGTAGCAGCAGGATATGGTTTTTTTTAAAAACTGCAAGTCCCAAGCTGGGCTGGAGTCTGTGAAAATCAAAGGCATTTTTTAAAAGATAGAAGACCATGTAGATTTGGCATACTGACAAAATCCCACTTATGGAATCCATTCAGTGTCTTAGCCACAAAAATTGCAGAAGGAACACCAACAAGAGTTTAGTTTCCAGAATACTGTATTTCTTCCTCTCTTCTCCCTTCTCTGTACTCATTTCCTGAAAGTTGGCTCATTAAGGAAAGGAAATGGTATTTTTTTAAAGAGCAAATAATTAGCTGTTCCTGAAATTCCATCCCATGGGTTATCCCACTGTCTTTGACATGCCCAGTACAATAATTTCATCTGAAGAATTGATTTTGTGAGTTTAATTTTCATGTATAAAGTGTATTTCTAAAAGAAAGCCATATTTTCTTTTTTTTTTTTTTTAACATAGCAGATGTGTTTTTATCCTGTGATTTTAAAGGAAATATATTAGGTAATTGAATATTTTCTAAAAAGCTGGATCTTTAAAGTCAGCCTGGGATTACACTAAATAATGAATAAACAACCAGAAAAAAAGCTTCCAAATGCTTGCACATCATTACATTTCTGAGAGGTTTTACTGAGTGGATAAAAATAACCACAGAAGCATTTTAAGGGTAAGAAAATGAAAATAAAGACCTGATGATCCTTTATATTCAGTATATTTTGCTCATTTACTGACTTACTCCTGTAGATTTTGTGTTTATAGCCAGGCAGCTTCAAACCACTTGCCCGTTCTGTTTTCATCTGGAAGTATTGGGAACTCCGTAAATATCACCAGGCTTCATCTCCACGAGCTTTTGAAGCTGGAATAAAGCGGAATGACACCCTTCCCCTATCCTGTGAGGCTTCCTCCCTTCCCTTGCCAGGGGCTGGCACTGTTTCCTACAAGGCTTCTTTTCAGGGCAGGATCAGGTCTTGGTAGCCCCAGGGCGCCGAGGGAGAGCAGAGGGAGTCTCTCACCCATATTACTGCTTCTTTGTCCTAGGTGCTAAGCAAAAACGTGCACGGACACAAACCTCCCACCATCCAATTTTACTTGCAGTGCAGAAACCTGAAGGTGGGGGTAGGATAGCAGTAATCAGATCTCAGAAGCAGTTGCTCCAAATTGCACAAGAAGCTTTGCTCAAACTTGGCAAGTGTCAGGCATTCGCCACCACCAGCTTATTCCCTTCCCACTGCCTGATGGATAACGCTAGATGGCTGACCAGACTAATCAAATACAAATGCTTCCAAATGCGTAAGAAGAACTTGTGTGGGATGCAATTGTGAAGCTGCATATTGATGGCAGAATTTTCTTGCCAGTTGCATAGGTTTTCATCCTTAGCACTTGATTTCCAAAGCAGTACTACGTGCAGCAGAACACGAAGGCAAAGGACGGTGTTGTCAAGAGATGCTCTACAAAGTGCTTGTGGTCCCCCCATGTCCTTGACTACAGAACGATGCTGTCTTGGCTACTGCTGTTGAGGGTGTACGTAGAAAATTGAGCCTATAAGTGAGTAGTTCAGAGAACACTGGGACCAAAGAGGCCTGATTTCCTGTAAATTCTCGTGTTAGGTTTTATAGATCTTTGTCCTTTAGTTTTTCAGGTGTTTGGAGCATGTATTTGGGCTCTCTTCCATGTGGATTCTCTGGTGTCTAACAATATTTGAGCTCAGATCACTCTCCATCTCTCACTGGTGGCATTAATAGGGTTTCTCTCCTCTGCCTGCCACATGCTTTCAAAAAAGTGGCTGGAATCTGAGACTCTGAAACCTCCAGAAGTGTGGTTGGAACTGTGCTTCCTAACACAAGGTTTGAATTTGTCCACGAACGTAGAGCAGTTTTAACTGGGCAAGGGAGCTATAATTCCACTGACTCCAATGTGGTTGTTGAAAGGGCCAGGAGGCAAAATTTTACATATGTGAAAAATCCCAGGATTTTAGGAAATGTTCCTTTCAAATTGCAGTAATAAGCAAAAAACACTGAACCAGTTTCACAGTAGTGAAATTCTATGTTTTGTTACGAAACACAAATATTTTGAAAAACAAAGAAAATGTGCCTCTGAAGACCTTAGTGATAGGAATGGGATCAAATTAGGAATCTGGAGGCTCTGATAATCCTGTCTCCTACTGTTCTGACCAGGGAACCTGACAGGAGTAAGGTATTTTATTCAGGTTGGTCAAAACTCTGAAAGAGTTTGCATTTATCAGCCAGGTGCAGCAGTTGCTCCCAATTCACACAGTATATTTTTGAGTAATGTCAGACCCCAAACAGTGCCAGACCCCATTGGCATCTTACATGATAACTTAGCAAACAGGAAAAAAAAAAAAGGATGATAACAGAATACTAATATTAACTTTGTAGGAGAGAAAAAAAGATCTGTTGCACATTGATCTCATTAAGTAAATGATTTACTGGAATTTCCTCTTGCTTTGCAACTCGCCTGAGAACATATTTGATCTCAACTATCTAAGGCCTGGATAATTTCATCTGGTTCTCTGCCAGCTATGACAGCCATTTAACTCTGTCACTTTTCTTGGCCACCTCCATTCAGTGTTTGTTGTTGGCTTCTGTTTCTAAAGTAACAGGACAGTATTTTCCTAAGATATGAAGGACATGGCCAACAGGAACCAGGAGGTCTCATCTGGCTCTACTTAATCATTGAAAATTTGGTCTGAGGTTGAAAAGGACAGCACTAGCTTTCTGTTCTTCTTAGAAGATTTGGTTTTATATATCCCAGGGACTAAAATAAAAAGTCAGGAGAAATAACAGAAACTACATAACTGTGGATAAATCAGACTTGATTAAGTTTGGTTGTCTTAATTCTTGTCTTCAACCACGTGGACACAAGACCTGTTACCAGTTTCCTTGCAATTTGGAGCTGCTAGAATAAAAAAAATGAAGGGCAAATGAATGATGAAAGAAATTTCTTAAGGAGCTGATTTAGCATGAAAAATAATTAACAAAATAACGTAATTGTGACATTGAGTCTGCCATTTGGTACTTCACATTCTCATGTTTAATTCTCATGAATATATAAATGTGCATTTAGCATCTGTGAAGATATAATAGGGATTGCAGGTCTGCGGGGAGAGATATGCACATGCAGTACATATGTGATCTCAGTATTGTGATTTCAGTCCAGCTCTTTAATTGCTACGATTCTGACATCATGATACAATGCAGGCATAATCAAGATACATTAGAGTCACTTAGGATATCTGAACATGAAGCTGTGGGACGCCAAGAGTTTAACAAATTACCTGATATCTACTAATTTATCACTTGTGCATGTTATTGGACTACAAATAGAAACAGACCTGACTGCTGATTTGAGAATCAATAATGGTTTCTAAGGCAGCTGATGAAATTACTCTAGTACCTGCTGATAATAGAGGGAGCCTGACAATCCAGGGTTTGTGAAGATTGCTCTGTCTGCTTTTGCTAGTTAAAAAATAAGAGTATTATGTAAAATGACATTTTTATCACCAAAAGGAGATTTTTATGACTTGTAAATATTGTATGTTGAACAGAGGGCACATCTCCGCTGACAAATATATTTAAACAGTAAAAACACCTAATTAGGTTTTATAGTACCTGTATTTGCCTAGCAGAGAGAACTGATTACAGGAAGATCAATAGGCAGGATCATTCATTGCAGCAACCTAAATGCAGTCAGGCCAATGGGAGTTTGGAATGAGCCTTGAATGTACATTCCTTAAATATTCAAGGAATGTACCTTGAAGCCAACTTCCTCACTGCTGGAGGTTGCTGTCCCACATCCAGCAGTGACTGAAGCATGAACACACACTATCTATGTATTAACTATGCCATTATTTCTTACAGACCATCAGCTCAGAGGTAAACCCAGTGTTTGCAATGATCAGTGTGCAGGGCACAGCAGCTGAAGTGAGGCTGCTATAATGGGGGCAAATGGACAGCCCCCATTAGTGGAGAGAGATAAAGCAGCACATGGTCCCTGAGAACTTAGACCTGCTCGGATCTGGATGCTCTCCAGCCTCAGTGGGGGCACCAGTCAGAAGACAGAGGTGGGAAGGGCAATTTGATAGAAGCTACACTGGCCTGCTGGGCAGCAGAGTCCTTTGAAAGGTTGCAGGGGACATCTCTTGACCCCTGCCCTCCCTGTGCTTTGGGCTTACTGTCATTGTCAACAGCACGACAGACCCCAGGTCTTTGTGCTGAAAGGGTAAGGTCTTTCCCTCTGTCCTTGTTTAGCACCTTTATGCACCAAGCATAATCTCACCCCACATGTGTTGATTCCAGAAATTAAAAGCTGTGGTATATATGCTTCAAAGTGGAAGTGTATTTTTTTGCAACCTTTACTGTTGCTACATCAACTGGCTTAGCCTTGGGCTGTGTAGCCCCCAGATGCACGACTGCCTTCTTCTGTATCACTCCAGCCTGAAGCATTAAAGAGATCCACTTATAACTTCTTATCAGCACAGCATGAGGACAGGAAGAAAATCACTTTTAAGAAACAGCATGCCTTTTAAAATAATCAGCTCAAACTTCTGGTTCAGATTAAGCACAATAAAGCTTGGGTTGCACCCGTACTATATCCTTTGGGGAAGAAAACACCACAGAGGCGTTGTTCATAAGAATGGATTAGGCTTGCAAAGATCAGTAACTAGTATAATCTGGAACCTCAATTCAGATGCTTTGTTTTTTAAAAATAGGGTTCACTGGGGCAAATGTATGCCAGATGTAACAACCGTGGCCAGCAAAACTAATTATTTCTATTTAAAAATTCCATTGCTAACACAAATGCTGCCTGGAATGGTGTGGGTTCATATTTTCAGCATATGAAAGGGCTCTGCAACTGCTGACATCTCTGGAAGCAGTTTGACCAGTAAAGCCAGGAGTCCTCTGTGGAAACAAAAGCCCTGTGGTTCTTTTATTAAGTGTATCGTGTTTTCCACAGTCCATGCTAGGTACAGTTAGGAGCTATGAATGTGGGAGAGCACCCATTGGTGAGTCCATCATCAACTCTTTCAGCTATATAGAGCATATAAAAGGGCATTCTTCCCATAAAAAAGTAAATTACAATGGAGAAAAAATATTCCCTCTCTCCACAAACTTTTTTCAAATACTCACGGATTGTGCTTGTCAGCACAAGCACATGCCTCTGTGTGCTCACAAGACATGCAAGCACAAGTTTATGGGGGCAAGAAGAACTGCAGTTTTATACTCTGTCCAGTAATTCTTGCTTCTATTCCCATGCCACACAATAGTACTGTGGGTCATAAAATCCCTTCTTCCCTTTCTCCCCAGTTCATAGTAAGGCTATTCCTGAGTACAGAAAACTTCTTGATTTTGACCAGGCATTGTCCAGAATCTCAATGCATAGTAAAAAATTTGTACTTACAACTCAGGTATTACCATGAACTTCCCAAAGTTTGACTGAAACTGCATCTGGAGCCTGTATGCACTGTGTTTCAGTTAGAGTGATTAAACTGGCTAAGCTTTACTGAAGGAAGTCTGGATCTGTGAGCTGAAGTTAGTAGGCTTGTAGATTTAGGCTCAGAGACCCATCCTAGCCCAACAATTTAAGCTTGTTTAAAGACACTTGAACTTGTTATGATCGGTTGAGTGCCAGGTTTTCTTAAACTGTTTTCTCAGCTGTATTTTGCACTGAGGTAGGGCTCCAGAAACATCAGGAGTAGGAATTTGTGTGGTTTGCACTTATATCAAGGGAGCATAAAAGTTATGAAGAACATCAGAACTCAAGATACAGAGTTTGTTTTTTAAAAAATCTTCAATAAAATCCATAGTTTTATAGTACTATAGAACAGAAAAAGAGAATCTGAGAGCCATGAGTGAGCAGCTGTGTGAGCCATTTTCGTCAGTCTACCTCCTGTAATGTTTCATGAGTTAGGACTTCTGTTCAGCCCTGTTGACAGACATCTGCAACAGAAGAGATACTGCGTACACGGCCAGAACACAAACAAGAAAAACTGATTCCAGTTCTATTGTCACTTCCCTCAAATGCATTTGGACAGTGATGAGAAAAACTCTTATCTGATTTACAAGACGTTTCCTCTCAAATCAACAAAATGATGTCACAATATGTTTGCTGATCTGCCAACAAAATTATTAATGCCCCATGAATTCTTACTCAGACCTTAAATGGAAGTTTTATTTCCATTTACTGCTATTTAATTTAAAATCTTGCCAGACTTTTAAGGCAGTATATGCCTTGCAGTTCCCACAGGGAACAGTCTGTCACTGTCAACCTGAGAGCAACGCCTCAGGTTGTCCGATATAGCATCTCTGGCAGCAAGTCACAAACTAAGTGAAGTGGTTGGACCACCAGAGGAATGATGAATAGTCCTCAGTATAACCTCGTTACCTCCCTTTAGGAAAGATGATGAGGGATCAAGGCCAGGCGCATTTTGTTTGCGTTCTTCTCTTGACCTGCCATGACCCAACCAAGAAAGTTACACGCATTTCAGAAAAAGGCTGATGCTACCTGAGAATGAGGAATACTATTCAGAAATCTTGTAAAAAAAGATTTGAGCAGGGAAGAATATTCTGAATTATGGAGTTGCAGATTTGAAAAACAGCCCCACTCAGCATCTGAAATGTTTTCCAAATGAAAGACTTAATTAAGTAATCTAAATAAGCTGACTGTAAAAACTATGGTACATTTAGATAACTGAATTTTATTTTTTCAGTGAGTTGTTCACAGTAAGAAGTAAGTTTAACTCTCCTATCAACATCTGGAGTTGAATTCAGAATTGCCCCCAGAGTCAAGGATATTGGAAGAAGAGATTTGAGCCCTTGTCCAGAAAAATCCCAGATTTGGATATCAGTTTAAAAATCCAGCAAGCATAGTACGCATCAAATAATTCCATCTGCACAATCCCAGTTCTTGAAGCATATAGAACATCCTACAGCTGTGTGATTTTTATGAGATAGGGTGTCTTTGTGCATTGCTTCTTATCTTTCTAAGTTTTGTCAGCCAGGGAGACAAACAAATGTTCTGGACACTGAAGAAAGAGTGGTCAAGAAAGAATGGAGCATGTCCTCCTGTAGTGACTGTCTGACCTTCCTGGTTTGTTTTCCTTTTCATACAGATGAAGCATCACTCAAAAACTCTCTGGGGACTCCTGAAAAAAATGGAGCTCCCATTCTTATCTCTGTGGCTGTGCTGGTGGGGAATAAGGGTACAAAAGCCATAGTGAAGTTACTGAAGATGATTTCTAGATTAACTGCATGATTTTGCTAAATGCTTCAATAGCAAATGCTTTGCCTCAGCATGAATAGCTCAAATTAAGTATTTCAAGCCATGCAGGTATTATTTATTTGGAAAAAGTTAGTAGTTATTTTAATCCAATCATGTTTGAATAGCTAGTGAATGAAAAGGAAATCTCTTTGCCTCCTCCTTCTCTTCATTTAAATCCTTATTTTACTCCTGCTTATAAGTTTATTCCTGAAGCATGCATAGCTTTCATAGGCTGACAGATTTCTTTGGCCGTGGCCTTCAGGGCAAGAGCTAATAATGACATGGAGACTACAGTCCAAAACTCTTCATAGTACTTCATATGCGGAATAATGAGCTACTTATCTTTGTTGGATTAACAAAAGGATATGATAAAACTAGTGAATGCACTAAGGTAATCAAAGCAGTTTTTAAAGCTGACTTTTAATAGACTCTCACGTTTCAAAGAGTAAAGATTTACAGCAAACGCTTCTGTAGCACCCTTTCAGATCCCAAACATTCTGCACATTTTCCTGAAAAAGGAAAAAAAAGAACCTAATTCTCTTCTCACTTCCACCATCTTTTTCCAAGGTGAACATACTTCTTTTGCAATAGTATCTCCATTTAAATAAATGTTACTGACAGAAAAATCTGATCCACAGTCTCTATGTGGACTTCTGTTTCTTACATAAAGGGAGGCAAATGCAATGCTGACATCTTCAACTGCTCAGATTAAAAAAATATGGGTACCCCCATCAGAAGCTTGGGTAGACAGCCTTTTTCTTTTTTTTTAAACTCAGAGGTAGATGCAAAGCCTAAACCTGTTTAAATCTCCTTTGTACAGGAATGAGTTCTGGACACTAACACTCTCAAATGGGCTTTATTCTTTTATCACAGTGCATACCCCACACTGGGAGGCTCCATTAAAACCTGAGAGAACTTCCCTGCCAAACTTTGATCAAGCTCACTTGAGCTGCATCACCCAAAGTATGGTCTCTTGTAAGAAATCTTTACAAACCCTTCTGTAGCTGCTCTAGTAAGAGTGTTCCAAGCACTTGCTGCAAGTCTCCAGGCACTGAAGTGGAACCTAGAGAAGCACAAATTGACAGAATTTATCTCCAAAGACATCTATCACTACAGCTCAGGTGACCTAAAAACTGCTTTTAATGTGACACTCAATTTAATGTGTGGTAACAGTGTAAATGTTACAGATTAGAAGTGCAAGCATTTATTAGCAAGAGCAGTTGTTCCTGAAAAAAACCAGAAGGTACCACTCCTGTTAAATTTCTAATTGGCAGATTCAGAAGGTTTGTCTCAACTGGAGAAAGTGCATCACCTGTTTTTGTCATTAATAAATAACTTAAGGTCAAATCCAAAGTCTGTTAAAATTTATGGAAAAGCCTCCCAGTGATTTCAGTACGTTTTGGATAAGGGCCTATGCATCTATATTTCTTCCTCAAAGCAGTTTCAGTTCAAGGGTATCATGTATCATTGCCCTTATTATTTTAGTGCATCATAAAAGTATATCATCATCACAGAAATTTTAGCAGCTAAAGGTAAGCATGGAGAAACCCTTTCATGCAGTACAGAAAAAAGAAAAATGATCCAGTCAGACTCACTGTAAAGCTCCGACTTGCTCTCTCACTATAGGAATGATACTGTCAAGTTAAAATTATAATTGCTGCTGGGATTTATGCCAGCAGTTGACCCAGATAGTGAGTTGATCATCAACTGAAATGGGGATGTAAGCCTTAATAAGAATTGAAAGAACAGAACAGTTACGAGGAATTCCCCGCGGAGGCCTTGAACAGTAGACAGTGTTATCTTTGCAGCTGTGTGTAGGAAGAAAGCACAGACTTCAACAATTCTCCAGGCTTCAGAATGCACACAATGGTGTATTTCACATGAATGCATTTTTCTGTTATGGCTACCACTAACATGGATCCATGCTTACATCTGGTGCATCTGTCCCTTTCATTTTTTATAGCTGATGGGGAGCCTACACAGTAACAAAGATGTTATCTTTGAATTTTTTTTTTGCTTTTTGAGGAGTATTACAGTTATGCCTTCATATACACACGAACAGCAAGTGCTTAGTGTGTGGTTTTCTACTTAAATGTGCTAATTCAATGAATAGTGATGTCT
The DNA here is from genome assembly GCF_965178545.1 of Coloeus monedula. Taxonomy (NCBI): domain Eukaryota; kingdom Metazoa; phylum Chordata; class Aves; order Passeriformes; family Corvidae; genus Coloeus; species Coloeus monedula. The sequence continues at coordinate 26,911,646 of NC_138782.1, read as the reverse complement.
AAAAGGCTTCCTCAGACATAGATTGTTTGTTCTTTTCAAGTCTGCCTTCAGTACACCCACTGGTATACAAATATCATATAAATTTATAGTCTCCATCGCTTTGTAGAATTTTAAAGGCGGAAGCTTACTCTAAATTAAAATTATTAGATATCAGAATATAAGTAACAAAGATTATGATTAAGGTGTATTATAGAGCACACAAAATGTCTTAGTGGGAGGCAACTGGATACCTTTGGTTAGTAAGAGACTGAGTACCAGATACAGCCTGGCTGTTTTCCACCCCTGCAGAAGCACAAAGAAGTCATAAACTGAGGTTAACCAATGATTTAAATTGCATTGTAGCTGTTTGCATCACTAGAGCTCCACAAAGGAGCCAAGTTATATTAGTGAGTTGGACCCAAAATATTTAAGTAAAATTTCAGAACAATATTTGAAAACTGATATACCAATACACTCTCATTAATATGCAGTTTTGCTAACTTAACTATCAATTTCACATAACACATAAATTTGTTAGTACTAAAGCCTAGAAGTTTAAACTCTTTAAACACTATTTGATTTTGATGATATATGAAAGGTAGTTTCTGTAGTGGTATTTTCTTTTTTTAAAAATATATGGATTATCTTATGGAAAAGTTAATGAATAGCTAAACAACTTAGGAGAAGAATGTGAAAGATATCAGCATGGTTGGTATCCCACAGCTAAAATCTTCAGATATTGTGAACAATTCTTTGGGCAGATCTTGTCAAATCACCACCTTACTGTGGGTAACTATTCTGGATTTCCTGAGCTGCATCCAGCACAAATCAGAGGCATAGGAGGAACAGCCCAGCTATCTTTATATGCCCCCCACTCTGATTATGAGCGCTATCCAGTTATATCCTCAAGATAAATTAGAACAACTTCACCGCTACTTTATCTCACAAAGCCCCTCAAGGGGCTGTTGTGCTCGTCAAAATTCACCAGAGCTCCAAATCCCACTTATCTCAGTGAAGTCGAGGGTGGGCTGATAGGAAGGCAGCTACACCATCTTTCTGTTAACTGGAGATTTCCTCCGTCTGTTAGCACGGGCAGGGAAGACTGAGTGGAGCTCTGATAAACAGTATTCAAGGATATGAAAGGTTTTGCAAAGAGGAAAGGAACAAGCTAATTCCCACATGCAAGGCAGATAGGGAAAAAAAATGATGTGTTCAAGTAGGAGCATCAAATACTGTGGTAGTAAAGATTAGAGTAATGTTTTTGGGACAGCATGTTCACTGAGGGAAATCAAGTGCAGGAAAAGATTGCCTAATGCAACTGTGGAGTCTCTGCATGGAGATCTTTAAAGACAGGTAAGCAAAACCTCTGTCTGGAGTGAAATGGGAGTGCTTTATCCTGCCTCACGGTTCCTGACAGGTCTATTTTTGTTACAGTCCCTTATCACCAGGGGGGCTGTGTATATGTCTAGCTGGAGATCAGTGACCCTATCTGCTGGCAGTTCCTTGGGTAAGTCACCAGAGTTACCTTAGCTAATCCTTGATATGCAATTGCTTTGTGGCTGCAACTGCAAGGAGTTGCACAACTTTCTATGGACAGAGGAACACACCCTGACAACAAATTCAACCATTACTTGTCCTCCCTTTGACAGGACATCTACCACATCAACAATTTAAGCTTCTATGAACATCTTTACAACAATACAATGTTGAAAGAAAAATCACCATAAAGCTGAGTCTATCATGAAAATAATTACATTTGTGAAAATATTTTCAGACAGAGGCTGAAAACTGCCATTAGAGTAGGCTCGGGTCTTGAGACTTAGTTCTGAATGGAAAGGCTTAAGTTTGGAAAGTCTTCTCTTATGGACCTGCCAGGCAGGTTTGGAAAGCTTTCAGTACTTGGTAAAACCAAAGTACAAGTATTAGGAGAATGGGACTGGGAGAACACAGCCCATGTTATTTTTCACGCATGAGCCTAAAAAGAAAAAGAATTAAAAGACCACCAAGAAATTTGAGGACTGAATGGATTCCTCCTCAATGCTGGCAGAAACATCAACTTGGATGGAAACCTGGAGGTCCTGTGCTTACAGGAAGGGGTTTGTTTGCTTTCCTAGTCAGTGCTACTTGGACTTTGTTTCTTCTTAGATAGCTGACATCTGGTCACATATTTTGTTAATATTCAAGTCCAAATATGAATAACATCTGATAATTAAAAATTTTGAGATAAACTTCAGCTTTTGGGTGTGTGTACATCTGGTCCCAAATATGAAATGTATTTTTTACTCATAAGCTCCAAAATAAATAACAGAAATGCAAGTTAAAAAAAAAAAAAAAAGACATGAAATGTATTCCTTTTCTCAGTGCTCCTAATTACGAGGCAAATGTACTGGTTTGTAGGTAAGGGTAACAAAAGTAACAATAAAAAACAATGTCGGCCCCAGATCTCTGAGAGTAGATATTTTGTAACTGATGAAGAAACTGCAGTGAGTGGCAAGAAGTGGGGAATGCTTGTTTCCCTTAGTCTGATGTTCAGGTTAATGATTCAGGCCAAGTGAGTTGGGATTTCTTCTAACCAAGGGCTCTGGCTTCACCTTCAATTTTTCCTCCCCACCACCCACGGAGTCTTAGTGTGCATGTCCTCCAGCTGCCAGCTACCTCAGCAAACCTTCCCAGAAGCCGTGTCCCTCTCTTAGCCCACGGCTGCTGTCCATCACTGGCTTTGGAGCAAGTGTTCCAAACCTTTTCCCAAATACAGGTCTCCTGCATGGTACATAGCATGAGTTGCTACTAGCCAGGACATTGGGGTGTCCTTTTCTGGCTGCACCAAAAAGGTGAATTCTTCCCCAGCTGCCCTCAGGAACCTTGATAATGATTCCCACAGGCTTTCTCGATGTTTAGCAGGAAAGCAGAACTGAACAAGTGCAGACCTCCTTGCTACTGAGCTTGGACAATAGGGCTGCTCATAATACCAGCAGATGTTTTTGCTTTTTAGGCCGTACAGGGCAAATTTATTTTCCTCTCAGGAGCAAACATAAGAATAGCCGAGACTAAGAAATTCGGAGCTAGTTTCTGGAAAGCCACTGTTGACTTATGCTGCCAAGCAGTACTTACAGTCAGGGTGCATCAGTAATGAGGCTCTTCTGGTTAGTACATGGAGCTGCTGGCTCAGCATAAAGTGATGTACCTTAAGCATCAAAGCTGGGCTTAGTTTTATACCCTGCTCTGTTTAAACATGGTGCACCAGGTAATTTCTCTACTTTGTGTATTGTGTTTGTAGTGGCATTGTGTTCTCTTCACCTTAAGGCATTGAAGGGTGAAAGCCATAGCACTCTGAAGTCCTCATTAACATCATAAGGATCCCACTAATCTATATCAATTTTTTTACATTTATAAAAAACCCAACACTTTCTTTTTGGTTATTCTTCTACTTCTTTGTGCTCATAAAAGTACTAAAATTAAAGCAGAAACAAAGGGGGAAACACATTAAACTGTTTAAAGTTTTTAGTTCGCAAAAACTTTTATCTGGATTTCTTGCTTGGATTCAAAGAGGCAAAACATAAGACTTTGATGTTCTTCATTGCCTGTTAAAAGAGAGAGAAAGAGACCCACCAATAGGAAGAAGTTGGCATGAAGCCCTCTTTGACACAGCAAGCACAATGTAAAGGATTAAAGGTCTAATCTAGAAGATATATTGCACACTAAACAGCAGAACCATTTAGGAGAACATTAAATGGCACTTAAGCTAAACAGTTGTCCTTGGGAACTGCAGTTTATATGTGACTGCTCTAATATCCATTTTGAGCTTCCAGGCCTTTGAAAACAAGATGTCATTGTTTTATAAAAGCACACACATTTAATCTTCTCTTGTGAGGCTGCTCTTGAAATATCTGGCTGCTGGACTGGCTAAACATTTCAGAGGAAACAAACGGGGCTGGTGTCAAAACTAGTACTGTTGCACTTTATTTCTGAAGTTATTTGCATGTGCTCAGCTGATTTTTTTTTTCGTCCAAGTAAGCAAACCACAAACTTTTTCAATGATAAAAGTCCCATTTAATTTTTTTAACAGTATTCCCACTGTTCTATAAGAAAATAATAATAATAATACAGCTTAAGTAATATGAAAGCACCAAGAAAGTGGTCAGTTCTACATTCACTTGTGTTCTGCGTTCTTCATAAATTAATATTTATGGCACTATTACGAGGCTTCAGCCAAAAATAAAGACCACCCAGAGCAAGGTTTCAATTTTAGTATTCTAGGCACAGGTCATTAAAAAAGTCTTACAAAAAAGCCTTCTTCTTAACATGTACACTACATGGATTTTCGTGCCCATCACTCAGTAGGCGTGTGAAGCATATTCCATTTCTAAAACATTACAATGCATGCTTTTATAATTCATTTACTATTTCTCCCTAGGGAGAAATCATCCTCTCTACCATGCAGGCAACGAATAGAAAAGGAAAAAAGGCAACAGGGAGGGGACTGTATCTTGCAGAATTATACAGTCCAGTTCAAAATCCTTCTGCTTTTAACTGATGACCTAGGAAACTAAAGGAAAGAACTATTAAAAAAAAAAGTTGTTACCATATATTTGATACCTTAAATATTTTTTCTTGTATCAATAATTGTATTAATCCTTGGCATAGTGACTAATCAAGGGTATCCCTTAGCTCAAGTCATTTTCCCCAAAGGCTATCTGAACTATAAAGTGTCATTGTGGTCCTCATGAACAGTTGTGGTTAACTGAGCTAGTGGACTTCAAAAAGTTGCAAGGAGACAGGCAATCCCAGCTGGGTGCATTGTAAACTGCTCCAGAAAGGAGCCCAAAGGTGAAATGAGTGAGGAGAGCAACCACCTCCTGCAGGGCCTGGGTGGCCTGAAGTCACAGGTGGCTTGGGATCATTGACAAGGCACCGTGGGATAGGCTACACGGTATGGTAGCCACGGAGCAAGCAAACAGGAACCCTCTGTCTCCAAGGGGCATTTCAAGGGGGTTGCAAGAGAAAAGTTAGCAGTTATCCCATAATAACCTCCTGCCAGGCTCCTCAGTCACCAAACCGTGATGCCTATCATCCTTGTTAGCATGGGATTAACTGCTGGAGTATCTGTGAAGCTGCTCCTCTCAGGTCGGGTAGGAATCCACTTAACTTGTTAATTAAAAGCAGCAGCTGATACCCCCTGGAGAGCATTCTCTGTCTGCGCTAGTGCTTGCCGCAGTTCTCTGTCTCTCTTTGGCATCATTAGGTAGATTTGCCTGAACACAGCACTGAGATGTGCAAAGAACGGCAGTGCTGAGGGAAGCTGAGCACTAAGGCTCAGTTTAGCGAGGCCTCAAGCTTCAACAAAATGGTGTCCGGGGTGACATGAAGACTTCACTAGAAAATAGCTTTGTGTGATTCTAATTTTAAGCGGTTCTTGTCTGAAATCTGTCAGGGGGCAGGATGGTGTTGGTCAAGGAGGATGAAGTATTTTAGCCATTCTCCTACCTTTGGGAAGTCTTCTCAAGGTGGTCTATTCTTTTCAGTCCTCCAAGATATCCATGCCAAATATCACCTCATTCCCTAGGACATAAATTTCATTTCAAATAAGACCACTCAAACTGTGTCCCTAGCAATGGTAACTTTTCTGCTTAGGAAAACAGGAAACACCCAAGAGTAGAAATAATACATTTGATTAGAACAACTAATAACCTCAGAACAAATGCAAACTTGCAGGCACAAGTAGCCTTTCTTCAGGTCTCAAAAGCAATTTCAAAATGAAGACAACGTAATTTTGATTCATTGTGATGTCTTAACCTGTAAAACACCTGAGAGAAAATTAGTCTTCTTCCTGTCTAGAGCCATCTGACTGCTCTCTCTGCAGTCCTTCCCCTGCTTTGTAGTGTTAGAAAAGTTAGAGTCTCAGCACACACAGACAAGTCTTACATGTTATTTATGTTTAGGGCAACTCAGGCTCTTTTTTTATTTTACCTTTTTGGCTTTTACCTTTTTAAAAAAAATGTATGGCTATAAATGCCAACTGGTTGGTATTTTTGTTGCTTTGTGTATGTCCTGCATTAAGGTCACCTCCATCCATGATAAATGATAGAAGCAAAAGTTCTGGAAAGAACAAAAGGGCTCCCTGGGGTAAAAAGAAGGTTTGGGGATAGAGAATTTGTGGGAGGAAAAAGGTTGGCTAAAGCTGGTTTAAAGTTATGGCACTTGAACAGAGCTCATTTAGTCAGAGTTATTCATTGTAAATGACATCATTTTGGACATTGAACTTTAGAGAACTTGAACAATTTCAGAACTTTTCCAGATTCAGAACATGGTAAACATTGGAGATAAAATGTCTGGAGTGTACAAAACATTCTCCCAACTGCAGCTGGCTGCTCCCATGCTGGAACAATGCATACCCACAAATAGCAAGTAACCAAAACACTTTCTATTTCTTAATAGGCTGTCTGCTGTTAATTATTTTAGTTGCTTGCTGGGAACAATAGAGGTGGATTGGAAATGATGGTTCAGAAATGATGAGAAATAAATAAGTAACTAATTTCAGTGTTTTGGACTTTACTAGTATATAGTGCCTCTCATTAGATGATCCCAAAACAGAAAAGGGTAACCATTAGTATTGTACTCAATTTACAAGCTAGTAGAGAGGGGCTAGGAAGTTAGTAGGGTGTTTAACTTTGAACAGGGTACAGGGATGGCGTTTGCTGCAGCTATTTATAGAGGATTTACACAACTGTAGTGTTTATTGTGTCTTTCAATAAAAAGCAGCTGCAGAAACACACAGCTGGCAAACTTCAGTACCTGTGAGATACAAAAGACATTATCCAGAAAGCTGATGCACAGGTACAAGGAGATTCACATGCTCTCTGCAGCAATTTAAGTGTTGCTTTTCTAACAAAAGTCTGAACCAATTTTAAATGTTTATGTTGTTTATGTTCAAAATTCTCTTCCTCTGCCTGTTTAAAGCCAGATCTTCATCCTGATATAAATCATCCAACCACATTGTTCAAGTTCCTCAGATAGGTCTTTGCTGCATAGTTCTCCAGGCTCTGGCACAGGTTTTGTTCCTAGTGAGTCTCTCATCCACACACTGAAATATTTCTGCAAGGTTAGCAGTGCTATTGACCCAGATTTAGCTATACATATGGTTTAGAAGCTGTGTGCTGATTGTGCTCTAGCTGACACTGGACCCCCTTTCTCATGAGAAAATGGTGCAAATACTGACTCTATGACCCCTTTCAATCCACTTACAGACCCATCTTCCTATGAGTTCATGGTGACCCTCACTTCTGCACATTAGCAGTGTAGGCTCTATACTCTCTCTGTATACACATCATGTAAGAGAGATGCCAAGAAGAAAGGATCAAAGATGTGGCCATAAGCTGAACATCTGCTCCTGCCCATGATCTGTTTTTCTTGACATTTTCTTATCTTACATGCCTTTCATAAACTCCAGAACTTTCAAACCAGTCCCTCCTGTTTTCCATTGCTTTATCCTGCACTGTGTTAAAAGAAAAATTGCAATTTATATGCATCTAGAAATTAAGACCCCGTAGAGAGCTTGCAAAGGAGATGTAACCACTGTTATAGTCAAAGGCCTGGAACAACACTTTAAATTGCTGCCTAAGTAAGAAGATGTGGTAAGCTTTCTGTCTCTATTTATAAGTTTCTTTAGAATTCTGTAGATAAGTTTGGGCTAAGAATTTTATTCTTTAGGTGAATTTCTTGTGAGAGGCCACATAAAGGTCAAGCAAAACTTGCCTTATTAAGAAAGAATGGGGGGAAAAAAAGATTATAAGAGCCTGGAGATGCTTTGATTGAAAAGAGCATGCTCAATTTCAAAATTATGTCATGTCTTTTTATCTGGTGAGACAGTCACTTCTGTGTTCACTCTATTTCAAATTCTAGTTTTGAGATTTCATGGTGGGACTCATCCAAAAGCCATCAGAATCAGTTCCACAGTTTTCTGTGATATTTGGATTGGACTCTGCCCACATGTATCCAATTAAAACAGTCACTCAGACTCTTGAGATCATCTCCCTTTCATCCTCTTGCAACAGAAGTTAGGGTTTCTCAGGAAAACATGATATCCACTCTCCATCAGCAACACTAAGAGTAGTGGATGTATAAAAATCCCCCCAGCCAATACATGAGATTTTGCCATAACTTCACACTGTGTTCAATCCTATTGATGTCACTTCTGTGCAGTGTTTGGCCCTGGATTTTCCCACAATGACATCCCATTCTTCTTGCATGAGAATATGTCTTGGACAAATTGCCATGTCACATGCATTCAAAGGGCCATGATAAACCCTCCATCTTTGCACAGGGCTCCCAATTACATCAAAGGAATTTCTGCATACAAAACAAGGGTAAAATATGCTCTAATTTAAGGTTAAATTATACCGTTAAAACATGGGCTGAAATAAGGGGCAGCGAGGAAGCTGAACCACATTAGGGAGCACATCCAAAGCACTGTCTCAGAAAAAATGCAATCCTTTGTACTACGAGCATTTGGCTCAAATGGGGAAGAATTTGTGATGTGCCTTTTCAGGGAACAAGCTATCTCTTTCCTTCCAGACAGGCCCAATGGAATTCAGGCAAGGAGAAGAAATTAATGATTTAGTAAGCTCTTTACCTCTCTTTTCACACTGATTCCAGGCAAAGACTGGGCCTGGTCCCAACTGGGCTGAAGTCCTGCCCTTCAGCCATCCACAAAGACTGTGAAAAGACAAGAATGGTCTTACTCTCTCTTCCCCCTTGCACTGTTTATGTGCTTCTGTGATGAACAGTTTAGCTTGTGGGGGAAAAAAATGCAAAGCTGTTTTAGCAGTTAATACTCTGATGATGTATGGGGTCATATGGAAGAAATGCACCTATGTATGTATGTTCCTTGCATATGTAACTATGATTACAAAAGATGAACTGTTGTCTATAAGGGTCTAAGACAATCTAAGTAGAGATTGACAAGAGAACAGGCTTTCTAAACCAGAATAAAATTGGAAATGCAACTTTCATCTGAGAATATTATGAAAATACAACTGAGAAGGAGATTTTGCAGTGCCAGGTATTTGCTGCCACTGTTTAAATATTTTGGGCAAAGTGAAAGTAAAGTCAAAGGTGGCAGAATCAGCTCCGTGGTCAGTCTTTTATTTCTCTTTTGTTTCATCTTAAATATGTTGTCTAGATATCAGTGTCAGGCACCTCAAGAGTTCACCTACGGCAGCCTCCCACGTAGCACGTGCTGGGAACTGCTACACTTCCATCAGGTTGCATTTTCTGGAGTAAGGGAAAGGATCACTTCATCCCATGAAGTTTTGGAACTATTCATTGTAACTCAGTTTTGCTTATTGCTATCAACACAGTTATCAAAAATACAGTGATTTGAAAGATTTGGAGTAGAAGACTTTAAATTGTGTTACAGGAGGATTTTACAGAAGATTCAGTGGATTTAAATTATTTATGATTGCATCTGACCTTAATTGAGGTATCCCAAGGTCATACATTTAAAATGTGATGCCCTTTTCCACAACTTTTGTTTTATTAAAAACTCCTTGTGTCGTTCATGACAGTTTTAACTTTTCACAAGGCACTCACAGACTAGAATCATCTTCCTTGTGGGCCTGCTAATGGAAATCCCCTCATACAGTTATTCGTCACTGTCTTACAATAGCTTCTTGTCTCTAAGTACTTTGATGTTGTACATAAGAGCTGTGGATCAATTACATTCATTTTTCCCATTACTGGGCAAATATTTGGACATTTTCTGTTGAGTTGATTCAAGGCAGAACTAAACCAAAGGAGTTGCATACTGTGCAGACATTTCTAACCTTCAGAAGCTGAAGGTTTTGTGACCTGGGAGAATTAATAGATGTTTATTCTAGCAGGGTAAATGGAAAAAGACCATTTCTATTTTAGGGAGATAAATGAAAAGCAGGGAAGATGGGTTTTGTTATGACAAAGTCGTTCACAAGTGGCATGCTGAAATGAGGAAAAGCAGTTACATATTTATATTGTAATCCTCACGGTATGTTTGTCAAGAGAGACTCAAGTGGCAAAACGCATTAGTAATTGTTGTGTTTCCTCACTTGTCAAAACAAGCATTTCCACTAAAATTAGTCTGTTGAGGTTGTCCCCATCGCAAAGGTTCAAAGCACACTGACCTTCTGCAGTGAAAATCCAGAACCTTTTTGTTACCATGTGATTCCTTCCAACAAGGAGAACACATATAGCTATTTCTTCTTGCCTGTTTGAGACAATAGCTGTAAGTCTTCCACCACTGTGTCAGAAACACATTTTGAAAATGTTTCACTCGCCAGGATTGTACTGCAGAACAGAAGAAGGAAGACGAGCCAGCTGGCATGCCCAGCAGTGGCAATCTCAAATGCTTACCGTGCTCAGGAATGTTAGAAAGCATGAGCAAATGGGAGGCATTCTCCAAACATGGTGCTGCAGTTACCCCTCAGCTGGTGCTGCTCTTCTAAACTTACTCAAGTTGGCTACAAACATGTAGGGGAATTTTGACTCAAACAAGGGTTTCATTGAGAACAGACTAGTGCTCGATTTGGTCATTGATTCTTCATTAAATCTTTTTTCAGCAGACAGCACAGATTCCCTGAAACCACTTTTTCCATAATCTGTAAAGGAATTTCTGTGACTGTGGTATAGACAAACCCTCTGTTAATTCAGCTGTATTACTGCTGTGGTACTGGGGATCAGAACGTGTCAGCTGTACAGAAAGGCAGCTTGCACGAGCTTCCTCCTGTTCCTTCAGAGAGCAGGAACTGCCCAATGATAGGAGTGGCGAATCCTTGGAAGTAGCCCTATAAGAGGATTGCTCCCCAGGAAGACCTTCTTTTTGTGTGTGAAGCAAAAAGACATTTCTTTTTGTCTAAAGCTTAGGGAAAATCAGATGATGAAATTATTGTCAATATTATCTTCTTTAGATAATAATTAGGTAATTTATTTAGAGCAGTTCAAAGAGTGAACGCATAGATAATATATCGGCTGTTCATTGCAAATTCAGGATTATGATTTTGTTTTTTCTGATGGAGTTTTAATATTTTTTAAGTCTTTATGAAAAGATGGGATTCTGACAAAAAAACCTTTGAAAAATAGCGACATTTCTATCAGTCTGTAAATTATTTCATTAATGTTGTGTGGTTGGAATAGAAAATTAGTCCAGTGTGAACCCTGAAAAATGAAAAATTATAAACTTATACATGCAATTGTTTTCAAGTTCTTAAAATCCATTTGTAAGCCTTGATACAAAATTATCATACCTATCATTTCCAATAGAATATCTTGTGTCACAAATGTCGAGTTGTTTCAACAGGAGAAAGTATAGTTCAGCACTGTTATCTGCTGTGATTGCCGGGAAGGGCATAAATCATGGTTATCTGAAGGGCTGATGCTGTTCCATTTGTGTAAATTTGAGTCAGGAGAAACACCACTGTAATCAATGGACTGTACAACTGTACAGATAGCAGGACAAGGGTGCCCCAAACACATTGTGTTTTGCACATTTTATCTTTCTTTACTCATTTTCCTGCCTTCACCTCCTTTTATTAATTCCTTAAAATGAAAGATTGTAGAGAGCTGCAACTGGAAACAGTCTTATCACAGGGAACCACCCTCAAATCAGTGTATCTTTTATTAGGCATTGTCTTGAAACTCCCCACCAGGACTTGAACTGAGGACAAGAGAAGTTGGTGCATTATTGCATTAGGCCTATTGTAATTTGTAGCTTAAAAAGTATTACTTAAATTTCATTTGAAATGGATTTGCAGCATATGCCATTTCAAAAAATAGGATGAAACTTACTGTCTCTTTCCATTTATGGCTCGAGTACTTTGTTGGAGGCATTGTCATTCATCACAATGTCATCTCATGGTTATTCCTTGCCTGCTGGGTAGAGGCATTTCAGCTAAAAGTGAAAGTACCAATTGTGCTAACTGCAGTTATATGTTTGCAGTATATTGAAGAAAAGAGATGTGGTCTGGGACTTAAGTTAAAAGCACAAATTCTGTGAGGTGCTGAGAAAACCCTGCCAGATGCTGTGCAACCTCACTTCCCATCCAGGGTGACAGAAAGCTAATGTGCCTTGTCTTTTTCAGGGTCAGACCGCTGGTGATTAAACAATTCTAGCAAACATGATCTCATCCTTATTTGTCTGGGACATTATGAAATACAACATGAAGGAAGTTCAGATGTGGTAGCAGAATACAAAGCACTAACACACCCAGCATGATGCTTGAAATGTGTTCCTTTATAATCCTATATTTCCCAGACAAACACTTGTAAACACTGAAGTAAAACAAAACACATTTCCTTTTTATGAAAAAAATGCCTTAAAAACCACAGGATTAACAACACCAGGGAAGGACAATCCCCTGAAGGGCCTAAATCTTGTTTCCAAAACTTGGGCTGAGTTAACTGTGTTCGAGCTGAATTTCTTCGCAATAGCACATGGAAAACATTTAAATATATATATATATATATATATACACCATGGTCAAACATACACTGAATAGATTCTGAAGTGATACCTTATGATTTGAACACTTACTGATTACATTCCAATGATGAGGGTGGGAAGTGGAACTCACACATACTGGATCTGGTTTCTGGCTTGGCTGCCAGTTTTCCTGCATACACAGGAGCAAATCAATTTCTCTGTCCTGTATTGTGGTCTCATAGCTAGAGAAAATAAATCATATTCTGCTTTGTTCAAGTCAGAAGTAACACATGTGGGAGAACTTACCTGCCACTCCTGCCCCCAAAAGCAAAGACCGCTAAATATATGCTGAGGTGGTAAGAAGTGATAGCATTATTTATTTTATACAGTAAAACAAAAAGCATTGTGGAAAAAGCTCACTGTGGTAGGTTGTTTTGTTTGCTGAATCACATTATTTTTGAAAGTAGACTGATTGTGACATTATTTAACAGGTTTTTATTCAAAGGTTGCAAAGGGCTCCTCCTTTACATATCTTTTTCATGTTTCTCCTGCCCAGGCTGTGTCTGGTCATACAATGAGAAGAGAAAAACTATCACACAAGTGAACATCCCTGGAAATGAGGAGAATTATATAGACAAAATTCCTGGTTCATGGGGTGAAAGCACAAGAAATATAACACACTCCCAGACCAATGTCTCTTTGATGGTGTTTTATCTTTGGCACCAGATTCAATTAAGGCAGGATTCATCCTATATCCTTCTGAGAGTCTGCCCTTCAGCTGTGGCCTACTTCCCATCTTCCAGCATTTATCTACATAAGAATTTCCTGAGCTAGAGGTAGCATGTAAATCACCCATACTAATACCCAACAAAGCATCTTATATTCAGGAATTTGCCTAATCAAATAATTTTGGGGGGAAAAAATTACCTGGTTGTCCTTCACAGCATCCATCCTACAGCAATTTAATGATGTGCTGAACAAAAAAAATCTCTTCCTGTATTTTCCTGTTGTCTAATAAGATGGTTCTTGGTTCCTGTACTATTGCAAAAGTTCAATATCATCTTAATTTCAGATATTTTCACCATGCTAACCTTTCAGTCACCACTTTTGCAAATGGAAGTGCATTAATTTCGTAGACTCCTTTACAGATAACTCCTCTGGTTATTCTTGTTCCCCTTATCTATACTTTTCATGTTTACCTGATACTGGTGCTGCTCTCATCAATCACAATCACAGTTGATTGCCTGACAAATTCATATTTGAATTCTTTCAAATCTCCTGTGTGAGTACTGCCAATTGTTACTGATCTGTTGTGCTACTGATTTGCTCTAAAATCTCTGACACTCCAATGGGGGAGTTTGCACAGACTCATTCTGTGTAAAGAATGACCCCAGTGTGAAAGACTCCCACCTCATTTACAGTGGGCCCCAGGGCAAATAATTCATTTGGCTGTTCCATAATGTCTTTATCTTCCTTTGCTGCTTCTTCTCATCCTGCTAGCTGTCCAACCATGCTGCTTCTGATGTATATACAAAAGGCTTTACTGTTAGCTCCCCTTACTTCTGCAAGTTGCTTTCACTAATATTTTAGCTAGCTTTACTGTGGGTTAACATTTATTTTGCTGGGGATTATACTCTTCTTCTTCTTTCTTTCTTTGGACACCACATCCATATTTTGGAAGATGTCTTTTCATTTTGAATGGTGTCTATTACACCACTGTTTAACTCTGCCAGCTGCTTCTGGATGTCGCTCATTCAGAGTCCATTTTTATTGATGCTATTGATGATTAGCACACATTTACCCTTTTAAAAGCATGCATGCTACTTGCAAATATTTAATTATTTTAACTGCTATTTCCACATCTGTCTTAAAGAGTTTCCGCATTTATATACAATTCCCCAGCTACTGATCTGAAGTATTTTGGTGGTGACTTAAATGTTACCAACAAACCCAAAAGTCTCTGAAGTGCTTTTTAAGTGTTTACTAAGGATAGAAATCAGACAACAAAGCAAAATAATGAAAGGTAAGCGGTCATGAAAAACTTTCTCCATTTGATTCACATATTAACTCAGAGGTTAATGCTTCATCAGTGTTTGTTTCATAAAATTGCACATATCTCCATTAACATCATCTGTAGCATCATGGGGGTGAAGCGGTGGAAGAGAGGTGGGGAGGCAAATTTATCCTTAAGGTACTGTACTGAATTCTTTGTCCTCTACAAAAGGCTTTAAAATTCTCTTTGCCAAAACCTCAAAGTGTAGTTAGATCCTGATGCATGTCTAAATGGAAACATCCGTTTGGTCGCATATATTTCACCTTCTGTGCAAGATACAGTGTGGTAAACATCCTTCAGCAAATCTGTATGTGAAGATGACAAATTAAGCCACAGCAGGTCCTAACTACAGAAGTTTGGGCAGAATCTTAGGAAAACCTCACAGAGTTTTTGTGCTGTCTCTCTTAGCAAGGTATACAAGGATCTTTCTTCAAGTAGTAGATGGAAAGGGAGTCATGTTCACCTGAAACTTGGGACTTGTGTGGTTAAGCGTCTCATTATACTTTTCACAGGAATATGACCATGTTCATGCCATGCTAAATTTCTCTTCTTTAATACCTGTAAATGTAAATAAGTATTTATTAAACTAAAAATTCTCTCTGTATTTTGATTGTCTTTAAATAACAAGTAAATACATATCTCCTTTTAGGAGTCTTATTATAACTCTTTCACACACAGGAGGATTTATGCAGATAATATACTACATACATACTATAAGTTTATGCAGGTGTATAATTATACATTTTTAAGCTTGATTATGTTCTGCATGCCTAATGGTGCAAAAAACAGATGCTTTTTTCTCATTTTCAAGAGCATATAATCCCTGCCAATGGGAAAGAAGAGCTGAATTTATTTTTTATTTTCCACATTGAGATTTTGAATCCCGTAAGAAAGACAGTCATTTTTAAAAAATAGAAGAAATAAGCCAGGAAAACTGGAAGACTGGAAAAACAGATGTCATTTACAATGACAAATAAGAATACAATCTTGTTTTTAAAAAGTCTGTTCAGAAATTTTTTCAATCTGATGTGATTTTTTTTGTATGGAAGCTTGAGTAGGGTGTAAGAGTAACTCAGAAGTAACTCTCACAACTCAAGTACTGTATTATGGACTAAATCAATTTATTTTAAATTAAAGTGCAATTCTTTTTTTTAATTAAAATATTGGAAAAGACATGCATAAAGGAGAACTTTTAGCAGACCTTTTGTAACAAGCCTGTTCAGATTTGTGAACTCTGGGAAGCAAAGTGCATAGCCCATAGCAGCTGACCTAGAAATCACTGCTCTGAAATGATCCAGGGAGAGCTGATACTACTTGTCAGTGATAGTAGCCTTTGGGGTGATCAAAAATTGCTTTAAACCATTTGGTCTATTTTTGGTTTTGTTTCTCACAATAATATTGAACCAACTTGTCGTTACTACAGAATGAGTCAAAAGCAGTGAAACAGCAAAGGCAGACAGACCTGTATGCTTAGCCAGAGCCATGCTTTGTCATTTTATCATACAAATCATGTCAGCTGGCGGCAGCATGAGTAATCTAAGCTTCAAACAATGTCATTCTGCAGATAAATCAATGAACACAGACAGAAACAAGCTAAGTCTATTTTAGACAGCCTAATGATCAGCAGTTTTTTCTAATAGCTTGTCAGACTTCAACCTGTCAAGCCTGAAGATTTAGGGACACTGATTCACTGGAGATTTCCTGATTGCATTCCTGCTGGGCTATCTATGAATCACAATAGGAGACTCCTAGGAAAAGGGGAGAAAATGGATCGCCTTCAGACCTTTATGAGGCACAGGTTATTGTCATGCCTCAACTAAATCCTAATTACTCTGATTAACAATGCAAGCCTGTCACTGCTCATGCATAATAGTGAAAAAGTTTGCAGTAATGACTATGAAATTCTGCCACTTCTGCTCAGGCCTCCACACGTGCCTTACTGGGGCTTTGTCGGCCCTGCGTGCCATTCACCCAGCTGCTGTTTCCAAAATAACAGGGTTGCCAGGGTGAGCTCCATTTGCAATGCAGACTGGACCTGAACATACTTGATGAGATCAACTGGCTCACAAGATGGGCTGCAGGATTTAAAACATTTTGAGATGCTACTGGCTCTGCAGATCAGATTTCTTGCTACTTCATATTAATTTTCCTCTTAATATCAAAGGTCTGTGGTAGGTTACTATTCAAATCTAGTGTCATCTTTTCACAGACATATATTAGTACCCTATCTGCCTCAAAGCTTTGTCACTGCTTAACTGTTAAGTAACTCTGAGGTATAATGGAAATAATATTTAGGGAGGTGTCTGCAGCAGCATATACACATCTATTTCGAAGGAAATGTCCAATAGTTTAGTGAGTGGTATAGCACTGCTTTCATTTGAGGGGGAAAAAAACGGAAAAAGCTTTTAGGAAAGAGGAGAGACTTTATTTCTAGAGGAAAAGTGAGATACACGCTCTAGATTGCAGTCACCTATAGAGTTTTGCCAGTCCCAGAATATTTGCCCTCTCAGCTTCTACTAACTCTGCAATCTGATCCTGCCATCATCAAAACTGACTGCAGCTTGCAGAATTAGCCCATGCTGACTCCATGCTGACTCCATGCTGACACACAGCATCTCGTACCCCTCACCTCCACACCCATAAGCATTAAACAGTTGCAAAGTGTTGGAGTGTTCAGCAATGAAGCCTATAACATTAAATCCTCAGTTATGCTCCAGTAGGAAAAAAGGGCATAATTAAAACTCTTTATTTCTTGTTTCACTACTTTAAAGGACTTATCCTGGGATCTGTTGTGTGCTGCTTTGCCACATTCCCCAGCAGAGTCCACAACTCTGAAAGAGAGTTTTGTCTTGGAAGAGCAGAAAATACTGCTACTTCTTTTGTGGATGTATGCAGGGTCTTCTGCTTCACAGCCAGTGCATTTGTTGGGCCTCTCAGTTTTGGACTTTACCAGGTGATCAACTGAAAAGGAAAGGATGTTTGATTCTCCTTGTTTAAAGCAAAATTTCAAATTAAAGTATAGGAAAAAAACCCCATGGTAATGATCTGCTTTGAAATCACAGAGCTGTTTCCCTGTCAGAAGCAGCATGCTGATTTCATTAAGCTTTCTGTGGAAGCTTTCCGGGCAGCCTGGCCAGCTGGCAGCCCTTTGCCCCTGGCCTGGATACTTGATGCCCTTGGCACTGGGTGCCCAGGCTCCACCCAGCACTGTCCGGCTGTGCAGCAGCTACGGGGACCCACACACACTGTCTCCTTATGACAGGTATTCGGAAATGTTGATGTTTCATTCCAGGGCAAACAAAATGAAATGTTGACAACCTGGAATTTCCCAGAAAACAGATGTTTCCTTTTCTGGCCAGCTCAACCTACACATACACATACATACACACACACTTGCAGAATTATTAACTGCTATGTAATTACACTGGACTATATGCCCACTTCCACTGTGTG
This sequence comes from Coloeus monedula, assembly GCF_965178545.1. Classification (NCBI taxonomy): domain Eukaryota; kingdom Metazoa; phylum Chordata; class Aves; order Passeriformes; family Corvidae; genus Coloeus; species Coloeus monedula. Next base: position 26,893,713 of record NC_138782.1, on the reverse strand, counting down.
GTGTGGAGGGAATCCAGCCTTCTAATTCCCGTGTTAGAGCAGCCACCAGAGAGCCACAGAGCCTGGGAAGCAGTTAGGTGCCACAACTCCTTCTTCATGGAGCAACACGGAGCTTTGTGCCATGTCATGATGTGGAGCCTCGGCTGTGAAGGAAGGAGAGCACTGTTGTGTCCAAGTAGCCCACAGAGAGCCACAGCCTGTGGCTTACAGAACAAAGTACAGGAAAAGCATCACTGTTTGGATCAGCAGTGGCTCCATCCCCCGGGAGCCCTCTTTTTTCCTTTTTTTCACGGGAGCAGTTGCAAAGTGCCAAAAGCTATCGGGAAGCCTGCATTACATCAGGCAAGCTGAGTGTGCTGACCTTCTGAGCCAGCCCACAGGGAAGAACAACAGGAGGGAGATTGCAGAGGAAGATAGGACTACTTAAGTAGCAATTCATTGTGAACCACTTTTCTAAGCTGTTGATAGAAGCATCAAGTGTGAGAGAGGAAGGGGACTTATCTTCTTGCCCAAGCAGAACCCTAATGACTCCATAATGACTGCTAAATAATGTTGCCAATAATCTCCATTTAATTATGCAGCTCTAGTAAGCCCTAAAAAGGAAAAAAAATACAAAAGGCATCTGCAGTCCTAACAGACCCAGCAGTCCCTTAGCCTGGTTCTTAGCCTGTAAAATGCATGTGGGTATGTAGTATGAGTTATCTCCTGCAAGAGAATTCCCTTCCCATCCTTCATCTCATCTGAAATATTCACTCATTAAATAAATTTGCTCAGCTCTTGACACAGCCATCAATAAGCTCTGTGTCTGTTGTGGCTCGCCAGCATCCAGGTAGGATCTCCTCAAGACAGAAATATATGTGATTTCACAAATCTCCTTTAGAAGGCCCTTCAGAAGCATTTTATCTTTGACCAGAGGGCACTACAAAAGCAGGGTGTTTAATGAACACAGCACCACTTCATGCGAAAATTTGAGGAATATTTTTCAGACAGATGCCTATTGTAAGAGCTGCTGACTTTCACAATGGGCTTTTTAAAAGCCTGAAAATATGAATTCCCTCTTTATCATTCCAATTTTTTTTACAGATGCTGAAAGTCTGAAAATAGGCCGCTTTTGGAAATAGCAACTTAATAGTATACTATGTGTACAACAGGCTAAGGAGAATATTTAAGCACAAAATTCTATTTTTGTCTTAATATTCCAAAGGTTTCCTAATGCTCATTTCACTAAAATATTTCTTCAGGCACAGCCTGAAGATTCTGGCCAATACAAACACTGTTTTCATCTGGAATATTCAGCAAGATAATTGATAAAAAACATGGCATAATAGGTGAAGGATCTGTCATTTGACTTCCACCACCAGCTCAGGAGACTTACTGTTATTATAAATAATACAAATTAAGAAAACACAAAGAACCAGGTTTCTACTTACAGTGTAGAAAGAGTGCCAAATTCTGGATTTGGGGATTCAATTACAATGTGAAAGCCAGCGAAGCAGGAATGAAGAGCACCTCCAGAACTGTATTTTTATGAAAACCTAGTGTGATTTCATCCATCATCTAGTGCACATTTAATTTTAGCCACGTGTATTAAATAAGCTGCCTTTAAAACCCCAGCTGATGAACGTTGTTGGTAGCTCATTTTGGTGAATTTGCAGACCACTACCTGTCCTACATCCTGTTTACCTGTATAGAGTAGAAGAAGTGTAGGTGGGAAATTCACAAAATTTGCAATACCAAATTTGGTATTACCTTAAATTAGATGGGAATTCTATTATTAAGTAGCAGTCAAAACACTGCTCTGTCTTAGCATCACATAAGGGCAAGCACTGATTGCAAAATGGGGAGAGATGTTGTGCAGAGAGCAGACGTGTCTGAAGGAGCTCCCTTTCCTGTGCTTCCATGGCCACGGCTAATCACCGCTCCTTTGGAAGGGTATAAACACAGTGCAGACACTGCACCTGATTGCAATACAAACCTGAGCTTTACACAAGCTGTACAGCACAAGAGGCACAGTCACAGCTACTCATCTAACTGCGAATGCCACAGAAATCTGAGCCGGTCACAGCTGATGGCAAACGTGAGCAGTGTGGAACCAGCCTCCCCAGGTCTCTGAGTGAGGTGTCTCAGAAAAGGGCAGGCAGCAGGCTCCTTCCCAGTACCCAGGGACTTCTTTTCCTTGTGCAATAGAGAAAGAGAAGAAATAGAAAAGCACGCAGGAGATGCCAAGGAAAGAAGTTGAGTTCAGAGCAGAATACAAGTCCCAAAAGGGAATGGGAAATGAGGAAAGGCTCTGTATTCCTCCAGTGGAAAATATTAGAGCATGAACACAGTCTGAAGTGCCCTTATTAGACAAGCAGCAGCCATTTCTCTTCTTCTAACCTCATTTTTTTCCATTAAAAAATAAAATAAAATTGGCCAGTTGATGTGATTCAGCTCCTGAACTGGCTTTTCTGGAGGTAACGCTTCCTGTCTGAGGTACTGTTTCTGGCTCACTGGATTTCCTGGCTGAAATTTTCAAAGTCACCTAGGGAACCTGCATGTTCACACATGTACCATGAATTTAAGCAGGAAATGTCATCTGAACTCCATGAGCAGATGTGAAATATTCTGGGATGTTGGGGTTTTTTTTAAATCTTCTCTTTTCACATACTCTAAATTTGCTGCATCTTTTATCAGTCTTTTTGCTTCTTTGTTCTTTTTTCTCATAGTTTCTCTTTCCACTAAGACTCCTCACATTTCACTCCCTAGTGATTCATATTTCTCTCTTTTTCTCCTAGAGCTACTAGCTTCTTCTGTGGTTTTGACTTTTCTTTTGTCTCCAGATGCACTCCCTTCATCTTTACTCCTTTGTGTCATCAGTCCGCCCTATCTGGCCAGTTGCCCCATATATAAAAGTTGAACCATCTCTCCTGTTCTCAGTATGACTTATAAAATGGAAATTCACTTCAGTGCTTCCTCCCCAGCAGTGAGGCTATATAGATCATCCAAACTTCATGCAAGAACATCAACCTAACTGCAGAAACACTCTCTGAAATATTCTATGGTGTGGTGGAGCAGGGAGGGAGAGAGACAGGGTGAAGAGGAGTTGACCTATGTCTGCTTTTCTTGGTCATAAGTCACTACCTATAAAATGGTCAAATGGCTTTGAACACTGATACCTACACCAGGCTGCTCCACAATGTCCCAGATTTTCCACTGGCATTTCTAGTGTGCTGCAAAGGCAAATTCATGCCTTTACTTGGCAGGTTCAGACACCTGCCTGTCCAGGAATTCCCAGGTGTGCTCTGTATTTGTCCACATGTATGCAAATGCTGATGTTTGCACCCCCTCTGTACCACTGATTTAGAGCTTCCTCTCCTGTATCCAGGTTATTTCTGTGGTTAAATAGGAAGGCAGAAGCTGTCACTGTTCCAAATGCCTTCAACGATTCTCCAGAATGCAGCTGTGTCTTTAATACTGTTCCTAGTCTGGAACACAAGTATACTGAAAAGAATGAAAATCAGGTAGCTGAATACACTTTTGCTTCATTATTCAGAATAAAATACGCTCTATTGTGGAGCCATGCAACATGTGATTGTGCATTTGGCTCCATAGGCACAATACCCCATCACTAAATTAAAAAATGTCTTTAAAAAGTTACAATCCTAGGTTAATTTTTAATGGAAAAAAGACATTTACTATATCTTGCTATATATCTGAGAAATTACATTTTTAAAATCTCCATTTTAGCCTAACACCCAAACAACTGCACAGCTTCATAATTTAAAATATTTAGGTCCTTTGAGGTCAGGCTTCTCTTTGCAGAACTTACTTACAAGAAGCTATTAGAGTCTGCCAATTCTGCAGTGCAAAATTTATAGCAACAGGTCAGAAGACAGTTCCTAGAGGAATTCAGCAGCCCTTTGTAGTAAATCAGCAGTCATGTCTTTGATAAATGTCTCCTGAGTCCAGCAGTAACTGTTCCTCTGTGCTGAAAGATAAAACAGTGGACTCGTACAAGTCATGGAGTTTAGGGAAAGTCACACAGCAACAAGGATCTGGTAAATGACTTCTGAGGAAGTAAAGGTTAACCCAGTGCTCATGAACACTGAACTTAGCAGCTCTGGAAAGCAAGATGGAAGCCTACCTGGGCATGTGAATTCAGGTGTGCTGTTTGAGTATAAAATGTGCAGCACCTTGGAGGATAATAAGGCAATTGCTCTAACCCAAATGAGAGATACAAAACTTTTCAGGCAGATAAAACCATCTCCAAATGTACCTATTTTCATGGTGTCATGAACTTCTGTGTTCAGCCTGTTACTTGATAATTCTGTTGGAATGCAGGTCCTACAAGCAAGGAGCAGGGGTTCCTCCAGGTTCCATTTTAATGCTCCAGGGGCCAATCCTGCAGCTGCAAATGACATGAGCAACCTCAGCTTATAGGGCCACTGTTCACACAGAGCTCTTTTTTGCCTTTCATGGCTACATCTGCTCCCCTGATAAGCTGCACTCAAGCCATCGAGAATATTTTTCACATCTTTAAGCTGATCCATACAGAGATGCCACGGGCTGAAAAGGCACCAAAGAGCCACTGGCTGGCTTGGAAGGATGAGGGTGAGGCTTATGGGCCAGTTTTCACCCAGCAGAAGCAGTGTTCCCCTGGGAGGTGTCATAGCAGCCCGGCATTTCAACACCAGGAGAGGCTAGACAACATCAGAAGCCACAACAGCCTGTTTGCAGCTTGTCAGTGCCTCATCATTTTAACCTCAGGGTGGGTGAGAGCTGATTAAGTCACACACTTCCAGGGGTAGTTGGGGCTCTGGTACCCTCAGTCCTCGGGCAGGGTAAGATCTGGAATGACCGCAGTTCTTTGTCGCTGCAGTGGTTCACAGTTTCTGCCGCTGGAATAGGATAGCCAAGGATGCCTGTGACTGGCGCAGAAGGAAAATGAATAGCTCACATAATTCTTCTGGCTGAGATTTATGGGCCCATCTCATCAAGATTAAATTGGTGGCATAGCCTCAAATGAAAACTAGGTGTGAGAAGCAGCTTAATTTGACAGCATGAAAACTTGTCCCCTGCTGGCAAAGAACTCTCTTTACTTTTTCTCTTAAAGAAAACCCCAGTCTAGTAAAAAAATCTGGACTAACTCCCATCCAAGCTATCAAAAAAGTCAGTCCAGTCAAAAAAAACTGGATTAACTTCCATCCAAGCCATCAGATCACAATCCAGGTACTGGAACCATGCTAGGAAAAATATTATTTCATATTCTGTTCTTTCCAACTCAATATCTGGCTGCTTTCCACCAGGAGAAGGAAGGCCTCCCTCTGAGAGGAATGGCACCAAGCCCTCAGCAATTTATTTTTGCACTTTTTGGGGGGTTGCTTATTATGATACCCTTTTTGGTGACATTTCATCTCTATTATCTCAGGAGTAAATGCCTGTCTAGTCTGGTTCATTAAGGATTTTCTGAAAATGTCCTGGGATTTTTGGTAATAGTTTTCTGTACCTGCTAATGAAGATGTGTCTTTACAATAGGAAACAGTGCTCATCACTGTTTCTGAAACTGGTTCATTGCCCTTACAGCTGAGACAAAATTACTTACATACAAGCACTGGATGTAAGTATTCAGGACTAGGCATTTGCACAAGGAAGTTCCTCCAGAATAATAAATTCTATTAGAAGAGAGATAGAGGAATCATTATTTCTGGAGCAGCAGCATTTAGAAGTTCCCTCTGTGGATTCACACTTAATACACTCGATACAGGAGGAAGCTATTTTGTGGTCTGGAGAAGGAGAAGTTTTAAAACACGATAAAGTGCAGGACTAATGAACCACTGAGATCTGCAGTGTCTCTTGCCTCTTTACATCTCCCATATTACTAAATGCAATACAGTAAAATTTCGTGCACAGGGACCAATGAATGAAGACATAAAATGCATCGTTATGCCATACTCTAAGGACATTTTAAAGTTTTTTTGTTGGTGTAAAATTATATAGGCTACCTAGGACTATAACTAGACTGTATGGATAAACCTAATACAGATAAATCTAAGCTTTATAGGGAAGACATCTCAAGGTCTCTACTTTGCTAATGCTTGTGAGAAATAGACCTGGTTATTACTGTAATTCTGGTTCTCTCTATGAGGAGGATGCTCTCAAATCTGCTGTTTTAGTGCATTCTAGACTACTAATTTTTTTCCCCCCAAATTCCTATCAATGCCTAGGAGCTCTTGTTCTCTTGAGATCCCAGATGAAGTGCTGGAGCCCAGCATTTCTGCTCCTCTCTTCTCTACCAGCAACATCATGGCGTGTGCCATCCTATTTTGCCCCAAGAGTTCCAGCTCGCTCAGAGAGCTATCCTCAGTGCTGTGTAGGAATCAGACTGGGTTCATTCAAAAAATTGTTGCCTATTATCTGGCTGAAATTTCCTTGAATACAGTAGTCCTTACTATCCTCCTTATGCATCTGCACGGGGATATCGGACAATTAAAGCCCAAGCAGGAAAGACTAAAGAGAATAAAAATTTATTTCAACACCTACAAAGCATAAACTACTCAGAACTCAAGCTTACTTGTTTATGGTGCCACCATTCTATCTCAAACCAATATAGCCTGCTTGCATGAAAATTCATAGCAGTCAAGTGTACCTAAATCTGTTGTGTCAAGCCATTGTTACTACTTGCCAGGCTCCTAATACACCCCCAAACTAATACCTATGTCCCCATCATAACCAAACATGCTTTAAAAACCTGAACTAAACCATTAACAAGTACATCTTGATGTGTGTCCTAGTAAGACAGCTGTGCTTTTCTTCCTAACCCAGCTGACAAAACTGCATGAGACAGTGTTCCAGCTCAGAGATGCTTGGCTGTGGATGTGTTTCCAGAGAGCAAATTAATCCAGAGTTTGAGCACCTTGAGAGCCTTTTTTGGTTAATATTCTATCAGAGAAAAAAAAAAAAGACCCCTCAGAACAAATATGCACAAGGTACACCACTAGATAAACAGGAAACGAAGAACAAAAGTTTCACAAAGACCCTCATGAACCTTCCTGTGCCTACGTGATTAACCTCTGTAGCACTCTGACATTATTGTACTTGGGATACCAAAAGAAGGAAGTCTCCAGTGGACTGGGTGTGTAGTTTAGTATCAGTTGGGGCATGGAGGAATGGCAAGGTCTATGCCATAGCAGGTTCTTCCCACATTTATGCCCTTAACATCTCATTTATGCCTGTGGCCCTGTACATAAGTAGGTGTATTCCCAGCCTCTTCTACAGTATGGAAGTGTCTACGAGCTTGGCCATGTTTTAACTTTTGTATTTGAAAATCAAAGTGTTTTGTAGTTGGATTTCCACCATCTGAGCCTTGAAACCCACAGGGAGACAGCTGTAAATAGCAATCCCAAAGGAAGCCCTGTTCCCCTCCTCCTTCCCTGCAGTGCTCCCTGGGCTGGCCTGAACAGCACAAAGCTTGCCTTGGGTCTGGGCTGTAGCTTATGTAAAATAATTTATTTCTGACTTTCATAAAGCTGATCCCAGACAGCATGAAAGAATAGATGGCAAAGGAGGGATATAAGATCAATGGTTGCTTGAACTCCACAGTTTCAGAAGATTGTTTTCAGGTGCTCCTCTTTCTCCCATCTTGCCCCTCACTCCCTCACCTTCCAATTTCCTTTGCAGCCACATTTCCCTCCCTTTTAATATATCTTTCCCTCCCCTGCTGCTGAGCAAAGGACTCCCACAAACTGCAAGTGTTGTGGGAGTGTTGTGTTCCCATCGAGGTTCTCAAAAATCTGCCGGGTTTTCAATAGTTTGAGGTTTCTGAGTATTGAACATACTTGCTAAATCTAACATATATTTAACTACAATATAAGGCCTTTCAAGATCCTAGTTGTATGCTGGGGTCCTGTGTTCCCTTGACTAGAACTGATGACACACTAAATTTGGGAAGAGCAATTACTTGCAAGTTGGTAACAAAGCGGGAGCCTAACTTGTGCAGACGGAAATGGAGTTTTTGCCTCTTCAGGAGTCTCTTACATTCATATACTATTTTTATGTAATTTACATCAGAAACAGGCCAGAATGAACTAGAGAAATAAGTTAGAGTGGACCTGGAAGAGAAGAGATTATTGGCTCTACCCTGCTAGCAGCTCTATATTTTTTAAAGAACTGCACTTGGGTGTAATAGTTTTGCTGCAGTTGTTCATCTCCACTACTCTAAGGGTCTCATTAAAATATTTTCTTCATGAAGAATGCTAAGCAAAGAGGGTATATCTTTCTGTAGCACTGCCTTTTGAATTGATGTGTGTCATGGCAGCCATCCCAAATCTTATCCTGAGAAACATCTCAAATGTCTCAAAATCTTGAGATTTTGAAAACACTTAGTCACCATTGACTTCTTACTGTCTCCTGCATTTAAAATCCATTTGACATCACATTATCAAGTGCTTGTCCACTTGCAAGTCTAGAAATGCAGCCTTACAAAAAAAAAAAAAATAGAAAGCAGGGTAGTTGTTTGAGTAGATAGTTGTTTGAGTAGATCTGTTGAGCAGATAGTTATTTGAGTACAGGAAATAAGGATTTACTTGTGAGGCTCACAATAAAATCCTGAGATCTGGCAACATTAACAGTGTGATCATTACTGCAAGTAATGGCAGTTTCAGGAACCCTCCTAGGACATAATAATTCCTCTGTGTGCAAAATATCTTTTCCCATAAAACTGCTGTGAGGCTTACCTTTGCATGTAGCTGCCAACGTGAATTAGTCAAAACAATTCACATCAAACAGTCCTTATTTCCTACTGTAGTATGGTAGAGATTTTGTGGGCTGAAAAGCAGCATAAAATTCTATATTTCTACTTCATAAAATCATTGAATCATACAATGGTCTGCATTGGAAGCGAATTTAAAGATCATTTATTTCCAACCCCCCTGCCATGGGCAGGGACACCTTCCACTAGACCAGGTTGCTCAGAGCTCACTCCAGCCTGGCTTGAACACTTCCAGGAATGGGGCATCCACAGCTTCTCTGGGCAACCAGTGCCTCAGCACCCTCAGAGTAAAGAATTTCTTCCTAACATCTAATCAAACCTACTTGCTTTCAGTTTAAAGCCATCACCCGTGTCCTGTCACTACATTATACTTGAAAAAGTTTTTTTATATCATCCCAGATGACATTACCATTAGCAAATTAGGTAAACAAAATAACAATTGATCCAAAACAGATGCCTATATGATTCAAAGCTATAGAATCTGCTGAAAAAACATGCCTAAAAAGAAATGAGCAGTGGCTCATTGTCAGACTACAGGGCTGTATAATGTGGTATTTCCCAGGCGTCCCTACTGGGCCAGTTTAATATTTTCATTAGTAAAATTGCTTATTATATTTTCAAACAATGCGGAAGCTTTTGGGGCCTGGAGACACATTGAAGATGATGACTCGTCTTCAAAAAAGACAGAGAAAGTGGTCAAATGCTCTTGAAGGTACAGTAGTAGGATATGATTTAATATGCACAGTGGCAGGGCTCTAAGCAGGAATAACCATGTGCGGAAATTCAGAACAGGTAATGATCCCTTCCGCAGAAGAGGTTTTGGAGATAAGAGTTTATAAACTAGATAGGATGTCATGCAGCTGGAGTTTAAAAAAAATAGAGGGGAAAAAAAGAAAAAAGGAAGAGTCATGCTGCACTGTATGAGCACTTTTAGCAGAATCAAGTAACAATCCTTTTTCTTTGACCTGTGATGCCAAAACTGTAAGTGAAGTTCCGTTCCCAGTTTTAGGTACTGGATTTCTAAGAAGAGGTAAACTCGTATAAAGACAGAATGGAAGAGAAATTATAATAATCTTTGAATATATACATAGTAGCAAGAAAAAACAGTTTCAGATGACTAGGACAGAAGGAAATAATGAATCTAAGTAACAACTGCGTAGATTTAGTTTAGTCTTTAGCTTCTGGATAATTTCCAATGAAGATAAACAACTTTTATAAAAACTAACTTTTATAATTAGACAATCTAATGAAAGAAGTCTCATAAATAGCTATAAAATAAAATAATCTGATTCTGTAGTGTACCATTCCTGCTGAATATCAAATGGATAAGTCTGTGCCACATCAAAAGCAAACTACACCAGGAAGTCACTTGTAGTGCAGTTAAACAAAGCTTGCAATTAAAAAGAGATGCAGAGTACTTTAACATTTGTTAATAATGTGCAAAAACAGCTAAAAGTACCCAGATCATTCTGTTTCCAACTATTTGCTTTCAGTTATTGTTTCAGGCTTTCTCTATTATGCAGTGACTGAAATTATCTGAGTAGTGATTTGTGGAACTGGAATCAGAGACATAAGTAAACTAGTGTAGACCTCTTCATGGGGAAATTTAATTTTAGCTATCCTGTTGGATAATTTGATGCTGCTTAGTTTTCTCAGTATCTTTTCAATATAAATGCCAAAAAAAATGGTCCTACCCATTTGGATCTGGAAAGTTGAAAAGAAATTCAACTGAGATCAAATAAGTTTTCCAGGAAAACACTCCCAGATCAAGCTGGATATTGTTCGCTTTTTCTTAGATAGCCAACAAAGAAAAAATATTGAATAAATTAATAAATCAGGTCTTTTACAGAAGTCAAAGGTGTGCAATTCCCTTTCTCCTTTTCACATATCACCATTAGGTGAATGGTGGCTACAGTTTCAACTAAACACCTTGAGGAGCTGAATGCATTGCAAAAAGATGGACTCTCACTGAACTTACTAGCATGTCCGTTTTTTTGAGAAATCTAAAAATTTGGCAACAAAATTAAGAAGTTAATTGAATCTGCTTATTGTAAAAATAGCTAAGGGCTAAAAAGATGTACGGATGTTAAATGATAACGTTTCATTTCTTTCCTGTCCTGAAAGGTGATATGTGTTAGAACTAATGCCCCTTGGCACAAGATTTTGCTGGAATGTGCTGGTTTAGCATGGATCAGTGATCTTAAAGCTTTCCAAAGTGGGTGCAAATGTCAGTCCACAGAGTAATGAGCACCAGGGAGGATTGTTCCCTACAGGATCTGTCTAAATAAATACGAAACTACTAGCTGTCAGTCTGGAAAAAGGGTCAAAGGCTATTTTTTTTCAGCTGATTGCTTGTTTGTCAGGCACACAAAACAATACATTAAAAAAAAAGGAAATGAGGAAATACCAACCAGCATATGGGAGAGCTTTATGAGACTAATCAGTGTGTAGAACTGTACTGAATACTCATTTGAAAGTCATGAAACTTCTTTCCTTGTCTTCCTTTCTCCTTTCTCTTTCTTTCTCTTTCTTTCTTTTCATTTCTTTTCCTTTTTCTTTCTTTCTTTCTTTCTTTCTCTTTCTTTCTTTTTTCTTTCTTTCTTTCTTTTTTCTTTCTTTCTTTCTTTCTTTCTCTTTCTTTCTTTCTTTCTTTCTTTCTTTCTTTCTTTCTTTCTCTCTTTCTCTCTCTCTTTCTCTCTTTCTCTCCTTTCATTTCTTTCTTTTCTTTCCTTCTTTCCTTCTTTCTTTCTTTCCCAGAAAGAAAATATTTTGTTACTGCATCATGGATATGCAATTGCACCAGAATTTGGACTAAGAGTATTTTCAAAGAAATATTTGGGGAGGATTCAGGAAGCGAAGTCTGTGTAACTGAGTGATGACTCATTTCTCATGAATAGTGGATTATTCTATGACAATAAGGGTTTCTTTAGTATATATTGTGATCTGCAGAGCCATAGAAGTCTATAATTTACCTGCTCTGTGAGTCTGTGAGAGCTAACAAAAAAAAACAAGAAAAAAATGTCCACAGACTTAGTTGCAGAGTGCTGTACCTTAACTAGATGAACGCTAGAGGACCAGAAGTGGAAAATATTTGAAAACCACTGACCTAAACAGTAATCAAATAGTTTATTTAAAAAATAGAGGTTGATCTATACTCACTGAGGAGCCAGTCCATCTCTTCCTGGCTTCAGTGAGAGCTTGGAGGATTCTCTGGTTCAAAGTCCATTAGAGTCAGTGTAAGTCATTCACAGACTTCAATGGACCTAGCTGTACTTGAAAATCAGTCATTTTATAAAATATAAATTTGTTTGCAAATTGTTCATTTATAGATAGGAACTAAGTTAATCAAATAAATATTTTGTTGTAAATTATTTGCCCTAAATCCAGTGCTTACCTAGTTTCCCTCAAAACTTCTGTATAATATCTGCAAACCTACACTGTAAACTAAATGGAGTAACACTGAATTCCAGCATTCCATGGAGTTCCTTTTGAAGGTTTTATATGCTACATATACACTATATTCATATTTAAAACAGCTGTTTAACATATGAGGATTTTACTACTTAGTTTACTTCTACCATTTTTCCATTAATAAATTCACCATATATGCAGGCTTACAAACCAACTAAAACAGACCCAAATGTTCTAAATACACAGTCAGTTCATTAATAAATGATAATAAAGAAAAGAAAAAATACAGTTTTTCTGTTCATGCTAGCTGAAAAGATACAAGGGAAACAAACCAATCATCCAATTTCACAGACCACAGAAGAAAACATGTAAGCCTTCACCTAGCAAAAAAAAAAAAAAAAAAAAAATCACATATTTTGAAACAGCTTAAAGAAAATTCCAGAAGAAAATAATTAGAGGCACATCTTTTTCTGTTCTGGTCTTGCTCTGTTCTCAGTGTCAGGTAATGCAGGTGTATTTTCTAAAACAAAAGCACATCCTCATATTTTCAAATGTACCTGGGGATCTCCTTGGCTCTACAGAAACCAGCTGCATCATGTCTCCACTCAAACATATAAAACCAAAGGCACCAAAAGCCTCTTCTCTTCTAAGAAACTCTGGGTCATAAAAATGGCTGCTCTCAGATTCATTGTCGATATTGAGCCTAACAAGCAAAACTTTATGCAGTTCAGAGAGCCTGTGAGCTTTCACCGCCAGCACAGACACGCTCACCCTTTCCCCTCAGACTCAATGGCAAACTGTTGCAGGTCTGCTCTGGGTGGAGATGGCAAACAGATGAGTTCCCACACTTGTATGCACTTGGGTTCTTTTGGGCAATTTTAGATGAATTCAGAGGTCACTGGAAAGTGAACCCTGACAGGACGGAATGCTTAAATTACAAGACAAAAAGCAAACAAACTTGACCCCCACTCTTCATGATGGCTCTGACAATTGTGAAATGAAAAACAAAAAAGAGGAAATCACTGAAGGTTTGTTAGGAAAAAGCATCTTGTTGTGCAACATAATATTATGTCCCTCTGTGAAACGGGGAGATTAAAATCCACCGTATCTTTCCGTTTTTCTAATTCTCTTCTCCCCCTCAAAATTCATGGACTCGGGACAAGCGTGGCACGCACTAAGCATTCCAATTGCTTTTGAAAGGAGCGTTTTGCTAGTGGAAAATGTGCTGTCTCTTTGATTGCAAATGTAGTTGATTGTGAGGAGAATGAAAGGATGACCTATGACATGACCTGCTAGCACAGTAAGGTCATTTTTTTTCCCCCTCCTCACACAAAAGATAAGAGGCTGACTGCTTACAAAGTGTTCTGGCAAATGGACAAATTAGGACTGCCTGGACTCCTGCTCCGGTCAGGCAAGTTATTCTAAGTGAAGATAAGTGAAAGTTTGAAATGTTTTGAGGAGGAGGCAGACTGCGAGCTTTCATTCCTTCCCCAAATGGATGGATTGTGAAGGAAAAGAGCTGTGCAGAAATGGCTGGCCCAGGAGTTTCAGGTTTCAGACTTCAAGTTTCCACAGCTGAGCAGTAGAGAGGAGGAGGAGAACAGGATGGCTGCTTGGATGTAATGTCGGACGGCAGCAGCTCAGGACAGCAAGCCTCTGTTTGACTCCCAGCCTGACCATTTGTTTTCTATGAAGCACCACACAGTAATAGACAGGGAAACAAAATCCTCCTTTAAGATGCTGAGGCACAAGTCAGATCTTGGGTAAAATTCCTACAGCTATGTTACCGCAGCATTTTATTTGTATAACACCTGTCCATTCAGGACTACTCTGGCATTGTGAAAATTTGGCTTTATGGCTTTGAAATCCAAACTTGCATTGGCTGGTCAGGTCAGTGCATGGGCCAGCTTCTGTCCATGTGTGTCCACATGCATAAACTGACTCTTGATCTACTGTCAGACCAACATTTCAAGCTCTGTATGAGTCAGGGAAAATGTTTTCATACCTTGGTGGTGTGTTATGAGATGAAATTATCTCTGAGTGAGAAGTGTTCAAATAGGCTTGTGCTGTTCATTTATACACCTAGCTAGAAAACTGAGCTGCTTTTTAGCAAAACTAGGATCAGGTTTCAATTGAGCCCTCAGTGAGGCTCTAGTTTGGGTGAAAGTCCCCTGGTTCCAACAAATAAACAGCCTAAAGCTCAATCATTTTAGCACAGAATTGCTTTGAGACTTGGGGTTTGAACCCTAACCCTCAGTGCAGAATTCCTGAGTATGAACTCATTCAAACCGAAGCCAAAACAAAGGCTTTCATGAAACCCAGGAAATCTGAAACACCAACTTTCTTAGCAGTGCTACAAAGCAAGCTCCAGAAAACCACTGAAAAGACCAAACACCACAAAAAAAATTAAACAGATGGAAAATGTCATTTTCAGGAAATGCTTATTCCTTCCTACAAAACTGGCAGGTTCTCTAATTTCTGTTTGATCTGCTTCAAAAATACACAGTATCCGTAAAGTTCCACCTGAAATGTACCTGGCACATACCTGGTATCAGCTGCAAATCAAGGAACTCTCAGATTGAAAGCAGAATCAGAATCATCCACCATAGGGTGACAGGCTTGATGTATGTTTTCAACACATCCATGGAAAGTTGTCAAATGTGGAGCTGTGTGATTTCACTTCACAAACTTTTGTTGGTTTTGGGTTTTTTTAACATAGAAATGAAATATTCAGAAGTTCTAGAAAACTTGAAAAATGAGACGTATCCCAGCATCACCCTGATGAACCAGATTGGCACCATCTGACAGAATGTCACTGTCAATTCATTTGGGCTCTGGTCCAGAGCAATCTTTAAGCAAGTATTGTCTCAAAGCATGGCCACAATCTCCTGCAAGGGTTCATATGTTTTATATGAAGAGCTTTCTTTAGCACTTTGCAGGGTCTGGAGCTATGTTAAGGGGTAAGTAAGAGGCAAAGCTGAAGCTCATTCTTGCATAAAGTATAAGCCCAATCCTTTCCTTTTTAACAGTTTTCTTAGTAATAAAAATGAGCATAGAAATGACCTTCTTAGCCCTATCAAAATCAAATCTGTGACAGAAAATAATCAACAAGAGTGATTCTGTCCCCCATCCCCTGTGTCCCCCACCCCCACTGCACAAAATTCCCATTCCCTTCTGGTGGAAATTGTGGGAAAATTCAGTCCTGTGTATCTGTCAAGCCAAGTCTTCGTCTGTGACCAGAACAATGAAGACAGAGAATCTGGAGATCATTTCCCGCAACACTGTCTTGGACATGCTGATATTATCATGGTGCTGTCGAGCATCCATCCCTCCTTTGTCATGATTATATCTCTAAAAAATGTGGGCATAGCTACACAGTGATTCACCATTAGGTTAAAATGAGCAAATTCAAATAGAAACTTTTATTGCCCCTTGTTTTAGAATATAAAACAAAATGCTTGACATCTGGTCTCTTTTAATGGCATCTGGAGTTGTGTCTAAAGAGATACTGCAAATTCAGTTTCTTCAATTGCATTTGAATTTCAGTATGAGTTATTTTAGCAGAACACAAACTTCTCAGTTTAGAGCTAGTTAAAATTACAGAGCAAAAAGAAAGACACTCTAAAGTTCCTTTAGCTAAAATCAGTGTCTCTACATTGTACATCCTTTGATCTCTGGACAACAAAGAACAACCTCAGCTTAGAGGCAGGATGATAAAGAGAAGCTGAGAGAATAAAACACTCATTGAAAGGCACCATCAGCTGTCATTCAACCTCAGGGTGAGACACTGCCTGCTACCTTTTCAGATCACTTTTTTGATTTCCAGTTTGCTTTCTTTCTTCTTTCAGAGAGTAAAAAACTTACCAGCAGCTTCTGACATGTTTCAGATGAGCCATTTCATCATTCTACAGCCTCCATGCAGCATTATCTTCCATCTTCCAGCAATCATTTGGAGAGCCTCCCACTGCTGGTGTGGAACTGCTCCTGATGGATACAGCACCTCATGTGTTAAGCTTTGCTGACAAAGGGACTGTACAGGTTCAATAGATCTCATGACTAGTGCATGGGCATGGGCTTCTACTCTGAAATACCTCCATCTTCAGTGTAAATAAATAATTACGTGAATTGTGTGAGTAAAAACTCACAGAATCTCACTCATGAGGAATGTGCAAGGCTCTGGTAGCTAATTCCAGCTCTGCAAGGAACTGAGTCATAGCTCAGCAATCAGCACTTTGGATGCAGTATCAAATTCATAAAGCTGCTAAGTTTTGGTCACTAGAAGGAACACAGATATCTATTGTGTTACCACTGATCAGCTGCAGTGTAGCATTGATGCTTCACAACTGGTGGAGTTGGAGGCAGAAAAACTGAAATTGAAGCTCTCTAACTTTTAATCTTCATTACATCAGTTTAAAACTGGGGCAGACTTAAGACAGATATGGCCAGTAACCAACAGTTCCTGCAGTTCTGCTGCCAGGCAGTAACTTACTAAGTTGCTATAACTCAGCTGTCTGTCTGAACCCTAGCACATTCAGTTAATGAACACTCGGTAATTTTTTTTAGCCATGCTGAGATTTCTATTAAAAGCATTCGATTTGGGTTTTTGAATGTGGCTGCTGAGCTTTAGGAGGAGGAGGAAATTATTTAACTTCTTCTCATGCATAGAGAAAAATCAGGGTTTAGAGTTTCTTCTTGTTTTCCTGATTACTATCAAGTGGCTCCCACGCTCACTTTCCAAATGGCATTTATCCTCAGCTCATTACAGGCACTGTTACTATTTAGCAAGGAAAACAGCAGGTTCCAGGAGCACCTTGACTTTGTATTCCAGGCTTCCAAATATTGCTAAGCTAACAAGTGCAGAATAAGGGCTTTAGAACACTTAACATGTGGCGACAGAACGGAATATTTGCGAGTATATTGGTGCACTGCAAGTACATCAACAGCAATAGGATAAGCTGTATCTCTACTCATTGGGCCAAATCCTGCTGCCTGTTTTCAATGCAGTTACCCCAGTGAAATCAGATGAGTGAGTCCAGATTTATATTCATGTAATGGAAAGCAGAATCTGACTCACCATATGGAATCAATTTGGAAAGAAGTCTAGTTGCGAGTTTTATCTACAGCTTATTGAACTGTTCATTTTTCTTATTTTCTTATTTCTATTTTTCTTGGTTTCCTTGCAGGTTGATAAGCAATCTGAATGCCGGCTGAGGACTAAAGTTATTATTAAATATCTGAAAGTAAAGGTACCTAGAGAAATGGATGGTTTATCTCATTTCCCAACCACTATCCAAGTTCCTTTTTGTTGTTACCACACAGATCTCGGACCCAAATCATCACCAGCCCAAAGCAAAAGTATATAAATAAGTCATAAAAGAGTATTTACCTCTTGAATAACCTGTTCAGAGCCTGCTGTATGTTTATACAATCACAGCTCTTGCAGAATGGGAGGAATTCTGCTCCTTGGCTGAAGACTCCACAGATCTCAAACAAGGGGCTCGGCAGCTCCTGGGTGCTGCAGCCCCTGCTCCCAGGGTTTCCACACATCTGGATTTCTTCCACAGCTGCAGTGCTGGGTCTGTGCAGACCCCATGCCCATCATACAAGTTACAACAGACACGGCAGGCTGACAGGCCCGTGGGGCTCCATCTTACCCAGGATGCTCTCAAGCGTCCAAAGACAAATCTTGTGACACCAAATGTCAGCTGGGTTGCCACATCGGGAATGTCTTTACTGGGATTCTCTGTTTTGACAGCTTTGGAACAGAAAACAAAACAGAGATCTACGAATTTCTGGGCAAATCAACGGGCATGAGATTTGTGCTGCCTATTCCAGTGGAAGGCCTGGGATGAAGCTCATGGCAGCATTTGAGAATTATCAGTGGGGGATTTTTTCCAGAGAGAGCATGTATGTCTGGAAAATAATTTTGAACCCATGTACTTAAGATACAATTAAACACGTAATAAATTCCATCTTAAATCCACAGATGTAATATTTTAATTTGAAAGGTGCAATTGATCCTAAAAGATAGGGGGGTTTGACATGTAATGGGGGGGGGGGGGCGGGAGGGAAGGAAGGGGGTTATGAAATAAAGGGACAGATAAAGTCAGTAAAACAAACTGTTGGCCTGTAATTACATGTCAATAATATATTTAGAGAGTGCTGTCTTAGGGTTTGTTATAACTCTTATCATTCAATGAAAGCAAAATAATCCTCCTTGTACAAGTAAACAAGAAACATGATAAATAGAAGTTACAATAGTTGAATTTTTTTTATCGTGACAACCTCCTACAAGATTGAAAACAGAAAGGGTAAGTGAACTCTCTTCAGCACCACACTAGATTTTCATGAAATAGTGAAACTTTCCAGAAATTACTTGGAGATGGACAAAGCCACTCCTATGCAAATATTTAAAGTGTGAAAGAGGCACAGCAGAAATGGGTCTGAATAATTGGCATTGTACTTTACAGACAAAGAAGCACAATGAAGGAAAATTATTTAATTAATGTCAGCTAGTTAAATGAAAAGCCAGAGTCTAAGATCCTCTTCTAAAGATAGAGGCAAGAAGCAACAAATCTGGCTGATAAAATTAATAGTGTACTTTCAGCAAGACTTATGAAAGACATTCTAAGTTAATACCATTAATGACATTTTGAATAATAAATGAGCACTCTGATAAATTTATACAGCCTTATGAAATAGCCCAAAGCTGAACAAATGAATAGATCTGCAAAGAGAAATGAGAAAAGGAAAATCCATTCTAGCTCTACAGAGCTGAAATAAACTTGAGCAGTCATGTCCCTGCCTGCTTGCTTCCTGAGGAGGTTGGGGATGACACAGAAAGCCAGTACTTAGGAAAGCAGGTCACAGATACAGAGTCACCTGGACTGCTGTGTGAAAAAAGCACGGCTATAAATCTGAGCTCCAGCACAGCCAAGTGCAGGACACCCAGCTATGCAAAGCAAATGCTGCCAAGACAGCAGACTACATCTGGCAAGTTGTAGCTCTGGAAATACTTGGGGTCTGGAGGTGTCCCTGATGCTGTGCTGCAGCTGAAAGAGTTCATTTATTTCAGGGTTAGATGAAGAAATGTGATACTAATAAACAGGACAAGGAAAGTCACCAAACATTTACTTTGGGAACTGGTGCCCAACTCTGTACTGAGTACTGAGGAACCATGAAGAGTGCAGAAAATACTTGTAAAATGAAAAAAAAAGGATTGAAATTTTTGCCCTATACTGAAACACTCAGGAACTCAACAGGTTCCTGTGTCAAGGAGAATATAAAAGGGCTATTTGCTTGGCAACACAAATGCTGTAATTCTTCAGAGTTGCAAAAGATCAAATTATAAGAAGCTTAACTGTCTGAGCACTGGAGCTAGACGAATTCTGAACAGTGACTGATTAGCCACTAGGACAGCTTAATAAGGTTATAGTGAATTCCCATCATAGGCCATTTTAAACCAGAACTAGAATGTTTTCTAAATCAGATGCTTTTTGGAATGAGAAATGGCTTACGAAGGTCCTGTGTCTAAGTTATGCTGGAGGTCAGAGTAAATGATGATACTCCCTCCATCTGGTTTTGTAGTCTTCCAAGTAGAAGCCTCAGAATAAGCTTCCAAAGGGAGGGTGCTGGCTCCTAACATATCTAGCTAGCATTAATTTTAAGTATTTGGTTCTGATTGACAAAATGCATTTTTCAGTGGTAGTCTACAGCAAAGTTACGATTTTCTAATCTTACTACTAAGTTTTGACAACTAGTCTTTATTAATTTAGATTGTTTTTAGCAGAAATACTTGTTAGGAAGAAGCTGTCCTCCGAACAGCTGCTAAATTAGACAAATTCCCTTATAAAAGAAACTTAGAACTGTGAGAAAGAGACTTTCTGCAAGATTAGATTAACATAACTATTTACTTCAAAAAGGAAAGACCTAAAGGACAATGCCATAGCATGTGTATCAAGTCTCTTGTCTCGGTTCCAGAACTAATTACTATTACAAATATTGACTCTGCGCATCCTGCCAGCAATCCAACAAGATGTCTCTTACTACATTTTCTGTTGAATCAGTCCCAGCCCCAGAACTACATGAGACTGTTCTACTGGTGTTTATACAGACCCCAGGCCAGAGCAAGTGATTAGCTCCGGCTGCTGTGGCTGCTTCAGCAATGCAGGATGGCTGAAGTCAGATCTGCATTTACTGAGTTTATTGTTTGTCTCACCCGTGAATTTGCTGTAGGTGAAGACAGACAGAGGCCTTTATTTTTCCAGCTCTCAGAACTTTCATATTTATCTTTTCGTAGCACAAACAAAGGGGGGAAATTGTGGATAATGAAGTGACGTTGTTCCTTCTAGCAGGGTTTTTTCAGCAATGTAAGTCCTTGCTAAAGGGTTTAGTAAATCAAAATGAAGTTATATTAGAAGACAATTCTGTCAGGTAATGTAAAACTTCTTCTTCACCCTGTCTGACCTGGGTTCCTCTGCAGAAATCAGAAAGTTTATTTCTTTGGGGAAAACACTGGGGAGTTGTCTCCTTTATTCTCATTTGTTACCAGTGCCAGTACACTTTTTAGTCTCTATTGATATATTGCATTTTTCCACCTCTTGATAACACTGGATAAAACCAAAATTATATGGCATAAATACACATAAAAACACAGGCTAAAAATGCAGGTTAAGAAACACAAAATCTCTATCACCTTTACAATAGCTCAGCAAAAAACCCAAAAACCCCAAAAATTACGCACAAAAGTCAAAACACTTGATCAGAACATTTCTAAAATCACATGCTTTGGCTTTTCTTCTGCTTTTTTTTTTTTTAACTGACCTAAATCTTTTAAGTAGAGTAAAAAAAGGGGGTTAAGTAACACAGAGAGGGCTTCTCCATGTTAAAATTGTTGGATGTCTTAAAATTTTCTCCATTCCTTTTTCCTCTCATTCCTTTTTCCTCTCATTCCTTTTCTTCATAATGCAGCTATGGAATAGAAAAATCCATTATTCACATGCAAGGCTTGAATTCCTCCACTGAACCAGTCATATTATTTTTTCTAGAATAATTTTAATACAGATTCGAACTCCTCACAATTGAATGGGATTCATCCTATTCATGCCTTCAGTTAATTGCACATTCCTAAAGCTGTTGGTGATAATTTTGGTGAAATGTAGGGTGTGCTGCATGGTGAAAAAGCATCAGACACATCCTTCAGACACAAATGCTTACTATTGTTTAAGCTCAGTTTGTGGAAAGTAAATGCAAACTCTAATTTTTGCTTTATTTCTGACTTTGTAAGCAATTTTGTGAGAGGAGTCTTCTTTTTTTCTTTCTACAGAGTATAGGATCATCTTAGCTAACCAAAATTTTCAATAAAAGAATGCTTAATCCTCAATCACCTAGAATAACTACCAATTATTTTAGTGATAGAAACTCATTAACTGGACTCACATGGGCATTTGTATCTTGGGTTGACTTCATACTCTGTGGAAAAAATACTTTTCCTTTTTTGAAAACCTGGTCCTACCCAGATTTTTAAGACCTCACTCAAACAAAAATGGCAATGTCTGTGCAAGGTGCTTCTGTAATAGTTTTCACGTAGGACCCCACAGAAGAATAAGGCCAGTACTACCTACCCAGTGGGAAAATAAGATGAAAAGGAAATAAGGAATTTTCTTCCTGCATACCAAACCTGGAGATGAACATGTTTGGTATCTTGCTTTAGACATGAATTAGGCAGAGAAGAAACGTCAGAGTCAGCAGCAGAGTCAGAGGCACAGTAGGCAAGGTAGTATGTTGCACCCCTTTGAGAGGGTTAGAAATTACTCTTTTCCAAGCAGTCATAGTGGGAGCAGACACCATTTTTCATTGTGTCTGAGAGGCAGCAATAAGACTGAATGATGTGCCAGTAAAAGGCAGTTAATTTTCTTTGTATTGGCAATACAGAATTCGAACTTGACTCGTCTTTTCATCAAATTAGTAGTGGAGCAGACAGTAGACCATTTATCTTGTAGACCATCTTCCATCTGACACCTGAAATTCACTCTGTCCAAATTCAGCACTTTATTTTGGCAAGCAGTTATGTGTTCAGATTTTTGGTCTTTGCTTCTTGGATGATTCAGAGTACAGTAATTCAGGAAGTAATATTTTACATCATCTAGTACAAGAAATGAGGCCATTTTCTCATATGCTATTGCAACCATCCAAAGCTATTCCTTTCATGGTCTGAAAGAAAAGAGAAGGATAGAAAAAATGTTTGGAGGGATCTGCCAATAAAGGCCATTTATTTTGTGTTTCACTTTTCAGTCTTTTTTGAGCGTTCAACTGTCCCAAGTTCTGAAACAGTTCATTTAATAAGATGCTAATAATTTTGGAAACAACATCAGAACTAACCTTCTTGCCAAGTAGACAGGCCTGTTTTGATAGCTTAGTAATGAATAGCACCTTCACCCCTGACTATTACTAACCCTTGCAATGCTAAGTTGGCATCATTATAAAGTTCATAGGGTTTTTTTTCCAGACCAAAAGAATTAAAGGTTTTATCAAGATATGAAGTACATTCCAGTAATATGGACAATTTCTTTATTGTTGAAAGTGTATCTTTAAAAATCTGTATATCCTACTTATGAACAAAAAAAAATTCCTTATACAGCTGTATTGTGTTGTTTCCACATTTGTTTAAACACAGGAATCTGGCTAAGGAATATACAAACGATTCATAAAAACATGCCTATGTTACACATGTGTGAACCACATGGAGAGTAACATGTGGATTTCAAACTGAGGGCACGGGTTTCCCTTTTTATAACTATTCGAAGAAAAAATATTCTTCGTAGGGACGTTTTTTCAATAACATTTTTTGAAACCTTAACTTCAGAGGGTATCAAAAATGCCTCTCATGAGATATGGGGCCACACATATTGCAGACAGCTGCTTGGAAAAGTTAATACCCACCTGAAAAAGCAAACGGGATGAAGTTTCCACAGCTCATGCCTTTCAGCAAGCGAGAACCATACCTGGAAGACCAACCAGAGATACCCTCCATTTAGTTCCATATATATTAACTGCACTTTAAATTCCTGGTCCAAATGTAAAAGATGGCTTACTCTGCTGGCAACATATTGTATGAAGTCAACCAGGAGACAGAAGTCATAGTTCACATAGTCACTGGCAGCAATGAGGCTCCCCATTTTCACAGAGTGCAGCTGACAAGCTTGAAAGATAGGATGTCATCCAGAGGGACTGGGACTGTTCTGATAAGTGGGGACAGAGGAAGCTCATAGTGGTCAACAAAGCCAAGAGCCAGGCAACCCCCAGTACCAATCCAGGCTGGGGGGATGAACAGATCAAAAATAGAGAGATCACATGCAGGCTCTACCAGAGCTTTCCTCAAGCCACCTGACTCTCAGCTTAACATCCTCAGTCCTGCCACAAGCTCCACAGAGAAGGCTTCCTACAGAAACACATATGGCCATATTCCAGCACACTCCTGCCAAAACAATTTCTTTCACAAGGGGTATCAGGACCCCTTCATACCACTGCATTTTGATATGGCTTTTGGAGAGGAAAAATTAAGATACTCCCAAAGTACTCCCAATTTTTTAACTTTCTTTCACAAGAGGCTACCCAATGAACACTGGAAGGCTGTTCCTTGTGTTGCAATATTTTTTTTCAGTGTTTTGTTATAAAGCATTACAGCTAAGAGCAAAGAATCATTTTTTTTTCAGTCCAGACTCTCCTATAGGATGCTTCTTGGCTTTGCACTCTGCTGTCTTTGTGCTTCTGAAACTGCCTTACCACAATGTAAAACCCAGAAAGCTCCTTCTGGAGTTGACACAAACTTAAATTTGGAGAGCATTAACAGTAAATTTGATTCAATTATTTTGAAGGCAGAAAAAGCAAGTCATCACAGGTTCAGATATGGTGTTCTGAGCACAGCAAAGAGCCTGCAGTGACAAAAAGTAAAAGAGGGTGGGAAAGAATGCAGCAAAGGTAGAGGGAGAAAGAGAGAGAATAGGTTTTGATAAACAAACTCTGCTGTTTTCAGGTAGTGTAACTGAAGGAAGAATCATTCCCAGTGATCTCAATGTTATTTTATAAACAAAGAAAATGAGGCAGGATTATTTAAGGCTTCAGCAATAAAGGCTTTAGTCCCAAATCCATCTTTACAAACTGATGATGGAAGGGCAGGCAGAGGGGTATTGATGCACATAATATGGGGGCTATCACATAAAAATGAAGATTAAAATAAAGTCTAGTATTTCTTACAGGAAATCCACAGTATGGTGCAAATGAAGTAAAACAGTTGTCTAGCAAACAGAATTCTGACAAATGGTGATCCTGGGGGCGGTTTCTGGCATGGCTCCTATTTTGGGACTGGCAACAGTGGGAATTCTTTTTTTACAAAAAAAAAAAAAATAAATAAAAATGGAGATTTATCTGGAGACAAAGAGATGCAGCTGTGGAAAACAGCCATCCTAAAAGAGCACCTTAAATCACCTGGCACTCTGGGGCTAGGATAGCTGAAGTGGTGGCTGATCCCACGTGCTGGAGCTGCCCTGCCCTGCCCTGCCCTGCCCTGCGTCAGTAGACAAGAGACTGAGCGTGCTCCAGCAGAGACATCGAAAGTGCAAGCCATGTATGTAACTGTTATCATGGAAAATATATATTCCCATGGGCTCTACTGTCAGATACTCTGAAGCCATGGAAAATGCCACAAAAGATAAGCCATACACTTCTTTGTTCATTCCACTTGTTTCAATTGTTCTCTGCTCTGCAAGTCCTTTATCAGGACCATTTGTACAAAGGCATCAGTCTGCTTCTGATAACTATTGCTGATATCATTACTGCTGAAGGATTGCTAGGGGCATTTATTTCTGAACAATGAACAATGGGCCGTGAGCAATGTGTAATCAGGGGTTTATCCACTTATCTATTAAGATACTTAGTTAAATTTTGGGGTCCCGTTGCCTGTTTGTATTTGAACCACAACTCCACTTGGCCATAAAAACACAAGAGTTTGGAGAGGTAGAGTACTCTTTATCCCACTGCCTCGAATACCAGAGGTCAGAGGACTCAGAGAGCTTAGCAAGCTGGGAAAACTCTAGTTTACCCTTTCAGGCTTGGCACCACTTGCAGTGGAGGGCTAAGCAGCAGAAGGAATCCTGGGATCACTGCTCATTTTAGCAATATTTAATTTTTCTAGCACAAAATGCTGATTCAGGGGAATGTCAGTGCATACCTGATAGCAGAAATACTTTTTTTTTTTTTTACTTGAAAGATAGAATAGCGAACAAAAGGAATTTACTTGGCCTCAGAGGAGAGAAGAGGAAGTAGATCTGATCCTGTGTTTGTCAAGGCAGAATTAAAGAGAAAGCATCTCTGCCAGGCTCTTTGTGATGGATGTGATGTTATCTCAAATACACCCAAGTCAAAGGCACACTGTGAGATTCATAAAAGTCAGATTATCTGCTATCTATCTGAATGCTTTTGAAAACTGTAGCCACATTGCCATCAAAGAAAAATTTTTTTTGTGTGTTCTTTACTGACTGGTATAATTTTGGAGAAAACAAAATTGTATTGGAAATTCCCACTGAGCCAAATCTAATTTTTAGATGATGTGACACTTGGTTTCCTAGAGTTACATTGGAAACATCTGGTGGAAAAGGTTACTTCTCAATCTGTATTTTAAAAAAATTTCCTCTCCAACACTCTTAATTAATCTTCAGAGACATTAACATTAGCAATAGTTCATTTAATGTATTTCAAAAATAAAGGTTGAAGTATGATCAGTGGGCAATGACTTTGTTGATACTTACACAGCGTCAGTAATAGCTCTGTAGCTAAAGCTGCTGTAACAAACCTGGGGTTTAGCTCTTCTTAATTATCCAGGGTAACACAGTTCACTAAGCATGTCACTTGGCACTGCTCCTTGCAAAGCAGAACTTTCCTGAAAAGCTTGTTTATAGAAGAGGTGGGGGGAAAATGGGGGGCTGAAAGTGAAGGACTCCAAGCTGGCCGGCACAATTGCCCATTGACAGCGCCCTCCTACACCGAGCAGCCATGGTACCTCTGGGTGAAGCCAGCCAGTTTAGGGCCAGGAGACTCTGCCTGGCTTCGTGCTGAGGCACAACCCTTCCCTGAGCTGGGCAGCCAAAAGTGACAAGTGCAATGTGGCCCTGCAGCATCTCACAGGGGTCTCAAGGGTGCCCAAGAGGATTTTCCTGCAGCCAGACTGAACTGTAACACCAGACTATACAAATGTGCAATCCATCTTGCATGAATTGTGGATATTTTTCTTGAGTTCATTGAGTTTTGAGTCCAATCCATTAAATATCATGAAAATTAATCTGCTGCTGCTGCCTGTGACAGCCAAGTTTAAATAAACCTCATTTTTTCACTTCTTGATTCGTGCCATTACTGTACTTCCTAGTTAAGGTGGAAAGATGAGTCAAATTCAATGCATGAACAGGTGTAAGAGCAAATAATACCTTTAAACTTTGCCTTTAGTATCAAGAAACCATCTAGTACAGCCTGAGAGATGTTTAATTAAAAATAAATGTGTCAGTGGTTAACAGAGATCTCTAATCTTGTTATCCCCAGAGCTATCTGCAGGGGATATAAGACTCATTTAAATGCACCCTCTCTCTGAAAGGTTTTTAATTTCATTTTTTTAATTATTAAATTCTTCTTTGACTGCAACTGTGGGGTACAACAAAGGTTTACATATGTCATCAGTTTGTCTGGATAGTAAAAGATATTCATGAACAACAAAAAAATCAATTATGTTGTAAGAACATTTCTGAATTCCACTCTTAAAACAACTTCAAGTCCTCTACCCAGATGAATTTTGTATGTGAAATTTTACTGTTGTAAAATTATAAAATTGCAGTGAGTTTACTGAGTTTGCTATTTATTTCTTAAGAATATTAAATGAGTCCTAGTGATAGGGAAAGGAGTTGAAATTTAAACAGTTTCTACCCAGAATCAAAGATGTGCATCTGATTTTTAGTTTTTAAAAGTCTAAGCAGTTTGAAGTATTATGGAGTTAGCAATGAAACTGCAGCTATTTCTAATTATTACTGTGTCTGACAGGATGCATATGTTTATGGAATAATCTATGCATAACATGAAAAAGCTCTTTTTACTGTTTTTGAAACAATGTTTACATCAAAGTAAAACATATGTGCGATAAAAGAACAAAGCAGAAATCCCTAGTTGCTAGTCCTAGTT
This sequence comes from Coloeus monedula, assembly GCF_965178545.1. Classification (NCBI taxonomy): domain Eukaryota; kingdom Metazoa; phylum Chordata; class Aves; order Passeriformes; family Corvidae; genus Coloeus; species Coloeus monedula. Next base: position 26,866,334 of record NC_138782.1, on the reverse strand, counting down.
GAGATCTATATATAGGGTATTTACAACATTTTTTGGTGTGGCAGAACTGTGTGTCAGAATGATTAATTAACAGACATGAAAAATTAAAGGACTGTGAAGGGCTGAGGCAGATATAGCGCCATCTAAACTACCAGGATAGGTAGAAAGAAACACTTGGATTTGTCAGGGGCTTGCTGCAAAGTTTTATTATTACTCAAAAGGCACCTGGGCCCAAAGCATCAAGTGGAAACAATTTTACAAATCAAAGGAGATAAACTATGTGAAAAAATTATGAGTAACTAGTTTACTCAAAGGACTTGTAACAGGATCTTGAGCTTTCATCCTCACCCAATTAACAGTGACCAAGACTAAGTCTCATCAGGAATAAAAAGGACAGATGTTCCCATCACAAAATCACCACTACAGCTGACACCAATTGACTTTCTTATTGGTCGTGTCAACAAAGGGCCGATGATTACATGACTATGAAATATTGTCCTTCCAGAAGGGCCTTAGGATGGCTGAGGAATGATGTCTAGACTGTGTCTAAACTGGGAACAGACATTGCTTAGACTCCCATTCGAAGAGCTGTAATTGCCCTGATTCTTTTATTGGACACAGATATTGCAAATCAAGATTGCTGATTTACAGCAGCTTCAGTGATATCCACAGAAAGAGTTCAACATAAAATTTGTGGGTGGAAGGACTCGGTTGGGTCATGGGGTTAGAAGGAACACTTCACCATTTTTCTCACCCGATATGTTGCCTCAGTGTCACCTGAGGAAGAACACACTTCCCTGCAGTGCATCCCTCTTATTAAGAGCTCAGCTGGTAGAGCTGTTGAGCAACAAAAGAAGAGTCTTCTGAACAAAACCATTTTATTGGCAAATGGGAAACTTTTTGTTAATGTTCCTTCCAGTTCCTCAGTGGGGTAAGACACTCACATGATGGTGAGTTTTCCCCCTTTTGATCTTTGATGACTGGTTTTTAGCCATTCAGTTATAATAAGATGTAATTTGAATTATCCTAATTTTCCTTTAATTCTTACTTCATGTTTTTCATACTTTCCATTATTTCTATAAGTAGGATAATATTTAGTTAGCTGAAATGACATGGTTTAAGTGTGACTGCTGTGTCTGGAGATAATGTGAGCAAGCATCGTCATAAAATTTACAGGTACAGAAACAAATAATTCTTTAATAAGTCCTCTCAATCTTAACATAATCAGTGGGAAACTAAACCTGTTTCTGTCTCCCCACCAATCATGAAAGTACAAACTCACAGCAGGATTGGTTGATCAATGGAAAACTTCATTTTGGATAAGAGCCATTTTTAAGCCAAAAGCTGTTTATTTAGGCCGGGAAGTTTGGCTGTAGCGAGTAGGCATCAAGAATTGTTTATTATTGGAACCCAGAAGCACATTAATTATGTGATTTGAGTGACTGGGTAGCATCAGCCCCGCAGGTTTTGGACACCGAATGCCCTCATCTCGCATGGCGTAAACTGACCCCTGAAGTGCAGGTCTGTGCACCAGAGGTTAAAGGAGGGCCCTCCTCCATCCCCACCCAGGCTCTGCCAGGGTGGCTGCGCTGCAAATTTATGTTTTGGGGAGATCGGAGCGCTTTGATATACTGCACAGGGCAGCAGCATAGCTTCAATTTCACTTACATGTTGTGATTTCCTATGAAAGATCATCTGTCATTGGGGGCTCTTGTAACACATTTGCAAATAAGGTCAAACAATTTGTTCAGAGGTGAGCATGGTAAGTATAAACACATTGTAAATATTTGAGTATGAGTTTAATGGTGTTTGAGAGGCTTGAACAAAAAACCTCACAAATAAAATCACTATATTTAAAAACAAATTAGAAACTTGCACATTATTTTAGCCTTTGGTGGGCATTCATCATCATTATGGATACTTGTGTTTATTTGGCTTAGCGTTGGGGAAAAAGGAACGTTTAGAAAGGGCCAGTGAGGGTGGGCAGGGCGGGACAGGGGTGCCCCTGCAATCACCGGCTGCCATCGCAGGACCGCGCACCGCTGCCCAGGGGACCAGCTGTGCCCTCCCCCTCAAAAACCCATTAGGCCTACCTAAACAACATTTTTGGAGAGCAATTATGGTGTACAGGAGCACCAGCTTTGGTCTAGTGGCACTCTTGGAGAGGACTGAGCCAGTCAGTCAGTCAGTTGGGCAGTGAAGGGATGGGTGGCCTCTATGGACAGCACATGGTGGGTCTTGGCTCTCTGGGTGGGGAGCAAAGCGGGGGGTTTGGTGTGAAAAATGGCTTGTGGTTGTTGGTGCTGCATTTTGTGGAGCCACATCACACTCTGAGGAAGATAAATTGAAGATGATTGCCCCCAAAATTACCTTAGGACTGGAGAAATCCCCCTTTTGCCCCAGAAGTATCGATCAAAGGACTAATGGGAATTCCTTGTAAATCTTTGCTCAGTCCTGCCACAACCTCCACAGAGAAGGCTCCCTACAGAAACATAGGGCCATTTAGCCACTCTCCTGCCAAAGCAATTTCTTTCACAAGGGGTATCAGGACCCCTTCATACCACTGCATTTTAATACGGCTTTTGGAGAGGAAAAATTAAGATATTCCCGGAGTACTCCCCCTCAAATTTACATCCCGGTGTATTCTCCAAGCAAAGTTAGATTTGAAGAGTATTAAACCTATTGATTTTTGATTCCAAAATGGTAACAAAAATGGCCTTGAAGTAAGTCTGAGAGTCACGATTTTCAGGACTGCAATATCCATACTCTAGCTGTTTGCACAGGGCCCAACCCTCCAAACACTTCTGCACATAAAGTGAGGAAAGCCATACCTGAGTGCAGACATTTCCAAGCTTAAGTTTCCAGCTACTAAACTCTTTGAAACAGAGAATTATGTGTAAGTGGAACTGTACCTAAAGCATCTGGCATGTTTGGGGGGCACTGTAATAAATCATATTAATAATCGTGTATATATATATGTGCAAATTGCATGATACAAAACATGTAAAAAACAGTGGATTAAAATATAAATATACAGGTTGGACTCCTAGCATCAAAAGGGACCTCTCTGTCCAGTGGAATCCTATAAATGGTATAGGTAAAGAATTCTAGTTCATTAATCTTACTTTTGATCTTTTTGAGTGAAATTCACCCCAGGGTTTCATTTAGTCTCTCATGAAGCCATCCTATAAATCACATGACATATACTGCATAAAGACAATTATTTTGCTAAGGTTTAAGCTAAGTATTCCACTGCTTGCCATCATTTTTAAGGGTTTTTTTCCCCTTCAGTGGCATAAATTTCAATGCTCAGATACACTTCATACCTGCTACAGGGTACTGTTAAAAAAAGTGGATTCTAGGTGCCAAAATAGCAAGGAGCTCTGGCAGCTGCTTTGGGAGCTCTACCTCAGTGAGCCTGTGTGTGAACAGCCCATTCCTCTGTGGCTGTGGCTGGGGGAGTGATCCCTGCACAGCTTTTCACAGCTCCTTGGGGAAGGGTGAGCTATTGCGTAGGGACTGACCTTCCTGTCAGCCCCTGAGACACCCCAAACCAAACCTGGGGGAGGACTGGACTTAAACTGTTTCTCCTCAGCCAAGATCACACCCTTCTGGAGATTGCTTTGTCCCAGCACAGAAGTGTGAGCTGCTGCAGTAATTCTGCCATGAATGAGAGCCTTTCTTTTGAGTCATATACTTTTGTTTCCAGCCTACGGTGTCTTGGCTTACTACTGTGCTGGGGATTATCCCTCCAAAAAACCAGAGCCTGGAAAAATCAGCCATTTTCAGCAGCTATGAAACTAGGTTTTAAAAAGTGTTTCCCTCTTTACATACATTTATATATGAATTGGTTTCAGTGCAGTGAAACTATGTAAATTATTGTAATAATAAAAAATATAATAACATATTTTAGTACTATAATGTAATAGGAAAATGTACTACCAATAATATTATCATTACTATTACCATTATTACTAGTAGAATAGTACTCTCATACTTTAAGTTTTCTAGATGCCAGTCAAACATAATGAATTGGATTCTTTTTTTCCCAAGCAGCAAAAGCCTCAGTCTTACAGGAAACTCCATGCAGGCAAATCCCAAATGAGCACAGAGGGGTCCTTGGCAGCTCAGGAGAATGGCCCAGCAATGGCTGCATTGGGACTGTGATCCAAGTAAGGGCCATAGGAGAACTGATGAGGAAGAAGAGATGGGAGCCCTTACACACGTAAAAGGAGACATTTATATCAACAGTCTGAATTCAGTTTACTCCTACTCTCAAAATCCTATCAAAACTGCTGCAGGCAGCAGTGGAGTCATACGGATATAATTTATGGCAGGATTTGGCACAGACAGTGTGTTTCTCCATTCCACAGGGCTGGGGTCCCCTCAAAAGTCTGATCAGCTAATTCATGAATGCCTTGTGTAGCTATATTATCCTGTATTAATGATTAAGTGAGATAATACATTGTTATAACTTCGTAAGATCAAATGCAAAGTTTATTAAAAGAATCTTTGGCACTGCAGAAGCTGTGAAACTCTACATACTTAGAAGAGATTATTGTAACACAGAGCATCTCTGAGCACTTAAATTTTTTTTAATACTAGAACACTCCATAACATTTCATGTCATGCCAGAGAATGGGCTGAAATCTCGTCCTTTGCCCATCCGTTTAATGCCTTACCTTTGAGTCTCCTGTGGTTGTACTTTTTTCATCAGGCCCCACAAAAGAGGATTGTCAACGGCACAAGCAGATCTACCTCTGACTACATCAAAAGTTGTATTTCAGTCTTTCTTCATCAGAACCAGATGCTTCAGGTTCGACATTAAAGCTTGAAACGCTGTGCCCTGGCTTACAGGTATTAGTCCCCCCTCCACCCTGTATATCTTCTAGTAGCATCCTGAAGCACATGTCAGTTTTGGGGCTCTGTTAATACCCATTTCACTCACAACTGGCTACAGAAATCCTCAAAAATACCCATTCTGCAGGACTATGAAGTTTATGAGGATGTATCAGACTGAGTGGGGCAATAGGGTTAAAGCGTGCCAGCAGAGGCAGCAGAGCGCATGTCCACGACAGACTTCTTTCTTTCCTTTCCCAGATTTGTTTCAGGAATATGAATACCTGGAGGAGTGGCCCAGAAGAGATGAGTCAGTTGAATATGCAATTTTAAAAAGGAGGAAAAAGGGAAATCTTTATGGAAAAGCCAAATGGAAATAAGAATGAAAGAGGAACAGAGGAAGGCCACATGGCAAGGGAAAGTGAGGCTGCAGGAAAGACATGAGGAAGACCTGAGGTTGAAAAGAGTATGGAAGCAGGAAGAATGGCCACACTGTGCTAGGTACAGGACAGTCAAATTAAACTTCTGAAGCTAATGCCACCCCAAATGTTTCCCGTGAAATGAGAGCCATCTTAAAAAATCTGTCCTGAGAAACTGCAGCAAGTTGGCAGCTGAGTCACAAACTGGTCCTTGCTTCAGGATAAGCACAGAATCACAGAATATTCTGTGTTGGAAGTGACCCACAAGAATCATTGAGTCTAACTCCTGGTCCTGCACCCCAGGAGTCACACCACATGCCTGAGAGCATTGTCCAAACATTTTCTGAACTCTGTCAGTCTTGGTGCTGTGACCACATTCCTGGATAGCCTGTTCCAGTGCCCAGCCAGCCTCTGGGTGAAGAACCTTTTCCTAACAATTTATCAACAAAAGTGGAGTGGATGGTGTATCCTCATCCATCCAAATCCAATCTGATGCTGCAAATCTGCCCAGAAATCTAAAGGCTGCACTAAGAGAGGATCTAAAATATTTTGTCTTTTCAGTAGGAAAATCAAATTAGCAGAATTAGCTATCTCATGTGCAAAGAAGCCCTGCTTGCCAGAGTCACATAATTTAAAGCTTTTGATTGACCTGACAGACTTCCTACTCTTTCTTTCCTCTGCCTCCCACTCCACATAATATAAGAGGGGTGGGGTTTTTTATTTTTAGCTGTATCATGACAATAAATTTAAAACTCTTGGATCTCTCAGCTCACTCTTCCTAGTTGGCGCCTCATTTGAGTAATGGGTCATGAAGTTGACATTCCTCCAGTGATGTATTGCTTGCTAGAGTGGCACTGGCCACAAAAGGCAGGTCAAATAGCCTTTTAATTTAATCTTTTACAGCTAGAGATGCAAACACTATAAAAAATGCAAAAGAGGATATCCATGTGATACTCTCACTGGGGAGGGTATCCATGGGGGAGAGAGAGAGAGACAGCATCAGGAGCCATGGAGAGCTATATCTCAGGAAACATGGCTTATTTTGGGGACGAGCCAAAGGCAGAATAACAAATGAGAGGGAAATGACGGAGAGTTTCTGGGGAATTTTTCACTAGCTGATTACTTTCTGTTTAATGGTTTGGCTCCAACTTTTTTTAGGTGGCTTCGTCCAGAATACCCTTCACAGGAGAGAAAAACTGTTACTCCTGGAAAGTTAAAGCTGAGTCCATTAAACTTGGTTTTCTGTCTGTGATTTTGATTAATTGTGTTTCTTAAAATACGTGTTGTTTCTCTTAGGCCATTACTTCTGGTGGCACAGTCCTGAATGTTCTTAGATTGCTGCAATTTATTACACTGTTTCTTAAAGTTTACTGTGTCCTCTTAATTTCATGAGGAACAGGAGTACATACAAACAAGAACAGAAAAATAAAACAGTGAATTGTTTAGCAAGCACCTACCACTCACATAGGATTTTGAGGGTATATTAACCATTTAAACAAAGATTTTGACTTTTTTTTTCCTACTGTTTCCACTTGATGGAGTAAAGTTTGTCTGATGCAACTCTATTTGTTGTACAATTTGATTAGACCTTCCCTAATCCCAAAGAACAGAAGAACTCCTTTCAAAGTTATGAATCCCTTTTCCCATCAGTGCTTTTCCATTTTATTATTCCCTGGGCTGCACACAAGGTATCTCTTTGTTTTTTAGATACTTCTAACTTTTCAATCTTTTTCTCTCTTTCATTGAAACACAAAGTTGTGTAAAACCACCATCAGGAAAACCATACACCAAAGCTTGTCTTGAATGAGCAGAGACATGTGCTTGTACTGGCTAAGGATACTGATACAGTTTCAGCAATCTGATTCCAGGCAGGAGATTAATAGTTCTGACAAGTGTCGTAGATGGAGGGCCGTTTTTCTGCTCAATCCATAAAAGTACTTTTTGTTGTTGTTTCAGCCCCACATGTTGTTTATGCTGATCCATCTCTTCATGAAGAAAACCAAATGTCTATATTTCATCTTTGCTGAAGTCACCCCATAGCATTTTAAAGTTGAGGAAGAAATTCTGACATTCCTATTCATTCATCACTGACACTGGAAAATTATGAGATATTATGAGAATGTCTCAAGAAAGAAAAATGTTTACATTTGACTTCTCATATCTTGACCCTCTGAGGTTATTTGCTTCATATTTTCAACCTAGATCCACAGCCTGGAAGGCTAGCAAGTCTAAGTTGCCATTAAGAGTCCCTAGTTTTAATGGAAGCTTAGATTCTCGCAAACTTTCACTGTCCCAGCAGCTAGGGCACAGAAAAAACCAAATATCTCAAGACTTTGTGATAAAATTGAAAAACTTGGAAGCACTTTTGCCTCCTGCTGATTAGCTCTTTAATCTATGAACAATCTGTTATAAAACCAATGGAGTAAGTCACCAATGGATAGCATTCACTGCGAGTAAAGCTGGCAGAAATATGTGCTGTTTATAACAAAACATGCTGAGGAAAGTTCCCAACCTGAGAGTCTTGGTTAAAGGATATACACCACATAAAATGTATGCACATATATACACACGCATATATCAATAGGCACACAGATGCCCACACTCTTAAAAACCCTGCAGCAGGTTCCAAACTAAACAGAACTACTTGGGTGATGGTTCCAGCATGACCTCACCTTGTTAAATAAAACACCAAGTTATTATTTCACTGTTAATTTTAAATCAAGTGAACTGCAACTGTACAAAAAGAGAGAAATTTGTTTATGACTTGCCTCTTCAGTGCCAAGCTGCCACAAAAATAGCACAACTCTGTGATCACAAGATGATACGTGACAAGAGTTGACACACACATGCCAGGCTGGCTAGAGAAAGCATTGCTTGCATCTGACAATTACAAAACCCTCGGGGTTTTGAGCATTTAGATTTCTTGGTTGCGTACATCCCTTGATGTATAATAAATATATGTGACAGCCTCTCCTTTAGACAGGACACTTGAAAAACCTCTTTCTCTCTCTTCTACTTGATCACTGATTTTGACGCTATTTGTAAGAACTTAATTGTCTCTTAAATATCAGCTGCCTCTGTCAAATTTACTTAAAATCAGCTGGTGTTTTAAAAAAGATTATTGTAGGGACACACAGTGTGACTGCAAAATAAGGGAAAAAAAGCATGTATTTGGCTAATGGAAGCAATTCTGGCTTATTTCTGTATTCTATCACAGATCCCCACGAGGAGCACTGGCTGACATTTGTAAATGGCAGCTGCTGCCTATGAGCCAGGGCAATCAATCTTCATGCTACTGCAGTTATCCACATAAGAATAGTCAGTGACAGTGAGTCAACAGGCTGAAGTATGTACCATTTATTCCTATCCACTTGGAAGTACCAAAATAACAGCTCTTCAAGGCAGAAAAGAAGGCAGTAGCCTCTTATTTTCATGCCATATTTAATACAAATACAGTAGTTCAATACAGGGCATTCACAAAGCCTTTCATCTCACTTTATTGGTGTGATATATTCAGAGAAAAATGAAACCATGCCGACAGACAATAGTGCATTAATGTCTTAGTAGTTCTGGACTTTTTTTCCATTCTGTAAAAATGGTGATTTATAAGCAGATATTTTATTCCAAACATATTGTCTTATATATCAGTAAAGACCAGAGTATAAATTCCTCAGGGCATTTACACTGGTGACCAAAGGACAAAGTTCTGCTAAATAATGTTATGGAATCCCTGGTAAAATATTTAAGGACATGGGTTTTATATGTATAGAGATTTAGAGAAAATTCCTTTTTATTTGGCACTTACAAAAATTTAAAAAAAAAAAAAGGTTGAATCCTTACCAAACTGAGAAATTGTCCTAAAAATGAAAAGTTCCTAAGTAGATTTGAAAAACTGAATCAAAACCTTCTTCTACACAAGAGCCACAGAGGACATGCATCAATGAATTACAAATTGGCTACTCTTAAAACTAAATAAAGTTGTATTTTCTTTAACTGAGATGTCCCGAATGTATTGAATCTGAGTTCAATCAGATGCCTTGAAATGTTTATACACTGGTGCAAAGAAGAAAGAAATGGATGGCTACTCTTCTCCTTGACATTCATTATTTTGTGTTTGAAATCACATTTTAGTCTCACTTAGGTCAGTTGTTTTCAGCTTGTGGGCTGTGGATAAAGGGATACGTGGACTACTTTGTAAAAAGTCTGCAGAAGGTAACTGCAAAGGACAACATCAGTGGCTCTCAAGAAAATTGGTTCCCATCTCTCATGCTGAAAACAATTGACCCTGCATCTGGTAACCCACAATTCTGAATGTGGGCACTCCAAAGCTTAATTTAAGAAAGTGTATTTTGCCTGCTATTTTGCTAACCTCGTCTTTATATGTCAAATGCCCATAGCTGGAGTAATCATTCAAGGGAATCTTTATGTAACTTTGACTTGGTTTATCATTCTTCTCCAGAGGCTTTCTCTGAGTAGCACGTTTATTTAAATTGAGGAATCCAAAACTGAACTGTGGTGCAACTGGTGCATGTCACTTGTAGTTTTCTATGAAATCATTATTACAGTGAGATATTACTTTTGTATAGTATTTCTCTAATCTGTCTCTTTGTTAGTTTATTTTGGAAAGGCATATTAATTAAGCTGTAATACTCTCAATGATTCATATCTGCTTCCTCAGGGAACCATGTTGTATCAAAGTCCATTAAGATAATGGACTTTTATTTTATTTTCTAACACATAGTACTTTTCAGCTGCCAGAATGCTGATAGATGGATGGAAGAATGAATGTTTTGGGCAAATACAAGTATTTTTAGGAGCGTCTAATGGTCCTCTTTTGTTGTTAGTGAACCAGAATAATTTGTTAATAAATTGCATTAAAACTCTTTTTTCAAAGTAATTCAAATAATAAACAGAAATCCGATATGTTTTCTCATCAGTCTTTTAATTTAAAATCAGCTATTTGCTATGAATTCCAAGCCCCCTGTAGGTTGGCAACATGGCTTGCTATTTATTTTATTTCAAAACCTCTCACAAAGAGTCCTGTCAGAAGTCTCTTGAAATTCCACGTAAATTATGTTCGAAAGATACATTTCATCTCTGACTTCATGCACTTTTTGCACGGAATTCTTGAAAGATAGAGCAGCATAATTTGCCCTTACAGAAGCTGTGTCAGTTGGTCCTTATCATATTATGCTTATCTTAATGTGTAATCTAGTCTTGAAGTAGATTCCATTTGAGGTCTTATCTTTCCCAACTAGAGCAGATTAAAGAGGAAAGTCTTTGTTCATTGAAGTGCTGTGACTTACTTGCTCTCAAATCCTTGGAATTCAGAGACAGACCTTGCTGTCTAGCAAAAGGTTTTATGCACTTGCTTAACCTCGAGCGCAAACAATGTCACTGCAGCCAGCAGCCCTCTCTCTTACTTAAAACTACACGTGTGACCAAATATCTTCCAAGCTGTGTTGAGCAAGTAAAAAACCTGAAGAAAAACAGCAGAATGCAACTATCTCAGGCAATTAGCACTTTTTTGCCCCTTTCAATACACTTTTCATAAATCATATGCAACACTCAGATCATTCAGAAGCTTTCTCTGTTAAATACCCAGTTTCATTAGTTCTAACTTCCTCAGACACATTTTCTGTCATACCTAAGGAACTGCTGAATGTTTCCAAAAGAAGCACATGGTGAGAACGTTACTTGATGAGAAAAATGAGAAGAAAACCTGTGCTTGACTTTTCCAAAGCCTGTTAGGAATTCTGTCTAAATTTCTGTTTTCCTCCCAAGTATGGCTTTCAAAAGAACCTTACACCTAACACCAAACGGACAGAATTAGCCTTTTCCACATTTTCCCAGTGTCTAGGGGAAATATACCCCCTCCACCCCACCTTCTGCTCTATCTCTTACTGTGAGGTTGTTTAGTTTCACTGCGTTAGCATCCAATGCAAGTCATTTTTGCTGCGTGTAACTGGGTCTTTTAACTGTTGTAAAGCCTTTGAAGTTTCCTCTTTCTGCAAAGAGGTCAACGCGGTCTTTCTTTTGCCCTTTCAAAAGGACCTTTCATTCATTGCTGTGTTTGGTCAAGTTGTTGTGGGTTCTGCTCTGGCCTGGCACCATGAGTCCCCCCTACACAAGCAATTGCTGCTTTCGTGGCTACTGCTGTTTGTACTCCTTATTGCTTCTTCCATTTATCTTCACTGACACACCAAAGGAAAGAGGGGGCCGAAAGGGGAGAATTTGGCTGTAAGCTAAATTGATTGCATGTTATATTTCATGGAAGTCTGGCAGGAAGAGTTGAGTGATCTCAAGAGTTTCAGGAATATTTTTGTTCCTATTGGGCAAATCAATCAAAGCGCACTCGGCCCCGGCTGCCCGCCCCCCTGGCAGCCCGGAGCAGAGCTCGCTGATTGTCAACAAAAGTTTGAATAGAACAAAAGTCTCCCAAGTGGACACTGCATTCACTTGATGGGGTCACATATTACCCAACATTTTATAAAACTCATGTGAATTTGAAAAGGATTCCCAGATAGATCAATGACCGGAGAAGCAGTAAATTTAGCAGGTAGGAGGGATGACCTAAAATCAAGGTGATGGTATTACATGTGGCAGTTACTCTTCTGTTTGGATTTTAAGTATCATGGGTGTCTTGGGACTATTTGAATGAATTCTTGCCAAATAAACATATCTACCACTTTCCTGGGATGCTTCCACCCACCCTGCATCTGTCATGGAGGAATTTGTTTAAAGTGGGTTGCTTTTTCCCAAGCCTTCATCCACAACCCCAGCTGACCTGGCTGGTTTGGATCCAGCTTTACACGCTTCCCTGTGGCATCAGCATAAACACAGCAGAGCCAGCAGAAACGGGGAGGCTCAAGCAACACCTAAGCAATTGCCCCCATAAGTGCTTGGCCAGAGCGTCTCCAGGTGATCATGGTCCCTCCCTATGTGCCAGAGCAATGTCTTAACCTTCTCTAAAAAACAGAACCACAGTCCTGCCACTCTCATCCTGCCTTTTCCCTTTAAATCCAGGAGATCCCCAGGCTGTAGCCACTCTGCTAACCTAGTCTTCCACCAGGTCCTGAAAAAATGTGATCTTGGTAACCCTGATTCCTGCTACAGTAACAAACTCCTAAATTCTGGCACAATATGTAGTTTTTAATTTCATGCTTGAAAACAGAGTGAGAAATAATGACTCTGCATTCTTCCTCAGCGAAGGCACAGCCTTAGGCTATCTAAGGAACACAAGGCCATATGATGTGTCACTATTTAAAAATTCAAAAGGAATCCAAAGGAGTACTTGGTGCTTGTTCCTCCGACCTTATCTGGTTCCCCACTAGCTTTGGCAATCCCTGTCACAAGTGAGAGCTGAGGGAATGCTGAGTCTGGAGTCATCACTCAGCCAACAAGTTAGTGCTTCTGCAAGATACAAGGAACTTGCTGACTGCTGGCACCTTATTTTGGACACAAGTCAGACTAGAAAGAGAGAATGGGTGCAAGACCTTGCAAAAACCTGTGGTTCTGGGCAGGCCTTCATTCTGCAAAAAACTTCAATGCAACCAGTTTGGATTTTGTAATCCTGTTTGCAAGAACCTCTTGCATTTGGAGGCCATATTAATCACCCCTCTCTGCAGCAAGCCACAAAACAGACCATTCATTTGGAGTGTTTGTTCTCTGGTGACTCAGTACGAATTTCGGTCCAATTAACATATTTATGAGAGGAGGAATATGCAAGTACAATTTTAAATCAATATAAGTATAGAATGTAAAGAATGTAAAAATCAGAAGAAAATCCCTGAAAAGGGGCAAAGAGGGACATACTTTCAATATAAGAATTTTTTTCATACTGTTTCATCCTATGTCTTTAAAGAACAATAATTTATTTTTAGAAAAATATACAGGATTAAATTTTCCAGTTGCCTTGCCCAAATTCTTTGTACCAATGCCATGCTTCTGCACCCAGAAGAGCAATAGTGCAAAAAATGTACATAGATTTGCCCTTTACACATTGTCATGCACAGTTACTCTGTAAAATAATTTCAGCTGGATGGTTCAGAAACCCAAATTTCAACTTTATTGGAAAGGCTGAGATTCTCAGAAGAGTTTAGGGATTAACTTTTGCTAAATATAGGTGACAGTTATTGTCTGGCTGCAATAATCTCTTAAAAAAATTACAGCCCGAAAATCCCATGTGATAACTATCAGTTCAAGAATCTAGCAGGAAAACTGTATTCTTGCTGGGACTTTGCAGAGGCAGCCAGAAAACCACAGCTAAGGAACATTTTAAAACAGAACAAAACTTTGCTGTTGATGAAAGTGAGTACTCTGATGTCCAGCCAGTTTATTTAATAAATTTTCAAACATAAAGCTCACACACCACCACAGAGCAACCCAGTTTGAAGCCACCTGATCCACCCCAGCTATGAGCATTACCAGTGTACAAGAAAAGATTATTACCTGGCACTATTCTCCATTCCAGCAAGGGTACTAACTGTTGAATCCATGGATGCTAAGCTAAACATTGTTACTAATCAAAAGTAAATAATCTGCTTAAAGCCCGCAGCTGTTTTGAAGCTCTCAGATCTATGGACAGAATACATCTATGTGGGATACACTTTTATTGTTAACCTGAGAGTTAATTGTTCAGTTTTCTACCTGCACCATCAATTAGCAAACCAACTTTGTTGACTAGAACTGGAAGAGTTGTTATGTACCACAGCTCAAAAGAGAGGTATTAAGAGATGATAAGAGAAACTGTGTGCTTAAGACTCATCTGATGCTGAAAACCCTCAAAGCATGAGATGAATCCCCTCCCTCACCCCACTGCCCACGCTGAATTTGGTGCAGCCAGAACACAGTTGACTTTCTGGGCTGCAAGTGCACATTGCTGGGTCATGTTGAGCTTCTTACCAACCAACGTGCTGCTCTTAATCCTTTTTCTGCCCAGCCTGTATTACACTTGGGATTTTTGCCCACCCAGGGGCAGGACCTTGCACTGGGCCTTGCTGAACTTCACAGAGTTCTCGTGGGCCCACCTCTCAAGCCTGTCCAGGTCTTTCTTGATGGCATCCCTTTCCTCCAGCATGCTGACCACACCACACAGCTTGGTAGTGTTGGGAACCTTTCTGAGGGTACACTCAATCCCACTCTCCATGTTGCCAACAAAGATGTTAAACAGTGTGAGCTAAAGACTTCCTATTTCCACCAAATGCTATTCTGATTTGCATTGGTTTTTTCCTTGGTTGTCTTGGTAAATGAGGTTGGTGGATAGTTTTAAATCTGTCCTCACCACACACTGGCACATCCCACCAGGGGCAGTAGCAAAGTGAGGGAGCACAGGAAGTGGAAGACAGAGACAGAAGAAGGCATGGCACGCATACCACATCCTGGAGTGCAAAATCCCACAGGAAAAAATCACCTGCAACCTCAGTCAGGATTGCAGCAAGCCCATAAGACTTGGATGAAATTTGCCTTTTTTCTCAATGCACACTTGTCAATCACAACTCAGTCCACTCTCTCAGGTACACTTTTAGTTTTTGACTGGAGTCACTGACAAGTGCATTTGGTTGTGTTTTGTTGTGTAGAGGCTGGTGGAAAGGCCTAGGGTTGATTTGGCTGTGCTTCGGCACTGTATCTGTGAACCAATACATCCAGAAGGTATCATTTACAGTGTAAGTCGAAATGAGTTTCCTCAAGTTTTCCAGTAATCCACTTTCTGCAAATATTTCAGATGGTAAAGTCTGATCATACAAACGTTATGGAAAGCAAACACCAAACAGCTGTGAGCCAAATAAATCAATTTCAAATCCAGGGAGGACATTTGCAGAATTCAATAAGGAGCCATTATCCTTAGCTCCCAAGAAAAAGATACCTCAGTTCCTCTGCTGAATGTGTGTTATTTGGTGCAATTAACTAAGAATTTGATGGATCAAGGATTTGAGGCCCAAATCTGGGATATACTGTAAGGAGTGAGTAGTGAGGAATATTTCTATCTGCTTAAGCTTGGGTTTAGCCTGCAGTGCAGTATGGGTGTTGTGCTGGATCTAGAACTGTTACATAATTATAAAATATCATACAGTCATTGAAATGTGGGGAATTTAAACTAGACCTCCTGGGCTGGGTTGTTCCAATATTGCTCCCTTTCTTTTTTCTTCTTTTTAACTCTATTAATTCATTTATTTTCTATTTGGCTTCTGGAATGTAATCAGCTGGGAAACCAGGCGCAGAGAAAACAGTGTTGTGGGGCTTCCAGCCAGGTCCAGCAGTGCCCCAGGAAACACCAGGGCACCGTGACTTTGCCTGGTATCAGGAGGCACTCAGCACCTACACAGCTGGCCAGTGTAAATGAATGCTGGCAGGAGACCCATACTCTGGGAGTAAAGGTGACATATAATTAGTCCATATGACTTTTGTTGATAATAATTGCAGGTAACTGGCTGCATTCTGCTGGTCCAAATGACTGTCACCATGCGCCAAGGGCACATGTTATCTGCAAAGGTTTCGTATTCCATTTTAAGCAAGGAGTTATCCATTAATAAAAACAGAAGGCGATTACACGAATGTGCTCCCTGCCAAGACTGCCTAGCAGAGCACATGCAGAGCTTTTCTGGCAGTGCCTCCCCGCTGAGCAGCACTGCCCCTACGCCTCCTTCTGCAGCACAGCCAGGCCCGGGAGGGGCTCCCAGGGAATGGTAGCAACGCCTGAGTAATTCACTATGGGGAAATGCAACAAGTAAATACTTGAACTGTGTTGTCCAGTGAAAAGGAAACAAGACCATCTTGCGGTGGGAGAAGGGGCATGAAAAGATGTTAATCGCATGAGCAGTAATCTCTTTGGCTGCTCAGTGTGCCACACTTGGGCTTTGTTTGCCTTGACTTATCTGGCTTACTTACCCCAATCTGTGTGATCATGGAGGTGCTGGAGGGCCTCTTTAAGTGTGCACGAGATCAGCTACTGGAGAAGGGCAATGAAACGTTAAGGAGGAAAGGTGGTACTATTAAAAAAAAGCAACCTTCAAGGCCACCTATCTTGACAAAAGGGCCCAGACAGGCAATAAATGCAGAAAATCATTGAGACAGCACTGAATTATGAAGGCTATTAAAACCCACAACTGAATTTACAGAATCAGCTTCCCCTGATGTATTATAAAAATGCTTTTCCCCAGGAACTGGAGATATCCAAATTTGTATTGCAGATTAATTACAGCTTTATTTAGCAGAACTGCAGAGGGGGAGTTTGGCTCAATCAAAATAGCATGGATATTAATGGTGTTAAACTTTCTGAATCTCATATGCTGCCAGGAAATCATTAACATTACATTTAACAATTTCAGGTACTTCTGGTTTTGAACTCCACTTTTGTTATTTATGGAATTTTGATTGCAGAAAAAACATACCCAGCACTTGTATTTAGATTCTGTTTACAAAGGAGCTCTGTCTTCTCCCTGGAACTTGCATAAGAACAGAAAAGTAGATTATGTGGTTTCTTAATAGTTCCTCACAAAGAGTCTTCTGTTTCTGACAAATGGTTTATGCAAATGTATTCTCTGAACCGCTTTAAGAAGTACTCATGGAAAAATGACATTTTGCAAGAGGGAACAATGAATATTCAATGCATCATTTCTTAGGTGAGCTAATGGACAGCTTGTATTCCAGTGCCATTCTCTAATTTTGAAATTTTGACAGAGGGCAGAGAAGTATCAACAGGCAGTGGGAACTGAAAAGCACTGGCTCTCCAACCTTCCATCAGTATTCCAATAAAGGCAATTCAGGATTTTAAATTACAGGCTGGAAGCAAATTTTCAGTTTCCCCCAGATCAAGTAAAGGGCTGTTTTACAAAGGGCAGTGCAGAGAAAAAAATCTATCTGCATCCTTGAAATCATAGCTACTGCTGGGCTGTGGAAGGGCAAGAGGGTGAAGGCTTCACAAAAGCCTCCCATAGATATTAATCCCTGGTGTGAATGGCACAAAAAAAGAGGCAATTTGGAATGTACAGGCTGTATCTTGCAGGCCTTTTTCATACGAGCAGGCACATTGAAGTCAATAGCTTTGTTTGTATTGGGCTGGGACTTGCCTGAGAGCAAAGGCTGCTTGAGGAGCCTGCATTTTGCAGTCCTGTTCAGAAAGGGTGGACTGGCAGGAGGAATTTGACCTTTCCATGACAAAACCAATTTAAGTCATCAATTCACGTACAACTGCTGTATAAAAATTATAGTGTTAATTAAGAATAAATAGAGACTAAGAAACCAAAAGGAGGAAGAAAGGCAAGTTAAAGAAGCTGGAATGTAAATGTCTTAAGCCTCCTTTGCCTCTCATGCACCTCATGTGACAGAAATAAGCTTTGTGAGTTGAGTTCCACGAATGAGCACAACAGTTTAGGGAAAGTCGGCAGGCTTTGCTCTCTCCTCTTCATCTCTTTTCTGCACTCCCACACTTTTTTACAAGTATTTTACTGGTTTGGAGGTAGGATGCAAGTTGTTCTCAAGAGTTGCTTTCAAGAGTAAGGGTATCTCATCTTGTCCAATTCCTTTGTATTTAGTTGTTAGTAATCTTCTACATTTACCAGAAAGCTGGATAACTATATATGTGAAACCTAGACATTTGGAGATAAAGAGTCGTTCAGAAAATCTTCACCCAGATTGAAAAGAGGATCAGATCTCATGTTCATTTACAGCAGAGGTATTCAGCACATGAAGCAGGGTAACTAATACCTCTGATTGCTGAGCTTCTCAAGTTTATCACATTAAGTGCAACTAGAGATTGGAAAACAATTTCATGCATATAAATATCTTCTAGTAAGTACATTTAAATAACAGGTGACCTCAAAAGAGAAATTTTTGGACATGCTTTAAAACTTGCCTTCCAACAGGGAACGTAACAGTATTATTGTAAAAAAATATACACAGCAGATATCTCATTTCCACACAGTCATCTAAAGTTAATAGCCCAAATTCAGTGTTCAGTTACTTCACCATAATTCCGAAATTATTTGAACCTATAAGCCATTCATTCAACAAGGTAATTGTGGAAAAGAACTCGAAAACTGAGATAGGAGATGCTGCACTACAGGATCGGATCACACTGAATTCTGCCTCAACTATTTTTACAAACTATGCCCATAAAAATCAGAAACTCACTGCTTAGTTCAGGTCTATATAATACTAATATATGCCAAAAAGATTGCAGTATTGCACCCTTTTTTAGTTCCATTAGCAGAGGTGCTTTCAGAAACTTTCTGAACCGTTATAGGGGGGAGCAATGAGAAATTCCAATCTGCATGTAGAAATATCCACTGGTAGACATTAAAACTAATCTTCCAGAATGGTGAAAAACCCTACCTTCTTTGGGAGGGGAGTAAGGTTTTGCTAACAAATGTTTTAAATGGCCTTCTGTGGACTGTACGTGCTAGTATCAAGATTCTAAGCTGAGTATTGTTTCCGACTTCCCTTGGACAGCATTTCTGGCTGACAAACAAACAAATTTTGAAAGTAATTCAAAGAGGAACAGAAACTGCTGAAAACACCAAAGGCGTGCTCCATTTGTAGATTTAATTAAGATATCATGCCAATAGAAAGTGCTTAGTCGCAGAACAATAATTTTCTGCTGCTGTGTATGCACCAAGACTAAGCTGAAGAGCTTATTTTCAAAGTAGGAGTTACTGGTCCTGCCACAGCTGGCAAGACAAGTGATATAACACTCTTAGAGACAATGTCTGGAGATGGTTTAATAATTTAAGCTGGTGGAAATCCTGATCGGCTGCTTGACAGAGAGGAGGAGACTGTGAGAGGAAAGGTCAGGTCTGTACTTACTCTTTCCCTCAAGGTCAATTGCTGGACACTGTCAGACACTGCTGGGGTTACTGGCTGATTAGCCAGCCCCAGCAAGGCCATTTTGGAGCAGATGAAAGTTGCCTGCATGACAGACTCTTAGTGTCACCACAGCTTTGGATATCAAACTTCACGTGACCTTTTGAAACCCTGTTGCTGTTTAGTGCAGGGGAAGGAACTGGAGTTCGTGTCATCTGCCCAGTTTGCTTACCTGGTACCATGCAGGACCTGGTACCATGCAGGACACCTACATGTAAACCATGAGGCAAGGCTGGGCTGTTCTCACACTGTGAAGCCATGGCCAAGAAGCTGCACTGCTCACTGTGGGTCACAGCTGAGAAAAGAACAGAATTTAGAGAGAACAGAGCAGGTGGAGCACTGTGACAGTTCCACAGGGGACCATGGTCCTCTGAGACCTGTACAGAGCCTAAACAGGTAAGGAAAGACTTTTGCAACTGGTGTGCAGGGCCAGAGGGAAAGGGAGATTTGGGATGCCATGTCCAATGCTGATCACTCCCTCGCTGGTGCATTCAGTTCAGGCTTTACAAAGCAGAAGCTTTAGGCCAACTAACATATTTTTAACAAGTAAAAGGCCAGCTAGGTTATTTTCAGTACATAAAAATGAATCACTATCTTGATTTGCAATTTCCAGGGACTATTCCTTCTGACAAATAAATAAACAGGTATGTATGCATCTAAACCAGTAAATTAATGGCCTCAGTTTGCCCAAATAAGTGCACGTCAAATTGCAGCTAAAATATCTCTTAAGTCAGGAATTGTTTATCCCTATAACCTTGGTGCACACAAAGCCAGAATACCTCACATCCCAGTAATTCTCCCCAGACAGGCACAAATAGGTGTTACCATGTTTGCAAATCGCATTTCTGACACTGAGCCTAACGTTCACCAGAATCAATACTGGGACTGCAACTGAAATTGGAGTGTAAACTCAGGCTCCTATTATTGTAACCTCAAAGTTTCTCTCAAATTCCTTCTTGGAAGTCATGCTTGCACTACGTAGAAAGATACTAAAATACTTCTTACATAACTGCTCAGGAAAAGCTCTACGTGGGGAATAAACTACTGAGCTGGCATTAATTTAATTTTACTCTAGTGTTCTGCAATATGGCATATTTCACATCAGCTGCACTGTGTAAGGTTCTTCTATCTATCAACTTGAAGAGACAAGTTTGACATTAAATTTATTTCTTGGATAAATTACTGGATGCTTCTGAAGTCTACACTGAAGCATGAAGTGATAGTGTCTGCTGAAGCCATCAGTTCTTATTGACAAGTCTGGTTAAATTATCAGGTTGTATGTAATTTTATTTGAGTGTAGGAAAATGAAGGTTATAGCCAAGAACTTGGTGGGGTTTTCTTTCCTGAGATGATGATTTATTCATTTTGGCTTCAATAGCTACGGTGTCAGGCGTATTTTATATTTTTCCAACTTTGACACTTCAAACATTTGATTTCCCTTTGCAACTTCCAACCTAAAACATGTTTCCCATTATATATATTCAAGTGACTGCCTTGCACACACTGACTCATGAGGCTGGTTTTTATTTTCACAAAATATATAACCCTATTTGAATAAAATACAGATGGTGTCCAATACATTAAACACAGCAAATTTGCCATTCCCTTCTCCATCCCTTCTGTGTTCCCTTCCCCAGATTTTCTGTGGCTGTATGAAATCTTACCAGCCTCAACAGCTTTGAGAGGACATGGCAACAGAAATGTGATGCCATTCATGTATGGTTTGCTGCAACAAACAATGTGAATTTTTTTAATTATTAGCATTTTTCTGTAGGATTCTGCATTTGGAGCTCTGCTTTAAAGCAAGCTTTGTGCCCCCTGGAAGGTACAGAACAGGCAGCTTCACATTGCCCTGTGGTAGAGTTTGAATTAAGGGCAATCAACATGGCATATGGCACCAAGGTCCCAGGTGACAGCTGGAGCAGATTCAGCTGCCTCTTACATCACCAAGCAATTTAGAAGGGAAAAAAAAGGCCATATACAAGTATATAGTAAATTACCTGAGTAAATTAGTAAGAACTGCTGAAATTAATTGAAGAAAAACTGTTCTGGGTTTGCTCTGAAAGCATAACTATACTTTGTAGTATACACACACATAACATTTATTTGGAATACACAAGGTTTGGGGTTTTAAATAAGATTCTATCAGCATCACTAGATGGCATTGGAGGGTGCTTCATCTCATCATAAGAAAACAGTCTGTAGTAATTTTTATTAGGAACACTAAGTTAACACAGTGAATTTATCCCAAGCAAGCTGAGGGCATGTTCTGTGGTGAGGGAATTGCAACATGAGGCAAGAACCAAGGCTGGCTGGGCAGCCTCACCATTGCTGCAGTTTCCTTCTGTCACACACAAGGAGTCCACCATCTCTGAGCAAGAATGGGAGGACTGAAATCTGGAGAGAAATAAATTGCAAAAGGTACTGAAGGAACTGTGAACTGGTATTACAAGGGTTGGTGACTTCAGAGAGGTAAGAGTTAATCTCTCCCTGAGATGTAGGGTGAAATTTTTGGACTGCGTATTTGTTTTTCCCCCACAGCAAATTTTACAGTTATTATACAAATGGTATTTCTGTTTTTCTTACACCTTTTTTACTATACAGTCCTCATGTCCCTTTCCTATTACTTTTAGAATGAGACATGTTTGCCATCCAGTGATATTTTTGGTTGGCATCAACATCCACTTTGGAATTACTGTTAACTTTAGCCGCCAACTCTTGTCCCTTGATTGTTACTGCACAGGAGTCATGCAGAATCAACTGCACCACACCTACACTGGTTTCTGAATTGCAAGAGTATTATTATGCTCATAGAGCTCTCTTTTACTCCTACTATTTAGTAGTTGGTAAAAAGAGGCAAAGAGGAGTTTGCTCACCTATGAATACACAATTCTAGGAGCTCAATCTCTAAGAAATGGACTGTATATCAGAATAATTATAGGCCAGGGAACATATGTTGCAATATAAGGCAGCAAAATGGTGATTTCTTTTCACATCTGCCACTTTGACCCATAAGCCAAGTCATTAAACTTTTCAATTCTCCGGGTAGACAGTGCAGTCTGTTCAAAAATTCACTGCCTGTATGATAAAATGTGCATTATTTTTTGCCTCTGCAACATTCTTTCTGCTTAAGAGCTGTCATTGACCAAAGTTCTATAAGGAATCACAAATTAGAACCATGTACAGATGAAAACTTGACATTTAATTGAAGTGTTTCTATTCTTTAAACAGGCTTTGGGTTCATAACTCTTGGGGGTTAAAGGACAGGATGGTAAAACATTTAGAAAGAGTAGCATGCATGCTGATCAAGAGTTTGTGCCCAAGAATGAGGCAATACCTGCCAGTAAGTCATATGAGGTTTTTAACAGGTCATGAACTTGCACAAACCCAAGGTCTTGTATAAAGCATTAAATACACCGTCTTCTAAAAGTGCCACTGTGCCCCTGGTCATCTATTTGTCTGACTGGCTGCTCTGCATTCCTTCTAGTCTATTTATAGAAAGCTGTAATTCATAAATACCAATTTGTACCATTATCTTCATACATGCCAGGTACTTGTATTGTTGAAAACTGGAAATTGTTCTTAGGGCATACTTGAAGTTGGCAGAAGGATGATAAACAGGAATGGCATTATTCCTATTAAACAGTGAGTGTAAATGTGCAGAATTCATATTCCCCTCCTGGCATTACTTACTAAATAATATGTCTTTAATTTTCTGCATCTTGCTAAAGCTTCCATCTAAAAGTAAGATAAGTCTTCATGTTGTCATTGTTTAAATGTCACAGGAACCTACACGTGCTCACACAGACTTGTATATACGGGAAAATCAGTGTATTTTTCCTCACTTATATGGCTCAAACATTTAGGTCCAAGAGGTAGGTTCTACTGAGTTCCTCCTCCATAGATACTTTAAAATTGAACAGTCTGGTTCTGTTTTACGTGACCATTAATCAAGGATTAACTGATCTACACTGGCAAAATCAAGCTAAGTAAGATCAGATTCTGGCTTTATCATTTCAAGTAGCCACTGGATAGTTTAGTCTTCCTTCTCAGCCTCCCAGTCTTTTGCTGAAAAACTGTAGTTAGCAGGGACTTTTTGTTTAAAAGCCACAATTTCCAATAAATGTGTTGTTTTCCCTCTGGCTTGACATCAAAGACAGTTTCATAATGAGGGTGGCTCCTACTGAATTATATTTCCCATCAGTTTGCAGAAAAGTGAGGCACCTATTACACAAAGGCAATTGTTGACTGTACACAACTACAAAGGGAAGAGACACTACATCTTGTTTCCTTCACATTTTTTTAATGTACCTCTTAAAAGCATCCATTCCAATCAGAAAAAAATCCCTTGTACTTACTTGCAAGAGCCTTACTTGTTAAGAATTCAAATACCAAGGCCCATGTCTGTGTTAAAGGAAGGACAGGGACTCTGCATGCCTCAGGAGCTCTAGAGGAGGGCAGCCCAACATGTCTTGCTCCTGCTTAAAACACAGAGAGAGAAAAAAAAAAATCATTTCTTGACCAAAAAAAAAGGATCCAATGATCACATCTCAAAAAACATTAAGCATAGTATGACTGTGAAGTCTTTATATACTGCCTGCTTTCCTCAAATGTTCCTCTTCTTCTTTGAGTCCCATTTTTTTTTCTGCAGTTGATTGATGAAAACTTCAGATGAGTCTTTTCAACCTGAGTCTGTTTGACTCCTTTCAACACCATTTCACATTTTGACCAAAAGGTTAGGGATATGTTTTCCTCAAAAAAACTTGTGAACAGTCTTGCCACTCAATTTTTCCTTTTTTTTCTCCCAATAGTAGGTTGTAGTTAAGCCTTCACAGAATTTAGAGCTAAAGAATACAAGATAAGGCTCTCTCTGCTAAATTTGAACATCACTGTTCATATCATCATGGTTCATACTAATTTCCTGCCAGGCAACATAATATGATCTCTGGATATTCACTGCCACCTTCCATATGTTTTGAATTACAAATCCTCTCAGTACAAGCTGATAAGGTGAATTTCAGAGGCAGGGACAAGATCTCCACTGTGGACCTACCATGGTCAGGTCTTGCCCCAGGAGAGTGTCCCCTGTGGTTGCTGCATCACACACAGAATTGGCAACAGGGAGAACTGCCTTCATGCCAAGTTGCTGTCCTCCCTGCACCCCACTCTGCCATTCCCACAAATCTCACAAATCTTATGGGAAACTTGATTATGGCTGGGAGAAGGACTAAGCAAAATGCCTCAGTGTAGCAGTGGGAGGCAGGGCAAATCACAAATAGTTGCACTAAACTCCTTCATCTCATGTTGAAAGAATATCTCTCTGAGATTCTTCGCCAGCATCCCACTGCCTGTCCAACCCCTTTCACTCCTTATACAAACTTACCTGAGCTTCTCAGCTGGAAACAGGGCCCACTTTTTTTCAGGCTTTGTCTCATGGCAATGAATGCTCGTGGCAGTATTAGTAATTTCACCATAGATTTCTCCCAGATGTGATGTGAGCTGTGACCACCTGTTTGAAGCTGATTAGGGACACCTCAGCTTTCTACTTAAAAAGACACACTGAAGTTGGGGAGAAAGCTCTGAAAAATGAGCAGATAAAGCAGTAGGCTCAGACAAGACAGAGAAAAGTAGAAGAACACATTTTTATTTTGGTCTAAGCAAAGACAAAAGCTCTCAGCACATCTCCCCTGCAACCCTCAGGATATCAGGCCAGAGGTGATGCTGGTCAGTGCTTGTTTCATTGCCTGGAGCCTGTTCCCAGTGGTGGGACTAGAATCACCTCCTCATCAAACCATCACGGAGACAGTGGGCAGTTCTTGGAGATGCTCTGAGCCTCAGACCAGCCAGGGTGATGTGGCGCTGGACTGAGCCAAACCCTCAGCACAGCCCCTTGCAGAGCTGCAGCACCCATTGCCTCACACAGCTCTCACTTCTCCAGATGAACTCAACATCCTGTTTAGCACTTCATTTTGTACGCAGGCAATTGGTTTTTCACTAAGGAAATAAGCTCTCCCTGTTCAGCGTGACACGTACATAAATACGTATACACATACACACACGTGCATGTGCACACACGGACAGCAGCCGTTTAAAGACCTGTGGGTGTCTTCTTTCATAGGTCTACTTTGTGGCTTGAGGAAGCCAGGAAATGTAAAAAGCAGCCAAAAAGTTAGGGATAAAAACAGATAGAAATGCCTTTTCCACAGAAAACATGAAGCAGGTCCCGGGCTGACCGGCCCAGACCTGCCAACTTACTTTGTGTCTTTTCCTCCTCTTCCTCTTCCTCTGTGGCTTCTCAAGGGTTTCCATGCCATGAATGCCGGTCAGGCACTTTGCTGAATCAGACCCACTGCTGCAAAAATCACTTTCTCCACATAAATTCAGAATTTTAGCAGTGCTTATTACAGCTGTTAAATTCCCTTATTGTAGTATCACACCTCTCTTACTAAGATTTTAATCAGCATTTCCACTGGAAAGCCTTACTCTCAGAGTTATAAAACCTGCCTGTGTAAAGTTGATTACCACTGAAATTTAAAATCTAGCTTCTTGGCTCACAGCTTGATTTCTTTCTTGCTTACTTGATCTCTGTTTGCAAAAGCTGATGTAAATTGGTTTGGCAACTTTGTTTAATTCTAGGGATAAACAATTCCTGACTTAAGAGGCAATTTTTTTCTCGTGTGCAGAAAGTGAAGGAATGAAATCATTGAAGTTACCTACTACAACATTAAAGTATTACCCTGGATGCTTTTTTTTTTCTTTTAAATGTTGGCATTTTTTACATAGGAATGCAACTAAAGAATTTAAATTTAAAGAATGTTTTTAAATGCTGAGTATTTTTGGAACTGTGCAGTGCTTAATGGGAAGGAAATCACAGGAGGTTAAAGACTTTCAAAATACATACCAGCACCTCAGTGCCAACAACCCCTATCACTTCAATGAACTGTGCAGTATGTGTTGGCATGATTTATGCAGCAATTTTAAAAGAATCCGTAGTGTTTGTTTATTACCACAGTATGATTGATGGGTTCCTAAGTGCACGGCGACACAATCCGCTGAGCTATTACGGCTGGGAGTTTGATAATTTGGGAGTTACAGCCATTAGAAGACATCACTTCAGCCAGTTGCCAGAGCCATTAGGGCATCAGTGACCTCAGAGAAACCGCGGTGAGACAAGACCCGCTGCCGGGGGTGTCACTGTCGGACCTTCTCTCCTGCACGGCCACACTGCTGCCCGGCTTCCCTGACTCGCCTGCTCTCCTTCCCTGCCCCTCCCTGGCAGCAAAAACACACCTTTGGCCCAATTTCATCAAGTCCTGCTCTTACCATTGCCCCTTCCAAGTGCTAAAAGGCTGATACCAACATAATGCAAAGCACAGAGCAGCAAAGGCTGCTCAACCACTGTCTTCTAACCATGACTCACTTTGTGACAGGCAACCACAGACAAAGAGCCACCAAGTACTCCAGGCACCAACAGACCCATCCCTGGGAGCCACTGGAACAACTTCAGTCATTTCTGGAAAAAATATCCCAAGTCTAAGTTTACATACAGTACACTGGATTTAGGCATTTATTTGAAACACAAACACACAAAAATCAAGAATAAAAGAAATTTTATTTATCTTTTATTTTTATCTTTTTTACAAAAATAAACAATTTGAGAAACAAAAGCACATTTTTTCCTGACTGTACAAACTACAAAACAGTATGACATTGGTCACTTTAGCATTTACTTCATTGCTTTCACTGAAAGCAAATTCTCTAGACACACCCTGCCTTTAAGATGCATTTTATATAGAATTAAGGCTAGCATTCATTTGACATCATTAAGGTCATTTACTTCATCCACTCTAAGAATTAGCAAGCGATGCCTAAGAAAACCAAGGACCTGATGATAAAAGGTAGGAATAACTGCAAGATAGTCGTTAAATTAGTACTGTTCAGCCAGCTGGACTGCTTTGCCAGTCTGTCAAAGATGTGGCTTCCTGAACAATTCAAACTGATTCAACAAAAGTCTTAAGCACAGGCTTAATTGTAAGCATATGCTTAGGGCTATCCAGCAAAGCACTCGGCACTTGGGTAAGTCCCTGCCCTTTCAGTGGGACTATTCATATGCTTATGTGATTTGCTAGATCTACAAAATGGCTCTTTCAAATTAAAAATGAAACTTTATGATAACATTGGAAGCAAAAATGAAAATTAGTTGCAGTCTTGCAATTCTAAACATAAGCAATTCCTTCCGTTTGACAAATATGCCGGCATTGCGTATTCCATAGCTTTAACACAAACGCTGATTGTCCTCAGTAACATTTGCTGTTCAGCAGACAAACTGATATGCTTCAGTTCCTCTGTTGTGATTGTACGTGCCCAAATAAATATCAGTGTGGAGGATACAGGCTTCCCAGAGAAATGATCAGCTTTCATCCCTGGACACACATGTATAGGTGAGAAATGTTATCCTAACCTTGGTTAGAAAAGCCAGAGCTGCCAGCTGATTTATAACCAAAATTATGCTCTAACAGTGTATCGTCTCTTGTACTTTGCTTTGGGTTGTTTTGTTCTGTTTTGAAATCACATTTTCAAAATCTTGTTTTATTGCACATTCATCCTGGTCATGCAGGTTACTTCTTTAAAGTTTCCTTTAGCACTCTATAGATTAGAATGAGTAATAGTGCAATTATTTCTCCGGCCACAGCCGCCTTCTACCTAACAGCTGCCTATATTTATACACAAACAGCTCTTATCACTCACGTGTCAGACTGAGCCTCTTTAGGTGTCAGTCTGTCACCTTCACATATGTTATCTTGTCAGGATCAGGCACAATATGATTTGAGGCCATCTTGAAGAAAACAAGCTGCCGACCTGCATTGAATAGGAAAGGGGGGGAAGGGAAAAATATTTAGAAGTGATGAGCAAAAGGTTGCCTACCTTAAAATAGTGACATTTCAAATTCTACTTCAACCTATGCATTTTCCAGGCCATGCAAGACTGAACTCTCTCCTAACTTGAGCTGGTATAAATCTGAACAGGTTTTGTCTAAAATGACACCAAATTTCCCCTGGTTTCAATATCTTTACTTTTACCTAATTATGGTCAAGGTACAGCTGTGCACAGCTAACACAGTAGATAAAGGAAAGGTCTGAAGATTTTAATACAAATCCCGTGTGATCTTTAAAGAAGTATTTTGAGACTCCCTCTGATAAAAACAGGATTGAGTTCAGGGCTTGCATGAAGGACATTTGTTCAATTGTACAGGAGCAGAATCATATTTGCACGCTTGAGTCTTTCCGAAACTCATCAGTGCAATGTATATTAAACATGACTTTCTCTGAAACAGTTCTTGCTGATCACTTTGTAGCTCTGGGCTCTAAACAAGCTGGAACAAGGCTTCTAGTCCTCAGACAAAAAGCAGCAGCAAGTGACAACAACCTGGGTAGCATAAGACACCTGCTGCATATGTATCCAAGGCCAGTGGGGGCTGAATTTGGCAATTTCTTTGTTTGGTGTTTGTGGGAGCCACAGCACAGTTTTATCTCCCCAACTCACTGGCCTGGCACATTATTCACATCCCTGCCTCCCAGTGAGCTCCTGCTGCCCCACAGAACTGCAAAATCATTGCCTTTCCTTGCAGCAGAGACCACAGAGATACACTCCATATGTACTTCTGCCTTCCCTCTCTAAACTTCAGAAAATCAAATGCTATTTGCTCCCAGCCTGCCTCTCTAGGGGGCTCCCATAACACCATTTTCTTTAAAAGTAAACGGGATGCCTCAACCACTGAGCAAATTTCTGAGCTGCAGAAATTCAAGTGCTCATGCATCAGGCATGATATGGCAAAGGGAATGACAAATAAGACTACAAATATTGCTACTAAGTCCCATTTGCTTCTAATACTGTAACCTGAGATAGGAGCTGCTCTAAACTTCCTATGAATTTCCCTGTGCCAGAATAAATACTTTTTTAGTATATTAATTAACTTCAATATTTCAACTACAGATAGGCTGACATGATGGCATAGCCACTGGTTAGCCATAGGCAAGGTTAACAGGAATTTTTTTTTTCTTGGTTCCATGGAAGTGCCTGTTCACACCTCCCAGAAGCATAAAAATGAAAAAAAAACCCATTTCAGACCCTGTGGTTTGGTAACCTGGGGTCCACGTGCTTAGCTCTGTAGTGGCAGCCCCTGTGAGCTGTCTGTAGGCTTCTGCTCCCCTGACAGCTGACAAAGAGAAGCCTCACCAAAAAAGAAGCTGCATCAGCTGAACCTTCAAAAACTACTTCACTTCTAGATGCTACTGGTGGCTCCCACAGCTCAGCACAACACACTCCCCAAGCTGTATTGAAACACTTAGAGCAGCCAGAACAGGTGACTCCGTTGCTGCTTCCTCTCCACAGCATCCAAGACCTACCTGTCCAAGTCGTCTGGTTAGTTAGGACAAAAGCTTTGCACTGGGAGTAGCTGTCACAGATCTCGATGGCTTCGTTGACATCAAACACAGAGAGGAGGCAGCCCTTGTGGTGGTAAGATGGCCAGCATCTGTAGTTCTCATCAGGAATAAAGGCTTCAGGCACCCGTCTGTACTCTGCAAATCAGAGCAAAGCAATGGTTTGAAAGCTCCAGTAAACTGGTTGTTTTTAACAGGCAAGGTTTATTAGAACAGCTTAGGAGCAGGATATATGATGGAAAAGCTGACGGGTTAGACTGTACCAGCCCTGGTTTACTCTCTAACGTGTTTATAGCTCTGCACCTTACTTTCCTTTTCCTTTCCTCCTTTCTTCTTCTCACCTTTTTCTGCAGAAAGCGTCTGTAAATAAACAGTCTGTGCACAAAACCCCTTCCCCACTGCGGAGGCAAGGCTTTGGTTTTATTAGGAGTTTTACAGGAAGAATGTCCCATTGAATAAACAGCATCCACTTGAATGAACTGACTCACTGTCCTACTTCTCAACAGTGAGCAGGATTGTCGGGGTGAGACCTGACCAGGCGTTCCCAGCCTTCCCTCTCCCTCAGAAGAGCATGCTATTTTTCTCCGGCTCCTTTAGAGAAGGAAGAAAAGACAGGCTTTTAATTAAGCAAACTTTTTTTGCTTGCTAAGATTAGGACAAAAGAGGAGTCGCTTGATGGGCCTCTGAAGAGAAGGGGGGGAAAAAAGTAGCGGGAGGGTGTCAGCGTGGTCCTCGCCCAGCGCCCCCGCGCTGCCCCGCCGACTGCTCCTCTCCCTTGGCTGCCGTTCAGTCTCACTTGCCTTTATGAGCTGCCTCTTGTTCTCTGTTCACAGCTCCTCTCACTTTCCCAGCCACTAACGGGGGTTTCTCCAATGAATGCATCAGCAAATTCAACTGATCATTTATAAACATTTCTATTTAGCCTCCAGACGCACAAATTAATGGTTCCCTCCTGTCTCTCCTCCCCACGTCCTATTCAAAAAACTAAATACTTTCTATATTTCTTCTAATTGTATCTATTATGGAAACCAGAGCTGCCTGTCCTGACTCACAGCCTATTCTTAAGTCACTTTGGTTCAGGCATTTTCTGCCTGGCTCTGCTGATTCAGCCTGCTAATATTTCAAACAGCACATTGTAGGAACACCACCAAGTCAAAGGCAAGCGTGTCTGCTCCTCCAAACTGTCAGTATTTCAACTGGGAAAAGAAATGCACGTTCACAAGTGCTGGTTCTCAGCACACAGTCTGAAATAGTGGGAAACAAATGTAGTAAATGCATTCTATTTTAAGCCTTAGCTCATTAAAAGTTTCATAAGAAACATTCCCAAACAAGAAGCAAAATCAGAGCTGATCATGGCCCCAGTTAAATCAAAAGCAAAAAAGTTTTCTTAATTCAGGAAATGCAGATTCATGCACAAGAAGAAAAAAAAAATCAAAATGTAGTTCCGCATTATGACCGGTCATTTCTCCATCAAAAATATTTATGCATTTCTTCTGAAGAGAAGTCAGAGCATAAATCAAAGTGCTGGATAAGTAGAAGTCCCTTTTTTCCCAGTTTCTGTATCAACTGTAGTGTAACAATAATTGAATGTAACAGAATATTCTCTTATCTCCACATGGCAACTGCTGAGTATTGATTTGTAGCTCACAGCCTAGATCAGTAAAATGATGTGCACAAATTAAAAGAAAAAAAAAAAAATAAATTCCCTGTAGTTAGCACCATATGTAATCATTCATATCAGTATACATGCCATGATGACTGGATATAAAATGTGATTATCCACAGCTCCTCTTTGCACACTCACACTGCACTGCGCCAAGGCCCACGCCACAGAGGGCATTCACAGAAGGATGGTCCTTGCTGTGGCAGCAGGAGATGAAGCTTCTGCCTGATTCTCCACGTCAGCGTGTCCTGGCCCTTCTCGAGGGCACTCTGAGAGTCAGATGGGCTCCACACTGGGGCTGGGAGGAAGCTGCAGCATCCCTCAGCACACCATCACAGCACTGAGCCTCATGCCATGTCAAGTATTTTACTTCAAGCAAGGGAGAAGCCCACCTTGAAGACCCTTATTTTGAATTATCATCCAATATTTAAATTCCTCTGAGCACAGATATGCTTCTTAATAGGCCTATAGCAGTTCCCTTCTCCTCAGCACTGCTCCTGGTACAGCTGTCAGGGGTTAGGCTCTCAGCTGACATATGTAGACTTCAAAAGAGCAGCAGTGATTTACACGACCTGAGGCTCTGTCAGAGGTAGGAGATAAAGTTCTCCCTTTCCATCAACTTTTTCAAGGTGACCAAGCCTGGTAAATCATCTGGGCAGCTCAGACACATTAATCAACTGGGCCAGCAGTAACTGCGATGGGAATGACAAGGTCCCGGTTTGAGTGTGCGAGTGAGGATGGAAACAGCCATGCCAGGGTGGTCTCACCAAGCAGAACAGCCCTATGGTTGTCCCTTCTCTCCTCGCTGCTCCCTGCCAGTCCCTACACGAGGGAAAGCCACAACCATCTCCAACGGGAACAGGTAACAGGTACATGGCAGTGTGACACACAAGCAAAGAGCACTTTCCTTTGGCTGGGACATCACCGAGCACCACACAGGTGAAAACACTGCAGTCTAACTAAGAGCACACAGTCACACGGGCTCCACAGGGGCAGCTTCTGGCAGGGCCTCCAACTGGCACGGGCCACGGATACCTGCAGGCTGGGGAACTGAGCCTACACTGCCCGCAGGGAGGGGAGTGGGATGCAGTGAGGGGGAAAAGCAGGAAGGCAGCTCCTCTTCCCCCTTGCATGGCAAGCAGCAGTGATGGCCGCCTGGGAGTGCCTTCCCTTAGGAGCATCCCAACGGGAAGGCAGCCACGAGGAGTAGGGAGAGGGACACGTGATGGCCCTGCACCCTGGTTCCTGCTCCCACACCAGCCAGGCACTCCTGCTTGCCCTGGGAAGCCAACATGGGATCTCCTCTTAAACTGTTACACTCAGAACTGCTCAGAAACTCATTGCAACACCAACCAAGTGGTGGTCTAAGCAAACTGCATTTCTTTTCAAAATTCACTCCATCTCCAGCAGAGCAAGGCAGCTGCCTTGCAAATTTGCATAGTAAAGGCCAGTGTCCCTGGAATCTCTTGCTTGCATAGTGTCAATTTAGGGAGCTTGCATTTTAGTCCTTACTTGTAAGAGTTGTGAAGAAATGCACTTCTCTCACATGAACTAGAAGGACCCTCCTGAAGGATGCTCCTCCACTGAGATGTGTCCCAGCAATGACATTAGGTCCAGCCCTCAGGAGAGCTGGGCTTCCCTTACACCTTTAAATGATCACCTTGAACACCACAGGGAAGTTACTCAATTAAGCAGTACCCCAATGGCTTAAAGACAGCTCCAGCTCAGGTTTTTGTCCTGCCAAGACCTGAAACTTGCTTAAATGGAGTCCTTGGAATTTGAAGGCTCACAGCAGTAAATCACATCATAAAAAGGTCAAAGTTCTGGTCCATTTCCAGACTAATGGTGTTTAAAACCAATAAATGCTTGCCTAATACTATAAATGCAGCCATAAATTTACACTTCTGCGTACATACACATAGCTTGACAGAGAGTACATAAAGTCTATCAAGGTAATGGCAAGGAATACATCAGAGAAATGCAAGGCATTCCTACTGGTATCAGCAGAAAAAGAATCCTTTCCTCCATCTACTAATTTTGTGAGGATTTAAGCAAATAAATGCAATGTTGTAAGCCTGATCTTGATGTCATTTACAATGCATTTACTCCAGTTTAGCACACAGGAGGTAATACAGGAGCTCACAATTACACAGATAAATCCTACTACAAAGTATTTTTTCTTGTAAACATTTTGGAACTTCAAGATATCTTGCTATGCTGAATCCGGGCAATCCTCAGAAGTTGTGTTTTGTGATAGTTTTTCTATTTCACAATATTTTTTGCAAGGTTGTTCTGATCAATCAAAACATGCTGTTTTGACCAGGTCAAAATCTTAGAAGCTCCTTAGCATGTTAGCCACATCCCCATGATGGCCACAGTGATCCTGAAACCAAGATCACTTACTTGTTGTGACAAGTAAGAGAGGCATCTTTAAAAGAAATCTGCAGCATCACTGACCAGTGCAACAGCTATAAAAGAAAGCCAATGCTTTAAATTCTTCTTCTAATATTTTTTCCATCAAAAACCACCTGCATTGTCCCAAAGCCGAGTACAATCTATAAACATACTCATTTTCACTGTACTAGACTGAATCACATAAAGAGCTGCACAAGGATATAATAAACTATGTGAAACCGCCTGTGGTTTCCCCCTTTTAGCCTGTCTGAATCACCCTAAATCTGACTTTAATCAGTCCTAATGACCGTTTCTTTCAGCCACAGCAGCCAGACTGCATTTTTACTACCAACTACAGCTACTTGTTGGAGATTTGCCCAGTTCTCTTATCACCTGCCAATACACTGTGGGTCAATGACAGAGAAGAAGCCACCTCCATCCTTGAGAGAAAAATCATGTTGCTCCTTTTTCTCCCTCCTTTTTTCCCCTAGTCTCAAGAGGAACACTGGCAGTCGACTCTGGAATTGCTTTTGCTTTGCTTGTGAGTAAGCAGAAAAAGCCTGATCTTGCCAATATCAGCAAGAAGTGGTACTGAGCAGTGTTTTTCTCTACAAACAGTCCCCTCCAATGCCCAGGGAGCTTTTGGAGAACAGTATTGGATCCAAAATAGACAATAATACACTGATGGTTTTAGTACCCTTCATTTTATGCTGAACTTTTCCTCATGTTCCAGTACCTCACATTCAAACATGCTTCTGACAACAGGCCCTGCAAAGCACCCTGCACAGCTTGCTACGGAAAGCGACTTTTTGGTACGCCTGAGGAAACGCAAGGACAGGCCTATCCCGCAGGCCTCTGCTTTCAATCAGTCCTGACACATCCCAACTGTTTGGAAAGACAGGCCAGCCTGGCAGGACACAGCTTTGCCATCAGAGCAGGAGATGGCCCTGCTCCTTTGGGGAGTGCTTCCATCCTCTGGCAGTCTCCTGTGCATGGGCTGGGAGCGAGACGAGCCTTGTCTCTTTTATGCACTTCCATTGTGCTGGCAGTAGAGCCATATTTAAATCGGTATGCAGGCTGTCACCAAAACACAAATAAATAACGAGAGGAACAACATGTTCCCTTACATTTTATTCCTGTTAACATGACACAGCTGGAGCATTTTTCCTGCCTCATGCCCCACATCCCAGGGAGCTGCTCCATACCCACAGCCACCTCTGTGGCACACACCAATTTACTGAAGGCAACAAGCCCAAAATCATCCTACAGACACTTAAACATTGCATGTGGTCCGCTCAGTCATAAAAACGATGCTGATGATGGACAAGCCAGAAGTTGCCTACAGTCACGTGTTGGGGCATTTAAGCCTGAAGACAGAAGCCCACAGGATTTATAAAAGACACTCAGCGACTTCTTTAGTGTTCTGGAAGGGAACTGAGGACCTCAGCAGAAAGTATTTTCCTGTGCACTGCCAAATTGGACAGGAAGAAGTTTAGCAACAGCAGAACACATTGCTCAGGGAACAGAACAAATGGTTTGCAGGGTGGTGGAGATAGGAGTGAGCAACAACCACCTGGTTGTGGTCCCTGCACAGCTGCACAGACCCACTGCGCTGCCAGTGCCACACGGGTGCAAAGGAACCTGCTCCTGTATTCCTGCGTGCTGGGATTGCCTGGCTCCTGATGGGAGAGCCCTCCAAGCAAGGCAGGGTACAAAGGGAGACTTTCTGCCCTGTGCACCTCTCCCCCTGAGGGCTCTGGGAAAGGGACACCAAAGGCACATGTATAAAAATAATTTTTAAAAATATAAGATTAGTAAGATTTATTACAATATATTAAGATAGAGCAGGAATCTGGGCTGCAGTTTGTTCCTGATTTCAATAATCCTTGGGTGGATTTACAATTTCCTAAGCAGGTTGCTATAGTGACCCTGCAGAATATTTTTTTCAAAACATTGTTGTACTGTAAATATTTACATACAGCATAATCCTGCCAAATTGTCTTGAGACAAAGGAAAACACAACATGTCTTTGCTTTATGTCCAGCCTTCCAGCTTTTTTAGCTTCGAGAATGTGCTTTCAGCTAACAACAGCAGCTAATTACAGCTTTCTGTGGGCTTGCAAACCCCCAGACCTAATAATGGGTCATCTATTAGCTTTAATGAATAACAAAGCTATCCGATTTACGAGTGTTAGCTGATTTCACGCATTTCTGAGTGAATTCTGAGTTAACTGAAGGGCTGGGGCTTAGCTCAAGGGCCAGATACTCGGTAAAAATCACCGTCACTTGATTAAAGTAATAAAAATGTTGATACTGGGGCATGACTTTACTGATGAACATCAGTAGGTTTTTTATAGTCTCCTTAATCTGGATAATTAATGGAATGATTTAATCATTTTTAGATAACATATGTCAGAAGAAATACATGGTTCCTGTTTTAATTCACATTCTTCTGGGTTCCAGCAAGAGAGGCCAACAGCCAATAGAATATAAAGTATTTGTTCCTGGTGTTGTTTTAAACGCTGCAATGTTCCCATATCAACATGAACAGCAGTGTGATTTATGATTGCAGAACACATACACAGCTATCGAATGTCTCCCACGCCTCTACTCTAGGATACTAAACCAAAGTCCAGAGCATAATATAATTTACAGCACTATAAAATCTTTACAACTGAAGCACGGTGAAAGCTTAATATCCAAGACCTTCTGTAATATGACTATGTCATCTTGTTAAACTTTATTTATGGGAACACTAGGGCTGACAAGAACTTTCTTCGTGTCACTTCCCCCCTGCTTATCAATATCACCTTTCTCACTTTGTGGTGTTCATAGGAGGAGGTCTTCCTTTCAAAAACATAAGTTCACATAGATAACACACTGTTTCCTGAATGCTAATGTTTTAGTTATGGCCTTACATGACTTGCTCAAGACCATGATCTCGTCTTTCCTAGTATGAATTTACAATGCTCTATCCAAGATAGTGCATAATTCCAAGCATTTAAGACCTAAGACAAATTCTGAAGCACCATTACCTGAACCTTCTGTAGTTTATTTTCAAAACCAAACCGAAAAAACTTTACACTTCTTGGATCTGAATTTTCCTCCTGCTCTTTTAGGATTTCAAAATAGATTGTGCACCAGAAAGGACTTATTTTGTCACAAACCTTTAGATGCCAGGGGACTGGCATCACAAATTCTTGTAATTTCTACTATTTGTAAGAGCAAAAGTCCCAGGAGTGAATCACCTTGTGAGATTTCTGTCTTCTGGAGCAAAATGGATAAAAACTTGTGCCATCTTGGCACACATTGGGATATGAATGCAAAGCTGGTTAACTCCAATCTGGCCTGAGAACCAAATGGTCATCTCTAATTTTATCTCAACTTAGCACTGGATGAAAAACACCCTTGTTGAACTTTTTCTATGCTGAAGAGCAACACAGAAAACATTTTATAAAATCACACAATCTTAAAAATATTTTTTTGTCCGAACAGGACCAAAGCAGAACCTCAACTGACAGCTTGGGAAAATATCACAGTTGTTCCTTTCCATCCCTGTCTACCAAGACTTATACAAAATATTCAATCTGCTCAGCTGTTCAGCCTTGGTTTCGGTGGTCAGGATGCCACCTCAGCTGTAACGTCCTGCCAGTGGAAGAGGCTGATTGCCTGGACACCACTCCCTTCCAGGACACCTGTCACCCTCTCCTGCAACTTCACTGTAGCACAGGAGAATTCCTCGTACCATTATCTCTGAATAAATTCTAATTAGTAATTTCTAATTCCGTTATTAGATTGGATTGAAAAATATTAAAAATTAATTCCAGCATGGTATTAATATCAAGTATCAGTCACATATCAGTTGAAGAAAGATTATGGTTGGAGTTAAAATGATACAAGTGGGTATGTAGGCATATTTTAACCCTCATGATATGACTTCTTCATATCTGTCTGGCAAGGAAAGGGAGTCTTAAAAGAGAAAGAAATTACAACACCTTTTCTGTTTGGTTAAAGTAGGCTTAGAACAAACAAGAAACAGGCGTGCACATCTTAAAGGCATGGCAGCTAAGTCTGAGAACACATGTCATCTAAGTGTAATTTCCAGTAAGATACCCAGTTCCTCAAGCTTGCCCCTGGTTGAGAACGTTTTCCTATCAAGGAACTCAGTATTACACTCATGGTATTTAATGCACATTATCCAATATGCTACACAAAGCATCTACAGATTTTCAACATCTTTGGTCACACTGTAAAGTGCCTAAGCCCATGAACAGTGCCCTGCAAATAAAAAAGGCTCCTTGCAGAGCAGGGCATTACTAACCATGAACATGGGCAGTGGATTCTGTGTTATATCATCTCGGAGTCTACACAATTAAATGAACACAAAGATGTGTAATTATTACAGTAGCTAAATATACACAGAGCTCTGCTCCATATCAGTGGAAACCTGCACTGTTATATTGACTACTGCTGTCCAAGGCTTCTCTCCTTGAGAGTCTTTATAAACATGACAGACCTCTAAAATTCAAAAACTTCACCTCGTCCTGATCTGGAATCAACCAGCATCATGGAGCAACCTCAGATCTCCTGGCACTTCTTCAACAAAGGACATGTTTGTACTATTGATTGTACTGCTGAAAATAATTTTGCTGTGTTGACAGGTATCACTCAGCACAGATTGTGATGAAAAGCTGAAAATTAGAAAGTTAAA
Organism: Coloeus monedula; assembly: GCF_965178545.1. Classification (NCBI taxonomy): domain Eukaryota; kingdom Metazoa; phylum Chordata; class Aves; order Passeriformes; family Corvidae; genus Coloeus; species Coloeus monedula. The sequence goes on along the minus strand of NC_138782.1, from coordinate 26,828,028 downwards.
TGAACACCTGCAACAATTTTCCTGCCAATTCTACAACAAAATAAATATTGAATTATTCTGATAAGTGGGTCAAATTCATCCCTGGTATCATGGCTCTTTGAGGTTAACAGAGCTACAACCAGAATGAATTTGGCTCCTGTGTCTCTTTCACTGAGCAAATGCTTCACTGAACTTTTCAAACCCCCTGTGCCACCATTCATCTTCATTTAGAACCCATCTTTCCCTCTTTACTGAGCTTTTGCAGCAAAGCTATAATTTTCCTATCAACTTGCAGTCAATTATGTTGACAGTTTGACATGAACATTGTACATACATAAAAATAATTTGCAAAACAGCTTTTACAATTGTTGGACTTAACAGTCATTTCCAGCACACATAATATTCTTTGACGCGTACAATTCCACAGCTATCCTTCCAGGAAGAGCATGCACCACTTCATACCACAGCTTGAATAGCATACAGACATATTATGAAAAAGATACTATTATTCAGCCTTGTTTTCACCCTGTCCCTTTCTCTATTTTTTGTTCTATTGCTAGCAGAAGCTGAGGGACATACTATTTTCCCCTTGCAAAGGAAGTAAAAATTTTATTCTTCCAATCTACAAGTGCTTATGTTACAAGAAATCCCTTTAAGTCCCAGGAAACCCATGGAGGTTTACAGTCTCATGACTGGATTCTCCCCAGTACATGTTCAGGCAGGTTCCGATACTACAACAGCAGTGTGTGGATGTGATGAAACACATTTTCCATCAGTCTGTCATGGAGAACTCCCTTTGGATTTCCTTATTCCTATTACAGCCTGCTCACACTTATGGATGTCCAGCTACATCACTTAATGAGGAGGGTTACAGGAGGCTCCCAGGAAGCAAAAAGCAGATAAAATACTATCACATGCACGATTTCAAGGACCACTGAGCCTTGTTTTCTGCACATTTGCCCTTGCAAACCTCAAAACAATGACAAAGTCTCGGATTTTAAGTTTCAAGAAAGACGACTTTACCAGCTTTCGGCATCCGGGTTGTGTTCTGCAGGTACTCCCCACTCTTATACAGGCTCAAAACTCTCTCCAGCTGAGCAGCTGTCTCATCTATTCCCCAGTGAAGTTCTCCTTTAAAAGTAGAGCAAAAGAATGACTTAGATGAGGAGCATCCTGCACAGGACAAAACGAGGTTTCATTTGAACGAAGCCCTGAGCATGGGAGCCCCGTGGTGCCCTGCTCCGTGGCAGGGTTGTGACATGGGCAGGAAATCCCTGAGTTCCTACAAGTCTGGTTTCACACCTGACATGACCCAGGCATTCCAGAGGCTGGCTTGTCCAGCTGGTAGCCCCAGGCCTGCAGGCAGAAAACACTGAGGAGAACTCCCCACAAGGGATCAAGGTCAGCCAATACAGGGAACTCCAAAGCTTTGCTTGCTCATTAGCTATAGCCCAGCATCAGTCATTTCCCCCTTGGATGCACACTGGGGCAAGGCACTGAAAAACCCTCAAATCAGTTTTACAGCCACCTACTCTTGTCTCAAAGGCACTACCCTGGTAATCAGTAAAGATCTATGGAAATGTCATTTGTGCCTCTGGCTTCTGAGGTATAAAACACCACTGGTATCATTGCTAATGAGAAATTATCCTGGGTTTTACCATAAAAATTTCCCTTTTCAGGGACAGAAGTTCTTCCAGACCCCCCAAGAAATTGTGTTCTGATGCAGTTCACCTCAGTGCTGAGGTGTCAGGATGAAACAAATACCTCTATGAAGCCTAGGTAAAATCTAAAATTGGGATTTCTCTGGTGTATGAGCCCATTCTTGCCTTCTTGATATGGGAGCAATTTTATCCTGGATAGAAAAACAATCTGGTTCTATTGCAGTGAGCACAAGAACTGCACCCTCCCCTCCCAAACATGACAGTTACACTAAAAAAGCAAATACTTGGCATTGCCATGTTTATTGTGATTACCTGTTGCATTGACTATCTTATCCAGTAATGGTCTCAGTGAGGATGGAGCACTGTGTGGAAGAAGATAGGTAAAAAAAAACCTGCAATAGAAAAGTAACCAATATTTATTTATTTTTTTTTTTTCCAAGAGTTTACAAATGTCTGGTAAATCTTGAACATCATAAGGAATAAAATTCCTATTGCTTATATGCCACTGACCTATTCAGGAAATATAATGGTATTCTATACTCAAATAAATACATAGCTGAGACTATTCACACAGCTGTCTGGCATACCCAGACAACGCTGCTACATACAAAGCTGCCTTGTACCTACATGTAAACGTTCCATTAATACAGCAATTTTCTGTGAAGCCCCATGGATTGTGACTATTTGCAAAGCTGTCTGTACTTCAACAAACTAAAAGGATGCCATCAACCCTGTAAGTCTTGGGCTTCATTATTTTTCAAACCTTGAAAGTTCATAAATTAAATTTCTGCCCATTTCTAATAAATGAAATCACTATTTTCTTTACTACGCTTTTCTTAGACTTTCAAATTAATTGCCAGGAGCAAGCCACCTTCTATTGTTTTAATGGTTCTGGAATACAGAATGTCCTCTCTGTTCCTATCATTTATCTATATTCAAGTTGCATTCTTGTAGGTATTCATTGATGGATGTAGAGACACAGAATGGGTGAGGTTGGAAAGCACCACTAGTGCTAGTGGTCAGCTAGTCCAGCCTCCCTGCTCAAGCAGGATCCCCTAGAACACTTTACTCAGGATTGTGTCCACACAGCTTCTGAATATCTACAGAGAAGGAGATTCCACAACTCCATTTTAATAAGTTTAATTGCAGAAGAAAAAACAATATGCCATTATCACCTCTTGAAGTACATTTAATTTTCATATTCTTCCTTTAGAGATCTATTACTCTTCCAATACTACTACCTACTTCAACAAACTCAGCATCACAGAAACCTAAGATGGAGATGAGCAGGTCAGGATCTGACAATATAAACAGAACTATTGGACATAAATACTAGCTAATGAAAGGACAGGAACACAACTGGGATATTCCCCTGCTTCACATCTAACTTGCAAAGTAAATAATTTTTCATATACAGAGACCACATTGTCAAATGGAAACCCTAGGGACTCATGCTCAGGAGGGAGACCAGCAGATGCTTTACATAAGTGCAAATTAGAAAATTCAGTTACTGATACCAAAAATTGATCATAGATGCAGGTATTATTGAGCTAACACTCTACTTACACAATGAATATTTCTTTGAGAATGTAACTCCCTTCTTCATCCCCAACAAAAATGTGTTTATGATTTTCCCAAGTGGGATAGTCCACTGGTAGGTTTTCTTAAGGATGAGTATGAAACAGACAATATAAATACATACAGAAATCTGAAGAGCACCATAACATTGTAACAAATAACTTGTCTGGTAAGTTTTATCTCACTGTTTTTGGTTAGAGATTATCCCTAAAGCAGAGTCCAACTGATTGTGAATAGTTCTTTGTAAAAATTCAGTAGCTGTCACTAAGTTTGCTCAATGCTGGCTGGAAGCAAGTCACGGAGGTTATTGTTTTTCCGTAGCTGCAGGGCTACAGAAACATATGACTGTTCTACTGCAAACACCCACATGTGAAATCCTGACATGTACAGACACTGGAGTCTGCACAACTTAATTGCAGAACATTTGTTACTCATCAATTCCAGGGCCAGTGGCATCCTCTGTGATCTACACAACACAGAATGTCAGATCCTTTTACATTCGTTCCTACAAATTGTTTCTTTTTGAGAACTATCTGATCCTAATTTAAGAATTCTCAGTGATGGAGAATTCATCTCAGCCATTGGTTAACAGTTCATAATATTAGTTATGTTTACTTTCAAAACTGTCCAGTGCTTTGAAAACTGTTCCCCCAAATATTTGGAGGAAAACACAGTGAGACACATTTGTGACAGGATGTAACCACCTGAAAGTCAAGATGGGCCAGTTCTTGTAGAGGTTTCTCCCAAATGTTTTCTCTCCTTTAATTATTTACCTCATAAAGAAACCAACTAGAGAGATTTAAGTATGCTTTCAAGGCTAGGGTGTGCTATGTTTTAAAATTACAAGGGGTCTATGTGCTGTTTGACTTATTGCTGCTTTTGACTTCTATCTAACAGCATCAGAGGGCAACCTCTAAGCCACAGCAACAGAGTGCACCTATGAAAATAACAAATTTAGCAGCCTATCCCTAATGAAGTGAGGATTTCACCTTCCAAGACAAGTGCATAGGGTTTGTTGTAACAGCTTAGCACGGGTGGTCACAGCCTCCCACACCATGAATCCACTGTTCAACAGAACCCCACTGTCTCTATGGGATTAAGGCAAAGCAGGGGCTGAGAACACTGGGGCACTGTGCATGAAATAGGCAATACTAAAAACTGTATTAGAAAAAGACCACTTCCTCCAGCGTGATCAGCAACCTGCCACAAGCCCACCATACCACAGACATGTCCCCACTTACAACCGAGACGGATGAGTGCCTATTAAAGGTTTCTTACCCAGAAACAGCAAAACAGTCTTAACCAAAAGCTAGCAAGCTAAGCAAGATCTTTAAGCCAAGCAAATGGAAATGGAAAATCTTGCAGGACACACTAAATACTGCACCGCACAACTGCAGATGGCTGTCATGTGGCGTGGCCCATTTCAGTGTGGTCAGGTAATGCGACACACATGCTGCTGAGCGCCCTGCGACCAAAGCAGAAGGCTCTCTTTGGAGCAGCCTCTCCTCGCTGTGGTCTGGAAGGCAGTGAATGCCATGGTACTTGAAAGGGAAGCCTAAGAAATGAGCACACCATTATGGCACTGCTCTGAGATCTGCATCCTCCTATCTGGATCAGCCAAGGCGGGCCGCCTGTCCCAGCAGCACACATCAGATGGAGTGGCAATGGCAGGATGAGCACGGCACTGAGCATCTGCTACTGGCTCCCTGGAAAGCAGTGATGTGGCTCCCCCAGCATCCCACAGAGCCCTGCGGGGGAGTGATGGCTGATGGGGGACTGCCAAGACCACAAACACAAAGCCATCACCCAGAGCGACCCAGCTGTAAATCCGGAGACACCTTTAGAATCAAATTTGGAAGATGGCTACAATAGCTGAACACTTCCTTCAGAATGGCCAACTGGTCCAGCATGGCCCACCAGCCACGTGTCCCCCACTGTGGGCACAGCACTGGGAGCGAGTCCCCCAGCACCTGCTCACACAGACCAGGGGCTGGGTGGGGAGGGTGAAAAGACCACCCTTTGTTTAAAAGGTTTGGGCTTAGACCCAGATTGTCAGCAACTAAGGGTGGTTCTGGCAGCCCCAGGGCTGTTTTCACCCTACCATGGCGGGCTCCAGCAAGGCAGGGAGCATTGAGCCAGAGGACAAGATATGAACTGAGCTCTAACTCTGCCTCTGAAGCAAGCCCTTTGCTCAGCTGGTGGTGCAAAACACATGATGACCCCTCTTAACTCACACCAAAGTGCTGCTGGAATTGTCTCACCACAGAGCTTGTGGGCCCCCAGCTCCGCAGGTGCTTCTGCTTCACTCCTACGAAAATCTCTACTTGAGTGAAGGATTCAGTGGGCTTCAACCAACACAGAATTAGACTGAGTGGTGAATCACAGTCAGAGTATGCAAAACACTTCAGAAGTTACAGATGCCATGTATTTTCACAAAAGAAACAATAATTCATGGCTTCACTTCTCCTGGGTTTTGGCTCTGAGACAGCATGTGCTCATTGATGTGAATAACTATAAAGGATGCTGGAGCTCTAGGCCCACTCTTAATTCCTACTGTTTTATCTGATCACAGACCTGTAGGCATTGTAGAGATTCCTCTTTTCGTTCATGCTCTGACACCGTCCCTCAACCGAGCAGGGCAGGGTGAAGTTCCTTGCAGGGAATTCCATGAAGCAGTCACTGTTACTAGTGCAAGAGCTCTCCTCAATGCTGGCATCATCCAGATCTGTCACCTTCAGCTCCCCATCCACGATCACAAACTGGCGAGGGCGAAAATCCAGTAATGTCACCGAGCCAAGAGGAGAGTGAGCCAAATAATGCAGAAGCCGAACTAAGCTGAGACATATCTGAAACACAAAAACATGGCTACCTCACATTACTTTCTCAGTGCAAAGTATACAACAAATCCACTTTAGCTGAAGATATGTTCATAAATGTATGACTTAATATAAGCATTTATAACTTACCCTCAAAACTGAATGTTGCAACCAAGGTATTTTTCACAGGATTAACATAGCTGATTGTAAAATCCTGAGAGACTTGAAATAACAGTAAGTTTCTTTACAAGTGCTTTCCCACACTACTCTTGAAGCAGGGCTCATTGTTGCTATTCTTACTTTTAACAGAAATAAAAGCATTAACTTTTAATAACACATTACACACAGGCGTTGACCACACAGTCTGATCCTGCTCTTTTACAAACTCCAGGTCTGGAAATTTTGGCTGGACCGCCCTGCACCCGTGCCTGAAGCTCCAACTGCAGACAGTGTCTATATTGCCTCTGTACTGATCCTGTCTCTTGACTGTTTTTTAAATTTTTTTTCCATTGTTTCCTCTGAAGTTTTCCCTTTTCCAGGGCAGAAGGAAGCAAATTCCCAGGAAGAAGAGCTCCTCAGGTCCTCTGTAACTCTTCACCATGCCTCAAGGTAAGTGCATTTGTCTGTCTGCCTTAATGGGTCTGCCTTGGTGGATCCTCATGCACCACTTTGGGCCTGAGGTGGGAGATCTGTGCTGATGTTTCACTTTTCCACTGGAAGTTAGAAACTTGAGTAACTCTTACTAGACAGCAACCCAGATGAACACTGAATTCAGCCCCCTTACCAAAGTCCTGTTTTCAATTTATGCATTCCTTCAGAGTCCACTATGTAACCTATTAATCCAAATGTAGCAGTAATGCGAACACAGTTAAATACTGGAATTTTTATTTTACATATTAAATAAATGACAGGTCTTGTTCAGTTTAGCAGGCTTTTTACTGTCTATATATAATCTTTGTTTTCTATTAAAATACAATGTTAAGGGTATGTGCATTGAAGTAGTCAAATCCAAATTCAAACTTGGGGCATAAACAATACACTCAAGGGTGCACCTCAAGGCATACTTGATAAGAAAGCTGAGCATAGCTGAAGTTATCCTTCACAGACCCTCCACTTGTGGGACGTTAGAACCATCTCATGCTTCTACATAATCCTTCTCCTGGTTGACAAGAATATTTTTCTCCTAGTTGCAGGATACCATAGTTCACATGGAGATGTTTGTAGGTGGTGATAGGCCTGGTTATGGGACGCTAAACTTGACCACCCTTACCTCCCCTCAAAGGACATAGAACACATGTGTGTGTTATCCCACAATATACAGTAGAGAAAAAGCACATCCAGCCCAAGCTAGCCTCTAATATGGGTATCTTCAAATGCCAGCAAACCCAGAATTTAGCTTGAACAAACCCACAGGTTGTCATCCAGAATTATTGTCTTTTCTTAAATGCCAAAAAGCCCCTGCTCCTGCACCAGCAACCTCTGTGACCAGCCCCAACAGCCTCTGCCCTGCAGACCTGCTGCAGGCTGGGACTGCAAATACCCCCTTACAACAAGCGTTAAGCACACAGATAAAGGCTTTGCTCTGTGTCACACACCTCTGGCTTACTCAGCTTACTGCTGAGTCCCTCCACACAAGGAAATTATCATTTGTAGGAATAACCCCATGGATTTATGCAGTCATTTTCAGGACTGGATCACAAACAAGTCTCACATATCAAGAAGACACAATTTTATTTCCTTGCTTTCTGTGTTAGTTGCATCCTAGACAAACTAATGAGCATGACATTATTTAAGGCTTCATTACAGTGATCACAGGAATGTTTCACCTGTAATTCTAACTCTGTGAACCAGCTCAGCATCTTCATCTAAATCTCCTTTATCTCCCTTTGCAACTGCTCGCTCAGAAACATCCACACTGGAAGGGAACTTCTCTGTTCATTACCCATAATCTAACATATCTCTTGGTCATTTATTTTGTACATAATTGCTGTCACAGTCCATTATTTGCATTCCCTGGATGAGATGAACTAAAGGCAGGTGGTCCTGTGTTTTGGGAACCCTGCTGAGTACCTCCACTGCTTATCAAGACCGCACTTCTTTCAGGAAAAGGGAGCTAAAGCTTAGTGCAGGTAACACACTTGCTGCAGCTGTATGAGTAAAATAAACTCTGCCAGAGAACATTCCTGGGCACAGAAACTTAATCCCACTTGCACACTGGCTAGCATGGTCTCTGGCCGGGTCTGACCAGGACCGAGGCCGTTCTCCCACACCGTCCCCAGGCACAGTTCTGTGCCCAGGCACGATCCCAAAGGCAGCAAGGCCTGGGGACTGTTTCCAACAGGAATCCTGCTTGCAGCCTTCAGAGAGTGCAGGAATGCAACAGCACAGCCCTGGGCTGCACCTTGCTCTTTCGACTCAGAGCTCACTCAGGCGCACTTTTAATTTTCTGGCACAGATGTAGTCAAGCAATCTAAAGTGTTTCAGATGGAAACTGCTGCTGCCTTTCAACGTCCTAGGGACCTAACCTCAGACAACAACACATCCCCATATACACCAAGTGAGACAGCACTGTCTTGATCAAAGCATTGATGCAGTCTGGCTTCATTTTGGACAAATTAAGTGTGACCTTCGTGCTCCTGGTAAACTGCCAGTGTGGTGGACAAACTGGCTTTGAGATTTGTGTACATTTGTTTCACTCTTTCCCCAGGAAAAAATGAACAGAGCATGAAGCAGTAGAAAACAATTATAAAACAAACCTATGATAAGGATCAGGAGAGAAATGTAACATCCTTCTATTGTTTAAATCCCAGTTGCAGAGCACAATGCCAAAAATCCTGGGCCTCAAGCTTTAACAAGTAAGAAATGTTTCAAGATATCATGTAAAAACCATATAACTGGTTACAATTAGATAACATCAACAGACAAAATAACACAGTATCTTAAACACTACCGAAGGGGAGTGCTAAATACTGCTTCTAAACCAAGATGTAATCATATGCAAAACAAACATTTAATCAATGTGAATTGCGCTGAAGAGTACACAACCCCTGCTTCATAACATTATTTATTTCTCACTCTCCTAAAAGTCCTTATAAAACAGTTGTTACTCACCCGAAACCTGTCTTCCCAGGAAGTCTGTAAAAGCTGAATCATCTCTAAAGGCGAGCCCAGTTCAGTGATGGTTGTCAGGGTGTCTGGGATGTCATTGCTGTCTTGGTAGCAGTAGCCGTAGAGCTGAAAACAATCACAACCACACAGCGTCAGTGTAATGCACCTTGGCATGTGGGTTCCCAAAGGAGGCTCTGAGCAGGTTTTCTGGCAGCAATTGTGACCCTGCAGGGAACCCACGCTGGAACAGCCCTGGTCCTGGAGGTCTGTGTCCAGTGCAGGCAAGCCACTCTGGAGCAATTAATGAAGAACTGTAACCCGTGGGAAGGACTCAACACCAGAGTGCTCATGTAGGACTGTCTCCTGTGGGAGGGACCCCACGCTGGAGCGGGGGAAGACTCTCAGGAGTCCTCCCCTGAGGAGCAAAGAGAAACAGCATATGATGAACTGACCACAACCCTCATTCCCATCCCCCTGCACTGCTCAGGAAAGGAGGCAGGGAAATCCAGAGTGAAGTGGAGCCCAGGAAGGAGTGGGGGAAGGTGCTTTTAAGATTTGGTTCTATCTTTCATTATTCTACTATGATTTGATAAAACTAAATTAATTTTTCCCCAAGTCAAGTGTTTTGCCCATGACAGTAATTACTGAGTGATCTCTCCTGCTCCTTATCTCTACCACAAGCCTTTTGTTGTATTTTCTCTCCCCTCTCCAGCTGAGGAGGGGAGTGAGAGAGCAGCTTTGGTGGGTACCTGGCACCCAGACAGGGCAAACCCATGACAAATGTATAAGACAAAAATAACAATAATAGTAACAATAATTTAAAATATCTATGAATGCAGAAACAGAAAATTATCTGAGGAAAGGTAATTTAGCCTATATGATACCTGACTAAATAATAATGATTTTATGCTTAAAAAACTGTAAAATAGTTTTAATGACATTTTCCATAGGACTTCTGTTTGTGCCTTGAGTGGTAATGTGTATTTCAATGACACAGCACCTTGAAAAGCAATTGAAAAGCCAACATTTATCTTTCCCCAGCCAGAAACTGCCTCTCACTATACTTGATGAATTTCTGTGTACAGTATCATTAAAGCAGGGCAAATACTCCAAAACACTATTTGCCAGTAGCTTCTACAATTTAAAAGCATTTAAATGGCAACTTCAGCCATACTCCAGCTTCTTCTTCTATTTGCTTTCCAAGGATATTTGAATGATTTCCACTTGCACAAATAATTGCACAAGAAGAATATTTAAAGACTGTGGAGGAGAGATTGTCTTGCTTTATATGGAGTGGGACAATGTCTGACAGGCTGGGGGACAGGCTTTTATGAACTCCCTGCCAAGACCTGGCAGAGAGGATGTTAAATGAGCCAGATAAGGATCCGATCACAACTTTCCAGCCAGAACAGCATGCACATGAAATAAAATTAAATGTAATCTCTGCCCCCAGTCAAATAAAACATACAGTAAAAGGGTCAGTGAGAAAATGCAGCATTAAAAAAATGCCCTGCTGCTATTCCTCTACTGCCTTGCCCTGAGCAATTTGATTTTTCAAACCATTTTCATTTTAAAAAGCTCAGGAAAGGGGGTTCCTCTGTGCTGAGGGCACTCGGATATGGCCCTGCAGAAGAAGTCAGGCTCGGGCAGCCCAGAACAAGGACCGATCCCAAATCATGAGGAAAGCAGAGTGCCATGGCCAGAGGGAGCAGCTGAGGCTGCACACAGACCCTGCAAGCAGATCCCAGCATCCAGCACATTCTTACAGCTTGTGACCTCCCCAGGCAGAAAAGCAAAGACCAGGCTAAAGTCAGCAAATACTGGATTTGTTATGAACCATGCTGCTAGTTTTGACTGTAGCTGTCTACATTTAAAGGAAAAAAGGGTGCCAAAAAATGTAAAAGAAGTAAACAATTTTTCTTTTTGGTGTAAAAACGGCACTGTGTTTCAAAACAGCTGCTTAAACACGGACATTAACCTAAACAAAAAAAAAGAGCTAGAAGATTTTATTTTAAAACATGCCAAAAAGAGGATTCGTGATAGATGCCGAAATGAACATTTGAAGTAGGAAAACTGACCTTTGTCTTTGCTGCCACAACCATGCCAAACATATCAACAGCAATAATTTCTCCATCTAGAGCCGTTCAGACCAGACTTGGGTTTGTTTCTTATCCATGACACCATTTTTGTGCAGTTTAATGCCAGGAGTTAAATCTTAGAGGATCACATCAGCACAACTGTTTAAGCTATCTATGCTAACCAAAAGTAAAACTAAATGAAAATATTTACTACAATATATATTATTTTCTCAGGGAAGGTTGGATTCTGCAGTCCTTACCAGCTACTTCCCACCTCTCATCTGTGGACTGAGACAGGATGAAGCTCGGCAGGTTTGAAAACCCTCACTTCTGATTGTCAAAATCTAGCATCTGTTTCTGTATCATCTGCAGAATTCAGCTCTTGTCTTTAGCACAGTAATACTATCCACTGGGAAAAAAGCTGTAAGGGAAATTAGCAAGCAATCCAGACTGGGAAATGACAGTATTGCAGTAACTGTTGGTTCACAGTAACACTGAATACAAAAAAGGTATCAGTCTCCATCAGACATTGTCAACATTTGTGAAAACAACTCCAGGAATAGAAACACAGAAGACGAACAACAATTATCCATTCCTTATGATTATACAAAATATACATATATTTACACAAAAAATATTGAAAAATTAATCTCACTGTCTATTTATGTGCACATGAACACACGAGTAAAAATTAAATAAGTACCTCTTTGTGTCTATCTCAATCCACGAATGTCAATAGTAATAATAACAAGTCAGGTTTGCTTCCAGAGAGCTGGAACTTTGCTCTTAAGTCTTTCATTTTAGTGTCCAGTTTGTACCTTGGCAAAAGTCTTCACTGCCCAAGTATCTGACTACACCTGTAACCTAACCTGAGCTCTTTATTGGTTTTACTTAAGTGAAACCTCTCCAGATACAGTGTTACTGCATAATTATATAAAGTTATAAAAGCACCAAAGTCTGATATATAAAGGATTTATTGGGCTGCATTTATACTTTTCTAAATGAACTCCTGAAACTAAATGCAAAAATGCACATGTAATTACATGGCCATATTTGTATGTGCAATTACCATGATTACAAACTGGGCAAGTCCCAACAGCCAGTTAAGCATCTGAAATGGCTACATTCATCCCCTCCTGATGAACCACCACCCAGCACACAGATGTTACAAAACACAGAGTATATATAGATGCAAAACATTCCCAGGCAGCAATACTGAGGCCTTTCGTTTAAAAAGCTGACTTATACAACACAAGAAACAAGTACAAGGGTACTACCCAAACCACTTTTTTTCAACTTCCTTTTGTTTCCATCCAATCCATTTTAAGGTCAGAAATGAGACAGAACGGTTTGTATTCCCAGACAGTGAAGTAAGAAACAGATAGCTGGTGCATACACTAACAAGAAAAATAACCACACGGGGGAACCGAATATAGCTGGAAGCAAAAGATGAGCCAAAATATCTCCTCTATCTGAAATTCTATTAGGTTGGACATCATTCTCAGCATCACAAAGCTACACTTCAGACATATTGAAGGGTGATGGTTTTCATACGCTTTTTCAGTATGGTTCCAATTAAATGAATGGAAAGAAATACAGCCCCACATCTTTTTGCTATCTCGAGTCACTGCATTTAAATGCCACCCCAATATATTTTTGTGTAGAATCTAATAGCAAACAGTCACGACACTGGGATGCCTTTCTGTCTGTTTAGAAAAATGTATGCCAGATATGAAATGTTGACCTGTTCTCACATCATGTGCCATAATTCATTTCTTTCGGGCAGCCCCATTTACCAAATTATTCCCTCACCGATTTTCTCGGTCGTAAAGGCTCAGTCCTGCATTAGTCTTTCTGCACCCAAAATTCCCACTGACTCCCAACAGTTCTTAGGCATGCTGGGCTTACAGGGTCGGCCCCTGTGAAAGTTATATTGCATTGTACGAGCCCGTGTCCCTACAGCCAGCCAGTTCACCTCCCTTTACAATTCCCTTTTACTACAAATTATGGGGACAGAGGCGCCCCTTTCAGAGGAGCTGGGGCAGCAGGGGAGGGCAAAAGCAGAGGTCAGCCTCTACACAAAAGCCAACAAGCTTACTGAATAAAAACGCAAAATAAAGAAGCTTATTAAGCTGTCATCAGCAGGGTAAGTCTGTGCGAACGATGAGCCCTCCTGCTTTGGGGTAGACACCCTGGCTGGACTTGCAGAAAAATAATGTCAAATCAGAACCATTGCCAAAGTGTTACATTTCCTTTATGGAGGTTGTTCAGTCACAAACAGGAGGACCCACCTTTTCCAGACAGGTCTCCAGACACTTTCCCCAACTGCGGCTCTGCTGGCTCAGCTCAGCTCTGCTGCCAGGCAGTGGCAGGATTGCTGGAGGGCAAAATGCCCCTGTACAGATCATACCATTTCCCTAAAAATTACAACACATCATGAATATTTTTCTTTCTCTACCACCACAAAAACTGGCATTTCCCCCCTTTTTTTCTTTAACATGAGATTTCTGTGAGTCCAGGAACATGAACTTCAAGCACACTGTTACCAGCTGTAACGTAAGTGACAGGCTCAACTGCATTACACCAGAAGTAAATTTCAGAAACCTAACTCTCTTCTCTTTTAATTTGGACGGCTATTCTCATTTAATTTTGACTACAGTGGAACCCAACTGCTGCCCACAATAGAAAAGTGCAATTAAATACAGGCTCACACGTATGAAGAGTGACAGTAGTCAACACCTGACACAGCCTTTCTTTTCAGAAATACACAGACACAGAGTTGCTTAATCAAAACTGGTTTTGTCAAGATTGTATTTTGCAGCATTTTGGTGCCTGGGGGAAGTAAAAAGCTCCTACTGGCCTTTTGATGAGCCATTTGCTTGAGCTCCTATGTTTCAAAAGCAGAACAGCGTCTTTGAGAAGCTCTTGCTATTTTATTGCTAAGTTAATGTCATATTTTTAGGCAACCAGCCCTTGGATTCACCTTTCATCCTTGAAGCACTCAGACAGTCCATCCCTGCAAGAGCAGAAATCCCCAGCACAGCCTGATACAGCTATGATTTACCAATACATGATGTGAGACATTTCTGTCACTTTAAGATTTGTTAATCACTTGTGTTTTAAAAATTTCCCTTCACTGCTGGTGGTATAAACATATATAAATACACATATACACAAGCACATATATACATATGGTTTTTTAATATATGACATATATGTATATGGCTGTTCTGATATCTAATGTATACACACAAGATTTGCATTTATATTTTAAAATGTTTTATATATTTTTTAAAATATATACTAAAATATTTTTACAGATTGCCCATCAGCTCAAAAGCATGTGCAAACCTGTAACATGCAGGGAACCTGGAAAAATGCAGGGACCTCAATGCCTAAACTTACTACAGATCAATCCAATGCCAGCTTTCCTCCTACAGAATGTATTGAGATGGCACATGAGAAGTAAATTGATTTTCTGCCACTGAAATCTAGCAATCAAGCCCTGCAAAGTGCTGAGTTTCACTGGAAAAAGACTCACACAGAGCATCCCCAGCACCCCAGAACCTTTTGAGAGTGGGACCCAAACTGTGTGCTGACAGCTGTGAGGCAGGATTTTGTCTGCTGATGGATATTGGAACCAAGAGCAAGCAGTGGCTAATTCAAGTATCAAACCCTAAATTCACAGTCCTGCCTAGGTTTTATTTATAAATGTATTATTATGATTAGCACTAAACTCCAGGAGAACTAAAAGGCACAAGAATCTCATTCCTGGCACTGTTACAAAACATGTTACTAAACATTTTCATTAATAAAAAAATTGGAATGGAGTACTGAGAAACAGACATTATGTGTATTTACCCATATCTGTAGCTACATCCATAAAGGTCCACAGATATCTCCATATATTTTAGAGGTATATGTGTGTATACATATCCATACATACCTACTGCTCTGACACATATTATGTTGGCTATAATCTTATGATTTAGTAACGTTATCTCCCTTCCACTCTCCCTGCTTTTCTTATAATCTGAAGTGGAAAATTCTTCTACTAAAAACATTTACAGCACTTTGAATTTGCATTGCACTGCACAAGCTCAAGGCCCAACCCTGCAAATATTTGGGCACACAAGCAGCCTGCTCTTGTAAAGTCTTCCAGTGAAGACAAATAGATCACTCATACAACCATGATTTCAATGGAAACAGGCTGATATCATTGGAGGCATAGTTCATTATCTTGTAAATAGCCAGATCAGAAGCTCCCCTGACCTCCATCCCCAGCCACTGGCATTCAGTTCCACTGCACCACAAGTTTAACCCTTTGTCATGACATGATTTTGCATTACAAAACTGTCAAATAACCTCTGTGCATCACATGTTCAGAAAAGCTTGTCTTGGATTCATTACAATAAATCCATCAGTATAATTTTTCTTTCTTAGGTATGAGTCATATAATTTTGAACTTTATCATGGCAAGCTTTAAAATAATTTTGGAGTCTATCTGCAGCTGCACAGTCCAAGAAAAAGGCAAGTCTTTCCAAACTAAGTTGTTCCAAATTTGGCCTAAAACAATATAAAATACCCATGTTTGGTGCCTATTACCTAAACTGAGAAGTTCAGCTGAGTGTGATGAAAAGCAACAAGTCCTTTAAAATTAGTCTAGAGTCAATATTAGTATTAGCACAGTGCCTGTGAGAACTAGTTCTTGTCAGCTTTTTCATGGCGATCACTCAAACGAAAAATGGCAACAGAAGTTAGATGTCATGGGGCATCTACCTGAACCCCCAGATGACTGTATTGGTGCAAAAATCCATAAAAAACATCTTTTAAAAAGCCCAGCTTGCATATTTGACACAGATACTTCACAAACCAGGCCTGCAACACTTCCAAACACAGCCCGAGCTGATGCCTGAATCCACCAACGCTGTGTCCCTGCAGAGAGCAGAAAGGCAGAGGAGCAGAGCGATGTCTGCTGGCGTCTCCTCCCAGGGGTCCTCTCCTCCTCCCTGGCCATTCACCACATCCCTGCCTGCCCCTCCCGAACATGGCTGCAACTAGAAGACAGAGCATGTGCAAAAGGGCCACAATGATCTGATTCAGGGATAGGCTTGGATAGAGTTTTTCAGCTGTTCAGTTGGAAGGGACAGGAAATGATCATCTAGTCCATCTTCCCGACCATTTCAGGGCTGACTAAAAGTTAAAGAATGTTACTGAGGGCATTGT
This sequence comes from Coloeus monedula, assembly GCF_965178545.1. Lineage (NCBI taxonomy): Eukaryota > Metazoa > Chordata > Aves > Passeriformes > Corvidae > Coloeus > Coloeus monedula. The sequence continues at coordinate 26,811,582 of NC_138782.1, read as the reverse complement.
TCAAGTGCTTCCTTCACAATGATGGGCTTGGGGCATTGACCACCTCTCGAGGAAGCCTGTTCCAGTGTTTCACCATTCTTCCTAATGTCAGGTCTCAATCTTCCCTAGTGCAGCTTTGAACAATTCCCATGTGTCTTATCAGTGGATACCAGGGAGAAAAGATTTACCTAGCTATCCCACACTGAGGGGCAGGAGGAATGAAAGGATAAGTTATAAAACCCATGTGCTTCCCCTTGCAATTCTGGCCTGGTCATAACTAATTCCAGGCCAGGATATTGACGGCCCAGAATGACCTTGTTCATTCATTGTTGCTCCCATGAAAAAAGGCAAGCAGCAAGGGAGAACTTGATCATACCCACAGCATCCTGTGGTGACCACTGATCTCTCCAAGCCACTGAGCAGAAGAAGCAGTGCTGGGCTCTCCTCAAAGAAACTGGATGGGGTTGCAAGTCATCAACTCCCATAAAGGCGGCAGAAATTCAAACCAGTCTTCTGGAATGATTTATGTGGTACATAAAACTGAGAAGCAACCATAGAAATCATTCAACAAATGACTGGGATTAGTTTTATGAATGCTACTTTCAAAAGGAGGGACAATGTAGCCCTTCTAACTTATGTGATGACATGGGCCTTATGGAAAACCATTCCTGCCAGCAGCTTTGCAAGTTGAACACCCTCTGCCATCCCAAGGAATTCAATGGGAAAAAAATACTATTTGGTGACTTCAGCATCAGGATGCGCAGCTTGCCTTCCAGGGACAGGAACAGTTAAGAGTGGGTTTGCAATTGTATCAGCTCTGTGCTTCCAGCAGCTCTGGAGTTCTTGTTAACAGATCCTTTCTTCACTCTTAAAAGTGCAGGATAACATCTGGGCCTTTTGGGAAGCAGTCTCACAATAAAGAAGCACTTTGTGTAATTCTTCTTTCCTCGCCAAACCGCATCTGTCTGCTCCCCCTGCCCTTCTCCACTCCAGCCCGAGCTCCTTGGGGCTGTGGGGACATCTGTTAGCGGCAGCGGGCTGTCTCTGCCGAGCCATCAGTAGGTGGCACTGCCTGCTTTTTTCTCTCACCACATCAATGTCCATCCCCAACACCTTGTGCCGACCACCACAAACCATCTCAAATATGAGACTCAGATGCTTCACCTCCTTCAAGGTGCACCTACAGTAATGTCAAGCAATGGACTGACTGGGACAGAGATGCAGCTCCATCACTGTTCCCCAGGCAGTGGTGGTGGTAGCAATTTCCAGAGGGAGGAGGTGGCCAGCAAGAGGTGCCAACCTGCCCTGCCACTGACAAGATATGGCAGGCTCATCTGTCTGGGAGCTGAGGTTCCTCTGATCCCAACACCAGTGAAACAGCCAGTATCAGCCTGCTCTTGCACCATGTGGTGGCCTCTTTCATCTTTAACAAACCTGCCCCAAGAGCAGCTCAACTGAGGTAATTTAGGAAAACATTAGTAAACACTCCCAGCCTAACATGACCTTCCTAATGCAGCAATCCTGCAGGTGGAGTGCATAGGCAGAGCCCATCCAGCCCCAGCCCCAGCCTCAAAGGTTAATTCTCATTAGGCACTTGGTTTTGAAAGGTGTGATCCCCAAGACCTGGGAACCTCTGCTGCCCCGCCCAAAAATTAAGAATGACAAATTCTCCATATAGACACCTACCAGCTGCTATCAGCAATTGCAGCACTTTTCTCCTGTCAGTAGTTCTCAAAGTTCTGATGGCCAAACTCCAGCCAGACACAGATAAGACTTGTTGCTGGGAGTCCTGCACCACTGCCACGACTAAAGGGACTCAATGCCCACCCGCTGGCAAAAGGGAAGAGGTCCCTGAGTAGCTGTTTCCACTGTAGCACAACCTCCCCTTCCCCCCTGCCTTCTGTGAAAACAACAGTGGATTCCTGCAAAAAGGATGGTGAAGGAGTCGATACATTCCCTATGCAAATGAGTTTACACTGGAAATTAATTGTATATTGACTTTCTTCAGACTTGGAAAGATTGTCTACTTCCACCTGGAATAAGCAGACCTATACAAAGCTTTATTATTTTAATTGTCACATTAAAATTAAAACTGCCCTATCCTGTTGGCTATGCATATGTATAGGGAAACCATCAGGGAAAAAAAAATCTCTTAATTATCACATGTAAAGGAAAGAAAATCCTGTTTAAAAATAGGTATTTAAAAATATTGTGATCGGCTAGCACATTTTAAGTCTACTTGTCAACAGCAAATGATGTATTATTTGCAGTCTATTTTAATCGATTAATTTTGCAAGACACAAATATTCTCCCTGTAATCGTGACCATCTTAAAAAAATCAGCTACAAATACAATAGAGCTAACTGAACCAATTCAGACAGAAACTGCTTTGATGTTTGGATGGTGACTTTTCTAGTGTGGATGCCATCTCAGTATTTCATCTACACGTTCTAACTTTATACTAAAGCTAAATAAGCCAAATGAACCGGCCTTGTCTGGGCAGCCAGCAAGTCACTGGTGCTGTTAGCAGCTAGCGTCTTCCATCAGCTTCACACAAAGCCAACCCTTTTCCCTGAGCTTTTGTGTGTGTTTTTAGGAAAGCGGTAGCTCCTTCTTAAATGAATCATTGTGAGCTCACACTGGAAGTGCTGATAAATATCTGTCACAGAACTAAACTTACACTTTTCCAAACGTCTGCAGTTTCAGACCTTCCCTCCCTTCTCCTCAGCAATGCAAACGAAGAAAGAATGGCACCACCCTTAATTCTGATACTCCAGGGCTATAATTACATTATTACACTAAATCAAACATTGCCTTTGTGTCACTACAATTGTGCTCGTTGTTTGAAATTAACTGCAAATGGTTTGATTTTCTTTTCTTCCTCCAATATGGGCAGGGAGGAATTAAAGCACACTAAATCATCTTCCCCACTAAAATGCACAGAAAGCCAGGATTCAGACAGCAGCATTTGAACTCTGCAAGAAAAGAAATCGCAGCACGGAGTGAAAGGAAGAGATCGGGCACCGCGTTTGACACACAGCGACTGCAAAGCAATTAGCGGGCCGCTAAATCCTCTGTTAAAATAGATCAGTGACCCAGTTCCCCCTCTTCCTCGGTGTCCTTCATTATAAAATCAACTTTAATGAACTACCCCTCTCTTCTCCACTCCAAAGCAAATATATTTCCACTGCAGCCTGCACCTGCCCTTCCCAGCGGCTGCCGCCCCAGGCAGCCTCGGGCAGCCTCAGACGGCGGGGGCAAGGGGGGGCGATGGCCCAGCGCTGGCCCTTCGTGCAAGTGACGGGCAGAGCATGGAAATAAAAACAGGAAGGCAAGTTGCCTTCGGCTCAGCATTGCCTAATGCGAAACCAGTCTCCCTCTTGCTGGTTTTCCGTGTTTCTTTTGCTAGACTTGATTCTCTACATCTGCCAGAGCTGACACATCTGGCTCCTTCCCCGGGCGGAGGGCACGGTGGATATGTCAGCATGTTGTCTGAAGGCACTGGTACTTTCTGGAAAGAGCTCTTTCCCTCTCTATCATATATTGTACAACAATCAAGTCTTTTTAAAAGGATGGCTTAAAAAAAAAAAAAAAAAAAAAAAAAAAAAAAAGCTGATTTTGACAAGAGACAGGCCAGAATGAGAACTGCTGAGACAGTAAAGAACAAGCCTGTTATCTTACAAACTACACTTCAGGCTGTCAGCTGCCAGAGATTTACAGGAAAACCCCCTTTCCTAGGACTGGACTGACACGAAACTTCATTTTCAGCAGAAGAAACTCATGAACGCGCTCCCTGCCACCAGTCCCTGACCGGGGCCGGGGATGCTCGGGAGCGGCCGGGACGGTTCCAGCTGAGGCCGGGCAGCTGCCGGCCGCCTGCGTGGATGCGTCCCCGGGGTCGCTCCGTGCCACGCCCGCGGCGTGGGGAGGCGGAGGAAGAGCTCCCGCTCGCCTCAAGCGGCCCCGCTTCGCCTCCAGCCGCGGGCGGCCGCCGGACGGGCGACCCGCTGGGTGCCGCCGCCCTGCCCGGTCCCTCGCGGTTCCCCCGCCTGCCCCAGCCGGGGCTGCCCGCCAGCCCTGCCCTCCCCCGGCACGGCAGGGTGACAGGAGGGTGGCACGTCCTTCGTGCTATTTATAGCAGCCGGCTCGTATTTGGGTATGCCGGGAGCCGCCGGGGTGCGGGGGAAGGAGCGAAACCGAGGTAAGAAGCAAAGGCAGGAAAGCTCCCGGCCCTCGCCGGCCCAGATGTGGTGTCGTGCCTTTGGCATCTGTAACCAGTGCGGTCCTCCTGCTCCAATGGGAGCTGAAGCGCCTGTCAAAAGCCAGAGGAGGGAGGAGACGCTGGCTTTTGAACTGATTCCTCTGCCTCGGCAGCAAACTCCGGATAGTGAATTCTATGCCCTGGACCGGCTTCTGCTGAAAACAAGTTAAAAATCATGAAGCCAGCCGATCCTGTCCTGCGATTTTAACAGAGGCATAATCAATATATTTCATGTTCGCCGGTGCCCATTTTCCACATCTGCTGTACGACTCCTGCATGACACCAGAGACTTGCTGGTGGCCCACGGCGCTGTCCCGACAGTGTCCAGATAGCGCCTGTCAGGTCGATATTTACCGCCTCCTTTCAAGGTAATGCCTTATCACACGTTTGGCCCTCACTGAGGCCGCAGCACCCTGGCTCCGTGCGCCCCTACAGCGCCGTGTGTTCAACAACCAAGGGGGGTGACGGCCGGGGGGCGCGGGGGTCTCCTCTCCCGGCCTGGCAGCACCGCTGGGGCTGATACAGCAGGAGGCCCGGCAAAAGAAAACACAATGACAAAATCGGAACGAATCTGAAAACGTGTGTCTGATTTAAGTGTAATCTGTTTTTAAATGGGGTGGCATGTAAACATGAAGCCCTAACTGACAGGTGGGATTTTTGCCCATGAGAGCATTTTCCCAGCACGGAGGCTGGGCGTGCTTCTCCTGGCGCTGGTGGAAGTGCCTGCTCATCCTCCAGCTGCTCCTGCCCCGGCTCCCCCGCCATGGGACACCCCTTCAGAGTCCACGTGACATCCCGGCCCGGAGAAGTGAATTACTGTGGTTTCTCCACAGCATCCCGGAGCGGAGAAGTCAATAACTGCGGCTCCTCCAAGGTGGGGGGGAGCGGGGCGCCGGGCAACTTCGGCAGAGCTGCCAGAGGGCCCCCCGCCCGCACCTGCGGGGACAGACAGCGCACCCCCCTTCCTTTTTGTGAAGGGGACGGTTCCAAATTAATGCCAAATTAATCCTTCCAGAGAAGAAAACTACGCACAAGTAACACGGGAAAGAAACGCTAGTGCCTACCAAAATGACTCAGCTTTAAAAAACACACGCTTCAAGTTCAACCTGGCCAACTCGCTCACACTGAGAAAAAAATAAACAAACAAAAAAAAATCTTGGGGGGAAAACAAAATCCTCTCAGAGCTTTCCTGCTGTCAATGCAACCAGTAACGATGGCTGCACCCAAGCAGGGCTTTTCCAAAAAGAATTCATCACAGAGTAAGAGGAGCAACTAATATTCTTCCTAGGAGCACAGGTTTTTGTGGTTTGCAAGATGTTGTTCTCCCTATGCATTATAGTTAGACCTGGCCTCACAGAGCAGAGTATGGAAGATGGAAGGGAAGGAAGGGAAGGAAGGGAAGGAAGGGAAGGAAGGGGAAGGAAGGGAAGGAAGGGAAGGAAGGTTAATATCTATTTTCTTGTCGTGGATAAATCATGACTAGCCTTTCTTTGAACAGTATATGAAACTCGAGAGCTTTGATCGCTGGGATCTGAAGTTCTCGTGGGGGAGCTGGTACTCCTGCTGCAGCTGCTAAAGAAGAAACACAAAACTCCTTTACCCGGTTCAGTTCAAAAAGCACCTACTGTGAGACCGTCTGGTCTAACGTTCATTTTTTATTCTACTGCAACGCTCATGCTATGCGAAACGCAATAGGAATTTCCATACCAGCATTTACATCCAAATGGACCCGCTGAGATTCATGCTGATGTGTAACAGCCCTACAATGCAGCCCCTTCTGGCAAGTGCCGCGGTGCCGGCACACCGGCCAGCAGGACTCCCACCTGGCCTGTCCTGGGTGAGCCCCCCTGGGCTGACCCGTGTGCCGGGGCTGCGCGGATCCAGCTGAGCCCGCCGGGAGTCCCAGCAGAGGCTGCCAGCGGTGACCCCGCCGCCGCCTTCTCTCCGGGAGCCAGCGGCGCTTGCATTCAGGCCGGCCTTTATTTCCCGCATTCGGGGAGTGCTTTTGGATTTCCGAGTCCTTCCTCAGCCTCTCCCTCGCCCCCTTGCTCACCTCAGTATTCATTTTGTTTACGAGGAAGAGGGATCAGAGCGCGAGCCGCCGGGCCGGCCGCCGCGGGAGGATGCCGGGCAGGAGGGGGAACGCGCCGCATCCCGCACCGCTCCCGGCCGCGCCCTGGGCCCGGCGCGCCCCGCCGGGGCGATTCATTTGTCGCCGGGGGGTAAGCACCGCCGCTGCCAGCGGAAAGCGCCCATCGATGCGCCTTCCCGCGGACACGCGATGGCGAGAGGAGGTACGGAGCCGCCGTGCCAGGGACATCTGCCTCGGCGACCGCCACCCCCACCGCGCCTGCCGAAGGGGGTGCGGCTACCCACGGAACAGGGCACGGGGGTGTGTGCGCGAACTCCCGGGAGCTCCGCGGCACGGTCCCGGCCCGCTCCCCGCGCACACCGTGACCGGCGGCGGTAGCTCCGACAGGTTGCCCGCAGCGGGACAGAGAAAGCCGGGGAACAGCAGCGCGACCCACCCGCCCCGGCGGGGCTCCGCGGCCGCACCCGCGTACCTGCAGGACGTTGGCGTGGCGCAGCCGCTGCAGCAGGATCATCTCTTTGACGATCTTGTAGGCGGCCAGGCGGTAGCAGTCCCCCAGGGCGGAGAATTGCCGCACGCAGTGGGCGATGTCGTGCCCGCCGAAGTCCACCGCCTTCAGGGCCACGGCTAGCGTGCGGTTGAGAACCGCCTTGTAGACCGCCTTGGTGTACCCCGAGCCCAGGTACTGCACGCCGCTGACATCGCGGATGTCGCGGCAGCCCAGCAGCGGCGGCTCCAGCGAGAGTTCGGCCGAGGCGCCGGCCCACGGCCCCGCCGCCGCTCGGCCCCGCGGCCCCGGCGGCCGCGGCTGCTCCGCCGAGGTGCGCGGCGGCGCCAGGTCCATCAGGCGCCGCTCCCGCGGCCGCAGCGGCCGCCGCCCCGCCGCCGCCGCCCGGTGCTGCCGGTAGCGCAGCACCTCCTCGTAGCGCTCGCGGATCTGCCGCGCCAGGGCGGCCTGGCCGCCGCCGATCTCCTCCTCCGGCGGGTAGAGGGGGGCGCCGGGCGGGGAGGGGGGCAGCTCCTCCCGGGGCGGCGGCGGGTGCTCGGAGCCGGGGATGAAGAGGAGGTTGAGCAGGGTGCCCAGGAGGAAGGCGAGGCAGCAGCCGGCCGCCACCGCCGTCTTCCTGCGCCTCATCGCCACTTCGCTGACGGCTTGTCCAGCCTTTCGGGCTTCTCTCCTCTCGCCCCTTCCCCGGGAACCAGCTCCGAGGATTTTTTTTTTCTCCTTTTTTTTCTGCCCTTTTTTTTTTTTTCCCCCTCCCGGCTATGCCGGCGGCAGAACGGACCCGGGCGCTCAGCCGGAGCTCGGCCCCTTACGACGCGCCCGCATGACACTTGCCTCCCTGCTTTTAAGGCTCTGAAGCACTTATTATTAGCGGGACACGGGGCGGGCGGGGGGATCCCCGTCCCGCTGCCCCCGCCGACGCGCGCTGATTGACAGCCCGGCCCTTCCCGCGGCCCGGCCGAGCAGCAGGGGGGCCTGGGAAACGTAGTCCCCCCGCAGCAGCCCCGCCGGCCGCCGGCGAGCCCGGGAGCCGGGACTACATCTCCCAGGCTCGGCTGAGCCCCCCGGCGGGGAAGGCGCGGAGAGGGCGGGACGGGCGGGCAGACCCCCCCGACAGGCGCTACCGGGCGGGGCGAGCCCTGGGCGCTGCCGCCGGGCGGGGAGGGAGCTGCGTGGCTGTGGTTCTTCCCACGCGTGGCCGCGCAGCTCGGGGAAAGTCGCGCCGGCAGTGGTTTGGGCGGGATGCCCTTATTCCCCTCCCCGGCAGCCACAGGGCTTGGGGGGGGGTGTGTTGTACGAGCACCCACGTACCCACAGAGCCACACAAAGGAGAGGGGTACGATGTCTTTTCCCCACCAAAATAAAGCGAAAGGAGGCGGCTGCAGCCGGGAGCTGCGAGTTCGTCATTCGGAGTGAAAATTGCAGCGGTCGCGCCCCCTCCAGCCGCGGCACAGCGCGGGCGCGGAGGAGAGCAGAGAGGGGATGGGGGTGCGTGTCACCCACTGGAAAGAACAGCCACAAATCACGGGCTCGGCAGGGGGTAGCCCCTGCCCTGTTGGAAATGTGAATTGCAGGGGTGAGTGCTAATGACATGGTTATCCATCAAGCCCACATTACGATGCTGTTAGCAACTAATTAACAAATACAATCAGCCCGCGAAACTTCCACAAAGGAGAGACCATCAACAAGAGAAAAGCCGTAAAGAGTCAGGCGAGGCAAAGTTCACCACAATAGAAGTGGGAAATCATTTCCAATAAGGGAAAGGGACGAGACATTTCGGTAATACACATCGGACAGACCATAGGGGGAAAAAAAACAACAAAAACAACAACAACAAAAAAAAAACCAAACAAAAAAAAACTCCGCAGCCGCGGTTCCCGGGAACCAGCGATAAGTGATCGTCAGCGTTTCCTCCAGCACTGACAGAAAACGGAGCTCGGGGAAACTCAGCCCCCAGACCCCGCCCGTCCGCTGCCGGCGCCCAGACCCGCAGTGAAGCGCCCGGGGACCGGAGGCAGAGGCGAAACCCGGAGGAGGCGGGAGGAGGCAGCCTCGGCAGGGGATGTGCAGACCGACCGTCTCTCCCAGCAGCCTCGGAGCCTTTCTGTCGCTGCTTCCCGAGAGCCCTCCGCAGGCACCGGGAGCATGGCCCACCCGCGGCTCCGCACACGGGGCGGGCAGAGGCTCGCACTGCTGCCGGACCAGGCGCCCCATCCCCGCGGGACTCTCGAGCCTGGCACCAACCACCGCAGAAAAGTGACGGGAGGGCGCGTAATCACCAATTAAAATAAAAATAACAACTGGGGGGTGGGGGGGATTCTCTGCCCCCGAAGGGACAGCAGGCTCCCGGGCGCCCAGCCCAGCCTCCGCGGGCGCGCCGCTCCCGCAGCCCGCTGCGCGCCGCCCCCCGGTACTCGCTCCTCCCGCCGGGACGGTGCCACCTGCCCTCCCCGCGGGCGAGGGGACCGCGGCTCGGGGGGAAGCTTTTATGGATGGGGTGGGTTTTTTGGTTGGTTGGGGGTTCGGGTCTTCTTTTGTTTCTTTTTGGGGTTTAGGGTTTTTTTCTTTTCCTTCATCGTTTCTTTTCTGATCTATCGGGAGCAGCGTTTTACCTTCCAGAGGCAGCCCGTTCCCGCCGCACTAAGTGGGATTTTCACGGGGGTAGACGACGGGTTGTAGGCCGGGAGTTTTAATTTTTTTTCAACGTAAAGGCGTTCATAACGGTAGGAAGTGCATTTCCAAAGATGTAGTGACACCTGCAGCCCTCCTTGTTTTGAGTGGGATGCCCCCAGCCCCCGCAGGCGACGGGAGGCTCGGGTTGCGTTCCCGCGGTAGGTGTGGGAGATCTGAACGCAGCGGACCTCTCCCGCTACGGAGCCCTTCCTCCGCCGGTCCCTGGCAGGGCAGAGGGCTCTTGGAGGGACACGGTCCATTATTACCCAGCCGGTCATCCCAAGCCGTGCCTTGCAGGCCAAGCCAGCGCGGAGGGGCCAGCGGTGAGCTCTCCCCGCTGCCCGCCGTCCTGCGCGTCCTCCGGGGAAATCACGGCGATTTGCCTGTGCCTTTGAAACGTGCACGCTCGGCTGGATTTATGGCTTGGTTGATACGAGCCAACACTTTTTATTATTGCAGATAAGAGTCAGAATATAGCCGCGCTCAGTCGGGGCGGTTGTGCAAGCCCACGGAGGGGGCGGTCCTGGAATCGCTACCAGCGAGCGGTGTGAGCTCAGCGGAATATTGTTTACAGGCCAGGCCGACGGTGACCCGAGGCCAACGGGCTCATGGAGCGGGGAGCCGGCTTCTCCGAGGGGCCGTGCCCACCGCGAGAGCGGAGTGTGGCCCTGGGGATGCTGTGGCCCCGTGGAGGCGGCTGAGGGCCCCGGTAGAGCCAGGGCGGAGAGAAGAGAGGTCTTGCTTTGCCAGGTACCTCGCAGCCCTGGGTGTTTGGAGGAGGTGCACACATCCCCGAGGCGGGGGCAGTGCCCGCTTTTCTTGCAGGACGGGAGGAGTAGGGTCCGCAGCAACACGGGGGCTCGCCCGTGAGCATCCTCAGGCGGCCCGGAGGTTGCGCGCCCGCGGAGGCTGCGCACTCACCGTGTTTGCGCCGTTTACAGGAACACAACCGGACTGCAAAACAGATGCTCCGCAACAGCGGGCCACCTGTTTTTGACATCATGCTCCGTCTCAAAGCCGGTTTTCTTCATTATATCCTTCCCGACAGATACCATGAAATACATCACTCATTTAGATACGGGAGCCGGCCTCTGGAGGACGACTTGCGCGGAGCACTTTGATGTTGAGAGACAGATTTCAAAAGATAGAAAGCCCCTTCGATGTTTCTAATTACCCCGCGCCCGGGGCCTGCCACTGATTAGGGCGGCGGTGCCGGGGTGATGCCGAGGCGGGCGGCCCGCGGGGGCACAGCTCGGCCCGGCTGGGCGGGGAGGGGCGATCCGCCTCCTCCATCCGCCGGCCAGGGAGAACGGCACGGCTGCATCAGCAGATGCCCTGAAGCCAGCAGCGAGCCGCGGCGATCAGCCCGTGCTGGCATGAGAAGGGGGAGCAGCCTTTGCTGCATCCCCAGCGCCTCTCCGCCGCGGGAGGAGATTTGGGAGCAGGCGGGATCTGCTCCCGCAGCCAAGGCCCTTTTGCAAGAGGCTGCGCTGAAAGCATTACAGCCCTTGCTAACACTTCTGCTCATATGCAAGCCTTTTATCTCCGCAGCGCTGTTGGAAAAGCTGAATCACCACGGAGAAAGTGAGGACTGAGGGGTATTTTTTTCATATGCAACAAGCTGCTCTTTATTTAATCCTCACAGCCCCTATTTCTATCAATATTCCTAAAGCTGAGGGATCAAACACAGAAAAATTAAAACCATGCTACCACACTAAATAAGATTAAGATCATGGCAATACATTGGCTGCTCCTTGGGGAAATAATTTTGTTGCTGCAGGAGCCAGGGCCATCCCGGAGGCAAAGTTTGTGTTTCAGGAATGGGTGATGGAAAAGACAGTCGGGAGTCAGCCTCCAGACCCAGCCAGCAGCCACCTCAAATGCCCGTGCTCCTGTACCCTTCTGCTCCCAGCCCAACTACTTGGGCATCACTACTCTATGGAGTCGATAAAATTTGCTAAATTTTATAGCTGTTTTATTCCTCCATTATCCCTGTTTTATTCTCACAAGCAGGCATCTTCAAGCAAGTCCTTTGTTGGTCTCAAAGGATTTTGACTCCAGCCCCCCCCAAAAAATCCCACATTTTCAAGCATCGGTAGCTTCAAGATCTAACTTAAAAACCACAAATGGAAACTTGCAGCTGGAATATTCAGAGTTTCTGCTGAGGCAGTTTGTTCTTCCAGAACTGTCCTGTGCTTACATGATTCCCCTTTGACACTTAAGGAATTAATTTTTTAAATTTTTTAAAAATTTTGTATTACTTCATAACCTTTTGAATTCCTGGCCACCTGCTATGGTTTCTTATGCAGAAGGTGAGCTTTTTTGGAAAGTCCATCCTCAAGACATGAGGCCAGAAGTCTCTTGAAAACAGAGTCTATGGACTGCACGCCTTTTCACTGGGGGGTCTTCCATGTCCAACCTCTTCGTCATTCCCTGCTTTGCCAAGGACTTGTCTGCTCTCAGGGCAGGGTGGAAAGCCTCTCTTAGGGATGTGGGGCCAGCAGTGAACCCTTGCACATGTACATTTTGTAGCCTTTTTAAAGTTTTCTTGCAATCTCTATAGTGCTTTTTACTTTAAACAGGATCTCTTTTTCTGATGTTCTTTCTTTCTTTTCTCTGAGGAAACCCACTCCCTTGTATATTTGAAGCAAGCTGAGATGCAGCCAATTGTATTAGTTCTGGCTGGAGCAAAAATGCATAATGAAACACTGGATGTGTAGTATGAGTCCAAAATAAATGGTCACTAGCAGAGCCAGCAAAAACCTACGAGCTCAGATAGCCTGTGAAAAAGGAAAAGCTTGGATTTTTACCTGCAGTGCTCTGCATTTTTCCAAAGGGAAAAATGAACTTTGGAGTTTAGAGAGCTTGGGAAGAGATGCTGGGGCACTGAACCTTTTTCATTACATTTGTGAATTGTGATGATTCTTGCATTTTTTGTGAATACAGCATCTGTAAGTGGGAGAAAGTGTTTTATCTCCTAACCTGTTATTCTCAAAGCACAGCAGTTCGGGTTTTATGTGCCAGATGTCAGTGTGTCCTGATTCTTCAGGCAGTTGGGATTAAAGCTTCCCTGTATCAGAGAGGTGCTATAAGGATAACTCCATTAATGTATGTGGAAATCTGGTACTGCAGCGATAAAGACCCTGTAAATATTTACACAGACAGAGAAACTCATGGAAATTTTACATTATTAGCTTAACTTCATTACAAGGAAGTAGTTGAGAAAGTCAACAGTATATTACATTCACTTTTTTTTTTTAATTAAACATTGACAACACATCTGGTGCTGCTTCAAGCCACTAGATTCAGAGAGTCACTCTTTTAAATAATTTACAGTCTGCAGGGAAATATCAAGTCTCAGGCAAAAGAGGAAAAGAAGCATAGCTGCTATAAGAATAAATCTTGCCAGTCAGACCTTTTACACTTTTAAGAGTTAATAAAATAGTGAGTAAAGAAAAACCAGAGAAAATAATTTATTTGGACATTCAAAAGCCTTTTGATAAACACCCATACAAGAAACTGTTAAGGAAACTTGGTAACCACAAAGTGAGAGGTAAAGCCCTGTCATGGATTAAAATCTGGTTATAAATGGGTGTGGAATAAATGGCCAATTCTAGTAGGGAAAGAGATTAATAATGAGGTGCCCTAGAGAGCGAGACTCAGACCAATATTGTTTAATGCTTTATTAATAACCTGGGGGTGAATAGTGAAGTGGCAAAAGTTGATGTCAATAGAAAAGTACTTAGCTTAGGTCAGGAGCAACTCCAGAAGAATTTAATAAAATGGCAGGACCATATGTAGAAGTATGAGGGCAGCTTGGGAAGTGCCTTCAAAACCTACAGCAGCTCTCCTGCTCCTTCTGGCACATGGGTGTGTCTCCACAAAGCTGGGGGTAGGTAGTCAGAGGACAGGCAGATACTTCCAAGAATCTCAAGTACTTTTTCACTCCTCTCAGCTGCTGTTCGGCTCCCTTAGTTCATTGTGCCAGGAGCAAAGACTGAGCTCCCACACAGCCCCTCTACCAGTCTCTGAGTAGTATCTCCATGAGCTCCTCCAGTAATTGTTTTAAAAAGCCAGTGTGAGTTTCTGTAGCTGATCATTCCCTGAGGACATGCCAAAAACTCTGGAGGTCACCTCTCACAGGCATTTCAAAAATTATGTGTTCGTCTGATGAGCATGGTAACAAACCTCAAGTCCACTTAGTCTGAGGATGTAAGCTCCTGAGTGGTGCCTGGCACCTGGAAAAACAGAACCTGCCAGCACAGCTGGGGTGCAAATATCTATATGAGCATAGGGGTCACATTATCTGGTGCATAATGGGGTAAAGGCACAGGCAGCTGCCTGAACTACTGGATGGGTTGTTTAGGTGAGTTGTTTACTCTGTGGCTTCTTCTTCCCACTGATTTCACGTTGGCGGTGTGGCTGTGTCTTAACTGACCTGTGCTCATGTGAAATGCAGCAGCATGAGCTGGCACAGGCCAGAACTCACATTGCAAGGTCTGTGTGTGAGCCTGGTGCACAGACAGATGTACTCACCAGCACTCTGCACGACGATCGATGGTACCTTCTGTCATCTCCGTGCTGCCAGTCCTCAGACCCACCTGTGTTCTGTCTCCACAGTGCCACCCAAACACAGTGCAGGCTCTTGAAGGGAATGACATCCATGGAAATTCAAACGGCTGGTTTTCACAGGGATTTAGTATTGTTTTGTTTTTACCCAGTGGGTCATTTCCAAGGATACTATTCTGGAAAAGAAAGCAACTCATAAAGAAAGATTTTTAAAAATCCTCTTGATATGACTTGTAAAGTATTTTGAAGTACCAGCAACAAAAGAAATTGTTTTTAAATCCCCCCTTTCATCTGATGATTTCTATTACATTAGAAATGCCCTGTGTCCCCAGCACTGGAACCCCAGAGGAGTAGCCAGGGCTCTATACTCAAGGGGAACTGGAAGGCATCACACCCCAGGTGGAAAGGGGGAAGTCCACATGCACATGGGAAGTGACTTACCTCTGATCCTGCAGCAGCCAGGAGACAACTCAAGGCTCTCCTCTCTCAGTGAATTATCAATGCCTTGTCCCCACATTTGTAGTTCAATCCAAGCTCTCCATGGCTTGTAGGCACTCTTGGGATTCTCACCTTTACTGCTTGTTCTTCATAGTCTGAAATGCAAAACCATGCACACATGCACATAACATCTGGTCAGCCCGATAAATAATAACCTAATACTTTAATGCAGGGGGTGGGCTCTTGGTGTGAATAGGCTTCATTTGTGGAGCTTTATGAATTGACATCAAATGAGGACCTGCTCAGAAGTGAAGAAACAGCTTCAGCAGCACTGTTCTAATCACTCAGCATGTGAACCAGGGGTTCTGCTGAGCATCAGGCTGGAAAGGAGCAATTTTACTGGCCAGGGATGGGTGCTGTCTGTGCTGCTGAGCCTCAGGTGCAATTCTGTGTGGCCATGGCTCACGCAGTTGTTACGGGAGGCAAAATGTTCAGGCACCATCATGGTAATATTTGCAGTAACTATGATATTACACGAGCATAGTGTGCAGTCATGCAAACATGAAGGTCAGTAAATGTTTTGGGATTTATGGCTTAAAACCAGTACATTTCACCATAAGCACCGTCACTTTTCTCCATGCAAAGATAAGCTTTGGGAGCTTGTTCTGGGAATCAGGATAGGCCAGAGTCTAGGGCAACCTGTGGCCCTGGGCAGCTGCAGTGTTAAAGCAGGAACGACTGAAACTCAAGTGTGTGACTTCAAACCACTGAGGCAGAGCCCTAGCATTCCTTGGAAGTGGCTGCCCTCTGCCTGCCTCACTGCCCTGGTCTGGGGGGAGGTACAGCTGCTTCCACTGTGTCTTCACCACTCATCTCTTCAGGCTCTGCTTGAGGTCTTCTTGTCTTTCCCATCTTCACCACTGAGTCTCCTTCTCCCACCACACTCCTTTTTTCCTTCATGCAGCCCCTCCAGTCATCCCTTCTGATTCTTCCTCCTGTCAACTGAGAAAATGGCAGTTTCTCAGCCTCCTCCTCCTCCTCTGCCCTTTTGCAGACTGCAATGACTGCACACAGTGACCAAGCCACTTCTAGCAGGGCCGTGCTAGTTCCTCTCCTCCTTACTCCCAGAACAATAAGCAAAGGCTGGCATTTTGTTAAACCAGGCATAATTAATCACCACCAATGTTTTTATTTTAATTCATCTGTTTACACAGTGTTGAAGAGGTTTAGGAGCTGTGAGCTTTTATGCATGATTGTAGAAGATACAGGGGCAGATGTTTTGCCAGGCCATAAAATCCTTTGCAGCAGTAGTAGTTTTTTAGAGGGCTTAAACATTTTTGGATTAAAATCAGCACAGAAATAGAAGGGTTAGACTGGAGAGGTACAGAGGAGTTTGTCTGAATGTTAGTTGTTCCAGCAGCACAGAACAATGGAAAGGAGCAGCAGCAGAATATTTTGTACTCAGAAGATGATTTCTTGCTATCTACCAGTTCACAAAGACATGGCAAAGAGGAAGACCTAGATCTATATTTTATTCCTGTGCCTTTGGTATCTACCTCCAAGGATGCTGGCAAGCAGGATAATTGCAGTAGTGGTTCTTAGAGATGGGAATGCGGTACTTTCTATGAAAGAAAAGGAAAGATGTCAGATCCCTTTACAGCCTTTCCTTTGAATAGACAAGATGTTTGAATTGTTTCTCAGAGTCACTAAAAAAAAAAGGCATGTGAAAATGTCAGAGAATTTCCTCTTTCCCTTTCCCACCCAAATACAAAATCAAATAAAAGCAAACACATGGGACACAAATACAAGAGCAGCCCCATCTGCACGTATTTGCTGTGATACACAGGCTGTTTCCAGATGTATGGATTACATTTCATCCAACTACTGCTTAAAGCTCAGCCTTAGTGTATACATTGACCAAGTTGGAAACTTCTGGGGAAACTAAAGCACTCAGTGGTCAGGCTCCTGCCTTTGGATATGATATTGGTCACTGCATCTACTCTGTGACCCTTTTGCCATCTCTTCATTCCAATTAGACCATTTTCAAGCCTGATAAAATAGAAATTAAAAGTCCCCGGTGTGTAATTAAAAATGAAAAATAAATTGTGTGGGGTTTTTTTTGTCTTTTGCCTGAATATTTTTAAACCAACTGTTGGCATAGTTTAGGGAACATATAGCCCTGTTAGCATGTGCAGTGGAGTACACTCACATGAACACTGCATCATTGATAAAAACTAATTGCATCATGTTAAACAAGTTCACAAACAGTTTGGGATTTTTGTACACCATGTGGGGAATACCTCACAAAACGACTTTTCTAGCTGAATACTTGTGTGTGTGGTTGGACCCTGGATGGGAATTTCTCAGACATAAGTATGCCTTCAGTAATAGTGAGTATGTGGGCAAGGGGATCACCTGTGCAGACCTGATGCCCGAGGCTGTAATTATTACTGCCTAACTTGGTGCTTAGTGGTTTTGGTCCTGATTCCAATCCTGGTGGTTAGGATTGCCCTGCAGTCCAGGAGACCTACATATCTGAGTCCCAGAGGGACCAGAGTTCATCCCTTGTCCCTCATCTCTTACAGGAGTACTCTGGCAGGAGACTACATGATAGGTTTCCCTCCACCATGAATACTCATAGCGGGCTGAGTATTAAAAACTATTACAGAAGTTATTCTGTACTGCAGTGGTTTTTATCAGCTGCTGAATAAAAGCATTGAGTTAGTCCCTGCTTCAAATATGAATGAAGGAAACACACAGCACATGCATTTCCAGCAGCTGGGGCAGGTTTAACAACACAGAAGGTGGATTTGAAGCCCATTTTTCTGGTGTCGACTTTAGGAGAGTTAATGCACTGACTCACAGATGGGGGGAGATGCCCAGTGGGTTTCTTCCAGACCAGCCAAGCCCTGAATTGACTGCAGAGTCAGGATGTTCACACCTGCATGGCTCAGCACATGGCCACGGGAACAGGAGCACCCTGCCACCTTGACTGGTGGAGACTGACCTGCCAACAGGGATTGGGCACCCCTGGGTCAAGGGTTAAAGGGATTTCTGAGGATTCTTCAGGTTATGTACTGTTATTTAGGGGAAAAAGTACCCCCCTCCCCCCCAAAAAAAATTAAAATTGTTTTAATCCTCAAATCTAGGTTAATTCTGGACCCACCTCTCTATCTAGCAAAATCACATTGATCTCGACTGCTTTGACAGAAATGCTGATAATTTTATATTCTTTGAGCACCCCAATGGGTTGAAAATATTCCTGAGAGATTATCAGGCTCTCAGCTACTGCTCCAATTCACAGAAATTAAACCTTCCATCATCTGGTTTTTATATTTGGAAAATGTCAGCTATACTTCCTATCACGTATATTGTTGCTTCAATGCACTGAGCCTTCTGTGAATTTCAAAACACATAACTCAGCTCTCAAGCATTTCTTTTGTAAATATTGATAATGGTTTCAAGTTCTTTATTA
Organism: Coloeus monedula; assembly: GCF_965178545.1. Classification (NCBI taxonomy): domain Eukaryota; kingdom Metazoa; phylum Chordata; class Aves; order Passeriformes; family Corvidae; genus Coloeus; species Coloeus monedula. The sequence goes on along the minus strand of NC_138782.1, from coordinate 26,793,590 downwards.
AATAACTTTTTAATGAGTTTGAGGACAAAGAACTATTTTTTCACAGTCTCACAAAGATAAGAATCATAACATATCTTTCTGTACCATGGAACACATGGTTCTCAATACCTCATTGTGCAGCATAGGCTTTCCTCACTTTAAAAAAGTTTACTTAAACAAAAAAAGACTCAAAATTATGAGAAATAAAACCTAAGCAGGCCATACTGAAATGTCCAAAATTGCATGCAAATGCTATGTGACAGCTTTGCAGGAAGGTGTGTGCTGACGCTGGAGCAGCCTAAGAAAGCTCCACGTAGTCCAACAGCAAGAAGAGCTACAAAATGCCGCATCACTGCTCAATAAGAGTCAATGTATAGAGCTCTCCTTGCTCAGCATTATTTATTGCCTGTGTTTTTACCAGAAAGGATCCCTGTGTATATGCTTAGGATCGAAAACAATAAAATATTATGATGAGGTTCACCAGGGGTAGTTTCCAGAGGGAGGTTTTTTATCAGTTTACAGGCACGGTCAAAGTCCTGCAGCAGGGCTGCTCTTTGGAGCTGGCTGTAAACAATTTACATGGGAAGGTAATAGGAAATCTTTAGGGTACCTTGGAAAATATTAAGTTATAGAAATTCTGACCTCTGTCTTCTAGACCTGGCCCAGAGAACTGATGTTTACTAGCAAGTATGTGGCTGTCTAGGAAACTGCACACTGTCAGTGAAAGCGGGGTTATTTTTTAAATACATTTCAATTAAAAGTTGGACTGGGTAGCAGTATACTAAATCAAATATGCTGTACAACTAATTTTCTCTATAAAAAACCAAATGTTTACCTTTGAACTTAAAAATGTTGCCTTCAGGCAAATCGTGTTCCAGCCAGCTGTAGTTTAAATGCCTGGTGCAGGTTCTGTAGCTTGCTTCTTCATTCAACACTCAAAATCATTCATGTTTGCTAAGTGGAATTAAAAGCCAGCTAGGAACAGCTTACTGGTCCCCTGATATTAGCCTTTCTTCTCATACATTCCCTTGAAGACTTTCAGGTCTAATAATAACATTTTCTTGTGCTGGTCCTATTGACGCCTTGAAAATGATGACCCACTTCAAATGTAAATACCTGGTTTTATTTGCATGTTTATTCAAGGGAATTTGTATTGAATCACTTGGCTGTGACTGAAAACAGACATCAAGAGACAAACAAGAAAGTTTAGGTGATTTTAGATAGTGTTTTAGGCCCAGCCCATGGCTGGACATGTTGTCAAAATTGTGCTTTCCCAGCAGGCTAACATCTCAGGCTCTCCAGTCTCCACCTGATCAATTGTTCGTGTTAAAATTAGATACAAAGACATGCATTGGCACTGGTGGTTGGGGTTTTGGGTTTGTTTCTTTTTCTTCCGGCAGTCAGGATGACAACAAAGCCACAGGACATCTGTATTGAACATGAAACCAAACAAGAAGGACTGGGAAAGGCGCTGTTGTTGATTACCAGCTAGAAAGTTCTTATTTGAATCTATTATTTTAATTATGTTGAGATGTGCCTGAAGTGTTTAGGATGTGTTAGGGCACCAAGAGTGTTCCAAGGGTATCTTTTCAGCCATTTCCAGTTAAGAAGTCCGTATTACTGAGTTGTGAGTCAGAAGAACCATTCAATCTTCCATCTTTGTCACTGTGCCAACACACAGGAAATGACCTCTTCCTAAAAGCTGAGCACCTGCAACTCTCATTAAGATCAGTCTAATGTCACCCATTGCTTTTCAGACTGCAAAAAGGGCCTCTTAAAATCTACCTGCTTCAAATTCCCTGAGGATTTATTGGCTCAGAACACAGATTACTTGTCTTGGTATCAGGGATTTCCTTTCTTTTGAACAGGAACATAAAAACTCAACGAAAGCCTAAACTCAAGTAACGTGAAAATATTGTGTTTGATTCCAACCCATATATTCAAAGTTACAGATGAATGTCTGACTTTAACTTGAAATGTGATGCCTTGAGTCTGCACATGATCTTGTGGCGTATAAAATGTTTGGAAGCCTTTGAAAAAACGGAAATATTCTTGGCTTTGGTTGCACTCTTATTATTATGCTTTCTTTAATGCATTTATAGTTGGCTCAATAGATCTCTACATATATCAAACTTGGGTAGCAAGTTTCAGGACTCATGGAATCTGTGTTGTTCCTGGTTGTAATGGCAGCACACAGTTGAGTCTGTTGTGCACTTTACACATGTTGTGTCTTTAGGTGAGAGGGTCCACACACACTAATGGTATAGTCCAAAAGCTTGATCCAAGTCTTCCTGAAATATACAGCATGGAAGTTTATTTCACTGATATGCAGAGCTAAAAGTTTGAAACACTGAGCTCTCCTTTCTTAAGAGGTGAGCAGTAAATTACAGGCACCTGCAACTTTACACTAACCTGAAATTGCCCTACTTTTGCCCTTTTAAATTCAGACAAAACAATAAAATTTAATGTATACATGCACTTACTGCATTAAAATTAATGGCTTCATTTCCAGACTGATTACTGACCATGAGCTTAAATGAAATTAGTTCTCTTAAAAGATGACTAAGTACCCTTAGCAGTGAATACTGGTTCTTAGACATAGTTAAAATGCACCATAGAGGGAAATGAAATTTTCATGCTCAACATGCTCAAATGCTTTAGTGATCTCAGGGTTTTTTGATATGTTCTGACAAGAAATAATCTCTGAGCTCCATTCAACAGCTCACTCAAGTCAAAGTTAAAAGGGAAAATATATCAGTCATCTTGAAAGGTTTAAATGTAATCCCTTCTAATGAATATTTTTTTTCCATTGCTGTATGTTCACTTATAACCCTATCAGAAGCCTTCTGTAAGAACACCTGAGCAACTTCAAACATGACTTCTTTTAAAGAAGAGATCGTACATTCATCAAGCATGTTCAGCAATGTTCTCCCAGGGGCGACTTTTGTGTTATGAGAGTAAAACTTTTAAGCACATAATTAATTAGCACTCAGAGCTAGCTGAATGTGAGTGGGCATGAAGAGCTTGCAGACAGAACAAACAGTCACGTAGCTGCAGTCCCTGCAAACTTGCAGTTCTGTTCAGCCAGATGCTGCATGACTCCAGGAAGGATACAGTCCCTATCCCACAAGTATTGGAAGGAAAGTCTGTGCCATTCTGTGAAGTGATCTTCAAGGATTTTAAGCAATCCAGAAGCTGATGTTATTACCCATACAAATACTGATCAGTGGTTCACTCTTCAATCAGCTGACTTGAAAGGCATGGAATTGCTCCAAGGCTGGAGTATGAATCAAGAGGAATTAGTGTGTTCTCAGATAAGGCTTTCATAGATGGGAAATGATATCTGAACTAGGAGATGATTGGAAAACATAGTGTGATCTCCCTGGGACCTCATAAGCTCTGAAGCCAAGGCTGGTCCCACTGAACGCTGTGTGTGCTCACAGCCCTGTTCAAAAGCTGGCAAAGTATTATCTCCACAGCTGGTCATGGTGGGCAGCTGAAGGATGATGGCAATGTTTTTGTGTGGGGACTGTTACACTTGCAGCACTTTCTACTACAGTAATCTTTGCTCAGAGTTGCAGCCATTACACGTGCTTTTAACAGAGGAGCAAAGTTGTGAAGTGTGAGTTGTGTATCCAGCTTTGGAGATATATCAGGAATACAGGGGCTCTCCCTGAGTATCTTCTGTCTACCATATTGACAGACATACATGCAGGCTACATACTTGGCAATCAACATCTAGCAGCTTTTGCAACCTTAGCTATCAACATCTGGAAAGTTGGCAGAACCAAGCTTGGGATTTGGATTACAGTTTTTTCACAAGGTGTGCAATTGTCCTGGCAAATAAAGCCCTTAAGCCCCATAAGGAGCTTTAGAGTATGCAATTACTTTAAAGGACGACCATTTAAAGGACACTGAAAGCCTCACAAACTTTTACAGCTTTTGTGGCAAGACCTTCTGACTCCTAATTGCCAAAATCAATCCAATAATAACCATTTGTCTCCTGAGGGGAAAAATGCCCTGGTGGGTGTTTCTAATCCTACACATAGTTCAGCAGCTGGGGATCTACAGGTGGAATAGTACAGGTATTTCCTTAATTCCTTCTATTAGTTACCCGTCAGGGAAAAAACCTAGCTGTATAGGTAACCCAATGTTCCCTTTCTTCTCTCCCTGAATATGAGCTCTGCAGTGCTGCTAGGGAACAGAAGCATCTTTATGTTATATTGCAACAATGGACCAAAGGACATACACCAGAATCTGATTGCCATATGTGAGAAAGGCAGCCTTGTATCTAGGAGCCAGAGGGAAGAAGTCCTTCTGTAAGATGTTTTCTCATGGAAAAGATTTTAAAAATAATGCTGTTGAGCAGCTAATGCCGTATTTACTTTCCTGTTTTTGTTTTAACACAGACTGTCTTACGTAAAAGGAGACTCCACCGCACTCAGCCAGCACTTCTCGCCTGAGGCAATGAACGTAGCAATTTCATCTATCAGTTACACCAAACCACAGCATGCTTTTCTAAGCTTAGCTTGATATTGTCTCTCAGTCTGCCGAATAACTCAGGGCAATGGAACAGTTACTGGCACTGTAAATGTTTTCAGACACTGAAGCTAGTAATACGCAACCTTATTTGAATTAAATTACCTCTTTAAGAGAGTCTGAAACCGGATGACTTCATATAATTCATTATGTTTAAGAAGGCAGCTTAGTGTGGCAAGTTAAAACCCATTAAATTGCTCTGTAGTTTTCTTGGCTGTGGCTGTTCTTCTTAAGTGAAAGTAATTAAACATAAATATTTACTAATATCCCAGGCTGTGAAACTCTATAGCAAGAGGAACAAGGAGAACCAACCCAGTGCTGGCTTCGTGCATTAATACCCCACGCTGGCTGAAACATGCTTGCTGGCTTTTCCACAAACAGGGCTGGCTGATGTGGAGCTCTGATGGGGAAATTGGAAGCTGAGCAGATGAATTCATTTAAACAAGAGGAGGAAACCACTACTTGGATGTGATCTCTCTTTTATATGCAGGATTCATGCAATGGGCAGTAAGACATCACAAGTAAATTGGAATTTTCCCAGCTGATCCTGGACAAAGACCTGTTCCAAAAACCTTTTGTCAATGGAAAAAACTCCACCACGCTGCATCAAGGCAGCATGTCTGTAAGCTCTGTGAATGAGCACAGGTGAGCCCAGCCACTGAGGCAGTGATTCCTTCTCCTGCTTCAGCCACCCTACTTCACTGCTGCTCTCCCCACCAGCACAAGCGTCGGTGGGGCCACACAGAGAACCAACACCGGCAAATACCAACCAGGGCTGGCAGCCCCAGCTTAGCCCAAAGTTTCTGCAAGTCAAAAGGTCCCCCTTGCCAGGCTACTGTAAGGTTGGTGAGATGGCAGACACTAGTAGAGGCAGCAAACTCTTGTTAGTCTGGATAATACAAACTCCCAATGTGTATGTTCTTGGGGGACCTGTTGGGACACCAAGAAATGGGTCCCAACGGGCCCAGTGTGCCCAGTGAACGTCTCAGAGTTAATACTCCATCTGAGACCTCTTCAGGTCTGACTTTTCAGAGACAGGCATAGAGGATTTAGCCTTGAAATGGCACTCACTACTCTATACCCCATCTGAAACTAAGGGGCCTCTTGGAACTTTTTAGAACTCAAAGGTAACACAATAAAGCAGACTGAAATTAGTTCCATTACTTATTGAAAGTTGATCTATGGACAGATTTTTGCCCTTTCTGCACAGACTGGGTCCACTTCATGCTTATGTTATGACCTCTCTTCGCCAGCATCTGATAAAAGAATTCTCATAAAAGACCCAAGTCCTCCTACACTGTCAGAAAAGTATGAACCTGCTTAGCTTGAAGAAGATATCAATTGCTGACCCAGGGGCACTACTCCCAAAGTGAGGTACTTCACCTGGCACTGGGAAAAAGAGCAACAAACCCTAAAGCAGGTGGTGATTATGGTCAGCCTTATGCCCCATCCTCCACCCTCTCTGTCCGCGCTGCTTTCTCTCGCACGCGCGTGGCAGGACATGAGGGCAGTCGGTGTCTCACAGCATCAGGCTGGGCCAGCACAGCCTTTGCAGGGCAGGGAAGGCAGGAGGCCTTCCCAGCCCTGAGGGTGAGTACTGAACCCTCTGGCCCCAACACACCACTTCCAGACTCAATTTGTCTGCTTAAATACCACAGGACCACAGTGGCACCCTTTAACTAAGGGCCAGTCAAGCAACATTATTAAAAATATAATGAAGATTTAAACCCAAGCAGCTCAGCTGGAACAGGTGTCAGGCAGAAGAAAGCTTGAATCATGTGGCAGGGGAGGCTTATTAGCACACTCTTAGGTTGAGCATTTACCCAGAAATCTTGTTACTTCATGCTTACTACTGCTGATGCAGCTGTGCCTTTTAAGGTGAGTGAGGAACTCGGAGTTGTTGCATTTGTGTTTGCCATCCACATCCACCCAGAAGGGACTGTGGAAGGTTTGCCTGGCAGGGTGTTCAGGATGTTCCTCTTCTGAGGCAGAGAAGAGGATTAGACCAAGAATAACAAATTTGTGGAGTGATGTTTTTTTGTGTCCTGTGAAGCAACAGCCCTGAAAACTCTCTCCCCGGCCCAGCAAGCAGATGTCCCATGAGCAGTGATGCAGCACTCTTTTACTCCTCCCTGCCGACGCCTCAGAAGACACACTATGAGGGTCCAGGTCACCCCTGAACCAGTGTTTCTTTACATCCCCTGCCAAGCAGGGTGGCAGTTCACACAAAGCATGCTCTTAAGGCACATGATGTATTTCAGTCATGCTTAAGTCCAAAACCCTCTGCCAAGAACAAGCTTGTTAAAAGCTGCTTTAGTCAAAAAGATGAAATACTAAGCTGCCTGCCTTTACAAGATAATCGCTCATAGGAGCTGAAATTCAGACATTTTCCTTTGGAATAAGCTGGCTGGGTCATTTCAGTCTTTTGCGGGTATAAAGTGCAAAGAAACTGCCAAAACAACTTTAAAAAAATGAGTTCTATACGTGGCTGGGAAGCAATCTGTATGTTCTGCTGGAAGAGGCTGGCTCACACATGCTGGGCACATGCAGATCCAAGCCTTCCTCCTCCTTGTGCTGGAGTGCTGTGGGCCTTGGCTCCTGATGGGCAGAGCATCATTTAGCACAGGGCTCCTGTGCTCCTTGGCAGCACTGCAGCAGTGGCCTAATTTTTCTGCTAGTAAAGGCCAATGGTAAAAGGGAATATCTGACATTTGCTAAGGCTCTTGGGTATATAGGAAGAAAACAAGTTTAAACTGTATTTAGTGAAAAAACAAGCTCTTATCTAATTTGCAAGTCAGTCAGCCAGAGCATCTCCAGTCCTATTATCCCAGGCTGAATTTTTGTCAGGTTTTCATCACCAGTTCAGTAGCATTTGATCAAACTGACACATGCAAGTCAAACTGCAAAAATAGTTCAGGTCCAAAAGTGGTAATTCAGTAGATGGCATGCTTCCATCCAAATAAATACAAGTAAATATATATCAAGAGCAGGCTAAGTGCTTTTATTTGAAATCTGGAAGGCAGCTTTCAAGTCTGAGAACACAGTCATCTCCTTTCAGCCTTTGGCACACAAAGGACTCCTGGAGTCTGAGATGCTTCATGGAACCATGGAATTGTTAAGGTTGGAAAAGACCTCCAAAACTGAGTCCAGCCCTTAATCCAGCACTGCTAAGTCCACCACTAAACCATGTCCCTAAGTGCAACATCTACATGTCTTTTACATTCCTTCAGAGATGATGACTCCACCATTTCCCTGGGCAGCCTGTTCCAATCACTGAAAACCCGTTTGGTGAAGAAAATTTCCCTAATATCCAGTTTAAACCTCCCTGGCACAACTTGAGGCCATTTCCTCTGGTTCTATCACTTGTTACCTGGAGAGAGGAGACTGACCTCCACCTCGCTACAGCAGAGTGTGGTATTGCTGAGCCAGTCCTGGCTGGCTGCGTGCTGGTGGCCCTGAGAGCATTGCCATGGCAGTGCTGGACAGAACAGAGATAAAATCTCTGCTAGGCCTGGGAAAGCATTCATGCTTTTATGTCCCAGGCAAATCTGGTTCCCAGTGCAGCCTAACAGAGAGTGAACTGCTTTTTTTGCTCGTTTTCTTATCCAAAGGGTCTAACAAACCCACGGTAGATGTAGCAGATCTGACGCCAGAAAATGGGATAATTTCTGTACCTTCAGGGATTCTTCTACAAATTTATCTTTCTATTCTAATTGCTGTGGGTATTTCAGTCCACAGTGTAATTCAACCGAGCAAATCAAGGAGAAAGCCGAAAAGGATAAAAGTTTCTTTCCATTGCATTTAATTGGGAGTTTCCCCACAACCTGTGTGGCAGTAATAGGCTTAGAGTCTTATTTGTACAGTAATGCTTGATTTCCTTGTTTCTCCCCTTCTTCCTTTCTCTTCCCATGGTGGCACATTATTGTTTCAAACCACTGATCTTTGCTGTGGTCTCTTGTTTCCCACAACTTGCATTGCTGGGATGTTTACTTCCTGGATTTAATTCTAATTTAGCTACTACACTAATCCTTAAATAAATCTTTTTCAGTTCAACTCTTTCCCTTATCCCTATACACCAATGTTTACACTAATTTAAATAGGCAGGATATTAGATTAAAGTTAATTGAGGGAGTCAACACACTAATCCAGTTTCTACAGGTTTGCACCCCTGAAGAAAATATTAAGAGCAGCCATATAAATTTCCATTTCTCATAGTCAGAGTGAGGGAGAATACATTTGGAGGGTAGCCCACTATTAGGTTTTAGAAACCCAAGTCATAAGTTTCTCAAATAGTCAAACATAATGTAAGACAACACAGGCAGTTAAGCTTAATTCTCTTGCTTTCCCACTCCAAGACTCAGGAAAGCTGTCTGAACATAGTTGGAGAAATTACAGGTTTCCATGAGAGCAAAACACAACATATTATCCAAGTGTAACAATCCGCACAGTACTTCCAAACAGTACAACTAAAAATAAAAAAGGAAAATAATTCTCAACAACTTGAATTAAATGCTTTGAATGTTGTTTTTTAAAGATACAAGACTGAATTTTTAAAACAGCTCATCTAGTAGTTCAATTTCCAGCTGCCAAGTTATTTAGACTGTTAGTGTAAACTTTCACCTATGACCATGCACACATATAATTTAAAGTACATAAGAATTTTTCTAAAAGCCACTAAACTAGTGTTTAGTGATATCTAAACAATAAAAACATCATCAGATTAATATAGGAAAAAAACCCTCAAAACAACAACAAATACCACCACCGAAACATTTGAAAAAATTATGTTCCACAGGCTTTATTCATCTGAAGATTACCTGTGCTCTGTGTGGGCTGCAAGTTCTAGGTATTTTCTTGCACTGTGAGGGCACAGAAGACTGTGACAAGGATGTGGATGCTGGTGGGTATTTTTTCATGGTTTAACTTTGACACTGAGATAGCAGCTTCCTGCAATAATTTAATTATGTTCTGTGTTGCACTGGTGCATAAGACTAACTCCAGCTGTGTATTTAATTTCTGTTTTTATGAGTTACAAGAAAACATAGCAATGGAAAGAGTACAGAGCTACACATAAAACACAGATCAATACCTGTGAAACGTCTCCTTTTGTAAAATGAAAATCCACTTTTGACTACAACAGCCTGGAGCTCCCAGAGCTGAAAGCCACATGGAGTCACACTCCTCTCCTTTTAAACTGCTACCACCTACCTTTCTTTCATGTCTCCCTGTAATGCTGACTTACACCAATTAATAATGTGACCCAGGGTGAAAGTCAGCAGTCAGTGTCAGGAAATCAAATTCTGAACTCCTATCAATCGCTTGCCCATAGCCCAGGAACATATTTATGTAATAAATCCACTCACTGTACTACGTCAAATCCTGTTAAACCCCAAATGCTCTGGGGCAGAAGTTGTAGCTTTTCCCTGCCAGGTAGGTGTTTACGAGCCTGGTAGCACCAGAAGCGTTTCTGGAGCCCACAAACATAATTTAGCTGCAGTAATGTGAAATTACTGAGCCTGTCTCGTGCCGACATGTGTTACACGCAATTGTAAAAGGGGAAAAAAGTTTAACAGCTTAGCCACAAAGGAATGTTTATATCTGATTACATTAATTGCTAATTTAATGGTAGTTAATCAGTGGTATGTAATACAAGCCGAGGAGCCCAATGGATTTATTGATGAATGGCATTTAAAGTTGTTGCTGGAAAACCAGTGCAGCAGTTGGATTACACAAGCAGGCACAGAGCCCTATCAAGCAGCAGTGCCTTTGCTAAAGGCAAAGTTCTGCTTCAGCCTACAGTGCTTCAAATCCCGAGTTACCCCAAACTCTCTGAATATTGGGGCAGCAAGAAAGCTCAGGCCCATTCCTGCACAGCACAGAGGAGATCCCTTGGGGTCAGTACCAGTGAGTGCCACACTGCTGAGATGAGCTCTGAATTTCAGGGAAAAGCAGGGACCCTCCACAAGCCTGTGTGCTGCTCCTGCCTGCCTTCTACCACCGGGACAAACATCACCAGGCCTACAATTTGAACCCCCTTAAATACTGGAGTGGGATTTTTACTCTGTGCTCCACACAGCTATAGGTCTACAAGCTACAAGGAGCACATCTCTTCCCCACTGATGGCAGCAGGGCTTGAGAGATGGATGCAGCCCCAGTGCAAATGCAGCATCACCTCCCAGTGTGTGAGCCTGCCTGTTCCTGGGCTGAGGGGGTTCAGTTAGGGGCAAGGGAAAGAAAGGTACAGTTGCCTTATCCCCTCTGGCAAGTATTGGTTTGCCTGGATGCACACTCTTCAGCCCTCCAAACCTCACCCATACAGCTTCCACGTACCATGGAGCTCGTTTTCCTTAGCATGAAATATGAGCAAAGGGAGTCTGTGAAGCAGTGCTGGAAGCAGATTCTCATAGAGTGTATCTATGCCCAAGATTAAAAAGCAGAGAAAAACTTTTAAAGAAGATCAGACTGAAGCTTTTTACTCACAGAGGCTTCTTGGAGAGGCTGCTGCTCCCTGCTCTCCCCAGAGTGCTGCAGCATCCAGATATCCATCCTCAGCCTCCTGACCCTTTGGACAGCTGAAATCATCGTGAATTTTTACTCCTGACTTGGTTGGGATGAGGCCAGCTGCCAAGTGAAAAGCATCTGTAAAGGAGTAAAAAGTTGGAAATTATGTCAGTTATTTATTAGTGGGAGGCAGTTTACTGAATGCTGCCAAAATTTAAGAGCTTCTGTTTGTCTGCAAGCTTCAGTTCCTTCTTGTGCAACTGTCAGGAATATGTCCAACATTGCCTATTTCATGAGCAACCTCCTTTTATCATCTAACTGGAAGATTTCAAAGACACAAGATGGTGAGTTTTCAGACTATTAGCAATGACCACAAGAAGAGTAGGTAAAGAAAAGCTATTTTACTTGGAGAGATCTGCCAAATAAGGTGCCTTTTCACCCATCACTATAGTAATGGGGCATTGGAGGAAGGCATGCTTGAAACATAAAACCTCATCACAACCTTGATATTGTATTAGATTCATCCTGAGAGTATTACTGCAGGAAAAGCAGAAAAACTAGCATGGCAATAACTTCTTGTTCAGAATTAAGTGTGAGCCAACCCTGAGAGGAGACAGTCCATTAAATCATCTCTCAGCTCAAGGGGAGGCATGGGGAGCCTCAACAGGCTTCCAGTTCCTGATGGAAATAGTAAGTGATGCTAAATGAGTTGCACCCTCCTGGAGCTATTTATTTATTTATTTATAAAATCTGGCTTAACATTATAACTCATGGAAATTCTGCATGCATCCTCACAAAACTCAGTTGCTGTTACCCTCCTTGGCAGCCCTGATGAGACTGGTGCATGTGGGACATGTGCACTTCCAAAGGACTGGGAGAGGCAGGATGAAAATCCCCTTCCTTCCTAGGCACTGGGAAGCCAGATACATAATCCACTACACATCTACGCTTCCTCTGTAATCAATAGCCCACAGATGAGGTGGGATGAGACCCTGGTCATGTGCTCTTTCCTTATTTCTGGATTTAGTTGGAAGAATCACCCATGGGAAATTCTCTTCACCAGCTGTTAAGGGCCCAGACCTGACTAGCAGGAGGTGACACCGTTCCCTTTTGGGTGGGTATCACTCAACCTTATGCCCTTTCTCATTGTGTTCTTCCTGAGGGCCACAGCTGGGAAAGCACACAGGCAGCCACAGGCCCCGAATCAAAAGGAAGTCAAAATGCATTTGGAGTTAAATGTCAAATGAGAACAAAACTGCTGAGGTGTGCAAAAAAATGCACATCAAGCTTGCATTTCCCAGAAATAAAGAGATATTTCTCATCTTCCAGGATCCACACATACTCAGCACGGAATTAAGGTCCCCAGCAGCATTGGACAGTAAGCACCTCTCTTAACAAGTTTACTAGGACCAGCAAGATAAGCAAGTTAAGGATGGACTTTCCCCCTTGTCTTCCCTCCAACTGGCAGCACCCTTCCTCGGAAAGTGCAGGAGCAGAGGGGGAATGTCATAGTGTTCTGTGGGGAGCTGGGGCTCAAGAAAGAGAAACACTGAATAATTTAGGTTGGAAAAGACCTTTAAGATCACCAAGTTCAACATCCTTAATTTTGGGTGAATCCCAGAGGGATGCACTCTGGCAGCTCACATCAGCGGAGCGTTGCTGAAAGCAGCAGGACATAAACCTACCTTGTCCCACAGCCTGACAGGACCCCACTGATCTGTAGCCAAGAAGCTTTTTAGTAGCATTGCCAATGTTTATCATTAATGTGAAGGGTACAAACAGCATTGCTCACCCAGGACAGGAGAACCGAGTTCTGTACATAGCTCTGGCAGAGCAGCCCATGAAGTCATTCGGAAGAGAAACATTCAAATTAAACATAGGAGGCTTTGCATTTGTGGAGCTGGAACCAGCTACACTGTGAGCAAAGTACACTGCAAACCTGTGTGTGCAACTGCACCGAGTGCTTACAAATGTGTGTTCTGTGACCCTATAGATGGAGACAAACATCAACTGGGACCTTTTACTTTCTTCTTGGCTCTTCCCCTTCATTTGCCATTCTTGATGTGCTGATCTTATTCCCAGCACTGGATATTTTTGAAAAGAGCACTAAAAAGTGATGGTGCTGGTCACTTCAGAGGCAAGAAGGAATACTCCATACCTAGGAGGGTTTGTCGCTTGCTGATTTCCAGAGCTGATTTTCTATTTCTTTCCAGCTCTGCACATACAAAAAGCAGCAGTGCTAGGCGCAGACCATGCTGTGGAATTTGTTGCTGGTCCGGTATAAACAGCCTGTCCTGTGTATTGACCTAATGTAAACAGCCAGTAGCCTGTATAAACAATCAGCAGTTGAGCTCAGGCTAAACGAAACCCCAAAGTATGTTTGAGCAGCAAGAAATCAAATGTCAATACATATATTTCCAACTTGCAAGCTGTTGTTCTCTGCTTGCCAGAGAGAATTATCTTTTTTGAAAATTTCTTGGAAGTTTGGCATTGTGTTGTTTGTTTCTCCAGAAAACAGGGTTACCAGGAGGACATTGCTGCTGTCCCACAGTCCTGTGCCCTTGGCTGAGCTTCTCTGAAAATGGGGCTGCCAGGGGATGAAGAAACACAGCAACACCAGACAAAGGAGCCTCAGAGGGAGCAGATACAACCCCAACATCCCAAAGGAAATTCTGCAAATTTCAGAACTTCCCCTTGGAAAAAACTAAGACAAAATTATTTGTTAGACCATATTTGCATACATGAGTATCCATATAGTCATCTTGAAGAGCAAGACTGTTGAAAAGTTGTCTTATTTCTGAGAAACTTCCTCTTTCTTCAGGGTAAAAAATTATCAGAAAGCAGCATCCATTCCAGAATTATGCCCACTTCTTTTTTACCTCATTTGTGAGGTAAAAATCTCTTTGAAAATCCCAACCACTCTTACAGACATATAGGAAATACTCTTTAAAATTCAATTCAGAGATTAACCTTTACTGTCAATTTGACCACATGAGTATTTTGCTGCTTTTCTCAGAGGGAAATATTGGACTGAGCTGAAATGAAATGGAAAGGGTGAAAGAGAAGGGAGGGGGTGAAAAGGGTAAACAGATAGAGCGGAAAGGGGGACCCTCATATAGATATACTTAGTAACGGCAGGGCAAAAAAAATAAATAGGTGCAGTTATTTCGTGTGGCTGAGAGAAACTACAGAAAGAAAGCAAGCCTTTTATCTTGAAATAATCCATCTGACTTCAGCCCACCTTGGCAGATAGCTGTTTGCTCTCCAAGGAGAAAGGAACCAGATGGTTCTCATATTTCTAATGGCTGAGTATCTACATGACAAACACCATCTCGGAGGTTAGCAGTAAGTGCTGGAAGCTTCATCGCGTGTGTGAGAGGAGCAAATGATTAAGAGAACATCAAAACTTTCTTGTCTTTTTTTTTTTCCCCTTCTGTGGTTTTTTGAGGGGTTTTGTTGGGTTTCTGTTGCTTAGTTGTTTTTCTTCCCCCTCCCCTAAACTAGTCCAGAATGGGAAGCAGCCTCCCAGCAAGGGCTGCACATCAGACACCCAGGCTGCATCTGCACCTTCATGGAGTGGATGGTGGACTCTGGTTTTATGTCATTTAGCACTTTCCACCAACCGGATTCATTGCAAATGTACAGAGGTGGTCCAAAGAAAAGCAGTCTGCTGCAACCATGTCTCTTGCAAGACTGTTGACTTTTTGCGTCCATACCAAGAGCAAAAAATCAAGCAGAACTCAGCCTGAGGTGAACCCTGCTGGGCCATAATGCATTAGGTTTCTGTACTGCTGAACCATGTAATGAATCCCAGGGTTGGTGCTAATGCAAAACTAGTGGCGATGTGCTAAATGGTTTAACTGCTCATAAAATGGTGACTAGCCACCTGTCCAGCTTTTATTGGGCGGGGGAAGTTTAGCACTAGTAATAAAACCATACATATTAAGTTACCATGGCTAGCTCTAAACAAGAGCAGAAAATAAAATTAAAAATTAATTAAAATAATTATGTTACAAATAAGGTGTCAGAGTGGCAAGCAGGCTGGTGCCTTCCCTTTACTGTCCTGACGGACACAGGTTCTCGTTTAGAAGGTTTCACAGCAAATATGACACCACACTACTTTAGAGCTACCTTGAGCTCTGTTTAACTATTCATGGGAATTAATTAGAGTGAAAATTAAGAATCCACTTAACCTGAAGCCCATCAGAGTAGCTGCACCATTCCCCCTTGCTTGGTGTAGTAACTGTATTTTCATTACAATAATAAGATTTTGCCTCAAATTGCTGTGATGTGTGAAATAAATGCTCCATGTGGCTTTTGGGAATGGAAACCTATGTCCATCCTACTTTATTTACATTTTCACAAAACAAAACAAAAGAAGTACTCTAAAAATAAACTTACTTGAATATTAACAGGAAGGGAAAAAAATGCCTTTGCAAGTATCACAGGCAGAATGATTACTGCCCAAATGAGACTTAGAAATAATAAACTAAATTGAAATCTTACACTAACTAACCAGGGCATAACCACTTTTCTTTAACCGGTAGTAAATCCCAGCTCCTTGAAGACTCTGCAGGAGGTGTATAAATTCATATCTGTTAATTACAGCTGCTTCCTATTTCCTCTATAGCAGTAAAAACAGCAAGCTACTGGCCAACAGTAATGATGAGGTTCACCTGAGCAGAGGTATGCTCCTAGGAGGTCACACTTGCAAAAAAATTTAGAAAGGCTCATCAAGGACATCACTCTGAGGAGAATCTGAGTATCTGCATGATTTGCCAACAATAATAGTATCTTGTGTGGGTGTGTGTGTTTATATATAAATATATATATATACATATATATACATATGCACACACTTACTTAGACTGTTCTTTGTCCTTACACATTTTTTTCACATTAACTAACATGGCATTTGACAAGGACTTTGCCAAAGACCTCCCAGACTTGGGAGGGGAGCAAGCAAGTGATGATATTTCACTATTTTTTTGTACAGGTCACTGGGGCCACTGTCACCACTATGCTGTGGTTGTTCCCTGTCACAGGCAATATGCCACTCCCTGCAGCTTCTGTAGGGATGGGCAGTCCAGTGCCAGCCAGGCTGGCATCCTGGGCACTAACACCCCAAACTGGCACTGCAAATTATTGCTTGCAAGCATGACAGAGCTGCTTAAAACTGATTTTATCATATTCTTCACTTCATGGCAAGGGATTTTTTTAACCCAGAATTCCCAAAGGGAGTTTTCAGCAGCATCTTGAATTTGAAATAAATGGATACAGAAGAGGTACAGCTATTTTAAAAGAGGTTACTGGTGTTCTAATTATAATTTGTTTAAAGGATGAGGGTACCATTAAGGAACTTTACTATTATAGGAGCACAGATTTCAGCCATGTGCAACAGTCTTCAAGGTTTTCTGTGGATGAATCAAGTCCTTCTGAACGTCTCAGACGAGCAAGGCTACAGATAAACATATGTTGTATCAAGCTAAATTGTGCAACTGAAAAATTTTGAGTAATCAGCATGGAATTATCTACTTTTACTCCTCATGCATTATAGAAAGTCAGCATGACACTGTTTCCAAGTTTTAAACCAGGGGTAGCCTTTGGGGACTATTTCAACCTGTAGTGAAGCTTCCTAACACACAGATGTCTTCCCACAGAGCCCAAGAGCTCTGAGGTGCAGGGCCCCAGGATGCAGGAGCAAGAGTTTGACCCCAAATCTCTTTGCAGCACAGGTGTGGCCCCCACACAGGGCAACAAATTAGCACACAAAAGAAATTACTGTGGG
Organism: Coloeus monedula; assembly: GCF_965178545.1. Taxonomy (NCBI): domain Eukaryota; kingdom Metazoa; phylum Chordata; class Aves; order Passeriformes; family Corvidae; genus Coloeus; species Coloeus monedula. Next base: position 26,776,783 of record NC_138782.1, on the reverse strand, counting down.
TAAAGATAATCTTGCCACCAGCTTCTTGGGGTTGTACGTGGGTTACTGAATCTCAGTTCTCACCTCAGGAGGATCGGTATTTTGGCCTGACCAGAGACACGAAGGCCAGTCTGTCCAAGCTCACTGCAGGCTTGGGTGATGGTAGGTCTCAGGTGTCCTCAGGATCTGACAACACATACACCACCCTAGTCATACTCAAATTCAATAAATTTAAAAATTAAAAATATTGCAACGATTAAGGAGTGCATTCCACTATAAATGCAGGGGGATGAAGATTTTCATCTCCATCTTTTGCAATCAGCTTTGTGGTTTTTTGCGTTTGTCATTCCAACAGCTTTAGTGTGACGGATGTGCAGCAGAATGTAATGTAAAAGGAGAAGCTAAGTAATGGCAAATCAAGAATAACTGAAATTAAAGCTTGACTAGAAAAGCAAAACTTCCATAATTAAGCTCATTTCAGCATGATGGATGTTTTTGATTTGCACAGACATCTCTGTGAGCATACATCTGGGTAATACCAAACTACTGTCCAGGAAACATGTCAAATGCTTTAGATTAGGGATTATATTTTTAGTCTTCCCTTAGTTCCCTTGTTATACATATCATTTCAAGGCAATTGATTTGCCAGTTGCCATAAACCCTGTTTAAATATTCTCCATGTCTAACAATATTACCAAAGGGAAGCTGAGCACTGAAAACCACCCTGGCCTAGTGTGACCTTTTTTCCCTGGAGCGCCTGTAAAAAGCTGCTCTCACAGCAGCAGCACCTGGCTCTGTAGTGGACTTTGCCAGAACAGTTGGATTTTTAACAGTCCAAACAGTTCAGATCTGGTCATGTACATATTGTTTCAGAGGTTTCAATGACAGATCCAAATCTTGAAACTCTATACTGAACATGATGCTTATCATATGGCAAAGGAGTAGAGACTTGTTTATTATTAATAGCAGCCCATATACTCACAAGCCAAGTCCAGTCAGAGATGTTGCTCCCCACCTAGCATTGCTGTAGATTACCTTTGCCTGCTGCTTTTTACATTATCATTATTCATAGTCCTTCATTTCTCTCGGTTGTGAATGACGGACAGCAACAGACAATGCACAAGGGTTTGGAGTGTGGACTTTAAAACATGTGGGAAGCATAGAAATGATATATCTGTGGATACTCCCTCAGAGATCTCAACTCTAACACCACCAGGAGACACTCCAGGCAGTGTGTCCTTTCTGGCAAGGAGGCTGAGGGAGGCAGAGATAGAGCAGCAGGCTTACACTCTTGGAGTCTCGGCAGGTTTTCGCTTGGCAGACACTCGGGGCGTCAGCACAAGTCTGGCCAATGTTACCTGCCTGGATGTGTCTTCTGCCTTCAGTGCATGGAAATAAAGATATATTTTGATCTAAAGATACACATGCATACGTGTTTATACACACATGTACATATGATGAATCCATGGGTTTCCTTCTGGATAAAATATTGGTTTTCAAGCCTAGGCTTGACCCTTTTAATAGGCCCTCTCCATTCTCTGAGAGCCCAACAACTCCTCTGAAACATTTTTCTTCAAAGGACAGCATCTGAACATGTACATATTTATGTCTCCCAATATGTATATATATAAGTGTCTCTGTGTCTCTCTCCATATAAATATATTTAAATTGTCTGAAGTGCTTACTGTCAGCTCTTTAGCTGATGTGCACCTCCAACAGAGATGGTGGAAATAAATTGATAATATCTCATAAGGATCAGATAATTATATATGGAGCTACAAATTCATCCTACTGAATTTTATTTTATAGGCCACCTATCACCTAATGATGATATATCTGAATAGATATAAAGCTTTGAGATAGTAAGGTTAAGCTACCACGCTGAGGAATGCAGTATAAATCTCGATGGGTAGAAAAAACAGTCAGATTAGTGATGTTTTACATCTTGTGGAAGACAGAAAAATACACAACAGTAACTTCTAAAAAAGCTGTATGAAGTTCCATGTTCAAACACTGGCACTCTTGCTCAATTGCCTGTCTTCTTTGAGCCTTTCTACTTATAAATGTTATTGTTTTGTTTGTCTTCATACTTTTGAGAATATCCTTTAAGAGGTCAGTGTGTTCATAAGATATCAACACAGTGGTTTTAAAAACGTTTTATATTCTGCTATCCATAGGAATAGGTTCTTCTGACAGGTAATCATTTCAACCAAAGCAGATAAACTAGAATTTGCAGAGCTGGCAAGATGCATCAAAAAACTGAATGTTTTAGGAGACAGGCTCGGTGAATATTTTGTACCTTAAATTTCCTTTTATTTATATCCTGTGATTTGATTACACTGTTGGATACCAATTATACCAAAAGTTAATGAGCTGTGTAATATCCCATAAAACAACGATCTCATGCAAAATATGTTAGTAAAGGAAACTACAATTGGTGGGAAAAGTTTTTTTTTGCCTTTTTTCCCTAAAATAAATGAAAGGAAATGATTTCAAAGCACTTTTTTGAAATAATGCATAGTTAATAATTGACTATGCAAAACTGCTCAGCATGAGGTAGATTCTCTAAGGAATGGTAGAGTAAGGAGGAAAAAATCCTCAAAGCTAAACAGTGAATTACATGCAGCAGAAGCGGCTGCGGCTCCAAGGACTCTCCCAGGAAGAGTGGGAAGCTGTGTAGAAATGCTTTCCCCTTTCTCCCATGGCTTTTCAGGCAGCAGATCTCTAACAGCTGCAGCTCCTTCCTTCCTCTGAAAAGGAGCTACCATCTTCCCTCCATGAGAGATTCAGATTGGAGTCCATCTGGCTGCTGCAATACATGCTTTTGTCATGCCCAAGGTGAAATGAAGTACATCTGGGATTTTGTTTCCCCAGACTTCCTCCTGCCGTGAGTGGCTCTGCACCTGCTGCCTGGCACTGGGGAGAACATGTCATGGCCAGCGCCTGCACCCTGGCCCAGCAGCACTGCAAACAGGCTGCTCAACATTTGTTCAGAACACCTTACTCTGTATCTGGACATTTCTAAGGTAGTAAATTCTACCCATCATTGCTGCAGGGAAAAATCACCAGCTTTCTTCTCCAGATGACTTATGGGAAGAAGCTTGAGCTGAGGATGCTCAGACGAACAGAATGCCTAGGCTAGAGAAAAGATAGTTTTTCCCATTCAAATGGCCCAGACCAAAATATTCTCTCAAACACCTAATTACTCTTATTAAGGTAACATTTTGATTTGAAACATCTGCAGGTTCTTGAGACCTGACTGAACCTGACATTCTCAACCTTTGGCAACCGTGTTACGCCTGGCATGCATTTGTGCATACGTGTGCCTTGGGGGAGAGGCAAGGAAGGGCTGAGTGCATCCTGGTACAATGGGATCCCTCTCCAAACTCCTGCTGGGTATAGAGTACCAGCAATATCCCAGTCCCTTTGTTTGTGACAGTCCTGATGTCCACACAGAGCAGGACTCGCTCCACAAGTTTGAAGAATCCATGTTATACTTCCAAAAGTATTTCCACAGAGATAATTTCTTCCCTTTTACCCAAAAGAGGCTACTGCCTCCCTTTACCTCTGCTGGATGACAAATCCAGGCTGAAACCCATCTGGCTGCTGCAAAACCATATTCCTGCATTTCCTTCCAGAACAAATCAGGTATCTACCAGCATTCTCCTTTTCCAAGATCATGAAGGTTTTGATTACAACAAAAAAAAAAAGAAACCAAAAAAACGCCCCCCCAAACCCCATCCTCAAAAAAACCCTACAAAAACAACAAAAACAATTGAACAACCCTAGAAAAAAAAAAACCCTATAAATTAACAGCAAAAAGATATTCTAACACAATGATAATTAAAAGCCCTATGAAATAAAGGCATTTCTGAATAACTAGGTTCTTCTCTGGTTACCATAAAAGCATACCTATGGCTAAGTCTTTGTACAAAAATCCTTGAGGAGGAAAAGATATATTCTCAACAAAATAAAATGTTGTCAGCTCTTTAAGCTTTAGTGGGAACTGAAAACGTCAAGCTTATATCTGTTAGGCATTATTTAAATTGAAATATGGACCTTCCTCAGTCTTCAAAGTACTGCACTTCAGGTGATAATGATGGATTAATGTTGAGAGAAAACGACCTAGCAGGCTGTTAGTTACTTTTTTCAATTGAATGGGAGCGCACCAAATTCTTCATCCATCTGCCAATTGGAGACAGCTGAGAAATGCCGACTGTGCTCTGCTACAGGGTTTGTACATAAATATTCACTGATGAGCACATTAAAATGTGGGAAAGCAGAGGAATAGTTTGTTTGAATTCTGCTGCATTTAGTCTTGTGTTCAACCAGCTATGTATTTCTAAACAGTGAGGGTTTACAAGTTCAAAGAGCTGCCCCCTTCACAGTCAAGTTTCTTATAAGTTTCTTATAACATCACACAAATTCATTTTACAAGGCAACTCTGTTACTCCAAGATTAATTCAGTGCCCTTTAAACTGTGGGAGTTGTATTCAAATGTGGTTTAGATTAAAGTGATTTAGCATTATTCCAACATCCAGCAACATGAATGTATGTTTTCAATGGATGAATCTGAAATCAGCTGTTCTGCATTGTTAAGCCTCCTACAACAAGCTGTTTGGATTGCTGGCTGCTCAGCACCCCAAAGGGACAGATTAATCTCTGAACTCTGTGGCTGACTCATATTTAGAGTTCTCAAGCGTCTGCTGCTCATCTGGGCAGCCCTCAGACAAATAAGACAATTTACAGGAACCAATAACAAGCAATTCCAGACACTGGTGAATTGGAGGTAACTCTGGCCCTAGGCAGATGCAGAGACCATAGCTGCACCTTTTGCTTTCTAAAACCCACACTTGAGGCTGTGGGAGTCATCCTCCCTGAGCAGGAAAGGGTCATCTGGAGTATGAAGGACACACACTCTCACCAAAGTAGTGAGGATTTTGCCTGAACCATGGCATGTGCCAGGCAGTCCAGCGTGATGCTGGGAAGAGCACATTCACTGGAAGTGTAGAAAAGAGCCAATGAATGCACGCTGTGAGACACCCCAGCAGCAGCAGCAAGAACAGAGGTACAACAGTAAACCCTTCATAACATCATTAGTCATAAGTAATAAAGTAGGAACAAAAGTCCCCTTTCATTCTGAAGGGAACAGTTAGCTTTTCCACTTCAGAGACCAGAGAGAGATGACTTTTGTTACCTGGAGCACTGAAATGTGCAGGAAATGGGGCTCTGTGGATCACTCAGGCATTAAGCCTGTGAACCTGAGATCTCTTCCAGAGAGACAAGTAAAAAGCACGAGAAAATAAATGTAATTCAATAATTCTCCAGAAGAGAAAAGCTTTGCCTCTGCTTGTCAGTGAAACCCAACAGTAATGGCAGGTGCATGAAAAGCTAATTCATGAATAAAGGAGAAGCAGGGACACCTTACTGACACATTTTGGTCAAAATGTGAGAGGGAGTCCTCTAGATAATTGGTAAACAAATTAACTAGCCTGTTGATAAAGAAGTAGTTTGAATTCAAGGAGGTTGTTGTTTCAAATCATATTACCTATTATCATTTTCTGCTTAAAAGAATTTGTATTTACTAGTGCAAATGTGCACCACACAGTTGCTTACTGCAGTCCCTGTGAGTAGGAATGCATCAGTTTGAGAGCTCCAGGAAGAGCATCTTTCCTGGAGGTGAGAGTAAGGGGTTGCCCATGGCTAAGTCAGCAATTGCACTGCTTTTCTTCTGAACCTGATGCCTTACAAAGGTTTGCTCACTGCAGACATGGGACATGGGACAAGGCTGATGCAGTCAGACCAAGGTGCTGGTCGCTCTGATGCAGCCTGCAATGGAATTCAGAGGCAAGACACCTGGTTGTCAAAGCAGGTGGAGATGTGCTCCAGTATTCAATGCAAGGATTCCTTCTGTAGTCCTTGTTCAGCCTTTTAATGATCCTGTTAATAATTAATGGCAAACAAGTTTCTAGTGAATAATATAGAACCAGTAGGAAAAAAAACGGAGCAATAAACATGAATTATCACACAGAGGGGGAAGTTTGGTACCATGTCCTTTACTGTGATTTTTCCCAAATGATTTTTTTTCATGCACAATGAGTGATTGCAAATCAAGCTAAGGGGAAAATACCCAAGCCATAGACAAGACTCCCAGAATCTCTTTTTGATTTCTCACAAGTGTTTCTTGAAAGAGACTTTCAAATTCTAATAACCGTTAGTAGGAAAGACAGGATAAGGAGTAGACAGGAATATTTGCAGATTATGGAATTTTTTTGGGGTGCTGAAAATCATATCTCCCATCCCTGAATATATGCATAGGATATGCTAATCATATAGTCCTTTAAGTTGACTTGTACCCATGCTGAGACTCCTGCTACATCCAGTTACAGCAAAGAGATCCTAGGGTTCATGTCCTCCATGCTCCAGGACACCACAGCCTCATATTTCATGGTTTTAGAGAAGAGGTGGAGATGGGAAAGGTAAGAGTAGAAGGCCACCAAGCTGAATATGGGCTTTTACTAGGCAGAGGGGAGGTCACTGTATCCCTTAGGGGATCACTTAGCCACAGGATGGATGAGACCAGAGGCTCAGTTTCAGTTTTCCCTTTGGCAGGATATGCTTGGAGGAAACACGTGTGACCCCATCTGTGACACAATCCACACACCACACTCTTTCAGGAGTAGTGGCAACACCTTAATCTCTCCTAGGATCAGAAAGGAGACCACAGTACTAAGTTAGTCCACTTAAAGGGTGGCAGAAGGATGGGGAGAGGCAGAAGAAGCACCCCCAAGGCTACACTAGAAACTGTGGGCAGGAATGAAAGGCACCAGCCTTGCTCAGTGCTAAAGACAGCACAGATAACACAGGGCGGGGCTAGGAGGCTGGCTGAGCTCCTCAGAGGAGAGCAAGAAACACAGGCCATCATTCTGCCATGTCTATCCCCGCAGTTTGTTAGGCTGAAGTGCCCCATGGATGTCAGCACACTGCCTCAGGACCTATCTGTGACCTCCCAAGGGTCAAGCAAAGAAAGAAGTCAAGCCCCAGCTGTGACCGGAACACTAGTTTCTCTAAGAATAGCAATGGGAATCAAGAACAGAGTTCTTTTCTCCTATCAACAACTTTTCTCAGATTTGATACAGTAACCTAACTGCTCCCATACTTCCACACCCACCACAGTCACCAGGAGAAACCTTCTGGGGCTGTTAAAATGTTGAACTTCCAGAGTAGATCTCACCAGAACAGTGTAGGATGGTCATTTCTATGTGCTGGAGGAAGATCACAGTCTCAGTCAGGGATAAACTTGCCTCTGTGGCTGGGCCTGTGTTTGCATTTTTGTTCTGATTTCTTACCAGGACTCCCTCACCCCTCCTGCCCCCAGGTCACTCCTCCAGCAGTTGCAACAGTAGGAGCATTTTTGCAGACCACCAAACTGTTCACAGCTGGTGCCTTATCACATGGATGCTTTCCCCACTTTTCCCATTGCTATATTTAATGCAGCTTAAGTATAGAATTGGATATCTGCAATATACTCAGCCCTGACAAGTTTTGTAGCTCCCATGTTCTTAACTGTCTGAGTTCTTTATGGCATTACCACTTTTAAAAACCTTTGATTTCAAAATAAATGTGAAATATAGCTGGCATAAATACTACCCTGGAACAATAAATAATATCTGTGCAGCAATGACAATTTTGTTCCTCCCAGCTGTGTGGATACTCCTGTGGGAGTTGAGCAGGCATAAGTTAGAATAGCCTTAAGGCAGCTCTAATATGCACCTAGGACGTTGATGGGTTGCATGGCTGGCACAGGAATAGAAGAATTTCAGGATTACCATAGTTACAGTTTACTCACCATCCCTGGCCCTACACAAAGCACAAATCATGAGTAACTACGGGTGAAAGCCAGAAACTTTAATATAGAATTAAATTATGGCTAGCAAGAAACAAGAATCAGAAGTTTGGCAATTAGATCAGCTTACATAATCTCCTGAAAGCCCAGCTGCTTAGCAGAATTATCCAAAGTAAACTACAGTCGGTATTCCTTCTTTTTCTTAAAAAAAAGAATTCTTTTTAAAAATAACCAAAAATAATCCCTGTGTACAGACTTTGTTCCTAATTGCACTTGCCCGTTTATTTTCACCCAAACAAAACTCTGTTCAGTGAGAGGTCTTGGACACAGTCGTGAATTATGTACTTTTCTGTCATACATTTTAACTTATAACACTATGTCACTCATTAAAAAATAAGCATTTGTCCTGTGCCTAAGACATAAGCCCTTGATGTAATGACAAAATCAATACATTCTATTCCATAGAGGACATGCAAATAGGAAGGAAAAAGATTCTGAGTAAATGATTTTTTTTAAAGGCAAGTGTGGACAAAAGCAATGAGAAAAGTCTCAGCCATATTATTTCCACTGCCCTAAATTGGCTTAGACTGTATGACTCTGAGTGTTAGGCTGACAAGAGGCTGGTGAACCTTGGAAGACCCAGGGCTTATTTTAGCTTTGAATTTCAATTTGGAAGTGAAACCTGATACTGAGCAAGTTTCACCTGGTTTAAGGTTTCACTGGAAAAGGGGCTGAGGAAGTGCAGGTAGCTGTCAGGAGGCAATTACAGAGAGAGAGGTGAGGTTGTGAGCAGCTTGCCACTGCAAACAGCAGAGCACTGACAGGTGAGGAGCATCCCTAGCACTGAGCACACAGTGCTGCTCTGTCTAACAGGGACGTGCAGCAACCAGGCTCAGCACAGGGGGCTTAGTGCTCTTTAGCCAAATCTGGCTGTCTGGGACCTTTCTAAATGGCAGGGAGGCAAACCACTGCATCCTGTGTCAGAAGGCACAGCAAGACTCTGCAGATTTTCCCACAAATATTGTCTGCCCTGAAGCCCCATTCCAAAAAAAGTTACGGGATGATAAAGTGTTTGTCCGCTAGTAAGATAAATGCACAACAGCTGGAATGTGAGACCTGGCACCAGAGGGCTTTTGCCAGCAGGCCAAGGAAAAGTGTGCAAAGCAAGTAGGAATGAAATTACATGCCTTGTCTGTCCACACTGTGTAAGAGTGTAGGGTCAACTAACTGGAGTGACAGATCAGCAATTTGTCATTGTAAGGGAAGCAGTTTACAAAGAGCATCAAAATCCTTGAAAGATGTGTAACACATTGATTGAATTCCTTGAATAATATTTTACCATTAAAAAAAAACCAAAACAAAGACAAGTGAGATTTAATTATTTACCCACTTCCCCCAAAAAATCATGAAGTATTACAGCTGCTTCATTCCACTCTTCGCAATTACTGATTGTTATCAGCAGATTAAAGTGCTTCCAGCTGAAAGGCTAATTAAATGATTTCATGTTTTCTGCCTGTCCCTGATCACAGGGAAAGTCTAGAGTCAAGGGAAGCACAGCTATAAGTGATGGGAAGGATTACTGGCAATGCTGTATTATTCCCAATGAAAGAAAATGCACTGGCCTTCAGCTCTCTGTTCCACTCTCTTACATCCACGTACTCAAAAGCTGCAGTGTCTGTCCTCCAGATGCTACTGTTCCTTTGTCACAAGCTCTCCCTCCTCCCTGTTAAATATTTCCTCTTCTCTCCATGCACAGATCTTATTCTTAGAAGAATTCAATTGTAACATGGAAAAGGTTGGGAACAAGACCTGCTTTTGCAGGTACAAACACAAGGCAGTTTATCTGCAGCTTTTCAGGGAGCACACTTTTGTTTAGTACTGTAGCACTAAAGCACTGCAGGCAGAGAATCACATCCCAGGGGCTCTGTACAACCAGCTACTATTAGTTTTATTTTACATTTTCCAACCATTTTCCATATTTGACCATGTGAAACTCTTAATCACTGGATCAGACTAAATGCAGAGATGATACAGGTAAATTTTTCCTACGCTCTTCACTACCCACTGTAAACTATCTACATATTTATAAAAATTATCTAAAACTGTCTAATCGGATAAGAGTTCACAAATTCACATGAACAAAACTCCTTTCTGGCAGACATAGCACTGTGTATGTTTTGGACTAACATCTAGTTGTCTGCATGTTTTATATGTGTGTATATATATACACACTCATGTATCAGTCCAAAACATTCTCAGCCTGCATAAGAATATCATCCTGGTTTTAATTTTGAGGAATATGTTGTTTTATTTTTACTCTGGTTTCCTTCTCCCTTTTTTTAATCTTTTTTTTTCCCCTTTGTTTTTGAAACTGCTGCATTTATAACAGAACATCATCTTTTATGAAAAATGGGAAAGGTCCACAAAGGAACACTCTGGACTAAGTAAAATAAGCTTTTGATTTGAATGAAGATCTGGTGCTGTATGTACTTTATTTCATGTAGCAGAAGGTCTGGTGAATGTGTGAAGCCAAGCATATATTTTGGTAGTTTAATATTGAAAAAGCCAGATTCTTCATATAAATTGCATAGCTTTCATTGAAACAAGACCAATATTGCACCAATTCAGAACCTGCTCCAGATCAATTATATATAACCTGTCCAAATATATATATATGTTTATATATATATACATATACATATGTACATGCATTCTTATGCATGAATAAAATAGATGCTGGAATAATATTGATATGATTATTTGATACATCTGTGGTTTCTGAGTTTTTCAAACTATACGGTTCAAAGCAGAGCCCAAATTCAACATTCAAACAAAAAACACACCCTCTTACATAAAATATTTGTGACACATGTTCAGTACAAGTACACATCCCTCCCAAAAATACCCTGTTGTGCTTCAGTGCTTATCATGGGGCAGCAAGCATCCCATAGGGCTGCCCTGCTGGGGGATCAGACCATGGCTTACTTTCACCAGTGTAGAAGTAGCCAGATCCCAGGCTCCCAAGAGCCCCAGCCCAGACATGAGCAGTGTGAGGACTGGGAGGGATGCAAGGGTCTCCACAAAAAGCCCTGACATACTCTGAGCGCAGCTGAGGCACAGCAGCCTCACTGCCCTGCCGCCAGTATCGTATAAACCAGGCAAATATTACTCCTGACATAGGTTCAATATAATCTAAAAAAATCCTTAAAAAAAGAAACAGCACAAAAAAATAAACATTTAAAAACCACTAGGTCTATATTTTGCCTGAAAAATAAATGTTATTTGCACTCCACTACAAGATGTCATCATGACTGTGGCACGGTACATAATGACAGAGTAACTCCGAGCTGTCATCAGAGATGATCCAAAATAAGCAGCACACTGCAAATCCACAAATAGAAAAATTAGGGCTTTCACTTCTTTTTTTTTCCCCTGGGACCTAGCCTAAAACTGGGCTGAAATTACCTTTATCAGCATGGCTTTGAAACCCTGACTTAAACAGGTCAATGGGAGTGAGGGGAAAGAGCAAGCATCTCTTACCATCCTTCACCGTTACCGCTCTGGGATGCCAGCTATTTTCAGCAAGTGAGGTGAGAACCAGGGAGAAGTTGAAGACCTTGAAACGCCACATCTAGATCCTAATATTCCACAACAGAGAGGCCACACAAGAGTTTCAGAGTCAGATTACAAGGCAGGTGCTTGCTCATTGTCAGCCTTGGACCGACCCATCAGACCGACCAGGGTTTCATGGCCACACCGACCTTCACACCCCTCCTCCGCTGCCAGTAGTCCTTGACGCCTCACAGGCACCAGCTGCATCCAAGCAGCTTCTGGAAGTGGGATGAGAGAATTTTTCAATGAAAAATATCTCTTTACTTTTAGATCTATCTATGACAAATGTTTTAGGTAGAATTTTTTTGTTGAAATGAGCATTTACAAGGACCTGAGGCCAAAATGTCAGGGGACAATTTTTACAGTTTGGTATGAGGTTGAATCCTGCTCATGGTAAAATATGGTCCCTACCCTTAACTCCCACAAACTTCATGAGGAATTGAGTAACATATGCTAGAAAACGCGGCAGTGTCTTCTAATTAGACCCTAATGGGAGCTATTTTCTGGAAACTGCATTTAAATTCACCATAAATTAAGTTGTTGATAATACAAGGTATTTTCTTTTGCATGTAGTAAAAGAGTGAAAGGTTACAAATTTGATGGTTTCCAGCCAAGCAGCTCTTTTATACCTTTACAGCTTTAAGGCTTCAGCTCTGCAGAGGCAAAGCATATGTTTAGCTTTATTGCCTTGACTCCAATGTGGTTACTTACCGTATCTAAAACTTAATCAATTAAATAAGGCTTTGCCTGGTTGAGATTAATTCCCACATATGTATTGTCTGGGACACACAGTATATTATATTTTATTTTATGAGAAACAATTGCTATTTTAATTTGATGATTTGATTTTTAAAAATATTGACAGATGTGCTTTTCAGTAAATGCAGAAATGCATCACAAGAATTTATTCTTCAGTTTTGGATTTTAGCCCTGCTAACATCAGCCATGCTACTTACATTAAGTAAGGTATAAGGCAGGGAAGAATCAGATACAGGGTCATTGAGTTCTCTCTGGAAGCTTAATTTCGTTTTAGGGACACCATGTAACTACCTGCAGTCATGGAGAAGTAAAGCACTAAAGATAAAACTTCAGTGTCGAGATCTTATCAGCTGGATGCACTGTGCTTTCTTTACTTTATCGTTGCTTGTGTTAAAAAAAAAGAAAAAGTATTCTTTTGCTTCCTGTGAATTTTTTCTTAAACTTTTAGTGACGAAGCTATGCCGAGGTATTCACATTTCATTTTGATGTCATTTATCTGTTTATTTTCAACATCCACTTCAGTCGACTATTTTACCCTCTGAAAAAACGATGGTACATCAGTCATTTTTCCCCACTCAAAAAGCAATTGGAAGCCTGACAAAGGCAAAAAAGATGCAAAATACATCCAACTGATATCCTCGTCTGTCTGTCAGGCATCAGTCCTGGCACTGGTGTAGCTGGGCCACCAACCCCCCAGAGGAAAGTCGTGTTACACAGCGACACCTCTGACAGGGACACTGTCATTGCCCCAGGGTGCTGTCGACCTGCAATAACAGCGGGAGGAGGAAAAGCAGTAAATCAGGTGTCAGAGGAAAGGGGATGTCTGTGAAGCTCTTGGAGGGTGCCACAAGTTAAGAAAGGGCTTGCAATAACCCTTAGAGCTTTTGGGGCTCTTGTGCCTGCATGAGGAGAATCACTTTCAAAGGCGAGTTTCAAAGGCAAGAATCTTAGAAACATAGAATCATAGAATGTTAAGGGGTTGGAATGGACCTTAAAGATCATCCAGTCCCAACCCCCTCTTTCCATGGGCAGGGACACCTCCTACCAGACCAAGTTGCTCAAGACCATGTCCAACCTGGCCTTGCACACTGCCAGGGTTGGGGCATCCACATCGCTGGGCAACCTATAAAGCAAAGCAGGTTACAGTTCTCCTTGGGAATAGCAAGAAGCAGTATTTAATGGCCTGTGCCTACTAGAGGCTGGATTAGAGGAGCCTCCTCAAGCTCCAGACAGCATCTGAAAGCTAAAAGAAGGTTCCCAGAAGGGCACATAACAGGGTTATTGTGTCCTGTGTCATCTCCTGCTGGCCCAGAGTGGGATGAAATCCCCCTCCAGGGCATGGCTTTCCCCAGAGTCCACCACCAAACCATCTTCTCTTAGGGAATCAAAACCCCAAGGAATTCTAGGCCAACAGCAACTGGGCTTGGTCTTTGTATCTTAACATCTGGCATTCACAGGGAAGGTGTTTCCATGTCCAAAACTGCAGATTCAAACTCTTAACAGCCACAGTGCCTAAGTTTATAAACCTGGACTTTCAAAACACAATACAGGCAGCAACTCCTAGAAACTGTAGATTCCCACTGAGCATTTTAATATTTGTAAACAATAACAAAAGCTTATGGAGTGGTCCTGGCAAAAAAAAAAGATGCTTCCAGGAGAAGGGAGGAGGTTAGGAGAATTGACAAGCAGAGAGAAAACAGCTCCCAAAATCTTTCAGCAGAAATTAAATAAATAAACAATAGTCTTTGATTTTTTTCTGGGATTTTGTCAAAAAATTATTTATTTGGGTTTTTGTTTAGGCATGACCAAAAATCCCCAACAACTTCACAACATTTCCAGCTTTCACTTTTTTATTTCATGGAAACCTTTTAAAAAATTATGAGCATACACTTCTTGTAAGAAAGAATTCAAGGGAGAACTTTGTCCATCTCTAGGGAGCATCCAGTAGATGTTTCATGTCCTTATTGCATAATGAAAAAGAATAAGTGCCAAATGTAATAAGTAAGCCTTGATTTTTGCAGGCAAAAAGTTTTCTTGCCAAGTTTCACACTGGAACCAACTGCAGCTCTCTCATATATTTTCTTCTTGGGAATTTTTGCAAATTAGAAGAATAGAGTTTTCATGCAAGTACCACCTGCTGATTTTGTAGAAAAAAGGAAAAACTCAAGTTTGACATATGACCTCCAAAAATTTTTCTTTTTATGAATAAAACAGAAAGCACTTCTCTATCATCATCACATCCCAAGCCAATATAATTCTCAAAAAATTAGAGCATTTTTTCTTGTAACTGAAAACACTCTTGGGCTGATCCCACAGAAGCCACATGCAACTGTTAGACAACTTTTGTCTCATACTTTCAAACAGAAGTCAAGAAAGAAGTAGTACTTTTTCTTAATTATTTTAATGTGATACAGGAATTAACATTTTAAAAATCCAGTGTAATTACTTTTTTTAAATGCTTGTGCAACTAACCAATTGTAAAAGTTACGTTTTTTAAAAAAAGATTAGCAGACTGCTCAGGGCTTTTCTTGATTAAAATGTATTATGTTGAAGTTTGGTTTAAATCTATTAAGTGCCTTCATTTCTGGCACTCTAAAGTGGCTGCCAGAGCTCACAGCTCCCTGTAAATTTTCCTATGTATGGACACTGGCATCTGAAAGAAGAGCTACAGTGTTTCTGCCTAACATATTAATCACCTCTGCTACTAGTAATTTATCTTTTCCAATGTCTACATAAAACAAATTAGTTGTAATGGCAACAAAAATAGCTATCAAGTACACGGCACTGTCCCACCCTGTGTTATTAAAGACTCATTTTAACAACAGGAGTGCAGATCCTGTTGGTCTCACCTGCTCAGCTATTAGTTTCAATTTGTCTCCCAACGCTTGCCAACACGCTGGGGTGTGTGAGCAGTCCCAGAAGACCTCTTTGGAAAATCTCACTCCATTCCCACACCTGACAATATTTCACTATACCTCAGGGTAATGTTAAACAATCTTTGCATTGTCCTATGCCATCTGTTCAGCATTTTTAAGCATAACTGCTCTGCACTGGCGTCTCACGCATTGTAACCAGTTTCTGTTATACCATACCATTCGTTTTTGTCATACTCTTTCCTTCCAATTCATTTCTTTTTCATCACTAGCCAGCACTGAGTATCACCAAATGCGCTGCATGACGCAGCCAGGAAGCTGAAGCAGTGGAGGGAGCATTGCCTTGCTCTTTATTATTGCCAGAAGCAGAATATTCCCAGCTCCCTACGTCGGACAGCCAGCCGACATCCCTTCCAGAAGAGCCAGTGGGTGACAAATCCCACAACTGACTCAAATGGAGGCACTGCTGCTGCCAGCTCAGCACGGACAGTCCCAGCCCGGTGGTGCCTTGTACCACAGGGAGGGAGCACATCCAGCCGGGCGGCACTTCCATCCAGCAGTCACAAGGCTAAGCCATGTTGGGCTTAAAAGCTGTGGGAGTCCCGGGGGCTTTGAGCCAGCCACAGGCACCCCAGTACTGCCTGGGCTTGGCACTGGCTGGGGAGCACAGAGACCCACGCTCCCTCTTGGCCCTGCTAACAGCTGGCTCGGGGTCTTTAGCCCTGCACTTAAGCACCAATAAATTACATCAGCCTTCCTTGTTTGTCAAATGAGGATGCATGTCCTTATTTGGGAAATAGTTTGGAGCTGGCAGTGAGGCTTTTATGTAAGTGCTAAAACCATTACTATTGCACTTTCTCTGCTTGAATTAGTCTCACAATTAAATTCAAAATGTGCTTTACTTAAAACCTCCAAGCATTTAGACTTCCATAAACAATAGCAGCGATACTTTCCTTAATAATTCATATCTTCAAGTGCTCAATTGGTATACTGAGTGCAATTTCCAGTATCTGATGAATAATAAGAAGTTTTCATGCTAAGTTGAGATCAAAAGGCTTCTGGAAGAGATAGAAGTTCATCTGTAGTCATACTCGAATTCAAGAAAGCCTTAATGTTAATTTTAAAAGCCTAGAGTAACTCTGGATATTTATGAATTGTTTATTCAGATCTAGAACAAATCATAGCTTAACTGAAAGGCCTGTGGAATTTGCCTAATCAACATCCCGAATTGAGATTTTTGAAATCCTGACCATGTCCCAAACAGATAAATTACTTTTTTTGGGGATTTGTTTTGTTTTGTTTTAATTTCTTTGCCTTCCCATACTGCTGTTCACTAACCTAAAGCCTGACCATCGCTGTTTTTCCAAATGAGCACATGTGGTGACATCCATCTCCCGTAACCATTGACCTCGGGAAGTTAAGAAAACAAATGGTTTCAAAACTACACTGTGAAATATAGCTGCTAAGATGGCCAGCACATTCTTCTCATTTTTCATTAGCCTCTCTTGTAGCTGTCACAGGACAAATCATCTGGCAGGAAATGGCACCCGGCTCTCCATACAGCAAAGTCTGGTTAAGCTTAAACCAATGGATAGACTTTTTCCATAAAACCTCATGGTAGGATTGTAAGATAGCATATTTGTCTTGGGCACACCCAATCCTGGCATTCAGAGGAATGTGAGTAGATTTGGAGCAAAGGCTTCTGAAGGGTGTATCACCATCATCCCCCTGGGGTCCCAGAGCTACCCCTAGCATGAGGCTGGCACTCTGCACTGCTCATGCCCACCCAGGAGCCCAGGAACCACCTGGCCAGCATCACCTTGAGCTCCTTACTCTTGTGTTGCATCCCTTGACCGCTTCTAAATGAAGTTTGATTTGACTTTTTTTTGCTGTCTCCTAGTCCCTAGCTCTGCACATGGATGTGCATTACCATAGCATCAGATGCCACATCTATCACCGTTTCTTCCTCTCCAGCTTGGTACTGGGCTCTAAAGCATACAAATTCTTCCACTTGCTGTGATGCTCTCAAACTCCCACCATCTGAGCAGGCCAGTAAAGGCTGAAGCAATGGCAGCCCTCAGCTTGCAGAGGCAGAAGTGAGATGCATCACCATCCCCAGAGTTATTTAAAAAACATGTCAATGTGGTTCTTAGAGACGTGGATTAGTGATGGAATTGGCATTGGCTGGATCTCAAGGGTCTTTTCCAACCTAAATTATTCTATAATGCAGTGAGAGGGAAGGAGACACTTACTGGCATTTCCCCAGGAACTCGTGCTGCAGCCAGCAAGGTGCACCAGCAGCTCATGCCCTGCCCAGGAGCCCATGCAGGCAGCCAGGCAGCACCAGGGGACAGATCTGGAGCCAGGCTAAGTTATTCTGCAAGGAGAGGAAGGAGGGCTCTGCTTGCCTGCCTCAGGAAGGACTGCCTGTCCTGCACTGTTGGAGAAATGCAAAGCAAGCCCAACACACGGATCATTTCAGCCAGGGAGATGCATGAGAGCCACCTTGCCTTGCTCCAGATAACGAAGATAACTCTGGTCTAGTGTGGCTCTGGGTACTTGTTAATTGGAGGCTTAACTGTAGCCTTAAGGTAAAAGCCTTCTGTTTGGACATTTTTGTGGGGACAAATGTCCATAGGGAATCTAGTGAGGTTTATTGTTTAATTTTTTTAAAAATCTGAACAAAGAGTGGCATTGTTGTTAGGTGAGTCCCACAAGGAATATCAAGACAGCATGGAAGGACGGATCAGGGCCAGCCACTGTGGAAAATAATGTACTTCATATCTAATGATTGTGAAGTTCACAGGCAGAATGGTTCCTGGAGCTGTACTTTTAATCCAACCTCTAACCTCAATGTAACTGGTGGAAGGCAGGCAGGTGTTCAGATCCATTAGAGGCCATCAGTTCATCCACAGTCAGAATTGCCTTATGCCTTGCTCAGAGTCAGAGACTAATATTCCCCTGTTTGCCTGTGCTAACAGTGGTGAGAGCCCTAGGTTATTAGAACTGCCACACAACTATACCTGTTCAGAAGCAAAAGTGATGAGCACACTACCATCAATATTTTAAAACAACTAACTTAAATAATGCTACTTCCATGACAAAATTCCATTTCCAGAAACTACTGCTACCTGTTGGCTGGAATTGGAGAATTTATTTGACTTACATGAGGCTGCTCAGGACAATCAGGTGTCTGCTGCTGTTATTCATACTCAGGCTTATGAGACACGAAACGCATAAATGTGAATAATTCTGTGCAAACCCCCTGGGAATAAAACACGTGTATTAGCCAACAGCATGTTTTAATAATTAGAGGACAGCAGCCAAGGAATAGCATAGTGGTATTCAGAATGTATCACAACCATTTTTCGTTCCTTTTTTCCTAAATCTCTCTTCCTCTCTCATTCCTGTTGCTGTCATGCTGCTTTTCATGACAGAAGGGAAGCATTTCTAAGCCTCTAACATTAGGTGCCTGAGCAGAGTTCATCTCCAGTTTCCAAACTGTGCTTCATTCTCCCCAGCTGGGAATGAGGATTCCTATGAAATGCAGCAAAATCAAATCAGAGAGAAAACAGGCCCAGTTCTGTGGGTTTGTGGGACTCCTCTTCCAGAGACTTCTCAGAACCAGGGTAGAGAAAAGCCAAAGGATTCAAAAAATGTTGAATCAGTCTTAAAAAATTCAGGACGTTGGCCTAACTACCCCAATGTCTCTAAGAAAAAAAAGCAAAGCAACAACCCCTTCTAATTCTTTTATTTGCCTTCTGGTTTTTGAGCAATTTGTATTCACAAAGCACATTTAAGCTTTCCTCCTTAAGGTCTAGATGTAGTTAAAAATAAAAACAAGAATGAAAAAAATAAATCCTGAGAGGTTCTCATGTAATTCTACACAGCCAGGGACTAAGATTTTAAAAAACAGGAGAACATATGGATAGCCTAATAAAATTGTGAGCTGGCAGTAACCAGCATATAATTGTGTGAAAGGAGAACGTAAGCATCATTTACTTTTCATGTGGACTAATGGACAGAACATTGGCATGTCAACAGGAGAAATCAGAGTTCTTCTTTCCCTTCTGTTGCAAAGCCAGAAGAAAACCATATAATCCCCACATGACTCATTATGCCCTTCCATTTCTTTTTTTTTTAATTTATTTGCTTGTATTGTAAGTTTCCTTAGGGTATGGGCTACCTCACTGCCTTTACCATGTCAGCACACCAGGAAATCATTCGGGGTCAGATTTATGGACATCACTTCATATTGCAACACAAGTACTCAGAATATAAAAAAAAACCAAAAAACAAAAAGCAAAACAAACAAACAAAAAACAAGCCACACACACACAAAAACCCCCAACAACAACAACAAAAACCCAACAGAAAAATCATAACCAAAACATGGTCCCCAACTACAAACACTCCTTTTGCTCAGATTCCTGGCTTGGAGAAGCTCAGTGATAAGGAGGCCTGCACTGCAAACTGCAGAAAGTTCAAACAGCAAGAGCCTGATGCAAAGCCATATTTACTGCAACTCTAATCTACTTCTAATCCACCTTGCTCTGAAGACCACTGCACAGCATAACCCAGCCTTTAGATAACAAACAGTTACAAAAATCCATTGATTTTTCAGAACAACATAAGCTGCCAAAAATGCAATCAGCCCCTGTGGAAAAGACCTTCACCTCTGGATAGAGCCCATCGGTGCACACCCTGCTAGCAATTGCCAGCTCTTAGAAAATGACTTTCATCTGGCTGTAGAAAACACAGATGTAGAAGTAAGCCTGGCAGCCCTTCTCAGAGTTTTATTCACTGCAGCTTAAATGAGATAACCATCTGCCATTCCACAGCACACACCAGTCCCAGATCTCGATCGCACACAGCATCTGCCATAGATGAGAGGTGCTTTGAGTAGCCTCTCCTTGCTACTACCTTTTTATTAACTTTCAGGAAAATATTCATGCCTGGCATTTATTTACTCCTTGTCACACCCTGATAACTGAGAGGTTTGGTTTCAAGTTTCTTTTTCTTTTATAGAACGGTACACAGTGAATGGTCCTCAAGGTGTTCAGCTGTTGCTCAGCTAGGCAATGTATTCACTCATTAAAGATAAACATCAAAGGACTGGAATTCAGTTCTTAGCACGTGGAAGTAAATATAATGAGAGTAGAGAAGAAAAGAAGACATTTTTGTTACAGCACCACTGGCCTGAATAGTATTTGCCCTTCATGTGCATGGCTCCTGGGTAGCCCCTTCAAAGAGGTGCCCACAGCGGGTCACTTGCTTCTTGTTCCTGAGCTGCCTCCAGCTCTGTATCTCAGTACCAGTTCTAACTGGCCATCAGTGCTCCTTACTGAAACAATCTGGCAGCTGTGTCTGATGCTTCCCTCAGGCTTTGCCCAGCATCACTAGCAACAGAGTGCTCAAGGGCAGAGCTGAAGAGCTTGCCCAACAAACCTCAAGCTGCCTCTTGCTCACAGAGCGTGATGTCTTTTAGCCAGTGTCAGGCCTTATTCTTGACGCTGAGAGGGCTCTGAAAAGGCCAGAAAAATACAGCTTTTCTGGTTGGTAGGTAATGACAGCAAGGAGAACTTGGTCCAGTAGATCTGATTTTCTTCTTGACAAAGTCAATAATGTGGTCTTTTCCAAGCAGCCTGAAAAACACCCTTTCATGCTATGAACAGGCAAAACTATACAATTGCTACAGCAGTGGACTTCAAATTGATGCAAATGTTATCAGTGCAACACTGCCTTTGCTCAGTGAGGCAACTCTTTAACATAAGTAGAACCAATAAATGCTCAACTCCTGGTTGTCATTTATTAATTTCCTAATTCATCTGGAATGGAATGGTGAGATCAAATCACACAGAGGAAATGGTCAGGATAGCAGCAAGAAATCTCTGAATTCTGAGAAACTATTCACACCAGTGTCTTGAGTACTGCCAGAGAAATTACTGAAACTTGTTTAAAACAGAACATGTTCAGTAAACACACAAATAAAATTCTCTTGCAGGTGTCAGGGCTTATATTCTTCCTCACTATCTTAATGCAGACAGAGAAGATATTAGCCCATGACAGACACCAGAAGATATTTGGTCAAGCAAACACCTATCTTTCCAGTATTAGTAGCTATTTTGAAGTATGTCCTGATACCCTTTGTTTTCCCCTTGGAACATCAAGGGATTGTCCATGCTCCTCTCTCCCAAATTTTAGGGGAGCCACCCTGAAAGAATGGAAGGTCTTTTCCATTGATCTTAACATAATTTGTAGGTTACCAATAAATGCAGAGAATAAACTTATTCATAAGCTGCAAATACATATATTTTTGCTTCAACGTTTGTAGAAGCAGAGGAGCAGACATGAAAAGAGTATTGTGGATGACTAAAAGGTATTTGAGTTTGTGTGTGTGTGTGTATGTGTATATATATATATGCTCTGTCTTTGTAAGCTGATATAACAGACATTTTGCATTTTGCTGTCTAGGAAGCTAGTTTTTGGGCAACCTAGGAAAGGAATCTGTCTTAAATAACCCCATATCCATGAATGACTATTAGGACTTAGACAAACATTCTTCATAATACTTGTCCTGGCCTAGAAGAATATTAATATTCACATCTTCCTTCACACCATCCCATCCAAAGATTTCGTAACTTGTACTCTGTCAGGAAAGACATTTTTAATTTCTATGCACTAATTCCTTGGCTGCTATGTTCATTTTCTACAACTAAGTTCAATTTTCACCTGTCCAGAGAATAAAGGGAGTCAAGGAATGAGCATTTGACCAAGCCATTTGGCAGTGAATCCATGGAGAAACAGCCTGTGGTGGGTAATAGTCTAATCCTGGAATAAGGTTTCTCTTCATGTTATGAACTTTACACCCCCTGCCACATTCTTAATCATGCTTTAATCTTGCAATCAGACACAACGATAACTAATCCCTCTGGAGTGATAACAGATTTACAACTCACTCTGAAAGACACCATGATGGCAAAGAACTAGGGACTCATCCTGAACATTCCATCTTGCATAAACAGGGAGAATGGTAAACCAGGGCCAGGCAGAAGCATTTCCAGTCTTTGTTCCTGTTGCTTTCAGCAAGTAGTAACAGCAAGAAGATAATACCCACTGAAGGAACATGAGAATTAAGATCATCATGAACTGGGACTGAAGGGTTCAGAACCAAATTGAAATTAATGCAGGTTTTCAAGGCACTGCTATAGATAAAGATCACAGTGAAATGGGATCAGTACACTTTAATATTGGCATGCAGGATGAGCCAAGCTTTTGCTTGACAACATGGTTTATGCTTTACACAGTTTAATTCTTCACTCTGAACCAACATGGAAAGGGTCATGGACTTGCTTCCTATCTTTAGGGTGTTGCCATAGTCAGTGGATAAGGACACTAAAAAGAAGAAGAAGAAAAAAAGGAATGCTCAGATCCTTTGAAAACCACCTTTCCAAATTTCTCTTTGATCTTAATTTTGTTTGCTTTACATATTTTTGAAGGCTCTCTGATGTGACAAACCTCTACTCTGTGCTTGCATCCAGCTACAGTTTTGCAGTGAAAAGTTTTGTTCTCCTCCAATATTGGAAGATTTGTGATTGCTGGTCTACTCCATTATGCACCCCTGAATGAAGTTCTCAGACCTTAATCTTTCCTGGCTTCCACTGACATGAATCAGGAATATTTCCAAAGACGCAACACTCTAATATTGAACTAAGCAAAAGGAGTCCCAGACCTTGCATGTTTCCTTGAAGCTACTTCAAGATGAGGAAACTTTGTTCTTTCTTCTGTTTTGATTGTCCTTCTGCAATGAATCCAAAACAAAAAATTGTTTTCCTAGGCAATTTTAGCTGGCACTCAGTTACTGCCCTACAGGGAGCTATGGAGTGGGTAGGCAAGGTATTGTGTCACCCCTGCAGATAAAACAGTAAGAGCATAGTAATATTTTTTATATTGTTGGCTCTAAGATTTTACCGGTCTTAAAGTACCAGTGATTCAAAATGTCTTGCAGGCTGGCATTGCTCACTGCAATGCTCTCTAACTCATTCCTGTTGAACCATTCAAAGCAGATGACTGGGAGTGATTAAAGTCTTCATCTGACCTCCAGCCCCAGTGGTGTCGTTCAGGCAAGAGGCTCTGAGCTCTTTCAAGCCCACTACACATTCCCCAAATTGGAGATTTTTAAGGAATAAACTCTAATGTTTAGCACAAAGCCACTGGATGCCAAGAACTGCCATTGTGCAAACGACACACTCCAAGAGTCATTTCACTATTCAGATCCCAAATCCCTCATTTCCTGTTGACTCTCATTGCTTAAGCTAATATCATTCAGCCTACTCTTTCAACTGGTTAGAAGGGCTTAGTCAAAACCCTCTGCAGTCAGAGGAACACAGTGCACATGTGTAACAGTAGAAATTGTTGGCTCAGAGCATATTCATTTGTTGTGTGTAACGCAGTAATAAAAAACAAATGCAGAGACTTCATTTTATATATAATAAAAATACTGCAGTATTTTATGTGTCTCATTTTAGCAGCCTGTTTTTAAATAACAACCTTATTTTTTTCCAATTGCAAATCCTCAAACAGAGGAGCAAAACATTAAAGTATTTTTAGTTTATGGGCTAAACGTCCAGCCCAGCAGTTTGCTAGTAATATATGTATACTGATAATAACCACAACTAGCAGGGGATGCAATGCAGCCTCAGTTATTTCTCTCTGCTCTGCAAGAACATACTCCTCTCATTAAGAATTTAGATGTCAGCCAGGATTGCTCACTGCACTGGTTCACACTTCCCTGAAGAGAAGCAAAATGGTAGATTGTTCTTTGAAATACCACAAAGCCTTTCTGAACGCCACAGCTCCACTGTACAGGGAACTGAGGCAGCAGCACTGAAAGTTTAAAAGCAACTCTCTGAAGAAAATAAATCAATCAAGAAGCAGGTTACTGTTGGAAATGTGTCATTTTGAAAAAGGTACAATTCTGAGCACACAGGATAGTTGGTCTTTAGCCGGAGAAAAGCATCAATGCCAAGGGACCTCCTGAGCTTGAAGAGATTACTGAGAGGGGCCCTCATCAATTTCTGTCAGTGCCTGAAGGGAAGTGTCAGAGGATGGATCCAGGCTCTGCTCAGTGGTGCTCAGCAAAAGGACAAGAGACAATGGGCAGAAACTGATGCACAGAAGTTCTACCTGAACATGAGGAAGAACGTTTTTGCTGTGCAGGTGACCAAGCACTGGAACAGATTGCCCAGAGAGATTGTGGAGTCTCCCTCACTCGAGATACTCAAGAGCTGTCTGGAGATACTCAAGAACTGTCTGGACGAAATCCTGTGCCATGTGCTCTGGGATGACCCTGCTGGAGCAGGGTGGTTGGACCAGATGAGCCACTGTGGTCCCTTCCAGCCTTCTAGGACATTTGTTTTTATCTCCTGAGAGTCCACTTGTCCTTGCAGAGCCTAGTGTGGGTCTGAACCACAGCTGGCTGATGCCAGCAGGAGTCCCTCCCAGCCTGCTCCGGGCAGAGCCAATACACAGGGTTCCTTGAGGCATGGGCAGGCACATCCGGCACCACAGACAGGCAGGTAAAATTTCTGTTTTGCTTTAAGTAAAATGTCAAGCGTGCTGTGCAATGAATGTACCGTGAGTGAAGTGCCACTGGAGCAGTCAGCCCTGAGATGCCAAAAAATTAAGGAAATTTAGTGTTACAGTGTGTCACAGTAGTATTTTTAAACTTTGAAACTGAATTTTCAGTTTTCACAGACACTATCCAAATCATCTTGGTATCATTCTGGTAAAATCTGTACTGAAATACAATATCTTTCCTGGAAGCAGATGGGCTTAACACATTCAAAAATGAATTTTTCAGAGGGCCAGACTCCAGCTCTCCGTAGCTTATTCCTGAATCACATAACATGTGTTGATATTACAATAGCTTTATTCTTCACCCCTGCTCCCATCTAGTTGCTGTATTTCAATTAGGATGCATTTTAGGGTACCATAATAATTGGAAAGGAATAATCATCATCCTCTTAAAAATGTACAGTAGTTCCTAGAGAGGCTGAATTGGGAGAATTGGCACTGGGCAGCCCTTTCAGTTTTCCCCAGAGGATCTGGACTGAGCAGGATGTATTGTTTCCCTCTGGTCTTTAGAGGTGAAGACAAATTAGCCTTTGCTTCTGACAAATTGGCTCCTTGTTTTCAATAACAAAGTCGCCTAATTGAAAACGTAAAGCCCAATTTGAAAATCCCTTGTTTTTTCACACTTTGCTTCTATCTTATTTGTGTGTCTTCCTCATCTTTGAAAAGCATTTATGGAAAGTGAGACAGCCTCTATGTCTCCCACTAAAATAATGATAATCACCACTGAGAGGCATGACTTTACAGGTGGTGACAGACAAATGTATTCAGAATAACAGACAGAAAACAGTTTTTACCACCAGCCTGGCTCTTTTCCCTGTTGTGTACTTTTGGTAGCAGTTAAGTTGTCCTGTTTATACAGAGGGGAGAGTCCTGGAATAAAATACTGTCTGGGCAAAGTGGGAAAAGATTGGTGAATCTCTCATTAGGAAAAGTACCATACCATTCTTATTTTCCCTCACTTAAGTGTCAAAACCAACACAGCCATGCACTACACAGTGAGGCATAGCTGGGAAGCACTGCTGGGCTCAGCAGTTGAAGGGCTCACTGCCTTTTACTTCTCTTCCCAGTACAATGCCAGCTCCAAGCCAGCTCCTGACTTCTGATTCTTGCTTCAAGAAAAGGGTCTGAGAAGGCTCTGCTGAAGTTTGGTTTGTCAATAAATGTCTGAGACATGCTCTGTGATCCAAGTCTTAAGAAAATACCTGCTAGTCAGTACAAAACAAGTTGGTCCTCTTCCAAAAAGAGGAGCAAGAGAAGTGTCTGCTCTCCCCGCAATGGTTTGTGTGGTGTGGGGAGACAGGTACTCTGAGAGATGAACCATGTCACATCTTCTCTTCCTATTTTCCTTGGGCCCTGGAAAGCTCTCTCTAATTAGGCAGTTGCACTGCCCCTGAGAAACAATGAACAAACAAGCCAATTCGCCCCAATTCATTGCAAAGCTTGAAGTCCACCCACAGCAAGCGCTTTTCAGAGCAAATTTCCCTGCTGGCGACTCTACTTTGTTACCATTTTTACTGCCATCTAATTGAAGCCACTGATGGCCAGTTGCTTCATTTATCATCAAGTTTACAGGCCACACACTGCAATACTAATTAGAAAGCAGACGTGCTTCAGTGTCCCTTTGAACTACTGCTGGCATTTACATGTAATTCCAATTCATTATGTTTCAAAGAAGCTGAGAGAGTGAGAATGGGATTATTTCTCAAAACCAGTACTGAGATTAGGCAGGCCTAGATTGCTCTCTAACACAGCTATTTTAAGTTTATTGGGAAAAGGGGTGGAGGATAATTAGCAGTTTCCCCTCCTCCCCCCAATTTCTGACACTACCAAGCGCAAACCCAAAACCCACATAATCAATCTTGTATAAACGCCAGTAGTGAGCTCTGCTCCGTGTGCAGTTCTCACCCAGACCGATTTTCACAGGGAAGTGGTGAATTTTGCACTTGAGGTGAGAAATACTGCCCTAAGGATTTAAATCTGACAAGTGCCAAGGTCTTGTGAAGGTTCCTCTGTTTGGCGTGGAAAGAGGGGAAGGCAGAGCTCAGCTTTCTCCATGAATTGGTTGAACAATAAATCACCAGAAGCCTGCAGACATTTGGCAGAGCTGCAAAGAATTGTTATTTTAACTGAAATCTGATAGATTTTCTACTTCTAAGGCATTTTCAGATAAATACCTCCAATTTGGAGCCAGCTTCACTCATCTTGCATAGGTTTCTCTACCAGCTTCACTGAGGCTGCCCTGGACTGAGGTATGCAGGACCCAGCTCTGGGCAAGAAAAACAGCTATTCTTCCTTGTTGTTTGATATTCTCATATTGCAACTATTCCCTTCCTTCCCCTTTTTAGGTCCCCTACATCCTGACGGGCTCATTTCTCCCTAAATAAACTTGAAGCACAGAAGCAAAATGCATTTGTTGCCTGGGAAACACACAATTCAGTATATGAGGTGGCCATCCTAAGAGAGCCATAGACCTCCAAGGAAGTTTTTATATCAATAACTGTAACCAACCAGAAGTACCAGGTTAGTATAAAATTCCCTGCTACTTGGTTGTTACTTTTTGAAATGTTTGAGGAGTTCCTCATTATAGCCCATGATTTATTTTTATTTTACATGGAGCCTTGGTCTTCATTTCAGAAATGTTTTACTGTAACAGTGAGAGAATTTGACAGAATTTCAGAAGGGAGCAAAAAGCACTGCCTGAGGATTACTGGTAAACTCCTCATTGTATCATCACTCTGTCTCATTAGCTCCACTTCTTCACTTTGATTCACCGACTGTTTTCTGTAACACACCTCTCCTTGGAATCACTTCTCTCCTCAGGCCTTCTAAATGCCAGTAAATATATTGCAAAAGCATATGATATTCTGGCACTGATAGTACCCTATCAACAACAAACCCCCTTTCTCTCAGGAAAATATTCACACCTCTGTTTTCCTAGAACAGCTACAAGGAGGGGTGTGCTTCCTCGTGGAGACTGACTGAGCATGCTCCAAGAAACACTCCAGCACTTCACATATGGGGTTATTTTCCAGCTAATTTATGATGACTCCTAAAGATCCCAGCAACGATCATTTTCCTTCTTGGCAAACAAGGAAACTATTATTAGCAGGGCAATAACACTACATATTTTCTCAGATATGAATCCAGGGGCATACGTTAAATTCAGTCATATATCAGTCCACTGTAGCACAAACTCTGCAAGCATCTTCTGTGATGCATCAGGGAAGCAAATTCTGTATCAATACATGATTGTTATGTTTATCAAGGATTTTTTCCAGCTGGTTCACAGTGCTTGCTAGCAACAGCAAAGCCAAAAAGGGACAACACAAGAGCCAGTCACAATCCCTCAGACAACACCACCAAAAAAAAAAAAAAAAAAAAAGAAAATGCTGAGAACCCTCTGCTTGTGGTAGAGAACCTTGAAATAGTCAAATTCAGAAGCTAGAATAATTGTACCAAGCACCTAGTCCCAAAATAAAGGTTACAATGTGTTTAAAAGCTGCTCCTGGTCCGTGATTAAAGGATCACACAAAAGGACTCATCCTGGTTGAACGGGGCATTTTCTGATCTGGGAACAGGAGATCCTCAAGTGGTTTACAGGGCTGTCTCCAACTATCTTTATCCATGACCAGCCTTTCCTCTATCTTTTCTTCAAGTAAGAGCCAGCTCTAATATTATCTGGATATTTTTGTGTTTGCGTGTTAGCATTATTGCCACAAGGCTTCAGAGAGAATCTGTCTCAAGAAAACAAGGCTAAAGTGGCATCTACATACGGATTCCAGCACAGCCAGAAAAAAAAATCTTTAATGCTGTGCAGCACTCACAGATATGCTGGCCAGCACAGGCAACACCATCTTTAAAACCCACAGCATTAAGCATCACCTTGTGATATAAAAGCAGTTTTCCCAAAAAACAATTGTCTCTTGATTTTTGGGACTATCTTTTCAACAAGGTTTATAAGGAAGTTTTAAAAGAAACAACTCATGGGCTTTATCTACAGAGCAGAGACCTAACCTTCCCCACTTCCTCCAGCCTGAACGAGGTCACTGCTTTAACATTTTTCTCCAGCATCCAAGCTCCATGCTGTAATTTGATCCCTCCTGTGACAATAAGAAAAGCAGCCTACATTGCTGAAGAAGAAAAATAAACCAGAAAAATAAACCAGCAATTAGCAAGTTCCTATATGTTTCCTGTTTATATAATACAACTCTTTTGCAGGGCAAAAGCCTGGAAGAAACTGATAGGCCTGGAAAAGATTTATTATAAGGGTTATTTGAAATACCCACCGATGCAACTAGACTTGTAGTTTCCTCCATTTAGAATGCAAAAGGATGGATTTAAATGTGGAATTCAATAGCCAGGACTGGCTAGAAATGGCTTTCTGTAGCTGTCACCTGTGGGAAAGCTGTTCTGCACTACTAGAAGCAAGTAGAGATATCTCCCATCACAACTACTTTATTTGTAAAAGACTGTGTGCAAAGTATATACATTTCATTATGCATTAGAAATTATCATTTTTGAACACGATAGTAGTAAAGGAAACTGTTGCTTGGCTGCTGCTCATTTTTTAAGGACCTTCAAGGTAATACCCTCCTCTGCCTGTCTTGCTATGTCTGCAAGATGAGAAGTTGTACTTGCTCTTCAGTGGACACAGACACACATATTGCCATTTGGCTTCTATGCCTCATCAAACAAACTGAACTGTGCTTGTTTTTACATAGAACACTATGTTCCAAGGCCTTCAATGATACCCATTATCAATTACAGGTCACATTTTGGCATTTCCACCCCGCCCCCTCTTTTTTATGGAGTCTTAGACAAACAGCCAGCCAATTGAGACACTCTTAGTATTGGGTCCTTTCCCTTTTTCCCCAGTCATGTTTGACGTTTAGTCATGTAGTTTTACTTTTAGTCTTCTCTTGAGCAGAGTTTAAATTGAGAAAGTGAGTTTTCATTTCAAGAGATGGTATAAACCTCAAGAGGAGCTGAGGCAGCTCCTGCCCCTTTAGGTGGAGCAGTAGGAACAGTGTGCACGGGCAGACTGAGGTCTGTCTCTGACAATAAACAGCACTAGCCAGGCGCTGGTGTAACAGCTAACTCACCACAGAAGAGTCAGCTTTAGTCTCCCTCCTGCCATTAGTTTGCTGGATAACCTTCCCATCACACTGTACCGTGATTCCTCATTTAACAGGAGCTTAGCATCACCAGTCTTTTACGTAAAACACTCCAAGAGCAAAAGCACTGTAGAAGATTCAGGCACGATCCTTTTGTTACAAATGTATTAGCAGAGGATATTAAAAGACCCTACTCCTGGAAAGGTATTTAGTGCTGTTATTCCTGGCTTGTCTTAGTTTGAGTTCAGATAGTTGTAGTAATGAACACAGTTTGTCATTATTCCAGAAAATTTAACTACATATCAGAAGAGCTGAAATGTTTTGTGTTTTCCAGAGTTTTTTTCTGAACTATTAACTCAAGAACCAAAAAGCCATAAAACCCCCCAAAGTTTGAAAGAGCTACAAAGTTTCATTCTGATCCTCCCTTTAAGATCAACTCAGCCACGAAAAAAAAAAAAAGATTTTGGGCTAGTCAACTTATTTTTAAAGCTTGAAAACTGCACTGCTGGGACAAAATTTGAGGTCCATATATCAAGCAGGAGAATAATGCAAGTTTTGGTCAAAAAAGACCAAAGCCCATGGCTGAAAATGTACTTTAAATATGCTTTCCTGGACCTGGCCAGATAGAGAGAAATTTAAGCTAAACTGACAGTCAGTTTCCCCCCGATTTCAGTAGGGGTGGGATCAGAGGCCCTACATACCCGAGGCTGCAGCTCCCCATAACCCCCAGCTGTGGGGTCCCCCAGACTTAGGGTTGGGCTCAGGTGTGTTTGCTTCAGAACCACAGCTTCATGCATCTACATTAAAACCCCCTTTTCATCCATTTAATCTTTAACCTTCAGTTTTCCATTAAATTGTTAAGCTTTACTTTGCAGATATGCATTCATGGACTGCCAGATCCAAACAAAGAAGCTGAGGACAGATCTAAGTTGATCATCCAAACGTTTCTGAAGAGGCAACTCCATGGGATTGCACAATAGTGAGCACTGACTTCAGCATTGTTTCTTATCTTTCCAAAGGTCATTTATTCCACTAGCTGTTTATTGTATTTACTATACATTAAGCCAGCAGTTTCTCCTCTTGCAGTTTGCTTGGGACTATTATTAGCAAATGTTTAACATATACAAAGTTTCCTCAGATGCCCAGGCCAAGTTTGCAGACTGTGCATTAAGAAGTTTTCGAGTAAACTACTGGCAAGAAACGGCTGGATAAATTTAAAATGGGAAGAAACACTGACTTCCCATATTCTAGTTCAAAAAGAGGTGGAATAGATTTCATTCACATTTCCCAGGACACTACTGAAGAGAATGTTTCATGATTGCTTAACCTAACTGTAGATTTATGACATCAACAAGCTATAATCATCAGATTAAAAGGGTAACATTTAGGAAAAGTGCGGGTTGAACAATCCTAAGATATATGGTCAGTCCTATGATGTGAAGTGGGATATGGAAAAAGAATAACATGATAATAACATACATTTTTAGTATCCTTCATCCACAAGAATTTCAAAATGCTTCCCAGACCAAACATGAAAGTCCAGATTCTGATTTCTTCTCCCCTGGTGTAAATCCAAGGTGATTTGACTGAAGTTATTAGAGTCAACTCTTCATTTTCAAAACTGATTTTGAGATCAGAGGTTTGGCCCTATTATAGACACACAGTAATGACATTCATTTGTGCACTGGTCCCATTCAAACAGTTATAATTTGAAGCAAATTCATTTTCCAGCATTGGGAAAACCAGAACTGATAAATCTGGCACTCAAATACATACAGCAAGAAAGAAGAAAAAAGCAGTAATGCACATTTTTAATGTTCATCCAGAGATGTAAAACAGGCAAGTATCCCAGTGAGTATAAAATATTATTCCTTT
Source organism: Coloeus monedula (assembly GCF_965178545.1). Classification (NCBI taxonomy): domain Eukaryota; kingdom Metazoa; phylum Chordata; class Aves; order Passeriformes; family Corvidae; genus Coloeus; species Coloeus monedula. The sequence continues at coordinate 26,745,089 of NC_138782.1, read as the reverse complement.
AATTTAGATCAGGAAATACTTGTCCAAGAAAACACTGAAGTAAAAGAGTAGGAGGAGGCAGAAAGAAGAATTATATAGCAGCACATTAAACTACATAGATGCCCTCTGTCTAGTCCACTCAAGTACTCTTTATTTACATCAAAATAAGCTTTGTTTTGGTGAAGTATCCCTCATTTCCAGCCACACCCACATCCTTTCCAAAATGCATGAAGATCTATTTTTCCTTAGCTCTACAATCACTGACTATATTTTTACTGTGCTGTGAGAACTAGAAGCAAGAGATCCTTCCTGATTACCAATATTTTCCAAGCTGACTTGGGAAGACAGTGTAGCTGATCTGCAAGTTGTTGGGCTTTTATGTTTGGTTGTTTTGTGTTTGGGGGTTTTCTGTTTCGTTGTTGGCGGTGGTTTAAAAGCCCAAGCCCTATCCTAAATTTTTGCTTTCTGGACCTATCTGATACTTGCTGAAGCTCACTCGGTTTCTCTGGTAATTCCAGTGAAGCTCAGACTGGGGTCTTCTATGACCACAGAACTGAAGTAGATTGGTTTAGGCTTCTTCACAAAAAAAAAGCTGCTCGACCATTTTTACACAACATGCAAAAATGCTCCCTCAACCTTTTTTCCAGGGCAAAGAACAAGGGTCAATCATCTCACAGGGAAAGAAACATCTCCACGTTTTTCTGCTTTTTCTCAACATTTTACCATTCCTAATCCAACTGAATGTCAGAAAAAAACTTAAAACTTCCCAGGAGAGTATTTATCTGATCTCAGGTCAGTAGAAGTGTCTTTAGAACTTAAACTGCTGGTATGTAAAGACCAACAAACCCTGCTGTTTATTTGAGCAGTAGGGTCAGAAAGCAAGCCCAAATCTAGAGGAAAAAGTTATAAAAAGTTCCCTTTGAATGATGAACATTCAACTATCTGCTGTAATTTAAATAAACAGGGTTTGCACACAGCATTGATCAAGATTGGAAAAATCCTCTTGTATTTCTGGGCATCTGATTTCAGACAGCCAAGGGTCACTACCAACTCAAGTCACCATTTAGTGAGTGAGTTTGCCAGTTCTTGGCCTTCAATTCATTTAAAGGAAAAAAAGAAGGCAATCATGCAAATTAATGATACTACCAGTATAAAGTTCAGTAGCCTAAGATTTAAATTAGTTGGGGTCAAAAGGGATACAGGGATCATTGACACAAGTCCTTTAAATTTTTTTCACATTAACAAAAAAAATATTCATCTAATTAATATCCAGGGAGCAATTCTCCAGTTGCATTACTACGCAACTGAGCCCTGAAACAGAGTGTGAATTTAAGGAAAATACTGTGATTTATATACAGGTTGTCATTGGGACTGCTAAAATTGAGCAAAATTTGTCCTTTGTGGTGATTTTGTAATGACTAATGCTAATTAAGATACAATTTCTTTGCATTGACTTAGGGAGGCCCGTTATAGCCCATGTATTAAATATGTGCTTGCCAACTAAAACCACACAGAAATTCAGAGGAATGAGATTTTTAAAAAAGCCTTTCTCTGTCTGGCCCCTGTGTTCTTTCCTGTCTGGCCCAAGTACAGAGTCTAAGGGTGTATTCTATTTGAAGAAACAAAATTCTTTAATAGTCTGCTGGGCAGTAACCCTGCCACATCTCTCAGCACAGCAATTATTTGCTCAACCAGTGCTGAACATCTCCAGTCCTCTGAGGAAAGGACAGGGGACTGATTTTAACCTCTACCACTCTCTCACCAGGACTGTACCTACCTGGACTCTTGTCACTGGTCTCTACCAGCCCCCAGAACACAATGGGCACTGAGCAGCCCCAGGGAAGGAGCAGGGGAGGGCACAGCCAAGCTGTGACTCTGCTAACCCGCCACAACCCTCTGGCTGCTGCCAGCTCACAGCTTGGCCCCAGTCCTTCAGCCCTGAATAAGGCTAAAAGCAAGGTACCCAGCAAAAGCAGCCTTTTATTGCTAAGAAAACAAAAAAACCCAAATCCACCCACTGCATGTGGAAACACAGGATTCCCCATATACTGTCCATAAAAATACAGGATTGCAACAAGGAGGAAAGTTTAAATTACACAGGGTGTGGGTTTTCACTGTTTTAATGAAACTATCCTGACAAGGCCTAAATGTTTCTCAAATCAAAAGAGTTAACACTAGAGACAGGTAGATTCTGATTTGTAAGATAAATAACTTGAGTTCCCACTAACTTCAACTAGAGCCTCAATTGTCCGCTCCTCTCTCAAGTCAAACCTTCCTCTGATGCAGAGCTGGAAACTGCTCTGAGCAATCCAGAGAATTTTCAGGATAGATGAAAAAAACCCTTCTGCAACAAATACACAAGCTGTGTTTTCAGATTAAGCATTTTTAAACAGAGCAAAGGTGCTGGGACCCGAGTGGGAATGGCAATGTTACACCCTGACAGAATGGCGTCTGGATAGAGATGTCTCCTCTCCTTTACCCAAAAGGTGCCTGCTGTCAGCACATCCAAAGGGAAACATGCAGCCCACACATTTGTTTCTTTTCCTGGCTCAGGGTATCATCACAAGTAACAAAAGCAAGCAAGGGATTCTAGCACCTACCTAATATTGTCCGCTTGTCTTTGCTGCGTGCAGTATGGAAAGGAAAACATTACCTGGCATCCCTGTGGTAACAGTGCTGAAAGGTACCAATGCACTCTCATCAAAATTCTTCTATCCATTTCTCAAGTACAAAATGAACAAAAAAATTTAGTTGTTATGCCCCCTACCTTTAACTGAGTATAGGAGCAACCTATGGATAAAATACATGTTTGTTGCAAGCCCTTATCCTTGAAGCAGGATTTTAACTCAAAGATGAAAAATGTGTAACAGTGAATTCAAGAGTGGTTGATAAATCCTCCTTTAAGGGGAATAATTTCTTCACTCTATTCCCCAGAAATCTCCTTCTAAAACTCAGATGTGTATATTAACCCAGTTCAGACTTGCTCTTTGGAAGATTTCTTCTACCAAGCTCATTTCAGCAGAACTACTTATTTAAATTACCAGGCAGCAGAGCTGCCATTTGTAAGCTCTAAATGAATAGACAGTGAAACTGTTCTTTTAGAGCATTAACAAATAATCAAAACATAGAGTACATCAATTACTCCTTCTGATACTGCCAACATTGGCTTTCCTCTGCAGTTCCAGAAAGCTTCACCTTTCCAAACTACTCAACTCTGGAGTACTCAAATCTTGAGGAGAAGGGAAAGAGGTGGAGAAATATGGTGATCTATATAGCTTGTAAAAATCTACATAAAGTTAATTAATTAATTAGGCACTTAGGTCCCAAAGGGATGCTCTGAACTGACCCAGAGAGATCCCACATACTTGAAAAATCTGGGGATTTGTACCCACTTGCAATTAGTTGGTGTTTGTTGTTATTTTCTCCTTCTAACAGCCATAGGCTCTCAAAACAGCCATAGGTTTTCAAAACAGATTCTTTGTAGATTACTATAGAAATTGAGGGGTTTTGCCATCTTCTGACCAGAGCAGAGAAGCTGGACTACCCTTTTTTGCATTTATGGCCCTGTATTTCAGGGTCTTCAGGGAAATGAGTGAAGCTGCCTGTCTCATCTGTTTTCATAACAGTACCACCTGCCTGTTGCAAGTGCTAACTCACATTTGAAAAGGGTTTGAGGCAGCCAGATGAAGGAAGTACTAGAACTACAAAAATAACTTAGTCAGTAGGGTATCAAACCAAACACTGAGCACTCTTTGGCATAAAAAGCAGTGATACATTTTCCAGGCAACAAGCTAAAGAGCTGAAGCTGAAATCTAGTGAATCAAGTCAGGAAAATGGTCTTAAAGTGAGATGTCGGCTATACTCAGCACATGTTTTTACAACTGCATGTATGGAAAAGCTGAGATGTACCCTATCAGTATGGAGATTTGCGTTGTCCACTTATATTCCCTTACTCATGCTACAGTCTCATTCAAATGGAAATTTCCATCACTTTTATAGTGCTTGAGTCTTATTAATTTAATTTTAAATTTGGGGGTGTGTGTCTTGTGTGTTGATCTTCAAGACCCAAACACTATTTTTGTGAGGACAAAGAAAGGAATATATTTCTCTGAGAAATTATTACAGAACCGGTCAGGTTAACACCATCTATATGCCAGTTTTGCACCACTCAGTGTTTGCAGTAGTATCCAGCAGTCTTGGCATGCTTAATCTAGCACCACATATCATGTCCTGCACAAGGAATAGGAGCAGGTGGCACAGAAGCCCAGCAGTGGGACACTGGAAGCATAATTTGTCCATGGCTGTTTCTGGAAGACAACCTGGTAATGTTTTGTCGTGCCACACTGCACTGCCTAAGAAGGCGCTACAAAGCTGCTATGCATGTGCACACTGCAGATGTTTCCACATGACAAGTAATGTTGGATTTGCCCAATGCAATGGCTAAGGAGGTCTAAATATTTGCCCAGAGTTTGTCTCAGTCTTTCCTCTCCTGCCAGACTTGCTATTAATGTTTTCTTTATTTTGGAAATGACACAGCAAAAGAAGAGTGCCACCCATACCTCAGGCCCACTGGTGACTAAAACATTTCTTACATCACTGGCAAAGGAGCCATCAGTGTTTTCTTCCTTGACATAAATCTTGCATTGTGCAAGCCTACTGCTCCCCCTCACCCTCTCTGTCCTCTGGCTTTCTGCTGACAAATCCAGTGACATGACAGTTCTTAAATAAATCAGCCCCCGGTTGTGTTTTATGATGTCATGGTGAGCACAGGCCTGACCCTTAGTAATCAGCATCTCGGCACACCAGGAAGCTTCCTGCTCTAACCGCTCTAGCAGCCAAGCAAACTTGCCTACACTGCAGAAATTATGGGAATTACCTCACCTCTGTGTATCGTAATAACCCTTACCACACATTATGCCAAATGTTCAGCACTGAGCTGCAAGGAGCCAAAAGGCAGACAAACCCCCAATAATATCCAAAACAGAGTTCGAGTGGACCTGGGTCCATGCCCAGGCTGCGGAGATCATTCTTCATGTCACCCTCAGATCTGACTCTTGTGCATATAAACTAACGAAAGGGGCAGGGAATAAAACAGCATTTGAGTTATTCTCACAGAGCAGGTACGTAATAATATCCACATTTCAAGCATTTGAACGTTATGCTTTTATTAAGCAAAAACTACTCCCACCAAATATCCCTCAGTTGCAGTAAAGGCTGTGAGCATGATTTTATTTCAGCCTGTGAACAAAGCCATATGGATTTCATCTGAGGGATTTGGGGGTTTTGATTCTTATAAAAGTCATGATGTCAAACAAAACTTCAGATCAGTCCCAAAACATACGCAGTGTGACAGCCGACAATGGAAACTACACAATGCCATTCTTCAGCCCAACAACATCTTCAGGCTCAGCAAGGAATCAAGCACAAATGTGGATGGGCTTCAGCTTCACAAATCCAAATGAAAGTCTGACACTTGAATGATGCCATCCCATAGCTGGGGATGCATTTTGACAAACACGTTTCTCATGGCCACAAGCCATTCTCAAACTTTTTAGATGATCCAGTATTTTGAAGAAACTGCAGTCCCATGCCCCTCGCCACACAGCCTTCCCTACTTTTGAATATACCTCCACTCACCTCCTCAACCTGCAACATGCATTTTATAATGCCCATAGTGTTCACATGCTGCACGGCTCTAATGTTAGCAGGGATATTCCTTGGAGGGTTTGGGCTCGTACTCAGCATCTCTAGCACTTTCCAGTTACCTCCTTGATGTAATTCCAGGAGAAAAAGAGGCCTTTTCCAAAAATACATGTCAGAATCTTCAAAAACCAGGCCTCAAGGAGGCCTCAATTTCTCTTTAGCTGTGGCTAGAGCCAGTTGGAGGGGAACTGGTAAAGCAAAATACGACATCAAAAGAACTTCTAATCATAGCAAAATAACTACCTATTTTTGCATCTTGAGAGGTTGCTTAGAAACACAGCAACACATTTAGGGTTATTATGCATTCAAAACAAAAGTCAGGATTTGAAACAAGATCTAGTTTTATTGGCTATGTGCTCTCCTATTTAGCCCAGCCAAAAAGACAAAAAAAGTCCTATTTGCTTTTAGTGCCAAAAAATTACTAAACCATTTATAACAGCTGGTCATACTACTGAACAAACCACTCAATTAATCAGCCAACTACCGTATGTTTGAAAGAGACAACGCAATTTCCATTCCTAATAAAGTGCAAAATATTGATTAGTTCCGGGACAACACATGAATAAATTATTCGTGCTCATAATTAGGCTTCACAGTTTCCAGAAATTCTGGGTACTTTTCACACATCATTTTTCAGTACTCTTTCTTTCATTTCTCTTTGCTTTTAGCCAGGTTTTTTAGAATGATGGCCAAAATAAACAAAATATTTCCTTATATTTCCCTCTCTCACTTCCTGCTTATGAAAGAATTTTAACTCATGGCCTCTTGCACTTCTTGGAATCAAGTTTCTTCCAGAAATCTGCAGCTAGAATGCAGTATTTTAATTATGAGTATTATTACAATCTCCCTTTTACTCCCCCATCCCACATTCCTCCTTTTCTGTCTTAGTGGCTGGTCCCTCCCAAACCAGCTGTTAGAGGCAAACCTACAAATTTACTGCTTGTTTCCTTACTGTAATGTCCTCTCAACGCTGCTTTATGAGTGCTGGTCTCAAAAAAAAAAAAAAAAAAAAAAAAAAAAAAAAAAAAAAAAAATTTAAAACTTCTGAAATTTGTGACATAGCTCTTCATTGTGGTCTATTTTTCGGTGCACTTCATATGTTGTGAAAGGCTTCATCTATTCCCACATACCGAAGTGCCACAACTCGTGGCAGTGGCTTCCCCCAGCACAACAAACAAATATAAGGGCTCAGGATCTCTGTGCTCACTGCGGGTTTAGCCAGGCTGCACCTTGGGATGCTGCAGCCACCAGCGAAGGCCAGTGGGTGACAAAATGCACGTGGGTCCTCTAGGCATGGATTGTGTCACTAGTGCCATAGTAAATAGGTACTTTTACAACTGATTTCCAGAACTGCTAATAGTAGTTGAAGGAGATTTCACGGTCAAATGGGAATTTCCCAAAAGATGAAAAAGTTCGAAGGATTAGGGAGGGGGAATTCCTTATGAGGACAACAGAGTGCTGCTTCCAGAGGCATTGCAAAGTAAGCTGCTGAAACCATCTGAGAACTGTCTTCAGATTGAAATTCTTGCCAAGGAAGGACTCAGATAACACCATCTATATGAGAAAACATTCCAGGCAATATCCCATCACATTTTAAGTTTAAACCATAGATTTTATTTTTTCATAGTGCTGACAACAGATGTATTTTAGCTAACAGAACCATCCAGGATGAAACTGAAGGAGACCACAGTAAATGTAAAATAACATTTATTCTAATTTCTAGTAGTGCATAGGAAAAAGTTTATCTCTTCTGGTTATTTAACTGCCTGGGCTTTTTTCCCATAGCATGAGAGTGCATGTGAGCTGATATGTACATTTATGTACATGTACATATAAGTATATATTTATATATATGCCTTTGGAGGAGACCATTCCAAAACAAATCTGTGGGTGACAGTAACACAGTACTCACTTTCAGCTGCAGTCCAGGGAAGACTCATAAGCTTGAATGCAGACATGTTTTTATCTGGCACTTTGTAAGTAAGACACATGAATGCAGTTACTTAGGAAGACTCTACAGATCTGGAATGAAAAAGTTGAATACATTCAGTCATGCAAAGGTTTTTCTTAACCTCCCCCACCTATTTCAGAGTTAGTTTCCTATTCACTATATTTTTAATAAGAATGTCATAAGTCCTCACAACTTAAAAGCTTGAGGTTAGATTTAGGAAGGGTGATAAAAATATTGGGCACCTTGCACAAGAAAGTTACATGAAATTTGCACCAAATACTTAAAAATAAAGTGATTTCTCATAGTGCAGCAATTACTCTTCGGTGTCTTTTGCTTCAGCAGTTACAATGTGCCATTGCACACGCATTTTACAAACTAATAATCCTGGGACCTAGAATTATTTTAAGAATATTGTAGTACTGCATGAATTTGACAGACAGGACAGAGACAGAAGTAACAAAAGTACATATATTTAATACTGTTTGAATTCAGGTGCTTGGATTTTCCTGTGTCTAAATACTGGGGGAGGAGAAAAAGTATTCCAATAGCTTTGGGGGAATTCTAGTGGCATTTCATTTTCTGCATGGTCTCAAAGGAAATTCTTCTCTGTAAATATCTGTACAACATGTATCTTGGGCCAGTAGCAGAAGTTGGCTTAATAAATAAATTGAGTTGAATGCATAGGAAGCAAAGAAGCAGATACACTTTATAAACACATAAATCATCCAGTTAGCAAGTAAAATGGAATTATGATCAATCACAAACGTTGGATAAGCAAATTCAGAGTAGCAAGTACAAACACTGTATGTGCTGTTCCCAGATCAAATATGTTTGCAAACTTCACAGACTCAAGAATTATGGATGTCAAAAGCAGGATTATAAAGAAACTGTTCAGGAGCCAAGGAAAGGGGCTTATTGAATAAACAGTTTGCAGTGATTATTATGACCAGATTTAGCCTAAGAGATACTGTGTGATGGTGATTGTCCTTTCAAGATTGAGTAAGGTTTCTAGAAGATCTTGTTAGATTGCCTGGTATTGAATAAATGGGCACACTTTTGAGCACAAAATCCCTTCTTGTAGTTTAAAAAAAAAGAAAAAAAAGTCAAGTTAAATACAGCTTGGGAATAATTGCCCCAAGTTTCACCTACTTATGTTGTTCACTTGAATAAGGACTGTACACTCAGAAACTTCTTTTTTTCCCACTTGCAGACAGACTATTTTTTCCTACTGAGGCTGACCAATCCTGTGTGTGTGCTCAGCCCACCACAGAGCTACAACAATAGGCTACTACTGCTTTAAGGGCAGAGATGGCAAAAGACCAACTCAGCATTTTAAAAGTCTAGAAAGATTTTCCATGAACAACTGTCCTTCAAGGTTTCAATTTTGTTTCAATGAGTAATTTTGTTCCCTGGAAGTGTCCAAGGCCAGGTTGAATGCAGCTTTGAGCAGCCTGGTCTAGTGAAAGTTGTCCCAGCCCACAGCAGGGAGGCTGGAACTGGATGTTCTTTAAAGTCCCTTCCAACCCAAACCATTCTGTGATTCTACAATCAATCGACTTCAGCCCAGAGAGCCAAAGCACTGTCCAGCCTGGCCAAGTAAATCCATGTCACCTAAGAAAATCTTGAAGCAATCTTGATCAAAGACCATACAATTACCAAGTAAAACTGAAGAACAAATTATGAGATGAGATCAATATCTCTGTTGGCGTAAAGTAATGGAATTGGCCCTACCTGACTGCTATGTGGAATCGTAGAGTCATAGAATATCCTGAGTTGGAAGGGACCCACAAGGATCATCGAGTCCAATTCCTGGCTCTGCATGGGACAATCCCAAGAACCACATCACATGCCAGTGTTGTCCAAACTCTTCTTGAGCTCTGTCAGGCTTGGTGCTGTGACCACTTCCCTGGGGATTCTCTTCCAGTGCCCAACCACCCTCTGGGTGAAAAACCTTTCTTTAATATCCAGCCTAAACCTCCCCTGACACAACTTCAGGCCACTCCCACCACAGAGCAGAGATCAGTGTCTGCCCCTCCTGTTCCCCTCATGGGGAAGTTGTGACTGCAATGAGGTCTCCCCTCAGTCTCCTCCAGGCTGAACAGACCAAGTGACCTCAGCCACTCCTCATACGGCTTCCCCTCAAGGCCCTTCACCATCTTTGTTGCCCTCCTTTGGACATTCTCCATATCTGTCTTGTATTGTGGTGCCCAAAACTGCCCCCAGCACGCAAGGTGAGGCCACCCCAGTGCAGAGCAGAGCAGGACAATCCCCTCCCTTGCCCAGGTGGTGATGCTGTGCCTGATGCCCTCCCAGACATGGTTGGCCTTCCTGGCTGCCGGGGCAAACTGCAATTTTCATCTGAAACAAAGTCAGACCTGGACTGAAGATTCCATAGCAGAAGATCACAACACCCTAGCTTGATTAGATTAGAGTTTATTTTCTCCTGTAGTAATTTCTCCAACACTATTTTAGCAAGGCTAATAAAATCAATAGCTACTTCTTCAGCATATGTAGATACAGTGCTGAATTAAAAGAGACAATTGTTTTTAAAGGTCATGACCCTAGATATTATCTTTCATAGTTTTACATGATCATATATTACCATCCCTCATCTTTTAATTTTGGGGGTTTTTTCCCCAGTATTGCAGCTATCTATTGTTCACTGCTTTCTTTTCCTAGCAGTTGATCTTGCAAATGCTTTTCAAACAAGGATTTCCTTTGGCTTCAATGGGAGTCCTCTTATAAGTAAGGTTTTTTATTACTGGGCCCTATGCTGCACATTTTTTGAAGTAGGAAATCCTCTTTATCTGTTTAGTAAAAGATGATAAATAAAAGGAGACAATTCTCAGAAGAAGTAGATAGCCTAACAAAACCTATAAAAAATATGTATGCATCTGGCACACATTTTAGAATTGATTTTTTCAGACTCCACTATTTTTCCTCAGTTTTACCAGGGAAGGGAGGAAGAAGGAATCTTCAGGGGTGGGAAAGTTACAAATGAAAGATACTTCTTAAAGAAGGATTTTTACCCTCTAGATTTCTTTCCCTCATCAGTAGGAGGCTGCTTTTAAGACACATTTCTTTAACAATATGACCATACTGAACCATTCCCTGTTGGGCTTTTTTTTATGGTATAACATAAATAGCCTCAATGTACAGGGCCTGAGGACAAGCTTTACAAATGATTTTTTGACTTCCTCCAGCAGCCCCAGCTGGCATGAGAGAGGTCTTCTGAAGGCACCTCCCACGCCACCAGCACTGCCAGCCCATGCAAGCCAAAAGCCTGAGGTCCCCTCACAACAGCCAACACTGAAAATGTACAAACACATGGTTAATGATCTTAGCAGAGACTCCATTCCGGGGCCTCGCATGTTAGCTGTTTTCACATTTACCCTCTTCTTTGCAATGACAAGGGTTAGAAACTTTGAGGGCGAAGGCTGAAGTTTTGGGGTTAGGTTTTTTGGGTGGGGAGGGGTGGTTGGTTTTTTCTTTTCTTTTGAGTTGCCAAACTGGGGCTTTTGGGAGCAAATTCACGTCTCTAAATTATGCTGCAGCAGGGTAACATAGTACATTTGGGGCCCCTTATGCCATTCTACAGTTTTGACCTTGCTGAGGTACTGTCACCCCAGTACAGCTCTGCCATGAACCTCAGAAAAACAGGGAAGGAATGAGAGGCAGCAACACGAGCCCTTTCCCAGTGCTCCTGTGATGTGTGCAGCATCACCAAACCAGGAACTGCTCCAATGAAGGGGTAATTTGTCTTGTTTTATTCAATTAAGCTTATTTGCATATCTGAGGTTAATCTTTTTTCCTGTTATTGCAGCAGCAAATGAACACCAAGATATACACTGATACACTGAGTGGAAAATCACATGTTTGTGTATGCCCGTCACTGAAGTCAATCACAATAAAAGATATGACAAATTATGTGATTCCTTCTCAAAATTGAATCCTGTGATGTTTATGCAGAGCATAAGGATACTTATGCCTTTAATGCAACAAGCCTGCTTTTTATTTACATAGATGAGTGAAACATTGCCCTGGCATTACACAGAGTAAAGTGTGCAAATTCTAAACCCTTCCACAGTCCTTGGATATAAGAGTGCATTCATATGTTTGTGTTTAACATGAACAAATTTATGATCTGATGTGGATTCCTCTGAGTACAGATGTATTCCAACTATTTGCTGAATCCTAATTTTGAAAGAACAAATGTGAGTGCTTTGGAAGGAAAAAAAGGTTGTTTTCTATTTATTTTAAGGGGTTTCAATGCAGTGCAGGCTCTTTTTTTTTTAATAAGAGGTTTTTAATAACCCTTGAGGGTTGTCTGTGACAGTTTAAAGGATACAGGTAGTGAGAATCACCATATTAGCAGAATGTCAAGACTCAGAAAGTAAATCAAACACCTCCAGGTCTATTTGTGCATTTTTGCAACTGCAGATAGTCCAGGTTTTATGAACACTGCAAACAGAAACATACACAAACCTGCTGACACTGCCAAGAGTGGCATAAAGTAATCTGCATAAATCCACAACATTCCCCTCAAAATCATTTCAGACAAAAATGGCATGGTTTGTGATTTGGGCTTCTGTAGGAAGGCAGAGGGGAGAAAGGAAAAGTGAATGCATCCCCTGCGTGTAGCCATGCATCTTTCTGGTGGAGTTTCCCTACACATGAAGGAATCCCTCCAGATATTAATTCAGCTCTTGTTCTCCAGTGCATATAGATGCCCACTGCCCAAAGGCTGTGCTCACAGCCCCTTTTAGCCAGTTTTCCTTGATGTTACATACAGGGAGACAAAGGGCACTGCTGCTTTCCCAATGCCTTAAGTCAGTCTCAAAGCCTTTCTGTGCTGATAGTGTGGCTGAGAGGGCTCACTGCAGATCCCAGAGCACACATTCCACCATGCCGGTTGTGGTTCAGGTTAGAGATAACGACATTAGAATAGAAAATATTTTAGGCTCAGGATCAAAGTTTACATCTGAGGCCAAATCAAGGGAAAAGTCTGACATTTCAGTAATCATGAGAAAAGTCCTAATCATATTGATATGCTCTCAGTTTCCACAGGGCTGGTAATCTCTCAGATCAATCTGGTTTGCCTGAAACTTTTGCCATCTTGAAAAGTGGGAAATGGAGAAGGGCAGCTATTTTCATAGTTTTAAAACGAGACCTATTGAAGCAGAATTGGAAAAAAAAATTGACTCCAAACATTTCTTTAAATCTAATGGGAGTTGTATTCCTAGGTTTATTCTGTCCTATTTCACATGCATACAAATACATATTTTTCAATAATCAGTCATCTGCATCAAACTTCCATGTCCCAGTGCTGTTTCCTTTGATATAGTTGGCCAAATTCCCACTGATTACAGTTGGAGGAGAGTCAGGACTAATGTGCATTTCCAAAAACATGCAAACCCATATTCTGGCTGGCAATTATTTAAAGAGCTATGGAGCTTTTAGCAATTCAAAACGTATAAAGTGTTTTTGATATGACTTAATTTGCTTGCATGTCAGAAAGAAAAATATAAGTGATATTGTGTGCCTTCCTGAAAAACCCTTTTGATGGAAACGTTCTTTCCTCGGGCAACCTTCCTCTGTGTGCAAGCCAGCAACTTCTTCCTAAAGTTTTCTCTTGGAAGCAAACACCTCAAGTCAACTAACAGAACCAAATCTAACTGAGTGTTTTGCTGTCCCTGATTGTTGCCCTTATTGAAACTAGAGGGGACACTGGTTTCAGGGAGCCAGACTATGACCAGCAATTGTGGACTTTACCACCTAAGAAAGAAAGGTAAATGCTGCTTTCAACAAAGCCAAGGTGGTGGTTTTTGCAGGTGGAGCAATAGGAGGGCTAAAATCACCTGATGAATTAGTGAGTGGCCTTACCACCAGGTCCTTGAATCACAGAAAAGGCCACTTTGCAAGAGAAGTCCGCCACTGTTAGTGAGGGGCAGCACTACAGCAGCAAGTATATGAACCAGATACAGCTCAGCCAAACACACAGTAAAGCAAACAGCAATAAAGATGTGCATTCCTCTGCTTGCCAGAGGTAGAAACCCAGAACAGCTGTAAACCACCGACTCCCTTCAATGCAGAATAAAACTGCCAGACATTGCTCTAATGTTGACCAAGAGGAAGGACAATGAGGACATTGGTGTGGTAGTGAAAGATGGCTGAGACTGATGACAGCCCTGCAGAGAATTTAAAATTAACTAACAGTTAAACGTTAGGTGAATGCGGGCCAGGAAAGTCCAGAAAAGCAGCTACCTGGAGGCAATGGTGAGTTCTGCTAGAGAATTTTAGGCTGTGCACCCAATTCCCATGGAGACTAATGAGAGATAATAACCAAAGTATAGGTGTGCATTTATTGCTTACAAAGAAAAGAGTTTGATCCTGGTTTAAAGGTGAAACTTACATCATCTGGAAGACAGGGCTCTTATTTTTAGAGGTAACATACTTTATGTTTCTGGCAGCAGACCCAAAGTAGGAATTTTTCAAGCTCCTTTGTGTTTCAACTTTTTTAAGTTCAATTCACTTTGCTAGTCTCTGAACACAGCATTTATAGTTACCACAAAATCTCAAATTACCTACAGCTTTGATACATATGTTACCAGATAAATCACTGCAAATACATATAGATGTATTTGTGTATTACTCTTCCCTAAGGAAATGAGCCTGTGCAATCACACACTTTATCTCTTTCTAGCTTTGGAAATCTTTTCCAAATGTCAACCACATTTGAAAAGGGATTACGGGTCAGGGAGATAACCAAGTTCCTAGAAATGCAGTGATAATCAGTAGCTAGGTCAGTGCAATAGCTGAGGCAGGAGGGCAGGCAGACTTGTGCAATTAAACCTTCTGTGTAGCAGCAGGCATCTGTCCAAAGAGTGTGCACGAACCAAGTGGATGGTTGGGGTCTGAGTAGCTCCTAATAGTTGTATCTTCCTCACTAAGTGTCAGGAGTTTTTACAACCCAAGAAACTCAATGGATGGAAGGAAATAAATCTGAAGGCAGCTGTGCCTCACTTGACCTGTTCTTTACAGAGCAGCTTGTTCAGGAAATTTTAATTGCTTCACACTGGAGCATGTTAGTGCATGGGAGAATTGACTTTAATTTTGCATCTTCTGTTGTCACTGTTCTCTGCCTGTGCCATATCACATGCCAGAGAAAGCAATTTGATACATGCTAAAAATTTGCATGTAGTTTCATAAATGACTTTTTCTTGGAAGAGTAAGCCATTTAATGCCTGGTTTGAAGGAAGGATTAAATTCTAAGGTATCGTGTTCTCCATAAAATATCCTGTCTGTAATTTCATTTTAAAAAGACCTGAATTCAGAAAATAATTAAAATAAGTGATCATCTTTCCTGATCCTTCAGGTTTATGTCAAAGGTCAACAGTGTGGACCTATAATGGGTTTGACCCTAATTAATTAGCCCAGGCAAATCACTTGTGTACCAGCATAAATTATATACATACTTTAAAAAGACCAATAACAAATCCTCATGAAGTCACTTTACCCTTGATTTCCTCTGGAAAGATTCCTAAATGCCCATTTTTGCTTAACATAACAAAATGGTAGTTCTAGACCTTGTCCTAAAATTTACAGCAGCAATATTTATTAACCAGATATCTTTTTCTGTTACTGAAAGATGAAATAGAAGAAATCTTTTCATTTGTGACTTTTTTTCTAAGATGTAAGAAGGTGGATTTAAGAGCCTCTCTTCGTTTTAGTACACTACGGTCATGACAAACAACACAGAGGGATTAGTGCCGGGTCCTCAAGTTTTCCTAAAGAACTGGAAGAAGTAATTGCAAAGAAATTTCTGTATTTGTCCACAAAATAATATTTTATAAGCTTTTCAGTAAGAATGTGGAAAAGGGGCATTTCTAAGGTCAGGCATAACATTAAGGAAGCAAGACATTCTGCTGGGAAATGTGTGGAAAGCTTCATCTTAACTTCACCTGGAGCCAGTTTTCGCTGAAGGAAAATTTATAAGGCACCATTAAAATTCCCCTTTTCAACCTCCAGCATGTTCTCTTCCTAGAAAAATAAGCCTTCCAAACATAGACATAGTAAGGAATAAACCTAAATATACTAATAAATGCTTCACTTGGGTTTCACAACACACATTTGTGTAAATTACAGAGTTTTATTCAAGAATTTTCAGACTTAACAAATCTTTCCTCAAATTATCCTTGAGAAGCCATTAGCTGGAATGCAGGTTACAGCTCTTGAGTTTTGAGATACTGTGCATCTTTCCTAGTGTAGAAATCTTTCCTGCCTATACTACAGTCACAAAGTGGGTTCTGCAGGCAGAAGACATTTCCTGGTATTTTCTGATGTATTCTGATGTTTTAACTCTTAAATTAAAAGAAATGGTTTGTACATTTGTAGGAAGAAATGCAAATCTTTCTGCACAGTGAAATTCAGAATGGAGTGAGAAAGTGCAGGTAACATTAGCCCTATGTTTTCCTGGATTGGGACTTTAGTTTTCAACACAAAGAAAATAAATTAATTTTCAATCTCTCTGAAGAATAATCCAAAACTCGTTGTAGTTACCATAACTCCTTTCAGTGACTCTACTGGGCCTGGACCTGCCTTTACCCTTGTGATTATAAAAGAGAATACCCACCTTACTTTCAATTTCTCAAGGAGTAAAAGGAAGCTGATTTATGCTACATAAGTAGTCTAATATGATTGCTACATATATTTTGTTGCTCATGAGCATTCTGTAGTTGCATAAATTACATAGTGTAATAAGTGAAAGAAGAACAGTGTATCCTATTTTGAAAGGGAGGATTTGTAGTTTTGCAGGATAAAAAAACTCTCGCATATCTCATAGGGGGAAATGTTAAATCTAGTTGATCCAGTGCATTATGCAAATTCAGTAAACCTTTGAAGCTTTCAGGCAGTTCACCCAGTTTTTCCTAACATTCCTGTATGAGGATTCAGCATCCTAGGTCTCTGAAACCACTTCTACGAGGCACAGTGTATTAAACTTTTTAAAGATTATTTGTGGAAAAATGGCTTCTTTGTCATTCACGATGTGTTTTTAGGCCTATAATTTCCTTCAAGTGAGCACAATTCCGCTAACAGCAGTATATTATTTTGACAGTAAGTCAGCTGGCATAAGACTTCATTGTGTATGCCTTTTGTTTATATAATCCTTCCTAACAGTAACAAGGTGTTTACTGTTCAGCAAACACATTTTATTTTAACTGCCAACAGTAAAACTGTCTGATAAAGTTTGATTTAGCTAAAGAAAGCAAGTTCTCATTTAGCCCAAATAAATCCATGGTGCTATAGACAGCTGTTTGGAGTACATAATCCCCCAAGCTCTTATAGCGAGGCAGCTCTTGCTGTTGAATGAGCGAGAGAGAGCAGGCTCAGCTGTTCAGGATGTGCTCCATTACCACTGTAATCTATAGCATCGTCCTGCCATATTGTGGAAGCATTACTCACATTCAGCAGCACTGCAGCAAATACTCCTCTGACAGATGCTCTGCAGACTGACAGCTGACACCCTAAGCTGAGCCTATAGATTTTTCACTAAACACATCCTGCAGCCCGGATCGATGTGGTCTGGCTGTCTGCTTCCCTCCGCTCTGCTACAAAGAGATCAACATCTAATACCATTTCTGCAAGATTCTCAGGGAGTTAGCTGTCTCCAAGTGGAAAAAGTTCAGATTTCAGCGAAACAATGAACACAGACACTTCTCAAAATAACAGCATTTTGCTGCTTGAGAGAAAGAAGAATTCATAAGCCCAAAGGCATTTGTCTTCCATTTTATGGCTGACTTTATCATGGAGAAATTTACCAAAGAAATGTGATTTTTAAGGTTGATATTATAAACTCTTTTGAGAACAGCAGGGGAGAAATAGCTGATCTGTCACATGGAGCTGTGACAAAAAAGTCGTCTCTAGCAAATACAAAGCAAAATAGACTCCAGTATTTGCTTCCTGCCAAAATTAGAATATGTAGCAACAGTATGTACACAGGCAGAGATCAGGATGTGCTTAATAAGCCAATGCTGCATTTATATTTTAAAGAAAAAGCTATAGAAAAATCATTTTGCTGTAATGACTATAGCAAACTTCTAACCTTAACCTCAAAGCACTGGGAAAGTAGTTTACTTTTCCCCCTGCTTTTTTCTTTTATATGGCTACTTCATTAGCACTGCTCCTTCTCCCACCAAAGTCACCAGCAGAACTCCTGTGATTCACTGAGAACAGGAGCTGGCCCATAAAGCAGTTGTGGTTTGGAAAGCGCTTTCCGGAATGATAATTAGTTCAAAGCCTAGAAGCAGTCAATTACCTGCACTGAACACAAGGAATAAGCACAGAAAATAATGCAAGTTGGTTTTAAAGGATATCAAGGGAGGTTTAACTACAATTTTTGTACTGGAATTTAGGGACATTTGGGTTGTGTTTTGTTCTCTGCTGTTATTTGTGTCACCTCAAAGAGTCTATATCCCAATATTCTAATCTTACATCAGATCTGGGAGTTTCTGGAAGGGCAACTAGCTCTGCTTCTGATTTTCATCCTGCCACAGCACATGTTGCATGGAAAGACAAACAGATGTCTGTGCCTTCTTTCAGAAAGATTACTAGAGTAGGGTTAATTGCAAAGAACTGAAGTTTCTCCTTCTGACTGAGCAGTTTCATGTTTTGAAAGCACATCTTGTGGCCACTTTTCGACTTTCAGTGTGTTGTTCCACTCCTTGTTGTGCTGGACTTTGTCTTTAAACTCACAGTGCCTTAGAATTTTGCAAATGTATATGTGAAAGATAAATCATTATGTGATTATGTGATAATTGAATGAAGCCTACTCTAAATTGTGGTGGTTTGACACTGGCTAGACACCAGGTGCCTGCCAAGCTGCTCTGTCACTCCTCCTAAGTCCTAACTCTTGAGCACACCATGAGGTGAAGGAAAGCAGACTCTCTGTGTCTTTGCATCATGACATCAGAAACCTGAGTTATCTCTACAATACCAACCCTGACAACAACGAAAATTCCATTAAAAATCACTCACCTTCAGTAATATTTGTTCCAAAAATGAAAGAAGGTTTCCTACTCTTACAGCAGCTTTGCTGATGTCAGTGAATTCATATTGACCATCTCAATGGACAGTGTTACATTTCTGCTTGGACACTTGTGTCAAAACTGAGCCAGCAATGTCCTCAGTGCATGACAGCCAAACTGATGCCATGCTTGAATACAAGGTGCATTTAACTTATAAATGGGGCAGATCTCAGACAAGAATACACTGGTGTAACCTAAGTACATGCCATTCTTCAATAAAGAAAACCATACATTAAGCACTGCACACTCAGAAGAAAAAGTATTTATAGATGATTACCAAATCATTGCACTCATCAAAAAATAAATAAACATTAGTTCAACATATTCAATGGTTTAGAGAGATCTTTGTCAGAAAGGCATGCCCTTGCTTCAAATAAACTAGTATAGCTCTAGTTAGGCAAAACCATTAAATTGCACTGCCTTATGTAAGAAATTACTAAATACTAGCGAGCCTCTAAAATGAGTTTTGCCTTGAGAAACATTATGCTCATGAATCTGTCTAGATACAGACTCGTGTAGGCTGCCTTCTAGTCATAAACACATTTGAGAAAAGTTCAGGGCAAATTTTTTTCCAGTTCCACAGTAACCTAATAGTAATAATGTTCCAATTTTTAAAGCAGCTTCTAGGTAAGAATTTCAAGGAGTTTCCCAATGATGATGCCATTTTACAAAGGGCGAAATAATGATGTTAAGCAGCTAAATGCTTGGAGTCAGCTTTGCCCAGCCCTTGACCTTAACACAACTGAAGTGAGGGTTCATGTTGATTTTGGGAAGAAGGGAATACTTTGGGAATATTCAAGTCAGACTCACCTTGGCCAGACATGACAGCCTGTGCAATAGGCTTTGTATGTTCCTGTCTTTCTGCAGATCCTGCATAAAATATTCACACCTGCATGCAGCATGCCTGCAGAGAAAGCAAGAAAATCCTCAGCTCACTGATGTTTTCAAGCATACAGAGTAAGTAAGGCTGAAAAGTGAACTTTATGTCTGAAGAACTGGCACCAGCCTTTAGAAAAGCTTAGATCCTACTTCAATTCTACTTTCAGGGTGCTGAAATATTTTGAAAATTTGACTGGTGGTGTGTTGGAGGGTGATTTTTATTCTGCTATAGTGAAATAAATAATCATTACCACCTGAGAGTAGAAAATCTTGTCTTTGAATAGCTTATTTGAGGATTGTTTTCTCTCAGACTCTGGAAATCCCCAAGAAAGAGGGACTTCCTTCTTGCTCAGAACTTTCTTAGAAGAATCCTTATAGCCTTCTCTATAACCATCTATCACTACCATTACCTTAAAGCAAATTATGTTGAAAGCTGTTAAGAACAACTTACATAACTAAATAAAGCCTATAGAAATTGTGGGAGAGAAATAACAGAAAAGATAGCATGCATGACTATAAAATAATTTAATTCTGTTAGAGAGGAATCTGGGCATATCTGCTTTATGTGTGCACTGCAAACACTATATTAACTGTGGCAGTAGAAGTACATCAAACAAGAACCAGATACATCACAGAATTCTTTACTGTTCAGATTTTATATTAAATCTTGCAACAGGCTTTACGTTATTGTTGTTTCAAAATCTCAGTGAGTTTTCTGGTCCTTGTCTTCAAGACTGTGCACATGTGATTAACAGCTCTGCATTCTCAGGAAGCATGCAGATAAAACTTAGTTCTGCAATACTTTCAGGTCTGCCCATCAGCTTCCAGGTCCAGGTAGTATATCTCTAATACACACTCACTGTCATTATTAGATGCAGCATCTATTGATTCTTTGAAAAAGGTTACAAGTGGGAGAGCAGCCATGCCAAACACCAAGATCTTCAGCATTTCACAATCAAGTACCTTTAAACATTTTGACATTGTTGGGTGGTTTCTTCAGGAAAATATTTCATCACCCAGAAGAGCAAAGCATGTGTGGATTTTCACTGAAATTTCACATAGGTTTTCCTTGTCGAAATTGAACTGTTTCATCCGCATGGAGTTGCCAGTCAATAGCTCCTCTTTCATTCAATTTAGCACTGCAGCAGAGAAGACTGGAAAAATGACAGCCAAGTGTGTTCTGCTTATTCTGTTGCCAGGGCTTCAGTTGCAGAGCTTCCACTGTGAACTTCACATATAGTCTCTCAGGGACCTGTAGCTGGTACAAGAAAATGTTATTTCACATCAAAAGCTACCGTACTTGTATTTCATATCTCTTGCATATACACACATGAAGAATCATAAACCCAATTAGACAGAGGAGGGCATATGCCCATCCTTGGAGAGAGAAAGCTCAGTCCTGACAGTGTTATATATTTTGACTTCCACTGTGTATATATTTATACAGACTTGTGCATGTGTGTTCTGTCATCATATGGTACCACTAAATTCAGGACAGCTGAAGCTATAAGCTTATCCTTTCTGCATATTTGTGTGACAGAAATGTGGAAGCTCTCCTCTGATTAAACAGAAGTTTCACAATAATCTTCATTCTCTTCCACTCAGAGGGAAGTGTATTCTGCATTTCATGATCAGTACTTAAACATTTACAACTGGATCATCTCTCCCTCTTTCTAGACTGGGATTTTTTGGGCCCTATTTGGAGTATAGTGCATGCATCCATTTCTCCTGTACATGCCCAGAAAGGATAAGCTACAATCTTTCCTGAGCTTGTATGCACTCCCCTGAGAACAGAAAGTCCTTGCAGTGTTCTACGGCTTTTTTTACCCCTTTAACCAGAAGGGTCAAAGGATCAAAACCTTCTCTTCACTCAGAGTCTGCACTGTTAACAGATGCTAACAAATGTTCAGACACACAAGTCTGTTTCTAGGAGAATGAATTTTCAGATGAAATCACCTCAGAAGCCATGGGAAGTCCTGTGACTGCTCTACCCGGGACCACTTTGTGCCTGCTACAAAGCACCCATCTTCACATTGTCACAAAGCAGGAGAGCTCAGCATGCTTTTTTGGGTTGTTTTTTTAGGAGAACAAGAACACCAGTAGAACGCAACTGGGCCAAATTCTCTGCGGTGGAAGAAAGAGGTCAGCTCTGTAGACTTCAGAGTGCAGATTTGCATCTGCAATGGTAACATATGTGGCTGAATATTTTCTTGATCTCATTTTTTAAATGTGTTTACTAGATTTTATTTTACCAGTAAATTTATGCAAGTATGATTTATATGTAATAATCCCCATATTTTTTTAATTACCTTGCCATAAAACCTGAATAACTCTCCCTACTTTGATCTCCAACACATTCTGGAGAATACTGCACCAGGCATGCCTAAATCAGTTAAGCCATGCACAGAGCTGTTCCTGCAGGGAAGCTTTCCCACATCAGAAGATTGTGTAATAAAACTTAACACAGCTCATTAATTTTCTCTCTTAACCAATGCATCTGACAAGAAGTGACTTTGAAAACCTAAAGGAATGACACAACTCTTATACTTTGCGTGAAACATCTGTTTCCAGCTCCTTTGCTATTAAATTGACATCTTTTTATTTGAAAAGTTCCTTTTATTTCCCAACTTCCTGCAATTGGTAATGTATATATCCCAAAGAGCTTAAATTCACAGCTTTTAAAACTTGATTAACTAAATGCTGGGTTAGTCCTGTCCCAGAGGAAAAATGCCTCTTGTGTAGACAGATTAAGTGGTACAGCTATGCTTTTTAATCAATTATTAAGAATTTGTTTATTCAAGCAATGTCAGACTTCATAAAGCATCAAAACAGACTTCAAATCCCAAAATAATGTAAACACCACTGTGATTGCATATGAAAAATATTAGCATTCTTGGATCTGGAAAATCGATAGAAGGTGAGCATGTCATACTCGCTCTCTCATCCATGAAGGCCACAGACAACATCAGGTTTCCAGCTATGAAGACCCACAAAGCTACTTGCAAAAGCAGAAGTTGCAGAAGTCTTGCATGAGGAATTAAGGTGATTTTCAGCAGAAGCAAAACACCTTAATAACCATGACTTTTCCTTTAAATTCCCATCACTTACCCCCATATTCTTATTAAACTGCTCCCTCAGATTTGCTGCCTTAGTTCCTGGTAAATTGAGGAAAAGACAGAAATAAATATCATGGCAAACTTTTTCAAGATCATTTCATGTTATGTGCAGCTATCAAGCACAGTTAAATTCTGGAAGATGATTCAGTTCTAGTCTGATGAACAAGATGAATGCATTTAATTGCATGTTGTGTTTGTATGGAAGTATTGTTTGGTAACTCTGGTAAACCAGCTACACCCTACCAACTAATGCAATTTTAAGGCTTTTGAACTTGTTCATATACCCCCTCCACCTTCAAAAAGCTTTAATCTTTAGTGTAGTTTAGCAAGGAAGACTAAGCAGTGAAAAACTATAATAAAATGTTTGAGAATCTTTAATTTTAGAAAATTTTTAGGAAAAACAGGTCCATATTTCATATTATGAGCTCCTCCTGGTGTCTTGATTGCTCTGAAAAGATGCTTTTCTTTTCTAAAGGATCCAAAGATTGTCAGTAAAGAGCCAGTCCTGGAAGTCACCTAATCTTCAGACATAATTTTACATTAGATTAATTGAGCAGCACCCTGATGTCACACCCGGCTTGGTGGAATTACGTAAGTGTACAAAGTGCACACAGGAGCCTTTCCTGGATGGGGATCTTAAACAGAATCAACTGGGGAATAGCTTGTTTACCAAGAGGGAGCTTTCTCTCCTCTTCCTTTTTTTCTAGACTGTGTCATCCATCAGCTTTGCATGGAGTTTGAATCCGGGCCCGATGCTCGACTGCTGCCTGGGAGCCTGGAGGTTGCTCACTCTCTCGGTTCAGTTTCTAGGGAAGAATAAGTTTTGCCAGATCTATTCTCAACCCCTGTCAGTGCCAAGTGTGGGCCTTTTTCTTACACACACTGCACAGATGAGCTGCACTCGAAGGAGTAGGTTAGCATGACTCTTTGCTACATTTACACCATGGTGTAAGGAGTGCCTGCTATCAAATAAACTGTGAAGCTTGTGGCAGACTGGCAATTAATGCTGTCATTTTACAGTCCCAGTTAAATCAAATGCACAGTCAGAAAAACAAAAAGAAGGAAGGGGAGGAGAAATATGTCCCTTCTAACATTGCCAAGCTATGCAGTAAGTGGGAAAATAAGGCAGTAGGAGTCCAAGATGAACACAGTACACATAATTTATAGGATCAGAGCAACTGAGCAAACAGAGTGAGCCAGAGATTTTTGACACATGTGGGGAAGACTGCACTTTTTAACCCATGCAGCTTATTTATTTTGGAGAACAAGAAGATGGCTGAAAGGTACATTGTAGTATGAATCAATCCTGATATTTGCACTTTGGTACCAGCTTGGTGCATCAGTGGCACATTTTAAAGCATGGCTTAAACAGACATGAAGGTATAAAGATGCATGTGGCAGGAGGGATTGGACCACCTGCTCTCTCCCAGCCTGCTTTGCTCTGATAGTTCTTCTCACCAGAGCTCAGCAGATTTTCCTTTATTTTCACGTTGGAGTGATAGCCAACTTCGTTAATCCTACATGTTTCATACCAAAACCTTAACAGGATGGAACACGAGGGTGACTCACCTGAGGAGCTGTTGAAGAGCAGGTCTGGGCTGCCATGCAGCCACATCCCAGGACATCTGGGTGGAACGAGCATTAGCAGCTGTAGCCACTTGTTCTGTCCCACAGAGAAGCTTCAGGTTGCCCAGAAGTCTCCATACTAGCCAAACACAGTACTAAGACATACTTTACACATTTTAGGAGTCCCATCTCAACTGCTTAAACATTCAAGAATGCTACAGATCAGCCACCTTCACCCTGTGAAGTAGGTGATTAACATGGCTGTATTATGAATGCAGAAATAAATAATTTACCCATGTTCACATAGGAAGACTACGGCCAAACTTGTAATAAGATCCAGATTTTCTGCCTCCCACTCTGCTGCACCACAGAAATGTGACATATTTCCACAAGCTGTGCACTAGAAGACAGGGAAAGAGACAGGGAGAAGTCATAAAGGAAAGAAAATCACCAAGTAGTGTATGGCAGCACAAATCTCTCTTCTGCTGTGGTGGTTTAGTGTTTGCAAGTATTAAGGGAAACAAAGGAACTGTCCAAACTTTCCAGGAACAATTACCATTTAGGAGGTCTGAGGAAAGAGGTTCATAACCCAGATGAAATCTTTCATTCTTCGCCTTATTTTCCTACTGCATAAGAAAGACAGAAATTGCAATTCTGAGAACTAGAGCGGAGAGGGAAGTAAAGACGTGCTGAATCATGTTTAATAAAAAGGTTTATAGCCATTCCTAACAGGATTCTATCCAGCTGGCACATCACATTCCTATCAGAAGCTGCACTCCGTGAATTAGAGGGTGTGTTATTGTTCCAGCAATCTCACCTGGACACCTATTTAACCTCACTGTAGGAACCCCATTTTTTCCCTAGTAAATCTAGGCCACCAGAAAGTGTCATGTAATGATTAAAGTTAGTTTCACTTGTCCTGCTTCTACTTGATATTCCAGCCTGAACTGGACCCATTCACAAGAGAAGAAAGTAGAACTATCAAAGTAAGTACTGGCTGACATGATTGATGTTGAAGAGAATAAAAGATAGAGAACAACACTGGAGAAATTGGCCTCATACAAAAACACAGCCTAAAATTTATGCCCAACTTTTTCTTTTTTCTGCAGTACCACACCAAATATAACTCTGTAGCATGTAGAACTGGGTGCAAACCCTGTGCAAGAGCTGAGAGAAAAGAAATTGATGCCCCAGTCTCCTTCATACCATGTCTTCACATTTCTCTCACCACTAGCCATTTTCTTTCTCTCCTGTTTCATCATTTTTCTCCTCCACTAGAGCAGAACTTCAAAACATGAAATACAGTGTCCTTTGAGTGTAATTTAAAGTCCTATGGTAGAAAACTTTCAGCAGTATTCATAAAGCCTCACTTATTGAACCTTTGGATTTCATTCATATCTGAGATATAAAAAAAAAGCATAGACAAATATTCTGACACAAAGAAACTACAGATGATAAAATGCATAACTTACGTGACTTATGAAAAACTGCATTACGGTAAAGTGTGACTATACAGAATATACAGAACAAGATCAATTGACAGGTCAGGAATTATGACACAAAGCAAGCGTATGCAAATTGGGAGTCGCTCCTCAGCAGATGTCGGGAAGCATAATTAGTTCCAGCACAAAGCTGTCCAACAGGTCTGAGCTTATTGGAGAAATAACTTTATTACAGGGCAACATGCATGACTTGGGCAAATTACTGAGTTTACAAATGAAGCAAGACTGGCTTTGAGATCCACACGAACGGAGAGGTTTGAAAAATTGCCAATAATATGAAAAGCCGGTGCCAAGTTATTCTGGAATCCATACATCTGCCAAATCAGTTGCATATACTGCAGATTAACCCGGTGATACAGGAAGAGAGGCAGGAAAGCTGTGCCTAAGATGTGGGTGCCATTGGAATTTTGCAGCTGCACTTGAGCTATAATTGGAACCAGTGGCCATCACTTGCCCATCGTGGGCCCATCACGTGCCTATGCCACGCACATCCCACACCCATCCCATGCACATCCTGCACCCATCCCACGCCCATCCCATGCCCACCCCTATCACTCCCCAATCACGATCCAATCAAGCCCATCAGGCATCCATAACATCACAAATCACCCTCTAATCAGGCGCCTATCACACAGCTTTGGAAGGCCCACGGAGGTACGAGGTCCCTTAGGCTCAGGGTCTGAGATGAACATCACCAGAATATGAAATTCCAGTTAATGATCCAGTAGAAAAAGCTTAACTGCATTCCACTGTATCATAACTGGTTAATTTCCTACGTGCTTATGCAAATACAAACTTCTCTCACCAGCACAGCGCTGAGAGCTCTGTGTTCCTGTCTAGGCTCACATTGCAACTACAGCACAACCAACAAATATTAATAAACATCTTAAGCTGCTCCAACCAAACAGCTCTTGATTCTTTTATAGGGCTAAATTACATAAATTAACAGGAAGATGCAAGAAGCAGTGGTCATTAAATGTTTTTAATGTGTTTGTTTTGCACTAAAGCACAACAGCTTGTAAAACTGTTTTTACAATTTTTGTGGTAACACAAGTCAAGAAGAATTTTAGTGCAGCCAGTTCTCTCAGAGCAGTTAGAAAAGCACCATCATTTGAACTCTTTCAGTGACCCTTTCTGCTAAGAGAAGTAGCAGTAGATCTAAGTCCTCCTAAGAAAAGAGTGCCTGAGACAGCCATTAAAGTATCCACAGTCAGCCACATTTTGGGTTCCATCTGGTGTTTTCATTTGCACCCATGAAAAGCGAACACACACTAAATGGTGACATTTTGACTGATGTTTTCCACAGCCACTAAGAGCAGAAGTGTAGGACTCGTAGGCATCGAGGAGCTGTATGCTGTCTACTTACACTGGTGGTATCATTTCTCCTTGGGACTGTTGTCACACTTGAGCTTTTTTCCACACATCTCTGGAATATTAGGCAAATCATGTAATCATCTCTGGACTTCATTTCCCCTTTTATAAACTAGGGATAGTATTTTCCAGCTTCGAATGTCACAAACTGATATTTTCTGGAAGAAAATATTTGTTTCAGCTTTCAAATTTCTACTCAATGAATTAAACTCTACAGCTAATTAGAGGCATTTTTACAATTACCCCCTTCTGGCAGCAATCTGCATGTTTGCTGCAAGCTCAGAACATTCCCATCACCATAATTTTTATACTGAAGCATCCTCTTTTTTTGTTTGGTTTTTTATTTGTTTTAGTTTTTGGTATATTTTAGAATATTCACCTTAGCAGTAACAGAGCCATTTTGAATTAACTTTCTGCTACACCCATACATTCAGTTGTTGATATAGGTGAGTGGGAAGTCCTGGGAAAGTCAAAAATGTGGGGGATTTGAGGAAATAATGAAGCCAGCAAAAGGATAATGAGCTGAAGTTGGGAGCAGGACTAGAAACCCTGTAGAATAAACCACTCAATTATAAAAATTACCTTTAACTAGAACTGAAGTGTGGTGTTCTGAAACTTAACTGGAGCAGAAGACTTTGCTTTTACTCTCACGTCACTAGACCTCCTTGCTAGGTATGGTCCATTCAGAAAGGGCTATCTTCTACCCACAGAAACAGGTCAGGTTAAAACCTCCATGGAGTTTCACATCAACTCCTGTTTCCTCAGTCTTCTAAGGTCCATGGCTGGAAAGATCCCTTACTCCAAGCAGACAAAAAAATCTTTCCCTGTAAATAACAAGGGAAGAAGTTTCTACAGAATATAAAATTTAATAAAGATGCACAATAATGGAGGTACTGTGAATGCGAAAAATAAGTAAGTCTTCAAGCATGATCAGAGCTAACACCAACAGGCCAACACCCAATATCTACCAGGTTGTGGCAGAGCTAATACGGTGACAACCATGGCTGTTGTAGGACTTCTTATGTCATTTTCAGAAGCAGAAGCCCTGGTGCATCTGAGAGGGGGTTGAAAATGTTCCTTCTTCCAATGGTATTTTGCCAAGCAGTTCCTGCACTTCTGGCTCTCACTCAAACTTTCCATGCTGGGACACAGGAAAATCCCACCCTACCCAAGAGCTTTTCATAGCCATGCCCTGAGGCACCCACACAAACTCCCATTTGTCGTCCTTGTGTCCTATCTCCTTTTACTGGCTCTAGGCAGCAACCTTCTGCTCATGGTTTTCAGGGTTGCCAAAGGTTTCCTCCTCAGTTTACTTCTCTCTGGTTTAGGGTCTGCTAGGAAACATGAACATTTCATACCCAGGATGATGCTAACAATTGAGGGCATTGTTTCACTTCATTATTTTTACAGAAAACAGTGACAGCAGTAAATACAGTGTGACAGCTGAAATTTCAGAATTACCATCCTGAAAGAGAGCTCTGTAAGGTTCATAAAGCTCACAGTTTCTTAAAGAAAAATTGGTTTTTACTCCGGGCATCTTAGGATCACAGGGTAAATTACTTTGAGTAATAAAAGAGCATGAGACAAGCTGAATCTCTGAGCTTGAGCTCTCCAGTTGACTTTTACTTGTAAGGGATTTTCAGAAACTGGGAAGAGCTCAGAAAAGGGTTGCAGGAATGAGGCTGCGGCTGGAAAACCAGTTTTTTTCCTGAAAGACTCTATAGATTCAAACTTATCCAAGGTAATTTGAATGCTTGGCTTGATCATAGTTTATAAGCTCATCCATGCCAAAAATATTTCCCATCCTATAAATCATCAAGTCTGCTTTAAACAAGGATATGAAAAAGTCCAATGGCTAGAGCAGACAAAATCAGACTGAAAATAATGTGCATTCTTACTAGGTAGGTAAATTAGCACTAAAATAGTCTACTAGACATAATATATTCCCTGTCACTTGAAAACTTAATAGCAAAACCAAATGTCTTCCTAAAAAAACAAGATTTGGTTGAATTCAGGTCTACAAGCTTGATGTGAAAATGGCTGGCAGAAATGGCTAAGTCACTGTTAGGATCTGCCCTCTCTCTTGAAATCCAGGAATCGATGCAAGAGCTGCAGTCCTGTGAGAGTATTGTCACACCTTTAATAGTAATTGTCCACTCATGCACAACTACAAATTGTTGTTACTTATCAAAATCAGAGAAGCCTCTTCTTACACAAGGCAAAAAAAGTGTACCTCTCCATAATTTCTAACTGCAGACTCCTGATGTTGCAAGTCCACAAGCCTCTCAGTAACTTCACAGCTTGCTCAGTTTGCTTAGAGACTTAAAATGTGAGGGATCTTTTCTGGCAAAGCAGACTTTGCTAATCAATAATTTTCTGTCCCTGGCTTTACACCTCTGAAGATTAATCAGGAATATAAGGTGGGAACCCAGTGCAAGAGCCCATGAGAGAGCTCAGTAAAAGCCAGGATCATTCAACTTCTGGATTTTTACCAAAAAAAAAAAAAAAAAAAAAAGCCCAGAATATCCCACTGACCACCCATGAATCACAACGTTCTAAAATCAAGTATTTTCTGAAAATGGCTGTCTAATAAGGAAAGCAAAAGCCAAGCTACTGCTTTATGACATAGGCTTTGCTTGTATATTTCAACAAGTACAGTTTGTTCTCCCACATAATACTTTCTCAAGTATTGGGAAATGCACGTAGTACATTTTCTAAAGCATAAATAATTTTCTGAGAAGTCACTAATGAACCCTGCTCTAAACCCTTTGAGAAGCTGAAAATACTGGCGTGTTTGGGAGCAAAATTAGGGTATCGCACAAAATTCCCAAATTTCTCATGCACAAGTATTTCACCTGACTTTGGTGAAAATAAAATTGATGGACACTCTGCTGTGTCAAGATTATGACTACCTGATGAATGATTGTTCCTGTGGGTGACTCTGCCCCAGAAAGGTGTGCTTTTTTTCCTCCACCTCAGCCAAAATGAATTAACTCAGCCAAAATGAATTATTTTTGGGGCACTTTGTAGTGACATTCTAGAGGTCCTTTATTATGACTTTTATAACTAGTTATTTGAATACTGGAGTGACATTTAAATATATGTCCATCTATACTGTATATAAATGGAATAAATAGTATATAATTTGCTTCAAAAACATTGCCATCTTGAAGATAATAGAATGTGACTAAAATTTATCCCCTTCTGGCTCTCTTCCCACTGAAGAATTACAGTTTCCCCTGGTAACTCTAACCTGCAAGAAATTCAAAATATTGTGGGTTTGCCAAGAAGAACAGGACTAAAATGAAACTGCCAAAACATTAATAACTCATATGCATAGTTCAATTTTTAGAGATTTTTAGGACCATCCAAGACAGGCACCATCCAGGTCATTATTGATTTTAGACCATGATTTGAATATATGAAAATACATTAAATATTTCAGCTGTACAAATCTCTAGAGCAATTAAAATATAAAAGTTCTGGAACTGCACTATTAAAATTTTAACTAGACAATAAATCTCAGGCTGTGGGGGACCATCAAAAGATTTTTATTGCTCTGTTCTTGCTTTTAACATAAGGATGGTTACAAATTCACTTATTTAATTAATATTATGGTTACATGTGAAACGTTAAAACAACACTGAAGTTCTTGATCTGTAGGTGACTGTTCAATTTTCTCCAAGACATTGCTTAGAAAAAAAAGCCTCTTCTTTACTGAAGTTTTGTGTTTTATAAGCAAATCCAAGTGGTTTTTAAACAATAGTTACAATTTCCTAGACATATACCATTTCCTAATAGGAAAATAACTCTTGATATGATAGTAGTCAGAGCCTACTACTTGTTTAATTTCTCCTTTTAGACTTCTCATAACTAGATAGAAAAGTCACAAGAAAAATGCAACTTTCATTAAACAAGCTGCAAAATAGTCATCCCTGAGAAGCCACTGGGGTATGTTTGTAATCAAATAACTCTCTACATTACTAATGCCTATTTCTGGCTTTCCTACTTTTCTCTGAAGGAAACTGCTCACTACTAAAATATAGCTTTTAATTTGTGGATGGTAAAAATTTAGTACTTAATAAGCATACTTACCAAGGACTTTTAAAAAATTAATAGAAACCAAATAAATCTTGGCTATTAAAAAAAAAAAAATCTGACACACAGGTTGAGTTATACCAGCCAGCACAAGTACACAGTAAGATTCCAGATGTGCTATTTTCCTGTACACTGACAGCTATCAAACCCACCCCTGCAATAAAAAAGTCCTGAAATGGGTTTTTAATCAGGTCTAGATTTCCATTAGCCCATGAGGACTGATGTCTGTGTGTTGTGGTTTTTATTCTTTACAGCACATGCCATTGCTCTTAATATGTGGGGAACACATATTAAGTCTAAACCTTTTTTCAGTAACCTCCTGAAATGGATTTTTTTCATATCTAAATTGAAGCCAAATAAACGTTATTAACAGCTGTATTTTTACAAAGTATTTGAAGGAAGGGTTCAACTCAGGATTGCTCAATTAACATTTCCCAGGCACCACACAAGGCCAGAATGTTCGATGCTTGGACAATGTTAAAAAGGCTCTGAAGTATGAAAAAATGTCAAGGGAATTCAAATAACATGACAAGTTTCAACAGAAATAAAATAAACCCCAATCTTTCTCTTTGAAAAACACTCAGAGGCTGGCTTTGTATTAATTCCCATCTTCCTGGAAACTGTTAGATAGCTATCAATTTCTTCTTATATATTTATTGTAAACATTGGTACAAGATGTTCGGATTGTTTCCAGGAAAATCCTGTTAGTTACAGTTGTACAGAATCAAATTCACATAAAAATCATACAGCACAGTTACAGACAAAAAGAAATCTGTAGGCATCTAGGGCAATGAACAAACCACTGTGGTTTAAATCCTTTGCAAAACTTTAGCAGAACAACTGGCATCAGTAAAAATACTGCAAATTAAAGATATTAGAAGAAGCTGTTTAGGAAAAAGCATTTAACCACAGTAAAAAGGCGAACAGAAAAAAAAAATTACTATTACTATTACTATTGTTTGAGTCCTAAAAGGATGTAATTTACCTCAATCACATCATGCAGACCAGTATTTGGGCTCATTAAGAAGCTGGCATATTTCTTTATTTTGAATAGATGTTGAGAATGTGACATTTTATACCTTTGAAGTGCAAAGATCATTTGCAGTTACTGCCAAATTAATAGTCCACCATACAAAAAAATGGTCAGCCATGTGAAGCTTCTGAACCAGCCTGCCTTCTGCCTTCCCAGTCTGAACGTAGATAACTAACCCTCCAAAAAGCAAACCCAAAATGTATCAGAAAAACCTGACTTAAAATGTCAGTGTAAAGGCATGGTATGAATCACGTGCAGAGTTTAAACTGTCTGTCAGCAATTTCAACACAGACTTTATTTCTGAGGTGAATATGGAGAGACATGTCTGGTTGGTGAAGAGAAGGGTTTCCATTTTGCCATGCCAGGTGAGTCATTCTACTTATTTCTTCATCTTTATAGCTCCTACTGGACTGAAGTAACAATATAATTTTATCTCATTCTAATCTACGGCAGTGCTTAGTTTGCACCATACAGACCAGCAATCACAATTTGCAGAGCCATGTACTAAACCTAATTCAAAGTTAGAACAGGAAATCCTGGTCCTCTTGTCTTAAGTTTTTCAAGCCTGTCTTTTTTCCCCCTGCAAAAGGCAATGAGTATGCTGTGATACTGCATACATATTTGCCCATCACCTCACCTGTCCCCACAGGTACTGCATGTCTGGCACTGCCCCCTGCTATGAAGTATAAGCAGAATTCCAACTGAGATCAATGAGGAGGTCTGTTTAAAAGCCAAAGCAGGCAAACCTTCACGTCTGGAAATCATCCTTGGATTGTCATAGAGCAACAACAATTTACACTAGCTGAAAAGCCATCTCAGGAGGATCTTCTTGCTCCTCTTTCAACTTCAGGCTTGTTCACAGAAACAACCCAAGTCCTGACAGCATCAGAGCCTCATACATCATCTCAGCTCTGAGAGATGAAGCTTTACAAGAAATAAAGACTCGACAGCAGCAGCCCAGCTCTGCAGCCAGCAGCCGCATCCAAGGAGGAGACTCCTTTGCCATCCCTAACCTGAACAACCAAAAGAGGGAATCAAAAGAACAGGACCAGCTACACTGGCCTTGCCTTTGTGCACAGGAGGGTTTGCACCCTGGGCCTAATGCCTGGAGCCCCACTGTTTTCCTGGGATGCTGCAGGGAGTCTTTTTGAAGCTCAGAGGAGACAGGAATCGGTCTTGCATCTCCCTCAGGGTGTCACTTGCTGCAATCCAGACAAAATTCACATCGGAGTGCACAGTGGCACCCATACTCACAACATGAGATGGGATTCCTTCAAGTTTTCATCCACAGCAATGTTGCTTGAGTTTTAGTCAGATCCACATCTGAGTGTTTCTATAAAGTGATGGAATACCATAGAAAGCCTTATGATATCCATGCTCATACCAAATGAGTGCATGATGATTTATGTTTATTAGAGAAAAGAATATCAAAAGGATTAATAATGGTGCTACCGTAGAGCTTTAGAAATAGATGGTAGCACAGGCTCAGAAACTTAGGAAGTGAATTTGGAGTATGCAGAATAGACTATGAGGTTTTTCTTTTGGTAAATAGCAGTCTGTATGAATACTAAATCAAGTAGACACTTCATTCATCTTTTAATGATTTTTAAGGGTTTTCTAAAGTATTTCTAACAAAAGTCATACAAGCTAACTTTGAAATACTGGCCTTAAAATCCATCAGTTAATCAGTGTGTAGTTCTTAGAGACTGACATGACTTCTTGCCATTTTTCTAACATTCTTAGCTATTTGATTGCTTGCAAAACTAAACTTGTCTTACTTGATCTTGGAGTATAAATAAGCCAGAGCTAACAAAATAAGAAGAATCAGAGCTAGATTACAATTTATAGCATTTTCTGAGGGAATGTTTTCCTTTGGACAATGTTTTTTTAAAACAAACCAAACCACAGAGAAATGTAAAAATATCAAACCACTGAAACACAAGCAAGCTGAACTTCTGGGAATTTTGTTGCTTGGCAAATATATGCTAACAGTAAAGACCCTGGACTGAGCTTGGCTGCACGAGAAGGAGAAGAGAAGAGAAGAGAAGAGAAGAGAAGAGAAGAGAAGAGAAGAGAAGAGAAGAGAAAAGAGAAGAGAAGAGAAGAGAAGAGAAGAGAAAAGAGGAGAAGATGCATTGCCAGAAATGGTGCCTCAGCCCATGTGATACCTGAATCACTACCTCAAGATTGCACTCTCTCTTCACTGACAATATGGGAAGGGGAGGATGGGCATAGCTCTCACTTAGGCATCATAGGTAAATTAATTACAGGAAATAATTGTTGTCCCAAATATCCTAAAAGCCATGGACTTCATGAAAATACAGTTTCTCCTGAGAGCATAACATGGCCACCCTAGGCTCATCTTCCAGAGCCCAGTGCAGTGCATGCACACCAAGGAAATACAACAGGCTAAATAGCCTATGCCACAAGAAAAACAGGCACAGAGGAATCACTGAGCTCAGTAACAGCAAACATTTTCTAGAACAACAGTCAAAGGATTCATACTGAAACCTGAAATAAACATACCTGTATGGCATTTAGTCCCTGAGAGACAGCTCTGACACTACCTTTAGAGCAGGACAGAGTAAATCTGTTTAGGCTACCACCTTCTGAGGCACCTCATGGTAAAACTCTCTCAAGCTGATTTTCTTGCCTTCAGCCAGCTGTCTTTTGGTCAATGTAATAACGGGATAGCAAGGCTTCTTCAGACTAGAGTACCTCTGTCAGGTACATGGCTCCTCTGTAAGATCAGCTCTTTTCTCCCACACTTACTTTTTAAATCTCAACAAATCAAGACCATCAAGTTTTCTGTCCAACAGAAGAGGACTGTGAAGCTGCCAGAGAAGAGCTGCTGCTTGGAAAGCGTTTACTTTTGTAAAATCCAGCACCTGGAGTAAATCAAGGAATGGTCTTACAGCCATCCATCATGATAGATTTACCTTTCTGAAATTCATCTCTAGTACTTTGGTACTGAATGTAGTTTCTGATGCTCACCTATTTGTTATGCTTTGTTTGCTTTCCTGTTAGCATGCTGTGCCTGGGAGAGGAAGGGGTGCCTGTGTGCACCTGCGTTTACGGTTTGCAAAGGGCTTTGAGATGGAGCTGATTGGGAAGGCACTGTATAAATTGATACACTGTGGTTAAGTCACAGCAAAAAGAAAACAGGCTGCCTAGATACTGAACTTTCAATTTAAACCACAAAGGTAGATGGCAAGCACTAATTCAAGAACAGGTGGCTTTTTGCTCATAATATTTTATGGCTTTCATTGCTTTACAGTGGAATGAGCTAACCCACAGCTCCCCTCTTGACCTACCCAACATCCTCAAGTGTAGTGAAAAACAGGTGTTTGGTATCTTGGCTTTCCCTGAACATTCCCACAATCCAGGGACTTTTTCAGCAGTCTAAAAAGCCTCTTACTTTCACTTCAGAATTGAAGGCAAATAGCAGAGTGACTATAGAGTAATGGGTACACACTCAATAACCAAAAACTTTATCCACAAAAGTAATACTTTTCTTTTATATCCTGCCTAAGTAAAATCCAATAAAAGGACAACAGTTCAAAAACTCAGAAAAATCTCGTGGCAATGACTTTAAAATTGGACAATTGATGATGAGCTTGGGGCTGCTGGGAATCACATATTCACTGAAAATGCTGAGTGTATCCACTCCTGGTACAAGACCTCAGTTTAAAAACTTCATTCCAAAGTTGGAAATCCTGATGCCAACTTGATCAAAATATTGCACCTGGAAACATTTTGTATCCCTCAGATGTAGCCCTCTGTTGATATAATTAGTATTTATAATGTCTCTTGTAGGAACTTTGAGTCATGCTGCAAGACAAAGCCAAGCAATAAGACCCAGTTGTAATGAAAAAAGTAGTCCTGCTAATGCTAAGGAGGCTAAGGGGGGGGGGGGGGGGGGGGGGGGAAGAAAAATAAAACAAAAAAGCAGCAGTAGTTTGATACAAAATCCTAACAATCAGGTCATATCACAGAGTAAGAGTCTCACGGACTGACACTCTTCTCTCAGTTGCCAGAGTTTCCATTTTCACCTGTGGTGAAAATGTGTGAAGAGAGTACTCTTTATTAAATTACCTGTTAAACCAGTATGGAAAAAAGTCTTTTCTGAGAAGTATAGTACCTTTTCAGAAATCAGTTGTTTGTTATTTGAATAAATGGATAGATAAATAAATAAATCCAAAGAAAGACCTATAGACCAGTAGGTAGAGAACTTGTGGAAACTATATACTGCTCACCTAGGCAATTTTGACACTTATGATACATATTCTGTGTGGATAAAGCTGTATCAATTCAACTTAGGACTTAATAGGAACTAAGTAGGGGCTGTTCACCTGAAGTGCCTATGACTTCCACATAAACATGGTTGCAGAATGGGATGCATCCTACTATATTGTAAAGCAATTTATTGGACTCACTACATTCAGTTTAGAAACAATGTGTGACCTGAGAAGAGCGAAAAACATCTGCCTTCTTGTGTTGCATCAGTCCATGGGGGTCTGTAATTTACTTTTGTTTCAACCTTAAATGTTCAAGAATAATGGAAGGGCAAGCCAAGTAGTATTAAAAAACCTCAAACAAAATAAAAGCTGAAAAATGTATATACATAAAACAGATCTGTGAAGCTGACGTGAAATATTTCAGATTAACTGGCCAGTTGATTAATGAAGCCAGAAGGAAAAAGTCCAGATCAAGTTTAACATTATGTGTGTGTGCACATGCAGACGTGTGTGTGTGTGTGTTTCATGGAGTTCAAGTAACCCATATTTATTCATTCTGATTTCTCTTGCCCTCATCGGTAGCCTACATCTTGCTAATTTATAATTGATTTATTTTACTCACAGGGAAGTTTACAGTTTCTGTTTCAGTATTTAATTGGGGTGGGATGGTAGTTCAAACTGTTTTGCCAAGACATTTAAATGTCAGTTCCATCTCATACAGGTATGGGGAAATGTCATAAATACCTGCAGAAAAAAACCCCACCGTTTTAACTGAAATTCTTGAAACATGAAAGATCATCAGAAAAGCTATAATAACAGTCTCACTAAAAACCAGATATGAGGAATAAGCAGAAAGTTGTTTGCTTCAGAAACAATAAGGCTACAATATATTAGCAGACTAAGGGAACCCACACTGTAACATCAAATCGTGCAATAAAAACTGACATCTCCATCACCATTCCACAGATAAACATGGGCACATTGGTGCATGTGGGGCTGGAAGCTGGGGAACAATGTGAGTGACAACATTACAGTGTTTGTGTTTGACAGGCTGGTTTTGGCAGCATACATGCATGTATGGCAAGAAATAAGTGTATGGACCTATTTGTGAGGCCCAGAGGAGGAAAACATGCATCACGGAAGTTGGTGTCTCAGACTGAGAGTCAGAAGAGCTCATGGAATGAGGAGTGTAGATGTCTCAAAACTTCCCATGGACACCAAAAGGTTTCTCAGGGAACCTGAAATGATAAATAAAGACTCAATCTTTTCACATTGTTTTCTCATATTTTTGGTATAAACATGACAAAAGACCTTTGGTTTAGACAGCACATAAATGCTTGTGACAATAGACAGGGAAAAGGAAAAAAGTGTCTGGAAGGAAAAAAAGGGAGAGTACAGGAAAATATTTAGAATTTACTTGTAAAAAGTAGGTGCCAGAAAGTG
The DNA here is from genome assembly GCF_965178545.1 of Coloeus monedula. Lineage (NCBI taxonomy): Eukaryota > Metazoa > Chordata > Aves > Passeriformes > Corvidae > Coloeus > Coloeus monedula. Next base: position 26,707,126 of record NC_138782.1, on the reverse strand, counting down.
TCATCTTCTCCTTTAAATTAAATATTCCATTTGGGGTCCCTAAGACAAAATATGATGAGGGATTGGGCACACTTTACAGATGAACTCCTGGGCAACCTTCTGAATATACACCACAAGGCAGGAATAGAGATGTCTCTGTGAGATGGCAGCAACTGGTTAAACAGGGACTGATGGAAGCTACGTGGGGCTCAGCAAGGTGTACCCAACTTTTATAATACATATTCCACATAAATGAGCTCTGGAAAGTCAGATGAACAATGAGAGTTAAGAAGGGCTTGAAATTATCATGCCAAACTATATAGAGGAAAACAGAAATGTGAGGAAACCTGCAAATCCAAAAAGGAGCTGAGAATAAGGATTGCCACCTTGTCTTATCAGATTCAAACTTAAAGGCTTTCTAGATGTTTCTACAACACAAAATAACCCCACTCCTCTACTTAGAAGAGCTTTATAAGGCAGAGGAGTAGAATGCTAACAGCTTCATTTTCTGGTACCAATCTAATAAAAATGCCTTGCTTTAAAATATGTCCACCTTAAAGTCACAAATCAAGCAGTATAGTATATTTCTTACAAATATTTGTAATTACCATGAAGTAGTACAGGAGCCTTAAGAATGCAAAACAAAAAGAGGTCCTGAAGTAAAGCCTATTGACACTACCTCATACTTCACTGCTGCAGACACAAGGGTACAACACGCAGTAAAACTTCTTGCACGTGTCCAAGCTCAAGTCCTGATGCGCCTAAGAGAATAAACAAGGCCAGAAAAGTGATGTCTCAGAAATCAAACCTCTGGGTTAAAAGGCTTTCTCAGTGCTTTCAAATCGATCTAGCAGGAGACAGTTTTCTTCCATTAAGGGCATATTCAAAAAAAAAGCTTTTCTGGAGCTGCTGTAGCTGAGTCAGGCACAGCCTACTCACTATTCTTTTTTTTAATGACCTCCTGATCGTTATACAGTCTTGACTAATTTCTGCAATTAGAGAGGCTCATTTTCAGAGACCAAGATGCTAATGTTCTTGAATTAGTTTTTATGGTTCGGGGCTTTTAATTTGAGATTTAAAAACCATCATAGCTCACAAAAAATCAAATAAACTGCAGCTAATGAAATTCACAGAAGTGGAGTGTTCACAGAACATTTCTCACTAGCTTTCCTGGATGATTTATTGACAGCTGGTTGTAAAAACAATTTTATTAAAGGTCATAATGTTTGGTTAGGAAAAAAAAAGTTTAATTTATGGTGTAATTAGCCTTCCTGCAATCGGCATGATGCCAGACCCATCACTTACGAACTTTGGCTGAAATAAGCTTGGTGGTTTTAATTATATCTTTGAGAATGTGTTCAAAGGCAAGACCACAGTGCTGTGGTGTTATTTTCTTTCTATACCCACTTCATGGACATTACAATGGCCACAGTAAGAGATTTACTTCTACCCACTGGCACATACCCATGGTACAGCACCACCCGAGGAGCACAGCAGAGCCCCCCACTCCCTGGAGGAAGCCATTTGGGATCTGCTCTCTATCCAAGCCCACTATGAGTGGCTGGGATGGTTTGAGATGTGCAAGAATTACCAGGTTTTCTAAGCAGTTACAGCTTTTTTAAAATACCCTTTAAATGTCCTCTTTGCCCTGCCTGTTGTATGGCAGAAAGCCAGAAAGGAGCCCCAGGTTCCCTACCTGGAGGGAGGCACTGTTGCTCCTCTGGAAAGCAAGGACTTCTGTCAAGATACGACCCACGAGTTTTCTCATGTTTCTCCATTTTATCCTTCAGCTCCCAGACGTATTTTGCTGTTCTTTATTTCTGATTCACAACATTAAATTTGGGGGGAAAAAAAAGAAAAAATTGTATGTGATTAAGGGAGAGCGCCTGTTGCAGGTCTCCAGTAAAACCACAGCCTTTCCCAGATGGGATTAAACTGTTCAACAGGAGCAGGGCCATGGATAATCACTAAGTACTCATGCACAAAATGCCACTCAGCAATTATCAACCTGGCCGTGAATTTTTATTTCTGCTCCTTTTCACCTTGTTACAGCATTATTTTCATGAGGTTTCTAAGACCATGAGGTTCACATGGGGAGGTTTAGGTTGGATATTAGAGAAAAATATCTTCACCAAAAGGCTTGTCAAGCAATGAAACAGGCCGTCCAGGGAAGTGGTGGAGTCACCATCCCCAGAGATGTTTAAAAGACATGTAGATATGGCACTTAGGGCCATGGTTCAGTGGTGAACTTAGCAGTGTTGGGTTGATCTTAGAGGTCTTTTCCAACCTAAACAATTCTATAATCCTACATTGTTGTAGTAGAGAGCTGCAAAACCCTTGAGAGATTGCCAAATCCCTCTTAATTTAGGCAGAGCTCCTGATTTGAACTTTGGACAAAGACTTAAAACCTGTATGTAGAGGCAAAGTCAGGACACTGGCTTTTCTTTCACTAAAATCTGGAAACGACACTACAAATTTCCCTACTGGAGAAAGAGAGGCATACATGTGAGGATAAGTCCTGTGACAGTCGGTAGGAGAGCATTAAGAGGCCCACATCCTAAAGTGCCAAGTTAATCTCTCCATCTTCCAAGCTGTTCCACACACAGCCCACCCTTCACAGGGTATGTTGTCAAGAAATGTTTCTATGAAACTTAAGACATGAAGATCTGCCTAACACAGTAGAAAAATTATAAATCTAACGCCTAAAAATCCAAGAGTCTTAGCTGTGTTTTATTAGAAAACACTGCACATCAGCCATCCTGCCCGCCTTTGTCATCCATAGCCTTGTAAAAAACTGATCAGTGCATCCAGCCATATTTCCATCAATTTTAAGTGAGGCAAAACAGAAAAAGAGCCTGAAAAAAACCCCACAGTTTTTCTGCAGAAGCTCTCCCAGGAGGAACTTCAATTATCTCCCATTGGGAGTCTCAAAACGGGCAAGAAAGGAGCCATGTTAAGCCAGAAAAAAAATCAGAAATGTTAAGACAAACCCAACGTTAGTTCCACTTCTTGACTAAAACACTGTTGAAAAGAAAAAAGGGCTCACAGCTGTGGGGCACCTGTGATCTAACACAGAGCTGTCTGATCCAATTAACATTTTTCTCATTTGTGACTACATTTGAGTTCTCTATGCAAAACATCTCAGAAAGCCTTATCCATCAAACCAACACAAACATTGAAGGAGTGCCTGAAGTTAGTCAGTGGTGAATGTGCACCCATATTCAAGTTCCAAGGGAGAGTTGCATTGCTTGTGAACAGCCTGTCCCAGAGCTGGATGCGTTTGGAAGCACACATCAACAGCACTCAAGATTTTTGTTCTCAAGAAGCCAAAATCACACTGCCAGGTCTTGCTAGACCTGATACTGGAAGTTTTAGTGGCACTGCCTAATGCCTCCTTGAAGCCAATGTCTCAAGAAGGCATTAGTGAGTGAGGTGACCCTCTCCTGGTCCCTGCTGTTACCATTAAGCACATAAAGCTGTGTCTAGACATGGCTGAAGTCAAAGCAAAAGGTAAACACATCACTTTCTCTCTTTGTTCAGGTTTCCTTGTCTTTTTTCCCAACTCACTCAAGAACCATCACTCTCTCTCTCTCTCTGTTGCCCTATTTTCTAAGACACGTCATCACTTGCAAGACATGAGCAGGGCCAGGAAATGCGAAATTGTTCAAGAAAAGTAGTTTCTCCCAGTGCCATAGAAAATGAGAGGCTCGGGTTGGGGGAAAGCAGCGAAACAGACAGCTGAGTAACTGCTCGTTAAAATTCTGTTCTGCCTCCCTTAGAAAGTCTATGATCACCAATTAATTCTTTTTACTTTGCTTTTACTAAAATAATGTAATATAGGTTTACAGAATCTCATGAGAACATGAGACAGCCCCTGTAATTTAATCTGAGAAAGACACATGCTTCATCAAAAGAGCAGTTGGTTTCAATGATTTACTAAGAGTCCCAAAGGGTTCTTTTTCTAATTTTTGAATACAATTATTAAATATTATTTGGCAGTATTGTGCTTTTTCTGGCTCAGCTTCTTCCAAACAAATGCTTTATAATTAATTTTGTTTCAGTCCAGTTGAATGGTTTAGAGTTAATTCCAATGTAATTAAATCCTTTCTTTGGAATCCTTCTTGCCTCAAGTCTCCCCCTTTTCCTTCTTAGACTTCAACTTTGCCCAGCACTACCCTCCACACATAGGTCAGATATGATTTTTGTGGGGGCTCAGATTGTTCTTCTCAGACTGATATAAAAGAGATTCCTCAACCTCTTACAGGTTGAAGCTTCCAATGAGTTTAACTCTTTCTTGTGTATTGCATCAGTTTTGATTTTGTAAAGCTAATAGACATGTGATAAGTGGCCTAAAAGATTTATTACAAAATTAAACCAAAGGAAATAAAAATATACACCAAATTTAATAAATCTATACAGCATACTAAATTTAATTAGGAATCAGCTAATCAAGGAAATGGTATTAATTAAGGCGTCTCCTAAGGAGCTTAGGGATATCTAATTTACACAGACTGCTCCCTAAATCAAATAACACCTCATGTCTGAGATTTCCAGATAAATGACCACCAGCTCTGCTAAAGGGTATGGAAGGTAAATGCCATGTTACACAGTCTGAATGCCAATCTTAGCACTGCAGGCAGCAGCCTCAGGAGCTTCACCGTGGAGTTCTGTGCAGGGACATCTGACAGCCTGGCACCACAGGGGCCCATGCTGGACTACAGTGTCCAGTGTGAAGAAAGTCCTTCTCTGTGTGTTAATTCCTAAGTGCTACAGCAGCATGCTGGGTACCGGCTGCTGCTTGGGTTTGCATGGTGTGTTAACCTTGCACGTTTGTTTAGGGTATTTTAACATCAATACAACCAGACTGCACATTTCAGGTAAGGCCTATTGCAACTGGAACAGTTAAACATTCATTAAAACCCAAAAGACAATGCTGAAAGAGGTGGCAATGCACTGAATCCAAAATTGGCGGATTTTCCTTCAGCAAATAAACTTTATTTCTGTACAAAGAATACCATTTTCTATCACATACTCATGCTGATTCTGTAACCTTCCCTGTATCAACAGAGCTGGAGAAAACAAGCCTGGAAGTGCCCTGACCCTATGAAAACAGGATAGCTATTTTTAACTGCAAACTCTAACACACTGATAAATGTTATACTTGTTCCCAGCTTTAAAGAGTGACTTACAGTGACAAATTTATTGCTAATTGCACAAACAGTTTATTATGCAGGACCATAAGAAATCTTGGGGTCTAAAGGATGTGTACTAAGAAATTATTTAATCTGGCACATACTGATGAATCAAGGTCCTTATTTACCCAGAATTTGTTAAGCTCAGAGCTTTATGCTCTGCAGTGATTCTGTAGGTGACTGCAAAAATAAATGGGATTTAGGTTGAAATGTTGAAACATGGCCACCTAATATTAGGCAAGTTAATGTATACTGAGATTGCCAAGAAGGTTGGCTAAATTGTATACTCAGTGAGTACTTCCAGCACGGAAACCAATGACTTTTGACTTCAGCATCCAACCTGTTCACCCTCTGCATTGACTTGTAGCCGCATTTTCTGACCTACTTGCCCAACCTGGCTTCTCCATCTCAGCCAGCCTCACCCTGTTTGTCACAGAGAAAATAAGCCCTGTTTGTTCCTCCTCTCCTCCATTGTAAAGCTCATTGCTCAGCCAGAGACAGTTTTCTCATTTGGCTGTTACCAGCTAACTCCTTTTTTCCATTCATCCCAATATCTGAGGAATTGTTTGAATTTAGACCCCAGTTTGTGACTGATTGTGAAAATAACTAACAGGTGCCCCATCTCGAAGCCTCATGCTCTGCAAGTCTGTTTCTCTTATAAGAAATGGGTGTTTTTACCTAAAATCCCATAATGGCAATATTCTACCACTGATTTAAGAAAAGGAAAGAAACAATTATGAAAACAATATTTCAAAACATGAACTGCAGACAGCTGTCTCCCACACTTAGCAGGTTGAGTTACAATATAGTTCACTTTTAAAACAAGCCTTCATTTCAGGGAACCACAGAGAGTCAACGGGCACATAAATCAGCTTTCTGTAAAATGGGGAACAAATCTACACTGGCCATTGGAAAGGCGATATGCAATGTAAATATGAAAATATCCAAAAGGATCACTGTTGCTCAGACAGATTTGGGTAACTCCTATTAGTTACCTAAAGACTACAGACCCCATTGTTTTAAACTATTTATCTCAAGATAAATAAGCAGCCTGGAACAAGCTTAATGAATGTTGTACAATTGGCCTTCAAAGACAAAGTCCACTGGTGCTTATGAATCAGTAGCTGCATCTTTCCTTGTGACCAAGCATGTGTCAGTCAAATCTATTCCTTAAAAACTGTGAAGATGAAGTGTTATTAAAAAAATTCAATGTCAATCAAACACTTCAAGGAAGCTATCCTTCCTTTACAAAACTTAGATTAATAATGTCAAAATATTTTACATTGAAACCTTGATCTCATCACCATCTAAAATTTCAATGCAGTTGAACATATTTTAATATCCTTGTCAATATTTTTCTCCCTAAATAAATATCTGAGACTGACACTTCATTTCAGCTCAGTAAGTTTTGAAACTCCAGCTACTGTTCCAGTTTAAAATTCTGTCTTTCAACCATCTCTATTCATTTCTTCTGCTGGATTTAATATTTACTTTGTTTACCAGTAGCAGTTCAATAGCAGGACTTCAATTCCATGAACAAAGATAGCTTCCTATTATAGTATGCTTACAAAAAGTATCATTTTTGTTTGATTAATTTTTCTTCCCTCCCAAAACATGCAGTGCCTGTTTTGCAAATAGTCCCTTGAACAGCTCAGGTCAAGTGGTACTACAGTGACAGAGTATAATTCTTCATGTTTATCAGTGGTATGTACCTCAGGGAAACAAACTCAGTGTGTTTTCTACTGAACACCTGTGTATTATTCCATTATCTTACCTTGTGTGATGCTGGGTTAGTATTGGGGTGAAAGAACCTGTCTTTCATTTCCATCCTGTGGCAGTCAGCAGCCCTGACCTTGCTCAGATGAGAGGAGACCTTCTACAAAGACCACTGAAGTCAGCAGGGATATCATTCCAATATGCTCAGGCTCTCTTCCTGACCTCTAATTTGTGACGGATGTTTTTATTATTTATCTTTCCTCACAGAGGTTAAATTAACTGTTCTTTGTTCAGCACATTGAAGTTTTCAGTGAAGCATTAATATTTATAGAGCATTTTTGTTCTCGGTTTGTAGTTGTCATTTTTTTAAAATTCTATTTGTTTTTCTGTTTGGCTCTTGGTTTTTAGGGGAACCATCTGAATAGTCCAAAACTGCCAGTGGAACAAGAGAAGAAATTCAGTGTTTCCCTTATCTTTTCCTTATTTGTGCTCAATTTCTTTAGGAAATGACTAGAGTATATTAACATTTACCATGTGTGAGAAGTAGAAATGAATCTTCAAGTCGGGTTTTACCCCCGATGAACTTTGTGTGTAAGCCACATTAACAAAAGTTCCTTCCTGAATGTCTGCTTGCCAGATGGAAATTTATCTTTAAAATCTGTACAGTAGTGTGAGCATTACTGACATGTTATTTCTATGCAGTTTGTCTGTGCATTGCTGTTCTCTCGGGAAGGAATAATCAATCCATTTTAAACTCAAAATATAATTGCCTGTTAATATCCCTTGATGCTGTGAGAACCTTTAATCATGCCTAAACATAAGATAACTTATGCAGAAGTTTGGTTTTTTCTTCATTAATAAAGCAAATAAAAATATAGCAAGCCATTAGGCTCATGTAGTTCACTTATACAGACTATTCTATTTATATACTTGAATGAAGATACTATTTTAAATTTTGCATTTAAAACAACTAATTGAACTGTTTAATCTTAATTAAATTTTAATATATTAATATTTGCATAGACTACTTGGTCATCACAAAAAGTACTTCCAAATATACAGTATTTTAAAATAGATGAAAGTTTCAGGAGGAACATATTTTATTTTTCACTTTTGCACAAAACACCTGCTAGAATCAAACACAGATTCCTTGTCAGATTCATCTTTTTCTGACTTTCATTTTCTGGTACTCAGTGAGCTCACAAGAACTTTATCCCTTTGTGTATCAATGCACTAGCATGAGAGCATCTGCCAGAGTTACTTCTCCGCTGGAATGCTCACATCACAAAAGCCAGCTGAGTCTCCTTGTTCTGGTGAATAAGCCCAGCTAAGAACAAATTTCCTTCTGTTCTGGCTTTGCCACAAGAAATCTGCCATGAGAAACCTGTCCCATCAAGTGATGTACAAACAACGGAGCTGAGAAGATGAAAGATTTCCATTGACCTCACTGCATGAACACTGGACAGAGCTCCAAAATTCACCTCCTGGAAAAAGGAGAAGAGGGTCACTGGGACAGGAATTAAGACCAGCTATTTCTTCATTTGGCCTAGCTGGATATTTAGTGCTCATGTGACTTGATGCTACCTGGTACTAAAAGAGTGGCTTCAAAGAAACCATTTATTACTCATCAAAAGCAGCAGAGACTCAAATATCGTCAACCCTCCTATTAAACTCTGGAAAAATCCTGAAATAGTTTCACTAAGACAGTAAACAATATGAGGTAGCAACAGGGTTTTTGAGAGAGAAAAATGTGGTTTCCTCTTAGCTGGATCTCGCTGCTGACATAAATCTTTTCTGACGTTCAACTCTGTGTTCAAAAAGTACCAGAGTTTCCCCCAGCCTAAAACCTTTGTAATAATCTTCTGTGGTGGTTCAAATTTCTAGCTGAACTGACAAAGAGAGTTTTATTTCATAGCCTTGTCTCTGAACCTTGATGTTTTGCATATATCTTCAAGTGGGATGAGAATGGGTAAAAGGGCCAGTATAAACAACTATAAATATTCCCCCAGGAAAGAAAGTGAAAGAAAAGAGGGGAAACAGGATTGATTACAGTAGTTAAAATTTTGATTTCTGACTGTTTATTGTCCCAGTTGTGTCAAGAATAAGTTTTTCCATGTTCATGGACAGGGACCTTCCCAAACGAAGAATTGGATAAAACACCTTGTGCTGACTCTACTCCTCTTGCTTTTATACTTCTGGGTATATCAGAACAGAGTCTCCACCACTCATCTTCTGGGTGGATGAGCAGGGAACAGAACCTCGGCACAGAAGAAAAAATATTTGAGAATATATAAATGCTGCTAAAATCAAGCTGAGAGCATGACAATATAAACTATGAACTCTACTGCCTTTGAGGACTGATTTATGCCTGTGCCATGACTTCAGCATACAAGCTATTTGCTCTTAGATGTCTCAGATCTACTGTCTCTCTACCCAGTATAGCTCTTCCCTCATAAAGGCACACTGTCTGGCTGCCCTCTGTCAGGATGTGTTGCTGAATTTTTTTTCATCCCTTCCCTCTTCTCTCCAAACTAAGCTGTTCCACAGGGAAAATTGTAGGGACCCACATGAGCTGAGTCACATTTGAGATGTGCCACTGCAGCAAAAGGAGATGTAAAAGGGGACATAACATTCTGCATTTCAAGAGATTAATGAGATTAATCCCAAACTTTCCCCAAACATTTTTTCTTTGGCATTGTTCTGCACTAGGAAAAATACCATAACCAGTCAGAAAGACAGCTTCCTTGTCAAAGTTAAAATGGAGAGACTTGTAATAGAAAATAGGTTAGAAATTGAACTACGGGATCATTATTGTACTTGCTTAATGCACAAACCAAAGCATTCAAATTTTATACAAACTATAAAAATCTGCATGAGTTTCCCATCATATCCATCAACAGGTGAACCTTAGGAAAAGCATTTTCCTGTTTACCCATCAGCACTGCTCTTATGCCAGTCACAGGCTCTTTGTTTAAAGGCGCAGTCGGCATCTTCCCAAGGTTTTATGTTTACTCTTCTGGTGCCCACCAGATTAATGAGAACTGAGCCCCTGCTCCTGCTGCTGTCAGACCTCTCCTTCATTTTTTGCTGACAACCAAACCTGCCCTTTCTCCTTTCCATTTGAAGTAGAATTTATATCAGTCACATGGGAAAAGGAGGAGCAGCTTCAACCACTGACTTTAATCTCCATGTGAAAGGCAAGGCAGTGGATGAGGCAACAAGGAGCATTGAAGTCCTCAGTGTAAATGTTGTTGCTCATTACAAGCTCCCTCTCTAGGGATTAAAAAAAAAATCTTCAAAGGAGAATTGCTCCAGTCACACACGCCAGCATTCCTTCTCACACACACGCGCCTTTCACATCTCATACATGTGGTTTCCACGCAGGAAACAATTACTGTAATTAATAGACCCAAATAACCCCACTGTTCATTTAAAAATGCAGTTTAAATTGACAGTGGCACAAAAAAAAGTGGCTGGGTGCTTAGGTCTCATTATACGTGTGGACTAAAAACCTGGTTGTGCATGCAGACTGTCAGCTCTGTATTTTTCCAGACCTATCACATCAAGTTCAACTCCAGCACAAACCAAAATACGCTCAAGGTTTGAATGTTCTCCAGGAGGCACTCAGACATCATTGTTTCTCCCTACAACATCTAGGAGCTATTTTGTCTAGACTGAAATAAATGTGACTGACACTGGCAAAAGGGATCTTTTTTGCACCAAGAGGCAGAGGTTAATATTTGCTGGGGATTATAGTGTCTCTCAGATAGTAGATTAAATTAAGGATTCTCATTTGTCCAGTTGGGAACATTTCCCATTGCTTAAAGCTATTGTTATTCAAAAAGAAAAATAAGTAGCAGCATATACTGTAATTTTTACCATGCTTACATTCTGCTGTATCAGACAAGAACATGATTTCTTCTTTAAGTACCTTCAGTAAGAAATATAACATACTGTGATTTTGCCAGTGGATGGATAACTATACTTTTATTAGTTTGAACTGCTTTTTTCTCCTGCTGCTTGACTGCAGAAGCTGCTGTATCCCTCACACTTGCAAGATTCATGGCAAAAGCCAGTAGGTCCCTTTGCTTGTGACTGTGCGATCAGGAGTCTCTAAAGCAGTGGTATACACATCTGAGAATTTCCATGGGATGGGATGGGATGGGATGGGATGGGATGGGATGGGATGGGATGGGATGGGATGGGAGCCTTCTGCTGCACTCCACATCCAGGAAGTTGCCAGCAGGAGGGAATAGCTTCATGGAGGAACAACATACGGGAAAAGAGCTGCAGCTGTGGAAGCAGTAGCGCTGCTACTGTGAGCAAAGGCTGCACAGGGCCACCACTGCTGAGCAGCATCCTCTGCCAATGGAGTGTCCAGCACTCAGCTCCTCCATGCCCAGGGGAGACAAAGGAAGCAAAATTTGGCCCTGTACCCATGAAGCTGAAAGCCCTGGCACAGGTTGCTCCTTGTAGAGGGTCTGCTTTGTTGCAACCCTGAGATACAGCAACCCTTGAGTAGCTGGAGTAGCACAGCAATCCATTTTTTCACCTCATTTCTTTTCTTTAGCAGTGCTGAGAAAAAGCAGGCCATATCAGCCGGTACAACAGCTCGATGTGTTGTTCAGTTCACCTATCTCACATGAATCATCCATTTAATTTTGAACTCTTACTTTAGCTTTTCAAAATAAAGAGTTTGGGGTGGGGTTTTTTAAGGCCCATGGGAAGAATATGTTAGACTTGACTTCTGGTATTTGTCTTTCATATGTTTCAGTGAAATTAGTTAGATCTGGAAAATGTTGCCCTTTACCTGGTAATTCAGGAAACCAAAGAAACTAATACATTTATCAAATGAACAGAAATGGCCCTCTGGATTTCAACAAAATTTCCTTTTGTTGTATATACTAAATTCCAGTATAATCAATTTTCTACACATCATAATGTTTTAGAACAAAGGTTGAAATGACAGTGAAACTTGATTTTTATAGCTCTTTGCCTGCAGAAGAGAGAAAAAAAAGTAACAATTTATAGTGTCAATGTACACAGAAATAAATCCAAAAGCTCTTTTTGACAAGAAAGGCCACAGTAGTTCAATTCAGACAGTTAAAGGCTTTTATGTTGTTCTAGAGGACAACACATTAAAAAATATATAATGAAAAAAAAGAACATTGGAAGGTGAAAAATTATGATTTAATTTGCATTGAAGTGAAATGACCTCATAATAGAGGTTGACAAAAGAATTAAAAAGGTGCCTAATAATGCACATAAACTCCAGCAGACATTCCTAAATCTGCCTGTCGCTTACAAGTAGAGAAATGCTTTTTCTCTCTCATTCTCACTTGTAATTTGGACACACATAGTGATATCTGCTGGCAAAACAGCTCACACGCATTTGTCAAAACAGCAGATGGGGAACTAAAAGCCCTGGATGTATTTACTCATTCGGGGATCCTTTCAATCTGCCTCTTTTCTGTGGTTTCTGGGTTTCCTCGAGAAGTCTGGGTGTGCTCCCTGGAAGCTAAACACTGTTGCTTTCTGCGGGAGCATGTATTATATATCCTGGTGTAAGAGAACAGCAGCAGCATTGCCAACTCAGTGTTTTACTACAGCCTTAAGCGTTTGGTGTTTTTTTAAAATCTTCAGCTTCTGGAAGCAAGAACAGGTTTTTTGGTTTTGTCTTTATTGCTTTACAGGAATGTAAATTTTATCCTGTATGGTAATGAGGAAAAATTACCCAAACACACTTGAAGGCATCCGAAGCAAAACAAATAAAAGGGACTAATTATACAGTATCTAGCTTTCCAAGAAAACAGTGCTAAATGCTTAGTCTCATACAGTCTTACTGAATGCCTTCTTAACAGCTTGATAGCCTTCCAACTAATTCCACCTGTATTTGAAATAAAAGAACAGTCAGCCACAGCTTCATATATTTATAACAGAGGGAGACATAGGGTTGCTAAGCCTTGTTTCTCAGGGAAATACATGCTTTCACAACTCATGACTCTGTGTGTGTGTGAAATCTCACAATGGCACGCCATTTGGACAATTGTTCTGGAAAATCAAGTGTCTCAATTACAAAGCCACTACCATGGGACATGAGAAAAGTGGGTAAATGCACCTACTGGCTGGGAGTGATGGCCCTGTACCCAGAGAAACCCTTGTGCCAATGGATTCCACTGCACTGAACACATCATGGGGTTGGCACAGGAGGCAAACAGCTTCCTCCACATTACCCCGAGTTCTCCCCGGGAAACACAGCATTCCTCCCCAACACCATGTAACACAGACAGTGGGAGCCCCAAAAGTGTAATTGACTGCCACAGCATGTTTTTCCAAAGGTCTGCATGCACAGATGAGCTTCACAGTCACTTGGCAGCAGTATAAAACTATTGTAAGGTACAGACCCACACAAGCCCAGGCTCCCTGTAGCCCTGTGAGCTTAACAGGGGGAAATTCAAGCACCTCCACATAGGGACAAGCCACTGTCATAAGCCCCTGCTGAAGGAATATGTAGGAACTGAACTTCAGACCACGAAGTTTCTTCTCCTTTTACAGAATATTCCCACATTGCAGTTGAAGCAACAGCTGTTAACAATTCACTGAAATAAAATGAAGGAAAATGTATTTACTTTGATATTTGTTTCTGAGCTGCTGATATTTCAATGATAAAGCTGCCATACATAAATATGTGTGGATGTGAACAACCACAATGCCTCTGCAGACTCATCTATTGGAAAAGAATGGTATCATTCTGCTCACAGAAACTTGGATGCAAATTCCATTTTATTGCTAATTCCTGGCAGAGAGCTACAACTCCTTATTTTACTGTCTTTCCTATGTGATATATCACTACCCACACAGCTCTTTTGGTTGTGGTCTGGACTGTCAAACTCACAGGGCAAATCCAGCAACCCTACAGACTAAAAGCTTTTATGTTTTTACTTTAGGGTTCCCAAGTTTTTCAAGACACATTGATAAGCAAATTTTTAGGAATTTTCAGGAGATTTTCACATACCACAACATACTTATAAATATCTTCAAAAGAAACTTCTGTCTTGCTAGGTCACATATACCTTCTTACCTCTCCCTTCCTTTTGCAGAAAAGAGGGGAAGGGGGACTCCGTAAACTCCCAAGTCAGAATACACAAAACCAGTAATATTTAATCAGATCCTTGTAAAAACTTTTAGACTGAAAGAAAGAACTGCAATGAGAAAACTCAGTATAAAACTATGGAAAGCTCATGCAGTAATAGATGATTCAGCTCACCTTCAGAGATTACTGTTACCATGCTACCCGGTTTCTTTTCTCTGATCTGAAACCACACTTTGGCCTGAAGATGTATTTGCTGAGCAATTACAAATAACCTAGGTCACTGACCTCCAAAAGTTGGTTCAGAACTTGCCAAAAAAGAGACTTGTTAAGAAAAAAATAAAAAAGAAGGTGAACTCAGGAAACCTCAGACTGGAAGAGAAAATGGTTACAGGGGAAGGTCGCCTGCTATGAATTTAGTATCTGGATTAAAAGGCTGCTGAACAGCAAGACTCAAGGAAATGAGTCAAGTTCAGAAAAAGGAGACACAAAAGATTTAAGGCAAAAAGCTGAACAGCATAGATAATGCACACTCTACAAAGATAAACAGTTCCAGTGTCTGTATATGGCTGGCTCTTACAAATGAGTGTCGGGTATGAAAGGAAACAGGAGGCAGAGAATGGGAAGAGAATGGACACTGACTCCAAGCCCTAAGGAAATACATTCAGGGCAGAAGAGAGTCAAGTATGAGAGATGAATCTTACTCCATTTTCTCAGGCAACGCTATTATTAGCATCCCAAACACTTGTCTGAGGACCAAACTTATGACCACTTTCATGTCCTCAGAAAGGGTGCCCCAGCTCAATTTGAGCAGTTCCTGTGTGCAGTGGGGTAGGGATTTAAAAGAAGGAAGACTTTGGGGGAAATGGCTGCCACATGCAGAGGCTCAAATACACCGCCATAACATTTGTCTGTATGGAGGACTGTATCAGACAGTGGGATACATTCCCCATCCATTTACTTCCCATATAAACACTTCCAGTGACATTTTTCACAGATCTGTTCCCAGAGAGCTGGCACAATTTCATGCAGTAATAACCGAGCACTGCAGCAGCAGTTCTGTGTTCAATGTACAATGACACCAATGAATTCAGGCCTATGACAAGTCTCACCAGCATTGCATCTCTGACATTAAGCAGCAAAAATCAGTTTCAGCAGGAAATCAAAACATTTTGATTCTGGGCAATCAAAAGCTACGGAATAGTACTCATTCACAATATTGGCAGGGCTTTTTCCCTAAAATATGGGACTAACAGAAATGTTTCTTAGAAGACGTGTATGTCTGCAAAGTCAAAAAGAGGAAGGAAGAGATCACAGCTCTTCAAAATATACCGGATCTTCAGTCAAAGTCTCTCCAGCAGTATGGTGGCATCATAAAAAAAGCTTCTTTTAGGTGTTTCCCTCCACAGGGCAATGTGTAAATGTCTATGGAAACACAAGTGGAGTCCTAAACCATTCATAAAATTAGCCCCTGTATGAAAACAGATGCATGCTGGTAAATACTGAGACTACTTCTAGCATCCTACCTCATTTTGTGGAGGTGACCTAATTGTTCCACAAAACTGTGAAAATATTCCCAACCTAAATTTAACTATTTTCAGTGTCATACCTGGAATTGCTGTTAAGGTGACCTCTTTGCAGATTTTCCATCAAGGAAAACCTTATCCTCATAGAGAGGGACAAACACTTTTGCCACTCCATTTTATGCCAGGTTGAAACAAAGCTGCATGTATTATCTGATTAAGCCTTATAGAAATGTGCAAAATCTGCAAAATGGAATTTTAGTGCATAGATGAAGTCAAGGAAATGGATGTTCTTTGGGCCCTCTTGAACTTTATGTTCTCTGCATGAATGGCAGAACACATGAGTTCTGATGGTTAGCAATTTTCTTCTGGGAGTTAAGGATAGTCAGTACTCAGCAGAGTTGAATTGCTGCCACAGTTTTCATTTATGACTAGGTTATCAACTCCTTTAGCATTCTCTAGTTCCACTAAAGAGAGCAGATTAACTAACTTTGTCAGCCTCTGCACCTACAACTTTCTCTCAGACTCTTTTATGTAGACCTGAAGGTCTGGCGCTTTAGTCTTTGAGCACCCCTTGTACAAGAATGCTACAGCCCCTATTTCCCACACTCAGATGATGTGATCCCTGAGCTCTCTGAAGCAGGCTGAGATTTTACACACAGTCTTGTCAACACAGGCAGGATGTCAGAGATGCTAGTGGTCAACCTGGCCAAAAAGTCTGCAAATCTTTCCATGGCATTCCTGTGAAAATTCCACCAGTAAAAAAAAACAAGTGCAGAGGCAGAAGGAGTTTGCGTGGTAACTGCAGTAAAAATGAAATCATACTCATTCTCCCATCCAGCATCGCAGAGACAGATCATGCTAATTCTTACACATCAGTGCTCAGTTATAATCATATTACTTGCCTTGGCAAAACAGCTGGAAAAAAAACGGAGAAATATCACTGGGGGAGAACAGGGACTTAGATCATATTCCCATGTCATTTTTTCATGATTTCCATTAAAAGTATAATTCCTGCTAATAAATTAAGACTTATAAAAACTATGCTAAGAAAACTCTTTAAGATAGAGAAAGAGAACACAAAACCCTTCCAGCAAAGATGGAACTTACAAGTCTAAAAATTTTAATGTTGCCATTTATTTGCTCTTTTGACCTTCTTATGTTGAAATAGTCATTATACCTCCTTATTCGGAAAGATATCTAGATATAAATGCATATATATAAAAGTGTACACATAAAGATATATATGTGTGTGTAAAGAATACTCTCAGATTGGATATTGGGAAAGATTCCTTCACTGAAAAGGTTGTCAAGCACAGGAACAGGCTGCCCAGGGAAGTGGTGGAGTCACCATCCCTGGAGGGATTTAAAAGATGTGTAGATATGGCACTTGGAGACATGTTTAGTGATGGACTTGGCAGTGCTGGGGTAATGGGGGTCTTTCCCAACATAAATGTTTCTATGATTCCAGTGGAAAAGTATTTTGGTACTGGGTGTGAGAGGTCTGGAGAGCATATTTTAAGTCTGAAATTGGACAAATAGCAGTATGATAACATATCCAAATGTTGCTTTTATATAGAAGAGATCCAAGGACTCATATTTCACTCCAAAGGCAAAGGAAATATAAGTTCACTCTCAGCAAAAATCCTGGGCAGCACCTACTCCCTCATGGGGGTTGTGAATCATAGGTGATGTGAAACACAATGCTACAAGAGGAAATTTCAGTGATAGTTATTTTTATCATATTTATCTCAATCCTAATGTGTTATTCTTTGTACTTGACACAGAAACATGTGTGAAAGGAGTCTGTCCAAGAAAAAGGACCTTTAAATTTTTACTGAAAAGGCTCACAAAGAGTAAGAAGCCCCCCCAAAAAATAAAGCAACTGCCTGGATGCACAGCACTACTGCAAGTTCCTTTGTGAGGAGTCCAGTGTTCTCTGCATTGAATCATTCAGCTGTCTACAGAAGCCAACCTCTCTGTGGGTAAGTCTTGTTAGTATTTCCATCCATCACTGCAGTGTTCTTTGATCAAGACAACAATAAAAGTCTTGGGGGATAGGAGAAAATGATCATTTTCTTGTAAAAATCCTACTGGCATTAACTCACGTATTACAGCATGAATGAGACCTGCATGGTTTGGTCCAAAGCTCTCTTTAGTCATACATGCTCCTGCTCCAGGTTCCTTAAACTCTTGTTTAAAATGCAATCTGTACTGTTTACCTAAGTATTTTACAAACAGGGCTCTCAGTATGGAAAGGTTAACAATCACTGAAAATTAGCATAACTTCAAGAATCAACTTGTTTAGAGAGCCAACTACATCTACATTCTGCTAACAGTAAGCACTAATTAACAATGTCTGCTAGCACTAACATAAATCACAACTGTCCCTTTTCCTCTCCTGGCACTGCACTGGAAAATATCAAACCAGCAAAAATATTTGGAATGTTTCTTACTTCTTTTTTTTTTTTAATTTTATTTTATTAATGATAAAATATTGGATGTCAACATGCAATGCTTTGTGCATTGCATCAGACAGCTCAAACAGTAATTGTGATGAATGGGAGTGGAAGGGCTAAGGTTACAGGCATTTAAGAAGGCTCTGTGGATTGCAAATATTAGGATTGATTAAAGGTCAAATACTTTATGGATTTATCAGTGTTGTATACATTTTCTCATGACACAGAATCACTTACACTACCTAAAAAATGAAATAGAAAAGAGCTGAAAATCAGATAATTTTTAAGTCTTTAACCCATATACAGTCTTAGTCATTGAGAATAATTAATGGCACAGAAATGTTTTGATTAGTCAAGCAATAAACCAGACAACCCCCAATAACCCACCCTTCAGTAATTCTTCTAGCTTCCCCCAGGTTCATAGGTAACAGTCTTTCTCAATAAATGTTTAATATTTATTAACACACAATCTGGCAAAAGATACTTCTTAGAGTGTTACTTAAAATCTGTATTTATTTAAACCAATCACCCTTAGTCCAGAGAGGATCTTTAACTTAATAGTTTACCCATGCCTTGTCTTCATTGTCTTTCTGGGAAAACAGAGTTTGAGATGGGTATCTCTATATTGTCTTTGATGCAAAGAATTTTCTAGGATCCAGACAAGCAAATAAATGACTGTCTCCATTTGTATCACACCGGATTTGAACTGACCTTCCTGAAGTCTGTATTTCAATTAGGACAGAGCAGTAGAAGCTGGAAGCACATGAATTTGTGGGAAAGAGCTTAGGATTTGAAGCTTTTGTTTAAGAAGCTGTGCAAGTGACTCTGCTGGTCTCACCAACATCAGGACTAAACCTTCAGCTCCAACTCTGCCTCATACTTATGGATAGTACTTACTTTAGGCAAGTGAAATCAGTTTGAGATCAGCAGCTTCATTCTTCTGCTTTGGATTCTGGTGGAGTTGCCCTGCAGAGCCCTTTTTGTTGCCTTTGGAGCTCTGCCCCACACGAGCCCACCTGACAGCCACATCTAGGGGTGTCTCCACGTCTTTCCAGCACAGCTGCTGCTACCCCCATGTGCATGTCCTGGCCTGGGATTTGCAGTACACTCTATCTTTTGAATTTTACTGAAAACAATGGAAGTAGTAGCTTGGTAGGAATGCCACCATAGTCTTGAACCTGCATTTTAGGAGAGTTTTGCTCTGTGTATGTTTTTCACATTTACACAGTTGGCAAACAGCTGGGGAGACTGAGCAAAGAGAGAGGAAGGAGAGGGTTTTCTAAGCCAAAGCTTTTCTTTTGCAGGTTGTTATTTGCTCCTGAAAGGTGCTTGTAAAGATTATCTCCTCCCACACTACTGACAGTCACATTCACCAAAGAAACTCTCCAAGGTATCTGAGTTTCCCCAAAGATGGCATAAATTGCAGTGTAAGTTATCCCCTAAGACTCAGAACGGAGAAATAGCCCTCAGCTTAATCAAGGGATGCCAGAAGAAAGGCCCCTGTGGGACAGGTTACTGGTAGCTACATTTCGATGTTCAACAACTGAGCAAATCTTGCTCTCAGTTATCCTGAGGGTGTGAAATTCAACCCCAAAGGCTTTGCCCCCAGCAGCACTGAAAGGGTTGTTTGAAGAGGGTGCCTGTTCTGTAGATCAATAGCAATGAGAACAGGCAGAATGTGTTGGAGCTATCCACAGACACCTCTACGAGGGAAGAAATTTTTGCATTTGAAAAACTCCAGCATTTCTCCATTTTTTTCCAGGCAAGAAGCCCCTGGCCTTACTGGTTTCCTGAGAGTATGGACATGCATCTTCTAGTCCACAGATTTTGGATGCCTGCTATAGGATAAAAAGTTTAGTTAATAGAAAAAAAAGGTAACCAAGCCTAAATTTTGGGTTCTACTAAATGCCAATTTGTTCCTAGTTAAGTTCTATTAAATTTGATAGCAACCTCTAGTGGGTGGGCATACAAAAACTCAGACCTGTTTCCTCAGCAACGAAGTTTTAAAGAGTAACACCCATTTGGTAGTGTAACATTTGATTAAAGCAGGCTCAGATATCCCAACTGTAAAGGTTAAGCACAGACATGTGTGTCACACATGATGCAGTCAGTAAATGATGTAATGTTGATAGACCCGTAACAACGAAAAACATTCCAACACCAGATTTTGGCAGAAAGTTTGATACCATATAAAATACAATTAAACGGCTATAACTCGCATGGCGTGAGAATCAGTGTCCTGTAAAAATAACACAATACTTATTAGAAACTTTCCAAAATATTTATTTGCATTTCAAAACAACTGTTCTGCTTTTAAAATTGCAATTCCTTAAGCAGGTTTGTACTGTGCAAGTTGGCTTTCACAGTTTTATTTTGGCAGGGTAATGCTATAAGCTGCAGGCTGTTTCTAGAACAACATTTCGTCTTATCACTGGCATTAAAAAACCCTGCTTTTGAATCAAGAGAGGTCTAGCATGACTTTTTTTCTAAAAATGAAATGTAATTTATATCACAGGACCCTTGCACCACTGAGAGTTTTCAGTGGAACTGAGTCATACAGTGGTCCTGATCTTTACTAGTCCATGGGTACCAAGTAAGCCACAGATTTTTAAGAAAAACAAATAGACTTACAGTTATATAGGAAATGTGCAACATGATTTTACCAAAGGCAGATCATCCAGACAGACCTTGCAACTTCATTTAGAAAATAAACCACGTCTCCCAGACGATGAAAAATCTCACTTGTTTGTGCTTCTGTACACATTAAATACACGGTAGAGAGTAAATTATTAGAAAAACTGGGGGAAAACAAAAACCAAACAAACTAAAACCCCACAACAAACACCCAAGTGAAAGGGAGCAGGCTAACAGCAGTAACTGAGAAGTATTAGCAGCTCCACTGGAGGCCACTCATGGAGTTATTTACAGTCAGGACTGAGCATGTTTGTTATTTACAGCCATGGCTTCAGCACAAAAACGTGAAACTGTGCTGACAAAGCTTCCTGATGACCATGGTACTGGCAGTACAGAAGTGTCAGAATGACATGTCAAAAGCCTTGACGTCCCTAACTGAGGTCAACCAAAAGAAAGTAAATGGTCTTGTATCAGATGTAATGTAATGTATTAAAGGACAATTAACAAGAACTTCTGATGTTAGCGGTGCTTTCAGCTGTCAGAAATATTTCCTCTTGGAATGTTTCTATGGATCCATGTTTCAAACCAATCACATAATGGTATTGAGCTGTCACTGTGATGTAACCACTCCAAAAGCTAAATGGGATGGACCCAAGACTCACACACAAGGTATTTTCTATAGTGAAATGAAAATGCATGAGCACTTCACAAGTTATTGCTGTGATCTCTTATGTCAAAACATATTGTTCTTGTCAACAACTTAAAGAGTGTCAAAGGAGCAGTGGAGAAATAGCTGGTGGGCATGGCCTGGGGGGAAGACAGTGTGGCACCCTAAGAAATTACTTCTCAGAAGGTGACAATTAAACAACTCAACATCAAGGAGAGGTAG
Source organism: Coloeus monedula (assembly GCF_965178545.1). Taxonomy (NCBI): domain Eukaryota; kingdom Metazoa; phylum Chordata; class Aves; order Passeriformes; family Corvidae; genus Coloeus; species Coloeus monedula. Next base: position 26,685,644 of record NC_138782.1, on the reverse strand, counting down.
GGACTGGTCTGTCTGCTCAATACAATGCAGGACAGAGCTGAAACTCCTCACACCAAATTGGGTGACCTGGTCAGAACGCATAACCTGTCTATCACAACACCAAGATCCTCAGCTGAAAAATGAAGTTTGTCCAAGTCCTTCTCAGCTGAAAGGTTGCTTCCATTTATTACCAAACCAAGCTGATTTAAGACTCAGCTGAGGTAAAAAGCTTTGTAGTAATTGCCCATGATTAATATCTTATTAGATTTCAGTAACCCAAAGAGAAGGTGGATTTTTTTGTACACTAGCTTTCAGATTTTGACCTAGCAACTCAAAATTCATTGGGACAGCCCCATTACAGATACATCCCTTGGCAATGTGAGTTTATGCCTGGAAATGACAATATTCTTTCTCATGTTCTTTCTCTAAGCAACCAGCAGACCCAAACTCAATTTGGCTGTGTATGAAGCCAAGTTTTAAAATTGCTCCTAATTGCTTTATGTGTATAGCCCAGTTAAATGACAAGGAAGGTATCCTACTTCACAGTTCCCATGCCAGCTTTGCATATGCTCATAGACAAACACGATACACAGACACTCGTACACTGGATACACATTTAAAGCTCTGTGATAATGTGAGAAAAAAACACTGGCAAAGCCATCTGTGAAAGAAAAAAAATTGGGTTGTGTTGGCTCCTTGCTTTCAGATGAAGCCTACAAAACATTCTCATTCCCAGGCAATGGGATATATATGGGAATGATGATACCAAAATCCATAAAATGGGAATTGTGAGAAATCCACAGCATATGGCCAACAGTAGAAAAGAGATATTAGTTTGCATGGAAAAACAAGGAGTTTTATTGTCCTGCTCATATCATATGAAGCATGCTTAATTCATTTATTTATTTTTTTCTAATAGTCTTATCCTTTTATGTTATTACAGTGCTTCAGAAAATCTCAAGGTCTAGGGGGAAGTTTAATGTTTGCTGTTCTGGGATCATTTGAAGCCATGCATTCAAAGAGGACAAAACCACTTTTAAGTCTGCCTGTAGGAAATCTATCTTGGCAACCAGACAACTAGAATTAGTTATTAAAGGCATGTCAAATGAATAAAGACACCTCTGTAAGGAAAACCGCAAAAGCATTTACTTTTTCTAGTATGAATAGTGGGCTAATACCAAATCAGCTTTCATTTTCCACTCTCCCTTCACCTCCTAGACCAGAGGTCAGATCCAATAAAGACTAACCCAACTGAAAATCATTTCGGTTTGTTGCATCTATTACATAGCAGATGTATATTAAATAGCACTGCCTGGAAATGAAGCAAACTCACATAATCTGATGTGGCAATCTCCTTGTGGAACTGGTTCACTGCAAGGCAAAGAAGTCTGTGGTATTATTAAAAATCAGGAGGCACACCAAAAAAAGGTGGGGGGGGGGGGGGGGGGCAGTTCCCCTTACAGGGGAAAAAAAAAAAGAAAAAGAAAAGAAAAAGAGAAAAAAAAAAAAGGTAGAGCTTTCTAGTTCTGTAATGGAAATTATGATACTACAAAAAACATGTTCAGGATCAACTTCTTCCTTACACCGGGAAAATCCCCTGGAATAACCTAGTCAAGCAGTAAAGACAAAAATAAGCATTTTCATAGTAGTCAGAGTTTGAAGGAGTGGGAACAATTCCTGATTTTACTGAAGATTTCCTATGTGATACCTTCTAAATTCTGTAGCTCAAAAGAAGAGACTTGGGATTTTCATCTTTACTGTGACCGCATCAGAAAGGACATCTGTGCTGTGTGACTGTCATGTCTATCCCCACAGCTTTACCTGAAAATGTACAATTTATGTACATAACTGCTACTTCAAATCTTCCTTATCAGACTATGGTTAGATTTGTCCAAGGTCTGAAATCAAGCATAAGCTTCTTCTAGACTTTTTTGTTGACATCTAATAAGAAAGAAGTCAGAAAATCCATGAGTGGGCAAATGACTGTCCCAGTCTGGTATTTGTTAAAGAAGCAACTACAGATTGTGGTTGTATCTTGATCCACTGAGTCAGGAATATTTATTTGGACTAAAGTAGCCATAAAAATCAGCTTTAGCTGTAGCTACAAAAAAAAAAGGTAAACTCTTTTGACATCAGGTAGCATATACAGTTACTAAATTTGTCAGAACTGTAACATTATCAAAGGTCATTTTAGGAAAAATATACTACTTATACACAAAATAATTTACCTGCCTAATCAGACACAAGGAAAGTTTAAAAAAACCATGGGAAATAGAAATCTTGGAGATGGAAAAATACCAGTCCCACTTATAGAAGTTGCAGGTTACCTATCAAACAGTTGTTTTGAAGACTTTGGTAAAAGACAAGTTCCAAATCTTATAAAAAATAAGCCCCTTTCAGTTCATGAAAATCAGTAGAACACAGCCCAAAGGAGCTCCTATCCTGTGGCCTATGAATCAGACAGAAGTTCTCCAAACTGGCTAGGAATGAGTCACTTCTTCATCACTTCCCAGAGGAGAATTTCTCAACCTTCTGCACTCACTCCTTGCCAAGCTCTAAAGCCAGCTGTTTTACATGCTATCATACCACTTGCACTGTCTCAGGAAGAAAATTCTTCATTCATACAACATACCAAGTAAGACACTGGGAAAAGACATCCCTGATTTCTCATAGCACGTGTTGACTTTTCTTCACATTACACTCACAGCTTAGCTCTAAGGAATTTCTCTATCACTCAGACTAGATACAGCTAACAGAGTGAATCCAGCTGAAATTCCTGTTCAAATTAACTCTTTGGAGCCCAGAAGTACTAGGGAGGGCATTCTCTTAGGCCTCTCTCATGCCTACCCATAAACAACAAGAAAACATCGTAAAATCCTCCAGTTTGGCTTCCATGGTCTCTAAAGCAGGTAGACCAGAGCATATAAAATTAATCCAGCTGTTCTGATACTAGAATCATAGCATTCTGATTTGCCAATAGGTCTCCAGTGTCAACTTGAGAAGGCCAAGAAATGAAGAAGACACCACTCATTTGGTATTTCATTAACTTTGATTTTTCCAGCAATAACCATTGGTCCTGAGGAGACTGATAAGTGCTCAGCATGTACCTTCATCTCTGCATTTCCTGGTATTATCACAGCACCTTGATGTGAGACCTGAGCTCTAGAGGCCTAACCTCAGTTGTTGTCCACATCCTGGAAAGGCACAAAGCCCCATTTCTGAATCTTAGTGCTTTGATAATATAATATTCACTCTAAAAAGGGTTCAGTTCTTCCGGCGGCTCCCAGGCTTTCAGCAAGGACAGGATATATTTGTGTATGTCCTCTTGGATGTATATGGAGATACAATTCTGTGGTAATCTTCACAGCATATCAAAATAGCCTACTACTCTTTCACAATCCTTCTTTGACTTGGATTTGGGGGCAAAGACCCCAGTGTCTCAGCAGGAAACTGTATCTTTAGACTCAAGGTGAGTTCCTTCCTAAGCTTCCATAGAGGCTATTTTGTGTCCTGAAACATGAAGATTTCAGCCTTCTCTACCATCAGTTCTAATATGCCTTTATTCATACGAATCTTCAAAATTTTGAAAATCTACCTCATAAAGCTTTTAATCTCTTTTGATACCTTTGTAGCACTCAAATTTCAGCTGAACCATGGGCATGCAAATAAATATGATGCCCCTGGTGACTCTCTCACGGGCTTCATTGCATACTTACTTGCAAAACACAAAGTTGGTTCTGTATATTTCTGAAACTCTTTGTTAAAACAGTGAAGGTGTTTCTTGCTTTGAAAGCACACACAAACAAAACCTGCTGCATACTGGCAGCCCATGGTGCTACTTTACTCTTTTGGCTTCAAAGAAGTCACCATTCAAAAGATGAGTCCGTTGGGCTCACGGGAAGAAAAATACTTTGACTAAGGAAAGAGGTATCCCATTTAAGGAAGCCTGAAGGACATATGTTTACTGAGTGGAAAAAAAAATAGTCTAGCTTCACTTGTGAAAATTAGTGAGAGTGGTACTCTGCTCCATAGCATTGCTCTGTTTACAATGATCTTTTCATGCAATGGCCACAGTACAAGGCTTAGAAGGAGTAGACGCAAGATTATTTTGATTTTAGCATGCTGCTTATCACACACTTATTTTTTCTGTCAAACTTGATTCACAACCAACCAGAGGTGTCACATGAGATCAGGCAAGGGAAGAAGGCTCCTAGCATTCCCCCCTTTTCCTTTCCATAGGGCACAGCACAAGGAATGGCACTCTTTCTTTTCAACAGATTACACCAAACTTGCATGTTATTACAGCTCCACCACGGAGCATATGCTTAATTTCCTGTGCATCCGCAACATACCGGGGCTGAGCAATACAGCCTGCAGGATTTTCTCACATACCAAGACAAGAAGGAACCACGTAAGTTGTCCAACAGATGTCTGCTGTTTAAGATATGTTTTTAATCACAGAAGGACAAATCTAATAAACTGAGAATTTTCATTATGCATTTCAAGTTGTTGTCTCTGGTGCCTACAATGGCATTGCATATCTGTTGGGTTTTTACCTAACAGCAATGATTTAGAAAAGAGACAAAATGAGTGCATCCAGAAGTCACTACTGTTCCCCTCATTAGTATTTCGTTGGTTTAGAAACAGGATGAACTAAAATTCATGTGAAAGAGCATATATATGCCATATTAGATTAATAAAATTAATGCCCTAGACTTCTGAATCCCCTTAACTTTCATTGATGTGCCTCTCTCTAACAAGTTTAAACATTTTTTTCATTACAAGCTGACCTGCAGAAAATGAATCCATGCTTGAGTTTTAGACCACTCTGTCTAGCTTGTTTGCCAAAATAAAAGTAAATAATACTAGAAAAAAATAATATGTGCTTGAAGCAACTTGTTCATAGCATTATTGATTGAACATGACACCTCAGAAAAGGCAGTATGTGAAGAACTAAAACTTGACCTTTAGTCATTAATATAAAACTGTATTCTACATCATAATCTGCCAGACACAACACTAAGTAAGGACAAAAGTGTGTCCTTAGGGAAAGAAATTGCAGCATCATGCATTATCAGAACAGTGTAAGACTGTAGGGACAAAAGTGTATCATTAGGGAAAGAAATTGTCATATTTTGCATCATCAGAGCAATAACATGAAGGTATACTCAGGTTTTATTCTGTAACTCAAAAGAAATGATTTTTGGTGGTCTTCTAAAACTCAAGAATTATTTCTATTATTCTTAACTGAGCTTTCTTCTCATTTTCACTTAAAAAATGAACATTTTCTAAGCAGAAAATACCTGAGTTTTTCCAAACACAAACATGGTCATATTTCATATCCACCACCTCTTGTCACTGCCAATGGAAAGGACAAACGGTATCTGCCAAGCTGTAAACTGGACAAGAAACTCAAAATGGTAGCATGAAGACAGCACTGGCACCAATGTGATACTAAAGGATTTTATACGCAGAGTGGTTTTCTCAGATTTTTAATCATAAATTAGAACTGTGAGAGGCTGGCACTGTTAGCAAATAGATTCTTTCTGTTAAACTTTATTTTTAAATCTTTTGCGCTCTACACAATCCCTAAGCAGAAGACCAAAAACAAACAGTAGAGGTAAGTGCTACTGACCACAGAAGTCCCACAGAAGCAAAATATCTACAGGTTTTAAAAACTGGTTATGAACAGTGTTGTGTTTGGGTCACACAGAGCATATTTCAGGGTCTGCGATTCTAGTGCAGTTCAGCACACATTTAACAAAAAGTTAAGTTATGAAAACAGAAATCATTGTATGTTCATCATTTTTAAGTTAGTTCTATATGCTGAATGATGGATTTCTGTAGCCATTGCCCTCTTATGGCCAAAATGAATTCTATCCTACTGCTGCTTTATTTTCTAAGTGATAATTCTTTGCTGAAATATTAAAGGACCCATAATGGCAGTAGAGCATCAAAAGAATTAAATTTCCCAATGTGTGGGTACTCCTAGTCTGGTAATTTACTACAAATGCCCTACAAAATAGCAGGAATTTCCATTGAACAGGTTCGATGATGCTACTGGAGTTTTCACAAACTTCAAACTTTTCACGGACTACCATGACATTGTGAAATCCCAAAAAAATGGCTAAACCTCCCACTGCATGCTATAGTCTCCTTTATATTTTTGTCTTTGTGAGGCTTATTCTTAATTGAATATTTTACTTCAGCCCTGGACCAACTGAACAGTTCTACACTTCCACTCAAAAGAAAAAAAAAAGGCACATTTATTTTGCATTTCGATTCCCTGGTAGTGCACTAACACTGACACTCCTTGATGCTGCAGGAGGAGTGGAGGAAAGATGATTGCTTCAATTCAAACCATGTGACAGTCTCTAGCTGCACTGGTGCCTCTTGCTCTGTTCAACAGCCTGATTTCAGAAGACTGTTTGAAGCAGTAATGCAATCCATTTGCTGAGTTTCTAAATAACGAGAGCTGACAGCCCTGTGCTGCAATAGCTGTACATAACACTGGTGATGAAGCTTTACTCACAGCATTGTTATCACAGGGGAGAGGGCAGTGAACCTTGTTTTTCAGCAGCTCCATGCTCTTGAATTCATTGTTTTTCTTCCCTTGTACCTGCTCCTTCCTCAGTAGTGTGAGAAGTCTGCCAAAACAACAGCAGAACATGAATAGTGCCAGAGCGGACCAACACTGCTGGCAAAGCCGTGACAGCCATGTGTGGCACCTGAGAGCCAGCAGAGCTGTTTCTGAAGGTGAACTGGATGGATGACAGCCATGCTTCAGCACCCAGATTACACAGCACTGCCTGTTTACCTGCTTGTATTTTTCTTTCCCATGTTCAGGTTCTCACATGACCAAGGCAGCAGATTTAAATTCAAGCAGGAACATGAAACAGAGTTAAAGAAGGTAAGGACTTGCACCTTAAGAACACATGCAGGAACACTGTCTATCAATTGGGCAGACCCTGATTTTTTTTCAAGACCAGCCAAGCACCAAGCCAGGAGTTAGTGTGCATGTACAGCCCACCAGGTAAGAGCAGACCTGACACCAGGGCACAGCAGTGTGAGAGCAGACCAAAGGGATCGGGGGAAGCTTTTGTGTGCAGCTCCTCTTGCTAGCCAGGAAAAACAAAAGACAAAGATTTCTCTCCCTCTCCAGTGGTGACAGAATTCGGGGGACCTCTATGGCTCCTTAACATTGTGTGTTTATTTTCTCCTGTTATAGGACTTTATTTTGAAAAAGATCTATTTCCTAACTTGGCAATGTGCTACTTTGCAGCCTACACTCATCCAAAGGAGCTTTTGTTGAAGCAACAGTATTATATGAGAAATCACAAGTGTTGCTATGAAATAATAGTCTGGTAAAGAATGGTGAATTAATTCTAATGACAAACTAGAAGTGTTTTAGAGGATTGTATAGTAGTGTGTTCTACCTTTGACATTTAAAATCTATCATTTCGTTAGACACTGCAAAATACAGAAGTGGACTGTCCTGCCATTTACAATTTAGTTTTCCTGTTCCACTGAACTGCAGTATTTCTACTGTCTCTATACAGTGCTTTAAGATTATGCAAAGTCACATTTATCTGGAAATACTTTTTGTTATCCAAATAGTTTAGATAAACTGCAATAACACCAGCGATCCCTAAATGTTTCCAGAGAACGTGTTGAGTACTTCTCACTAGTCAAGAAACAAGGTCACATGTCTGGTTCAATAAGACCCCAGGCTTATGGGCTGCCATCTGCCCACCACACCAGTTCATCTGGCACATCACCACTTTCTAATCACATAAACTACTTCAGTGCTTGGTGGCTGCTCTAACCATCTTTCCCTTCACCCTTTATGTGACAATATGCCTCAGATTTGTGCCTCAAACTATGCATGTGCCTGCCAGCCCTGCTGTCCATGCAGCAAAGAGCTCCTTTGTGATCAAAAGGCAGGTCTGCAGGTGGCTCCAGATGACAGAGTGGAGGTTAGGCACCAATGACACATCCTACAGATAGAGGTACTCCCAGGATTCATGCAAAAACAGCTTTGTTAAAACCCATAGGCAAAATTATTTTCCTCAAAAAATGTATTTCCTTTGAAATTGTTTTGACAGGAACTGTTTTGATAAGGACCTCAACAATGTGTATAAATACCTGTAGGGAGGACACAAAGGAGGTGGAGCCAAGGAGTTTCCAGTGGTGCCCAGTTAAGGACAGGAGGCCACAGGCACAAACTGAAACACAGGAGGTTCCCTCTGAACGTCAGGAAATACTTCTGTACTCTGAGGGTGACTGAGCACTGGCACAGGTTACCAAGAGAGGTTGTGGAGCCTCCCTCACTGGAGATACTTGGAAGCCTTCTGGACATGGTCCTGGCCAACTGGCTCTGCTTGAGTAGGAAAGCTACTCTTCCAGACTCAATCCTTCTGTGAATCTGCAATGAGAATTTGAAGGAAACTTTAAGTCCATTCTGAAATCCACCCAAGACACATACAAACTCTACAAAGAATTTGTGTACAATCTTGATGCTCATTGATTGCCCATCTAAACCAGGAGTGGGACAAAGTGACTTACTACATCCCAAAACAAGTTCTTCTCTTACAAGAGCACATAAGAAAGATAGAAACAAATCCCTACTTATGGTCTTGAGATTTAATTCAAGTGTTCAGTTCATGAATGATGTTGCAGACAGACATAAATTAACTCTCTCTGCTCTCCAGTGAGTAGAGAGACACAGAGGTTATACACACTGAGGCTTTGCTTTCATCATGGAGTAAAGGTTTGTGTTTTACCATGGACTGCACAATTCAGCTCAGTGACATTTTGCTGCTAGAAAAATCACAAGGAGGAGGCATCGTATGGGGCTTACCTAGCTGGCAATAAAAACTACAATTATGTTGTCTCCATGGAGATTCACTGCAGACAACCAAGATGCAGCAGCCAATAATTATCTGTGGGATGTTTTCTAAGTAGTGCAGAAAAATTGTACATCCTATTGTAGGATGGCTAGATAACAGGACAGTAAAGGCTGCTGTGAAAATAAGCTGAGAATTAACCTTTTGCCAAGCCCCAGCTATGATGTCCTTACAAATTCGTATCATCACCTTTGAGGCTTTGCTGGCCTGTGACTGAGCAAGAGACATCATACACCCACCTCTTCTCCTGTGTCATGTACTATATGAGAAACAAGGCTGGGATTGCTGATGCTCACTGGCTCCCCATCAGTGACTCCCATGTAGAAAGACCCAGGTATGCTCTGGTAACTTCCACTTTCTGCAAGAATTCTCACCTTAGCTAGATATACTAATGAAACTATGGTTTTCAAAACTGCTACTTTGAACAACTTAGAACTTCCAGAGTTTAAAAACAGATCAAACACTATGACTCTAAATCCTACTGTAACTCAGACTAAGGAAACCTCATTACCTCCAGAGCTACTACTAATTGACAATAGTGTAAGAGGAAAGACTAGTTTCTAGCTGTAATTAGAAAATGTCTCTCTTGTTAGGAAACATCAGAAAGCTGATCTCAAAGATAGAATTTTTTTTTTAATCCAGATTAGTCCCATGAAAAGATCTGCACACATTTGTCCCACTAACATTTTGATGGAGCAATTCAGACATTGCAACAGTAATGTTTTTTGACCTTTTAATCAATTCCATTTTGCAACTACTCCATCTGAGAACCACAGGACTCATTCTCTGGAGTCAATGGAAACTTTCTGTCAAATAACCATCTGCAGGAAGAGACAAAACACATAATGACAGGATAAGTTTGTGGAGAATCTGAAAGGATTGAAAAAATAAATCTGGACCTGAAAGCAGATGAATTAGAACAAAGGGACCCAAGAAAAATGTAAGGCAGCAATTAGGGCTAGAAAATTAAAAATACTGAGGAATGTAATCAAACAGGACAGTCTAATCAATGAAAAGCATGCCACTTTCTCTCTGGGTAATTGCATCCCTCCCCTTTTTTGGTTTGGTTTTTTGGGTTTTTTTTTTTTTTGTGGTGGTAGTAACAGCCCATATTTAAGATAATTGCATTCCCATAAAACTCAGAAGTCTAGGACTACTATAATTTTAATATTTGTCACATGGGACTTCGTTCTCATTCTCCTGAAGTCAATAGCAGCTGACAGTCATTTCAGTGGAGGCAGGGTGTCGTGATTTGACACTGGCCCAGCACCGGGCACCCACAAGAGCCGTCCATTCACCTTCCCCTGCCACAGCTGGGCAGAGGAGAGACAGGAAAAAAAAAACTAACAAAGGCTTCATTAGTTGAGAAAAGGACCAGAAGAAAACACTTCAAGGGCAAAACAGGCTTAACTTAAAGTTGCAGAGTGAATTTATTACTAACAGCGTCAGAGGAGGATCATGAGAAAGTAAAATAAGCCCTTAGAACACCTTTTCCCCCCAGCCCCTTCCGCCCTCCCACCGACAGCGCAGGGAGACGGGGCACGGGGGTTTGGTCAGTCCATCCCCGAGATTTCCTCCCGCTGCTCCGGGAGAGGAATGTTCCCCTGTGAGGCCGTGGGCTCCCTCCCACAGGAGACAGACAGTTCTCCGTGAACCTCCCCGGCGTGAGCCCACTGTCAGGAGCAGCAGCCCCACCGCCCCCGCTGCAGCCTGAGCCCCTCCCACGGGCACACAGCCCTCCCTAAACTGCTGCACCGTGGGTCGCTCTTCCACGGGGTGCAGTGCTCCAAGGACAGGCTGCTCCAGCCTGGAAGCGGGGCCCTCTCTCTGCACCGGGTCTCCCACGGGATCACAGCCTCCTCCAGGCATCCACCTGCTCCAGCATGGGCACCTCCCCCATGGGCTGCGGGTGGATCTCTGCATCCCCTGTGGATCCCCAGGGGCTGCGGGTGGATCTCTGCATCCCCCCTGGATCCCCATGGGCTGCGGGTGGATCTCTGCATCCCCCTGGTTCCCATGGGCTGTGGGTGGATCTCTGCATCCCCCGTGGATCCCCACGGGCTGCGGGTGGATCTCTGCATCCCCCCTGGATCCCCATGGGCTGCGGGTGGATCTCTGCATCCCCCCTGGATCCCCATGGGCTGTGGGTGGATCTCTGCATCCCCCGTGGATCCCCACGGGCTGTGGGTGGATCTCTGCATCCCCCCTGGATCCCCAGGGGCTGCGGGTGGATCTCTGCATCCCCCCTGGATCCCCATGGGCTGCGGGTGGATCTCTGCATCCCCCCTGGATCCCCACGGGCTGCGGGTGGATCTCTGCATCCCCCCTGGATCCCCACGGGCTGTGGGTGCATCTCTGCATCCCCCTGGTTCCCATGGGCTGTGGGTGGATCTCTGCATCCCCCGTGGATCCCCACGGGCTGCGGGTGGATCTCTGCATCCCCCCTGGATCCCCACGGGCTGCGGGTGGATCTCTGCATCCCCCCTGGATCCCCACGGGCTGTGGGTGGATCTCTGCATCCCCCGTGGATCCCCATGGGCTGTGGGTGGATCTCTGCATCCCCCCTGGATCCCCAGGGGCTGCGGGTGGATCTCTGCATCCCCCTGGATCCCCACGGGCTGTGGGTGGATCTCTGCATCCCCCGTGGATCCCCACGGGCTGCAGGTGGATCTCTGCATCCCCCGTGGATCCCAATGGGCTGTGGGTGGATCTCTGCATCCCCCGTGGATCCCCCCGGGCTGCGGGTGGATCTCTGCATCCCCCGTGGATCCCCCCGGGCTGCGGGTGGATCTCTGCATCCCCCGTGGATCCCAATGGGCTGTGGGTGGATCTCTGCATCCCCCGTGGATCCCAATGGGCTGTGGGTGGATCTCTGCATCCCCTGTGGATCCCCAGGGGCTGCGGGTGGATCTCTGCATCCCCCGTGGATCCCCACGGGCTGCAGGGGCACAGCTGCTTCCCCATGGTCCTCACCATGGCCTGCAGAGGCACCTCAGCTCCGGCACCTGGAGCACCTCCTGCCCCTCCTTCTGCACTGCCCTTGGCGTCACCGTGTTGTTTCCCTCACGTGTTCTCATCGCTTCTTCTTCTCTGACTGGAATCCAAAATCTTGTGACTTTGTTTTGATTTTCCTTTTAACTATGTCATCACAGAGGTGTTACCAACCTCTCATTGGCGCAGTTTTGGCCAGCAGCATGTCCATCTTCATTGGCTCTGCCGGACATGGTGGAAGCTTCCAGCAGCTTCCTCTCAGGAGCCATCTCAGTGGCCCCCCTGCTACCTAAAACCAGGCCGTGCCAAACCTATACACAGGGAAAAGTGGACTTCTAGCACAAACTTCTAGCACAGCTCCATGATCTTTTGGCTTATTGCCTTTCCCTAGAAGGAAGAATTGTCTGATCACACAGACACCTGAGCAGTTCTCCCCAGTAGTGTGTGCTCACACATCTCCTGTGCATCACACCCATCTCAGTCTGCTGGGACTGCTACTTACGCAGAAGTGGTGAGGAGACAAAAGCTGAGTATAAATCTTAGAGACAAGTAGGACAGAAACATTTAAATCTACTTATTAAACAACTACATCAGTGGCTGCTATTTGCCAGTTCTTTATCTCTAGTGCGTTTATCCAGAGAGATGGATTTAATCCCTTAGAAATGCTCCTGATCTCAGCACCTGAACCAGAATTTAAAGGTGTGATTTTCAATCAAGTTATTTAGTGTAATCCAACCAAAACTTAAATGCAAAAATGATAATTTTATTTTTGTTTTTTATCTACAGCTCCCAGCACTGTAGATAAAACCTAGATACAACCTTTAGGGGAAGATACATTTATGTTTGGTAAATACATCTTACACACTTATTTGTTTTCTCGTGTGCTAATAAATCATGCTAGTTCAAACACTTCTGCAGTGACACAACCACTCAAAGAGGAGCTAGACCAGTACAAGAGCAGTGTTTTGTGTAACCTTTAGGATTTCAGGTCCAGTAGTTAGAAAGAGTTGTAATTATTATAAACCCCAGCAGAAACACACTCCTGAGTACACTGGGCCACTCTTACTGTACAACAACATCCAAATCTCCATGCTTATGATCAAACACTGCAACAGAAAATCAAGTACTAATAACAGGGATACTATTTGGACTTACCATACTTTCCTGGCTAGCAGACTAATGCCATTGTCCTTATGGAAAATTATAGAGGTTTAATTAAAGCTACCATGTTTTAATAATGGACTTCTTTAATAGAAAAGCTGTTTTGGAAAAGGACAGTCAGTTTAAATGCCAGTCTGTGTCTGGGACCTTCATAAAGTTCTTTTGTACTTAATACTTGTAGCCAAAACAACAATCAAGCCTTTGTTAATAATCTCCCTGCAACAGAAGAATAGCAGTGAAACTGTAGAACTTAACTCTTTTATTCTATATCCTATTATTGATTCCAAATTCAAAGCTTTTTTCAGCTATAGCAAAATAATAACCTTCAGTGGATGGTATACCTCCACAGAAAGCAGTCAGAATCTGACCATCTAAGCCAAGATTTGAGTAATCCCAAACTGTTTGCAGGACTAATCAAAGTAGGCTAGAGAGAGAAAATTACTACTGGCTATCCTGATTTTAAGAAATACCTGTCTTAACAACAGTATTATATGCTATAATCAATATACTGATAGGTAATTAGAAATCAGTTTGTGTAAGACTCTAATTCTGAATGATAAGACAGTATCATTGGGATACAAATATGCTGAAAGTTAGGATGATTCAAAAATGTACATCTGTAACTACCTGGAGACTGACATACAAAAGGCTCCAACATCTAGAAACTCCTCATATCTCCTGCAGACTTTCTAAAGCCTGCTTGCCCTAGAACGAAGAACACTGTGCAATACCACTAAGTGAAATCTAAAAGCAGTTTCAATCTCTGCTTCCTATCAACCAGTGATTGTTTTTACTTCAGTTTATCTTAATTTATTTCTCTTTATCTTCTCTTTTCCTTGGTCTCCCTCTGTCTTTCATTCTCCTGCCAAGAATGGAGAAGACTAATTTTATTTTAAATTTACTTTTTGATAGAAAATTGCTTCTCTCTGCTGTTCATTCCATTCCACTGAACCATTCTCATCCTGATAGTCTGACAATATAGTTATTCCCATACACTTTCCTCATGTGGGATTGTGTTTCCAATAAGTCTCCCAAAAGCACTGTAATATTTACTAGCACACATTTTGGCACACACATTAAATGTGTGATTGTATTTATATTCAAGCCTTTTGCACGTACACATCTATGCAGACCTTGAAAAATATTGCAAGTGTTTTTCCTCAGCTTTTTAGCAATTTGACCCTTTTGGTGTTGCCTGCTTTAAATCCCAGTATGGCTCTGTTTTCATCCATATTGTTATAAAAACAGCAGAGAAACCTTAAAATAACCAGATGCAAAACCCACCAACCAAAACATTCCCCTAGTTAGTTGGAAGAAAAGCATTGAGATACAGATAGGTAGGTAGGTAGGCAGATAGATAGATAGATAGATAGATAGATAAGTAGATAGATAGATAGATAGATAGATACACAGATTCTGAATTACATCTTAACTAACTTTTATTACCATCCCTATTAGCAGTATGATAATTTATTTACCTTGAAAAGAAGCAAGGTGATTCAGTCTCTGGGGTATTTATAGATATCAATAATATTAACAATTCTTTTAGATAAACTTTTTTTAAAAATTAGTCTAAAATGCAGTCATATTATATGTAGGATTTATGTTAGGAACGCACTAAGAGCAAAATGTGACAATAAAATTATGTCAATTGTTTAGAATAATTTTAAGTTAAACTGAAGTTCCAGTCTGATGACTGTTTGTTCAGTCATTCTTCCTTAGCTTTCAGAACAGCAGCTCTTCAGAGGTGGGCAGTATACAGGCTTTAATATCTAGAAACACATAGAAGAATTGTATGCAAAGTAAATAGAAGTCAATCTCAGTGGATGCCACAATCTAAATTTTAAAAAGTACATATTTCACAGCATCTTTTAAATCTTCCCCAATCCAAAGAGAATGTAGAGACTTGATTCCAAGACATAATAAAAGAAAGACAGCTTCAATGAATAAGCTTAAAATCAAGTTCTTAACTCATCTGATGGGTTACTGCATCCTTTGTAGGACTTTGGATGAGCAGACACCACCTTGCTGGAAGACCAGAGTGGGTCATTTGGTTAGGTAAGTCTTTTAAAAATGTGGTCAAAACATAACATTTAAGAAACAGGGCTGCCTGTATATAGACAGTGCTGCCAAGTTATATAACAGATATACACAGAGCAGCAGAATGAGCACATTTGGAAGGCACAGCAAAATGGTACTAAATTGTGCAAAGCTATTAGAACTGAACTTTTGCATTCTTTTCAGATTACTGAACCATGCATGGCTATTCAATTTTTTTCAATTAGAACATTGTGCAGAGCTATATATTTCAAAGTGCTTCTCTAGGAACTAATATATAGTTCAACCAGGGTGGTATCCACAGTGTCACCACCAAGGGCAAATGGATAAAGTTACCAGAGGGAATTATTCTTTTGTGGCAGGTTGATTTAGTCTTTTTAAATGACAGCAGCTGAACAATCAACTCTTATTTGTTTCTGTTACTAATAGGGAGGTGTTAGGCAGGTCAGCCTTGCAATAAAGATTTTCTGTGAGAAGAAACTGCCAGTCTTGATAACAAAACTACATTGATAATGGTAAGTAGAAAGACCAGGCAGTCCCTGAAGGTGTTTGAATCCATCATTGAAAGTAATCTATCTGCTGTGTTTAGGGGCATTGCTTTAGTCAGAAAAACCAATATTTATTTTCCTTACAGTTAATCAACTCTAAAATTAATTTAAGTAGAGACTGATGTTTGAGAACAGAAACAGGGACTCCAAAACCCAAGGGATTTGTAGTAAGTGCATATAACACTAAAAATAAGCCCTAATAGCTAGGTATTTGAGAGAAATAACTTACCTCTATTTACATATTTGAAAAACAACTATAATGTTGCATACAGAGCATGCAGTGCAATGTCCTGCCCCTGGGCCAGCAAATATCAACTGGCAAAAATAAACCTAAATTAAACTCTCAGTAGGATAATCACAAACAGATCATCAAGGCAGCGGTTGCCAGTTCACCAACAGCTTGGGATGAACCTTAACTCTAATTGAACTTACTGTAACCTGGAAATTCCCAGTCCTGAAGGCTGAGGTTGCTCCCCAGGGGCACCGAGGGTAGCTGCGCTGCACGGCCTGCATGGAGGGAGGGAGGGAATCCAGCTGCCCTGCTGGGGTCCAGCATGCCACATCCCTTCCTGCATGGATTGGGCCACAGCTCCCATCCAATGGCCATGAGAGTGGGTATCAGGCAGTGTTTCTGTGTGGGAGCACTGTGAGGCCAGCAGAAGTTCTTCAGGTGAAACCGAGCTCGTGGAAAAGCCTAGCAGCCCTGCTCAGCTCTCAGGAGCAGTCCTCTGAGCAAGGCTGGGCCTCAGAAAACCTCACCCCATGCTAGCAAGTTGAGCCAAATTCCTCCATTTCCTTGGACAGTGGAACCCAAATTTGTCACCATGACACCACAATTCAGCTGCTTGGTCTATGAGGAACACACCTACCATCAAAGGTAGTCCTCAGACCACTTCTTACCCTGCAGGGAACATTCCTGTTAGCTGAAAATGAGTTCAAAGGCTACAGTTGGGTAAGTCCCTTGTATTTCCAGTGAGGATACCCTCTTGATGCGGTTGACATAGTTTTGGTCGAGTAAAAGATACTTTCTCCCCAAATGCAATTACAAATTTTGTCATCATCAACTTTTTACTCATTTATGCCAAGAGACCCATGTGTTTACATTTCACCTGTTGTTCCCTCCAGCCTTTCCTGAAAGCCCCAGTCTGTTGACCCCATCTCCACACTGTCTACACCTAAACTGAAAGTGTTACACTGAAACTGCCCTGCAAATAGACATCGCGACATTAAACACAGAGTGGTGTTTCTCAACCTGTGTTCTCCTTTGTTTAGAAGTTTTGTACCTACTTCAGACTCAGAGGAGGCTCCTGCATCATGTTTGATGCAGCTATGCAGTTTGGCTGAATAGCAGCTCTTGGCTCTGTATTCAGTCCTTGCCCTGGTTATACCTCCAGCCAACAGTTAGCAAACTGTTTCCAGATTAATTTATCTCCTTGCCTAGTGTTCAGTGCTCCCCTGAGGAACTGCCCTTGTTTAGTGCCACTTTCATCACACCCCCTCCTACCTGCTGTGCATTCTCCATGAACACTTCCAAACTCTCTCCAGGTGATGGTAGTTTCTCCAGATCCTAACCCCCCCTTCCAAATGTCAGGCATCACTGGGACTCAAGATTGCAAAAAAAACAAATGACAAGTCTTGGGCTTCACCTGCCTTGGGATTTTATGCCTTTTCTTTGTAATAATTTAGATTCACCAAAATATCCACACAGGCATCCTGGTTTTTCTCCAGAAATTTCTTCTGAGGTCTGCCCAGCAAACTCTGAATACGCTTCCTTGGGACCTCTTTCAGACCAGTATTCCTCTCTCAGGTTTTTCTTCTCAATATTGATGTGGATGCCACCTGCAATTGCTCAGGGCAAAGGAGATATTGTTAAAGAACTGCTTCATTCCATTAAATCAGTTTCTAACTGATTGCAAACCGAGTTTGCCCATCACACAATGGGCTGTAGCGAAGGCCACCATTCCCTGTAACCACCAAATGTTCTACCACCACAGTGACTAATGGAGTGAGATCCTTTCCCTTTCCTGCCTTTTGAGGATAAATGTTCCCTGCTCTCATAAGACATCCCTGTGTTGTGTATGTCATTCCATCCAGGGTTAGCTGGAACCTGGGAAGAAGAAATGAAGCAGACATTTATTTAGGAATGATGCATTCCTCACACATATTTCTGAACGGTGTGCACAGAATCTATTCTGTTTTGGCATCCTCCTTTTTTTATTTTTATTGTTTTAGGTGGTTTTAAAACAAAGCCTCTGTTTGGGGCTTGAAAATAAATGACATTCCAGTGAATCACTTGCAAATCCTAGGTCGTGCCCAGGACTTGAAGGATTACATCAGGCTGGAGAGTGTTGGACTATACTGGGTTAAAAAAAGATGATGTGAAAATCAGTTGGGCTTAAATGGCTGAACAAAGAGAACTGTATTATTCACATCCATTTTAAGAGCCTGGCCTTACTGGACAGACTTCATTCAGAGGGGTTTTAGAGGTATGGTGGACAGAGCTCAGTTATAACAAATGGCACAAGCAGCAGAGGCTGAATAGGCATGGCCCAACATGGTGATCCACCATTCCCTGTCTGCTGAGCTGTGAAGCAGGAGGGGCATCATTTCTATTTAGTGGTTGTAAATAAACTGGCCAAAGTGAAAGAAAACCAAAGCCAAAAGTGAAAGTGTGGGAAGAAAATAAGATATAAATAGTGAGAACAATTGAAGACTGGAGATTTTATTGCTTGTTAATAGATATAACAAACCCAAATATGTGACAGACTAGAGCATACCTGATGCTTAATTGTAAATCCATGTACTTTCCAAAGGCTGGGAAAAGCCTCTGTAGATGTGTAGCACTATTGTAGTTTTTCTTTTTAAAGCAATTGAATTGCACCATGAAGAAATGTTAACCTAAAAACTAAAATTTATAACAGAATTAATAAACTAAATTTATACAGAGAAAAGAGCATCAGTCTGGGAGCTGAATTTACTGCAGTCTCCTAAAGGGAAGATCTCTGAAACCAACCCCAAATTTCATTTAAGTATTTCTGTCATATTAAAGTACTTTACAAGGCGTTACTCCATCCAACTGAAGTTCACATACAAATGATGTAATTTGCAGCAACACTTAAAGGAAAAACCCAAGAAACTATTTCAGAGGCATTTTATGAGAGCCTATGTATTAGAAATGCAGGTGATAATAATACACTGTAATTACTGCATGCTTTTCTGAAATTCTCAAGGGTCAGTAGAACACTGACCAAGGTGTGACAGCATAGCGAAGGTGTCACAAGGCAAGCTCAGGAGTAACTTTACAGTGCATTAATCATTGTCTTCCCTTAAGGAACAGAGCTTTCCTCCTCAGAGCTTCACACAGAATGACATTGTTGCCTGTAAATGGGATTTTTGGAGTGGCTACAGGTAGGAGAGGTTAATGAGCAGACACCTAAATGCTGTTCTTACCATCCCTGATCATGAGATCATCTTACTGGATTATCAATTCTTTTGTTAATTTTTCAAATTAGGCTAGCACACCAATTTTTTTTTATTTAATTTAAGTTGACAACATGGCATTTATCCCATGTAGAATGGTCTTTTTAAGGTCTGCAATATGGACATTCATTCTTCTCAGTGAGAGTTGTCACTGCAAGGACTCTTTCAGCATCACCCCAATAAAGGAATGGTCAAATATTACTCAGAGAAAGGTGCAGCAGGCCAGCCTAAGCCAAGCCTTCAAAGCACAGCTGTCTGGCCTTCCAAGAAATTCCCTGTCTACAAAGGAAAAGGATCACTGCTGTTTCCCAAGAGGGAAGCCTTCCTCCCACTGCAGTTCCAGGGGTGCAAGAGGGAAGGAATGAGAAGGGGGGCAGGAGAAGCACTCAGGGTCCATAGGGTATAATGTGCTTCGGGCTCCAAAAATCTATAATTTGTCCCTTGATTCCAGTCTCTCAATTCATATCTGTAATTTCCATGAGCAAAATGTTTGAGATATTTGCAGTAAGCTCTTTTTCACATTTGGCTATTAAATTAATTGACAAAAAAAATCCAAATCGCACCGGATGCTTCCTCAACATGCAGTGGGTGTTTCTGAAAAGGGACATCAACTTGCTGTACCTTGATGTATAGAACTCTTTCCATTAACACTGTGCTTCAACAGTGATGAACACATTTTATGGCTGGCCTACATGAAAAAGACTTATTGTTACATGATTCTGTGCAAAAGAGAATACGCATTTCTACCCTCTGTGCTTCACTAAAAAGACAAAACCAAATTGGTTACATGCCTTAATAAATGCAAGAAGGTATTTAATTCTAAGCAATTCAAAATCTATACAGCAAAAGGTCTGGAAAATCATCACATAAGGTACTTCAGAGCAATATTTACATAACTGTTAGCAAACTGTATATTGTTTATAGAAATATTCCTTTGCCACAGAAAACTATCTCACAGCTAAAAACCAACTGAAGGGAAGTTATCTTAATTTGTCTGGGTTGCTTTTTCTTTTAGTATTGCCCTTCTTTTTAATAATAAAACAGATCTTTCCTGGCAATTCCTACTTCTGTAATTTATTTTTAAGACTACCAGACCTGTAGTCTGGTAGTCTTAAATAGTTATCCAGGGGTTTAAATAAAAGGAAAATGATCTCTGTGCCACTGAAACAACAAAAATTTGTGGTCTGTGATACAGCTTTATTGATTGGAAACTCTCCCAAAGCTAGAACATGAATTACATTTCATTTTGCTAACTAGAGGTAATAGCCAAGATTAAAATAATCAAAATTAATAATCAAAATAATTAGCTAGATTTAAAATCATTTAGGAGAACAAATTCCAAGTTTTTTGATCCTACGTTGAACATTAGTCTGTGATGTCACACAGGCTGAACAAACCACAGTCATGAAACATTTCACTGTTTGATTTTTTTCTCCTAGCACAACACATTGGCTTCCCTGGAAACTGCAGCACGGAGCGTGATGTTGTGTTCCTCAGAGTGAGGAAGTGTTCTGATTGACTGATGATCATTTTAATGTGGCACTTTAATCTAGTTAAACCACAGGGCTCAGGCAGAGCAGATGTTTAGTGTGTGCCTAAACTGACAGCCCTATCTCCTTTCAGCAAAAAACATAGACATTTCTATTCCACTTCCAGAATCTCCAGATACAGTATTTTAGGACACATCGACCCAGGCTGCAGCTAGGACATGACTGCATTCCTAGAAGCAATTAGATACAGTTTTCCTCATCTGGGCTTTGAAAAATCCCAATGCAGGCATTTCATTATAAACAAACATCTGGTCATGTCTCAGTAACAAAGAAAGATAAAGTGTTTTTGACAGAACTTTGCCCTCTGGTCAAACTTTGCTTTTCACCGGTGTCTTTCATTTATTCCTTTTGGAAGACTATTTGCACAGGCCTCTAACAGGATGTCAATAAGCAGATTCACTGATATGGAGAAAAGTGATTCAATATTCTGAGTATAGTTTTTAGAGCAAAGAAGGAAAATTGAGAGCCTGTAATAAACAAAAAGCAACATAATTGAGTACACCAGATCAAAGCTAATATGACATAGTAACAAGGGTTTTCTGGCTGCTTTCAGTGAGATCTAAACACAGTTATTTTCTTTTATTACAGGACAAAGGAAGGCTGCAAACATTAGTAGAGTGCAGCTAAAGTGCCATCCCTTCACTCTCTCAGCCATATTCTCTTACCATGCACATCAGAAGTTTCTTTCCTTGTTAATCACAGCAAAACAAGTTGGCACTTCAAAGTTCAGAAATAAATCCCATCTTTGCACGTTGAACTTTACATTCACCTTTTTGCCAGCTGGACAGGTATCTCAGAGGTCTCCGGTGAAGCTGAGGGAAAACACACAAGACAGCTACAGCCAGGGATGCTGCTCTGACCAGGGAAGGGTTCTTCCATATATTAGGCCTCACCTCTGTTGCCTGAACCAAGAAATGAAAGGTAACCATAAGCCTCTGACTTGCTAAAGATTGTTCATTGATACAGCAATGCAGCAAGTGCTGACATTTTACTGACTCTCCTTTATTACGTAGGTCAGACAGAAACCACAGCACTAGGGAAAAGAAAAAGAAAAGGAAAAGGAAAAGGAAAAGGAAAAGGAAAAGGAAAAGGAAAAGGAAAAAGAAAAAGAAAAAGAAAAAGAAAAAGAAAAAGAAAAAGAAAAAGAAAAAGAAAAAGAAAAAGAAAAGGAAAAGGAAAAGGAAAAGGAAAAGGAAAAGGAAAAGGAAAAGGAAAAGGAAAAAGAAAAAGAAAAAGAAAGAAAAAGAAAAAGAAAAAGAAAAAAAGAAAAAAAAAGAAAAAGATAAAAAGAAAAACTACTAAGCACAAAAGTTTCTCTGTTGAATATGCCTCTTTGGCTGCTTTCTTAACATCTATGTATAAATGCAGCCCAAAAAAGCAGTCTTTTTAATGCAAGTCCGTACTCTTCATGTCCCATGTGTTTGAGATATACCATCAAATTTTGTTTGCTCTTTAAGAAACAAAGCAAACAATCTGCAGTTGCAGGTAGGCTAATGATAGTAATCAAACCAATCTCTGATAGGTAATTCTTGGAAGGTAAATACATTCCTCTCAAAACAGCAAATTATTTTCTTTGCCCACCTTTCTCCCAAGAGAATGGATAACAAAACTCTTACATTGGCATGTTGTTTAGATTTCTCTCCTGGGCTCTCTAAACAATACTTTATAAGAGGTTGTCCACATGTACTGCAAATACAACTGCTTTTACAACTAAGCTACTACCAGAACATAAATGATAAGCAAGTTTCTTACATGTATTCCTGACACTTTTCTTTAGAAAAAACAAATTTTGCTAACAATGAAAACTGATATTTTAACAAGAGGTGATTCAGCCTTTTGGAGGTCAGGGAACATCCAGTTATCTATAATATTACACTGGTCTGCAGGTTAACAGCTCATATTGAACTCTAAGTGGCTTAAAATAAAACAGCTTCCACAAGCTCCCCTGCATAAACAGGAAGAAAGAAAAAAATCCACCTATCTACATAGACTGAGATCCAGTACTTCCCCATAATGTCCAGTCAGGATTTGGGGGTTCCGCTAATTCTGCACAGATGTCCACTCACACAGTGAATTAACATTAAAGCTCATACAGTAGCAAAGCAATTTAATTCCATGACTTGGAGTTATTACTCTCGCTGAGCTGGACTTGGAGACCACGAATGTTAATACCACTGCAGGGCTGGTTGCTCTCTGCCCAGATGTGCTGTTTATCTTTGGTATCTAGCACAGCACAGAATATGGAGAGCTGACCAGGCTCAAACAAGCAAACACATGGGGAAGAAAAGCAGCTTGGTTCCAGCAGCCTGGATCCCTGCATTTGCTGTATTCACCCCTGTGCTCTGGCAAAGACCTGGCTGGGCACGGTGGTGTGGGAGATCTGACTATGGCACATCCGGTAGCGCATTTCCAGCCAGTTGTGGTAGATCCAGATTACTGCAGTGTGCAACATCCTGTATCACCTTACAGCCCTCTGATGTTACACTGATGGGCACCAGCTGAGAGCCTCAAACTTGCCTCTGCAAGCCCTTTTATGTCTGTAGGTATGGAGGCAGGAACACACCTTCCATCACCACATCCAGCACAGCTGACAGCAAGTGCTATTTCCTGTCTGGAAACACAGAGGCTATCACATTAGTTAGCTAAAGCTGTAAAGCTCCAAAATTGCAGCCAGACATCAATATGTCCTACAGAGGGTCTCAGGTGTGCGGTAACCCACCTCCACCGTTCCTGAAGCACGTAAATGCATTAATCCATAGGGCTGATCCACTCCTGAAATAGCACTGCAATACCTCCACTCTCATAAACTGTTGCAAACTGAATTAAAATGCAGCTGCTTCAGAATGCTGTCTCAAAGAGAAGAATCTATTTTTAAAAGGAAAACATACTCTTTCCAAGAGTATTCTACCCACATAAACAGACTTGTAGCCTCGAAATTCTCCCTTCATCTTCCTTGCTCTGTTTAGCTGTTCAGCATCTGATCATAGAGCAAGTATCAATAAACTTCAGAGCATTCCCTTGAATTGTTTGCTCATATCTTCTTAGTTTATGATCACCTTTCCGAGCAGGCACCATAAATTAACCTGCTTTTCTACTAAATAGCCCATCAAACTGAGATCCCACAGGGATCCAACAGGGATTACCAGACCTACAGCTACCTCAGCTTGTCTGAGCATCTTGTCTGAATGGGTTTCTTTTGCCCTAAACAGAAAGCCCTGTCGAAAGCCTTATTGGGACAAGAAGTCTTCACACTGTCTATTTTTGTCACAGCTCTGCTTGGACAGAAGAAACACCACCAGGTGAATGGGGGTGAATGATCACTACATCTTGTTCTTCCAAGGGCTCCTTTTCCTGCCAGGGAAAACCTCTTAAAGCATTCTAGCTGTATCAGACTTGCCATCTGCCTCAACAAGCTAGTCTTTAAATTAATTTGTCAATCCATCTACATCAGCAACATTTATTTCATTAATTGGAAGAATTAGCTCTTTGTAGCAAGTTGAAGGCTGTGAAGCCAAAATATACTGTACTTTCTCCCAAGTGACCCGGAGACCCTTGGATGAACTCTTGGGGTGACATTAAAATGAATAGTTATATTTTAAAAAATAGCATTTTAATGTTTATTTAACATAGCTACCTTTCCAAAAAAAGGAACTTTCAACATTTTTTAACATCTGGTTGCCTTATTTTTTAGTTTGTTTCTCCAGTGGTATGAGCAGAACGTCTTCAATTTAGAGAAGACAAGTCTGTATTCTTAGCCACATGGATGCTCTCAGGTTACAGGCAGAGTGGAGGAGGAGAAGATATATAAATTCCTTTAGAAATTCTTTTAGGACTGAGCTATTAAATTTTAGAGGGCCAAGTCCTACTGTCCATTATGCAACTGTGATCAGCGAAGCTTGTCTGGAGCTACAGTTGTGTACACAATACCAGTCACACCAGATGCTGCTGCATTTTAAGCATAAGAGTAGTGTATGAGGAAGAATTACAACAGCTTGATAGAAGAACTAATTTGTTCTTTTCAGTGTCATGGATGCTATTTTGATTGAGAAGGTGTGTTACCATGAACTTCTCAAGCACACAGGCACATATACATAAGTACTCCTTTGTACAAATGTTCATATATTTATAGATAAAATTACAGCACCAGATACATTGGTATATATTATGTGTTATACATGCAAGTTATACACTGTGTATTTGACAGTCTTAAACATCTCTATTATCACTAGATCCTTAGAGCATCCCTGGGATTTCTTTCCCCATATTTCCTTGGTTTGTGATCCTCTTTGCTAAGATACCAGAAATTAACCTGCTTTTCTAATAAAGAGCTCACCAGGCCTATCTGTAATAATCAGCTCTCTCATACTACATGATATTCTCCCACCTGCTCACATAATACTGAAATCATGCTCTTAAAGCAGCCTAAAAGCTCATGTTCACTTAGGTGACTACCAGGAGCTCTGAGACTTTCAGGATCACCCATTTCTAGCATGCAGAAATCTTCTATGAAGGGCCTTCTTCTGTGTAGATACAGACCTTTGTATTTACAGACCTCACACCTGTCTGTGATAAAATTTCTGTTCTTCCAAACATACCCTTATCAAACAGTCCCCTCTGATCTGCAAAAAGGTCCTACCAGAACAAAACATCAAAATAATCTGTTTAGCAATGACTTTATAATTATTTACAAATAACTGGGGAAAAAAATAAGTCCATTGTATAGCACTGGACTAGCAATCAGCCAGACTGATTTCCTGATTAAGAAATACTTTTCTAACCTTGTGATAATGATAATCTGTTTATAGATATTCTTAATCCTTACAATATGGAGTGCTTATGACTCCTACTAATTAACTCAATCTAGTTTATTAAGTAAGAAGCTTGTCATCACATTTAATTTTGGCCACAATATATGAAATTAGATTTAAGCAAAATCTTCATTGACAGCAATTACTTTCCAATCTATAGCTAATTGTATGTCCTAAGAAGATTTTAATTTTTTTGTTCAGAAGCAGTACCAGATTAGCCTGCCTACAGTTACACAGATAATTATGCTTATTCTCCTAAAACACAGCCTCCCACAGGATTTTATTTTTTATTCCTTAGAATTCTTCTGATGTTTCAGAACTAACATTTACACTGCATTCCAGTAAAATAATTTAAATGGAAGAGCAGCTCCATCTCTCTGAGAATCCCAAGGCTTAGATTTGTTGTTGTTCTGTGTAAATTTGCATGGAATTTCTCCAGGAGCCCATTCTTGCCAGGTAGTATGACATTTCTTCATAGTCACCAATAAAAGATGTGTAGAACCATCGGCTTTCTTGCTCAGTTCTAATAGTTTGGGTCTCATTTTTAGAAAAGAATTAAAATTCAAAAAATGCATTATATATAAGGCCTAAACATCTCATATTACTATTGACGGTTAGAAATCAGATAAATAATTTTTATTTTTGGTTGTGAAAATGAATAAACTCTGGTGTGATTACCTGTGATAAGTAAGTGATATCCTTCATGGCAACTCAGCATACAATGCAATAAATTAACTTGTGGCTGGTTAAATTTCAAGGTAAGGCTAGGGTATCTGATAAACACAAAAAGCTGTTTGACATAGAGTCTGTTGCCACTGATGTTATATACTCATAGTGGAAAGCATTCAATAACTTTTTTTAGAAGAAGGGAAAAAAATCAGTATAATTCAGGTTTGAAAGTATTTTGCACTATCTGTCCTAGCTCTCCTACATTCGAGTTTTCAAAATGCAGCACAATTTTCTGAAATAATAATATGCACACATAAAAATGGAATCTGCTCCCCTATGCATGGAACAACTTGTGAGGCCCTGAAATTCATGCAGGCAGGCAATGTGAGCCTGTTCCACACTATCTATTTTCCTGCATCAGAGAATCATAGAATTATTTAGGTTGGAAAAGACCTCTGAGATCATCAAGATCTAATATTAACCCAGCACTGCCAAGTCCACCACCAAGTGCCCACTTTGGATACCTTCAAAGCTACTAAAAACTAGTGAGAATTGCTGCTTAAGTGATGTAAATAATTAGAACTAAATAGAATAATCATTCCAAAGTAGCATTTTCAAAGTGTCTGCTCTTCATAGTGAGGTGAGGAGTGTTGTCAAGGAGGAAGACTCATGGAGCCAGAAGGGAAACTCTTCATGCCTCTGGCTTGAGTGGGCTGGGACAAAGACCATTTGATATATCAGAGGTTTCTCGTAGAGGAAGCAGCCATCTGCAGGCTGGCATGGCAGAAGTTGTATAATGACTTCATCTGTGCAAAGAAAATGGCATTTTACTGCTAGCTGGACCACGGAGCAATACAGCCTTGAGATGTACTACCTTCATTCAGGATAAGGGTTTAGGGAAGATGTTTAGGAGTTCTGACACCATTGTCTCTGACAAGCTGTGACCCCAGCTGTGTTGTTAAGTGGGAAGAGAAAAGTGAGCTGATGTTTTACTAACAAAACAAGACAACCCAAAGTATTGTGGGATATATGACCATACATAACTTTAAATATTATATATAAAGTGGGTAAAGTAAGCTATAAAAGGACATGTTTAAAAAATTATTCTTTGAAATTTTTCGTCAATGTGACTAACATCTGTTGGTCATTTTGTCCGCCAACACAAGGAAGTTCAGAATATGAAAGAGGTAATGAACTGTGAGAAAAGCTTTGCTTTGCAAGAGTGTTTCTTTGATTTTCTTTGTCAGAATTGTAGTGGCCTCTGACCAGTCACAAAATAACAATCATTAATTGGGCTGTTTTTCTTCTCAGCCTTATCTTGTAACCAGCAGAATCATGTTCTCCAGCCCATCCTCATCCATGAGCA
This sequence comes from Coloeus monedula, assembly GCF_965178545.1. Taxonomy (NCBI): domain Eukaryota; kingdom Metazoa; phylum Chordata; class Aves; order Passeriformes; family Corvidae; genus Coloeus; species Coloeus monedula. The sequence continues at coordinate 26,658,128 of NC_138782.1, read as the reverse complement.
ACGTAGTAAATGCTGCCTCAAGGAGAACCCACTTATAGCCAATATCTATTTAAGGCCTGTTATAATCTCTCATCTGGAGTAACAAAACCCAGGTGTTCCACATAGCAGCTGCTTGTCACCCTTCCTGATATCTTGGCAGGTCTGCAAGTGAGGAGAGACCTGAAACCTTGTGCAGACATAATACATTTCATTCCCAAGAAAATGAAACCGTGCTTGGAGTTTCCCTAAGTGATTGTTGTAACAGGAGACATGACACTGTCAGCACCTGTGTGGGAGCACCATTTGATGGAAACTGGGAACCTTTGTGTAACACAGACCCAAGCCCCAAAAGCCAAATGTGATCAGCCTCCTAAGAATAAAGTGTTTCTTCCTCAAATCACTGCTTTTTGTGGGTGCTCTGTCACCTCTAAGCTATACTAAAGAGACAGAGAAAATAGTGCTCACCTGTGCTAACTAATCCTACTATTTGCACAGATGCCTTGATAGGGTGGATGAAGCATCTGAAGGAAAACTGGTCTTTTATAGAAATATTCCTCTGTTAAAGGCTGAAGATATTCACAGTTTTCATCTATCATTTTAACTCACCACAGTGTCAGGGCTACTCCTTAACATCCACAGGGAACCTCCACGCATTAGAAACCCAAAGCAAGTTATCGAGGTTCTTCCTACCCCTCCTACCTCTGCCTCTACTGCACATTGCTGAGCTGTCGACACAGCTCCTTGTGTGGTCTTGAAACTGATGCTGTTCAACAGCAGCCAAAAGAGAGGGGAAAATCTGCTTTTTTATTTATATAAATCTGGCTAAGAGTTTTTATTTATTTAGAGTGGACTTTAAACTGTGCTTGACTCTAAATAAATAAAACACGTTATTTCCCTCCCTACTGGTTACCACCAAGCCATGTGAATTCCAAAGACCACACAGACAGCAGGGGCTGTGTGGTAACGTGGGGATTGATGCAAAGGGAGGCAGCCCACCAGAGGCTGGGGATTGCAAGGCTTGCAGGTGAAGGAAGCACTATGAAAGGCTTGCTTTGAGAGTAGGGATAAGCACAGCTCTGAAAAAGGCATCAGTTCCTTGTATATTGTGCTGGTGCTGATCCTTCTCCTTTCCCATCTTCCAGTGCATTTTTTCTCCAGCAGACTGGGCCTTATCAAGTCACTCCTGTTCATGTCCTGTCCATCAGACTGGCCATTCTCTGTGACTAGCAGCAGCACAATGGTGGGGAGACAGGCAGGAAGAATGGCAGGGAAACACATGTCAGGATTCAGTTAAGTGGAGAGACAAGGAAGAAAATATTTTAAAGATTTTTTCCAGGCTGTCCATTTGCTTTAGCCAGATCCTTGAAAAAATCAGTTAGGATGCAGTTTTGTGCACTGTGCATTAGGATGACCCTGCTTGAGCAGGGAGGTTGGACCAGATGATCCACTGAGGTCCCCTCCAACCTTACCCATTCTGTGATTTTCTGGGGGACACTGAGTTCTTTTTATTCTTTAGTCAGTCACAGACAACACTTGTGCAACATGTATGTCTTCTTTTAGCCTTTAAGTCACAAATTCAATGGACCAAATACAACTCATCTTTGGAGTAGCCCCTGGGATGAATGTAGATCTGGCTTTATCAGAAGCAGTGTCAGAAGAGTAGATGAAAATTGTACAGTAAAATCCTTTTGTACCCTGCTTCACAGGTGAGTCTCATTTCACTCAGGGAACAGCAAAGACACAGGTTCCTAGTGTCCCTCACCTGAACATCACTGATTTCATCACATGCTCAGTAAATGGTAACTCCAGACACGTTGACAAGTTCAGACAAGTTCCATTCAGATCTTTGGGAAGCACCAGGTTCCTGAGATACCTACCTTCCAAAGGAAGCACATGGCAAAACTCCCAGTGCTTGGAGGAAGGCAGAAATGCAAAAGGCAAAGTGCTAACTCCTGATTTTGGCACCCAGCTAGAACCAAATCTATCTGCTGCTCCCACAGTATCTGTGCAGAACAATTGCCATAAAAAGCCATGCCTTTAGGGGAAACTCCCATTTTAGATCAGTAGACAAACAAAGAATGAATCCAGCAGCCACTCTGCTTGTTCCTGAACTGCTGCACCACTGATTTGCATTGTTTCACCTCTCCTTCCAATGCTCCTCCTTCTGAAAGCAAATACAAGGGAAATCACAAAACCCATCTTCTTTGCAGGTATCTTATTGTCATTGACCAAGGACTTTACCATGCCAACTTCTGCTTCTCACTTTGTTCCCTGGTTTACAAGTTGCTAACTGGGGAAAGAGCTGGCTGCAGACAAAGTCATTTTTCTGGTAGACTGTGGTCTGCAATTGATATAAAAGTCAGATCAACCTTGATCTCAGTGATCCAACTGAGGGACCAGGATTTACCTTTAAAATTATAGTTCTATTCAGCAATACTGACCCAAGCAGACTGCTCTTTGAACCTGAAGACAGAACAGACTATTTCTCAGAGACTGACCCAAGAGCTTGCTTGCAAAGGGCTGGATTTGCCAGTCTATGCTAAAATGCAGTGGGCAATAGTCTTCTGAGGCAGACCTGTCTATATTCATGACTCAAGTTAAGCTATTTTACCAATTACAGGATAATCCTCAGCAGCAGCATCTGCTGACCTGCTGTGAATATGAACTTGCAAATTCCTTATTCCTGGGGTGAACATCAAACATCATCAGAAGGGCTGGGCAACAGTTAGCAGCAGCTACTAACATTTTTTTCTTCTATTTTTGGGGGGAAAGAATATGAATGAGTGAAATTTTACAAGGAAAGAGAGGAAAAAAGCTTAATACAAAGACTGGCGAGGCAGAAGCAGGTCAAAGGAGACTAGGAAACTTACTGGGAGGTCAAGCCAACTGAAAAGCCTACGTTCTTCTCCAAATAAGGCAGGCATTCAGAGTTTGTGGGGAACTTGGCCAAAGTCAAAGTGAGACATAGAAAACCCTACCACAAGACAGAAAAAAGAGACAGAAAGAAAAAATATCCATATCTCAGCAGAGCAGCACGGTTGGCTCAGAATCTACTGTTGAAGGCAAGGTCAGCAGACAGCCCTTATTCAGTGATGACTGCTCAATATGAGGAGACATAAGCAAGGGGCAGCTAAATAAGCAGAGATTATTAGAGTGACAGCAAACCCTGCCATCTGGGAAGGGTACTGGACAAAGCACATATCTCCCTGCGTTCCCAAGGATACTAAAAAGTAGAAGCAATTCTGAGAGGGGAAGAGAGCAGTAAGTCTACCTGGATTCTCAACCTCGTTCCAAATCCAGCTGGTTCAGGTAATGATGCAGCACAAACAGATTTCTGTGAAGTACAACTTGGCTTTTCCAGATCTGTCTTCTACTGACATTCATGGAGAATACATTGCTGTGTGCTGGCTGCAGGTGGACTGTCGGAATCCCACATGAATTCAGGATCCCTGACCCTCAGTTAACACAGCTGGCCACCACAGTTCCACCAAATCTATGCAATATGAAAGCTCCTTATCTTTTTACCCCCTTGTTTTCACCCTCCCCCACTCCAACATCCAGGCGGAACATACACTGTAAGGCTGCCCCTCAAGTCAGCAGTACTCCCTGGCCCACATCTTGCACACCAGGGGAAATTCATTTCAATGCAGCCAAATTCAAGGACAGACTACAAACCCCAGGTGCCCTGAATAACTTCAGAGGACAAACACAGCCTTGAATTCCCTGACAACCCCAATCTGCAGGACCTTTGCCTGCCACACCACTGGTCTTTGCAGAATAAAGACCATGAATTCTTACTGCCAAGGACAGGATGTGGATACTCAATACACGAATCAGCAACTCCCATCTCTGCTCTTTTGTGTCTTCTCACTGGATACCTCAGTAGGACTTTTCCAAACTACTAAGACAAGTTTCCAAAACATTTTCAATATATTATATTCTAACAACTGGGTTGAGGGTGTGTGTTTAGACTTTCCTCTTTCATTTAGAAAAAAAACCCAACTTTATTCTGATTTCTGGGTGGCAAAAGAGAAAAGACTTAAATTTAAAATGCTTTGGAGATCCTATGGGAAAACTCTTTATATTTGTGGGTGGTCCTGCAGTTTTGTCAGTTGTCTGACATTTTAATTTCCTGTTCCTCTCTTATGGTGAGATTCTGATTTCCGCTCTCTCTTTCTCCTTTCTCCATTACAGAAACCTAACAGGCATCTCCGGTTCTACCATCTGTTTCCTATTCACTTTTATAAATATTGAAACAAATAATTAATTTGGTGAACAGGCATGATGTAGCCTGGCTCATCCTCAGTCAATATATAACTTCTACCAGTCCTTTCCAGTCTCTCAATCTCTTATAGATATTAGGTCCTAGACTAATCGTGGTCTAACTCCTCAATGAAACTGGTCCAGCTTTAAATGCTCGAATGTTTTTACATCAGAAACAGCCATTCTGGGTACTGTGTGTCCCCACAAAATGCTGTGTCAATGAAGTCCACTTGCAAACTAGTCTTTAATAACCTTTCTGTATTTAGACAACATAAAATATGAAAGAACTCACCACTGAGTCTGATAAAACAGCTATGCTGAGCAATACATACTCTGTCCTCAGTGACTAAGTACACATAATCCTCTGCTAGCAGGAGTATGATGTTACTGGGAGGAGAAAGGTTGGGTCTACCTTTAAAGCAATGCCAAGCTGTTCAAACAGGTATTACCCAATGCCTGTCAATTCCTGTTCCATATGCCAATGAAGTTCCCTATGTACTGGGAATCTCAGCCCAGGAGATTCCTCCTGAATGTCCAGTTGCCATTTCCACAAGGCAGAGACTATCCTTCTGTGGTTGGCTATGGCTTGTGTCATTGTGATGCTAAACTGTGGCAGAGCTGTTCAGTGTCCATGCATCACATACAAGTCCTAACAAAGCACCCAGGAGTACTCCTATTTCTGCAGGAGCATACATGTCCTCAATGCCAAGGACCATTTTTATAGATTTCATTTTTCTTTACTCGTCTGAAATGCTAAATCCTGCTTCTCAATCTATCAGAAAAGGTTTTCTGTGAAGGATCATGCTAACCCTTGCTAGTCAGAGATACTACACGTTAAAAATCTCTGCTGTGTTGGAAACTACCAAAATCCTTTGGGGATGATTCACTTAATCCTCCATGTCCAAACTTAAGGAGAAATTACAGCAGCCTCAGGAGAGCTCAGCGTGGATGTGAACTCCCCTCAGGATGATGGCAGGGAGCAAGGTGTGCTGAAAGAGGATGAAGAGGCAGCTCAAGGCCCAGCTGTCCTTTTGACAATTAGTCCATCCAGACTGGCACCAAACCTCAGTCCCCTGGACCAGGGTTGTGTCACCTTGTTCCCAGGTGCCAGCAGGCATTGTGTCCCTTCTCTCCTTCTGCAAATAGCCACGTGGACAAGCCAGACTAAGTCAGCCACTCACCTTTATCTCGGTGGCAACCACAGAGCCCAGCAAACCTTGCCCAGACCAACTTTTCTCTCCTCAGACTTGTGACCATGACTCTGAATTCACCTTCCGGATGTTTTCTCAAATGAAAATGCCTCTAACTTTTTCTTGGGGCTTAAAAAACACTTTCCAACCCATTTTTCCATTCCACCACACATTGCTCTGGAGATGTCTCTCAGGAATATATATGGTGAGGTTACACATTCCTAGTCCTCACCGGGAATGGGATTGCATAAGAACATTCCAGTTATTTTAGGTTATGGAAAAACTAATCAAGTATTTCACTCACCACTAAAATGTCATCATTTTATGCATTTCACAAAGAATTCTCTCATTATGTTAGATAGGCCTGGAGAGACTCCAGTCTCTGTGGGTTGCACGCATTCCCCCATTCTGTTTTTTAAGAAAGCCAAGTCACTTGGTGCCCTACTACTGACCCAAAACTTGATGGCAACACACCTGATTTCTCTTACAAACTGATTTGGCCTTTTCTGAATACGTTCCCCACACAGCTGTGTGCACAGCATTTTCCCCACATGCTTTGTTAAAAATAATAATTGCACATGAAGAAAAAGAAAGCCCATAATAACAACATCAGCAACCACTTAAGAAATATTAATGAATGCTGCCAACAGCACAGCCATTCACTGACACTGAATAAAGAAGACAGCAAGTCTATAAGGCCATTAATATCCCAATTTTTAATTTAACTAAATTTTTAAATTATTATTTTGGCACAACGCTGCAATAATACAGCGGCATTATACAAACATTTTAGCATCAGCAAGAAACCTCAGCCTTCAAGAAAAAGTGTGTTAGCAACACAGACTTCGTGAATGCAAGTAATTCTCACTGTAGGAGAGAGGCAAAGTGTTTCCTTACCTCTTATTCTCTTCCATATCACCATAGAACCTGCAAGTTCAGAGAGTGACTGAACTTGTGACTGGGCACTGTACAAGCCCATGAAAGGACAGTTCTAAACCTATACATCTTGAAGTACAGCTTCCAGGCTTCAACAGCTGCTTGAAATCCAGTGGCATGGCAGAGACAAAAGTTGAGTAAGAAATGTCTGCATTGAGACATACAATTGTTGTGCACTCTATGTTGCTTTAATGTGAACTCCTACTTTACTGGATTTTATGTAGCAAAATGCATCTCCTAATAATTTGCTGCCAAACTTCTCATATTCAACAGGATCTTTATAAAATATCTTTCTGCAAAATCAGGGAAGTTGAAGAGAAAATCTATTCCAGGAACAAGTATAACACATGTTCTACATTATCTGAAGGGCCAAGGTAAGAATTGACCCTGATTACATCTTAGTAAAAAATGTCATAGATTTCTTTTGAAATGTCACAGATTTATTTTGAAAGGCATGCATATTGTTGGGACAACACGTGTTTAGGAGGCCCTAATGTTCCCCTTCAGGATGGGTAACAGTAAGTAGTACTTTTTAGTGCAGGCATTGGTGCTTTGCTCTAGTGAACCTCTGACGACCAGAGAAAGTATCAGATACTACATCCAATCCGACAGACTCCACTCACATGAGCAAATCTCACTGCACTGGCAGGTCACACTCCTGTGCATAACTCCCAGAAGAAAAGGTGCATGACTGAGAGCAGTTATTGAGCCCCTCTAGAGTTGCCTTTGGTGGGGAGGAGAGAAGGGAAGAAATTGTGAATTATTCACGTTTTTCAGTTTACCCCTAATCCCTTAATTCTGTCATTCTAAGGGTAGAGACTTCTGCTTAATGGCAGTGCCAGAAATAACAAGCTAGAATTGCATGTTTATGAATTGGGGTCTTAGTTACTTATTAGGATCAACTGAGCTTGAATTAATGTTGGCTCACATTCAAGAGCACTGAGTGGACTGAATAAGCATCACAGTTTTAAAACTCATTAATGGTTGTTTGTTGTATATATTTAACACACTAGAAACATCAAGCACATTAGACTATGGTTTTCTTATAAACATACAGAGGCAGAAAAACATGGCTAATATAGGACTACATTCTTTGGACCTGTAGCTCTACTTACAGCAGTGGTTGACAGATGAAGGTAATCCTGAATTTAATGGGATACCTTGTGCTCCCAAATTTAAGTTGGGCTGGGTTGGATAGACACATCACCCTGTTATCAACTGTGCTTTCATCTCAGAAGTGCATATTTTACAGGTGATAAGGCAAAACAGGGAAAAAGTAGAGTGTATGTAGAAATGCTGGTGTAATGCAAGTGGAAAAGAATCCAGGCCAGGTAAAGAGAGTAGCTGACACTGTAGGTAGCATGGAACTTTGAAAAACTACTGCTGAAGGCTACTGGTTATGGAAAAATAACTCCACATTTTGAACTGATGAAAATGCAAGATGCTTGCTCCAGGTGACCTGTATGTGATATGAAACATGGGGTGGACAACCATTCACACAGTTTTAATATACTTTGCACATGAATTCTTAAAGTACTTAGGTTTTGAGGTTGGTTTTTTTGTTTGGTTGTTTTTTTAGCTGTGTAAGGGTCCAAAATGATTAAGTTTGCATGAGGCAACAGCTGCATTTCTGAAGATTTAACCATACAATGGAAATTCACATAGAGGCCGACGTATCAGGTATCAATGAGCACAAGAAATCAAATTCAACTCCACTAATTTTCTGTTTCAAATCAGGAGCAAGCTTTGGAAGCAAATGCCCCCATCATCCCACTTAAGCACCCTTGGGTTTGCACTTCAAACAGCCTCAGGGCTCAAAAACTGGGGTATGAAACTAAACCAGAAGAACCACTTCTGCACTGGGACAAGTTGTGGGGATGAGCCTACAGGCCCAGATTAGAAACACTTCAAGACAGAGCACCTGAAATGTGCTTCATGCAAATATCAGCTCCTCAGCACCAACTGCTCTGCTCACACAAGCAGAAGGTGGGAGCAGAGGGAGAAACAAAGTGCAACCTCTCAAGTTAATCTTCTAATATAAAGCCAGTCCCAAAATCTGTGTCCTTGGCACATGAACCAAGCCCCTCCTGAGCTCATTTCATCCCTATTTAAGGACAGTAGATTACCAAATCAGACCCAAAAAAAATCAATTTCAAATTATGGTCCCAAGATAACACATGCTTCTGAAAATAAAACCTAAACAAACTCACGGATTTGACTGAACACAATGGCACTAGCAACAATGCATGGCAATAATAATAAACTAAACAGTACAGGATATGATTTTTCATCAAAATGTTGGAAACATTGACAAAAATGGCTAATCTAGTCTGAGCACAAAGTTTTTCTAATTTTTTTGTTCAGCTTTCTTTTGTGGGTTTTTTTTTTTTTTTGGTCAGGTTTTTCATTGGGGAAGTTTTTGTTTGGTTTTGGTTTTTTGGTTTGTTTTGGGGTGGGTTTTTGGGTTTTTTTGAGACAAAGAAGTCCCATTCTTTCATCCCCAAAGTAAAGGTAAGTGAGGCCAGACTTACCTCAATGTGAGACACAGGCAGAATTAATATAGTCCATATACGACACAGCCCTGTCATTCATACTCTTGACTATTTTCTACCAGAAGCAGAGGAAATTCTGCCTATTCTAGGCTGCATGGCCAGAAGCTTCCAGGAAAGCTGTGTCATCTTCCTCCTCTTCTGGAAAGAAGGGAAGCCTGCTACCAAAGATGGTTTCATTAGCAAAGCCTCCAGCCAGCATTAGTGAAAGTAATGGCTCAAGTACTGCAATGAGTTTTTAAGCTAGTTCTTGGATAGGTCAAAACATCACCTAGGTCAAAACCCATCAAAGATATTTGAAAGTAATCTGCAATTCTGAACTCCTGCTTTGAATCATCCAGCAGGCTTGAGCTTGAGACCTCAATATTTTTGAAAACACCTGCTCAATGTATCCCAAGGTTTCAGGCGTGCACCAGTTGTTCACGAAAGCACACACAGAAAAGGAGAATAAAAACCTAGTTTAAAACATCAACTAGATTTACTCCTATACTGTAGAAAACACCAACAGGCAATGAAAATCAGGAGCCTGTGGTACCTTCCCAAACACAAGTAGTTGTATTATGTTTTGAAGGATGTGCTGTCCCATTTTTCAGCTCAAAGAATTTTTTTTCTTCAAAGAATATCTTCTGAAGAAAACAAAAGTTTTTTGTTCTCCCTGCTATTCTTCTGCCTGCTTCAGAACTATCACCTGAAGAGAGCAGCTGCAGAACTAAGGCATTGAGAAGGATGGGAAAATGGGAAAAGCATGTGTCAAATCATAAATATGAAAGAATATAGTAGCTTTTAAACTAAAGCAGGTTTAGCAGAGCAAGGAAAATAAAGGTTGCTGAAAAATCTGAAAAAGGTAATTTGGGTTGTTTTATGCAGCCAAAAAAAACGAAACCAGCATCATTCAGATTTCTCATCAATTAAAAGACATGATGACAACAAAACATAAGTGCATGCCCAAGATTACACAGAACAATAAAAAAAGGCAAACATCACCATCCTGAAAATGATTTAGAGACCTAAGGCTTTTTGGAATCAGAGTGGATGACTTATCCACTCTGCAACATCTGAATAAAGAAGCAGATTTCTTGTGGTTAAAGAGTTTCAGAAAGGATTCGCCTGACCCAGCATCATTTTGCAATCCCCCATAACATTGATTTCTTCATAAACTCATTTTGATTCCCTCGTGGTTCTGGCAGTAATAAATCATGGCAGTTTCAAAGAAGGTCATGTACACATTTTCATATTTCTTACACGACCCTGTTGCACAAAACAAATGATCTGGGGTAATTTGCTTGAGGGTTGTAAAGTCATCGGTTCACTTTGGATTGACTCTAATACGTCTCCATGGAATACTCTCATCCTTTTCTCCTTCAGAAGGACTCTGTACACTCATTTGTTCCCTAACTACTTTCAGTAAGACCCAAAACTCATCCAAAATGTAACAGACCACAAAACTTTCTCTTACAAGCAAGCATTGTGCATGAGATCACAGGATCCACCTCACTGCTGACTCTTTAAGTGGGATCTCTAACCCTCTTTTAGGTACCTCAGCTACCTCAGTAGCTTGTGAAGAGGTAAAAGCACCTAGGAGTAAGACACAAATGCCTAGTACCTGCACCTCGTTGGAATCCTCTGATCTCCAGTATTACCCCCTGGGAGCTTTCATCCTGCTGCTTCAGCATGCCACAGCCCAGCAAATCCAGCCCTCGGGTGATCGAAAAGGCTGCTCAGGCTTTCTGCACAATGCAGAGCACAGGGAAACACAGTATGCAGGGAACCCCATAATCACAAAGTGACTAGGTTATGCTCAGCTGGGCTCATGCTGGACAAGAGTTAAGACTTTCAGTTGTATCAGACCTGGCTCCATGCTAAGTCAGTCCAATACTTTTGCTCCCCTTGTGCCCTAGGGAATCTCTGTTATTCTGGTTTTCTCATCGACCATGGCACATGAGTGCTTTGTCAGGGAGAGCTGTGTGTGGTACTGCACACACAGAAATAATGTCTGGTGTCCTAAGGCTGCTACACAAGATCACTCCAGCAAAGAGCCTGAACGTGAGCATTCTGTCCCTGAAGTATTTTCATTCCTTTTTGAGTTTAGTTTTACCTTTTCATCTCCAGGTTCTGTAATTGCTAATCAGAGGATATTACTCTGCATCTTGCCATTTACTAATAATTGTGTACAATTATTAGTACAAAGTTATTAATATAGTACTAATATTATTAGTAGTACAATAATAATATTATAATATTATTGTAATTAATCTTACAATTATTATTGCTTTCATTTTGAATTATGGTTGCATTTACTGATCTTATTTATAAAGTATTAACTTCTGCATAATATAAAATAACCTAATTGCTGCATTTCAGGAGCTTTTTTTTTTTTGTATTATCATAGAAACACATCTGCTTACATTTCTATTACATTTTTAGACAAGAAAATCACACTCAATACCATAAATGAGCACCAGTACATAGGATAGGTATTATTTTAAAACAGAGGCTTGGATTTCATACTTTAAGTGCCCCTTTTTTGCCAGACCAAAATACTTTATGTGCTACTAACTTGAGCTACAATTTTTATTGTGGTTGAAATTCTGACCCTTCCTTGCAGCAAAACTGTCACAGTCCATGCTATAAACTCCAGAGCTAACAAGAGATTAGGGGCCAAGGGGATTGCTCCAGACCCCATTTTCATGCTCCAGAGAAGAGTTATTGTACTATTTCTGCTACTGCTGTCTCCTCACTTCACACATGGCCGAGAACCCTCCCTGCTCCCACTCTCTCACGCCTCCAGCCAGTCAACAACTTGTAATAAAAGCTGATGCCAAAACTTAAAATCATAACCATATATTGAAACACTCCTCTGAAGTGCTTACATCCCCAGCCCCACATGGACCCAGCAAAGGATCTCAGAGAGAGAGAGAGAGAGAGAGTGCAGAGGAGAGAGATGAGAGCATCTAGCTGAGAAGCACGTGGATTCATGCTAGCAGCAGCCCAGCAAGCTGCTGGAACTGATTTACCACTAAAGCTGTTAAGCAATAACTGACTTCTTCCAATTATTGGTTTTGCAAACAATAATCAGGTTAAAATTAGTAATTGGAATATAAAACTTTGCTTGAAGGAAAGGGAGTGCTCCCTGTGGGAGCAGGGGAAGAGGGAACACTCAGAAAGGGGAGAGATGAGAAAGCATCCTAGAGGTGGGAAATGTGTTTTGCATCAGGGCAGAGCTGCAGGACACCGTACAGCACACTTTCAGCTCCCTCTCTCACCTCAGGGACTGCCAAATGCCACTGTGGTGACAGCAGGGATGAGCTGGATGCCAGAGTATGAGGCCTGGGGACATGTGTACTTTAGAGAGGGAGAGAAAGAGACACACAGAGATGGAAATTTAAAGGCAGACATTAAAGTCTCAAACATATACTCCTGTTTTGCATGACTTTTCCTACTCTATTCTCAGTTTGCAGTTACAGACCAAAATTAACAACCTAGTTTACCATATGCACATTTATTTTTTATGTTTAACCACTGCACTGCAAGCAGCCCAGTCTGTTTTAAGTATAGCATCATTGAGAGCTGATGGATCAAGAAACAGAGGCACAAAGGTACAGGATAACATTTTCAAAAGCAAGGGGGTCAGGTCCTGACTCTGGGGTGACCATCTAGTTTATCACAAACCAGACACATTTTTTCAGAGCTTTGGTTTTGATGACTGTAGCCAAATACAAGGGAGAAAACTGGAGCCTGAACACAAATTTCTGGCTCCTATCCTTTTCTTAGACCACCATGCTGGATTACCACCACTGCTAACAGCACTTCCACTGAGAATTGGCAGCTTGGCCCCTTGACAAAATGTGGAGATATGCTGATGGGCTTTGAGCTGAAAACACTGAAGTATTCACTCCGTTTAATAAAGAAAAGCATCTAAATCTTTTAAGTTGAAAGTTCTACTGGGAAATAAGCAATAGGCATTGCTGTGTTCCAAATGTCAAGACTTCCATCCTTCTCCTATAAATCGTAGTCAGGGCTCAAGCACAAGGGGGGAAATTCCCAGCACAATCCTGCACGCTGCACACACCACAGTTCTGGAAAAGGACAGCACTGAGCAACTGCATTATCCATACAGTTTTCCAGCCTTTTCACATGCCCAAAGAGAAGAAAGCCCACCCCAGGAAAGGAAGTGATTTTCCTTAGCGTAGTAAAAATTAAGGTACAAATTATGGGGAATACTTGTACAAGAAGAATTCAGCTTCCTACACACTTGGCAGCATCACTGACTAGGAAACAATAATAGTAGCTGTTCACTCCTCCTAATAACTTTGAGTTTCTTTCAGTCTGCATAATTCTGTATCATTTTGAAGTGTATTAGAGAAGGAAGTGAGGACCACTGACTATAAAACACAAAGGTCAAGACACAACCCCTGCCCTGGGAAGTCCTTCCACTGCAGATTAACAGCGTTTTGACAGTTTAACCATTAAAGCATTACTCTAACATTGCTCTGATTTTACACATCTTCTCAGCATCCACTACAGAGCACTGCATCCTGGACCAGAATGGAGGGCATTGGCATTTTTCTCAGCCATTCTTGAATTTTTGCCCCACGTATATTTTTGCTTTTAATCGTATTTTCTTCCTTTTTCTGCAAGTAAGAAATTTTAAGCCAGCAAGAAACAAGAATTTCACAGCCATGAAATGAGCTATGGAAATGAGGGTCTAAAATCCACATTTATGTAATGAATGAGTCCTAATCAGAGGAAGTCCTAGTAAGATTTCCTAATGTGCTGAAAGACAAGCTAGGCAGCACTGGGACTGCCAGGCTGACCTATACTGATCTCAGACAAGAGACTTCCACATCAGGCTTCTTGCCCACAGTGTCACCACTTCCTGCTCTTCTTTGTTCCACAATATAGGATACTTCATTAGATTTGCAACCTCAAGCTCATTTCCATGGCAACTCATGGCAGAACAAAACACAAGACATTAATCACCATACTCAGATTTCATCAGGAGAGAAGCAACTGGGCTGTGAGCTGACAGGATTGTACAACTCACAAATAAATAAGTGCAACAAGGGAAATCAAGCATCACAGCATGCTACAGTGCCCTGGGGATAAAGGGGATCCAAAGCATGCTGCACAGATCCCCATTCAGATCAGGATCTTAGCTGCCCCACTGGTTGGCATTATTAAGAGTCGGTGCTTCAACCTGTGGCATTGGGACTCAGGGAAAAGTCTGATACTCCACAGAGAGTATCAGACCTGAGCCACAATGATGTCCAGGGTCAATTCACCCAGAGTTCAACCAACCTGATTATTTCTCCTAATTGCACCTCTACTGGAAATGTTTCCTTATCTGAAGCCCCAGCTGAAAGATCTCTTTTGAGGGCATGTGAAAGAGATTGCTTATTCTTATGCTTCACTCCTTTGAATGTTTTCATTTCCACTGATAATACCATTTTATTGCCTAGCTTTTCGCTTTCTCTGAGAGGAATCTGCATCAGCACTAGAATCTCACTGATGATGGTGGCCTCCTTTCAGTTGAACTTCTCTTTAAAACATTTTCAGAGTAAAAGACATTGCAAGACTCACACCTAAGTATTTTTTGCAAGGATTCAAGTTTGTAAAATTGCTTCCAATATTCTGGTTTCAAAAAAAAGCCATAGCCATTTTTTGGATGACGAAATAAATATCAAGACAGAAGCAGAGGAACACTGCATATTTAGATAAACCAAAAAAGTTTCAGACAATGAACATTTGAATCAATTTTATACCTACATCTCAAGCTAAGGCTGAGAATTCAGTCTGTGGGAAAAGCCCCAGAGCAATCTTTGATCATAAAAAATTCACTGTGGTTTAGCATTCAAGTAAATATAATTCCCCTGTTTCAGATCTCCTCGGACCTTGTGTATAGAAGCTCATTTTCTTTGATCTGCTCTATAAACACAGTTGCACACATGGGGTTAAATACAGCTAGGAGGTATTCCTGCATCCTGCTGGCATGGCATTTCTAAGCCATTCCCTACAGAGGATTTGTTCATTAATACATTTCTCTCACTTAGTGTTCCACTGCATTGGCTTCAATAGGAGACAAAACCCAAAATTTTTCTGATAGGGTGTTCCTAGAAGCTGAATGAGGTTTAGACCGTGGTTTTTTTCAAGCATACTCTCCAGGAGGTGATATTTTAGGAAGATGGAGTACAGTGTGAAGTAAGGTGTGCAATATAAGTATGCCAGGCTGGAAGACTCCATTCACAAGGACTGATGAAAATCAGTCCTTAAGTACAGCTTTCAGAGCTTTGTATCTGTGAACTTCATGCCTGCATGGATCCATACTCAGAGAAAAACGGAAAGCTAGCCAAATTTCAAAAATCTGGAAATCCCATAAAATTACTGAATCCCACATAGTTTCTCTTCAAAAGGATAAAGTAACTGCAGTTTGAGAGTCCTGTCAAAAATCTGTGGACAAGTCTAGTCTGAACTTAGCAAGAGACACTTCCTGTGCCTGAAGGACCTAACAGCAGTCCTTAAAGTTTTGAAAATGTCTCAACATGCAGCTACTCCATGGAGAGAAGCTGATGAGAGTAGCATAGTCCTGCAGTCCTGCGGAACACCACGTCCTGTGGAAATCCCAGGAGCTCAAACACAGCACTGATGGTTTCCAAATTCCCTTGAAAAATAAAATGAGCTCCTCTGAATTTCCCCTACAGTGACAGGCAACTCCAAAGTCATAAATGATTGCTGATGTGACAAGAAAGTCACAGTGATTTCACAAACATTAGAAGCATGACTTGGGAAGGCATTTGGGAAGCAAGCTTTAGCATAAAGCATGCTGCCTCTCCAGACTTCTGACCAGAGCACTTGTCTGCCAGTTCCCCCAATGAAATCTAGTTATGCACTTTTCTAGCAATTCATTTTCTTGCGCCTTGAAGGACACTGTGATACTATATACACTCTGTTTTCACCACACCTGTGTGTTAATGTGTGTAAGAGCACAGTTATTCCTGATACAGTCTCACAAGGACAGAAGACATGAGAGCTAGACCAGTGTGCACTTCTGGGTCTTTTCACACATTGGACATGAAATACAAGAGTACAAATGTGATCCAGTGATAATCATTAAGTATGATGGGATGTGTGTGGATAGTTTGACAAAGTAGAGAGAAATCCTGATGCCATTCCTCATTCTGCTGTGGGTTTCCTACATTAACTTCCACTAGAAAAATCCTGCAGCAAGAAAAATCATCTAGGGCCTTGCCTTTGACATCAAGAAAGGTATGATGTTATCTTTGGTATTATAGAAAATTCTTTTCTGTAGAATAGAGACTATAAACTGCTCCACTGTGTTCCAGAGGTCTCCATAGATAAACATCAAGAACACAGATGCTGTAATTATACAGTCAGACAAGGAAAATTTTACTATAATGACTTCTTAAAACTTGACAGAATGAACACTAAATGTTCATGTATGTGGTTTTTTAATGAGCTTTTATTTGCTTTTTATTGCTTTGCCTATTGTAGTTCAGTAATTTTGTTTCTAGCGCTTTTCCCCTAAATTATCTTCATGTGACATGAAAGATATCACTAAAGACAATGCCAGGCTGGAAACAGTCATCTATTTTCTAGCTAAATCCTCTTACAAAGACAGCAACCAGCAACTGGGATGTATAGCAGCTGAAACCGTAATGGCGCATGCAGTGTTTAATTGTGCGTATATGATACACACTATTTAGCTTTCTCTTTGTTCCATGCAGCACAAAGAAATTCTCAGGAGGCTGAAAAGGGTCATATCCATGGCTGAATGAGAAAATAACATTAAAATTATCATTATGGGCCTTCCTCCCTATGACTTATCTGGGTGAACTCTAGAAGATTGAGAGTTCAGGTTCAGTTCAGATAAACATCCAAAAGTTCACAGGTTTACCCAAACTATCTGAATCTCTAGAGCCCTGAAATAAGCTGGAAATCTCCAGAACTGCCTTTCTTGAGGGATTTCTTGCACTTCCAGTTTTGGACAAAAATCAGAAATGGAAAAAAACCCTCACAACATGAACTAAATATTGCAGAACCTCAGCATAACTCATTTAAATTACACTCACATAGATCTATCAACTGTTTTGATGTTTTGGGTTTTTTTAATATCAGCTTTTATGGCTGAATCAGAACATATTTACTTTTTCACCTGACTAAGTCTGTTCTACTCATTTTTACCATCAGTTTTTTGTGAGCTGAACCCAGTGCAGGTGGTAAAGGGAGGTTCTCTTCTTCTACACATTTACGGTACATCTACACAGCACATTTAGTTCTTGTAGAGAATATTTCTCCATCTAAAATATTTATTAAAGCAGAGGCTAAGAGGTAAAGAGAAGCGACAAGGAGTATAGTGAAGTAGTTTACAAAGTACTGACATTGGTAACAGATATCCCTCCCACTGGCACATGAGCTGCTGGTTTCCCTCTTTGACACTGATATGGAAAAAACATCAGCAGCCACACTATCAGCAAGAACATGACCCTCTGATCAGCCATTGTTCACTTTCCCAGAGCAGACTTCCATCTCCCAAACTAACTGTGGCCAGTGATTTTCTCTGGTGCAAAAATGTGGTTTCAATCACTTAAGACAGATGATCTGTATCAAACGAAGAGCACGTTGCTTTGTAGTATTTTCCATCATCTCCACTTGAACAGCCAGAGAGGAATATGGGCACACTTGCCACAAGCCTGCTTCCCCTGAAAGGCTGTGCAGAGCCATCCTCATCACAGAACACCCTCCCCATTCACTCAGTGATGTGTTCTATCACTTGCACCAGACCAACAAGCAGCAATTTCTTATCCTACCAAGTGGGGAAAAAACGTATTTCAGAATTTGGCACTACCATCTGAGCCAATCAAAGGCCTACAGAGTTCAGTCTAAAAACAGCTATAAGAAAAGGGGTATGTACTGAGTAATCATTTCCCTGCTGTATCCATCCAGCTTCCAGGAAGGTACCAGCTTAGAGACTTCCTGAACTGAGAGTTTGCACCTGCACCCTCATGTTTGGCGGGTACTCACAAACCCATCCTCCTATAATTTGCCTGCTCCCTTTCTGAACCTGCTGATGCTTTTGTCCAGGACAAGATGTGCCAGTGTGGTCCACAGCTTCATTGCCTTTCCTTTTGCTTGTTCATAGTCCTCGTTTAGTGAGAAAAAATGAATACAGAAATAATTCCCTATTTACTTTCTCTGTCCTTCATTCACTCTTATGGCTTTCAAAGATAACAATTATCTTGCCCGCACAGTCACCATTTTCCAGCCTAGGAAACCCATCAAGCCCTTTGTCATGTAGAAGTCATTCATATCATCCTTATGATCCATATCTTTGCTTTTTTTCTCAAAATCCTTTGGATTTCTAAATTAAATATTTTCAGAATTCCACATAGAAGATCAGGTGTGGCTGGTCTGTGGTAGAATGCTCTTGTTCTCTACTTTGATTTCCACTCCCCTTCTACCAAATCCTAGTATTCTAGATGACTCTGCCATCATTTTGAGGTGACATTCTCAGAGCTAGCCATAATGAGGTGTTTCCCCCCACGTGGGAGTAGCTATTTCCTGCTAGTCATGGCATAGATATCGTTTATGCTCGTTTCACCACTCTTCAATTATTAAGATTAGAAAATAACCTGAGAAAAGATATTCAGTCATTCAGCATCCTAATAGTATCTACAAATCTCCAGGGTTGATTTGAGTTTTGGTTTTCCTGAATAGTTTTGTGTCATTAGCAAATCTTGTCCTTTTACTGCTTATCCCCATTTTTAGATCAGGAATAATTTGAATAACACAGAACAGATTTTTGTCAGTAACTTTTTACTCCTGTGGTTGCCATTCCTTCTATTACATCATTGTGATGTTCTAGATAATGGAGGAAGTGTTTTCTACATCGTTTTCACCCATTTTTGGAGGCTTTCCACATCCATCCCCGTAAAAGCATGAAATACCTCTTAACTGACATGAGTTATGAGTTACAAAAGCAACACCTTTCTCCTTCTTACCTCTTGCTGGGTATCCATCAACCCTATGATATATTAGCTCTTTTAAAAAAGGACCTGATGTAGGAAGTTCAGCTTCCTATATATATTTTGTTTTTCCTGGTTGGTTTTTTTTTTGGTTTGGGCTTGGTTTCGGAGGGGGTTTTTTCAGAGCAGTTCAATGTTGATCTCAGGCTTGCCTCCTATCAGCATTGGCTCAAATGCCTGAAATTACCCAATATCCCAGAAACGTTCTTGGGGTTTTGGTCCAGTCTCTTCTCCTGCACAACAAACCTTGAGCCTGCTAAAATTTCACACCCTCCTGAAAAAACCTCCCAGTCAATCAAGCAGCTGAAGCTCTCGTCTGCTGCTCCATTCCAGAGAAATGTGTCTCAGGGGGTCTGTGCAGCCACTGATGAAATGCAGCAGTTTAAGCATGAAATCCACTGTGGCTCCAGCAGCAGGTGGGAGCCCCTGTCCCAGTGTGCTGACGCTGGGGGAAAAGGAGGGGCACACCACACGTGAGCAGCCAGGCACTCACGGGACATCTTCTCACCAGATGGTGCATCAGACCTGTGGGAGCTTAACTCTTAATTAAACTAAGAACTAAGGGCCACATTCAGTCACAGCATCAGTTTGCTCCAAACCAGATGTCAGCAAGATGCCACAAAAATTGCATTCAGTGCAAGCCCAAACCCAGGCTGAGGGTGGCCGCTGCCCAAGCCTCATGTACCATCTCTGTCAGGCTAAGAAGTTTTTTCCAGCAGCAAACTGACAGCCCCTTTGTTCTGGGTCATCATGCCCTGAAAGCCCTCTCTATTCTGCATGGCAAACCTGAAACCAACACTCCTGCAGCACAGCACTGTTGCTAACCGGGTACAGAAAACAGCCTGAAACAGAGCAGGAAATTGTAGGGTTTACTCAAAGCTTCCCAAAGCACCCAGCTGCCCTAATTTTTCCTAGCAGCTCATCACACTGACCAAGATACCCTGTGTGCTGGAATCCCAGAGGTGCACCAGGCTAAGAGCAAACTGGCAGCAGGTGTCTCAATGGATAACCCTACTAGGCATTTGGAAATCATGGATAAATCTGTGAAGCCTTCAAAAGCCTCTGGATAGCATTTTCAGTAAGTGAATGGAGAGAAATGAGAACACACCCAGGCCAAGCTGCATGGCAGCCCTGCATCTTTGCCTCTGGATTTCCTTCTGTGCAATACAATGATTTTAGAGAAGTGAGGTCCATAAGGCTCCAAAGAAGCAATAATGATTTAATTTATTTGGGTAAAACCTGAAGCCAGCAGCCTATCTGTAATGTTATCTGTCAAGCAATAGTAACAGAGTAGTACAGATTTTTATATCCTGGGCATTGACTCAGTGTCAAATATTTAATGAAAAAAAACCCAAGAAAAATAAAAAGTAGCTGATCCAAGGACTGGCAGTGACTGTACTCAAGGATCCAATCCCTCCGTTACCTCCAGTCCCCTCCTCTCACTTCGCCCCAACTTTCCCCTCCCTCTCTGCCTTTCTTACTTGGAAGATGTTATTGTTTAACATGGCACATTCCCAAGCTGCTAGACTAGGACAGTAAAATTATTCACTGACTTTACTGTACTCTTCTACCAGTCACTCATTTTTTAAGCTTTCAGCTCTCCTTCCCTCCACCCCCACCTCCTCCATTCCCCAATGAAATTTGCTTTTTCCCTTCTCTCCCTCCCCTTTTGCTAGGCAGAATCTGGAAAAAAGAAATCAAGGCCAAACTCAACAAAACTACTGCTGCGTAAGAGCAGTCCTTTTTCACACACAGATGGTCAGTCAGAAGAATGAGCGCTTTATAAGACAGACATCGTGCTGGTCTTTGCAATCCTGTTCCCCCGGACCTCAGCAGGAGTTTTTCATCACCAAAGTGGATAATAACTCTGTCAGACACCTCATACACACAGGTATTAATAAAAAAAGAAAATACTGCAGTGACTGATTTTACAAGAAACTGGGAATCTTAATGTGATGGTTAAAAAATGCTCAGGATGATTATGCACAACCAATAGCTGTGGTTTATGGCAGGTTGCTAATCAGCAGGGAATGCACTTATGTGTACAGCCATGGTCTTGCACTTTATGGACAACATTTCCATGGCCAAAGTCCATGCACTGTTGCACTGCCATAAACATGCACACGTTGTGTGCTTGTAAACGCCCAAGCATCTATAGGCTTCTCCATGTTTGCATGTGGGAACCCCATTTTCATGGGTAGCAGCAGCTTACAGCATCACTGCTGGATGCACCAGAAGGTGCCAGCAGGTACTCATGCCTTTATTTCTCAAATTTGTCTTAATCTACAAATGGACTTACATATATTATTTTAAAGGAAAATTTAACCTTCCCCCAGCTGAGTTTTGATGACAGAAGAAGGTAGATTCCCATCATTGTTAATCAGATGCCAGACCCTCAGCTTTTCTTGTGATAGATCCAGAGTGTCAAGACCACATCTGAAAGGCACAGACAGCACAAGCATTGGCTAACCCAGAAACACAGCTCCCTTTGTTTAAAACAGAAAAATATTTTCAGAATCTCTACATTTCCCTACAACAAAAGAAGCAACGCTTAAGAAAATCCCTGCAAGAAGCTTGAAGTAGGAGCTCTGTTCTAATAGATAGCTTTCTTCCACAAATGGAAATTCATAACACTTTTGTAACCCAGCATTTTCAAATTCAAATAGAATGAAATTATGCGTGAACTCTTGCACTCTCGCTTCATTAGTCATTCCCTTCATTAGTCAGATGAGAAGGGGCAGCAGTTAATGCTTCTGCTTGTGACAGAAGTTCTCACAATAACATATTTGAGAGCTATCCTGACATTAAAGTTAAGAATGTGCTCTGTATTTAATCTGATTCAATAAATGCAAAGAAGAGAAATGATGTCATCTCGGAAGCTTTGAGATGGTTCCGTTCAGAAACAGAAGTTAATGTGTGACATCCTTTTGTCACCAGCAGAGCATTGCTCACAAAGCACTGAAGAGTTATGGTGTACAAATCCCTGCTAAGGACTGGTGCTTTCCACAGGTTAAGCAGTACCCAGTCTTCACACCTCCATCCCCATTTTCCCTTGAACACAGTGGTAAGAAGTACCCTCTTCCTACTCTGACTCCCCTATTTCTCCTGCTCCCCCCTTCACCAGTCTCTGTTTCAGAACCATTTCTTTGCACTACTGAAGTTTCTGAGAAAGAAACACCATGAACAACGTCACGCTGATGATTTGTACTCTCCCCGGGGTGCAAAATTAATTTGGGATTTTGTTCAGCAGCTGCCAAAGATCAGCATATTACTTATCACTAAAGAGATGCACAAACAAAGCTACGAGTGAAGATTGCCAAGAAATGGGCTTTGCTATGCCCACCTCAGTTTGGTGCTGTCAAGCCTTCAGCTTCATTTTTCCAATGTAATGAAACAAATTAAGTCAGCCTTTTCAGCATCAATCTCATCCATCATAAATTAATTTTTAGGGGCATTTTCCCATGGATTCAATACAAGTGACCTGGATTCCATGCTTCTCTTTTACACCAATCATAAAAATTAACAGTAAGTGCTCAAAATGAGATCTCATACATATGGAGCATAGAATAAGATTTAGAAAAGGTTAAAAGTGTTTAGAGACTTGGGGAAAAAAAGTTGAAACAGCAAGTCTCTGAAAGTAACAAAGTTATTTAAAACAAATTTATATTAACACAGCACAAATAGATTAGGTATTAACGCTGAATGCACAAAAATCACATATAGTCCTATTTTCAATCAGTCTTTTTAAACTTGTAGACACTATTTTTAAATTATTATTAATGACAAGTGCTCAGACTTCAGCACAACAGCAAAATTTTTATTAAAGAGGGTGAGAGGAAAGGAGAAACTTACCATAAAGACAGGTTCTTCAGCAACACTTATCTCAGTGATTCCCAAAACCTTCTCTGGCATGGATGGTGCTGACCTCTGTGAAATAGAAGGTAGTATTGGTCTGAGGAGGAGGTTAGCAGGCCAGTCCCTACAGTAACCAAATAAACTTTTTAATTGAGGATCTTAAACAGGGTAAAAAAAAAAATAAAAACCAACCAAACAAAAACCCAAGAACAAATTTTCCTCTGCAGGAAAACACACGACAAAAAGGAAAAGTGTGTATTTCAATGTATATTCTCACTTTCTTCCTCTGGATGCCTCAGTCTGACAATCTGAATTTCTCCTCCTAAGAGCATCAGCTGCAATGATTACCACAGCAGCAATTTTTTGATGGCTAAAGGGGATGAAAATCTACAAACAATTAGGGTGATGCATCCTCAATCTCCCACATTTATCAAGCCGGCTTTGGAGAATTTTATAATGCTACATGAGCTCCAGAGTATTTAACAGGGACTTCTGTGTTTTCTTTGAGAATTTCACTTTTCCCAGGTTGGGTTTCAAAATGTTTCCATCTTAGCATGAAAATAAGGGAGGGTATAAACCGACCCTGCAGTGCTCTGGCAACCTTGTGAAAGGCTGAACCATATGTCTGTGAATGATCTGACAGGGGCTGAAACCCCAGGCTTGTAAAACCAACCAGCAGACTTCAGTGCTCTCGGTGGAGGCAGGATTGATCCCTGGCAATCCAGGATTATTAGGGCTGTATTTTTTTAAGCAGAACAGGGAATGTATTTCAGCTGGATTTTAACTCTGGAAAACTCTTCTGATTGTAATGGCATTACTACCTTTCTAGCTCCCCCTTTGCTCCTTCCCTGCTTAGTTCCCCCTGCCAGCAGCTCCCCACCTTGTCCTCCAGCACACAAAGCTCTTTCTCCATCTCAGCCTCAGTCACATAAACTGCTCAGAAAGGCAGAATCCCCAGGCTCTCACGAAGCTCCTGCTGAAATTAATGAGACTTGGCACCAGATCATCTTCTAGAGAGTGATTTGCAAGAGCAACACCTTACTTTTGAAGACAACACAAAAATCACTTCTTCACTGACAGTTTCGCCCTCAGTTCTAACTTTTACCCAAGTCAGAAATATTTTTTGCTTTATATCTGACTTGACAGCTACTAATACTGCTGTGAGAACATACCACCTGACTTTATATGATTTTGAAAGAGGAGAGAGAGCAAAGATAATAGTTTCATTATAAGTTATAAGTCTCTGTAAATCTCTACATCGAACCATTCCTGATCTCCCAAGAGGGACTCTCCAAACACTGAAGCCATGCCTATTTGGCAAGAACTACAGACAGGGATTTCTTTTTTAGTCTCCTCCGTCTCTACAGAGGGCAAAAATCTTGGATAAAAAACTTTGGCCCAGAAGCCTTTTTCTTAACTTGCAGCAGTTAGAGGCACAGGGATGGTTTTAATAGAGTTCTGTAATGACTCTATTGCTGCTTTTTATGACTATTTCTTGGAGCAATAAAGTGGCAGAGGCAATGATATTGAATCACTAACTTTTCTGCAGTGAAGAAGAGAGCACAATTAGTCCACGAAATTATTTTCATTCGAAGGCCCAATGCATTTCTAGCTCCTACAAAATGCAGTAAAAATTCTTTCTCGCCTGTGTGCTTCCCTAGTCAACATCAGGAGGTGAACTCATGTTGCCCAGATACTTAGGGAATAACTTTAAATGTCCCCTTGACTTCTATTTTGTGATATTCCTGCAACAGTTCCCCAGAGTGTCTGTGATAGAGCCTATCAGTGCTCTCTGGACCACCCAAGGATCTCCTGCTCTCCAGGGAAGCTCAGCAGTAATGGGGAGCTCCACAGCCTGGCTTTTCCCACCTGTGCAAGTACAAGGCAGTGCCCTCCTGAATCACATCCAGAGGATGAATCAGGTCCCAGGTGGGATAAATTTCCCCCTCTCTCTTCACTGACCTTGGAAAGGGTTAAGGCTCCTAAGTTAGGTACTCTAATTTGATGGCAAAAGCAGAAGAGGATGTTCTGCTCACACAAGTAGTTTTTCTAATGACATGGGCCTTGCAAAATAAAGTGAATATTTTTCCCCACAAATCTTTATAAAGGTGCAGACTGAGACTGAGAGACCTGTACAAGGGCTGCGGGGTAAAACTCAAGTTCCACTGAAGGAAACTGATAGAGTTTTTACCAAAGATTCCAACGGCACTGGAATTTCTCCTACTTATGCCCAAACAGCTAGGTTTGTTGGCATGAGATCCCCCTATCTATTCAGTAGAACACTTATTACACTTTGAGTGTATCTAAAATCACTGTCTAAGCCAATCACAGCTGAATACATGATTCTCATTAACCAAAACCAAATGAGTTTCCTCTACAGTTCAGTCTTGCTACAGCTGTAGCTGTGACGTGGTGTTATGCTGTTCTCTAGTAAGGTATGTCAAAAACATAACCAAAGGGGAAATCATTTCATTTCCAAAATAAATAAATGCCTTTGATCAGTACTAACACACAAAAGGCAGGTATTTAAAGTTAAGGGACATGCAGGAAATTGGTTCCTCACAAAGCTTCAATTAGCTTTCAAATTATCTCTCACACAGTGTGTACAAATACTCCTAACCAAACTTCACTGAAAAATGGATTCTCAATACGTTTATTTACCTAATAGTTAACACAAGGATAACAACACACATGCAAATTTAAAATAAAAACATATGTGGGGATCTTTTGCCCCAAATAAGAATTTGAAACAGATGTGCTCTTTTAACTGTATTTCTTCACCCAGTGCTTTTCTCTCCACTGTTTGTATCTTTAATGTATTTTTTTCAAAGGTACAGAATAATTTATTCCCCCTTTTATCTGACAAGCATGGCTTTCAAATAACATACTCTATCTTTATTTCTTGCTGGCATAACTCATCCATATCAATTGGTGTTTTGCACAAAGGGAGCTGACTGCAGCTCAACCGTAAGCTTGGATACTATTTTCATTAGAACTGCATTTAAAAATCAACATAACAATGTTGTAGGATGAAAACATTATAATATTCTACATTGTTTCTGCAAGTTCTGTATTCTTAAATCTTCCATTAAACTCATGTTTTCATTGGACACTTCCATTCTATTTCTCTCCACGTCTTCAATAGCAGTGCCTAATGTTTAGAAGGATAAATTAGCTGCAGCAGCTTTTCAGTCCCAGAACCAGAAAATATTGGAAAGTATATCTGATGTCTCTTTTTTTCCTCAAAACTTACATTGTATCTTTTGCAGAAAAGCATTAAAAATTCAGTAAAGCAAAATTCCCTGGAGCAGCGAAACACAAGAGTCAGCTCTCTACCCAATGGACCAAAACTGAGTGAGATCTGTAAGATTCAGATTTCAGGGCATGCTCACCTACACTGTAAGTTAGGAAATGCTCCTAAATTTCTACTGGACCTAATTGGCAGGGTGTAGGTAGCCAGGGAATGCAGGGACTCTGTGTGGAGGAGGTCCAGGGCTGGTCACTACTAGGTCCTGCTTGCTCCAGCATCGCTGTTCTGCGCCTCAAAATGGAAGCTCATTGGCAGAGCTCTCTAACTGAATCAGTAATTACAATTTTGCGTTAATTTGCAATAAATTAATATAAGCAAAATTCCCTATGTCAAGCTGTTTTACCCATGACAAACTCAACACTTAGGAAAATCCTTTTCTGTCCTTTTCCAGTGTTTTCATTCAGCCTTTCCAGTGTACTTGTTCCATAACAGGACCTCCAACTGCATGGCTGCTGGCATCTTTCACCACTGAACCCTGCCACATCCACCATGAGTAATTTAACCATGAGTGAAGAGAAAGTGTCTTCATGTGACACAGGGCATTTTTTTTCTTTTTTACCACCCTTACTTAAAATCTTCCAAATATCAGAATTGGGAGTTGACTTCTTCGTATTTTCAGTGGTACTAGTAGCTTCAAAATACTATATCCAAAAGCATTTTACTGCATAGTATCAAAGAAGACATTACCTTGGTAACAGCTGAGCAAAACCGACGTTTTCAGCACCCAGGAAATGTCAATGCTTCATATAATTGAGAATTTATAAGATAAAACATTTCCAAAAAAAAAAAAATTAAATTCAGTTGTTTAAAAATGTGATAATTTCATCAAATAAGGTAAGACTCTTCAAGGTGGATGGCAAAAGACTTATTTCTGGCCCAAATGCTCAAGCCTCTGGCTTTGTTGGGTATCTGATTCAAAGCATGTGGCTACAAATACTTTATCTTTTTAATACTTAAGAGTTAGAATATAAATGAAACAGGGTACTTTTTTCCCTTTTCATTGCTCTGAAAAATGCTGGAATATCATGCTGTATTTTTTTGTCCAAACAAACGCATTCGCATGATGCAGATACCTGACAAAATTTAAAGCTAACATTTAAAATCTGGCAAAGCCAAAGTGACTAAAAAGAGGGTCTTATTTAAGGGTGTCTTATAAAAATAATTTTATGAAAATGGAGAGAAGAGACAGGCAAATTCAATAACTGGAGAACTTATTAGGACCACGACTAATTTGGATACCAAAGAGTAAATTACAGTATTTTAGGAGCTTTGGCATACTTGAATAAATGCAGTTACACAACAATCAGAAAGAAAGGGGAAAATGTATTACCATCCTGAAGACCTGGTACATCTCACTGAAAGTTCACAAGAGAAAACCAAGCTGCAATGGCCCTACACCAATCAGAAAAACCTATAAAAGAGAGACAGGGAGATGGGACTATAAAAATAATAATCAGACTCAGGAACCAGACTGAGTGAATTACATGTTGGCCTTTGAGAAGTAAATCGAAATAATCAGCAGAGAAATCCAAGCAGCATTTGAACACTGACCATTGGAAACTAAGAGCAGCGCGAGTCTCCGAGATTTTTCTTTTTTTTTAAAGTGAACTCAAGCAAAGCTAGTAAAACTTGGCAATTGTTAACATACCCCCATAACTACAGGTTTAATAATGTCCCATAAACTTTAAGAATTTCAAATTCATTGCTGCAGAGCAGCTTATGCATTCATTTTGCAACACACCCATTTTCACACTCAAAGACATCAGAAAAGCAGATTAAAGTTTATTTTTCTTTTGATAAAGAAGTTAAGCAGATTTTGGCAGCTTGCCATCAATTTGACCCCATCTCCCAACTTCCCCCCTGCCCAAATACTATAAATTAATCTTACACTGGTTGAGGGTAAAAAAAAACCTGAAAAACTTCCAACATTCAAGTCCTTTGGCTGAACCTCTCAGGGGCATATCCCATGGTGACAACCGTTAGTCTTGACTATCTGAGCTGGCCTTTTCCCCAAAACTCTGCCTATAGCACAAATTTCCATTTTCTCTTGGTCTAGGTGTTACTGTGATCGGCAATTTCTTATTCATATTCTCCAGAAATACCTAGCATGGCATTCTTTTTCTGGACTAGCTGCTGGTCTCACACAAGGACATTTGCAGAGTAACCTCACTCAGCTGCAGCCAGTCCAGGTTTCCACTACGAAGGGTAAGAGAAGAGTATGGGCCTGCAGACTAAGTCCCATAAATCAGCAATTAAATGCAGGAATTATTCAGGAAGAGAAAGGTTTTAGTTGATTTTAACTGCAAGGCAGATTAGATGAAGGTTTTTATAACTTGTCTGCCTAGCAGTGAATATACAAAAGAGTGAACAAATAATACAAGGGGACTCCCACCTTACAGACACTTAAATGAAGTGTACACAAGTTATCCTAGGCTAGTTTTTAACATAACGCTAAGAACACTGATATCCCAATCTTCCTTCGGAAAATTTAACCACTTTCTTTCTGATACTGACACTGCAGTAGTTTCCTACCGTGCTAAATCCCCAGCTTCTTCACTCAGATGAGCAACCAACTGAAATGATTTTTCAGGACAGACCAAAAATGGAGGAAACATTCTAAGTTCCTAACAAGTCTGAATTTCATGAAACAGAAAGCTGGTTGTTACATCACTCTATGAAAAAATATTTATATTGGCTCTGGCTTTAAGGTTACATTTCTCGGTTCATGCAAGTGGCAGGAAACATGCAGAATCTAATCAAGAGATAGTCCACAAGGCTTGTTAGATGAAATGTTGAATAAAGAGTTCTTATGAAAACAAAAAGATGCAGCTCAGGAAATGAGCTTGGTCATCTCACAACTCTCTGTTGTTCCACAGCCAAGCATTGGCTAAACATTAGATTACCATTGTAAACAATACACAGGGAAAAAATTGCTATCAGGATTCACCCTAAAAGTAAGTCTTGAAGAGCACCTAAGTGACCTATGAGGCTCAGATTTATTCTTGAATCTGACTTAAGAGACTAATTCAGATCTTAATGAAAACCAGGGAATGTAGGTTTTCAAGTCATGCACTTTTAAAGAATTTACTTAAAATGTAAAATATGGTTTTATGCACAAAACTGAAAAAACAGCAAGAAAATAAATTTACAAAATGTGAATTCAAGAAAAATCCTTTCACGTGGAAGAGTCCTTTTTATTCTTTTTTTACTCTCTTTTTATTTTTCAGTGCAGAAGGTCGGTGTTATTATAAAACAAATAACATGAAAGAGGCGGAAGAGGACAGGGGAAATTGCTCTGAAGAAGAAAAACAATGAACAGCAGTCACAAACTTCTCATGAACTCCTGAACTACCAAGTTAACCAAGGTAATCTATTGGTCTCCTCCATACTTCTAGTCCAGCCCTTCTTTCATCTCTTTGGCCTCGATGCTGTAACTTGTGTGCATTCATAAGGATGAACTATGAATTAGCACAGTGAATGTGATCTCTGAGTTTCCAGTGGGGTTCTCAAACTGGCACACATCAGCCTCAGATGAAGCATTTTTTCCAGCTGTTACAAGTGTGACAGCAGTGTCTAGCATTAATATTGTTGCCTCTGTTTTTATTTGACAGCATGACTGCCTTTACATTTCAGGGAAAGCCTGTACAAAGGGATGGCTTCGGAGCTTGGCTCCCATGTGTGCTCCTAGCTCGTAACACGGTGAAATTAATAGCTATTTTTATTTCCTCTGGCAGGGAGTTTTGCAGTCGATGTAGGATTGCATCTCCTGTGACCACAGGGTTTCTCAGATTTCCCAACAGTTTAATTGCTCTATGCTACGTGAGGTTGCATTTTCTGAGAGAAGGAGCTATCTTGTACAGCCAGGGCTCTGCAAAGCAGCCAGCATTCCTGAAACACAGTCTTTGTTCAGTGACTAGTAGGGAAACAAAATCAGTAAAATTTCAGTGGATAAAGAACCACAATCAAATATTAACCTTATGCTTAAAAATTACTGTCAGATAAAGTCATGAAGGAAAAGAAGTTTAAAGCAAAAACTTGACTATGGAATGATTTAAGTATCTTCATTTCTGATATTAAAATTCTATAACCCCTTGATTTCTAGAAGGGGAAAAGGGGGGAAGGGGAAAAAGAAAGAGACAACCAAGTGAGTTGGATGTCTGGACAATCAATGAAACATAGACAATCAATGAAAATACTTGGTTTGTTTTTACTTTCCTCTCTTCCTGAATGAATTAATGAAACTCTTGAACTTTGGCCTCTTTTTTAGACTAGAGCAGCAAGGAGACTGCCTGACTTAACATCCCCCACAACCCACAGCAATGCTGATGGAAGATTTTAGTGTGAGAACACTGTGTGCTCATTTGGCATTGCATTCCCTAGAGGGAATACGGTAGACAGTGTATAGATTAAATTTAGCTAGATTTGGACATTAAGATACAATACTTGGTGCCTTGATAGAAAAGATCAAGAGAGGTCACTCTATGTGGTTTCCTTTGTAGGTTTATAGTGCTTTTGCCTTTCTCATTTCTTTTTCCTTTTCTTTTTATGGCATTATTGTTGAGTAGCAGACAACCATTCCATCTTTCTTAGTGATGCTGGTTAGACAATATAGGAAGCTTGTGTCAGGTAAATAATCAGGATTCTCTGAAGCACTCAAAGCCCTTTCAGCATGCTTCATAATTGATTTCAAGTGTCTGATGAAAAGTCAGGCCCTGTGACACAGTTCTCCTTTGGCTTCAAAATCAAACGGAGAAAAATTCCTGCCACAGGACAACCAAAACTTCAAGTCTGAGAGTTTTCTGGGGTTTCTAGTTTTACATGAAACACCACTATTCAGTAGGTATCCTCAGCACTGCACCAGCTAATAACAACACAGCTATAGTTGTCTGCAGCCACTGCCTTGCAGACAATAAAAAGACTCACTTTTTAAGAGTGGTGCCAACAACAGTTTCAGGTCATTTCCCCACTGGCTTTTCCTGTCTGGAATGCCTTTCAGAGTTTTGGCTCTGTTGACACTGCAGGTTAAATGAAACAAAAAATCCAAACAGAAGCCACAAAACTCAGCAACTCAGTCTTTTTGATCTACCTAAGTGTTTTTAAGCCTGCTCATCACCATGGGATCCAAGTACCCCTTTTCACATTTCAGTGTTTCCAAAACGATCAAGTCATGGTAAGACCATAATACTTGAGTGGCTGTTGCAAGAAAAGACTCCTTTAGAGAAGAAACAAATCCTTTTCCCTATAAATAACCCTGAACAAGACAAATTAGAGGTGGAATAGGAGAAAAAATAACACGGCTGTTTTTCCTTGGCAAAAAGATTAGTAGAGTTGGCAACATATGGAAGCAGAGTTGTAAAGAGTTGGACGAAAATGCTTTCCTCTAACCTTCAAGTGCAAAAAGGTCACAGTTCTTTCAAAGAGCTTCCCTTGGGATAACATGAATATGGATCATCCCATACTTCATGGATTGAATAACCATCTGAAAGGAGAATAATTTGAGATAAACTGAGATTAGTTTCTTGCATTGACATCTGCTTGGAAAATCTAGTGCAAGGGTCATTTGGCTTGCTATGTTAACGATAATACTGCCAACAACCAGTATCTAAACACTGAGAAATTTGTAAAGATCTGGCACATTACATCCTGCTTAATAAATTCAAAGATTTGAACATGACAGCGTATTGTAATGTCGTAATATAATATAGTAAATTTGCAGAGCCAGATTCAACCCATAAGGAGACCCAACACTGATTTCAATACACATGCTTACTGCAATAATGCGAATTATTTGAATACGTGCTTAGCCAAATGCATACTAACAGCACTACATATGGAGTGAAGAAAAACTGTGCTCCTTTTTTCTCTGTATTTTATGTAATCAGGGAAAAAATGTATTTTTTCATACATATTTGCATTTGTATTTTTGCAATAAGAAAAGTATACATTTAAATGCAAGGCAAGATTAACTGTTGAGAAGACCTGGCTGGCATGCTTTAGTTAACATGAGTTAACAAAATCACAGTCATTTCAAAAGAGGTATGGTAGGTTTTTGATGAAAGGAAAGCAGCCAAATCAAAGAGATCTGCTTGAGTCACCCAACACAGACAAACTGGTCAGGGGACAATGAAGAAAGGGACAGGATAACCACCAAGCATCAGCTTGGGAGAGGCAAGTTAGTACTGGTTTCTTGATTCCCCCACAGCAAATGGTGAGACTGATCACCCACTGGCGTGCCTGAAAAACAGCTCCCTGTCTCACGTTGTTACTTGGGGAGTCAAAATGAACACCCAGGATAAAAATCCTTGTTCTGGAAGTTCCATTGGCAAAGTTTTACCACACGTCCTTCCCACAGAAAGACGAAAGTTTTCAATTATCAGAGATTAGTCATGGTATATCCGCTGGGATGGGCTAACCACCACGGTCATCTTTTCACTCCCACAGAACACCTGATGAGAAGGCTGTGGACAGAGCAGGAAGGCATCTGGAAGGGCCACGGGCTGGGCATAACATTGGACAATCCCTATGCTTCCACAAGATAGAAATGGAGAGGCATAAAAGAAATGGGCATAGACTAACAATCCTGTTCTTGTTCCAAAAACGGAGCTGTGTGAAGAGTGAAAGTTTTCTCCAACAACTACATTCCTCTGTCAGTAGCAAACGTGGGAGAAGTGACCCAGTGCTGTTTTGTTATCCAAGACACAAGCATACCGCTTTGGCCACGTAGAGAGAGCTGGTGGAAGCGGAGGGGGAAGCTGGGCAGTGTGGAGAGATGGCTCGCTAATCCTGTCAGGAGAAAAAGTGTTTCACGTCACTCAACAGCATCTCCACAGGGCAGTTGCAGGAGAAGCGCTGACAGCCCCTGAAAGGAATCACAGTCAGTCGTCCTCCAACAGGAAGAGGTCGGCTTTGACATGAAGCTTATAGGGTGGGGGAGATGAAAGTGTGGGGGAGGGACATCTGGGCTCCATGTAGGATTTCACCTTCCTCAGCCCTATGAGCAGTCCCGCCTGCTTCCAGCTAGCCTGTCCTTTCTGACCCCTTCACGAAGCAGTTCTGTAGCTCTCTCATTTCCCAGCTTTCAAAACTTAAACTTGCCAACCCTGCTGCCAAAAGCAAAGACAGAAATAACACTGGAGTTGATAGCTATTTCAACCTAAGGAAGAGCTGCAGGGACAGAGCAGGGGATTCTTGCCACATGTGACACAGAGTACCTACCATACCACAGCACACGCTGATAAGTACGTTTTGCAACCAATTTTACAGACTTAGCCTGCTTTTCTTTAGACAATGTTTAGTCACTTTCAGTCAGTGGTGCACTTGAATGATTCTCAGCAGGAGAAGCAGTAAATAAGTGTAGGCGAAGAGGTGAAACGTCTACAGAAGGGATGAAGTCACCCAAGACATCAACAGGGTTAAATAAGAATGCACTTTAATCACATCATAAATGTCTACATTGGCACAGAGTTACCACCTCCAATGTAAAAATCAGAAATCATACAAAATAAATGTTATCTACATTCTACCTGGCAGCCACAAATCTTCCCTGAGTTCATGGGATTCATCATCCCCACACCATGACAGAGCACTCCAAGGGACAGGATGTTCAGCTGTGGCCAAGGACCTAAATCTTCCTCCCAGAAGACACTTCATGTTTTTAAAACACAAAGGTGCCTGGGTTAGAGATGGGCGTCTGGAGTTTTACACAAGATATCCCTAACTGTCTAGGAGGCTTATACAGCATTTTTACTGCAGCACACTGCCTGCTTAGTGCCACTCTCTCAGTGGCAGCAGCCACACATCCCTCTCAGAGACCCTTGTCCTTCTCTCCTAGCCCTCAGAACCCCTTGAAAGAGACAATAATTCTGGCCTCAAAAAGCAGGTGAAAACTGCTATTTTCTGATACATGACATCATATGGAGCAGCCCCTCATCCATCAGTGGGGAATAAAATTCAGAGGTCTGGCTGCTCCTTTGCTTCAGTTGCGCTTCAACATCACATTTTCCCTGCTTTGGTGGATTAAAGCTGAAAGGCTTTACAGGAGATATGTCTGTTACAAGGATGTAAACAATAAATAATCATAGGAAAGAGAAAGAAAGACTGATTTATTGAAGACTATTCACTTTTATAAAGTAAATAACTGAACTTTCAATTTAAGTGGACATTTTTACTGCCAAATAAATCTCCTTCCACAGATATGAGAAGAGACTTCATGTAGTACACGGAAAAGGAAATGCTAGAGAAATTCAGATAGTGCCAGTGAGCAGACAGGGCCAGACTCTTGATAGATGCTGTTGGTTTAGACCAGCCTAGGATTGTTTATATACTCATCTGCCATTGAATGACAGTACTGTATAGTAAGATATAGCAGACATAAACAAATTGCTGTTGAGTAAGGGAAAAACAGCCACATGCCTATCCCCAGCAGCCTTCACATCACAAAAACTGCAAGGACCTTGATATTTGCTTTGCCCAAATATGGACCACCAGGACTTTTGAGATAAGCTCCTAAAGTTAGGTACTGCGTCTATTTTTACGTTTTTAAATGTCATACTTCAAAAAACATTTGATTACCCAGCAGTTCCCCTGGACCACAAAGAGAAGTGGCAACTTTCAGCACTAGATAACTGATCTATCTTTGTGGATTCTGATGGAGATGGGACTGTGGACTGATATGCATATCCAGAACCAGAGTTCAGGAATGTTCAGTATTGGCCACTACCTGCCTTGTTGGGAAAGTTCTCCCAAAGGACCAAAGGTCAAATTATGGTTACTAGACAGAGAACCCCACTGTAAATGAGAATGGACTGATATATCTGATGGGCCACCACAAGAGCAATATTTGTACCTGGTTTGTTACCTGAAACAGGTTCTACATTTGGACACAACCAGTTTCTAGTGAAGCTGAATGTGACCTGAGTTTCTTATCACTTCTGAGAAATGTTCAGGCCAAAACCTGAGGTCTTAATATCCTTTGCCAATTTCTGCTCTGCAGTTTCTATACAGTGCTGTGGTAGAAATAACACCATTTTCTTGGTCTACATGGATTATTTCAACAGCCTAGAGAATTTAAAACCTATCCTCCTTAATTTTCACCAGCTACTCCCTCTAACTGTCCTTTTCCAATGAACCAAAGCTTATTTCTTTTTGATCTCATTTCCAACAAATTCAAAGTACAGTTGACATTCCCTGAAGTAACATAACAGATATGGGTATATCTAAAACATGTGAACTCATGAGAGATTTGGAAAGTTTTATGTATGTGAAATAATTGAATTCACACACCACTGACTTTTATCTCAGAGGATGGCCACACAAAATGCTGAGTGTGATTCCTAAGTGATGAGATACTACTGCACTCATTAGATTTCCATCTGATCTGATGGACAATCTTAACAGTTTTATGGAATGTGATCTATCCCTCAGGCTCAGAGTGAACTCTGACAGGTTGTAATTTTAAAGCTCCAAAACATGAATTTGTGGGAGAGACTTGCAAATCTAAAAAGTTTTTGTATGAATAAAACCAGAGAATAAGACAACTATGGGAGAAAGGCGGGGAGGAGAAAGAAATATATCATGCATATTTTTATATTTGTTTTACTGTTGTACTTCACTTTATTTTCAATTAGTCTACCTCTGAGGCTTCTTCTATTTGTTAGCTTAAAAATTAGTAATCCTGACTTCAACAGTAAAGAGCTGGTAAAGATTATTCTTCTACCAGGTGCAAATGCAATGGATCTTCCAAAATACATAGTAAACTTTTTTAAGTTGTGGCTGGTGAATTTCAAGAGCTCCCCCTGTTTTGTGACCACATACAAGAAAGCCACATTTCTATAGCCGAATCAAGCAGATTGCAGACTTTTCTCTAGACTTGGAGCAGGCTTTGAAGTCAGAGACTCAGAGTGATGAAATTAAAATGCAATAGGACATTAGTTCACTGAGTTCATGTACCAGCAAAAATCTGTTGTAAGATTTGAAACTGAAGTTAAAAGCACAATAAAGATACAAATTCCTGCTAATCTGAAACTTTCTCTTTCTCACCTTGTCATAAAAGCCCTTTGTGCCTGTAGCCACAGTCCCTTATCTATCCTGCAGACTCTGCCAAAAGGAAGCTGACACCTCATCAGAAGATATCTGGGGAGAATGGTACTGCTTGAATCCTGCCTCTATCTTCAGAATGATATTTTTGTCTATAAGGGACGGCAAAGGATTTCCACAGGCAGATGAATCATCAGAAAATGTAAGCGAACAGCTCATAAAGAACATGTCCTCCTCATAACCAGCCAGTGGGTTTTCAGTTTCATGTTCTCATTTTTAAAAAATACAAATTCAGCTGCAACTGCATCTTTGCCTAATGCCTCTGAATTCCACTTCCCTAACTGCTACCCTGGAATTAGAACCGATTTAATAATCATTATAAATGCAAATAGGATTTTTTTGTTCACTGCTGATACTACTCTGGTAGCTGCTGTGGTAGTTGCATAACTTTACAGCATTAAATGTTAGCTATCCCCCTTAGCAGAAGCTGAGCACTACAGTTTTTCTAAAGAGATCAGAGTAGGCAAAGGAAGCCAGTGCTGTGTGTGAGAGACTTAAGCCTGCTCAGCTACCATGTGGTGTCTGCAGCTCCTGTAGGACCTTGCAGGGTAAGGCTGAGCAGGCACCAGTTATGCTGCAGTAAAAAAAGATACCCTTTAGCAGTAAAAAAATACACAGAGCCACTTCCTGTCTTATTCATTAGCAATGTTTCCTTTTTTTTTTCCTCCATGTGTTTACATGGCATTTCTGCAAAAGAAATCTTGGACACCTAAGATTTTTTGCTCAGTCATTGGTTTTGACCCCTTGTGTATCCAAGTGCAACTTTTCATGGATGCCCTTTTATTACAATATTTGATTCCAGAGAAACAGTTCAGCAGAAACAGAGGTAACAATGAATACAGAATAATGGAAAATGAATGACAGGTAATACTGATCTTTATTCAGGAGCATGTTTTTAAGCATATAAGCATATTTTAAGCAAGAGCTTTTATTGTGCATGGCACAGTCATCTAAAATATAATTCTCCTAAATACTCAGGAAAAACAAAACTTGCAGTTAGCAAACCCTTTAAGTGTGTGCTTACCTTTAAGCCTGTAGAAATGTTAACTGGAGTAGTCATGTGCCTGGAGTTAAGCATGCTTAGAAATACTTCACTGGACTCAGAGCCAAAATCTGTTTGCAGTATGGTTTGGGAATAGCAAAGGACAGAGAACAAAAGGAACAGTTATTCAGAATTTGGACAAATAGCTGTAAATACATTTTTTGGTGTTATTAAGTCAATATTGGCTCTGCTCAGCACACACTGACTGAACACACAATCCTAACAATCACAGCTGAAAAACACAGACCATCGACGTTTATTGATTTAGACAAGATCACTCCTCACAGGAGAGTGAGCCTCTAGTTTTACAGACCTTTTAATTCCCTGTACACCATTCCTTTCCCTTTTACAAATCTCCTGCTGTGAAACTCTAATGCACTCTTGAGACACTAAAAATCATGGAACTAGCTCTGCAAATTGTCCATCAGCCAAAAGAGGAAGCAGCTCCCAAGACCAAGGAGTTTAGTCGCTGCTATCCATGCTGGTTTTGTCCAAAAATAAAGCAACAGAGTCACCACATACCAAAAACTGAAATGTTGTTGCAAAAGATGTAATAGCTGCATATCACTGGTTTTTCTAGTGGTATTACCCTTTAGCCATCTCTCAAGCCCCCATAAAAAGTACCCAGTATCTGGGGTGTCTACAGGAAAAAACCATTAATTTCTTACTTTCAGCAAATCCAATATTCCATGCAAATGGAAGTAATTTCTGCAATACAAAAAGTCCTTTCAGAAAATGCTGAGCTGATTAGTACTATGGAAAAGTGGAACTAATTACTCTAGTGATATAACAAAAAAAAAAAAAATGAAGTTAAAAATTAAAGCCATCCAATTCTTGCAAAAAATAGTGGCATATTTCCCACATATGCAGCCTTTGTGCAACTGAGTAAAAGTATGAGCAAGATAACCACAAACCTCCCGAACCCATAAATGCAGGTCTCATTGCAAATCCTTAAGGACCAGGAATGTATCAAAAGCCTGTACAAAATGTTCACTCCCAGGCTCGATTACTCTTCAGGAACTCCCCAAAAGGGCCAGTTTGCTCCCGAAAAATAAGGTGCACCAGCACAAACCTTACCTGTTCTTCCAATCCCATGTGAGCTCAAGGCAGAGACCTTTCGCTGGCCCTTCACTCCATGGTAAATTTCACCTTTGGAAAACAGAGGCCATGGGCTTGTCTGAACAACACGCGCCCCTTTTTTTTGAAAGAAGACTGTCAAGGCTACAGAGCCAACTCATTAACCTATCCCCCAGCAGTTCCATCTGGATGGTCTTATCTGTAGGAATCTGGCCTTTCATTTATTTTTTCAACCACCATTTGTGACAGAGTTTCTTAAAAAACAGACTCATGACTTATTATTAGCACATGGGCAGGTCAGCACACAGGTTTATTTGCTGTTAACCAACATCCTAGCATGCTGTGTTTAAAATTTCCAGAGGGACTGTGAATAGGCTATAAAAGTAGGAGGTTGAATTCCTGAAGGTAAGAGCTTGTGATGGGACCACTGTCAAACCAACTCATACTTTCCTCTGATAACCCTTGAAAATCACTATGCAAAGACATACAGTTCAAACATATGTGAGTCCCTGACAATTCCCTTTTTTAAAGGCACTTTGATGACCGGCCTGTAACACTTCAGCTGTGCCACTCAGGGAATAACGGGAAAAAAATAAAGCATCAAACTTTGAAAATGTGCAGTCCATCCAGAAAATGTAAAAGAAGGGAAGAAGCCAGGATCAGGAGAGAAAGGAAGGGAAAGACATAAGAGAAAAAGAAAATATTCCCACTAAAGCATATGCAGCACAATGCCTGCAGGCTATTATAGAGAATAAATACTCCCATCACTCTTGTCAGGGGCAAGCCCTAAGAACAGGGTTGTGACCAGCTGGACACTGGGGACAATGCTTGGAAGGCAAGATCCCATTTTCTACCTGGCATGTCTATCAGATCTCAGGCCATTCAGAGCTTCACCCCTGGAAACACTCTCCAAAGTAGCTGTGCCCCTTATTTTTGGAATATCACGCATGCACACAGCTGGACACCACATCCCAGGAAATTATTCCTAGTGGAAGAAAAAAATACAGCATCACCCCCAGAAAGAATTATCCACTCATGGCTTTCATCTTGAGCAGAGCACTGAAAAGCCTGGAGAGAGATAAATGTCTGTTATACAGGGATTTACACATTTCATCCAGACAATTGACTTAAATTTCAAGCATGAGGCCAGAATTGATCATTTATCAAGTTAATCTTCATGATATATTTAGTGTCTAACCATAATACCTTCAATTGCTTTCACAGTCAGCAGAGACTGGGCAGGGGGAGAGCACCTGTTAAGAATCAAGAACTGAAAAAGAGCTGTGCAGTAGATTGGAGTTATAAATACTGGCCTCAATCCTGCAAACTCTTGGCATCCATGGAGAACTAGTGTGAATGAAGCTACAACTGGCTGCCTTAGTGGTCTGATAATTGTCTATCTGTATTAAGCAGGGACCATCTTCTTAATTCATTGTGAGACAGGGAAAAGGATTAAATGCTCAGCCATGGTCCACTGTTTCCAGCCTCATGAAATGAAGCAGAAAAAGAAGGTAACTTGATTACAGCAGTGACTTAAATTGTTTTGGTATCCAGCAGTTTCCTTTCACCACTAGTGTCTTAATGCTTAGTCATCACTAAGAAACTTTGGGTTTGCTTTTCACTCATTGTATTGCTCCTGCCAAAAGCAAGTATTAAAATATATTCATATAGTCATTGATTATTCATTAATCATTGATGAATCGCTCCACTCTCATTTACAAGATAGCTTTTTTAAATCATGAGCTCTTTCAGCCTATTAATGGTCAGAATCTTATTTTCTTTCCTGAAGGAATGAAAGCATAGTCTTGCAAGTAATATTTGAAACCCACAGCACCAGCTAAAACTGTGAAACCTCTGACTAAAACTGAAAATTTAGTAAGCAAACATCTTTAAAATGAAATCAGTCATTTCCCAAAGTTCTGCGTCTTAAAATTCAAAACTGAACATTTTAAATTATTTTTATCTTTGCTGAACTGAAGTACAAATACCAGAGAAAATACTCCAAACTCCATATGGGGCTTACAATTTAAATCCTGCTGACTTTTGGTAAAACCGATGCTCCTGAATCTCCTGGATAGATTTTCAACAAAGCTTTGTCTTTTTTGTAAATGACCACTGCCAATTTTTAACATTTGCTTTGTTTTTCAGGCTATCCTTCCTATATGTGACATCTAATTTTATTTTTATTGAGTTGTTCTCCTAGACCAGTTTAACTGAAAACAAAGAGAGTAAACTGTTCATTATTAAAACCAAAGGGTCCTGTGTGTGCCATGGTAAGTCTAGAAGAGTGTGTGTAGGCCAGTTTCTTGGCTGTCTGTAATCATCACACGTCAGTAAGTGCTGACTTACAACAATACTACATGCTGGGGGGGGGGGGGGGGGGGGGGGGAAATGACCCCTTAGATCTCTAATTAAATCACCCTCTTCCCTCCCTCTAGCTCTACCCTTTCATTTGATGACCACTTCCAGAACCAGTGGGAGGGGGGAGGCAGCTACTGGGGATCGAGCAGAGGAACGGAGGAGGCTTCGTGGGTTGTTTTCCAACCCACACGTCGTAAAAAGTGGTTTTTCATTCTGATTTTGTACAACACCTCAACACCACAGAATCCTGGATAAAGACAGGGTTTTCAGCACTCCTGTAATTCAGTTAACAGACTTGGGGGCCACTGAAGTTATTCCTTGGTGTCACTGGGAGACAAGCTGGGGGGCTGCAGCTCTACAGTCAGATTCAGAGGAATACAATTACTTCCAGTCCAGACTTAAATATTGGCATTGATATAGTGACCAATTGTAAGGGAGTGTTTTCACTGCCCAGATGAATGAGAAGCTCACATTCAAAATGATTGCTGAATGGAGTGTCTAAACTGTACTTTTACATGACATTTTGCCTTCAGTTCAGTAAGCCCATGCACAGATCACTAACGTATGAAAGTCAGACACTGAAGAGAGACTAAACCTGTAAATTTGCATTTGTACATTTTTTAACTCTCTGGGGTGAGATCTGGATTACCTCTGATATGCAAAAAAAAAAAATTAAAAAAAGAATAACGATGTCAGGGTGAAAATTCCCACATGGGTAGCAGTGAAACAATGTTGTTTTGTCCATTTATACTCAAGAATGGATTTCACTTCAAAATGGGGGGAAAGATACAGGATCTGCATTAATTACAAGCAATTTGAAAAACAGCAAGGTACAAGTGAGGCTACGCAAGGTAGATGAAAGCTACTTTGGTCTGACTTTTGCTTTCTTTTCTGAACTGCTGCTTCCCTAAGTGGCAAGCAGCGGAGGTCAGAGGCCAAACGAAAAGGATAAGCGTCAATGGGAGGCCCTGTGGTGTGACACAAGTGCATAGTGGTATATTGTCCACAGCCCATGAAGAACTTGTCAACAGCTCCATGAGAATCCCTCAAAGGAGCGTCTACAGTTTCATTGCATCCTGCTCCCTGGAGGCAGTGGCAGATACCCAGGGAAGCAGCAGCTATAAAAGCAGGATGGCTCTCTAGGAGCTCTGCTGTCTTTGAGTATTTGTTTTTATATATTGGCAAAAAACATTATCAGTAGAAAAGGCTTCCAAATTACTGGGAAGTTCTATTCAAGCAAGAATAGCTAGATCAAAATTTAATTATGCCTTAGAAAGCTAGATGTCAAAAATACAAATAATATTTGCTAAATTGGCTCATATTTGAGCCGCCGCAAAACCTTCTTGTGACATCCCAATGCCCAGACTCGCACTCTCCTGTGAATCAAAAACTCACCTAAGCAGCACATCAGGCTTTGATGAACCCAGGTTTCCTGCAAGGGAAATAACCAAGACATAGTGTCCTTTTCATGAAAAATTAAATATCAAGTTATCCTCTGAGATGCAACCTCCTGCAACAGGCAAGCTCTAATTCCTTCTCCCCACTGCAGTTATCAAGGACAGCATGAAAAGCATCTACCAATACATGATAATGGTTGGATTTTTCAATCCTGGTATACAGCTAATGGAGTTGAGCAGAAGAGAACTTTTCTCATAGTTAAGGAGAAATTCTGCCTTTCTAGAATAATCAGTTTAAAAGTATGCAACAGCACACACATTGCCTTTGTTCTGGTTTTATATAGCTCCTGGAACAGCTGAGTAAGAGCCCAGGAAAGGGCTTTTAGGCCTAACATCATACAAGTAATAAATCATCATCCTGATTCTATTTTGAACAGAAACCAAAAAATAAGCTTGAACTGAATTCCGTCTGTAACAATACAGACAATAAAGAGGTTCACCAGGAAAAGAAATCAGAAGAAACTAAACAGCATCTGTTTGGTGGATAAGGCCCAAAAGCATTGAGGATGGACATGCAGTCAGGTTTATTCATAAAGAAACAACAGGACTAATCAGAGAGTGAAAGTGTAGGGGAGTAAAAAGTGAAATAAAGT
The DNA here is from genome assembly GCF_965178545.1 of Coloeus monedula. Lineage (NCBI taxonomy): Eukaryota > Metazoa > Chordata > Aves > Passeriformes > Corvidae > Coloeus > Coloeus monedula. Next base: position 26,615,381 of record NC_138782.1, on the reverse strand, counting down.
AACATATTGTCCTCTTGGCAGTGGATTTTAAAGAAACTGCATCTTGTGTTTCTGTAGAATGGGTAAGAAATGGGTTTGGGGCTGCAAAGCTCATTTTAATGAATCTCTTCTGTCTCTAAACGATTCAAGCATTCTGTATTTTCTACCTTACTCTCCAACTCTCCCTTAATCATAATTTTAAACACAATAAAATATGCAAGAAATGAAGACGGATCCCAGTATCCCAGTCACGTAACTTTAATGCAGTGAAGGAATTTTTGCCATCTGAGAGGCTGAGTCAGATTTCTGTATTACTTTTAACCATTTGTAGCTGCCTACAGGCATTTCTGTCAACTTTTCTGACTTTCAGCTGCATTACTGCAGATCAGCTGTGTTGAAATAAATGGGGTTATGGCAGCATAAACCGAAACACAGAGATTAAGCAGACCCTGGCACTGTAAACATGATGCCATTTGTGAGATGAAATGTCACATGTTTACATCCACTGCTCCCCAAACCAGAAGAGCTCAGTCTGTCTCACTGAGCAAAGCAAAATTGAGAGCAGCAAGTTTTTGGAAAATTGACTGGCAAGTAACTAAACCATAAGTCATAAATATTAGAAGATGAGTCAAGCTTCTCTGAATGAAATACTGCCCAAATCATAATAAAATAAATACTTTATGATTGTTAATAACAACAGTAATGTACAGTTGTTTAAACTTCTGAGGGGTCTTGAAAATGCTGGCAAATATCAGCCAGCCACACCTTCAAGAGACATTCAGAGACACTAGAAGCAGCATTTTCAACTGTGAGTTGAAACCAAGAGTATCCAGCTTGAGTCTTGCTGTTCTCAATACTGGCACCTGCATCTCCTGTTGATCCTAGCAGGAACTGTGACTTCTTCAAGTCTATGAAAATTTGGGTTTCAGACCCAGGCCAAAAGCAGCCATTGGAGCACAGTCCCTCTGTTCCAAGCAAGGTATTTGCATGCTTATGCCAGAGCTGAGTAGACAACGTCCAAGAGGAGTCCCAGTCCCTGGACTGAGGGGTCAGAACTTTTGTATTTGGAGCCTACTACAATTTAGTTTACATCTTAGCATTACAAGCACTCAAATAAACCTTGGCACTTCAACCCACATAGCTATAATTCAATCCCACTCTTAACACTAAGCTTCCCTAAAAGCAGCCTGCCCAGAGAGCAGCTGCCTGCTGAGAGCTGCTTGTTCAGGGAAGAGGAGCGACGAGGCGAGCGGGCTCACTGGGAAGCACAGGCCTGCACTGAGCCATGCTGCTGCTGCCACAGGGGAGCAGCTTCATTTGGGCACATGTGAAGTGTATTGTGCTCTCTGCACAAAGCCATGCTTTGATCAGCTGCCTTTAGAAACCTGGAGGAAGCCCCTTTTAAATACAGTATTTGAACCTTTGGCGATATCTGGAAGTTTCCTAGTAGGATAGAAATGCTTAGGAAATCACAACTATACTCACCCTCAGAGGCCTCATTTACTGGTTTTGTCTTGTGAGTTCATTCCCCAGTTATATCAACAGGAGATGGATGTGGAAGCTGAAGACCTTAAGGGATCACTCTACTTCTCATCTCTTAAGGCTCAAAGCCCTAAACAGAATGGCATCCAAATTAACTAGACACAGCTTTCAAATCCACTTTCAAAACTGACTGGTCCTGTTCCCTCCACCCCCTTTAAAGTCAAAATTTGCTTCAGCTTGTGCAAGCAGAATCAGGCTGTTTGTCCATCCCCACAATGATAGGATCAGCCCTAAACATGAGTAGTCTGCTCTGGCTGCCACAACACACCAGCACATGATCATTTCTTACAGGCTGTGGTTCTGAACAGAGCTGAATTCACTCCCTGGGATATTCAGTGCTAATGCAAGGAAGGAGAAGGAAATTGGAAACTTTCTTCTGCAAATCCCACGAAGTATTCCATAGGGTTTTCAGAAATGATAGAAAAAGTCACTCACAGACCTCATCAACTGTTAAGGGAACACAACACAGAAACAATAAACCCTTCAGAGTTCTTTGTGGAAAATGGATTAGAACAGTCTTTTGAACAAAAGCATAATAATCTGGCCTGTGAACATGGGCTGTTGGCTGACTTGAGGGAAAACCAAGCAACTTAAAGGTGCTGCTAAACTTCTGCTCCTCTGTCCCACCGAGACTATCCTGCAAAAAGCCAGTCCTGCATTATGACAGGCAACTTGACTTCATTGGATGATGGGCACTGTAAGGAGATGCAGAATGGAGAGAAACTAAGCAGAAAGAAAACAAAATTTATTTGAGTTTTATTCACAAACCCACCAATCCCTGGAAAATCATAGTGTAGAATATGCACTGACCTTTAAAAAGGAAAACCATGTTCAAAGGACTAAATGTCACTGTAGAATTAACAGATAAACAGAATCTTTCCCTCCAATGGCACCAGTACTATGTGACTTTTAATAAATTATGTGAAAACAGATTTACAGGCTCATGCCCCAAACTTATGCCTCCTTTGATAAGAAAACATGCAAACATAATGATCTAGAGAAGCAAATTAAATTCCCAGGACTGGATCATATTCAGAATAAAAACAAAGAGGTTCTTCAAAAGCTAATCTCTCAGAAGTCTCAGCACAACATGATACTCTCTCAAGGTGCAGATTTCTCTACCTTGCTGCTTAAGTATGCTTTACTATGCAGAGCATAACAATAAGGAGCTTTTTTCAAATTCAGTTAAAAGCTAACAAATTATCTTAAATGACAAAAGAAGAGAAACGAGACCCTAAACCATGAAATTAGAAGTTGTAGGAATCAAATTCTCAGACAAATACAGAGATGTCACTCTACTAATTGGCTATTAGATTCATTGACTTTACTAAAATCTAGCATAGTGTTTTCTTTAGCAGCTATGTCAGGCATTTCTGAATAAATATATTCAGATATCCAAAGCAACACCTGCAATGAAAGGAGGTGAACTTTATCATTACACTGACCTGTAAACAAAGCCAAATGCCAAGGGTGTTCCAGGGTGCATCACCCTAATGAAACTGGAGCTGGCAGTTGCCTTCCTACTAATTTCTCAAAATCCAAAACATGAACCCACAGGATTTACAGACCCCCCTCCCCAAAGCCTTCCCACTCACACCCTTTCCCATAGAACTTGCCTGCAGAAAGGACCAGCACCAAAACATGGGAAGCACACCCCATTGCCTGGGCCTGTTACAGCTGCCACCATGGAAGTGCTGCACAAGGAACCCCAGTGGCAACAAACTTGCAGACTGGGTTAAGTCAGATTGGGACTTTAGCTGGTAGTGAAGACAGAGCTGTAGATGTCTTATGTTCTAATAAACCAAAGAAGCTTCAAGTTCATATCCCTCTGGGGAGGGTTAACTTCCATGGCACAGCAAGAGGGCGTGAGAGCTGCTCTGGAGCAGAGGAGATCTCTAGGATTACATGGAGCTGAGCTCCCTTCCTGAGTGCTGTCAGAAAAAAAGAAAATATTAAATACCTGGTTCCCAGGCTAGCTTCTTCCTACAAACTTCTCTGCAGAGCAATCCCAATTTCTGAATCAGCAAGGAAGACCTACATAGGCATATCTTGCATTCTAGAGACATCATGTCAAGGGCATGACTGATGTTAGTCCAGCTGGTCACTTCAGATCAGTTACAAAAGCACCAACAGAATTTACTTTAACAAGTAAGAGTTTCTACAGATTGGAAATATATGTCTTTAACACATCCACATTCTCTTCTGCTGAACCTGTGGAAAGCTTAAGGATATGTAAAATACCTGCAGGCTGATATCCCAATAACCCACGCAGCTCCTGGTTTTTCCACATTCAGATTGATCTTCAGGCTGTAATCACTAATATTCGAGTGTTCATGTTACCAAAACCTGGGTAATTGGTAAAAAAGCATGAATCTAGAAACTGTTAAATTCTTTACTGTGTTCTGTTATTTGTATAGATATGGGGCTACAGAGTGGGACACTTAGGTTTATTTTATTATTTTTAATGAAAGATCATATTCTCCCATCAAGTCTCTTACATGTACATGTACCAAAACTTTCTCTGTCCTGGAACACACTGAGGACTGTTCTTCAACTCACCCGCAGAAGTTAAAACTGGGTTTTGGCATTTTTATATTTAACTAGTATATTCATTGGTAATAGTCCTGCATTGTTCTGAGGAATTTCTCAAATAATCAAACATGACTGCAAAAAAGACTAATATTGCTTTTATTGCTTTAAAATTGAACGTGCATACGCATGATGCAAAAACTATATTAAGTAATCCAGTTTAATCTGGATAATTATTTTAAATGCATACTCAAAACCCCCAAATGTGTCAGCCTACAAGTCCACTTCCTATGCTTTTCTATCTGCAAGATCTGCAAGTAATTTAGTCTTGTTTTCACAGAGTGCAAAGACATTCCATTTGTTTACACTAGAGACAAATTTTACTCAATTGACGCAATTCCATTGATTAAATAATGGCTTTCTTCCTCATTTTAGACAATTTCGGCCTTATATCATGACATAAAAGAGGTAAGTGATTGTCATCTCTGCTCATATTGTGTGACGGGCAGATTATCAGGTATGAGCCTCACTGCCCAGTGACAGGACCTTTTCAAGGACTGAATGCTCATACCCTGTTCTGAAAACTAGGCAGATGATTAAATAAGTCAACAAAGGGTCAACTGCAGGCCAACTGCAGGTGATTTAACTGGAGGGACCTCTAGTAGGTCAAGTGAAATAAAGCAGATATCATTTGTCCAAGTTCTGCATTAAAAATACTGTTGAAGACCAGCTTCTGTGTATCTGCCACCTTTGTGATAACCCTACTTTAACAAGATTATTGGACATTCAGGTCCTCTTTACAGACAAAAGTCTGCTGATATTCCATATCAGCATGGAGCTTTGCCTCAGAATCAGATGCAGAATTAGCTGTTGCCTTTGAAAGATAAGGAAAATAAAATCCTTAGCAGTCCTAGTGAATAGAATAGCACTGTTGAAATACTTTCACAAGGAGAGAGGCCTTTGTCCAAATGTGTGTGCACAGTGCTAATCCCAAAAGCATTCCTATACCTGTCCACGGGCTCTTCAAAACTTCAGCATATAACACAGCCCAATTTTAGAGCCTTAAGCTTGTGGGACGAATTAACCAGCACACACAAGCCCAGGATGGCTCCATTCCTTGGGCCAGCACAGGACGTCCCGAGGAGTGGGAGGCATCACAAGCCTTGGCACGGAGTGGCGCCGAGAAGGGCTCAAGCACGGAGATGATGCCCACTTGTACCTCATCTCTTTTTAGCTAGCTACCAGAAAAGGCTTTTTAAATCTTATTTCAGTGAAGTACCAGTGACATCTAGTGGGCAGCTCTTCTACAGTCGCGCATCTAGTGGAGCAAACCCGGTTAATTTTCCCATTTCTTTGACAGAGGCTACAGAGCAAGGCTCAGACAGAGAATGGTAGATTTAAAAGGAAACTAAATTTTTTCTAGTCCGTTTCCCTGCTCTAATGCAGAACCAACTACAGCATAAGATAGTGATAAATCAAGGAGTAATGGCTTTAAACTGAGGGTAGGTTTAGATTAGATATTAGGAAGAAGCTCATCACTGTGAGGGTAGTAAGATACTGGAACAGGTTGCCCATCCCTGGACATGTTCAAGGATGGGGCTTTGAGCAACCTGGTCTAGTGAAAGCTGTCCCTGCCCATGGCTGGGGGTTGAAACTAGACTAGCTTTAAGGCCCCTTTCAACCCAGGCATTCTGTGATTCTCTAATACTTGGTTTGTTTTTAACAAAAGCTCACACAAACAGACCTTAAAACCTTTCTGTGATGTAGCCACAGCCACACTGACCACACTGCCTCCTGAGCACTTCAGCAACAAGTTGGGCAGTGAATCACTTGCCACAATATGACACTCTTTCTTTCCCTGCTTGTCCTACTCAGGACAGACAGGGAGAACAGAGAGTGCTTATAACTTACCTAGTTACCTGGATGAGCAATTGCAATTGCAGGATATATAAATGGTGCAGGCAGGTTAGTTACCTGCCTAGCCACTCACCTCTGCAACACACACATCCTCACTTTCTCACAAATGCATCACGGTTTGTCCAAAACTGGGGGAAATTTCACAGTTGCAACAAACAAACAAACAAACAAGGGCGTAACTAATGACCCAACCAAATACCAGTACTTCATTCCAAAAGGAAAAGCATGACTCCTCATTTTCATCAAGAGTTTCAAAAGCAGTCTGCTCAAATTGCTCTGCTCACACTGAAGATTTTAGGTCCACAAGCTAGGGTTTAGCACACATGCAACAGTAGCAGGGATTTTAGAAGGGACAAAACCAGGCAGCTGTAGTTCCAAGTAGAACTTACCTGCATTTGCCTGTATATAATGTATCAGCAGCTAATCCTTTCCTAAATAACACTGCCTGAATGATATTTCATTTCTTAAAACATGGTACAGACTTGTGAGGTTTCAGCAGTAATTCCAAACACTAAAACCAGCTAAAAGCTATAAAAACAACAGTAATTTATTTTCTGAATAAGATTCCACATAAGCACTTTATAGACACTCTTGAAACTTGCTTGAATAACACAAAGATTTTTTCTTCCTAAGCCCGTATCCAGACCTTGGCGGTTTCAGCTGCTGTGTGTGCTTCACACCACACAGCAACATCTGCTAGCAGTTAATTTGGAAAATGGGAGACTGTCACCACAAAATGTAGACCTTTTAAAATAAACACAAGAAAAATATTACCAAGCAAAAATAAAACTGCATAATAAATATAAGTGGGTGGTAGCTACACACTGGTAGAGAGGATTTTATAATAGATCAAACAAATCACCAGACTGAAACTGCCTGCCAAAGTGCCAGTTTCAAGAGACTGATATTGTCAGACTGAGATCTAGACCTCTCTCTCATCTTCCCTTGCCATTTCTGCCCCTGGAAATAAGAAAGTCCTAATTTTCTATTTACTTTCAAGGTGTGGTAATATTAAAAATATAAATTTCCAAACCTAAATTTCCAAAGTACTCTGTCAGCAAGAAAAGCTTGGTCTTTCTTCTTTATGAGCTCTAACTTACAGAGGAGTGAAGGAGTGCACTCCCTCCCAACATCAGATGAAATATGGCTTAAAAACAAAGTCAGAACTCAGTTACTAGACCTTGGTGGAAGTGTTGTTCTCAAATGGACAAAACTGTTTGTATTAAATAATGGGGGTTGGGAAGAAAAGCAAAGTTTTTTCCTTATGTCTTTATATTCTTCTGCATGAACAAAATTAAAATAATTCTGCAATCTTCAAAAAGAAAAAATAAACATGAATATTTATTTTTAAAATGTAGGAGGAAAAAATTCAGTGGTCCAGGTGGTATCAACTGGCAGAGGTCATTTTGTGAGCCTTGCCAAGGGGGGCTTAATAGATGTTGCTGTCAGGATCAAATTGAAAGAAATATCCTTCTCTCCTATGCCACTAAACCTCAGTCAGGAGTCACAAGCCCTCTCCTGTTTCCATTCAAGTGGGAAGCCCACTGGCAAAAGGAAATTTTCAGCTACAGCTATTGATGGAATCTCCTGTACTGGCTTTTCTCCCACTTTGGTGCTCTTAGGGAGTCTCCCCCAAGTTTTCAGAAAGACTGTAGCATCTTTAGTCATGCAGCATGTTGTCTCACACAAGTCAGGCTTGTGCTTGGCTCCAGCAGTTCAGACCTGTTGGCTGATCACAGGGGAGTCTTACACACCAATGCTTAGGGAGAAGGGCTTTGTGCAAAGCTTCCCAGGAATCACACTAAAGAGAATAGTTGTTAAAAATAAAGTTGGAGCATTAAGGCTCTCAACTGGAGTGCTCAGAGTGTTTTGGTACACAAAATGATTTGGATTTGGCCAGTAGGTTTGATAAAGTTCCAGCTGAAGATAGTAGGGAAACAAAAAATGCTTGTCCTACCATCAATGGGGCAGAATAGAATCCCTGTTGCACATCAACACTGCTGGGGGGGATTTAAACAAACAAGCAAACAAAATGCAAACAAAACCCACAGAGATCGACTACCTATTTACCATTCACAGATATTTACACCTCTGTTGCTTTTTTCCCTCATTCTGCCTTTTTTTCTGGGAAGACTGAAAGGTGAAAAGTGAGTGCAGAGAGAGCCACTTCCATGGCTCCCACACATGAATGCTGCTCTCAGCAATTGAAGTTTACTCTTGCAAAGGGCAATGCTTTCAGGCGGATCCAGGCAGCTCAGGCAGTGCCAGCTCCCCACACATGGCACCAGCTCTGGGAGTCTCACCTGGAAGTGAGAGTCTGATCCGGATTTGTCTACAGTGCTAATCTCTCACAAAACCAGCTGAAATTATTGGAGACTCTTGATATCCCTGCTGCAGTCTAAAATCCCCTCTACCACTGGTTTGGGCCATTTCCACCCCTCACATGGGCAGAGTAAAAACTAATGCATTGATATAAAAGCCTCAGGTAACTTCACGATCAGCACCATAGAAAGTCCACAAAAAGAGCTTTATAAATAAAGGATGCTTTGGGAACATATATGACCCAAAAGAGCAGGCAAAAAACATGAAATAATGAAGCGAGATTCTGAGTAACTGTTCATTCATGAAGTGCTGTCCATCCTGTTCCCTGTGCAAGGCTGAGCAGTCCCTAAGGTGCAAGCAACGTACAGGTGGAGAGGGCCTCTTCTGCAGTGGAAAAAGGCATTTTGGACAGGGGTGAGCCCTGCACAGTGATTTGTCTGGCTCCTCAGGTCTGCCAGGAGCTACAGGAAATGGTATTCCCTGCAGCAAAAAGCTGGCTTTTGTAGGCAACTGGGTGTGCTGCAACTGATAGTACTCAGGTCAGATGTCAGAGGAGTTCTGGTGCCAGAAGGGTGATATATGGCTGGCATGAAGGGGATGGGGCGTCACCATCACCTTCCATCTGAAGATATCAAAGACACAGTCAGACATGAACAGATAACATCCACTGACACTTGGGGAAACAGGAATGCCAGTGGTTCCAAATATTTCTATCCCCAAGGTAGTCCCAATGAGTTAACCCCTGTGGAACTTATAAGTATGCAAGGATATATGGTTATCAAGATAGAGAGAAACAGGAAGAAAAGATTTCAACCAGCAGTTTCAGGTGTGCCAAGTCACTCATTTCGCTGTTTGATCTGAAGAGCTGTACTAGCCTAGGATTCCTCTTCCTTCAGAACGGATACATCCAGCAGACAAAGCTACATTTGCTATGGGGAGTGAAGCTGTTACTGCCACCCCCCTGCCCTGAGGCTGTCTCTATACCCCAGACAGCCTTTGGCTAACCAAGCCTGGTTAACCACATCAGGCCTACGCTGTTTCCCCCACTCTTCTGTTGCCATGAGTGCAGCTAAGTAGCCCTCCATCCTTTTGCTCTCAGTGGGGTGAGGTCAGCACACGGCACCCCTCGGACCCCCCAGCACTGGAAATGTTTCCATGCAGGAATCACTCTCTGTTGTCAAACCAAACCGGACTAGAGCTCGCGTTTTGGAGAGTCTTGTGTCTGTTTCACAGTGGTGATGGTGAAACTAGATCTGTTCACATGGGAAATATGCTGTGTGTTGGCTGCGACTTCATCCATAATCCATAGGAATCGCAGGTTGGGAATAGCACATCATCTGACACTTTTACTGGAGGTTCTCACTACCCTTTTATTACTGCAATATAAAGACAGAGTCTGACATTTAACTTTAATGATCTAATTATAATTGTCAGAGGGGCTCAGCTCTTTCTCACTGAGCATGAATGTCTCACATCCGTACTGACGACTAGGAATCTTCCCAGTGTGGTACAAGCAAATCCCTGGTGCCTTATCTGCCTTACAGGCTTTTCCAGCTCAGATCTCCATATCCTTGCGTTGCATTGTTTCTCCAGAAACTGCACTACACATTTCAGAGCTGTAAGTTATGCTCCCCATTTTGGTTCTTCAGAGCAGCCAGTTCTCCCAAGAAGCGTTTAAAGGGCTCCACTGACACAGCCTGGTTTGAAACTGGCAGGCGACAATGAAGACACACACAAGTCAGAGCAGCTTTTGCTCACACGCTTGATTTGCTGTTCGGATTCCAGAGCTGGTTTTTACGTCTGTCACAGGGTGTCTGTCATCACTTCTCTTCAGAAGCCCGGCAGGGTATCCCAAGCAACAGCAGCTTTGCAATAGGGAAGAAGGTTCCTTTCTTCCCAAGGTTTTTTAGTGGCAAAATCTCAAACAACAGAGTGAAACAGTGTGTGTCAGAGCCCAAACTGGAAAAATTTTAAAAAAACCCAAACCAAGCAAAAAAAAAAAAAAACCAACCTTTTCTGCCCACCCATCTTTCCAGTGAGCCCAAACTCTCCCTGACTTATGGCAAGCACCCTGGAAAATACAAGATTTTTCCAAATTAGAAGACCATATGTCCCAACCACAGTTCCTTTCCAGGTAAAATCATAGAAAGTCCTCCCACATTCATAGTCTACTCCAGTGGGAACCAGAAATTCTTGCTTACCCTTTCTCCTGGGATCCTATGGGAAGAATGAACAGGGAGTGGTTTCAAGGAGGACTTTGTGGTACTAAACTCCAGACATGACCAGCATCACTAATTTTTAAGCAGATGCCTTGGAATCAGTTACACTCTGCTACCTTCTCTCTGCAAAAAGAAAGGAAAACACAAGTTCTTCTTGGTTTCAGACTCCCCTCTCAGCTCAGGACATGCACCACCACACTTCTGGTGACCTGTCCATCTGATGCTCTCATCCCAGCTGCTGGCCCCTCTGTTACAGCCATCCCAGCATCGCAAGAACCAGAGGGCCACAGGCACCCATATCCTCAACACACAGCTGTGGGCACAGGACCAGCTGCACATCAGCTGAGCCTGCATGTCTACCACGTTTCTTCAGTCCCTTTTCATCCATCACATCCTGCTGGTGGGACCCGTTCCCACACAAAAATAAAAACAATAGTGCAGTCATCAAGAGGCCACCACTGCAGAGGCCACCACATGGGCCAGAGAACACAGGAGCCACAAGCAGGTGGCTCCTCAAGCTGCGGTGCACAATCCAGCCAAGGACCACACCGGGATCCCTCCTCTGAGAGCCACAGCACACCTTCACCACCTCTGCTGCTACTTTGGGAGCAAGATGCAGGTAACTCCTAAATGCTGCTCTCCTCCCAGAAACCTGACCCAGATGCATGACCCTTCCCAAAGCTTTTTCAATCAGCCGCCCATGTAGGGTCCATTTAAAGTCTCCTTTTACCGTTCCTTGATCACACCAAATATGCACTGCATTGTGCCTGGGAACTGAATTCTGAATTCTAAAGATTTCTTTGCAGTGATTTGAGGCTGTCCCGGCAAAGCCTTTTTTTCCAGGGAGATTGAGGAACATCATATTCATCTGTGGGCTCCTAATCCCTTCAGATGAAAGACTACTTTAAAGAGTTCTTTTCAAATTACTTTCAACTTCTTTGGTTAGATCTTACAGGAAAGAATCCACAGCAGATCTTATCTGAACCCTGACATGCAATGACCTCTTTGCTCCATTTCATCACTGGTTCCACAGTCATGTTATTAGGGATAATACTGGGAATTATAGGATTATCTCAGGCTTTCAGATACATTTTACATTGACTAATTTATTCTGTCTGTCCTTTCATGAATGCCTGATGTAATATCTGAGACAGAGGGTTCATAAGACTTAAGGTATCAAGCTTTCACCTTATCACCACTGTTTGTGGTCTTATGGAACCTCAGCCTGATCTGCAGCTGGGTGTTACCAGTTTGTGACCCCAGACATGTGATGGTACATAAAAAGTGCAATTAAAGTATCTGGCTAGCATATCCATGGATGGAAAGTTAATGAGTTGGTGCTCTGTGTACGCTGCTGTGTATGTAAGTCGTATCTGGCTGCCATGTGTGCCCAGAAGCAGTTCTTTCTCAGGGTATGCTGAAAAGCTCTGTCACCACAAGTCAGGCACACCCTTGATACTTTTCATAAGGCTCCAGAGGAAATTAACGTTGGTTCTTCCAGGTTATAGTTTTTATATGCTAAAAACCCCTCCACCAGCTGTATCATATGGAAAACAGAAACTGATCAGAACACAGACAGGTAACATAATCCACATGCAACTGATAATTCAAGTACAGGTCTGATGTTCAGCATCTGACAGAATGATAGGTGAGGCCAGAGTTGTTTCCCTCCTTAAAACATTCTGTATCAGTGGGAGAAACGAAAGCAACACCAAAATGTGCAGCCTGATCATGACTGAAGGTGAGCTGTAAGAAGAGAATAGTTGTTATTGAAGGTGACCTTTCAGTCTGTAGTAAGTCGCTGGTAATTTCAGTGTGCTTTGTGCTAGGACATAGGTGACCAATCTGCAGGAATCAGGAGATTTTCTGTATTCCACCAAGCTCTGAATGACTTAGTCCTGAAGATGGAGTGGATATACAGTAGCAATACACGCTCTGCCCTTGTAAGTGTTGCCAGCATAGAACTGATAGGCACTCAGTTTATAAGAAGACTGGATGCTTGATAACTGCCTTGATGAGACACAGAGATAAAAAGCTCAGAGGTCACTCCCACGGTGATACATCAGTATAAAACTGGAATAATGCAGCAGTGAGTCAAACCAAGGACATACCAATCAACCAGTATGAGGGCTCATTTCCTGACACACCGCATGTGAGATATGGGAGAGCTTCAAAGCAAACCCTCCAGACAGCATTTTGGGTGAACTGTCCCTTCTCCCATTTACTCATTTGCAGATCCTTTCTGTGGAATAAGGCAAGACCATTTATACATAGAGACAGGCTGTGTTTTATGGGAACCGAGGAGGCGTGCTCATAGCAAAATACATCTTGTGCCCAAAACTCAGCACCAATTTTTTTCAGTACTAGTAGCTTGTAAATGCACCCTTTAGATCTTAACTCAAATGTTAAAAATGTTTGAGTATAGCTGCACAGAACTTGACATTGTCCACACAAAAAGTCCTCTTCAGAATCCATAATTGCTCCTGTATCCTAATTTGCTGTTTCCACCATTTCTGGATTTGGCTTATCAGAAGAATTCTTCTTTTAACCTGGTTTCATATCAAAGCAAGGTCTATCTTCATTAACACACAATTTATCACAGAGAGAATGAAGATTTACATCTCTTCTGCCAGAAAAATGAAATAAGCTATCAACAGAGCTCAGCATTTCTGCAACTGCAAAGTCAGTGGAGCTCACTCTCCACTGGCATGAGAAAGATCTTGGTTACAGAGAGGGTCTCACACTTTGCCAAATTTAAAAACCTTAGAAGTCTGATTTTCTCATGGGTGAGCTGCTTCACCCATACAAAACTAAAGCCTTAAACCAGGGCTCCACTATTGCAAACAATAAATTAATTGTAGTTCTTAGACACCAGCATACAAGTTCTTAGATGCAAGTTAGTTCTTAGCAATAAGCACGGTAGCACACCTGGCTTGGTAAGTAGAAGGCAGGTAACAAAATTTAAATTCTCATTCCTTTGATTTTGGGCTGTTTGCAGTCACCCAGTGCATTCCAGCTTGAACCTTCTTCCACAGGCATGACACAAGTAACCCAGCTTGGCCAAAAGGAGACCCAGGCAAACAGCATTTGCCTTTCACAAGCCACCAGACTGCTGTGCAGACAGGTCCCCAGTGCCAAAGCAGGAACCAGTCCCTTTTTCCTTCCCATTGCTATTCCTTTCATTGCTGAGCAAAGGAAAGGGTGCAACTAAAAACAACGTATCAGATTTATGCCTGGCCTGCTGCATGCTTTCCTAGCTTGTAAATGCATTACATGTGGCATCTAGGAATAAAGTGCTCAGCCTCAAAAAGGAAGGGGAAATACATAGGAATAAAACCTTGTGTGGGAATAGTCGGTGCTGTTCTGCCCTGCTTAGCACAGTGAAAATGCTGCTTCAGCTGGGGCTATGTTTTCTCAACTTTAGGTGCACTATGACCTCAGATGACCCAGGCTGAATCTGACCACTGTACATTTGATCCAGAACACCGAACAACCAGTGTCATTTTCAGTCAGTGCTAAATCCAATCTCACCTAGATTGAAAAGCCCTTACATCCCATCTCTAATCCCTTCGGTTCCATCCAAGCAGTGAGGCCTATAGCAAACACAGCACGTGAACTTTAAGAAAAGCAGGCAAACAAATCAAGTTTCACAGAAATCTAAAAACTCAGATTTCAGGAAATCAACCCCAGTAAAACTCTCCATATTCTGCAGAATGATATTTCTCTGTATTGCTCACTTTCAGACCATTCTGTGACAGTAAACAGATTTTATCTTTCTTCAGTCTCTCTCGCTGTAAGACCAGACTAAAGCAACATAATATTCATTACCTCTTTCTGGCCTCCTAGAAAGGTACCTCTTGCATGGATCTTGCAGGAAGTTTAAAAAAATTAGTTACAATTTTAAAACATTTTGCTTCAACATGCCAAACATTCCATTTCACATTTTTTCCCGTAAAATCACAATTCTCAGCCACAGCCACTTCATCAGGATAGAAATAGCTGATTTTCCCACAGTCTCTCCAACAAGTCAGACAGCAAACCTGCACTAAGATGGTTCAATTTCATTGGAGTCAGCACCTACTGAGCAATGTGGTTTTGGTTTCTTTTAAGCATTCAAGAACTTTTCTCATAACAATGCCAGATGGCCTTGCAATCAAAACCTTTGCCTTCAGCCTGTCACCTCCAAATTCACAGCTGATAGTCTATGGGCTTGAATTTGAATATGAATACACAGAAGATGTTTCAGATTTTTTTTTTTTTTTAATAAAATGAATTACCTCTGGAATGACACATCTTCCAACTGCATTAGCTGTTCTCTGGCTTTCACTTGCCTTTCCAAACATCATGTGAAAAAATGAGAAAGAGGGAAACGAAAGAAAGATTTCTTGACTACCATCAGAAAAGAAATTGTTCCTTAATTACAAACAGGACACCTGTAAGCTGAGAAGTGAAGAGAAGGGCAATCTATATGACCTTTCCCCATCATTTTGCTTTGAAATATGGGGTAGGCAGAACCAATTGATATGAGCAGATTTAGTAAGATAAACACCAGTGGCAACTTTTTATATTTAACAACATCAGGCCTTCTCCAGGACAAAGAGTCACAATGAGAATACACAATGAGGTATTCCTCCAAAATGTACTGTGTATTTAAAAAGAAAATATTTGCTTATCAGTTGTTGCTGTATAATGTCAAGCACACAGTAGCTACATGATATTTTAACCTCACCCCCAAGCTACAAGGAAATTGAGTAGATAGTTGGTTTTCTAGTGTCTTTAAAGTAACTAAACATGAAAGGTCAGACTTAGAAAGAACAGAAGATAAGCTGCCCAACAAGGCCTGCAGAGCTGAGGAAACATGCTCATGTGCAATGGATATCCCAATGTTTGCTTAGAAACATGTCATAAATGTAACATTTCGTGATGGTTTAAAGCACCCCACATGAATAAGTCGTGGAATTTACACAGGAAAAGAAAGGATATCAAAGACCTGACTCAGAGAGTAGAGAGGTGGCTGTTTTTACACTCTTAGACCAGTTTGAATTAACTTTATGATATACTACCATAGTTGCTGGTCTTGTGATCATGCACCACAATCATATTTCCCACAGAGGGCCTGCACTGAGACTCAGCCTCAGAACAGCGTCTTGTACAAATTTTTTGCCACAGTGTATTAGCACTTTGTGATGACAAAACGATGATGAAATGGGAAAAATGTGCCTGGACCTGCCTGGGATAGACCCTGCCCCCAGCTGTGCTCCAAAGTTCTCCTGAGACTTTTCCATGTGCCATCTCAGTCGGACAACATTCACAGGGACACAGGAGTGGGATTCACGGGACAGAAACATCATATGCCTCCTTTGGCCATCATCCTGAGCTAAAGCTTGGGCTACACTTCAAACAAACTGGTGAATGGATGTTGGAAATTCGCTGCCTTAAAGGAGGTGCAAGTGCCAATTTGAATGAACTCTGTTTCATCTGATATTCCCCCACTGTATACTTGTGACACTGTACTTTGCCCTAATTTTTATGAAATTTTATTTAACTGAAGTTTTGAGTGTTCCCCCTGACTTCCATAAGTTTGGGGTTTATTGTACACCAGTCAGTTCTCTCACACGCAGCATACAGTGCCCGAAAATTTCAGGTTAATTAACTCGCATCTGGTTTTCCACAAACAGAAACACTGTGTTCTGCTGCCAACTACTATTGCTAGCTAAAGTGCTTTGTGCTCTCTCTTGTTTGGGGATGAAACCAGTGCATCTTTGATTTTTAAATCTATATTCTGCATGTCTGATACCTTGTTAGAAAGCCAAGGGTTATTAATTTCAAAAACAGAAGGTAGAGTTTAATGAATAATGAATAGCAGCTGTTGGAAGCAAATCTTTGTAGCCCTGGGACCGTCTTTCCCTATGTTACAATTACACTTTGATTGACCTCAACAATAACTAACAAGCATGCCCAGCTGGATCATAAACCAAGTATATACTATGTCCAGATATGGTGTAAAATTTCACATCAGTGAAACACTCACTGTCAGTCTAACTTCGTCCCATCATATGTCAATCAGACTTACAAATAAACTTACTAGAGCTGGGACACGGATATTTTCCGAGGAAAAAAGAAGTTCTTCACTGGCAATGAACGAACAGTTTAGAAAAATCACAATTACATCGGGATGGCTCAGTCTCTGAAGAAAAGCTTTTTGCCACGACAGACGTGTGGGGCTTGTTCACTGTGCAAATATTTTGGGGCTTTAAGAAGGAGAGGCAGATTCCAGGCTGCCTGAAAGAGCTATATCCCCATAGCTGGGAGGCTGAAAGTAGAGAAAGGTGAAGTTTGGGTTGATCAAGCAGCTGACACATTCTCTCGGTGAAGGAATGAGCTGCACTGGGACCTGGAGCTTTCAGGGGTCTGTGGGTGGGAGGCCAATGGGGTTCACTGGGGATACAGTACCTCCCACCTGTGGATAAACACATAGTGCTACACCTCAATTTGGGATCTGTCTAAACAAATGGGAATGAAAATGCAGGGACAAACTGTTTACATACACAAAACCAGAAAATTCTGGCCCGTGCTGTTTGGTGGATGGATTACTCACAGTTTTACATCCTGTCTTGTCAGATAGGAGCTTTGGTCTATAGCCAAAAAATATTAGGGATGAGCCACTGGTGAATAAAACACTCCAGCCTCTGGATTTATATATACACTCAGCTTTCTAACACTTTATCTTCCGTCTCCTGACAGTTCCTGGTGAAATAGAGAAGCAACACATCTTTCTCTCATTAAGTCATTGGATTCTCCACTTAAAACAGTTGTATATTATTAGTATAGAATACTATTCGTATTATTTTTTATACTGCTAAATAAAACAAATTGTCATAATTTCTTCCTGTCCATGAACTACATTAGTACAGACCCAAAAATGTTGTTACAGGCACTTTCTCAAAGGGCACAGCACAGCCATGCCAAATTACTTAGATACCCAAATATCCCCGGTTTGGTTTCCCACTTTAATTTCCCCAGTGTGCTCTGTGAGACCCTATCATGGCACCTCATACAATCTGCACTGAGGAAGAGTCAGCTCAGCTTGCACGTTGTGTTTTCTGCACTGCAGAGCTGAAACTGCACATCCTGCCTCTCTTCATCAGAAATCAAGGTCAAGCACATCCCATCCCCTTGCAGCTTCCCCTCTTCTGCACCTCATGTAACAAGCTGAGAATAAAGCAGATCACACAACAAACACCAACACAGATTTCGCCTCTCCTTACACTGTTGCTTGTCTTCGCTTTGCCTTCTCCAGCTGACGTGGCTGCTCCAATAATGGCTCATCACTGCTCTCAGTCTTAACGAGAAGCCCTATTATCAGGGTTTCCTCATCTCATCCATCTTGACATAGAACTTCTTCATAGATTCCTATCTGACCTCAAATGTTTTGCTCTGGGGAATAAATGCTACCATACCAGGTATGGGTTGCATACGCCCACTGATTTCGATGGAACCAGAAAGGTAATTAATTGAAAGGCAGTTGCCAATGCCTTGCTTCCAGCCACATGGTTGCAGGTATAAACTGTAGCTATGGTTTCATTTCAAAAAGCAATATACTGTTCTTTCTAGCACTAAGAGAAAGAAAGAAAGAAAAACAAATAAACAAACAAAGCAAACTACTCACCAGTAGGGAAAATTACACACCACCACCACCAGGATAAAGCAAATTCCCAGTAGCTCACCCCTTCCCCAACCAGGTCATCGAGCACGACAGGCTGAGCTTGTAGCACACACAAACTTTTGACAGACCCCAGCCCAGGAGGGTGGATGTGGGAAGTGAATTCCAAAGCCGAGCTCAGGTGTCTCTGGCTGATCCCAGATACAAGCGCTGTGCTGCAGGAAGGGAAGCAGCCTCCTGGGTCACCATTTGGGGCTTTATAGGTTCCAACTAACACCTTGAATTCTGCCCAGGAACTTATTAACAATGAGCAAGGCTGATCTCAGGTGTTCCTGCCATGGAGATCCACAGTGTGCACCAGCTCCAGTTTCCACAGGCCTCAGCACACAGCTCCACATGGAGTGCACGGTGATAACATAATCCAACATCAAGGTGTCAAAGGCATGGAGCACTGTGACAAGATTTCCCCACTGGACATAAAAGACCCATTTTTCTTAATAGTAGCATAAGGGGGGGAAAGACATGGATATTTTGTCAAAGACTTTTCTCAGAGTGTTTCTATGCCCTGGACACCACTAATCTTGGAGCCCTTATAAAAGATTGATTATTGACTTGGTCTGTGCTTTGAGAATACATCCTGACCTCACCCTGATGAAATTCATGAAGTTACCTATGTGTGAAAGCAGCACAGGAGGTCACAGGAGCCCCAAAACTCCTCAGGTGTGAAGATTAGCCAGGATAACTTGGGAAATTTTAGTGGGTAAAATGTCTGTCTCTGTTCTCCAAGAGCTTGTTTCTGCCGTGCCTCACTGAAGGTTTAGTCAGTTAATTTCTCCACATTCTCAATTCTGGACTCAGCTGCACCAACCAGCTTTTTTTTTTTTTTTTTTTTTTAATCTATTTAAAATCATATATAGTTGAGCTGATTTTCTCCACATTCCTTATTTTGTTACTTGCTTTCTGACTGTAATTACACAAGCAATACAAAGCATTTTAGGACTGGAGAAGAATCTAAGTACTTCCCTTAGTTCTAACAGACTTGCTGGACCAAAAGCAGAAATAAACAAATACTTCTGAGTAGATTCCTACACATGTAATGGCAATTTGAATCTCAGATAGTCCAGCTACAAATGTCCAGCACAAGGCTGCAGACAAAGCTCTGGCACACACAGACTGCCTCTGTCACCAATTTAATAGCAGTAACATGCAGTAGGGGTGCAGATTACTCTGGAGCAAACTAGTCAATGAAATAAAATTACTAGATAGGCAAAGCAAAGAATTATTTTAGTTTCTTTCCCAGTCTGGAAATCTGTAACAATTTCCTCTGTGGCTGAACTGGTACAGCATCTTATAGGTGCTGAATTACCAAGAATGCATCAGGGTGTTTGCAGTTAATTATCTTCCTCATAAGTGATGAGTCAACAACATAAGGCTCCTGCACCAAGTAACAAAGCTGGCTGAAACCTAGACATCAAAAGACTACTTCAGTTAAAAAGCTTTCTAAGAGAAAGGGGTCACAGAAGCTATCTAGGGAGACAGACTGACAGAAAGAATGAGTGAAAGACTAAGGAGTTTCAAAGATTCCTCCTCCACAATATTACGAACAGCAACTATTAAGGAAAAATTCAAGCACACTGGTACCTTTAAAAAACAACAAACCAACTTGTTTCTGAAGCAAAAGAATTTTAAAGTAATCATATCTTCAAAAATATATCTTTAAAAGCCATTCACTCTACACTTCTTGGCTAGAAGGGAACTTCAGGTCACTCTCCTCCTCTGGGAAGGAAGAAAAATGAACCAAAGTTCTGAATTGTTCCCACAGAAATGGTTGTGCTTAGAGCTAGATACACAACAAGGAGATGATCTGAATGTCAGAAAAGGTGTGAGTAGGGGGTTCTGCCATGTTTTTTCCCTTGCCTGGAAAGGAATATGAGTTGGAGGCCATTTTCAAGCCCTTGTTTTCACTGAATTTTCAAATCAAAGAGAAATTCTAGACACAGAAAACTGCAAAACAAGAGTGTGCAAGGCAAACCCTTAAGGATACCAGTTATTACTATGCAATGGCTAAGAGAAAGCCATTCATTCAGGTATGTTCATTCAGAACTGGTAATTTCAAACAGTATCAATCATATTCACAAGTTCCCAGAGTCTCAACTCAGAGACTTTGGAGGAATGAGAATGGGAACAGAGAAACTCCCACAAAACAGCATCATGCAAAGATATTTTAGCAAAGGTATCATGCTTCATGTGGTATAAACATTATTCCAGGCAGCAAATCTGCAGAAAGATCATCCTTAAAAAGATGAATGCTCAGATGCTACTAAAGTGAGCTCCAGCTCTATGAAGATTATAGTTAAAGTACTGAAGGACTTAAAAAAGCCCACCACCATCCACCCTCAAAATCTCTGCACAGAGGTAACCATTTCTTTAGGGCTTCACTCTGAGACAAATAATTTTAATACACCATGTGAAAGCCCTAGGAATATAGAAAAGCAAAGCCTTTCTCATGCTGCTGTTCGTCACTGAACAGCAGAGACATTAGGAAACAAGAGGTGCCTACATACTTCACAACCAAACCTTACAAAACACACACAGAATTTACATTAAATACATCTATGAGTCTGAATGTCCTTATCTTGAGATTCATCCCACGTCTACTGTGACAGGAAAAAACTTGTTCCTGAGTTCATTTTTACTTTGGGGTTTTTTAAATAAGATCCCCCATCTCTGTCAACAAATGTTGAGACAATCTAAATATAAAACTTCTATCCTATAAATCCTAATGTGTCTTTTATGCTGTACCAATTCTACCAGAACATACTCTACCTTCATTATAGGATGAAAACATACAACTATTTGGATTGGATTTGGTAGGAACGAAAATAAACCATAAAAACACTACAGAGATTAACCAGTCACACAGCACTGGAATCTAGAAACATTGATCCCACCAGAAAAGTTTCCATTTGACAAAGAAGAATTCCCTGTATCGAACCCTGTTGAGATGCACCTTACAGATACAGTCACAGTAAAAATGCACAGGGACGTTCATGCTGTAATTACAGCTCCACTTCAGAAGCACCCTGATTTTAACTGGGACTGACAGAAGCCCAGAACAGGGAGGCGTAAGAAATACTTGCTATGAAGTTGACATCTTTCCTCCACTGCCAACAGCAAACATTTTTACATTAGGTCACCACTTCAGACTTAGCTGACTGAGTACCAAATCAAAACAGGTTCTTCTTTTTGCAGATGTTAGATAACCTATCTCTAAGGTATCAAAGGACAACATACAGAATTTGAGAAGGGGTTTTTCAGTATTCATGGACTTATCGAAGTATTTACTCCAGTCACTAGAAAAAAACTGCAGGAAATGCAACATCACCCTACTGAAATATCTTGGAGGTATTCTTTAAATAAAAAAAATCAAAACTCCTACCAATTCTCTCCATGTTAAAAGAAATCAGAGGTCAGATGTGAATCTAAAGAATAGCAAGTTAATAAAGTATCCTCCTCTGAGCTTCCAGGAGAAGAAAAACAGAAGGGGGTGTTAAATCTTCGAATAAATCTCCAGTAAAGACAGCCAGAAATTATGCTGCCTTTAGCCACATGAAAGAGAATGTATGGATTTCTCTTTTTAAATTACTCTTTATTGTCTGCTTCGTAAATCGTGATCACATGTGGTATTTATTATAATGAAATTTTCTTGTTGCTGTAGCCCTCTTGCTTGCATTTGGTGCTTTCTGTTTATTTTTAAAAGAAAAATGTCCAGAATTCCTCCAGTTCTCGGACTGAAATTTTATGGTGGTGCACAAGCCCGAGGGTTACGGTGACAACCAAGGAGCCTGTGTAAAATATAACACACAGGTTTTTAAGTTGAGATTCAAAGCAGTAGAAAAGAATCTACATCCCGTTATCCCATCTCTCCATTTCATCTTCACACAGACAGCTTTTTATAGGTAGGATGGGAATTGAAGTCTAACGAGATTTTTCTGTGCCTGTGTAACTTCAGGACTTGCACTCCTTATTCTAAAGCCCACCAGAACCATCCCATTAGGAACAATTATTTAAAACCTTCTACAGCTGACTTTACAAACTTGCCAAACAGGCAAAGCCAATTCACGGATTGACACAAATTCACCTCCCCACTGAGGCCATGAATCACCACATATATTAAACTAAAGAGAGACACTGATATGACCACGGATAAACACATTCCTCGCATTTTTTTTTCCAGTTGGAAATTGACCCACGTTTGGTTTGAATTAAAGATTCATTGCACTGAAACAAATAACTAAATGGAAAGATATGAGTCCCTTTGAAGAGCGTGCAAATCAAATTTAGGTGATAATTAGCAGCAGACAATTGAAACCTACTGTTTATTTGCACAGAACCTGATGTTACTGACACACGGCTTGAATTCAGGCACACTGTGAACCAAGAAACGGAGTTTTCAGGAATTAATTTAACAGTTTAATATCTGAGGTAGAAACAACCATGCTTTGAACAAAATGAGACAAGTTGACATGTGCTCAGACCCCTCACTCCAGCTACTGTCCCTTCCTGTGCAGTTACTGTGCTTCCAAGGCTTTATATGCTGTAATTCGTTTTCCTCCAGAATATTCTTCCCTTGGGAAAGCGATGCATAGGGATGCCATAATTGGGAAGAAGAATAAGCAGCTCATAGTCGAGTTATAATGAAGTATTACCTCCTATAACGTCTGCCCAACTTAGTCCCTATTTGTTTAACTTAGTTTGCCAGGGAGCATAAATACACATGTCATCAGCTGCATGTTTGGCAAACCAAGCACTTTTTCTCAGGATGTGCTTGGCTTCAGTGTAAGAAGAAGCACAGTTTTGCAGCACAAGTGAAGATGAGAAAAATGTCTCTCCAGCACAGAGCAGGCTAGAGTAGCAACTCCCATAAGATAGATTTGGCCAGAGCACTGAAGTGAAATTTTGGTGTATTTTTCACTTCACCACATGTTTTATAGATTGTTTTTTTCCAGTCAGCCTGAGCTACCACCAAATAGAAGGAGGATGATGAAGATTTTTAAAATACTAGAAAATATAGAACCTTTGTGATAAAGGGAAATAGCAATCAGATTAATGAATTCCACAGGAAAACAATTGCAAGCCCCAAGACACAGACCTCCCTGTATCAGGAGACTGGTCCCATTTTGAGCTACTAAAGCCTTCACTTCACTCAAAGGAAGAGACAGTGTTCATTTCACACTCACTTGTATCTGCTGGAGTTAGGATCTGTGACAGTAAAATTTGATTCCTGTACATTGTTATTGCCTCATTGTATAGCAGTTTTTCATGGCAACGGGGACAGAGGGATGGCCATGAGTGGGCAGAGAAGGGAACCCCTCTCCCATGCAGCTCCACCAGCCAGGGAGCAAGAGCAGCATCCTGAGCATGCTGGAGCCTGCTGGGTCATTTCAAGGAGCACCAGGGGCACCTCCTGAGAGGCTCTACTATCATTTCCAGCCCTGAGCATGGATCAGCAAGGGGCCATCCCTCACCAAAGACAGCCCCTTGGTCTGATCCTTGCTCCAGCCCAACCCTGTTGGGAAGACACGGAGCTTTCTCTGCAGCTCCTCACTGGGTTTTGCTCTGAATCGGCTGCTGCTAGAGGATTTAGGGCAGTCCCTCTCCTCATCATTCAGAGAGAAAACTCTTCACCTGAAGAGTGAAGCTTTAAGGAGACTGCTGTCCCACCCTGCAAGGTGTGACCTGCTTCCCATATAGGTATTGCCCAACCTGAGTCCTGTATCAAAAATAAAATAGCAAAGCCAACATGCTTTCAGGACTCCGGAGATAAGTTTTGCCTCTTTGGGGACAGATAACTCACATAACAGCTCCAGAGATCAGCCATCTCTGGCCAAGTTTACATATTTCAGAATAAATGTGGATTTTCTTCAAGTAATTTGGAGGGTGTTCCCAAATTCTTAACCCTCCACCCAGAGAAAGCATATTGCCATTAAATTTCCATATTACCAATGCAGAATGATTTCTGTTAAAGCTAAGATTCTATTAATCATAAGTATGGTCACCTGAATTGTAAGCCTCTCAAGAGGAATTGGGGCCTGGTCATCTGACTGATTTACCACGCTAACAGATTGCCACTAAATCAGTTGAGTTTTCAGTAACAAAACACATTCTTTAGCTGTCACAGAAGCTAGCAAAGCTTGACTCTTCTAAGCCTTTTTCAGAAAAGTTTATGTTAACATCTTGCCACAAGGTAACATATGTAAAGGAGGAGAGACCAAAGCTCACCTGAAGTACAGATCATATATGCAAATTTGTTAGAAATGTCAAAGTTCTGGCTGTGAGCTAGATGGGTTACCATCGTAGGTGCATCAGTCAGAAGCAAGAAGAAATTATGGCTCTAACTGGAGAAGCTATGCTGGGAGAAGCCCTCATGTATTTTGACAAAACAAAAAAATTGTTTATTTCCTTTAAGGAGATGGCACAAATAATACCAGTAAAGTGAAAAAAAAAACCCCAAACAAACCAAGCATAAAACTAAACCAACCAACAATTTGCCCTTCCCCCTGGAAAATAAAATCTTTGGGACATAATAGAACACACTCCTTCCTACATTTAAGAACATCTTAATGGATATTTTCCCTGATACAACACTATTTATGAAGTCCAGACCTTCCTCACATCTCACTTCTTTCTAACCTCACACTGCAGCTCTCAGATGCCTCATTTATGGCAACACAATGCTTGTGGGAACACGGAGACAATCAGCTTGTAGAAAATGTTTGGGCTAAAAGGAAGCAAAACGACCTTTTGTGCAAGCTCACAACAGCAACCTTCAACAGACTTCTGCCAAGAACAGGACAGGCACAGCAGATCAGGTACCAAGGATGAAATGGCTCCTTAAAGCCCCTTTCCAGCCTTCTTTCCAAGCAATTCACTCTCAGTCTGCAGCTCTGCTCTTGCGTTCACTTACTGCAATCACCTTGATAACACCCCATTCCAGTGACTTTTCATCTTGGTACAACTGAGTTAGCCCTGTGAAACACTGAAACAACCTTAGCATGGCTGCAAACACACTTTAATGCCTTGAAAAGTAAGTCAAGGGATCTGCCATAAGATGATCAGGTAAAACAGAAGATGTGTTGTGTCATTCACATAGGAGTATTAACAGAGTTTTGGGGTTTTTTTTCAACAGAAATCCACTGAATTGAATTTCAAAACTAGTATTTTCTATTTTGGGCTGACATGTTTCATCACAGGCAAAAATAAAAATCAATTGGGTGAGGATTTCAGACAAGGAAAGGAAATTACAAATTAAATGGAGTTTGACTTTTAGAAGCTGCAAAGACTGAGAACACAGGATTCTGCAAAAGACAAGTTTGGGGATAACTGTGCAAAGTAAAGCCTTCCAAATCCCACCACAGTCAACAGAAAACCTGAAACACTGTTCACAAATCAGAGCCCTTAGCAGAAATCTAGTATAAGTTACAGCATTTTTAATTAAAGACACCAGCTGTCATTTTTCCTACTTGTACTTTATCCATAAAGCACAGCAGTTTTATAGTGAAACAGCCCCGTAGGACTGAATACACTGCAGCACACCAAATCTCAGAGAACCAGGTTTATCGGCCAGCCCTGGCTGTATGAGCACAGACAGGCAGCACACAGCTGTGGGACTAAGCTTCTCCCATCACAATCACATCAGCATCCTTCATGCCTGGACAACGCTCTCAGGCACATGGTGCAACTCCTGGGGATGCCCTGGGCAGGGTCACGAGTTGGATTTCAAAGATCCGTGTGGGATACAGCATATTCTGTGATTCTGTGCAGCCCTTAAAAACCTCCTGACGAATCATAATATTGAAATCGCCATTATCGTTCTTAAAAGGAGCAAACCAGCAAGAAACACTTCAGAGCCCTTCCTCGCATCCTCCCTCCATGCAGTGGGAGCGTGTGGGGGCTGACAGTGGGGAAGGAGGGCAGCAGGAGCCCTGCACGGCGGCCCGCAGCCCCTTTCCACACCGCAGCACGAAGCACAAGCTGCTTCCTCCACCTCGTGGAGAATCATGAGAATGATCTGCAAACCACAGCCACCAAGGAATGATAAAGTACACAATATTTAAACAACAACAACAAATCCTTTCCCCAGCCCAGAGTGCTCCAGAATTTTCGGAAATAGTTTTCTGTTCCATCTGATCTATCATAAGTGCTTGAAAACTTTTTCTTGTTAGTGCAGAACATCATTAAACAAACAAGAGATTCAGAGAAGCGACTTAGAGATCACTACTGTGAAAGAATGGTCAGATCTTAAGCTACCTGGGAAATCACAAAATTTATGAACTGCTTAAGCATTAAAAAATGGGGAGAACCTCCTCAGTCTGGGTGGGTTTTTTCATCTCGTTGTGCTCAAAACTTTGTACCAGCAAATACTATTGTTATTACACAAGACAGTAGCTCTGTTACTATTCTGGAACAGTTATATCCTTAATAAAAGTGGTTTTGCCTCTTTAATTAAGAATATGACTGTTCCAGAATATTATTATTGATGCTTGCTTTGTTTCATCAGCTGTCTTGCTCTCCTGTATTTCAATTTTACATGATGGTATCAGATTCATCTTCCCTTGATCAGCCACTGTTTGTCAGGTTCTACTTTATCTGATACCTTTAAAAAAATGTTTCTGTGGGTTTAGATTTTCCTGTATCTCAACTCTTTTTGCTATGATTTTTGATTGTTTTGTTGGGGCTTTTTTACCAACAGAAATTAACACTGCATTCAAATAAATTTTTATAGAATTACAGTATTGCCAACTTTTCTTGGCATATTCTTGCTTCCATTGCCTCAGATTTTGTTTGCTCTTTGACTGCTCACTTACCTTACAAAGATGGTTTGATTGAAGTGTCCATACTGACACCCACCCCAAAGCACAGTGTGGTACCACACAGCTGAACTAACCAAACATATTCACTGTGTGCTAATTGCATAGCAAGCAGCAGTCAAATTAGGTTTTAAAATCAACACTCCATTAAGACAGCTGGAAGAAATTCACACTTTGCAGTGCTATTGTGTCGGTCTGCCTACAGAATCTATACATGCTATTCTTTCTGAAAGGTAGTAAAAATGTAGGATAAAAAGGCTCTGCAGAGCAAATTTCAGCTTCTATCCAGATTCTAGTGTTTTCCTGCCTCGATTCCTTCTTCCTTCTCCTGGGAAAAAAAAGAAAGTTGAAAAAACCTCAACAAAACAAAACAAACACCACACACCTAAAAGCTCTTTATCCAGAGGCCCAAGTGATTTCAGCCTAAACCCACTCACCTGGCTGAGGGCAAAGGAGGCCAGGGCCCTGTGTTAGGCTCAGTGCAGCCAGGCAACCCGCAGCCAAAGCAGGCTCTAACATCCACACCCAGCCAGTGCTGCATGTCCCTGGTTTGTGAGGGCCCTGACCCCAGAGGGTCTATGCATTCCCACATGCAGGAGAGGAAACAGGAGTGCACAATCTGGAACACAATTTTTAGCAAGAATGTGTACCCAAACCACCCACCCCTGTAAATGGCTGCTACCAATTCTCAGGGATAGCAACACTTTCACTGCCACCTTTATAGGCAGCAGTTCCCAGTTGGATTTACCTTTTTCCCTGCTGTGGCTGTTCCATGCCAGCTGCTGGGCAGACTGCCCCCTGGCTGGATCCATTACAGCACAAAGGCATTAAGTAAGTAATAATGTTTTTATCACAAAGACTGATTTCAAGGGACAGAAAAAGCAGAGGCTCAAGTGTCTGAACAAGGAGTGTCTAAGCTAGCCATCTGTGCTCAGAGAGCAGCTGCCAGCACTGCTTTCACCATGAGCTGAAGGAAGAGATCAGGACTGCTCTCTTCAGCTACAGCAGCAGTGTGTCACAAACCAGGTAAAAGAGATTGCGGATTAGGTCAGCCATAGAATATTTTTAGTGATGAAGAGAGACAAGACATGTTAAGTTCAAGTTAAAGTGAAGAGCATTCACTGCATCCAGTGAACATTTTGTGAATGACTGCCTGGAGCTCCAAGCTACAGCATGTAGGACACTCCCCAGCAGAGGATCGGTAGCTGCTGGCACTTGGAGAATATTCATGAGACAGCTCTGCTTAAGATGACACCTACTTTACTGACAGTTGTTATTTTGGCTTCACAAAGACTGCTGCTGAGAGCATCCAGGAATCCAGGAGATGGGCACTCTCTGCAGCAGTCAGAGGAGATTTGGCTTTTGGAGGAGGCTGAATTGATGCTCAGCATTTTGCTAGGGAACAGACTCAACTAGGAAATGGAGATGCTGCTCAGATGGGGCTCTGGCCTCATTAGGCTTGGTTTAACTTAACAGAGCACACAGACAAGCCCTCAGATAGACCTGACTACAGTACAAGATACCTGTGCTGTCCCTGTGCACTGAGACAGGCACCTGTGGAAGAAGAGCAGTCATGTCATTTAGAAAACTGTCTGATAGCCAAGGATAACTGCAGGTCCAAAAGGTGAATGCGTGTGAGCACGTGAACCCATTGTATGACCATGTGCACCAGGGCAGTATTGACATGTTCTCAGCACTTAATCTGTGAGAGCATAAAAATTAAAAATATGCTCCCTTAAGCAGGATCAAGGGTCATACAGGCTATCACACCTGCAATTCTTTTTTTCTCTATAATACTAACCATTTGACTGGTAACAATCTTTTAACACATTTCTCACAGTATATTCTCTTTCTAGATCATAAAAGGAGGAAATTAGTGTATTTTTCAAGACACACCATCACCTCTGGGACCCCATAAAGTTCAATTCAAAACTGCAGCCAGTACTGCACACTTAAATAACCTTTCTACACAATGTTAACTGAATATTATTAGTACAAAGTTGTTAAGGATGGATAGCATGACTGGCGGTCCTCTTGTTCAAGGTCCCTACTCAAGCAGGGTCACCTAGCACATGTTTCCCAGGACAGTATCCACATGACACAGTATTGAAGGATTTCCAGGACACTGCTTGATGTCTTAGTCAATCACTCCACCAGACATGTCTTGAATTGCCTCATTTCCTCCCTGGG
Organism: Coloeus monedula; assembly: GCF_965178545.1. NCBI lineage: Eukaryota > Metazoa > Chordata > Aves > Passeriformes > Corvidae > Coloeus > Coloeus monedula. The sequence continues at coordinate 26,586,150 of NC_138782.1, read as the reverse complement.
CCTATCATTTTTAGTAGGTGCTTTTGGTGAAGGAAAGGCATGAGGCCACAGTTTCAATGCCCTCAGAGACTGTTGGCTGCATCACTACAGAGAGGGGAATAAATACAGTCTGCCTATAGAGATTAAAAGGATAATTACTGCAGTACAAAAAATGTCTGTGTGAAAGACCAACTGGCCCAATCTCACATAAGGGAAATAATATCCGGGGGGGGGAAGTCTCCACAGTGAGATTTGGTTACATCTGTATAATGTTAAAACTTCCTCTCATTACTCAAAGCCCACCAGAACCACCCCATTTGGCACAATTATTTAAGACCCTCTACAACTGACCAAGCCCTTTACAAACTTGCCAAACAGGCAAAGCCAATTCACGGATTGACACAAATTCACCTCCCCACTGAGGCCATGAATCACCACATATATTAAACTAAATTTAAACTGATATGACTGTGGATAAATACATTCCTTGCATTCTTTTTCCAGTAGGAAACTGACCCACGTTTTGTTTGAATTACAGATTCATTGCACTGAAACAAATAACTAAATGGAAAGATATGAGTCCCTTTGAAGAGCTTGAAAATCAAATTTGGGTGATAATTAGCAGCAGATGAGTGAAACCCACTGTTTATTTGCACAGAACCTGATGTTACTGAGCTACCTCTGGAATGGACAAATAGAGCTGCATATTCTGCTTTCCACCATGCTTCTCATTTTTAAACCTTTTACAGAACATTGTCAACTCACCAGTGTCAAAGCTCCTGCCACTTTGTTAAGTAAATGAGGGGAAGGCAGAAGCAAGTGAAAACCATCTTTTTTTTTTCCTGTTCTAAAAAAAAATGGCCCTCTAAAAATTTACATCTGCTCCTTCTCCTCTTCCTCTCTGTACACACAACAAAATTGGATTTCAAGATAAATATTGCTTTTGGATTGCAGTACAAACAAACAGGTCTGTATTTGAGTATAAGGTTTTGAGGCTCCTGGTCACACCATTCATAGCATTGTTTATTCCAATCTCCAGTCTCAAATTCGTTCAGTGCCTGGACCCTGGTATCAGAGCCATAAAACTACTACTAACACCTTCAACTCTGAAAGAGCATGGCAGATGAAAAAAAAAAAAGTAAATAAATTCAGTTTTCTCTGCCATCAATAATCTCACCCTGGTATTTATTTCTACCAAACCAGCCAGGTCAGGAAGAAAATACCTTCACTCTGATTTGTGTAAATGCTAAACACATCTGCATGCAAATAGCAGAGGGGGTCTCCTAGCTAGAGAGTTTACAAATTGAAGACATAAACATGAATTCCCCAAAAGTTATGGAAAACTTATGGAAAATGGGGGCACAGGTAAAATATGACTATTTTTTGTAGGAACCTGCTTGATAACAATGACTCTGAAATGAACCACACAGCCTCTGACAGAACACTGCTGAAGAAACAGGTCACAGTGACTTAAGACTAGAAGCATCCAATAATGCTTTATTACTTAGTTAGGACATTAAAATTTGACTGCCAAAAGATAAAACAAAACAAAATCAGAGTGGAGTGGTATCTCCCTTTTAGCTTTAACAAACTCTTATGTGTTAATATTCCACTTTAAAAAAAGCAGTCCTCAACTTCCTGGGAACTAAGATTTAACTCTCAGAGTGGTTGTCACAGGATTAAAACTGCCCTTCTTAATAGATGAGAGAAGCACAATGCATTTTCATAAAGGGAATTCTAATTACTACATATATGTTAAGGTTGTATATTGTTTTCAGTAAAAACTCAAAATTATTCAAATTGGTGGGGAAAATCTAACCTCAGAAAAAGAACAGTGAAGTAGCAAATAGATTCCATACCTCCCTTACCTCTTAGTAAAGAATTATGTTGTCAATGACATCCACTCAGTAGCATGAAAATACCTCCCCCATTCCACATTACTTTGGAACTGACTCACAGTTTTTAGTAATGTTCTTGCTCAAATTAAGATCAGATCGTGCATATTAGGTATGTTCTTTCACAAGCAGCTTTCAAACAGTGTGTGAGCCCATCCTTGCAACTGTTAAGACACACAAATCCTCATCTGAGTAAAATATTCAATAAATTCATTCTTCACCCAGGTGCAAAGGGGGAAAAGAGCAGTATGTTTAATATTAAGTATGTTGATTATGTTATCTAATATATAAACAGATATAATACTGTACAACTTCCTGTGTCTGCAATACATCCTGTGTTTTTAAAATCAAGTTTAAGTCATTTAAATCTCAAAAGTCCCCAAAAAATCCATCCCGCAGACACCTACTCACCTTCCTGTTCATTTCTTCCAAACCCTGGAGCCTCATCTCCTTCAGCCTCATGTGAATTTCCTTCTCTGGAAACAAAGGTTTCCAAGTCCCTGTTCCTGAGCACTCAGTATCCAGCCTTCCACAGACACAGGAGACACTCCGCTATTTGCCCTTGCTAACAGAGGCCTTCAAAATCCTTCATTAATTTTACCATGAAAGCAAGGTGAAATTATTCAACCTCACTGATACTAACTCCACGCATTTTTTTATCCTGTTGGCCATTTGTCAGCCCCAGATACACCCAGCAATGCCATGCTGTGAAATAAGCCATAGCAGGTTTCCAATGATGGTGACTCCACTCCCTGGGCAGTCCATTCCAGGGATGAACAACCCTTCCAGTGATGAAGTTCCTCCTATATCCAGCCTGAACCTCCCCTGGCACAGTTTAAGTCTTTTTTTGTCCTGTCACTAGCTGCCTGGGAGGAGAGGTCAATCCCCACCTTGCATATACATATATATGTCTGTGTATAAATATATAAAAATAAATAAAATACAGAAGAGCCTTAAATTCTGATGCAGCTAGTTCCTCCATTGACAAAATACTTTTTCCCCACAAGATAAGATATAAACTCCAGAAAAAAATAAAATGGGGTTTGTCCTCAGCATACAGCAGGGCAACTTTAAAGGCTTTTGCTTTTACACCAAAAATATTGGTTCAGCTGGACATTTTGTGTCCTTTGATGGTTTTCTTCCCTAGTACAGGAAGCTCCCTTAAGCTTGCTTGCTGTTTACCTATTGTAACACATTTTTTTTCCAATTCCAATACAATGACCAATTGCAAGTTTAGCAGCACTCACAAATGCCAATCCATAAATCACAGAGAAGTACGCCCACCACTACTGCCATCTGAAATCTGTACATGCATTGCATCTGTGCACCAGAGCTGCTATGAGCAGAACCTCACCAGAACTTGCTTCTTCTCTGCAGTGACTTTCTTTAACCAAAGTGAGAGCTGACCCCCAGTCACAATTTCTCCCATTTCTTGAAGCTGTCTGAAAAATGCATTGTTGTGTAAAGTCCAAGGAAATGTGTGTATGATTTTAAAGGAAAAATTTAAAGGCTTATAAAAACAAACACTTCCCGGAGAAGAGAGGAATTCCTCTAGGTTTTAAAATTATCTACTTACCTTTCCTTGTGCCAATCTTATTCTGGCTTTTTTTTTTTTCATTCAGATCCTCAAAATGAATGGTGTTTTGACTTTCTTAAATCAGCTACACATGAACACACACGCCCAAATCTTCCGAAATTCTGCCCCGTAAGTTGGAATAAACATAACAAGGGCCAGTATAAAAATGCTATTGAAAGGCAATAAAAAAAATACGCCATGGTCCTGTAACATAAAGATATTCCCAGGTGAAGACAGCTGCACAGTAAACTTCACATAAAATGTTTAGCAATGCAAAAGGTTTGCCTGGTGATTCTACAGGGACATGACAAAAAAAGGAAAAAAAACAACCCCAAGATGCTTAGCCATCCTAACCCAAATAGAGATTAAAATAATATCTAACTGATTTTATTCGTTTTGTTGCTGTCTGCATCCATGTGGGAAGCATTCAAAAGGCATGTTTATTTTGTCTCATTGACAAAATAACAAATACTAACCATGAAGATTTCTACCTTTCAATAGTGCAGGCCCTACTCCAAGTTGAGAGGCAGTGCCCTTCACCAATGCTCCACTTCCACAGCCTCCAAAAATAAAGTGAGGAAGTTCCAGGCATAAGAGCTTACTAGATCAGAGGCTCAGCATTCTTTCTGAAAAATTCAATCACAGTAAGAAAAGGTTCATCACCCCTCTAATAAAAGAAGGAAGATTCATTTTATCACCTGCAACTGTAGTATCTTCTCACAGCCAGAAGGAAGGAATGAGAAATACCCAAACACAGGTATCTATAACCAAATGCAGCTGGACATGAGTAAAATCTGCAGTGTGGATGCAGCAGTCACACAGTGACTCTTATCTTCCATCTCCCTGAGGTATCAAGAAGATGATTCCTCTACCTTGTGAAAACACACCAGAGAAGGAGAGCATGATGTCTCAAGAGCCTCGCCATGGCAAGACTTCCAATACCAACAAGGCAGGACCATTGGCTCTCTTGTAATTTGGAGATTAACATTATTGTATGTAGTTATAATGCCACATGAACCAAATCCTAATAGTGTATGTTCAGGAAGATGCATAAGGAGTATGGAAAGTTGGCCTACTAAGAATATTACAACAGAGCTGCATCATGAAAAGCAGAGGAGTAAAAGTGTTTTGTAGTCATATTACTTAAAACTGAGACCAATCATCTTTTGGAAATGTAAATATTCAACCTGGTTAAATCAAGACAATCACAGATAGACATTTTTTCCCAAATCTTTGGCTGTATTGCAATGGTTGTTTCAATTTGTAATCTCCAACTAAACATTTCCTATCCATGGATTAACAATATATTTACTGACTTGTGTCTTTTAACAGTATTTATCCAACATAACAAAATAAACTGCAATTTGTTATACTTTTTTTTTTTACAAAACATTTTATAAATATTTTTACAAAATGTATACAAAGCAATTTCAAGTGAGACATACTTTACAAATGAAGGTATTTAAGCAAATAAAGTCCATACCACACTGACAATAAGTGACACATCCTCTTTAAGTGAAGTCAGTCTGTAAGGCCTCCCTACTCTAACAGATAAATTATACTAAAATCTTCAAAATGAACATAGTTTTCTTAATTGCCAGTTTAAAATTTGTTTTAATATTAGGCAGTATTAAATAACATTGAAATCACAATGCTGATCCAGCAAAATAATGAAAACATGTTTAAAGTCATGCACATTCACAATACTTTGCTGGACTTCAGCCCATATGATTAATAAACTTTTTTTAAGCACCACAAAAATACAACTTTTTCATTAACTACTTCACCACGTACCAGAATGAATTCCTTTAGAATTGAATTCAAAGGAGTGAACAACAGATCATTAACAATCTAAGATCAGTCTTACTAGGATTGTTCAATGGGTTCCTCTCATCAGCAGTTCACAGAAATGCATCTGACCAAATCAACCACCATTACTTTTTGTAATTTGTCATTTTTATATGCTGTTGTCCCCCTTTCCCAAGGAGACCCAGTAGAAGACACACAACCTGATGCTTCAGTTATGTGCTTGCTGTAGAGAGGCTGGCAACCCCATACCCATTTCAAGGTGGTACAGTAAACAAGGGGATTGATGAATGTGCAACTTCACCTTTTTTTCCTCAATAAAAGAAAACTTTAACTAGTTAACATACAGCTGTGTAACTTACTGCTCTCCTTCCTAAATAGTTCAGAATGGTTCCATTTCCAAAATGATAAAATAAAATATGCATCAGGATACACAGCCATGAGAATATTATTAAATCTAAAAAGGCAACAGGTGAAGACTATCTTGTCAGTTTGCCAATAAGAAAACAACTAACTGCCTGAGCGTCTATTCTGTGGACACCCAATTAAAAATTTAAAACTGGCAATACATTTATATTTTATACAACACTTGGGAATGTTGGGTTTTCACAAACATGGACTTTAAAATTGGCACAATTTTTTTAAATGGCAACCAGTAACATACAAAACCAGTACTTCCATTCACGTTGAAGGGGAAATGAATTTTAAGGAAGTTCATCTTTCTCTCATTGCTTTCTAGATTTGGTTTCCTTTAGTGGTCAGACAGTGGACTGTAGCTCAATACTGAGTTGCGCTGTAATGTTCTACTATCCCAAGGATCTAATCCTGCTTTCCTTCTGTGCCATTCAGATAGACTGAATTACACACCAGCAAAACCTTTTGGTTTCTCTCCTGGCAATCTGACTGACAACCACAGCTTGTCACAATGAGCCTCTATATCATGAAAATCATAATCAGCAAGTCTGGAAAATGGCTGGTAATGTTTCTGAGAAATGGTGGAGAAGTTCTGGGGGAGAACATGAGCATACCTTAGAAACCACAAAAGCTGTATCCTCCTGAGCAGACATATGTACTACACACACGTGACGAACGTCAGCGCGCTTATGTGCATAAAAGCACTCATGACCAAAGTAAACTAGAACAAAGCAGCATGGGCAGCAAAAAAAAAAGTCATAGATTAAAATAAATAAATAAAATAATAAGATTCTATCTTAACAACATGACAGCAAGCCAAATACAAACCATGCAATGGTTTCACTTGGCTTTACAATATGAATTAATAATTACACATTTTTTGATATGTTTAAACAATGGGATTGCTGATCAACTTTGGTCTGTACATATCTTGATAATTATGACTGCTATGGTGGATGACTTAACATTCTCTGACAGCAAAAAGCAAAAAAAAAAAAAATAAACACTGGCCTTTAAATTTAATCAGAGTAAGGCTAACATCCTCTTGAAATATAAGCTACAAATACAGTTTTCAAAAAAAAGTGCTTTTGACACTTGGTCTAAAAAAAAAACAAACAACAAATTAAAAACAAACAAACAAACAAAAAAAACATTTATACCACTTCAGAAAGACTCAAGGCTGACTACATCCAATTATAAAATGCAAAATCTTTTCCTCAAGAGATAACATATATATGTATTATATATATAAATTCATGGCTCTATCATGGCCTCATCCTGTACACTTTGCTATTTACTGGCTTCCATTCTACCTTCCTTAGTCAAGCATTTATTACTTCATATCATGCCACTGTGACTAAGATCATATAATATCATCCCACAGACTAAAGTTACCCACTACAAATATATCATCAAGTACTAGTTTCTGCTCAGAAAGCAATAGAAAAGCACTTAAAGTTTAAATTATGAAGCCTTGTAAACACACTGATGATTTCCTTCCAACTTAAGAATCCTAGAATACAGATTCATTAACAAAGCAAATAATCACTTCTGAATAGAGGTACAGTGGGTTTTCCAGAAAAACTAAAAATCTGATGATTTGTGGAAGAGAAGGGTAGGGGAGAATTGTTGCTTCCATCACTCTTTAAAAACATTTTCTTAATAAATATATCCTTTCAAATGACTGTGATTGTCAGTATATTACCGTATCATATAGGGCCTAACAACCTGCAACCCTGTTATGTTGCAGTACTGCTCAATTATCAAAAGCACTATCATAATAATACTTGAAACAGTAAGGCCCTAACAGACTGCATTCTAACAAGGATTAACTTTACTTGGATATCTCACTGTAACCACAATGAGTATTGCTCTCAAACACAGAACAGAATCTAGTTTAGAAAGGTTAACCTTAAATGCATGTCAGGCTGTACTTGTGGTGTCATTCACATTTGCTTCTGCTAAGAGAAACATAACTTGTCCATGGTACTTTAACTATTAACACTCTAAGATACTATTTACAGCTGCTTCTAAAATAGAGTCAGTTTCTACAACACTTTCACTGTGGTCTGGAATAAATTTTTCCAGGCAGTTCTCTTGTGAAGCGATAGGTGAAAAATTAGGAAACTCTAATTCAACTGAGCCACTACTTGCTGCCTCATTTTGTGGCTGCCTCCCAGCTTTTTTAAGTTCCAAGATGTTTTTAAATGTAGTTTCTAAACTCTTACTGAGCAGTAAGTCTTGCTGGGGTTCACCAGAGCCTTTCCTGTTATCAGGATGCAAAACCTCATTCTTTGGAGAGCTCCTCAGAGTTTTGTCTTGAAGCGAATTATTACATATTACCTTTGAGAAAGATTGAACTGTGTTCCTTGATATTTTATTGTGTGTTCCATGACTGCCTCTTGACACAATTTTTGACAAGTCTTCAGAACTTGAAGAATTCTCAGTGGACTTGGCAAAATCTTTCCCACTCATCCTTTCTTCAGAAAGGGCCACGTATTGACTCTCTGAAGAACAATTAGCTTTTTCAAACTTTAAAGCTTTAGTGAGGCTCTCAGATTTTTTAGAAGAAGCTTTTCCTTCTTGTGGTGTCACAATGTTGTTAGGCACTAGAGGAAGTTTACTGTGATTTGTGGACTCTGCTGAGCTGGATTTTGGTCGGTCTCTGGCTTGGGTTTTGGTAGTCTGACTTCGAGAAGGTAATGTTTTGCTAGACTGATGGTCACTTTTGCTGGACTGTGTTTCTTCAGCTGTTTTCTCAAATTGTTTGGCAGAACAACAAAAATCGGCCTGATAACCATCTGAAAATTAAGTAGCAACATTTTACTAAAATTACCTACACATCCAAATAACTGACACTCCAACACAGTTTCTGTGTATTGGAATTCAAGTAACATCCACGGCTTACAGATCTGTGTCTTTAAGAGATGTTCATATGCTTAAGTGTTCTGCTGCGTACAGTGCAGGAGATTATCACTAAATTAATCACCACACTATGCACATATGTCCACTGTAAAACCAGATTAAGGGCACTTCCTGGCATCCTGAATATGCAAACATGGTCTCTGAAGACTAACACTTTCTACACCACCACTTGTGAATATCCTTTAAAATATGCAGATCACGGAGAACCTTTAAACAATCACAAATAATGTGTTTCCAGGTGCTATGTTCAACAATATTCCGGTTAAAACTGCTGCCATTTAAATGGCCTTGACACTCCAAAAGCAACACTTCATTAAGATGAACAAGAGTATTCATGTTTCAAACAGTGGTGTTCTTTCTGGCTGCAAGCATACTCAGAGATTCTTCCCTGCTAGAATGGAGGCCCTGCAGGAGTCATGACTGCAGGGAAAGAAAGTCAGTCAAAAGAAACTCAAACATTTCTCTGACAAACAGGTAAAATATTTGTTTTTCCTCACAAGTAACTGCTTCAATACTACAGTGCCTCTGGATTGTTGAATTCTGGAGTTATAAAAAGTTATCTTGCAACTTCTTATCAAATATTTCAATCACTGGAATCTATAGCAATCCATAGCCTCACTGCGGCCACAACTATTTTTAAACACTCCAAACTTAATTTAGGAGTTAAGCATTACTTACCAGGATCCACAAGTGCAAGACGCTTATCCCGGGTCAGAGATGCTCTTTCCTCCTGGTTAAACATCCTATCAATCATAACCATTTCTGCAGAAGGATTTATCCGCTGGAAGAAAAGGAAAAAACAATCAATCTCTGTAGTGACTCATATATTGGTACCAAATCAAAACATTTATAGCTTAGTTACTCTTCAGAGAAAAAGACGTTTCTTTTTTTACATATTTGTGAAGAACATTCACAGTTCAACAATCTTGACTCTGAACCAACCACTACTGAAACTCAACCATAAAATATTACTCACATTATACTGCAAATTTTATTTGAGGAAGATTTTAGAACAGGGAATTGCTATTTCACTTGTATGAATTGTACTTTTTCATGACTTAGTATGCTCACTACTGTATACCACAATTTTTCTACATCATACAGTATCTTTCTCTTTTAGAGGATCAACCAGCAAAAATCTTGAACTGGGACCACCCTATCATCTTCCCTGCACTTCTCTCCCATCCTTGTAACTAGCTGGTGCAGAGCTGCATTTTGCTAACAATGCCTTCAAGCCAGCTGGATCCATCCATCACAGAAAATGTTCACTGTACTAAGCTGTAACACAGGCAACTAGTTTAAAACCTGACTGCTATGTGAAATAAACCCTTCCAAACTACTTAATGGGATTTGCCATACAGCATACCAGACGCTAAAAGAACAAATCACAACCTCCATCCTCCCTTTGCACCTGCAAATACTTGCAAATATTTAATGGCTAGGATCTTTTACAATGAAACTGTTCATTTTTAAAACCATGTTAATTCCTGTCTCTAAATATCTAAATGTCTATTATACTCAAACTCAGAACTTTTCCAGGCTCGAAAATTAGCATGTCCGAAGTCACAATGGCATTTCCTGATCCTTGTAAAATACAGTTCTTGAAGTAACTTTGTCAGTTTTATTTTACCTCATACCTGGGACTGTGAAAGCACTTAAATCAGAAGCATGTCTGATGAAGTTCCACCTAGCTTTTAAGGACAATGATTTCCTAAACTGTAATATGATATGGCTCCAATTATAATATGGCTGGAGGCCTCTGAATGGACAATATCACCACTATTTCAGGTTCCATCAGCCACAGAAATACACAGAAATCACCTTCCTGACTACCAAAGCCTGTTCAGTGTAAGAGCAAAGCAGAAGCAGACAACAGAAGTTCATGTGCCTGCTCTGTAGGTATTTTTTTAACAAACTGAATCCCATCCCATAAACAAAGTGTACCTGGGTTCTACACCTTACCATTGCATCTTCTATAAGCAAACATCTGTATTTGTTCAGCATAGCCTGCGTCCTCTTCAGAAGCTGTGTAGCTACAGATTCAAATTCACTGTCCACTAAAAAGACAAAGTACACTTTCAAACACTGCTCTTCAATAAACTGCACAAAATTTAAAATGTTCCTTTTCTTACTGCTCTAATTTACATTAAGAATCCTTGCAATACACTGATTACAAACTTACTGCCAAATTTTAAAAAGAAAATTACCTTTTCTTAAATCTTCTTCTGTTGGCAGTGATCCCTGGCACACGTGGTATGAAAGGAGTCTCTGAACTGCATCATTTAGTGATCTGAACCGGCTTTTATCTGGTGTTACAGCATGTACCTGATCCTTCTGTAATTGCTGTAGAATACTACAACAAAAATTAATGATATATAATTAACACATACTGTACAGAGTTTTTACACTGACAAAAATAAAAATTAAGGTTTCTGAAACAAAATTATAAAGGAAGAACGACTTACAAAGCTCCTTTAGTTAACTGCTTAGCAGCAGGCCTTTTCTGTCCAACTAAATGACCATCCACCTAAGTTCAAAATAAAAGACAAATTACAATATATCCCCTCACTTGCAAAGCCTAAGTTTCAGTATTTGTTTTTGTCAATTAGGTACATCATCAACACTAATCGTAACCACCATGTAAATATGAACACTTTCAACTATCTCCTATTTTCACAGGGCACTGTATCAACAAAATACGGAAGTGACATAAACCAAAGGTCAGAAATGCTGTTTGTAGGCAAATTCCACTGTTGTGCATTATACATACTTCACTAGGAAAGAGGATAAAATATAGCAGTGCAAAGAAGGAAAGGTGCAACTAAATATTTCTCCAAATAAATCTGCTCTCACAAACTGTCTCTGCATTTCTCAGATGATGTTATGTTGGCTGATATTGATGGATTAGAGTACCTGTGAGGAAAGCAGGCTAAGGTTGCGCACTTAAATTCTCAAAAGCCACAGCAGCTTTGGGGGGTGGTAAAAGTCGTTCTAGGAATTCTATTTCAGTGTCAATACTACAGATATGCCCATCAGGTAGAGTTCTAACTAATTTTCCCCTTTGCTTAGACATTTAGCAAAGCCAAGATTTTTCCTGGGAACACTGTCCGAGGACCTGAGGCTCTCTGAGGGGGTAAAGACTCATGGCAGGCAGACTATAACAGAATTTGCCTCAAAAAGCCTCTAACTTCAGAGCATAAGAAGTAGTCACCACCAAGGAGAATGAACATCAGATCAACTATTACACAACCAGGCTGAACTCCTAACTGAGCACTACTCTATCTTCTGCTCTACTTGTCATCAGTAAGACATGGAAAAGCATTCCTGTCCTACTACATTGATAAATACATTTACAAACAAAAATTCTAAGTCAGATCCTCTCCAAAAAAACTCATCCTGGACAGTGTTTTTGTGCATACTTGCAGTATGTGGGAGAACTTTTGATGGCAAAAAAAGAAGACTGCAGTAAAACAGACAAAGAGCAGGTGGAACTTTCCTGCTACTTCTCACAAACCACTCTCTCCCAATCAGCCAGAAAAAAGCTGAGTTTGTAAGAACTAATGAGAAGAATAGGTCTAACTTACGGCCAACTCAATGAAGAATTGCCATGTCACACAAAATTATCTTCAGGGAACAGTACAGTCAGACTCCACTTACTGAACTGAATCTCAAAGCAGCATCCAGTGTATCAATTTGCAAAATAATCAGTATTTGTTATGTCAAGGTAGAATTTGTCAAGTTTGAGGGAGTTCATATACTCTACAAAAAACCTCCAATGATTCCTTATTTGTTTGCTCACTCCCTCCCCCCCACACTACTGGAGAGGAGAATTAGAAAAAAAAGTGAACCTTGTGAATTGAAAAGAACAGTTTAAAAACAGAAACAAAATAAAATAACATAGTAATGATAGTTATGATAAAGTTGTAATGAGAAAGAGAAAAAGGGGCAATTAAACCCAGGAGAAACAAGTGACACACAATGCAATTTGCTCAGCACCCTCTAACTGATGCCCACCCCGTTCCCAAGTAGTGATCAGCAGCTCACAGCCAATTCCCCCATTTATATACAGAACATCATGTTCCAGAGTATGGAATATTCCTTTGGGTTTGGGCCAGCTGTCCTGGCTCTGCACCCTCACAGCTCCTTGTGCACCTCCTCACTGGCACAACATAGGGCACTGGAAAGGCCTTGACTTGCAGAGAGAGCACGGCTCAATAACCAAAACACCAGTGCGTTATCAACATTATTCTCATCCCAAATCCAAAACACAGCTCTGTACTACCCACTAAGAAGAAAATTAACTCTATCCCAGACAAAACCAGGACAGACAGAGAAACATATAAATAAGAGCATTCTCTACCTGTATACTCTGCTGAACTGATGATGATCCTATCACTTTTTCTTGTGGCTGTGCTGTTCCTAGAGATTGTTGTATAATTTTTCCTCCAGAGTCCTGTCCTATAAAAAAAATATTAAAAATACTCTTGTCATCCTAAGCAAGAAGAGAATAATTTTATGTACCTATCCTGGTAATTGAGTTTAAAGGAAAGATATGTCTTATGCTTAAAACCATTACTGCAACTATCCTGTGGAGAAACCAACTCATAAAAATGAAACAGGACTCATATTTTGTCCCACAAACCACAAAAATCCTCAGATTAAATCACATCCTACCATAGTATTGCAACATAAGAAGAAATTCAAGTATTTTAAGTTAAGCGTCCCGACAATTTACCTAAAATCATATAGTAAATTTCATCAAGCTTTTCAATACTAACCCTCCCTCAAGTGTATCAACCAAATTTTTCTAGAGCTCCTGGAAGTACTTAGACAGCAAGCATATTTTTTCCTCTAGATTTTTTAGATAGGTAGACTTCCTCCAACTGCCTTGCTCTATAATTCAAATAGCATCTTATCAGTCATGCTACGATACAACCAAAACAAGTAAGAATTTATTAGGTTTTTTTTCCCAAAGACACCCAGCATACTATGCTGATTGTATAGAATTGCCTGGACACCTTACACACATAACAGTACACAAGGAAAAAAAAAGCAAAGTAGAGTATAGGACCTTATTCAAAAGGTTACTTATGTACAAAGAGAACAGGAAGGTTACTGCATTCTTCTGTTTGCCTTGAATGTACTGGTTTTGTTCTTTTAGTAGTATGGTGCAGCTTGAAAAGCTGCTATTTTGCCATGAACAGTGCATGAACTATTCTAATTGAAAGTGACACATTCAAGAACAAAGTGAGTGATGACAGCCTGCACATAACCTCGTAACAGCTATTTCACTTCTCTCTGCATCTGAAGCAGCCACCACATTAGAGAATCTAGAAGTTTCACAGAATTTTAGCAGATGTCTGTATTTTGAAAATTACTTATTTCTATTTTCCTAAGCTGGAAAAAAAAAAAAAGAAAGAAGGTATAATTTTGGTTTTCATAAAGGGGAGAAAAAATTGCTATTTGTGAACATTCAACTTTTCACTCTAGAAGATGAAGTGCCATGGTTGGGAAAAATCAAAGCACACATTCAATACTGAAAAAATATAGCTTGAATTCTTCTAAAAATAAAATTCAAACAAGCTTTAGAACCCTATGAGCATAAGCCATCAATGTAAGCCTGGCATACTGAAGAAGAATGAATCTCTGTTGCTGGAGAAAATTAAGAAAATTATGTTAAAAAGACCTTAGTTGACCTGATAGTGTGTTGCTCAGAAGACTTGTTAGCTGAGGCTGTCTCATATTGTCCTGTGTCTTCGATGCAGAAACTGGTGATGTCTGGTTCACAGCCTTCTTCTGTGCCACATACACAAAATAAAAAAACAAATTTTCAAAAAATCACAGTGAAATATTTACTGAAAGCTTTAAGAAACACAAGGAAAAGGGACCGAAAACTCATCTCTCTGTATACTTTTTTAACTTCAAACTCATCAGGGGTGAAATTTCACACATCTCAATCCCTCCACGTTCAAGAATGTTATAAAGTAAATCAGAGAGGAACAGAAATTACACTAACAGCACAAATATATACCAGTTGCATTCTACAAGACCCCTGATTTACCACTACAAGTGGCACTCACAAAGCTCAGCTTCCCAGAGTTCCAAACCTGCAAGACAACGAAGTTGCTTTCACAACAAAAAACACCCACAGGGGAACAAACCGTCCACTGCTTAGCAACTAAATGATACATGGTTTAGTATAAAGTACAATGTTTAAAATGAAAGTACAAACAAACTAAAAAGATTCTGGCAAATAGCGGCATTTGTCCTCCCATTTACAGCTCTGAAATTTCAGCACAAAAACAAAATTATCTTTTTGCAATAGGAAATACTATGGTTTTATAACTGCTGAAACTCACTGACCCAGCACATAACCTGCAAATAGGAAGATGTAGACACATGAAGAGAAAGTCAGACAG
The DNA here is from genome assembly GCF_965178545.1 of Coloeus monedula. Lineage (NCBI taxonomy): Eukaryota > Metazoa > Chordata > Aves > Passeriformes > Corvidae > Coloeus > Coloeus monedula. Next base: position 26,571,136 of record NC_138782.1, on the reverse strand, counting down.
GCCTCAAATTACTCATCTGCAAACAAAATGCTACCTGTACCAGAAGTCTTGGCAAAGACTACAAATGTGTTTCTACAACATGTTCATACAAATTTTTTAAATACACATTATTTTCTAAGGCATTATTTCACTGCAGATTTTGAGTTTGGTTAAAAAAAATCCATCAGACCTTTGGAAAAAGAAAAAGATCTAAGTAAAAGAAGTAAAAGAAAAAGATCTACTTAGTGCAAATGCATTTTGAGAGAGCTACCAGTATTTTAAAATGACAAAAAAAGAAAAAAAAATCAAAAAAAGGACAGAAATTGAATAGCTTGTTGCTAATTGTGTGAAAAGTCACTGAGTTAAAATTGGCAGGTCACTCTGGAACTTTATGTATTTTTTTTGTTTTAAACTTTTGACTGTTTGTAAGTTCACTTAAGAAAACAGAAAAATTTGAGTTGAATATATACTGCAAGTGTATCTACTGGACAGAAAAGACCACATCTCACCTTAAGAGTGAATTCAGATTTTTTTTTAACTACTACTAGTTTGACTTCTTAGAGCATTTTTTTAAAATGCTATGCTTTTACAAACTGCTTTTAAGGATTCTAAGAAACACTTCTTGTCTTTGCTTCTAACTGCTCCAGACACACACAACAAAAGCACCAATATGTAAATAACAAAAGGAAGCCCAAGAAACCTTTTCATCTCTAATTTCAGTAAGTCAGACCTTAAAAATCCATAGGTTTTAGTGAGGTCAGAAGACTTTTAAGTGCTAAGAATGTACTTGAGCCTTTACATCTAGCCTATGGTAAGGTTTACAGGAGAGCTCACAATTGTATAAACTTATAATTCCCATTCCTTCAAATGGGAGCAGAAATGGATCAGTTCTAAGCACTTCTGAAAATACTATAAATCACCAACATCACCTTTGGAATTAATCAAAGTGACGGAGTTGTTCAGTCAGTGACAGATTTCGAAAATACCAAGTGAAATGATGACTCTGGGTTACAGTAATTTTCAGCAGTTCCACAGTATTTGTAACAATACAAACCAGCAAAATTAACATTCTCTGTATTAACCAGATTTTAGCACAGCTTAGAAGCCTTTCTTTGGCCACATTCTCAAGCAGCTTTCATACCTGACCAAAGGCAAACTGTTGTTGTGTTACTCCCACGGACGTGTGACTAAAGGTGCTGACAGACTTGGAGGAGGATGCTGGAAGACGATGCGATGCGCTGACGGCAACTTGAGCTCTGTTCTGGACCAGCTGATCTCCTGTAAAGTTCCCTCCTGATGCGACAGACTGAACCGATGCTCCCAAGCTGGGATGTACTGAACCAGAAGAACTTGCAGCAGCAAATCGATTAGAAGCTGACATATTTGAGACTGTGGACTGCCCAGGTGACATGGTAGTAAAACTCGATCTGCCTTGAGAAACATTAGCTTGGCTGGGTGACAAATGCAACACGGTTGGCGACGCCTGCTGCAGTGGCACCTGTCCACCAACAATTTGGGAAGTTCCATGATTTACTATAACTTGGTTGCCAGGAGCTGTGAATGTCTGGCCGGAAACAAGCTGAACAGCTGTGTTCTGATTATTCAGCATCTGTCCTGAATACGACTGGTTGGCTCTTAGCATGTTTGTAGAGTTCCTGTTGAGCATTACATGCTCAGCAGACACTTGGCCAGGAACCAGCTGGGAAGGCTGAGTCTGAAGAAGTTGTCCATTTATGGCCTGGACATGATGAACTGAGTTAGAATTAACAGACAAACTTGTAGGTATGAGAAACTGGTTTTGAGGTGCATGAGGCTGTCCCATAGGAGAATGGATAACAATACTACCTCCAGCATTGCTAACTGTCTGAGGTGTAACTGATTTTCTTGTATTTTGTTGTTGATTAACAATATTAACAGACATATGAGGACCAACTACTGAACTTTGAGGTGAGTTTGCAGAAGCAAATGGAATCCCTTGCTGTACATGATGTTGCTGTATTCCCAAGTTATTCACATTGTAAGCAGTCTGCTGACCCATCTGAATAGGCTTTGGTTGGATATTAATAGGAACTTTGTTAGAGTTTGGTGCCAAACCCCTTTGAATGATGATATTATGGACAGGCAACGAAGTCTGAAAATTTGTGCTGTTAAATGGAACAGTTACAGGTTGTGCTACTGGACTTGAATTTGAGTTACTGAACAGCGAGTTCCCATTTGGAGTTTGTCTATGAACCAAGAGGCCACTGCTCATGTTTGCAGGTGTTTGCTGACCATTGCCTTTCAGTATTATCTGAGATCCATCGAGGTTATTGATGGTCATCATGGAAGGTTGATTACTAAATGAACCAATCAGCTGTATCTGCCCAGAACCACTAATCTGGCTGCTATTAGACAAATGCTGGCCAGGAACACTAATTCCGACGTGTTGCATAAAGCCATGTTGCACACCGACTGTATTGCTTGCAAATGATGCTCCAACAGGTTGCTGTACCACTTGAGTAACTCCTATAGGTTGCAACGTCTGACCTGAGTAATTAGAAACATTAGAAGCCTGAGTAAAGGATGCTGATGAAGAAGGATGAAGCTGAGCTTGTGCAAACTGTTGGCTAGAACCTACACTGGCATCCAAATATGCCTCTTCCGCCAAAGTCTGTTCAGTAATATTGGCCTCCTGCAACGACTTCTGAAGAATATCAAAAGGCTGATCCTCAGTAAGATCAGGTAATGGAGAAGACACAAGTTCATCTTCAAGAAACTGAAGGCTACTGGACAGCTGCAGTCCATCACTAGGCCCCTCTCCAAGCTGACCACTTACACCTTTTACAGACGACTTAGGATCAGTGTTCTGAAATGCAAAACAAGAAATAAATCACTTTCAGAAATTCCAGTATCTGCTTTGTTTCCTCATTTGTTATTTCTTCATGCAAGCAAACTTTCTACACAGAATTATACTCTTCCCATAGCATGTGCAGGGTGATGTTGACAGCAAGCCAGCACAAACAGGTCATGGACATCCTGCTCACACCCTCAGACTGCTGGAGACGCTCCTCTCCCTTCTCAAATCTCTCAATACACAGCACTTAGCTCTGCAGCTGCACTGTTTCAAGACGACACAAAATGCTCTCTAAGTACCATTTTCCCTTCCTCAAGCAGAGCACTCTACCAACAAATGGATAAAAGAAACGAGAAGCAAAAACACCTCCACTGTACCTCACTTTGGGGCAAGGCTTCAGTAGTAACAGTACAAGCAGAGAAAAGGCAGGAGAAAGCTTTCCTTTCACTGACTTCTATCAAATGAGATTCATCTCCAAAATCCTACCAGCATTTCTATAATCACTTAGTGTAAACTAGTGACCATTTCATAAAGTTAGAACATTATGCTAATTCCTTGTTTAAAAAAATTTTAGAAACAAGGCAGGAAGAAAAAAAAAAAGTCACAGACTTTGTGGTTTATGCTCGTAAAAAGATTACTGAAACTATAAACATTGGAACTACCACAAATATTATGTGGCACCTTTAACGAAAAAATCCTTCAAATCCACATCCATAAACACCATGATAAGGAAAATCAAAACCTATTTACTCTGCCAAGATTTTCCTAAAACAAAGTTCTCTCCAGAAACCCTAGACAACACAAGCATCAGGTTTCTGCAGATAGAATGACCAATTTAAATGCACAATAATATTCACAATAGTTTTAAGGCAAAGTACACCTTTCTAAATTGCATAAGCACATCTCAGCTATTCAGAAGCTACAACCAGTTTCTTTTTAGGTCAGGATAAATGGAAACTGTGGGTGTGCAATTATCAGTCACATTCATACCCTGAGCCTTTACTGCCTGAAGGTCATAGACGCTTGTTTTCACCTCATGTAAACAGTGTGAGGATGCTGCAAGCCATAATTATCACATGCAGTGATGTCCCCACCCTAACTTCAGTTCCCCAAGCATATTTATTCAGAATTCTACCCTAGTCTGTTTCTGAAACAATCTGTGTATTTTCTAAAACTTCCGTCATGTTTTAAAATACTGAAAGATTTTTCTTAAGATTAGATAAAACATTTTCAAGTTACAACTATAAAGCTACAGCAAGCTTTTAATACTTCTGTTAACAAAGGAATTAAACCACTGGTTCAAAGTCACAGTGTCTGAACCTCATGAACACCTAAAGCTACAAATCAGGTTCTCCACTGTACCTAGCTACCATCAGTCAAAGCAAAAAGGAATCACTAACTAGGCCATAATTAGGACTCTTAACTGTCAGGTTCCTGAGGAGAATTCCCTATTGCATCTGTAACTTGTCTCCAAGGACAAAGACCAAACTGAAATCTTTTACAACTGTGTAACAAACAGTTCCACTAATACTATTCCAGTTAGTACTAACAATACAACTACTACTACTACTACCAGTAGTAACACTAATAAATAATATTATGTGCAATCAGGATTAATAGCTTAAAACTCTCCCACTGGAACAGAGAATCCCAAGTTTCATTCCCTGCTCCCAGGACTATGTAACGTCAGAAAACAATTTTATATGCAAGAACTGGAACTTTCCAAGTTAACATCGCAATCACTACTACCCAGATTCAGAAGAGCCATGCAGAATACCATTCTAATTTCAAGAAGAAATCAAAGCCTCTGCAGCTTCATGAGCCTGCTGACCATCAAGAAGAGTCTTATTCTCACTGGCTCCATGAATATTCTGCTCTCTTATGCTGTTCTATTATACTGTAATAGGATAATGGAAGCAGCCACCCAGTACAAGCCAGGCAACAGGGCAATGGCTAGGGAACCCTCTCATGACAACCGCCACAGGAAACCAACCTGGAATCAGCAGGGGTGGTACAGACTCAATCAACTCAGGGAAGGTGGGGATGGGGGATGGGAGGCAGTGTAAGGGAGTGGGAAGGGTGGACAGTGCTTTCTTTTCCTTCAGTCAGCAGGAACTTCATCTTGCTTGTATTAGGTGTTGGCTGAGCATGCTTACCAGCTGAGGCACTGAACCCTTGACACTGAATTTGTAAACTCTGCCACTGAAAGGCATGAGACGGGGAGCAAGACAGACAATCCTACTTCATGGTAGCAGTTCTGAATACATACAAAAACAGAACTTCAGTATCTGTAAAAACTTTAATGACAAAAACCTTAGAAGCACGTAAGTTTTCAGATACCCATTTTATGAGCAGAGACTGTTAAACCATCTGTTTATGGTAACATTTGTTCCTTCCCAGTGCACCATAAGAATCTGTATTTGTAATCAAGTCATTCTTCACTTATGTCAGCACGGAGCTCTCTCAGGAGGGAGGAGGGAAGAGAAGATGGCATCAGTGAAGAGATATATGAATATATATCTTTTATATATGAAGATATAAAATGATGCATACAGAGCATGAGAGGAACAGGTGCTGAGAATTAAAACTGTAGTATGTCATCCTAGGAACATACACTAGGAATCCCTGCTCCTCTGACCACCTGCCTTCTAGATTACCTATCCCCAACCTCATATACCAGAGAGCTCTTAGCTTTCACCAAATATTTTTATTTCTTTCAACTGCTACTCCCTATGCAACAAATCTACCTTGTCCAGAATCTCCCACTGCCTCTCAAAATTACCCAAAGAAACTCACTTTCTGAAAATATACCAGAAACACCTGACTCCTGCCTACCTAGTCATGCTTATCAGAAGGATGTCTACAAAGAACAACTAGGAAGTCCAGGCTATGACAAATGCACGTCATATGTCACCCTTTTTTCCCCCAAACCTGTTTTTTCTTAGGGTGAGTCCTCAAATCCCACCTCTGGCCAGTGCTGCATACAGGAAGCTGCTGTCTGCTAATGCCAGCCTGGTACCAGGTTGAAACCACTGTTCCCCATGAGCCGAAAATTGGGCATACCCTGTTACTGTTGGTACCCTACTCCCTCAACATTATCTCAACCAGCTTGCCTGCTTCTTCTACAATATTTAATAACGATCCTGAAAGGAGAACGACAGGACGAACACTTCCCATTACACTACTGCGCCTACAGGAAAGTCACTAGTTCTCCACACACAGATTAATAGTTCTCAGAATTTCTTCCTGCCAATTATTTAAGGTCCCTACACACCTACAAGTGTATCCATGTATCTGTTATGAACATAGGAAAAACAAACAAGAGTCAAGATAACAGTACAATAGAAAGAGGAATTACCAGGAAAATCCTAGTCTATGCATTCAAATAACTTAATTGTGGGATTAACAATTCAGTTGTTTTAAAAAACACACCAATGAAACCGAAGAAATGTGGGTCTGAAGCAACCTCTAAGTCATCCAACATTCTACTCAAAGCATGACTACCACCCGCACTAGAGCAGACCAGCCTTGAATTTGTCACCAAGGATTGAGATTCCACAACCTCACTGTGTGAAACACAGCGAAAGGCTGCAATACAGTCCTGGCAAGAAGGAACACTGAAGACTTCTTGCAACACCTAATGAATTTAAAGCGGCTTCCCTAACACTGAAGTTACAGGGAGGACACATCCCAAACTACCTCCTGAGTCTAAAGAAAAAAATACAAAAAGAGAAAAAAAACAACCCATTAATTATTTTTTTAAAAACTGCCAGCCCAGAATCTACATAAAGTAAGAAACAAAAAGCTATTCTAACATACACAGGAAACATATGAACAACTAATCTTCAAGGTATATCTCTGAGCACTACTACACCCACAGTCTCTAAAGCCAGGAGTGCAGTTTGCAGGAGTTATACCAGAGAGCATCTTCACATATTTACATATTTTAATATATACATATTTATATATCTTTACATATTTATAAAACACAGCCCAACAATGCAGTATTTTTCAATTAATTCCCCACTGCAATACTTAACATACTAAGAGCACAAGATAGGTTCTATGTCAGTATTCAAAATTTTTACACAAAAGAAGTTGAAACCCACATCTACTTCATTCAGTTTTATAAAAGCCAAGTACGGCCATACAGAAGCATGCAATCTCAATACTAATGTAATTTATCTCCTGACCACTTACGTTGGAGTTGGCGAAAATTGAATTGGAGTTGGCTACAGAATATTCTGCATTAGTCAAGTCTTCATTGCTCTGGTAAAAGACAAAAATTGTGTTTAGAAATAATATACTCAATGAAGCTTATCTATGTCTAATACACAGCAATGCTACTTACCGATTTACTACTAGGTCCATGTAGAAAATAATTCAGCGCTTGTGGGTCCCTTAAAGGGAGAAAAAAGATAAAGAAGTTAACACTTTTTGGAAGCCCTTTCTACTAATGAGGCTAATTTAACTAAGCCACATACTGTACTCATATAAACCAGGTTTCTAATAAAAACACATCTTTCATTGAATCCAACGCAAAGCTGAAAGTTTGTATCATCTGGGGATCTGTGTTTCTGTATCAGCACAACTTCCAGATGCTGATCATATCTGCTGCCATTTTAACAAGGCAAGTAATAAACTATGTTGATCACAAAATTTTAGTTGCACTTTATTTCCCTTCTGAGGGTGTTACTCATATTCTCTTAAAACACATGGTATTTTATGGCAGCACACAGTACAAGACCTAAGGAATATACTACCATCAAATAACATGAGAACTAACACAGGTACCACCTCTTCGACAGCTAAACTATAATGCCTCGTTTAGCTAGCATCTAATAACAGGGTATTTACAAACCTGATTCTCTGATACACTCTCTGTCACCTTTAACACAAGTTAATAAAAATTTATGATTGCCAGAGTAACAGTCCCCTCATGAAGAAAAAGTGGCACCTTTTCCAAGTTAAATCAACCATAGGAATAACAGACTAATATTACGAATTTCAGTGTATTTAATTAACTTAGCACTAGCACTAAATAAAACTCATATTAAAAATGTAGTCTGAATGAGTGAGAATAAGTATAAGAAGTTCAAACAAATACAAATACATTAATTTAAGTGTATGTATAGACCAAGTAAAAAGAATAAAAGGCTGTGTTACATGGGATTATTCTAATGTAACAATTAAACAGTGTTTCCCTAAGCATAAAGAGTAAACTGACATGGATTTCTTTGATTTTTAAAACATGTTTATTGATTAACAAGTAATAATAAAACATTTTTTAAAAGCAGGAGATTCTCATGTAAAAAAGCAGCAATTAAAAATGGCTCCTTCTTGCTTGATGGTCCTAGAAAAGAAAGAGGCATAAAGTTAAAGATCTTTCAGATTCACATCTACTCTTCTAAAAGGACAAACACCCGTCTACTCCTCTTTTTTTTGTTTTAAAAAACAAACTGTGTTCACAAGTTTACGAAAGGCACATTAGACAGTACTTCACAGGGACTTTATGGTACTATTATGCTTACAATACTGGTTACATATATTTTAAAATAAAAATGTCATTTTCATAGTAGATTTCACTGAATTTCAAAAATTAAGCAGCACAGAACTCATGATCTCATATAGGGTTCTATTATGCTTATGAATTTTATCAGTAAAATAAGCGGGCCATTTAATACTAATTACCCTCACTGTCTTTCAATCGTGCAAAATGCAATTAAAAATTAAGAACATTTCATCATCTTAAATATTGTGTTTAGTAAGGAAGGAATTCTAAAAGGCACTTACCAAATCACAGACCAGATGAAAAAAAAATTGTTTTCCAGTCTTCTAGACGCTTAAGACAGTAATTGCTGCCAGCAGCAGGAAGAACACTGTAATTTTTCACACAAACACTCATCTGTATGGAGAGCACTTCATTTTCTGGACCACCCATGATCTTGTACCAGGATACTCATGATTCGTGCTCATGACAGAGCACTTTACTGTCCCATGATCATCTTTATGTTCCAAGCAGTGTTTTCATATGGCCACAATCAGCAACCTCGCACAACAGTTACTTCACAGAATGTAACCAAGCCTTTACTGGCACTGCTTTTGCTACAGCATCCAGAGCAACCCTCAAACTGCAGCAGCCACTGTGGCGACGTTTTGGTTTTTCCGAAGTTACAGCTCTCGCTGGTTTCACTGGAAGTTTTCAGGTGTGTGAGAAAGGTAAAAAGCCTATTTATTTCCTACACCTAAGACAGTAAAAAATTCTTGTATGAACTGGGAATGATCTTTTAACAGCTGGTATGAGACTGATGTCAGACTAATTTCCAGAAGAGTATGAACAAAGTATTGTGCATGAAAAGCTCAATTCTCTTGTGTTTTCAATGCATTTATAGCATATTATCTGTTCTTGAATACTGACGAGGATGGTAGCCAAAGGAAGGCAACTTGTCACATACACAATCCACACAAAACTTGCTCATGTTTCAGCTATCCTAATTATTTTCGGAGATTGCCATATAGAATTATAAAAGCTCATATAAATCTGTTATGGAAATAAGGGAGAGGGGGGCAAACAAAAACCCAACAACCCACATGACCATTCAAAATCACTAATTCTATTAATATGAAGTATCTTTGACCAAAATGCTGGTAAATTCTTGTAAATACACAACAGTACAGAGCTATTCTTTTTTTCTAACATTTAGATGCAAATGTGTATTATTAGTAGAAATGAAATCTTTACGTATTTGTAATTAAGAAAAAAAAATTTTACTTTTCCCTTAAAATACAAGCATAGTATTAATAAATCATCTAGTTCCACCAACTTATCTAGTTCCACAAAAAAAATCTGAGATCTTTGGGGTTTTGATTTAAAAAAAGTTACTTGCAGTGAAGTTTGTAGTAACGTCCCTAACATCCATGCAGTAACATGCATCAACACTGATCTGGTATTACTGCTACCTGAGAAGAGAATCCATTCTCCATGAACACACATTGCTTAGCCTCTCCTGAGGAGAATGTCAGCAAGTGGACTGTCAGCTACTAACCACCAGGACTGAAGGCCTTGCAATCCACGCATCTCCACGTGGAAGAAGTGAAGAATGTCTGCTCATTTCATTGCAAGTCACCTCATCTTTAGACAATACTGAGATAGAATCACCTTCTAGAAGATGATTTTGCAAAATTATTACTCCCAACTTTTCTGCAATAATTACTTATGGACGGAAAACTTACCCAATAAGATCAAGGAGACAGGATTCATCATCGTCATCATCCATGACAACTAGAACAAAGAAGGAGAGGATGGATATTTGGTATGTATAACCCGAAAGTTTGTTTTCAACAATACCAATTTAGAATATTTCAGTATTTTTTATTAAACAACTTATGAAGTTGATAGCTGTCCACTATTGACAAAGTTCTTAAGTAGACCTGCACCTTCTACACGGCTGCTGATTTATCTCAAAATCAAATTCAGTCACACACAAAGATTTCTAAAATCCCATGCAGTGTTTTACCATCCAGGGGGTTTTTAGAATTTTAAATCAAAGAAAGACAAATGATTAAGCAAACTGATTAAAAAGAATTTCTACGAATTCAAGTAGTAAAAATATCAACACTGAATGCAATCTAAGAGTCCAATTAAAATGCTTCTATAGGAAGTGAGGGAATAACCAAACCCTACAGCACCTACAAAGGCTGTTACACATTAGTGGCTTTAACACTGAGCAGCCGAAAAGGTAAATAAACTTAGGTCAGTGTCATGAGGATGCTGCTACAGTCTAGAACCAAAACTATAGCCAAGACATGACTAAGCATTAAAAGAAACACTATTTTCTAACAGACCTTTCTTAGCAATAGCTAAGTGACAATGTGGACACTTCAAGTTTCTCCTCAGCAGTATTCAGAAATGTACTTAAACTTTGTTTAATAAATAGTACAGCGTTCTGACAGTCCTTTTAACAATGGGTAGGGCGGGAATTTATGTGCACTGCCCAAACTGAGGGCAACTATCCAATGCAGAGCCTTTTTAGCCTCACAGTGTCACGACCACCAACTCCTTCACACACTGCCTACTCCATCAGGTACTGCTGCACCAAAAACACTCTCACACTCCCTCTCCCCTCCAACTGCTGATCCTTCAAAGCTTCTGTTTGCACATTCTGGGCTCTCCTGTTCATCATAACTCTCAGAATATCATCTCCCTTGTCCTTGTCAGTAACTCTCAGGACCATCCCATCTAATCCACCAGTTCAATTACCAACTGATGTTAGTTAGCATTTCCAAAACTTCTTGGTACCCTGGCTTCCTTTAAGTTATCCAATCTCATCTTCACAGTATTTTCTAATCACATCAAGTTGATCATTTCATTCCATGTTTGCTTTTTTCTCAACTTCCCTTAAAAAATGTGCTGTCGTACTTATCTCTCAAATGTTTTAACACAGTTTTGGCTTTAACTCATGTCTTCTCTCTCTTCCTTCTTGCCAAATAGAACTTATTCTCCCTGACCAGAGATCCACATGAATCATTCCTCATCCTGATCTCCATAATGATTAAAACAGAGAAGGGGCTGAAGCACCTGCTATACAAGAGGCTGAGAGCACCAGGACTGTTCTGCCTGAAGAATAGAAAAGTGTGGGGGAATCTTTATCTTGCGTACAAATACTTGGTGTGAGGGTGTTAAGAATACTGAGCCAAACGTTTCTAAGTGGTATCCAGTGAATGAACAAGAGGAAGGGGCACAAATCAAAACAAAATAAACCAAGAAGTCTATGTAGACAACAGAAAAAACCTTTCTTTTATGAAACTCTGAGGGTAGCCAAATACTAGCCCAAGTTTTTCAGCAAGGTTATGGACTCTCCATCCTTAGAGATGCCCAGAACACAGTTGGACCACAGCCTTGACCTGCCTGCTCTGACCCTGAGCAGGCTGCTCTGGTAGAGCCTCCTCTGAGCAGGACAGGGGACAATGTGATCTCCAGATATTCATTTCCACCTTGGCTGTCCTGTGATTCTGTAACCTCTTTCCTGAAATTTTTCTATACTCCACTGGTTCTGAAAATAGCTTATACTGTAGACTAGCAGAGGGTACCATGTCCTCTATACTGCATAGCCTTATTCAGATTTTTTCTTTCCCTGTGCTTTAGTTTACAGTGAGGGTGAAGCAGAAATGGAGCATATGCCAGTATAAGGATCATTCAGTATCACCTCTCTGGGAGAACAGAAAAGCAAAGCACAGCTATCAATAATTACCTCAATGTTGACAAAAATCAGCATTCATGAGGTGATTGATTATGCACCTTAAGAAAAGCAATTTCTCCCACAATCCAGTATTCCAGCTGCTTACTCTTGCATAGAGCCACCGGCTTGAGCACTGATACTGCAATTTAACGATAAGCAAGTGGCATGACATAGTATGATGTAATGAAATTTAAATGTAAACTTGTGTTACTAAGATCAAATTAATAAGCAACTAGCATTCTGCTTTAACTGTACTGATAGTACCACTTACAGAAAGCTGTTATTTCCTCTAACTGCTGAAAGCATACCCATGTCTCAAGAACAAGGTTCCAAAGTCTCCCAGCTAACCAAAAGCAAAAATTTACCGTAAGCCAAAATTATCTTTGTTTCCACACTGCAAACCTACTTTTGAATATCCCAACCCACGTGTCTATGGCAATACTGACAGCATTATTAAAACACAATAAAATGTCTTTTCTTTACATAACCAAATATGCTCTGTGATTTTATTACAATAAGCGTTCACCATTAGCAGAAGTGACAATACTGAACTTTGTTCAATTAATACTCCTGGAGGTATTAAAACAACTGACACAAATTAAGATAAATTTGTTAAGTTCACAGAATTCTTCAAAACTTGCATATAATGATCAGAAGGAAAATAAAATGCATGAAAACACTGATGTGAGAAAACCCCAACGGTAATACATAATCTGCACTATTAGACCCTTTATCTAAACATACACTTGGCTTTATTACATAAACGTGATACAAGAAAAATCTATGCAACATACCGTAAATTCCTACCATTTTAGGACAGATAATAACCCCCAAAGAAAACAGCTGCATTTTTTATAAATACCAAAAATCACAACCAGTTCCCTTCAGAAGTGCACCTTCTTAATAAGCTTTAACAACACTTTTGTCAGCACTAGCAGAATTCTGTCACACATGAAAAAATATGTCACCATTTCATTTTTTAAGGCTGGTTTACCAAAGAGCTCACCTGTGTAAAACCAACACCAAGCTTTTATACAGCTGATCAGTGCTCCATCACAGAGCCACTTAACCACACACAGCTCTCGCTACATTCAAAAGTTGTTCCAATGGGCATTCACTGCCTAAGGGGCTTCACAAAAACACACGGACAGATCACCACCGTCTCAATATCCCCACAAACACGTGTAAGCAACACTGCACTAACAGGATGCTGCATGGCAGTGCTTTGTGAATTACCACTGGAGCAATGTGCAATTTAAACAGACTCACAGGGGTATGTGGTCTGTGAGAGAACCATCAAGATCACAGCCAAGTCATAAACCTACCTATTTAGACCAAAATCTGTTCCTATTTCACCATACATACCAAAGACGGACACAACCACGTAACTGCATGTTGTGGTTTAACCTGGCAGGCAGCTGAGCAACCACACAGCCACTTGCTCATTCCCCCAAGTGGAACAGGGGAGAGAATCCAGAAAAAAAGGGTAGAACTTGAGATAAAGACAACTTAATGTGACAGAAAAAGAAAGGGAAAATAATAGCCATGATGAAAGAATATTCAAAAGAAGTGATGCACAATGCAATTGCTCACTACCTGCTGATGCCCAGCTCAATCCAAGCAATGGGCCATCACCCTCCGGCCATTTCCCTCCGATTTTACTGTTCCACATGATGCCAAATGGTATGGGATAACCCTTTGGTTAGCTGGTTAGCTCTGCTGGCTGTTTCCCCTCCCAGCTTCTTTCACACCTCCAGTCTCCTCACTGGTGGGGTGCTGTGAGAAGTGGAAAAGTCCTTGACACTGCTCAGCAACAACTAAAACATCAGTGTGTTATCAACATTATTGTCGTCCTAAATCCAAAACACAGCTACTAGAAAGAAAACTAACTCTAACCCCAGTCAAAACCAGGACAATATCCACCCCTTATTCTATACTAATCTCATCATGCCCAGGTCCCATACTTTCCAGTACATCCCAAATAATCACAACCACCTTTCCTGTCTTTTGAGATATATGCAGACATATAGGCCCATAGTCTATGTGCCATCCTTCTAAGATGTCCACTGAGTTCATTTAGTCCAGGACTTTGGGCTCCATCTGTCGTATCAGTCCTTCAAAGAGAAAGAGATGATATGTGGTATTGGGATTACTACCTGCTGAAGTCTGGTTCCATCATCACTTCACTTTGCTCGGTTTTATCAGCACTCATTCTTCATTAATATGAGTAATTCTTACTGCAATACCATAGATATGGCATAAAGCAACCAGAGTAGTGACGAAATACAGTATTATACAGCAATTAATGTCATCATGGGTTGTTCTCACCCAAAATCTAATCCCCTTGAGTATACATTGGACTTTCCCATCCTTCTGCATTACCCACTGAGTACATCCAGGTCCTTGAGCAAATGCAATCCCATGGATGGGTTTGCCTTTGCCCAAGACAGGAACAACCCAGACTGCCCTCCACAAAACAAGTTTCTATGTGCACTATAGGAACTTTATCCCCTTCTACAGTATATGAAAGTTTTGATTGGGCAGGTCCAGCCAATTTAGCAGATCCCTAGCATTAACTAATCAGATGGCTATTGCTAAATGGATATCCCAATGTCTGAACATCCCAGTACCTCCTGCTCTCAGAGTGGCCTTTAACAGTCCACTGTATTGTTTGATTTTCCCAGAGGCTGATGCATGATAGCAAAGATGATATATCCAACTCTTTGGCCTAGATGCCTATATGAGGTTGTTGTGGAAATGAGTCCTGTATCTCCTGTGGTTTTGATGTGCCAAATCCACAGTCCAATAAACCTGGTAGTCAAACCTGGTAGTCCCCTTCCTTTATCCAGCTGGAGGCAGGACCCCCTAGTCATAAATACTGGTCACAGTATTCATTACTACTTGCAAATACAAATAAGCCCCCTCACTGGTGGGGCAGTGCGAGAAGCTGAAAAGGCCTTGGCTTAGTGCAAGCACTGCTCTGCAACAACTAAAACATCAGTGTGTTATTCTCATCCTAAAGCCAAAACACAGCACTGTACCAGCCACTAGGAAGAAAATCAACTCTATCCCAGCTGAAACCAGGACACTGCAGGTTTAAATCTTTTTAACTGACGCCTGTTTTCAACACGGATTACCAAACGATTAGTGCCCTATTAATTTCAGGAGAGCAACAGAGGCAGTGCCAAACAATCAGACAGAGTACTTGCACACCCAAAAGCAAATTCACCCAAAAGTAGTCATTCAGTCTGCTTCGAAAAGAGGAATTTGACCAAGACATGACCTTGACACAGATGATCATTTAAAAGTGTGTTAACAAAAGTAAGCCTGTCCTGTGGAATTTTCCTAAAGCATTTTCTACAGCACAAGTGATAGAAAAGTTTGTAGCTTTTCTTGCCAACTATTTTTTTCTGGTTTTCTGTCCTCCTCACTGTTTATTAACAATACAGTGGCCAAAGCAATGAGTGATGCATGAAATGGGTATAAACTATATTAAGCCAGGAGAGTTTGAAAATAAAACTTGCCACAATGAGTGGAGTTAAGAGTTATGAAGCCTAGAACAGTGGTCATCAAAGTGGGGCGTGTGCAAGACAATCCAGTGGGGTGCAAGAAGAAAATATCAAAACTTCAGTACTACATGAAGTTTTAATATACACACATATACTTGTGTATGTAAATAAATATATATATAATGGGGGTGCATGCTCAAAAATCTTACCAATAGGGGCGTGCAATCAAAAACATTTGGAGACCACTGGCCTAGACCCTTAAATATTGACTCACTTCTATATTTGAATCAGTCTTTGAAGACTTCAGCCAGTGGAGGCTCTAGGCGAGGCTTGGCTGGACCATTGGGGCCCATCAACGCATTCAGGGCCCTGCCAAGAGCCCACGCTAGAGACAGCTGGGGAAAACACACCTTGGGAAGAGTCACACAACTTGCTGGAGCACTGTTACAATGAAGCCTAGCAATACCTAATTATCAATACTGGTCTACAGTGTCTTTAAAAAAAAAAAAAGCCACAAAAATCTGCTTATAAGAAGTAGGCCAAACTCAGCCCTGCTAGTGCATCCAACTAATTTACAAAGGGCAATCCTCACTAATTAGCCACAACCCAGCACAGATATTCCCTGTAGCTTGCTACCACACTGGCAAATATAGCATAGATTTCAACCTGGATCACATGTACTTGAGCAAGAAGCCCTGCCTATCCCTTTCAGGAAATAACCAGAGTGCCCTTTATCACATGCTCCCAAACAGAATACGAAAGAAGTTGAAAGTAATAAAACTAACAAGGAAATCCCAGCTATGCAAGCCAATCCTCTGGGAGACTCTTATTACTTGGCCTTAAAGCCTCTGCCTTCATTTCAACACTCCGACCTACTACAGAGCAAAGAGCAACGAAAGATGAATAGAGCAGTCCTGCCCTCCTCTCATCCACTTTCCCTGGATCAGCTCAAGGCTTTGAAGAGTCATCTGGAACAAAAAAATCTGATAAAATACATTGATCTGTTTCAACTTAGGATGAGCAAGATTCTTGACTGGTTCTGGTTTGCCACAGGGCTACAGCAGTGCTGGTGCCAGCACAAGAGAGGGGGAAGGGAGCAGTGCTTCAGCTTAAAGCAAGTGTGGGGCTGCAGCACACATATGAATACAACCGACGCACTCACATTAGCACAGCGCAGGCAGCAGTCCAGCGCACTGATTCCCTTTCCATCAGCACTTGTGAGCTCCCAGCTGAAATCTCTGTTTGGCTTTTACACATACACACAGTTCTTAAAAGAAATACAAAACAACGTGAAGGAGTCCAACAGAGTGCACGTCAAATCCTGTGGCCACATGAAGGAACTGCCTTTCTTCAGCCTGAGCAACAGAAGGCAAACCCAGGTGCTACCTGCAGCCTGCTAAAAGGGGCACTAAGATGAGCCAAGCAGGTCTCTTCTCATCAACACACAGCAAGACACGAACCAAGGGCCAAAACACGTAACACAGAAAATCTCAACCCGATGCAAGGAAAAATGTTCACTAAGAAAATGTCCAAGCAAGAGGGTGTAATCACCCTCTTCGGAAATGTTCAAAACTCAAATGGTCCTGACCAACCTGTTCTAAGGGTGAAGCTTGTTCTGCTTACAGCAGGGGGCAGGGCCAGGTAACCCCTAGTGGTCCTTACCAGCCTAAATTTTTAACCAACGTGCTACACAATCCATAGTATCATGTAACACATGCAGGTTCTACAACCTGCAGCATCATTAAAACTAGATTTGCCCGGAAGCAGTCCAACTATTCACATATGCTTCATATACTATCCGTATTCTAAGAGCTGTAAGCACTGGATTTTAAATTTACTCAAGCTATATTCAAGGTTGCCAGAAAATAATTATTTTCCTTTCTCAAAGTCACATAATTTCATACAGCCTTAATAGATCACTTCAGATACAAAGCAATAAACCACTATTTTCACTTTCTGCAAAAAGCACAAGCTAATGGACAGCTTAGAAGAGCAACATTTAGAGCAATCATTTCCAAAAGGTGTGATATAATCAATATCAAAACCTGGTAAGTAACACGTAAATAAATTTATCTGCAAAACCGTCGGAAAAATCTAGACTTAGAAGTTTTGTGCAAATACATGGGATCAAACCCTGACTGGCAGCATGACTCCTGAGAGTGAACACTGACCTTTGGAAATTGATGCTTCAGAGCAAGGTAACGACTGCTGTAGCTAAACCTTTATAATGGGAGATAAACTTGCACACAGTAACGCACATAGCACCTGAAGCAATTACTGCTGTCATTATGACACACACCCACTAATCTTCACAACTTCAATATGACTTTGTATACATCATGTCAGCAGGAATTCTGACAAGATCTCTCCCGTGCTTTATAATGAACCTGTCCTATCAAATCTTCTGAATTGTTCTGTTGCTCTACCATTCTCCATTCGGAATTTTAACTGACAATCCCAACGGTAAATAGTAACTTCACTATGGAATAGCTGAAGAAACACATTGCCACTGGAACAACAGTCACCAGAACAACAAAACCAGAACAAATCAGTTACTGCAACAGTCACTGCAGAGAATGGTACCGCTGCGAACTGAGTGTGCTACATCAAATTGGTGGCATTTTCACCCCTCACAACCTTTCTGAGCACGGATGTAAGACAACTCTACTAACCCAATCCATCCCTTGCTAAATTACATAAAAGGATTGCAGCAGCATTAAGTGACTCCACACTGACTGCAGAGGTCGAACACCCAGAACTCACGTCCTTCCCTCACACAAATTTCCACCACAACTGTCATTCATTTCCAGAGTGCTAGTATTTTGCTCAGTGTGCTTCTGAACCAGGGGGAAACAACCCGAGTTTTATCACCCATTGGATAACGTATCAGCAGTGTGCACTTCAGGTTGCTAACGTGCTGTAACCACTGCCTGCCTTACCCTGTCAGTTCTCTCTCACGTTCCTATCCAACAGGCAGCCTCGGATCCAGTGAAGGAAACTCCTACACAGGAACAATCAGACCTCACTTGCATTCTCTGCAACACAGAAGTGTAAGAAAAGAGTATAAACTCAAACCCTTATTACCATATAGTTTATTCTTAAATTTCAAGTCAACACGACTTTTGAGCAATCTAGTATCTTGAGAAGTGAATTTCAGATTCTTGTAAGTAACCAAGACTGTTATCTTACAATCAACTTAAGAGCGGCTCACCATGTCAAGCCCTCTGCTCTCAAGAAATTGATTTTTATGTGGATGGAATACAAAAATTGATATTAAGAGGTATTTCCACTTCCCCCTGTTGTTACTGTAAAAAAATCATATGCTGCACAGCACTCAGTGGAAAAGAGGTAAATATTGAAAAATTCATTGCAAACGAAAATCTCACTCGAACGTCACAATTTTCCGAAAACTGTCATTTCAGGACAACAGGAGTAAGGAAACAAAATTAATTTTAAAATACACTTTGTGAAACACAAGGCCTTAACTACTCACTTATAAACTATGCTGTACTTATATTCTACAATATGGAATTACTCCTTATGAATATCTTCTTTCCCAGAGTAATCAAAAAAGTAACTACTACACTGTTGCAAAATCTACCAGGAACTGTGCTCTAAAAAACAGCTAACAAAGTAAGAAATTTGGGATTCTAACCTAGTCACATAGTGCATTATGCAAGCATTAACTTTCTAAATATACAAAAATATGTTTTCAGTCCAAGAATCTAAATCTGAACAGTACTTTTAAGATTAATTTCTAATGTTTGAAATTAGCTGTGGAACTGAATTTAAGCATCAATATTTCAAATACATCTGTATGCAACAGAGTATGAGAAGAAATCAGTAATTTTTAAATATTCAAAAGAATTATGAAGAACCTTTCTGAGAAAAACTACTCTAAAAAACAGAAACTATTCAGGAATCATAAAAATAGCAACAAGAAAAGGGACACAAAAGTGCTTCCTCTCATGGATTTCTAGGCACATTATGCCTCTTCATGGTTTTTAAGATCTGGCAGATGAACACCTAAGAGGACAAGCAGGATCATTACACAATTGTGAAATACCAGCTCCACACACAGAAGGAAATAGAAACCACACACTACAACACAGACAACCTACAATAGGCTGTTTATCCAACTCTTACATTTTATTTCCCTTTAGTACGCCATTAAAAAAATACTGATTTGAGTTTGTCAAATGTGGTAACTTATCAAACTTCCAAAAACCACAGTGATATTTTAGTATGTTAAGAAAAAAAACAGGAAATGTGCTGTTCAACTAACAGTTGAACTGTTATATGATACTAAAGGCTAATCCAGATACAGTCAACACACCAAGTACACGTGTGAATGCCCAGTGTGGCTGTCTACAGTCTGGTTTCCCCCAGAGACACATGTTCAGCACAGAATTTCTAATTTATTCAACACAATCTTTTTCCTACTGCATCCAGAACTGCTCTCAGCAATACCAAAATCTTGAGAAGACTTTCATCAGGAAACAGACTTTTTTAAACCACACAGAAAAAAGCCAGAGTAACCTCAGTCTGGAAGTCAAGATGCTTCCCTATCCCATGGGACTCCCCAGGCTAAAGGCTGGGCTCAGACCTTTCCCCCTGCAGTGACTATCCTCATCAGTATGCTATGGCCTATTTTGGGCTCTGTCTTCCAAGCTGCTTCACCACATACACAATTCCTCAGGAATTTCAATATTCATAAAACATTTTGAAAGGTACCGGTTTCATCCCAAAAGAGGCAAAGGAGGCATAATCTCAGCAGTTCCTCAGGAAGGAAACATTTGCCTGCCCAAAAGAAATTAGATGCTCCTAAGCATTTCTACAAACTACTGTATGCAATAGTGCAGACTGTTAGCATATGTTATTTGTGCAAAACAATACTTCAAGGAATGTTGAGTCAGTCCCTCAGATGCTCTTACCTTGTTTCTATTAGAGAATACTCGAGTTTCATACCTGTCCTTCTGTGCATATAGTTTTCAAAGACTCTGAAAAATTATTCT
The DNA here is from genome assembly GCF_965178545.1 of Coloeus monedula. Classification (NCBI taxonomy): domain Eukaryota; kingdom Metazoa; phylum Chordata; class Aves; order Passeriformes; family Corvidae; genus Coloeus; species Coloeus monedula. The sequence continues at coordinate 26,550,561 of NC_138782.1, read as the reverse complement.
GCAATCCCATAACTTCTTTATGAACTGATCATTTCTCAGCTGATTTATAAACCAATGCCCAATTAATACCTTTTCATTGCCACTCTAGTCCATCCTAGTTTAAAAACCAAACCTTGCCACAAGCACATGAGCTATATCAGCAAACAACTGCCAATAGTTATCTGAACAGCCATTTATACTCCTTTCAGTTATTATGTTTGGGAAATCTTCTGAAACTTGAATAGGATGAATTGACAGATGTGTAACTATTTCAGCAGTGCAGTCCATATCAGCACCCCCAAATCCAAGCTGAAATTCCCCCATGCCACTCATCCTGTCAGTCTTGAAGCCAATGCCTCGCTTAAGACCAATGGAGATTTCGCCACCTATTTCAGTGGGGCCAAGATAACTTCTGTAGTTGATTTATCTCAATAAATTCAAGCTTCAACACCAGATCTTGAAATTCCGTGCTTGGATCAAGTTCACAGTAAAACTACTGCAAGTTCCACCTGAGACAAGGTGTAAGATCAGAGTTCACAAAAATAATCAATCAGTCTCTCGCAATGAAGTTAAATCTTTCTCCCCAGACCTCCCCTCTCTTCACTTCACCACCCTTTCTTAATACCTTCAATGAGAGAAAGGTTACTGTGCTACATTTTTACAGTGATTTTGCCTGCTTGCTTTCTATTTCTTTTGGTAAGGATTCCCTTAATTCTAGAACATTTTAAAATTACTGCAAGAAAAGAAAGGAATAAAAAAAACCTTGATAGACTCTTTGTGCTAGTTAACGATGGTAATTTGTCTAAAACTTCAACAATTCTCAAATAAAGCAAAAATAATACCAACAGATGAGTTGGGCTTTTTTCCACAAGGAAAGCAGGAACAAATTAATATTTGAAAATAAGGATACACACATTCATTTAACTATGTGATGACCTTGAAAAAACCTCAGTTCAGGCTGGTCCTTATGCATCTAGTTGGTGTGACAAGGGCCTTCCCAAAACTGCTCATTCTGACTTTAAAACAGTGGCAGCTCACAATGTCAGAACAGTTTATTATTGTCACTGCTTCCCCTCTGCCATAAGAAAGAAAATCACACTTGTCTTTGTAGACAATTTCCATGTCTATGCTGGCCCGGATATATGAAAATTAAAAACCTTTCAAGTACAGACGCAGCTTATTCCAGCAGAACCACTGTAAGGAATTCTGCCAACTCTCTGAAGAGAGTGACTACTTTATCAGAGAGGTTCTTATGCTTGCTCTGTAGCCACCAAGTCAGGAATGACACACTTTCACGCTCTCACTGCTACATCTACCCTAAAAAGCACCAGCCATTAGATTTACCACAAGCTTAATGCAGCATAAAGAGGCACGATCATTGATCATTAGAGCCTCATGGTGAAACCTAACTGCAGTTACGAAGATACAACTTCTCTGGAACCCCTATGGATACCAGCAAAACTCTGGAAAAGACAGCAGGGAGCATACCCAGGCACCCATGACTGCAAAGCCCTTCAGCTCTAGACTATGGACTTAGCTCTGCCACAAAACTTCAAGAATACAGAAAGGGACCTTGGAGGAAACTGGAAATGCAGCTTATACTAGCACAACTTTGGAGCTTTCCTCTCAGTAAAATTAAACTAAATACATAAACTGTACTGGAAAAGGACACTTGAAGGAGCTGGGGCAGGAAAGCTGCACATCCATAAGGTGATGTTAATACTTAGCTACAGTAGAACCATCTCTTGTACCACTGACCTCAACTGAGTCCACACATTTACTGAGAGCATTTTCAGCTCAAGAATACAGGTATCATATACAAAGCAACCACTCGAAGTATGAAAAAAACAAGCACACACCTAAACACACGAGCATCACACCAGTGAGTAAGCCAAGGTGTATCAATGGAAGCACAACCAGGCTATTGTATCAACAGGGTGAGCCCCACACTCCTCCAGCAATGTAAACAAGCGATACCCAATGCAAAGTGCTACTTGCAACAAAAACAACAACAAACTTATTTTAAGCTCAGACAGACAAAAACACCTCTAAAAAGAACCGGTCTGGAATATTTAAGTACTACCCAACAAAGATCTCAACTCAAGATGAGCATACACCATGCTTTAATGCAAGCAGGCCAGTGTGCAGATTACATATAGTCACTTGGCAAGCATTAGGCCCTGAGAGAATATAAGCTGGTCATTTTTATCCCATTTCTTTGCTATTTTCACAAATTAATTAAAAAAAAAATGCACAATCTCCCAGACATTAGGACATAATAGAGAAATTTTATTATATAAAAGTACACTATCATTAAAAAAAAAATTCATTATCTTGATCCCAAGATTCCTGTTAACAAAAGCAATCACTTCAAGAAGCAGTGACTTCAATGAGGTTCAAAGATTTCTGAAATATGTGAACAAATACTGTACTCCACACTCAAAATATCTGTAAACAATTAAAGTTTTACAGCTGGTGTGGTTTTTTCAAAGCTAAAATGTTAACAAATTTGACCCCCAAAAGTCTTTAGAAAAGACAGTTTATATCCAGACAATTTTTTAGTATATTCCAAGCAATGAGTGTGTGTTTAAAACCCTTCCACTTCAATGGGCAAAAAACTTAAACAGCCTTAAAATTATTCCTGAATTTTAGAAAATCTCCCACTTCCATCCGGAATGAGCAACAGGAATGGGGAAGCCCTCCTCTGATGTGTCAAAAAAACAAAAACCCAAGAACTACACAAGCATTCCACACTCCTCAGCGGGCACAGCCTAAGTTGGTCTGGCAACACACTTTGCTCTTCCCAGGTACAGGTGATGTTGGCATTAAACTCAAGCCTCATGAGCTTTGAGCAGATCGTACAGAAATGTTAAAACAAAAAAAAAAAGTGGTTTTGGAAAAAAAAAAACAAGCAAGTATTTTCAGTCCTCTTCCTAAAAACAGCACCAAAACAAAACCTTAAAAATATATTGAGGTCGAGCTGCCAAATTAAGTCATTTAGAAAAGACAGCTTCCTCTATGACATAAAGGAGCGATGAAAATTTGAAAATATGCTAGCCCCTCCCCCCACCAAAAAATTACAAAGATAGTAACAGCAACAAATAAAGCAACCTAGCCACCAAAAAATTACCTATGCTTTTATTTTTTGCAAGCACTTTTAAAGGTACTGAAGCCTTTTCAATGAAGAATACCTTCCCTATGCACTACACTGGATCCTTTTTTACAGGTGGATTTCTTTTTCAATGTCATGGTTTCTTTTTTTTTTGGTCATTTTTTTGGTTCCGAATAAGATGTTCTTTCAAATCTTTTTTTAAATTCCTATAATCTGAACGACAAGAAACACGTATTTCAGAGGTAAAAAAACAAGCTTAGAAAGGGATGTTGGCAGGCTTGAAGCTGCGCCCACGGGCCCCTGCGAGCTAAGCCTGTTTAACACCCCCCTCAAGACAGTAACCAAAGACTAGGAAAGGAGTGTGGGGCACGGGAGGGAAGTAAGGCTTTCAGGATTTCGCGGAGAGGCTCCCAAAGCCCAAGACAAGAACGCTTCCCAGACAAGACACAGAAATATGGCCCGAGCTGGGCGCGACGGCACCGCCCCACACGGCGCGGCGACAGCAGAAAAGACCTTAAAATGGCGCCCGTGGGGGAGGAGAGCGGGTGAAACTGCGCAACAAACGCTGGCAGGGAGCCAGGCAGCGCCATCTTCCCGCTCCCCCGCGTAGCCGGGGCTGCCTGCCCGCCGAGCCCGGGCACGGCCGGGGCCGCCGCCGGAGCCGCTTTCCCCTCTTCCTTGCAGTCCCTCGGCCACCCCGCCCTGCCGAGCCCGGGAAAGGAGAGGAGCGGGGAGCAGGGAATGGCGAAAGGCAAGAGGCCTCCACATCTCCTTCCTCCCCGCAGTGATTAGAAACAGTTCTAAGTAAATATCAACGTGCGTTCTATACGTCGTTCGATTTTGCCCGGCTTTTAACATCTCTATGCCTGTTTTCTGCCATCATCTGTAACTGAATTTTGCAATTAGTACCAAAAAAGCAAAATATCATTTACATACTGAATACCACTCGTGACTCAATAAATATTAACAGTGAGCATTTCAGAAAACCCCCTCCACGACCGACTACTGTTTCAAGACACAAGCAAAAAATGTATTTACAAAATACTGCTTCTTTTACGCAAAATAATCCCAGCAGCACAAAGGACAGGATTCACATCCATTCTACAGCGAAGCCAAAGGGGTCACTCCAGAAAGAGACGCTTTATTGTGTTTTAAAGAGGCGTTACAATTAAATATTATTTCTCTCCAAAAGAAAAAAAAATTAAATAAAACAAAAAGCACATCGAAAAACTTGGTCCCGAAAAGGCGAAAAAAAGCGCATTAGCCCAAACCTACCGCCCGAGCATTTCGCGCACCCACAAAAAGCGGCACCGTTTCCATTCCTCGGTTAAAAGCAGGAGGCACGGAGCGATTCGGAGGAAATTGCAAATAAAAAACCAAACAAATCAAATCAAATCTAGTGGCGACACTGAAAACGAGGAAATGAGTGAAAAATAAATCCCCAGAAGGTACAAATCTGAGACACAAGCTCAAAGAAAAGACAAGATTAGGGTGGTGGCGAGTGGACGGGGGAAAGGAAAAAATCAAGCCATGAGTGAAAAAGGAAAAAAGAAAAGAAAAATCCTTCCCAGCTGCACAGCCAGGAGAGAGACGAAGTGTCTCCATTTTCCCGACGAGGAGGAAGAAAAGACTGTTTCACAGACCACAGAGCTTTAGAGAAAAGCAAAGAAACGAGGGGGGAAAAAAAAGAGGGAGGAGATTTGAAAAGATTATTTTTCTTTCTCCCTCACACACTCTCTCTATCCCCCTCTCTCCCTCTCACTCTCTCTCTCACACTCACACATACACACACACACACACACTCTCTCTCCCTCCTCTCCTCTTTCCATCCCTCTCTTGATGGCCATCAAGGGGGCGGAAAATAAAAAAAAAAAAAAAAGACAACAACAACAACTAATTTTAAACCGGCTCAATCAATGAGTCATTAAAAGAGATTTTTCTTCCCTCCTCTCCTGAATTTGCATGGCATCAGCAAGAAGGAGAAAAAAAAAAAAAGAAAAGAAAAAAAAAAAAACCCACCCCAAACCTCTCCCCTCTCTGCAGCTATCAGCCTGGACCTGAAACCTTATCTCTCCCTTCAACCCCCCCACCCCCCCCCGCGCCTTTATTTTAAGAAACAACTTTTTTTTTAAGTGCCCTCAGCAGCCACCACCACCAGCCTCGCGGAAAAAAAAAATTAATATATATAGTTCATTTCCATGTGAATCCACATCTGCCCAAACAACAGCCACCCACAAAATATCCCTCTTCTTCCTCCTCGTCTCCCCTCTCGCTCGCTCTCTCTCTAGATATATATTTATATACATAGCCCCAGAGCCAATAGCTCTCTGGGCTGAAACCTAATATCCTGGTTTTGGCAACTCCTGGTTGTTAATTTGCTCCTCTTTCTTTTCTGTCTGTCTGGAGATAGATTTCCCCCCTCTCTTTTCCCTCCCCGAAGGAAGGGAGGAAGGAGGTTGTGTGTTTTTTTTTTCCTTGAAATTTTTATCACAAAATTATAATACACTCAAAGGGAAACTCACCGTCATGAAAAAGCAGTGCCTTGTCAACGGGGTTTCTTCGCCATCACATCAGGGGCTGGCAGTGTAGGAGAGAGAGAGGGAGAGCGAGAGAGCGAGGGAGGGAGGGGGGAGAGCGAGCGGGAGAGGGAGCGAGCGAGAGAGGGGGAAAGAGAAAGCGAGCGAGAGGAGAGCGCGGCTCCGCTCGGCTCCGCTCCGCGCCCGCACCGCCACCGCCACCGGCACCGCACCGCCGGGCCCGGCACGGCACGGCCGCGCAGCTCCGCCGGGACACAACGCCGCAGACCGGCGCCCGGGCACACGCACCGCCGCCCTGGCATGATGAGTCCCCAGCCCCAGCGCGATCCTCGCTCCGCGTTTTTACACCCAGGCCCTTTAAAAACTTTAGCTCCTTTTTTTTTTTTTTTTTTTTTTTTTTTGGGGGGGGGGGGTTGCTTTTGAGAAAGCCGTAGGTCTGGCTACCTAGCCCGAGCTGTTTGCTTTAGGTTAAAAGTTGGGGTGTGTTTGGGGTTACAGGAAAATAAACCAAAGTTTTTATCCTGTTAATGTCAACAATTTGGTTGATTTCCTTCATATTAAAGCTGTAAGCCACTATAAGCTTTGTGGGAGGGAGGGGATTCCCAGAAAAATAAATGCAAGACCAGGGGGCTCCCCAGAAAAATAAATGCGAGGTCACCTTGAAAAAGATAAGATTTGATCCCCTGACAAGCTACAAAATTTTAAGTATTTTTAGATGTATTCTTATCAGCCTTGCTGGAAACAAATTACATTAATTTCAACTACTTTAAAAAGTTTTGGGTAACCTAAAAATGTTAATTTGAAGTCAAAGGTTATAGCACTGAGAGTTCATTGATGCTATTCTACAGTTCACTTGTGCTAAAAGCATTAATAACTTTATTCAAAGCTTTTTCATTATAGAAAATGAACCCAGCTTACAGTATTCATTTCATTCATTCACTGAACGTAATTTAAATAATTCTAAAAAATTAATTATTTTTGCAGATAATTCAGAGAAGCCTGGTTTATTTAAAAAAAAAAAACACATTTTGATTGAAAACAGATTCTTAGCATGCAGATATGCATAGTAATGCTTTCAAAACAACAACAAAAAAACTCTTTAAGACCTTTATTTTGCTAGTAATGGTAATTCCCAAGGGCTTTTCTATTTTATTCCTAAGTAACTTTGTTAAGTTACTCCTTAGAGATGAGGATTTGAAGACTTCATTTAGTAGCACATCCTTCTTTATTAGTTTACACAGCTCAAAGAAACTCCTAAAAGGTTTTGGGTTTTAAATACAACTGTATCAAAATGGTTATGGACAGCGTACTAAGTGGACCTTCTCAAAGAAGTTGGCCTGATTTGTTATCTTGTAAAAAGGAAAACCTCAGCATTGCTTTTCAATTTGAATCTTGTTATATTGTTTTTTTAAGTAATCAACAAATTCCAAACTTTTTTTTTTCCCCCAAGCTAAGACTCTTCTACAAACCTTGTTTACAGGCACGCCCACAGTAGAAAACTGAGGTGAAGTTTCAAATCATCCCTAAGTAGGAGGGTTGGGCCCAAGCAAACAAGCCTTTGCAGGAGTCCAGCAGATCCTTTGTGTAGCCTAGACTGAACCCACACATGGCAGTGTGTTATTATATATATATAATATATAACATTATATTATATATAATATTAACTTGCCCTTCTCATGAGTACAGCAAGGACCCCAACAGCCACAGCATGGACAGAAACACCACACATGCCAAAGAGCTCTGGAAGAGCTGTAAGCCTGTACTCCTGCCACCAGCATTAGAAAATCCAAAAGGCCAAACTTCAAGGTTCCTAACTTCAGCAAATGCTTCAAGGCCAAACTCTGCCCTGAATTCAAGCCTACTCAGCATCACTGGCTTTAGAGAATATTGCTCAACTTGTATGGAGGGATACCACCAGCATTCTTCTGATTTGCTTAACAGGAAGGAACTTTGCTTCAGAGGTTACAAGGCAGAACATTTGATCAGTGTATTATTATCACTCTCCCAGCCCTACAGAAACCACAAATAGGAAGTAAGCAATATGATACAAAGAAGGAACTGGAGAAAGGAAGACAAATGATTTTGAATGGAGTCTGTTATCATAAGAAATACAAGGAATCCTACATAAATTTTCCATGATGGTGCCCTAACTAACTTTCCCTGAAGGATGTTTCAAAGCAGCATTGACAATAGCATTACTAAGCAGGTACAGTACAAAAAGGGAAGGAGAGCTAACATCATCTATACAATGAAGCACCCTGCAGCAACTAGATTTCTTCACATCTACACACATTTGTTTCCAAAAAAATTTGGCTCAGGTAGAAATGGTTACCAAAAAAAATCAAGGGTTGGATGTAACTGTATAGGTCATATTGAAGTATGCACTTAATGTTACCTTCAATAATAAGAGGTCTGAATGCTGTCAACAGCTGTAATGTTACCACTTTCAGGTGTACTACAGAATTTTCCAGACCATGTTTTAAAGAACTGCTGCTTTTTGCTGGCAGGTACTCATGCTTTTTTAAGAGCATCATGTGGTGTTTCAGAACTGGGTGTCATTGCCCCAGGAGGTTACCCCTCTTCTCACTGCCTTACATTAATACAAAAGACCCTTGCATGTCAGCATTCTTCTACCTCAAGGTCACCTGCTCAGAGCTGTCATCTTCAACCAGAGTCCTATTCTCCAAATTATGTACAATGCATAATCAGTTGCTGTCTTTCTTGAGCTTTCACAATCACATTAATACATTTTCCTGCAGCAGTTTTATAAGGAGCAAGGGGAAATAAGCACGAGAAGGAAGGCAAGACCAGTGTCAAAAGGAATGAGGTAAATCTTTAGAAGACAGACACTGGTGTAAAAACAGCTACTGGGAACATCATGTGCAGCCATCACACAAAAAACTACTTGGCTGTATTTTGACACCAGCTGCCAAACTGTGACCATGCTGTTTAACAAATACCACTCTCATAGGTGTGCAAAGACACCGAGTGACATTTGGAGTGTCTGATACATCGCCCTGAAATGACAGACTGTGAAGAACTGAAAACTATGCTTAGATATTGAGAGGGAGAAAATAAGGGGGTACGAAACACCCGCATTCATTCTGTCTCCAGGTTTCTCCTCCATTAAGTCACTTTGTTGATAATCAGCCCATTTTTCCAGGTCTGCATCACATACATTCCAATTCTTGTGCAATCATAAATTAGTACCCCAAAAGAAGATAAAGCAGCAGTAGATTCATAATGAAGAATTTAAGGACTAAGCTAGTGCATTAAAGGAATTAATTCCACAGCCATCCCAAGATTCTTGCATGAATAGATGGTTTGTAACCTCAACTCACTGCATCCTTTCAGAGATATACTGGATGGAAAAGAATGTCATTTACTCCACTGCAGCCTTGCTTCCTCAGACCAAATCCTTCAGCTCTATTGATCTATTGATGGCACTTCTTCCTCCCATGTTTCTTTCTCTCTCCATTCATTAACATGTTTCTCACACCTTTTATCCATCTACACACTGCTTTATTAATTAATTATTTAAATAAGAACAAATTACTAAGCTTGAAGGTACAGAAACAAATACGTCATCATTAAAGGGCACAAGCAATAGAGAGGCAGAGGTCTACCTCTAGTAGTAGGGCATGCAAATACAGTGGCATGAAGGCAGACAAGGATTTTAACATGGAATATAAATGTAACATAACACACGAAAAAGTTAGTTCAATATCCATACTAACCACCAAATTTTGAATAATTGGCACCACTATTTTGATGACTCACCAGTAAAAATTACCTAAACATCACAACGTTCAGCTTGATACCATGCCTTCCTTACACAAAACAGTACTTACAAAACCTGGGTCATAACTGCATGATGTAATTTGTAAAGCTGTATGACTCCAGTATCAATCATCATACCAAAGACAGGACTACCTAACCAAAGGTATCTTAAGGGGTGATTGGTAAGGACATAGGTAGTAAGAGGAGGTAATGAAGAGTGAAGCTCAGAACAAGAGATTTACACCAGTACCAGAAGACAGACAGGTTTCTATGACTGGAGATGGTGTGATGGCCAACAGGGCTGGTCTGTGATGACTCTAAAGAGCAGATTTTGGAGAACTGTGCTTCTCTGAGATGGGGATCTGACATACAGCAGACAATTAAGGAGAGCCAAAGAAAACATGGTGACTGGAGGTCCCATTGAAACAAATGGCAATTCAAAATTATTACTGGAACAGATCAAGAATAACTGTATCATTCTCTAGGTTATTTAAATATAGTCTCATATTCTTCAGCTTAGAGTACCTTAAAAAGGGGAATTAAGTTTGAAAGATTAATAACTCTCACTTCCAAGTTAGAATAATCTTAAGATATTCAGCCACTGAAATGTATCAGAAAAAAAAAATAAAAAACAACTCACCTCTGGAGACAGAACTTTACTACAGAAATAATGGAGAAGTCATCTTCCACAACTCACACTGCCAAAATTTATAGAAGAGTTTAAACTAAAAATGATGGCAGAAATTGGGACAACCTTCTATGATATTCATCGTTAATTTGGCTAGCACAGATGAATGGGAAAAAAATCAGGTAAGTAAGGATACAGAAACACAGAGGAGTATATTAATGAATAGGTGGACACAAGGGTTTGGGGGGTTTTCTAAAATGTAGTAGTAATTAAAAACAGCAGCCAGGCAATGAAACTAACAAAAGAACCATTCCTAATACAACTGAGGTGTTCTGGAAGATGTTAAAAAAAAAATCAAACAAATAATAGGAGGAATTTAAGCAAAAAATGGAGGCCTAAAACATGAAATTAGGTGATACAGGGATATAGAAACACAGTAGAATAATAAATTATACCAAAAGCATTTGTTTTCTTGAAAGAAACAAAGACATGCTAAGCTATACTTGTATAAGGACAAGACAAAATGGAGGAACAGAAGGGACATTATGAATAAAGCATCACCGAAGTCACGACTTTTGAGACAGAATAGTTTTACTTGGGCATTTCTGAGTCCCTACTATGAAACCAACTGGGTGAGATTTGGATATGAATGAAGACTGCTGTAAAAGGAGTTTTCATGTTATCACTAGAAAGTGTATCAATATGAATGGAATTTATTCTCAGATTTAGACTGAAGAACAAATGCTAATTATAGGAGGAGGGAACCCTCATTCAAAATGATAACTGACAGACTTTTTTGATGAATAAATGGCAAAAAGAATACAAGTATAGTTTTATCCACTAGGGAGTATACTACAGGAGAGCTAATAAGAAAACTTGGATATGACTTGGAGTTAATTCAATTTAAATTACTGAGAAAGATAAATGGAATATATTTGCAAGTAAGATTCACAATTCCAAAACAGAAAACTTTGATATGCTATTGAACCTAGGTGGTCCATTGAACTGGCTAGTCCAATAACCATAGTTTTCTGAAATGCATTTAAAAAAATAATTGTAAAGCTATCTGAAGTATAAAGCAAGGCAATGAAAAAAATCTCTCAAATTCCATAATTAATAGAATAATTGCCTCAAAGGAAGAGTCCATAAAGCAGTATCTCTAGCTTACATACCAGGTCTTCAGAATTTAACTACAGTCAGTTAGCAAGTTAGGCTTCTATACAGCAGTCAGCAGCTAGGCCTGGACCAAACCTAAGTGATTTTCTGCTCTTGAGCTCTTGTGTTTAACTTATTTTGCCTTGCTTTGTTAACCTGGAAGTACCTCTTGTCATAAAATGTTATGCTTTGAAGTCTGTCCCTGGTTTTGAAAGATAACTCGTTTTCATAGAACTTAATCTGTTTCTCCACCTTTGGCATATATAAATACCAGGTTCTCAGAAGGGACCAGCTCAGACTAGTTTCAAAACAAGTGCACCTTGACTGGTTGGAATATAATTAGTATCTTAAGCATTCCTAAGGATTACATTTCAAAGCTTTTGCATTACTCACAGCAATTAAGTTGCACCAAATAAGTTTCATAGTTTTAACTCTGTAATTAGTGATTTAAAAAAACATGTATTTTACATTGTCCTGGTTTTCCATATGGCCAAATATATTAAGCACAACATTTTAGTGCAAACCAAAGCTTTTCAAAAAACAATCAGTATGCCAAGCGTAATGTTCAAAGAATTTCTTTTTTCCAAAGGAACCGAGATACAGTAACTCGGCATTCACTTTTAATGAAGCCCCATTGCACCGTGAAAAATGTGCAGCCTACAGTATCTTAAATGAATTATAATATGGCTTGCATCTTTAATGCCTGATCACAGTGCCAGAGGAGTTCAAAGAGCCCTTACTAAAACCATCAGCAGAATACGCTGGTTGCACAAGCCGCTGAAGTACCTACTTTGTAGCCAGAAGTAATTACGTTGCTCTGCTAATCTCTTCTGCAGAAACTCAATCTAACAGGCAGAGATCACATCTATCAGATAAGAGCTCCATGCAAGGCACAGAGGCTTCTGCTTTTCTTGAAAACACACGCAGCATTTTGTGTGTGTGACGGTGCAACATACACGCATTACACCCTTCAGAATAAGAGTTGTCAGTGTTGGGAATACGTACTGATGATAAGCAATAACTCCCTTCCTTCCTTCCTCTGCTTGAGAGACTGCAAATCTGCATCTCGAGATCACACCACAACGATAAGGTTCCTGACTTTTACAAGCACAGGAACCTCAGGTGTAAGAATCCATTATTATGAGGCTGAATACCCAGTTGCCTCTGTGGATCTCTCTTTTACTGCCCAGTCTTCTTAAAATAATGATGGAACGAGACAGGATCTTGAACCTTCAGCTGAACTACACAATACATCTCACTTAAAAGGCTGTGAGGTAATGCTGTCGAGCTATAGCAAATCAGTATGAAATATTTCAGGTAGATAGCATTCATGACTGATAACCATGGGACACAAATTTAAATGTGGAAGCATGCACAGAGCTCATGTTTTGGAGTTTCACAGCACTGGATCAAAGTAAACAAGTGCAACCTGCAACTTCACATAAAACAAACTACACTGTACAGTGCAAACAATGGCAAAAGGTCTTACTGAAATGATTGCTATCTACTTTCAAACCAGGGAGGAAAGAAAGCACATCCAAGAGGAGAAAAACAGGAAAAACATATAACACAGAGAATTATGTACCTTACTTTTTTCTCATACCCTCAAACAGCCAAACTACTTGTTGCAGCTTACCCAAATGAGTCCAAGCCTGAGCTAGAAGGCTTACATTTTATTCCAGTGGTTACTGTTTGGCACACTAAGCAGCCTCAAAACATAGAAGTGGCTGCCAGCAGTCAGGAAGAAAATTGTCAGTCTTTGCATGACCATTAAAAAAAAAAAAGTATATCTATATATATATATATACATGCCAATATCAATTATATCAAAACCTCAAATTGTAAGTGTGGAAAGTAATTTTGGAACATCAAGATGAAATAGTTGGAAGAATTTGATAGCTCCCTTTTTCATTTTTCATTATGGTCATATATTTCACCTTCTTGCGTCTGGATTTTTTTTGCTTTTAACCAAAAAAACAATTGTACACATTAGCAAGGTAAAAAGATTCCAGTCTCTCCCAGAAGCTCGTATTCAAAAGGTTATTTGGTCCTCATTAATTTAAACCTCCAACTGCCTATAGAAAAAACAATTCAGAATATCTAGCATTCTAAGTGTCCAGATATAATAAGCAGTAATTATACTACAGCATAAAATATTTAGCACTTATTCTGTGCTGTGTACAGTAGTGTTTGCTTGCAATCCTTCCATATATAAAGTTCTTTTACCCAGTGCAGTTCATCTACTGGCTCACATCTGTGTAACAATACCAAAGCCATACTCCAGGAACATTTGTGCCTATGAAAAACAGCAAAAACCTTTTTCTGTCAATATTCTCACGAATGGGATAAGCACTTCCATCACTGTTACCACCTGTATTAGCTAGACGCATGGGAGCATAAGGCAAAAAGAGCCTGCTAGCTAAAACTAAACTACCACATCTTTCAACAACATGGAAATAAGGATTTTTGTCTTCCGGAGAATTAATTGCACCATATTCCTGCCTAATGAAACATTGCTGCAGTAACTGCAGGAGTGGATTTGACTATTTATTAGAAAAAATGCCTAAGACTTACTAAATGTATCGTTTAAACACACTGGTAGGGAAAAATATCAAGCAAGAATATTTCAGTACCCTTCCTTTTTCATGACTGAGCACACTCTTCTTCTACAATCCAAGAGGTTTTAAGACTCAATCTGATTTTTCAGAAACAAAATTCTAAACATCCCAGTGTTGCAACAGATGTAATGCTGCGTTAAGAGCTGTAATGCATCAAACACTTCACCTATCCCACTGTCCATCCAACCTGCTCCAAAGTGCTGCTGTTACATAACAATCCCTTGCAATCCCTTTAGCTTTTATGTTAACACTGTTAAGGAAAGAATATTCTCTATTTTAGTGCAAGTCCTCTGTACATTGCAAGGGTTAAAGGCATTTCACTGCCTTTCCTCTGTCATCCCAATGGGACTGACTTTACCACATAAAAGGTTTGGGTACTCCACACGTTCTAACATTATACCATTTCTAATACAGAAATTAAACCACATTTCTCAGGAAACAGAAAACAGCTACTTTCAAATGCTATCTTTAAGGGGCATAACATCTTATACTTCCAAACAGGAACATTAGGCAAAAAAACTCATGCTATTACCAGAGGACAGATAATTCAGATTATCTACTTTGGGTTTACCACTTTTTTGTTTCAATGGGTAGTCGTAGGTCCTGTGTTAATTTGTTACAACTGACATCGAAATGACAAGGGAAAGGAGGTGGTATTTGTAGAAATGAACAGGAGTTAAATTTGTTTTCACATTTCTAAAAGAGTGCTTAGTGTTAACTTTCTTTGCACAAATTAAAATACAATGAATAGAAAAACAATTCTCAAATGAATAGAGCACAACGACAGTCACTTTTTTACTCTGTAGCCAGTGTACTTAATTTCTGGTTCCCGCTGCAAATTTACTTAAAACACATCTCAGAATTACAAAAGCCTTCCTTCCCATGTTTCCATATAGGCCTCTGTGGATTGCTCATACAGTCCTCCCTCTGGAGCACAATAATCCACTGGCACTGCTCCCACATTTTCCTTCAAGAACCGAACTCTCTTCTGGAACAAAACACTCCAGAAACCAAATAAGCAGCTAGGAAGACATCGATCCACCTGGCAGCACCGTTGCAGTTACCTGCAAGGCTCAGCAGCCTTTTCCACAGCCACTTCACTGCGGGAGAGGGAGGCAGCAGGGAACGTTTATTAAAACACGGCGTTTACGGAGCCTCCCGAAGCCGCCGGCCGCGTGAGGCGGCCAGGGGACCCCACCCGGGCAGGGGGCCGGGACCGCCCGGCGCCTCGGGAACATGGGGGCGGCTCGGGGCGGCCCCGACCCCGCTCGGGAGGGCGGGTGGAGCTCTCCACTGCGACCCCTCCGCCTCACGCTCGGGCCCCGCACCGAGCCGCCCCTTTCCTCGCCCGCCCCGGCCCCGCCGCCCGCGGGAGCCCTGCGCCCACGGTCGGTGGAGACGGGCGCGGCCCGAGAGCGGCGCGGGGTACGGGGGCTGTTAAGTAGAGCATTGGGAAAAAGCAAGCAGCTCCGCGCGGGCACAGCAGGGGAGCGGAGCGGGAGCTTATTTATATCCCGGGCGCTAATTTGGGAAGCGGGATAACCCGCCCAGCGCGGCACCTGCCGCCAGCACTCACCCCATCCCGCGGCGAGGCGGCGGCCCCTTTAAGACCGCGGGAGACCCCTCCCTCCGGCCCTCCCGCCCTCCCCCGCCGCGCGTCTCCGGCGCCGCCAATCGGCGGCGGCGACGCAGTCAGGGCTGCGGGCAGCCAATCGGCGCGCCGCTTAGTGACCGCAGGGGAGGCGAGCGGCAAGATGGCGGCGCCGGGAGAGGCAGCTTCAGCGGCCGTGGCGGCTCCCTCACAGCTTGAGGTGGCCGCGGGCTTGGCCGCCTCCGCTGTGGTGCTGCCGGAGCGGCTGCAGCGGCGGGAAGCGGAGCGGCAGCAGGGCGTGGAGCGGCAGCGGCAGAAGAAGGAAGCGCAGGTAGTGAAGGAGGAGCAGAGTGAGTTCTTCCTGGCTGCCTTCGCCCGGGAGCGGGAGGCCGTGGAGGCACTGCTGGCGGCGGGGACGCTGGAGGAGGCGGCCGCCCGCCTGCAGGCGCTGCAGAAGCTGCTGACGGACAGCGTGCGGTTCCTGGCGTCCTACGAGGTGCGGCAGGGGCAGGAGACCGTGGCGCGGCTGCAGGAGGACCTGGCGGCGCGGCGGCAGCAGCTGCAGCCCAAGAAGAAATTTGCCTTCCGCGCTCTCAAGAAAGAAGCGGCCCCGGGCAGCGCCCCGCGCCCCGCCGAGCCCACCCCGCCGGCCCCCGCCGCGCCCTGCCCCGGTCTCGCCGAGGGCGAATCGGGCGGGCCGCCGCTGTGCGGGTTCAGCGGCGCCCAGGACGAGGAGCTGGAGCTCGGCCCCGCGGAGCTGCTGCAGCGGGACGTGCTGCTGTCGGAGCTGCGCGGCTGCCGGGTGCGGCTCCGCGGCAACCCCAACACACTGCGGGTGCGCGACTGCCGCGGCTGCACTGTGCTCTGCGGGCCCGTGTCCACCTCCGTGCTGGTGGACGGCTGCAGCGACTGCCTGCTGGCGCTTGCCTGCCAGCAGCTCCGCACCCACCGCACCCGCGACTGCCGGGTCTACGTGCAGGTGACCAGCCGGGCCGTAATCGAAGCCTGCACTCAGGTCTCCTTCGCGCCCTACTCCTGGAGCTACCCTGGTATCGAGGGGGATTTCGAGTCCTCTGGGCTGGACAGAAACAGTAACAACTGGAACCTGGTGGATGACTTTGACTGGCTGGCGACTGACAAGCCTTCGCCCAACTGGAGTCTGATCCCCGAGCAGGAAAGAATCACTTGCTGGGACTGACTGTGGAGGCAGCTCTGCTGTGCAAGAGATGTAAACGCATTGATCCACAAACTATGGGACTTAATCCCCGATATGCCGTTAAGTGATTCCATTCATTATTCAAATTTTTAATTATAGTATATGGCTGGATTTCTTAGTTGAAGAATACCAGTCATAGCATTTACTGTTCTTGCACAAGTTGCTGCTATAATCTGTATGTGGGATTTGCGAACTTTGAAGTACCTCATTGTGAGCTTTACCTAATTAAGGTGGGGCAAAGGCCACTGATACACAAACAAAAGTGAGCCTCTGTTAGAGCTGTTGTGCTGTTTTCACTCACCCAGGCAGAATATGAATTGGCTGCAAGACGTACAAACTGTACTGGAATGAAAAGATCAAATACCACATTTTTCATATTTTTGTGGTTCTCCCGTTGCTGACAAGAGTACACTGTATCTTATGGGGAGTGTAGGATGGTACTGCTGTGAGGTAGTGGGGGGGAAAAAAAGGTTTATTTAAAGGAAGAGTTTGTAACTGCACAGTGCAGCAGACCGAGATGCACCTTAGGCTATGATACAATGATGAGCCAGTTTCTGTTGGTTCGGGTTAAGTCTGTAAGTTGGCTTTAGGCTTTTGTTTCAAGTGAGATAAGTCTAAAGGAAAAAAGTGTTCTAATAAACATCTAATGCACTTCTAATATATTGATTGTTCCAAGATTAACAAACTTAGGGAGTTTGTATAAATACTAAAGCTTCACAATCTGTAAATGTTATGTGAAAGGGTGCTGCTTCTGTAAGCAACTCGGAGGCATCCATCAGGTGCTGATGAACCTCACAGAAGCTGGGTTAATTGTTCCTCTGCAATCTGAAGCTTCAGGGGAGAGGTGTTCAGGGATGTCCCACTAGTTTACCAGACAACAGGCTTCTTGTGCTGTGATCCTGATTTGCAGAACTCTGCTACTGCATGAGTGTGGTGTTGACAGAGGGAGTCAGCAAAACAGAAAGATGAGGTGCTATATTCCAATTCCAAAATTGCATGTTATCTTGTATAAAGTGCCGAGTAATTTAAGTCTCTTCACTCCTGCTGAATAATAATAAAAAAGTAGCAGCACTGTGGAATGCAATGTCTTTCCAGTGCCCTGTTAGTGGTGCTGAAGTGACCACTGTCCATACATAAAGTATACATAGCAGTTCTAGGTTTCTAAAACCCCTCTTTAACTTGTAACATTTTGCAAGAAATAATTGTTTCTCTTGCCTTAGCATAAAGCTTTATTTTAAAACTGCAAATTGTTTATGCTGTGCAGCCATCATCTATGTGCCTCTAACAGACACTGAATCCTAGCTGAACCATCAAAAACTGCACCACTGCCAGAAGAACTACCTGAAACTTCACTTGGGTGTTTGACTGGTTTTGAGCAGAAATTTTTTTAATGTGTTTTCAGCATATTTAATTTAAAGGGAGAGGGGAAAAGGGTTTTTTTATATATTCCTGACAGCTTTCAGCTTTGTTTACTTCTGTTAACGTATATTTTTGACTGAATTGGATTTTGCATTTCAAATATACTTGTTTTGAATTGTTTCAGTTGTCCTTTTACTAATGATTCTTCTTTGCACTGTCAGCATCATAAAATGATTTAAAGAAGACACCCTCAGTCTTAATTTAATGTACATATATTATATCCTTTTTTAGAGGGGTGTGATCAGTTGAGGCTCTCAAGTATCTTTTAACCCATTGTCATAGGTTAGCAAGCACAGTCCCGGAAGGGATGTCCTTGCTAAGGGGTGCTTACAGCTTCCTCTGGGAACTGATAGAACCTATCAGCTGGCCAGTTTGAATATGGACAATTCTCTAAGCCACTTAAAGTTGTGAACACCTCTGTGATCCACATTTAAGAATAGGCAAACTCCCCCTCCAAGCTCTCTCTCGTTTCCGGCGCTGGGACAGGTGGCTGCGGGCCCCGTGTGGGGGCCAGCGGGCCCGGCCAGGCCCTGCTTGGGCCAGGCCCAGCCAAGCCATGGCCATCCTGGAGCCATGGACCTGTTCCAGCCGTGGAACCCCCCCCACTGCCTTGCCGTGGGCAGCCGGAGCGGCTCGGCTCTCCCCCCTCTCCACTGCGATAAGAAAAATTCAACATTCCAGCTGCAAAGCTGCAAGGCTGAGGTGAGATTAACCCTTTTACTGCTGTGAAGAGCTGAAACCTGAGGGAAGAGAGAGAGGAGATGCTTAAAGCTGAAATTCTATTGTGAAGCTATGATATATCAGAGTATCCTGTTGTAATTTCATGAAGATATGGGGGGTGGAGCGTTTAACTCATAAGCAAAAACACCTGCGCTGAGATAGGCAGATGCTGACGCAGCTGTAATTTCATGAGAAGTTTGGACAGGGAGAGATGAACCAGATGAGGACTTTTGCTCCAAACGGGAAAGGAGAAAACCTCAGTCCCTAGAGATGAACCAGATGAGGACTTTTGCTCCAAATGGGAAAGGAGAAACTTCAGTTCCTAGAGATGCTCCCAGAGATAGTCCTAACGATGAAGATGAGGAAGACCCTTTGCTCCCAGGGAAGGAGAAGGGCCTCTGTTTTTGTTTCTGAACGGCTCAACCTTAAAATTGTACCCCAAAAACTTCAAGAGTGGACCCTCGAAAGCAGTTGCGGGAAAAGCTGCAAGTCGGGGGAAGGGACTCACACACAGGCAGAGAGACTCCTCTTCCTAAATGGACTGAACAATATTTGGAAGTGGGTGGCTGTCTCGTTGTGATAATGTTTTCATAGCACGAGCAAGAAGAGACTTCTCTTTCTAAATGGACTGAACAAGGTTATTATGGCAGTGGTAAACAGACTGAACATCTTAAGGGTTGTTTTTTCACATTGTCAGTGGGAGAAGGGAGGAAGGTGGGGGGAGGAGGAGAGTTCTGAAGGTGGTATAATTTTTTTTTCTTTTCTCCATCTTTTAGGTCTGTTAATAAACTTCTTTATATTCTTTCAAGTTTGGTGCCTGCTTTGCATTTCTCCTAATTCTTATCTCACAGCAGATAAACAGTAATGAGTATTTTGGACCAAACCACTACACCCATCCATCTTAGTACAGAACCTGATTGTGTAGTTAATTGTTCTCCACAGATCCCAGTAGAGACAGATCAATCCTGTTAGCATCCTCTAGCCTTGAGATTGCAGAATGTTCAGCCTGTAAGAACTACAGTAATGCCTTTGTCCTACTTGCCCAAAGCTCTAAGCATTTACACCTCCTTACTGTGGCGATGGATCCCGGCAGATCCAGGCAGGGAGAGAGACCCCAGGCAGGTACCAGGGGTGCACTGAGGCTTCCCAGTGCACTTCATGTGGAAGTGCCATGTCCTGTTCCAGCTCTTGGCCCATGGCATGCAGTAGTGCCTGAATAAACAGAACAGGAATCAAAACATGGAAGTTTAAAACTTCAGTTTCTCTCTGAAATTGCGTCCTTGGGGATGTTTTTCGCAAGTCAGTTATTGACATCCCAGCTCTTACCGTTTTCTTTCCTCCAGACACGTAACTTTGGTCAAACCACAGTTAGCAGGTAATACTCCTCAGGAACATGGTGCCACACAGCTACTTTCCCTTAAAGATTTAGCATTACCCTTGTAATACAAAACAGGTAACTGGCTCTTGGAGTCAGGCATGGCATGAAACAAGGAAATCCCATTTCAGAATAGCAGGTCCAGAAAAGTTTGGTCAGGCAAATACCTACATGTGATTTATAGTTCTAAATGTATACCTTTATATATACACAGTTGCACATGTTTCCATACACCTTTTTAAATTACACTTTTCTGATGTAGAATCACTGTAGGAGAAACTCAAAACTATTTTGGAGCAGAAATATGTTAGTGCAGTACGTGAACTCCAGCCCTAGTAAAGGTTTGCTGGCATGTTCATGGGCTATTCAGTATAGAAATTGCAACATTTTTGGATCTCTAAGGAAGAGAAGCCAAACCCCTAAGTATTTCTAGTCAGCTAGCAACACTAATTTTTTTAATTATTATTATTACTTAATATGGGAAAGAAAGTCACTGTTAGTATAAGCACTGGCAGGCTGCCATCTACATGTCCCAGAACATTCCATTCTGACACCATGCTGCAGACAGTGCAATACAATAACCCCCAGCATTCTGCAAGGCCTGCTAGGTAGGAAAGAGGTAAAATGCCATGTGAGTGAGAGGATGCTGCTTGATACCCCCAAATTACAGTTCTTTGAGAATCCATTTTCCAGTCAAATCCAGTGGAAAGTGGCAACTCAGATACATTGTGAATTATGTTCTCAATAAATTTTAAGTATTTAAAAGCATGGTAGGAGTAAGTATATATGTTTTACAGAATGGTTGGATAGACACAGATACAGAAAAATCCGTATTTTAAATTCCACAGCTATTGCTTAAAACTCAACATTTCTTAGTATCTATTTTGGAAGGAAAAATAGTTTTTTATGTTGGCGCAAGTTTTGGAAATAAGGTGTCGGGGATATTTTGGGAGGTTTATGCTATAGAGTCTAGATTATTTTGCTCAATCTAATTACAAAGTAAACATTGAACATAAAAAGACTAAAAGTCTAGTCCACAGTATTTGTAGCTTAATCATGTCTGTAGGCTTTTCTTCAACTGACAAGGCATCAGAAAAATCACTTCCTGACTTAAGCTATTTGTTGAAGGGGCCAAAAACATACCTTAAGTATGGAAGCAATGGAACAGTTTTACTGAGAATGTCTGGCCTCAACAAGCAAGGAATTTTGTGCTATCTTATCTCTAGATGACTTGATGATGGAGCATCTCCTACATCACATGGAAACAAAACTCCTTCTAAGAGAGTAAGGAGTGTGTCATGATGTGCTCTGAGCAGCCAGCTGCAGGTGTCCAGGCTCCTGGACTTCCCTTCTGAAGCCTGCAATTTAGAAATACTCAGAGGGAAGGTTGGACAGAATTCAGATGTGCCAGGCTGCCTCCATCCTCTTGGGTCAAGGAGACTTGCAATGCCAGCTTGGTCAGAGGCATTTTGTCTTCCCGCTGATCACAGCTTGGAGAAAGGAGAGCCACGCATGCTCAGTTTCTTCCCTCAGAGAAATAAGAAAACACCTGCCAGCTTCTTCTAGGCAGAAGCAGTCAGAACTGCTGTGGGAACAAGCTAGTTGCAAGCCAGCTTGCCTAGGAGCAAGATGGACTAAAAACATGAAGTAAGAGGGAAAACTGTTCAAAGAAGGCCAGTGGATGAGGATGTTCAGGGACAGTAATTCCCCAGCCATTTAAGAGCACCTCCAGCACCAGTTTGTCAGTGTGACCCACACAGTGGCTGGGTTCACTTACCCTGCATAATGTACAACTGAAGTGAGCAAAGTCTCTTCAAGAACTCTAGCTCTGGTTTTCATCTCGTTGCCACCAGAATAACCCAGAACTTCTTTAAAAATCACGTAGTATAAATAAATTGATGATGCTAGACATCACAAGGGGCTGAAAAACAAATGACTGCCAGAGACACGGGGTAACAGAAACATCAGCACCATAAACCTGGTGCAAATTTGCCCTGAATAGAGGCTAACAGGCAGAAAGTTTATAAAAATAGTGGAGGGCATTGAGCTGCAGTACCATTTTCCACATCGAGTCAGGAAAGCAAAGTCCTGTTTCAAGCATTTTTGAAAGACAGCCTGATTGGAAAACCCTCCTGCAGTCGGCAGCCTCACCAAAATCTTTAAAGCCAGCGAAACTTCCTTAGTTCACCACAGGGCTGTTAGTCAGTGTTTTAAAGTTCCTAGGTGTCTGTGGAGGACATAAAACAATCCTATGCAAAGGTACACAGCATCGAACCCATGGGAGAAATTTGAGGCCATTTTCCAGGCCACACAGAGCTTTGAGCATTGCCATTTGTTGAGGAACTGCGGGGTAGCACAGACCAAAACTTGCCTCCAGAGAAGGAGCCAGAAGCTTTGCTGCTGCTTCCCATGGGGCCATCACCTCACCAAGAGGCCTGTCCCGAGAGGGATCAACACCCTTCGGCTCCAGGCATTTCCCTTTGTTTGCCCCGGCTTCTCTGAATAACAAGAGCAGAAATGGAGTTACTTGCTTTCTCTCTTTATCCAGCCCTCCTTCACTTCAATAGATTCTGATGTGAGCTGTAGTAGAATTGCTGTGAGAAAAAACGGATAAGAAATACATGCATAAGACAATTTCCTACACACTTCTATGAATTGTATTTTTGAAGGCTTGGATTTCTTTTTTCAAAGTTTCTTATTTAAGCAATAGCTGCATGTAGACAAGGTTCAAATCTCAGTGGCTTTACCTGGAATTGCTTCAGGTTTTACTAAACAGCCAATTTCATCACATACAAGGAAAGACGGGAATAGCAAGAAAAAGGATCTGTGCAACTTGGGGAAATTTCAGCATTTCCATTCACATCATGCTCTGATTTATCTGACTGACTGGAGGATCCACCTGTTGTGCTGAGATGTTTTCCAGCAGTAATGACTATCATGAGCTTTTTGTGAGTTTCTTTTAATTCCCAACATATTTATTTCCTGTTTCTGCAAGTATAAACTTTGATTTCTAACTCTTACTTTTTCAGCAGTGAATGCTACACCCCAGGCATCACAATAATACAAACAAGTACGCATAATGACCATCTCGGGGCTCCAAAAAAGCTGTGTTTTCTGAACATGTTACACACCACATGAATGATGGCTGAAATCCTGGGAACTACCCAGAGCAAAACCACACCAAAACCCCCCCAGTGTGCCCCAGCAAAGTTCAGGAGCTACAGAGTCCAGCAGGTCAAATCACTCTTCCCAGGATTTACAACAATTGCAGCAGTGAATTTAGTACTTGCCTCTGTTCCCAGCCTCAGAACCTGCAGTCACCTCACATGCCACAAAAACAGTAGCCTACCTAGTTACCTGTGTAAGGAGGGGAAAAAAAGTCATAAATCAGACCTTTCTCCACCTGATAATCATACAGTGAGGTACAGCATTTTTATCACATTGTTCCTCAGGAGTGGCCCTGTTCACACCACAGAGTTACAATTGAAAGCAAAACCATAAGTGAGGGTACATGAGCAAACCTCTCTACACAATAGCTTCCCATCAAAGGTAAAACCAGACATCATTATTCTTGCAGTGAAATATAACCACTCCTAGGGAAAGGAAAGAAGAAAAAAAGCCTCAGAAAGGCACACATTTCATATCACAGAGCAGTGTGAAAGAAAGATTGGGCCAGGAAATTATTCTTTTTACCAACTGAGGGTATTTCCATAGTTTAGGGGTATATGTATTT
Organism: Coloeus monedula; assembly: GCF_965178545.1. Taxonomy (NCBI): domain Eukaryota; kingdom Metazoa; phylum Chordata; class Aves; order Passeriformes; family Corvidae; genus Coloeus; species Coloeus monedula. Next base: position 26,526,698 of record NC_138782.1, on the reverse strand, counting down.
TATATCTTCTGCCCCCAAAGATAGGTTAAGATTGGTCCAGGCCTGAGAACCAGACTGTTTAACAAATACCAGATTAAATTGTTTAGATTCCTCTCTCTTAACTGATAAATGTGTAGCTTATATGTAGGTTAACAGGCATAGCTTTTTGGAAAGGTATCGATATTGTATTGTTATACATGCACATTATAAATTTAAACTAGATTTTGAATTTGAACAGATTCATGGTGAGATCAATAATAATTTGAATATTTTATTCTATCATTTTTTTCCTCCAATATTGGCATATGAATTATACATTTGAATTTAATAGACAACCTCTGAGGAGACCATTAACTCAAACATTCTTGCAGCAATTAGCTTTTATCTGCTATAGATCAATTTCAGCATTTTCTACTTGAAATAGAAAGCGGTAGTAAGTGCCAAACTAAAGACAAATCACAGCCAAGAAAAAGCTTTTTAAGAAAAGCAGATGCCAGGCAAAAAGGGGCTTCTTTTTTAAACTGTCCACAACCCAAAACGCTTCTCGATGATCCCCCATCACCTTCCTCTCCCTTAGGTTGCTCTGCCAGAGACAGCCCCTAGCTGACAGGCTTGTGCCGATGCTTGCCCAGGGTTTGTCAGCTCCGTGTCTGGGATAATGGGAAAGCATTAATTCCCACTTTAAAAAGTGTTAACTTCATTTTTTGAAGGAAGTGTCAGAGTACTGCTCACCAGTCCCCTTTAAAACTCTCAAGCATGGCGAGTTAAGTTGATGGGTGGGGTAGTATTTGCCACTCTAAGTCCCCAGCTGGTACTGAACTACTGAAACTACTTAAATCAACAGCACTTTTCCTAATCTGGGTTGTTTTGGTAGTGCTGATTGCCCTCTGTGATGACTTTAAGGGTACCACCCGAAGTCTCAAAGGTCTAATTAGTACGTGAGTGTCCCTTTCTGAACATCAGGTGAATTACTGATCATTCCCCAGTTAACACTAGCAATTTAGCATTGATTTACGAGGACCCCTCCCGTTTCCTCTGTTTATAGGCAGAAAGTAAATTCGGAGGGATCTGTGAGCCTTGAAGGATGTCCTGCATGTTCCACTAAAGTACTTTTATTCCTGAATTAGAGGACGCACAGTAGTGTATACACCTACATGATTTTATCATCAGATTTATCATGGGTATCTAAATGTTAAATTATTAAGATGACAGGTGTTCAGACTCATCTGCTGAATATTAAATTACCCATATCCAGAGCAGCACTAGGCTTACATCTGTGGGCAGGTTTACTACTTTTTGTTCTGCAGGAAATATTTCATTGTATATCCTCATGACCCACAGACCTCATAGAGAATTCTTTTCCACTTTAATTACAGTTTCACTGTCATCACTGACAAGAAAGGAAATGGTTTCAAGTTCCTTTATCTAGAATTAACTCCAGGCTGTCCGATAAAGACACTTTCCAAACTCAAGTCTCTTAGCTGAGCCCTGAAAGAGTCAGTGAAACGCAACATGCGCTGCACCGGCTGGGGGGTATTTTGCCAGGAGAGATGCTATTTCAGCACCATGACTTATTGCATAAAAACATGAATAGGCTCTCTCAGAAACGGCACTTCTCATTCACTTCACGGCAAGAGGAGAGAATAGCCCGTGATGGATTATCACCTTCCCTGTCTCCTCTTACACACTCACCGGCAGGGGCAGCAGCAACGCAAACAACCAGGCTTGCTTCAGAAAAATCCCGGTTACCAGCTGCCCTCCAGCTCACTGCAATAGCACCAGGATGGGCTGGGAAAGGTTCACCACACAAACCTTCTATTAGGACAGGAAGAAATAGTGAATTGCCAGCCTTTGTCCTTCCTGAAGGAACCTTCAGCATTCCAGGATTTCAAATGGCAACTGAGCAGCATCCACGGTACCACAGAGCTGCAGAACACCAAAATGCTATTTTTCAGTTCTTGGGCTTTTTCGTTATTGTCATTATTATTTTTCACACTTGCCTTGCTCCTAGCAGATCCCTTCCCCTCTCTGTCCCTGAGGGCTGGCGGCCATGCTCCTGGCAGCCACTAGAGGATGCCCCCAGGGACTCGAGTGGTGGCAGCAGCAGGTCTGGTTGACAGGCAAGAGAGAATCCTCCCAGTCCCTCTTCTAGGCTGCTCCTTTCTCCCCTGCAGCATTAGGACCCATGCCCTCACACACCTGCAGGAGAATTTTCCATTGCTGGAGGTTGCTTGAGGTTAATTTTGCATTCTGGTGGCAGGGGTGAGCCAGTGCAGGAATTTCCCAGTAGCTCCAAACCTCTGTGGGGCAAGTGGGAGATGGTATTTCAAAGCAAGCAGAACTCCTCAAGCAGTGGAGAGAGTGAAAGCCCAGCACCTCTGCCTGCCTGAAACAGCTGTGTGGTGCAAGCAGGAGGCCACGGCCACAGGAGGGGCTTGTACCCTGCTTTCTGCCCACTAGAGCATGAAAGCAGAGCTGGCTGCAGGTCCTTCAGCAGAGCCTGACGACCGCTGGGATGCTCCCTTGCACTCAGATACAACATCCCCAGGGTCTTTCTCCAGCTGCCGAGTTGAATTCCTCCCTGGTGGGTCTCCTTGGGCAGCCCTGCTCCCTTCCCTGGCCTGGTGATTATCCAGTAAGCTGCTCATGCCAGCTCACTTTTTATAAAAGCATCTCCAGATTTCAGCCCAGGGTTTATTTATTGAGTTTCTCTGCACTTTTCCTTTCTCCTCCTCTCCTGCCAAGACCCAGAGATGGTACAAGCCTTGGAAGTAAATAGAAAATGCCAAGCTTAGTTTTTTTAGGTCACTGTAAACTACACACTTATCTGCTTTCTGAATGCATAAGCCACAGGACGTCATCTCAAGTCAACACAGAAGGATAAGGACTAGAACGTGGGTTTGGCTGTAGATATGAATATATCAGGATCACGGTGGGGAAGTGTATGTTTGTATACAAGCAGCCTTTTTTAATCCAGAGCCCTCTTCCTTTTTCCTTAAAGGTTCCATATTCATCTGGCAACAAAGATCTTTTTATATCTCTGGGGTTTCATATTCTGCCCAGCAGCCTATCATAGGAGAGCACAAATCTACTAAATAGTAAAATGAGGGATTACCTCCTCTCATCTGTTGACAGACATTTCTTCAAATTGGATCAAATGATTAAAGGTATTAGAATGACGTCTTGCAGATCCAGATCAAATCATTTGAAACCTTGAGAGTGTTTCTCCTTTGCTTGTAAGAAACCACCAGAAATAGTTGTGGGTCCTAATTGCCCATTATTCTCACTAATGTGAAATTGTTAATTGGGACCTTTGAATATTTTACTTGCTTGAATCCTTACAGGAGACTTCAAGATGGAAGGACTGTGCAGTAGCTCGGTTCCCGATGTGCCGTTCGGGATCTCTTCTGACGCCTGAATGGTTCTTCCTCGAGTTGCTTACGCTGAGAAGAGGGGTCCAGGCTGTGAAATCTTCCAACATCTCCCACTACAAAGATGGCACTGCTGAAAGTCAAATTCAATCAGAAGAAACGGGTAAAACTAGCACAGGGACTATGGCTCATGAACTGGTTTTCGGTCTTTGCTGGAATCCTTGTTTTTAGCATGGGATTGTTCCTCAAAATTGAGCTCCGGAAGCGAAGCGAAGTGATGGACAATTCTGAAAGCCACTTTGTGCCCAATTCTTTGATATTGATGGGTATATTATCCTGCGCCTTCAATGGTTTTGCTGGAAAAATTTGTTACGATTCTCTGGATCCCGCTAAATTTGCCAAGTGGAAGCCTTTGCTGAAACCTTACCTGGCACTATGCTGCGTCTTTAACATACTCATTTTCTTCGTTGCTCTGATGTGCTTTCTCATGCGGGGCTCCCTGGACAGCACCCTGGCCCAGGGGCTCAAGAACGGCATGAAGTTCTACCGGGACACGGACACCCCCGGAAGGTGCTTCATGAAGAAGACCATCGACATGCTCCAGATTGAGTTCAAGTGCTGTGGCAACAACGGCTACAAAGATTGGTTCGAAATCCAGTGGATCAGCAACAGATATCTGGACTTCAGCTCCAAAGAAGTGAAAGAGTAAGTGACTTACTGGGGTTTGTGTCACGTAATATCGATGTTTGATCAGTGTAATGCTCAAGTGCCAACAGGCACTGACTGGAGGGGGGTTTGTATAAAATGGGATCTTGTGTAATAAAGCATCCCAAATCATCAGCTAGATTGCTTCCTCCCCTGGCAAATTTCTCTAAATTCATCCATAATGTAAAATATAAAGCACCAAATACAATTCTCACTCTTACTCAATGTGATGGAAACAGACAATTTTTTTTACCGTCTTTTACTGCTCTATAAACCCATTACCTTGAGCCACACTCCCAAAATCAACAGGAAAGTATCAGAACTTTACTGATCCTTAAGATGTCAATGTGGTTTATTAATTTCCTAAAAAAAGAATTCCCTGGAGAAATACTGTTGATACCACTTTTCAAACTCCACTTAGATATTGGCAGCTAATCAGCCGCATGGCAATAAATAGAGGCAGTAACACTTTGCCAATAACTCATGTGTTTTAGATCCTTAAGATTTAGAATTTTATTTTTATATTCACTCAATGGATTGCTTCAGTGCTGTGGTAATACTGAGCATCTATTGGTGTTCCTAGCTTTACACAGTGGCCCTTGTAGCCATATGTATTTTAAGTTCTCTCGTGTGCCTAATTTTTTAAAACCTCACATGAAACCAGCACTAGTTTATTGTTTCTGTACAAACCAGACCAGGTTGTTGACCAGAAACACCTTAATGGCTTTGATGTCAGTGCCCAAAGAGGCAGTAATCTCAAAATCAGGTTAGGTGCAGTAAGCTCAAGCAGAAAATAAACATGAGAACAAAATGAGCCTTTGAAATTAAAAAAATAGCATTGGGCATAAATACCCACAACCTTTTAAAAAATTAAGCACCAGGGAAAGAGATGGTTATTCCAAGTTCTTTGGGAACATCATTCATTAACGTTTATCCTCTGTGGTTGCATAATGGGTCCTATAAACTGGAAGCAATCTGCCTTTTAAATACACTGCCTGTATTTAAAAATGTCTGAAGTAATTTTGAAAAAAAGCTTTGTGGATCTCTTGGGATCTCTTGGGATCCCTGCCTGACTGTGTAAGTGGTATTTCACTTGTGTGTGTCTCTCTGCATGTTCTTTTGACTTGTTGGGTGGTCTGGTTGTTTTTGCAATTCTGAATGAGGACTTTTTAGTGAAAACTCTTCCAGATTTAACCCATTGCGCTGCAGGGCTATAGCAAATACATTCACTATTTAATAAGGGGGTGTTTCCATTGCAAAGCTATGCCCATGGATATAAATAACTACTTGAAAAAAACCTTGCCAGCATTATATGGAGATTTGAGAGCTGTAACTTAATCCAGCAGCAGTGGAAGGGCAATGCACAGAGGGAAAACAAGGTTATACTGTCCTTAATAACTGATGCCTTGTTTGGAACGGAGACTCAAGGTAATTTCTTTGTACTACTGAGGCAGGAAATAGGGCATTAAAAATCTGCAAATGGGGGTTTGTGAATTCAAGGTTTGTACTATGTGGTGGTGCACGATCTCTGCTCCCATTCCTGCCAGGATAGCCTGGCCCCTTTGAAGCCAATAGTAAAGTTCTCCTTAATTCCAGGGAAGGTGGGAGTCTGTCCCCCACAATGGAATTTTTATATTATTTGTAGAGCAAAGGCCTGATCCAATCTCTCTGAAACCGATGGAGCATTTACACGTGAATGGGAATTAGACCCAATCCAGAGCACACTTTACATTTAAAGAGAAAACCTCAACTGCATTTGCTGTTTAGATATATTTAGGTCATGACTGCAAAGTGGAATTTTCCTTCACCAGGTTGTTGGAATCACCTCTCTCTCTATGACACAATTTTAAAATATCCACATAGAAAGCTACAAGTGACACTCAGATTTTTTTTTTTTTTTTTTTTGCCTCTCTAGACCACTGGGGCTCTCCATTCTGTCATTTTCTAAGCAAAATGGCCTGGTTTAGAACTGCAGTCCTTTCATTATAATTTTTTGCAAAGTCAGTGGAACTATTTGCCTTCTAAGTTATCTTTCATCTAAACATCTCCTAAGACACCAGGCTAAATGACTGTTTACAGAGAACAACCACAGTGTCAGATGAGCAATAGTTGGGGAGCTCCTGCAAGGACTTTGGAAATTTTTGCAACATCCTGTTGCTGAAGCACATGTCATGTTTTCAATGCTGGCTACCTTCCCAAGCCAAGAATAAATGCACAACCCCTCCCTGGAGCTATTGTCATCAAAAAGAAGCTATTAGGTTTGCTTCCAGATCAATGATCTGTCTGGATATGGTGGGTCCTAAGGCTGTTCTGGGTTCTTTTCCAAGCTCAGGTCAGCTCCAGCACCTCCCTTCCACCCTAACTATGCTGTGATCACTCTTTTCTGCCTGCCCCTCCTGAATTCTCTCTGCCATTTAATTTTGTTAGAAATTGATTTCTTTGAAGAAGTGACCCGAGAGCGTGCATTTCCACCAGGAAGAGTTAATTACAGACTCAGTGTAGCCTTGACATAGAAAAGGATTTCGGAGAGGAAGGAAGCTCTGGACAAACACCCTTATGTGAACAAGGGGACACGGAGGAAAGGCACGGTGGAAAATCCTCCTTGCCTTTGCTTTCCTTCCTCATGCAAATTTGCTCCTGGGTATCCCTGTGTGTGTCTCTGTGTCTGTGTGAGTATTCACGCTTCCCTCTGCCCTTGCCCGCAGTCGGATCAAAAGCAACGTGGACGGGAGGTACCTGGTGGACGGCGTCCCCTTCAGCTGCTGCAACCCCAGCTCCCCCAGGCCCTGCATCCAGTACCAGGTCACCAACAACTCTGCCCACTACAGCTACGACTACCAGACCGAGGAGCTCAACCTGTGGCGCCGCGGCTGCCGGGAAGCGCTCCTCAGCTACTACAGCAGCATGATGAGCTCCATGGGCGCCGTCACCCTGCTCGTCTGGCTCTTTGAGGTAACCCTCTCCCCTCAGACACACTCCAGGGAAGCGCCAGCTCTGCAGGAGCGGGGCATCTTTCAGCATGGACTTCTGAGTGAAAATCAAATCTATTTAAAATAAATTTCCCCGTTGTTTGGCTGAGAAAATATCTAATAGCTAACGACTGAGTAAGGGCTAAAAGGTCCCAGGCTGGAGACAGAGCTGGGGTGAGTGTGGGATCACAGACTCCTCTTGCAGAGCAAGGGGCCAGAGCTTCGAGTATCCCACAGCAAGAGGGGAAAAAGGGAGTGATTTTCTGTCAGAGGCAAGGTGCTGAGTAGGGAAGAGAGTGCAAGAGCTCTGCTTCCAGATGCATTAATTTTACATGTGTTACCACTTGCAGGGAATGAGAAATACAAAAAAGCAGCACATCAGAAAGGTATGACAGCAATTAGTGGGACAGAAAGTGCAGTTAAAGGGTTTACACACTGAAGAAAAGATGACTTTAGGCTGCACACACATTGGTGGAACAATTTCAAGGCAGCATGTGGACTTTCATCAGCTCCACCAAGGTTTTTGGTCAGAAAAAGTGGTTTAGGTGGAGCAGGTGGATTAAATTGATTTTATTCTGCTTCCCAAAACCACGATGTGAATGCAAACAGGCGCCAACAATGCCCAGTGCAGGTGTTTGTGGGCACCATAACCCAAAGTGCAGTTCGAGTACCATTGGTCCAACGTGAGGAAAACACGTCCTCCTGCCTCTGGGAGGTGGCCAGTGTTCTGGCCAGGGTGCTTAATCAACACTAATGCTAGGGGAGCGTGGGCTGGCAGTGGCACGAGGGCTGGCACGTGAAGTGCTGGAGATCAGGCAGGACCTGCTGGTAAAAGGGAGGGTGCAGCTCCCTGGGGTGCAGCAGATCCTTTCCAACCCTTGGAATGGCTGCTGCAAATGGCGCTGCCTATTTTAAGTTATTCTGATGCCTTTTAAAAGATTTAGATGCATGCAAATTAAAAAAAGATGAGTTACATTTTGATACAAGCACTGGCCTACAGCCTTCCAGGAATGAAGATGCTTTTTAGAAAATAAACACCTACCTAAATCTGTGAACTGAAAAAACTATCATTAAGTTGTTGTTTTAAAAATAACTGCTCCGAACTGCAGAGAAATGTGCAACTTCTTTGCACTGTTATTCTGGTAAGAAAAGAAAGAGAAGGTCTTTATTTTAGCCCAGATTCAAGTGCAAAGTTCTTGAAGAGAGGGGAATTTCAACTGTATTTGAAAGTCATGAAGAAATTCAAAAACTCAGGGGAAAAATGCACAAAAATACCAATGCCAGCTGCAAAAAAATCATGACTAGGAACCTGTAACTTACCTCTGCTAACTTACAGGAGATTAATGACAGTGATATATTAACATTAATAGCAGTGATAAAAATGCAGTATTTTATGTCTAACTCTTTAAAGTACACCTGGGTATGTTTTTCAGCCTGTGGCATAATAAGAAATAAGATCTTATTTTCTTTGTCTTTTTCAAAATAGAATCTGAGACTTTCTTTCAGGCAATCAGAGGACTTTTAGGGCAAAACTTTAAAGAAACAATACAATCCTGGGTTACAATAACTCGCCCTCCTGAATATTTATGACTTGCCTGATATTCTGCTATAAAGGGCCCAGATTTGGGTCTGAAATTCCCTTTGCTTTTAAGGCAAACTTTGAAGAGAGGAAGCAAAGCAGGAAACAGACATTAATTTAGTCTCCCTTGAAATATAACCACTTCCTTTAAATTCCAGTCAAGAAACAATTTTATGCTGAGTAGGAGGGCAGCAGAGGTCCCAACTCCTGGCCAAGGTAAGTGTGGGTCTGAGCAGGGTGAGCCCAGGGGGCAGTGGCTATGCTGGCTCTGCGCTTCTCATTTCCCCTTTGACTGACTCCCTGGGAAGGCACAGCAAAGTGCAAAAGCAAAATCCTGGGTTGCTTTACACCTGCAGCCACCGTGGACTCAAACCAAGTACTTCTCCACCACAGCCCTGCTGGGGGCTGCGAAGGACTCTTCCAGCTGGGTTGGTGGAACTCGGATGTGGGAAGGGGGAGAGAAGACGGAGGGAAATACTAATCACAGCTGTTATTCTGAGCCATAGAAAAAGGTAACGTGACAAACAAGTGTAGGGATGTCAGGGAAGGTCATTTCTGTTCCACCTTCCTATATTAGGCACGAGGAAGAATGAACCTATTTTGAAATATCAAAACTTCTATTTGAAAAAGATGCTAATATCTAGAAGCTGCTTTTCCTAACAAAAGCTGTAGGCTTCCCATGAGTGACAACCGGTCATGAGGATGACAAAAAAAGATCACACCCTGCTCTGGCTAAGCCGCCTCAGGCTAAACCCTGGCAAACAGATGGGCTTCACTGCAGAAGGTCAAGAAGAGCAAGCCTGGATGTCTTCTTGACCTGCCTCAGCCAGCAAAGAGGAAAAGAGGGGTTCAAGGGTGCCCTGAATAGAGCATTTCAAAAGGAATAGAGGGCTGAGGCTGGTTCCTGAGATGCTTCAGGTCCTCCACTTGTGCAAACATGTGGGTCTCAATGGGTCACAGCTGCTGCAACAACCAAGACCCTGGGATTCACCCCACATGTGCCACAGACTGGGCCCAGACTGAGCTCCAGGAGAGCACGGAGACATTCACAGGAGGCACATTGCATGTCCTGTGCTGGAGAGTAAACTCTCTGATGCATTGAACAGTAGGAGTGACCTCCTGGTAATCTCCAAAACCAGCCCACAGGCAGCAGGGACCCTCCAGATGGACACAGTTTGCTCTGTTGGCCCAGATGGAGAGGCTGAGCATGCTGTGGTGCAGGGAATACACCAGCCCAGCCTGTGCAGCCCTAGCCCTGGAGGAACACTGTGGCCATGTTCTTCCTGGCACTTTAAAGTTGCTGTAAAATGACAAGAGTTTCCATGACAGGGAAATCATCACACAGCAAGACTGGTCTCGCTCCAGGGCTCTGACAGCCCAGCCTTCTGTGCTGGATTGTGGTTAAGCTCAAATCTGCAGCTCACAGACTGGTTAAGGTTGGAGGTTTAGCTGTGGCCTCACCAGGGCTGAGCAGAGGGGAAGAAGGACAACGTTCCTCAGGCTGGTGGCAATTTTTTGTCTAATGCAGCCCAGGATACCATTTTCCTGCTTTGCCACAAGGACTCATTGTTGACTCAGGGACAGCCTGGTGTCATCCAGAGCCCAAGGCCCTTTGCTTCCAAGCTGCTGTCAGCCAGGCACCCCCAGCACATACTGGTGCGTGGGGTTAGGCCTTCCCTGGTGCAAGACTTCAGCTAAACTGGTGTTCCAAGACTCTCTGTGATCACACAGGAGATAAACTAATTTAGCAGATACTTGTCTCAAACTTCCTGGACTCTGTTCTCATCTGGCAGAGAAGGCAGGTTCAAGTCAGTGGAGGTGACAAGAGCCCAGACATTTTGCATTGCTTTTAAGCAATCTCAGCTTCAGGGACTCAAAATCTTGCTTAGAAAGGTTTTTGAGAAAACAAAGTCTTAAACTGAGAGAAAAGTCACAAAATCTCATCCAAGGACAGGTCAGATGCTCAGTGCTGCACAGGCACCTTCCTTTTTAAAAGCATGATAATATTTAGTGACTTAGAGCCATCCAGGAAGCCAGTCCACCTACTTTGGCTATCAAAGAGTGGTACTTGGCAAGTCAATCACAAAACAAAGCTCCTGCTGACATGCAGCAAGGCAGCACAAGGAGAGAGCAACGTGGAGGTCATTTCCTGCACCCAGTCCTGTTAATCTGCACTTGCAACAGCCACTGATTTAAAAGATATTGGTCCCATGAGTGAGAGCAGCAAAACTGGGACTCAGAGTGGAAGGAAGTTGTCAAAAGCATTAAATCCCAAGACTAACGTGATGGGATTTGTCACTTCTTGTGACTTTTATAGAATAGTGCTTTAACTGATTTAAGTCATCATGGTATTGGCTAGATGAGACTATTTCCAGACTCAGACCCACTGGAAACTTCCTTAGTGATCAAAGTGTGGCTCGTCATACATTCTGGTGTTAAGCAGCTTGAACGTTTGCCTTTGGATATGGAACTGTTTAATGAAGCTTGTTTTTTGACCAATGTTTTTCCCTTTCTGATCTTGAGTGAAGGCAGAGAAATACGAACATCTGCAAAGTTTGAGTAGCCAAGTGCAGGTTTAGTCTTCCAAAGCTCGGAGACACTGATCATACACAAGTGGGATGATGCCAGTAGACAGGCTGATGGATGGTCCATGGAAGCACATGCTTGGGCAGTCCCTCGAGCCCAAAAGCCAGAGCTAAATTTTGCCATTGGCCATGGCATGTGGCTGAAGCCCAACCTCAAATCTGCTAGCCTCTTTAGCCATCAGGGTTTAGGAGGACCAAAGGTAATCAGTTCCTTGGGAAATTGGGTAGGGGAAGAGAGGCATCATACTTCCCTTAGGGAACAAATCCTGTGAGGTCCTGATAGCAGTAAGTGTTCTCCATCTGAGCCTTACCCAGCACGTGAAGGACCCAACCAGTCTTACTGCTGCCCCATCCCACCCACCTGCCCTACCACATCACCAGGCTGGCTCTTCTGGGAGTTGCTCTTCTTTCCTTCTCTACTTCACTCATCAATTGCTTTTCTCCATAAGCACCACAAGCATGAGGTCAGATTGTTCTGAACGGTGTTAGAAGGCAGGAGACTGGCTAAATACACACTTTACACAATGCACTCTGCAGGCAGGTGCAGGGTGTTGCCAGTGTCAGCAGTGTTACACAGCACAGTAGAAAAAGTCTCAATCAGGGCTGCTGGGACTAGGTAATATTTAATCAGAAATACAAATTTGTTCTAGATGGAACCAGGGAGAGATCACCTGCTGCCTCGGCTTCCTTATTTGCACATATCTATATCAAAACAAAATCAGAATCTGAAGTGGACAAACTGGTGGCTCAAATCCTAATGCTGCTCTGTTCTGCAGAGACACTGATTCATTCATATCTCCTTGATCAGCTTAATATACTCACCAAACATATTAAGGTCAACGCAAAGTCAAAACATTTAGTTAAAACTAAGTGGGTGGTGGCCAAGGACGTTGTTGCACATCCAGCCTGCTTTGTGAACATCCCGTGCACAGCAGCCAGGGATGCATTAAAACCTCTCGGAGGCACCAACACTGACGGGGCACGTGGAGAGGCCCCTTGGGCACACGGAGCCTCAGAGCTGCTGCTCACACCAGCAGCCCAGGCTGCCCAGAGCAGGGGACAACGGGGGTGGGACGGGAGCGTCCAGGTCTGGCTGACGCTCTCTGCCTTTCCCGTTGCCTGGCACAGATGTCGGTGATGGTTGGCTTGCGCCTGCTGCACACCTCCCTGGAAAGCATTGCCAATCCCGAAGACCCCGAATGTGAAAGCGAAGGGTGGATCCTGGAGAACAGCCTGAAGGACACTTTCAAATCTGCGCTGGAGAATTTGAAAAAGCTGGGTAAGTTCAACCAGGTGGAAGCAGGAGGCGAAGGGGCCGAAGGAGAGGAAGGTGGGAAGACGCCAGCCATCACAACGGTCAGTTGAGCTGCTCACTGAGGTGGACTTTTTCTCAGAGAAAAATAACACAAACTGAGAATCGTGAATATATCTACATTTTAAAAGCTACGTATCAACCACCGTATACACATTTCTACGCATGTTCACTTCTGTACATGGGAGCATACAACATAGTGCACCTTGGGATAAAACACTTATCCACAATGTGAGTACACCATACCCATATCCTTTTGGGGATATGACCACAACTACGACTTGTAATATTCACGTGTTCCCTTATCAGAGACAGTTAGTTTAAGAAAAAACAAAATTTAAAAAAAAAAAAAGATTGCTAGCATCACATGGTGATCCATCCCATCTTACTTTGAAATTAAAGTGGAATTTGAAAAATTAGTATTTTTTGCTCAAGTTGTTTCATCAGCATACTTTCTGTACTTCAGCTTTTAAGGACAAACAGATTGGGTTTCTGGAGAAAAACATGATAGAATTCAAAGACACAAGGATTTCCAGAATTGTATATAACTTAGTATACAGGTATTTTGACAAACCTCTCATATGTGATTTTTGTTAATGTGCTAAGCAATGGTATTTTCTGCTGTATTCTTAAGATGTACATAGAACAAAATGCAAACTTATGCTGAGAATTTATGTACTAAGCAAAAATTGTAATTTAATGAGGGAGCCAAGCATCCTGAAAACAACATTCAGGTGAGATTCATGGGGTTTGTTTCTCAGGGTTTTTTTGCAGGCTGTATATCTTGAATGAATGTGTTGTAGACTTACGCTTCACCTTGTATTTAAATTCTTTGCAGAAGTCTTGTAGTGGGTGGAATCCAGGCTATGAGCACATGCCAGTTATGGTTACTCTGGACATTTTACAGAGTATGTCATCTCATAACTTGCTCCAGAATATTCAAGCCCAACTATTTTTAAGGCAAGAAAAAGACAAACCCAAAGCCAGACAGGCCACTTAGAATTCACACTTTACATGCTTTCCAGGGGCCTAGAAAATGGGTATCATTAATCCACAAGTACATCAAGCCTCACCCTTTCAGGCGAGGGAAAACTAAGTTTAAATCAATCCCCAATGTGCAAATTTTACTTTTCTTTATCAGTGAAAGGGTACTCCTCATTATATCTTTTAAATGAAAGAGAAGGCAGATTTTGCATATGCTGCATCTCTCCAAACATACTGTCATAGCTGGAGGATCCTGTTCTCATATACCAAGTTGGAACAAAATATGGAAAGAGTTTGCTGTGGTGTGCAGCCTCTAATAAGGGAACAGAGCATCATCTTCAGTTTATTTTCAGCTGCCAGATAATTTCAGCTAAAGGGAAAGAAACCCAAGAGAACAAGCCCCAGCCTCCTGCACCAACGATTGCAGACACCTCAGCCACGCACCACATTATATTTACCCTGGCTGTGCAAACCCTCTACTTCTCAGGGATGTACCTGGGAGAGGCTTCTCAGAGGGTCCCTTCTCCCTGGCTGGTGGCCGGCCCTCAAAGGGAGCAGCGTTTGCCGCTGCGTAACCATTGCACAGCCCACTGGTTTTCATTCTTAATCACCTGTGCACTTGCCCCAGCAGCACTCAGCTCCTCCGGCTTCTGTCCAAATTCCTTCTAGGATGGACAGATCAGTTCAAGGCAGGACAGGCAGGGATGTGTCTGTACATCAAGCCGTGGTTTCCATCTCAATGCCCAGGCTGTTTCAGGCCACCTGCACGCAAGGTTTGGTTTTGACAGGTGTCTGTGGTGACCTTTCACTTTCTCAAAGCTGGTCAAAGCTTTTAACTTTAGTTATCATCATGAATTTAGTTACAATAATGAATTTAAAAGTCACTCTCCTCTTCTGTGCATAAGACTGACTAGGACAAGGGCACTGACAAAAGGCCAACTTGCTACTCACCACAGCCTATCGTCTCTTGCTCTGCTGAGGGACAGAACTGTACGAGCCAGAGCAGCTCCTCCCTGCTCAGTAGGACGTCACTGGGACCGGCTGCTCCTCTCAGCTGGTCCGTTAGGGAAGAACAGGATTGTGGATGGCACACAATGTGCCCACATGTACCAGAGAAGAACTTCTCAGAGGAGTCACATGTGGATAGGAGCTGCGTTACAAGGATTAATTACAGTCTTTCCTTGTGAGGCTTCAGCGAGCTGTGATCTATACCAGTTATTTGACTAGATTGACTTTTCAAAGAGATCTAGATGTATTGCTGCTCTAGAAATCTGGCTTAGGCCACTAATTTAGTCAGGACTCTCCAATTATTCGTGGTCTCTCTTTTTTACCAGATTAGTGCTAAACCAATGTAACAAATTCTCAAACCATTCTTTCAATGCCACACTGGAGAAGCCAGTTCCCAGAGCAATGGTATCAGGCAGGTAAAGAGACCATCTGAGACAGGTTTATGAAGAGCAGTGCTGGAACCAGGGAACAAGGAGTATATGGGCTAATGCTGTCTAAAATAAAGCCTCCTGGCTGATGAAGATCTTTGTGACATCTTATGATTACCACAGGATTGTAATACGACTGCTTTGTAAAATATTACATGTAATATATCACTCATCCAATCTTACACATACTTACTTGTGATACTGCAAATGCTGTTCTAGATAAAGATATTTCTGCTGACTGCAAATGTAAATTTAGGTATTAAAATGTTATTGCAAGTAAAGATCTCTTTAAAGAAAATGTTTAAATATATACAATTTAATACAGATTTCTTTAATTTGCATTACTGCTGACTTTTTCATTCTGAATTCATTTTTTGGATCTGTTTTATGTGTCCCTATACGTGGGAAGGTTTTCCCCACCTCTATATAATGCTCTGAGAGAAAGCAAACCTTCGTCGTTTCATGTGCCCAGCTAAGCTCAGGATGTGCAAGCAGACCCCTAAATCACCTGCCTCTTACTAGAAACAGAATTTGCTGTACTATTTTAACAGCATCCTCTTGTAGTACATAGGAATTAAAATATATTCACAGCCACAAACGTGATGTTCTGGTCACGCTGAACCAGTGAAACCACTGCCATCCTCAGGATCTTTGACAATCAGCTGGGTTTATAACCTCTTTTTCTCCCCGTTTAACTTGCAATCGACATTCAAAAGAACACATTGTTCTTATTTTAAATTTAAGTCTAGGGCTCACAAAGTCAAATCTCCCTGCAGCAATCCGACGACTTCCAGAGCCATGCCCTGATTTTCAAACTAATAAACTTCAGAAGGATGTGAGCTTAATTCATGCAAACCAGGCCACTTCCTTTTAGGTACCTCCATATGGATTAGTGGCTTAAATCCAAGTACCCAGATATGAGAGCCAGCCCAAGGCCTTGAAATGTCAACTCTTAAGAAATATCACATTTAAAAGAAATGACAAAAAGTGCACTATTTTACCGATGACATTTATTTGAAGGGGCACAGAACATTGACTAAAGTGCTTTAAAGGAGGAAATATAAACAGCTTCCTTAAAGCTATTAGTTCCTAAGTAGCCTTAATACAATTGATAAGATTAGCCTCCATGCATTACATGAGCTTGGGCATTTTGTAATACCACACAAATACAAGTGTGCAGCTTAGCAAAGAGCATGGGAATGCTATATCAGGCTCACAGGCACCACAGACTCCCTACCTGATAGGCTGGGAAGATTTTCAAGGCTGATATAAAGAAAAAGGGATCCCAGCAAAACACTTACTGATTCACACCCAACTGGCTTGTTTTGTAAAAGAAGCCAACGCTGCTTTTAGTGTAATCGATGGAAAACGGGGACGGATCACAAATGCTTATTAAAAAAAAAAAAAAGAAAGAGCATTATTAGAGATTAGTTAATTAAGAGATAAGGCCAGAAAAATAGAATGGAACCATGTGATTAACAGCCCCCCTGTGGGGAAGACACAGGCTTAGGCAAATTTATTTCTGGCAACAGCAATGCAGCTATCTCAAATCTGAAGTAATGCCTACATGGAACTTTTTTTGAATTATATCAGACCTATAGTGTTCAGCAACTGACTGAAACACTGAAGTAGCAAAATGTCGCTCTCAAAGCACCTGCATTTGCTGTTCCCATGTCATTTCATAGGTACATCTGAATTCGGATCCAAAGCACAGTTGTGAGGTGGGAAAGCTGGAGGAAACCTTGGCCGGGAGCTCAGCTTTGTAGACTCTCCATCAGAGTCTCTGCAGCACCCTGCCCTGGGGAACACCCCCTTTTTGAAGCCCCCCCTCACATTTGTGCCAGGGGGAGGCGGAGCAGGACTCCCACTTCCCATCCCACCAGCTCCCCACAAAGCACATGCAAACAACTACTCTTGCCTGATTGTTTCCATCAAGAGGATAGTCCATAAACCACAAGGAAGTACATATCCACAGTTTGTTCTCAAAGCACTCCAGAGCAAAGGGTGGTTCAGGAATCGGAGGAGCTAGTCAAACAGTGGAACAAGGATCAAAGGGCAGGTCTGCAGCCTGCCACCAGACTGATGCACACCTCCTGCACCAGGCAACCAAGCACCACATTCCTGAGCAAAACAGGGTCAAGCATTGCAAAGCAGAAGTGAGGAAACTTGGAAAGGCACAACTGCAGCTGGAGGGTGATGAAAGGAGGAGAACAAAGCCCTAATCCTCAGGCACAGAATTCCCCAGACTGACTCCCTTGGTAATAGGGTGAAAATGTTTAATTCTTGAAAAAAAACCCCACAGAAGTCACTTTGAAATCTGTGCTGATACAGAATTAAACAGCAGCGCCAAAGAAGTGCTGTCTTTCCCTGCTGGAGACACACAGAGCCCATGCTCCAGCCAGGCAGCAATGCCAGGATACCCAAGCTGGAAAGAGACCCTGGCTGTGTTCATCAGTTCCAGGACACACACAGTTCCCAAACACAAAGTTTTCCTCTTACAGATCACCCCCTGCCTTCCCAGCTGCCCAAATAAGCTGTCCAGAGGGTGGCACAGCTCTGCCTCAGACAAACACTTTTCCAAATGCATGTGAGTTTTCCCATTTACACACGTGTTTTCTCCAGCACAAATAACAGGTTAAGGTTAAAAATTACAAAAACACGGGGGACATACCAACAAGGTGAATTTACAACTTGGTATGAATGAATCTTTCATTAATTACATAAATTAATCAACAGCATAAGTAAAAGTGATTCTGTAACGTTGCTGTTGGCATATTTTAAGTAAATTAGGACAGCATTTCTTGTTTTCAGCCCAGAACATTAAATGTAATTAGGACTTAAAATTCAAATTTATTCTCTACTTCTCTAACTTCTTTTATCATTTTAGAGTATTTTAGATTATTTTTGAGATTAGGTGATATTAAAAATGGATTAAATGCATTTCAGGAAGCATTTTATTCAGGAAAAAACTTGCAGTGGTATGTCTAGATTTCAAATAATTACTACTACACTATATCCCTGACTCCAGTAGGACAAAACAACCTTTTGTCCCCTCCCTCTTTGCACGGTGGCACTCAACCAGGAGCGCAGCTTACACAGGTAGACATTCCCAGTGCCACATACACTCCTCAAATACTTCACAGCTAGGTCTCTGTCACTGGTGAAGGCTTACAAGTGGACTCCGAACCTCTGAGAGCAGGATTCGACCCCATCCTCCTTTCCCCACAACCACTGCTACGGCAGCCCTGGAAACCACGAGGACCTGAGCAGCCATGCCTAGAGCAGGGCATCCCACCCTGAGCTCCCACTGTGCTCCAGGGCGATGAAGCAACCACACTGGGTCTTGGGTTTGCTGTCCTAAATGGATGTGACACCTTTCAATGTCTGGATAACTGTTCTTCCACATCTGCCCAACGATTTGAAACGCTGCCCACACAGAAATGTTTGTCTCACACATGTTGGCATTAGAAGTAGTTACCCCCAGCCTCCCAGCTGAACACTGGGCTTCTGCATGCTCCAAGTGACAAACATATTGCTAGTGTAGAGCATTTACCACTCCATTAGGAAAAAAAACCTCAAAATTCCTTGTTTTCAGCTCCATCCTGTTCAAGCTGACAGAGTGGAGCTTAAAGCCTGCATTACAAAGCAGTACACAGAAAAAGAAAATAAAACACAAAGTTCTTTGTGTCAGAGTTCATGCCATGTTCCAAGATTTCAGCTATTAGAGCACTTTATGAATTACCAAAACCTGACCTGGAAGGATACACAGATGAGACACCTGATTAGCTCAACAGCATTAAGTAGATGCCTAGCAATTACTGCAGATTTTTTTTCTTCTTCTAGTGTATTTTGTGCTAAATTGCACATTCATTCCAAGACTCTGACACAATCACTGCAAGAAAACACAGGCTTCTTGGAGCTGTCTTTACAGGGAGCAAACACTACCTTTCCAAAGCAGGCATGTCTAGTTACAGGACACCAGTGAATTACATCAGTGAACACACTGCTGATCCCCTCACCCTCGTTATTTTTATATAATCTTCTCTCCTATTCATTAACACACTTTACCATCCTCCACACTTAAGGGTACTGCAAGTACAGAAATATGTTTCACACGTTTTTCCTCAAATACATGGTTGATTTCAAATCAACACCTTGCTTTTATAAGTCACTGAAATATTTCGCAGTGGTCTGCACAGACATCATCCTTAACCTGAGCTCAGCTGTCCCACCCTGCCCGGGGCTCTCTACCCAGTCTGGCTTTCCTTCCAGGATCCCACGCAAAGGACAAGCTGGAAAACTTACCACCTCCGAGCTCACGCTGTCTGAAAAGAGACTGTGAAAATATATATTCACAAACTGATGAAAAAGTAACATTTAATCATTGCTGTCATGGAGACGAAGATCAGTACTTGCCATTTCGTAGCTCCTACACCTGGCGCACTGCGAAACTCCTCATACTCTCCCTCTTCTTTTTTCCTCCAAGAGAGGAGTGTTTGACAAATCTCTCCATCAAAGATGTAAGATTTGGGCATCTAATGTTTGCATGCCAGGAGAGGGGGAAAGGTGGCAGAAGAGCAGGAAAAAAAAAAGAGGATGAATATGCAAAAGCCTCAAGATAAAAATATGCAAAGCAGTTTTTATCTGTGGAACAAAGATTTGTAGAAGAAATGTTAAAACTGCCACAAATGAAGTATGAATAGAAATGTACATGTATGAAACAGCAGAAGAAATAACTGAGCAAGCCTTTAAAGAGCAGCATGTATGGATAACAAGGGATGTGACTGACAGCAATAAAGTGGGAAGATGCTGAGAAATGTGTTGTTTCCACCCAGCCCAGGAAGCCTGAGCTCCAAATGGCCGTGGTACAGTTGCCTTCTCAGCAGCAGACCTGTGCTTTGGCAACAAGAGGGAGAGTGTGTGGTGTGTGCCACTCCTCTTCACATTATTAGGTACCAGCCAAGTCATCCGAAACAGGAAAAGACAACAGGCAGCTTTACTTAAGATTTAGGATGGGTGAAGCAGGATACTGAGGCAAAACATAGCCCCACAGGTCCTACTGAATCCCAAAGAATATAAAAGACATTTCCAGAAGCCATTGCTCCTGTCCTCTGTAGCACCTAGTCCTGGCCAGACTGCTGGGACACACACACACCCACCTCGGTGTGCGTGGGTGGATACAGTGAACTTCAACAAGACAAAATCACCATAACCTTCCGCAGGGTCTCAAGCTGAAATGAGAGGATGTTTTAGTACTGAGCTTTTATAAATAAATACATCATATACTCATCTACTCATTAAATGCTCAGCTACTTCTCAGAGCCAGCTGGTGATAAGGGGCACTGAGCAGCACCGAAACACTCCCAACATGATCAGAGGGGGACAATGCACATCCAACATGTGGGATTCACAGGGCTCTGCTTTGTAAAAACCTGAACCATTTTACTGCAGCTTATATTCCTCTATCAGCCTGTAACACATTTAACTAATACATATTGACTACTACAAGGTGAAAAATAGTATTATCAACAAAACTAGCTCAATACTGTTGCATAAAAGTCACACCTGAATTAGCCATGCCTGGAGCTGATTCTCCCAGAACAGAACCAGGAATCACTACTTCTCCTGACCCTTGGCCTTGGAATAAAACAGAAAATGAAACCTCTTCTTCCCCTTACTGGAAAAATCTGCTTAACTGTCTGAAAAGCACAGCTCTGTGGGACTTTTAGTCAGGCCTCTTGAGTTTTCCAGTGGATGAACTTCCAGAACCCGGTCTGAGGGAAAGCACTGACAGATCGATAGCCTCAGCCAAGGCTGGGATCCCCAACCACCCCACTGACATGAGTTCTTCTCTGTCCCAACAGTTCAATCTTCCACAACAGCAGAACCCCCAGACTCCATGGGCACTGTTGAGTGGCAGCAAGGAGAGGCAGGGAGGCTCCAGCTCCTCCTGGCCACACCTCCTAGCTCTAGAGCTGCCTGTGGTGTGTGCTGAGAGATTATTCCCACTTTTGCGTGAACATAGCCCAAAACTAAAAGCCAACTCTACTCTTTCTAATTCCTCAACATTCAAATCCCAGGATGAAAAAGAACCAAACCCAAAAGAATTCATGGTAAGAGAGACATTTCCCTAAAGACAACTTGCCTGTAAGACTTCCCACCGCTGCTAAGCAACCTTTCTGTGTGCCTGTCCCTGAGGATCCATAGAAGCCGTTCCATAGAGCCTGAACCAGCTACCCCAAGGAAGTAAGAGTCAGACAGCAACGTGTTAGCTGTGTGTGCAGAGGGGTGGCTGGCAGGCTCCCTGGCTTGCACCACTCCTTCAGCACATGGCAGCAGTCCTGCAGAAGGCAAGCCTGGATAATAACTGAATCCAGTGTTGTTCCCATGAAGTCTGCAATCTTCTCCACACAGCACCAAGAAGAACTCTGGGACAATCACCATACAGAGCTAAGGAGCTGAACAGCAAATGGTAGAGAAGTAGAGGCCTCCCTATGAAAGTTCCTTTAATGCCAGTTAAGGTATGAAAAGCACCATTCCATTCCCACTATGATGCAGGACTGGCTCAACAAAAGCCAAGCTGATTCCAACACAAAGATACTCAGATCCCAAGACCTATAGAAGCACAATAAAGTTGACCCCAGTATCTTTTGCTATTACCAGAGGTGGCCTCCTTGTGTGTATTTTTATATATTTTGCTGCTGTAAAACACTTTCTCTGTACAGCAGATGGCTTACTTTAGAAGAACTTTCAGTACGATTTCTGACATCCTCATAACCAATTTGGGGAGATGTAAACTAGGCAGACTGCAAGGTGGACAGAATCTTGGCTGGATTTTCAGTTTCAGAGGGTGGCAGTGCACAGTTGGAAGCAAACCATTACAAGTGGAATTCCCATGGGGCTGATATTCAAGCCCAAACTGTTTAATACTGTCATTTTCACTTCTATAATCAATAATCTCAACAGCAGAATGGAAATAACAGGGTCACCACTTTCTGCTGGAGGCAATTCCTAGAAAGGAGTGAAGGAGAGTCCAGGGAAGAAGAGAGGCTGATTGGAAACTCACTTGATCATGACACAACACTACTGTGAAGAGATTTGAGATGCAACTCCCCTTGTACAATTTAATCTTCCAGAAAGAAGATCAACTGGGATTTAATGCTGAAGGTAGGTTGAACATCCAGCTTCTCCTCTACACGTTCAGGCCGCAGAGAAAATTTTCATAATGACAGAGCTTTGAAACAAAACACTGTCATTTAACATCAAATAAAGTAAAATGCACTTTAAATGAGACACCAGGGCTGGACCATGAGAGCTGGAAGGGCTTTCTATCAAATGAGAAAGGACAGAAAAGAGTCTGTGCAGCTACACACTCCATGTCCACTGTCCCAGGAAAAGGAGTGACCTGTATAGTGCAGGAACACACAGAACCCTTCAAGTCCAGGTTCTTCCCAGCGCTAAAGTGGGAAAGCATGAAATTTACTTGCTTAGTGATCAGCATTGCAGACTAGTTTGAGGGACATGGGAGGAAGCTGTAGAGAACCAAAGGGGAGCTGAAAATGGCAATAGTCTTGAGAATCCACGAGCACTTCATCTGAGCCAAATTCCCTGTAACATCACAGGAAGTGCTAAGAGAGCTGTGGGAGCACTGGCTCTTGGCACAACTCAGAAGGCATCAGGAGTTATCTTGGTTACAGACTTCCAGCAGAGTAAAGAAGAGCCTCCTGTGGCAGACTGGGGGGAGTAAAAAGTGTTACCTTCTAGTATGAACAGAGTAAATAACATTACTGATATGATCCTCAACCCTTATTCCTTTATAAAATGTAACTTGCAATCCTTTAAAAAGATGATTAGACTTTTTGGTAGAGGTCAAGAAAGGTTTAGCTGACTGAAGCAAGTGACACTAATAATATAATCATCTTACATTTTTAGCCAGGGAATTGCAGATGTTGCACATCCAGGTATTTCTGTCAGCTTGTGATTAACAAGGGGCACACTTGAAGGAACAAGCTCAGCAAAACTCTAAAAACAACATTTAAAAATTACTTATTGAATGTTGACATGAAAAGCACGTACTTGATGCTTTCAGATTAGTTTTGGATTTTTTTATAATGGTTTTGTATTTGGGAATTTTTGTGGGTTTTGTTGGGTTTTTTTTTCCTCCCCCCACACACATAATATATTCTAGATTGTACACATAATCCATAAATATTAAAGTTATAGCCAATTTATTACAGATATTATTTCCCTGATACTGAAACAATGTTATATATAAATATTTCTACATTAATATAAACACATGCAAAACAAATCAGAAAACAGAAGTCTTGAGTAAAGAATGACCAAATTGCAAAAAAAAAAAGATAAGCTGTGTACTTAGCAACTATTTGTGGTTGCAGTCTCCAACTCTGATCCCAGAAGAAAAACAAAAAATCCTTCTTGCTGTCAATATTTGGTTTTCACAGAGAAATCTGTCAGAATCATCGATTATCTTTTTAATATGATGATTACAGGAAAAGAGTTTTTCAATGCAGTTACACATTATTTGAAACTGTGGCACACAGCTTAAAAAACAAAGGAATAGTAACATCACCAAAAAAGTGGGATTTCTAGGTACCATGCACAGAAAATTGTTGGTATGTCAACCAGTATAAGTAGGGAAGGGCAGAGATAAAGCATTAATGTCATTTTCCCCCACAACTTCTCCATGTCTCTCCATAAAAAGTGACAGCAATATATAAATGATCCAGTCTATGACAGGTAGTAGAGACAAAAGTAGTCTGTACTGTTGTTAAGAAAAGGAAATCCACATTGGCCAAGTTTCTTTATTTGATACTTCACATCTTCACTCAATACTATTACTGAATATTTGAAAAATTGTCCTGTACACCATGAATATACAAAATTTATCTGAAGCATTAAATCTGTAAAAATAGGAACAATTCAGTCAGACCAAGTGTAACTGAAGACCTGGCAGACAGTGAAAGGAATTGTTTATCTGGGCTGAGACGTAGTCAGAAATTAAGACTTAACTAAAAGAACCACAGACTATTAAGGAAACAGAACTATGTAAATTAAGATTTTACTAATTTGTCAGAAGATAGGAGAGGGAAAGGTAATGGATTTTATTTTAAATCAGTAAGCATAATGTGATTTTTAGAGACACCTTGGAGGTCTAATTACATACAACTAGAAAACTCACTGCCTTCAGGCACCCTCATATCAAGTGCAAATCTGCGCAGTTATAGAATATATTTATAAAATATACTATATGCAAACATCTTTACAGAGCTTTAAATCAAGCCAAAAAGTAAATATACTTGATGGGACAACTGAAAAAAAAAAAAAAAAAGGAAAAGAAAAAAAAAGTCAAAAAAGTGGGCAGTGTGATGGTGGCCCTTCAAAGCCAAAGGAAACCACTCAGTTTATCTGCAACAAAAAGAAGATGGGATTTGCATCTTAAAACTTAACTGTTAACAAAAATGAAGAAAATATCCTCTGTGCTTCTGGAAATTGACATAAAATTAGCTTTCATGACTTTTACATACTATTGTTATCTTAAAATAACTTCTAAAGCACAATGTCAATCCTTGGATACCAATAACCAATCACGTAATTGAAAGTGAAAGGGTTCCCCAGCTGAATTCAAATTAAAAACTACATAATTCTAAGGAGTGCAATGCTCTGGAAAAAGCTTTAAATTAAATTATTTTACTTGTAAAGCTAGTGTTAGTTTTTTAGTTAAAAAACAACTGGAAGCAAGAAAGCTGCAAGAGTACAAATGACAAAATCGTTTTAGATACACCGAGTGAAAGTGAATTATCCACTGATGCGGACAGAAACATCCATTTGCTACATTATTTGCTTCCTTACTTCATTCCATTGCATGTACACACAGCGTAAGTATTAAAATGCAGAATAAATAAACCGGCTCAGATTACTAGCAAGGGGCAAAACACAATCCAGAATTGTGCTCTATCTAGTTTCTGTTTCAGCAGTCTTTTTCTCTTCAGTTCATATGAAAAATCATAGTCAGACTTCCAAAAAGAGTCGTTCTTTTTTTTTATCAGAAACTTAAGTTCATTTGCCCAGGTTTATAACCCAAGACATTTCTGTGAAGGAAGCACAGTGCAAATTATAGGACTAATAAAACTTGCTTACATAGAAAGAAGTTTACTTGATTAATGTTAACTGGTATCTTTATGAAATACATTGTAAAACAAAGATTAAATAACAGGACTGAGTTTGTTGGGGTTTTTTTCCTTAGACTTTTTTCCTCATGCCTCCTTTGAAAAGCTTACTGAATTACAAAAATCTTTAATAAAGTTCCAGTCTTCAGCAGATAATCATTATAAATGCTGCCAATCAATGCCAACTAGAGTTTGATTTGCTTCTTGTGCATGTCCAATTTCCTCTGTAATACTGTGCTGCAGCCAGAGTTTTTGAATCTTTTTAAATCGCTCTTTGCACAGATGCAAGGGATTCCCACGTCTGAAAAGGAGATAACACTTATCAGGAACGATAAAACACTGCAACTAAGCATAAACACTCAGGCGTGACATATTAAGTATTAGATAACCCCATAAATTACTACAATATTCAGATAACCCTTTAACATTATTCTGTTATCAGAGCAAATCACCAGGTATTTGGATAAGTAAACTGCAGTGCTACCTTGTCTGGTGCCCCTCCCTTACAGTTCAACAGTTCCCTCCAGCCTGGGAACCTCACGGCCAGCCCACAGAACTCCTAATGCAAGTATTCAGTAACTTTTCCAGGCGGAACCAGCTCACATTCTCTGGTCTTGGCCAGTTTCAGAAGTAGCAAGCATTAACAATATCAAGTCCCCAAAATATTCTTGCATAGGAAGCAGAGATGGGAGTTAAGACAAAGAACTATTACATTAAATAAAATAATCTCATTGTATTTTCACTTGGTACTAAATTAACACAGGTTATAAAAACAAATGCACTGGATACAAATTTTCAGCCTTAGTTCGTAATCAACTTCACAGATGCTTGAAAGATTTAACTTTAAGCAATTTTCAAGACAACTGTTTCTAACTTGGGGAAGATCTTCCATTAAATATTTTTGACCTAGACCCACATATTAACATTCAAACATCTGAAGATACTAGATGCAGCAGCAATGTCAAAATATAATGTTACCTATATAATTAAAATGAAAAGATAACATAAGAAGTTATTTTTTCACACCAGATAGTTCTATAATTCCTGTGTTTAAAAGACACAATTTTTAAAATATTTACCTGAGTCCCTGGTCTGTCTCTCCATAGTCATCAAGATAAGGAGGAGGATAAAAGCAGCCCTTTGTTTTCCCAGCTAAAAATAGCACCTGACACTCTCGAACTCTAGAGAGAAACAGAGAGAAGATCTTTTGGTATTGATTTTTAGGTGAACAGTTTCTCATACTTTCATAGACACTCCTTTTCAGTTCTTACCTACTTTCATTCTGTATAACCGGCATGTACAGAGTTTTAAAGGCACATTTTTGTAAACTACATCTCTCATTCTCTCCCTGTTACAACTTCTCAGTAGCAGTTAAAAACAATGTTGTTCCCTGTCATATTATTTGCAGGCTGTGTAAAATACCCAATAGAACCACAAAAAAAAACCCCAAACAAATTTGCTTCTCACTAATCTTTACCAAAGTAAAAACAGACATTATCTAACCTTTTCCTATATGCTGGAAGACAACTAAAATGAATTTTCATGTTTTCAACAGCAGCACCAACAACAAAATCAAAGTATTTACCTTCATTATTTTGTAACACTTGAGTAGAAATAAACGCACAGGCAAAACAAATTCACTTGAAAATGAAATTTGAACTTTCTTTGAAATATTATCTTCAAAGAAGCAACCTCTGAACCTTACACCAAAGCATAGGAAGATGAATACACTTTAGTTTTTAGGCAACCCTGTTGTTAACAAAACACTGCCTTTACAAACCACCCCTGCAATCACATATACAGAACTATTAATTTAATGACTACACACACCATCTCACCCAGCAATGAGAGCAGAGGTGTTCAGCTCCTTACCTAAGGAATATGCCTACTCCAGAACCACAAGTGTATGTATGTGCAGTACAGGCTCCAACATCTTCCCCTTCTAGTTCAGTCTGACAGCAGTAACTCTGAGAACACAGCATGGTCCCACACACAAGGCACAATGTTGGGGCTCTGCTTTTGTCACCACCTGATTTCGGACACCTTTTGTTAGGGAAAAAAAAGAAAAAAAACCCACTGTATGTGTTAACTCTAGATAGTAAAAAGATTCAGAAGTACCTCTGTAACAGATAACAGCCGAAATTTTTATTTCAGTATTTCACTGAAATACAGGGCAGTTTGGCTGATAAATGCTATGTGCCCTTAGCTTTATGATTCTACACACAACTTTCTGAGACTTTCAGGTTAAGGGTTTCCCAGCTGATGAGAAGGAGCAGCAGACTTTGGGGTGCTCACTATAACTGCATACAACTTACGAGAAATTGGATGCTTGGTTAATGAGGCAGCTGTAGTCATCCGGAAGGTCTATTAATTTGTTGGATTCTCTTGCATAGCTAGAATAAAGCAATCGAATCAGCACTCATATTTCAATGAATAATACACAAGCAAATTCAAACTCATTCATGTTTTCCTGACTCATCTAAACAGCATCTGTGAAAAATTAGTTTTTTTAAGTTTTCTTCTTCTCTGCCATTCATTGAGTAAAATGGTAGCTCATAAAAACACGAACACACAACATCTCTCAAATAACCACCTCCCCTTTCTTAGTCTTATTTCTTATGAATTTAAGAAAACGCAGAGGTGGAAAGTTGGAAAAATACATGTCATTTGTATGCTTTTAGCAACCCTAATTATGAACTCACTACAGATTTAAATAAATGTTTTTTCTCTTCTGTATCAGTTTGCCTTGTATTTTCTTTTTGTCACTAACATTGAATGGAAAATAGTCTGACTTTCAAGTTCAGGGAACTTGTATCCTGAAGAGAATGAAATATGCATGCAATGAAAAGGACCAATTTAATATCAAATACTTATATATTTTAAATATATTTAAAAGTAACAGATACTATACACTAATTCTAATAATCTTCAAGTCTAGGAATAATACAACTTAGATGATGAAATGCAAATAGAAGTTTGCAACAGAAACAATGTACAAGAACATGATGAGAGGGGAAAAAAAGTCATCAAGTTAGACATAAGCTTGGGAAGAGCAGATAAGAATCAGCAAAAGGAACACATGGAAAAGATCCCAACAATCACATGTGGCAGGAAATCAATTAAACAACCAGAATATTCTTACTGTGTAGGAAATTCTGTTAATAGTCTGGTGTTTCACAGATGAAGTGATTAATTTTTATTTTTGTCACAGCCTGATTGTATGCACAATGTTAAAAGATTGACTTTATGTATTTAGCACAAGAGATTAAAAAGCAGGGATATGTTCTTCATGACAGCACCGTGAACTTCACATTCATTTCTAATTATTAGGATAATTGTTAACCACTATTTTTACCCAGACTTCAGAAAGAACAACACCCTAAATGCTTTTCTACACCCACTAAGTATTAAACATGTTCTGTATTCGAAGTAATTGCGCAGCAAGAACAAATGTATGAAAAGCTGATTTTCTTTTCAGCAGCTGACTTGGTGTTGGCTTTACTGAAGGAATTGGATTCTTTAAAAAGACAGTTTAGAAAGCTCTTCAATGCCTGGTATTTTTAAACAAAGGTTATATACATCTTTTAGTGACAGCATATTTTTTGTACCAGAAGATACAAAGTAATAGGAAACATCAGATGAAATTTTATGGCCTCTGATTCCTGCACACCAGTCGAAATAAAACCCCAATATTAAACTTTGCCTTTAAAATCTACTCATTTAAGAATTATTTCCTTGTCTTACAAAATTTTTAAAAATTCACTTCTTCCCTAATATCTTTATTATTTAATAAAGCAGAACAGATATTATGTTATTATAAACACCCATTAGAAAAAGCATCTGGAGAAAGCTGCAACACTAAAGTTTTTCCCCCTGTCTCTGCTTAAAATCTCTCTATGTTTACCTGATAGCTTGTCTCTTGCCTTCCAGGTATCTTTTTACTTCATTGTTACTGCACCAACTACGAGAAAAAAAAATGGCTTTTAACTTCAATAAATGATAGAAAAAGAAATCAGCAAAAAAATCAACAGCACCTCTATTAAAAAACCACTACAACCAAAATTATTTCTTTCAAAACACTTCTTTCACAAACACTTTTCAAAATCCACAATTTACTTCCATATGCATTCCTGGGAGAATACTTACACTACTGTCTTGTACAGGATTCTTTATTATATCCAAACTAAGTACAAAAACCACAACTTACCTTTCTATTAGTGTGTTCAGAATCTCACTGTTTTCTTGAAAAAGGCAAGTAAGGTTGTTTGGCAAGGAAAGATAGCTACATAAGTGTTCAAATTGGTTTGCTCCGTTTACTGAAAAACAACAAAGGTATAATTCTCATAACTTCATTTTAAAAATGCTTATTATGACCACTTTCAGATTAACATTCTATCCCTACATATGCCATATGTGGAAGACAGTGAAGTATGTTACTAACATCAATTATCTGGGGTGTGACAGAACATAGTGCATTTACAGAGATATCACAGGATGGTTTAGGTTGGAGGGGACCTCAAAACCAGTCTACTTTCAATCCCCCTGCCACGGACAGGGACACCTTCCACTAGACCAGGCTGCTCAAAGCCCCATCCAACCTGGCCTTAATATTAAGTGTTAGCAGATGCTAATTGAATGAAATCAATGCAAGCAAAAGCAGGTCTCACATTTGAAAACAGCAATCCACAGGAGCTTTGAAATAATCAAAATTTCCCTTATTAACAGAAGGGCATCAATTTCTGTTTTAAGTAATCTAGAATGGCATTTACTTCTATATTAAAAATACATTTTTAAAACAAACTAATTAATCATTTTGCCTTTTTCATTATGCTGATATGATTCTGCACCAGTAACAAGCCCACATCCATTCAGTCAGCTTCTTCAGACAAGAGAGTTTAAATGTAATTTATTTTGACCATTAATGTTTATGTATTGAAAAGCTCATTTAGTACAAAGCAGACAATACCTTGAATTTCTGAGGGTGCTGGGACTCCATTTAAGTAATGAAAAAACAAAGCAGAACATCTCAGGAAAGGCATGATTCCAGCTTTTAGATTCCTCCACAGGTGCCAGCCTGAGGAAATTTCTTTCAAGGCACTTCAGAAAATAAAATAAAAAAACTTCATTTCTATTGAATAATTTCAGTTTGAAAGCTCTATTTACTAAGTCTTCAGTCACACTGCATACTAAATTACTGATTTCAGCTGAAACAATCACTATGTGAAGTGTTTAATTCAAAGCAAACTCCAAGAAAAACAACAAACTAGAGATTCATAAAAATGTAACCAACTGGGACAGTAATTTAAGGAGATTTTGCATAAACAGCTCAGATCACAGAATGGTTTGGGTTGGAAAGGACCTTAAAGACTACCTCATTCCAAGCCCCCAGCCTGGCGTTGAACAGTTCCAGGGATGGGGCATCCATGGCTTCTCTGGGCAACCTGTTCCAGTGCCTCACCACCCTCACAGAAAACAACTTCTTCCTAACACCTAATTTCACCTATAACCTACTTTCTTTCACTTCAAAGCCATTCCCATCTTAAGCTTCCTGTACTCAGACACTGCCAATTCCAGATTTTGCAAACTGACTGAAAAAAAATGTTTCTGAGCACAATCTTCATGAGCAGGTATCTTCCTGATAACAGATTCATTTATAGGAATAGTTACTGAAGTGAATCTAGAAGTGCTGGATAAGAAAAAAGATGTAAGAGTTCCCAAGTTTAAAATGTCATCTTTGACAGCACTAGTATATAGAATTCAGTCACCAGTCAATGTTCAGTTCAGGAGGGAGAAAAATATAAAATTTTATCAAAAGATCATGTTTTTACCTTCCCGTACACTGGCAAAGAAATTTATACAGTGTAAGCACAGCTACTTCCTCTTCACTGTTAGTGTTTTCTTGGTCCATGCCATTCTCTTCTGAAGAAGAAATAAATAATTAACAAGTTGTTCCATATATGCATGTTTACACAACAAGAATGTATTTTTTCAAGTTCTGATAAAAAATGCCCAAACTAAGTGAAGTATTCCACTGGGATGGAATATGATGTACTGGAAAGAAGTTTTCTGCTGCACATCATATGTAGTAAGTTTGTGCTATTGTCAGCTCCAGTGAGGTGTTGGTTTACTTGTTCAATTGATTGGGTTTCTTGACATACCTGCTTGAAGTTCTTTGCTTTTGGCAAACTAAGCCTTATCCAGCTCCTCTTGTCAGCAGATACATTGATTCCTTACTTTGCTAACTGCAACTCATTCATCATGCAATGCCTAAGCCAAGCCTGCAATAAACACTTCCAGGCACTGCTACAGCAGCTGGAAAGCCAGGATTCACGACTATGCTCCAAGAAACTCCCAGAGCAGAGCAATGAAGACAACATGACTGAACTTTGATGAGTACAATTTATCAATACTCTGTGGGCTCAAAGACAGTACCAACAATTGTATTTTGTAACTGTAAACTGCACACATTTACCAGCAGCACCTCAGTTTTTTTCTAAGTAAAGATTGGAGGAATCTTTTCAGTTGTTGAGACAAAGTGGCATTACCTGTCGATGAGGTAAGTAAAATTTGTATTATGTGTGCCATAGTGACAAGATGAAACAGGTGAAGATCTCCAGTGCCAAGACTAACCCCTGAAAAATCCTGACAATGTATGGCAGGGAAAGAGAGCACCAAGCTTACCTGTGAAAAAAAACAAGAAAGTTGGTACATTCCTCTGCCTTTTTAATCTTCCCCTTTTCTCTGCTCAAGCTGCAGCTATACCCCTTGAAGGCAGCATACCACATATGGCTAATTTTGAAGCTAATTACACAGACATTACTTAAAAGAACAACAATTATCTATTAGGAGAGTTTTGAGTCTGTCTGGGTTTTTGGGTTTGTTGTTTTGTTGGGAGGGGTTGGTTTTCATGTATTTTGGGGTTTTTAACAGCCGAAGGGTATGCATTCTGTCTCATCTTACCCCTTTTTAATTTATAGAAAATAATACTTTTATTTAATACTTTTATTAAGAATACTTTTATTAAATTTAAAAAGTCTTCAAAATGTATTAAGTAGTGAAAAAATACCTGAACATTTTGAAAGGTTCCTAGCTCAGAGTAAAGAGAAAGTTCTCAATAGGTTTTACATAGTGCCTACTGGATCAAAACATTATTTATATATATTAAGAAATACTTACCAATAAATGAAACATGTCAATATCAAGTATGCAAGGAAGATTCCCATTTTTTTCATTAGGCACCAGTGCTAAGTATTTTGGAGAGAAAAAAAAGTATTAATTGAACATTTATACATGAAAAGATTTTAGTGTCCTTCAGTTACAAAATGAGAGCCATCTCCTTCATTTACATGCTTAAAGAACTTAAAATACAAATGTAGCTGTTTTGGCCAGAGTCAATTCAAGAACTGCCCAACATTATTGGAAAAGAGCCTTGCCTACTTTATTGTATTTAAACAAAACAAACCCAGGTAGCCATTTCTACTCCCATGGTCACTTTCTTTCCTTGCCTGGGTTTTCCAGTGTGAGACAAAAATGAGACAGCATCTCAAGCTCTGATACAGAAAGGAGCTCTAACAATAGTGACTAAACAGGAACACTGACTGTGGTCTGTTGGACAGCTGCTCAAATGAAACTTTTGCAATTTGCTTAACTTCACAAGACTGCCTGAACTTCCCTTACTGCAAATGCCTCAAAAATGCATTGCTACAGTCTCTTAAATTCATTACTTTATCTCTAATTAAGGTGGAGCTAGGTGTTGGTCTCTCCCCTCTCTGTAGTATTTACAGTAACCACAAAGTATTAACCAAAGCACTCCAGCTGACAACAGAAATTCACACACTTAATGAATTGCAAGCACCTTCATCTAAAAGCAAACACAAATTAAGTGTTTTGAAAAATGTTACAAGATATTTTAAGTAACAATCAAGGAACAGATGCATACTTCTTTACTCCAAGCAGTAAGATCTGAATTGTAATAAAGCTGCAGCTCTGGGTATATTTTACAATGTAGCTATAAGCATTAAGCTGCCAAGTTTAGAAACACTACTACATTAAAAAATAGTCTCATCATGACAACTTAAAAATACTTCAGTTGAAGACTGCTGCCTTGCTGGCCAAAAAAACTGAGAGCTGAAGACATGTGACATTTTGAAGCTATTTCTATTAGCAAACATTTCACCACAAGTCAGATTTCAAATGCTTTTCCTTTTGTCAGCATATAGCCACAGAACTCAACCCAAAAGTGTGAAAAAAGTCTCTATCAAAAACATGACCAGAGCAAGGGACTTCCAAACCTGAACATATTTTCACTAAGCCATCTTTATGTACCATTTATAGAATACAGACAGATCAAAGGCTCATGACTTTCATGATTCCTAGCCAGGAAAAATAAAATAGCAGAAACTTTTCCTTCATAAAAATAAAAGCAGTACAGTTGCTTCTGTCAGTTGGAAGGAAGGAGAGCTTTGAAGAAATATTAATTCAAGTTTTCAGGAAAACGCAGAACACTCAGAACACCATATATTGCAAACTTCCAGTCAAACAGCCAGCAGCATTTTTTCTTTTGCTTCTCATAGAAAACAGCTCAACCATTACTGCTACAAACTGATGCCAATTAAGTTTTTCCCCATAAAGCTGCCAACTGTTTGCTGAAGTAGCTGGTATCCATCTAGTAGTAATTTCAGTACATCAATGCGTTTTAACAGTTTCTCTGCTCTACTGACTGGAGATACTGAAGTTATCCTATTTTATGGTACCCTTTCAGAACAGTCCTCTCATGGGCAATTACTTCATTAGGCTGAACTTCAGACTTTTCATCTGTATCTACTAATGCTTCAAGCTTGGAACGTTTTGGCTGTTCTCATTAAAATTCTCAATTAACACATGACATTACATAGTAAGTCCTGTCTTATCACAGATCCAACTTTTCAAAGAGAGAAAAGTTTGCAGATATATTACAGACCTCTGCAAATATCATTTCCACACTACATTAATCCTTATTTCTTCCTCTTTAAAGCTCCAGTGCATCATTTTTGTGAAGGACCGCATTTCCTTCTCCTGTGCTCTAGGTATCTTTCTCTAAGGAATAAACAACAGAACTCCTTCACAGCAAAATATCTATGCTTCTCTTGGAGCTGCAGGCCAAAAGAAATGTCTTTTTTCTTGACATAACACATACAGGTGAAAATAGCAGCTCTTGGTTTATTACTTAAAACTACATAAAATAATTTTCTTCGAATCAATACTAAGAGTCATTCTGAAAGCCTTTTTCTGTATGTATGTATTTGAAAAAAACCAAGCATAAGGTGGCAAACTTACATGCTAATAGAGTACAAAAGTGACCCTGTACTGCTGAAAGAGATGAAACTGTCCAGTGAGCTGCTGCAAATCTTGTTAGTGACGTAAGGCAGTCATCCTTTAAAAACAAAGAAAAAGAGACACTGCCACAGTTAATGAAATTCCTCAACATAAAAAGGTCTTTTGACTTAACAGCATTTTTTTCAGGCCTCTCAGCTGCAGTTTATGGGGGCAGTTTGACTGTGTAAGTACGTGACAGATACTTATGTTTATGCAAATATGCAAGTTCATTTTGGCATTTTTATTTTGATTGTTACCATGAGAAACTGCAGCCTTAATAAATTATGTGTTTATAGGAAAAAAGTAACAGTTTAGCTAGATGTGGTTTTTAAATAGTTTAATAATCAGATACAGATTGACTAAACAATAGGATCCAACAAATAAAACTATCCAATAACCATAACTTAAAATGTAGATATTCCTCACTAATGAAGCACAAGTCCCTCTATTTTCCACCAGTTCAGGAGGAATTGCTACTTGTTTCTTACCTGTCGACAAGGTAAATGACCAAATAATGGCTTATCTTCATCAGCTAAAATTCGTTCTGGAAAAATAAAATTCATTGTTGTGAGTTTAACCAAATTCTGAAAATCCCCTATAAAGGAGCCAAATGAACAGATCAGTACCTATAGTCTGTATCGTGTAAGCACAGCTGCCCCAGCACATTATAGGTACACGTGGGTCTTCCTCATTTGGATGAACCTTCAAGCCTACTTTGTAAGTTGCCGTACCAAAAGTTGTCAGCATCTCTTTTATGCTCTCAGAATAAGGATTCCTGAAACAAAGGAAACAGTATTACTAATTCTTTCTTTCCTCCACTGGCAGCATAGTACCTCTAATGATAAGCATTCACCCCATAGATGAACAACTGGAGTTTTCAAATTCAAGTGACAACTCCAATATCCTCCTTTGGATCTGGTATTCTGTAACCTCATTTTTTTGGTGACAGATACTTCCCCAATTACTTTTTGATTATTTGTTTGGAAGCAATCTCATTTTTAGTGTTAACACTATTTAGTCCTCAAAGACAATAAAGTTAAGGCTAAATTATAAGAAATGTATGTGACTGATAGCTAAATCTGTCATCAGCTGGAATAAGAGTCTTGTATTTTGTGTGCAGCTGGCAG
Organism: Coloeus monedula; assembly: GCF_965178545.1. Classification (NCBI taxonomy): domain Eukaryota; kingdom Metazoa; phylum Chordata; class Aves; order Passeriformes; family Corvidae; genus Coloeus; species Coloeus monedula. The sequence goes on along the minus strand of NC_138782.1, from coordinate 26,491,107 downwards.
ACTGACGTCTGTACCACATAACAAGTTTTGTTACTTTCTCCTGAAGTGAAGAGAGTGTAGACCCAAATACAAGTACACCCTTACAGCTGAAATTACATATTAACATACACTCCATTTCATAGTCTTCCTTCATATTTTACATGTTGTGCTGGCTATAATGATGAATCCTTCCTTCAGCTACAAGAATTCCAAAACTTAATCTTCATGCCATAATTTACATAACTGCAGCATGATTCTGCACAACAACTTAGCACATTCATTTCTGAAATTCTACTGCATCACTTAGGACTTATGGACTGGACTTCAATGCCATCATCGTAGTAACATTAACTTTTCTAATTAAAGCAAAATTCATATATTTCCCTTAATTATTGAGATCTTCTAGCATAGAAATTATATTCTATTTTCACGTTACGATTTCATGATGAATTTTTAACAATTTATTAATATGTAAATACATACTTCAGTTTGAAATCTGGTCTAAATCCTTCTGGTAATTGCAGCTGATCCATTTTTTCTGAGTGACCAGAATGGCCTGTACAAACAAAAAGTAATAAATCACTGATTATTCACCTATATATAATTTCTACATTATAGAAAGGCACAGAAGCTGAATCTGAAATTCCATTACCAGAAACTGAAATTCCAAGCTGTTCTTGCCACCTATGCTACCATGTCTCAACCCCGTTGTAGCAGAACCAAGGTCCTTGGTCTTTTCCACAAATATTATAGCATTTTCACATACAAATATACAGATTTCTTCAGACTTACTTGCACAGTCTTCATTTCGAAGTAAATGCAGGGCCTTTACTTGCTGGGATACTGTTTTGATCCACTGAGTTAGGTTTCGTTGGCCTGAAAAGTCTAACCTGTCAAAAAATAAACCCACCAAAAAACTGTTAAAAACAATCTGTATACAGAATTAGTATTTCATAGGCATTCCAACACCATTCATCTGTTTCTCAATGGACTTTCTCTGCTGCCCATGCATTTTTCTACATTCCGTTCTTTTTCTGCAGGTCCTATGCTTTCCTGCCCTTTCACACTCTTAAATTCCATAACATACAACAGTAAAATAAATCCATAATACAAAATAAGCAGACAGGCAATCCACTTGAGCTTATCAAACCAGAAGACAACAAACATTCAGGAACGTCTTCTGGGGTGTAGATGGTTTGGGATCTTGTTTTTTTACATTTATTGAGGACATTTATAAACAAAACTGACCTGTTAAACAAAACTCTTGGTGGAGGAAGCAAAGGAATAACAGTGTTGCTCAAGCATTCACAAAGTGGGCAAAGGAATTCACCATTTTCTACATCATAACTTGTGTGTACTCGTAATCTTTGTTGTCTTCGTTGCTCTTTTGCTTGGACTGCATCAAAATACCTTTAGAAAAGAGCAAGACATTAGTGGCAAATTATTAACATTACCTGATCATAGAAATTCAAGAATTCTCAGGAAGACACAATTTTGCCTTTCCCCAATCAGAGGTAAGAGAATCATCTGAAGGAAAAAGCTTTACCCTCTGATTGATAAAGTATTAGTGCTTTTAGCTGCCAAAATCTATCTACAAAGTGCTGAAATTCACTGGGCTGTTAAAATCACAGTTAAGTCTGAACATTACATGTAGGAAAAAAAGGGAAAAGGTGAGAGAAAGTTGAAGCATTAAAAAAACCAAAACCAAACCAAACAAAAAAACCCAAACAAAGCAAAACACCACAGGCAAACAAAATACCTCAAACACACAAAAACCACAAAGAAAAAAGAAAGAAACAAACAAAAACAACAACAAAAGCCCCAAACCAAACCAAAAAACCCAACTCGTTTTTACACAATTTTTTTAGGAAGATGCCATGAGCATTATCCTTGGGCATTTTCTATTACTGGCCAGAACCAAAACAGCAGCAGCTGGAGAAACTGTTGGCTGAACCCTCTACGAAAAACGAACTGAATTCGCTGCTTTGCTAAATGCAACTGCTGCTCCAGAAGCCTCTGATGTGATATAAAGCATGCCCAATGATGACCCCAAAATGATCTGAATACAGGCACCTAAGGGCATTTCCAAGAGATAATGACAACCACAAAGGATGGTACACCAGCTACACAAGATTAAGAACCTATCTTCAGTGAGCAGTAACATCAAAGACCACAACTGAAACCTGTGTGTGGTAATAGCCACAGAATCTCTGGGAGCTCCTAATACTCTTCACACACAAGGCAGAATCTGAAATTAGGCACTTCAGAAGCCATGCCAAGGAGCAAAGCAAGGGCCTAATCAAAGTCAGAGGCATGAATGGTTTGAATTTGTCACATAGCATTGGTACCACACAGCACTAAGCATGTTTATATGCCTCCAAAAATCAAAGAATAAAAATAACTGCAAAAGACTTTATTAAAATGCTAAGAAACAAAGGATAAAATTGAGTTCATATTGAAGATGAATTTGAACTAGGTCACAGATGTTTCTACTTCAAATTAAACATGCTGGAGGAATTAAGAGTGCAAGGGATGCACTCTAATTTAAAACCTCAGCGGAGAGCAGAAGAAGCAGCAAAACCATGTCTATCAGTGAACTGCAAAAAAAACCCCAAAAAAAACTGAGCTTCAGAAACATGTACACCACAGGGAATTATGCACTAGGATAAACAAGCAAAGGGAATGAAAGCTGCCATGTGTGGCTTTAGACTCTTCTTTACCAAGATGACAATAAATGAAAATTATTTTGAGTATGTTTACAGCATTTGATTTCTGCTCCTTTTTTTCCAACAGAAAGCTGTTTTAATCACTTCCTGAAATTCCTTTACAGGTTTACTACATGGCAGGAATTTTGCCATTAAAATTAGTGCTATTAGGCAAACTGATAACATAACATGTTATTTGAACTAAAAACTTAAATATAGTCTTTTACCTTTGCCAACAATGAGCGTGCATAATATGTCCACAGCTACCTGTGTGTGTTCCACATGACAGATCTGGGTGCATGAATAAGGGGTCATACTTTTCTGTATTTCAAAGAAAAAAAAACGGCTCTGAAATCAACATTTATCAAAAGACTTGAATGCAGATCAATGTTACCACATCTGCATCATTATTTAACTTTACCACAGAAGTGTAACTCATTTGATGAAGCATAAAACACATTACTAATGCACAACAACCTAAACTGTTTAAATCATTTGCAAGTGTCACCTTACTTTAGTTTGAGGTACTTAAGGCTTCAAACCAAGTTTTCAGAGGTGTTGGGCCCTGGTAAAAGTCCCCAAGATCAACCTGCAGTTTTGGTGGTTAACCACCATCAAACAATGAGTCCAAGAACATTAATCTTCAGAGTGAGAGTGCCAAACAATTCAGTGCAAAGATTTCTCTGTGTTTACACATACAGAATCCAGAGAAACCTTTGTAACAGTGCCCTTGCTTGCTGTGATCTGTTTCACAACGTAGCTAAATCCAAGATTTTTTTTTTTCTTATCACTAAGAGGCATTTCAGATGATATAACAGAGGAAGAAAATGTACATCTTGTGCTTTTACAGCATTGCATTAACACCTCCTCTCTCTGATGTTATAGGCATGGTTTAAGAAGAAACACTTCTGATTTTAAGGGTTTTTTTAACACTTATAAATAATTTGTCACAAATGAATGGCAGAACATTTAGCTCATGCCTCACAGTGATTTACATTATTCAGCACACACATTTCTACCTCACTAAAAATATGGGAGTTTTGCCACTGATTACAATGAAGCCGTTCACAAATAGTTAAGAGAAGAAGGCTGTGTCACTGTCTCGGAAGAACAAATGCTGTTGTCACAGTGACCCCAACATTCTTTAATATTTAAGACAACTATGAACAGTACTTACCAGGGTCTGGAGTAATTTTGTTTCTATTTTTAGACAGCACAGTTGATCGCTGAATAAATGCTGCCAAGACCATAGCTCTGCTGTCCACTTTAACTTCTTGCTCCTCCTGGCACAATATACACATAACAACCTGTCTGGGTTCAGTTACTCTAGTTTGCTCTGGACCCAAGGCTGTGAGTTTTGCATCCGAAACTACAGGGCTAGAATATTCAAAGAATATTAGTGAGCAAATTATTTGAAAAACATAATTCAGATCATGACTTAAGTGTGTTTAGTGAGTTTCCTAAATTTATGATAAATGCTGACAAAAAATAGCTTTGGCATTTATGTAACAATTCCTATGTGCCCAGAAGTAGCATGTATTTTCCAGAAAAAATTCATACCCTCCTGATAGTATAACCCACTCCACTTTAACACAGAAACAGAATCTGCAGCCCTCCATCACCACCATCCCTTAAGTGTCTGATACGAATTTTGAAAACACTCTCCACTTCCCCACAAAATCATTAGCATTCTCCAATTCATATTTCCAACTATCAAGCAGATTTTCTTCCAGATCATCAATAGACATATAATCAGCTAGCTCCAATTTACAATGTTTAATAGCATAGTCTCTTCAGCATTATTAATAATTTACTGGGTGATTTTGTACAAAAAATCATTTGCCTGTTTCCATTTATATTTATGCCACAATTTTGACAGAGGGGGGAGGGAAGCATTCCATTTACTGCTGGTTTTTTGTCTCAGAAACTAATGAACAGTCTTCCATCAAGACCGAAGAAAAAAGAGCTTTTTAAAGTGGTAACAATAGGACAATCTGATGTAAACATTAACGAGAAAAAGTTGAAACAAGATGCCTTTACCTATTTTCATGGACTCCGGAGGTTGAAGTATCCAGCTCCTCCAGAGTTTGCTGAAAGAGTTCTTTGTTTTCATTAATGAAGTGCCGTTGCATCTCAGACATCTGGGCCATGATCTTTTCCCTGCGCAGTCTGGCAATCTCAGCTTTTCGCTTCCTTTCAGCTTTGTCTTTATCACGTGAACTCTGAAATTGTATCATTCACTCAGTCATTTTTAAAATCTTGTTACAACAGATTATTTATTTTATCTACTGCTATGTGTAACTTGTACTAACCTCCAAACAATGAAAATCTCTTTTGTCATAAAAGAAAAAGAAAAGACTACCAAAGAGTTATTTTGTGCCCTCTTTTCTTTAGCTTGTGTTCAATGCCAGGCAGAACTGCAGATCCAGAAGGGGAACCTCTTCCCCATAACCTTTAACTGTGTTTTGTATTTCTCTTCCCTTTAAGGATTCATAGGAGAAAAAGTTAAGAGAGTGATATGTCTCGTCTCTGGCGCTGCTCTCCCTCCACAGCAGCTGCATTCCTAAATGCACTACAGTGCTCCACAGTCAGTGTGCAGTACCTAGAATGTCATGTCAACCTACACCTATCAGCAGAGCTTATCTGGAATGACCTGCATGGTAAAAATACATAGATGCCATTTCTTTTAGCAACTTTCTATGGAGTCTGAAATTATGGGAAGAGCAGAAACATTTAATGCTGTGATTGTACCACAGACAATTCTATGAAGGAGAATTGCAAAAGATTTGGAGATTACAATATATGAAACAAAGAAAAACAGTCTAGGGACTCTACCAATAGGTTTTTCAAACAAATGAGTTTGATCTGTAAACTGTGAGACAAATTTTCAGAAGTCACTGATGTTTCCCATGTTTGATTCAGAGCTACAATTAGAAATATAGTCCTTTGCTAGTCATCACCCAGACCTGTTCTAGATCAGCTGTTACAGATTGCTTTTACCTCCTCCATAATATTTCCTTCTGTCTCGGCCACAGGACTTGAAGAAGAGCTTTCTCTTAGCTTTTTAATAGTATTAAAAGTCTGTAAGAAAAAAAGACAGCCTTTAATTAGTTTGTGACGTGAGAATGTAACTGTGTATACTGTAATAGTAATCATACAATGTGCAGGGTTGGAATCCAGAGGAGTAAAACTGTAGGTACAACAAATTCACACAGGAAATAACTAAAACATCCCAATGTAATTAGGGAAGTTTCCAAAATCTTATTTCCATAATTTTCAGTGGTGATATAAATATATTTACCTTCAATATCCATCTGATCATGTCCTTGTGCACTTCCAGATGAGGTGCATTTTGCAGTGTTTCTAGCATAGCCAGTATGCTAGGGGAGTTATTGGGTGCCTCTCCTGGTTCTGAGAGAAAAATTATAATGAGAATTGATTATAATGTTACTGACAAATTAATAATTCACTAACATTAAAAACAAGAAACCCCAATGCTTGCTCAGCAACTGAAGAATTTCTTCAACAAATAGGCACAATATGTACCTTTTAATTCCCCCCCACACTGCAAACCTTTTCATGAATAGGCTCTAAATCCTCAAAAGTCTTGCTCACTGACTATATTCTCTTACAAAAGAAATGCACTGTACGTGCTCTCTGGCTGTTTTCATCTTGGGAACTTCCGATACTTTATTTCCCACTACTTTAAATGGAACTTTCAGGTCTTAGCAAAACTAGAGGCATTAGTCAGAAGATACAAAGGAGAGTCCAGATTAAAAGACTATTTAAGACTGCAATTATGATTTTTGCAATTGCATCTGATCATATGCAGCAATCTTAATTGAGATGCTAATTAAAGATATTAAGAATCAGATCTAGAGGGAATTATTCAACTTCTGGATTTCTCCTCTAGAAAACACCTTTAGTGTTGTACCGTCATAGACTCTACACATGTGTAAAGCATGGATCCAGAGTCAACTTGGTAACATCTTGATGGATAAACAAATATGCTCTTCTGGTAAATACAGTTTCAGAAGGATAAAATACGAGATCCTGGCATTTTCAGTTATTTCAAATTTGCTATGCATTTGAAAAGAAAGGCATACTTGATATTTTCTGAGTGAAGGTAAATGTTACAACATTCTCCTCACTGAGATTCTCCAGATGTTGTTTTTCCTCTTGCAGTGCCATTCCAATCAAATGCAAAACCTAGATAAAAATCACAAATTTTAGTTCTTTTCTTACATACTTCATATAATCTTGTTACATAGTTTGGATAATTCATTAAGAAACAGGAAATTCATATAATACAATTATATATTAAGAATATATTTGAAGTTATTTCTATATACATAATTTCAAAGCTACATTACACAGGAGCAATAGTGTTTGTTTGAAATTTTGTCACATAAAATCCACATTAAATACTTGCATCTTTCTGTTTGCTGTCCTGAATAGTGAGTGAGAAGTCAGTACCTCTTATCGTTCTCCCTACTCACTGCATATTACTATTGCAAGTCTCTGGACAGAAGAAGCATGATGCACACTTCAAGTTGTCTTTATACACAAAGTTTAGTGACAAAAAGTTAAAAATTTTAAGTTAAATTTATTCTCTCTAGAAACACATTTTAAAATAATGTTAATTTTTAGGTCAGTGAAGAGCTGTAATCTCCTTGAACTTAAAAAATGTAATTACCCTATTTAGCACTATGGTAGCCTGAATGGCATTTTGAAGCTGAAATACTTCATTCTTGATGATGCACTTTGTTATGCTATATCAGTCATTTCACAACCCTACACAAATTGGCAGGATGCTCTAGACACAAAGCTTTACTGATGTCTGGAATCAACACCAACCCCCATGTAAGGAAACAATAATCACCTGAAACTCTGTAACAGAACTGGAATGCAACAGACCAAGTATCTACAGAAAAACTGGTCAGACAAAATGAATTAAAAAAAATATTTTGCTTTAATAAACAACAGTTAATCTCTCCTCAGTCTATCTCATCTATTTAACAAGAGCTCATTAGATATGGGCCACTTCTTGCAGATGTCTCACATCTACCATTGCAAGTGCTCCCAAGACAAAACTGGTTGACTTGGGAAAGATGCAGTCCAACTGCATGGCACCACCACAGACAAAGTGCCATGAGTTTCTGAAAAAGTGATAGGTCCCTAATGAACTTTTGAGAATGGCTGAAGACATTTTAGTTCAGTCCAAAAAAAAAATCTTATTTCAAAGTTACTCAAAAGTCTAGCATTCTTACATTACCTAAATATAACTACATTGTTGTGATTTTTAATACCAATATATTGCTCCATTTTCAACTTTTTTTGTGTTCTATAGAACTGCTTATGTTAATTTAAACCTAGCTGTAAAAGGTAATATACACTCAATAAGACTGGATGTCAGAAAATTAATACTCAGTTTCAAAACTGGGGTTTCATTGCAAAACCTTATTTTAAAATCCATCAATATTTTTGAAAAGTTTGGAGTTGGACCCTAAACCAACAACCCTGACCAATATGAACAGCTCCTGGATGGCAGTTCACAACTCACCTCTGCACACCCCAGAAAATGACAATCATTACACCAAAGGCTACAATAACCCTCCAGGTTTCTAGAGATCATTATAAATAGCAAGGAACAAACAGCTCAGCTAAGTTGATACATTTTCAGGTTAGAAAATTCTTTTGTGCACTTTCATGATTTTTTCCTAAAGTGATTTAGCCTAAACTGAAAATAAGCAAAGGAACATCAAGAAAAAAAAATCAATGTCTGCTTCATATGCAACAACTCAGATTAATGGCTTCTCTACCACAAGAAACATTACTGCCACTGATTTAAGAAGAATTCTTCCCTCTCATGTGCATCCCATTAGAAATTTACCCGGGTATTCCATTTCCTTTTAAAAATAAATTGCATCAGAGGCAGAGGAGTTTCCCTAGTTTTGCATATCAGCAAACACCACTTATTTCTCATTCAGAGTATTCTAGATATTTCAGACACCAAATAAACAACTCAAATCCATAAAATCATGTTAAAATGCTATAATGAACACTGCTCCATTAGCATGAGCATTACTTTAAATAAAAAACCCATACCCTTTGCAGCATGGACTCTGACCAGGCATAGCCATTGTGTTCCACTGCCCACTGCAGTATAGTTCCCATAATGCACAGCATGACATCAGACTGCAGGATATTAACCAGGCTGGCAAAAAGTGGGCAGAAAGGAGGAAGAGCTGGCGGTGGAAGAGCTGAAAGGGAAATTCGTGTGTTTGACATTTCTCCAAAATTTGCAACATCCATTTAAAATGTCTGATTTAACAGCTCAACCCAAGGCAGGGGGTTGGAACCAGATGATCTTTGGGGCTCCTTCCAACCCAAACCCTTCTATGATCCTAAGGCAGAACACAGCTGCTCGATAAACAGTGTTACCAATACATGCTGCAACATTCAACATGGCTTGTGTGTAACAGAAAAGGCAAAGGAATAAGCTGTTCAGAAAGCTGGTTCCATGACAAATCAGATCCCTGACTATAGCCAGGGAGACATAAGAGAAATTGCTTCATTTCTAACCAACTTCTACTCTAGCCCAGGAACAGGCTGTTAGTCTAAATGCCACGGCAATACACAGCTTGATATGTGATTCCATCTTCTCCCATCTCCTCTCAAAAATAAATACCTGTGTCTTCTCTGTTCTGTCTTTTCAGCTTTCTTTGTGCTTCCTCTGCCTGAAATAGAAGAACAGTGCCAGCATTACTCAAAATCTGTACCAATATAAATCGAACAAAAAAAGCATTCATGCTTTACTACACTGTTACTGTTTTTTCCCAGTCTTAAATAAACATGAAAGCTTTAATGTCTTTTCAGTTTGTCTTATATTCTCCTTGTAAAGTAGGGCATGCAACTTCAAAATTAATCTTTCCTCTTAAGCCAGCCTGGATTCTTTTCCTAGCATAAAACTGTAAGGCAAGTTTGAGCTAAAATGGCAATTTCCATATAGGTAAGGGAAAATACAGACTGTTTTAAATACTTTCAGTAAAATAAGATGCAACGGAACCCACAGACAAGCTCCTGAATGCTCATTGATTTCAAGAGCTCTGTATAGGGCATAGGATCCAGTGTCACAGAAATCACTGCAAAATCTTGGGCAAATTTTGTTAACATTCTCAAATATCCAGCTGGTAATAGCTCTTCACAGAAGTAAGCTTTGGAAAAAGGCAAACAAAAAAAGAGACACAAAATAAACCCAGGAAGTTAAACTACTAGTTACCTTTGATTGCTCTGCCCTTGAAAAGTGATAGAAATACAGATTGAAGTTCTTGGCACATTCTGGTTTTAATTCATACAGCCCTCTGCCTGTTAACCCAGGTTTCCTACAACACACCAAAGCAAACAAAACACTTTATGTCCACTGGTTCTTAACATCTGAGAATAAATAGTTAACTAGAACAGCTAACAAACACTGCTTAAACAGGCATTCTAGAAATTAAATAAGTAACAGTATTAAGAATTCTGCACATGAGTAAAGCCATGGGAAATCACCATGACCCAGCCCCCTTTCTTTCATTCTCTCATTTTCACTAATTTAGACATTCCATTGCTAAAGTTCAATCATTAGAATAAATGGAAACATACTTGAAACATGCCACTTCTTCAATCACACTTTCCATCCCAGTCTCTCTGTTCTCCTACATGGAGTGAAAAGGCAAGACAGCGTGTTACTGTAGTTCTTGGAATAAACATATTCAAATATCATACCATACTAGAGTAAGCATGCAAATTGAATGTAGTACAAAGTCATTTTACTGGCACTCAAGAGAACACTAGACCACATAACATGAAAATACATTCAGGAACACCATCTCTGCAAAGGTATTTTTAAAAAATCATGCCATTCTAAGTGCTCAATTTGTACTGCTTCTCCCTGTCACAATAAACTCAGATGTAACAGTAGCAGGAGAAAACTCTAAGTTATCTAACTCTGCACATTTTTAGAATCCACAGCTAGTATTTCTAGTTTCCAGGCCTTTAAATTGAAATAAATACCGGAAAGCTAAAAAGACCAGTTATTGAAAAATGGTAAAACAACCACAAAAGGCAGCATGAGACATCAGCTCAAATATGTAACAATACTTCATACGCAAATTATCTTTTAATATTTCCACCTCCTTCCTGCAATACATATTCACAGCAGTTAACAGGCCAGGGAAAAAGTATTTAGGACTGACAATATAATTTAGAACTCCAGCTTAAATCACAGTTTGCTCTTTCATGCAACCCTAAATTATTCTTAAATAATCTTAAAATTTGACTTTTCAAATTGTTTCAGTTTAATATATTTAGAAAGAAGAAAAATATTTCAGAATTTATCATTAAAGTTACTATCAGTACAGTAAAATATTAACATTGAAATTTTGACTGTCTTCAGAAATAAATTTTAAAAGATAGCTTCAAAAATATTAAAAGGAAAAAGGAAAGCAAGCTTTGCTGTCCTACAGAAGTTCTCAGAATTCAGATAAATGATTCTGTTCATGTAAATGAAGCATTTATGTTACACAAGTCATAATACAGTGTCTGATTCCATGTCTCTTCACTTCTTGTTAGGCTTTAAAATATAACAGCTTATATTTCTGGATAGTTCTAACAACCCACTTCCATACTGCACAGACTGCTGGCCAGATGGCCTGATTAGAAACAGCATTAAAAAGAAAAAGGAGCTGAAGGAGCTCTCAGATTCCCGCCTCTTTCTTATGTTGCTCCTTCTTTGCCTCTTTCCTACCTTGCCACAAGAACTATTATCTGTACTCATGCTAACCCTGCTCTTAGCGTAATCATGCCACTCCCACTCCACATTGAGTGACATGAACTTGCACAAGAAAATTTTTCAGCAATCAACCTTATCAAGTCAAAGTTGGCTCCCCCCTTCTTGACAGGTTACTTACATCTTCAGGTAGTGCCTTTACCAACTCACTGTGAGCCATTGGCCTGATGCTCAGCTGATGGATGATCTCCCGCTTGATTTCATCTGTTGCATTTACCTGCCCTATTCCAGGACTGAACCTTTCGCCTGTAGAAATAAAATACACCTTTTTTTTTCTGATTTTAAACATCTTTTAATCTTTTTCTCTAATTAAAAGGCTGGAAAATAAGATGCCTTCTGTGAAATCTTGTGTTCACCCACCAGTGCTCAAAAATTCATTACACTGATCTAAGCTAGTTTCAAGGGTTTTCTCCTAGGAAAGAAGTCAGAGCTACAGGAAGTTCACAACAGAACTGAACCTGAGATGACAATAAAAAATTGTCCAGACCATTAAAGAGTCTAAATTTTAAAAATTAATTAAGTATATTCTGAACTTACCAACAATCATTATAATGAGGTATAGCATCTCTTCTATAAGAGTGTTATTTTGTTGAACAACATCCTGAAGAAAAACAATTTAAAAAGAATTACATTTTTCAATAATCATTTCATATGCTGAAAATACTTTTTCAGTGATTCAAAACATTGCCTGTTTTCACCCTTAGCAGTCCCAAATTGAGCTATGCTTAAACACAGTCATAAGTGCAAAAATTATGCAACATTTTCTGACATTTACTAGTTTGACAGGTAATTCAACTGCATATTTCAAACTGGCCAAATGAAAGTAAAACAGGACAGGTTTTGCTTTTTAATCAAGAAATAGCTCTGTCTCAATTCAACAGCATCTGATACATTTTGAAAATCAAACCTGCAGATTTTCTATTGCAGTAGTACATAAAATACCTTGTTAGTATTTTCTGTGCTAAATCTTTTGCCATAGTCTGGAGTACTGAATATCTGATAAAGTTCAAAGCGACTCAGCATTATCATCAGGAAGTGGTTTGGATCCATCATAGACACACCTGTCTATTAAAGAAAAAAAAAAAAGATTATAAACAGAAGACAGATTGGGTGTTATCGTAGCATGTTTCTATATTTATATATGATGTTCACTGTATATTCTTTATAAAATTAATTCCTCTCGCAATGCTATGAATGAAGACTTAAATATTAAGTTTACTCTCTTAGGATGCCAAAAACAAAAGTGTAAGCCCATCTGACAAGCAGAATCCTATGCTTTATCAAGAATTTCTAAAGGCCTTTTAAGGGCATCATGTAAAATATTCAGGGTTACTCCTATCTTAAACAGTCTAAATAAATTTCAATGAAAGACTTTTGTTTGGTTGTTTTTATCTGCAAAACTTTGTTCCTCATGGCTTATCTTCTAGCAGGCATAATATTACTTAGCATATACCACTGAAGGTTTTGACAACAAATTCCAATCGTCAAAAGATAGGCTGAAGATTGTAGAGCAAAGCTTCCAAAACCTTCTTGGAAAGAAAAATAATGAAGTTTCAATGCAGAACAAACACTGACTTTCAGAGATTTCCATTTCTGAAAACTACTGGCTGACGTTTTTTCTGTTTATTAAACAAGGTATCTAAGTTTGCCAATTAGAAATATTTGTTGTTGGTTTACTATTGATAATGGAACCATCTTCAAAACAGAATAAACTTCCAAGAAAGCTATAGGATAGCTGACCAAATGGGCAGCTGAAAACAATCATTAAAAATCAGTGGCAGATCAAGCCTCAGGGAAAAAATGTCCAAAAGCAGAAGTAACTTGGGGCATGTTTTTCCAAATTGGGTATTGCTAACTCTAAAAGATTTGAGGCACTCCTGAGAAAATATTTTGCTGTCCCGGTGAACTATGGACCCCGAGCTGCAAATTTTAGATTCTATTGCTCTCAATGTAGAAGTATTGTATCTTTGACACAGCTAAATAGACTCATTTGCAAAATCTCTTCTGAAGGGAAAAAAAAATTCCACACATACACTGAGTACATTACTGAAGACATGGAGACTTGTGCAACTGCCAGTACAGCATAACCCATTAGTTAAAATATTACATTCTTGAAGATGCAGCATATATGCACTGAACAGAAAATTCTGCACTTTTCAAATTATAATTAAAAAACAAGTATTACAACAACAGTTATTTCCTTTACAAATTATTCCATAATTATATAGATAAAATAAGAAAACTGAAGTCCTTCCACAAAAAAATTTACTTTTGTTTCCTTAAAAAGGTTCTGATGAAGATAAAAACAAACATACACATATCCTGAAAATACTTGGAAAAAATGCAAACCAGTATACGTGGTTACCTGAAGCATTACTATGTCCTTGTCAAACATCTCCCTCCTGCACTTCACATTATGATAGTAATAAATCTGAAAAAAATACCCAAAACACCACGATCGTTAACAAAGATAACATTTAATCCAGAATTATTTTACTTCTGTAAAAAATAAGCTTTGCTATACTGTGTTCATAAACAAAAAATGAATCTGTAATTTGAAAAAAATTATACCATTCTATCTGTATGCAAAAAGCTTTTTTATAAAGCACAAGACAGGCATAGTTGCTGGCTGGGTTGTAGCGATGCAATGTCTGGATTGCATAAACGTAGAAGCAAAAATCTTTTTGACCTCTTTAGCTTATGTTTTAATATATTTGTTTAGCAATTAACTGTTTGAAATTCACAGGAGAGAAAGCCCTTTTAGTTGGAGAAATGTTTTTCCTTCGTTCCATGAATTGCTCTTTAATCATTTGAGATACAATCTTTCAGAAATTGCCAGTGTCAGCAAAATGTTAATATTGTGACAGAACTATACTTAACCCAAACCATCCTGGGAAGGACTCAACAGGACTGAGCCAGGCAGCAGCAACATCACAACCACTGCATGGCTCTGAAAAGTGGGAAAGTTTGATTCCACCACATCAAGGAAAAATAAATAGGGCTGACAAGTTTCTACCTAGGACAGGGAACACACTTCAATGTGCTAAAGTCTCCTCTAGACACATACCATTTCCACCAGAATTACATTAAGACAGCTAGGCATGCCTTCCCTTTCTTCCCCACCTTTATAATCCACACATATAGATGCCCACTCCTATTTTCTGGGAAATAGCCAAAAGGAGCTGGCTTTCCATAGGCAAAGTAAAAGGAACATGAGCTTTCCATAGCCAAAGTAAAGAAAAAGGACTTGCAGACTATGGGAGTTATTTTATCTCAACTAAACGAAGCTCTTAACTTCAAGATCCTGACAATCAGGGAAAATTAACACAGAGACTTATTTCACTACCAAAAGCTAGGCTGAAATTCCAGATTTGATGTGTGTCTACAGCACTATGGGCACTGCTATAATTGTACATAACTAGAGCTCTTTTTGCTTTAATGACAAGGACACCACCTTATAAAGATCCTTCAAGAAGTGTCAGAATATCATATATTTGAGCAGCTTCATTCAGTCTCCTAGTAAATACACATGGCAATTATCTAATGGAGATGAGGGCTGATGGGAACTGAAAGGATTTTCTTGCAAATAAATCAAGTTAACACCTCACAGAATTAAACCCTATCCCTGCTGTAATCTAAGTCTTGCTGAGAAAATCACTTGAGACAATCACCCTGGTGGGTGGTACTGACACCACAGTACCTATTTCATAGCTGTTATGCTTGAAACACTTAATTTATACAAACATTAAGAACGTAAGTTTAGGGATGAAAGAAGCCAGTCTCCAGAAGTATGAGAGCTAAAAGCCAAGAAATGCTTAGTTCTACACTGCTTCTATTACTGCAGGGTCTTTGGATTTTAATTACTTTGTAAATATAAATAGCCATAATATCATAATGCTGCATATTTTCACATCTGAGACACTTTTATGTGGAGGTGATGAATGCATTACCACAGATGTGTAGATCTAATTCTGCACTTCCAACTACTGCTGGAAAGTACACAGTAAAAAAGCTAGGAGTCATTAACTGCATTAACAAAAACTTCTTCACACACCGAGCACTCAGTTCAGTGACTACTGTAGCAGTCCTGAAACAAAAAAACAATTTCTGACTTAAAAAAAGAAAAAAGAAAAAAATCAAAGACCAGTTTAAAAGCAAAAATAGTCAAATGATGTCAGTGCTGATAAAAATGCCTATCTCACATTGCTTTCCATAAGACTGACATAAGTAAAATTTCAAATCAATGCAGAAAAAGAAGGTTTTGAGGTTTGAAAGATCAAGAGCTCCCTCCATACTCAGCACTGGTAAAGTCCCACCTCTAGTGCTGTGTCCAGTTGTGGGCCCTTCACTTCAAGAAATACACTGAGGTTCTTCCAGGCAACCAGTGACAGGACAAGAGAACATAGCCTCAGGTTGTGCCAGGGGAGGTTCAGGTTGGACATTGGGAAGAATTTCTTCATGGAAAGGGCTGTTAAAAATAGAAATGGACTGCCCAGGGAGGCGGTGGAGTCACCGTCCCTGGAGGTGTTCAAGGGACATGGCCCTTAGTGCCATGGTCTAGTTGACCAGGTGGTGTTTGGCCAAGGGTTGGACTCAATGATCTCAGAGGTCTTGTTCAACCTAATTGATTCTGTGATTCTGTGAAATTATCCTGAGGGAGTTATCAGAAAAGAGTAATTCTACAGCTACTATGCACTTACCTGATTAACAAGAGAGAAGCCATTCCTTCTCCACATCCCTGCATGCACTTGGGCACATAGGACTAGGCATCGCAGAGGATGTTCTATTAACATAGGTGGGCTAAGCTCACTCTGCAGTAAGAAAATGCAATATTTTTATGTATACAGAGAAAATAAAAGAAAATGGGACTGAAATGAAGGAGGATGGTATTTGTGATCATTAAAATATTTGGGCACTACAAAAGACAAGCAAATCTAACACAAAAGTTAGATGAGCCTATTCACAATCTTTCAAATAGTTGTTAACCACCCTCACATTCTATCTTTGCTCCATGCAACTACTGCACAAGGGCTTGAGTTTATTCCTAAAGACAGCAGCTTTCATACTTTAAAACATCAACACCAGCAATTTAATAACACTGTAATTATTTCTTTTCTTTTATTCAAAGGTTAAGTACTACTTCTCTCCAAAGACACTGAGACTTCTTCTCCCAGTTAGGTTTTATCCTCTTTTATTTTACTTTTTTTGACTACCCCTTAAAGAAATAGCATATCAATAAGAACAGGCAAGAAACAGCTGGGGAAGAAAATTAGAACCCAGCCAAAGGAAAAGGAATCTAATCCTGCCTGGGGTTCCTAAAAACAGTTTCTGCTACAAAAAGGAGGTTATGCAACATGAGTCTTAGTTACTTTAGAGAGCAATACTGATTGCCTATGCTCCAGTCATGAATATCTAGATATTAATCTTTTAAGAGGTAATTTTATGTACTGAAGATATTCTCTCTGAGTAGAACTCATAGTACAAAGGTCCTTTGTTTTATTTAATAATACCCTACACTTACATGACCAATTTCACATTCAGCATTAATTATATTTAATGAATATACTACATTTAATTACATACCAAGGGTAGCAGCTCTGGAAACTTATATGCCACTTCAGTTTTACTCAGCAAAACATGCAAGCCTACATAAAGACATGAAAAAAAACCATAGAGAATATTACATCCAATATTTATGTAATTCAAATAGGACAAAAAAGGTCATCTAATTTACTTTCAGACCATTTTCTGGACACAGCTACAGGTCTGCAAATTTATCACCTTGGAGCTACACAGCTATTTCCTGAAGAAACATGTTGCAAAGAATACATTTGAAGATAATAGAAGTTTTCCCATTGTATCTGTATAAACCTTGCAGTACAAATGCAATTTTTGCCTTTTTTTTCAACTCTTTCATGTCCCCGCTGTGAGAGCCAAGAGTCCTTGGTCTGTTAGGACAAACAATCAACAGCAGATACCTCATCCTTTTTATCAGTCCTTATGGGGTTTATAAAATACCTCAGGAACTAGAATAAGGCCCCTCCAAAATACATGAGGGTTTTCTGGTTTGCTTTCTTTTGAAGTTACAAGGACTTCGCTCAAAGACTCAAATATTCAAAGTTACTTGAATCTGAGCTGCACGGCACTTTACCTAAGAATTATCTTTTTCACTCCATTACTTGTGAATTTATTTTTATCACATCTTTCTGATTCTGTAAACTAAAATTCACAAGGCTTTTTTCAACACAACTGTTGAACAAGATAGGCACAATATGAAGAGAAAGGCATAGCTCAATTTTCTGGTGACACATCTGTTTGATAAATCTGTTCTCTAACAGAATGTTGATTAGTCTATTCAATATGACAGCTAAACATATTCCAAAAAAGTCAACCACAGTCCATATTTTGTTGCAGTTCTTTTGCATCATTCATGTAGCAAAAGCAGCAGTAGCTGTCTATAATACAAATCCAGAGGCATGGGACAATCTCCACCAGCCTGAATGATAACAAGTTCTCTGGTGCAAGGGAACATCTGGCCTAGAGGCTACCAAGCAGCTATAAAATGGCCAAAATTCATCCTGTTCAGGCCTTAAACAATGCCTGTGTGCGTCTTCATGTACATACAAACACAAATCACATCTATAGAACATTTTTCATTTCCTGAAGTATTTTTCAGCTGTTCCTACCTGCAAGCAAACGAGAAACTGGGAGATGAATGCTAACTTTTTCCTGAGAAACGCAGTATCTGATGGTCTCAACTGAATGTCCACACATACTGAGGACAATAGGCTGTTCTCCATCAGTAAATCCACTATGACACTGCATCAACACAGTCAGGCATTTCTTGTAAGCTTCAATCAATACTTTTTCCTAAAAGAAAGATTGCAGTTTACAGAGATTATGAAAAAAAACCCACAGCTCTGAAAAATAATACAGACAATTTAAGAAAGACTCTGAAGGGTTTGAGATTTTTACCTTTAACAACAGTCCTGCAAAATTAACATAAGGAATCCGACAAAAGAGCCAAATTAAGGAGGGCACAAATTGCAAAACTCGTACTGGTATGTCTGATTAGAAAAATACCCACTAGTATGTTGTTTGGGTTTGGGGTTTTTTTGTAACTGACATTATGGTAACTTTCTGAGTAATGACCATGCTAGGCTAGTAAAACCTGCACATTTACTACCAGTAACAAATTAAAGCCAGCCTAAATGTTCAGATATTCCAGGATCACTTATTCTACCAGCATATTTTACCACGCTTAAATTCTCTAATCCTGAAACTTGAAACACCTATGGAGCAGAAACATGATTTATAACCAGGCAGTATTTGGTAGATCCAGGGCCTACTCCTCCATTCCCTCCTCTCTGGAAATGATAACCTGGTAGTGTAGTGACAATCTTCAGATGCGTGACAAAAAAAAGGCTTAACCACATTTTTATGAATTGGTCAGTACAAACCATCCTTGTGCTTAAATACAGAAAATATCTGCATTCACTCATAGAAGATGTTCTTGGCTTATGGTGAAGTTGTGTTTAGGTCAATTTTTACATGTATTAATATTTGGGTTTCATCCCTCTTCACAAAGAAAAACAATTCAGAAGAAACTTACATCTAATGCACACCAGTCCTGCATCATTGAAATAACAAGTGTTAATTTCATCTGCAGTGTAAATGCTGCTTCCCACTCTGGTTCCATTTCAATGTGCTGTCCTACTTGACGAGTTATTGGATCCATACCCTAGAACAAGAAGAATTATACATTTCAACAATGTATCACTGAAATACACTGACAGCATTAGCAGAAGTGTGAGACAGTAGTCAGCTATCCTTATAAACGTATTGTTGCTGCAACAGGTAAAAAGAACCTTGGGGGAATGAAAGGGATGAAACCATAAGTGAAGAGGTCTATTTGTGTGTCACGAACAATTTATTCCTCAATACAAGGAGCAACTCTGCTGACATTTAAAACAAACCAGATTTTGCCCACAGAATTAATTGTGTTGTCTGCCTCTACAGATGCAAAATATGCCCCAAATCACACTTCTCTTTTTGAACTGCTCTTCCTTTATATTGTCATCTAGAACAAACTTAATTTTTAAAAAGAGAGGCAAGATGTTATGTTTCAGGAAAACATGACATGGCTCCAAAAGTGATACTACACTGAAGCTATAAAATGAAGAGTAGATCAAATTTCTTCTATTTTGACACCATGATAGCTAACTTCCTGCTTAAATTTTGCCATATTTTGTAATTCACAGATTTACATACCTGCATACATTTGAGTAATTCTAAGAAGGCATCAAAACCCTCCAGGAACTTGCATCTCAAGTCATCTGACCACTCTGTTGGCTTACTTATCAACACATACCTGGGTAGATTAGGAAGATGGAAGTGTTCATTTTAGATTTTTTTTTTAAACTCCTCAATTTTTCAAATCAGCACATAGTATACTTACTTGAGATCCAAAATAAGGCTCTGGACACGTCTGAATTTGAAAGCCTGCAGAGCAGTGTAACGTTCAAACTGAAACCTGCCTTGGATGTCACGGTGCCTTAAGTGGTCCATGAAAGTTTTGATGATAGTGGTCATGAGATTCTCTTCTGTTATTAGCATTCGAGCCTATGCCAAAGTACATTGAAATTTGCTGTAGTTAACAGACACAGCTAACAAGATTTTCACACTGCACCATGAAGTTCATAAAACACTTTTTTTTTTTTATCTGAAGTAATTACATCAACAATTAGCACAGAACACAGAAAAGCACTCTTTTCACAGAATCACAGAAGACAAAAAAAAGGAATCTAGTCAAAAATTATCATAAGCCAGATTTCTTTTTTCAGATTCTTTCTGTACAGAAGTCTGTCTATGGTAAGGCTCCTGCTAACCCATATAATTATGGCACAAGACATCTTATTATGTGTCTTATAATTAACTTGTACCTCCCTTTAAGTATGTGTTATCTCAGATAGTTTAAGTACAAGCCCTTTAAAAGGGGAGTGACAGCTCTTCTGTTTTCTGTTTACAAACTATCAAGAGCTGCAGTGAACAGAGCCTCTTCTGAACTGGTAAGGAAGTGCATGTGCAATTTCCACATGGAAATTTCATGAAATTACCTGTAATTTCCCTCAAGGTCTCCTGCATGTATCTATGTGTTGTATGAAACAAATCAGTGAAGTCTGAGAAAGATTGTCTTCCACACCCAGCCTTACCTAACCCAACTTCACAACAGAGGAGGGGACACTAAGTAATTACTACCAGCTCCTACTTGTGAACACTTCCACAACTCCCCCAATCTGCTGGTTCTGCAGGTTAAATGGGATGAACCTTGCAGTTCTTGGATCTGGCTGGTAGACTCAACAAGATTGGCCACTCTGATCTACCACAATGATATTGTGGCTCTTGACTAGAGCTTCCAGGTTTTACAGCTGCTAATGATAATACAAAACAGTTTCTAAAATGCTATTGCAGGGGGGGAAAAGAATATAATGATTAACATTTTTCCCCCCCAAAAAATCATCACCAACAGAACTGCCCATCCACCCTCAAATGAAAAAACCTCAGTTCCTTGAGAGCTCCAACTCTTACATTACTAAGATCAGTTTGAAAATGTTACTGGAGGATGGTAGGGTGGTTTACATTCTTTAACTTACTCATTTAGTTAAGAATGAGTGACTATAAATATATTAAAAATAATACTTAGTTCATATGATAGGAGCTTATCATAATTACTTTCATGTCGTCAGTCTATTCTATCCTTCCGCAAAACTGTCGAAATACATTTGCTTTGGTTCTTTTCAATGCTTTCAAAATAGAACACACATAAAAGGGGCACTGCAATTATTCTGCCCTGGTAAATGTTTGAAATTACTTTTTTTGTAAGTATGTATTGATACACGTATTATACCACCCCATCTGCCAAAGGGAAAAATATCATAACCATCTGAATAATATTAGTTGTTTAAGTCTAACTGTAAGTCTGAATATTGGCAACATTCTTATTGAAAGCATCAAAATTAAAAGAAGCAACACAATATTGTCCTGAACCATGGGAACAACATCATGAGTTCCTGTTGAATTTCCATGAACATCCATCCCTAGGAAACTGAAGAAGTTTGCTCAGTATTGTGATTGCCATGCTACTATTGAATTTTAGAGCTCAATTAAGCTTATTAAATATGGGAGGATTCAGAAGCATTCATTTTTTAAACAATTCTGGGTACAAAAACCAGACTTTTATTCCAGTACAGGTCCAAATTTTAATTTGTCTAGTTCATAATACAAGCAAAGACAGATTTAAATGGAGACTGGAACAAAAAAAAGAGTTTCCCAAACAAGCTGGTGAAAGATCAGCAGATTTAGTGAGCTGTGAGAAGTCACAGTGCTTGTAAGCACTGAAACAAAAATTAACTGGAAAACTGAAAGAAGGCATTGTCTTGAGACTCAAAGTACCAAAGGAAGTAGGGAGTATCATGAGACAATTCTTGCTTGCACTTGTGTTGACTGGAAAATGAACATGAAGCAGATCACTTATAAACTGCACCAGAATGGCACTCTGAAACCATGATATGCAAACCATAATACAGATTTCTACAAACAGTAACTGCGGCTCAGTATGATGAGGAATTTAAATGTTATGTGTGTGTATATCTCTAAATAAATTTGAAAGCACCTTTCTTAAAAAGGTAAAAGAAAAATGTAAAAAGAAAAACCAGAAACACCCAGCCCACTCTGGGAAGCCAGACTGAAACTTCCCGATGTTGAATGCTTTAACTTCTAAACCCACAGCAAGGTATGCAAACAGTCTGACTGTTCTGCATTTGCATAGTAATGTTAAAGAAATCTGCAGCCTTGATTTATGAACCTTGAGAGGCTTTTAACAAATAAAGATTTCCTTTTTTGGTCTTTTAGTACTTACAAGAGAAGGCACTGTGAATATCTGTATCGAGAGGTCAGCAATTGAGAACTCTCTGTCGTGGTCATCTTTCATAAAATCACTCTGCAATCGCTCATAGTTCTATTAAGAAGGAGGCAAAAAAAGGCAAGGAGTGCCAACTATCAGTTTTTAAAAGAAAGACAGGCACTACTCACCAGAGTAGGTACAGTGAAGAGTTGGACAGACAGAGCAGCCACCGATACTGCCCGTTCGTGATCATCCTCCATATAATCTCTCTGCAACTGCCGGTAATTCTAAACAACAAGGGGAAATTCACCTCTAATCCACACTGACCTGATTTTTTAACTTAAATGTCTGCTCTGGGAAACTTTAATGCCATGAAAAAGGGAAGAGTAGCTCTAATGGATTATTATATGGATATTTTGTACAAAGAACATGACAACTTAATCTGCTCACATGTGAGATCTACTCACCCTCATTTTCACAATAAAGGCTAGTATTTTATTTTCTACTTGAGAAAGTTATTTGTCTGCAGCAGTGAGCAGAATTCTGCAGTGCTGATTTAAAGTACTTCAAATACAAGTTACTGCAGAAATACTAATCAGCATAACTGAATTTCAGCACTGTTTCTGAGCAGTGCTGTAACAGCTTACACCTCAACAATGAGCAGCGATTAGCTCTTAAGAAGTGATAGCCTACATAGCTGATGGTGAAGACAAAAACATCCGAACTGAGTTAGTTCTGGGGCATCTGAAAGGTCATTCCCTTCCCAGGAGATGAGATGCCATTATAAGTAATATACTGAAGAGCAAAACAAGATTTTCAGCATTTCATTTCAAGTTTTCACTTCCATAAAAAGGAAAAAAAATTGAGTAACAGTTCATTTAAATCACTGTATGCTAACTAGACTCTCTTCACTAGACAGTTTTAGCATTTAAGGGCTCTTTGTAAGAAAGATACTTACTCTCGCAAAGCGGATAGCAAAAAGTTTCTTGTATTTCAAATCCATAAGTAGACTGCTCATGAATAACTGGTGATACACATTTCTAGCTCCTGTCAAGAAAAATGAATGAAATACTGCATGTCACTATTTTCTATCAACATATTATGGAAACATTTAGAAGGCTAAACTTCTACAGAATGAGGTAAATACGCATTTCAGAGTAGAAGCTGCTTTGATTAAGTCTGTCAGGTGGTAGCAAAGGATGAAGAATACATAAACCAAAATTCTTCAAGAGGCATTATTACTCCTGTGTAAGATAATACTGTTGAATGGGAATGTATATCACCAAATATAAGGGAAGTCAGCAAAACAAGAACAGAACTCTGTTCATCCTCAGGATAAACAGGGGATTTAGATAGCCCAGGGAAAAGAAGAGAACACTATTATGAGAACACCATTATGAGAAGTCTTGGGAACGGCAACAAATTTTCCTAGTTATGAACATCTCCATAAATAATCAGCTTAGCTATCTCTGAATTTCTAGTCTGTCTGAACAGCATCCCAGGAAGTATTATGAATACAAATGATATTCATCTCTATGTAGCTTGGAAACAAATGCACATATGCATCATTTCTTTCTGTGGGTCACTTTTAAGTCAAAAGCCATGACACTATTTCCTTACCGGAGAGGAACTATGGAATACAAGAAAAAGTAGAGAAATATTGCTGCTGAAATAGAAATGCAGAAGTTACTCCTTGCTTACATGAAAGACATTATCCTAACAAAACCTGTATTAAAAATGTTGCAATGCTCCACAAAAGCAGTACCTTTCAGATTACAAAATTTGCAGTGCTAAGACTCCATTCTCAAGATAAAGGTATTAGATAAACAAAACCTAAAATAATCATTGTCTCCATACTATATCCACTTTCCACCTTACTTCTTACTTATTTTACTGGTACTCCAAGAAGTTCCCCAGATAGATGTACTGCATCATTCCCTACCTGTCCTTTGTGCATCTCTTTCTTACACCTGGCCTTACACATCCTTTCAGGATATCAAATCAGACATGGAATCAATGAGGGAATAGAAATTAACTACCTCCCTTTCCTCAAAATTACAGCTTTTCTAGCTAATTCCATTACATCAAACAGCCTTTCAAAGTTTCAAGAGCGCTAAAACAACAGAACAGGGTTTTCACTGAATGTTCTCAGAGCACTTAAGAATACCTCATGAACACAAACACAAGTCGAAGCAAAAAGACTCTGCCTTATCCCTTACAAATAGTCTTTTTGGTAGGTATTAAATGGATGCTGAGATCCGATAAAGCAGACAAACCCCCAATTTTTCTATTGTTTACTCAATTCCCCTTAACTATCACGATCATTTGCATATTCAAGTCAGTCTTAATTTCAAACCACTTAGAAAAATTAGACCTAAAACCAATCCCATCTCCAAACAGTCTCTGTATGTTCTTGTCTTAAATGTACTTGGGAGTGTATCATGAAGTGAGAGATTATAACAAATTAGGCAAAATTATCCATAATACACCACAGTAAAAATGATCAAACATTAGCAGATACAGTAGAAGGAAAATTTAAGCATAGCATTCTTTAGCATTTTCCAGAACTTTGAGAAAAC
Organism: Coloeus monedula; assembly: GCF_965178545.1. NCBI lineage: Eukaryota > Metazoa > Chordata > Aves > Passeriformes > Corvidae > Coloeus > Coloeus monedula. Next base: position 26,466,108 of record NC_138782.1, on the reverse strand, counting down.
TCACCTTTCCACAGTTTAGAATCATAAAGCATCAGCTTATCTACAAGGGAAGAATTTTCACCATCTGGCCCTTCTTGCAAACCAACCTGACACAGTATTCGGCGAAGGCCATCTTAATGAAGAGAAATGGTGCAAGTTACTTACAGCTCAAACACAAATGTATGTTATTTTGACATACTGAAATTTTCATACAGCACAGAAGCCTCCACACTGCCCTCTTTTCCATGACAACTGAATAACAGCAGTTGTATTTTGCTGATACAAACACAAATATTTCATACCTTGCAAGTTTCACACTAGCCTTATGGAACACTAGGAACACAGTGAAAATTGCCAAACACAATGATTTGGTTTAAAGTTATCAAATAAAAATGTTGTTTAAAAATTCCCTAAAAATGCTGCTGATTTATTAAAATAAGAAAGTTAGGCAGCAGACTAATTTTCTAGGTTTTCTTTCTCCTATTTAGAGTCCTATCAAAAGGAAAATATAATTCATATGACATGACGTATATATTCATGTAGGAGCTTTTTGTTTTCACTTAGGAGCTGCTATCATTTTAAGGCTTCTCTGCATATTTTTTCTAATGGAAAGAAGCAATGATTGCAATGATAAGACCATGCTTGCAGACAAGCCTTCATCTGCAATAGAGCACAACCCAGACATGCTCCTATTAAGAATGTTCGACCTGGCTTTGCACTAGAGGTAATGCATATTCCCGGAGAACTATGTGACTTGCAGAGCCCTTATTTCCACACCCTGCTCGTGCACACCATACCGTGTACTGCATGTAACACAGCTGCACGTGGTGCAGTAACCATGCTGCATGTGGTTACCCTCTGTATGTCTGGTTAACACACACTCTGAGAACCCCTACAGCAGCTTGGGGTTATTCCTTTTTTGCCTTGCAGAGTTCAATTCCAACAACTGTTATGAAGGATAACAAATTAATGGCAACCACTGCATTGCTCAGCAATTGTCAAACAGACACTTATTCCTGAAGAAGTTACATTAGCTAGGAAGGACATAGTGGTCAAACTTCTGATGAAGTTCCATAGCGAGGTTTTTTCTTTTTTAATGACAAGCATTAATGACAAGTCATTCCTTTCACAGCAATCATCCAGCCTAACATCCAACCTAACTCTGGCACAGCAGAAGATCCCTCTACCTGTCACTCAGCCTTTGTTCAGGGACGTTTCAGTGTAACCACCGAAGCAGTGCACCTGTATTACCCCATGTTACAGATGAAGGGTAACAGACTGCTGAAAAGATTGAGCAGTTTAGTTGTTTGGGTGTGTTTGTTAAAAAGCTAAGGGAAACCAACTCTTTCAGAAGTGCATTTCACAAAACCAGACTCCAGAGTAGGAGACTGCATCCCAAGACATGGAAGGCAGCTCAGGTAAATGAGCACACTGGTCACAGACAAAGTGCATGTGTGCTGTTTACAGTCAAACATGGTTTTTGCCCTTCTGAATCATATAAAGAACTCAGCATTTAATGAGCCAAACTCTTCAGAACTTCAGAAACACTACACATACAACTCAGACAAAATTCAGTGCTTTCTTCTGTAATTTGAGACACCCTTAACATATTCAAGTTACTTTTTAAAACTGTCATTTAATGCTGAAAATTAATGACTGTGGCACCTGGCACAAATGCTATGGCACAAGACTGGGCTTCAAATGAGAATGACAATGCCTGCCCATATGTTTCACTGAAAGGAAAATTTACCACAGAAGGAAACTCTCCTCATAACTCCTTTCTATTAATACCTACTGTTTACCAGCAACACTGGCAAATAGTTGAACAAACTGCTACCATAACTTTTGTTGAAAACTTTGATTTACTTATCTTTAAAACTTAAACTACTTATGTTTCAAAAACAAGAACATGTTATAAAGACCTGGTGCCTGAAATCTTGGCTAGTTTTCCAGCTATCAGTCTAATAAAACATACAGTCCCTGAAGGAAGGTTGCACCTATGCAGAACATAGGTGCAATATGACAGCTGAGTGTGCTTTGTTAATACTTCTTGCTAATATTTCCAGATGAATAAAATACAAATTGCAAGGGGCTCTGTATCTACATTTCTCTGTATCAGCAGTTTGTCACTTTTCCTTTTATTTCCCATCATATCCTACATCTTCACAATCTCATGATTTACCAGGACAAAGAGGGAGCCAAGTCAAAACAAAAACCGAGATTCCCATAAAATCTGATACTGTGCATCTTGATTCCTTTGAAGAAACCTCTTTCAAAAAATCTGATTAAGACTTTGTCAGCTTCTGTACTTACCAAAACCTTCCACAATTCCTTGCATTTTCTCTGTTCTACTTAGCAAAAAATCTGAAGCAATCACTTTCATCATCATTCATCAAATTACTTCTGAATAATTTTGTTTTATCTAATCAGACAGGTTATTTTCAGCTTACTGCATACATTTAAAAAGAACTAGGGACTGAAAAAATAGCTTTTTGGCATACTGCATTTGACAGCGAGTCTCAGCTTCTGTTCAACAGCAACTAAACAGAAAAGACTATGTAAGACTGGTAGCACTTCCACATGCAAGTTAGAATTCAGAACAGCACTCCAGTAAGAGAAAATAGAATGAAGTCTGACAAGTTATTAATAGCTTTGCCTTATACATTACATATCTGAAATAAGTAGACAAAATTGCTTCAGAAAATCAGCTCCTCTCACAAATATTCTCTAACTTATCTCAAAAAGGTCAATTTTGCCCACCTGAATATCCAATAACACTGCCAAGCCAAGTTAGGAGCTTCAGACCAAAGCTCTGATGGGCAACAATAGATGAATGCATAACTTGTACTTTCAGTGGCTTTGTCTGACGACTGGTATTTCTCTTAAAAAGAAAAGGAAAAAGGAGGCAATGCATATTTAAGTGAGGACTGGCATATACTTCTATACAGAAATGCAGCATTTCTATGATCAAATTTGATAATTTATAATATTAATAAATAGTCTAATTACTATCACCTACATAGCAAACCCAAAAAAGTCTGAACTTTGTTTATCCTATTAATATTCAAAGGACTTTATTATGCAGTATCAACATATTTAGGTCAATCCATTTTCCACTCTTGCCCTGTTATCAATGCTTACACTGATCTGCAGCACTTTACTGATAACCAATCAACCCAAGACAGCCATGCATGTTTGTCCCTCTTGACATGCAGGTCACACAGCAGCCCCTCATGGAAACTGACTGTCCACAGACTATTTTCAAAAATACAAATTAAATACACAAAGTTAAAACAAGGAAGAATTTACCCTCATCTATGTGTTAGAAAGCATAATAATTAAATGTTACATATAAAAAGTCATTTGTTCTTTGCATGCATGGGCAGCAAGTTAAAAATATTGCACAACATTATCTTTAAAAATATGCTAATGTTTTCAAAATACCATGAATAGTTAAAAACCAGTAACTCTAGTTGCAGTTTGTTTTTCAATGGTTGCAGTATCATACATAAACAATTTATTTCATGTGATTAAGTACTGCACTGCAGCAGTAAAAGAGAAATTAAACAGAAAACATTATTCTCATGTTTTTACATGGAAGAATCTTGCAATATATAGATATTAATATATATACATAGATGCAAAATGAAACTATTTGCAGTTTCACACTTGGATTCAATCAGTAATAATCTCCATAACTGTTGTTGTGAAAGACATAAGCAACTTCACACTATGGGAAAAAAACTATAATAATTTAACTTCACTGATCTGAACTGGCATGTAATTCTAAAAAATTACATTTGAAGTTCCCAGACACATCTGTTTTATGAAGGAAAAAATTGTCTACAAACTTCTTTTTAGAAAATTATTTTGGGTGTCAGGTAGGTGTTCCCGATTTGGCCAAATTTAGAAATATAGTAAGAAAAAACGCAACAAAAGACCAACAACAACAAAAACCCCATAAACCAATATTTTGATATCTCTACTGCGCATATTGTAAATAGTATCACCAACACTTTGTATCATTAAAATATAGTGAGTCATTATGATAACAGTATCACAAACTGTGCAGCAAAGCCTCTTTTTGCTTAAGATGAGGCAAGTAAGCAGATAATACCCCTCACCACCACTACTTACCACTATTACTGATTTTGCCTGCTCACAGTACTGGAAGTCTCCATATCGAACGGACCTACGGCCCTGTAAATTCAGAAAGATGTAACATTACCACCAGCTCCTAAACAAGAAGTCCTGATTCTGTGTTTTACATTAGTATAAAAAACACAGTAAAAGCTTCAGATGCATGCTAACTACTCTGCCTTTCATGCTGTTTTCACTATTTAAAGTACTGTGTATAGTTACATACTGGGATTTCCCAAATGCACCGTGTACTTTTTAAAAGAAGATAAAATTGCATCATATATTTAGTTACCTGTTACATTAAATTTTCTGTGTATAACATTGTTCTTAAGATGTAACTACACTGCTTTTATTGAAATACTGAAAACATTAGTACAAAGGCATTAATCATTAGTTTTGATATAACTTGAAGATATTTCAGATATTTCAGTGCCTTTTAAAAAGCAGATATTAAAGTTAATTGGTCTTTTAAACATACAGTTGAAGCACTTGTTTTATTCCAAAAGGAAGGATTTCAGTCTTTCTGTACTGTTAATCCATACATCAAAATAGATAGTTGATTGAATTTATAGTATAATACAGACAGGAAAACTCACTGTTAATTTAGATCTGATGCCAAATCACTGCTTCAGGCATAACATTTCTTTCATGTACACGCTCATGTATATATGCATTCATGTATGTATTTAAAAATAGAAGGATCAACAGTAGGGAAACATCTGAGTGTATCCTACAGTACACAGCATGTGCTCACATCACCTCATATTCAGGGATCAGAAGTGAATCTTTTGGTTACTGGCATCACAAAAAATAGAGCAGTGATAATGCAAAACCATAATGTAGTTCAGTGTTAAGTAATATGAAGTGGTTATATTTCCTGCTCCACTGACCACCTTGAAGTACTTTAACCACCCAAAATGACATTCCCAATGCCATTTTGGAAGAGATTTCCTTCCCACACCACCCCCCCAAAAAAAGGCATGAGCCAATAAGCCAAGTAAAAAAGACACTCATTTTTCATGTCAACTGCTTACAGGTTCATTGCAAAGATAACAAGGTGCAGTTGCCCAATGAAGTGTCACTTTCTTCAAAAAAATGCACAGGAGCCACAATACAAACACAGCTGACAGAGTGCTTCTGAAACTGAAATACTAGTTACAATTACATTCAGCATATAGTGATTCTGAGCTCACTGCTCTTCCAAAAAACTGTGTGAAATGCTTTTACCTCTTCCTGCCATTATAATCTGACACTTATGAAAAAGAAAATTAATTAAATTTTTAAGAAAAACACAAACCATGAATAGTTCCATGAGCACCAAAACAAAAGCAGTCAGTTATGGATTTTATCCCTCACACTTTACTGGTGTTACCCTGAGAAGCATTTCCTATGTTTGGAGCACATTTAGGTGCTCTTTCAATGCCAGCTCCCTGGTTCAGTAAGAAAAGGGCCAAAGCTACTGCCTGTCCTAGACAGAGGAGTAAGAAACACCTTGGTATTTACACTTACAAGACTTACTGGAATACATTTACATTGAAACATATATTCAGTATCAGGTCTGGTTTGGACTAGCCAAATAGTATTTAGGCACTAGGACATTTAGTATTTAGTATTAAGACATTCTAGGGTGGTGTGACACACAGGACTCACAGATTCACATTAACCACATGCTTTGGGAAAACAGACTAAAGTAAGTATAGTCATGAAACAAACATTAGGTCAAGGTAATTAAAAGTTCTAACAATTCATTCACTTACATCTCTATCTACTGTTGTTGCAAAACCAATGGCTTCCTTCTGTGTGCAGTTGACAGCCTTCTGAAGAGTATAAATAACTTGCTCATAGGTATGGACTTCATCATTAAACAGCATGCAGTAGTAAGTGTCACTCTTCTCACTTCAAAGCAAGGATTAAATTTATGTCATTCGAAGCAATGTTAAAAGCAAAAGCAAAGTAAAAAATATGAGAAATACAAATCTATTGCAATTATTGTATACAAAAATATTTCTGACAATTTTAGGAAAGGAAGAAAAGATTCTTAAAATCAGAACTTGCATTTTCAACTGCAAACATATGTAAGCCTTTAAAAGGCAGAAGACAAATATTATACTTACATCATTTCTAGTCCAGGCAATTCATTTTCCTTTTCCCATGTTAATATATCTACTGCGTATTTAAATGTGATGGCAAAAATATTATAAGCTCTTGCTACCATATCTTCTGGTAAGTGCACAAGAGGATCCTGGGAAGTAAATATAAATAGCAAATGAGAAATTAAATGACATTCAAAACAACCTGTCAAATTTGCACCTCTCCTTATCAAAGATGATGTAAGCATCTTTAATGAGGTCTTTCTTTAAATGACTTTTCAGTTGAAAGGAACAGTCAATAATCATCCTGTTTTCTTCTTCCAGTTCTACACTGACAGTCACCAAAGCTCTAATCTAACATTCAGTACCTGAATGTTAACTTGCCTCTGATCACCCATTTACATTTTCACACATTCTTCCATTCTCACTCCCCTTGTTCTCACTCCTGCACACCTTTTAAGATAGATCTTTGATAGAACTTTTAACCTCTGCTGTATTAAAATCTGCTTCTTCTGCTATGCCTTCAAAACCATAACTTCAAATCCCTGTATCTTTTGTTCCACTTATCAATATTAGTAAACTGCAGAATACAAATGACCATGCATCTCTCGTCCTGTTTTATATGCAGCATGCATTAAAAGGCATAAGTCTTATCTATCCAAGCTTATACAACATGCAGCACACTGGCATCATGATTTATGATGCACGTCTCTCCTATGCTGTGCTATATAAATAATTAACTGCTGAAATGTAAATAGGTGTTTCATAATGATCTGTCCACATCTCAGTCTTGCTCACAGAGAGCTGCTGCCCTTTTGTCTGTGGTCCATGCACCCATTTGTGCCCATTCTGTGCTCTCTGTTTGACAACTGCAACAGCCCCTACAAACTCTTCCTGCTCTCTGTGCCAGAGCAGAACGGAGGCTGCTGCAGTGTGGGAATGGGAATGAGGAGGGGGAGGAAGAGGAGAGCTGCCTCAGTCTGCCAAGTTGAATGGACTACTTTTTGGAGCGGCAAATGAGAACCACTGGCACCTCTGAATAAGATACTGCAGGTACCACTGCCATTTCTCTCCAGTCCATTTCAAGGATTGTGAATAGAAAACATTATAAACCTCTTATTTCTTAAGGAAGCTGTCTTTTACTATATCAAAATTTTGAGAACAATTAGTTCCTCTTCTACAAACCTGGAAAGGGAATACTGCATGGCCTGCAGGTCACCTGGACATACACTATACACTGGGTCACTGACTCGATTCATCATTTGATATTCTGAAGTATGTGTAATGGTTAGCCAATTAAAATATTTAACAGTGGCCCAATTTCTGGTTTAGGATTACCTAACACTAAATTTTGTGTTTCACTACAGCTTAGGTTGTATAAAAATGGCCACAATAATCTTTTCTCAACTTAACTCTCCATCATCTACAGGAGGCTTTTGACAGTCAGCAATTCACCTGTACTAGTAAAGTTTATCCCTTACACCCCACGACTCTTTGGAAGCTTTACAAAAGTGGTAACAACTGCATTTCTCTTTTTATTTTTCCTTTCATTTAAAAGTTACCCAGGGTACGGAGAACTATCAGCCACCAAAAGCAAAGGCAAACCATAAGTAGTAGCTCTCCCTCCATTCCCAGCACTTTCAACAAAGACACATACCTGGGCAAGGCAGAAAACAGGCTCCAATAATGCTCAACAAATCATCCTTAATCTGCCTCGAATGCAACACTGCGTAAGAGACCTCAATCTCCATGGTTTATGGGGAATAAACACAAAGCCTGCCCAGAACCTTGATTTCTCTGTCAGGCACACTCGCTGTGTGAGTGTCTTTGGGCACAGAAGTAGCAGGCCACTCAAGATTTCACGAGAGTTTCCTAAGGCTGCTGACTAATGTAAACTGGCATGTAGACCAAGTGGTGAGTCCAGCAGCACTGCTAGAGTCTTTGGGCTGAGAGAGTGAGAACAGATTTTAGAAGGACCATTGTCACTGAAAGTACCATTACCGTTGCTTCTAAAACCGTCAGATCAGCAAAATTACTACAAAAGCTCCCCTTATATTTTCCCTTTTAAAAAATTTCACAGAAGTTATACTATGTAAGGACAGATGTGAGTGGCTAGGTCAGAAGCCCAGTTAGCCACAGTCATTCCAGAGATGTAATAACAGGTAAGAAGAGTATAAGCAGAAGAGAGAATGTTTCTCTAGTCCCCAGTAACTTAAGACACTAACACTTCCCACATCAAAAATGGTTCCTACAATTTTAAATGGCTATTGGTAATTTTTCCCTCCACAACCAGATTAAATTTGGTTTTGAACATATGTAAAGTTTTAACAACAATAGCGTTTTGCAGTGGTTAGTCCAAGAGCTTGAGTTCCTCCTGTACGATGTGGCATGTCTTCTTGCATTTAATACGTCCAAGTTGTCATGCTATGATTCTGTGGTGAAGATGTGTTCTCTATTTTCCCTCTTCATACCAAACAAGCTTTTAGAGACCTCTTCCTGTGACAGCAAGGTATTTTGATTTTTTAAAATCTGTGCACTTTACTTTGGTAAGAATCAGAATATTTGTTGCACAGACAGCTGAATTTGGCTTCTTGGTGCACATGATTACATACAGGTTTTTCTTTCTGCATGTGGCAGAATCCCTTGACCTCTGAGAATATGCAGAAAAACAATGAAACAGAACTACAGCTGCAGAGGTGACCAAGAACATACAAAATGAAGCCTTTAAGCAGAAAATAAAATTCCAGGGAACTTCTTAAGACACTGATTTTTGTCTAACACTGTGGTTCAAATATTACTATTGAAGTTGCTACGGCCTCTCATGCAGAGTACACAAGACTAAAAATAACCTCATGTGAATGATTTATATATACACACATATATACACAGTTAACAGTGTTTTGAAACATGATGCCTCAACTGTAATTACCTCTTCTTCTGCAGTTTCTGAAGTGTTAAGTTCATGCTTTTGACAGTAAGGACCTTCCTTCCAAGCTTCTGTATCACCACAGTCACAGAAACCTCCTCCACTTGATGTTGTCATCTAAAATTATTTAAAAACAAAGCAGTTCATGTGAATATGCATATACATATATGCACATTAAAAAATTAGTAGTCACAGCTATACTACAAAAGCACGATCACAACACCTGATAGCTTTAGACAGCACCCAATTAAAATAACAGTGAAACCATGTCTACTATCACGACAACTGGAAGCTTGTCTACCTCCTCAGTGTGAAAGAAAAAGAAAAAACCCTAAACAAAACATCCTCAAACACCTCCATTCTGCCCCACATGAAGGCTCTGGGCTTTTCCTGGTTTTCAGATTTTCTGAATCTATTACTTGCCATGGCATCTGTACTATGCCCAGTTCTCACATTTTTAATCTGAACAAAGCTAAATCATTTCACGTGGCATACAGTGAGTAAAAGATGTGCTTTATGACAAAATGAATTGAGAGACGTAAATTTTTCACATAGGTAAGCACAGAAAAAAAGCATTGGAAAATTTTAATGATATATTTACACTGTTAAAATAAAATTTATTTTAAAGACCACCTCAAGCTAATAAGTGTAATAATACTCTTTTTGAATCACAACTATTAACTGATTCATAGAAGAATTCTTCTTTCACCTCTTTTTGGCATACTTGATATACTCTATACATACAGGCACATCTTACAGTATCAACTAAACAAGACGGACATTTGAAAGAACATTTGCTTACACTTTTGGATGTTAACTAGATCTGTTAATTCATTAGGCTTGAAAAGTAAAAACCTACATCCAAGAAGTAAGCTGATATCAGCAAACCTGGCTGGGTTTCTTGATGCAAGTTGTTGTGCTTGGAGTTTTTTCCTGAATCCTAGTGTTCAATGTAACCATGTAGTGAACAGATGTACATTAACAGCAGTGCAGTATTGTAATAAACAGATTTACAGAAAGGCTGCACTGGTAGTTTTCAATTAACTTCTTAGTTTAAAAACACACCAAGGCCTTCTTGGCTTTGTTTGCAGGGCTCTTTTAAACTAATCTGTACTACTAATACCAGTATATTACTAAAATAAGCAGCATTTACAGCTTTCTACTTTATGTTTAAGCTTTAAATAGAAGTGGCTTCTTAATAAAGGTTTTTCAATAGCTTTTAAAAACAGTCAAACACAAAAGTCAAAACAATTCAAAACCCAAGTTTAAAGCTGTAAAATTCATTAAAGGGCATGTGTTAAAAATAACATACATTTGTAAGCATAAGTCTTGCACATAAAATTTAATTGCTCAATATTTTAAAGTGCTAACTTCCAGAAATTACACTCAGATCAAAACACTGAGTTCACATAGGATTACTGCAGACATTCTTAACTTTGTGTTCATTCAGCTGTTGGAAATAATGTATACATTCTTACACTTGAAACTGTTTCACACACACACAAAGTCAGTACTAATATGTCATACACTCCTGCAGGACCACTAACCCTGTATCGGTGCTCTCTGTGAATGCTTCCAAGAAAGCATTCCATGCACAACACACAAGTTGGGTCAACTGCGCAGTCTCTGAGAACAGCAAAAACATAAAGAAAAAAAAAAAACATTAAACACTTGCTTTTGCCTTTAATTACACATTTTATAATAGGTAATTTTCAAATATCCCCAATATAAACCTTCTAACATATATATTACTCTGAAAGAGGAAAGGGATGGCTTTCAAAGAGGCGAAACAAATGAAATAGAAAAAAAATCTGTTATCACAAGAGAAGAGGCTGTAAAATATTGTGTAGTAGGTATATAGTAGGTAGTAGGCTTAGCTGGGTAATACAGACATTGCCTTCAAGAGGTGAGACAAGTATACAGGCAAGTAAACAGAAGAATCACATGACCCAGGACAGGCAAACAGTACAAACCCAAGAAAGTTCTCTCGAGTACAGTGTACCAGCACTAATGATCTCCAGCAATCAGAGAAGACATTTTTCACTGAATACTGGGAAGAAAGATCACACACAACAGACTGAATCAAACCTCTGCTTCCAAGCTCACTGAAGAGCTGCAAGAACACAATTTTCTCAACCAGGAGATCAGAGACCCTAATAAGGTCCTGTATACAAAGACTGCTGTATTAGAAGGAATATTTCTACTCAAATGGGCTAAACAAATTAGACAATTATGTATTATATTTAACTGTCTTCCTGAAAAACACTGAAAATACATGAACTTATGTAATGCAACTGACTTCAAGGCACCTCAAGATTAAGGGAGCCAGGCTTTGCAATGTAAAAATAAATAGCAGGTGAATGTGTGTCTTATGATTATTACTAAAACCAGAATTCAGAGAAACAACTTATTTTGTTTAAAAGAAAACACTAGAGATCACATGAAATCATATTATCAAAAATTCTCCTAATTTCATTTAACCAAATAAATGATGGAAAGATCATCAGGCAACTATGACTTTCTATGCATGACTTACCATGCATATTTGTTTTCTCCAGAGAAGCCACTAAAGGTGAAAGTGTCAAAGGAAAATTATACAAAGCTCTACTGTCTTAGAATAGTTTATGTTCATGGCATTTTTTTTAATTAAGCAAAACAAACCAAACAAAAACAGTAACAAACAAACAAACCCCAAGCCACCACCGAACGCAACAATGTGCCTGATGTGCCTGCAGGATTTGGTAGATCAGTTCTACAATATTGAATGTTGGTTCTTCAGAGCTCTAAACTTGTGGCAGCGTACTTAAATTCAGTACTGCTTGTCAAGTAATTTCTTAAACAAGTAACTGTGCCTATACCTAGAGCAGATGCAGACCTCTAAGTGGCACAACTGCACAGACAATCCACTCCTTTTAAAGTGGACTTGGAAAATAATTCTTTGCTGTATTCCACAAAAGCTTAAATTAAACTCTCATTATTCTTCATTACGAGTTCTAAGTTAAAGAAAATTAACACACAACAAGAATCAAATGTTTCCTGATCAAAAAAAAAGAACAGAGGGACTCCATCCTTAGCATGTTAATGATCAAATACTGTTCATATGAAGCAATTAGAACATTGGGAATTCTGTAATTTTCTTCTAAACACACTTGCTTTTTCAAGACCAACAACTCAATATGTATCTAAAGTACCCACCAGTTTAATCTTATCCCTCTAATTATAAAGAAGTCTCAAAGCATTTTCAAACCCAAAGGCCAGTAAGGTATTATGTTTCTGGAAGAGGAGAGCACTAAAAAGAAAAATTCTTCCACAATCATTCTCTCCTTGTAAATGAGGGGATAGAAACCCAGATAAATAAACCCTTGAAATTAGAGAGACATTCTATCCCCACGTCACCTCACCAAGTGTTTCAGTGAGTGGTAGAAACCACACAAAATTAGAGGAATCTGTGACACAAACAAACTGCAAGCAGTTCAGAAAATAGAAGACAAAAATGAACCTACAGCTAGTAATACAACGGGCTTAAAACTGAAGATTTGTTTAAATACTTGTAATTGGTTAGGAACTTCCTGTTCTCTTTCAAAGTAAAAGTATTTTTAGAGAGATCTAGAGATAGAGAGGTAGGGGAAGAACTAGAAGCTTGTATGCTTGTTTAAGCATCTGATAGATAGGTTTAGCAGGTCACAGAAAGAGGTCTAAAATAAAGGAACAACAGTAACAGCTGATATTGAACATCCAAAATATACACACATGCCCACGTACTTCTGATTAATGCCCTTAAATCACTCTGACAGGTCACCCCAACTCCTTTCTTAATCTGGCATTCCTTTTGTACAGAAAACATTAGTTTACATGAATTAGTACATTATACTAATTAATATTTTCCCATTTAAACATCTGTATCGTGTTAATTTTCCCCTGATCCCACCTGTCATGAAAGACAGCAAGGTTACTTTAAAAATACATTTCAGCTATTAACTTTTCATTAGGACTATATTATTGCTGAAAAATGTTCCATGATTTAACAAATTATAAATACTTCACAATGTTAAGTTGATCTACCTGCAAGAATACGTAGGCTCCCCCACTTTAAAAACACGGCCACAGAGGTGGGAAGGTTTGTTTGCTTGCTCAAGCTTTGGAAAACCAAATGCAGGATCTTCACCACAAAGATACCATTCCACTGGTCCCAGCAAAACATGTTGTGCCAGCATGTCTTCTCTCTGAGGGGCAGGATTGGGACCCCTGCAGTAAATTTTTGGTACATAATAGGCCAGATGCTGGTATACTTCTTTCTGAAGGTCATTTGCTTGCAGCCATTTCTTTTATATTAGAAGAAACGAGAACACAAATTCTTCATTAATAAAAACACCAAACACAGTTCTATCCATTTAGATTATTTTATTTCTAAATGAAATACCTAAAATAGCATTGCAAAACTAGAAAGTCATGCTTCCTTCTAAGTGTTAAATCTAAATGATCACAAAAGACAGACATTAGGAAAGGAATAATTTGTTTCCCTGCTCACACATTTTATCCTTTTGACATAAAAAATTCTTCTCAAAACCACAAGATTTAAGAGAAGAATTCATTAAAATTTTCCTCCAGGATGAGTGACCAGTAAAATGCTGGCAGTGACTTTTAGGATATGGCCTAGATGTTGGTTGCATTGCTCTGGAGTGCAGACAAATGCTGCCAGCTTGGGACAGAGAGGATCAGCAGGAGCCTGGAGTTGGCAAGGAACAGAGACAAAAAGTACACGGAGAAAAGCAAACACAGCATTAGGTAACAGTCCCTTTCCAATTTAATTTCAACAAATCACCTGTGAAAATGAGAGAGTTTTGGTTTCTCCTGCTACCAAAATAACCCATCTAAATTACTATTTCAAGTGTGATGTTAGATCCATGAATTCTTGCAGAGGGTTTGTGTGGCAATGTTTTGGTAGCAAGGCAGCTACAGGCTGGCTTCTATTAAAGCTGCCAGAAGCTTCCCCCAGGTCCAAGAGAGCCAACACCAGATGGCTCCAAGATGGACCCACAGCTGGCCAAGGCTGAGCCCATCAGAAACAGCAGCAGCACTTCAGGGATAACAGATTTAAGGGGACAAAAAGAGAGCAATAGCAGATGGGAAATGTGAGTGAGAATATGGGAGAGTAAGAGCTCTGCAAACCCCAAAATCAGCGCACCAAGGAGGGGCAGGAGGTGCTCCAGACACCAGAACAGAGATCCCCCTGCAGCCCATGGAGGTTCAGAGGCATGAAGCGATCCACCTGCAGCCCGTGTGGGATCCCATGCCAGAGCAGCTGGATGCCCAAAAGAGGCTGTGACTCCACAGTAGGAAGCCAATGTCAGAGCTGGCTCCTGGTAGGACCTGTGGCCACATGGAGAGAGAAGCCCATGCTGGAGCCAGTTTGCTGGCAGGACTTGTGACACCACGGGGAACCCCCTCTGGAGCAGCCTGTTCCTGAAGGACTGCGCCCCTTGTGAGAGACCCCGGCTGGAGCAGTTCATGAAGAACTGCAGCCCATGGAAGGACTCACACTGGAGAAATTCATGGAGGGGTGTCTCCCGTGGGAGGGAGCCCACGCTGGAGCAGAGGAAGGATGTGAGGAGTCCTCCCCTTGAGGAGGAAGGAGTGCAGAGACAACATGTGAGGAACTGACCACAACCCCCATTCCCAAACCCCCTGTGCTGCTCAAGGGAGGAGGCAGGGAAAACATGAGTGAAATTGAGCCAGGGAAGAAGAGAAGGATGGGGGAAAGTGTTTTTAAGATTTGGTTTTCTCTGTCATTACCCTACTCTGATTTGATGGGTGATAAACTAAATAAATTTTTCCCCTAGTCGAGTCTGTTTTACCCATGACAGTAACTGCTGAGTGATCTCTCCTGCTCCTTATCTCTACCACAAGCCTTTTGTTGTATTTTCTCTCCCCTCTCCAGCTGAGGAGGGGAGTGAGAGAGCAGCTTTGGTGGGTACCTGGCACCCAGCCAAGGTCAACACACTACAATTATTTTAGTCAATCAATTGTAAAAAAACAATGCTGGCAGTTTTTAAAAGGCATCAAACTACTGAACTGCCCTAAGCCACTTAAAAACTCACAGCTTCTCCTAGGTTTTTTTTCTCCTGGTATATACACACAGAATAAAAAAAATCCTCTAGGACAACATTTGTTTTGTTTCTGCCTTGTGGATTACAAATTTAGAAAGATTTAAACTGTAAATTAAGACTGCAAGGTTTTTATAATAAATGAAAGCAAGCACATACTGCAAGTGTCCACTGATTAAATCCTGTGTTACATAAACAGCTTCAGCATGCCATTTCTCATTGTAAATGTGACAACCAGATACCCCCCGGCAACTTCTGGAAAAGAGTTCAGAATCACCCTAAAACTGTATATGAAAACCCAGAATTAATTATACCAAAATAAATGGATTTGGTGATCAAATGTTAGAGCTTGATTTACTCTGAATTATTTATAACTGACTCTAAAGAACTTATGTTCGAGCTAACACAGTTGTAGTAAGTTTCTTGGGATACAGACATTCAGAGTCAGCTGAGCATCTGTGCAGACTGGCTGCATTTTTGCCTTTTTTTTTTTAATATATTGTAGTAGTTTCACTTACTAGCTATGTTTTTCTAAAGTAGAACTTGATAGTTAAAAAAAACCCTAATTTGTCAGCATGCTTTCTTCACCTCTCTTTTCCTAAGTTTGACTTAGAATCATGATTGATCTGCTAAGTCTTTCTATATTCATCTAGCTTTGATGGTCAAAGCCCAGTTTTTTTCCAAGGAAGTCCAGGGAAAAAGGTTGCCAAAAAGCCATAGCCAAGAATCTAGTTCACAGATAATCTCATCATTCCCATCAGGATTCAGAGAATACCACAGAAATAAAAAATTTAGATGTATAGCTTTCATCAACAAGAATTGTATTTTTCCCACCAGTTTATTCATCTTTTCCTCTCCTTTCATCAGTTTTGCCAGATAGCTACTACTGCCAGGAACTGACCCAATCACAATGGCAGTGACTTAATCTTTTCCATGATTTCCATTTAAGAAGCTTGTTTTCACATTATTTTCTATGGCATATACTATGACATAATACTAGTTATTAAACTGCAGCATTTTTTCAGCAAAATATCTTTAACTTCAGTCTTTTAATTCAGCAGTGCATTACTAATTTCTGTCTAAAAAATACACAGTGCATACGAGCTACACTACAAGCTCAGACACATACCTAGGCAAAGAAAATTCTTGCTCCTGGAGTAAATGGCTTTCCCATCCCAAAAATCCTGGGAGTAGTTGTCTGAAAGTTAGGTGTGGCAACGATGAACGTCATCACACCTAAATCCGTTTGTGGAGCAGTTCTATACACATAACTGTGCATACAGTTTTGAAAATCAGATCCTGGATGAAATAATATCAGAAGGAAATCCAGGCTACTAGGACAAGGAAACAGATGTGACTAAGAGCTGCCAGGAAGGCAACTCACAGGTCTGTTAATAGAAATATATACATAGGTATACATATGTAGCACTGCCTTTCTAAATTGCTACCTGGGGAGCACTGAACTCCAGAAAAACTACTCAGAACTTTGGAATTTGTTCTTTAGCAAAAGCATTCTGCATTTAGGCAAGTTTTCAATTAGTATTTGTCTATCTTCTAACCTGAAATCACACACAAGAAAAGCCAATATTCTACTCTCCCAAGAGAGGTTTTTATCAAAAAGGGAAGTGTATTCCTCTTCACTTCCTCCCTCCTCACACTCACTCTCCTGTACCAACTTTAACTGCCCTGGGAAAAAAAAAAAATGTGCAAAGCATTGATCAAACGACACCTTACGTAAGTAAATACCTAATGGATCATCCGGGTTTCCATTAAATCCACATCTAAGTAAGAAATACCAGGAGAACAAAACGCAGAATACTAATAAGCCATAGAACAACTCACTTCCCTGTCTCAAAAGCTAAAAGGTACAATTTATGGCTTTTTTTTAGCTACACAAAAAAATAATTGCAATGTAGGCTCATGTTATGTAAAAGAGAACTTTTTTTTGCTATTTGTGTTCTTTGGAAGTTTATCATCAAGTTGTTGCCATGAGAAGCTGAAGCCCTAAGTGCTGCAACTATTGCTTTGGGATGGCATTTGTTTTGTTAATACTGGGTGATCAGCAAAGGAGGCAGAAAAACCACACTGTAGATTTGAATGATGGATTTCAGAATTGGAGCTTATGCAGGTGCTGACAGATAATAAAAATGAGTAGGAATTGACTACATTTAAGTTGGCACTTCTACCTCTAGCAAATTCCTAAATGCATTCCACTGGGTGCATGATTGCCTTGAGTTTACCTATGGTGTGACCCAAAAAAGCCATTTGCTACTCACACAGACAAGGTAATTTGGGCTCAATTTGAACTACTTTACAAATGTTTGATGGTATTATTTGGTTTGCTGTAGAGAGGAAGGAAGACTAATCCTGGAGCTAAACTAGCTAGGATATTGCTAAGTGTGCACATTTGCCCATCTAATCACACCTTTGTCTGCATTGAAGATATACAAGCATAATCTGAGGATAATCTGAATTACAGCATTCTTTCATTTTCATTTGGAAAGCAGCCAAGGTAATTCCCATTGAGACACAGATAGCTCTTCAAGGTTTTATCCTACAGATATGCACATGAGCAGTCTCAATACTTTTAACATATGCATCCAGTTCCTCAAATGCCCAAGTGTCTAAATGGACAAGCATTTATGCCAGAAAACAAAAGCTCCTCTGAAGACTTTACCCTCGAGACTACATTCCTCTTCCAACTACTCTTTATAAAAGCAGGAAAAGTATATAAACAGAAGTAGATCCCTTCAAACGTTACACTGATTTTTACTAATATTTCCTCTACAAATATCCCATTCTAATAATCCTAAGATTAACTACTGCAAGCTTTTGCCAGAACAGCATCTTAAATAGTGGGGAGGAAGGAAAAAATCCTGCAATGGCACTTCAACACTGTAAAGCATATGTGGGGTCAGACATCCACCCAAATTAATAGAGGGGGGGATGGCCTCAGGTCTAGGCGTGACTGCCGGCAGAGAGAGGCGAAAGGAGAGCAGAGGCGGGGGAACGTAACTTCAGGAAGCGGTTAAGGAAGGGGCGAGATGCCCGGCCGCCCCCGGCAGGGGATGGCCACGTCCAGGCGGCTTCCAGGGAGCCACCTGCGCCAGCCGGCACAACAGGAAAAGCTGGATGATCGCTGCCATGGATTTCGGCTGCTGCAACAGCGACGCTGGCGACAACAGCGGGCTCAGGGCACAGCGGGACGCCGCTGCCGGCCGGGGATGCCCTCAGAGCCAGCCCCGGCAGGGACACCCCCTCCCGGAGAGCCCGCTCGCCCCGCGGAGCGGCCTCGCCCCGGCCCCGGGAACGGCTCCCAAGGCCGGTGCCTCCCGCGGCCTCCGAGCCCCCCGCTCCCTCCCCACGCCGGGCCCGCCGCCTCACCACGGCGATCTCCTCAGCGGAGCACTCCAGCAGGCTCTTGTCAATGGCCTGCACCTCCGCCTCCAGGTCCGCCGCCATCTTCTCCCGCCCCCTGCCCCGCGCCGCCGAGGCCGAGGCCAGGACAGCCGAAACGGGGCCCGGGCGGCCACCCAGCCCGGGGGACACACACTTCCGCCCCGCCTCCCGCACGTCACCGGCTGCCGCGCCGCGTTCTGGGGGCTGCAGTCCTTCCCCGGCACTGCTCGGCCGGGACACGGCGCTCCGTGCCTGAGGCCGCGCTGCGGGACCTGCGGGGCCAGGCCGGCGGTCGGTACCCGCCCCCCGGCCGCCTCCGCGGGCCGTCTGCCCCTCTCGCCTCACAGAATCCCAGGATCATAGGACGGGTCAGGTTGGAAGGCACCACAGTGGCTCATCTGGTCCAACCTCCCTGCTCCAGCAGGGTCATCCCAGAGCACGTGGCACAGGATTGCATCCAGACTGTTCTTGAGTATCTCTAGTGAGGGAGACTTCACAATCTCTCTAAGCAATCTGTTCCAGTGCTCGGTCACTGCACCGTAAAGTTCTTTCTCATGTTCAGGTGGAACTTCTTTGCATCAGTTTCTACCCCTTTCCTCTTATCCTGTCGCTCAAAACCACTGAGAAGAGCCCAGCTCCATCCTCTTCACACCCTCCCTTCACATACTTACAGACATTGATGAGGTCCCCTCTCAGTTGTCTCTTCTTGAGGCTGAACAGGCCCAGCTCCCTCATAAGAGAGATCCCAAACTGAGTCTCTCAATTGCTGTTGCCCCTCCACTAGACCTGCCCCAGGAGCTCCACATCTCTCTAGTCCTGAGGAGCCCAGAACTTGACACAGCACTTCAGATGTGGCCTCACCAGTGCTGAACAGAGGGCCAGGATCACCTCCGTTGACCTGTTGGCAATGCCCTACCTAATGCACCCCAGGATTTTGTTGGCCACTTTGGCCACAAGGACACTGCTGGCTCATGGACAGCTTGTTAAACACCAGCACCACCAGCTTGTTGACTCCCAGCTTGTTGCCCACCAGTCTCCCCCAGTGCAAAGCAATATGTGGGACTGGGGGTACCTCCAGTGTGGCTGGCAAAGCTGGGTGTCCCCCTCAGCTGAAATGCTCTTGTCAACACTGCCAGTGGGCAGTGAGAGCTTCCTGGGAGGCTCCCACATCCCATGCAGGCGGAAAGAAAATAAGACGATAAATTATATGCACCGGGCAACTACGGCTTTAAGACAAATGTTACTAAATAGCAGAAGCTATAAATTCGGTTGCTCAGCTTCCAGAGGGCCACCCAAGCTGAGGCGTGGCTTGCTCACTCAAGTGGGGATGCAGGTCTGAGTCTCAAAAACAAGTCACCACCACCGAAGCCAGCAAACAATCATCCTCCATAACTCCATTTCAGCACACACAGGCTCAGCATCTTACGAGGCCTTTCTGAAAACCTGTTGTACCACTGCTGTACCCATGGGCTTGCCTTGCACCTCTGTAATTACAGCTGGGCCCAAACCAAGCAGACCTGTCTGGCCGTGCATGCAGCCATGGGGCACCTGAGTGTGCTGAGGTTTAAAAACACACCTTCCTTCACTTGCTGGCAACTTCTGCATAGACCTAAGCATCATGCACAAACTGAATACTATTTCTACCTTGCACCTCCTGTCAGCCTTCATGGCTGAGGTAAGGACCCACCCGGCAGGAGCCTAAGCCAGCAAATTTTGCTGAGGAAGCCTCTGCTCTGGAGAATTTACACTTCCAAATCTAGACAATGCATGGGAGGGAAATAAGCAGGCAGGAAAGGCAGACCAAGCTGTAATTGCCTGCAGTACTAGCTGCAGGCAGCTATAAATGTTACCTTTGCCAAACCGTGCTGAGTTACAGCAAAGCTGTGCATTGAAAGTGAATGCCACTTCACATCTTATATTCCTTAAAACTTTGTAAGCATTCTCATAGTGAGTATGCATAGTTGCTTCTTCCCTTTTTTATCTCCTTTCCTCTCCCTTCTCCTCATTCTCCCCTCAATTAATAATTTACATATTGAGTTTCCCAAGGGAGATACATTATCTTATATCTGTGCAAGCAGGAACAAATATATCTATGGCCATCCATTGATATAAGAAGGAAGGTGGGCTGCATGCCATCATCCAGTTCCTCTTGTGGAGATTGAACATTCCCTGCATCAGAGGGCAGCACCACGTGCTTGTGTGTTACTCACACTTGTCTCTGAAACCTCAAGGATTTATACATCATCTCACTGACTTACACATTGGGTTCGGGAGTTTTGGGGAATTTTGAGATTGAGGGAACGCACACATCTGGAAAGATTAACTGCAAGAACTAAAAAAGATGGGCTTAGCCAGTGCTCTGAGGGAATCACTGAATGGTAAAAGGATGGCTTTGAGAATATTACTTTCACCTCCTAATATTCTAAGAATAAGCATAATTTCCTTTTGTATGTACCCTTCCAATATGCAAGGTACATATTTTTACTGTACTTATTTTTATCTCCTTTGCCACTTCTTAAGTAATTGTTCTTAAAACACAGAAAATAATTACATATTCCTTAGAAGATCAGCAAAGCCCACACTGTTCCTCATTCATGTGCTGTGCATGCCTAAGGAATACAGAACATGAATCTTCTTTGGAACACAGCACAGGGTGAAGGAAAGCTGTATGACTTAATTGTTTCTCTTTCTGGGCTGCATGAAGAAAATGTTACAAAAATTCTGGAGTTTATTAATGTGAAAGGCATCTTATTTTACCTAGCAAAGTGGGCAACCCAAACAGAAATTAGCCAGCAAAGCCATTATTTCAATATGAACATAACAACTTCCTGAGTATCATTTTTACAACTTCGGGAAGAATTTTCCATAACTTTTAGCCTATGTCATTTACTTCATAAGCAAAGATACTATTCAAATTCAGGACTAATAATTAAGGTTGAGGAGACTGCCTTTATCTTCTGCCAAAAAGCCTAACTCTTACCAAGTCTATTATCAGATAGAAACTGAAAAAGAGAAATCTAGACAATTCTAATATTTCAGCAGGGTTAACAGTAAACCTTCATAGCATTTCTCTGCTCTAGCTGAGATGTTTCTGGGTCTCATCATGCTTTCAACATACAAAACGGACTACAGAATGCTACAGACTATGATTATGAAAGATGCAGATGCCATCTATATCTCTTTCTGACCTGCCTGTTCAAGCACTGCTTGCCTCTGCCATTAAAAAAAAAGGAAAGAAAAAAAAAGAAACCAAAACCGAAATGATACTTTGACTGGCGATCAATTCACTTAATTGAGGTCCAGTATTTTTAATAAATGCTGTATCCGTTAAATACATCCATTAAATGGTTTAACCCCAGCCAGCAACCAAGCACCACACAGCCACTTGCTTACCACCCAACCAGTAGGACTGGGGAGAGAATTGGGAGGGTAAAAGGTAGAAAACTCATGGGTTGAGATAAAGAAAATTTAATGGGTAAAGCAAAAGCTGCACTCACAAACAATAAAAAAATAAAATTAAATTAAAACAAGGAATCAATTCACTGCTTCCCAAGGGCAGGCAGCTGTTCAGTCATCTCCAGGAAAGCAGGGCTCAATCACGTGCAACATTTATTTGGGAAGACAAACAGCATCACTCAAAAAGCTCCCCCCTCCTCCTTTTGCCCCCACTTTATAAACTGAACACAACATCCTATGGTCTGGAATATCCTTTTGGTCAGTTGGGGTCACCTATGCCAACTGTGTCTCCTCCCAATCTCCCATGTGCTCACAACTTCCTTGCTAGCGTGGCAGTATGAAAAGCAGAAAAGGCCCTGGCTCTGTGTGAGCCCTGCTCAGCAATAACAAAAAACATCTCCATATTATCAACCCTGTGTTCAGCACAAATCCAAAAGATAGCCCCATACAGCCATTGTGAAGAAAATTAACTCTACCCCATCCTAAACCAGCACAGTCGGCATGATTGAGGTAATATTAATTGTCACAATGGAGACTGATGGTTCCTTTCTAAAATCTGTTTTAGAAGGTACTAGTGAAACACTCACTAGAAGACTGCTTCTCGATGCACCAGAACTCACCCATGGCAGCCAAGCTGAAGCCCAACTGGTTTGGAAGAGAAAGGACCTCCAGTAAAGCATGCTCCAGAGAGGGCTCAGCACACAGTAATTATTGTCATCCTGGCTGAATACTGCTTGAACATGATCATCTTCAGGGCCTGTTGCATTTGCAACTAGAAATGGATGAAATCAAAAGGTAAAGGAATGTTGGAGGGAATTTTTAAGCAGCTGGTTTGCTGGTGTGTTCACTGTACCTTAGATGCAGTCGATTTGACATCACTGTATTAATTTGAATGTAAATAGAAAAATACTGCATATCTAGACTGCAGGGATAGATGTCTTCCTTATAGACTCAGAAAAACAACGTGCCATTTAGTGGAGTTTTCTGGCAATCATTATGAAAGGTGAGTCTTGTGAGAAGGATTCAGAAATGTTTCTCTTCTCTTTGAAAGATTTCCTGGTACTGTTAAAAAACATTTTAAAATCACTTACTTCCTTGGCTGTTCACTAAAACAATGGTGCAGTTGCAACTTAATTTGAGTTTTAACTATTAAAGCAAATGATCAGCATTTTGCTGCATGTAGTTGATAATACATACCTGTATCTAAAAACATCACTTTGAAAATACATTTGTATCTCTTAAATCTTCCCTAGGTCAGCAATCCTTTCCACCAAATAAAGCATGTGTCTAAATATAGGATTCAGGTTTTTATTTTAAGTAACAGTAATTTTGATAAAACTGTTTGTTTAGCAGATACTGAATGACCAAAGTAGTGATTTTTACATAGCAAATACAATTTTTAAAGCCATTATCATTTACATGGTTTCTCTCCCTTCCTCTTCAGTGCCAGATGAGGTAGGTTTGTAGTCACCATCTCCTTCATCGTCTTCAGATAAATTCAGATGGTAATTCTTTTATTTCTGTACTGCCAATTCCAATGACAAATGACGCTGACCAAAATAGAATTTTGCCTGTGATAATGTTAATTAAAAGATGAATTGTGAATGAGGTGAACAATGACACCCAGTACTTGGTGGATTGATAAGACATAGTTCACTAAGCAAGACATTATTCAGAACAAAAGAGCACACAGTAATCTGCAAACACAGGTTATTTTAGGAATTTAGTTCAGAATTCGAGCATTAAAAATACTATCTGACAAACTGTAGGCGATTCTTTGTTCCTTGGAGGCACTAGTGCTATAATATCAGCCCTTTTAGCAATAAATCAGAATAAGCTTATTTCTTTTCCCCGCTCTGTCTTTGCATGATCTTAGATTATAGGTGTATGATAGTCTAAACATGATGTCAAGGAAAATTATTTTAAAAAAGACACTGAAAGCAGAGCATATTGCATAATAACAGCGAACATAGGAGGCATAATGAAAGCATAAAGATACTGTGGCCATGTTCCCGTCTGGTGAATGCTCTCTGCAAGTCTAGCAAAGGCAGTTACATAACTGATTTTTATTGCATTAGGCAACAGCAATATTGCTAAGCAAACTGATGTGCAGAATCAGACAG
The DNA here is from genome assembly GCF_965178545.1 of Coloeus monedula. NCBI lineage: Eukaryota > Metazoa > Chordata > Aves > Passeriformes > Corvidae > Coloeus > Coloeus monedula. Next base: position 26,441,891 of record NC_138782.1, on the reverse strand, counting down.
ATTCTTCCACAGTGGAAATGAAGAAAAAAGACGGAGGAAGGGCTCTCACTTAACATCCAGTAAGAAGGCAGGGCAAGAGGATGTGCATCTTCATTAGTAGATCAGGTCAGGGTGACAATATGATTTATTCTCATCACGCAGTGCCTTAGAAAATATACAGTGCCAACTCAGTCCATGATAATTTCACTGCTTCCTGCAGCGTAACGTGTCAACAGTCTAGAGCTCGAGCTGGTAAGTTAAAACACCAACCTCTAAAAGATATTTAATGGGAGCTAAGATAATAGTCTCTAATGAGTTGCACAGGGGGGAAAATTAACATGGGAGCAAAGGGAAAAAAACTACACATGCAAAAATGTGCCTGATCTCATCTGTTTTCACTGTAAATCCAGAACACTGCTAGTGTGTATTTAGACACAGCAGTTAATACAGGCTGGGGGATGAACAGATCAAGAGCAGCCCTGCTGAGGACTTGGGGGTGCTGGTGGATGTAAAGCTGGACATGACCCAGCAATGTGCACTGGCAGCCCAGAAAGCCAAACGGGTTCTGGGCTACATGGAAAGGACCCTGGGCAGCAGGCCAAGGAAGGGGATTCTGCCTCTCTGCTCCTGTCTGGTGAGAGCCCTCCTGCAGTGCTGTGTCCAGCTCTGGGGTTCTCAGCTCAGGAAGGACATGGACCTGTTGGAAGGAGTCCAGAGGAGGCCACAAAGATGGTTAGAGGGATGGAGCACCTCTCCTATGAGGAAAGGCTGAGAGAATTGGGATTGTTCAGCCTGGAGAAGAGAAGGCTTCAGGGTGCCCTAATTGTGGCCTTCCAGTACCTGAAGGGATCCTACAAGAACAATGGAGAGGGACTTTTTACAAGAACATGTAGTGACAGGAAAAGCGGGAATGGCTTCAAACTGAGGTTTAGATTAGATACTAGAAAGAAATTATTTATTGTGAGGGTAATAAGACACTGGAACAGATTGCCCAGAACACTTATGGATGCCCCATCCCTGGAAGTGTTTAAGGCCAGGTTGGATGGAGCTCTGAGCAGCCTGGTCTAGTGGAAGGTGTCCCTACTAACACTGGGGGGTTTCAAACTAGATGATCATTAAGGTGCCTTCAAACCCAAACCATTCTATGATTTTAGGATACAAAGACGTCTGTGAGCTGGTACCAATAAAGTCTATGTTTGTGGTGCAGGGGTGGTCAGCTTTAACACCTAGGAATGTGCAAGAACCACTTGAAATTTGTGCGTAGCTAACGCCCTTCTCCTGCACTTATTGATGCCAATGAACATACAGGTTATGTTGCAACCTTCCCCTTCGCAGGACTTTCTTTCACGTGGTTGACTATTTCTCAAGTTTGGACTAACAATTATCCTTGAGACTTCTGCCACTTGTGTTTGCGTGGCAAACGAAGCGACAGGAAGGGGGGGTATGCAGATAGGCAGTCGGCCTTATGAAGCGTATGAAGTGCAATTGTTGACGCTGTGCTGCCGCAGGACCAGACCTTTAGAACCCCTGCACTAAGAAAGAGCAGTCACGGTATTTAGTATCCACTGCAGAGCAAGGAAGAGCACTGTCAAAGTTCGCGGCCTCAAAGCCGTTCCATCGGGTGTAGGATATGGTGAGGTAGGCAGGTTAAGCAGTCCTCCTGAGCTATGCCGGCCGTGGAGGCTCCCCGCAGGAGCCTTGGGCGGGAGGAGAGCGAAGAGCCCGGTTCTCCTTGCTCTTCCCGCTGTCGGCGCCAGGTGTCGGCAGGCGGCGCGGGCGCGGCGGTGCAGGAGCGCCCCTCTCCCGCCGCTCCCAGCCTGCGCTCCCGGCTCCCGCTCCCTCCAGCCTGCAACCGGAAGGGTGTGGGTGGCTGGTGGGGCTGGAGCAGCCATGCGACTTCATTTTGTTTTCTTTTTTTTCTCCCCCCTCTCAAATCAAGCTTTAACTGCTTAGTGGCCGATCCTTCGAGAAATTCAAGGTATTTTTGGAATGAGTCAAATGTTGGAAGAAGAGATATGTGGTGTGAGATGCATGGGGTCCATGGATAGGACTTTGGGTAGTAGGAGAGGCAGGAGAGGGAGAGAGCAGAAGTGACCAAGGAGTTGCCTGCAGAGATGGATGGCAGGACGAGTGCTGCAGTCATCCTTTGGGAGAAGAAACTGGAGCAACCTCCTGTAGCAAAATCCCTGCTTACAGCACTGCAGAGGAGCTTCTGAGTGTCGTGAGCAGCTGGGTATCCGATGGTGACACTCGGTGATAGTGCTTGTTCTTGGCTGATGGAGACCAGAACTGATACTGAACCGCTGGAGAGAGAGTTCCTGACTCCATCTAAAGCCACATTTATGTGCCCTTATGCAGGGGATGCACAAAGGAAATGGGGACATTCAGCCCACAAGCAAAAGCAGGGTGGATGAAAGATTTATCTAGGAATATGAAAATGCTTTGAACAAGTGAACTAACTCTTCTTCTTTTCCCCTTCATTCACACAACAGAGCAATTTTAAATTAGAACAGGTTGTAACAGATTTAATTTAGATCACTATGGTGCCTAGTATAATGCTACAGCATATTCTAGTTTATCTTTTCCCCAGTTTTAAAGGGCTAAACAGTTTTTAAAATGTGGATTTGTTATAGAATGTATGGCTGCTAGGCAGTCCTAACCAATTAGAAATTTTTTACTGCACCATGATTAATTTTGTTAGATAAAACTACTGAAATACAACTGAAGGTAGAAATAAAAAGCATTTAAGTGCTCTACAGTCATGATTTACTCTTCAGAGATGCATTTAACGCTGTCTCCGGCAGAACAGCATCATCCATTTTCCAAACATTCATTTGTTTATTTCAAGATTAGTCTCAGTTATAAACAGACATTAAATCACCTCCAGGCCCTAATACATTGTAATGAAGTATTGTAAACCATGTAGTATGTTGGTTTAAACAATGTAATCAGAAAGCAACAAAACCATTTTCTCCTGGTTCTTGCTGGCTCCCTGACTTCTGTCTTTTCAAAGAAAAGTTCTTTTTAGTCTGTAAATGTCAAGGTCACTCAGAGGTCAAGTTTGTGCTTTTGAGCCGTGGTTCCTTTCAGGTTATTGGCTTTGTTTTATTACTGAAAGGAACCATCAATTTTGGCATATAGAGCAAAGAAGACATGTAATCCTATTAAATACAAAACCAACATGTACAAATAATGGTGAGGGTTTGACAATTGCACAAAAGCCCCCTTTTCTGCCCATAGTTAAGCCTGCACTGAGTAATTAATGGTCCTTCCATGAGCCTGTCTACAGTGGGAAAACTGCTTAACTAGTTTTCAAAACACTTGCTCAAAAACTGGCCGAGAGCCCCTTTTGGGCAAGCTGGCATCCTTCTACCGCGATGCTCAGGAATGGGGGGGACAGAGGCAGCTACCTGTCGCTTTCCATCTCAGAGCAGAACATGGCACAGATGGAGCCAGGCACAATCCTAGCAGAGGATCCTTGGAAACAGAGAGAATTAATTAAAAAGAAGGAGGAAAGCATCTTTAGAAAGTTAGGAATAAAAGGAGGTACTTTAAGTTATTCGAAAATAAACTTGCTTTGTTGGCAGCAGAGAGAAGTGGAAAGCAGAGGTTACAGCATGCAAGTTGAGATGTAAGTGGATCATTATGTACTGGGCACAAAATCTAAGACATAAAGAATTAACAACAAATAGCTCACTGATTTCCCTATGAAGAATGTTTTGCATAGTGAAAGGTCAGTAGAAGAAAAAATTAGGAAGAGGAAATAAGGTATAATCAGAGTCTAAAATGGAGCAAAGAAAGTTTAGAATGATTTAAAGAAAACTGTCCTCAAAGTGGTATCTACATAGAAGTAACTGAGGGAAAATGCTGAGGATTTTCGTGGTCAGTTAGTTAGGGTCAGATGTGAATGATGGGCTTGCCATGCTGTCCGTTCTGTTTGTCACTTCTTTGAGGACAGTCAGCTACAGTATGTGAAAACAACTGAAGGCTGCAAACCCCAGTTTTCATAAACAACATTCATAACTCTATTTTCACATCCCTCAGACAAGCATATAGGTTATCACAACTTTAAAATCTCTGTCTGCTGGCAAGACAAAACATTACCATCCTAGAGTGTATGCAAACATAAGAACTGACTGGATCTATTACTAATAAAGAGAGATGAGCTGATTGAGAACAAGATAGCAATTGCAGATAAGATGAAGAACTGCATGAAATGTAGGCAGGAGCTGCAGAAATGAACCCCAAGACAGACATACAATTGAATATAACAAACATTACAGAAGTGGAAATGGGAAACTGAGAAATCTGTATTACTCAGTAAAAGTTTCTGGCCTATCATATTGCAAGGACAGATAGACAATAAAGATGCTTGGAGTTTAAGTGTGGAACAGTTCCAAGATCTTCAGATAGTCTTCTAATAGGAAGGGAAAAACACTGGCACACCACCAGGGAAGGACCTCCATGCAGGACTGCTCCTTAAACACAGACTCAAGAGGTTTTTGGCAGACACTTCAGCGAGAACAGCCTCTCATGGCGTAGTCTTGAAACAAGTCTGGAAGAAGTCTCACTCGACCCTGGGTTTGCTTCTTGGGTTGAGCATATTTTAATAAGGCCACAAGTTCAGTATGAGTAATTAGGGCTGAATTTATTTTTTTGCCCTCCTTTGTTCCCAGCACATCACTTAAGTAGTGCAAGAAAAGTGAAATACACCCACAGCTCCTCATTTGGGGATTTCCTCAACTGATATACAATCAATGTATAATTAGCTCCCCTTTGCCCCTGTCTGGAGTGCTGAGGAATTATCAGTGCCTCAATCTTCAGCTATTGTTAGCTGCAAGATTAGTCAGCTGGCATGGGAATCAAAAATCCATGGAGCTGTACTTGTCCTCCCAAGTGGGTTTAGAGTATATGTTGGCATGATAAGAGGACACAAAAGCTGTAAAATATATACCCAGAGAAACACAAATGTATGCCTTTTTGTTGTTAGAATTTTTGAATAAAGTGAAATGGATTCTGCAGACCAACACATCAACTAAAGCAAAAGTTGATTTGAGAAACCTCTTTTCCCTCTCCATATTCCTACAAGTTTTTCTAGCAAGCTGGAAGTACTGTGGGTACTGCAGATTCCAGAGATGAGCCTTCTGGTCCTTAGGTTGTCCAGTCATTATTGGTGGGTTCCCAGGGAGCTCTCAAATATGGGAGGACCAGCTTGTACCGCCCACAGCTAGAAGAAACCTTTGGAGACTTTTTTTGGAAAATTCCACACTTTAGTGACCCAGAAGAAGGTCTTTTCTTTTTCACCTCTGAAAAAAATCTCATGCCCAATTTCACCATTACCTATTTTCTCAACAGAACAGACAGAAAAGTCTGAGACCTTTAGTCTCACAGACCTAAGCTTGCATCAGGAGCATTACAGGAGATTGTTTTGGGGATCCCCTGTTTAATTCCCCAACTTCCATATTAATTTGGAGATTCACAGGCCATTTGAATGTGATGGAGGTAGTTTCTTCTCTAGAAGCAGAATTGGTCCATCAGAAAGACTTCACATATTTATATATGCCTGGATTTTTCATCTGCTGCCCTTCAGCTGCTGCTGGCAAAACTCTGTCGGGTATAGAGCAAGTTGTTTTTCCTCTATTATTAATTTTGTTAACCTGCTTTGTAGGGGTTCCTTGCAGTTCCCTGTTTCACTGCAGCTGTACGGTAACTCCACTGCATTTTCTGCTTTCTGTTTTTCAGGGCAGCTCTCACCTCCTCAAGCGTTTTGGGGCCACCAAACAAAAACACTGACACAGAAATGTAAAGGAGCTTGTCTTCTACTGTAAGTGCATTTCCATCACTGTAAAAATGTGAAACGATACAGCTTATTTCTATTTGATGATGTAAAGTGCCCTACATCACTATAAACAGAATATACTGTATATATATTGGATATACAGTATGAGTCTAGACATGTGAGTTAATAGCATTTTTAAATCTTGACAGCTGTATCCCAACAGTTTAAATGCATATCTGCCCACTGTCACATACGTAAGAAACAAATGAGTAAGACACAGTGACAACTTGAAGTAACTGGGATGTATATGACCATAAAAGACTTGTGTAAAAATTCAGATTACAGTTCTGAATGGGAAAGTTCAGAGCAGAACATGTGGATGGCTGTTTTAAACTCCTTCAACAAAACCTACACAGAGTACGTTCAACTTTGAATTAAATCAGCAAAATAATTTGCTTCTGTGCTGAGGAATATGAAATAGAAAACAGAAATGGCTGAAAGTAGGGAGACGGGATGACAGGGATAGTTCTGATCAGAGGTGGCTGGCTGTGCTCTTCCACACAATATGCAGTGTGCTATTGCCAATATTGCATCCACTTCCAACAGACAAAATTCTGAAAAAGGAACAAAACTTTAATCTTGATCTCAGTTGTCGGTGTGGACTTAGACACATTGCACGTTACAATAGAGAACCACAGTGACTCAATCATATCTGTTTAGATATTATCCTTCTGTTACAGAAAGTTATTTAGATTAACTGTAACTTAATATGCCAAGCTTCCTTCTACTCTCATCATACATTTTCTCTATAACTTTTATTTTTAGAAAACTTTTTATTGTAATCAGCTTCATTTTTCCTTCCCATACTCAAAAATAGGATTTTTCTTGTTCAACAAACACATTAGAAATTAATTACCACTCTCTTTAGCAAGCCATCCTAAAGCCTCTTTTTTTATATATCAATTTTACCACATAACAGATTTTTAAAGCCAAGAGAAAACAATTCAGAAAGATTGGTGGAGGCATTCAACATAAGTAGTAGGAGACAGTACCTTAAATCTGTCATTTCCATGGATTTCACTGGATTTCAAGTTGATGGTGTTTCTGTAAAGGCAGTTTTCATCAAACAGTGTAATTGAATTGAATTTTTGTCTGCAAGCAGAACTACGTATTTCTTTCCAGTAGTACAACAGCAGCACATTTAGAGTAAGGTGTGCCTCTTCATAGAGCGGTTTTCAGCTGTTACCACCAGGAGAGCATACAAAACCAGTGGGATAAAGCTTCTTGCATGTCAGCCAAAGCTCCAAACATTTCAAATTGGGCATAAGATTTACTTGAACAATACTGGTCAGTCTTCAAGACATAACAAGGTGCAAAGACTTAGGAGAATTTTTTTCGTACTTGTCTCTGCAGCTCATTCCTGGATGACACTGGACCACCTCTGTTCCCTACTTGACCCATCTGTAAAATGGGGACAGTATTACTGGCCCCTGATTGTATTTCCAGCTCAGATCCACAGTGAATGGTTTTAAAGTGTAGAATAGCTCAAGCCACACCATCAACTTGAAATCTGGAAATTATTGAAAAAAAAATTTTACTCATGTTAGTTTTATAAAGATACGTGAGTTTTATATGTTTATGCATTCATAATTTACAAGTCCATGTAATATAATTTACATAGTACATATATATTAAACAATTTGTAAATTTACAAATACATATGTCAGTTTATTGTATAAAATAAAACATTTCCTCTTCTCTGGATTGTGAAAAAAGCCACACAAACTGGAGCATTGCTCACTAGGACAAGATCTTGCAAGATGGCCCATGTCACTGCATCTCTTGTGTGCAAATGTACATGCCCACAGATTATTCCTGACAGCGTAATAGCATAAGCAACTCTTCCAAGAGGAATGGGAACTGGCACAAGCCAAATGAAACAAGAATGTCTCTAGCTCATTTTCCTCTCTAGGGTTCATACACAGTTGCAAAACACTAATAATGCTACTGAAAAAAAAGTCTTGAAGTCATCACTGTTTCTCACTTGCCTATCTGTAAGTTCTTTACCAAAACATTCCTAAACACTTTACATGGTTTGATTTGCTTCAGAGCATCCCTATGAAGTGGTGTTGTATCTCCCGTGTGCCCAGCTGCAGAGAGGGAGATGCAGAGAGGTCAAGGCCATGTCCCACCACGAGCTGCCAGGACGCTCCCTCATCCAACAGCACCTGGCTCCAGCAGCACGGGGCCAGAGCCCCAGCACCTACTGCAGGTTGTGCTGAAGGAGCAGCTCAGTGGCTCAGTGATGGACTTATAGATGGGCAGCTTTAAGCTTTGCTAAAAGGTTCCTAAGGTTGAAGTTGAGAGAAGACTAGTGCTTGTGGATTTCCAGAGCTGACTGCAGTGCAAACAGCTGTGCAGAATCAGTTTTCCTTTTTTTTTTTTTTTTTGTCCACTACCTGGACCGACCTTCTTAGAGAGCATCTTATCTGCCAGATGAGATAGCAGCTGTGGCTTTGTGACAATTAGAGGCAATTTAAACTGGTGTGGCTGCAAATCCCGCTTTTGAGCACACAGTCCTGCCTCCTTTTCTGTTGTTTGTCTGGCTGACTCAGTGAAGCTGTCTATGGGAAAAATGACAGGGAATTTCTGCCAGCACGGGGAGGTGATCTGGCTCACCAGGGAAGCAGTGTCAGCATTGGGTGCAAACAGGAGGCAAACCCATGCAGCTGGAGGCAGTAACTTGCATAAGGGATAGCAGGACCCTAACCATCACAACTCACTTTTGTTTTAGCCTTCATGGAAAGACTCATAGCATCATTTAGGTTGTAAAAGACCTTTAGGATCATTGAGTCCAACCATTCACCTAACACTACCAAATCCACCACTCTCCCTTAGCACCACATCTTGCCTATCTTTTAAATCCCTCCAGAGATATTAACTCCACCACTTCCCTGAGCAACTTGTTCCAATGCTTGACTACATTTTCCATAAAGAAATTTTTCCTAATACCCATTCTAAACCTCTCCTGGTAAAACTTGAGGCCATTTCCTCTACTTCCATTGCTTGTTACTTGAGAGACCAACCCCCACCCTGCTCCAGCCTTCTTTCCGGTGGTTGTGGAGAGCAGTGAGGTCTCCCTTGAGACTCCTTTTCTCCAGGCTAAACAATCCCAGTTCCCTCAGTCACTCATCATAAGACTTGTGCTCCAGACCCTTCACCAGCTCTGTTGCCCTTCTCTGGACATGCTCCAGCACCTCCGTTTTTTCGTGTAGTGAGGGACCCTGTGAGCAGGGCTTTCACCAGCAGTCTGAACGAAAGCAGCATGCTTTCATCCTCTTCCCTCCTTGGCACATTTCCTGCACCATTCCTTATGCTCTGCAATCAGCAAAGCAATCTGGCTGAAAGAGAAAAATAAAATTTAAAAGTCTTACTTCCAGGATTAGTTTTCAAATGGCAGCAGCATGGTCTGAGATCAGATTAGGCTGCTGGTGAAATCCGTGACTTCACTTCATGTCTCGCATTAGAGCAGCCACTTCACTGGACAAGAGGCAACTTGGACCAGCAAGGCTGGGATGTTGCTTGTCTGACACAGGTCTGCTCCTCACCTGCGTGGTGAAAGTGGACAAAGGGAAGTACGTGGTAGTTTGCAGCAGCTGGGGTCCTGATGCGTTTCTACTAAAAATGATTCAGTTCCATTTCAACCCTTGGCCATTTTTTCTAACTCGCAGTGGATGTGGTCAGAAGTGACACTGAAGAGGGCAAGCTGTTTTATTCTGGAAGCTCTCCATGTCCTGAGCTTCCTTGGTGAGAGGGCCTAAGAGGGAGAAACACCACACCCCAACATACATGAAGGCAAGAGCACCAAGGCGAGAGCAAGGTTGTTAACATGACCTTGAAACAAAGCCGAGATACTGTTTCTTGAGCACAAGGACAAGCTGGAATTATGCATTTGCTGTTCTCTGAGCAAGCCCATCACCAACTGTAACATATTTGTTTCTGTGTTCGGGTTATGGGAAGCTGTGACTACTTCCCTTTTGATGCACAGGGAATGTGATCACAGAAAAGACATGTTTGGCTTTTTAAACTATTCTGGCCCTGCCAGTGTCACTCCTGTAAGACCCCAGTGTGTCTTATGCATCTAACAAGAAAGTGATAAATGACTGACTAAATCCATGGGATTCAGATTATACTAAACTGATTTAGAAGGGAAAGAACCAGCAACTTCATGCTAGAAAACTCACAAATTGAAAAGAAAAATCAAGGTCAAGCATTTAACCAAGGGGTGGATCAGTAATTACACCAAAATAGCAGGTAGCAAAGGGCATATTTGTCATCTCTTGAAATTTCCATAATGGCTTTTATTTTTTCTGGAAAATAAGGTTATAATCTCAATTACAAATATAATGTCCACATTATGTCGAATGTCAGGTTCTGAAACTGAACTTGTTTTTAAACCTAAATCTATCAGTACACTTTATGGCTCAAAAGCTCCCCCTTGAAACAAATCTAAGCCTGTCATTAGTCTTCTTCAATGAACTCAGATAACTGTGGTCTGATTATTTGTTTTAGAATAACATCCACAATTCAAAATTCAACCTGGAAGCAGGCATCTAAAACCAAGAAACTGGATGAACACCCGTATTTTGGCTGCTGCGACTTTGACCAGTAAGATACTTGCATAAATGTGATTTTTTTTAAGGTGTCTTAAATGGTTTTATTTTAATGACTCCAGTTGTTGAACAAAGATATGTTGCCTCCTACAGCCATACTATGTTTTCTTCAGCGTTGTCTTTCTTGGAAAGCGTACAAATGCAAGGCAAAGCCTTCGAATAAAAACTAAGGCGTTTGGGAAAACAATGACACAGCAATTCTGTGCCAGAAAAGAATGAACCAGGAGGATGATCAGAGACCTCTGTCACTTCTAAACTTCTGTAATGCTTTCATTTTTGAAACAGCCCCACTTAGAAAAAAATTTAAACGCATTAATTGCTAACAAGACTCTGACAGAGTGATGGCAGTTACCGTAAGACATTTGCTGCTTTTGTGGTGGTTGTAAGCAGTGGGAGCTTTCGGAGGCAGCTGAGCCACCTTGCCAACTTGCTGCAGGGCTCCCCTGGCCCTCCCCATCCCATGGCCCCCCAGCTCCCCCTGTGCTGACCTCCCAGGGATCTCACCAAAATGGCAGGAATTTAGCCCAGGGAGGGAAGAGTATTCTGGCTTGGAGAGCTGAACCAGCTCGGCAGGCAGGGAAGAGAGGGCAAGGTCTCCCTCTTCTGACTGCAGCAAGCGGGCGGCTGGGCCGGCCAGGACCTCACCCCGGCTTGAGGGCTCCCAGCTCACCAACTCGCCAGATATCACTGCCAAATCCTTGAACAACACCACGACAAGCTCATAGAATTATTCCGAGGTTGAATACTGTAAAAAGCAGTCTGATTTTTTTATTCAAAAGTGGGAAGCTTGATACTCAAATCCTTAAAAGATTAGAAGAAGGATCAGGAAAACCGAGAACACAAATTAAGGCTTTGTGCTTTTGATGGAGACCAACTCATAACTGGCAGGATAAACACAAAGAATGCAGTCTGGCTATAGCCAGCCCACACAATTTTGTGGAAATGTTGTCCAGAACTAAGAGTTTTGTGTAGCTATACTTGTTATGGCAGAGTAAGATGGGTCCAATTTATAGCATGTCAGAAAGCTGCTTGATAATCACGGAATATTCTGAGTTGGAAGGGATGCACAAGGATCAGCAAGTCTGACTCTTAAGTGAATGGTCCATACTGGGGGAAAACACACAATCTTGGCCTTATAGCACCATGCTCTAACAAACTGAGCTAATGATTCTTTGTTCAAATTTAAATTAAACATTTGCTTCTATTTTGAGTTACAACACAAACCCTTGTGTTTAAGGTAAATCAAGTAACACCTAGCTGATTCAACAGGGATTTGCTTGTATTGATTAACTGGACAAGTAGAGATGCTGAGACAAACCTAGAAACACTGTTAAATTCCATTGCTTATTTTCAGAGGTCATTTTGGAAATCACAAGTAATATGGGCTATTCTGGGTTTCAGACTAGACACAAAAAACAAACAGAGGCAAGGCACATGTTGAGTTGTGGTTTTAATTCTATTTGCAACATAGTTTATATGACTTCGGACTCCAGCAAGCAAACAAGCCAACCATTGAATCCAAAACTCAGCATAGATTTTGCATAGCTCAGCACAGAGAACCTACAATATCTGAATGGTATTTTTCAGTTAAGTAAAAATAAAATTAGAAAATTAGTAGCTGGCTGGGGAAAAAAAAAAAAAAAAAGCCTTTCTCACATTTGCGTATAGTTCAAAGAAGTTTAATAGCCAATGGGTGATATCATACTTTTTCACTCTTGCTCTAATCTACACTGTAAATCAAAACAATCTCATAAAAGGTTAAATTATTAAGAACAGTGGCCCGATGGAAGTGTCATGCAACCAGGAAACCAGGATGACCATAAAAAGAAAATGAGGCTGCTGGTAACCATTATAATGTAAGGCTGAATCACAAATGCTAACATAATACCAAAGACCTTTTTCTGTTCCAGTTATAACCCTTAAGAGTTTTGTCTGTTGGGGTTTTTTTCCCTCTTTGAAGGCAGAAGTAGGCCTATAACCATCCCCGTTTCAGTTTCTCTCTTACCAGCTATGGTTTCTTACAGTCTGTCATTGTCCGTGAGCTTAAACAGAGCACTGCATAAGCTGTATGCATCACATATCTGTCCTCAAGATGTAAAATCTTTCCCTGCGAGGGAACATTTTGGTGCAATCTAATGCAAATGCTGAGCCCAAGGGAAGCAGGACCGATGAGGTATTTCACCAAAATATTTCTGTAGAATTAAAAAAAAAATCATTTACGACTACCAGTGGCAACGATCAGTGACCACAGGAGCAAGTTCCTACATGGCTCGCTGTATTAGAGAATTAACTTCTAAATTAACCCAAAGCGGAGGAGCCGCCCTGGAGCCGGAGGCGGCCCCGGCAGGCGCAGCAGCCCTTCCCCGCTCAGGGCAGGAGAGCTCCCGGGTGAGAGAGAGCGCGCCTTTACCGCGGCCACTTTCCCCCTCCGGCGCCCCGGGGCTGGGGGAGGCCGGGCTACAGCGCCCGCAGCCCCCGGCCCCGACACGGCTGCCCCACTCCGCATGACACCCCTGGCGCCAGGGAAGCACCCCCTCCACCCAGCCCCTCGGCGGCGGGACCCCCTCGGCCCCAGGGCTGGCGCGGTGTCGTCCCCCGGCGCCGCCGCCCGGGCGGGAGCGGGAGCGGTTCCCGGCCCCACCGCCCTGCGGCATGCGGCGGGATCCCACGGCACCCCTTCCCCCGTACCCCGCCGACCCGGCGGGAGCCGCTGACAGGTCGCCGCCAGTGGCCCCGGCACCTGCGCTGCGCTCACCGCCCTGAGAGGAGGGGCTGCCGGCCAGACCGCGGCGCGGCGGAGCGGGAGGGAGGGAGAGAGGGAGGGAGGCGGCGGCGGCGGCGCACGGCCGGCGGCGGGCGGGCCCCCGGGGGCGGCGGGCGCCCCTCGCCCTCGCCCCGCCGCGGGGCCGGGCGGCCGCGGCGCCACCGACACCTTACTTCCTGCTTCGCTACCCGGGGCCAGACCCATCGCGGCGGAGGGATCCTGCCGCCTCCCGCAGCCTCCTCCCCCTCCTGCTTCTGCTTTTCCCGGCTCCCTGCTGCAAGGAAATTATTTGACAGCGATTTGCTGACACCGAGGTTTTTTTTTCTTTCCTTTTTTTTTTTTTTTCTTTCTTTCTTTTTGCATCACGGACTCGGCAGCGCGGCGGGCGGGGGAGGCCGTGCCGGAGGTAAGTGCCGGTGCCCGGAGCCTCCCCCGGCGCGGGGCCCCCGCCCCGCTCCGCTCCATGTGCCGCTGCCGGCGGGGTGGGTGCCGGGCAGCGGGGCCGCGCCGGGCCGGGCCGGGCTGGGGGAGTGCGTTTCCTGGCGGAGCGATATTTGTTTACAGGATGGGCGCCGTACTGTAAGTGAAGTAGGACCGAGCCCGGGGCAGCTCCGTAATAAATTAATATCGCGATTTGCTCCCGCCTCGCAGACACCGCCACGAGCCCCGCGCCCGCCCCCCCTCGCCCGCCTGCACTTGTTGCAGACTTCGCGCCAGGTAGGGGCAACGCTTCGCAAGTTTCGTTTTTGCAGGAGCCGGGGCTGCGCTGGAAGAAGAGGAGGAAAAAAAAAAAAAAAGGAGGGGGGGGGAGGGAGAAAAAAGTTTGCAGCTCGCGGTTGACTTTCGGTCTGCAGCGCCGAGGCCCTGCCGGCTGCTGCCGCCTCCTGCCCGGCCGGGCGCGGGCGGGCGGGGGGCACTGCCCGGTACCTGCCCGGGCCGGGCGGGCGGCGGAGCCAGCGCGGGGCGCCCCCACCGCGGCGCTGCTGCGAGTCCCGGGCGCCGCCGTGCCGTGCCGTGCCGTGCCGTGCCGTGCCGTGCCGTGCCGGGAGCAGAGGCAGGGAAGGGCGGCTCGGCGGGGCTCGCCGCGGAAGTTCTCCGAGCCGCGCTGCCCGTCGCGGCCCCTGACACGAGTGGGCGACCCGCGCGCTACTCCTCCGGGCCTTCTTCCCGCAGCGCGCTCGGTGCCGTCTCGGTATCAGTGTTGGAAGCGGAGCGGTCCCGGGGCTCGGCTGTGGAGCCCTTCCCGGTCGGCACCGCGTGGGGCGAGCTCGTTTTGGAGGAATGGGAATTTCTCCCTCCATTCCCGCGGGAGAGTAGCGCGCGGCGAGCTGGGCGCTGGCGGGGCGCTCCTGGTTTCTGGCCCGTCAAAATTACGGGGTGGTAAGGAACAAAAACTCTTAGCCAGGTGTTTAAATACTGGAGAGGCGATTTGCAAGTGAAATTAATCGGCAGTTAACCAGTTAATGGATAATGCCTATTCATCCTTCTGCTGACTTTACAGAGTGGTTTTCACGTCTGCCTGTCAACTAACCAGGCTTGACTGATCGAGATGTAAGCCTTCGTCCAGTAAAATCCGACCTGCACTTGCTGTCCTTGTGCATCAGTGCTGGTCATCATTCAGATAGGTACAGGTGAGGTTCACACATTTTTAAACACTGACATGATGGCAGCAAAACACATAGAATGACCCACAGAGTAACTATTTATGGAAAATACTGCGAAGTGCTTAACTGTGTGATTAAGCTTTAAACAGGTAATCAGTGAGGGGGAACTTTTATGCCTTTGATAGCTACAATTTTACTGTAGATATGGGAAGAGGAGAGAGTTCACCTGGCACGGTTGGCCTGCAAGGGCTGCTCTGCTGCCTGTACCCATCCTGCCTGGGGCTCTGGCCCGAAGAGCTCCCCTGGGGACCAGGGGTTTGTCTGCTGCCCCGACTCAGGGTATAGTGTCCTGATGAAGTGACCCATCCTTACAGTGGCGGTCTGTGCGTGAGTTGTTCCTGCATGCGGTACCTGGAGCAGTTTGCTGTCATCGCTTATCTACTTTGTGGTGTTGGATGTTCAGTTGGATCAGAACAGAGCCATTGCATTAATAAGGTGCATCTATCTAGAAATAACCCACTTCACTTTGTTGCCCAGTGAAGTGATGGCGTTTGAAATGCCCTTGTTGGTATGTTACGTTTTTTCTGAGTGTTGTCCAAAGCACACATATAACTACAGAGGGGCTGCTCCATGAGTGCTCTATGCATGCATACTATGCAGCTTTGCCTAAAACAAATAAAGATTTTTTTTAGCATTTAGATAAGTGATTTTTTGTATGAAGAAAATGTGTTGTATGCGTTTTTCTTTCTTCTGTAGAGGATACTCTGATAAACTTAGGAAAAATTAAAGGCTTAGTATAGCCTACTCAAAAAGTTTTGGTGCAAATAAACACTCTTACAATCTGTTCTGCTACCGTTGATTAGCAGCTTGTGTTGCTGAAGTTGGGAGACCTCAGTGAGGACCTGAGCAGCACAGTGGTGTGGTAGTCAAACGTGTGTATCTTGAAAAGCCAAAAAAACTCAAATACAAGTAATGCACTTCACTGTGAGACTTGGCCTGAGTGCGGAGTGGAGAACTGGCCTCTCAGTAAGACCGAGGCTTAATCACGCTGCTATATCAATGTATGTCCTGCTGTTGGCATCCCTCCCTGGGGAAGAGGGATGAGGCCACGGGCAGATAGGCTGGCATCCTGCCTCCGGTGTTTAATATCATGGGCCAACATGAGCATAAATAAACCACAGCATGACTAACCTCTCTACCTAACATTGACTCATGTTGTATTTTGATAGACTGAAAAAGTCTCCATGCCTGAGCCATTTCATTTTCTCAACCTGTGTGTTACTGATGATGACCTGCCTATTGGGAATACTCCAGTATGCATTAAAGACCATAAAGCAAGACTTTGTTTCAGGTTTGTTTTGCTTTTGGGTAGTGCTCAACTAGCCTAGATAGAGAAAAGGAATTCCTAGATTTTAAACTCAGAACTCTGTTGCTTCTCTTCTTCTGGCCATTTTAATTCTTCGAGTGATACAGTGAGGCTTGCTATTAGAAACTGGGCTCATACCTTGGCATCTGGCAGGGAGTGTGAGAAAAGTGTAAGAAGAGCAGTTCTGTAAATCACTGTAGGTTTCCTAAAGCAGTAAGTTAATATTTTGCTGTGAATATTTTCTTTTTTTTTTTTTTTTTTTTTTTTTTTTTTTTTTGTTCTAATCAAGTGGGGGATATGTCACCTAAAAACTTACTCAGCCAAGTGTTTGAGAAGGCCCTTCTCTCCCTTTGCCAATACTGTAATGGGACGCTATAAAAAAGAAGGGCCCTGCATTGTGCCTCCTTACTATGCGTCATAATAACTGTGAGATAAGGCAGTTTCATTTCAGCTTCCTTAGAAATATGTGTTTGTTTTTTGGTTTTTTTTTAAAAAAAAGCAAGCAGTGTTTGACAGATACAAAAAAATGGTTGATGTGGAAACAATTTATCTCCTCCCCTTGCATTCTTTTGAGAGCTGCTTAGCTGCACAGTTCCAATGAAAAATTGTCATCAGAACTGTAATTTTTTCTGTCCCTAAAATTAACAGATCCTTTTGCCTGCCCTCCACCTGAGAGAAGTAGGCAAAAGCATCTTTAAGTGCATGTATGCATTCTGCCTGGAGTAGCTGCCACACCCTTGGTTATTTACGTAAGGTGAGGAGCACAAGTGGTCACACTGACTTCTATGGCACT
Organism: Coloeus monedula; assembly: GCF_965178545.1. Classification (NCBI taxonomy): domain Eukaryota; kingdom Metazoa; phylum Chordata; class Aves; order Passeriformes; family Corvidae; genus Coloeus; species Coloeus monedula. The sequence continues at coordinate 26,424,933 of NC_138782.1, read as the reverse complement.
GCTTACAAGAGTAGAGTTACTGTGTAAGTGGGTGGGGGGGCCTGCATTCAAAACTAAAGAAAAACGAAGGCAGCGAATTCCATACGTTTTGCTGCATGTGAAGTTATAAAACCTCTTCTTAACTTGTCCATCTCTGAGAAACCTATTACTGTAATCAGTTGCAGGTCTGTGAGGGGAAATCAGGCCTTCTAAGATAAAGACAAAAATAGCACATTCAAATATATTTTAAGAAAGGCGACTCTTCCTTCAAAGAGTAGGTCTGAACCTGGTTCAAAGAACAGTAGCAATAATTTTTTTGGGTTGTTTTTTGTCTCTGACAGCTCTTTGCTTGAAACCAAACAGATTTAAGAGATTCACTGAAATTACTTTTGAGCAGCATGCATTTAGGCACCAAGAGTTAGCTTAGGGAGCTTGTGGGAGTATCTCCTATTAGATCTGAAATGCTGAGAATGGACTCTTGCACCATCATCTCCTTGCTGCTGCCACTGGCCAGACTGGCCAGGAGGACAAAGTGGGTGACACAGTCGGTCAGCAAGTCATATCAACACTGGTTCTTGCTGGATGTTGGTTTCTGCAGGCAGAAGGAATAGTGTTTTTGATAGCAGTTTGTCTTCTCTCTTTGTGGCTTGCCTGTGTCACTCCATGATGGTGGAGATGTGGGCTCACCTGGACCTGCTCAAAACAGCAGCAGGAAAAAACCAGAGACCATTGATTTGTGTGGGGAAAACCTAGAAAATGTGCTCATTTTGCTGCCACAGAAATTTGAAGGCAAATACATCATTTATGTTGCTTTCTACTTGAGAGGATAATGGTCTGGGGAAGCCAGGTCATGGTCTAAATATAAGCCCTATTACCCTGTAATAGTGTTTGATTTTATTGTTTTTTTAAGTTTAAACTCTTTGCATTAGAGTGGGGTGTTGCAGGGTTTTGGGGCAGTCGTATAGCGTTAGGTATATTTTGAGGTTCTGAGTGAAATGAGTCTTGTGGTTCCAGCGTAATGTGTTGCACACAAACAGCCCACCTAAGTTTTCATAATTGACTGATAATTTGCTCTGGAAAGACCCAAAATCCTGATATGAGGCAGATTCAAAAGGTAGTTGGGTTTTTTTTTTAGATTTTCTTTTTAGTTTGTCATTTTCCAATTTACAGTTTAAATTCTGTTAGAATTTCAGACTAACTGCTTCAGCTTCCCATCCACCACTCAGGTGGGCTGTTGCCACTTCCCAGGCACATGGTGACAAGTGCCGAGGTTCCATACCCCACCAATGTCTAAAGCAGCCATCCTGGGTCATGTAAAAATTTTTCTCCTGTCTGTTTAGTTCAGCAAGAAAATGGTTTTTGTCTTTCCCCTCCCTCCCCTCATCTACTGCTCATGTTAAGATTTTTTTTATAGAGCCCGCATTGTGATATGTCCTTGAAGTGCAGAGCTGCAAGGTTTTGTTTTCCTTTGCCATTTTTTCTCTTCATGTTTAAAGTTCATTGCAGCTATAGCAAAGCAAGATTGCTATAGATGGTCTTTTCTGATTCCCTGCCCCCCGCCCCTTTGTCAAAAATGTCATGTTCAGTAATGAGGAAAACTCAGACTTAGGTACTAAAACTTACTCCAGCTAACCTTGGTGTGTAAAGACTGCAAAAATACGGATTGGGGAAGGATTGCCCCAGCAAAACAGGTAGGTGTAAGTTAAATGTTAAATTATCAGCACCTCCTTTTTAAAAGATCCCTGATGGTGAGGTTTTTGTTCACGCCATCTGGCTAGAACAAGGCTTACCAGGACTCTTAAAGGACAGGGGCCATTTGAGGTGCAGAATTTATATCAGGTACTTTCTTTTTAAGTGAATGTCAAATCCTAAATAATTTCAGCATCAGACTGCAAAAAATTTTAAAATTTGAGAATGGCTTAAGTTCTCTGTCTTTAAAAAAAAAAAAAGTAATTTTTGTCTTTGTTCTGCACTCCCTCCTTTCTCCTCCACCCCCTCCCCCACGCCCCCCCCAATTTTCATTGATGGGGAAGTTTCATTTCCTTTATATATATTTATATGTGTATGTGTATTTGGGGGGGGCATGAGGGCGGATAGGAAGGAAGTCTGTGTTCTAGTTTTTATATTTAAAACCAAAAAATATTTAATGCTGGTGTGTTTAGAAATGATCTTAAATACATTTTCCCCAGTAAACCAAAAATTCTGCTGGTGAATAGTGAATATTATTAGGGGATTGAGGGGTTTCACAACACTTTTGTGTTGGTGAGGGTCCTGTCTGAGTTCCAGTTGTACTAGCTGAAAAGTGTTTTTCCCAGTACTGTCATGTTTCACCCGCCAAATCAGAACTGGAAGTGCATTTTCCTGGAAAGATTTCTATTTACTTGGAGGGTTATGCCAATTACAGCTACATTAGGGTTTTTTTATTATTTTTAATTCCACGCTTGACCTGCATAGTAACTTCTTTCATTTTCTTAGTAGAATACCCGCTGCAATCTTGGAATGTCAGTAAGGTAAACCTGCTGTCCTGTGGCTCTAATGCATATGGGTACTCTTGCAAGAGTATGTTCTTAAGTGAGTCCTTGTGGAATGAATGCTGTTAGAGCTTTGCATAACTTGAAATAGCTCTCTGTTCTCCAGGCAGAATTAAATACATTATTGGGGAGCAGGAAATATATTATGAAGTACGTTATCCACACGTAATAATATTTTTTCCTTAAAAGAGATCCCATGTACTTTAATTTTGAATACATTTTTTAAATACTGCAGGTTAGGAAATACTGCATTGCAAATCTGTGGAAGTTTGGAGACATAAGATGAGGTGCTTTTAATACACATTTTGGTCAGAGACTAAAAATTATTTACTCTTTTGAATAGTGCCGCAGTTCATGAAGAAGGAGGAGGTAAATGGGGCTTCTTTGGCAAGAGTCTGTAGGTGCTGGGTGTTGGAGCAGGAGTGCAGCTGGCAGTGCTGCCTCCTGGACTTGTACCACCAGTGCTTCATTCTGCTGCTGCCTTGCTGTCTCTTTCTGCTGGTGGAGAAGATGTCCTAGTGGAAGATCTTGTTTGTACCAGAAAAAAACAACCCTGGCTAGTAAATAGTGCTGTTGTTATTTTGGAAGCGGATTTGCTACCTATTTGCTCTTTTGGTGATGCTATAATTTGCGTTGTTAGCAACAAGAGCAATGTATGAAATAAAAAAATGGATGCTGACTAGGCTTTACATGGTTCACAAGTATGAGTACTTGGAAGACCCTACATAGCTAAACTGAGCTTTCTTTTCCCTAAAATGTAGGCTTTGAAATATTTAGCCCTGAAATATTTAGGATATTGACTTAAAGTTTCATAAACATCTTCTCAATTGCTTCTTTTTTGGTCTGACTCTTTTATATTTTGTTTTATCCTGAGTTTGGAAGCTGAGCTTACCTTGCAGAGAGGTGGTTGAGTTGGCCCCTTGCTGCTCTCAGCAAGGAGAGGGCTGCATGTTGCACTCTTTTGAGAGGCTGAAAGCATCTTCAATGTCTCCTAGGCCACAGTGGGCCTTGAAATAACCTTGAGCTCTGTGGCCATTACCAAAGCCGAGCTGGAGGCTGTAGTCACCTGAACCACAAGTACACGCCACGCATAGCTCAACGCTGAACACAGCAGTTTGGTCACTGCTTGTGCTCCTAGTATATTTGGGGGGAAATGTGTGGAAGCGGTTCAGATGGTAACTCACTGGCATGATTTTGGGGGGTTTTTTTGGTTAGTTTTCAAAAGGTTATATTCAATGTTGCAAAGGAACCCCTTAGGTATCTTGATAAAACAAAAGAAATGGTTAATGTTCAGCCACACTGAGCGGTGCAGCTTTGCAGGAGCACTGATGCTTTGGCCTGCCACGCAGTTCAAATTCAAGCAAAGGTCTCCCACGTGGTTGCTTGCATATGTCCTTCCTATCTCTGTTTTATATCTGCAATTTCAGTATATGCTTCCAGAATGATTTTTATTCATTTCCAATCATTCTTCAAAGATAACTGGCAAAAACCAACAGGCTGGTTGTGATTTTACAGCAGTAGAAGGTAGACAACTTTGATCTTGTTAAATTAATTTTCTTCGTGTGTGGGCTGAGTGTGTAGTGTGCTGATTTAGTTTTTATTGATCATTGTAAAAACGTGAATTCAGCATCACAGCAATGATAATAAACAAGTACTTGCAGTGATATTCTAATGAGTTCCTGGCAACAATAAGGCAGAAAACCATCTTGGAGATTGACATGCTTTAGTGGTGAGATGCTGAACCAGGCTACTTTTTATGAAAGGGTTGAGTAAAGCTGTTTGAAGTTCTAACTCTCTCTGGCAACACACTTGCTGCGAGCAGGAGCATGCCAAACGGGGCAAGATGCAGTCTTTTCATGGAGGCATTTGAGTGTCAGAAATGGTATTCTTGCCTCTGTCTGGAAGGGCTTTCACTCCTGATCACGCCAAGGTAAGACAGGTTGTGGGAACCACGTATCTGCTTTGTTAGAAGGTGTCTCTGAGCACAAGCAGTGAAGCACTAATGACCTTTCCATCCCCATCCGCAGGAATGCCCTGTGAACCATCACCATGTGTTTCAATAAGTCTGCATGGCAAAGCATCAGGTACAGAGCGGGGGAGTGGAGAGAGGTTTCTAAATTAGCAGGCAATTTATGTCTGGAGAAGTGAGATTCATATTCATAACTACGTTAAACACATTTCTGAATATGGTAGGGGCATGTCTCCATTTAAGGTGGCAGTTAATTCCTCCAAGCCAAAATATTTGCAGAAGTATGGGCAGGCAAATTCTCTCTCATGCTTCAATTGATGCTGTTTTTCCAAGACTGGAAGAGGCTTCTCAGTTGTGGTGGTGAACGGTGATTCTCTGGTTTGGTTTGGGTTTTTTTGTCAGTTAAGCTTGTTTTATGCTGTCAGAGTTCAGTAAATTGGTATCTGAGCAGCATGCATCACAATGAAAAAGTATTGCTGCTGTCTGCATGAGTTTGATAAAATTAGAAAATGAGAGGCAAAATTTTTCTAAAGTGAGGAAAAGGAGGTTTTTTTAGGTCTATGAAATTTTGGAAGAGATGGTTTATAATGAACTTTAATACTTTTCTAAAGTTGCTGCTATTATAATGAAAGAGCATGAATAAGAGAATATGCCTTGCAGGTAAAACGAAAAAAGATTTCACCATTTATATACTTGAAAACCAAAGATGCATTGCAGAGGATGAATTTTACCATTCCTATATTGCTTGTAGTAGAAAGTTAGTCTTTGAAGTTAAAAACAGCTTTAGATTTAAAGAAATAATACACCTGAAAAGGGAGGTGCAAAGAAAAAAGACATTGGATTAAGTACTGTTTTGTTAATGAAAAGAATGTAAGTTAAGCCAAATGTGGTTGCCTGCATAGTAAGGTACTGCTTAGCATGAGTGGGAATAATAAAATAAGGTCTTAGCAGACTTTTATTTCAATGATTTCCAACTTTCAGAAGTTTTAATGTGGACGTTGCATGCACATACATAAACGATAGACTAATACCACAGAATTACTCTAATTTATGAAAGGAGCAATACTTTGATGCTGGAAGTCTGTCAGCGTATGGTCCCTAGGGTAACTACTTGATCGTTAGTTAAAGTAGGGGTTCATGAAAATAACATGGGCTCATCTGATTTTAAAGGCCACCTCTCAACCAGTAGGCGATGGTCCAGAACTAATAAGGTTGTAGTGCAGACATTATATGGCAGTGGCACGTAGATTACTACATAAAGCTGGCTGATGGGAAGGCTTCCGTTGGATTGCGTGCTCAGTATTGGACCAGGTTTTTCAATTTTTAGTCATCTGTAGCAAGGCCTGCTTTTACTATAGTTGGTGTAACTACCTGTGTGACTGAAAGAAGGTGCAAGGTTGGGTCTGTGTATGACTGCAGCTCCTTGTTGTAATTATTTTACTCTGTGATAATTGTATTCTTCTAGTTGAAGTATCGTAATTACAAAGTAGATGATGGGCTTCAGTTATATAAGGAAAATCCTTTCAATTTAACCCCACACTATCCTTAGCATAAACAGCTCTTTTTTTTTTTTCCAGGTAGAACTTTCAGGTTATTTCTGGAAAATCTGTACTGCTAATTATGTAAATTAAAAGAAACGAAAAAAGAGAACAAAAGAGTGGGGCATTTTATTTTAGGCTTCAGCAAATGCAAAGTCATATGTGGCCATTACAGCTATCTAGAATATGTACCTGCATTGTTCTGCTGCTGCTTTTGTTACCAGTAAAACTTAACTGGGCATTTCTCACAGGCTTTGTGTGTTAGATTGCCAAATGTGGGAACCGGGAAGTTTTTCCAGTAGCAGGGTCAGCTTGTGCCCCCTGGAGAGTCCCTCCCTGCGGGGCTCCTTCCTTGCACTCACAGAAGTTTCTTGCTGAAAGAAAATGTAGGGCTTTCTTTTTTTGGTCTGTTTGTTTTTATGCTGTTGTGTAGGTAAGCGTGCGTTTTCTTAGGGCAATCCTCTCCGAGAGCAGCAAGTTCTTGTACCCGCACCTTTTGCCTGTTCTGGCAGTGAGAAGCTCTCCTTGAATGGCGGAAGAGCAGATTTCAGATGTGCCTGCCGATCAGAGAGAGAGGAGAATGGAAGAAGTGGTGTTTGAGTGAATGAACAAACTTTCAAGCTGACTCAGTGATACACGCTGTAAGGATTAGTCACCAGCTTACGGTAAATCTGTACGGTGCTTGCTGGGGATGTGTCTCTATTGAGCTGCACTTAGCGAGCTTTGTAGACTGAGAATACAGGTAAATGTTATTTCCACAGTATTTTCCCGGTGAACAACAACAACAAAAGCCAGTGAAATTCAAAGACTTGTAAATTACTAAGCTAAAGGCAAAAAAAATCTTTTGGTTATCTCGTGGTGCTGCTATCTTCATCTGTGAAACTAGTAGGAAAGTGAATAAATTATGCAACAGCCTTTTTTTTTACTATTTAGAAACCTGTGCTTACATGTTATTAGTACTGTTCTACCCTGTTCTGTGCGGGTTGGTTTTATCTGGGGTTGTTTTTCTTTCAGTGGGTAGGTTTCAAGCTGCATTTGTGTAAAACACCAATTTACATGATGGCAACAGAATAACAATTACAGGGAAGGATACTCATCTGTTGAAAACACTATTTTCATTTGCCAAACAGAAATTTCAGGAAAATTACCCTCCAGGTTGAATTTTCTCACAAATGTTCTCAAGTTCTGAAATTATTTAATGGCATAATAGGTAAGCACAGCACTTATAGCAGAGTTCCCAGTAAGAAGTTACTTTTTTGAGGGGGAAAAAGTGGAGGGTTTTATTTAAAAGAAGTTATTATTTTAAAAAAATGGTAAAATTATTCTGCAGCATTTCCCAAGTTACCCAAATCTAGTAAGTATATTTTTTTTTGTACTTTCAGATTGTTCTTTCAGCAGTTTCTTCTCTGTTTGGCTGAAGTTTTTTTATCTTTTGATAATTTAGCTGAGCATCTTTCATAATTCTAAGATGCCCTTTCTCTCTGATCTTCTGACCTGTTTTGCTTGGCTTGTTTAATCTGTCCTTAGAGAATAGTTAATTTCAGCCATAATGGTACCAAAAAGTACTTTAGAGCTGTTAGAGCAAGTTGGTTTGTTTCTTTTTTGATACTTTGTTCAAAATTACTTCCTCCAAAATAAAAAAAAACACCAAACCAAACATCGTGTTGAAGAGTGAGAACCAGACTGCGCTGGCACTGCTGGGTGGGACGGTGCTGAGGGTGCGTGCCTGTACAAGTGGTTTGGCTCCCTGCTCTCCCAGCGAGCTGATCCTGTCAAAGGCTTCAAGTCCTCTGAAGAGCAGGAGTGAAGGCTGAAAGCGTTATTAAGTTTTGGGGTTATCTCACACTGTTTATTCGAAATGGAAGCCAAGCAATTTAAATATCTCTGTATCTTAGATCTGAAAAAAAAGATTTTTTTAATTTTTTTTTTTTCACTAGCCTGTGTGTGGAAATGACATCACAGCTTACATCAGCCATGCTAAATTCAGATGTTTTTTCTCCTCCCTGTTGGGTTATTAACTGAGCATTAGCTCTGTGCTGCGAGTCTTCCTTTGCTGACTGTGGCACATTGATAACTTCATCGTAAATGCTCTGAATTTTGTGCGATGAGGAGAAATGAAGATCTGGTGTAAAGCCTTTTGAAGCTGGTGGGAATGTAGCTCGTTTGCTTGCTGTGCGTGCAGCCAGGCTCGGTGACCCCCTAATGCTGCGTTGTTCCCAGGATCCCTGCTGCAGCGGAAGCAACCGAAGGACGGCACTGTGCCTTTTGGCACTTCTGGTGACCAGGTCAGGAGTTTGCTGTGGCACATTGTTGGGTAGGTCATGTCCCCTCAGCCCTGCAGGTCAAAACCTGCCCTTGTGAGACTGAGTAGGTTTCGAACTAAAGCTCTTGTGTTGTGGCTGAATGTCCCATGTGCAAAGCTGAGCTCTGTGGCAGGGAATAGAGAGCTCCTCATCTCTACCAGGAATATCCAGGTTTTGGAGCTGCCCTTCTGAGCTTGATGTAGGGCTACAGCTGTGGCAAAGTGTGAAATGGAGGCATGGGGGTTTCCTGTGAGAGCCTGAGGAGCTGGGAGAAGGGAAACAGAAATCAAATTAAAGTTGACATTTTGAAAAGTTGATTGCTGTGTTTTTTAATCATAAAGCAATTTTTAAAGTAAGTCATATCCCAGAGGAAAAATAAATACATTAAGAAAAAGGAGAAATGTGATGTTGAATTGATGCATTTGAGTGCAGCACACTTGATAGCGTGGTGGTGGTGGTACCAATGTGCACTGAGACAAAGCAAAAGGACAACCATTATTCTGACTCTCCTGCTAAATTTCCAGCCATAATGTCCTATATACAGAACATTTTAATTTATCTTTACTATTTTGGTAGGGCTGAGGCTGTGGGGATGGGACTCATCCCAATAACTTAAAATAAACCCCAAAAAACACAGCAAAACAAACTCACCTGACACTTCAATGGATGTGGAGAGATTTCCCTTCTTGTCGTGGGGCTCATCAGCTGCCCTCTGCCCTGGGAGAAAGGCAAGGAGGCCTCCAGGCACCTCCAGCAGGAAGACTTGCAGTTAACAGCTTTGGATTGGGCTCATAGCACGTGAAAGTTACAGATATCCATTCGCACGCTTTGTGTCTTTTATGTCTCTTCTGGCTCAGCTCTTCTGCTGCTGTAGTCAAGAGCAAGGGGATGCAGGGGGAAGGGCTGAGGGATGTCCTGGGAGGGCCCGTGTTGGTGTAACCCCGTGTGTGTGAGCGGTCAGTGCTCACGCATGCCACGGAGCTGGTGCAGTTACTTGTCTTCTGGATCTTGCGAGGAGCCCTCCGTTACTGCAGTTATTTGTAGAGCCATATGCTATTTTTTTTCTTACATATGTTCTCTGATAATTGTCAGTAGCAGGTGCCTGCGAGCCAAGGCGGAGCTGTATTTAAAAATCAGATGCTTAATAGGATTAAAGAATTGTGTGAGCTAAGCACCAGCAAAAAGGCCAGACTGAAAGCACTGGCCTCTGAAGGTCATGTTCCCCGCAGAGCAACAGCATGGTTGGTAGCAGTGCTGGTCCTTCAGCTCCACCATCCACCTGTAGAGATGTGACCTTCAAGAACTAGTCAGGAGGTGTGGTTTTGGGTCTGTATATGTGGTTTGGCTAAACAGGGAAAACACAAAGTCCCTTCTGATGTGTCTGCGAGCCCCCAGGAACAGAACTGGACATGTGCTGCTGCATCCCTGCTTGGTGACTTAGGTGGTACAGGGCTGGTTGGAGATGTGACATGAAATATCTAGTCTGGCAGACTCCCACTCTTTGAACCTGCCTTTCCCCCTGTGTTTGTCAAGCATCCCAAGCTGTTCAGGTTGCATAACTGGTTGCTGTTTCTTTGCTTGTGCGTGCACTGGGTCCCTGTGGATCACTGCTGTGATAGTAATTGCTGATGTTGCGTCTCCCTCCATCATCTGAGGAGCAACCAGCAAGAGGAGGATCTGGGGAGACTTGTAGTCACTCTGGACTTGGAATGATGCAGCTGTGTCCACTGAAAATCATTTTGGGGCATTGCATGACCAGAATCCCCCAGTATGCATGATATTGCTGTCACATCATCTTCACATCTCCGCAGATAGCTCTCTGAATTACCCCTCCTTCTGTGTTTCAATTGGGGGGAACTTAGAGCTGAGTGTAACAGATGTCTAGGTGACCAACAAGTCAGAAGTATCATGTATTTCAAAGTGTCAGGAAAGACATATTGCCCCTAACATTCTTTTATGAGGGGGTTGTTGGTTTGGTTTTTTTTTTTTTCCTTCATTTCTGGTGAAGAACTAGTAAAATATAGAGCACATATGGAAATGGCAGACGTTGTTGGGTTTTTGAATTTTTTTTTGTTGTCCTTGTTTCTAAAATTAAGCACACCGGAGTTTGTGAGATCTTGCAAAGAATTTAAATCATATTGCACAGTCATGTGTTCAAGGAATCTTTTTAATCTTGTCACATATATAGTGAACAGATCCAGATTTTAAAAAATATATTGCAGTAAGGAGAGATAAACCAAACGGGATAAAGACAAAAGACTGCTAAATATTTCGGATTGTACTTACCTCGTTTAGTTTGCTGCCAGTAGTCTGTTCCCTTCTTGTTTGGTTGTCCCTCATGTTCTTCCTATGTAAGAAAGAAACCTGTGGTATGAGCTATTCTGCTTATCCCTTGCATAATGTTGGCAGCTGAGAATTGGATCACACGACTAAAGTAGGTCTGTCTCTGTGTGAGAAAACTAACAGTTTCTCCTTCCTGTGGGTGGGCATCCATGCACAGGGGTAGTAAGTTTTTATTCTGCCATGGTGTGTTTCTGTAGTATGTTTCTGAGCTGGATTGGAGGAGGAGGAGTGATCTCACACCTTGACCACAAGTGCACTTGGCAGTGCTCACATGGGCAGAGCTGGTTGCAGAATTTGGGTCAGTGGGACAGTATCCTGGTGAGCTGTCTGGCACAGGACCCTCTAAGACTGATTAACTGTATTAATTTACTCTAATTCTTGCTATATATACCACTAAAAGCTTTCTTGAATGTTTTTACTTCTGCATCTGCAGAACGTCGACCTTGGACTACTACAAAACCTTTGAAATAATTTTGGTGGCATGTCCTACAGCACTTCAGAGCACGAGCTACTCCAGTCAGACATGCTGAACTCAAGCTTAGGCTTTGTAACTGGAAGAGATGTACAGCACATCGTACAACTGTATGTGACATTGTTTTACTTGTTTCTCACAGTAAATTTAATGAGGAAGTCTTGGGAGATACATGTATATACACACATGCCCAAGGCAGATCTGGAAGCAGTGAACATGGGAATATATGCATTGTGTTGTAATTGTTTTCTCCTGGGGGTTCTGTTATTGTTGTCCTTTTCACAAACTGTGAACCTGTAATTTTTCATGTGCTGTTCTTTGGCCCTCTCTGCCAGAGAGGCTCAATCTATCATGTTAAAAGAAATCAATAAAAAGTCTAGGGGTTTATTTATAAAGTAGAGCATGGAGAGAGGGTGCAAAAATTCCATTAAAATGGCAGTTTAGCACTAGCTACATCTCTTTGGGACTAAACTCCAATATTTTAAACTATTAAAATTGTTACAAGAGTGCTTTTAAAGTACCACAAATCACAGTAAAGCTTTCTAGCTGAAACTTGCCTTTATATAATGCACTAGAATTTAGTTTATATATGTTTTTGGAGTGTCTGATGCTGCCCTCAAACACCATTTTAGCATCCATTTTAGAGCTTTATTATAGTTAATAATCTTACAGGTTTATCCTCAGGGGAAAATACGTGAATGTAGGAAGTCAGAATTTATTTTCCTTCAGAAATGTGAGTGTATGTATGTCTTTGTGCAGATGCAGCTCTGAGCAAATTAATTATTTCTGAGAAGTCTATAGGCTTCTAATGTAATTCATCAGGATTGCCTGGCTTGGCACATGCTACTTGGTTACAGGAACTTACAAATTCAGGCAGCTGTGTGCTATTTTATGACATAGCAGTTTTCACCAGTGATGCGATGGTCATCTACTCCATGTTTTCTATCCAAAGAAATAAATGTGTCTGTCTGCTCATAAATATGGTACTGGAGAGTTTATGGGATAGTATCTGTGTTGAACCTCTCAAATATCAGAAGCAGTGTATCTGAAGTGTGAGCTTTGCCTCCACTCAGCATGTTTTTGAATTTTTTTAATAGCTGAAGAAGATTGATCTTGAAACTGTTGAGTTTAAAATGCAAATGGCACTGTATAGTTTTGTGTTGTACCATCTTCTATCCTGGGATAAAATTGTTTCTACTGGAAAGGCCCTTTATTTACTTCCAAAAATATCCAGAAAAAAAAGGTGAACTCTTACTTGGGCCAAAAGTAGGCTTCTCCTCCTTCAGGAGACAGTGCAGGCTGTTGGAGAGCATGGCTCTTGGTAGGGGCCGTGAGAGCAGGCTCCATAAGTGAACATGGCAAAAGGCAAATGATAAACTCCAATTCACCAAACATTTGTGTATGGTAAAAATATGCACCCTGTCCCACAGTCATGTCCATACATACAGCTCGATAACCCAATTCATCGTTCCTGCGTTGTTCATCAATTTTTCCTTTTCTTACTGACCTACAGTCTAGTTCTAGCTTACTTCTTGCTGTTGACTGTGAACATTTTCTTCTTTTCTTGCTATGTGGAGTAAAGTAATGATCCCAACAAGCTTTAAAAAAGCAAAGCTATTAACACTGCCCTTTCACTGTTAATTAACATCTGAAGTTTCAGAAGAAGGGCTCTAACCTGTGTAGTTTCTGTGTGGTGGAGATGCTAAAGGGAAAGCATTAAAGCTTACTTTCCTAAGCACAGACAGCTAAAATAATTTCTGTAAGGTGCTTCTCAGTGTGGAAAAGGAAAGCCTCTAGTTGTTACACAGCTCTGAGCAGAAGTGACAGTTAGCTTCTCTGCTTTTGAAAAAAATAAGCAAGTGATGTTAATGAGGATAAAGTAGAAGAGCATCATTCAGGAAGATGGAGTTTTCTGTGAAGTCTGAAGTCAGCAGCCCACTGAAACTGGGATTGCAGGTGGGTTAATTAGGTTTGGCCAAATTGTGTTTCCTGCCAGCTAAGGTTGGCTGCTCTTATGGTGGAGGGGCTCCCCCTCCTCTTGCTCCTCCTGGGCTTGCTCAGGCGTGTTGGCTCCCTCACCTTTTGGTGCTGGGCAGTGCCACTGTGCCCAGACCTGTGCAGAACACCATGATGTAAGGAGGGGAGTCTAGTGAGAGGTGTGAGAAGAGGCAAGTGAGAGAATGCCCAAAGCATTAGACTACAGCCTTTGGAAGGCATTTGTGAGGTCAGGGTGCTGCAGCGGTGTGGAGGCTGCCTGAAATCATTCAGGTAGTATGATGTCCTTGAAGAGAAATGAGAGTCTTCTCCTCTCAACATGCCGTGCTGACAGAGCTCTTATGGCTGTGACTCCCTCACTGTGTCCCTGTTGGCAGAGCAGCCAGTCATCAAGCTTTGAACATCCTGTAGTTCAGGCCACTGGTTTCCATGTCTCCCTCTTCTTTCCAGTGGTGGACATGTTCTCAGTCTAGCAGGATGTTTGTCTCCTTGCCTGCAACATTGACCTTTTGCAGATTGTAGTAAAACAATCTCATTGGAGTGTTGGTGGTTGTTGGTGCTGCCCATGAGGAGAACGGGCCTGCAAGGTGCACACTGAGCTGGCTGTGAGCAGCTGGCACATACTTCGTGTAACAGGTTTAATCTGTTGGATTGAATTGCTTCTGCTTCTAAAATTTCCTTGGGAAGAGCACTGCTTTTAGCCAACTGCTTGTGGGGCAAGTCTGGTGGTACACAGGCATCTGGGTCACAGTCTTTGTGCTGGGGTTGGGGCATCAGCCAGCTCCTAGAGAAAGCCCCCAGTCCGCCTAGCGAGTTTTTCCTATTAGGGCAGTTTGGGGCTTGGTGATATCCTCCTGTCCCCGTGGGGGGTGGGGAGCCATTTTTTTGGGTTTGCCATCGTGAGGAGGTGGTATGTTTTAGGATGTTGTTATGACCTTGCTGAGTTAAATAGCTATCGCGTAGCTGCTGGTGGCTGGAAATGACTGTCCCCCTGCAAGTCTGATCCTTTACAAGTTTGAGGTCTGGTTTTCATAAGAACAGCGCTCTGAGACAATTAAGTCACTATTTAACCAAACTGGCAAAACCACATGTCTTTGGCTTTAAGGAGTTGTCCCCACCAGGTCTGTTGGGCTTCCCTTTCTCAAGGTGGTGTGTGAATACCTGCACTGGCCCTCTCCTGTGCTTGGGATTGAGCCCGCAGTAAGGGAGGGAGGACTCTCTCAGCTTTTCTAATGCTGATGGCAGAAGGGAGGAAGTGGTAGATACCAATCTTGCCCTCTCACACAGCCTTCCACACGCATCTTGCTGGTGGCCACCCGAGCTGTCCCCCAGAGATGCTACCCTACCATGACTAATTTCCTGGCTTTTAATTTGAAAATGCAGTTATCAAAGTTGTGCCAAGTTCCAGCTTTCGTTGTATATGAAAACCTAGAAAGCATACTTCTGGGAAGAGGTGTTGGAGATTCGTTGGGTTTTGGGTATTTCTGGTCACTGGAAGACAGGAAGGGGATTAGTCAGTGTTGAGGCTTTGAATAATTTAGTTGATGTGCCTTGATTTCAAAATCAAGACTTAAGTGCATTGGAAGTAGTAAATGTAAACTCTGTCAGGTACAAAGACTAATCAAGGCTGTGATTGTTAAAGATTTATACTGTCACTTGTAATGCCATAAAAGCTGAATCTAATTGATGAGTTGATCGACCTGTGTAATAAACAGATTATCTTTCTTCTGTTGTTTATACAAATACTTTTGTTTATAGTATTTTGTGGGCAGCAGTATTGAACTGACCATACATGTTAGACATAACTGTTAGTTAAACTTCCTTGGGAAATATTTTGACTAGTAGATGTACAAGCATGTGAATCTAGTAAATTCTTTATGCATAGTTTTCCCAGCTATAAAAATGTGCCAGTTAAGGGAAATAACTTCTCTTAGTAAGTAAATGCTACTCTTAAGGAGAAGATTTTGTGTTTTCTTGCGTGTTTTTCCTTTGGGATATGTGTGTGTGTTTTAAAGAAGAGTGCTAACTAAAAATGCTTGCTTGAAGTATTGGTGAGTTGGTAGTGCAAGGTCAGATACTTGTATTACTTATATGGCCACTTTTTTAAAAACAAACAAATTTTAATATGCATTTCATGTATATTTACAGCTACAGATGTTGTAAAATACAAAGCACAGAGTAGAATAATAGAAGTAAGTTATAAATATAGAGGCACTGAATTAACTGAGATGCCTAGGGAAGCAAATTTAGAAAAAACAGGTATTGAGATGGCTCCTTTCTTTATCTGAGCAATTCGAATGTCAGAAATTGTCTAGAAGGAAATTTTTATGGCTTGTACAGTTTCAATATCTGAAAACCGTTTTTACCAGATTTTGCACTTATTGGTGGAGCTATAAATAAATGCAGAATAATTTTGCTGGGCTTCATGGAGTTTTTGCAGATCAGTATCAGCCCAACAGCTCTGAGAGTCTGGCCTCACTTCCTCCTTGGCTGGAAGAGCCAATCCAGTTCTTAAAAGCTGTGGCAAAACTAGCTGGGCATTAATCTTAGATAAATTGGTTAATTAGGGGCTTTTTTGTTTTGTTTTTAATTAAAATATATCTTTTTCAGACAGTTTCCTGGGAATGCTGGGAGAAATGGTTAATTAAGCAATCTCCCATTACCAGTCTTAGTCCCAGTGCTTGAAAAAGCAAAATACAACATGCCCCTGCCCCAGCCTCTCAGAAGCCCACCAGACAGACAGCCTTCACTCTCCAGGGGCCACCCCAGCCTGAGCACCCCTGAGGAAAGTGTGGAGCACAGAAAATGTAGCGGTTTGGTAAATGAAGTGAAGGGGAAAGTAAAGTTCTCACTGTTTCAGTGTGGAAAGCAAGAGAGAAAAAACAGGGTTGGCTGTATGTTAGCCTAAAATCAAGGTTAGGAAGTTCCTTGGATAGTATGAACTCAGCTTTTTTTGCAGGGAGCTGCTTTTGGATTGCCTGGCTCTTTAGGAATTGGCTGATAAATTTTAATTTTAGCAAAAAATGAGTTAGTCAGTTACCTAAAATAACATTTTTATTAATGCCTTGGCCTAGTGTAAAACATTTGAAATTTAAAAAGAAATAAACCCACTTTTTTCCTGGATTTCTTCTGTCTTTAAAATTGTCTCTATGATCTGACAGCAAGCTGTGAAATGGTTGTGACACTCACTATCTTGACTTAAGGCCTGTATCAAGACTCCACGCCAGGGAGTGCAATCATGCGATAAGCAAAGTAGTCAAACTTGTCTTAATTGCAGCATTTAGTTGCTTTCTGGGGCCTTCTCTTCATGGGGTTTTGCAGGATCAGGACCATGAATTAGCTTCTCCATACACTGCTTGTGACCCTTGACTGAACAGAGTGAAGGGAGAAAAAAGACTGTGTACTCGTAAAGACATGGCAAAGAAGACGACAGTTCACCTTTTATTTTAGCTTCTGGAAGTGCAATTTTTGTTGAGTTGCTGTTAAGAAAGGCTTGGTGAGATGTAAAATGGACTTGTCCTGACTTCTTCCAGTGATCCCCAGCAATGAGCACCGAAGTGCTGTGGGGCCTGTCCTGTGTTTCTTGGGTTAAGAAAAGTGAAGCGAGGCAGCAGGAAGCAAGGATGTAAACTTCTCAGAAGCAGCAGGAAAATAATGACATCACTGTTTTTTCAAACTTTGAGCAGTCTTAAAGTTCTAGAGCTGTTTTCATCATATCTATTTCATGACGAAAAATGTATATTTTTCATAGTTCTTGATATGATCATATTCTTAACTTTTCACAGTGGTGGCATTTACAGACATGACAACTGCTTTGAAATAGTGTTTCTTTTATTACAGATCTGATTAGTTGGGAGGGAATGGGAATTAGAAATTTTTATAAGAAGTACTGGCAGTATCTCACGCCCCCCCCTTTAAATATCTTCCACTTTTATTTCTTTTTATTTGAAGTCATTGTGTGAGGAGCATGTTACCCACTGAAATAGAAGTACGTGAGGTGCTTGGAATTCAGCATTTTTGTGAAGTAATCTGTTTCAGCAAAAATAGGGCTGTGAAACTTTTAATAAAAAGTAAAGAAAAAGTTCTGAAAGTTTCTGACTCTGGAAACCCACTTTTTTCTTATGAAAGTTTTACTTGTTGGTGTAATTCTTTAAGGAGGTTGTACTGCTTTTGAAAAAAATGATGCTGAATGAATATCATGGGATAATACAGAAGCCTTTGTAGGATGTTCACTGACCTACCTAAGAAACCCAAGAGAGATAATTACAACCTTTGGTAGTCTACATGTAAATGCACTTTGCAAACGATTTTCCATGCAAAAAATGCAAACCAATTACATTTTGGAATCTGTACCTATGTGGAAAATGGATTGTAAAGGAGATGCTTATTTCAGGCAATTTTTGATGAGTTCCAGATTAAAAAAAAATAAAATTATGGCATATTAAATTATTAGGCATCTTTACTAGGGTGTAAGGAAGATTTATGGTGCAATGAAATATAGCTGCAACCTAATTTAGGACTTGACAAATCTGGTTTTATAGTGTTGAATTATAAGGGATACCTCATTACTTGTGGGTAAAACTTTTTTTATTGTTATTTTTGGCACCCTGGTCTCCTCTTTTGTTGGGCTGTGCTCTGTAGAGGCTGCTTTGGGCAAGATGTCTCAGCTGATCCTTTTTCGAGGGAGCTGTGTGGGATGAAGTCATAATTAAGGATCACATCCTGGCAGGCCTTTCTTACCACGTGTGGTCGCTGATTTCAAGTTAAATGCTTGCAGTCCTCATTGCTCTTCTCAGTCAGAAATGTAGTTCTTCTTAAAAGCATGGAATGGTACTTTATTGACAGATATTCCTTACTGATAGTGAATATCAGGTGCTGTATGTACAGTTTATAAATAGAAAATTTAGCTATGCCAAAATTACATGTGTGCTGTCTTTTTTTAAATCCTTTATTCCTTTCTTCTGCATGCAGGCCTCTTGATTGCACAAGGGCATGCTTTGAGCTTAAAGCAAGAGGCAATTTATGTGGAGTATGACCTGGCATTATGGCTTGCAGCAGTAAATAGAGAACATAAAAAAAAAAATCCCATGATTTTCTCAGTTTAGGAAGTCTGTGAAAAATCTGGGGTAGCAAATACTTCGATCCTCTTTTGAGACTGCTGACCGTATTCTTACATTGCTGTTTACAGGTTCTCAGTTGAGGAAAAAACCTGGAAACTAAGTCTGTGCATTCAACTAAACTGAAGAGCAAATTTTACCTGGAAATGGTATTTCTTCATAGGGTAATACAAAGTTTCCTGTGTGCAGTGTTTCCCCCGCTGCACTGACATGCAGAGTGATTGATCTTAAGCAAACTGCACACACGTGTAACTACAGCCATCTATGTGCACATATAGGAGCATGTGACAAAAGAAAACAAAACCACAGGTTTTGAGTTCAGACAGTAGATCTTTCAGGGACCCTTTCTCCTCATTTCTGTGAGAGAGAAGTCTCAACTTCTCCCGATGCTGTGTTACCTGACGCTGTGGCTACACAAGTGTGCTTTCTGAGGTGTTGTGCCTACCACACGGGAGGAGTATGGCATTGCTGGATGGCTTATGTGGTCAGGTATAAGTAGCAGAGGAAGTGTTTATGTTTAGGAGACTCTCAGATTGAGCACTTAAATGACTTACTGGTAAGCACAGCTTCAAAAGTTTAAGGACAGTCGCAGTTTGGTGTGTGTTGAATGTGCACTATGTTATGCACTTAGCTTCAACTATAAACCATTTGCTGAGTTTTAGTGACTCTGATGTTTAGTCTTTGCCCCCCCCCCCCCCCCCCCCCCCCCGTTTAGACATTAGTAACCAAGTGTTTTGCCTCTGTATGTAGCCTTAAGCTGCACTTTTTTCTGATGTAGTCATCAGATCAAATTATTTATAAAATGAGGACATCCTTTTGGACTTCATGTGTAAACAGTCTTAAATATGTGCACAGGCAGAGAGATTCTTCTCTGTTTATCCACAGTTGCAGGCTAAACATTAATAAATGCTAACATTAAATAGTGGATTTTCTTCCCTCCTCATTCTTCACTCAAGTTTTGCCTTTAAAGGTTCAGATTGCTTCTCTAGGTTATCCGAAGAACTTTCCCCTTGCCCTTGATCGAGGTACTGGTTGCAGTATGTCTCTGCTACAGTGATTGTTGTGAGCTAGAGTAAGCAAGTGGTTCCTCTGGAGTGGTTTCTGCTGGACAGATATTAATGTAATCAAAATCACGTCTGCAGTGCTGGCACGTGTGTTTGAGGATAGGATCTACTGTCTTCAGGCAATATGGTGACTCCAGGCCTCTTAATTCTGGAATTAGCAGTGAGAACTGGAAACATACCAGCGGCTCACCAGAGTACCATTTAAACGTTCCTTGGAACCAAGTTGGTCTTGGGCTTGGCTTATTTCTAAGACATCTCAACAGGCAAAAAACTTGTAGTATGGATTTGGGGTTGATGGGGAGGGATTCTCAGTAAAGATCAGAGGTGACTGATGATGTCTAAAAGTGCTGCAGCAGAGAGACTCTCCTTTTGCTCTCTCTGCTGTGTCTTTTTGAATATGATGTGCTGGAGACATGGGAGGTGCCCATCCAAGAGGCTGCCTTCAGCTGGAAGGGGAGATGGAAAAGCAAGCTGTAAAATGGGGTTTGAGAAACGTTCATATTGCATAGGTTTTAAAGGTACCTGCTGCTGCCAAGGTAACTTCATTTGTGTGTTTGTTTCAGCTTTCTGGCTTTTGTTTTTTGCCTATTTTAACAAAACTTCAAACATCCTCTTAGCCAATGACAGCAAGGTTTGCAAATCAAAACCAAATCTGAGCATAGCACTACACTTGAGTGAGCTGTGCTAATCTAAGACAAGCTTCTGTTTCCTGCTTGGAGCTTCTTCCCCATGCTCTCATTTGGCACATGTACAGCACTGTGTGCTGACAGGCACCTTTGAGGCACAGATCAGTTAAAGAAGTGTCTGTGGTGGCAACTGCTCCAAGCTTGGTATTTCATGTGCTTTTTGGCTACCTACTTGTGGTTAGGAAGTAGGTGTTGGGAGTCATGTAGGCTAAAGAGAAGCCCTACATTTGTGAATTAACATCCGTAATGGAGTGGTGTCGGGTCATTTTTGTGTTCCTATGACCAAACAAAAAGCTTAATCTGCCCATGAAAGTATTTCCCATAAGAAGTCAGAGTGCAAGCAGTGTGCGAGCAGAATATTTTAGGCAGCGAATATGTTGAACTGATAAGAGTCCTGCACAGCCCAGCGCTGCGGTTTGCATAAAAGCAGCCCCTTAAAGACCCTGTGGTCTCATGTTCTATCAGCAACTCTATGACTGACTTTCACTTTCCCTACAGTCAGAGAAGAGATAGAGAAGAGAATCTGCCATCAGTTTTCTCTCCTTGCATTTTTCCAGACAGTTTGGCCTCAACAAATTGTACAGCCTCCCTCTCGTCTGCGTGGGAGAGTACAGACTGCTGCTGGCGGCAAGGAGGAGAGATTAACATTCATCTGTTCTCCTCGCTCGCTTTTCCATCCCGTGGGCATGGGAGACTTATGAGTGTTCTGCTCCTTTGGGGTGCATTTCTACTCATTGCCCTGATGGGAAGACCACAGAGACACCGGTAAGGTTGTGCAAGTTTCACATTGCTGATTAAATAGGCATATGAGGAAGTCAAGTGCAGTGGCTCCCTAGAAGAGGCCAGAGAGGAAGGTGGGAGGACTGGCATAAGCCGTAGGTTGCTCGCTTGCTCAGAGATCTCCTTTTCCACAGTCCGTGCACACTGAGGGCTTCATGGAAAGTGCCTCCTCACTTGGGTCTTCCATGAAAAGTGTGTTTTGACACACTTTGAAAAGTCTGTTCCAAGCAGAGATACTTACTTCTTTGATCCTTACTCTCTGTTTTAATGTTGCATATATAGCCAGAAAATCAGATGGGGAATATGGGGAAAGAAATGATGGGGGGTTTTTGTTTATTTTTTGGGGTTTTTTTAAGGAAAGTCATTTCTGGTATGGAAGCTGAAGTTGGTACTGTATGAACGTCTGCAGTATCAGTACATAGCAATGCTTGGTAACACTCACATGTAAGATGAGGAGTTTTACTTTCACTTTGTGGCCTTGTCAGGGGCAAGGAAGGGTTTTGCAAACACATCTTTCTGAGTGACCCTGCTGCAAGGGGAGCTCTCAGCTGGCATTGTCCTTTGGTACCCATTTACCTACCTAGGAGTCAAGTACCATGGTGGGTGCACACCATGAGGGGTGATGGATCTGCTTGCTCATGCTTCATTCTGCACAACACCAGCCTCAGCCTGCCTGTGCAGGAGCAACAATGGCCTCATTGTCCCCAGCATCTTCTGCTACTGCCGAATTAAAGACTCTCTCTCAAGTAAGAGCCAGGTATTCTTTCCCCTACTGCTCCCCATCCTAAATGGGGAGTGGTTGACAGTCAGCATATGCTAATTTAGGACTTTGGAAGGTTTGTTCTCAATGAAATGCAGTTGGGAGGTCTTGCTCCTTCTTCAGTTAGTTCCTGCAGGAAAGAGGGCAGTAGGCCTCTTCCCATTGTTCCCAGTGCTAGCCACTGCCTGGTGGGATGTGATGAGCCAAGTGCCACCGCCATGGTGGCCTGGAGGTGATGGAGCTGCCATTGTGGATGGTGGTTGCAAGAATCACAGTATCTGGGAAGCCTTACAACCGGGCAACCAGCTTCTTGCATGAGGTGGTGGAAGAATACAGATGTGGTAATTTTTTGAAAGATACGGTGAGGATTTTCCCTGGGGTAGCATGTGTATTGCTTACAGTGGCAGGGAATTTCTACAGAGCTTGTTTGAACTTCTGGAAGGATGTTGCTAACAGGCATTGAGTGTGGTGAGGTCAGTACAAGAGGAACAAAACCTCCCATTCAGATAAAAGCAGGGAAAGGGAAACACTGCCACGTGTCAGACTGGTTCAGGCTAAACTGGTCTGTGCAGTAATTTCTGCAGCTCTCCAGAAACATACTATGGGTTTGAGCTTCCCAGCTCAGACAGGTCTACGTTCATGTTCCAGGCTTTGGGAAAGCAGGAACGTCACCATCTGTGTCCTACTTCATTTGAAAATTTAAAAAAATCTTGAATGCCAGCCATCTGCTGATATTGCATCCAAACTTTATCCCCGTATCTGGGGGCAGAGGAGGAGGATGGTTTCTTTTGTGAGAGGCACTGTTCAAAGAGAAAGAGCTGCCTGTACCTGGGATGCTCCTGGATCCAGAAACCATCAGAGGAGCATGTGCAGGATGGCTTGGCGTCTCAGTCCAGCCACTTTCTGTAGTACCAAAACAGTCTGGCCTAGAGAGAGTGAATCCGAGTCCCATCCTGCCCTCAGAAGCTTCAACACTTGGTTTATGGATTATTAAGAGGAGATTTGAGCATTTCTGTGCAGTGGATGCACAGTGATGGGTGCTTAAGAGCTACCATATTGATGTTTGACACAAAGAGATAAGTCACTTTTTCCTTGTAGCCTGGTCATTGGGCATAATGCTGTTTCAGAAATACATTGGGTTGTGGTTTTCCACAAGCTGGCTATGAAAATAGGCACACAGTCTTGATGGGAACTAACACGGGCACTTGGCTCGACACAGGACAAGAGCAAACTTGCTTCTGTTAAATTCTTATGACAGATCTTCCCCAGCAAATGCCCACTGAGTTTTGACTTAGTTATGAAGGTGCTTTTCTGAAGTCAACATGTTGGGTTTTTATGTTGTATTTCTCTCCTTTGTATTACAGCAGTTGAATGCTGCTTCTGGCTTGATAGCTCTGTGTGAATGTGAACACAAGTAAGGCATTAGAGAGTTAAAAAAATCCATTAATTAAAATATTTACATTGGAAGCTGCAAAACATTTACTCTTTGAGTAAAACAAACTTCCCCATTGTTCTTGTATGATTGCTACAGTTACTCTGAAAATAGCCAGGAAGAGGTTGTGCTCTGAGGAATTTTACTGGGTTGGCAGGGAAATAGGAGGGTAGGGATACTGAAGTGGGCTCTTGGTCAGTGGCTCTCTTTTGTTCAAATCTGTCTGTAACATGGACAGATCTTTTCTTCCTAAGGAAAAAACCCAAAAAACTAACCAAACAAATTGAAAAAAAACCCCAAACCCCATAGCAGTGTATCTGCGTTGTCACATTATTCTGGTAATGCCAAAAAAAATAACGATCATCAGTAGAAGCTGAAAAAATGGTATTTACAGGATGAACAGTTTATTTTTTAGCACTTAGTGTGTACTAGTGTACACTTAGGGGAGAAAGGAAGCACCCGAGAGCTGGCAATTTGGACCCCAGCTGGGGACCCACATGCTGCCATCCCCATTTTGCCAGTGGGGAAATGGCAGTGCAGCATGGTGAAGGATGTCACCTCTCTGTGGCACTGAGCACCTGTGCCTTCCTGCTGGGGTCTGCTGGCATCATGGCTGCTCGGTGTTCAAAGGAAACCAAGTGAGGGTGCACCTGGTTTTGTACTTTAGGCACAGGGATTTACCTTCAGCAGAATCACTACAGGAGAGGTAGGCAAACATGAAAACTGTTTGCTTCAAATCCTTTCATTCCTGTTGTATCTTCCCCCAGGTGCCTGGATTGAAAAATTAAGCATTGGTTGTTTTTTTAATAGTATTCTCTTGTCTGCTGTTTCACCACTGCACATTTCTGACCTTTTCCAGCCTGGCACTGGACTCAGAGGCTTCTGGGCTTCGTGGGCAGGACGCTGAAAGCGCTAAAAGAGTGTGAAGGGATTGGTTTGGCTGGTTTTTTAGGTCCTTCATTCACACTTCTTACTCTAGGCAGACACTTGGAACTTTTCAGGTTGCCAGATGGGAGGTCTCTCTTCTGCCCTAGTGACTCATGGGCTGGCTGGATTGCAGGTCATGTCGTCTTTTCTTAGTAGTGCTGTGGCGAAGTGTTTGTTCAAGCCTGAGTCCATCCTGACTGTAAATTTTATTGACAATTTTAAGGTTGCAAATTTGTTGGCTAGGTGTGTGGTATTCTTTCGTCTGGTCCCAAGAATGCCAGGCTGTGTTATGTTTACCTATATTATAAAAACACCTTGGTTGCTTTGGAAGGTTGGTCTGTAAAGGAGTTAGGAAATTAAATATACTTTTTCAGGGTAGGCATCATTTAAACTTGAGCATGAGAGTTTTGTTCCATCCGTTTCTTGCATGCTTCACTGTTTTTAAGAGAGGCTGCATGCTGACAGTTTCTTGGCCTGGAGATAAAAAGCGCTGCTTACCCAGGTTTGATGGTCTGATGGAAAATTGTCTCCACGATGTATGACACCGCTGGGATTATTTCTAGCCATTACCATTGGTCTAATTTTACAACTGTTCACATTATGTAATTTGATGCTCATTTAATTTAATGAGAGGATGCTGCAGACTTACTTATGACTCTGCAGGACAACCTGTACGCTTTGGCCACCTCTGTTAGCCCTGCCAGAGGAGGAAGAGCATGTTTCTTACAGGGCATGTTACAGTATCTTTAACACCTTTATTCTCCACACTTCCCAGATTGCCACAAATGGGAGAGCGACTTGCCTGGGGTGTAGATTATACTGGAATGGCAGGAGAAGTTTAAGATTTTTTTTTTCTTGAACTGGCTATTAGACTTTTGTTGTAAGGTTATCAGGAGGTATTAATGGACTTTTCGTTTTGTTGCAGATGGAATTTCATGACTTGCTGTATTTTGAATAGGACGAGGAGATGTGTCTGATAAGGTAAGAGAGAGGGTAAGATAAACATGTTCCTACACAAAACTGTCACACTAGTTGGTTTTTTGGGTTGAGGATATTATTTTTTTCCCTGGTAGAACCCCGTAAATAATTGCAATAATTATTTTTAAGTTAAATCTGCCTCTAAGCCTCTGAGCAGAGACCATCTCTGTTCTATACAGCTTCTGACCCAGTCCTTTCTCCTGGTGAACTGATGCACAAAGACCAGAAGACAAAACTTAAACCCTTTCAGGCATAGGGGTTAGCAAGATAGTCATGCTATTATTTTACAGCTTTTTTTTAAAGTAACAGAGGGTGTGGAGAAGTTTTTCTTTAGTTTTGGTATATTGCCTCCCACCACATCCCCACCCCTGATATTTAAAAGTTCAAAAGATCTTGAAACTGTTTTAACTTCTACACTTTAAAACTTGTTTTTCTTGTTGCAGTATTTTTAAATTTGGACTGTTTTTTATTAGGACAGAGTATATATTAATAGAAATGCTCTAGATTTGAATTTGAAATTAATATTTGCTGTCACTAATGTGCTGAAGGAAGCTGCAAGTTTGCTGATCTTTTAAAATTAATTTTTAATAGTATTTTTAAAAGGCAGTGTTTAGATGGATACTTTTTTCCTTTCAGTTTCTGCTTACGAGGTTTCCACTGTTAGAGAGGAGTAGATGTCTCTAAAACTCTTAAGTGTTGGGAGAACCATATTCAAACAACAAACAGCCAATCACAAAAGTAATATTATTACCTAGGGGTTGTCACTGTCTTTCAGTGTACAATCCACACTGCAACTATCCAGCTCTATCACTTGTGTGTTTCATTTTTGTCTCCCCCTTCTTCTTGAGTTCTGTACCATTTACAGGCTTCAGAAATCCCTATTGTTCTTTTTGGCTCTTGGTTGGAAAATGTCATGGAAACAGCTAAATGTGTGCTGCCATTGTATGAGGATCAGAACTAAATGACTTTTTCCTTGGATTCAGACATTTAGCTCGTGTAGATGCTCTTGAGGTTTTTTGGTTTGTCAGTTTGGTTTTTGTTCTTTTTTCATTTAAGTTTTAATTTCCAAGTAGAGTTGGCCTTTGGAGGGTGGCTGCTCAAGCAAGAACTGAAAACTTTGAATGGCTCTTGGCACTGTGTGGAGTATGTAAGAATCAAAGACTTGGTGGCTGCCTGGTTTTTTTTTTTTTTGCAAGTGTTAGACATTTTGTCCATTCAAACCACCCTCTTTCATGCCTCTGTTGGATTGTGTTATGAATATTTTATCTAAAGGCTTTCCCTCTACACGAAGGTGGTCTTGTGTGTATATAGTTGGTAGCACACAGCTCTCCAGGTGAGAGCTTGCAGTCTGCAGCGCTGTTACACAAAGCACCTCGCATGCATACCTCAGTTTGTTATGTAAACAAGCTGCTTCACCTGCACGTGTTCCAACCAGTCCTCCTGTACTCCAAGAACGGGTAATTAAAATTGTTTTCAGGACTCCTTAGAGCTTTCAGCCCAACATGCACTGGCACCCCTCTGCACCACCCCGTCACACTGTGCCAGTGGCAATACTGTGGCTGCAGACTGAGCAGTGCCCGCTGTGGCATTGGCACCAGCGTGCGTGTGCTCTTGTTGAAAAGAAGCACAGCCAGAATGAGACAGGTAGAAGTGCTCGTGTTCAGGCTGCTTTGCTCAGATTCAGTTCACGGAGAAGTCTGTCCAGTGTCAAAGCAATGCTGGGGGCTTCGGTCTGCGTCAGCAATTGGGACAGGATAATTTGGTGAGACAACAGTTTAGTCACAGTCATTCAGCTGCTAGTATTTCCTGAAGACATTATTCTCATGTATTATATAAGTATTTTATAGTGTACATATATTACAGTGTTTAATTTTATGTACTGCTCTCTTCTGTGGAGTAAATATTGATAAATCTGTGTGCTGTAGCAAGGGCAGCTCTTGTGGCACAGCAGCTGACTGCTGTTGTACTGTCTCTGCCAGTGCAAGCTCACTCTCCCCTTTCCTCCTTAAACAACCACAGAGGAGGCTCTGTTTCTAGCAAGTTCTGCAGCTTGAGGCCGTGACACCTCCTCTCACCACTGCTTTATTGCCAGCCCCAGGCACGTGCAAATTGTCAGCTAGGTCCCAGCAACTGGACTGGTTTTAAAGTGAGATTCTGTGATGAAGTAGCACTTCCCACTGGCTCTTGTCTTTCACCTCTAGAAGGAAATATTCTATCCTCATTTTGTGTGATTCCTTCTCAGTGTAAAATTAAATTCTGAGCCACGAATGGGTGTATCTTGCTCTCCTTTCTCTGAGAGGGCTTTGTTTATCCTTTCCCAGCAGCCTGGGCTGGAGAAATGCTACTGTTCCACTCCTAGTCCTCCTGTGTTGCAAGAAGTGTCTGTCCTGGTCATGTTCCTTCTCAAGGCTGCAGGTGTCACTCATTCTTTCAGCTATCTCTAACTACTAAAGAGGTCATCAGCGATAGTTCATTTATTTAACTTTTTAACCTTTTGCTTCCTTTCTGCATTTCTTCTCCCCATTTCCATTTAGGTTTTCATCCTTGCAGACAGTCATCTGGATTCTGCCCCAAACATGCCCTCAGGTCTTGACTGTGCCTCCTATCAATGTTTTCCCTTGGTTGCTTACAGTTTTCATGGATATTTCCTGACCCATTCCCTTCTGTTTCTTCTTCTGGAGGAGCCAGTCTGAAGCACTCCCATGTTTCTTGCTGCCATTGCAATTAAAGGGGTTTAGATCCCATTTAAAACAATAGATGGTCCAGTCTGTGCAGAAATAATCTGGTTTTAATGCCAGCCATGGTGACTTCCTTATAATGTCTGGCTTTTGGCATCTGTTCTACTGATTATGTGATGGAGTAGAATAAAAAAAATGAGTAATAGCTCTTTTAATATTCCTGAAGCCTAGTGATGAAATTATGGGACTTGGCAAGCTTGCAACAATGTTGATAGGTGCCAGACCTCTCACCCAATATTTTCTTTTCCTTCCCCCATATTTCCCTGTGCCTTTATCTTGCTTCCTTCCGAGCAACTCGGAGCACTTGTGAATAGCAAGTCCAGTTTCGCATGAGGTCTGCCCGACAGCTCAGGTCATAAATACAAAATCATTCTATAAGGCCTAATCTATTTTCAGAGGTACGTTTATGAGATAAAAATTACTTTAATCGCTGAAACAGCATTGTGTCATTTTTGAAAGGAAATGACAAGGAAGTAACTGTTATCAGGGTTATTTTCACCCACCATTAGCTTGGACCTGACAAATGGTGTCTGCAAGGTCTCTTGTCTTAACAGTTCCAAATTAGGCTGCCAATTAATATTGACTATCTAAAAAGCAGTAGGTTGATGTATATTCTATTATTAATAGTTGTTAATGCCCTTCATGATAGTAATCTGTTTTGCAAACATTTTCTGGTCGTTCTTTTCTAACGAGTCTTGGCAATGAAACCCCCGATTTTACACATGCAGAACCACAGTAACTTGCTGAAGTGTTTGTGTGGGTTTTGGGTTTTTTTTTCATTTTGGGCGTGTTTGTCTTGTTTACTGGGAGTAATGCCTGGTTGTGATGAGACCAAATAGATGCAAAGTCCAGCAATTATTTCTGTCCCAACTGGTACATTGTGGTTTCTTCTTGTGTTAGTGCAGGTCAGCACAAAACCCTTGCATCATTGCTAGATGAGTTTAATAATTTCCTTTGACATTAGCTGTGAATATTTTTGTCTCTGCAGAAGCCATCTTAGGAAAACTTTCACAATAAGAAAGGTAATTAGAATAAAACGGTAACAGGTAATTTGAGTTTCTTTTCTTGTGTTGTTTAGCTGTTATGTCACAATATGTGGAAAGTACCTGGAAAGCACAGGGAGAGAAATGGGAAATATCATGCATGAGGAAAAGCCTCTAGATAAGAGTGTGTAGGGGGAGAATATATACATAAATGTAGACATCAAGGTAAATGCTTTTTCCTTTTCTTTTTCTTCCAGAAAATTTGAATATTTGCACAATCTGATGTTGCAAGTTTTAAATGCTTAACACTTCTAAAAGAATAAATTACTTTAGTGCCTGAATTCATAGATAGCTGTCAGCTTCAAAGGATCAAGTGAGTTGGAAGGAATGTCTGGAGAACTCAGTATAGGCAGGTATCAGGCAGAATATAGAAACGAGGGAAGTATATTCAACTAATATAACAGAGACCTAGATGTGATTTTATATATAAATTAAGACTAATTATGCTACAAAAAAACCAGACTTCTGTGGTTCTGCTTTTAGTGTAAATGTAGGATACTCACTTCCCCCTCCCCATCTCTGTCACACTGGATTTCTGAAGCTGCTTGTTACAAGAATCGTGTGGCTTCTGTAAAAATTAAGATGAAAAATTCACCAATTTAATACTTTTCCACCTACCCTTACAAAAAGGACTACCTTTGGCTTTGGAATATCCTTGTTGTGAGCTTGGCTGGCTCTGTAAGATGTAAGTAACTTTGCACTCTTGACTAAGCAATTAAGAGAAACTGAAATCAGTACTATAAAATGCCCATTAAAGCTATAGGGATGAGATGGAAAGAGCCATTTCAGCTTCTGCTTGAGAAGTGATCTGCAGCTCCCCTTGGGGTGCGTAAAGCGTGAAGACGAGGTGTAGCTGAGGTGCTTGCTGCTTGTCTTCCACTCCCCCCAGTGAGCCAGGGCAGGGTACTAAACCTGGCCACAACCACTGGCTTAGACTTCTCCCTGGGGTTATTTTTTCAACCTAAGTTCTCTGGGCTTCAGGGGGAGCACAGGCACAAGGGGATGTCAGGGCAGCTCCTGGGGTTGCAGCTGCCCCTTCAGGGTGGGCACCCACTGCAGCAGGACTATGGGGTGACGGGAGCATCGCTGCTGGTGCTCATCCCTGAGCCCACCACCCTGGCTGGACACACCCTCCTTTCATCCTTCTCTGATGATGGTGGTGTGACTGCAGCTGGCAGATGGGGAGTGGGGAGCAGGTGACCCTCCCCCTGGGGGCACACAGGGTACCAGCTCTGTGGCTGTAGACTGGCTGCCAATTTTAGGTGATTGAAAATAGCGCTGGCAGCCAGAAACTTCCAACTGCAGCTCTGCTAATGACTGGTGTTGTGGTTTTGGGCAACTCCCTTGGTTGTCTTTGAGTCAGCTCCTCTTTCAGTAAAAAGAGGATGATACTTAACAGTGAAATGATTAATTATTCTTCTTCAGATGTCAAGGTCCTGCCATGTGTTGTTACCCTTGGTATGGACAACCTTGTGTGCTTTTTTTAAGCCTGGCTCGAAGAACATTACATATTGTAGGAACTATTTTGTTTCATTTTGTTTTTTCCTTTTTTTCCTGTCAGTTGATGAAATGGATCCAATTGACTCTCAATACCAAAGTGCCAACCACTGCTACCACTTGGCCCCTCTCTTCCTCTTTTCCTTTCTCTCTGCATCTCCCTCTTGACTGTCCATTCTTCATATCAAACCTTTCCTAAATTAAAGACAGAGTACCACATAAGAGTTAAAAGGAAAATTTTAGTTGAGGCTCCTAGCAGTGAGGTTAAGGGTTTGTTACTGGTGTAGTGAGACACAGAAATGTTCTGATTTTTTTCTCTGAAACCTGTTCCGTGTGAAGGTTGTGCAGTTTCCAAGCTCAGACTTGGCTGCCAGCTTCAGACATGCTAGTAACTTGATGGTTTTTAAAAAATATAGAAAATAAACAAGTCTAAAAATAATATTTTGGGGGGAGGGGGGCTGAGTGAAAAATTTCAAAATTCATACATGAGATTAAATTTAATTTAACCCCCCCCCCCCCATAGATATTTAAATTAAAGGAGAATATTAGTTAAGGTACCCAGAGAGAGCTCAGAGAACACCCAAAGCTAGTTTACTGTTAATCTCCCACAAAAAATGTTCTCTTTGGGTTCATGAGTGTCCTCCAGCTGCAGGTGGTAACTTCCTGCTCCAGATGGAAGAGAGGAAGGATTGAAGGAGCTGAGAAGAATCCATATTCCACCCAGTGGGATGCTGGGGCTGTAAGGGGCAGGCAGCTCTCAGTGCTCCTGCTGGGTGCCTGTCTGCAGCCCAGGCAGCCAAGCACACTGGGTGGGACTCTTGTTCACTCTCTGGTGGCCCTCGTGATGCTCAAACAGTAGCCAGGGCTCCTGTGACTTGTGGACTTCATAAACCCCAAAAAATGGGCTTCAGTTTTAGAAAACATAGTATTTGAAGTACATTCAAAGGCTTCAGTCCCCAAAATGAGCCTCTGGTGTCTGTTCATCCTGCCCTGCTAGAGCCGATCATGAGCTCTCACTCAGTGATTTCTATAGCAAGTCTGTAACTTCTGGTGTTACCTTACAGAGATGTCCTTTCCTGACTATAAATGACAGTAGGAGGCCTGTCCCATATTTTTTCCTCTGTATCCATGGAGGTATGTAGTACAGTACCTGGATATAGTATAATGCATGGTGCTTTTGTTAAATACAAGTTGCTGTCATTAAGTTAAAAAGTGGAGACATATATGGATATCATAAACTTCGTTTCTCAAATCTGCCATTTCCATGCTTGGAAATCACTTCATGTGCCTCGTTTATGCACAGAAAAATTTGAATCTCCAGCACCAATTAACATTAGGTAGAGCAGCAGAACAGTAGATGGCTGTCTGTCCTGGAGCTCTGGCAAAAGCCTTGAATACCCTGAGTGGAGGCCATGGAGCACTTTGAAGACAAATGAACTTTGACTTTAATATTCTGATGGTGCGTGGGGAGCAGCAGGTGCTTCTGAAGAGTTGTGCTCCAAGAGCCATGCTTGTTGGAGTTACCTGAATGCAGAGGTCTGTATTTCTGAATGGATGGCACTGCTGCAAAGTGGGAAAGATGGAAATGCCAAAGGAATTGCACAAGATTTTAGTCAGCTTGACAAGATAGAAAGTGGCTCTTGGAGAAACTGCATTTAGCCAGCTTGCTGTCAGTGAATTTCTGTGCACACTACGCATTATATCAATCAAATGTAATTATGTACAGTCAGGCAGAGAAGATTAATTCTGAATTCTTCAAAACCTTTTCATCTGACCAGAAGCATCTTTTGGGGACCTAGTTTTGGCTAATGTATTCTTTATCTTCTGAGTAAATTTTGGTAGAGACATTTAGCCATTTTGTTGGTAAGTCACTGATAACCATTATCCTCTTGGATAAGCCAAATATGCAGACTGTTTAAACACTTGATATAAGATGTATTCTCTGAATCTTTCACTGTTCTTTTGGTATTTTCTTTTCCAAAGTGAATGGACCAGAAAAGCATGTTGCCCTTGTTGTTACTGTTTCTTAGATAACACTTTTCCTCCCTGCCTTGCCTTACACGAAATAATGCTCTTACCCATCCAGAGGTTATGTTTCCCCGCTTAGCTGCAGATTTGTGCAGGAAATTTAGTGTCTAGATGGTGCCTGCTGTGACCCTTAGTCATTTTTTACAGGATTGCTGCCTTCCCAAATGCAGTTCCCCAAGGGTATCTCTCAGTTCTTTATTATTATTATTATTTTTTTTAATTCCTAGAAGTTTGTAATTTTGTGTTATGGCTGTATTAAAACCAGCTGGTGCTCTGACAAACTATACCTAGCTAAAAATATACTTTACCAGAAAGTAGCCTTAATAATTTTTTGCTTATCATTGCTCCAGGTTTCATGTTCTGTACAGATGAGAAGAACTGATTTCATTTTTTCTTTCTGATCCCTGGTAATGGCTATGGACAGCATCCCATTAGGCCCCCAAAATGCCAAGAAAAAAATAAGAAGTAGTACATGGTGTCATTACAAATAACACAGGATTTTGTATCACTGAACTTCTTGTACCCTGCAGTTTAGGTTTGTGTGAACATAATTACAGCTTTGAATTCTTTCTTTTAAATATTGCATGTATGTGGGGGAGTAGTTGTTTTGTTTTTGCTAAGTAGCATTTTTCCAGACAATTGCATTCATACCACTTGTGTTCTTTTTTGAAGGTTAAATTTAATATTGATAGGGTTTTTTGGTCTAGTTTTTATATGAGATTAAGTACCAGACAGTTGCACGTTTACCATCAACTAATAGTCAAAAGGTACAGTCTCACAAAGACTTGGCTAAAACTAAATGAATAGTTCTCAATTTCCTGTGGGTGTGGGGTTTTGTGTGTGTGTGCGCACTGCTTACCAATAAGGAATGGAGCAACTTTCTTCTGAGATAGCTATGTTGCCAACTTTTATACTGCTGAAGTAATTTTTTTAAACAGGAGGAAGAAAAAAAAGTTCATAAATTGTCAAAAGGAATTTGACTGCAAAGTGTGCCAGCAGGGTTGGGTCTGTTTTTCCTCCTCCATTTTATCTGGAGGAAGGTAGGCTTGTTGCTTTTGTGCTTTATTGCCCTTCTGCTTTCAGATGGTGAGCCCTCACAGTATACTGCTTTCATGATTTATTCCAACAGTTGCCTGTGAGTGTAGTGTTTGAACACAGCTCATGGAGATTAAAAAGGTCAAGACTTTTACTTTCACTGAGATGTCGTACTCGAGTAACCTCCTTAGGGCAGTGTGAGAAGGCTGGGGGATTTGAGCCATGATACCCTCCCACCAAAGGCGTCTTCTGCTGGTCAGGGAATGTTCTGTCTGGTCTGTTACAGGTTCAGATGAATTTTATCTCTAATACATACTAGTGTTGTCACTTTAATCCTGTTCATTGCTAGGTGTTATTTTAATGATGGCATGGTATTTCTTTTACAAAGGAAAATGTGCACTCTCTGGCCCTTGTCCTAGTCTGTGCTGTTAAAAGACAGGGAAATGAGTAGACCTGACTGTATCCCACTTAAACTGCCTCTGGGTTTCTTGAATAGACAACTTGGAAGAACAAATTATCTCCTGTCCTTTTTCTCTCTCTGCTTTCTTCTCCTGACTTGCAGCTTAAAATATCATCCCCTTTTGTAGCCTTAAGAGAGGTGGATGATTAAGTCAATTCATTAGAAGTATTCTCTGAAGTTGAATTAGTTACACCATCAATCCCACTAACAGAGCCCAGTGGAAGTAGAGCTTTTTGACGCCATGCTAGGAGGATATGCAACAAGCTTTCACTGATTGAAAAATGTGTTTGGGATATACCTGTGCAGCTTGCCGTGTAACTTTTTCCTTTGATGATCTTTTGGATGGCCCATGCTGCCTAGAAAATTTGGCATTTCTACCAAGAGAGGTTGTTGAAGAACTCTCCAGGGATGTCTGCATTATCTCTCTAGCTATTGTTAAATGTGTGTTCCATGTGTCACTGACTCAGGGAGCAGCTGTTGTTCCTCACTTCTGGTTTGAGGGTCGGAGCCAGATGAGGCTGTGTTCTTGCTTCTCCAGTTTTCAGACATGGTGTGAGGGAATGAAAGGAATAAGATGGCATGCTCTGAATACCCTGATGAAGAGTGAGTCTTGAAACTATTTGTAGCTCTGATTATTTGACACACAAAAGGAGGTGAAAACTATTGTTTAATGTAGACTTCAGCAGGATCAGTAGTTAAGTATCATCTGTAGGATGATCTGAAATTCTGACATTGGTTTCTGGTGAGACCTGGTGTTACATGAGGTTTGAGTGAAAGTAGCAATGGCCACTGCTCAGCAAAATCATAGGTGACAGTGGTTAATACAAGGTATTCTCTTATGTTATTAAAGTGCTTTTATTAAAACAAGAAAGATGACTGTAAGGCCAGATGTTGATGGATCCTGGTGCAAGAATCAAAGCAAGCAATACTCTTTAGGCACTAGTGAGTCACATACAGTTTGGAGATCCTGTGCTGTCTGTCATGCAAGACAAGTTCGTATTTGCATAGGCTGCCTTTTTTTTATGCATGGCTTTTGTTTTCACTACTGATTAAATTTTAAATTATTTGCTTATGTTTTTAGCTGTTGATGTAATATTAAAGTGTTAATCCTTTTCTGATTGCTTGTTGTGTATATTTACTTCTTATTAAAGAAATACTTTTTTATTTAATTGTAGAATAGTAGCTAAAGAATAGTAGAAAGTGAGAGATAGGCCTTCTATGTTACTTTTCTCCTATTTAAAACAAATTGAGACTTATGTGATATTTACTAGCAGTCTCTTGCTGATCTAGAGGAATTATTTTTAAAGATCAGGTCCTGAGAGTATTCTTTTCATTTGGAAGGGGTTAACATGAGCTTTTCATGTTCAGCCAATGTGGCTGGGACATAGAAACACAACCATACAGATTGCTGTAGGTGAGAATGTGGTTTGCATAAGTAGTTTTCTTAGCAGGTGATGAACTCGTTCCTTAATCATTTAATTACTTAATTTCAGGAAATCTTTTGGGGGCAAGAAAATGTCTGGGAAGTTCTGCCAGAGACCTGCATAGATGTGGTAATAGAGAAACAAAGAGATGATGACATGCAAAGTTGGATGCAGGGCAGGAAGCGCTGGAGAAAGGCTTGGCCAGAAATGCTGAAATACAGAATTTAGGGAGGCAGGACATGAGGACTTCTGGTGGTCAGCCCAACAGCAAGTCACTGTAGCTTCAGAGTTTCCACCTGTGTGAGACAATCTATAATACAAATCTCAGAAGTGCTGTGAAAGTAATTAATGCTTTCAGTGGAAGATCACAGGATGCTTTGAATAAAGCTTTACAAAAGTGCACAGTGTTCTTACACACAAACTATTTGGTATTAATAGTACCTCTTAAATGACAAGGAAAGTGAAATGTGCCAGATTTGTGAAGCTGGAGAAATGTTTGCTCATTATTTTGAAACAGATAGAAAGTGCAGATGGAGAAGGGAGGATTGAAACCTAGGTTTGGAGCAGAAAGTCCTATGGGCTGTCATCAAGGATGTGGTTTGGAAAACCTTCATTTTGTTACCTTGTGTCTGTCAATTGGCTTTGTAGGTGGCTGAGCATGTTTCTGAGGAGGTTGAGGGGGAAGAGAGTGTTCGTCAGTGCAGAGTAATGGAGGGCAGAGGAAGCTGCTGCGCGAACTCTCTATTTGAAGATGTGGCAAACCAGGAACTGCTATAGTCCTTTTCTGAAATAGGAAATACATGCAGCCACAAAAGACAAGTGACTGGCTGGAGCCTATAATAGAAATATGAAGTTGCAAGAAGTAGTCTTTCAGCCTGCTTTGGTGTTTGGATAATACTTCAAAAGCTGAAAAAAAGGCCAGTGTGCCACCTTGCCTGCAGAATTACAACTGGCAACATTTTAACCTGCATGTGCACAGTACAGTTATGCTTTCACAGAATCAAAGAATGTTTTGGGTTGGATGGGAGCTTAGGGATCATCTAGTTTGAACCCCCCTGCCATGGGCAGGGATAGCTTCCACTAGACCAGGTTGCTCAGAGCTCCTTTCAACCTGGCCTTGGACACTTCCAAGGATAGGGCATCCACAGCCTCTATGGGCAGCCTCCTTCCAGTGCCTCACCACCCTCACAGCAAAGAATTTTTTCCAGAAGTATAGTGATGCCTTTATCCATGCTGCTTGATGTCACCAAGATGCAGGGACTCTTCATAGTGGGGGATCATTGCTGCCCTGTTCCCAGCTTTGGAGCGTCTCTGTCTTGTCCATGCTCCAGTTCTCCTCTGCCACAGGCTTGATGTGGGCTTGCAAAAATGGTTTGGTTTGCTTGAAACCAGCTCACAGAGAACAGGAAAGATTCCCATTGTCTCAGATGGCTGGAGCTTCGTGCTGTATTTCAGTTGAGTTGTTAACAGTGAGGTGTGACCTTTCTGTGAGCAGGTGAGAAGTGAAAATTCTGCCTCTCCCTTGCTTGGATACTAGCATGCTCAGAAATGAGGAAGTAGCTTTAACTTTGTGATGGAGGCCAAAGCACTAAAAAAAACCCCAAACCCACTTATTCAGAGAAGTGAGTCCTCAGCTTGATTATTCAGGAATAGCTACATGATGGTCAGGGTGTGTTCTCCTGATGGACTAGTATGGCCAATGAAACATTTCATTTTTAAATGAGCCGTGGTAGATATGTTCCAATATCCTAGGGAAGGCTTTGTGGCTATTGATTAATTCTGGTAATTAATTCTGCTGTTGGGCTAGTGTTCAACAAATGACTGCACAGGTTTTACTTAAGCAACACTAACCTGAGGAGTTGTGTTGAAATTTCTTTGACCTTTGTTAAGAAGTTAAAGCTCTATTGAAGTTTAGCCTAGGAGAACAGCTTTAGGTCTACATTATATTCCTGTTCTGTGAATAGATCCATGTGGGATAAACAGCACTGAGCACTTGGGTCTGGCATCTAGACCCTTGCTTATAAAGGGAATCCTCTCATACAAGCTGTAACATCAGCTGACTTCACCACCTCTGGCTCTGCTGTGACAATGGGTTCGGATTCTTCTGCTCCTGCTCCCCTTTGTGCTGCTTTTCCAGCACACCACTGCAATGCTGGTGCCATTTGTCTAAAAGATGAAGTGCTCTTACTCTAGAAAAGTGAAAGTAGTACAACTG
Source organism: Coloeus monedula (assembly GCF_965178545.1). Taxonomy (NCBI): domain Eukaryota; kingdom Metazoa; phylum Chordata; class Aves; order Passeriformes; family Corvidae; genus Coloeus; species Coloeus monedula. Next base: position 26,387,619 of record NC_138782.1, on the reverse strand, counting down.
AATTGCTACTTTTGTCTATAAATATTACTGCTATTTAATAATGATGATAGAAATTCTCTTTTTTTGGGCTGAAAGCAGAAGCAGCACTATGTTCTGACTCAAGTTCAACCACAGGGATTTTTTTTATAGTCATTAAACGCCTTATTGTATTTTAAAAAAACAAAACAAATATTTTTGCTTTGGAAGAATGAGTATCTGATATGACAGCATAGAGCAAAAGTTTATTATGCATATACAGTTGAAATAAGTTAACTTGTTTAAACTGTATTGTAGACGCAGTGCTTCTGCATTTGAAAAAGTTTCATGACTTCATATAACCATATCAACATGTTTCCATAGTTAATTTCCAGCCTACAATTGTATTATCCCTTGTCTAATGGAACATCATAATATTAAGTAAACTAATAACCCTAATGTTAATGTTGCTGATGCTTTATTAGATACTACATAAAGAAAAAAACCAACCAAACACCAAAACAACAACAACAAAACAACAAACTGCAATCCTGCACTGACTTAACCAGGGTATGTTTTAACTCATGAAGCTTTTCTGTAGGGGGAAAGTGGAGGTCACATCTGAAAATGCTGTATCCAGTGCTCAAAATGGAGCAGCACACAACAGTATGCTGAACTGTTGTTTACTTTTGCTTGAGAGGACATCAGATATGCACCCAGTGTGTTCAGTACTTCTCTGCAGAGAGGAACAGACTATGCTGGGACTTCCATCACATGTATTTATGTCCACATATATGCAGCAAATAGAGAATTAATGTAGTGAGTATGGATGGGTGATGAGGCAATGTGGAAAGGGAAGGGAGAAGTAACAGCCTTTAGTTGGTAGAACTGAGGTAATTTTATTTCACGGGCCCTGGTAATTATACTGAACAAAGCTATTTCTTTCTAAATTTGAAAATTCCACCGAAAAACAGGGATATGGCAAATACGTCCTCTGTCACACTGGGAGTTAATTTCCTTTTGATGTGGGCTTATTTGAGTAGTCTGAATGTTAGCACAGGTCAGTCCAACTCTGTACATTATATAGAGGGTAGGGCTTGCTACATTCGGGAGAGAGTTTACATTGGAAGGGAGCTGGGGTGATGGGAAAAGCTAACAAAACACAGAGGCCTTGCAGCACTGCTAAAGGAATGGATATGGTTTTTGGATGCGAAAGCCAAACGTGTCTTCTAGTAGCATACGATGTTTATCAGTGTATGATGGCACAGGATCATTACTGGAATACAGAGTCCCAATTCTTATGTGCCTGCAGAAAGCTGAGAGATTGATTACAGTTGGAAAACCTGTTTTACTGTTAGACTATTTTTTTCCTAAATAAAAAGCTTTGCACGCTTGCTTCAAGTGAAGTGGATGAGTTGTATTTTGCAAATATCTATAGAGGGAAAAAAGTACAAAACTCTTCAGTTTAGTAGGAGGAGGTGTAATGAGATTGAATAGCTGAAAGTTGAAACCAGATGAATCTGGGCTACTTGTAACACACAAATTATTAAACAGAATAAATTATTCGCTAAAACAGCTCCCTTTGGATGTGATGGATTCCTGATCACTTGCCTGGGAGTTAGACCTACATGTTTTTAGCAGGGAGGAGTATTGCTGTGCGTGCATATGTTTATAGCAAGCAATATATCTGCATGTAGGTCTGTGGCACACCTTGGGTGCAAGGTCACACTGGTGATTGCAATGGGATGTTCTGTTTTCCACATCTGTGGGAGGTGGGTAGAGACCACCTGATGCTGTGAAATATTCTATCAGCCCAGTCTCCTGAGTATCATCTCTAGGAGGTTGGTAAGGTTTTCTGGTTTGTTGTTTCTTTTCTCTCTTTGGCAAATCTGCTGGGTTTTGATACGTGACTCAGAAGGGAGAAAGCAGAATTTAAGTCTTGCCTACCCATCCGTGTGGAGAGGGGTTTCTGTAGCTAGAGTACAGGGAGTCCTGAGGGCCTTTGGGGTTTTTTATTTAATAGTTGAGGGTGTGGGGTTTTTTGGTTTGTTTCTTTGAGGAAGATTAAAGGAGTCTGGTAAGTCAAGTTTTGCATCGGTGCAGTATCCTGCTGGAAAAAAAAATGTAACTAGTAGAATAGAGAGGAAAATGAACTTATGATCTAGGGTTTTATTCAATTTTTGTTTGATCTTATGGGAAATAGGTGAATTTGCACAGGCCATGGAAAAAGAAAAGCTAATGCACTAAGGAGCTTCCATCATTAGGCTGGTTTTCCAGATTCACTCCGTATCAGTAACAACTGATTATTTTTCTTTTCCTGGTGACTCTTTGTTCACCCACATAAAATAAAATCTGTGTTAATCTAATTTCACATAGAGATGTGTTTCCATCACTGTGTCAAACTTCTGGCACACTTTTTGCGATGTGTTGCCATGTGTTCCACAGGGAGAGGGAGATCAACACTAGTTAGGTTGCCTGCTTGCCTCTGGGTTTGCTGCTTTGGGTTGGAGTAGGGGACACGAGGTAGAGCTGTGCAGCACTGCAGCACCTGGACAGTGGACCTAAGATGGCAATTCCATATTATTCACAGGGGTGAAAATAAAATTCATACATGCAATTTAAAAGCAAAGGACTCGCACTTCTTCTCACAGTAGCAATGCTTGTGTAGAAGTCTCTATCTGGACTGTGTTGGTGGGGGGGAGCCTTTTGTGGGGAATGAAGTTGTGTTTTAATGACAATCCAATGTTCTCGTTGCATTTGTGATGTTACAGCAGAGCTCTGTTTCGCTGAGTATGGGAAGCTTCGTGAGGATGGCGGAGAAAATGTCACTGCCTTCGCTTCTGACGCGTATTATGTGAGAATTATTTATGGTACTTCATTGCAAATGGAGTGTTCTGTAGTATATTTGTAAATAATGAAATCTTTATGACAGGACATCTGTGTCTGTGGATCCTGTCTCATGGAACTAGTTTTCTAAGTACACTTTATGATAAGGTATCTATCCCTTTTTCTAGGCTGTCCTGTAATAAAGTATCTTTGTATTCCTGGTGTATGTTATCTATTCTGACTCTTAAATGATATATGGATAGATACATATGTAGAAGTTTGTACTGTTTGTTGAGTTGATACGGTGTTAAGTCCACTTTATATTTAGTAGGTACCTTTATATGTAAACAGTCTGATTTTTGTGTTCTGTAAAATGAAGTTAGTGAAAGACTTATGTGCGTCATAAATTAAGTTTGCTTATTCTAACTTTCCTGAAGAGAATGTATTTTTTAAGACAGTACTTTTTTTTTTAATTATTATTTTTTTAGTTAATAAGAACTAATTTCTGGTTATGCCAGTAGTTTGTGGGGGTAATGAAAATGCTAAGTGCAGTGTACAGTTCAGAATGGTGATACAGGAAATGTGGGATCAATGCCTGTTTGGCCCAGTACATGACTTTGGGGATAACATTTTCCCTTGCTTTTCTGTGCTGCCACACTGGGGGACTTGAGATTCACCACCAGCGGGTGGCTGAAGGGGTTGGCATTGCCTGTGCTGACTTGTACAGCTGTCTGGTGAACCAAGCCAGTGAAAAAATCCCAGCTGGAAAAATAATTTTCCACAAGAGAAAGGCCAGTTTATCATTTCAGTAATCTGGTTTTCTGTGTGGTGCACAGCTGGATTGGGCTGTCTCAGTGAAGGGGCAGCTGCCTGGGGTCAAGGCTGGGAGCTCTGCAGGGCAGATATGCCACAGATCCCTGGGCCAGGTGGGAGGATGGCTGTGCGTGGTCAGCATGATATGGAAGCATGTTTGGAGTGACTGCAAACAGAACAGCACCATTACCACATCTGCTGAGCCAGTGTGATATGTTGGTTACAGTGCCACATGGATGAGAAATGTGCCAAGAGGGAAAAATGCTTTAGTTTTGGTGTGCTAAAAAAAAAAAAAAAAGAAATACTGTATTCCCAATTTCTGAAAAGGATGGGGAGTCTTCCATTAAATTATCTTCTCCATACCCTCCCTCGGTGCGAGCCTGGTCCCCTGCTGTCCTCTCCTTATCCCCCCATCACTTCTCTTCCCTTTCTTCTCTCTGCCCCATAATTACTCTCAGGAACTCAGTACCAGTGACCAGTTTTGCAGCTAAATGCACTGTTGTAAGCCTTTTGAATTCCCTCAAAACGAGAAGTTGACGTTGGGTGCCTGCCTGGCCCTGTGTGCTGCTGCAGTTGCTTAGCAGCCAGCGGGAGGCACCGGGGAGGAGCGGCTCGGCCCTCCCTGAGTCATCTGCAGGGAGACAGGAGAGCACGGTTATTACTGGGGAGCTCCGTTAGCATCCTGCTTTCTGCCTCTCCTGCATGCTCACACACACCCTCACCTGCCTCCACTCAGCAGCTGCTCACGAGCTGGGAAATGGAGTCTGCTGCATTCAAGCAACCCTTGCTGCTTGCAGGCTCACACGAAAGAGGCAGCAAAACCATCCCAGGCAGCTGCAAGGCTTTGGTCCAGAGCATGGCGAATGTACTGCGTAGATGTTTTACCATCTCTTAAAAGAGTGGCCTTGGTTAGGCACCTCAGCTCACAAGGTCATGGTTTTGCAGCGGCCTCTTAAGTTTTCCATTTTTAGTTGTAGGGTGCTCATCACTTCTCATCTCTTTTCCTTGCGGGCTCTGACAGAGTAGCTCTGCTCAGTGTTCCTGTGTTGTCTTGGAGAAATCTCCAGCTTTCAAGCCAAAAGTTGTGGCCTCTTCTGTCACCAGGAGTGGTGGTAAAGGCTGCCAGCCCCTGCCTTGGCCTCACTTGCTGCAAGGTGGTCGAGATCTTGGATAGAGGATGGGCTGTGACTGGGGAGGCTGAGGTGTGCTGGATTACTCTGAGGCTGCCTCAGGGAAAAAAGCACCCTGAAAACACAGCAGGTGGCCAAAAATGATGGTGTCCATTCAACTGCCATGGCAGTTTTGTTACACTTCAGGGCTGGAGGCACACGTCTTTGAAAAAGTATGAGTACTGAGGTGTCATTTGTAGAACTTCAACTTTATTCCAGAGGGGTTTCTGTAAACCTGACCAGAGAAGAAAGAATTAGGAGTGCCTCAAACCCCTGGTATATCCAGTTAATGAGCTCACTGTGTATCTCGCCCTGGTTGTAAATGTCAAGGTAATGTACTGTTTTGGAGCAGAGGCTATCTCAAAGTTGTGACGTGTCCACTGCCGTGGGATCCTTCCTTGCTTACTTCTTCTTTAAGAACATTTGTTTCTGATGGGCACCTCAGATTTCATAGATGTGAATGATCCAAACAGAGCAGCTGTTGGCTGTAACAGTCACACATCAGCCAGTTTGGTGTGTCATACTTTTCATTTTAATGCAGATTCCTAGATAGCCACAAACCTAGAGTTGGAGGAACAAGCACATGATTTATATGAAGAAATATAGTGGGTAGTGCTTGGATTTTCTTTTTATAAGGCTAATTGTGTTAATTTGCTTGAGACACAATTATCTCAATGGGATTGATTTGTTTAATTAACTCGGGATGCCTGCAGGTGAAATAGTGAGTATAAATAGAAGGACAGTGGGGAATGCATCACTAATGTTTGTATTGCAGAAGGATTGACTCATATGTAAATGAAGTGCTGCAAGCCTGCCAGGCTAACCTAGTTCTGGGGTGGTTTCTAGATACAAAAAAAAAATCTCATGCTGTCATGCATAACACAGGGCTCGTACACTCAGGAATAAGTTGGTGAGGAGTGTACACTGTAGTACTAAGGACAAGCATACCTTGTTCCTGTTGTAAATACCTCGTGTACGAGCAGTTCCATGAACACTGCGATGGGATGGTGTCCGAAGGACGGAGTTTGTGCCAGACCACTGTGATGGCACTGCCCTGATGCAACCCAGCAGCTTCTTCAGAGTGTCAGTCCTCAGTGGTGAGAAATCAGTGTGGTTTCTTGTTCCAAACCTTCTAAGGGCCACTTCTGAACAGAGCACACGACCCTGTATGTAGCATTCCTGGGATGAGAGCCTTGTGGCAAAGCTGTACGTGTTCTCCTGCTCGCAGATTCCTCTGCCTTACTGTGTGGACATAACCACTCTGCAGAGGATTAGGTGTCTTAAGAGACCAGTTCTGCAACTGGTGTGCATGTCCTTTGCCTGCTGTTTGCCAGGGCCATATCCAACACTCTTAATATGTCCTTTGTTCTAAAGTGGGTGGTTATGTTCGAGGCCCAGAGGGGAAATTCTGAGTCTTTTCTGTCAGTTTGGTCCTGTACCATGAAAATCTTACCTCTTACAAGTATAGAGGACAGACTGGCGTTTCTGATCTTTTCCCTACCTAAAGCAGATTACTAGTTTCCATTAAATTCTAGTCTTTCTCTGAATCTTTCAGAGATCTTCGTCGTAGCTTGTGGCAAAATATTGTGCAAATTGAGTTTTGAATATAAACAAAATAAAACTAGATCAACAGAGCACTGCCACAGAACCAAACCAACTAAACAAACACACATTTCCTTTTAGCAGCCCTAAGTGTGTTACTATTTAAAAAATGCCTTTGCTTCTGCAGAACAAGAGTGTGTAGGAGCACTGGTGTCTTCACCACAATTCCATTTTTTTTTTCCATCCTCAATAGTTTATCCATCTCCCATTAGTGTTGTTGCTTCAAGCTTCTCCATTTTCTTCTGCACAGAAATCTGTCTTTGTTCCAAATTATTCTTGTCCCCATTTTCTGAGGCTTTTACTACATCTGCTATCTCAAGAAGAGATCAGATGATAGGAGCTGAACACAGCACTCTGATGGAGAACATGCTTCTGATTTATGCGTGGCACAACAGTGTCGTAGGTCTTATCCTTTAGATAATCATGTGAATGCTTTCATCTTGAAAATGAAAAAAAAATAATATTTCTAAGTTGTATCCTTGTATATCTAGCAGTGTGTTTCACTTATTTGCTGAAGACTTGATTCAAATATTGAGTTACTCCAGAACCGTTAAACCTAACAATCAGGTTTGAGTGCTTCACATTTTTCATTTAAATGCACTTTGCTTTTTATTGATCTGCAGTGGATTTAATTTGCCCCTTGGTCTGGCCTTGCATGGTTCATCTGGAATTCTTTCCAGTCTTCTCTGGTTTTGAACAACTGTAAATTTTGTCATCTGTGGGATTTTAGCTGTTCAGATTTTTGGTGGGGAGGGGAGAGAAGGTGTTGCCTTCCTGTTTTTCAGTTCATTCAAGAGTATATGGTAACACTGATATCCTGGTATAGAGCTGAAGGCATCCCTCCATTGACCCTTTTTTTTCCATATTGAAAGCTGATTGTTTTGTTCTCATGCATTTTCTGTGTCTCTCTGCTGCTTTCAAATCTACATGCATGCTCTCCCTAATAAACCTCAATTTTCTTAGTAGCATAAAAGGAGTTTTTCAAATATCATTTCAAGTACCATTCCCAGCCTCTTTGAATCCATACTTAGGCTGACGAGCCAAAAGTACTCATTAACAGCAAAGAGAAAAGTATGGCAGTATTTATCTGTTGGAGAAACTAGGCTTGGAAAATGGTATCTTGTCAGAACTATTAGAGTTGTGTGCACCAAGTCTAAAGCTCTTCCACCTTCAGGACACTCTTGATCCAGCCTTTCTTTGCCTTTTTTTTTTTTTGTTATATGCTAAATCTTTGTGTAGGCTCATTTTGAATGCAGAGAACTCTTTCTGTCTTACTGTCTCTTGAAATAGTTTGAAATTGTCCTGCAGGCTTTTGACTAGAACTAAGTTCACCCAGTAATGCCAGTTTATCTTTTTCAAGTTAATACTACAAAGGCAGGTGGTGGGGAGCCTTTTTAACTCACATCACTGATCTCCCAGCATCTGTGGTTGCAAGGAGGGGTTTGGTTCCCTTTTGCCTGTTCTGTTTGGGTTAGGGTAAGATGGCAGTATCTGAGGATGATTTGACATCTGTTGAAGGAAATATTACAAAGAAGCTTTCCTAAAGTTTCTCTGAAGCTCAGGAGTTAAGGAATAAGAACTCTTCTCCCCAGGACACAGTTTCTGACCCAGTTACGTAGATTTCGCTTACAAGGTTTCATTGACGTAAACGAATTTTGGTTCTGCCTTAAAACCACTGCAAGCAAAGGTCTTTGTAGAAGTTTCAGTTTATGTTTGGTTTTTTTTAATCTGTTACACTATTGAAGTATTAAATAACTTAATACTGCAAGAGCTTATTCTTTCCAGTCCATGGCTTTCCCTGAGGAAAAAGTAAATACGCCTCCTCAGAGACACTTTGAAAATGATGCTCCGCAGATGTGCAGGGATGCACACACACACACGTGTACACCCAGACAGCGCCGTGAGCTCTGCTGTGAAGGCCTGTGGTGCAACGGGGTAAGACTGTGGAAGGGGGCACAGTAAGGAAACTATCAGAAGTCATGGAAGTATCATGCTTTTACCATGTACTTATTTTATGTCTTCAAATGCATACTCAGAGATACTCAAAAATATTTTTCCAGTGCATGTAATTTCTAAATTATGAATTACTTGCATGGAAAAATTGTGGTGTGCTTTTCTACAAAATTGCAAGGAAGTTTCTTCCAAACTCTGCAGAATAGCGAACTAAAGCATTCCTAGGCATTTTGTTCCTGTCTATAATTTGAATCAGGAAAACACATCAATGTAATTGGTGCATTTAATGGCCTCTCAGGTTTCTTAAAGCTAGGTTCAGAAACTTGCACAATAGATTATAGTAGATTACTGTTGTCCAGGTAGGGAAAACTGATTGTGAAAACATATCAGGCACTGCAGAGGAAGTTAAATTCAAGTGGAAATCATTGTTTCTCTTGAGCTGGATACTTACAGGAATACAAACTGGGTAATGCACCTGGTTGGAGAGGGCAGGTAGCATCTGCTGCAGTAACTGTTTGAGAAAAGGCAGCACTGATAGAAAATGTAGCAAAGGGGCCTGGACATGGGCTAAGGAGTATGTTGATTCAAATTCTGGCTTTATTTTTAAAAAGTCCTCCAGGATGATGTTGTAAAACTGTGAAGAATCATCAGAAATGTAATGAAAAACTAGAAAAGACATCAGGTAGAAAAAAAAGTCAGAGAACAAGGATGGTTTGGAAGAAGTTCAAGGTTTTTGATGCAACAAAAGCTGTATGTTGCTGCTCTTGAAGTATGCCATGCAAAGCCCCAACTGTCTCTTCACTGCAGGAATGCCTTTTTTTTCTCTGTGGTATTTTAGAAAGCCACATCTTCAAGTAAAATTGAATCTGACTTGCTTTTGTCTTTATATTGTTGACACTGAATTACTTGCTTATTGGATACATGCTTGTCATGCAGGCCATCTAAGATGCCACTGAGGGTTGGTAACCTTGAAGAATATTTTCTATATGGTTTTAAATATAATACATTCTGAAATGAAAAATGCCTTTCTCCATATTACTTTATAAGATTTAAATATTTTTCCCCTGTTGCCTTCACTGGAGTGCAGAAAATAGGTTGACTGAAAGGCTGACTATCAAATTAAATTTGTGCATGTTTTAAATAACTTTTCACATTGAATCTCTAGAGATTTTTATCCCTGTATCTGCAGAAATGTCATTTGAAATTTTTCTTCCTCCAAGATTTTACCAGGGCAAAATTTCAAAAATGTATGCATTCATTTCCTTCACCTTCTTTCTTCCAGTTCTACACCAAGTTGTGCCTCTTCTCCTTCCTTTAGGTGTCCTTTCCTAGTGCTACTCACCCAGATGAGTTTAAACTTGGGGTACACAGGCATACCTGCTTCCGTGAGGCAGCTGTGACACTCCTCTGCATGTGTATGGATTTCTGTTTGCAGTAAACCAGCTTGTTTATACCTACTGTGTAAAACATGGCTGGTGACTGGAGGAGCTTCTTAGCACTACATAATATTCTGTGTGAGGGGAGGTGGTTAGAGTTGGGAATAACTAGTCCATAAAGTAGGACGAAGCTGTTTTTACAGGAAAACTTGCTCTATTTTGCATCTGTTTCTTTTGAGTGATGAGTTGGGGGAAAAAAAATCATGATTTTTGCTTTTAATTCTGTGAATTCCCGTAATGTTCAGAAAAAATGTGAATAGAATTTACAGGATTATTGAAGATTATGCAATGGTCCCGTATCTGTGAGCAGTTCAGGGAAAAAAAAGTCACTGCTACTTGTACTGTCACTTAAATATGATATGGGAGAGACACTTCCCTCCCCTGCTTCCTGCCTCCTTTTATGTTCTTTGCAATGTGAATATACTAACATCTATTTGAAAGTTATTTTTGTCACCTAGGCCTTCTCTTTCACATCTACCTCAGAAGCAACGCATGCATCTTGGTGGCGTGTGTTTGTTTAATCTAAGGAAGAGCAAAACTTCAGATGACCGCAGAAGCAGAAACAATTGTTTGCCTCAAGATCATGGTGTGCATTTGTTTATCTCACCTTTAAGGTATTTCGTAATCACTTTTTCCCAGATCCAAAAGATAATGTCCTAGGAGATAACAGCTAGTAGATGCAAATACTGTGTGAGTTACACTTGCACCTACTTGCATCAGTCACCCTGTGTGACAACAAAGGAAGAAAAAGAAAACAGATAGTGGTCCTTGTTCTGCACTGTGTTGAGAGCCCTTGACTTGCCCTGAGACAAACAAACAAAATGGATGGATACAATAGAGCAGAAATTACTTTATTTTTTTTCCGCTCTCAGCTCTTCACTGCATCTGGTTCTGCATAGATGTGATGGAACTGTTGTTTTCGAGTGTTAGATAATATACATACTTATATAAGAACGAGCTCAATCCCTTTTTTGTGGGAGTGGTACTGTGTGTTAGGATTTTTTTTCAGACACGACTGGAGCTTTGAGGGCTGCTGAGATCCTCGTAAAATTTTTTCCTCACGATGCTGTCCAGTGGGAAGGGCCAGCTGGTCAGTGGCTTGTCTGTGGTGCACCTGGGGCATTTACTGCGTGCCACGGCGTTTGCTGCCACGGTGGCCTGGTAGCACGTGTGGCACTTTGGTATGTTCCGCGGCCCTTCTGATGGAGGTGCTCCTTGAGGTGGTTTGCTGTGGGTGGGCAGCTCTATGTGTTTGGGTGGGTGGGTGGGTTTGGTGTGTTTTAGTGTTGAATACAATTCCAGAGGTTGTTCTCTTGTGGTTCTCTCGCATAACAACAGGAAAGTATTGGATCTTTGATGTTTGCCTGGCAGAGAGTTTTCCCTCCTCTGTGTTTTGTACCACTTGCATCTGCCTCTTCAGAGCCTGCTTTCCTGTAACCTTGTCTTCATTAACAACGTGTTGTAGCCCCTCTACAAACGAGATGATATCTTGTCCCTAATAGGCTGATAATGCTTAGCTGCAAAAAAGGTTTAACTGAACTTACTGCAGTTGCAGTTTATTTCAAACGACAGAAGTATCAATAATGGAATGTTCTAAGTTGTCCTAAGTTTAAGCTTCTGATTGGACCAGCTAATTTCCTTTGACACCTGACTTGTCCTTGCAATCAGTAGAGACAAAGGGTGTTTTCTTTAGGGCAGCTCAGCAGAAACTGAATTTCAGTGCTCTGGTCACATTCTCTTATGGAAATGTTTTCTTGTATTTTCTTTTTTTTTGTTTTCTCATGCTTTTTTATACTGGCTGTAGAGGAAACCTGGAGACATGAACCAACCAAGTTGTTGGTGATATCAGTTGCACATTTGTACCCACAGTTACCAGGTCAGGCATCTTTGGACAGTGATAATGAAGGCATTTGTTCAGAAGATCTGTTCTAGTAGTTTGCCCAGTGCAAAGTGTTTTTTAAAGACTTGAAGGAATGCTACATCTTAAAGAAATAAAGGTCTGCATTTCTTGCTCTTCTAAATGCAGGCCTTTGTAAATGACAGCAATACACGATTGTCTCTAGAATCTTCTCTCTGTTAAGAGCAAAATACGAATTGAAACTACCTGTAGTCAAATGGATTTCAGAAAGTAACACACATCTCTTACTCCTTTCAGTGAAGTGCTTGCTACCATATGAGCATCTGTATACAGATAGATTCCTCCTGTGCTGCTGACAGATGCTGCTGATAGACATTTTCTATGGTATTAGAAACTGCTTCAAAATCCGTCGAATGGTAGCCCAAAATGTAGGTGGTTCTTTCCTAAGTGAACCACAAGCCAGGGAGGGGAATAGCATTTGAGAGAGCATGCGTTTGACGCAACCTTGTGAATTTGAAAAGATGGAAAATTCTGTATCTGGCACAATTTGGAAAAGTGCTGTAAAACCAGGCAAAATTTATTTTGTTTCCATTTCAAAAATTAAATGAAAAATGGCTGTAGGAGTTTTCCCCTATGATGTTACATTTTGAACAAAAGCATAACCAGTTGGACCAGGCTGCTGGACGAGGTCTTCTTTGTAGGGAAACTGTGGGAGAAGTAATGTGGTCTGAGCATGTGTGTGAGCCCTTTGACTGTGCAAGCAGGTCTGCTGTTCATTACTGGAGTTGGTTGTTTCTGGCTGTAAACTGGGAACTGAGGGGTAGAAGGGTGGGGATGGTATCACTCCAGCCTGGGCTGTTGGCATCTAAGAAGGGAGCAGTGCCATCTGTGAGGGGCTGCGCCTCAGCCCTGTCACCGAATGGATTGTGGTGACAAAGTTGAGTTGGTCATTTGAACACGTGAGGTCAGTCCTTGGTGAACCTGCTCCAGTTTCAGGGAGATGATTCAGCCACTTTTTTGGAGATTTCAATAGCATGTTGCCTGCTTGTGTGCTCTACTTTCTCCCACATATGGATTTTGTGGGAGAAACCACATGGTTTCTCTACACTTCCTTTCACCTCCTGTGTGCTGCTGTTGCTGCAAATAGGGGCTGCCTGGGCAGACCCCAGCTTTGCCTTGTAGAACCGTTCTTCGCTCTGGTTGAAGTCAGTAAATGTAATCTTTCTGAGCAGAAAAGACAAATTTCTATCTCCAGTGGTCACTTCTTCTTTTGGGGGTGGAGAGAATGGGTTCAACTTTATATTTTGATGGAATGTAGATTTAAATATTATTAAAATGAGATCTTAAGAGAAAGTGTTTATATATCTATGGGAAAAAAAAGAACTATGTTAGATAGTTCCTTGAGGTAAATGTACTTGTCAGAGAATTTATTATTTGAGTGCTGTGGTCTTTCTGAATGCATTTGACATGATCATTATTCACTTGTACCATTTGTTTCCTGTCTCATTATATAAGTTAGCAAACCACTCTAGGGTTGCCTTTACTTTTATTTGCATTAGAAACTGCACCATAAAAAATGTTCTCCTTGGGTTGCCTGCTGCTGAGCCAAGAGCTGTAAATAAAGTGGTTTCTAATTGAAATCCAGGAGAACCACAGAACCATTATAATTAATGTACCCTCTGGTTTTTCTCTCTTTTTTTTTTTTTTTAATATTACCACATATCTTTTTCTATAAAGTGAACCAAGCTTCTCTTCTTTCTAGTTACCCTTAACTTGAAATAGTCACATCTTGCTGTTAGTGTTTCCATGCACTTTTCTGGATAAATGAGCAGTGCCAGTAAGAGTACTTAGGCGGGGGTTTATTTGTTGTTTTGTTTTTAAAATTTTTTTTCTTTATTTTTTTCCAATTCTTTTTATTTACAGAATTTACTTATCAAGAAGAACAGTTTTGGACAAGAGTAAGGAAAAAATATTTTGTGGGTAAGCTTGGTGTGAGCATCTTGTGATTTACGGGCAGATATTACGGAGAAGTGGTTTTCTGCTTTTGACTGGGAGGGTGGGCACATGTTGCCGCTCATGTTTTAATGGAATACTCCATCTGCTGTCAAGCCAAGTCTCTTTCTGAACATGAAAGTTTTGTGCCAAATGCAACATCAAATCCAGATAAAAGTGGTGGGGTGTTTGCTTCAGCACTCTGTAAATGTTAAAACCCAATGTGTCTAAGAGGGTGGGCAAATCCAGATCATCTTGTGTATCTGGTTCTTTGCTTGTTTTAAAATGGTAAATACATGTCATTCCAGGTGGTTGTTAATTTGAAACACATAGGCAGGTATTCTTTTGATCTGTAAACGCCTGTTTTGTTGGGGATTTTTTAGTTAACTAGTTTGGTATTATCTGCTTTATTCGTAGAGTTCTCATCACAGATTACCTAATGTGTTGGATTCCTGTCTCTTGTGCTGCATGTTATTTTTACCCTTTTTGCAAAGGCTGGTGCTATGCCACCAAAGAGATATTTTTTTTCTCCCAATGTTAAGGAGATGCAGCAAGTCTGTCATCCATTCTTAAGGTTCAGAATCCATAATACTCCTGTGTTTTGCTCTAATCATCTGCAGTGTAATTTTTATTTTTTTTTTATTCCACATATTGAAGGGGTAATTTTTTGTTCAGATATGACAGCCATGAATCATCTGCCAAGTCACTTGATTTACATGGATGTTGATTCTCTTTTTTTTTAAAAGCACCTGGTGGGGAAGGCAAGAACTCTTTTCTTGCTGTTTTACCAGATTTAGGAGTGGGAGCTGTGAGGGTCTTTGCTTATCCTGCTTATTAGAAAGAAAGCAGATGCTAACAGCCCTGTGAGCCTAGAACTGCTTGTCTGCGGTGGTCCTTTAGGCATTGGGATAGAGTCAAAATCCTGAATTATGTTAGGATTTCCCATCTTAGCTAAGGTCTGTCAGTTTAGGACCTTCCAAAATACAGGAACTCACTGGAAATTGCGACATTCTCAAGTCCAGGGCAACTTCCTTCCGATAACAACGGAGGCAATTTATCCATTTGAGGATATGGCTAAAATTGAAATGGAAATGAGCCTAGTTGCCGAAGTCTTGCCAAAGGTTCTATTTTTATTGAGCACCATCTTGTTGTTAAGAGCCTATTGAAGCTGAGAAATAGAAGTGAGATCTGGAAGAAGTAGGTGATGGTGATTTAAAATATATGAAACTGTTCAGGTAATACGAACCAGAAACTTCTCGGTGACTCAGTGTTCTATTATTGTGGCCATATAAATTACACCATTCTTGTGCTTGTGTGAAAGGTCTATACCAGGGACAGCAGACCAGGAAAGTCACGTCCACAGAGTTATGCTACCGTTTTCATCTTGGGTTGAATGGACTGTGTCACCCCATAAAGATGTAAAAATAGTCATCAACCACAGAGTGTAGAGTGAAACTGCATGTCTGTTACCACTGGAGAAGTTGTACAGACTGCACTTGGTATTTGTCCTTTGAAAACGATGGACAGCTGTGAGGATTCCCAAACCGTCTCTTTCTCACCAGACTCACCAGAAACCTCAGAGAGGTCTATGGTCTCTCCATCTCAAGATTTCATGTCTTAAGTAGTCCTGTGTTGTCCAGAGAAAATTACTAGTCATGTAAATGTTTTGCTGTAAGAAATATTTTTCAGTTCAGGACTTCATAGCTCACACTAGTGAATAAATCATCAGAATCTCATCTTCAGGTTTTCCTGACAGAAACAGGTGTATCTATTGGAAATAAGGACATGATTATTTATCAAATGGATCTCCAGGACTATGCTGTGTAGTTGTACTGTGGTTTGCTGATCAGTGTAGAGAGACATGACCAGCTGCCTCAGCACTGCCTGTGCACAGTGTACCAGAGAGGTGTTTTTCCTCTTGCACAAACACAGAAAGATTTTCTCCATTCATCATCATCTCTTGATGTCTTTGTGGGGAAGAAGAGGACTCCTGGGTTGTGGCTTCTGCTGGTACACCAGGGGCAAAAAGAGGAGGCTGGAGCTGGCTGGAAGTAAGGCACACCAGACCAGCACTCCTCTGTTTTCAACAGGTGTTTGTATTGTGCAAAACCACTGCAATAGTTTTTGAGAAGAAAACATTATTTGTGTGTCAGAAGGATCACTGGGGAATGATGGCCAATGCAGGGCTTCAGAAAGCATGAGAAAAGTTTGATAATTCAAGGTCTCTCTGTGAAGGAAGATGACTTTATGCCATCTCTCTTCCAGAAAAGGGCAGGAGGTCTTCAAGGAACAGGGCACTGCAGTTGGTCTATTAAGACCATTTCAGCCTTGCAGAACTCAGGGAGGGTGCTGCAAGAGAGAACTCTGGAGTTAATGAGATTGGAACTGGAACTTTCAGTGTGTAGAGGAATTTCAGTCCACTCTTGAATCTAGACTTGGTGTCATGTCAGCCAGCAGCTAAGTACCACACAGCCACACCCCAATGGGATGGGGAGGAGAATCACAAAGGGTAAAACCCATGGCTTGAGATAAGAACAGTTTAATAATTGGAAGAAAGTAAAATAAAAATAACTGTAAGGAAAAGGGAGATAACAAAAACAGAGAGAAGGACAACTGTTGCACAGCACAGTTGCTCTCCACCTCCTTACTGGTGCCCAGCCAGTCCCTGAGCAGTGATCCTCCCCCCCCAGTGTATATACTGGGCATGATGTTCTATGCTATGGAATATCCCTTTGGCCAGTTCAGGTCCGCTGGCTGTGCTCCCTGCCAGCTTCTTGCTCACCTCTGCACTGGCAAAGCATGTAAAACTGAAAAGTCCTTGACTAAGAGTGAGCACTACTTAGCAACAACTAAAACATGAGGGATGATATTCCCTCTCATCCTAAATCCAAAACATAGCACTGTACTAGCTACCAGAAAGAAAATTAACTCTATCCCAGTGGAAATCAGGCCACTGGCTAAAATTAATGTAGGAGATGGAGAGAGATGCAGCATTTGACATAGCTAGGCATTGCTGGAAAATATACCAGTAGAGATGAGACTGCACAGACTGATCTGAGTCCTGCATTACCAGAGACATTGACAAAGGGGAAGATGAAGTAAAGAATGCCTTAAGGTTTTTCTGTGAAATGGTCTTCCTCCAAGGCAATGCTCTGTAAAAAACTAAAATGAAAATCAAATCTATACTGGGGTTCTCAATATTTAAAAAATAATTCTAAAAAAATTTAAAAATTAGGCTTGCTGAAACTCTTCGCTTTTCAAAGATTTAGATTTTCATGCTGTTGTTATCTGGTACAGCACCTGATATAGACTTTTCTTGTAGCCTGAATTTGCAGTCCAGAAATGCTAAGAACATGACAGAAACAGTACTCTTGATTATCTTTTGTCTTGTGCAGTTACTGCTTTTCCAGAAGGCTTGTCTTCAAGTTTTCCATAAGTACAATTGGATTTTAGAAAAATAATAATAATTTTTTTTAGGTAGGACCATTGCCTATTAAAAAAATAAAACATTGTTTTGTACAAGCCAAAATCTTATTACTGTTGTTCTAGCCTGATTCTTGGCATCTGAAGGAAAACAAATCTTTGTGCATTAGGTATTCAGAGGCAACTTTAAATTATATGTGCAGTGCCTTCATTATATGCTATTCTTTCTTACTGTCTTTTGACTGAAGCACAATAATAAGAACTCTCCATTGCAAGACAACGGAATAAATGTAAGGTTGTTCATACATAGGAGAAAATCCTTTAATAATTTTGTAACCCTACCTGGGTGGTCTCTGCTTGAAACCTTTATCAGATGAGGCTGCTTTACCTAACACTCCTGCAGGTTGGTGCTTTCCTCCTTTGGGTGTAATCTTGGGGGAAGGCTGTTTGGAATGCCCTGGTGCTATGCAAGTCTTGCAGCCTGCACCTAAGTTCAAGGCCATGAGGTCTGGCCAAGAGGAATAATGGTGTTTCCTTAGCACGAGTGCTGGTGTGCCATTGGAGCTAAGCACAGGCAAGCAAGGACACGGCCTGGCGTCTCTTGGACCTGCAGGCCACACTGTGGTAGCACCAGCCTTCCCTGTCACAGTGTGCCCCCGTGCTTTCAGCGTGGGAATGGGTGTCACCATGGCAGGGCTTCTTGGGAGACCTGTGGCCCTGCTATACCCTCCCTTGAGTCTGGCTGTGTTGAAGCTTTGGGGAGATACCAAAGCTGCTTACTCTGGGTGAGAGAAGCTGAAGCACTGCCTGCTGAGGTCTGGTTGGTGTTGCCCGAGCTGCTTTTGCTTCTGACTTGATTAGCACACTTCAATGTCTCTCACCTTCTGTTTCTGCTGAAGTTGTTTTTACCCCCTCTTTTAGCTTTTATAAAATCAACTTGCAATCCCTCCCCACTCCCATTCTACAGCTCCTAGTTACGTTATCTTGTGTTTGCAGTGATGAGGGTTGTTAGAAATGGCATTTTTGGTTGCATTTTTTCAGTCCATGAAGTCCACAGTCAGAACTAAAAATACCAGAGGTCCATGGCATTACTTGGCAATCCTCTGGTCATACTGCTTGTAGCCACTGTTGCTTGGGCAGTTCCCAAGGGTGCTTCAGTGGGGAACATCCATGCTGCTCAGAGTTACAAATTACCAGTCAGATGTCTCGAGTAGATAATCCAGAGGTTTCAATCTGCTGTAAATGAAAAGTGAACAGAAGGGAAACCACGAGTGTGTCAGCATCACCATCTTCTTTCCAGAATCTTGTGATAAATCTGATAACACTGTTCTGAGAATTGCTTGCCTACTAATTATTGGAAAAGCATTACCTTTTCTTTGTGTCTGTAATTAGCATTTCAGCTTGAGTCTAAGGCCTGATGATAAATGAGCCTGGTATGCCATCAGTTCAGTAAATGATGAAAATCTGAAGTCTGTGTTTGCTTACTTTCTTTCTCCATAAAACAAACAAAACTTGAGCTGATCTCTGAGTAGAAATGGTGTCAGAAATGATGTGGTCTAAAAGAGAAGGTTGGTTTTATTTCTCCATTTCCTCATCGGGTGGCTCACAGTACATGTAAACAATGCAATAAATAAATAGTCCAAGTCCAATCTTAGCTAAGATAACCATGAAAAATCTGTTTATGTGTTCCTAAATCAGAAGGCAGAAATGCATCTCCTACAAACTGATAGGAGAATTATAGAGTAAGTCTTTAAAAGTATGATCCGGAGCAGCCAAGATTTCCAGATAGCACACTCTGAAACTTAGTATCCCTGTAAAACAATTGATAACAAATGTTGATGTAAAAATATTGTATGTTCATTGAGATAAGTCTTTTAGGGACAGAGAGCTGACTGAAAAGTTAAGGCAAGCTGTTTGAAATGGTGCTCAGGTTCTGTCTGCTGTGCTGGCTTGTGGGGTTTGAGATGCAGAACTTGGTACGTGGCCATCTGAACAACAGCGTGTCTGAACGCGAGACTTTTCTGAACAGGATTTGTGCTAAGCGTGCTGTCTGGTTTGTTTAAAGGTACGAGCTTGCTCCGAAGGTGTCGGAGGTCTCTTGCAGACTATTTGGAGAGATAATTCATAGAGGCTTCTCTAAATGACAGCAGATGGGAAATCACAGAATTTAGCTGTAGTCTGATGTCTCAAGGAGAGATAAACCAGTGGGCAGACTGTGGAAGGTTATTCCAGAGGGGAAACCTCAACAGCTTAAGTAAACAGGACTTGAGAATACGTCCACTGCTACCTCCTAGCAACAAAAACTTACGAGGTTCAGCTGGCGCAGATCTGCTTGCTTGGAGGACAATTATGCGTAATTCATGCTAGATTCAGGTCATTGTGACCTCAGACAAAATTTGGACTTGAAACACTATCCTCTGGCTCCTCTTGTAGAGCCCCCAGTTCCTTCATCTTCATGCAAAACACTGTGCCAGGGTGCCAGTGGGATCATGGGCAAATGTGGGCAGAGCCTGTTGGCTCTTGAATTGTCTGGGACAATAATTCGGGCTCTATCTGTGGTAGAGTTGAAAATGGTATGAAAAGGTCAGGCATGTATTGCTTTCAGTTGGAGGAGTGATGCTTGGTAACATTTCACTAATTCTGAAGGATTTCTTGGTCAGCTGGTAAGACAGAGTCATAGATGACAAGCAAGTTTATCGTCATCTTCAAAGTGTTTCCTACTTGTAATTTACAAGAGAGGAAGCTGTAGTGGTGTACTGTGCCTGCTATGGAGAAGGTTTCTTCCCTGGTGCTTGATAGGCATTCACTGGACACTCCTTCCTCCTGTTCTACTAAGAAACAAGATGGCAGTTTGGTCAGAAATAAAGCTGTAGCTGTTAGAATATTTAAAAGACCCTTTTCTTACTTGCTCTTGTGTTTTTCTCACCCCACCCCCCTCCCCAAGTTGTTCACAAAATAAAAACAGACAAACAGAACCCCAAAACCAACTGAAACAAATAAACCCCCTCTACCCAAATAATTATCTTTAGCCTTCCCAGGAAGGGAGACATTAATCTGTGGGGGTTTGTTTATATTTCTCTCAAATAAGCGTTAAGCAGGATGAACTTGCTTCTTGCAGAATGGTATGTGTTTACTTTGTCATGGCCGTATCAATAAAGGTTTTCTGTGTGCTTTACAAGTTGGCAAACTGGAGAGAGTGTTGTGCAGCTGGACTTGTGTTGAGTCTGGTCAGTACCTGGAACACGAAGCTACAGGGCTGGGAACATGCCTGCTCCAAAACTGAGGTGGTCTTTGAAGAGGAATTGCAGAAGCCAGTACTCGAAGCTTCAGAGGCTGCGTGTCTGTACCTGGGTGGTGAATGGGTGAAAAGTTCATAGCTTAGCTAGGAGATCTTTTGGGAGCATTGTTGTTATTTTTGCTAGTATTAAATGAAAAATCTGAATTTGTTACAAGAAACTGTCCATAAATTGTGCCTAGTCCTTCTTCCTTGCTTGCAAGCTGAAGGCTCCAAGGTTTTAAAAAAACACTGCCCTTTTTTCTGTGCTACTCCTGGTTATGTGGAATACTCAGAAAGGAAACTGAGGATTGGCAAATAATACCCACCCTGCAGGAAAGTCTGTATAAGGGAGAAGATTACTACAGGGATGGCTAAGAGCTTTTAATGTAATGATGAAGAAAATAGTCAGTGGAGCTAATACTTGTGGGGAATAAATTCTTCATAGAAAGTTGAGAAATGTTCTTCTGAAAATGGTAAAAGTAATTGTAAAAGCTGAATGGCGTGGCATTTAATTACGTAAGGAACGAAAGAGGCTAAAAAAAATAATAACCTGGTATATCAGAAAGCAATTTAAAATATAAGCTAGGGAAAATGGAATATTTCTGTCACAATAAGATGAATTCCACCACTGGCTGCATTGATTTCGTGTCTCAAGTTTTGTTCCAAACAGATCTGTAACTGGAGGGGAATGGGGATGTGGGAAAGGCACACTTTTGTTCCCTCAGCCTCCCAAGCCAGCCCATTCCCCTGCTCAGCAAGAATGGTGAGAAAGATATGGATAAAAATACAAACAGGACTTAATAATTTAATTAGCACTGATGGTCATCCAATCCCCAGTTGTCTGGTAATTGTCTCTTTCAAAGGGATCATTTGAAGCAGAGCTTGATATGCTTTGTGCATGTCAGTAAACTAAGCTTGTTAGTGTACAGTGCAAAGGCCAAAGCTGAATTCTTCTGGGTATTCACAGCCTTTAATAAATAGCGCGGCAGTGCCGAGGAGGAATCATTCCTTACACCCACTCGCCCTTAAGATGTTTCCCTTCAATTCAGGAATTAATATTCAGTTGAGAAGTTATTTTACATTTTGTGTCTTTCAAAATATTCTTGGCACTGCATAGGAGTCAGTCTGCGGAGGGGTGGGATGGGT
The DNA here is from genome assembly GCF_965178545.1 of Coloeus monedula. Taxonomy (NCBI): domain Eukaryota; kingdom Metazoa; phylum Chordata; class Aves; order Passeriformes; family Corvidae; genus Coloeus; species Coloeus monedula. The sequence continues at coordinate 26,366,169 of NC_138782.1, read as the reverse complement.
TGGGGGTTTTTTTTTCCCCACCTACCTTCTGCAGGGAAGATCTGGAGCCAAGAAGTAGCTGTTAGACTTTTAGGTTTGTCTGCTTATTGGCTTGAGGTTGGGGGATTTTTCGGTCTCATAGTGCTGTTTCCTGAGCTGTGGAGCTCCTGCTCCATCTTCTTAGGGCAGGGTTAGCATGTTACTGTGGCATGAGAGGTCCAAACATCAGGTTATCAGGCTGTTGGCAGAAGATCTTGCTGTGACGTGGTCCCAACTCTGCCAAATTGGACCAATTAGGGCTAAAGCTCTAATTGTGGCGAGTGTCCACACAGAATTTTTTTTCAAGTGATTGGGGAATTTCTTTTAGGAGAGTGTCTGGTTTGCAGTAATTTTGCAAAGGGAAAGAATAGTTTGAGGTTTTTTCAAGGAAACAGAGTTGTTTATGGATGTCATTTTTGGCAATGATTTTGTTTGAACAGTTTTAGTCACCTCATAGTTTTAAGTAAGAAACTGAAATTTTGCAAGAGTGTGGGCTTGAGGTATTAAGAATAACGAAAAGAAGGGCTGGCTGAAATGTGTTGCAGAACTCCCTGTGCTGAATGATTGGATGATAAAATGCTGGAGGAAATTGCCTGTAGATAAACGAAAGCAATGCATGTAGGAGTCACAATGCAGAGCATGCCTGATGAGTGCTGCACCAGGCGTTAACTGCTCTGGAAGAGACTTAGTGGTTGTCCTGTAAAAATGGCAGCGAAATGATAGACAAAACAGGTGTCAGTATGTGTTAGTGAAGGAACAGAAGACAAAACAGAAAGCATGAACATGCTGCTGTGTAAATGTGTGGTGCTCTCCTGTCTGCAATACCATATGCGGCTCTGGTCCTCCCTGTCTCCCATTTCACCTCCCCCAGTCCGCAAAGTGTTGTACAAAAGAAGAAAAATCCAAAGTATGGCATGATAAAAAGCTACCAGGAGTCCTTGGTCTGGAAGGAGACCTGCAAAAATGATGAATGTCACAAAGAGATGGGGAGTGAGTGTCTGCTGGCTTTCCAAGGAGATGAGCAGGAAATGAACACAAGAGAGCTGTGAAGAGGAAGATGATGGGTTCTGCTGCAGCTCTGAGGCTCTTGTACTGCCAGCCAGCTTGCTCTCTGAATTCAATAAGGAGAGGACAAGAGATGGTCATGGGGTAGGAGGTATAGGGTAATTTTCTCCTGGATGGGCCAAGCTGAGCCCTGCTCGAGGGAGCTGGGTTACATTCTGGCCAGTGTCAGAGAGCAGTCACTTGATGCAGCTGCCAGGGCAGGAACCTCCTGGGTTATGCCTGTGGTGTAACTGGTGGTCACCTCTCATGTGAGCACCCATTTGCTGTGTGTGATGGGCATGAAGCTGACCAGTAGCTCAAGTCAAAAACACTTTAAACATAATCTCACATTGTACTGTATGTGCTATCTGAAGCCGTGGACCCTACACATGAAAAACTAATAAATTTTGGAATTCGTAATCTTATCTGTGGAATAGTGTCTCATCTGTAAGATGCTCCCTTTGTCTAAGCCATTTTCTCTGAAAAGAAATGTCATGCAATATTCCTGAAGCATTTCAACGATGTAGAAATGAGCACATAAAAACAATTATGCATGCTTGGAGAATCCTGTCCTTAGAGGAGAATTTGAATTCCTAAAGTTTTTTTAGAAAGGTGCAAGCAAGAAGCTGAACACGGACCAGGGAAAGGGAACAAATTCATGAGGCTGAAGGTTAAGAGAGGACTTCCAGCATGTGAGGAGAGATTCTGCTCAGATATAGTTGTGTTAAGTGAACCAAAGTAATGGTATATGATTGATGATGATAATTCTGGTACTGGTAACTATTTTGTTGCTGATTTAGCCAGTTGATATTACAGTCTTTGTTGGTATTGCTTGTTTAAGACACATACTCTGTTGTTGTTCTTCCATTTCCTGTCTTACGATGGCTAACTTTTCCCTTTCCTGTTCCAAAATGAATTAAGTGCTGTTTAATCATAACCAAGCAGTTTAGATAAGAAGATGCTCTTTGATAATCATGATTTTTTTTTATATGTATTTTTTTCCTTTGGTATATTCTTAGAATCATATTTTGGATGCTCTGTTGATCTACAGGAAGTCTGAGTTCCCAATTGTAACACCTGGGTTAAGTTCTTAATATCAAATGATACAAAGTTAATGCCATCAAAATAACCCGTAGAACCATAGAATCACAGAATGGTTTCTGTTGGAAGGGGCCTTAAAGACCATTCACTTCCAACACGCCTGCCGTGGGCAGGGACACCTTCCACTAAGCCAGGTTGCTCAGAGCTCCATCCAACCTAGCCATGAACACTTCCATGAATGGGGCAGCCACAGATTCTCTGGGCAGCCTGTTCCAGTGCCTCACCACCCTCAAAGAAAAGAATTCCCTCCCAGTATCTAATCTAAACCTAGTCGCTTTCAGTTAGAAACCATTCCCCCTGTCCTGTCACTAAATTTGCTTTGTGAAGGCTCATGCAGGACTAATTCAGCTTTCATCTAGAAATCTTCCTCTCGTGTGTTGCAATAACATGCAAGCACATGGAAACTTTGATTTTCTGAAATGTAACATGACTGGGAAAAAACCACCAAATGTCTTTGGTGTGATGCCTAGAGTTCTACTGCCATCCTCCATTTTATTCCTGGGAAAATACCTACTTTAACTTGCAGTGTGAAGCTTTGCTGATCAATATGTTACAAGCACAGTAAAGTTCAAGAAATTGCCTCCATTACTATCTTGAGATGAGAAATTGATTCAGCTGCATTCTCTTTCTGCTAATTCATCTGTGCTTTACATTCCCATAAAAGGTATTATGTGCTCCTTATTTTCCAGCAGCATCATCAATCCTAATGAAGAGAGAAGACTGAAAATTTATATTGTGTATATGGGATAGCTGATCTCTGACTTAGCTCTTAATTTGTAAATGTTGCTGTGGGCTTCACTTCTCAGCTTTTCCTTACTGTGCTTTGTTTGTATGCAAAATCTAGGGGCTGGGATGGAAGCAAAGCTGAAGAATATGGCAAAGGAATAAGGAATATAAAGCTAGATTGCTTTCTAATCTAAACCTCAAGAAAATGAGATGGTGATTAAATTTGATGGAAAGAATTAAAATCTCCTTTGTGAATTTGATGTACATCTGCAGTGCTTGGTCCTGCATTAATTATGTTGGGACTTTTTTCGGCACTTATCAGCCATTAGTTCTCTACCTCTGGCTCTAAAATGTCTAAAATTTTACTTTTTAACTGTGTTACTATGTATGAGACCTTTGCACATGTCTGGTAATTTCTGTAACCCTGCATAGGGGTGGTATTGTAGCTCTAATGATGAAAGTGGTATAGTGGGAAAAGCAGCCAGAACAAATATGAAAAACAGGAAAGGGCTTTCCTGGGTATTTCAGTTGTTGTTGTTCCTAGTGTCCATCAGCCTGGCCTCTGTAGGAAACTACCAGGAATGGTTTGTCTGTAGAATATTTCAGCATTTTTACGCTTAATAGTAGCATCATTTGTTCAGAGCAGATGGATAAATGAAAAAGAAAGCAAAACTATATATTGTGACTTTGGTCATGGCTCATAATATAGCAGTTATTTTTTTAAATTAAATTTAAACATATTGGCAGGTTCTAAATAGCTGTGTTAAACTGAGGCAAGAAATGCCAACATTTTCCCTCTTGGCTCCACTGATGTTCATCTCAGGTTTTCTCTGTGTGTCTAAGTATTTTTTCTTACAAACAAATGGTACTCAATTTTTAGTCAACTCTAAGGTTCAACATGCCTGTTACAAATCTAGAGGTGTTTAAATAGCAGTGTGAAAACCAAGTCAGATAAAGCATTAAGTACATGGGAGTTTATTAAAACCTTATTTCAACAAAGAGGCAGGTTCGTGGATTTGCTTAGAAAAGTTGTGAGCAGACAGGATGCGAGCAGGTGATGAATGGTTTGTGTTTGTGGGCATGTAGCATTTAGGCTCACGTTTGTTGCAAGACACAGGTGCACACAGGTTTTAGTTACTGGGGCTCAACATGATAATGTTGTAATCAAAAACTCATGTAGATCCAAGAAAATCCATGCGATGCTACCAACATTGACCATCAGCCGAGGTGTTCTGTTAAAGAGAGACATTGTAAGCAGGTCAGACTTTTTAAGGGGCTCTGCTGTCTCTCATGGTGCACACTTTGATGGGTTGATGTCTGGATTGTGCTGTGCTGTTTTCTGTGGGCTTGGGGGAAGATGAACGGGGAAGAAGAGGCTGGTGTCAGGCAGGACAAGGGAGTTGCTTGCGTTTCTCTCCCTCACCCTACTGGATAACTAAGGGAGGACACTTGTTCTGTGCAAGGATCTGCTGGACTTGGGGGGTGGCTTTTTCCTGTCACAGTGCTTGGGACCCATTATCAGAGATTTTAAAAGAATAATTTTAATGAGAGAATGTAGCGTGATGGTGAGAGGAAGTAAATGTTGGTTGAGATCACTGAGGTTATCTGTGATCATTTCTACATTTTCCTCTTAAGCCTGGAATGACTTTCCAAAACCCAGCAGGGCTCAATGCAGATGAAGAGTTTTCCACTGATACCAGTGAGCTGTGAATTGCACCCCAATTTTCCAGGCCTATTTCACAGAATCATAAAATACCAGATGGGAAGGCATCTCAAGGACCATCTGGTCCAGTATGGAAGACCTTGCATGTTTTTGCTGTATGCTGTAAGGTTCTTGTCAGCCCACTCTTCCAGCTTATCCAGGTCTTCCTGCAGGGTGGCTCTTCCTTCTGAAGTGTCCGCTGCCCTGCTTAGTTTGGTATCGTCGGCAAACTTTATCAGGGTACACTTGATTCTGTCTTTCAGATCACTTACGAAGGTATTAAACAGCTCAGTGTTGGGGGACCCCCACTTGTGTCACTTTGCCCTTGGTGAATCCATGCTGGCTTTTCCCAGTCACATGCTTCATTTGATTTGTGATAACCCCCTGCAGGATTTGTTTTGTAACTTTCCCCAGGGACTGAAGTATGGCTGATGGGCCTATAATTTCTCAGGTCCCTCTTTAAGCTCTTCTTGTAGATGGGGTGGCATTAGCTGCCTTCCAGTCTTTTGGGATGTCCCCCAATCCTCTTGACTTCTCAAAGATCACGTAGAGTGGCCTCACAATGATTTCAACCAGCCTTCTTAACACCGTCAGGTGCTGAGGGCCTTCCCATCTAGGCAGCAGCATTGACAAAAACAAATGTGTTGTTTTCATTTAGATAATTTAAGATGCCTTGTCTAGATACCTCTTCTGCACTGGGTGACAGCCTGATTGTATCTCCCACATCTTTGACTTTCATTAATCCCTCCCTTCCTGGTTGCTGTACCTGCTCTTGTTTGTGTGATACTTGTCATGTAGGTTGCAAGCTCTGGGCCAGCAAATCTCTCAGGAAGAGCGTTTACCCTGCCTCTGGGTTCTGTCAAAGCAGCATGAGGTGCTGTGAAATCTTCATGGTCTCTGCAGTAGAGGCAAGATGTTTTATTTACTGCATCAACATAACCCATTCCTCATTTTGCAGTAGGTGCCAAGCTGAGTAAGAAGGAAAGATTCACTTACTTGTATTTCAGTCTGTAATTTGAAGGTCTGTGGATGTATCAATCCCAGAGATTTGACAACAATGCAGTCTCTCACAATCAGTAAGGGAAAGGGGTTCTTGGGTGTTCTTTAAAGGAGTTAGAGTGCTGATAGTTGCCTTCTGCCATAGTGACTTAAAGGATAGAGTAACCTGGAGACATTGTATTGAAGTCAGTATTTTGTTGTGTTGCAATAGGGAGCTCATTGTCACAAATCTGCTTGTGCCAGCTGGAAGATAGTCACATGTGGGGAAAAACTAATTTCCATTCTTTTGCTTTGTTTAGATACGTCACTTTGAGATCACAGAATGAAAGCAGCATGAAATGTTATGGCAAAGACAGCACAAAAAGATACAAGAATCTCACAAATCCTCAAAAATCAGGTAATGTCAGAGCATCATATGTCCAGTTTTTCAAAGGCTGTCTTGTTTAATAAGGTTCAGTGCTTTTTGACTCTTTTTCAAAATTTGGGCTTCTGAGTCCCTGTGAGTTTATTGATGGACTTCACAAATCTGGTTAGCTGTGTGTCAGCTGTGTATCTAGTAAAATATTATTTTGTGTTCCACAATATGTCTGACACGGGAGATGTACACACATATCTTGAAGGACTACTTTGGCTATGTTGTCTCATACAAGCAGAAGGACATCAACTTAAGAAAAAAAGAAGCAGCAACCATGGTGGTCATGGTTTTTTAGCCATTGGATTTGACTTGGCTCCATTGCTAGGTACCAACATGGTGTGTTTTAGAGGGATGGACTTTTCAGAGGGTCCTGCAGCTGCATTTCTCAAAACTCTCCTTTGGGGGAGACACCAGGCTCAAAATAGGTGTTCCCTCCCCACTGAAAGCTTAGCCAAATGCTATTTACCACATGCTACTACTTGTGCTTGGTTGTTTTGATTGTTTATCTGTCTCAGGATGTTTCCTCCTTACCTGTTTTTGCAAATCCTAGCATATGTTCTTTGGCTGTTTCGGAGCATTTCCAGTTACAGAAAAAGGCAATCACATTGCACTCTTCAGAGTGTAAACACTGCAGAGGTCAGGAAGAAACTGCTCAAGTGCATTACAGCAGTGCTCACCTTAAACTAAACTTGTAGGCTTATCATGGCTGTGGTCACAGCGATAGCTGCTGGATTAATGTTTGAAAATTTCCCCTTCTCCCCCAAATCAACAGCAGTGACCAAAGGTTGTAATGGAGCCACATACAGTAACGGAATGAGGTTTAACCTCTCTGTCCTGAGTTCTTTTCATGTCTGCAGAACCAGGATCTTGCTGGGGAATAACAAGTCGCTCAGTTCAGTAATAGAAGTAAACTAAAATATGAAGCTGAAGACAATTTTGATGATAGGATGTGTTTATTTTCCAGGAAGCGTTTGAGAGTATTGCCCTTGATGTAGGACTTGGCAGAAGGGACTACAATTTCACCTAAGCAGTCAGTAAACTCAGGTTGGCTGAAAAGATTTCAAATCAAGTTTCACTTGATCAAATATGCAGCAAAGTATCAGCAAATATTAAAGAAAATAAAAGTACTGTGTTTATCACAGGTGATCAGTCCCTCTAGTTAGTGCTGTCTTTGGTATGCTTTTTAGTCACTTAGTCATGGAACATGCAGTTCAAGTGCCCTTTTAGCCTTAGTCAAGGCTTGTATTTTATTTTTATTCCTAATCAGTATTGTGAGGAGATCACATCATTTTGTGTTTGCCATTTTTATGAAGTAATGTGATACCTGCTTCAGTTGCAGTTCTCCGAACCCTTCAGAGTACCTTGAGACTGTAACACCAATTCACCGACAGCAAAGATAATCAGATTTGTTGAAGCAACCTTCTTTGTTTCTTTGGGACTCATGAAATTGTATCTGCCTTAAACTAAATTCAGTTAATGGCTTTATTTAGAAATCAGCCTTCTCTTCTTGAATAACCAGAATTCTGTTCGTTTGGGAAAAAAAAAGTTTTCATTAAATTACCAGTGCCTCAGAATGCATTTTTTACATAGATCAAAAGGAGAGGAAAATGTTGCCAATTGTTTGTCTTCCTCCTTTCTTCTCCCCCTTTTCTAGAGACTTTCCTGAGATGATCAACTCTTGTTTTTCCTGTTAGGTTCGTTGGGGTTGGTGTTTGGTTTTTTGGGGGTTTTTTTTTGGCTGCCTTTTTTTAAACTTCACTGAAGTAGAGAGATTGCTCGGTTCCTCTCCCAATGCCATCGTTGTTCTCCCCTCCCCCAAGTCCAATGTGTTTTTTATTAAACCGAATTAGGACATTCTAGTCTCTCCTAAGAGTGGAAATGGGAACAGCTTAAATGAGCAGCCACATGAGACTCAGCAGCCTCTTCAACTGCACTGCAGAAGCTTAGCTGTAAAGGGAATGATAATTTTTGAAGGATTTGTGCAACTGTTGAAGAATTACCAGTATTAATATTAAAAAGCAGCTAATCTGGTTTTCCTTTTCCATTTTAAGAGTATATAGCTTTCTTACTATGCTTGCTATAAAAATCAGTCTACTAAATATTTTGCTTCCTTTCAGTCCTCTTCCCTTTTGTAATTCATCTATTTGCATACTTTCTTGTATACTGAAGTGGGTTTTTTGTTGTTGGCTTTGCTTAAAAATGTCAGCCTCTGGATTTGAATGCAGATACAGGAGTGGGTTTGAGATCTCTGCCATTCAAAACAGCCAAAACTGAAGTGCAGTAGAAACCATAGGAGCAACTGTATCCAGGATTGGGATGAAAAGGTTTTCATCCCTATAAGCATTTGTCCGTGAGATAGCTGTAGAAAATTTTTGGGTCCTTGAAATCCATATTGCTACTTCAGTGTTTACTCTAACCAAAACAGCCATGAGTCTGGTATCTTCTGACCCTTATTTTCAGTCTCTCCCTCTCTTCATTGCTATATCAGATATCTTCAGGATTTCTGTAGATACTTTTTTTTAAAAAACAGAGTAGGTCTTTGAGTTATCGCCTCACCTCTTTTTCCCTTTTCCTCTCTGCTGGCTCACCCAACCACCTTGCCTAGCATTGGAAATTATTCATTCTCTTTGTGCACTGTGCTGATTTTTTCCCAGGCTTATTTTCTTTGCCAAGCAAAAAGGACCAGGGGCTTGAACTCTTGTCTGCATGAAAAGTTATGAGGGCAAACCTGGTACCTAAACAGGCCACAAGAGCACAGGGAGTCTCTGAAATATGCCACTCTTACTCTCCTAATTCTGTGCTGCTCAGCCTTCCAGCATTACTCTGGTCTGAAGATGCAGGGACAGTGCCAGCTTTGCACCTGAGAGCTGGGTGTGAGCAGTGCAGGTGGGTCTGTTCTTGGGTTCTGCTTTTCAAAGCTGCCCTTCTGGCTGGGGTCGCAGTGGTGTAGTGGCCAGCTGAAAACTGTGCCTGTCTGTGCCCAGCCTAAAGGCTGGGTTATGGTCAGCCAATGTGGCAGGGCTGCTGGTAGCACTGGTGTTAGCAGAATGCAGGCTGTCAGGGAAGGAACTGCTGCTTGTTCCTGTGTCTCTCCTAAAGGAAATCAGAGAGCAAGATGATGTGAATGATGGCTGTCTTGGTTTAGGAAAAGCTTGGCTGGAGATCTGACAGTTCTGAATAAAAAAACAGGTCAATAAAAACATTCTCATAAAAAAAAGGCTAAAAAATGAATAAGAGAAACCCTGGTTTGTTTCTAAGGAAGCTAAGTAGGGGGAAAAATTGAAATGAAAGAAGGGAAGGGAGAACTTGATTTTGGATTTCATATTACCCAAAGTTAAGAATGAAGCTCATATTCCAGTGGCAGAAAGACAGCCACACAAGAGAGCCCTGTGTCAGCCTGTGTGACTGAGGGGTGGTAAGGCACGATTAAAACATGAGAGCACACAGCAGTGACGCATTTCTGTGCAGGCCTTAAGTGTTAAAACACAGTTTAGGCTGCTAAGGGTGGTGGTCAACTTCACTTTAGCAGAGGTTTTACCATCCCGGAGGGAGGGATGGACACAAGGAGGGATGGTGCCCAGCAAATGAGTATCTGATGGTGCTGTTGCTTGCAAGTAGCTGCAGATACTCTGTCCTGCAAAAGCTGGTTGAACATGGAGGGGTGGGGGGTTTTTTGCCACCTTATCCAGTCTTCTTTTTTTCAGGCTGGCTAGTAAGTAGTCTTTAAGAGCATGTAGATTTTTAGCTAAAAGGGACAGCTGAAAAAACTTGAAATAAGTTGGACAAACTGTAGGATCTAATTCCCTTTTGATACACAGCCATGCAGCCTACTGAGATGGGTTAGATTAGTGCTGTAATAACTTTACAGCCTTTTAGTGAGTCTGCTTCCTTCAGCATTTGCTCTCGTACAGTCTTTTGTCATCCCTATCCATTAACTAAGTTCTGAAACTGGCTCTGGCTGACATTCAGCCCTGGTTTTGAAGCCCACACCCAGCCCAACTTTTATGCATTGACTTATTTGTAGTGGATGTCTTGTTCTGAAATTCATGTGAATTCAGGCAGTTCAATTGTGTGACTGTCATTTGATCTGTTATTTTACTCGAGTTGAAAAATTCTGTGGGTTTCGGGGTTCTGTGGTGTGTGATGGAGCCAGAAGTATTTATTTTATATAACTATCATCTTCTTGGTATTTCACTGCCTGTTGTCTTCTCTAAGTTCATAGAATAGCCTGGGTTGGAAGGGATCTTAAAGGCCATCTAGTTTCAACCCCCTGCTGTCAGGGTTCCACTAGACCAGGATGCTCAGAGTGCAATCCAGCCTGGCCTTAAACACTTCCAGGGATGGGACACACACAATTTCTCTGGACAATCTGTTCCAGTGCCTCATTACCCTCACAATAAATAATTTCTTCCCAGTATCTAATCTAAACCTACACTCTCAGTTTGAAGCCATTCCCCCTTGTCCTGTCACTGCATGCTCTTGTAAAAAGTCCCTCTCTATCATTCTTGTAGGATCCCTTCAGGTACTGGAAGGCCACAATTAGGGCACCCTGAAGCCTTCTCTTCTCCAGGCTGAACAATCCCCATTCTTTCAGCCTTTCCTCATAGGAGAGGTGCTCCATCCCTCTAACCATCTTTGTGGCCTCCTCTGGGTTCACTCCAGTGGGTCCATGTCCATCCCATGTTGGGAACCCCACAGCTGCTTCTGGCTCTCCAGTGATATAGTTTACAAAGGAAAAAACTGAATCACCTTTATTGAAGGCTGATATTTTCTTCCATTTCGTGTTTACCAGAATTAAGTTATGGCATGCTTCCAGGAGAGACTATTTGTACTGCCTTTCAGTTTCTTGTGTTTGAAGAGGGAGACAGCTGGAGTGTGTAAAGGCATTTCAGCCAGCTTGGTGGGCCTCTGGCTTTCAGTCTGGAGAATGGGGCTGTGCAAGTTGCAGGGGACCTTGTCGAAATGATGAGAAAAGAGTTGGAGCAAACCCTTGTCTCTGTCGAAATCAATTGAACTGCCATTAGCTTGAGTCCAGATTTCATCCATAAACTTAAGTAGGGTATTTCTCTTTCTAGGCAGCCTACAGAAATGTTTCTGTCTGTTGGCATTTGTTTTCATGGTTTTTGTAATGATTGCATAATTGGGATGTATCTGTAATGTCAGAAATGTAATAGGTTAAGTAGCATAAATGACTGTTAGGAAGAGAAGAAACACAGAACTGCAGAACCATTGTTGCTTTAAAACTTCTACCAGTTTAGTTGTTCAGTTTAACCATTTAGTAGTCAGAGTTGTTGTGATAAATGTCAGTGATGGGTGTTTAGGCATCAGTGCTAAACACAAAGAGGGGAAAGCACCCTTATCTTCCTGTCTCTTAAATGGAAATCATTGAGTGTGCTGCTAATGGCTTCTCAGTTGGCCAGAGACTAACTTTGGTGCACCTGAACCTTAATGATGTCGTGATATACTCTGGTTTTAATCTGACAAGAAATGTTTACTGTTAGCATTTTGTTAAAGGTGATAGCAAATGCTGTGTGTACAGCATCAAGCCTTTGAATTTAAGCCTTTAGTTCAAGTACTAAAAAAACATTTGGTATCTAAGGGACTGGTTGATTACTGATTATGCTTTTATCAATGTGCATATCTGGGGTTTTTTCTGTTACCTGAAGGTAGAATAACAATGCTTTTTAAACATTTGCATTTTTTCCGTCCAGATCAGTGATACCTTTTAAAGGAATGGTTTCATCTTTCTTTTATTTTTATTTTGGGGGAGGGGAGATGATTGTTTGAAAACAATGCAATTTTTTTCAAATGTGATTCTGATAGTGACTAAACTTTCCAGTCCTTTTGTGACTTGATTGGTATTATAATGTAAAATCCCATTATAATTTTTTTCAGATTTTTACAAATGTTTCTGTATGACTCTGATGATAACTCTGTAATCTACCTGACAGACAGCAGCATGTCCCAACTCCCAAACCAGAGCTGAGTTGAGGATGCTAGAACTCCTGAAGAGGAAATTTCAATGAACCATTTTTTAATTTTTTTTTTTATTCTGAGAGAGGGGAAGGAAGGTGCTTGTGCTAGTGCCACAGCTGTAAAACCTTTTGACTGCTATCCAGTGTCCTGGGACCTGTGACAGGTAACCCCCAGGTGAAAAGGTGCAGTAAGCAGAATTTGGCACGTGCCCAAGGGACAGCACTTTTTGTGGTGACTACAACACTAGCTGTGGCTGGTGGTACAGCTCACAGTATCAGCCACCATTGTGCATTGTGGGAAGAGAAGGGGTCAGGGGCCTGGTTGGCCACTTTATTCATTTTTGTAATGAAATCAGGTTGTTTGTAACCTTAAGTGTCTTACTGTCCTTACTCCTGGAATTCTTGTGGTCTTTTAATTGTCTCCTGGAGACGTTTGTTCTCCCTCACTGGTTTGTATTGTTTCTTGTCCTTTGACTAATACTTGTCATATCAGACTTTAAAAAGAAGGGCCAAACTCAAGGAACTTGGTGTAAATTACAGCTCTGTTAATAGGTGAAATGGGGCAAAGCTCCTATACAAAAGGTATACCTATAGATCCAGAAGTGCCCTGTTTCTATGGGAAGATGTATTCTGAGCATCTTGACTGAGCTTCCTTAACTTGGCAGGCATGAAAGTAGATGCATGTTCCCTCTCTTCCTCTAAACGTTGATGGCCTTTCAGTGTGAAACACCAAACAGTGTTTATTTTTATGCCCTTTTAATGTTTTGTGGAGGGTTTGTTTAGTTTCCCTTCATAATTTTTAATAGGAAGTCTTTGAAGTTGGGTCATGGATGAAAAATCGTGTTGGCAGCCTGACTATTCATTGTTGACTCCTATCTTCTTTAATTGTTCATCTATAAAAAATCTGGAAGGGAGTGTGTTCAGAGAAACTGTGAAGCAATGTATATTTCTGGAAAGGGGAAATAAACTTGCAATTATTCTCAGCTATTATTTGTCACGTGAAGATGTTACATACTAATGGTTGCAGATGGTTTACACAAAAACTATACACACTGCAAACCCTCTTCATTGGGAGCTGTGGGTTTCTGTTATACATTATGCTAGAATGGAAAAGGTTTTTTTCTGCCTGCAGCTATGTATTACCCTTATTTGCTGTTGCTAGCACAAACTCTCTTTAATATGCATCCGGCAATGGTTAAAATTTTCTCCATCAGTGACTTCATGTTTATCCACGTGGATCGAGGATTCTTCTAAGGTTAAAAAGGTAAGGATGTTAGTGTGCAGGAGTCTTTGGTGGAGAGCTTTTCATTTAGAAAATCAGATGTGAAGGAGACAGAGTTGAGGCTTTGCTTTAATATTTCTGTGTTCTTGTTCAAGTTCAGGATCTGCTTTTATTTTAAAATGAATTTATGAGTGCATAAGCATATTGTACCTCTGTGCATATGTGTGACTGTAGACAAAGGGATTGCTTCATCTTGTGGAATAGTAAAACAGTCTTATCATGTGCTTATGTATTTTTTGTTCTTCAAAAACAGTACAGACATCTGTAAAATGTTATTTGAATTAAAGTTTATGTAGTAAAAATTACAAAAGGCTGCATTCAGTAAAAATTTGCCTGTTAAAATCATGCAGCACAAAGAAGGAAGGGTGAGAAGGAGGAACAGAAGTTGGAGTTCAGCATCCTTGACGTAAGGTGACTGGGCAGGAAAGATTTCAGTTGACTGGTTTGGTCTTAGCAGACATACTCCAGGTCAGTCAGCCTCACCTCCATCCCTGGAAAGGTGATGAAACAGCTCATCCTGGATGTCAGCTCTAAGGATGTGTAGGAAAAGAAGGTTGTCAGGAGTAGTCAACAGGGATTCACCAAGGAGAAATAATAGTTTGACCAATCTGATAGCCTTCTATGATGGACTGTGTGGCTGTGTGGGTAGATGAGGGGAGAGCAGTGGATGTTGCCTACCTTGACTTCAGCAAGGCTTTTGACATCGTCTCCCATAACATCCTTGTAGGTAAGCTCAGGTAGTGTGGGTTAGATGAGTGAGCTGGATTGAGAACTGGCTGAAGGGATGGTCCCAGAGTTGTGGTCAGTGGTGCAGAGTTTGATTGCAGGCCTATTGCTAGTGGTGTTCCCTAGGGGCGAGTACTGGGTCCAGCCTTGCTCAACTTACTTATCAGTGACCTGGATGAAGGGACAGAATGTACTCTCAGCAAGTTTGTTGATGATACAGAACTGGGAGGAGTGTCTGATTTGCCAGAAGCCTGTGTAGCTGTTCAGCAAGACCTGGACAGGCTGGAGAGTTGGGTGGAGAGGATCTTAATGACATTCCATGAAGGCAGGTGCAAGGGTCCTGCACCTGTGGAAGAATAACCCCATGGACCAGCACAGCCTGGGGGCTCAGCTGCTGGAAAGCAGCTCTGTGGAGAAGGACCTGGGAGTCCTGGTGGACAACACGCTGTCCATGAGCCAGCAGTGCCCTTATGGCCAAGAATGCCAAAGGTATCTGGGGGGGGCATTAGGAAGAGCATTGCCAGCAGGTCAAGAGAGGTGATCCTGCCCCTCTCTTTTGCCCTAGTGGGACCTCATATGAAGTGCTGTGTCCAGTTCTGGGCTCTCTAGTTCAATAAAGGCAAGGAACTACGGGAAAGAGTTCAGTGGAGGGTTGTGGAAGTGATAAGGGGACTGGAGCATCTCTTATATGGAGAAGCTGTTTAGCCTGGAGAAAATGGGATTTTATCAATGCATACAAATATCTTAAGGGCATGTGTCAAGAGGATGGAACCAGGCTCTTTTCAGTGGTGGCAAGGGGCAACAGGCACAAACTGAAACACAGGAAGTTCCATCTAAATATGATCCATCCATCCTTACTTTGAGGGTGTCAGAGCACTGGAACAGGCTGCACAGAGAGGCTGTGGAGTCTCCTTCTCTGGAGATATCCACAGGTGAACCTGCTTTAGAAGGGGATTGAACAGGTAATCTACAGAGGTCCCTTTCAACCCCAACCATTCTGTGATTTTGTGAGTCTTCATAGTCAAATGTCTGACTAAAACTCGTCATGAGAGCACAGTATATGGCCAACTGAAACTGCTTGAATGTTTATATACTTTAGGGGAAAAGACAGTTTTGAAGAATAAGCTTTTATTGGTTTGGCAGAATGATTTTATCGGAGCACTAGAGGAGAGGCAAGATAATAGGATGAGATGAAGTAATCTAACTGCTCTGAAATAGCCCAGCTGCTACAATTTTGCATCTGATTATGTATTTCAAACTAGAAGATCTTACAGTTTCCTATGAGGCAATAACAATAACAGTTTGTGGAAAGAGCCAGCACTTACCTTGTCTTTCTCTTACTCTGCAGGTGCTTGGCACACTGAACTTACTGATCTGTGTAGGATTTGTGCTGTGGTCCATTTCTTGAAGATGTGAAACAACATCGAGTCTGAGATTGGAATTACTGACAGACTGGAGGAAATTTTAGTCCTTGTGATGCACATGGACATGCTGAATTATAAGTAATTCTAGCTTCTTCTCCCCTCCCCTCCCCTCCCCTCAGCTATCTCAGGGTTCATAGAGATTTCAATGGTTTGTGTGCCTGTAAGCTTGGAACAGAAGTGACCAAAAATGGGGGACCAGCAATTGTATAAAACTAATCATACTGCCAACAACAGTGAGAACTTGTACTACGAACAACACCAAATGAACTCCCTTCCATCTCTAAATCATAGCTATGGGACGTCTGTTATGGATGCTCCCCAGGCATCCCCCCTCTCCCCTCCATTTCCCCAAGATTCAAGGGACAGTATAGCTTTGCCTGTAGGTTCAAAAAGTCTTGGGTCAATGGATACATCTAGACAAACCAGTTGGACACATTCTGGCTCAGGAAACCATGTCCCAGCGAGGAACAATTTGAATAATCAAAGCGCAATGTGGAGCCCCCTCGGGCAGGGGGAGTCCCATGACGGATACCAATATTCTTACCCCCAACCCAGTGAAAACCGATCGCAAAAAATTACCAGTGGGGTCCTGCACAAATTGGACTCCTTTACACAAGTATTTGCTAACCAAAATCTGAGAATTCAAGTGAACAACATGGCTCAGGTTCTGCACACCGAGTCTTCGATGGTGGATAATTCCGGTGACAGTGCACTCAGGCAGCTGCTGTCCCAGAAGCCGGTGGTTGAGCAACAGCCTGTAACTTCCACCGTACAAAGATACCAACCAGTGCCACAGCAAACACACCAGAATTTTGCAAGCACACAGCAAAAACAACAAATTCAAGTCATGCAGCACCAACAGTTGTACTACGACTACCAGCAGCACTTATCACAGATGCAGATGCATTCTGCGCTCCAGCAGGGACAGGCGCACGTTCCGCAAATGCAGTCCCAGCAGCTCCTACCGCAACAGATGCAGCACTTGCAGCAGCCTCAGTACTACGCTCAGCCCCAGCAGGGACACCAGCGGCTCTCAATCCAGGAGATCCAGCAGCAGCAGCAGCAGCCAGCTCGGCAGCAGCGGCAGTGTCCAGTGCAGCTCGCTCAGTATTACCAAACACAACCTGTCATGCAGCAGTTACAGCAGCAGCAGCAGCAGATGCAATTGCCGCTTCCTCCGTATCACAGGGAACCCGATCCAAAGACTATGCATGAGCCACACCAGTACTCTCAGGATCCCAGTCATCCTGTGCAGCTTATCCAGTTGGGAGCAGTGCCTCAGTATTGCTTCCAAGATCCCCACGAACAGTACAGGCACTTGTACCCCCAGAGTTTACTGCAGCAGCAGCAGCAGCAAGATCAGCAGAAGCAATACCTGAGTGAGAGCAGAGTGCCATCCCTGAACTCCCACCTTGGCCTGACTCCACCAGAGACCGCCGAGGATCCCACACGGCAGGAGATTAATTCCATAGGGAATGCTGTCCCTCATCGAACTCTTTTGCCGCCCTTGGGAGTTCATCTGAACAACAAAAGCTCTCAGCAAGACTCTCCCAGCACCACATGGCCTCAGGTAGGTGGTATTTTAGATCCATGCCCAGGCAGATTTGTTTGCAGAAGAGTAGCAAAGTGTGGAAACTAAGCGGTTTCAGCTTAGTTAGTCAGAAGGTTAGGATGTGAGCAGTGGGCATCTCTGGGATGTTTTGGGGAACTTCATTAACAGACTTCTGTCTACAGCTCTGGGTTGGCTTTGGGCCAGGTTGGCAGCAGCACAGAACTGCTGCTGTGAGGCTGCTGCTTTCCTTGTGAGAGGCTTTGGGAAGTTCTGCCTCAGTTTCTGGGAAAGAGGGACCCAGTTACAACAAAGCCTTCCTGCTAATTTTTCAACACTGTGGGCTCAATTGTTCAGGAGCAGTTAGTCAACTTTGTTTCCAAAAGTAGTGCTTCTGGGTCAAAGCAAAGGCTTCAAACAGAAGGTGAGTGAAGAAAACTTGAATTAGCTGTGCGCACAGGGGCAGATTTGTTGTCTGGCTCTCCACTCAGAGGCTTTTAATAGTAGTAAAATTGTATGCAAAATGCAGTCTTAATGCTGTGAGGACCTTCATTTACACAACATTTCCTGAAATTTTTTTTTCTCAACTTTTCCCCCTCTTTTCCATTCTCCTCTTTTGATAGCAGGTGCAACTGTCAGATGGCAGACTGCAGCCACTGTCCCCAGAACAAAGGTATTTTTAAAATACTCTTTCTGTCTTTCTAATTAAATATGAGAAACGCAAAGGAGATCTGTATTTAAAGGGAAAAGAATGCAGTCTGGGTGGGTAATAATTGTTGTTATTCTAGAAACATCTTTAGTTGTGTGCTCTGTGATTTTAAATTTGTATGATTTCCAGCATCCCCCCAAAGTAATAGAATCAAAGAAATACTTTCTTAAAAAAAAAAAAAAGGGAACCAAAGAAAAACCAAAATCAGGGAAGCTCCAGTGTTGCATTTATAAGAAAAGGGATGCTCTGTGGTTTGGATTTGTATCTTTGGCAGCAGAGATCTTCCATTTTGTTCTTAAGATCTCACTTCTGAATGGCCAAGGTGTCCATCAGAGTGGTTGTTAGGGGCATTGTGTCCAAGTACTGGTTAATTGCTGTCATGAGTGGGGAAATGCAGGTCTGTCGATCCCGTGGGTTCTCAGGCTCTTCTATATTGATGAGCATGTCCTGCTCAAAACTTCCCTTCTCCCCATCTTGGGAGCAGCTGATCTAGGTTATTGGCCATGTATTCCACAGCAGTCACCACGTGCTTACTTGTGACTTCATAACCATCTAGCTGTAAAATGTTATTGACTTTCTTGATTAAAAAAGCTCCCTCTGCAACAAAGGGAACATGCCAGACTAATGTTTTTTCTTCTGTTCCATGCTTAAAAAATGAAAATAAAAATAGTGGCCAGAACAGAGAAACACTTCCTGAGAGAGCTGATGCGAAGAACAAGCTAATGTGTTCAATATGCTTGAAGGAATTTAAGAGTTTGCCTGCTCTAAATGGTCACATGAGGTCACACGGAGGAGTAAGAGCATCTCCTAACTTCAAACAGGTAGCAGTCCATTTGACTTCAGTATTTGGCACAGTCGTTTTGTGTTGATGTTTGCTTGCTTTGCCGTGCTTTGCTTTGCTGTCAAAACTTGTTCCTCTCAGCACTGTTTTGTTATGTCATACCCCGTGGAAGTAGAAATGCACATAATTCTGTTAGTTTGTAGGCCAGAAGTCTTGTTTTAAAGACAGAGGCAGTGGTGGAAGACAGATCAGTGTTTGTCCTTCTCTGTTTCTCTGCACATTACAGAACACCCTACCAAGTCATGTCAGGAGTGTCTTAATTTTTTTCCTCCTCATGTTTGTTTATTATATTAGAAATACCAGGAACACCAAGTCTTCCTTATTTTCACTTGAACTACTTGGATGACTAAGGAATATTTATTGGAAGCTTTCCCAGGCTTTAACTGGAGGAGCAGAATTGTTGAATCTTTGACAGCTTTCTTCCAAAGTGTTTTAGTTGTATAGGTATCAACAAATACCAAACCAAAAATGCGTTTGAGTTGTTCTGCATAAAAATAACTTGCCCTGTCAGTCAGTCTTTCACTATCCTGAAATTTTAGAAATTCTGTCCCAACAGGGAATACCATAGGGAAGGCAAAGAACTACCAGAGTTCCACAGTTTGTGTTTTTGTTTTCAGTTGGGTGATGGAGAATTCTGTGTTTGTAGTGATAAAAAGAGACGTGTTTGTCTCCCCTCCTGCAAGTTACCTTGTAAAGATGCTTCAGGTGATTATTTGTCACCAAGACTGAATCCTATGTAGGAGTCACAAGTAACCTGCTGACTTCATTTGAGGAAAATAAAGAGTCCCAAGAAGGAACACTGTTGTGTGTTTTGTAACCCTGGCCACTTCTTTTCAGCCACGGTGCACACGTTGTGTAGTGCATCGATCCAGAAGCAGCGCTCCCTCACTCGGGCTGAAAGCCTTTAATTGTCTGTGCAGGATGAAGGAGAGAAACCACCACAGCAGCCGCTGCCTAAAGAGGTGGATGGCCTCGCGCCCATCGTCATGCCAGTGTCTGTCCCTGTAAAGCTTCTGTCACCTGAGCCCAGCACGCAGCCCTCTGCCAGCACTGCCACAGTCACAGACAAGCCTGCCAACTCTGTGTCAGATGACGAGATGCCCGTTCTCGTGAAGATGACTTACTCTCCACCGTGCAGTCCAAAAGTGGCCAACCCCTGCTCATCCTCTGTGAGTGCTGTGTTTCTTGCCACTAACTGTCCCGTGCTTGTTAAATCCCTTTGCTTGTAGTGCTGCTGCTTTCTAAAACATCTGTATTTTAGAATATTTTCTGGAATCTTTATGATTCCTAATAAATAGAAAAAGTCCTGGCGCATCAGAGCATTACTTCCTCAGTCATTTGAAAATATTAATTTTCCTTTGCTGAGGAATCAAGATCTCAGTTGAAAACAAATAATTTGAAATTGGAAGGTGATATTCTTTTATCACACTAGAACAAAGGGATTTACTATCTTTTTACTGGTTTTGTTTTTCCTTTTCAGGCTGCTTCATTGTTACGTTATTGCTTAAAATCGGCAGTTTTATTTCTTCCTGTTTTCTGAAGTCAGATATATGTGCTTCTCATTTCAGCTGAAGAGAGTGCAGTGCTTAGAGTGTGTGCTCTAAGCCAATATGAAACTCAGAGTTTTGCAGTGAAGTCATTTTTCCCTTTCTCTCTGCATGCATCAGCTCTAAGGGTTAATCACTGGGATTTCTGATACAGGAAAAATAGCTCTGCTCAGTGCTTTCATTTCATGTATAAAATGCAAAATGAAATGGCCAGGCAGCACGAGGTATTGATGAGTGCTTGAATGAGATGTGAGAATGCTCATTATTATTTTCCTGAAGGAGTCCTGGAGCAAACAGTATTTATTTCGTGTTCCGGTGTAGAAATGGATTCTGCTCATTCCTTCAAATCCATTTTGGCAGACTACGCCATGATAAGGGATTACTGGGGAGTATAAGTACTGTATGGTATTATCTGTACAATGCAGAGAAATACCCTTGTGATATTTTTGATTTTCCTTCTCCGTGTGAGGCTGATGGCCAAATGAGGGGATGGCATTATACCATCATGGGTGACTCCTTACAATATTCACTCCTGACTCTTCATTCAGACATACGCACTAATTTTAAATATATATAATGTATATAACTATATATAAAATCTTTCCTCTCTTCCTTTAAGACAGAGGTTTTACACATAAACTTCCACTTTACTCTGAAAGCCATAATTTCACAGTACTTAGTAACTCAGCAGTACAATTTTTCATTTCTAATTCTAGTTCCTCTAAAGAATAGGGACAGTCTTTTCTGAATCCTTGAGCTCTGAGTGGGAGATCTTCTCTAGAGACACCAGAGTAGGTGGCTTGGGCTTGTGTATTTCTGCAACGTATGTAAAGTGACTGTGATTAAATCTGCCAGTGTTTGGCTAAATGCACATTCATTCCTTCAAAATTATGCTTATGGTCTTTGTTATGGCCCAAGCAAACCAAATTCATGCAGTTCCCTCTGAACCCTATCTTTTATATAAGCAGTAGCATTGGAAACATAAAAAGATCAAAAGATCCACAGCTTCCTCTTCTTCTGTGAAGAGATTGTGCCATTGGAGAGAGTTTTTTTTTAATACCAAAGAAATGAAGCTGTGTTGTATTTATTTATACTGTGCTTTGAGCTGTTCAGAAAAGCTCCTACAAACCTCATGGAATCAGTAAAATGAAACAGCAAAAAGGAAATAAACATTCAGCAAGGCTACACGATGGTGAGCTGAAGCTAGCAGTCAAGTGAGGTCCATCAGGATCTGTCCAGAGTGGATCTATCAAGGTGCAGCAGCAGGGCCCACAAGGATGCATTCTGTCTCAGATAATGGGAATCAGTTACTCAAGCTTCAGAAAAGTATTGGGGTGGTTCTGCACTGAGAGCACAGGGACACCACTATGTCCTTTACTGTTCAACGTGACCTTTTTTGAAAGTAGTGTTGGCATAGGTATGCCCTAGGTGAAGCAGTGTAAGAGATGGAGGTGTTTGGGATTTCTAAGATGTTGCATTGGTTTGCTTTACACTAGAGAGAAAGGAGTACTAGCTCTTTCACACTTGGAGAACAGAACAAAATGAGCCCTTAATCAAAGACTTGGATCTGGCCTTCTGGATCTCTTTTTTAGGTTTTGGGTTGTTAAGGTTTTTTTCCTTGAGTTTAGGCATTTTTTTCCCCTTTCTCTTTTGCGAACACTAAATGTTCACCAACTTGGTGGACTATATCTGTCATTACAGGTAACTTTCACTGTTCTGAATGTCCATTATCAAAAACATCCTCTGCAAAGATGCATTTTCTTCCCTGCAGAAGCAAAACGCTTCCAGAACTAAATTTTTTTTTATAGAGAAGAATGTCAACAGCTGTTGGAGAGGATGCAGCCATGATCTAACAACAAGGACAGGACCTCTGTAATCAAAACCATTTCTTCAAGCTGGAACTTATTAACATAAGGGATTAAGGGTGACAGCACTAATGCTCGTTTAACATGATTTTTATTGGGTGAATGTGATTCTCCAGAACCACCCATAGTGTAAAGATGTATGTTGTCTAAACATACACTGTAGTAATTTGCTTTATGTAGTAGTAGAATTTACCAGATGATGCAGACATTCTGGAGTAATGCTGTCAAAATTTTCTTCTGCTTCCCAAATTTATTCTAAAGATGGCCTACAGCCTAAGTATGTAAAAGCAGTACATTTAATAATACTGTGTTCATCTACCAGCTTGTGTGTTTTTAAAGCACAGCCTAAGGACCTGTTTCATCCTACCTCATCCCCCCCCCCCCCCCCCCAGAAATTCAGATTCCAGGTTTGCCTTCTGTGCCTTCCACTCCAGTATACTCTAGGGATTTGTTATTAAATTCTTTTTAACCTTCAAATTCTAGAAGTCTGGGCATGTTAACAGTGTGTGAACTTCCCAAATGGTCATCTACTACCCTTTTTTCTCCAAGGGAA
Organism: Coloeus monedula; assembly: GCF_965178545.1. NCBI lineage: Eukaryota > Metazoa > Chordata > Aves > Passeriformes > Corvidae > Coloeus > Coloeus monedula. The sequence goes on along the minus strand of NC_138782.1, from coordinate 26,343,693 downwards.
GAGGAGAGAGTTAAGTTCAAGATTTGTTGCAGCTGGACTGTAATCAAGCTGATGGGAATGTAGCGATAAGAGGCAAAGAATTTGAATTTATTACATTTTTCTTCCTTTCCTGCTGCTGAGTACTGCAGTAATTTCACTGAGCTCATGTGTCCTTCCTGGTCTCACTAAATAAATGCATTAGAAAGCCTCTCATATAAAGTTTCTAATAAACTGTGACTGGGTAATGAAGTATCTGCCACCAGCCTGTGTGTGTGTTCAGTGCAAACAGAAGTGCCCAAAGTGTCTGGGTAGCAGTGAAGAAGGGTGTGGGAGACTCATGGTCTGGGAGAGCTGTTCCTTGCACTTTCAAAAGCTGACGGCAGCCTCTCCATGTCTGTGTCTGTGGCTCAGCCCCACCTTGACCCAGAGGGCTTGCTGATGGAGGTGAAGGGTAATTTGTCCTGGTTTTTCTCACTCCCCTGAGGTTCCTGTGTCGTGCCAGATACTGTACTGGCCAGGGTTATTATAGTGGTACCTGAATAACTGCCTGGTGGTAACAGCTTTTCTGTGGCCATTGCCGAAAGCTGTAGAGGATTGTGTGCAAACCACATTTAAGCGTGCCTAAATGCTAAGATTCTATGTGTTTTCATTTAGGAAACTAGCAAAAAGCCTCATCCAAGTGCTGTAAAATTGGAAGAAAACTTCAAACCGTTGCAGGACAAGAAGAAGTATCGGCACAGACCAGAACCTCTCTTCATACCTCCTCCTTCCTTCAACCTCAGCATGTCCCACTCTGGTGCCACTCTGTACCAGAGTCAGCTTCGCTCTCCCCGTGTTCTGGGTGATCACCTGCTGGACCGGACACATGAGCTGCCCCCCTACACTCCACCACCGATGCTCAGTCCCGTCCGGCAAGGGTCTGGTCTCTTCAGCAGTGTTATCACTTCTTCTCACAGCACATCGCATGCTCAGCTGCCACTTACTCCATTGACTCCCACTCCACGGGTGCTCCTGTGTCGGTCTAGTAAGTATTGCATTTACAGAGCAGCAGTACAAAGGAGAGACCACTGTCCTCTCTTCTCATGTCACCACACTGACGGGTTTTGTGTGTGCTCACATGCATGGCCAGTTCTGCTACTTCACAGGAAAAGTCCATCTTTAGTGGCAGTTTTGCCTTGGATTTTGTGAGGTGAGGTTAAGGCATAAAGTGAATAGAGGAGCCTAATCTGCCAGTAAGGCTGTAATCATTCCATGTGGTCTGCCTCAAGAAGGGACCACCATGCCTCTCATTACATCTGGGCCTGCTGAAGTGGAGGAAAAAGACCTAGTTTGAGACATGGGGCTTGCTTTAAGTATTTGTTGTTTAGTACTTCACAAGAAAAGGTGTCTAATCACTCCGAATCAGGGCAGTAGAAACTTCTGCAAGTTCAGACATTTCTATTATCTATAAAAATTTAGACTGTTTCTAATATCAATAAAGGGTCGTTTTTGCATCATAGGCTGAAGTAATGCTGGTCTTAGTAGGGAGGTGGCAATGCAGCCTGAGAGGGTCACCAGCAGCAGAACAGCAATACTCAAATTCCAATCTCTGTTTCAGATAGTATTGATGGAAGTGTCATTCCGGTGACGCCTGGACCTGGAGAACAGACTGTTGAACCGTAAGAAAAACAATTTTGTCACTGCTTTTGTAGATTAGCTCCAACCTAGAGCCTGTGGCCTGAAGTGTTTTGAACCAGGCAGGAAGTGTTCAACTCCATTTAATGTTTCTGTAGATGGTGGCTAAGGACATTTGGAGCAAAGTGATTGTGGAAGATTTAGGTGTCATGGCTCAAAAATGCTAGGGAGAGGCTTGGTGGAAGCCACTCAAAGTGAAACAACAGTTAGTGATGGCTGGGAAGAGTGCTGTGAGGAAAACGTGCTAATCCCCTACTCTTACTATTATATATAAATATTAACTGTGGGGCTTTGGTGTGGTGCTGTTACCTGGTAGGTTCCCCAGGGCAAAGTGCAAACAGGGTTGTCCCTCAGCAGTAATGGCTCTTTTTGCTCTCTGCTGAAGAGTACCATTCTCAGTGGAAAAGAAATTTGCTGTTTCTGATGTCTAGCCTCTTCGCTAGTCATGCATATAAACTAGCTTGGGTTGTCCCTAAGGTATGATGTCTCAGTATGGCTTAAATTGCATATTGAAATTTTTGTTTTTCCCCAAGAGATCAGTTCTCTCTAGTATTCAAAATACTTATCCCACTGGGAGTAAAGCATTGCGTAAAGCAATCTGACACAATTTCCTGCCACTTCAGTGCAATAAAAGTTTAGTTGGAAATAGAGTGAACACTAATCTGACTTTTGTTTTTTCTACACATTATGTAGTTGATTACTTATTTATTTATTCTTCTTTATAGGCGAATCAATATTGGGTCCAGGTTCCAGGCTGACATTCCTGAGCTGCAGGACAGATTGTTAATGGAGAAAGATGTGCACAAGGCTACTTTGGTTTGGAAACCATGGCCAGAACTGGAGAACAAAGTCTTCCAACAAAGAGGTATAATGACTTGCCATTTTAGAAGTTCCTGCGTCAGCCTGTGCCTGTTGAAGAAATACACATTGATTTCTCGTGTGTGTACTGAACAAACCATTCAAGAGAATATTAATTACTGAGAGTGCAGAGCAGGAGACTAGAAGTACACGGTATAGGTTCAGAGCAACAGCATTATATAGTGGCATTTAAAGGGAAGTCTGGATGAACTGTTTTCTGGCAGCCAGGGGGGAAAGGTCATTGCTGGGAAGTTGGGTACTGAACTGCCTGGTAAGGGCAGAGGTCACAGCTGAGAGGCAGCCAATGGATCCTGGGCCTGTCCTGTGACCATAGTTGAGAGGAAGTGTGGCAGGCTTGGTGGGCTCTACCACTCCTGAGCAGAGTTTTGTCCTGCTTCTAACATGGTTCATTCTGTTTCTCCACCCTGGCTGGAGCCTTCTTGGCACAGCAACATTACTGGTGTGTGCAAGTCACTGCCTCACAGGCAGATCTCTGGCTCTGTAGTAGCCTGTCCCATCCCAAGGATGTGCTTCATTACATCCTCTCCTCAGTGATCCTAAAACAAGGAGATGAGGAGAAAAAGTGTGAAAGAATCTGCTGCCCTGAACTATGTGGTCTTTGAGGGGCATTACAGAATCCTTGGCTCCAGATGTTTGACTGACAGGCTACTGTATTAGCAGTAAAATGTTGACTTGTTTCTGACAGTGGAAGACCTTTTAAATATGAGCTGTTCCAGTGTGTTACCTGGTGGAGGAACTAACTCAGAATACGCTTTGCACTCTCTCTTTGAAGCAAAAGGAGATATTATGGTAAGATAAAAAGCTGAAAGGGGAGATGTGATCCTCTTCTGCAGATAAATTAGCATGCTTTATTAAATGGATTTAGATATGGTTATATAAAAAAGATTTCTGATTGATTTGCAATGATGCTTTAAACATCCTGTAACATTTTTGGGGAATGACTTTTCCCTTTATTCTCTAATAAATTTAAATTTCAAAGCAGTGCCTCTCTGAAGGCTTACTGTATATTTCATATAGATAAGATTACTTAGTTTATAGCCTTGGGGCTTTGAATGTCTCCCAGTGCTTGCTCCAGCCCTGATATTTCACAGGCTTTCTATTTGGTCACAGAGAGCTTAGTCCTCCTCTAGCCCTTATAAAAAACCTTTTTTTGGAGCAGCAATCACATCTACTTATTTGTTCAGAACTGTGAGGTAATTGCACACAGTTCATGTATAAATAATGCATTTCAAATATTTGCATTAGTTTAGTGAAGGGAATGTTATTAACTAAGGCAAAACATCCATTTTGCCCAGTGTTAGGGAAAGGCAAGGCCCCCTTGCACCAGTTCCTGGAAAGCCAATATAAAACCAAATGCAACAAGACATGGGGCTGGAATGAGTCTCACTGGATAGGCTAATACAGTGGGTTTTAGCTTGTGTCCCAGTTTCCTTAGGCTCTGTTAGCTGTATCTGAGAGGTCTGAGAATGTCAGGATGTGGAATTTGCTTTACAGAGAGTCTGCATTTTCAGGGGAAAAATTTTAGCAATCCATAAATCCTCTTGTTTTCCTGATCTGAAGGACGATTAGCTATACTTGCTGTCATTCTTGACAGATGTTGACCTAAACAGATATTCTAACATATTTTATGCTATAAATATTAACACTGTCAAACCAACCATTAAATATTAGTATTAATTAACACTATCAAGTCAAACACTATAACTGTATTTGTTTGTGGCAAGCAGAAGGGAGGGAAAGAGCTGGAAGTTGCTAAGTAATAGCCACATTTTTGCTAATTAAGGCAGGACCAGATTAGGTACTGTGTATTAGGTATTATGTACTGTGAGGTACAGTGTTACTGGGCCTCGGAGTAATTTGATGTGATTTTGTATGACAGAAAAAAGAGAGAAAATTAATATGCTTGTACCAAATAGTCTTTAAACGCAGTTTTATTACATAGCTGATTGCTTTTCCTAATTCTGTTTTCCCCTGCTTTTTCATTTAGGTTGCTCTTGAAAAGCTGCTGTTGAGAAAGCCAGTGAGATTGAAGTGTCATCCTTTGGCAAATTACCACTACGCCGGTAGGTTTCCTTGTGATCTCTCTATCTGTTACACAGAGTCCAAGCCTGGCATCCCAAGCTGGAGCATGGGATCACATTGCACTCTCTGCTGTCTGCTGCAGGGATGGCAGTATTTAATAGAGAAGTGATGTGGACGGTGCCAAGGGTGCTCCCAGAGCCGTTTACTGCAAGTTTAGCAGTTTTTTACATGACTGACAACATACAGAAGCTTTGCATCCATGTTGCTGTGTAGGATTCTACAGATTTAAAACTGCCTCGGGTGATTCTTTTTCTTTTTTAAACTGAAATTTAACAATTTAATCTCCTTTTAAAACTGCTACTATTTGTAATTTATAATTTACTATTGGTAATGTCTTAATTTCCTGGTACATAAATATCTGCCATCATGCCTGCTTCCTCCAAGGTCATGGTGCACAATAAATGCATATGATAATCATGAGCATCCTTCCAAAGAGACAGTGCTGTAACTCTTGCTAGGATCCTCGTGCTGCTTACAGAGCCTCTGTGTGTGGCTCTAGTTGAAAAAGTCTGGGTTGGTGACTTGTTTCATAAACACAGCAAGAACTGCATTGTGGTGATGAAGCAGAAGTGAAATACAAATGTGGTGTTAAGCCATTGGACTTCAGTTGTGTCACCTGAGCATAGATGGCAAATGTCTCTCCTCTGCAGCTCTCCATGCTATTGCTTAATGCTTTGTAGTGGCTAACAACTGCTGAGACACAGAATAGGGTTTTACATAAGACATTTAAGACTTCATCTCCAGTTCAGGCTCAATAGGAAAGGAGCCAAGAGTCTTCTGGTGGTCAGTCAATCACAGTGTCCAAGGTCATGTACTCATTTCCAGTTACGGTCACTGTGCAATGTAAGTATAGAAGCAGGCTACTTCCTGGCTGTAGCAGCTCACTGGAAAGACTTCCAAGTAACAAGAAATCTTTGTAAAGCAACTCCTCAACCCCTCGGCCTGAGAAGAAGAACAGAAACGTGTTTGATGGTACCTGATAATGACAGTGAATAAATGTGAATGTTAGGTTTTCGATTTTCTCTGAGGGAGGTGCCTGTGATCGCAGCTCTGTTGCAGTCCAAAGGGTGGACATGGGAATGGATGGAGGAGGAGGACATCAGCCAGGAACTTTGATCAGGGTATCTTGTCTGAAGAGATGACACCAAATCATACTTGTGAGACAGTTCAAGAGCATGAGAGCAGGAAGATGAGGAGATATCCCACAGCTTCATCATCAGTGAACAATCTAATTAGCAGAGCAGATAAGAAATTTCTGCCTGTGTGGCAGAGGAGGAACAGTCTTTACTAAGGCAACTTCCCAGTAGCTTCAGAAGGAATTCATTGGGATTCAGGGAGGAGCCAAGAGAGACTGTTTTGTTTAATCTTTCACATGCGATGATGCTAATCCTTGGTAACTAGCTCTGAGACCTGTGGACACCTGTGAATCCCTATTTCTAGAGCAGGAAAGAAGGTTTTTATCACAGCATGAAATAAAATTTCACCAGTCTGGATTTAAGTGACATAGAATAACTAGACAAAGCATTATTTTCTAATGCTCTTGCATGCAATGTGATTGCAACTTATATTGACAGCATTGCTCTAGCACTGTGCAGCAGCTCTTGAATAACAGGTTTTTTTGATTGATAATCAGCCACTCGAGGAATATGAGAATTTTTCACAATCTAGTGCATGAATAGCTTTAATATGACTTCAAGTGGCATTGGTTTGGGCTAACTTTGTGTTTTCTGCTCCGCACTCAGAAATCATAGTTCTCAGGCCTGCCACATTTGAAGGTGGAGTACACTGAAAACAGAGCACGCCACTGACTCATGAGAATTAACTTGTTAGAGTACCACAAACAACAGATACCCAAACTCATCCTTAGCATTGCCTTTGAATGAGTGTGCAAGCAAATAGCTCACCTCTGAAACCTGTTGGCTTGTGAGGGAAGCCAATTGTAAAACTTGAGGATTTTCTGTTGTGTGCCAAGAGAGCTGGGGATGCCGACCCACCGTTCCTTGGAAGAACACCCTAATCTCTGTCCTAAGACACTGCCATCTGTCAGGATGGTGTTTTAGGGAAGAGAGAGGGAACATGTCTGTAATACAAGAGGGGCACTGTTGCAAACACTTGAATTGTTGTCCTTTCAACAGTGGAGTTTCTCCGGTCAGAACTGCAGGAGAGATGGTCTCTGACATAGGGCACTTCAGGCAGTCTGGAAGCTTCTTGTACGTGCTGTGACAGGGTGTGGATCAGACCCAGCATGTGTTGTACATAGTGGATTTCAGCTCCTCTCCATGGGGCTCCCTGGGTGTACAGGTAGCCCCCTTGAAACCCACAAGTTTTTTTGTGGGCCCAAAGCACACAAATGAGTAGAAGATATTTAACATCAGTTAATCAGTGCAAAAACAGTATGGCAGGTAAAACAAAATCTAGAATAATTATGTAAACATAAAGATCAGCTTTAAAATTTGATCTGTATTCTAAAGCCCCAAATTCTTTTTTGCTGCATTGCAGATCTCCCTCTATGCACGTTCTCTATATCTCCCTCAAGCTAGCAAGAGCAAAAGTGGTTTCCCAGCAACCAGAGTTAAAAACAGCTTTTCTTCTGTTTCTTTTCCTACACAGGATTTATTCTATTAATTAGGTTACTTCCAATTAACCCGCATAATCTTATAAGGGTCTCTGCTAATACCACAGCTATTGGGGAAAGTCTGTAAGGCCCAAATTCTCCATAGGTGTACAACAAAATTAGTTCATGGAAGTGATTCTATGTTATTATTTTTATTGTGTTGGTTTTTTAGGAGGGTGGGGTAGATAGAGGCAGGAGAGCAGAATAAGTAGGAAAAAATCTCTCCTGGTGTTGTCATGCTTTTTAAAGTTATGTTTTGGCATAATTGAGTAGCCCCCTGGACTGAATGAGTGCATTTACCCCTGCACAAAGGGAGAGTAAATGCAAATGACTGACAAGTGGTATAAGAAGGGAATGATGCTGGTTCAGGGTGGGAAAGATGGAAAGGCAGTGTGTCAGCAGAAAGATCTCTGGGTGATAACAGAATAAGTAAAACTCGTGGCTTGAAGCCAGTGCCTTTCTCTGATGCTTAAGAGAGCTTTAAGTGTAAATCTCTGTGGAAATAACTAATGCATGCTTATATCCAGTACTGGAAGAACCTACAGAAAACAGGTTGCGGAAAAGTTAATTTTGTAGTTTTCAGCATATAAAGGAGTGATGAGATAACCTGCTCAGAGCTTGTAAGCCTGGGAGCTGATGCTGAAAAGCAAAACATTTGCAGTTAATAACACTGATACTTTTTTTAGACAAAAGGAAAAACTGTAGAACTGTAGAGTTCAATGCCATGTGTGGCGCCAATACCAAGTTAATTGAAATCAGTGCAAAGGAAAGCATTTCTATGGAGAGTAGTAACATTGACAGGAATATTAGGGACTTATTTTCATAAAAGTTTTAGATGTTTCAGAAATTCTCAGACTGAAGTAGAATCTTCTCATAGTGCAAGTCATTTCAAAGGCAGCCACTTTATGACTTCTTGCATATCCTTCCTTTAATGTATGTCATGCTGCCCACTCTTAACAAACAGAATACTGCTGTGATGCAGTAGAGCAATCCTGTGTTCCTTCTTTTTGATTAATATTGAGAAAGCATAAATTCATTTCAATTTAAATGTTGATTTCACATTTTCATGGGCAGTTAGGCTGGGGGACCAAACACAGAATAACACTATTTAGAAGTTTTATATACAGCTTTCATTAAATGATACAAAACACTTTGTGCATATTGCACATTGCTACAGTCTCTACCCACTTGAAACCTCTGTCACAGAGGATTTAAATGTGTTATCCCAGACCATGCCAGTGAAGAGCTGCAAAAGGATGTTACAGAAGTTACTGTCTGGAGAACAAAGGATATATGAACTTCTGTGTCGTCAAATGTAAAGTGGCATACATGGGAATAAACAATACAAGCCTTACATAGGAAATGATGAGCTCTGTGGTGGTACTTCTCAATTAGAATGAGAGTTTGGGATTGTAATGCTAGTTCTAAGAAAGTATCAGCTGTATTTTACAACAGCTAAAAAAATAGTAAAGTGTTAAAAGGGTAAAAAACATGGTGATGCCACTGTGAAAGTCTGGATTATATGTGGACTGCTATGTGCCTTTCTGGTCCTGTTGTCTCTATAGGAATGTTTTAGTACTGGAAAAGGTTCAGAGGGGGACAGCAGTAATGGTCAAAGGTTTGGGAGTAATAGAGAGAGGGTGCACAATTCTGAATAGCATGGAGGTGATGGTCAAGGTTGGATTCACTTTCTCCTCCATTTGAAGAATGAAGGGTCATCCAGTGAAGCTACTGGGAGCCAAGAAACAAAGAAAGGGAGGTGGTTCTTCATGCAGAGGGTCCACTGATGTGTGAAACTCCTTGGCAAAGGATGTTTTGGGTACAAGAAGTTTAATTGGTTGAAAGGAAGAGTGGCTCAGCACTTACAAGGGTAGTTACTAAATAAGCAAATTGCAACAGACTCAGGAAATCCCCTTGTGCCCAGCGTGGTCAGAGGCTAGGAGAAATTAGGGGGAGGCATTGTATTTGCTTGCCCTGATCTTACTGTTTCCTAGGCAACTGCCTGTCACCGCTGCTGGAGACCAAATACTGGTTAGATGGACTTTAGGTCTGAGTCAGTACAGCTGTACTTGTGTTTGGGTAGCAGCAATCACTCCCATGTGCTTGAGACTTCCCAGTTCTTGTTTCGGATGTGGCATCAACATAAAGGTGGTGACTTTTTATCATTTGTAATGATTTCACTTTCTTTCTAAGGCTCTGACAAATGGACACATCAAGAAAGGAGGCTGTTCAAAGAGGCATTGTCCACCTACAGCAAAGATTTCATATTTGTACAGAGAATGGTAAGGTTATTTCTGCTCTGTCAATTGCTGGGGTTTTTTTCCCATTGCTCTGTTCTGTTCCTCTTCATTTTCTCTCCAGTGCCAGACCAGCTGGTTGCAGGCATAGGGGCAGCAGTGGTTACAAGAACACTTGATAGGAGTGGTATATTCATTTGGTGTACCTGTGCATTAGGTACCAGTAAAAAACAGTTATAAATAAATAAAAGGTGTTCCTCTTGTTATTACATGTGAAAGTTTTCACACCTGGAATCCAAATCATGGCATTCTACGTGTGGGACAGGTATGGTTTTCCACTATCATCTTGGTGGTCTCTGGCAGTTTGTTACAAGGTACCTGAGTCACTGGCATTGAGCTTGGCACCAGAAAGGGTTAAAATCTGTTAATAAAGAGAAAACATGTTTGGGCTTACTTTTCATGTTCTGCTACAAAGCAGAAAAGACTAGGTTATAAATCTCAGGGCACAATACCTTATTTGTTACCCCAAATGTTGAAAAATGTGTGGGTTTATGTGAATCAAGCCTTAATGCCTAGTTTTCTCAGTGCTGTACACTTGAGCTACAAAAGTATATTCTGAGTCATTTTCTGTCTGGAGTCAAGAGAATTCCAGAGAAATCTACTGAAGCTGAAAAAGTCAACACAAATTTGACTGAAAAAAAATTTTAAAAGAAGTGTTCTACAAGAGTATTCCTGTTGTAGTCAAGCTACCTTTTTTTTCCCCCTCCATTTGAATGTTTGAGTAATAAAGCCTGCCTCTTGGAATATATTAAAATTGTGTTGAATGAAAGCAAAAAATTAAGGCTGGACTACTTCTGCAATTCCTTAACTACAGGTTAAGTCTAAGACAGTTGCACAGTGTGTGGAATACTACTATACCTGGAAGAAAATCTTGCGTTTGGGACGGAAACACAGAACGCGCTTAGAGAAGAAAAGAGATGAGTGCTTGGTAAGTCTAAAAGAAGATGAGAAAGTTTAACACTTGATAATTTTTGTTTGTCCTGTTTTGAGGAGGAGGTTGAATTAGGTGACACAGGTATCTTCCAATGGAAATTATTCCATGACTCTAAATTATGTTCTGTACAAACACTGTGTGACCTCAGCTACACCAAGATTTGTGTGGATGGACTGCAACGAGGTGAAAGTGCATTACCTAACTGTGGTCCAGGTAAACCTCTGTAAATTGTGCCTCTGCCCGTGTGTGCTCTTAAGGGCTGCTCTAACATTCTAGTACAAATACCACTTGAGATGTGTTGGTTTGTGGGTTGGGGTTTTTTCGGTTGGTTGTTTTGGGGTTTTGTTAAAGTAACTTGACTACAAGTGCAGCATACATGGCCTTTCTAATGGCAGGAGGACAGCACTGTGCCTGGCATCTGTAGATCTTTGGAGGCACAGCTCCCTAATACTGATGGAGGCTGTCTTGAGCAATGCAGAAGAGCTTTTTATGTGCTATAACTTATCCATTAAGGGGCGGTAGCTCCAGCAAGACTAGAAGTTCATTAAGGATAGGAAGAAATACTGATACTGGGATGCACACTTGACTAAACAGCATGCTGTTCCAGAACTGTATATGACCTACTATCTAGTGCTGTCTTTGACCGTATTTGTAGTATTTCTTAAATGCACCGTCTATTTTAGACAAGTGGAGAAGAGGAAGTGTTAGAGGAAGATGAGGAGATCGAAGAAGACAGAAAGGAAGAAAGGGAAATGCAGAAGTCACCTGACCCACCAGCTATCTCTCTTGTTGGACCTATCGATCTGCCTGCTGTTCAGGGTCTTTCACTTTCTTCGTCCTCCTTCATCTGTGAAATGCCAAACTGTGGTGCTGTACGTGTGCTTGGTATATTTAAGGGGGAGAGGGTGGTGGTGGTGGTGGTGGTGTTGTATGTAAACTAGTGAATTGTGATTTTGACTGCTTTTATTCTCACCCCACAAAATATAAGCAGTTTGATCTGTACTGAAAACTGAATTCTGAGATGATGTATCAGTCAGAAACACTATATGGCAAAAGTTCCAATTAGGTTACACAGCTTCAATAATAGGATATCTCACTGCTTTGTTTTATTGTGACTATCTTCAACTACAGTGGGATATTGCTGAAAGCAAGCACCATTTGACCGAGTAGGTGGTGCGTATTAGATGTGTACACTTGTTCTGTTGTGATACGCATTCAGCATCCTACTTTCTGCAGTTCCTGTTCCAGTGCCTTCTTGTGATTTCTTGGGGTTTATTTTTTTTGTGTGTGTGTTGATTTTTTTCCCGCCTCCCCTGCACCCTGCCCCCTGCCAGGTGTTCAGTTCCCGACAAGCGCTGAATGGCCACGCTCGCATTCACGGAGGTACGAACCAGGTGACAAAAACACGCTGCACCATTCCCGGCACTAAGCAGAAATCTGGTACGCAGAGCGGATACTGCTCCATCAAGAGCTCACCTGCCCACAGCACAACAAGTGGCGAGACTGACCCAACAACAATTTTTCCTTGCAAGGAGTGTGGCAAGTAAGTGTGACTGTCTGCAGTACAGAATCACTTTTGCCTATTTAGATTCCAGATCAGTAGCGCTGTGAACAAACTTTGTACTTTGCTCTGATGGTCTTGGAAGAAGTTTTCCCCCTAGATGATATGTTCTCTTACCAAAACTGTCAGAGATAGGTTTGCATGACATTTTGGATGCCCCTGCAGTATTTACTCCTATTTTCCACTTACCTGCTAGAATTTCTACATCTGACATTCCAGCTTCCTGCTTCATCACAGACTTGGATGTGACAGTGGGCAACTTTTTCTGTGTTTCTGTGCTTGAGTTTGTCCATCCTAACATGGATTCCTCCACTTTCTCCTTGTTGTGCAAGATGGTTGTGAAACTGATGCAGGGAGAATTAGGATGTGCATAGATACTGAAGCTGGTGTGGGAGCTACAAACTACCTCTGGCAGAGTCAGAGTAGGCCATTTTGATACCATCAGGATGTATAAATCTGGTAATATGTCCCTGAAATTCGCACCATGGATTTGCAGACTTCACTGACTTCTATTTCAGGACAAGGAAGCAAATGTACTGATAAGTTGTTGAGTCTTTTTTGGCTCATTTCATCAAAAGCAGTGCATTTTTATCTGACTTTTTTTTCCTTTAAAATTTAGGGTCTTTTTTAAAATCAAAAGCCGCAATGCTCATATGAAGACTCACAGACAACAAGAAGAACAGCAAAGGCAGAAGGCTCAGAAAGCTGCTGTGGCAGCAGAAATGGCAGCCACTATTGCAAGAACTACTGGGCCAGCTGGGCATAGTTTGATCCCCCTGGATCACATGAGTCTGGTTAAACATGTGGAAAATGTTGGTGACATTGATGATGATGTTGTTCCGGATCTGGGTGATGTCATGGAAGAGAATGAAGTTATGGATGCTGACCTCTTACTGGATGATGAAGATCCAGATCTACTGCAGGATGATGCTGAGTTGTAAATAAAGTTGTTTGATAGACAGCTACTGAGCACACCCTGAATGGATCAATCAGGAAACCTGGACTGCTTGTTTATTCCCACTGATTGTAAACTACCTGTTGAAAATTATAATTCTTTTATCCAGGTCTAGAAAAAAAAAAATCTGCTTTTTTCCCTTTTTTTTTATTAATTTGTGTTTTGGGGGAAGAAATAAATAATTGGTACAAATATTCTTATAAGGTGTTTTTATCTGAGCTCTTTTTGCAGATAACTTCCAAGGCCACTAATTACAGAAGTTCATGGTTCTGCTATCAGTTCCTACCAGATGGTCCTGGTAGAATCTTTAGTCTTTAAGTCTTCCAAGTTTCATTTTGCCCCAATTACAAGAATAAATTTCACACACTTCTGATGAAACTTTTTTTTTTTTTTTGCCTATATTGGATAATTTCCAGCATCTTCTAGAGAGTAAATGTCATCTCACTTAAAGATATGATTACATTATTTGTCTTTGTGCTGCCATTTTAAGGGAGATGGGGGAAAAAAAAATCTGGTTTAACTATGAAAGAGTTAGTAATATTGCAGTTCATTTTCAGTTCTGTCCTGGTTACACAGGATGTTTTAGACCTTCCATTTTAGCAAGGTTTTGATCTGCTGATTTTAAAATGACCTAAATTCAAGGATTGAAGAAGGAAAATGATTGTACTGTGGTTCACATCCTCTGATGCGAATATTGAATCAGGAACACTGCCTTGGTAATGAGATTGCACTGGAAATATTGTCCCGTGACAATAGATCACACTGTGGAATAGCCATCTCAGTGGTTTTAGGGGAGTGTGTGCTTGAGCAATGCTTGCTCTCTCACCAGGCAAACACAGGGAAGTATTCTTGCCATTGGAAAAGAGCCTGATACACTTTCAGCACCTAGGTATAATGTGTTATTCTTGTGCCATTTTCGGTCCTCTTCATGCCATCAAATTCAGCTGTTGTTTATTTATTATACACATACTGCAAAGGTGAGTTGATACTGCTGTTTAATGACCATTTCTCCTCCCTTAGGTTCAGATCTACGTGCTGGACACCTGACATAGTATATATAAATTTAGATTTGGTTCTCTGATTAAATAGGATATTGAAAGAATTGTACTTTGCAGAATAAAACAATTAAGGAAGAAATAGAGTTAGGTAGAGTAGACTTTGAATTACAGAATACGAATGCTGATTGCTGAGCTTTCACAGGCATCAGCAGTGATCTTCTTGTGAATTTTGCACAGTAGAAGAGTATTGTTAACTTTATAAAATATTATAAGACTTATTTGAGATCTTCCAGGCTTCAGGTTTGTTTGGGGGTTTTTTTATGGGTTGGGTTTTATTTTATTGGGTTCTTTTTGCCATATTCCTAATTTCTTTGGCAGAATCTGAGGGATGGTGGGTCTTATCTTCTACTGTCTTTCATCCTTGTTTAACTATGCAAAATGAGGGTAAATCATGGCACTTTTATAGGTGTACCGGACCACACAAGTTCACAACCAGTGGGACTTACTGACAGAGAGAGGTGCCTTCTCTGTCAAAGCCAAATATGTGAAGCCAAATGACCTCAAGCTTCTACTTAAGGTCGAATGTTCCGATACTAAAGAACCAACCCTTCAGGAGAATGGAAATAACTTCTCAGTTTCCGGTCAGTGAAGTTCCCGTGTACATGGTTGTTTTAGTGTTTTGGGGGGTTTTCCAGAGGTTTTTGCAGTTGGTTTTGATCAGTGGGTGGAATTTCACTCCTGTCACATAAAAAGTGATGTTCTCAGTCATTGCACCCTTGAGCTTCAGGAGATCAGGCAGCAGCAGCCTTTTCTTTCCCAACCTGCCACTCAGCACATTCCCCAGCCGTTCGTTCCTGTCCATGCTGTGACATTTTACTTTTACAGGGGCCATATGTAACCCAGGTTCAGCAGACTGGGTGCTCAGCTGTGTACCACCAGCAAGACTCACTGACAAAAGTCTCATAGATAGTGCAAGTCATCATGGTTTGCAAAGTGGAGGCTTTTGTGAGCAGTAAAATGTGTTGGCTTTCAGGAGCCTCTGGTAGAAACAGCCCAGCAGGGTCTACTCTTTCTCTCCCAAGCTTGTATAATTTTGAACTTTTAAAGATCTTTGTGAGAATGGCTCTGCCGTGGAAAATGGACATATTTTCAGGTTCCTGGTGGGAAAAAACTGTTTAAGCAAAATGATGATTGAAATCAGAGTTCTGCTTGAAGAACTGAGTGGAATACAGTAGAAACTTAGCTTGATTCTGAAGAGCAGCTCTGTATTAAAGAATCTACAGTGGCACGTTTTAGTAACAATTGGACAGGACCTGTGCTAAACTTAGTATCTATAAATATATATATATATATACACACACACACACATATGCCTGGTTAAGTAACATTAATCGGGTGCTGTTTTATTGAACAGCCAAGAATATAATAGAACAACAATAACCAAAGAAGCTATTCATCAAGGAAAAAAAAGAAATGCACATTTCCTAAGCAGTACATGATTTAGGCCTCAAACATTGACTTCATCATTATTAAGTGTTGCATTAGCTGATGTTAAATGTGCTGTTCTGCCTATTTGTACATGAGTTGAACTTAGTTTTGTTTCAGAAAACTTTTTTCTTGTTGATGGTTGATGATGGAAAACTATTCAATATTGAATTTAGTCCTCTTTGATAAAACCTGTACATACAGAAAACATATTTTATGAGAAAAATCTTATTTTCAATATTTAACTGTTATTTTATTAGAAGATGGTTGTGTAAATATTTTAGGTGTTTTAGTGTAAAAAGCAGACTGTAATTTTAGGTGGCAGAGGAAGTAACAAAATAAAAAAATATATATACATTTGATAGAGCTTGTGATCTCTGCTGGTTTCAGATTCCCGTTGTTAGCATTTGACTTGCACACAGCTTAATTTCAGGTTACTGCCTACCTGACTGTGTGTATTTAAGGATGGTTTAGTGGCATAAATTAGTACTTGTTTATTTCCCCACCCCCTATAAAGATTTGGTACCTGTCAGAAGGTGTGTTGTATTATTAACCACTATGCGTATGTATAAAAAGAAAGGGGTTTGTTTATGTGCCATTTCCAGTCTTTTTTATATTTCGGTAAAATACAGTCGGATGGGTTTTGCTCTAATGGGCTTGTATCCCTTTTTAAAATATTTTTGAGAGCGGGAGAAGGTTGAAAACTAGGGTTCGTGTAATTGGTTTTGCTTTTTTTTTATTTTTTAAAGGATTCCTAGAGAACAGGACGGGAGCGCCCGTGAGGGGACCGGAGGCCGCCCTTGGCGGGAAGCGGCTGAGGGGGAGCCGCTGCTCCGTCGGTGCTGCCCTGAGGCAGCGCTCGGGGGAGGCGGGAACCGGGGTGGGGAGCCCAGCTGGGACCTCGTATGGCTCGTTCGGCGCCGTACGAGCTCCTAGGTCGCCTCCGCACCCCCGACCCCCGTGGCCTGAGCCCCGCAGCGGGGAAAGGAGGCGAGGGAGGCGGCCGCTCTTCTCCTTCCGGGCGATGGAGGGCGGGCTGGGGCGGGGCCAAGATGGCGGCGGGGTGGCTGTGGCGGCGGCTCTGTCAGGTGCGGTGTGTGGCGGGAGCGGGGAAGCGGGAGCCCCGACCTCCTCCTCGTCCTTTTCCTCGGCGTCTTCCTGAGGGGAGTGGGAAAAGGGAACATGGCAGATGTTATCCTTCGGGCTTCGGGAGGGTTGGGGCTGTACAGCGTGGGACCGTGTCTCTGCACGCCATCATCGCGTGGCGGGTCCACGGAACTCTTCCCTGCAGTTCTGTGGATTTCCCGCAGTTAGTCCGCGTGGAAGGGATAGTGAAGAATAGGTGGATTTGGAGGTCCTGCTAGGCGAGTATCTAATCTTAAAAGTTTCAAAGCTTGGAAGTTACAACGTAAAATAATAGGAAAGCATTTCGCACTGGCGATGTTTGCTAGTTTGGACTTAAAAACAGTGATTGCTTCCTCTCAAACTGAGAAAATTGGATTTTCTAAAGCCCTAAACTCTCTTCTGTGTATGCAGTTTTCTGGACTTGCTTTTCAGGCATCTGTCTCCCCCTGACACTTCAGAGGCTCTCAGCCAAACAAAATTAAGGCTATTTTGCCCTCGGAGATGGGTAGTTATGTTTTGTACAGAGTCTTGGTTCACCTAGGAAGTTGAATTCTGTTACGCTGCAGTCTTTGAGTGTTTTTTCCACCTTCTGTGATGGCCATTAGCAAGAGCACATCATTAAATCAGGGAACGAAGCTGTTAAAATAAACTTTCCTGCCCACTGAATGCCACCTCTACCACCTAAGGTATTCAGTGTATCATTTTGTAAAAAGTTAATGCAAAATTTAAATAGTGCCTTTAATTTGATGTTACAAAAACTTTTGACTTGATGCGTATCTGCTTAATTAGTAACAAAGGGAGACGGCATGTGGTGGGAATAACATGCACAGTCATAGAATATTGGAAAGGCTGCAGACCTTAGTATGTGGGATGGGACTCTTAACTGCTTCATCAGGTTTTGTTTTATTCATTTTTGTTGCACGGAAACTGAAATTTTTGTATCTAAAACCATATAGCACAATACACTATGAGTGCATATATCTTTGTATGTAAATAATAAATCCTTATTACCAGGTCAAGCAGTTAAAAGTAAAGAATACATGGCACAGACTGCATACACACACACATCAAAAAACCCAAAACAGATAAAAATTTTAGTTATGATTACAGTTAATAGCCTCACATTTGTTATCTGGTGTCAGATTCTGTGCCATGTACTTGCACAAACAGTTTAAGGTCTGCACTGAATACAGTCTTTTATGCTCATGGGTCTCTCTGCTTCCTGAAGTGGTGTCAGGTGATTGTTACTGTACTTCATAGTGGCAATGGATGGAAGGAAGGCAGCATTCTGACTTCAGAGAGAGAGAATTGAGGTGCAAATGTCAACTTAATTTTGTCACAGAATCATAGATTGGAAAGATAAGGTTGGAAGGGACCTTAATGACCACCTAGTTCCAACCTCCTGCCATGTGCAGGGACACCTTCTGCTGTATCAGTTTGCTCGGAGCCCTGTCCAACCTGGCCTTGAATAGTTCCAGGGATGGGGCATCCACAGCTTCTCTGCGCAGCCTGTTCCAGTGCCTCACTGCCTTCACAGTCAAGAATTGTTTTCTAGTATCTAATCCACCCCTACCCTCTTTCAGTTTGAAGCCATATCTCCTTGCCTTTCATTACATGCTCTTGTAAATAGTCCCTCTATTTTATTAGAGTCACTAGAAAATTATCAGCTGCATTTCATTAGTTTTAGGCAATAAGGCTCAAGTGTAGTTCCCAACATAAACTTTGAAACTTTCTGAATGATTATTGACTATAGTGGTGAATATTCAGTGCTCCTAAAATTGCTTATTCTGTCATGCACTTAAGGAATGTAACAGTAGTGCCCCTGTGAAGGTCTGGATTTAAAAGGATTGCTTAAGGGGAGGCATTTGTACCACAGTCAGCTCGGTAAACAGAAAACTCTCCTGCCTCTTCCTGCAGTCATTGTCTTTATTGGAAGCAGCATTTGTAGGATAAATAGCAACTGAAGCAGAATTACTTCAAAAAACAGCTTTGTTCACTGCTGATGTATAATGAATGTATGATGCATACTGGAAAAGGTTAGGGGCCTAGTAGCATCATAGAGTTATGCATATCCATGAGCAACTACAGTAAGATTACCTGGAAAAGTGTAAACTCTGGCTGTTTTCTGGTGTTTTGATTAGACAGTCACCTATATAACTCTTGGGTGGGATATCTCTCTCTCTCTTGAAGCTATGACTCCAGCATATGTCAAAAAAGAGCATCAAGGGGCAAGATAAGTAACTAATTTGGCTTCAGCATTCTGCTACAGCCCTGAGGTTCTGTTAAGCAAGCAAGAGTTCCTTTTCTTCACCCCTCAAGTAGTCTATAACTGTGCCAAATTAAGAATTAGTGGAAGGAAGCCACATAATGTTCTGAAGGGAACAATTATTCTAGTATGAAAGATAGCACTGTTGCATGATTAACAACTATATTCCTTTTCTAACACAGAAAATCATGTTATCTTTTAAACATGATTCATTTACTTGTAAGAAGTATGTCTATTTAAATGTTCTCTTCAAAAGAACAAGTGTTTGAAATCACAGGGAACTTTTTTTCTGAAAAAACAGTAAATTTCCAGATAAATTCACAAGTTGAATTTTTGCATTTATAGGCTACTGATTTCAATTGCTTTTACAAGTCCTACTTAGGCTTGTTACTTGACAAAACTTATATTGTACTGTGAAAGTAAAACTAAAGAGAAAATATTGTTGTATACAGAAATGGTATTCGATGCCATAAAAATGCATTTTTCTGTTAAAAATATGCTTTGTGATTGCTATTCAGGTTCCTCAGTAGTAAGTGCATACTGTTACTGTGCCCTTAACATGCTTCTTTTTTTAGGTGCTATTGTATACTGAAATACATTTCCATGCTCCTGTTTTCCTGTGTTTTCCAATGGAGCAAACTTCCTAGTGTGTCATGTCAGTGCCTAGGAATGTGCTGTGCTTGGTGTGCAAAAAAGTAATCTTTAATCAACCTGTATTAACTGGCTGCTTTCTGGTTTGGGGAAAAAAACCCACAACATAAATTATCTGTTTTATACAGGGATCAGCTTTTCCTGTCAGTTATGCAAGCAGAATTATGCAAAAGCAGTATTTTCTTCCGTAAGTATAACAGCCCCTCCTCCTTCCACTGCTCCTCCATAGTCCCTGAAAAAATAAAATCCAACTTTAACAATTTATTTTATGCTTTCCCCATGATGTATTTCTAGGAGCTCCAAGTTGATGGGAGCACGGCTGGCTGGATCCCATGGTGATACACAGGAGCCTAAGATTAATCCTTTGGTGAGTGTTCTGTAACACAGTGTTTTGTATATTGTCTTAGTAATAAACAGGGCATCCAGAAAAACTTGAATTCCTTTCTTGCAGCTTTTTAAAGTTCTGTCTTAGTGATGTCAAATTTGTCATAGAGGAAGAAATTATTTAGATTATCGGTACTTGAGATCTTCTGCATTCTTTTTTTTCCAACAAGATTTCTGTAGCTCACAGTTGCCTCTCAGTAACTTTGCCCCTTTTCAATGCAGCTGTAACTCTGTGAAATACCAACTTTTTGGCCATATTCAGTTCAACACCTGGGGCACCTTAGCAGCCCTTTGACAAGGGCTTCAGAAACATCTGACAGGCAGTATTAGATCTACAGTGCTGATCCAGCCTTCCTGCTGTGTCTGGTACCTGCTGGATTTGGTGTGCTGAGCTGCCTAGGAGTGAACCTCTGGGAAAATCAGCACTTCTGCACTCATTAAGGCTCTTCCAGTTGATCAGCAAGCCCAGACCATCAGAAGTTGAAGTTCTGACTGAAAGTCATAAACTTGCACTTGTACAAACATGAAGGATAACACACCTAGGGAAGCCTACTGTGTTTAAAGTAGTCTTAGATCTGACTTAGTAAAGTGAGAATTCTGGTTGTTGTCCATAATGTTCTATTTAATTTCCTATACCCAAGCAAACTCTTAGTGTTTTGGGTATTCACACACTGTTATTTACAATACAAATATTGCTGCTCCAAACTTGCTTTAACAATGAGTTCTGTTCTTCCCATTGCTAGTGTTGTCCTCCTTATATTTATCTAGCATTCCTTTTTTGGACGAAGAAATTTTACACAAATGTTCAGAAGTTAGGTATCTCCTCACACTTTGCCTTCCCTGGTAGAGTGAGACCTACCTGTCAGTCAAGGTATTATAGTCAGACTCTGTTAGATAAACTAAAATAAGCAGCTCAACAGGTTGTGGGGTGTTTTTGCTCTTTTACAAATGGGGTATGCAGGTTAAAGAAATATGCAGTGCATGCATTAATTAAGGAGAACATGGTGTGGTAACTCTTGTCCGTTCTTCAAAAATGCAGGTATCTATTTCAGATGAGCCAGAAACACTGTACAAGAGAGTGTCCATTTTAGTTAAAGGCCACGATAAAGCTGTGTTGGACAGCTATGAATATTTCGCAGTGCTTGCAGCTAAAGAACTTGGCATCTCTGTTGAAAAAGTGTAAGTAACTGATCTGTAGAGTGATACAGAGTCAGATGCTTCTTCTGTCATCTACTGTAATTCAGATCCTCTGCTTAGAAGTCTTATTTTAATTTTTTCTTAAGAAATGGCTATAATCTGACATTTTTTTCTCAGATTGTAGATCTAACACTTCTTTGATGGCAGGATGGTGATGAGAAAGCAGCAGCAGTTCTGCACTCAGCACTGCCATAGTGGAAGGGCTGCATGAAGGATACTGACTTTGTATTTTATGTACTTTCAGTACAGCTGTCAGCGTTGTAGCTTCCCTCACCTAATGCTGGTTAATACCTGAGTGTTAACCATGCCCATGTCAGTTAATAACAAACTGTACCAGCATTTCATATTTCCTTGTAGTCTTCTAAACGTCAAGTAAGAACAGAGATTTCAGCATAATCTTTCAGATAAACTTGTGTTACCATCATTTATATAACATGAAAGTTTTTTTCTTCTTTGCTCAGAGATAAACCCCCAAAGACGATAGAACGACTTACACTTCTCAAATCCGTACACATTTACAAGAAGCACAGAGTTCAGTATGAAATGAGAACACATTACATGTGTTTAGAGGTAAGAAAGAAGGAAAAAAATTGTTCTAGGTGTACAGTTCAAAGATATTACTAGCATGAGTGAAAATGATTTGGGGAGGTGAATGCAGGGGAGTATTGGAAAACAGCTGACCTAGTTACATGAAATGCAACACAAGTTACATTCAGCCTACATAATTTTTGGACCAAAAAGTTAATTTTGACCATCATCTTAACAGCTGAAAGAATGACTAAAGAAGATAAGGTAGAATTGAGGGTTACCTTTAGTGTGTTACGCTCTTGGTTTCCAAAAATCATTGGGATGAGAGTTTTCTCAGGAAGGGAAGAACATCCAGCTAAATCATCGGCATTGCCAGCCAAGAAGGGTTCTATTCTTTGTGATTTGGTTTGATGTTTTTGAGCAGACAGACTTTTGTCCTATGCAGCATCATGTGGCAAGCTAAAACTGCATGTAGGAAATAGAAGAAAGGAAGCACAGACAAACCACCAGCTCTGTGGCCGATGACACAGACATCTGTATGGTTTAGAAGGCAGCTGTGGTTGACTTTCTTAGAAGAAACGTTTACTGCCAGCATTTTGTGGCTCCTGGCTGTCTTTCTGTGTATTTGCGCAGTGCTTGGCAAAATGGGACTTTAAGTCCCCTGACATGAGTGCTATACAAGTAGCTGCCCACAGACCATAAGCACTATTTTTGCCTTCCAGGAAAAACTAAAAGATTGGTAACTGAGTGGGACCAGGAGAAACTAAAAAAGCAGTATTTCAGTGGCACTCTGGAGTTGCAGGATTTTTAACAGGCTTGAACTTTGAGAGTATAGAAAAGCTGGTGATTCTTGCATAACCAGTTGTTAATTTTATCTGATCCACCACTTCCATCATAATCAATGTATGTGATCCCAGGAAGCATGTGGAGTTCTGTGAAGTAACTACTTTATACTTGCATGACAGCTGAGTACAGGTGAACTGCTTCTGTTCAGTATTATGGAAGCTGCCTTCCTGTAAGATGGTTGGTCCCATAGCAAGGGCTAAAGAAGCTAGGGCAAACTTGTTTTAAAATTCTGTTTGAAGTATTATTAATAGTAGTTCATTAAAAAAAAATTCTTTCTGTTTTAGTTAAAATACCTAACAAGCAGTACTGCTGCAGTTTACTTGGAGTATGTACAACGAAACTTACCTGAAGGGGTTGCCATGGAAGTGAAAAAGGTCAGTTTCCACCCCACATTATTTACGGTTACAAGTCCTGATGCAAGTACCAGTCACTACTGAAGTCTTTAGAAAGTCAGCCGAGAAAATGGGTGTAGTTTCATAGGAAAATTTTCCAAACTACTATAAAGAGGCTGTATTGCTTGGAAGTGCCACTAGGTGGCATTTTAAATCTGATACATATCTCAAACCAGAATAAATAAAGCAAAGTAGTTAGATGCTAGCTAGCAGGTCCAGTAAATGGTTGTTTTTCTTTCCTTTTAGACTAAGATAGAGAGAATACCTGAACACATTCAGAAACCTGTTTGGGATACACTGCCTCAAGTAGAAGAAACTGAAGTAAAGTCATGAGCACACCAGGTACTTGGCTCCATTAGTACTGAAATTCATTGCTCCTATCAACCTAATTTACTGAGACAGTCCATCGTTAAATAAAGGTTCTCTTATAAAGAAATTATATAAACTCTTGTTTCATTAAGTTTTTCTTGCTCGTAACTCCAGTACCTGTAGACTGACCTGCTATGAAGTGAAGAAGTTTGACTGTGTTCTGTGATCAGTGACTATGGTCATTTATAATAAGTTTGTAGAAAGGTAAAGTTTATTTTTACTTGTATATATAAAAGTGTGTGTGTATATATATATATATATATATATATATATATATATATAAAAATTCACCATCTCCTTTTGATAATACTAGATGGCTTCTGGACACTGAAATACTTGCAAATCCACTTCATGTTTGTGTAATATTTAATATTGTGGATGCCAGATTGTTATCCATTTATCAATTTTGGATAAACTAGTTTGTTGGATAAACTATTTCCCTTCTTTACTTATTTTCTCCTACTTATACCACATTTCTCCAGTTTTGCTTCCTGCCACATTTCTTACCAAGTGCCAACAGCAACTCTACAACCATTGCTTTAGGTCTTGTCTCAAGTAGTCTTTACTATTGACCATCTCCTCTCATTTTCAGTCAGAAAATTTGTAGTTGCATTTTAGAGGAAGTTAATAAAAACCCCATGCTTCATACCATTTACAAACATCAGTGTTTGAGCATGCTCTATTGTATTCTTAGGAGTCAGACTTCCAAAGTTTAAATGATCCCTGTCTGAAGTGCCTGCTTTTGCATCCATACAGCAAATTTGTAGGAACAACAATTTAATTCCCTTAAACAAAGGCAACGTATGTCACATGGGATGTTCTGTGCATCACAGCAAAGCTGTGTGCTTCCCAGGAATGTGCAGCACATTCCTGCCTTGCTAGAACTCCAGTTTGAATATGAAAGAGTCAAACCACTGGCACTTTCGCTGAATGTGTAAATTCACACTTACCTCCTAAGGAGAGAGGGAGAGGATTTTCAGACATGAAACTGAACTAAATCCCTAGGATCAGTTCAATATCAGTTCAGTGTCACTGCCTTTTTTTATGAAGGAAGGATGAAGAAAAGACTTTGCAGTATGCAGTAGCAAACCTTGACTTCAGTATCCAGTAGCCTGCAGTCTCACCTTGTAATCAGGACACAGATTCTTAACACTGCTGCTCTCCCCGCTGGCTGATAGTGCATTAGCCTCATGTAACAAACAAGTCTTAACATGAGTCAGTCATTCAGAGGAGATTTCTGGATGTTTGGTTAAGCTAATGCTTTGTCTTTCTGGATGGAGTTCTACTGTACATGAACTAGGGCAACAAAAAACCTTCAACGTAATTTCCTTTGCTTTCCCTCCCCCTGTAATCCCAGTTCCTTTAAGATACAGGAATCAGAGAGGTGTTTCATTTACAGAAGGAATATGAGAAAAGAAAACAAAACCTTTCAATGCAAACAATTTACTTGTTCAGGTTGGTGCACAGAGTACAGGTAACGATTCTCTTCTGCAGCACTTTTGTACAGTAAAAGGAGAGCAGTCTGGGATTTGGGGTTTGCGTACCTGTCTCATTGTTCCAAGCTTCTAGTTCTCTTAACAAAATGTACCTTTCTTTTGAAATGCTATGCATTGAATTACAAGAAACACCAGTAAAAAAAGTGGAAATTTAATTCTTTCTACTTCAATAAAATGCCAGTAGATATTATCAAAAAGCACACAATCAGTGTATTGCATCTGCTGATGCAAGGTCTTTCATACATCAGCACATTGTTATCACTCATCTTTCATTCCCCCCACCATATAAATATTAAATCATCTTTGCCTTGGTATTAGAATATGCTTCCAGTTTAAAATAAGGGGTTTTTTAGTTTAGCTACTGAAAATACTCATAGGGCTTTATTCCCAAGCCATTAGGGTACCCAAGTTTCACCTTGTGCTCAGATAAAGTTACGGTATCTACATTATGGAAGACACAGTGACATAACTGAGTAACAGACTCCAAACATGTACAGCAACTTCAGATACCTGGAACTGATTGGAGCCACTTTAGCCTGCAGTAGCAACACTGCTAAGAAATGAAAGAGCAGAAGGCTTAGTTTGCCATCAGAAATCAAGTGCAATGATGAAACTTTCTGACCAAAACAATCATTCTGGCATTACTCAGGAGGGAGTTAAAAAATTAAAATATAGGTTAGTTTGGTAGCTACTTAGGAAAAAAAGAAATTCTAATGTTTTAAATAAGATCAATTTTAAAAGGACCAATTCTTCCTAATGTTGGCACGCACTCAAATGTAGAGAAAGTCATAACACAGATTTCTTTATGCTTTTCTCTAGCATCTCATTCAAATCCAGCCATTTATTTAACCTGTCCCAATGCAGGGTATCAAGGCTTGGAAAACCTTGCCTTACATTCTCTCTGCTTTCAACAAACTGGGTGTGGATGTACTGCAGAACTAGTTGGAAACGCTGAAAAGAGTTTTTTCTGGGTGCGTACAGAAAGCTGAGGGCTAAGTCCCCATCCCTTTCCTTGACATTCAGTTTTCCACTTCTGGCATACAGGCTTGCAGTTAAACTCTCTACTGCATTAGATATGCTTTTGCAGAAATGATCATGGGGTTTTTTAAGCTAATGTTGCTATGGACAACACATGGATTCAGGCAGCTTATGTGGTTAGCATACCCTGGATCTTTCGAAAATGCTGGGGCCCCCTCTTCCCCAACAGACTAAAATTTTAAGATCTATTACATTTTAGATGCTACCTTATTCTCGGTATTCTGTATTTCTCCAGTGTGTAAAGTTGGTAGTTCTCTAAAGAAGATTAATTCATTATGGAGTTTTTTACATTGGCAATGTTTTATAGTAACTGCAGTGCAAGGAATTACAGCATCGTTAAATATATCAGCCATTTGTCAAAAGAATTGCAGCTTGATTTTCAATGACATCACTCAAAATACAGTTCATACTGGCAAAAACAACCCCAACAAAACAGTGGCGAAGCACTTTCTAAACTTAGTTTCCATCAGCAAAATAAGAGTATTAGGCTAAATATGGCTGAGAACAGATGTAGAATACAAAAGCCCCCAGCAGTTCTGTTCTGAACTAAATTAGTTTTGCTTAATAATAAACAAGTGGCTTGAATACATACGTAATAAATATTTGCCTGGATAACGTTTTGTTGATGATTAATGCTAGAGAAAGGGGGATAAAGAAGTTATAAAAATCTGTCATGCAGGGATGAAGAAAAGCATGAAAGTGAGTTGCTGTGAGACAAAAGAGTGAAGGCAGTAAGCCAGCAAGGAGGAATCTGTTCTGTTCAGATTAGCAGAGTTCTCCAAAATAAAGGAAGTGTCTTTTATAAACCATCTGTTTCTGGAACGTCATGCAGATAAAAAGTGCTCAAGATACACAGGTAGCAGCAGCAGCCTTCTGCTGACGGGGTTTACTTGCAGTTGCTGACAGAATGGGGTCAGCAGAACAGATTTCAAATAATGCAGGCTTTTCTCCTTCCTTTTCTTTCCAATATTATTGCTGGAATCGGAGATGCTGGTACATCAGAAGTCTGTAAAAAGAACATTGCTGGTGATACATTAACCATGTTAGCAACTAGGAGATCAAAGGTAATTTTACAAGTTCATTTAGAAATTTGATTTAAAACTTTCAAGTGGAGAGATCTAATTTAAGAAAGGGCTTACCATAAAACTGGGTGGTTACACATTCACTGGTCTATGAGCATCAGTGCTGCTTTACTGCCCATGCCTTACCACAGATAAGCTGAGGTGCTCATCTCCTGGGAAACACACCTTCTAAGACACACATGAATGGCACCACAACGTTTTAAGTAGTTTAACCCTAAACACCAAATGCTGCCCAAGTAGGATCCTTCTCACACAAGGAATGGGGAGGAGGGAGGAAGGAGTTGAGCAGAAAGAGGGAAACAGTTCCAGGAATATCCTTGGTTTCAAGGGTTAAATTGAAGTCAGGATGGAGAGAGGAAAAGGGAGTGACAGTAGACATCAAGCTACAGAGCCAAATCTAAGCTCCTAGATAAGCTTTCCCATACCAATGAAAAGAAGTGTGAATAAGTGGCCACAGAAGCAAGTGTTGGCATTCAGAACATCACAAACTAATGAGATTAATGCATTTTTAATTCGTAAGGCAATATTAAAAAGCAGACTGAAACTCCACAAAGTAGTGTGAAGTATCATCATAACCAGAATTTTGGAAAGAGTGTACAAACACTGGAGTCCAAACTATAGCATTACTATCACCAAGGCCCTATAATTTTCCCTTTTTAAACACACAAGAATACAATCTGCAAAGAGTTCCTGAGCTCTCCTGATTCAGCTCTGAACAGACTCCTGCTCTTCCTGCTGTCTTAAAATGCCAAATTATAAGTCAACAAGAAACAATTTTGCAACATAAAAATACACTGGCTTTTTCACACTCCTGACAGAGGTGGGATTGATGGGCAATATTTTTCCTCTTACAGAGTATGGCTGCCAGCTTCACCAAAAAACCCTGGTAGTTGGAAATAATTTATTTTAGTCAGTTGTTACATAACATGTTGGCTTTGACAGAACCTGCCAAGGGAATTTCTGCTGCTGGGCACAGTCAACTGCTGCTGCTCTCTGTGTGCTGCGGGGTACTGGGTAAAGCAGGTCGGTAGAATGGTTTGGATTAAGACAACTTCCTGCACTCCAGAGGGGTTTACTGAAGAGACAGACCGTGGGATTAACAACACACAGGAGTAACTCCTGGAGGTTTCTGTGTAACTGAAGTGCAGTCAATGTGCTTGCTTGCTTCAGTCAAATCCGTGGGTGCTCTCGGGTCAAGAGCGTCAAGCTACAATCCAAATGCTAAATTGTTTTTCCCTAAAATATTCCATGCATGCCTCCACCCTGTTTGGAATGACATTGCTGTCACTTAGTTCTTGTACTCCCAGAGATAAACTGAAACCTATTATATGTGCTTTGCACATTACAAAATCATTTATAGCTCTCCATTACTAAAGATCAGAGGAGTTTCAGCTAGGTCATACAGAAACACAGGGATATAAGGAATATAAAGAACTTTAAAGCAAAGAACTGAGTTTGAATTTACTTTATTTGACACAATGTAAGGTCATTTCTGAAAAACTGTTTGTCTCCATATGCAGAAAAGCACTCTTAAGCAGCGCTCAGTAGGATACAGCAGTGTGACATGTTAGAAGAGCCAGAATTTAGTCTGGTTTCATTTGAAGCTTTTGATTTTACCTTTTGGAATAAAGCAATCTGAACATTAAGGACTTGTGTTGGGTCTCTTCCTCTAGCCTTATTATAGAGGTTTTCCCAGAAAATGTGTAGCTTTTAGCAAAGCACTGCAGATCATGGGTCAGTTGGGAAAGAACCTGTAGCTCAAGTAGTGTGTACCTGAACAGGCCATTTGCAGTGTTCCCCAGGGTCTGGAGAGGGTCAGTCTCTTAGGTAGGTCAGGCTGCATTTAGATTATCACTGCTTCCGTAGCCAGGGATCGGAAGTAACGTTGCATTCGTGCGTAATGATTTGAGAATTAAAAATTTTCTTCATAGGAGCAAAGCTCAGTGCTTCCTCTCAGTGACTTTTTCTTGGGCAAACAACAGAGCTTGTCTAATCATATCTCCCCACATGTACCCGGGAAAAATGTTATACACAAAAGCTTGAGGCTGCAGCGAATCCGGTGCAAAGAGAAACACAGCAGGTCTTCAACATCTCTCGTACCCACCCTCATTACAACCTCCGCTCTGTCAGCCCGAGGCAGTGCCGGGGCCCGGGTTTGCGATGCCCGCCCCGCTGCGAACACGCTGCTCGTCAGCCTCAGCGCCGCTCCGGCAGCGGAAACGCGTCACCGCCCGCACCAAGCTCGGGGTCGGGGGGCGCAGCTTCGGGACAAGGTTGGTTTTGGACACAGTCTGGGACGAAGCGTTCCTTGCCGGTACTTGTGTTCCCCAGTGCGGTTCGCAGGCATAAACGCGCTCCCGGCACGACACACTGGCCGCCAGCGACGAGGCGAGGCCGGCCCGTGAGCTCACCCCCCCTCCGCCTCTCCTTCCAGCCGCCCGAGACCCCGCCTTCCCAGGGCACGACGCCCGCCCCGGCATCACCGGGCGGTGCCCGCCCCCGCCGTGCGACAGCGCAGCGTGCCGGGCACCCACGTGGAGCGGGCCGGGCCGGCATGGGCAAGCGGCGAGCCGGGCGGGAGCTGCTGCGCAGCCTGAGCAAGAAGCAGAAGAAGCACCTGCGGGAGTTCGGCGAGGAGCACCCGTTCTATGACAAGTGAGTGCCGGGCTGGGCGAGCCCGCGCGGGGCCGTCCCTGCCCCGCGGTTCGGTCCCGGGGCCGCAGGGCCGAGGAGCCCGGGCGGCGACCGCTCCCTGTCACGCCTCCCCTGGGCTCCCGACGGAAGGAGGGGAGCTGCAGCTGCGTGGCGCACTGCCGCTCGTGAGCCGGGAATCGCGAAAGCAGAACGGGAGGCAGGAAATCTCGGCTCGGAATGACTTTCAACAAATGTAAACTCTTGTGGGAAGCCCGGAGGCTGGCACGAGGAGTGGGGAAGCGGCGGAGTGCGAGGTGGGCTCCCATTTTAATGCCAGGCCGGTCCCTTGGCTTGTCAGGGATCCAGTTTTCCCACTGTTTGCTCCGTGCTCTTTTCTGATGTCGGAGAGGGTATGAAAATAAAGCAGCGAAGATCTGTGTAACAAGAGCCATTCCCTCCTCGGCGGGATGCCCTTCTGTCAAAATGACCACCTTCCTTCTGTACCCCCGTGCAAACTTCTAAGGAAAGAGCTGCATAGTCCAAATGCTGTGCCATCTGTGCTGCTGCTGTAAAGCCTTTGGGAGCAGGCACACAGTGTTAAAGTTTGTTGTTTGGGTGTCCCCTGGGACCCTTCCGACGTGGGTTGGGATGGAAGGCCTGCTGGAGAGAATGTCCTGTGTGTACAGTGATGCTCAGTCCCGCACAAGACTCTGCATCTTTTTGAAGGAGTTGAGGTTAGTTTAAGCCCAGCTTGTACAGTGGCTTCTTTGAAGAATTGCAGTCCCAACACTGGTTAGTTAATGCTGTTTTACCTTTAGTTTGTGTCTTTTTCCCACTTCACAGACCAATATTTAGCGCTAGTAGTCTCTGTCTCTGGTTAACTTTGTTACAAACTACCCTTCTAGCTAGATTCTTTTAATTCCTTTTGAGACCTCATTTTCTGATTAAAGCATTTAATCACAGAGATTAAAGCATAAAGATTTTCCTTTAAAATTTTTATTGATAAGTTGTAATGCCTGAGCACTTAGGCTTCATGTACAGAGGGTCGCATCACCTGAGAGGGTGACCCTTAAGGGTCTTTTTTCTTAGGGAGACATGTGTGATGATTTGCTTTTAAGCTTTCTTTTAACTTCTTTAAACTTGCATAACTAATCAATTCACTCTTCCCCTCATTTCTTTCATCCTGGGACATTTCTTTCATCATTGACAGAGTAAGATATTTTAGT
The DNA here is from genome assembly GCF_965178545.1 of Coloeus monedula. Lineage (NCBI taxonomy): Eukaryota > Metazoa > Chordata > Aves > Passeriformes > Corvidae > Coloeus > Coloeus monedula. The sequence goes on along the minus strand of NC_138782.1, from coordinate 26,313,001 downwards.
GCTTTCTTTTCAGGGTTTCTGGAAGACCAGAAACAACTCAAATATGTGAACTGGTAATGTATTTTTATTTCTTCCTTACTTTCATCTTTGTGTAGTTCAGTGAAGTGAAAAACTTAGCATTTCATGTTTCCAACTTATTCAGGTTGATTAAGTTATTCCACTTGGAAAAACAGTATTTAGGAGAAAAAGATGAATGTGATTTTTGTGTGGCTCTGAATTGTTCTCTGTAATGTCTAACTCAAAACTGTAATACCATCAGAGGGCAGAAGCAGCAGGAAATAACTGCAGTTCTTAACTTTTTTTGTGTATTATTTAGTCACAGTGAAAATTAGATCGTGCTTTAAGTTGTTTTAATAATGTTGATAAACTTAGTGTTGCACGAATTAGGAGACATTTTCTTCTCTGTTGAACAAAGAAATATGTGAATACTCCTTCAAATTGCTAGTGCTTTACTTTTCTTTCAGTCAGGATTTCATAACCTCCTGTATCATCAGATTAATAAAAGATTTAAAAGTTTTAGTTTGGAAAAATTAATTACTCTGTTTCAGTTGTTTCCTTTAGCAATTTTGTGCATTAACATAGTATTTACCGATTTTTTTTTTTTTCCTTTTTGGGCTAAAAGGAGCTAAGAAAGGAGTAAATAGTGTTGTGTTGATACTCACAGTTTCACTACAGTTTTGGCTGTAATCTGGGTATTGTTTTGTGCAAGCCCAGGACAGAACTGGCTCAAGTCTGGCTTGCTCGCAGTGTAGAGCTGTACAGCTGAACCAAACCTGACCAACTACCTGGGGAACCACTGTCCACTGACAGCTATTTCACTTACCTTCTTGAAAGCCAGAAGCATGTCCAGCATGCTCTGTCCCTTGTATGGATGCCCTTCTACAATTTTCAATCTGTATGTGGTTTTCTTAGAAGATTCTAGTGCCAGGTCAGTCAGAGCCTTGCCTGTGGAGATCAAGTGACCTCACTCAGCTGAGACTGAAAGCATTGGGTTTTGTGATGCTCCAAGTCAAATTGGTGCAGAATGAGGCACTTCAGTCTGTATCCCAAGATGCTCTCAAAATCTAAATGGGGATATCCAGCATAATTATTGGCATAAAATGGTGGATTTTGAAAAATTCCACTTTTCTGTGGGTTCTATGGGTTTTCTATGGCATTTATGTAAGGGTTTCATGGGAGAGGGAAGACAGAGCCATTAGAGGTAAGGGTATTTGCTTGCTGCGTAATAGGCTGTTACTGTTGTTGCTGTTACAGTCGTGTTTTCCTTTCCAGTCTGAGGATTCTGATAAATCAAGTGCAGAAAGTGATTCAGAAACTGAAGTGGAACAGGTCTCTGGATATCATAAGCTCCTGGCTACCCTGAAGACCTCCCCTGAGTCTGAAAGCGAGGAAGAGGAAGATGAAAGTGAATCAGAAGAACCTGAGGAAAGTGAGGCAGAAATGGACAGCGAAAGATCCCAGGAGACTGGAGAAGCAGAGGGAGGTGAAGAAGATAAGAATGATGTTCCAGAGGAGGAAGAAGGTAGTTTTTCTTTTCCCATGCTTCTTTGGTAAATGTTGTTTGACTAACAAATGTTTTTAGCCAGGATCCTGCTGTAGACTGGCTGTTGGCTGGGTGCTCTTCTGCCTTGGAGACTCTGTTGCTCCATTGGCTTTGTGTGGGTGGGAGCAGCAGTTGCTGAAGGATTTAGCAGGGGAAAGGGTAGCTGTGCTCATTTTTGCGCCAGACAGCCCGCTGCTGCTTCCTCAGATGTTGTTTGTGCGGCAGCACAGAGGAAATCCACATGGAGCAGCAGACCAGGGGTTCTCACCCACTCATGGGAGACACAAGCTGTTCTCTCAAGCAGCATCTGGCTTGGCTGTGCCATCGAGAGGAGGGAAAGGTTTGCCTCACAGCACAGGAAAGAATATGAAAATTGGAAGGAAACCGCCGCCTTTACAGTGAGGTATCCTCATTCATGAAGTCTGCAAAGAAATGCTAGGAGAGAGGAGTCAACTTTTTATCATTTTCAGTTATTTGGGGTCTTTGGAAACTAAAAGTTATATTCCCCAAATAGGTTGCTTCTTTAATTTTCTCCGGGGGGACCACATTTTGTGTTATGTAACATTTGGCATCCTAGCCAAAAGTCATCTTTATGGTAGAATACAAAGCCTGCTTTTATCTTTTTTGATACAGTACTGGGAGAAAAAAAATCAGTAGCTCAAAGGGAGCAACATCTACCGACAATAACTTTCCCAGGAGAAAATAACCTGTTTCTTTCTAACCATTGACAGTCACAGACACAGCAGAGCAGGTACTCAGCCAGGAGCAGGCTGATGGCACAGATACCTCTTGTGACCCACGTCATGGAGTAATTGAGGAGTTTACTGATGTGAAACACGAATCTGAATTTAGCTTGGAAACCAATTTCATGGAAGAGGAGAGTGGAGATTGCAATGCAGATAAGAGAGACAGCAGTTCTTCACAAGCTCTTCCAGAAGGTAAAACAGTGTGTGTTTGTGTTTAGGGATCTGCTTTTAGAGGAGTATCTGTAAACATGTTTAAATTATCCAACACCCTAGCGATAGGCTATATAGCTTCCAAGTTCTTCCACCACCTTATTCATTGTACTGCCCACATGTCAGCTGGTTATATAAGGGACCCTTAACACTAATGCAGATGTGTAGCTGAACCATTTGTTCTCTGTAGCCCCTGGGAACTGGGATTTGTGTGGGGTTTCTGCTATGACTGGTAAAGCTTGACATATTATCAAGAACTAGAAAAGTGTGTGGAGGGTGTTGTCTTGTTCTGCTGCTCTAATAGTCTTTTTAAAAGCCACTGTAATAAAAAGGGCTCTGCAAGCTTGCACTTGACTGTGGAAGTTATTCTTGGCACAAACAGCACAGGAGATAATCACAAAGCTGACCTGTGAGGGCATTCTTCACATCTCAGTGGAGTTAGAGGTCAGATTCTGAGAAGCTTGGAGCAGCCACAGTAATTTAGACAAATGCTCAGCGCCCTCAGAATTTTGAAGGTTATGCAGAGGAGTCTGACTGCACCAGGATCAGGACAGTATGAAGCATCAGCAGAGCACATGTAGTGTCTTTAAAGGGTGTATCCCAGAATCTCAGTGCACTGTTAGATGCATCTGAGCTCCGCTGTTGGAGTCGTCCCACCATATGTAACAAAATAACTGTGTTGCACGGGTGTGCGATCCTTCAGCGACATGGCACACACTGGCACTTGCACAGCTTCTGCTCAGATTTCATGCTCTGTGGCTTTAATATCAGATGGCGTCGTTTGAGAGAGAGAAATATGTTTGTAGCATCCCTAGTGATGCTGGCTTGTCATCTTGGAGCAGCAGCTGACATTAGATCTGGGAGGCAGCCTGGGTGATACATGAAATGTGTGGAAGCATCAAAGGGCCATGTGATAGAAAAAACAGCTCGTTCTTGTTACCATGAGAATATGACTTAGGCTGTTGGCATTGCATTTTAATGAGAATAGTAGCTCTCCAACTGCATGCTAAGTATCCTAACAGCTTTGTTCCACCTATAAATGATGCACTACTTCTCGGTGGGTTCTTGTAGCTTGGAAGTGTCTTTATAATCTATTGCAGAAAATGAGTCACCTAAGATAGCAGAAAGGGGATGAATTTCTGGTCCCAGGGTCACTAAAATTCCTGAAAATGCCTCCCATTACTCCCTCTACTTTATTGGGAAAATGCTGGAATCAGTAAAACAACTGAGGAGAGAGCCTGCAGTCCAATTAAGTGATATCGTGTTCATTTGTGTTTCTGGGAAGATTTTCTCAATTTTTTTTCAGTGTCATGATCAGTAAATGTCTTGACTTTTGCCTGGGTAACTTGTGTGTGGGGTGGATATTTGTTGGCAAGCACCAGTGTTCCCTAATTAGTTTTCTTGATGCAGTGAGTGCTGCTGTGCTGCAAGCAGGAATACAGGGTTTGGCTTTCAAAACAAGCTTTGCATGTGACTTTGTGCGTGCCACTGTCTTTGAGTATAATACGATTTAACAGTTCTTTGCCTCTCCTTTCCAAAAAGAAATGCTGATTAGAAAAATCAGACTTTTTCTCACTTCAGGCAATTTTTGCCTCCCTTCACCAAAACTCGCTTAATATTTCTGTGCTTTACTACAAACTGTGTTCATATCACTGGCCAAAGCCCTGGGCAGAGCTGTTTGTAAATTAGGAGCAAGTTCTTGGGACTTTACTATTGACAGGCTTTTTCACCTGCAAGCAATGGACATGTCAGAGCTTAAGGCAAAAAATTGCCACTGTTTTCCACTACATACTGTTTTCCTGTCTAACATTTGATTAGTGCTTGAAAATTCTAGTACTTCCATAAGTGCTTCTTTTCATTTTAAAAGCAATCTGTCAAATCTGTTCTCTCTGTTCTTCGCAGAGAGAATTTGACAACCTTTCTCTCATCTCCAAGTGCTTTGAAATAACTAGTTTTAATTGTGGTGTTGGCCAGCATGGAAACTGCTCATCTCATTTGCAAATCCATTCTGCAACTTGATTCTACTATTAGCTGCAATAGTTCTCAGGCTGGTTTTTTGTTGTTGCTATAAATAGATCCATTTAAACAGCACATGGACAAAGAACTTGAAGATAAAGAAATAGAGAAGATGTCTTCGCTTCCTAAAACTTCAAGTCAAAGCCAGGTAATAATGTTTTGTAGCCATCCAGCGTTCCTAAAGATGCCTGGATTAAAATAATCCTTTTTTTATACAAGTGAAGTAGATCATAATTATTAGTAGTAGCTGTTGGCACTAGAATTATCGAGATTTTGTCGCTGTGTTGTTGTTGAACTGTTTTCTTCTTCACGTACTGCTGAGTAAGAGTTGAAATGTGAAGTCTGCTGTTTTGAAGGCATATGGTGACACATCTGAAAAACATAGCTTTAGAGTTTGAGCTGTAGTCCCAAAACCTTGACTGGGGGTGGAAGCAAGGCTTGTTTCTGAGTGGTGATAGGACGATGCCAGGGATGTGCTCTGCAGCTGAACTTCTGAGGTGACCATGTACACTTTTAAAAGTACTTGTGATGCACTTTCATGTTCTTGCTTCAGGATGGCTCTGTCCCTATACCCATTTGCAAGCCAGTGAAGGGGAATTTATTACTTACATTGTTAATTCTGGCAGTAATATGTGGATTACAGTACCAGAAAAGCACCTCCTTGCTTGACAGAGAGTACTGGTTCTCAAAATACTCATTTTTAGGAAAACCTTTTCTTCATAACTTTTCCACATCTGATTTTGTTTTGGAGAGTTGCCTCCCATTCTGGTCAGCCATATGCTAGGTGACATTCATTGGAAGGTATCCAATGGTTAGTTAGTCAGAGAGAAAGCTGTGATTTTTTTTATTTCTTTAATTTAATTTACTTTTTTGGCACATGGCCAAAATTACCAGTGCCACCTGAAGCAATGCATGATATATCTTTGCTTAAATTGGTGTAGCTACTTTACAGGGACAGCTTGGGACAACTTGCATGGCAGAAGGCTTAAAGTTTAGAGTTTTCCTCTACTACACTGATAGCTGTTCAAAATCAGACAGACATCCAACAAGACTGCATTTAGCAACTGAATCACAGCTTCTGGGATTAGCCCTTAATGGGTTTATTTTCATCTTTAATCAAAGTATGTACCTCAGTGGGGCCAGTTGGTAAGCATAGTTGGACTCCAGGGTTCTCACCTTGTCCCTGGTTTGAGGCACTGGTTTGCTGAGTGGGTTAGGCAGAAAATTCCTCAATTTCTTCTGGCATGGGAGCAGTTATAGATACATCTCTGCAAAACTTATCCAGATCTACAGAGCTGAAGCTCATTTATCCTGGTAGACTCTGAAAGGGATTGCATATTAAAAAAAAGGTTTCCACTTGTATTATGAAAAGATAATTTCCTTAATTTCATGAACTTGATTAAAGTTGATATCACCAGCTGTGGTGATATGCTTTCAAGTGTGCAGGGTTTGGTACATATGACTCCTCAGTGTTGTTGACTTGTTTTTTTTTCAGTGGCCAAGGGTGGGTCAACTAATCTTTTCTTCCACTTTGGAGAAACATAAAACTTTGAAAGCAGACAAAGAAGTTGATGTGAAACAGCTTCATCTCCACAAGCCTTTGGAATCGACTTGGCCAAAAGTGAATAAACAATTTCTGTCCTCAGTGGACAAACCAAGCGATTCCCCTTTTACCCCGTTACAAAGAGAGCTCTTCTGTATCATGAATTCATACCGGGACTTGCTCTATCCAGAAAGAAATGCTTTAACAAACGGAGAAGAAATCCGGCATGCTTACTGCCTGCATGCCCTGAACCATGTCCTCAAGGCCAATGCCCAGGTGCTCAGCAACAACACCAAACGGAGGGACCGAAAGCCAGGGACTGACACCGATGACTACAGGGATCAGGGGCTCACTAGGCCTAAGGTAAGAGAGCTCTGATTCCCTCGTCCCCACCCTGGCTGCTCAGGCCATGCAAACATCCTGGTAGTTTATCCACAAGTATTTCTGTTGCTGCTCTCTCAGGTGATGTGTTCCTGGGCATGTGCTTTTCCACATCCCTTTATCATGCCTGGAGGTTGTCTTCCATGGCCAGGGAAAATGCCCTGTGAGAAGCAGTGAGCTCAGGGTTGTTAGCCAGCCTGGTTTTGTGCCAAGCCATGACTTTGACTTATATCTTTGTTTGTCCCCCTACCACCACAGTTGGACAGGTTTTCCTGCATCCCTGTCTAAATCTGCCAGTGCAGACAGGTGCCTCCACATCAATCTTCAGTATCAGTGCAGGTAGTGGAGGCTGTCACCCAGTGTGGGACGTGCCAGAAATTTTTTTGTCCTTAGGCAGTTGTAAGGACTTGTCTGCATGGAAGGATCTTTCTGTACCTGGGAGTACCTCAGGGAATCCCAGCCCCATTGTCAAGGCCAGCTGTCGTAGTTGGGGGAGTGGGCCCCAAACCAATCCTAGCTGGATTCACAGCAACCTCTAGTTGATAGCCAGGTGGATTCAGCTATGGCAGCCTGTCACCAGCGTGCCAGCTGCCTGTTGAGTAGTTCCAGAGTTGGCTTTCAGTGTTTGCTGCATGCCTGGCAAATCTTTGGTTTCTATGTTAACTCCCCCATTAGCCATTTATATTTTGGAGTTCTGTGCAGGGACTATTGCCACCCATCCAAGAGCCTGCCCTTGACCTTGTCCCTGTGTCACAGGAACTCTTGCTTGCCTGGGGGTTAGGGAGGACAGGAGCACGTGCTTAGTTTTCACTTCTGCTGTACTGGTATCGTGAGTGAGCTGGGAAACCAGGCTGAGCTGCTGGCCACTACCAATTCAAGAGCCCACTGCATCCCAGTGCATCTTCCCTTGCTGCTGCTTGTCAGAATGGCTTTGTTTTGATGTTTGGGATGCTCCATGGGGGCAGATCCAAGCCAAAAGTTTCATTAACATACAGTTAACAGCGAGTGTTCACATTTTATGGGTTATTCTCTTGTAATGGTTGATCTGCACAGGTACTGATGATAGTGCCCTTCAGGGAATGTGCTCTGCGGATTGTGCATGCTTTCATCAGTCTTCTCGAAGTGAATGACAAGAAAAAAATAGATGTAAGCAATAAAAAGCGCTTCAAAGGGGAGTTTGGCTCTGACCCAGAAGAGAAGCCCCCCAACCTGAAAAGACCTGAAGATTATGAAGCCATCTTTTCTGGCAACATTGATGACCACTTCAGAATTGGTAAGGACCTACTGAACTGATGATTTTTAGCTTGTAAAAATCAAGACTGCTAAGTAACAAATTCTTCCCAAATGCCTAGGAGCTATCAGGGCTGGAAGTTTTGGTGAGATTCTAGGCTGTGTGGTATTCCTGCTGGTTTTGTACTGACAACTTGGATTTTTCTGAAAATCTTTCTTGCCTTGCCAGAACTTAAAAAAGAAGAGAAAATAGAAAAGTAATTATTTTCACAACAAGTTCAGAATCATTTAAAATGCAACGACAGCTTTATTCTAGCAGGACTGCCCACACCTCATTTTCAAGATAGCCTTGATTATGCAGCAAAGTCTTTTCATGTTATAAAAAAAAAATCTTTTGGGTTTAATTAGCAGGTTCACAATGTCTCTTGTAATGGCTGGAACAAAATTAAAGCTCAATACTGAGCAAAGCAGTTTTCTGCTGTGCTTCCCATGGTTTTCATGAAAGCAAATGGGTAGCCAGCAAAGTAAGAGTGTTGGACAAGCAGAAAATTTGAGACTGTTTCATAATACTGTAATCTTAATGCTGTTTAGTAACTCAGTATGCAGAGAACTAGCTAGTGGCTTGGTTCCTGGAGCTGCCAAGGTGAGAAGGCAGTTTTTCTAACTTAACTTGGCAGATCAGAGGCTTTTGAAATACTGCATCTTGAAGGATAAATTGGCACCCCAAGAAATGTAATGATGCAGTGGAAGATGTGAGCAGGTCGCACTCAGTCTTCCCTTCTTCCCCAGTGAATATCTCTCAGGCTGAGAGCATCTTACTTTCAGTAGCATAATAATTTTCCTTTCAGTCCTCTCCCATACCACACTCTGCTTGTTCCACTTACTAAGTGTTAAGAAATGATTGAAGAAACTTTCAGTGCTGTTAACTCGCAGAAGCAAATTATAGAAGCAGAATAATTTCTCTTTCTTACTGTGCTGCACACCCTGTTACTTCTGCACAAAGATCTAATTTAAAGCACATTTGTTATGTCTTACTGAAACCACCACTCTTTCACATTTTTAAACAGAAAAAAGACTTGATGTTTCTAAACTGTGTATATGCTGTGACAAGTGATGTCTTCTTCTTGGAAATTCAACCAATTGAACCTTTCTTCTTTTTCTTTCTTTTTCCATTTTTATGGGTTGAAATAGACAGCAGGAGGCGTCCCTACTGCTGTCTCTGAATTCTTGGAAGGGTCTTCTGCTGTACCCGTGATACCTGCCTTCACATGGACAGGGAGAGACGTTGGAGAGACTTTGTTGGGCAGATTGAAGGGGGTGGTTTGAATGTGGTCTGGACTAGCTGGATTTTTAAGACCAGAAAACTGTGGGTTCTAGAAATACTAGAAAAACATGTAGTTATGACACAAACTCCTTTGATTCCTTCCCTTTCCTGTCTATAACATGAGAGGTGATGCATCAACTGGTTTAGAATGTACCCTGCAACACGTGGTGTGGGAAGCAGTGGAGGTGCAAGACTGGTCATACCTTTGATCATTGTAACATGAAGAACCTCGTCCTTTGTGGTTTAGTAGCAAATCTTTCAGCCCTATGAATAAAGGCAGTTGCTAGTCAAGAGATCCACCCCAGAACTTTCATGACAGGTTAAAATAAGTTACTATAATACCCAGAGGCAGAGACCAAAGTTCAGAATTTAAGGAGAAAGGAGTAGTTAATTTCTGCATTTTTTTTCTTAAGTTGTTCAGTCTCCTCATTCCCCTGTTCAGCAGAAACTCACAAACAATATGTTTCAGTTAAAAATTTTTGTTCGGATTATGGAGAATCTTAATAATACAGAAATGCTTTGCCAAACTTCATGAAAATTTTCCAAATGCCTGTCAAAGGGGGGTAGGGTGGGTAAGCACTTTTTGGGGAAGGGAGAGTTTCAGCTGGATTAGTTGTGTCCAGCTATATTCATCAGTGTGGGCAGAGGAAATGGGGGGAATCACTGTTCCAGAGCCTGCTGGAAGAATGTGGTTGATAATTGATGTTAACTGAGACATTGCTCTTGGTGTTGTTGGACAGGGGTTGCGATTCTGCAGAAGAGCATGAGGCTCTATGCACCCTTCTACTCCTCAGACATCATCATTGCCTCTCCCCTGGGCATCAGGACTGTCATTGGCGCTGAGGGGGAGAAGAAGAGAGACTTTGATTTTCTGTCATCAATAGAAATCCTCATAATTGATCAAGCAGACATTTACCTGATGCAGAACTGGGAGCACGTTCTGGTGCGTTTTCCGTATATGTGTTCATTTTTGTGGTGGGCTGGGTCTTGCTGGTCTGATGTTACTCAGTTTTGGCAGTGAGCAGCATTGCTGGTTTTTACTGACTTGATTCTAGACATGGATGTTTGTTTCTTTTCCTCCCTCCACCCTGATATTTTCCTTATACTAAGAATATTCTTTCTGCAGATTTTGGTAGTATTCAGGACATGTTCTCTCTAAAACTTTGTTTGGTGCTTTAGTAGTATATTTCATCAGAGGTGTTTTTTGGACAGTTTTAATTATCTTGCAGCATGAGGTAATGATGGTTCCTTTAATCACATCTGGGAGAAGTTATGCCAGCTGTCTGACTGCCCAGTGTCTCAGTCAGATTGCAGCCATGTGAGGAATCTGTACAGCCTAATTCAGGTTTTCACAGAAAGCAAGAGGAGCTGCCTCTTGTCTCCACTGACTGCAGAGGTACTAAGCATTAGTCATGTCCAGAGTTAAACAGTATGAAGGGCTTCCTGTACATTTTATGAAAATAGAGCTCTTGGGGTTGTGGCAGGTCTGCAGCAGTACCCCTGCTTTTCAGCTTTTGGTTAGTAGAAGTTTTCAGGGTTGAAATGGTAGGGTTTTATTTTCCACATAAAAACACCTCAGGGGTACCTGGACCAGATGTTTTGACTACATGATGTCACTAGGCATTTTGGATGAGTCCAGAAGATCATCTTTCCTCAGGAGTCCCAGAAAGGGCACTTGAGCCTACACAATATCCAATGAATGAGTCCTGGAGCCTGCTTCCCATTTTTCCCTTTAGGTGCAACTGCCTGCCAAGTGGTGGCAGGGATGCCAGTCCTAGGCATCATTCCCTGAGGGCAAAATGCAGTGAATTTCTTCAAACTTTCTCTGAATGTGATGAGAGCTGAGCTGTGCTTGGGCTTCTTTTAGCTCAGAAACCTTGGGCACATTGACTTTTAATACAAACAAATCCATTATGCTTGCCCCAGGAGAATACTGGAAGGAAAGGTTACTGTTCCTGATGACTAAAGAGATGGTAGCTTTCAGTTCTGTGGCAGGAAATCAAGTAAATTGCTCTTGCTGTGGTCAATAAATTCCAGACAGTGGTGTCTTGGGAGATGCTGGATGTTTATATTCTGTGCTGCCATGCTGGCCCCTGCCCTGTTCCCCACTGCAGTTAAGGCTTTTGCAGGCAGTCAGGGATGCCAGCAGTGATGTGTCTCCATCTGTCTGTGCAGCACCTGATGAAGCACATTAACCTGCTGCCTCTGGATTCCCACGGGGTGGATTTCTCCCGGGTGCGGATGCTGAATCTCAACAACTGGTCCAAGTACTACCGGCAGACGCTGCTGTTCAGCGCTCTCCAGGACCCCCAGATTAACTCTGTCTTCAACAAACACTGCTTCAATTATGCTGGGCAGGTGAGTTCACAGAGGAGCTGGAATGCTGGTGGGGAAGGGAGGGGGAGAGGAACACAAAACCCAACATGAGGAAAAATTCTGTAACTCAGTTGCTGAAAGACTGTGCGTGCCTATCATTTCTCTCACCCAAATGTTTCAGTCTGCATCTCCATGACACTACATACTTTGCCAGAGGTATGAAGAACTGCTCCTCATGCAGTGATGCTTATTTGATACTTTTCTTTCATAGTAGCTGCTGTCTCATGTCAGAAATGGGATTTTGGTTTTTTAATTTGACAGTCTCAAGTTATCTTGGTTTATATTTTTTGTTGTTAAATGGAGGGTTCATCTGCTTCCTTTTTTTTATCTCCTACTGTGTAAGATGCATGAACTGGTAGTATTTTGAAAGAAACAGGAAAACTAAAAACTTTAGGAGACCATCTCAAATATATAGGATTCAGGGCATAAGCAGTCATTGTGTATTTAACAGACCTGGTTTGTGTACCATGACTGTAGTTTTGTATTGGAGCTTTCTTAAAAACAGCCTTGTGCACTGGTTTTCTTAAAAACAGCCTTGTGCTGTCAGATGTGTGAGCTGCAGAAAGCTGGCTGCAGTGTGCCTGCCTTTGGAATGCTGCTGCCCTAAACATCCTACTTCCTCCTCACAGGTTGCTGTCCGCAACATGCCACTCACTGGCTCCATCAGCCACGTTGTGGTCCAGCTTCCTCATGTTTTTCGGAGATTAGAAGCTGAAAGTGTAACTTCTGTGATAGACTCAAGGTACTGTGTGTCTCAGGCTGTGCCCCAGTGACTGCGATTTCGGGTTTAGTGGAGCGTACTGCAGAGCACACTGTGGGTTCATCACAGCAGTACATCTTCATTAGTCCTCGGGTGTAGGCTGGGCTCTGCACAGGTGGAGGGGAGTAATGGCCTTCTCCTTGCCAAAGGCACTGGAGAATATAGTCTGGGGAAGAAATACCAGTCTCTACCAGAATTGTGTAGTGCTGGTAAAGCCTTTTATCTCCTACACATGTAGAAATCCTGTGAAGTTAAAAGAAAGACAAATGTAGTGAAAATCTTTGGTAGTCTGTTGTTTGATGATATTCCTGTTTGAGCTCATATCAGTATTGGGAAGCTGAAGTTTAACTCTGGTTAAAATGTATTTATTTTCTTTAACTGAGGTTTCAGTTTTTCATTGACAAAGTTCTGCCCGAGTACCGCGATGCCATCATGTCCCACACGCTCATTTATGTCCCATCGTACTTCGACTACGTGCGCCTTCGAAACTACTTCAAGAAAGAGGACCTGAATTTCACTCACATCTGTGAATACACTAAAAAGGCTGCTGTCTGCAGAGCAAGGCGCTTCTTTCTCAAGGGAGAGAAGCAGTTTTTATTGTTCACCGAGCGTTTCCACTTCTACAAAAGGTGAATTGTGGATCGAGTTTTCCCTCTGAGTTGCGTGTGTGCTGTTCTGAAGGTAGAGTCTGATCTTAGTCATAGATGGGCTCTGCTGCTTTTCGAATCTGTTGGATCCCTCTGAGGACTTCTTTGACTGAAATAAGAGCTGTTAACTTTACTCTCAAGTTTTTGCCTGTTGTCAGCAGTCCCTTTGCAGAGACTTTATTATTTTGTTAGGAGCAAAGCTTTATTCAGGGAGGTAAGTGCTGCCAAGTCCCAGTGATGTCAGGACAGGGTGATACAGCCTGCAAATGGGATTCATTGGGCCTTTTATTTGTGTTCATCTGTACCACAGTAATTGCATAAAATTTTGGAAAGAGTATGTAATTGGTTCAATAATGCAATACAGCAAGCTGAGGCCACTTGGAAAATTTGCTACATCCTGACTGGAGCTGTTTACAAGTTCCTAAAGAACAGGATTTTTTTCTATTAGCAGATGTTTTGGCAAATATGAAAAATTTCATGAGGCCTGATCTGGTCAGTCTTCACTATTACAGTCCAAGCTGAAGAGGCTGACTGCTTCATAAATTGGTGGTGGTTGGTACTTCAGAGGAAGCCATTGTGCCTGGCAGTGTTAGATTTTCCCTCTAAATTCCACTTCTCTGTTTAGTCTTCAGTCCATGACACAGGGTTTGTAAAGCTACAGCTGATGTGCACTGAGGTTCATGGAAATTGGAAGACCTGATAGAGGATTGATGTTTTAACATGCATATTTTGTAAAATAAATTTGCAACAAATTTGTTTGTTTGTTTTTTTCTACTACAGGTACACAATAAAAGGCATTAGGAACCTAATTTTCTATGAGTTACCAACGTACTCCCACTTCTACAGTGAGATTTGTAACATGCTGAAGGCCACAGACAGTGGGGTGGATGCTACCTGGACTTGCACTGTGCTCTACTCCAAGTACGATGCTCAGAAATTGGCTGCAGTGGTTGGCATAGACCGCACAGCTCAAATGCTACAGTCCAAGAAGAATGTGCACCTCTTTGTTACAGGAGAAAATGATTAAGTGATCCTACAGACTGGGTGATTGGATGGACCTGCATTTTGCTCCTAATGCAGATTTTTATATTGCTTTTTAAAAAAGTGTTAAGCTTTTTACTTCCTTTTGTTAAATATTCTGTTGAAATTGTTCATATAGTATTAAATTTTGTATTTCAGTACTCTGCCCAACAAGAAATGAAGGATGTCATTCAAAAAAGCAGGGCTTAGGGGGTGTTTTCTGTGTAGAAACAAAATCAATCCAGAACTATTTTTCTTGTATGTTAAAAAACTCATGGGTCAGTAAAGATTCATGCAGTGATAAATAGCTTTTGATTGGACTGTTTCATTTCATTTTTAGGTGTAGCAAACTCACCTTCTTTTCTCGAAGGGAAGTTTTTCCTCTTGTCTAGGATAAGAAAAATCCCCAAGTATTTAATGAGTCACTATTCTGTAAGCCTACACAAGGGAGCTGCAGGCAGGGCTTCTAACACAAGTGTGCTGCTGAATGAGAGTTGGACTTGCTTCCAGCTGACACTTGTGAGAATCCTTAGACGTGCTTGGGTATGAGCTATGGTTTTGTGTTTTTCCTGGAGTGACCTAAATATCTCTGCCTCCTGTTTCCAACAGACCCTCTGGCTGTTCAGTTTTACCAGGGATAAGTACAAAACCAGGTGATTTGCAGTTGCAAATGCCCATGGTCTGGTATCTCACACCACAGGTGGAGGTGAAGTGGTTGGTTTGTCTGGTTTTTCCTCCTGATGGTTGCATATGGAGAACAGGGAAGCATCTTGGTGCTGCCTTTTTCTTCTTCCAGGAAGCTAAGTCTACTTTAAAGGGAGCTAAAAGTAGAGGGATTAGTTTTTGTAAGCACGTGCTAGAACTGCAGGAAGATTGTTCTCCAGAGGGGCAGGTGGGCCCTGCGTCAGCCCAAATGCAAGAAGGAAACATCCATCCTGTAATAAGCTTGTCTAGGAGGCTTAAGTAATAAGACCAAAGTGAAATACACTCCTTGAGGCACATAATTTCTGCCAATTTTTGTCATATTTCTGATTCCTATATTCGTCAAAGGCTGTGAACTTGAGTAGTTATCATTTAGTAGACATGAAAACCCATGCAGTTTCTTGCTTTGCATTTTAAGTAATGCTGTCTATTAATTTTACATACCTCTGCTGTAGCACACAAGAATTAAGAGCCCAAGCAAACTTTTCCTGGTGGACACCTGTCTCCTGTACAGCACAGAGCAGCAGTGGCAATCAAGGATTTTTATTGCATGGCCCAGGCTGGATGTGGGAGAATTATGGCTGTGCCTATGAAAACAGGTCCACAAAATAGGATTAAGGAATTTCCTTTCTACACCGGATGTACTTAGCAGAGATAATAGCTGACCTCTGAGGAAGCTAAAGTGGGATAGCTGCTTAGGGAGATAACATGAGGCAGTGCAGCTCCTGTTTAAAGAAGCAGCAAGAGTTTTGTACCACAGCCTTAACTCTGCAAGGATTTTTCTGCCCACACTGAAGTTAAAAGCAAAGTGCCTTGATGGGAGGAAGGCCAAACTGTAGACTGAGGCAATCATGATTTTTTTATCAGCTACCTGGGTTTGTTCCTAAGACAAGCATGCTTTGAAATTTGAAATGTATATATACCAGTGTCACATTTCTGATGTTGATTTCTAATTATAACTCTTGCTGATTGCCAAAGCAGAAAATGCCTCTTCACTGCCTTCAGTAGGTGCTTGGAGCTCCCAGCACAGAGCCTTGGAGAGCTCGTGTATGAGGTTTTTGTACTCTGACAAATTCTTGCTTGCCTTAGTAGGGAGCCTCATCAGCCAGCACTGATCCTAGGCAGGGATTCTGCCTAGGGGGCTGCAGTAGTGACTCAAACAGGTTTGCTGATATGGGGAGCCCTTCTCTGTACTGGTGTGAATGTCCCTTTTTTATCATCTTAAATAATTCCCTGGTGCAGGGCTTTGTCCAGGAGTGGTTCCGGAGACAGTTACTGGGAGGTGGTGAGCACCAAGATCAGAGTTTGGCCCATTCTGGATGTGTGTTCATAGACACAAATGCTTTGTTTGCTGGGACAACTGCTGGCTCCAAATGAGTTACTTCAGAGCCCATCTTCCTGGTGATGATGTGGCTTTCAGAGATGAATTTCTGTGGGAACACTAAGTTTTAGAAATGAAATTTTAAAGGGTTGGGGTTTTTTTAATTGTTCAACACTAGTTCAAATTCTGACACAAATGGAATAAGAAAGGCATTAGCAAATACAATATTTTGCCTATTTTTACTTGACAGCATGCAGTCTCTGCAGAGTGAGCATTTTGCCTTTTTTTCGCCAAAATGCACTAATGATGAGTAATTACTCATCTTTAGGAAACAAATGTAAAACAAAATCCTGTTCATTTTGACCTCAGTACCATGTCTTCATGGAGGTGATGGTGTTCTTAAGAATCCATTTTTTGGTCATTGTTTCAGGAGGATGTCAGAGCACTGACAGCTAATCCTGTATTCTTGGGAAATGTGCTGTACCATAGCATAGAGCCGACTGCCTGTTCCCTGCCCTAACACGCAGTGGTGCCGAAGCATTAGCACCTTTGGGAGATTCAAACCCAAGGGTAAAAACAACTGCTGTTAAGATGTTAAACAAGAATTTCTTCTTAGCATCTCCTGCCTCAGGAAATTCCTAAGGAAATCCTACTAATGGATGACCAAGAGAAAGACATACCTGTCTCTGTATGAAGACTGTTCTTACAGCTAATGAGTTCATGTTCTAATGGATCATTTTTTCACTAGCAAAACCTAATCAGGGTAAGAGGTCTTTTACATTTTGTTGCTCCTTTCAAAGATGACAAAAAGGCAATTTTTTTTTTTTCTCTGAAAATGTGTTTGCAGGATAGGAGCCAGCCTTCTGCTACTGCCTGTATTAATGTGGAGGAGGGAGGGAAAGGTGACTTCGGGACAGTCTGTCTCCATGCTGGAGAGCTGCCTCCTGTGAAGAGGCAGGTTGTTGGTTTTGCAGCAGTTATTGGGAAACATGGGACGAATCACATGAGAGAGGAACTGGAGCATTCCTGTTAACAACAGCAGAATTAACAATTACTTTACAGCTGTGCTGTCACAGGCTGCCAGGGTTTCTCAGCTCTGCATTAGTCATGCTTCATGGCCTCAGCCCCAGGAGTTACTCTCCAGGGTGTGGGGTTTTTTTTGGGCTTGGTAACCAAGCATGTCCGATGAAACACTTTGTGAGGTGGCAGTTGAGAAAGCCCATCCACACCATCATGAGGGGATGTACGAGCAGCCTGTGCAGAGAGGGAAAGGGGTGTGAGCAAGTGCAGGATGCAGTCAGTCCCTGCTGTCACCCAGCTGCTTAACACTGTCCTGCCTAGAGACAGCAGAGAGGGCTCCTCCCTTCACCACAGAGGTCTGGTCACAGTGCTTCCACAGGTTCTGCACGGGGAAGGGAACAGGTGCCCTGGGGGAGGTCACTGGGGTGAGCCTTCATCTTCCCCTCTGCAGATCCAGGTGACCCTTAATCCCCTAGGGAAGGTGAAGGTGCAGCTGGTGTGCTGGCTGAGCTGGGCCAGGCTGCAGCCCAGGAGGGAGGCAGCAAGCCAGAAGCCTGACTGGAAAACACCACACGAGGTTTAAGATACACGTGTATTACTGGAGCCAGATCTGGGTGCTTTTGCTCACATTAGATCCAAGACACAGGTCAGTCCCTCTGGCTTTAAATCTCATCTTCTGTACTGAGCTTGACAGTAAAGGGTAATTAACTAGCCCGGGGCTGGTTGTATTTTAATTGACCATTAGCTTCAGTGGTGCTTGAGGGTTGCTTGTTTTATCAGGCGGACTGGGAGCTGGGCTGAGACCACCAGCTCTGGGATGGATAAACAGCTAACAGGTGTGAGCTGGTAATGGGAATTGGTTAGCTGAAATGGAGATGCTGGAATGGCCATAACATTGGGTGGTACTTAAAGAATAAATATTTGATTATGTGAGAGAGGTACAGGAGTTTCAGTAAAGGAGATGGGAGAGATCAAGGTAAAGTACAGAAAAACAACACACAGGACAAAACCAGGATGGTAAACATGGAGCAGTTGACAATATAATTATGTAGCTGCAGCTAAAAACAGGAATTTGGCCTTGTTCTTTCAGACAAAACAGGAAAATCACACTGATGTCTTACATGCTGTACATGACATTACATTTCTAGGGTCAAACTCTTACCACTGATGGTGGCATAAATCTAAAGAGATGTTGCCAGAATTGCTAAAGCAGGTTTATCAGGATGCTGTAAGGTCTCTTATTAGCCCCTCCTTTATGCTCTTACAAAAGGGGGACTTGGTAGCCAGGACCATAACTAAAAAGCATTACGAGTACCTTGTTATTACTCATTAAGAAGCAGAAATTTCCATTTTATTTACTTGCCCTGGGTGTCAGGTGTCAAAAGCCCTCATTGTTAGTAAACAATATTTAGCTTTAAAAACGTATGTTTTTTTAAATCAAAGTAGGAAAAACTGGATCTGTTTTGTACCAAAACGTGAGCTTAGACATGGATAAATGGGAACCAGTTCATGCCATTTATTTGTACTTTTACAAGGTTTTGAGAAGTTCCTTGGTAAGGGGGGCTTCTAAATTGTTTGGTGAGGCTGGAAGGATCAGAGCAGCTCATTGCAACAAAAACCTCTAAGTTACTCTGTGCCATGTTCTCTGCTGACTAGCTCTGTAGCATGAACTATCTCATTTCCCTCTCCAACATTATTCTGTGTGTTGGTCTGGCCCCACTCATTAGCTTAATCACAGAATTAATGCTCCTTTAGCCTGGGGAAGAATTTGAAAGGAGGGGAGCATACCTGGCCTTGCAGCTGTTTGGAGCTAACTCAACAGGGAAGACCTGTCCAAAAAAGCCCACTGGAGCATCAAGAAATGGATGATCAGTCAGGAGGTGTCTTTCTGAAAAGAAGCCTTGTGGGTTCCTCTGGTGCATCCAATGCTGAGTAACTGGAGAATAAGCCAGATTTTCTGGCAGCTCATGTTTCTTAGACATTACTGAACACAGCACTATGACTTAAACGTTAAAATTACCTGCTCCTAAGCATGGCCTCATCCTTTCCCTGTTAAATTAATGGACCTGTTTAAATTAACTAAAAAAATTACATTTGAGGTTGCAGGTCTGCAGCTTGGCTTACTTCTGCTCTGCTGCCTGTTGCCCTCTCCCAGAGGAGGGGAATAGCCAGTGGTAATTTGCATCACCTCTTCTGCCGTTCCAGATCCTTCAGGCTGCTTTGTGCTTCATTTCTCCCTCCCCTTCTCCCACACAGGTATTGCCAGTGGAGTTGGGTGGAATGCAGTTAAATGCTGGTAAAATGCAGCTAACCCAGGAAAGAGCCCCAAAGGAAGAAATCAGTGTCTCAATTAATTCCTGCTACAAGCTGGAAGTTCTCCAGTAACTTCAGAAGCTGCTTGCTTGTGTCCAAAGGAAGGAGAGATCATTTAGAGATGGAGGTGCAGAAGCTCTTGAAGTGCTTAGAAGCTTTGTGAAACAGCTCACCTGAACTGCAGGCCTGCGAAGGTTTGGTGGAATTAGCCCATGGCAGACAGGGAGCCCATGGGCACAAAGAAGGCCACCTTGTCCACAGGGATGAGAAGAGGCAGAAGTCAGAATCACAGTGAGGTCCTGTTTCTAAAGAAGGAAGACCAAATGATCATGCTCCAGTTCTGAGCACCTAAATGCACCACATGAGGTACTTTTGTGTGGGAAAACACAGCAGGGCAAGTCTCTGTTACTGGAAGGAGTCTCACAGTGTGGGGTGTCCTGGGGCACAAGGGACAGGGCATTTCTGGCAGTGCACAAGGAGCTCTCAGCACCACCAAGACAGCGTGACTGAAGCAGCAAGCAGCACCAGGGGCAAAGCTTCCTCCTGGGAGAAGATTTGACTCTAGGAATTTTGCTGCACTTTTTCTAGAGGTTCACAACAGACAGAGTGTGAAACAAACTCAGATCCAGGGGTTATTCCCCCCAAACTTTGCAAGAGGGAAGGAAATTAATGGTATAAAGTACATCTTTTTTTTTCCATTAGTCAGATGCAATTAGGTGTCCTTTTCCTTCTGCTGACTTCTGCTTAAGGGAAGAAAACAGTGAAGAGCCTCTCTTCTCTAGAAACCTGTGAGATCTGAGGCCAGCACAGAACAAGCAATGAGGGAAGGTGCAGAGCCTCCACCAGGCAGGGGGTGAAGCAAGAGTTGCCCTTCAGGTGTCACCCATTTACAATAAACATTACAAGCTGCCTATTTAGGGAGGGTTACACCACAATACCTCACTGTAGGTCTGGGTTTGCACATGTGTTGTTTTTTATTTTTAATTTCGCCCTTGTCTTTCCATGTTGTTTTTTTTTCTTGGAGGAGGGGTTCAAGCAGAGTTTAGCAATGCACACAGGTATGGTACAGACATTTTGCCTGTGGTGGTGAAACAGCAGTGGTTTTCCTTCTAAAGCAGAGAAAAGAAAAGAGCAGCAGGATTCGCTTGGATGTTTTGTAGCAGGAACCTCAACAACCTCTTGGAGAGTAAGGTTAGTCTTTTCCTGGTATGGTATTTGATTAAAGTTGTGGAAAAAAAGAAAATACATTCAGTGGGTAACAGAGAAGCATCATATTCTGTGATCATATTCTGGGAACCTCTATCCTTAAACTTCTGGTCTCATGTGGCAGTTTTTCAAATTTTTTCCCTTGGTCCAAAAAAAAAAAAAAAAAAAAGGTAGTGTCTTCAGCAGGCAAAATATTAACATGTTCCACTTGCAAGTGGTGAGCAAGGGGCCAGGACTTTTCAGCAGGTTATAGAGCATCTAATAAATAATTTATTGGGCAAGATTTAGAGCCATCGAACCTAAAGGAGAGCTTTTCGCCTCAACTCACCCTTTGTACGAACTTTTCAGATGCTTGTGCACGTGTGTAGTAGTAAATTAAACAGATACAAGGCTCCTATCTTACAAACAAAAGACATATTTGTTTCAAACTCTTTGGCTATGTGCGTTTTTTCAGTTCTTGGACGCAGAGGCTCCTTGAAGGCAGGTATAGAGTTTCCTGTCGTGGTTTCCCTCCCCAGGTGCTCTGGCTGGAGGTTCTGGGATACTCTGTTTGTCTGAGGTAGCCTACCAAGACCTCCAAGGGCGTGTAAGCCACCTTTGATGCAGGAAGGGACAAAGCAAGGGGGGCACCACAGAAGTGCCTCCAGTGCTTGGAAGGTTGCTGCTGCTCTCAGTGCGGATAGGAAGAAGAAGGTGAGTAATTGAGTCTCGATCCTCCTGCTCCCTGGGGCTGGGCAGTAGATGTGTTACTGTGTACCATTCTCATGTTGAGAACTGACATTTCTGCAAGTGGCACTGTGCTGAGGAACCCATTCCAAAGCCAAGTCGAAGGCTGTATCAGCCTTTGGGCATCTTCTGTTACCCGCAGAGTAACTCAGGCATTTTCTTGTGCTGTGCTCCCTCTCTTCCCACCTTTCCCAGTATGCAGATAAGTTCCTGACTGACCTGTCAAGCGGGAATGGTGATGAGGAGTCGCAGTGATTCACAGCGAGGACACGTGGAGCGCTATATTCCCTGCTCGTACTGTGAGGCAATTAATGCAATTTGTGCTGTTTGGCTGAATGAACAGTTTGAAATGAACCATTGAGCCATCTGTTCCTCCAGCTGACATCAGGCGTGGCAGGAGTAGCAGTTAGCTTTTGCTGGGAAAGAAACATCTCGCTGTCATTAAGGAAAGTTCAAGAAAGGGGGGCGTAGGTTTGCTTTTTTCTTCCCCTTCTACTATCTTTAAAACAAACTCTTTCTTTCATATTTTCTCGTGGCTCAGACTGTGTAGCCCTGTGAGACTTTTCTGGCCTCTGGTCAGTGTCTTGGCAGCAGGGGAGTGGCTACACCGAGTACCTTCTTCTCTGACTTGTGGCATGCATTTGATGAGAGGGAGGTGCTCGGCAGCATCTGAGTTTTACAGGATTGTTTTGCTCTTCCTTGTTCTGTCCATCTCCATATGCTGCTTTTTTGAGCTGAGGTGTTCTAGAAACAGCGTCCCATGAAACCAGCTCTCATTAAGGTTTTCAAAGGGTCTTCTGGAGGTCGTATTTCATTCCCTGAAATTATTAACGGCTACCTGATACAAGAAAAAAATCATTATCTCACTAGTTGCAGGAAGACCAGGAAAAATTTGACCTGTTTCTCATGGAAAAGAAGTGCTATGTACAGATGACCCTCAGGAACTGGGTGTTTGATGCTTACTCTGTGTTTGTGCTATGGAGCCAATGCTGGTGGCAAAGGGACAAGATGAGCTTAGGGCAGGGAAAGCGTAAGCAGAGACTTAAGCAGAATATTTTAAGATTAAGTAGGCCTGGTGGACTGCGTCTCTGAATAATACACAGAGACGTGATGCAGGGTTTCTGGAAACCTGTTGTGGACATCTGCAAGGTGCCAGGAGATTGGGGAAAAGCTAGGACAGTGTCTGTTTTTAAGAAGAACGTCTGTAGGGAGTAGAGCAAAGTTAGGGAATTCTAAAGCCTTTACACCAGCTTAGAACCTTTAGGACAAATTCCCGAAACAGTCTGAAAGCACTTACCAGAGAACTGACTGATCTAAAAATAACAACAACAACAAAAAAAAACTACATCACACCAAGCTTATTTTGTTCTAGAAAAGAATGGCCAGAGAAGAAGCCACAGATGCTCTTTATCTTGATTTTCAAGGCTCTGGCAGTGTGGCACAACATTCTGGTTAAGAAAGCTAGGAAAACACTGATAGGCCTGGGGATGGGCCTGAGCTGATGCCCTGCTGGATGAGAAGCATCTCTGGAAGGCAGCAGACATTACATCACAAGCTTTCCATCATTGTCTGCTCCGGAGCAGGTCTTTTAATGGCTTTGTTAATAGCCACTGCTGGGCAAAAGTCTGTGCTTATTACATCTGCAAATGATAAGAAGCTTCAGGATCTGTAAAGGGCAGGGTTTGAATGCAAGATGTTATCAGCAAATAGGAAAAATGGCCTGTGAAAGAAAAACAAAACCAAAGAAATTCAACTAGGACAAGATTAAGATCATGGTCTTGGGCTGGAATAAACAAATGCACAACACAAGGTAATAAAATTACATTTGCTGCTTGACAAAAAGATCTGCAAAAACACAAGGTGGTATTGTCACGGGTTAAACAGGAGTCTGCAGTATAATGATACTGATAAAAATAAATATATTTTAGATTCCTTTACCTCTATAGGAGTATATTCAAAAACATCAGACACTGGAGTATCCATCTAATCTGGGACACTGCATTCAGAGCAGGTATGGACCAATTGGTCCAAGGAAGATTGAAAAACAAAAGAAGAGACTGAGAGGTGAAACGCTTTGGTCCTCAATCCGCAAAATCTTGTCGGAGAGCAGGAACATCTGCTCTTTATGGTGAATAGGGTAAAAAAAAAACAGGGAAAATTAAGGCCCAAAACTAGGAGAAACGTTTCAATGGAGATGGTATGAAGGCACAGGAACTGATTGCTCAAGGAGGTGGTGCTTGTGTGAACTTTGCTGCCTTCTTGGCGTAAATAGAAGGAAAAGTGCTGCTGCCACTGCTGCAGGAAGAAAATCTACACATCAGTGCCAGGGGGTGGGACAAATGACAAGAGCGGGTGTTTGTGCCTTGAAATGGGAGAGTGGTCAGGGCTCTGAGGGCACCAGCAGCCTCTGCTCCTCTGCCCCAGCCCGGCCCAGCTCCCCATCCTGCTGCTCTCCCCTGTGGGGAGGGAGGGACCCTGGTGCAGCACAGCCTGGCAGAGCTGGGTGTGCTCTGTGGATGGTTAAGGGGTACCTGCAAGGCTTGGGCTCTGGGCTGAGTCAGGTGGGGGAAGTGCCAGGGAAGGCCAGGCTTTAAGGTAGTCACTGACCCACCACCCTGCCCCAATTCCCTCAAGCAGTGCATTCCCAGTGGGTGCCATCTCATGGTGCTGGACTTCTCTGTTTCTAGGAAAGAAAAGACATTTTTAGCAGAACAGTGTTTTCTCAGAAAAATGAACCAGGATTCTTCCTTTACTGCAGAAAGAGTTTGTGCTAAATGGACAATAATTTAGCCAATTTTATGGTCCATTATCCCTTATAGCAGAAGAAAGTGAAGAACTATCTTAAGCAAATAGATAACAAAATAATTTATTTTTTAATGCAGACTGAATGTTCACTAAGCCCTGTGCAGTCATTTTTTTTCATATAGCAGGAATTGCAGCCAAACCAAGTTATGTGGCTCATCTCTGTTTTGTGATCATTTCATTTGTTCATAATTAATGTCCTACATCCTGCAAAGCCAAGCAATAGCATCTGAGAGCTTCTTTTCTCTCTCAGTAGTCAGTAAACAGGCATCTGGCTGAGACATGCTTGGCATTGTTTAACCAATAGACAGTTGTGTTTTATGGGAGTGTGGCACACTGGGCCAAATTCCAGTCCCACTGGAAATCCTTGGGCCCACTCCAAGGAATTCAGGATAAGGACAACAGAGATGTCAGGGCCCATTATTGTTGTTCTCGTAGGTGGATCCATCCATGCCTTATCAGTGGCTCCTCACTGGTACAGGGAGCATTGCTCTAAAGCTGTCGGCTGCTCTGGCAGGTGAGGTGTGGACTGAGGCGCCCCATGCCAGGCTGTGAGACAGAAGGGCATGAGGGACTGACTCAACATCAGCTTCCTAATTCATCTATTAACTAAAGATGGTGGGACAGTTTCCAAAAACTGCATCTAAACAGCACCCAAAGACATTTTGGCTGCCTCTGTGCTTGGTATTTGTCATAGCACATGCAATCCTGGTACCTGTTTGTTTGGGATTTCTTAATAGGCAGCGCTTAATTGGAAAAGAATGAAGAGGCCAGCTGTGCTGCACTTCCAACTGGAACAATTCAGGATGAAATGTCATGATTCTGCATCTATTTTAGTAGTTAAAAATTAAAATGTAAGTAATACCATCCTCCTTCAGCAGAGATTTTATGTTATTCAATGCACTTTGCAATGTTTCACATTTAATTTTATCTGTTCAAGGTAAACATCCCCTTAGAATCCACATTTACTAAACAACCTTTCCAAAATCCTTTCCCTATAGTATTTTACCAGGATCTCATGGACAAAGCCCATTGTTTCCCTTTTTGAGACAGGAATTATCTCTTTACCCTATAAAATGCATGCCCTGACAGGATTTGCTGTCCAGGTAAAGGGTGAGAATTAATAAAGCAAGAATGTCCTTTTCCCAGGCTTAAGGGGCAGTCCCCAAAGGGCTCCTGACAGGGTCTGGGGAGGAGAGCACTGGGGTCCAGCCTGAGTCCAGCCAGGGCCAGCCTGGTGGCCAGCCAGGAGACTCCTGAGGGAAATGCTGCTGGAGCAGAGAGGATGAGAGGAGCCAAAGCTGCCTCCTCTCCTCTTTTCCTCTCCCTCTCCTCACTGTTACTTCCCACGCTTCTCCAAGTGACAGAAATTTTTCATTAAAAGGAGTGCTGGATTCCAACATTTAGCTTCCTCTCCATTAATGAAACTATTTTATTATTTGAAATTTGAATGGAAATCATCCATTTCTCCAGAAGAAGGCCAAGAGAGAGCAAGAGATTTTATGAATACCCAAAGTTCCTCAGGATTTCTCAGGTTCAAGACTTTCTAGTGTGAACATGGTGATAGTTTCTTGCCAGCTAAATATTCTTTATGTTGCAGGAACATTTTTCTGTGAGGGCAGATGGTGTTCGATTGGTAGTCAGAATAATACATGAACAGCAGAGAATATGTGGGTTGATTAAATAATTAGCATACTGTGACATTCTATTGCTTCACTGTAACTTAAAGCTAGGTCAAAATGCTGGTCTATATTGCACCTCCTTCCCTCCTTCCTTTCTTTCTTCTGGTTGTTTTTATGCTCACTCCAAAGCAAAGTTTAACGGAAATCAAATAATTTCCTGGTAGCACAGTGTTCAAATTTGTTCCCTGGCCCTGTATGTTGCAGAGTAAAAGTAATATAAAGGAAATTAAATTTTTCTAAATGAATTTCAGTTGCCCAGCAACATATCATACCCAGTGTGGGATCCAGTCAAGCATCATTGTGGCTTAATATGTGGCACAGATCAGTGTTCAGGCCAGCACGTGTGATCTCGGAAGCCACACTGCTGGGAGGGCTGAAGCCTGGTTTTTCATCACCATGTCTGTCTGAACAGCTCTTTGTCTTCAGAGTTTGTTTGCATGTCCACCAGAAGTCCAATTAGTTAATCTTATCACCTCCACTGCTTCCTGTCCCCCTGCTCTCCAATGGTACAATAACAATAATTACAGGCAGTTTGCCCTCAGCTGAGGAACAAACATAGGAAACATGCTTCTCCCAGCAAGGATGTCATTATTCACTTACTAAACACAACCCACTGTATTACTCATCCTCCTCTCTAACTCCTGCTATCTATTCTGGGATTTTGGAGACTTTCTGTGAATAAAAATGCAAGAAGTTGTCCCGCTAAGAAATCGCTGTCCTATAAAATGTTAGTGCTGACTAAAAAGAGAGCAGTGTCTTTGGCTGCCGTGTAACCACTAGCCAGGGTCTAGGGGAGAAGTTGCTGTAGTACCTCACAGGTTTGGGGGTCTGAGGCTTTGGATGGTGGGGTACCTCCACCAGGAAGAAAAACACAAGAAGTGAAAGAAGTTATCTGCTACTTCCTAGGTGTTACTGCTGTCTCTAGAGCAGTCTTCTGGACGTCCCCAGTGTTCTAGTGTCTAGGAAGAGTCCCACGAAACTGGTAAATCTCCTTTTCTTGTTTTGGCATGAAATCAATGTTAAGATAAGGATTAACATTTCATGTCTGAGAACCATCATGGTAAAATTGACCAGTTCACAACCTCTGCTCGGGCAGGCTGACACTGTGAAGGAAGAGCAATAGTGCTCCTGGAGCAGCTGGAGAGGATGTACACTCTCACTCCAGCATCCATCTGAAGAAATGAGTTTAATACTTCTGTGTCAAAGTGCTGCAAACCCAAACTATACAAGAAATGCTAATGTCAATAGGTTCCCAGAGGTTACACTTGGAAATTAAATTTCTTGGTGTTCCTTTGCTTCTTTAGAGAACAAATGTTCAAAAGTGACCATAAAACAATCCAGTAAATTTATATTAAGTTCTCTGGAAGACATTTTAATATAAATGCTGCAGTTAGCTACTGTTATTTCTGTGACCAAACACAAAATATTTGTATTGTGTGCAAGTAGAGTGCCAACCAAAAGTACAAAAAAAGAGAAATCATGTGCTTACAAATATGCATTGGGAAGGAGGAAACTGCTGCCCTTAAAGGGATTGATGGCACCTTCCACTCTGCAACTCACAGCTCAGCTCAAGACTCATTTGCCTCCTCCTAAAGTCTGCAGAACCATTTGCTGCTCAGAACTCTGGTGTAAAGACCAGATGCTACTCCTGAAGACACTTTCTGCCTCCCAGATTTCTGGGTGAACATTTATTTGGAAATTACGTTCTTTGATTCCTGTCCTAAACTGTTAGGTTAGTGCTTGCCTCCTGTGCTAAGCAGTTGCTTTGTTCTTCCAAATGATTAAATTCTACTGCTGCAAGAAATTATTCCAGTATACTCCTGTTCATCTTACAAAATGCTACAACTTAATAAATGCATAATTTTAGGGTCTTTGAGTAATTACTGCTATTATTGTTTTTAAAGTAGCTTTTTAATACAACCAGGCCAGGAGGTTGGAATCATTGCTAATTTATGCCCTCCTTGCACTTGAACTTGAAGGAATGACATGACAAAGACACTGCCTTACTCAAGTACTGAGACCCACAGCTACATTTCAAGGTGCAAGATAAATTGAGTTAGATCACATAACTCACATTCATTTACTCTTTTAATTTATAAAATGCACCTTGAAAAACATATAT
The DNA here is from genome assembly GCF_965178545.1 of Coloeus monedula. Taxonomy (NCBI): domain Eukaryota; kingdom Metazoa; phylum Chordata; class Aves; order Passeriformes; family Corvidae; genus Coloeus; species Coloeus monedula. Next base: position 26,285,311 of record NC_138782.1, on the reverse strand, counting down.
GCTTAATGTAGAAGCTCAAAGTCAAATAAAGAAGACTGGACTGGACAAGAACAAATATTCCAAAGCTGGCATCCCTTTAGCTCAGTCACAAGCAGCAAACTCACAGTGTTCCTAAAGTTCTTATTCACCAGATGAATTATGGGGTTAATTTTCTCCCTAGCTTAATGGAAGGAAGAAATCAAATTACATTCAGAATCCTCAAAAAGAACAGGTATAGCTCTTCACCTAGTTATTAATATTTACAATTGTCATCAGAGGGATTGTTTAGAAATACAGCAAATTCTCTTTCCTTCTTGACCTCTGGAATGTTTGAAAATTTGCTATCCATAAAACATGAACAGAAATGGGTGCTCAGATGCAGGTAGTGGAAAGGACAGGCTGTGAGTACGAAGCAGTTGATCTTTGAATAAGAGTACTGTTGGAAAAATATGTTTATGGTATTAAAGCTGTGATTCTGAAGGTCTGGAGGGCAGTGGATATGCAAATCTAGTTGAAAGTCAGTGGGAGTGGTGGCATGATTAACACACTCAAAGTCAGCTGGTGATGCTCACCTCCGTTTTGTAACAAAACCCCAACCAAGCAGGCACAATTACCTAGCAAAACATTCTTATCAAGCTCGAGATGTAAAATTCTCTGTGCTCCCTTAATTTTGCTCTATTTATTAACCATGCTCATATAATAAGAGAGAGGGGTCACCATACTACTGGGATGTGAGGGTGGTTCAGGACTGAATGTCATCACTTGGTTTGGAGCGTCCCAAAGAGAAGCAATAACACTGTTATTAACCATTATTGACATGTGTGGGTCATAGTCCACACAGGTAAAATGGCAGCAGCAGGCCTAAAAATCATAAGTTTGCTATTTGAGTGTACAGAAGTAAAGAAGCATGATCATGCACCATATGACATTTAGCAAACTGTGTCAGTTATGCTCCTTTAATCTGAAGAATTTATCTAAAGAAAAGTTCAAAGGATGAGGTCGATAAAAAAGCTCACAAAGACACCAGTTAATGTGTACATTCATAATGATTCCTGGCTGTTTTCCTTTAGCTAAGTAAATCTGTTTTATTGGAAGCTTGGTTCTGAGATTATTTCTCAGTGGCAAAAATCCCCAACCAAACAAAAAAACCAACCCAACCCCACCCTTTTTCCTTAAAACAAAGGCATCTTTTTGAGGTTCCTGTGAGACTGGGACCCACGTGTCCTCTCCCATACTTCATAGAAAAAGGAGTTTTTTCTCCTATATTTTATCTGCATATTTCTCCTATATTTTATCTGCATATATTTTTTCAACATTAGTTTGGAATGTTACTGTTAACTGCTGCAAAAGTTCCTTGTGTGACAACCTCTTTCTTATTTCCAGTTGCTTGTTTGGTTGAATTATAAGGGAGAAGTTTCCATCTCCCATTACAAGATATGCTCAACCATCAGTATCAGTAAAACCTGCTAAAACAACGGGAATTTTTAAGGTTGCATTGTGGATTTTAGCATCCATCTTCTGATTTACTGAGAAGGTAAATGATGTGCATGAAGCATATGGATGATGTACTGTTCTGAAAGATGCTGTGACTAGAAGTGCTGAAACACGAGATGCTGACTCAAAGGTGAATTTATATATACCATTATATTTCTTTGGGTTTGTTCCAAATAACATTGGAATGGATTTTAAAAGCTGCTCTTCTATCTGGAGGAAACCACAAAAACATTCAAAACCATCTTCAACTTGTTGCCTTTCTTTGGCATTGACAAGTACTACTTTTTCTATAGTTAGAAATAGAAAACTTCATTGTGCTTTAATTTGTGCTGTACCAAACCAATTTTGAAACTATTTACTATTTTACTATTTACCATGCAGTAAAGTATCCAGCTTTCTCTCTGAATTGGCCCACGGGCTGCATGAGATGAGAAGCAGGTTCTGGTGATCCAGCCCTGCTAGACACCCCACTGGAGAGCTATGGAAAGCCTCCAAAAGTAAACTTAATGCTCCCTGGTTGTTTGTCAGCTGCATGAAGGCCTGGTGTCTCTGAATAATTTAGAGATGTTTTAAGTTACTCTCATTACAAATGGCCTTGAAAAAGAAAACAAGTAGCGATCTGGTGGGGCCCAAAAATATCCTGGCTGTGTCCTGTACGTGTCTCCATTCATTGCCTCTCTTCTAGCAGGGTAACAGAAGGCTCTCTTTGCATATTCATGCTCAACTTGTGTTCAGTAGCAAGCAGAGGTCTATTTCAGTACACCAGAGTAGATACACCGATGTCCAGAAAAGGATAGGCTCTTTTGAGGCCATACCACATTCATTGTATGAACTCTGTTTCCTTCTGGAAAACTTGTTTGACAAAGGTGGCTGCTCAGGTCCCACATCATAGTGGTGCTTTGAATTTGTTTTTCTCAGTAGTGCCTTTAGCCCTCCCATTTTCTGTTGTGCTTTAATTATTCCTGTGGTGTTCATCCATTTTTGGACAAATAAGTTGAATTAAAATAATTAAAGACTAGATGTTAAGGATTTTTGTGGCTGTGGAAAATGAAGTGAGAAGTATTTCATAATGATAAATAATACCAAAATTGATATTATATAGTTAATTTTTCAAGATGTAATTATGAGTTTATTGCAAATATCTTCAGTGCAGTCTCAATCAATTGTATAAGTTGTGCCACAAGCATAAAACCTTTTTCTTATGTGAGTTTAGAGGATTTTCTTTTAGACCTGTGCATGAGACTGGATACAAATGCTGTGCTGGTGCCAAATGGATGGCTGAACTTGTAGAGCGTGATTGAAGGAGACAGGCTGAGGTTTTGAGGATTGGCACTATCTAAAATGAAATTTTAATTCAGTCATACATTGTACTTATAACATTTCATGTCAGTAGCTTCAAAATGAAACATATAACAATAAAAGCTTTCCCTTAATAAAACTCCATCAATCAAAAAAGTTGGTTTTGCTGTATTTCTCATCATCATAATCAGTTTTAAAAATGATTAAGGACCTAACCTGCAGATTTTTAAAAAGCCACCAGGATGGCAAACATATTTATTGCATGAATGAATTGCCTGCAGCTTTTTGTGTTCTGCATGTTTGAAACAAACCAAGGCAGACTTTCTGTGTCAGGGTAAATTGATTTCCAGAGCATGCATTTCAACCATTAGTACCTAAAAATGACCAAAACAAACTCCATGTATGTAGAGATTAGTGCAATACAAGGCCCCAGAAAAAGGGTAAATTGGGATATTGAAAACTAATGCAGATTTTTAAGATATCCCCCCAAATCAATACTGAAATATTATTTTAAGACTTGTTTTCTTCTTTCTCTCTGTAAAGCACTTACTAGAGATCTGGTAAGCCTGGGACAGTTCTATCATTAATGTTAGCATCCATGATATGCTGTCACAAAGTACTGATGCCAGCAGAGCAAAAGACACAACAGCAAACAGCCCATGGCCTATGCTGGAAAGGAGCCATCTGGTAAGGAACACACACACACATATATATACATATATATACATATATGTGTGTGTGTTGTGTGTACATACCTTCAATAACACTGGGAGAAGCAGCTGTGTTGGCTACGCAGGCAATGGGAGCTCAGGCACAAGCGCATATATAACACAGATAATGTAGATGTAAAGAAATAGGAAACTAAAAATCTCTCTCAGAAATTCTTCTATAGGGTAATCCATCAGTGTACTGGAGCCAGCATCTCCTCGGGATCTTGCCTCCACTGATTCTTTAGTGGATTAATTGTTCCTGTGTTTTTAGCACAGAATTCAGGTTGAAAATATAGGATAAGATCAAAAGGGCAAAAATTACCAGGAAAGAGAGGAATTCAGTTGAAAATCTTTTAACTTGTACATAAGTGGTAGGATGCAGCTCTGGAGGAACACATTCTCTATTTTTCTGGTTTGTGTTTTAGACTTCATGAACTGTATTGTGCTTGTAAGCAATGCATAATTGATAGGATATAATACCGACCTGATAAATTCCTGGCACTGTTTGTATACAGTTGGTAACTGAGATAAATTGTTTAACCAAGAGCTGGGCGGTGACAAGAGAATTGGTGCCTGCCCCAGTCATCCTGAGTCCCACAAAAGCTGGGAATCATATTTCCAAGTATTATTTCTGCATGTATGGGAACGATTCAGTCACTCACTCTGGCCAGCACACTAATGGAAGAGGTTTCTAAAGAGACCTGTACGTGAATACATAAAACAATACCATCAGGTCAAGTGGAAGATCGATTTCTAATTCAATACAAAGCTTTTATCTTAAATAAATACTTAAATCACAATGTTAGGTGGCCTGTGGGGATCACATTGACAAATATGTTTCCCAGTGTTACAAAGTGGCTTAAATCTGGGACAGTGCTTGCAACAAGTTAGGTATGTAAAGGTGTTGGGGAAGATGAAACAGGAAAGCCTTATGTAAAGGAAAGCTTTTTGTAACAAAGTAAATGAAAGGCGGGCAGATTGAGCTATGAATAGCTATATGATACCAGGGGAACTGAAATGATTCTTTTGGTTACTTGCCATCCCTTAATTACAAGAAGGACTGTGTGGGGTAACATAGCAGAGCATAACTTTTGTTTTAATAAAAAAATAAATGGACTTCAGATGTTTTCTGTGGGCACTGTAATGCAAGTCCTTTACAATAGACTTCAGCTTAAGTTTGGAGGGCCATATGTCTCCTGGAAGACAGAAAATAATGCTGTTTTTTCAGAGATTGTCCTTTTGTTTGCAAGATCAGTTGCCTCGTGATTTGGCAGTGGCATTCTTTCCCACCTAAGTTAGGAAAGTCTCTTGTCTGTGCTTTCTATAGCACAGGAGCCCCTTTCTGAGTTACGAAAATGCTGTGCATAAAATCCTACACAAAAAGTGAAGAGCGGAAAACAGAGAAATGAGCAGGAGCAGGGCTGGAAGTGGATACCCAGGGGTTATAAGCAGAAAAAATCTTTCACATGAAGGACAAGAAGTTGAGGGAAGGATTTTTTTCCCATACTCAAAACAGTTTTCAGTGGCCATGGGGATAGGGACAGGGCACCACTTCTGTCTAGGAGCTAGAGAAAGAGATTATTGAAAATTATTTCTGCTATATCTGGTGAACTGAAACTTAAAAGCATCAATTGAAGTGTTGCATAGCTTACTTGTGCTGTATGGGTATGTTCCTAACATAATATTACAAGCACTACTGCCTTGTGTAGCAGAGTTAGCAATCAGAATCTCATTATGGATGGTATTTTACAAATGCTTCATGTTTCTTGGGCTTGTAGCCTTTGAGTACATTAGTGTTTTACTGGAAGATTTCCATTAGGAAAATATTTACCATCCTATTCTAATATAATTAAGTGCTTTGCTTGGGAATTTTCATGGTCACTAATTAGGTTAATACTGATCATTATAACAAAAACATAATTAATTTCCCATAGTAGTAAAATTAATTACATATTTAAAGCTAAATTGAATCAGTCAACAGTGAGAATGAACAATTGCTGTGCTTCTGATTTCACTGTCTCAAGGTTTCTGAAATAAAACCTACATTTATATAATAGAGGTAGACTGTGTGTGTGTTTCCATAGCCATCCAATAGCAATAAACTAGTTAGAGGGTAAAGAAGAACAAGGGCTGACATTCCAGAAAATGTGAGGGAACCACTTAATCTTTTGGGGGGCTGAAGGGAGAATCTAGGGTTACTTATATGCTTTTGTTTCTTCTTTGCTGAACAAAAGTAAGCAAGGGAGTCTGAAGAACAAATCCCCCAGACCTGCAAGAGAGATTCTCTGGGTTTGCCGGCTTCCTAATACCACTTAGGAGATAATGTTCCTTGAGGTGTCTTCTGCACATGTGGATGTGGTGTTGCCCTCTGCCTTTTCCCAGAGAAAAGCGATAGTGGTGTGCCCTCTCCTGCAGCCTTGCTAATTGCCTGGCATCCCGTTTCTACGGCAGACTTTGGGCCCTGGGTTGTTTTAATCGGATGTATCAGGCGGATATATCCGGAGGGTTCTCAGGCCAAAGAGGGTCAGCAAAGCTAAATATCATTGCTTCAGGACAGTTCTTATCCTGATGCTTTCTGATTCTTCATCTTCCTTTCTTTCAAGGGAAAGAGACAAGAACTCAAGAGCCAGAGCTTCCTTCCCCACCAGGAACTGGCATGAGAAAGCTTGGGAGACCCTTCTGTGCATGTAAGCCTCACCATGTAGTTCTTTCCACTGGAGGTGGGGAAATCACTGCCTGGATTTAATAGAAAATGTAATTAGGGTTAACCTTAATTTAAATAATTGTTAAGCTATTAAAATAGCTATTAGCATGCCCTATCATTTGCTATCAGGGAAATGCAAATATGTGTCACCGCATCAATTCACGAGAACACAGATTGGAAGCTGATAATTGTTACTGTAGTTCCCACCCCAGAGATCCAGGAGGTTTTTGTTCTTATATGACAAATCCCAATGTTTGCAATAGCCTCTCTATTAGCAGCAGTAAGTTAAGGTGGGTGTGGGCAGAAATATAAAGGTATTTTCATCCTCCTGCATTTGCAAAACGGATTTACTTTCAGCGATGCAAAATGGAATATGTCCAGAATCAAGCCTATGTACATTTTTACATTGTTTTATAGAAAAGATCCCATCCTGTTTCTATCAAAGATTCAACATTTTAATGAGCAATGGATGAAAAAGATCTTTTGGCCTGGGCCCTAGAAGTGCACTACTGTCTATAAAATACATTTTGTTAAGAGTCACTGCAGTCAAACAGAGCATTATGTAATTCTTTGGCAAATGGGCTCCCTGTGTAAGTACTTGGAAATTATAAGTTTGTTAACTTTGTCTTCCCAAGCTGTAAAAGGGTCCCATAACAGCAATTTCTCTCAGCTTGCCAGGCACAGAAATTAACTCTAGAAAGCTATGTAACAGAAGATTAAAAAGAAAGCAGTATCTAAAGATGCATTATGCTGTTGTGTGCATTAATTACCTCCAAAAGAACTGAGTATCAGGTAAATAAAAACCAGAATATCTTTTTCCTTTTTAGATGAAAATAATGTAAGTTGTGGTAGCTCAAAAGAATACTGATCTTAAGATAAAATTCAGGAGGAAGGTAGGTCTAATCCATGACTATTTTTACATGAAGCAGTCCTTGTTTTTGAGAACACTGTCACCATGTATTGAGAGTATGGTTTGATCTGTCTTTTAAAAATAATTTCTTTGAGTGTAGATGAAATTTCTTTTCTTGGCATTTGTTCTTGTGCCACCAGTGTCAAAACAGAAATGGCAAGCATTGTGATAAAAAAAAAAATAATTTCATTTCTCTGCAGCTTCTGCAATTGCCTTTGTGTCCTTTTTTGAACTGCTGTTCTGTAACTCCTCAGTCCCTTCCTTGAACAGCAGCTCATTGTTCAGAACTTCTATGCCTACTATGGCAACAGGACCTTAAAACACAGTGGAAAAACTCAGATATCTCCAAATTTTGTGGTAGAAAAGAAACTGATTATTTCCCCACTCATATTAATAGATTCAGTTTTCAGAGCTTAATTCTGATCACTGCCCCGAGCACAAATGAGAGTGTTCAGCAGAGTTATGCTGTGCCGGTGATGAAGCCACCCCCAATCTTTTCCCAGGTTGGGCAAAATTAGCATAAGTACTCCATGCACACAGCTGCAGCCTTCAGCATGAAGGAGCTTCTGCAACAGCTTCCCTTCCCCAGGAGGGGATTTTGCCAATGGAATGGCACTGGCATGGATTCATAAACCATACGCCTCCTCTCGCTTCCCACGCAGTCTTTTGTACTGTCACCATGGATCAGTGTAGAAGCACAGCTTCACAGGTCAAAGCCTGGTTAGATTCTGCTGAACATGCTTCCTAAGTGTTGTTCTCTCCCTGTCCCCAGAGAGCAGAATCTCTTTCTCTGGGCAAAATGTAAGCCAGATGGGATAATGTATCTGAAAGCTTGAAAGTCAGATCCTTTGAAATTTTTTTGCTTTATGATCTTAATTTATGCACATATGAAAGCGAAGCGTGGCTTTTTTTCTCTCTCTCCTTGTCTCTTTAGTACCCAAAACATTAAAAAAAAATCTTTTCCAATAACATTTAAAAATTCGTTTTAGAATCCAGAAAATTTGGTAAGATAACTCATGAAAAACTGTTCCAGCAAACAACTGTAAAACAAACCATAAGCTTTATTTTTAATTTTCCTTTATCAGCTGTATAAGTAAACACCTAAAAAAAAGTTTTGCTGTGACTTCCAGGGAACCACAAAAGTGGGTTGGATTTAAACTTTGACATGTTACAACTCCTAATACTGAACCAAGAAAGTAATACAGCCAATAGATATCGGAAATGTAAGCATTAATAAGTTAACTTAATTGAAATGATCTTTTACCCTAAGCATGCTCTCACAAATAGCAAAAGTTTTGTCCAAACTTTACAAAATGTTACTTTTAAAGCTGAAGCTAAAGATGGAAAATTTTGGGCAAATGTTTTAAATTTGACTACGGTATAGTCAGTTGAAAACTAGCTGATATAGTTAAAGTTGGGCAACCAAAATAATGTGTGCTGAAAGGCTCACCCCTTAGGGTCATTAGTAAAAAGGCTGTATGGTCATTCACAGGTAGCAATGGCAAATGTTTATTTGCTTTCCAGAAGCAGAGAGTTTTAGAGGGTTAGCAGTTAACTTTAATGTTACAACTCAGTGTAGTTTTCAGTACAATGAGACATTTATCACTGGAGTCACTCAGGACTATTCTCTGCCTCCTGAACATCAGCATGTAATTGCACACTCTCTGTTCAATCACATACTGCTGCTCATTTGGGGCACAGAACAGTATATTATCTTTAAATATAAATGTCTGATCATTAGCTTGGAAGATAAATGATATCCATTTTTCTGATCTGGCTCATCTGATACAGCTGTAATATGCTGGCTCAGAGCAAATGCAGACCTTTAGGAGACCAGTATACTTTGTGGCAAAGCCTGTGAATGTGAACATGTACAACATGGATCTTGCTCTCCATAAAGCTGGTTTACTCCTGTGGCCTTAATTATATCATGTGGGCATATAATTCTGCTAAAATCCCCCAGTATAAATACCTGCAGACAAGGTATAATGCAGTTAAGGACTTTCAACTGTTGAAAGTGGAAACCTATCCTTAAAACTCTGGAACCTTTTTCTTTATAAACAGGATGTTTTATCCATAGATCATAGTTGAAGGCTTGATCTCTAAGGTATGCCCACAGAGAGCTAATTACCAGCTCAGAGAAACTGAGATAGAGACATCCAATGTCTTGCTCATGGTCAGACAGCAGATTAGTGGCAGCAGTGGGAACACCAAGTCTTATGACTCCAGCCTTGTGCTCAGTGCACTAGATCGCACTTGTCTTGTTTATATCACTATATTTTCTGAAAGATTGTTTTTTGGTGGTTTTTTTCCTTCTAATCAGATGCTTGTAAATTAAGTTGCTGACTGTAATCAGAAATGTATTTATCACTGACTCTGGCTCACAACCAAGCACACTGTTATTTTTGAAACAGGACAGCATGTTCCTCTCATTCCAAGGAAAAGTTAATTGAGTCGCAGGACGCTATGTCGTGATTTTGTTGTGGCCATTTGTCTTCTGTTGTGTTACTATTGCAGAAGACAGTTAATTTCCTAATTCTCATTTGGTGCAACAGCATTGCCTCCAATGAGCTGAAGTTTTAGTATGCTGAGAAAACAAAGCAGGGTAATTTTATAAAGCTGGTGACAATGGGAAGAAATAATCCTAATGGGCATGTTTTATAAGTGAGGGAGGATGAGAAGAGAAAAATCCCCCACTGCTTTTGTAGTTCAATAACCATCAGGTACCCTAGCTACATACTGCTCTTTTTATCAACCAAGAATATTTTGTGGTTTGTAACTCATCATGTTGTCAGAACGTAAGCTCTAAGCTCTGTTGGCTGTGCATCATGGCAGCAAAAACCTTCCATGTGAATGCTGGCTGTCTAGCCTTGAGCAGGTTTGCCTCACCTAAGAGAACTGTGCTCTGTGCCAAGGCAAAGGTCTAGTAGGACTAGGCATTTGGATGGATTAAGTGATGGCACTGGTCTGCTAGACTGAATGTGCTGGAATTCTGTTGGTCAGTCTGATAGCAACGTTAAGTTAGAGTTTAGTGGCAGTGTTTCCATGCAACGTCAGGCCCCATATGCCATCGCCTCTTACAGCCTGCATAGTAGTTCATTTAATGTAAGTCTATGAATTTGTGTAAGTTCATTAATTCAGTTTGTTTATTAATTCATAATTCATGAATTGTGAATCTTATCGACTTTAACAGCTAAATGAGTAAGTAATTGCTTCAAACCATACTTTAGGCTAGAGACATGTAACAGAAATACCAGCACACTTTTCATTAAAAAATACTAACCCAAGGGAACTCAGCCACCAGAAAAACATTGCTGAATATGACATCCGTTTGAAAATAAATTCCCTGATGGCTTATGGAAGCAACTTTTCCACAGAGAGAATTAACAAAGCCAAGTTATTTTACAATGGTGTCATCTTCCAGGTTCCGAATTTCCTGGTATCAGTATCATTGTGTTACCTCTACCCTGAAATACAACTTGCAATGTGTAACTTTACATCATTTAATTAGTGTAAGAAAAATCTACTCCATTGACTATTCATGGCTGGGCAAAGTGAACATAGTACACCTAGCCCACCCAATAAACACAGGGCCGTGCTTCAGGGAATACTGATTCTTAGCCTCATAAAATGCTTGTAAGACATTTGTCACACCAACATTGCCACTGGGTGGTACAGAGAAACCCATACCGTGTCCCTGTAACCTGTATAGTTCTCCAACACATTCCCAGCAGACTTTTCACCCTTAACTACCTCTTGTACCTTCATAACCTGCCCAATGGTATGCAGCACCTACCCACAGATCAATAAATGCCACAAATACACACTCAGATGGACTGTATGTAGCTCTTATAATATTTGAGACATTCTGAGTAGGGAAAAAAAAATCATGGATACAGTAATGATATCACAGGACCACAGAAGCAGTTCATGAGACAAAAAAAGAACTCAGGACCATGCACAGTGTGGAGACTGTGCCAACTGACCCCAGAGACACGGGATGGTCCCTGGTCCTGTTTTTACTGAGCAATGTGGTTACAGCTTCTATAGCACTGTTATTTACCTTTAAAATAAAGGAAGCTTCATTTCCTTACCTTGCAATAGTATTGTGTGGATTGATACAATGAAGATGTAACCATAGGAACTTGATTTCTCTTTGACTAAAATGTTCTATTATGCAACAGGTGATTAATCTCATTAAGTAACTTAAAGGAGGGCCAGATCATGTCCTAAACGATGATGATATAATTCCAGTGAAGTACTTTTCTCTTTTGGAAAGTCACATAGGTTGCAGTTGGAAGAATATTGGGAGCAGGTTCAAATGGAACACAGAGCCAAAGAATGACCTACCAAGGGCAAAAGTGCGTGTAGAGGAGAGGGAAAGGAGCACACAGATGATGACCAGCAACAAGGACCAATGACTTTGGGAGAATTGGCAAAGAAAATGGTGGAGAATACAGCTTTCACTTGGACTGAAAACATTTCTGGGAGCCAAAAAGAACTGCCAAGGCAAAGTAATTGTGTAGATTGGGATCAGCAGTGGAGGGGTTCCAGATGCAGGTAACATGTAGCTGGAAAGAATGAAATGTAAGTTTAATATTGGAAAGGGACATAGAAGGTAGAAAGTTAGAAAGCACCATTCCAGACAGCTGTTGTCTCACAGTTTTAACAATGTTATAATGATAAATCCAGCTGAGTAACCTGGGATTTAGGATAAATATTTTTGAAGTTCTGTGGTGGGTTTGTGAATATTTTTCACATACATTTTGAATTTTCCATTACATTTTTTCCCCAAAGGTACTTGTGTATCTACCTCTTTTAGAAAAGACGTGAATACTAGATGGTCATTTAATACATCTGAAATAAAACAGTTTTATTTTAATACGTCTGCTTTTTGCAGAGCAGAGAAGTTAAGATACATCTTTTTGGGAAAAACATTCAGATAGCTGAAGCAAGTTTATGACTAAGTCAAACTCACACCAAACAGAAATAGAGGTTTTAAAGCCATATGACTAATACCTTACTGCCCCTTCATATGGTTCCCTACACTACAAAAAGAACTCATCCTTCCCCTACCAAACCAACCCTGCTCTAGTGCCATCATGCCCTGGAGGGATCATGTTTACTTATCTGCTCTTCTAGGACAGAAGATATTTCTCCATGGACAGCCTCCTCATTTAGATGTAAGTTTGCAGTATTCAAATCCTTTATTACCATGGGGTATCAGTAAGATCAGCAGGATAATTGAGGGAATTAAGGAGGTCAGACTGGAATATATATCACTTTATTTCTTCTAATGGAAGAAGCTGGGTCTTAGAGAAGGAGAAAGCAGGTTGATTGGCTTTAAACCAGTTTGTTTTATATACTTGAGTGCCAACTAAGCTCAATTTAGTTTGTTACCAAGTTTTCTTTTTTTTTTTCTTAAATAATTTCTGCCTCTGTGAAGTTCCCCATTTATATTTGTATTCCAGAAATCTTTGTGAAAGTTTCTGCTAAATAACAGCTAAATTCCAGATTGGAAGTTGAGCCATTTTCAAAATCACATGCTTTAGCTAGCAAATATAAAATGATTTTAATGAACTAATTCAGTAGCTTTTTATTAATTACCATAAAAATGTAGATTACGACTGAGTACTTCATACAAATAATACTTTAACTTTGTGATTCTACAGTTCTTCTGCAGTATTCTTAATCTTGATGTAGTTGTATAAAAGAGCAACCTTTAAAAGAATCAGCGCTATACTTCCAGTTTACATATAATTTGATTTTTTTTCATGGAAGGAAGCTTTTTAATAAGGCAATAGAAATGTAAATCAAAAAATGTATTTAAGTAGGTTCCTGCAGTTAACATTGATTTTAACAGTTTTGCAGGTCTCATACGTTTTTAGTAAAAATTTTTCTTTAGATTCAGAAATGTCATTAATGCATCAATAGAATATTTGTGGTGCCATAAGAATGAATGACATATTCTGGTAGTTATTTTAAAAGTAAGAACAGAATGTATGTTCAGAAACAGCATTAAGAACAGCTCTGCTAAGTCCAAAAATCAGAATAGATCATATGTTGCTGTATGACTGAAATATTTGAAATAATTAAAAGGCAGGCTAAAGCTTTTATCGGTAAAAAGCAATGTGAAATTAGATGGATGCAACCTCTTGAACCCATCTTACTTTTAAAAATATTTTTACAATACTGCTCCTGGGGACTAAGTTCAGTGGGAAAGGAAGTAACGAGTACTCCACAGGCTTGAGCTCTCAGCTGTGTAGGAACATATACAAAATAAGTCACCTCAATTAGAGAGAAATGAAATGCAGGTTATATACTTAGCACAAGCCTCCCAGCAGGAATGGTTAAGGATACCATTTTGTTCCAGAGAGACCCTAAGAGATCGGGCTGCAGCTACAGCCTTTTCCCGTTGCTAGGGGGACAGTGTTTGTAAAGCACTTTCTTTTGTTGCTAGACACTGTTGCCCTCCTCTACAGAGATCAGTTTTGCCTCCTTTACATGCAGAGCAGCTACACAAAAGTACTCAGTGCAATCCAGGAGCAGTGCCTTGAGCGAACCAGGTTACAGGTGGGAGGGCAGAGAAGCAAAACACAGAATCAGAGAGTGCACTAAAAGCAATTAGAGGGAGATGAAGAGTGAGAGCAAAGGAAGCTGTTTCATGGCAACAGGAGTGACTTTGTCAAGGTTAGCCAAGAACAGCAACTCTGGGTAGGTCTGGCCAGAGCTAGTCAATAAACCAGGACTGGCATACATGCAGTGGGTAACTAACGCTGTAAACCACCTTGTGAATCTCTTATCACTTCCCTTTCCTTGGCAGCACGATTAACTCCCTGTGCTGACACCACCACCTATGCAGGCACCACTTTTCCGAGCTGTCTGGGCCACAGGGAAGAGAATCTCTCCCACTCTCGGATTCTCAGTGCCAGTTGGTGAGCAACCAGCTTTAAGAGCACCCTGACAGAAAAACTTCTCTACCGTTCAAGCAATCTGAGATTTAAATGTTTTAATAACCAACACCGTGACAGCTTTAACTCTGCCTCTATTTGTGCTGTGGTTTTACAGCTTGTTGCAGCTCAGTCTCTGTTCACACCATTTGCAGCCTCTCCCCTCTATTAGATGAGGTTGTGACAAGCAAGGTCATTCATTTTATGCTGGCATGAACCAGGCCAATAGGCTCTGTTAGCATCCAGGACCTTGTTCTTTCTAAAAATAGCCCTTCAGGAGAACTGGATCATATCTTTCAATCCCCTTTTAATATTTTAAGTGTGAATAATGGAGATTGAATTTGATTATGTTCCATGGTATTACCTTTGATGGCTTTTTGATGAAGAAGATTTTTTCCATTGAAAAAATGGGGGTGGCTTTCTGAATGGCTGGTTGTTCATACTATGTATGTGCCTGTTTTCATATCACTATTTTATACTATAGCTTCTCTAATTAGATGTTCACAGAGCTCTTCGGTAAGAAAACACAATAATCCCCATCCACTTGTGTGTTGGGATATTTGTATGTGATACCTGTCTTTGAAAGAGCACAGGGGGGTTTTTTTTGTTAATTTGCATCAAAATGTATGCTTTGTTTTTTAAGTGTAGCTGAATGGTTCATTTTTCATATTTTGCTAGGGTTGTGAAGGCCATTTGCTGGGCTTTGAGATTTCTAATGTGATTTCCCAAGCAATCTAGGCTTATGTGAACATGTTCTCTTTGTCAAATGATTCTACCTGGGAAAGTTGAGGGAAGCCTCAGCTTAGGAGCAGTTGGTCAAGTTCATCAAGATCCCATAAATAATTAAGTTCCTTCCAGTTTAATGGAGACTAACTTCTGTGTAGTAGAAAGAGAATGAAACCAGTGCCCTCACTGAAGAAAAGGTCAGGAGAATGAAGCAATTATGACAATTCATCATTTGTACCTTTCATTTGGCAGCTTCTCAGCTGTTCAAACAGGCTGTGCAAAGCTCTGGAATAATTGCAACGTGTCCTGTTGGCACTGGGAATGTAGCAGAGGGTATCAAGGGGATAAGCTAGAGAAGACCTGCTAGAGAGGGATGAAGACAAGTGGTACAGAAGTACATCTGCAGGACACCCTCTTCATTAGTTCAGCTTCTCATGGAAAAGCTGGCATGTCTGAATGGATTGTGCATGAATTTGGCATATGACTTTTTGCCCAGTTTTGGTTTACCATTTCTGTAGTTTGTGTGAGCACAAGGGCTCGTTGATTGGCATATTTCTTTGGAATTGCATTTAATAGTCCTTGCTGTATTTTCATGAGGTTTTTGTTTTGGAACAGTGCAACGCAACAGAGTGGAATAATGTTAACTTTGGTTGCTTGAGCCAGTTAAGATTTTTATGAGTGCACCAGCAAGAGTCATTACGTTATTCATCCACCTCTGAAGTTTGCATATAACTTACAGCTAACTGAACATCCACTAGAATGATTAGGCATCAAAAATCACATTTTTGTTTATGTTTTCAATTTTTATTTCTGTAGCAGATGCATTACCCATGGATTAACAATGTGAATCTGAACAAAAATCTTTCCATTTTGATTTAGCTCATAGGACCTTTTCCAACTGTATCCCAGTTGGAAATTTGACCTTGTGGAGTCCCAAATTTGGCAGAAGGAAAGTGCTGCTGGAAACACTATTTTCCAGTTTCTCAATCATTTATTCATGAATATGAAGTTACGCACTGAGTATTATTTGGCCAAATCATTTGCTTCAAGAGTCAGGTTTATGATTCTTTTCCAAAAAGTGGAGACTTGAGTGTATCTGGTATATCACTCTTAGCACATGTAGCTCTGCAGTTCCAGAGGGTTCAGGCTGTCTTCCATAGCTTTCAAAAACTATGAGAAGCTAAGAGTCACAGGTTATTTACTTGGTGCCAAAAAACTTGATAATGCAAACTTTAATATTGAAAGGTCAGGTATTTAATGTCCTAATAAAGAACACTGTGCATGTGAAACTAATCTGATTGCAAATCTGATTGGCAGTGTTCACGAAATTGCTGCCAAAAATCCTTACGGGAAGTTGTAAACTGATATCCCAAATCAATTGGGACACAGCACTGTATTATAATTCTTAACCATCTTTTCATCTGCTGGAGTAATAATATCTTTGGAGATCTTTCTTGACGGTGTTTCAGAGGTTGTGTTTTAACTTCAACATTATGGTTTAGAGATTTTGAGTTTGTCTATTTGTCTCTTCACTTCAACATTGCTGCATCAGGTTTTTTGCATTCCTATAAATAATCTGCAAGGAGAGAACACCCTGGAGTTGCACATCATTGTGCTTCTTGCTGGGACCTTTTTAAGGCTCCTGGTCAAAACCCCAGATTTTCAGTTTTGTGGGAGTTTTGATCCCTTCTTTAAAAATCTGTTCTTTCCCGATTGAAATACAACAACAAAGGGAAAAATACACAGGGAGATGTGGCTGCACACACACAGTTCTTCCATTAAGTGAAATTTCAACAAAAGACTGAGTTTTCTAACGGAAAGATTTTATATTGATAAAATCAAGATGCTTCATTTTAATGTCATTATTATGTTGCAATATAATATGAAGGAAAAAGTCTTGATATTAAAAGTTTTTTTCTGAAATGCAAGACCTTGGATATTTTGCCCCCTTCCCCAATAGCATTTCAGTGAAACCACTGTGTTTCTGCAGGGTACCTACAGCTGAATAGAATGGCAACATTCCACTGGAAAATTTACATCCAGCTGTTGGAAATTTTCTTCCACTGTATGTTCAATCGGGAACTCACTTGGTTCACATCATGACAATTATAGATAGCTTATCTGTCTGGCATCTTAATTAGCAGATTACTAATCTAGGCCTTCAGCCTTTCTGGTTACTGATAGTCTGTGTTTTCTAACCCTTCAGTTAGTCTTTTCATTCATACATGTTATGGTTTTCAAATATTCTAAGTTTTCATGAAGCACAGACTCTTACATTCTATCTGGTTTAATACTAAGATTAAGGCTAAAATGGAAGAGAAAATCCAAAAAGGTTTGGCAAGGATCATGCCTTAAATGGATTTAATGGATTTAATTTATTTCTCCTCCTAGGGCACTCATGCCAAAGTTTCCAGCAGCTTTTGGTTTTAATTGACAAAGAGGCTCCACATCAGTGTAGTGGGAGAAGTTTCTCCTGTGTAGGTAGTTTGTTGAAAAGTTTAGGGCTCATAGGATTAAATTTATCCTGTATCTGTCAGATAGTTGTATTGCTGTCAGCAAACCCGTTGTCACAATAGGTTCTTCCCTTTGACAGGGAGCTCTTGATAACCTGTAAATTGTTTGTACACTATGGATCTATCACCTTTACTTAAGGTCTGGAGTTAAGCTGTAGTCATGTTTGTGTGCAGCTGTGCTATTCTGCAAAGGGCATACTCATGGGATCACATGTAAATGCTTCCAGCAGAATGAATTGCCCACTGGATTCAGTAGAAAGCTTCTGAGACATCCAGTCTGACTAGCTGTGCTCCATTCCTTTCGTGCAGGGAACGGATGAAGCTATGGCTTACACAGTCTCGACTACACCACAGGAACAAAACTAAAATAGTTGAATTTTGGAAGTTTGTTCAAGATTTCTCCCTCCTGGCAACACTGAAAAAAATGAGACTGTTATGGTGGTGGGCAGAGTATCTGCTGTTTGAATAAAGCTTAGAAATTTTAAACATGTACTTGTGAAACTTAAGCACAAATAGAACAGATTTGATTCAGCATAGCTCCAAAAAGTCATGTTTTGGTTCCTTACACATACTTTTCACACAATCTCTTTGTTGATGTGGAATCATGTTTGTCCTGAAACTGTTTTTCCAAACCGAGCTTTCATTACTTTTGTGGAAATTATGTGTTTCTTTTGTGTTTTGAAAACCAAAACCCCAGACCAAGAGTTACAATAACAGTGTAACTAATTCACAAACATAGGTTCATTTCTCACCCTCAGAAAGAGTTTGCCCAATGACATGAACTTCTGCATCCCATTATGGTAATTGCATACATGAATCATGGAATCGTGATGACATGTGAGGCTCTCCAAAAATTTTGGATGACTTTTTACACATCTCAAAAACTATATGCTGGATCCTGTATGGGTGGATGTCTGTGCCCTGGAAAGATTTGATGACATCTGACTGGTAGTTCCTTCATACTGGGGATGCTGCCAAAAGTGGGGGGAGAAATAAAAATCAGAGCAGAGAAGAATAATAACTCCAGCTATGTACTTGATCCCACAGGAATCTTCCTCCCTGTACTCAATAGAGCAATATCATCAGAAAGATGGCCATCAACAAAAATTGTAACGAAAGCTTCAGGGCTGGAACACTTTTCAGGAGCAAGAGAGCTGAGGAAAAGGCATGGAAGGAAGAGGAAGAACAGAAAATCATTGGGGTATTTGAGGTAAATGTCAGTGCCGGTACAGAGAAATATATTTGCCATTAAGCTCTGCTGACATTTTGTCTTTTAAGGTCTTTTTTACAGTTGGTTCTGGTCTGGACATATGTCTGTCATTTGGGACTTGTGTTTTTTAAGACGGCCATTTTGCTCAGGCTGACTGTGCTTTTAAATGCCTCACTTTTAAGGTTTTTTTTTCCTGAGGTGAAGAACAAATTTGAGAAAACACATTGATTTTTCTATATGACAAAAGATTTCTGAAGGCTGTGAGGCTGAAGGGGATTAATGCTTCCAGGATTTGAACGGTGACTAAACATTTGGCAGAAAGATGATACTGGTACAAAAGGTATTCCTCCTTACCATGTTGTGAAAATTTTCCTATGTTTGGCCAGTCTACACATGAATGAAAAACCTGTTTGCATGTAGTAATGTGTTTCTTTATAGCTCCAAATGCTAGCAGGACTTTCTGTGACAGTAACAGAGTTTTATGTACATCCTACATCCTGTAAAAGATTACAATATGAAATCCATAATACAAGCAATCTGCTTGGCTATTTTCCCTCTCAGTAGCAGGAGCCATGCATGGTTTGGCTCAGATGTCCTTCTGGATCCTTGTGGTAAATGCTGCAGGGCCTTGCAAAACCCTGTCCTCTTTGCTCACTATGATGATCCTTTTGCCACTTCTGGCAGGCAAGGAAGAGATTGTAGAAGGATGTCCTGGCTGGGACAACAACTACAGAACTCTAGGGAAAGAGAGGCTGGTACAAGTGCAAGAGAGCTGAGGAAAAGGCATGGAAGGGAGAGGAAGAACCTGTGGCAGGTGGGACAGAGGAAGGAGTAGCAACAGAGGTTCCAACACCTTTTGACCTGCTCCAACAAGTCCCCAGCCTTCTTATGTTGGTGGCCCCAGAGCTGGATGTGGTATTCTAGATGTGTTCTCATAAGAGTGGAATAGAGCCGGAGAATCCATTTCCTTTATTTTTACCTCCCAAGGACAGTTTCAGCATGGTATTTTAAAAGAAAGGGAAAAGAATCCTGGAAAAGACAATCTGTAGAGGCAGTACTAGAGTTGCCACAAGCAGTTTTGTGCAGTTATGGATGTAATTAGTTAATTCAATGAACCAAGCCGGTTTTATCATAAACCTGTGAGTGGCTGAGGTCACTTGGTCTGTTCAGCCTGGAGGAGACTGAGGGAAGACCTCATTGCAGTCTACAATTCCCTCGTGAGGGGAAGAGGAGGGGCAGGCAGTGGTGTCTTCCTTGTGGTGCCCAGTGACAGGACCCAAGGGAGTAGCCTGAAGCTGTGTCAGGGGAGGTTTAGGTTGGTTATCAGGAAAAGGTTCTTCACCCAGAGGCTGGTTGGGCACTGGCACGGGTTCCCCAGAGCAGTGGTCACAGCACGAAGCCTGGCAGAGCTCAGAAAGCTTTTGGACAATGCTCTCAGGCACATGGTTTGACTCTTGGTGTGTCTTGTGCAGGGCCAGGACTCGAACTCGATGATCCTTTTGGGTTCCTTCCAACTCAGGGTATTTTGTGAAGCACGGCTTTGCTGACACTTCGTGCCCTCAGAGCTTTGGGTTTTATTTCAGCCACTCGCTTTGGGAAGGAAACGCAGGGAAGAGACCCGTGGAAAGCGGCGGAGCTTCCCTCGACGAGCACCCTTCGCCCCCGGCCGTAGGAGGCTGAGGGCTGTCGGCTGAGGGCTGTCGGCTGAGGGCTGCCCGCGGCGGGCGGGGCCGGGCGGGGCCGGGCGGCGGCGGCGGGGGAGTGACGCGCCCCGGCCCCGCCCCGCTCACCTCCCGCCCCGCCCCTCCCGCCGCTCCCGCCTGGCAGCCGCGGCGCCCGGCAGCGCCTCTCCTGCGTGCGCTCCCTCCGCTTGGTACGGCCCACCCCGCCGGGGATCATGGCGATTGATGGTAAGTAGGCCAATAACGGGCTCCTCTCTGTCGCCCCGAACCGCTCCCCTCCCCCAGCCCCCTCCTCTCCCTCTCCTCCCCCGGGCACGGGGAGAGGGGCGGCTCCGGGGGGAGGGAGGGCTCCCACCGCGGCGGGAGGTGGGGGCGCACCGAAGCCGAGCGGGACCCCAGCCGAGGAGGGCGGCGGGGGAGCGCCTCCTCTGCTCCCCGTCCCCCTCGGCCCGGCTGCGGGGGCTACGGTGCAAGGGCTCTTTGATGACGGGGGAGAGGTGAGTGTGGTGCTCCCTCCTCCCGTCTCCGTGCCCAGGAGCCGGGCGGGGTAAATAAATCCCTGGCACGGTGGCCGGCATCCTTCCTCCTCCTCCTCCTCCTCCTCCGCCGCTTGCCCCGGGGATGCCGGGCGTGCGCCCGTGGGCGCCGCGGAGGGGACCCGAGGAGGACGGAGCCATCCATCCTCCCGTGCCGTGAGCCGCCCTTGCTCGGGACGGCGGGGAGGCGGAGGCGGGCGGCGCAGCCCCCCGGGCCGGGCTCTGCCGCCCCTGCCCGCCGCCGGGTCCCGGACCGCCGGGGCCCCCCGCACCCGGGCCGGGAGTGTCGGTGCCGGAGGTGCGCAGCCGTGCCCACCCTCGCCGCAGGGACTTTGCCAACTGCTCTAAAACTCGTTGTCACTCTCCTGGCCCCGGAGTCTCTGAAAACTGAGTCCCCAGGCGAGGGATGCTCCCTGCTCTCCGCCGGTTCCTGGGAGCTAACAGGCGGCACCGGAGCTGCTGTCCGCAGATCTTTCTAGTCATCACTTAGAAACAACAACAACAAAGGAGCGAGATGTACTAGACACTTGTTGGGTTTGTTTGGAGATGCTCATCTTCAAAGTCAGGGCTTCTGAGCTTTGCTTTGAAACCTCTCCTCTCGACTCTGCGAGTAATTTTACACCTCGTTAGAAAGCCTTTAAAAAAAAAAACCAAACCAAACAGAACTTTATTTCTAGGCAGACAAGGACCTAAGGTATGCAGCTTGCTCGGCCGAGGTGTTTCTTTCTGAAAGCATCTGTTGTTATAACTTAAAGGATTTAGGAAAACAGTGTGTGTGTGTGTGGGAAACAAACTGTTCTGGTTTGCTTCGCATGTGGGATGCTTCTCTGCTGTCAGTTTCCCTGGATTAGTAATTCAGGCCTCTGTAAGGAGAAGTTGCACTGCTCAAGCAAAGCTGCGTGTTCACCCTGTCTTGGAAGCTGTGCACACCAGGAGTCTGAGCTGGCCAGCTTTGTGTTGGCTGGGTTCTTTTCTGCTGAAAAGTCCTCTTAATATTATCAAGAAGATAGCAAAAAATTCTGCTGGGGCTGGACATTTTACATAACTCAAGCTCAGAAAAAAAAATTATCCTTCAAAATCTGTCTGTTTTCATTTTAAGCAGCATTATCCCAGAAATCTGTGAGGATCTGTTAGATCTGAAAATATTCACAATATGTGAAATTCATGTGTAATATTTTCAGAGGATTTAGGGTATTACTCCTTAAAAGTTAAAGCAAATAGTCATGAATGAATAAAGCAATCTAGCCTTTGAAAAGAATGCAACACTTCTCATTATGGCCAGACTTCAGAAATAGCTCAACTGTCTGGTAGATGCTTATGTGAAATATCCAAAATGGGAGTTCAGCTCTTGAGAAAATTGGGTGCACAGTTTACATTTAAATGTGAAGTGGGATTAAAAAAAATTCCAATCATTAAAGTGGTCTGCTAGGTTTTGATTTAGGGCTCTTCCTGAAGACAGCAAGTGCAATGCATTTTTCTGCTGTAGCCTGTAGCAGACATGCCTCCTCTTTGTTTTCAACTGACTAGCTGATTGCTGTAGAGTTGTTGGTAGGTGTTACAATTTTTGTTCCTTATCTTGATGATCTCTCCCTCCTGTTTGTGCAACAGTACCTTGCCTTGACTGTGCTTTTTAGCAGTACGGTGTTCTGGCCAGCAGTGTTTAAAGATATGAGTTTGATTGGATTGAATATAAGCTCTTGAAGGCAGCATCAAACCATGGGATTTCTAGTCTAAACGGTCAAAATACAGAATTTTCATTGTGTCAAAGTAAATTTGTAAATGTATTTAAGTAAACAGAGAAAATACTTTGTTGAGTTTTAAGGACACTGCATTTGGCCAGTTTTTTTGTTTGGTTGGTTTTTTGTTTTTTTTTTTTTTTGGTAGAGGCAGAGAAAATAAGCAAGATTGAGAACTTCCCTTTGAAGAATAAATATAAAATAGTTCAAAACTCCTTCAGGCAGGACATAGATGTGAAGAGTGCCTAAAACGAAAAAGAGCTCAAATTAATATAGAATCTGTTAGCTGCTTTTGGCTGTTTTTAAAAATCTGGAATGGAAAAGTACCATTTCCAGTGTCACTTTGTCAGCATACCAGCTTCCAGTGGTTCTAACACTAAAGCCCAAAGTTTTTGTAAAAGTGAGGCTTTTTGTATCAAGTGTTACAGAGAACCAAGGTGCCACTGGCCATGGCCAGTGACCCTTTTGGTCAATGTCAATGGTTTTTTATGCTCACTGACAGACGTTTAAAACACAAGTATTCTTCACGTGACCAGGTTCAAAGCTCTAATCCAGTGATTGCAGGAACTGTTACATCTTTAGAAAGTTCATGTCATGTTAAAGCATGTTCTCTTTGTATTTCTTTATAAAGACACCAAGTTACAGTTTGCATAGGTCAGGCAATCTCAGATTTGTGAGGAAACAACAGAGAACAACTCTGTTGGAAAAGTTCTGGCTTCAGTGCGTTTAAATAACTGTGTTTGCAGTTCTTATTTCTGTGTAGTTATCTTCCAAAACACAATTAGTATTTACTAGGAGCTCTGTTTTATGATGCAAGGTTATTTATTGCTTAATATTTCCACTTTTTCATAGGGGAGGATTAATACGGAGAGTATCAGAATGGGGAGCTGTCAGATATGGTAGAGAGTAGGGGCCATACTGAAAGCAGTCATAAAACCAGACTTGTGGGCAGTCTGAGATTAAAATCTTCCCATCTGCTGGTGCCCAAGCCTGGGGTCTTGTTGCAGTTTGCTGGGAGGGGGGAAGAAAGTTGAGAAGTGACTTCTGAGAATCCTTCAGCACCACTGTTCCTCATGGCAGCATTAATTTCATTTCTCTATGCTACCTCTCCTCCTTCGAGCAATAGCAAAGCTTTAGTGCCTGCCTTAAGAGAGGAGAGGTCTGGGTGAGGAGCTAGCAATGGAAAACATGTTGCATTGCAGGGAGGGGGGCAAAGAAATGATAGAGGTCACAGATGGAATGTTCTATAAACAAAGGCAGAATTGTGTGTCTTGTATATCCTCATGAATCTACTTTTATCAGATTTTTGGGCCACACTTGAACATGCTGTAATCGAGCACAGGCTATACAAGTTTACATTTCTCAAGGGTGGGAATACATCTGGAGATGAACCTTTTCAGACTGAGCTAAATCGTTGTGATTTTAAACTCTTTCATATGGTTTCCATTGTGAGGAGTTTAGTGCTAAGAAATGAGAATTAGTATTAAAGAGAGTAATGA
Organism: Coloeus monedula; assembly: GCF_965178545.1. Lineage (NCBI taxonomy): Eukaryota > Metazoa > Chordata > Aves > Passeriformes > Corvidae > Coloeus > Coloeus monedula. Next base: position 26,261,363 of record NC_138782.1, on the reverse strand, counting down.
GCTATACAGATAAAAGGAACCCAGTAGAGATGAAAGAATTACAGTGAGGTGTTGTCATCTAGTAAGTTACTGCTAGAGTAATGAGACTAATGAGCATGGCTTCCCCTGTTTTCCCCTTGTGTTCCTATCAGTTTAACACTTTGATGTCGAGGTCAAGGTCTTTGCCAAGTACGTACCTTTTTGATCATTTTGTTCCCGAGTGTCTGTGAAGTGTCCTGATCTCTCTGAGGTTTCTCAGAAGATTGTCCCCTTCTTTTTCCCCATCTTCCAGCTTTTTGGTTTGGAGCAGGCAGCTGCACCTGTGTGTGCTGTGCAGGGGTTTATTGGCTGGTGGGCTGTCCTTGTGTTTGGTGGGGCCTGTGTTTGTGTTGTATTTGACTGCTGATTTTTATGAAACATTAAATTAGGTTCTTAATACTTTCTGACAATTTTGTCTTAAATTAGCCAGAGAATTTGTAAACAATACAAGGATGAGGCAGGAAATGAACTGTTTAATTATATAACCCTCATTTCCTTGTGAAACAAAGACAAGAATTATGGAATGAACCTGCTTTTTGTTTATGGATACAAAAAGGGAGAGTATTTAGAACACTGCTTCATACAGGTCACATGAAAACTATGCCTAGTTGCACATTTCCAGAATCTAGAAAAGGAAACAACAGAGCAATGAGCTGCTTACAGAGCTTAAGTAGGAGTATCATGTGTAGTCTGTAGGTTGAATCTGGCCTGGGGAACAGTTTTATCTTGACTTCCCAGTTACCTGGGCTATTCAGGTGTCACTGCAGTGTGTACTAGAAGGGTGTAGGTGACATGGAGATCCTCAAGTTAGTGCTGACTTGAAATGACAGTAGTGCTTCTGAATCCAAGTTGGTGCAGCCAGGGCAGGGGTTGAGCAGCAGCATCAGTATTTAATGAAGCCTAAATATAAGAAGACATATTTTGTACTTAGGCCCACTTTTAAACACATTTGTCAAATGTGTGGTGGATCACATGTCACGGTATCATATTGGATCAGCCACACACGCAATTGGTTTAGTGCTGTCTTATGCTTATTCAGTGTTTGTTGTGGAAACTGTTCAGTGAGTGTTGCATGGTATTGTCATTGTGAGGATGATTTCCTGCATTATTTGCTGATGACAGTGAAACCCTATGCCATAGGCAAAATCACCAATTTCTGGGTTGGATTTGTCTTACACCATCATGTCTGTAGTGTTGAATCTATTGAAATGAAGAAAGCTGGTAGGTCTCTTATCTTTTAGATAACAAAGGGGGCTACCTCTTTTTAAAAACCCCACCTAACCTCTCATGTTTTACAGACTTCTTTTTGACAAGTTCCCCGTGGGCTGAGATGAAGCTATCATACTTAATATAAGAACAGTTGATGTGTTCAGAGTGAATTTTTCTCAAGTTCTCTTAATTTTTATTGCTTAGCACTTTTGCAAATTGGAATTCTTGGTGTTCAAGATGAGCATGCAGGAAAGTAAACACACAGTCACTACCTGATTAAAAATGTTTGCTCATATTGCCATCAAAATACAGGGAACCTCTAAGAAAACAGAGTTTTGCTGTCTTCCAGAGAACTTTCAACTGTTTTAACCATTAGGCCTTATTTTCTCTTTGACCTAATTCAGTTATACCTCTTCCAGCTTTTGTAGTAAATGATGCAAGGGTTTCACAGCTGATACTCTCAGATGTTTTCCTGAATATTGTCAGGTTTTGAACTGCGTAAGTCCGAGGGCCCATGTTGCATGTAAAAGTTGAAGTGGATTTCAAGTCAGCAATTAATCACTGAACCTCCTAATTTTTGTGCATTTCACTCTTGGAGATGGGAGGTGTTTCCTGATTACTGTGTAAATCTGTTTGTAGAGTAAGAAGGAGAAATTCTGGGAGAATTTTGAAAGTTAATTCAAAGACAGCAAATTAGTGTTGAGTTTGTGAACTAATTCTGCAGAGGAGAATAATCTTTGACGTGAAAAGGGGTAAATTCAGTATGACTGACACATCTTACAGGTACTTCTGTAGGCTGAAAGAAGCAGTTTTCCTACTAAGTGGAATCTTTTGCAATACAAATTCTTTGTAGTAATTTCTCTTTGTATCACAAACTTACTGCATTATCTGAAATATTTGATACTATTTCTATGAGTATTATTCTCCATAGATCATAGAGTCATTTTAAAAGAAGAAATGTTTTTCAGCTTACTTTCTCTTGTGAAACTTTGCTCTAGAGTAGTGATTAGTGGTGTTAATTAAAAACTGTAGGAATTTGCTAAGTCATACTAATTTTTTGTCCTTTTTTTGTTGTCAGCTTTTGTTGTTGACATTTCTGTTATTTCCTGAACATTTGATAGCATTGTACATTGCTTGGCAATGTGTGTTTAATCTTTTTGTCATTTTCAGTGAAGTTATTTTGTAGCTGCTGGTTTTCTTTCTATTTTTAGTAAAAAAAAAAAAAATTACAGGTTTTAGGTCAGATTCAAACCATTTATACTGGATGTTTCCATTGCTAGTTATATTTACTGTATTTCTTCGTTTCCACTAGTAAGACTTATCTGAGGAAGTACTTGACTGAGAGCAAGGTGAAATAAAGAACTTAATATTTTTTTTAGTGCTAATTATATTTCAGTTGTCAGAAGTGTAGGGAAAGGGAAGTTTCTGGTCATTCTGGAAGCAGAGTTAGTATTACTTTCATGATGAGGGGAGAAGGTCCCAAATAACCTCTCTACTTTATGGCTTAGTTTAGAAAATCCATCTCTTTTTGGCTACTTTCAGTCCACATAGATGCTTCCATTTATTCCAGTGTGGGTAGGATTGGGTGCAAAATTTGTTTGAGAAACAGAAATGGCTATGCTGTTCTTGATCAACTGTCACTGCTGCTTCATTGATCAGTGTCATTGGTTCTGTCGATTACAAATATAATTAAAAAGAAAGTATTTCCCCTGAAAAAACGTACTAATGTTTGTCACTACTTTTATGGTTGGATAACAAAACCCAGAATATTCTTAGGACAGGTAAATGATGTATCCTTAGGGTAATAAATTACTAGATAGGGATCTTTTTAAATGGTGCTAGTAAGGAATACAGTCTTTACAGTAGGAGTTTGTATTATAAAATCAGAACATAAATTTCTGACTTTTACTCTTGAAAACTTCTGGTCTTGGACATGTCTGCTGATAATTTAGTCTGATAGTTATTTCTCTTATTAGTGTGCTAGACAGTGAATAATTGTTCTATATTCACCTGTTTACATCCACCATCTGTTGGTTTTTTTTCAGGTCCAAGAGTCTTAGTCTATTAAGTCACCCCTCATAGAGAAACCTTTTGTGGTTTAACCACTTTCATTGGCTTTTTTTTTTTTTTTTTTTTTTCTTTCTCTGTGTCTTCTGTGATTCTATTTTATTCTTCGAGGTTGTGGGATCAAGAGGAGACCAAAACGGCACAAAACGTAAAAGATGTAGACATATAAATAAGTATATAAAATAGCAAGTATATCTTTTTAGCTTGCTGTCTCTTTCCTTATAAATTCAGATGTTCTTTGCTTTTTAGTTTGCTTTTTGACTAGTCCTAAGCATTCAACTTTAAACATTTCCATTTCTACATATGCACTATTATCTGTAGACTAAACTTGTAAAAAAGGATGCTGAAGGAATGCAGAGGTGATTTTACACCATGGGCTAGGATGGGCTAATGATTGTATGTAACCTCTTCAGGGAAAAACACTGATGGCAGCTGTAGAGTTGCTGTTGCACGAAAGTCTTCAGCTTTGTTTATTTTCCATTACAGTTAGCTGTCTGATCATCTAACCCACATTCTTCCTTGTGTTCAGTTCATGGTGTGAGGCAGTTTTTAAAGTAGATTAGTTGGTATATGGGACCCAGAAGTCTTTCATCAGAGTTGTCTTTTTAAATAAATTTGTAGCACGTCGTATGAAACGCTTAGCATAAGAATGGGTTTCCTGAGTCTCTTGCATTCCTAGCAGAAGCAGTAGTGTTTCCTCATGCTTACACGTGGTAACATTAGCATTGTGTTAGGCTTTATCACTTGTATCCTATTTTATGTTTCTACATTGTAGCACCCTGTTCCTGCTACTCAACCTGCTCAGTGTTGTCGTTCTGCATTGGAATGTCGTGGGTTTGCCAAGGGAAAAAATAGTTGTCTATTGTTGAATAAAATGTTAAGAAAACGTTGGTTGAATGTGGTCCAAACTTATGAAAATGCTAATTAAAAAACAATTCTCAGCAGGAAAGTCATTTATCATGTAAAAAGTGCATCTGAAAAATTATACCCGCTGACAAAAGGCTTTTGTGATACAGTATAATGTTCTGCTGCAGCTACGAACATGGATTTGTTGATGAACTGAAGAATAATGGATTTTATACGCACCAGCCTAAGTTGCATCACATTTTTGGTGCTGGAACTGGGACTGTGTGCCATGTTTGTTGGTGGCTGAGTTTATGGATGATGCCAGGGAGGGAGTAGTTAATAAGCTGGAGGGAAGGGCTGCTACCTGCGTGCTCAGCAAGCTCAGAGTGGGCTGAAGGAACCTCAGAAACTTCCACAAGGGCAGATGAAGTCCAAGCCCTGTGCTACCAACTGCAGGCAGGCTGGCCAGGAGTACCTCTGAGCAAAAGTCCCTGAGGATCCTGGTGAACAGCAAGCTGAACACTGACCAGCCACGTGTCTGTGGCCTGTATCCAGCTGTGTGAATCCAGTATGAGAGGCTGACAAGCTGGGGAGACCTCAGAAGAGTGCCACTAAGCTGGGAGGGAACTTAGAGTACATGGCACATTAGGAGAGGCTTAGGAAATACATTTGTGTAGTCTGGGGAGACCTGACCGGCACTCTTACAGCAGCTTTTCACTGTACAAGGGGGTCTGAGAGGTGGAGATGGGTTCTTAAGCTGCCCAGTGAAAGCATGTGTGGCAGTGGGTGGGAGCTACATCAAGGGGAGTCCTGGCTGGCTCTAAGGTTCTAGAAGTGCTCGCAGTGACAGGGGTGACACCTTCCCCCTGAGGACCACTGGTGCCCGGAGAGGTCTCGGAGTTGTGGTTGTCGCAGGATGTGGTTGGTTGAGGCTCGGAGGAACTTTCTGTAATGCTGGTCCTGTTCCTGCTCTGAAGTCTTTGAGAGCACCAGATGTCATTGATTCCCAACCTAAATCACTCTATGGTAATGCCTGTGCTACATTTCCTAGACAATTGTTATCAGCATCTGGTGGTGAAGTTCCAGCTAAACTCCTACTACAGTAGAACTTTGAATTTTGAGTTGTACTAGTTTAGAAAGACACAAAATTTTCAGTTAATACAAAATTCAGCATTCATCTTCTTTGATGTACATGTTTTCATCTTTTTGCTGCCTTAGTCATCTTGGCAAATAGAGACTTCAGTTTTCTCAGTTTAGGACAAAACGTTAGTCCTAAACTGTGAAAATTAAACTTCATCAGATGTTTCAGCTGCCTCTGGAAAACATCTGGCCATTCTGTTTGTGTTAAATGTTTGAGTGACTTAGATTTTTAGGACCACTAGGTGGTTCTTGCTCAAGAAAATGAAAATGGTTTGTTGAATGTGCAGTTCTAAAATTACCTGATCTTTCATTATTTTTCATTTTACTTCCATTGTCTGATATTATGAAAAGCTCTTTGTACCCAAGTGGGTTTGTTTCTGTTCTTAGATTACATTTTGGACAGAGTATGATGTAGTTTTATATGCAAACTCACTTAAAACCTTAAAATCTTAAGTAGGAGATCATGTTCATAGTCAAGATGAAATGGAACTAATAATAATTTGTGTCTAAATCGAGCTTAAATTTTAATTAACCATAACATTGTGGTGAACTAACACTATACTATGATAAATTACCTAAAAATAGTATTTAAAGAATAACATTTAAATGTGTCATGCCTCTGAACCGTTGGGATTTATGGGCTAACCAACACAAACCCACTATTTTCAGACTGAAATGCTAAATTAATGGTTGGTATCTTGCTGTCATGCAAAATGTTTCCATATTTTCAATTTGGTTTCTTTCAGTAACTAGTTTATTAAAAGCTGAGAGAATTCTTGGGAGTTGGAAACATGGAAAAACTTGGGTTTATCTGTTAATGCATGAATAAAAGCAAGGTGTGAATAATGTATTAGTTCCACAGTTTTGAGGACCACAGGGGAAAAGAAGAATCTGTCCAGGTCAATTGAGGATAAAATTTCATGTCTTTCCAATAGAGTTGCTCTCTGTTGTTTTCTCACAAATATGAGATCTTTATTTTTAACTGTCTGGCATCTGTAATTTTTATTTTTTTCTTCACTGCTGAATTTAAAACTAACAGGGGAAAAATTCTAGGGATAAGGCTTTCAGCTGCTCTTCTGGTTTGTCTTTTATACCCTGAAGATGATTGCAATGACTTTAAAGAAGATTGCAGTCTTCCCCCTCTGTCTGGTTTTGGGGTTTGTTTGTTTGTTTTTAATGCCCTGTTATTTTAAAAGTGGATTATATTTTTAATTTAGTTTTCTTATGTTTTCCTTCCAAAATGCTTTCTGAATGAAAATGATTTTGCCCAGCTTCTAAAATGCACTGAAAAGAGGGAATTATATTGCTATTACAACTGGATTTTATAAGGGTGATGACTCCACAAAACTCCTGGGATCCTCAGACTCACTGGTACTTGATTTCCCATTCAAGAGTATATTTGAAGCTTGTATTTCATATTTCTGAGTATGTTGACATAAAATGAGGATTCTTTTTACTTTCACAGACATTTAATTTTTTTTTTTAGAAGAGTTATGTTTTATTCCATTTATTTGATCCCTTTTATCCTTTCTCCCTCCAATATATGGATTTCCTACAGTTATTTCTTTGAAGTGTAAATTTAAGTAGAAATACAGATATTTTCTTAAAGCTTTACAGTACCATCTGGTAGTGTTACCAGTTAAGAGTTTTAAGTATTGTTTGATATCATTACATGCTGTATTGTATGTCATAATTAATTTATTATGGAATGCAAGAGAGTAATAAGTGCTATATAATGTATTTCCATATTTTTGAGATGGGAAGAATTTTGTTACCTAAAGCTTGTTTTAGTACGTTTTGAAGTGTTTGGAGCCCAGGAGTGAGTAATACATGCAAAATAGATGTTTTGTGAGGCTTTGGAACCCTGTTTTGTATTTTCATGAGATTGCAGAGAACTGGGTATGAAAACCCAGGCAGCTCCCCTCAATTCTGTATTCACATCCATGCACTCCTTTGTTGTCAGTGGAAAAAGGCTGAGTGGGTTAGGGTGTACTTAAGAGAAGCCATAGCATGATGTGATTTGGAATTTTAAGGTTTGATCATGGGGCATATAATTCCAGAGTATTTTTTAGTTTAGATATTATGTGTTAGTATTTTGTTTACGAGCAGTAATCCCAACATTAAAATGTAAACCAAAATGTTCTATTTCTAGCAACAATTTTATTATTCTCAAATAAATATCTATCTAATTACAATAAATAATAAATATCTAAAGTTCTATACAGCTGATTTTTTAAATTTAAAAAATATCTGAAGGAGAAATTCTAGGCAAACCAAGCCTTTGTTAATAGGGGTTTTTTTGTTGTGTTTGTTTGTTTGTTTTTGGTTGGTTTTTTTTTTACCATGGTGGGTAATCATAATATTATTTTGGCATTCTTTATATTGCAAATATTTTTGATATTTTGATAATTCTTCTGTAGATAGCATCCTATAGGGTAGTTCCCTCCAAACAGGAAATTTTGTTTTATACGTGGGAAACATTGCTGTGGCTTCAGTTAAGGTGCTTGCTTTTGTAATTTCATCTGTATAAATTCAGTATAAAGCTCTTCAAACTGTACCACCATTAGCAATATTAAGCCGAAGGTACATTTATTGTTTTCTCCAAAGGATTTAATGTATAATTTGAAAATCTGTTGAGTCAATCTTCTGCATTTTTATTAAATGAAGGAGTTTTGGAACTTTGTTTTACACTGTTTATAAACCTTATTAAGAAACAAAATCCATTTTATTTGTTACAGTTTTTTAATGTTGTATTTCCTCACAGGTGGAGAACGAACTTGTGGTGTACATGAACTGATCTGCATTAGAAAAGGTAAGCAATGATTTGTGAAAGTGAACTCCTTAGCTTGTGAATAGTCCTGGTGAGAAATCTCCTGCCCAGTGTTATGGTCTGACCTTTTGTGGATCTTAGTGTTGCATCTTTGTGTTGCAGAATCCTTTGATGCTGACAATGTCAATAGGAAAAAATAGTGAAATTATAAAATAAAACTTGATTTTTCACAAGAGGGAAAAACGTGTTCCTCCAATATTCACGAAGTTACATAGAATTTGTTAATGTTGTTCAGCTGTGATGGGTAGCCACAAAAACTTTGATCTTTGCTTTATCCAATGAGACATTTTCTAGGATTATATAATTTTTAGTAGCAATAGAAAGTTGTGAGGATGTTTAAAAAACCTGATGTAATGAACAGGCAATCTCTGCCTCTGATTCCAGGTGAGATCCTAATGACTCAAACTTCTTTGAAAACAGCTGTAACAATAGTGAGACGAGCAACTGACAGAGCACAGAGCAGAGCTGTGCTCCGGAGAGGGCTGGTACAGCTTAAAGCTGAGCTACAGTGGCTGAAGTTGGAGCTCAACAGAACAGCTCAGCTGTTTTAAAGACTGGATACAGTTCTGTTTTCTGTTCCTTTTGGCAGCCCTATGCTGCTTCCTCCAGCATTGCTGTTGAACCTCTGTCTTCTCATCTGAAAGTTAATAAAAACAAAATAGTTTCTTCAAGGATTAGTCCCTTGAATTGAGGCTTGGTTAGGTCAGAAGAGTCTCGGTGCTTTCAAAGGGAAGGAGTAGGAAAGTGTGGTGGGAGAGGAGTAAGGCTGCAAGACAGTTTTGACAACAACTTAGTGTTAGACTGGCTTAATAGTATTGTCAAACCACATCATACTCTGTGGGAAGAAGTTTTGTTTGTCTTCTTAGTTTCCGTTGCATTCACTGAGACATTTTGGTAAAATCATTTGGGTTTATTGAAACATTTATTTAATATTGCCTAACCTCAGAATTAAGTCTACCAGTTAAGGTCAAAATAGCTTTATGATCACAAGTTATCTTTTTCAAATAGCTATTTAAAGAATTATTGAATGTTGTTTGTGGTTTGACAGTACCGTAATTAAGATTTTTTCCACTTTTCTAAACTCTGAATCATTTAGATCTTCCTTTTTTTAAAATTCTTTCTCATTTTGGAGGGGAGGTGAATTTTTTCTATTTATTTCTGTCTCTGTTTTTCCATTGATGGATAAGTTGGCACATACAGTGCTCTGTATTCCTTCTGTAATAGGTCCTGTTTATCTTTCTGAATTGTGAAACTCGTTGGAATTTCAGAAAGCCTTCTGATAAAGTTTCAAAAGCTGCTAATCTTGCTAATCCTTATTTATTTTAGGATGCTGTACTGATTTTAGGAAAAACAATTTTTCTGCATTCTTGGAGACAGTGCTGTATGGTTTTAATGTTAATTGCTGGGAAGTTAAATTGAAAAGATGTTTTTGTTGTTTTGTTTTTAAGATTCTGTGTTATATTTGAGCATTGAATTCTGAACTCTGTTAGCCATTGATACAGTAAATTAAATAACAGTAGCGTGGAACCTGTGTTTTAGCTTTGGTCGTTATAAATTAGCCTAAGGGTAAGTGTGATTAAAAGAGAAATATCCTCTTAGTGCCGTTTATACTTGCATTATGTTGGGTTCCTTTTTAGTTCACGTGAGTTTCCATGTATATTCTAACCTTGTGTGTCCCTATGTTACCGATAAATTTCTCCTTGTAGCGCATGGGTTTGGTTCATTCTTGTCTGTCTTCGCTCCCTACTCGATGTGTACCTTTAAAGCAGAAGATGCTTGCCATTGTACTGCAAATCTTCCAGTCATGTAGAGTTTTAGTTACTTTATCTAAGACTTTACATCATCTGATGCATATTCAAGATGCTTTTATTGTCTGACCAAGGCCAGGCTCCTAAGGATTATTTGATTTGCCAGTTGTCCAGCCCTGCTTGCTTGCCAGGATGAGAGTGCAGACTCGAGATCTCTACTGACATCCTCAGAATAGGAAGGCGTTTCCAAGCTGAGAACTCCTGGCTGCCAGCAGTCTCGAGCTGGTCAAATCAGACCTTCCAGCTTTGTCCTTAATATCATTGAGTGCTCATGTCAAGCTTATACAGGATGGAGTTTCCCATCTCTTGGCTGTGCCCTGAAAGCCAAGCTGTTTTCTCATATGTGAGCTCACTGCAGAAGTTGAAGGGACAGATTAAGTGTTCATATTGACACATGGGTAATTCCCTGCAGTCTTGTCTGGTGCTGGGTAAGGTTGCAGGGTGCCCTTCTCCTTTTTCTCTGGTGTCTGTGTGACTGTGGCACCAGGAGAGTACACTCCAGCACTCCTGGCATTCATCCACTCCCTCATTTACATCAAATATTGTCTGTGAAGCTTTGAGAGTGTGTGGTGTTTGACAAAATGGTTCTCTATTTGCTATTTGCCTGAAAGCCTCTCGTGCTTTCTGCCAGGGGTGGTGGGTAACTGTGACTGCCCTGTGACTGGAGCTGGAGTGCCCATGTGGAACCCCTAAAAGAAACATTAGTAGTAAAGAGCCTGCATTAAGTAACTGGAGTTCTTCCAGTGTACACTTGTGCTTTGCTTGTCTGTCCAGCTTTCTTACAGTCCTTCCAAATACATGGTTGTTGAGAAGCAACTAACAGGATAAACAGCAATGTTCCATCTTGTTTTTCCTGTACTGAATAGGGAAAAGGGAAAAGTAAGCATGCAAGCAAGCATGTGTTTTCTATGAATAATACATGGGAAAACTTTCCGGTTTCAAGTGATGGAATGTAATTACAATTTATATGGGGATAATATGACTTGAACGACAACTGTTGCTGGTGGTTAATTTTTCTTTCTAGTTAGCAAAGTAACACATTCTTAAATTGTCTTTTTGTTGCCTGTCCTTTCATTTTTTTGCTAGGAAAATAGGAACCTTGGAGTGTGAGATGATGACATGTGTAAAGGGACCAGAAAGGTCTTCAAAGCTGTGCGTGACTACATCATTTAGCTCAAATAACATAATGAAAACTTCTTAGCTGTAGTTGAAGGCATAGCTGTAAAAGCAAAACTGAAGCCTTAAAAAGCAATTGTCTGCTCTAAGATTATTCAGCTGTAAAAATGAAAATAACTGGAAACCTCACTTTCCGTGTTTTTTTAGGTTTTGTATTTCTCAGATTAGTTAAAACCATAGACTCAAAGGTTTGCAAGTACTACCGGTTATAATGTTCATTGAATAGCTGAGATTATATTGGTTCTACTGGGAATGTGATCCCAATATGGTATCGATACAGGACTCAGATTTGCTACCCAAAGATGTAGCATTGTCTGGCACAGGCCTCCTCCCGTGTGACATTAATGTTGTTTCAGTTTTGTAGTTGCCCAAGAGAGATGGTGGTGGGTCCCCTCCTAGGCTGCACAAGAAGGATTGTGTTACTTTTATAGGGTTTTGTTATTTGAGTTCCTTTTAACAGATTCATACATTTTTGAGAAGAATCTGCAAAGAGCTGATCAGGAGTTAGGAGACTGATAGGCTTTTCTGGAAAAGCTTTAAAACTAATTCTTACGTATTTTTAAAGAGGCTTCTTCTAAATGCATAAATATAGGGAGTGTGTGTCCTGAAAATGTGAGTATTTTGTGGCTGTTATATAACATCTAATAGCTAAAAAATACTGAACAAGTCACTTCCCAGCTATCAAAAAGAACTTTAAATATGTATGATCAGCTATTAGGGAAGCACTGAAATTTTTGTCTGCTATGTTTAACATAGTTAAGTAGTTGAACTGTTTGTGCAGTTTTATATTTACACATTGTTGAAATCTGGAAAAAAGGAAAAATAGATTCTTGCTTTTATTATAAATTAACTTCTTGTTTAGTTCTATTATTTAATGCAAGTTTGTGTACACACACTTATTCAGTGTCTGACAGTACAAATTGAAGGCCTGGCAAGGGAAAAAAGAGTCCTGCTTTGTTTTTGACAGCAGAAGGTGACAGGAGTTTTTCTGAAACTACTCAGCTAGCAGTTCGTGTTTTTGCTGGATATCTTCCTAGTATCCAGCTGTTTTTTATGGGGTCCAGAGATTTGTGTTAAGTTGTTCCTTTGGTTATTTGCTATGGACGTAAAAGAACTCAGGGAACTTGAGGTCAGACTTGAAAAAAATGTGTCTTTTTTAGCTGGGTAGTGCAGCTGCAAGTCTAACTTGGAATTAGCTGTTGTTAGATTTGGTAATGTTTTAATTAAGGCTGTTTCAGGTTCTGTTTGTACAAACAAGACAGATTTCTGATGAGTGTTTACGGTATTGAGCTATAACTGAAGAAACTCCTCTTTAATATATTCTGCTGTGTATTCACTGTTTGACATGTAAGTGACATTAAAGGAGAAAATACATGGCCATATTATTTTTAGGTCTCTTTCACCCAGCATTTTTCACTTGTTTATTTTTGAAGTAGTGCAAAGTGATACTTCTAACTCAGCAGTGTGTTTTGTGTTTAATTCATGGAAATGTAGATTGAGTATCCGAGTAAGGGCTGAGTTGCACTGATGTTTAAAAATTATTTTTAAGCCCTTTTTTTCTTTTGCAAGATGTTCCTTTCTTTCTATTGTTGTGGCAGTCTTGCAAACAAAGGAAATTATTCAGCAAACCGACTTTGTGACTAATAATGGAACAGAAGTGCTCTCTTTAATATGTAAAAGAGAATTTGCAAAAAGACAATGTCTTCATCTGACAATGAAAAATGTCATTGGTAATAATAATTTTGAAAAGATAAGAAGGTGTGAATTTTTGCTTTGTCAGAAGTATGTTTTAAGTAGAACTATTCCTCTTTAATGTTCTGGTCAACTATCCTTATCCATTTGCATGTGTCTGAATGTTAAGCTGCCAACTACATTTAATCCAAATGGAAAAAAGTAACATTTATTCATTAGTTTCATTTTACAGTAGAAACATTATTATGTTGAAAGTCAACTGCATCTGATACTCAAGTTATCTTACACTATTTGTGATAGTCTACACTAAGTAACTGCCTCTGAAAAAGAAATAAAATAATTTTCCCCTTTCTCCCTGCTGTCATCCAGTTGGTAGAACTACTTGTTCTTCATCAGGAGAAGGGTGATGCCACAGATGGTAGCAAATTTCTTTAAATTAGATAACCTGAAATGAATGTAAAATGCAAGTATATGCTATTTCTATACTCATTTAGGTGTTCAGATTTGGGCAGTACAAAGTAAAGTGCACTTTCTCTTATTACAAAGAGGAATAAAAGCTCCTCATTAGGAAAGTATAAACAATTAAAGCTATTTTTTTAAAATATGAAGAACATAGTAATTAATACTTTTTTTTCAAGGCTTGACAAAATGTTGTATCCCGTGAATACTAAACTTCATAGACTTGGGAGATACTTAGAAGTATTTCTACATGTTAAAAAAAAAGTAGTAATGTTAAGATTAACACCACCATTAACACCACCAGAATACATACTGAATTTTGCACTCTGTTGGAAAAGTAATCTGTATGTACACATTTTGGATTAGAGAAAATTTAATACAAAGTAAATACAAAGCTTACTGATGCCCATACAGAAAACAGAATATTATTTTTGTGTGTTCTCCTATGTTTGGAGTCTTCTGGAAAGCAGCAGCTACTGGGGAAAGTGTCTGGAAAGCAGGACTTAATTCCAACTATGGCAGTATCTTTTCTTTTGTGGCAAGTTTTGTGTAAGAACTTTGCTATATCCAAACCCTGGCCTTCACTCAAGTTCTCATGTTCATTTAATCATTTTTACCACGCAGTACTTTGCTGTATATCCTGGTTAATTGCTGTTGGATTACATGGATTGTCTCATGCTTTGTTGTTAATTGTAGTGTCTGATAGGGAAAAACGAGGTTTTAAAGTATTTTTTTTACATAGATTATTTTTCTTTCTCCTAGTGGAGAGCTACTTTGTAATGGGTATGAACTTTTAAACCGCAAGCCTCTAGACCCCTGTGGGTCTTTAATACCTTTGCTTTGGGAGGATTATTTGAGAATACCATTAAAAAAATTATAATCACTGCTGTTCTCTTACCCACTGTGTGGATAATAGTCATGTAATATGCTATGTAATTGCAACAGATTATTGGGATTTGGAGGTAATCAAGATGATTCCATGATCAGTGTCTATTCCAAGTGGCAAATGTGATGCTTCTTTCGCTGTTTCTTTTCAGAGATTTCTGTTGTGAGATACTACTTAATCAGAGATGAATTCCATGTAAGAGAGAAAAGGCATTGAGGGACTGGTAAATCAGCAGGGATGGCAGGCTGACAACTTTTTCAGCACATAAGGATTTAGGAATTAAAAGATTTCTGTCAAAAGTTTAAATCTCCACCTCAGACTATGGCTTCAGTTATTCCTAAATTCTTCTTAGATCAGTGGTTTTTTGGAACGAAGGGTCCTCTTTTTCCTGTAATTAAATTTATCACCAAAAGACAGTTTCAGCATGGTATTTTAAAAGAAAGGGAAGAGAATCCTGGAAAAGACAATCCGTAGAGGCAGTACGAGAGCTGCCACAAGTATTTTTCTTCAGTTGTGTGTGTGGTTAGTTCACTTAATGAACCAAGCTGGTTTTATCATAAATTGTGAGTTTGAAGTGGCTGAGGTCACTTGGTCTATCCAGCCTGGAGAAGAGGAGACTGAGGGGAGACCTCATTGCAGTCTGCAACTTCCTTGTGAGGGGAGGAGGAGGGGCAGGAACTGATCTCTTCTCTGTGGTGCCCAGTGACAGGACTCAAGGGAATGGCCTGAAGCTGTGTCAGAGGAGGTTTAGGTTGGTTATCAGGAAAAGGTTCTTCACCCAGAGGCTGGTTGGGCACTGGTACGAGTTCCCCAGAGCAGTGGTCACAGCACGAAGCCTGGCAGAGCTCAAGGAGCATTTGCACTTCTTTGGGATGACGCTATGTGGGGCTAAGAACTGGACTTTGATCCTTTTGGGTTCCTTCCAACTCAGGATATTCTATGGTTCTAGAATTCATTTTATGAAGTAAATGAACTCTATTTGATGTAAATATTTAGTCAAGTAATTTAATTGATTGTAATAAAATAAACTGAATTTTTAGATCAAAACACATTCTAGAATATCTTCCTGTGTGTAAGGATTCCTGGAATCTAGATGTTAAAATGTATTTTTCTTATTAGCCCTTGTAATTAGATATTAAGAAAACAAAGGGAAAAAGAAGTCCTGCTTTGTCTCTGTAGCAGGGCATATTATCCCTCAGCCAGGGGGAAGTGACATAAACTGAATGTTAAAAGAAATTGCTATTATTTCTGATAAATTTCCACTGGAATGGGAGTGACAATTGAGTTAGACCAGTGTAGCTTTCATGATACACTAGTTCCAGTAAACTTTTCATGTAAACAAACACATTTATTTTTTGCCTAAGATGACACTTTTTAGAAATTAATCCAGAAGTGGCATCATGTATCACTTCGGGTAATTTAAGTTTTGTGTTTTCCTCAGTATTTCTTTGAAAGGTCTATTTAAAGGGCATTGTTATTCCAAATAGAAAGTTAAATAAGCACTTTCATCCTTGTTTCATTCTATCAGTCTTAAAAAATTTCTGAGATGTTCATGTTGCTGAAATTGTTAATAATTTTCTTATTTAGGAAATGTGATGCTCTTTTCAGTTTTGCATTGAAATTGAATTGAGTCGTCATTTCAAGTTCACGCTCATTTGAAATTGTGTCACTCAGGGTTATATCCTGGATGTGAATACTTAAAATGTTGAAGTACAGGTAGCTCATGTTGCAGGGGCTTGTAATTTGTACTGGAGATTGTGTAAACTTGCCATACAACAAAGTACAACACTGCAAGATGCAGTGTCATTATTGTTATTTTTTTGGTGCCTTACTAGCCAAGAGATGGGATGATCATGATTATCACGATTTATGACTTGAAAATCAACAAGGCATCAGTCTCAAAGGCCGTGAGTTAGTAACAAGTCGCCATAATGGAGAAAGTCACGAGTTTCAGAGTTACATCCTCATTTATAACTTTCTGGTCCAATAAGCAATTAACATGAAACTTTGTTTTGACTCTGTAACCTATCACCTTTGATCCTTGTTACTGCATTGTGTCTGTTTCACAACCAATGGCTTTCTAGCTCACGTACACATACACTTCTATTAGAACATCTAAATTCTTAACTTAAACTATAAAATCACATTACTATACTTAAAACCCTTCACCATATCACCTAATACATTTTCTTACTTACAGCTATAGAAACCTAGGTTTATAATTCTTCTGCTTAAAGTATGTACAGCTTTGTCATTACATTAATCCAAGTTCTTTCCAGGGCTGTAAATTAAACTCATTAATGCCTGTGGAAGTTTCTGTTTTTCTGTTTCCCACAATGCAGGAGCAACAAATCCAGAGGAAGGAACATCATAAAGCTAGCAGAATAAAATGTATTTAGCATAGTATGCTGCCAGATGTAGCCATGAGTAGTGGGCCAAGGGAAGAAGTCTGTGCTGCATAAGGAAAGGCAAAATGCAAGTTCGAATTGGAGGGGGCAGCATCTTTGTACAGAAAAGTTTCAGTTTTAATGTAACATAAATGTAACTAAAAAATTAAAACCATTGATACATGAGATGTAATTGTCTGTTTTAAGTTGAGCTGAAAGACTTCCTGATGTCTGTTTTGGCAAAACATGGAAAAATAGGTAAATTTGTTGAAGGGAATTACGTAGTTCCAGTGTTTTATATGGCAGATAGAAGAAAGAATGAAACAGGAATCATGGGATAGATATTTGGAATTTTGTCTTTTGACGTGTTCAATAAAATGTTTAGGGTTGATTGTCTCTGATTTTTAGCAGCAACATCAGCTAGTCAATTTTTGTGGTACAGTTGCTTCTGTTTTTTATATGGGAAAGCATTCTAATAGTGATGCTGCCATATACAGTGTTTTGGGAAGCAGTGCAGGTAGTCAAGAACTTAATGTTTTAAGTCTTCTAAGGCAACAGTGGATTAACTATTACGCCCTGTAGGTGTAGCATTTTGTTTAGGTAAAAAAAGTTGCATTCACTTGTTGCTTCTTCAACTACTCCAGCAAATAGAAAGATACTAATTATGTACAAATTCACAAATTGCTGTGAAACGTTGTGTACTGAGTTTCCATTGTCAAAGAAAAGCTTTTTAGAAAGAGCACAAAATCTTAGGTAGCCTTCAAGTTCAGTTACTCACTTCTGCAGAAGAGACAATCCTATGTAATTAGTAAAAAAATATTACATGTAATTTGACGCATGTGAAAGTACAGTCCCTACTCCTGTTGAGTAATCAGTCAGACCAAAGTATTCACTTGTGAGCAGACGGAGGTGTGGAGGGATTCATTTGGTTTTTTCTGTTATGACATGAGTTGTCTGTGAGAAATAAATACATCCTGTTTGGAGAGAAATAATTCAAGCATGGAAAAAGGCAGTCAAGGCACAAATCTTGTTGTTTCGTTCAGTAACCTGCTCAGCTTTCTAAAAATATGCTAATTTCTTGTGCAAGTGGCAAAGTTGGAAAGAAGTGACAAGCAGCATTTGGCATTCAGATGAAAATGCTTTGAGCTGGACAGCTCAGATTATTTCCATGGAATGTCAAGATGTACTGGTGTAAAAAATGAATAGCAGTAAATCATTCTTCTTCAGGACTAAATACAAACCAACAGTCCTGTATATTTAAAAGAATTTAAAGGGCTAAAATATCTTAGATCAAGTTGTAAAAAAACCCCAAAACCCCAAGTCATATATAAAAATAAGCTTACATATTTAATTTCAAATCTTTTTTGTGCTAGGATCTTAAAAATAATTGGCATTTTTAGGCTCATGCTCCCTAGTTACTTAATTTGTGTACAGAGAGCTAGTATTGCATTTGTAAATGAATAATTGAAACATCACTAAGATAACAGTGTGGCTTTCTACATTGCTAGCTAAGTGAGTAGTATGATGTAGAGTGTGAAAACTCAAAAAATAATCAACTGGGTACTAAATACAGTTGGGGCTAGATATATACTAAGATATTAAATGCCTTTCAATTGAAAGTAAAAAATGTTTCCTATTTTTAAAATTTCTGAGGATTTTCTTTGTTTTGGTGATATTTATTTGAAGATGCCATTATTTTTTGGAGAGTTTGAAACATTTTTTTGGAAATAAAAAATTATTTCATAACAGTGAAGTTATTATTTGAGAAAGAGGTGCTAATTTGATATTTAAGATGAAGAGATGGTAAGTTTTTGTGTTCTAATACTTTTGATTCTAGTGTTGATAACAACAAAATGGAATTAAAGTGATGTTAATGTAATACTTCTGTAATGGCTTTGACTTTCTATGCCACTTCCATAGCCAGCAATTCAATTAGTCTTGGAAACTTTGTAGAAAGACATTTGTTTTTTTAGTATTTCTAAACCTGCCTTATATTATAATGAATTTCAAACATAAATTCAAAATTTTATTGTTGTTTTTCTTAAGAACCAAGAGTAATTATGAAGCTTATACAAGTAGGACATTTGAACCTAAAGTATGACTTTGAGAAAATACTGCTTTTTTTCTGGTTTCCGATAGTAGAAGAAACCACTGAGAACCTCTGGGAGTTTTTAAAATGCTTTCCATGGTACAGTTAATGCCCAGACAAATCAGAATTTGACAGTATGCTTTGAATCAAAATAATTTTGGTGGTGAAGGTGGCATAGATGCATTTTTTATGCAAAAAAAGAACTTTTTTTTTTTTTTTTTCTGTCTGTGAAGTATACCTGCTTGACACTTCAGCTGTGAGAAACTAACTGAAGGATTAATGTGATGTATAAAACCTGTATTCATGGATGGGAATCTGTACACATTTCATGTGGAAAATTGAAGTACATTTTTTTTCCCTGGCTTTATAATGGTAATACATTACAGGATTTCAGCTCGATAATTTACCTAATCTGTGAACAAGTATTCCAAGTCTCTTTACATGAGTGCAAATTGATACAGAAATATAATTTTCAAGTCCTATGTTCACACTGAATTACATAAATAATTAATTAGTCCTGCTGCAGCTAAAGTTTCATTCTTTTTGTAAGGTATCAGCCAATGTTTCTTTTTTCACTCCAGAAAAATGTCATCAGATACTGTGTTTCCATAGAGAACTATAAGGCTTTCAGACAGTGCCTTTTTTTAACTACTTAGTATCCGGGAAGTAGTGGAGAAAAAACCCCGAAAGTATTGTTTTCAAGTTCCTTTTAGGTTGTGGTTAACTTCCTTAAGCACATATTTTGATGGATCAAAGCAGTTTGGTGAACAATATAAGCATAAATAAAAACTCAAAAGTTGCAGTTTAGACCTACATCAAATGTGACATATGGGAAAGTGGTTTTCCCTGAAGATGTTGTACAATTAATCTATCCTATTAAAAGGAGACTGTTACTGCCCTTTATTGAGATCATTCCATGACTGGAATTCAGTTAAATCTCCTGCTTAAAGCAGTCTGGACACTGAATTCAGGCAAAGTTGCTTAGGACAGCCTGCTCCAATAATAAAGCAATCATTCTCATAGTTCATTCGATGGTCCCATGAGCATTTATCTGCCTTCTGATCTGTCTTCTTTTTTGCCTTCTCATCACTTTCTGACTTGTTCTGTGGACCCCATATTGGTGTCACACCTTCTTCATATTTCACACTGGTTTCCTCCCTGATCATCATTAACCTGTGCCACCTTCTATGGCGCTCTCACTTCTGCTGGTCCCTGTGTTCTGGTGAATCACAGTTCCCTCTTGCTGCCTTTTCTGCTACTGCCTCTGTGTTTGATAGGTGTTACTGCTGGAAGTTATTGAAGAATGAAGATTTTCTACTCTGGGCCCGGTTTCTAGTCTCATTTGGGTCAGGATAAATAATTCAGAGAAAATTTGGTGTTGTTCCAATAGCCCCAGACATTCTCAGTTATCCATATGCAGTGTTGGAAGGGGTGGGAGCATGACTCCTGCCAGCAGAACTTTGGGAGATTTCATCTGTTAAGCTTTGAGGTCAAAAATTAATATATATGAACTGAGGCTTTTGTCAAATCTCAGAGTATTCCTGTGTGTGGGAAGATTCCATGAAAATGGTAAATAGACACCTGGCAAACAATAAATGAACGCCTGACACATGCCAAAGTTCATGATAATTAAAATATTAATTAAAAAAATTTAGCTGCTTTTCCTCTCTGTTTCCAGAATAGAAATCCACTTTTCTCACCTTGTTACCCCTCTTGATGCAGCAGGATGTCTCATTTGAAGTTGTTGGCAAGTTGAAGTTGTTGGCAAGTTCCTTTTCATGGGAAAATGTTCAGGGGTGGTATAGGCAAAATGTTACATGATCTCTTCTGCTCAGAGGTAAGAAGGGAAGCAAAAATAATTGTCAGTTTTAGATAGGTCTGGATGTCCAGCTCAAAACAGAAGTGCAAATCTGTCCAATTTGTTTTTCATGGTGGAAGGCATGTTTCTTTGGATCTTTCTTTCTTTGTCAGATTTAAAAGACACCTGTGTAATAATTTAAGAACAGCACCACAGACACAAATGTTCCCTGCCATCCTGCAAAACGAACTGAGGAGGTTGTGGAACTACATGTGTTTCTCAGTCAGTACTTTTACATAGATGTATGTGCCCAGATTTACAAAGGGCATATGTCGAATAAGAGAATGATATCATTTGGAAGGCTCCTGGGAAAGTAATTTGCAGTTCAGTCCCTTGCTCAAAGCAGGGATAACATTGAAGTTGGATTCTATAACTGATCTAGGCAATCTGTTCCAGTGATAAACTCCTCTCATTCTGGATTTTTCCCGCCTCATCTCTACATTTTTCTTGTAGTTATTTCGGACTCGTGCATCTTGTCCTTTTGTATTGCATCTCTGAGAATGCAGAGTCTGTTGCCAACTTTTCTTTAATCCCATTCCTTTTTACATAGTTAAAGATGTTACCATGCAGCATTATAGTCCTAAAGGGAAGTGCCAAGATTGTGGCAATCAGAATTTGTAAATCTGATAAAACTTCATAAATCTTTATTAAATAGAAAAAAAATCAACCCCCAAAGATGGGATTTATGGTGTTGTGTATAGAGTCTTGCAAAGTCAGCAGGTAGAAAGGGATATGTGAAATCCCAGCTTTCATCCTGATGAATGCAGTCATGTTCAGCTTGGAAAGATGTGTTGTCTGTGTGCTGTGGCCACAAAATCTGCTCTTAGGTGCTACTCTGCCTGTTTAGAATGCAGGTTTGAGACATAACTGAACCTATAATGTTTCTTAATTATCAGTACACTAGTAATAAACTGGTTAACAGATTAACTAATCTGTTACATATCACTAGGGATCACTTACAGTTCTGTAATGCTTTACATGGTTGTTAATTGCATGTAGTTATTGAATTCTGTCACATTTTTGCCTATAAATTGCACCCAGATATTATTGAATTGCAGTTTTATAACCCTTCACTTTAACCTCCCACCCTACTTCACAACAAATTTGCAATTCGGTTGCAACTTTAACTTCTCACTTCAAGTTTTTTGGATGTAAACCGCATGGAGAGTCCCCTGGGTTTCTTAAGGGGCTTCCCTCTGACATCCTGGCAGCCTTTATTAATGAAGCAGTTCAGCTTCATTATGGTCTGTGGTCGTCTCCACTCCTTTCAAAAGATCTGCCCTCTCTTGGTCTTTAACTGCCTTTGTAAGTTGTTACTTATTTCTCACATTTCTCGACTGTTGTTTTTGCTGCTCTTCTATATCCCTTTCTCTACCCAGTCTCCTTTCAAATAAACAAATAAACCCTTTAAATACTCTTTCCTCATTGCTTCAATTTGCTACATCCATTTGCAGATTTCATATGTTTCTAAAACCTGCTCCTTCATAATCTTGGTCGTAAATGGTACAATTGATGTTAGGTACTGAAGCACTTCAAAGATTCTACACCTGCCAAAGATCCCCAACACTGCCTTTCAGTTATCTGCTTAATAGCAATTACATATTTTTTATTTTACATACTCTCTAAGACATATCAGTCTACTTTGGCCTTTTTCCCCCTCTACCTGGTTTTAAGTGTGCTTTATCTCTGTTCCACTTACCACTTTCTTGGTTCATATGCAAGTGAACTTACATGCTGTTTCTCACTCTCTTTTTTGCCCTTTAAGTATCCTCTTGTCAGGGAGCAGCATGGGCCAGCTGGTCCCTGAGAGAAGAGGAGCCAGGTGCTGAACATAACAAGGTGGACAGGGCAAGGGCTCCGTCCCTCCTCAGCAGCATTGTCTCAGAGCTGGCCCTGAGCACAATTAGCCAAACCTCCAGAAGATGGGGTGCTCTTAGATCCTTTCCAGTGCTCTGTCTCTCAGGTGTTCCATCTGAAATCATTGGTCTTGGCAGCTTCTGATAATTTCCCCATTTTTCTGCACAGACTATCCAGTCCTCCATCAGAGCCTCTTGCTCGCAGTGTCAGTCCCTCTCAGATTAGGACCAGATGCTTTTCTGTTCTTTGAAAAGATGATTAAGTGTTAACTCAGATTTAAATGGTGGGGTTTTAGTTATTTAAATGGTGGGGTTTTCATTATATTTTGCATATGTATTTGCATCTTTTGAGGTATTTATTAATGATCAATTCTGATAATATTACAACTTTCCAAACTTTTACAAGGTTCTTAAAAATGTGTTTCTTTCTGTTTCTTTTAGTATCTCCTGAAGCAATTGGATTCCTGTCTGCGGTCGGGGTGTTCATTATTCTCATGTTACTACTTTTCCTATATATTAATAAGAAGATGTGTTTTGAAAATGTTAGTGGTTTCCCAGATCTCGATTCAGGATACACTACAAGAAAGAATTCACAAGATAAACTTTGTAAGTATCTGACATACAGTGTACTAAACTTGATTATAAGAATGCACATTTTTACAAGGATGTAGCAACACATCAAACGTTGGGTTTTCCTGTGACTGCAGTACTCAGAAAGGAGCAAATGTTTGTATCCACAAGCCACAGAAATTCAACAGCTATATAATCAAAGAGTTTGCATGGGGAGATACTTCTCTTGCCCTCTGAGAATACTCTTGACCTTATTTTAAACATTCCATAATTTTGTATAATTAAATCTTTTTTGAGTAAATTTGTGGATGGGATTGTTGGATTTTTACTTAGCCTGTTAAAATCCTTCACCATACTTTTGGAGAAGGTCTTGCTTTTATTCACCTGGAAAATAATTTTAAAGAGTAATTTTAGTGACATCTTGTATCTGACTAACACATTATTGAATATTTTTTAATACAACGAGGTCTTTAAGGATCATATGTAATGAAAGAACTTAGACCTTGAAAAAGATATTGAGGGTTGGTAAAACAACCTCTTCCTACTTTTGTGCTGTGAAAATTAAACAGGCTTTGTTAGCTGACTTGAGAGAAAGAGACAGGCACCAGAGAACAGAATGTGAAATTGAAGAGGCCTTCTTGCCCTCTATCTCTTTAAAAGATGTAGCTAAATTTTTATTTTCAATTTTCTAGGAAGCAAAAGACCTTTTTCCCCCCAGAAATTGTCTGTCCTTAGTTTTCTTTTTTTGCTATAAAACAAGTCTTGATGTTCTAAAATGTCTTACTTTATGTAAAAGACAACAAATATTTTGGGGTGAATAAGTCTCCATGATGTGTGTTGTGTTACATTAAAAGCTTGTTTTAGTGTGACATGGATGAAAGGATATAATTTAAATGTCTCACAACTTCTTCTTTGCAGGTTAGAATAAAAAAAAAAAATCCACCTCACACAGTTGTCTTGTTTTTGAAAATAATGAATTTTATTATGGCTAGTTGATTCTGCATTTGATGAAAGACTATGGTTTTGCTGGTTGATTGTGGCTTCACTTCAAGATATTTATTTAGCTGTTTTCTTGTTATTTTCAATGCATATTGAATGAAAAGAGGAAAGCTGCAACTTCCCCTGGTAAATGTATTGATTTTTGAGATAGCAAAGGCAAATAGCTCTGAAATTGAAGCTGGAGAATCAGAGATGATCAGTTTGTGAAACAGAGGACCACTCACTATTAAAAGCTGTTGCTGAATAGGCTGGACAAATGGCATTTTTTAGAAACCTTCACCAAAATCTGAACCTTCCCTCTGTGTCTTCCCTGGTGGACACGCTCAGCAGCGCTGTGGATGACCTGGCCAGTGTTGTTGGTGAGGTCGGCTACTCTGTAGCTGACTCGGTGACAGAGCAAGTAACAAGCATGATCAGTGGCCTGCGGGCAGAAGATGAGAGCTCCAAAACACAGAGTGATAAACCTGTAGAAGGCAGAGAGGAACACACACCGTCATTAAATCATTCTCAGGAAAGTAATATGAAAACAAAGAGAAGTGCTGCAGAACACAAAGAGACTCATAATTCCGATTCGTTAGATTTTGTAAGAAAAGGTACAAGTCAAGTTGGACTATCTGACCATGTCTCAAACAAAAACCAGTGCCAGTTAAGAGGCACAGATAATAATAATCCTGTCAGTGATACAGAAATACCTCAGGATTTGAAGACTGTAGGAGGACCTTTTAAAAGGGAAGCAGTAGGGGAAAATGAGTGTTTTATAAATGGTAAGGATAGTAACCTGAAAAGTAATAAATTTACTGTGGAGCAATTTATTGAGGAGCAAGAGAATTGTCTATATGCAGTATCAGATAATTCTAAGAATCATGTGCATAAAAAAATCAAACCACAGTCACCTGGAGTTGATTTTAAAGATTCTGGTAAAGTGAGCAGTATGAATGTTCCCCAAGATTTAGAAACAAAACTTGTTGAAGTACAGAAGGAGAAATTACCAGGCTCCAGCTTGAAGAAGATGCACAATGACCGTCTTAATTGCTTTAATGAAATCAAAGAAAAGAAATCTGAAGCCTTCTTTGACAGAAAAGGAAAACGCACCTTGAAGGATGAAGGCAATGTGTCAACTACAATTGCGAATAAGGGTAAAAGGGAAAGCTCAAAGAAATTAGAAAGAGAGCTATATAATAAGAAGACAGCAGGAAAAGGTGAGGAGTCTGTCAGCAAACTGCATTCTTCAGCCTTTCCTGAAACTTATGATATTTCCTACTTTTTTCACCTAATTCGCACTTTTAGTAACAGCGTTTCCTGTGAGTGAAAGTAGGCTTGTTTGTTTCAGTGCTTCATTTTCTAATTATGTTGATATTTCTTGGAAGTTAGTTACTTGCCAAAATAGTACGTAAAGGAACTGATTAATAAATGCCTTTTCTAAGTTTGCTCTTTCTCTATACGGTTTTTCTTGCCTTCTCTGTTTTGTGGTGTTTTTCTGCCTTTCAGTTTCTGCTGAAAACTATGAATTAATTAATTCTGGAAATTAATACTTGTTCTGTGAAAGTGATTTTTATTTTGTTTCTTTTAAAAGCATTGCATAAAGTGCTATGACGATAAAAGAAATAACTTCTTTTGCATTTACATTACAGTAGATCTTCAGAATATTTCTGGGATATGTAAGATAATGATTTCAACACACAATGAGAAATGAGACACTCAATGAGAAATGGCAATTAAGCGATTTTAAGTATAGAAAGAAGTGAAGGAGGCTTATCTTAAAGTTGTAGTCTTAAAAGAAAACGTGTGTGTTGTTGTTATGGATACTTTGTGTGCCGTCTTCGACATCTAATCTTAGTGTGATAAGGGAATTGCAATAACAGTTTGTGAGTAAGAAGTAAAACCCTGCAATTTTACATACTTTTGCAGGCTGCATAGTAAACTTTTAAAAAGCAACACATGCTTTTCCAGAGGTGCTGATTCTGTAAAGAAATGAATGATTTCCTAATAGAAACACATTTTTTTTCTTCAGTTGTGTGTGTTTTCCTTATCTGAAAATTTCAGTCATCTGCTTTGTTGAGTTTTGGTTTGGTTTTGTTTGGTTGGTTTTTTTTAATTTGAATTAGGAGTGTTTTCCATGTTTGTATGATAAACTATGATCTTATCTATTTCTTTCCATAATACTGTATTTGTAAGGTATATTCTCTCAAAAATGGCATTTAGGTCCCATAATAAGCAAATTAATAGCTTTCAATAGGTTAATAATTGCTCGTGACCCATGTCAGCCAAATAAAGGAAAGATTTTACTAAGAACATAAATTCTCTTTGGCAAGTTTCCAAATAAGGTACAAAATTCAAATGAGAAGTAGCAAGCAAAAGGCATAAAACCCTGAGATTTTTTTTTTCCCTAATGTACAGGAAGCTATTTTTTCCCAAGAAGCTGAAACCAAGCATTGTAATTTAAAAAAAAAATTTGCATGGATAGCTTATGTTTTAACTTCAAAGAGGTTTTTAAGTCCTCTGAAGAGGTCTTGCTTCATGACTTGTAATAATATATAATGGTATACATTCTCTTTCTTTTATGATGGGAACTGGAGAAAAAATAAAAACTGCTATCACTGAGAACTTCTGGGTGCTTACAAAAGTCAGTGTATTATAAGAGACATAACTTTCAACTCTTCTTTCAAACATGTTGCTACATGTTTTATGCTATTCCATTCTTTATGCAGGCTGATTAATGAACCTGATTTCATATTTGTGAATACATTTCTTGTAATGTTAAAGGATGCACCTAATACTGATGTCTGGCACTGTATTTTAGGCCTGGTACGCTCTGCTTTAATTACAGCTGTGGAAATCTGTAGAAGTTTCCTATGTGGCAGGTTTCAACCTCTGGAGGGCCATATGAGATACAGAATTTTACTCTGTGTTACAGCAAAGGAGACTCCTTTTTCTGGGCAGCCTCTTGCAGTGAATGTGTTAGCCAGAATATATCCTAGTTGGTGTGATATTTTCATTAAGTGATCAATGAAATTGAACTTGCTTTATAGCCATCCATAAATGGGAAGAACCATATCTGCTAGACTTGAATTAATAGCCTAGAGTTGAAAGATCTAGTTGCTCCTTAGCAGTCTTTTAAGGCACCATTTAACCTATAAATAGGAAATTAAGTTGATGTACACATTGTGTGTAGAGCTGGTAGCCCTACATCCAGGTAAGGTTTTCTGACATTTTCCATTTCAAGACCTTATTATGAATTTCCTAAATCGTGTGCCAAATTTGAAAGAATTGTGAGGAAATGAGGCATACTTTCTGTCTGAAATCCTATTGTTTGATTTTTTTCCCCTAAGTTATAGTTTAAAATCTTTATCTGTTTCCAAAAATAGATTATGGGAAAAACATGCTGGCTATTTGTGCAAAAAAATAAGTAGATTTCACATCAGCTTTACAAAGATGCTGTCGCACCTTTGTGTATTGAAATATGTGCTCAAAATGTGGGAGAGCACTTCTCCCATATCAGAGATGCCCATGTTCTTCTATGAAAAGCACCTAAGTTTGACAAAGTTGGAAATTTCTGGAAAGTTTGCTTTTTGAAAAGACATGGTAAACACTTCTTATACTTTGCTTGTTAAATTCACTGACCATCCCATTTGCACTCATATGCTTCATTGTAGGGATTGAAGAACAGAGCAGGACTTCTACCCTGCCTTTGATACTTATGGTTACTGAAGGACACTGGGAGTTTGAAGAGAAGAATTCAGAATAAACATATTCTATGTGACAGCAGAAATTTCCTGAGCAAATAGGACATGATGCACATGGTGGATTGGGATTTGAATTAGGATAGGTAACAGCTTTGGAGAGAACTGATAACCTCATGTGAAGGCGGAGAGACTAAGGGTCAAAGACCAAGGTTACATGAGTAGTTGGTTAAGTGCAAGTAAAGAGAATTTGAGGTAGAGAAAGAGAATAGAGGAAATCATCATAAGAGACCAAAATTGGGTGCTTGGAGCAAGAACTTCGAATATGGGGCTGGGAAGCAGGAACTTGGGATGGGATTCTACTTGTATAAATGTAACTTTCCAAAAGATTTCTTACCTAAACTTGCAGCAGAGGTTTTTCTGTATGAGTACCAGGGAGAAAAAGACCTCTATGCTGAGCAGTTCCTAAAAGTAGGAAGGATGGACCCCTGTAGTACTAAGAGGCAAACACTTGACTGTAAAATAGCCTAGACGGCTGGCATACATTGAGTTAATTTAATTTTAACTGGCTGAATTTTGGGTAAGCTGAATCTGTCCTCTAGCAGGAATACCCAGCCAGAGGAGTGAGACTGACTGGGCATGAAGGCAGACACTAATGGGAGTGGAAATGCAGACCTAGAGCTGAGGGCATAAAAGCAGGGAGGGGCGAAGCAGTTGAGCGTGGCTGGATAGTGTGTTAGACAACATTCCCTCAGATTCAGGAGCTGAAAAACAGCATTATGGGCATCTCAGAGCTCTGCTGGTAATGGAAGTCAAGTGGCAAATCATACATCGTAGGCTTGCTCTTACAGTAGAGGTAATGCTGACTTCTTTTGAGTTTCCATGAACTTTTAATGCCTATTGAAGTCTGAGACCTACAGAACCTCTGCAAGGCATGGTAAATTTGGGCAGAATCCATTTGAACTTTGGAAAAAGGGAGGAGGAAATTTTCCCTTTACAGAAATAAAAATGCAGCTAGTCTTTGATTTGTGGGAGGAAGTCATGCTTGAGATGTAGTTGGAAAATGTTGGCCACAGGAGTGGGCACTACAGAACTGCTGCAAAAGAATTAACTAGGTAGATTTTTTTCCTGTGTAATTTTTGCTGTTGCCAGATGTCTGCAGTAAAAATCTGCATTAATTTCAGTTATTGAACAAGGAGCTGTTTATTGTAAATTAAATAAAATTGTGCATGCAAACATCTTTCACTAGCATTTTCTCATTTGTTATTGTGGGTTTAAGCACTACTGGCATAAATATCCTAAAGATGATTTTGTTGTAGGCTTCTTTTTGTAAATCAGTTTCATTTCTGTGCTATGCTACATGCTCACAGCAAAAATCAGCTGGGAATGTAGGATCAGGAGCTGCTTGCTTGATATGTTAGGTATCCAAATGTAGTATTGCAGCAGTGTTGGATTTACTTTACATAAATTATTTTAAGCATTTTCCTACTTAATGAAGGGTTTCAAGAATGTCTATGTGCCGCCTTACATGTGTTGATCTGTTTTCTGTTGAAAAGTGTAAGAATGGTTTTTTGGGGCTTAATGATCTTTCAGGTCTTCCAGAAAATGAAAACAGCTCTCAGCAATTACAAAATCATAATGCTTGTAATTACAACAAGATATTTTAAAAATATTGCAGAAATTTTAGTTGAAATGGCTTAAATATCTTCAATGATAACCTCTTATGGTTATTTTCTTGTGTTCTATTTTGAGCTGTAGTCGATTTGCTTTATTTTATTCAAACAGACAATTCTTATATGAGTAAAGACCAGCATGGTTCATCATCTGAGAGTGAAGATGAAGCACTGGGTAAATATCATGAGGCCTTGTCTAGAACCCAGAGTTCCAGGCTGCCAGTGGTGGATGGCAGACAGCAAAAAAACTATATATGGGAAACCAGACAAAAATATAGTCCCCTGTCTGCAGAATATGATGGATACAGTAGTGAAGCCTCAATAGATGAAGGTAAGAGTGATTTAAAAGCCTTCCTTTTATTCCAAATTTCAGAATTGTGTTCTGGATAAGTCCTAGACAAGAGCAGCTTGACTAGGAAATAGTCAATGTCTGCAAGAAATATCCAGACACCTCTTATATTAGTGCATGCTCAAAACCAAACCAAACCAAAACCCACACAATTGTATACAGTCTTCCAGAAATACTACAAATGATACAATATCTTGTTATATTAAGTTTAATTTAATTTTACCATTATTCATTTCATTTTTGGGGCAATTTAAACTGTTTTGATTTAGGAAGGAGACGTGGCAACTCTTGTTGAATTTGTGGTATTATAAATAAAAAGAAGCCATGTTATTCCTGTATTGATAAGCTATTCTAACAGCAAAGTAAATGGAGTGGGTTATTGGCTACAGTGCATATGGTCATTGCAGTGTGCATTGCTGGAATGTTCTGTATATTTTCTTCTCATGAAATGACAGAAAGAACTTATTACAAAGGTTAGATTAATGTGTTTTTCCATGGTGCTAAAAGTTGAATTTAAACAATGGATGTTTTCTTACATGCTATATATTTCTTGATTTTAAGTTGGGGTGACAGCTTGATGTAGAGGCTGAGAATTCTGCCGTCAATATTTTGTCAATATGCTTTTTGTATTTGAAAATAGCTGTGTAGAACTGTGTCTATAGCCACGTTCAAGCATGAAAAGTGAGCTTTGTGGAAGTTATGTAAAAGTCAGATTTTGATACAGGTGCTGTGTTATAGTAAGGTATTTTTGGTCTCCGTTTAGTATGTTAAAACGCAAAAGGTTTTTAATGTTTGATGTTTTCTAATAAAAAGTGGATACATGTAATTAAAAAATGCTTCACCTTAAGTGTTCTATGCAGTCCAGACAGGCTTGTAAAAATTTACATTTTCTACAATTTGATATAATTAAATGATATAAAAGTCTGTCTGCTGTTGAAATTTGAAATTAGTACATGGTCACTCTTGATTCCAAGCTAAGACTTGAAGGACATGAAAGCCACAGTTAAAGTAAGTTGCAGAGTAAAAGGATTCTTTTTTGATGATCAGAAAATTCATTTATTTCCTTTGCTGTTAAACTGTAGGGAGGCAGGGAGTCTGAGTTCCAGCAAATAGTGAAGGAGGTGCAGAGGTGAGGTCAGGTGGTAAGAACAGATCTTTGAACACTGTGATGGAGAAGGAATAGGAATAGTAAAAGTATGTTTGGTTTTAATATCTACTAAGATCTCTCAACAGAATTGGTGGGTGGAATATGAAAGATAAGATACTCAGGGTTTTTTATGGCTTGTGTTACTGTTGGGAAAGAATGACGATGTGTATTAACAGGAGATAGAAAAATTATTAGGAAATAATACCAGATATAAATTACACAAGAACTATACAGGAAGATTCCTTTTAGGTATCTAGAATAATGTATTTCTCTCTCTTCAGACTACTGAGGCTAGTTGTTGAAATAGCCATAGTCATGTAACATTCCTCTTTATATTTTGTAATTGTTCAGAATTTTTAATCCAATCGAATTCATCTTCTCAGTGAAAAGTCCTGAGTTCATCTGAGCTTTTTACTTTGGCTCTATAAGATTTAAGCTTCAGAGGCATTGTGCTAGTCTGTACTCATTTTTAAAAAATTTTTGTTACTCTGTTCCTTATCATCGTCTTAAGTCATCAGAGTTTGTAGTCACCAGTTTTTATCCTGGGGAGTGATAGTTTCCAGTCTGGAAATCTATATCAGGATTCCAGTCTAAGACAAAAGAACCTTTTTGGCAAGTCCAAATACTGCATCTAAAAAGTTACAGTGGTTACCCCCTCCTTTTTTTATTTTATTCTTCTATTGCTAATATCTGTCACCAGGTGCTATTCCTTTTCAATGCTCTCTCCATTCAGGAAGCAGGCTGGATATAAACCCCATTCTAAAATTTATTGTAATGAAGGAACATTCAGGGTTTGGAAGCAAAAATACTTCTTAAACAAAAGCTATCAAAACATTCTAATTTAAAAACTTTAAATTTTTAATCACATACTTCTACTTGCACAAAAACTTTAATAATGTCAGTATTTTGCTTTTGCTACTGCTTATGAGAGTATTCTCTTCCCACATTTTACAAGGAATGGAGAATCAGCAGTGTTATTTTTTTTTGACAGCCTGCAATCATTCTACAGCGTATGTTTGGTAAAATGCTTGCAGATTAGAGTGATGAGTTTGTCTCATTTTATTAATCCAATATTCTCAGCAAAATTATGTTCACTGCTATTAAAAAAAAGTGTTGGACATGGCAACAGATTAACAACCTAACATTTCTCACTTCTCAGTGACCTGAAGGTGGCACACTGGAATAATTAGTGTTAGTAATTTTAAGTTCTTCCTAAATTACTTCAAAGAATCTTTGCACAATGGTAAAAATGTTTTAGGACAGAGGAAGAGACAGCACATGCCTTATCTGATGATCATTACAGAGGGAAAGCTGCCCAACATAGAACTTCAATGAAAAGAGGTGAAAACCTCATGAAGAAGGCCCACAGTCAGAAATAAATAAGACATTATTACTACCAAGCAGTTCATATTGATGCCTTAAGAGGCCTCCTAGACACAGAAACTAGACAGGAATAAAAGAATAAAATAGGTATTTATTTGAAAATCCTTCAAAGGTACCCCCTGGGAGCCAGAGGCTATTGCCAAAATGGACCCCAAGATGGATGACAGGTCACAAGTTCTTCACACTTTTATACATTTGGTTCATTTGTATAGCAGGGTTAATTCTCCAATTAAAGCTTCAGTTTAATGATGTAATTCCCGTCAGCTTACCCTCCCTTAGAGGCTCTTTGGTTCATACTTTTGGGCCTAAGACATTCTAGATGTCCTTGGAGAGCAGGCCTGGAGAGGCTTTGTTATGTCTACCTAGCATGAGAGAGTAGAAGTTAACAGGCTACAAGAAACCTCAGAGTCACACACTAGGCAGTACAGGATTTGAAAAATATAAAAGTAAAAACCTAAGGCATCAATATGTGTTCAGAGAAACACTTCACTTAACAGATGACATTAAGAATCTCAGATTCCAAGGGGGAAGCATCAGCATTCCAGATGTTTCAGTGTGATTTTTATAAATGGTAAGCTTTACTGTTCCTTAAACTTGGAAAAAATCTGTGGAAGACTTGATGCCCTGAGAACACGGAAATTATTTGTTAAATACTAGGCTTTTATGGCTATTGAATTATTTTTATAAACTGCATAAAGACAGATGATAGAACTGTTTCTTGCCTCTTCTGTGGAACAAGCAGTGTGTATTTAAGTACATTGTTTAATATGAGAAAAAATTGTCAGTGCATTTGACTTTGTGTGCTTCTGTTTTCTCATATGTGCTTTATCATGTCTAAGTGTAACATTTTGGCTGTACTTTCATTGTAAGGCACTGATCACTCCATATGTTGAGCATGTAACACTTGATAGTGTTAAAGTGAAGTGATGAGAGGACAGAATTAATTTTTGTCTCACCACTGATTTCCTCCTGCTCATTGCTGGTATAGCAGCCCCTGATCATCAAGAATAAGGACAAGGGGGAATGGTTTTAAAGAGATCTGAAAGATCTACTGAAAGTGGGTGGGTTTAGACTAGATATTAGGAAAAAATTCTTTTCTGTGAGGGTAGCAAGGCACTAGAACAGGTTCCCCAGAGAAGCTGTGGATGCCCCATCCCCGGCAGCGTTCCAGGCCAGGTTGGATGGAGCTCTGAGCAGCCTGGTCTAGAGGAAGGTGTCCCTCTCCAGGGCAGGGAGGTTGGAATGAGATAGTCTGTAAGATCCCTTCCAACACAAACCATTCCATGATTCCATGACTCTATGAATTCCATCAAAGATAGAGTAATACGTGTAATGGAGATGATATTTAATTTTCAGAAAATTTTGGATTTCTCTGCTGAATTTTCTCTTCAGCAGTTAATCTCTATCACATTTTCTATTTTGCAATAGTGAGCTGTGTGTTTTCAAAGGAGTCAATAAACAGTTTTACTGATAATGGTTTACTCTGAGCTTCTGTCTTCACTTTTAAAATTCGTTTGTTTAGATGTGTATGTACTTAACTCTGCACACACAAAATTTAACAAAGACAAAAATATAATCTTGTCTTTATTAACACGCCCTGTATGTTTTGCTTGCCTTGCTAGAAACATGTATAATATTAATATGTTTGCATCATTCAGGCCATCAAAATGTCTGAACATAGTATTTTAAGGTTTGTTTATTATCAATTCCATAATTAGGTTATTACATCCATTTTCTGGCTGCATGCCTCTAAAAGCATCATATTCTGAAGCCTGAAAAATTGTGTTGTATGTTTTTATGTCATTCTTTTCTCCTCTAGATGGCCATATTAATCTTTCTTTTCAGCATATTTCTACAGAACTCGCATGGCATTTTGTATGTTTTTAATACTGAAATGAAGAAAGCTATATGCTCTGCAGGCTTTGTTGGTGTATTTTCATGATGGAATGTTCTAGTAGCACTTTAGGTAATGCTGTGCGATTTAGAGGTTTAAATTTTCATTCACAAATACCTGCTTATGGCCAGTGTCTGACCTAGTTCATATATTTGTATTGCACACTTGATACATTTAGATTTCTGTATGTTTTACATCTGTGTGTGTATATATATATACATATAAATGAAAATTAAATTACTACTGTGCTTGAATGCAAGTATTTCTACAGACTGTAAGCCATTGTAAATATATAACTTTTGCAGTGAGCTCCTCATGGACAGGCTTAATTCCAGAGTATCACTAAAGGAAAACCTAACTCAATAGAAAATCAAGTTGATGACAAATGTGATCATTAAAAGTGAAATGGTACAGAGGTTTACACCTGAAATTGTACACTCTTGCATAAGAGACCAAAAGTTTTCTTTTACACCTGAAATTGTACACTCTTGCATAAGAGACCAAAAGTTTTCTATCAAAGAAAAGAGAAACCTGTGTAGCTACAGGATGTGTGGCTCAATCTCTGTGCTTAGGCCCAGAGTTTCAGGGCCAGCTCAAAGTTTGAAATCTTAATTTTGCCAAGAATATTATTTTTGTACTTTCTAATATTATCCAGTAAAGTATGGATACTTACTGAAGTGACCTCTTTTCCCTGTTTTCCTGACAAAACTTCCTTTTAGGTTTTTGTAGTGTGTATCCTACTTCTTATATTATTTCCTACCATTTCAATATGTTGAATATGTAGTATTGACTTTATATGCTCCAACTATTTGTAGTATTTTGGAAGAGGGGATTAATATAGACTGTAATATTACACATCTATTTCAGAAAATAAAGAATAAAAAATAAGGGGAAAAAAAAGGCAAGCAAAAATAGTGCCATAAGATATTTCTGCTAACAAAGAGTTTATGAATTGAAATAGGGATCTAAATAAGGAAGTGTAAAAATGTTGTGTTTAAAATTGAAATTAAAATTAAAATTTTATTTCATAATTGGAAATATTTTCTTTGTATTTCATAATTGGAAATAATTTTTAGTATCTATATTGGGATCTTAAATGGACCATGCTTTCTTAATAATTTGAATTTCAAAAAACCACACAATATTATATTGAATTGGCCTCTTTATCTCCTGTAGTGGCTGCTTCCTCAACTTTGAAAAGTCAAGCATTATACAGGCAAGTTGTTGTGTTTTTACTATCTCCATAAGCTCCACAGGCAATGTATTTTCTTTAAGGAAGCAGTCTCCTAAATTCCTAAAAATTGAAGTTTTTAAACTTAGAAATGTTGGAGTAAATATATTAAAATTACAGTTTTCCAGGCAGATGTCAAAAACTATGGATGGTTTTTTGCTTCTGAAATCAAAATCCTCTGAATACCCTGAGATGAGAAAGGTAGAAGAGGGGAAGAAAACAGTTTGGGATTTTTCATAGTTAATTTGTGATATTCTTAAAGCATGTCTTGCCCAAATTACTTCTTTAACAGCTGTGCAAAATTCCTGACTGGGAGCAAGCAAGGGGGATTGATCCCATTTTGAGGCAGTGTAAGTTGCATCATGAAGGGAAAAGGAGTAAGCTCACTTGCTTATTTAGCATACTTAGATGTACTTTATTTAGCTATAGTTTGCCAGTTCACTACAACCACAGGTTCCATCTCCAGCCTGTTTTAAAATCTTTTTCTAACTTCTCAGTTGGTAAAGCCCCCTGGCTGAAGACATGTTATTTCTGAGATTGGCCCAAGTGCCTTACATTTCACAAGGTTTTTTTGAAACATATGGAAGCACTAAAAGACTGCAGCGAGAAAACATAAGTTCTCTTAAATGAGAATCTGCTGCTCTAGCAGGCATATGCTACTGGATTTTATCCATCTTTTCCATATTGTGAAGGTAGAATATGGTTATTTTTGTAGTTTATCTTCTCCACTTCTATTCTTCTCTAGGCTTTCGGCACTTTATGTTGATGTGTCTGTGGACATATGTTTGCCTTGTTCCTCAGTGTCAATCTTTGCACGTGAAGGCGACTGTTCTTCTGGAATCTCTTGGATCTAATTCTTTATGCAGCTTTTTGCCTTTTCTTTCTCTCTTGTTAGTTTTCATGTCTCAGGAAAAGTCTCCTCACTGAATTACTTAACGTGTATATATAGAGATTTCCTCTCAGTATCTTTCCAACGTAAACACTAAAAGCTCTTTCACAAGCATCTCAGAACTGGTGTAGAGGTGAATCTCCCCAGTCTGTTTAAGCAACCTGACGAGTTTTCATTGGTAAATACATTCTGTGAAGCAGGATCCTACTTCTTCAGACTTACCAAGCTGAGGTGAAAGCCATTGGACAGGCTGAGAGAGGAAGAATGGAGCACTCAGTGAATTCCATGATAACCATATGTTTTGCAGTTTAGTTTCTATATTATTCCTTGCATATAAGTAGATCTATTTTCAAGCCAAGTGTGAATGAAAACTTACTGTTTTGGAATTACAGAGTGAGGGCCTCTGTATGGCTGTATTGTGTTCAGCAAAATAAGGCCACAAAGTTCTCTCAAAATTGGTCTCTCTGTACATTTCAGATGCTAAGCATTACAGGCAAAAAAGATGTCTGACATGGAAAAGAACTGTGTACTGGTATTCACACTGGAGGACTGAAAGCTCAGTTGAATACTCAATCATAGCTAGTTATTTTTCTTCTTTTTCCTCTAATGTGTCTTAAAGAAATGTATAAATTCAATGAAAAGAGTATTTAGGAAGAAGGTGGCCACCCACTTTTTCCTGACGTGTCTTTATCAGATTGCCTGTGAGATTCCTCTGGTATAACACCTATTGGAAGTAAATACTCTTTTTGTCCTGCAACTTTGGATAGGCTTAGGACTTCAAGTAGTACATTCAAGGTACTTTGAAAGGGTCTTCACTGAAGTGATTTAAGACAAGTCTTAAGACACCTTCAGAGCAGTGTTCCTAAATGCTTCGGAGTGTATTTTGAAGGCTGAGTCATGTTGCAGCTGTGAATACTCCAATTCTCATACTCGTGTATCTTATCTGATAGTACTTGTGTACCATCAGCTGATGTTATTGATGTACTTTTTGGAGGTTTTGGTAGATTTTTTAGTTACAATATTTCTTTAATTGATCCATCTTCCTTATTCTTATTTTTCTATTATGTGAGCATCTATCCCTGACATTTTTTATTCTAGGAGTAATTAAAAATCTTCCTGTAGTACGGGAGAGAGCATTGATGCAATAGTAATGATACAAAGTTCTGATTCCTCATCATGTGTGACTGCCTTCTCTGGTTGATTGAAATGAGTCTTCATTGGCTCCAGGCCCTTAAAAATCGGAGAATGACAGTGTCTTGTGATTTTGAAGCTTCTGGGGAGTGTGGCTGTTGAATCCATTGCTATATCAAGGGAATATTTAAGGATAGTTTAGTAAAAAAGGTACTTTTGTAATTCAAGGACCTGCAGAATAGTGTCCAGAACTAACTTGATTTGCCATGCTTTCTACTTAGTGTCTGTGATGCTGTAGGTTTGGGTTTTCTTGTGATTTTTCTTTAGTGAGGGTTTTGCTTGGGGTTTAGTGGGATTTTTTTGAGTTCCAAAGTAGCTTCCTAGTGCATTATGACAGACTTCTATTGTTCTTCTGTAATAGTGGAAGACAGTTCTGTTAAGTGCTTGAAATTATGATGCATGTTTCCACAAAATATACTCAGCTGAGCATTGCAGAGACGAAGGTGATTTAAAGATTAACTCTTGCTTTTTTATTCAGTTTTGCAGAATTCATATCTTTTTTTCCTTCCCAAGAAAGTGTAGCCCTTTGTCTTGTGAGAAGCTCCTGATAGAAAGGAACTTTTCATGTAAGTAATTGGGCTATGATCATGTTGAGGTTAGCTTCTTTACATGTGTGAATAGCAGACATATATAGCAGTGCATAATGTTTACAAATTCTTGAGTCCTGGAATAGGCTGAATTTACAGATGGGGGTAGAAAGTACATGTGCAATTCAATATTACTCGTGTAATATTCTTAAGGAATATTGTGGAGGGGCCAAGACATAAACAGGGAATTTAAATGCAAAGGAGATCCATGTGTGAGTTGAAGCACAGTTTGGAAGCAAATGGATTTGCATTGAGGACTTGTGAGTTTAAAAGCCAGATAGATGATATCAAAGTTGTGCACAGACTTTTCAACCAAAGGAAACACATGAAAGTGCTTGATGGAATGAATTTGGGTAATTCTGAAATCATGGGTTTACCCTGTGATGAGCAGCAGAGATGCTGGGAAAAAAAAGTGCTGTTAGAGTATGCCTACCATCTACTGCTGAGAGAATAAACCTAGTAACAAAACTTGGAGTTAGGGGTGATGACAAGATTTTCCACAGAAAAATTCTTTTTCCAGCTAGACCAACTCCAAAAAGGAGGAAAAACTGTCTTCCAGTGGGAAAGGGCTTTTTTTCCTGATCTGCGCAAGTGAGCAAAGTAATCTCTCAAATTAGGTTTCTCCTGCCAGTATTTTGAAGTCTTTGAAGAAATACCCTTTCCATTGATGTGAAGACTTAGAAGAAAGTCACCCTTAGCAATGTGGTATCTCTGAGGCGATGTAAATCATACATTAATGATAACAGGAAAGATTTCATTTTATTGTAAACTTACTCTTTTCATAGCTCTCTCATCTATTTGAATCTGGAATTTACGAGAAGATCATTAACTTGGAAAAGTTCACAGACATTTGTGACTGAAATAGTTTGTATTTAGAATAGATGCTCTACATTCACAAAATGTAGAACTGTTTTGTGATATAAACACAAGAGATAGTACTATATCAGCAGAAAAGATCATTTCCTTGATGAAGCAACTGCTTTTGCTGATTCTGAGAGTTCATGGCTCTATCATGGAAGGAGTGACTAAGAAACAGGATTGAACAGTAGACTGGAATTCTCTGTGTAGACATTTTTAGGTACATTGGAGGAAAGAATTTTACCCAGTACTCTGCTTACCTCCTGAGAGTAGTCATGCTACTTGATTCGTGCAGTGGAGCAGTTTAGGTAAATATGAGGACGAAAAACTGGAACAGCTTTCAGAGAATGGAACCATAGAATGTTTTGGGTTGGAAGGGACCTTAAAGATCATCTGGTTCCAAACCCCCACCATGGGCAAGGATTCCACCCACTAGATCAGGTTGCCTTAGGCCCCATCCAATCTGATCTTGAACTTTACCTAAGAACATTACAAAAGAATGGCTTATCAGTTCTTCCTCCATAACAGCTGTAGATAAATGGAGCATTCTTCTTACATTTAAAGGTTAAAATCAAAAGATTTTTAACTCTAGTCTGAGACTAAAGTTTGCCTCCCAGTTGTGCCTTTTCCCTGTAGGTCAAGGACAGGTTACCATTAGGACTGTTATTATTTTATTATGGAAATTCGGATTCTGGTCTTTTGAGAGAAGCTAGCAGACGTGCTTAACTGGGTATAAGATTTTCTGTGTGGTCACCTATGCCCAATTCAATTAAAGCTTCATCTTTATAAATAGGAAATCCTGCTGCATTCACCTTCTCACCACTTAATAGTTCAGCAGCATGTGTTTTATTGCATATATCTGTACAATTTCTTGAAAAAAAAATACAAATGACCCACCTCTCTGTTTTGACCTTTGGTTTCAGTCTTGTTGAACCATTCTAAATTTTGTCCTTAAAAGTATTTTGTGAAAGATTTTCAATTATGATGATTCCGTAATTGTTTTAATTTTAAGGAAGTTTATTACATTCCTTTGCAAATATATCAATTTGTCAGATAAAGGTTAAAAATTAGATACATTTTATTCATGTTAAAGTCACACCCAGCTTATTTAAAGGCAGCTTTGACTTAGAGTTGCAAGCCTGAGGATATTGATTTGAATTATGCATGACTGTCTGGTATGCAGTTCCATTAGCCTGCTGGATGGATAATGTAAACATGTTCAGAATTTTAAGTATCCTATATGAGCGGCAGGTTAAAAATAGAGCTGATAAGAGCATGTGTATCTGAAAAATCCAAATCTTGAAGAATGAAACTACAAAAGGTTCATGTCTTCAAGAGGCTGACTTCAGGTGTGATTTTCTTTCCTTTGAAGCTGCTCAGCCCGAACAAATACAGCTGATGTGTGTGACTTGAACAGGTGACATGAGTGGTGTTGGCTGCTGCAAAGCATTGACATCTGTACCACAAAACACACTCGGAACCAAAAGGCCAGGACCAGCTCTGTGACTTTTGGCAAAAAAAGTGGGGTTGTATCTGTTCTGGTTTAAATTGGTCAAGGCTTAGACTAGGGATCAGGCTAATTTCTTCGTATCTTCCTTGAAGATACGATTTGGGATGTTATTTGATTTTTCTCAAACTTTCTGTGGCTTTCTGTTCAAGGTTATATCTGATCAGTTGTTTGGTTATCCCTGTGTTTTAGCAGTCAGTAGTTTGGTGGTATAAATAATGACTTCTGAAACATTGTTTTTAAATCCTCAGCTCTGTGCTAGTAAGATTTAAAAACAGATAGTATCTTTTTAGAATTTTGTCCAAGTTCCTGTGAATTTTAATAGAAAAAACCCTTACTACTATGGAATGAAAAGTACAATGTCATCTATGTTACATTTTTTATTATAGCTATATTATATATTATGAGAGTTATTATATTTCCAAGTGTTTCTGTTGCATCGGTAGCATTTGTGGCAATTTGATGAGTTGAATGAAAATCAGAAAAATACTATTGCAGGTATTTTCAGCATCTGATGGATCCAAACCAGAATTTTGCATTAATGTCTAACTTTGCATTAATTTGTACCCACCTTCTCAAAATTATTTTGCTTGGAATCCTTAGTATTTGGCTTTGTTAAATGCTTTACATAATGCCAGAATGGAACTATTTTTAGATTATAAGAATGAGAGAGAATAATGATGTCTTTTCCCTGGACTTTACAATGTTTGTTT
This sequence comes from Coloeus monedula, assembly GCF_965178545.1. Taxonomy (NCBI): domain Eukaryota; kingdom Metazoa; phylum Chordata; class Aves; order Passeriformes; family Corvidae; genus Coloeus; species Coloeus monedula. Next base: position 26,220,371 of record NC_138782.1, on the reverse strand, counting down.
ACTTACATCTTACTATTAGCAATAATCCCATGAAAATCTGCAAGTAAATATATGACTTAAAAGCTGTACTTGATGATGAAGTTGATTATACTGCTCTGATATATTTTTTTCTTTTCCCCTCAACTCTTGGTTCACAAATTGTATATCCACACAAAATTTGGCCAGCAGATCATTTTTGGGTAGTACTGGTAAAATTTGAAAAGGTGCTTTGAGTTGATGGTCATTTTCCCTCAACTGAAGAACAGTTAATCTGTTAAGAGACGAGCATCTAATGCTCTCCTTCAGAGAAACTCATCACCCTGCTATTTGGTAGTAGCTGTTATCTTGACTGTTTTCAGAGTGAAATTCCTTTTAGTGGCAATGAGAACCATTGCTCTCAATCATCTGCTTGTCCTGGTGCCATTTCTTTCCTATCAAGAGAAGGCACTTTAGAAGAAGAAAATCTTTTGAAATAGCAACAGTAGCTGTCATTAGTGTTAAAGGCAATCTGTTGGCCACAGAGGTCTAGGGAGCTACAGTGGCAATTTCCAGAGAACTTCAATATTTTGAAAAGGAAGAACTTTAGAGGGATGATAACAATGGTAGTTATTTCTTTAAAAAAGGACTACTTTGTGCTTTGATTCTCCTCAGAGAGGACTGGGGGAATCTCTTGTGTGTTTTTGTGCACAGTGAAGATAATCCAGGAGAATATGATACAGAGGAGAAATAATAGCATGTGTAACAGTGAATGTAATAGCCTGAGTACAGAGCCATTCTGTAAATATCTCCACTGTTCCAGATGATCCTTTTTTTTTGTAAGTGGTTCTGACATAAAACTTCAGAACTGTAGTATTTTGGTAGCACAGATAAGTTAGCATAAATGCCACAATGTTGCAGTCAATTTTGAGTTCCTTTTCCTTGTTCTCTAGCTTTCAGTTACTTTAAAAGAAATTTTCAGAGGACAAAAAAAGAAGTGAGATTTAATTCTAGTTGAAAGTTCACAGTAAAAACATTATGTGGATTTTTTTTGTCCCCAAGAGGAAGTTTGAGAGAGTTAGAAGTTAAATTTCAAGGTTAGAAGAAATCCGGGTAAATATAAGTCTAGCCTACATTGAAACTGTTAGAAAAATGAAAATATTTAATATTTCTTTATTTCATATATATTTGTGGAAAACTTGCAGAATGATACTGTTATTTCATAACACAAGCAAGGGTAAGAGTCTGGGATTCATGCATCAGTGTCTCTGGCTCAGATATTATACTTCAAAATCTCTGTATTTCAAAGCAGGGTTGAGCCTGTGGATATGAAGAAGTCAAGTATGTTTTTTTGTTGAGTGTTTTGTTGAAATACTTAGAGAAGTTTAGATTAATGAGGAAAAGAGGCAAGAGCAGCATTTGTCTACTCATTCTTCACTGTCTTTCTTGCTCTTAGTTGCCATCACGAGACTCATGTATGCAGTTGATGTCTTTCCAATGATTTAATGCATTGAAAGTTGGGAGACAGTTCTGAGTCTCTAACAAGTTCATACTACAATAATTTTTTTTTCCTTCTGGTATTCTCCTTTACTTTTCACACATAAATTCAGATTATGCTATCAGCACTTGGTTTTTGAACACTGTGTAAATTTTGCTGTCTCAGTGAGAGTCTTTTGTTTTTAAGAAGAGGTCAGAATACAAAAACATAATGGGAAAAATCAGTTTAACTGCCCTCTTCTACGCTGAATTAGTACAAATTATTGCCAGCTTGTTGGAAAGCAATCTGCATTTGAAAATGTCCATAAGAAATTGGTATAAAGAGAGAGTTTAGGGGAGTTCTATTTACTCTAGTTTATGCATAATCTCAGAGTTGCATGCCATGTTTCTACAACTCCTTTCAGAAATGCTCGTCGAGATTTGCCGTGTTTCACATCTTCTGTGGATATATTGATGTAGAAACACTTAAACTCTATTGACTCACAATAAACAGCAAACTCAGAATGATTCTGTGTACTTCCATTTCCATTTTAACACTGTTTCAGTGTTGATCAGATTTAATTAATTTATGTCTGTACCTTTTTTTGTTTTCCTTGAGCAAAAGTACTGGATTTCAGATAGAAAAGAACCCGCTTTTTTATTTCATTACAAATGGTAGAATATGGCATACTTTAATTTATTTTTTTTGAAGGGGGGAGAGGAAGACAAACTCTTGAAGGGGTTAGATATTCATCCTGTATAGATAGCTCAGATTCCTACTGTGCCAGTTTTGTGGTGTTCGATAAGGCACACAAAGCAGTTGTGGGAGAATGCATATCACTTGTATCCATGGTAACTCGAAAGATACTTTGGAACTCAAAAGGATGGAATAAGCCAGAGTAATAGGTCTCATTATAAGGGCAAAATACATAAAAGGTTCAGGCATATGCTTTTAATTAGTTGCCAAAAATAGCTGGAATCAGGGATGATGCAATGAAACAATAATTCTTGGTGTTAGAAATGAGCAACACTTGAAATCTAAAGATGTGCTCAGATGAAAGGCTTTTATCTTACCATCTTATGGGTACTCAGTCCATGAATACTAATAGGTTTGCAATGGTTTCTTAATCATGCTTAGGACATGAGAGCGCACACTGATAAAAGCTCCTGCAAGTCTCATATGACTGTAAGTTTCTGAAGTTCCATAGTGATGTTAATTCTCATGGCTGTGATGCAGCTTCTTATGAATAGCATGTGCAAAGCATTCTCTCCTGTCTCACAAGGGCACTGCTGGAAAATAAATGTAATGTGTGCTTCTATGTAGGGATAACAAACAAATCGTTGAAAATGCAGATTAATTTGAGGTTAAAGATCCAGTATTTTTCAGAATAAGTCACTTTAATTAATTTTAAATAGGAAGGTAAGCAATAGGGAAAAGTGTGAAAACTTGAATGGATGGACTAGAATTGAATACCAGAGAACAAAAATAGAGCAATGTTTGAAGGACAAGATATAGGATATTTGAATAACAATTTTAATAAAAGTATTTTAATACAGTGAATAATTTTAAAGTTTTCTATTTGAACATCAGTGTTTGTAAGGAATCCATCTTGTATTGCAGTGCAATTCTCCACATTATTTCCTCTGTTGCTATAGAAACTAATTCTAGTGCAGCTGTGATCGCTTATCAAAATTCTAATGTTTCAATAACCATTTCTTATTTTGAGTTATTTAAATAGCCTTGTCTTACTTTGAATCAAACTGCACATTTCATCACTGCTGAATTGTTGACTGGTCAAAATGTTAATGTGAAGTGGTGGCAAATGCTGTAGGGTTGTGGTTGAGGTTTTTTTTTCTTTTTGCCATCTAAGCTATCATACTTATTGTTAAAGTTTGAATAACAGGCAAATTAAGGCTCTTTTCATTTGTTAAATTTTAAAGGTCAATATTTGCTGTCTAACATCAGCATTTTGTAATGCACATTACTTCTTCACTGTAATCTGAATTATATTTAATATTTCATAAACCTTAAATGGTTCCTGTTACTGGTACATGGCCATGGGGGTGTGTGTGTATGTATATATGTGTGTTTACATATATATCTGTGTGTGTGTAAACTATTTTTAGGATGCCTTTAACCTAAAAATATATGTCTTGACATGTTCATTTTGTTGAAATAAAAATTTCAATGACGCTACAGTAGGCTGTCACCAGTTAGCAAAGTATTCTGGATCTCTTTTGCTCTTGTATTATATGTTTCTTTGGGATTGGGTTCAGGGTTGTTTTTTTAGTGATGGTAGTGGTGGGGTTTTGGGGTTTTTTTTTTGTGTTTTTTTGGCTGGTTGGTGGTTTGGTTTGTTTGTTTCTAACAATGGAAGTGCTATGCTGGTAGGTCATATGTATTTAATGCAGGATGCAGCAACGTTCTGATTGTGAACCGTGTTAAACATCATTCTGCTGAATATGTTTTCAACTGTACTGCTAAGATCTAAAAACTTTACTCACCCCGAATTACTAGGAAGGGTGTGATGGTAATTGGCCTGAAGACCTGTGTTGTACCCTTTCTGCTGCTGTAGCACAGCTACCGAAATGTTCCTGTAGTACTTTCAGGATAATCGCTGACTTTCTAATGAGTGTACACTAATTTCATGTAGAGTGAAATAAATAATTTTCAATTTTGAAATTATCATACAAACATTTTGCAGCTGTAGCTGTCAGACTTTGATTACTAATTAACTGCTGTGCACCACCTTTAAGTCTCTTATTCGGCAAGCAGCATCAAACAGTAATTTCAAATTAGGGATATAAATTTTTACTAGTATAAGAAAGGGCTATGAGAAAAAAAATTTTGATGGATAGGCATATTTTCACTCTGTCCCAATGGCTAGTAGGTTTATTACTGTGAGTGTAAGACCATGACAACACGATTTTCCAGATAGTGTTTTGGGAAGTTCACTGTGTTGAGAATGACTGATCCCTGATTGTTCAGTGCTGTTGTTTGTTTGGGTGGATGACGTGGAAGACCAGTTCCTCTCCTGCTCTTTGCTGTGGGCTGAAGCATCAGGCTGTAGGTCTTAGGAGCCCTTTTGCAGCTTGGCCACAGTTTTCTCATCCTCATAAGCTCTTGCTTAGCTCTTATGGCTGGTGCTGTGGCTGAATGAAAATATCTTTACCAGCCAGACTCATACTCATTTAGTCTTGTCAAAATGCAGAAAATTACCTATTTTGTGAATTGTATGACAACTATGGAAACATAGCAACACCTACATCATACATTACTTGTAAGCCTAGTAAAGCAGCTCATCTGTGACAGTGGGAAGTCTCAGAAGTGCCTCAAAGAAGTGCAAGAAATTTAGTTTTGAATAACTGTGTTTCTTTATGCCTGGAGAAACTTGTTTGAGGCCTTGCTGGAGTGAGCAGAACAGACTGACATGCTCTCTGCTGCTTAATCTGTGCCTTTTCTGTGAATTCTTAGCCCTCTTACTGGGTGTGTGAAGGAAAGATACCTTGGTTTTGAAGCATATCCATTTCCTGTGATTTCACAGTGTCTATTTTGCCTTTCTTTTTCTGGAGAGTTGGCTCTGTAAATGATACCAGAACCATTCCTAAGCGTACTTTCTACAGACACTAATATCTAAAAGGTTTTAAAGGAGTTCTTGACCATACATAGACAATTGTCTTCTGTTACTGACCTGTTAGGTGATCCTGCAAACTGAGATCATAGTAGATTTTTTTCTGGGTTCTTAGCTGCTTTTTATTTGGTAAAGTTATGAGAGCTGTTTCAAAACAAAGCAAAACAAATCTGATTTTTCTAGAATGCTTTTTACAGAAATACTTCAATTACTGCAGGAAAGACAGTCCATTTCATTAGAGCAAGTCACGGAGCCAGTGTGTCAAGTAGAGAAGGAGAGAAAGTGCGTGAATAGATAAGAGAAATCAAGGTCCTTTGGAATTCTAGGATCTGAATAAATAATTACCACTGTCTTCCCACCTAAAGGAAAAATAACAATCTAAAATATAAATGTAAAAATAAATGCTTATTGTGGGAAGTGTCTTGCCTCTCCTGGAATGTAACTAGCTGTGTTCTCTAGGTTGTGCAGATTTTCACCTACAAATATGGATATTCCCACCCATCAGACATCACTGATTTCTCTTTTATCTCTTTGCTCTGTTGACATTGCTTTTTTCTCAGATCTGAACTACTTTTTCGCATGTCATATTTTTTTTTTATTTTCCCGTTCCTCCACCTTTCTTCCTCTGTAATTTTTGCTTTATTTTACCTGTTTGTATTTTTTCATTCCTGCTTGCATCTTGTCTGTTCTTTCTCTCTTTGCCCTTTTTCTCATTTTCTGTACAGATCTACTAAACTTCTCTCCCTTTATTTCTTTTCTTTGTTCATTTGACAACAAACCTTTTTTTTTTCTGAATCATTGCACTACTTTCTCCTTTTGCCTTTTTTCCTTATTCCCTGTACTTTTTTTCCTACCTGCATATTTTATTTTTTATTTTCTGTTCCTTCTCTTCCACTGCAAAGCTGATGGTATTGGAAAATTCTGTGGGGGCATATATATGGGAGTTTTTCATGTTGGTGGTGGTATTAATTTAAAGTGAATTTTAGATTAATAATAATGTAAAAGCTTGAAGTCTAAATAAATAAAAATTTAAAAACAAACAAAACCAAACCCCCCAAAACCAACAGAAGAGATGGCTAGAGTACTAGTCGTAAAATACTTGGTTTCTGTTTTTCTGTTCCACACTTCTCTGAAAGCTTTCTGTGATGAGGAGCACTTCTGAGCTAGATTCACAGCAATCTTTATTATCTCTTTTTTACCCTGTACTTCAGTTCTCCGTCTGTAAAATGCCAAATGTTAACTTCTACTATTATAATACTACTATTATCCACCATAATATATATTTCGCTTATATATATATTAACAGCTGTGAGATAGCCAAATTATGATCATATAGCTAGCTGAAGTAGATGGGCAGAAAATTTAACTCATGCCCTACTGAAATGTTTCATGCATAATCCTTGTAGTGCTGCTTTGTTGGTGGCTCACTCCAACAGAGCATCCTTTGCACTCAAAATTGCTGGGAAAATGAGGCAAAGGAATCAAGCTTTATGTTCCTATTCTGGAAGCAGTTCTTGATGGAGAATATCTTTCATGGTTTATTTTCACCAGCTAGGGTTAAGTAATAAATAGAAAGCTAAAATGGTTGGGAACTTGACACTTCTTTTTTTTTTTTAAATTGCAAAACACAGCTACCAGGGTAAAGGTGTTTTTAAGAAACCATGGAATTACTGCATTTTAAGTTGCAGAAGGAATTCTCAATAAGGGAAGTAGTGTTATTTTATTTAAAATAAAAGTATGGAGAAAAGAATGATGGAATTCTGATAGTTAAGTACTGTAAGTACTGTATATACTGCTGAATGGGTCTTGTTTATATCAGTAAATTAATTAAGATCTTAAAAGGGGTGTTTTGTATAGCTTAGAAAACTCTGGGGTTTTTTATTTTTGTCAAATATAAAACCAAATGTGCCTGAAATGACCTGCAAAAACACTAAAATGCTCAAGAAAATGATCCACACAACACATCAATCTTGCTTTCTAATCATGCTTTGTTTCCTCATTTGAGACTGAACAGACTGAGAACAGGAGCATTACAGGGATATTAGCTGTGTGTTACCATACTTCACCGGGAATTGATTCTACACCTCTATGGGATCTTTTTCACCTTTTCAGCACTTTGTTGCTGCTCAACTCCTGTGCTTAATACCACAGCTGTAGTAGAATTAAACTGGACTGGAATTTGAGCTTTAATTTAAGGTGATAACTGTACTCAAAAGAAGTATAACAATGACAGGAAAATATTTCCTAAGCCCACATCCTGCTGCTGCTGTCTAGAGGTACAAGGGGGATGCTACTGTGCACACATTGGTGAAAAATGGGGGGGTCTCAGGGGCCTGGAATGGTTTACAGTGGGGGGGGGAGTTTTCAAAGCTTTTAGCTGTTAAGCTCTGAATTTCCCTTAAGCATCCATAAACGCTGGTGAGAGAGCCGAATTTGGGAGAATTTTTGCAGAGATGATAAAAGGCATTTCCTTGTCACCAAGATACTCCTAAGATTTCAAAGCTGGTTGTCAATCACTCTCAGCAGGCAGGACTTCTAGCATATTTTAAAAGAGGGAAGGATAAGTAAAAGGAAGGTTCTGTGAATGCATTTAACTTGTTACCTTTTTGGAAGTGATATTTTTCTAACAATTTTGGTAACTTGGAAAAAACAAACAGTGAGCAGAGGTGCATAGGGATACCTGTTTATTTATGAAGTTAGCCAACATAGTGATCTGAAAAGTAGTGTAAAGAAAGTTGGCTGCTTACAAAAACAGTAAAAGTGTAGCCAGCATCTAAATGGAACAGAAAATACAATTTTCTACCTGAATGGACATACTTAGTACATATGCTTTACCTAAGGAAATATAATTATGGAAGGGAAAACAAACAATTTCACTTCTTAAAGATCACAGCTTTCAAAAAGCTTTAGAGCTAGACGGAGTCTCAGAAAATAAGAGGTTTTAAATGTAAAAAAAAAAGTGTTCTGGAGCTTGATGCATTGATATTCACATCAATAAAAAATTAAAATATTGAATCATTAGGTTTAAGCATTATTCAGAGGTATTTTGGACTACTGAAAAGCACAAATACAGAACCAGGTAGCAGAACTCCTTCTTATTCAAATTAATATCAATGCTGTATAAGGAACCAGAGAATGATACTTAAATTGAAAACAAATTAATTCAATAGATGGTAATGTATAATTTTCATTGAAAGACGACCAAAATATTTGGGAAGGAAACAAAAGAATGTCTTTGACAGCTAGTTCACGATAATGCTTTTAATAATGTATTTGTAGTTAAAATGTTATAAATGGGGCTAATTTTGGAAAGTGATTTTTTTTCACCAGTGCTGGGCTTTTCTGTATTGCTCTGTAAAACAGACCATAAATTCTTACAAATAAGAAGTGTTCTAGTAAGTGCAGAGAGCAAAGAGCAAATTTATTTTTTAGGGAAATACACACGCACTGTAGTTCTACAGGCTCAAGATGTAAACAGATTCAGTAAAAAAAAAAAAATACTACGTGTGTTTCAGTTACTTCAGTTGGTCTTAGACCTTTTCCTGTGGAAGAAAAGTGAAGTTTTAAGGACTGGACATTTTGAATTACTATCATTTTGAATTACTGTTATTTAAAACCGAAAGAGAACCTTTTCACTACATGAATGGCCAGTAGCATTAGCTTGAGAGGGCGAGGAAAATGCAGTGCTAAGAGCTTCATGTGAGCTCAGGTGTAAATGACAGCAACGCTGTTTTGATTTCCACAGGGCTGGGATTAAGCTCATACTGTATGGAATTTTCTAAATCTTAGGAAACAGAGTTGTCTTTTATTGGAAAGAAAAAACCCAATCAAACAGCTACAATATTTTTTCTTGTTTACTGGTGAATTGCCTAATGTAGAAGATAGTTCAACTGTGAATAGAAGTCTAAGATGTGGCAAATACAAAAAGAAAGAATTTTTTTCTGTTGTCCATAATGACCCCTTACCACTCCTCTATTTCTCTTTTTTCATTAGGCATGACTCATGCCATAATTCTTTTGGAAAAGAAATAGAGTAATGCCAAGATAATTTGTTGTTCTGTGAAATAATTTGGGTTTTGTCCTCACAAAAATGCATGTAAGCTTTTAATTTTAAAGGAAGGAGAGGCCTGAGGTTTCATTCAATATTTAATGTTTATATTTTATACTCCCTGTAATGTGGGGTAATTCAGTCAACATAATATTTTTGGATGGTAGAAAAGTTCAAACATGAAAATTCCATTTGGACTGTCTGTGCTGCCTATCAGAAATCTCTAAGGGTATTTAATCATTCAGAATAAAAAAGGTTTCTTTAATTTTTAAACATGTATTTCATTTTATGTTTTATTTAAATTGTCTTAACATTTACATAGAACCCCTTGAAGGCTTGAAAACTTGAAATTTACGTTTGATTAAAAAAATAAATAATTATGTAGCAGTGTGAGCAGAGATATATTAGAGAAAGGTATTTCATTTGAGTATGAAGATACTCTTACAATTACAAAATATGACTTGCAAAAATTACTGATTTATGTAGTGATTATTTATTTTAAAGGAACTGGAAGCCAGATTCCAATAGGGATGTTGTGGTACTCTTGCCTCCCACAACAGTGTGAAGTTTTGAAGAAGGTCTGTACATGAGAAACTCGAAGCTGCAGAAGTGTAGTTAATGATGGCTTATGAGACAGGGGAATGAAAGGCACAAGGGTAGTTTCTTTTTCCATGTTAAGAGATGGGTGTTCTTGGAATCACTCAGGAAATATGGGCTAAGGGAGGCTGGGTTGGTGCTGCTGCTGTGAACCTTTGGGAAAAATAATTATGATAGGAAAGTCTAAACACTGTAAACATGGAAAAGGAAATCACCAGCTGCATGGTGCTATGTGCAGCCTAGCATGGTCCATGAGAGACCAGCACAGAGAGGAGAAATGAGCAGCATTGGAAGCAGCAAGTTCAAGTAGTAACTGAAAACCTAGAGCATTTCTTATGATAAACTTCTGCATCTTTAAACTTTGATTCCACACAGCCAAATTACTGAAAATTTTCTGTATTTTCTCATAGTTATCAATTGTATGTTCCAGAAATGCTCAGTTTGGCCTAGTCTGCTATGTCACATTTAACTTGAGAGTCTCGTGAGGTTGATGGCAAGGCATGTATCACCCCCCTTTCACTTGCAATGTGTCCTACAGGGGCTTATGAAAACAGGTGAACCTTCATTGTTTAACAAACAGTACTAAAAAGAAGATATAAATATACTTCTGACTTAAATGTGCTAATGACAGTTTATATGCTGTAATTTCTGAGTGTACCAGCAAAATGCTAAGCTACTCATGTTTGTCAGGTATTTCACTTACAGTTCTGGTTTCTTTAGCTCTTAAGCAAGGTCCTTACTGTCACCACTAAGTGAGTGTTTTCCCAGTTGGCTAAGGGAGGATGAAAACTTTCATTAAAGCAGTTAACCCTTTAAAAAGAGTTTATTCAAATCTTCCTATTGACACCAATACACTGTATTCTCAATTTATAATTTACCAAATACTTGTTACTAAACAAATTTAGTTTCACTCATATCATGAGAATGCCAAGTATTTTCGCATACTTTGGTGGAGAACTGAATGTGAGGCCTTTCTTTCTATTTGTCTTTCCTGTGTTATGACATTTTCTGGCTGGTAGGAACCTCAGACTAAACAGGATTTGATTTCTCTGTGATTGTATCTTGCTTCCACTTTTGGGACATATGCTGGCTTGTGTTTCACCCTGTCTACTAGTCCAAGGTGATGTGGTCATTTAGTATGATTAATTTCATTTACAAATTAATTTACAGAAATTATTTTCTATGTGATTTGAAACTTGCATAGAAGCAATGCAATGATTCATTTTAGTTTTTCATTGTAACCATTTGCTTGTAACTCTTTAGCAGATGTTTTTAGCCACATTCCGTGGTCTTTGGCAGGTATTCTTTGGCTTTGTCACAGTACAGAAGTACGCATAGCTGTGGCTGAAATTTACACCTTAAATAAAAGGTACAAGGTATGTTACACACAGAGGTTTCATGTGTAAATTTGCACACACTTCAGATCATGCTTTCCTTTCAGCTCTAGATGTTTTTCTCCAATACAATCATATTGATAAGCCAGCAAGCAGTAACAGTGGGTTTGTATTTTAAGCTTTGATACATATGCAAAATTTTGTTGACAGATTGTCAAAGTTAGTTGCTACTTCTGAGTAATTTTTAAGGCAAATACCCAGGATCAGATATTTGATATTGCTGTATTCACTTCTGTCTGTGATATCATTTGGCTTTGATATCATCAGTCATTAGAATGTCTCAATGTAATTCAAATCTTCATGGTTTTCAAAGAGCTGTAACAAAAAAAAAAAAAAACCCAAACATTTTATTGTATCATTTACTGTGGGGAGGGAGAAATGAAAATGAGATATTTTCACCTTGAGAATTAATTTGAAAACTTTGACTATTTTTTTATGTAGAGAAAGCTGTTCAAAACCAGTTTATATCTCTCTAGACAGAGATATCCCTAGATTTTTAATCCCAGATATTTGTTTTAAGAATTTACATGCTATTTCAGTTTGTTAAACTGAAATTTGAAAAATATGTAGTTAAAACCTGCCCCGGTGTTTTAGCTTTTTCTGAGATTTTTGAATCACAGCTGGTTAATAAGAATTTTGTCTTCACTTCTTCCACGCCTACATTAAAAGCACTTTTTCTGTCACACGGCTTGTACAGTTTTCTCATAGGGATATATAATGGGGTTCATCAAAGTGAAAAAAGTGAGTCACACAATCATTTATTTACTCATGTAAGACAATAATGGTGTTGACAGTTACCTGGACAGGCTTTCATTTCATTAGACTATGGAAAATCTGGGCGTTAAAATTCGTAGCAGACTTGATGACAAGTGAACAGAAAGAAATTCAGTCAGGGCTGCATGGTGGTTACTGTCTCATTTAATGCTGTTTGTTGCCTTTTGGCAATAATGAGCAGAAATGGTGTTGCTCTGAATTTTCTAGAATATTTAATTACATAAATTATGACAAGGAAGTCCAGTTTTCATGGTATAGAGGGTCAAATTATATATATTTTTATTTTATTATTATTAAAATATCAGTTTAGATTCTAAAATCATGTCTATCTAGTTTCATGAGCACAAATTATCTAATAGTCATAGGTAAGATTTTATGTTTATCTGCTAGACAGATGACTACAATTCAAGTATAGGATTCCCTGCTGTCTGTTTTGCTTTCCAGCCCTGTGGGACTGGAGTTTCAAGAATTAGTAGCGCTGGCTGACTAACAGCAGAAGACCTTTTGCAGGAGTGCTGGAACAGTATTTTGGAATCACTCTGAATGGTAGGCTGGCTCTCATCAGAGACAAGAAGGTTCCTGACAGTGGTTTCATCTTGTAGGAGTGTTTTAATTACTTGTTTGCTACAGTTCTTTCAGGAACTGTTGAAATAGAGAAGAGCCCTGCATTCCCCAGTTAATATTATCTTTGACTAGCTTGTTTGGTAGATTTTTCTGTGAGTGAAATGGTATGTTTGACACCAGGAAATATTTTTGCTTTGAAATTTTTATGTGTAAGGTAATTCTTTATGTCAGGGGCATTGAAATCTTCATTAAAACCTCTACAGAAAATGTAAACAAAATATGAGACAGTTCTTTACCTGTCCTTGATACTCCTTTCATTTCAGCTGCTGCACACCTTGCTGTCTTTTCCCAATTCTGTTCAACTGTGTAATGCTGCATAGTAAAATATGAGATAAATAATTGAAATGTAATTATTTTGAATTAACTTACTATGTCTTTAGCCATGCATCAGGTTTATTTTCTGAGGCGATGTATAACCACATTTGTATCTATCTATCTAGTGTGAAAAGCAAAGATGGTCAGCATCAAGTGTTCATCACAAGCACAAATTAGTCATGATCCTTTTTCCACTGTCTTTAGTGACTAGATGTAGTGTGTAACTTCCAGACACTGCATACGTACCCTTTAGCTGTCCATAACAAGTAATAAAGAATCTGAGACACTGCTTCACTTTTAAAATTCACTGGTGAGCAGAATTCACTTGTGTGAAAGGCTGCCTTTATTAGTACCTTACTTGTCTTCTGAGTTTAATTTAGTGTCTCCCTGGTGGGCAACTGCATGGGAGGTAATCAGCTTGATATAGTGGCTTTAGGGAGTGCATTTTGTTTCCATAATTGGCCTACATCCCATCTGCACAGAATCTGACTTAAGATATCCAAAGGTTTTTGCAAGGTAAGCATCACTGAAATTCAAGCCTAGAATTTTTGTCATGTCATATCCGTGCTGTATTTATTTACATGTGGTTTGCACAATCCATTCTGACTATACACTTAAAACTTTGCTTTTATATGAATTTCTTTCATCTGAGAGATCACTCATTTCTGTTTTTAACAATTTTTTTTTCAGTAGCATTTGTCATCTGATTTGAAATTTAAATTTAAAAAAAAGACACGCATAGATTTTTAAATTCTCTGTCCAGTCATTTAGATTTACGTTTTCCACCGAACTGTTTGAACAGTAAATTATCAGAAAGTAAGTAAAGCATTTTTACTTATTCTCAGCAAACTGCATTCAGAGGATGAGAAGAACACCTCCGCTGGATGAACTGCAGCCGCCTCCATACCAGGATGACAGTGGTTCTCCTCATCTTTCCTGTACGCCTTCCGAAGTTGGAGACAGCAAATGCGAATATTCCCAGTGTAGCAACAGTCCAAGATGTTCATATAAATGCCCGAGTGAGGGAAGCACAGGACACGAAATAGAAAGCTTTCATAACAAAGGATACGAGGAGGATGTTCCGAGTGATAGCACAGCGGTTCTTAGTCCAGAGGTAAATGAAAATAGTTGAGTGTGGTGAAGCACTTTTTTAATCTAAAGATCAGTGCACAGTTATATGGGCACTAATATTGCAGCTCGTTTCATTTCAAAAAAAAAGAGTTTGTCAGAAAATACGACCATAGGATTTCAGATTGTTCAGATTGCTGTAGTTATCTTTATGGCACCTTAACTTTCCAACCAGCTCGCAGTGAGAGCGAATTATTATTTAAACCATTTTAAACCAGTCAGAAAATTTCATCACCCTATAAGGACTGCAGCCAAAATTCTTCCCCATGATTTTTCAGATAACCCAAATAAAAGAAAAGTTCTGTTAATGCTTTTTCAAACTGAACACTCCATAATGTAAAACAAGTTGTATGAAAAAAAGAAAAAGGAAAAAAAAAAATTACAAAGATTTTTTTTTTCAGTTGTTAATGTGGTATAGTGATTTGGGCCACTCAATTTTCCTATTTTCTTCTATAAACTCTAATTATATATATATATATATATTCTTTTTTTCTGTGAAGAAATCATCTTTTCTGACACATATTTCATTGAAATGTCTTTAACAACCAGTTACTGCTCTGACATCTATGGGTAAGTCTAATTAGTGATGCCATGTGCAGAAGAGCCTCCTTTTGGTACAAATCTGTCTTTTGTTGCTACCTGAAGTTTTGAAGTGCATGTTAAAGTTCAGTCCTGATGTTTCTGTCTTAGTAGACCTGCTGGTAAGTTGATGCTGTGTACCTGGGGTGTTGGTGCAAGATTTGGAAGGCCCAGCTGCGGGGTCTTCCCATTTTGTGTCACTCCAGTCATTAACATAAGAATACTCAGTAAGAGCTGAGAATGCTGCCAACTTTTTTTATAGCCACTCGAAACTTCAGGAGTGAAGCCTTTAGAGGAATGCATTCCCACAGCTATGGGGCAGCCAGGTTAAAATAAGAATGTTTCTTAGCCCAAAAGGCTTTGTTTTGGCATCAGTTTGTTCACATGAACGTTATCTTTGACAATATGAAGATAAACTTGAAATACCTTTATTTTACATACTTAGAATAATTTATTGTATGACCAGCAGGTTGACTGGTACTTATTAATGTTTTCTGTTTCAGTATCCCTATCAAACCAGCTGTTGTAATGTTATAGGTGATCAGTATTTTATCCAAAATCTGAAGTGACAATAAAAAATCTGAATTTTAAGATTAAAACACAATATTAGTGGTTTACAGAGAGTTCAGAAGATGAGTTCAAAACAGATGCATCTTCTACAGTTCCAGTAAAATTACATGAATAAATAAATCCGTGATAGTGATGTCCTTGGCCGTAGCAGGGGGGTTGGAACTGAAAGATCTTTAAGGTCCCTTCCAAGCCAAACTGTTCTGTGATTCTATGCTTCTATGATAATTTTTGGCATATTCATATAACTCCTGTGGACTGCAACAGGAGCTGCATGTGCAAGTAAGTTTGTAATTTGTGTATTCTTTGCTGGCATCTCACCATGCTCTCAGTTGTTAGCTGTCTCTTCAAGCAATGTGATAGGTTAGCTTTAAAATATGTGTGTACTCACACTGAAATAAGGTGGTTTTATCTTGTAACAAATGTATATACTTTTTAACATGTGAGGCACAGAAGAAGAGATCAGCTTAATTCAATCTAAATTCAGACTGATTGGCTCCTGGATTTTGGTGGTATTGGCCAGGTAAAGTCTTGATTTCATCTTGACTGCCAGTTAGCCATCTCCTTGGGCATTCAGTGCTTAATAACCTTGTTTATGAAATGAACAAAAAGATCATAGTGCCTTCATATTGTCTAGAGTAAGCCTTATATTTCCATGGTAGATTTAATAATAGAATACAATAAATAAATAAATAATTGCCTTTTTTTCTTCTTCTTCTTCTTCAGGATATGTCAGCTCGAGGATCATCTTCACAGCTTCCTAAACCTTTTGATCCTGAGCCAGTAGCTAAATATGGCACACTGGATGTGACTTTTGACTATGACTCACAGGAACAGAAGCTTTTGGTGACAGTGACAGCTGTCACAGACATTCCAACATACAGCAGGACAGGTGGAAGCTCGTGGCAAGTACACCTAGTTCTTCTCCCTATAAAGAAGCAGAGAGCAAAAACCAGCATCCAGCGGGGACCGTGCCCTGTGTTCACAGAGACATTCAAATTTAATCACGTCGAGTCTGAGATGATTGGGAATTATGCAGTTCGCTTTCGACTGTACAGTGTACGGCGCATGAAAAAAGAGAGGATTGTGGGAGAAAAGATTTTTTACTTAACAAAATTGAATCTTCAAGGGAAGATGTCAGTGCCAGTGATACTGGAACCTTCTTACAGTCTGCCTGTGAGTATTAAATGAGGCAGAATAAGAATGCAGTGAGATACAGTGTCCTGAATTCTGTAAGAATAGTGTGTATATTTATAGAGTCATCACATCCACTCAGTTTTTTGAACAGTCATAGCACTGCGTTAGCACAATGATAATTTTCTTAGAGCTTCTGTAAGTGCATTCACTTTCCACCTGCAAAAGCTGCCCATATTTTTCCTTTTAATTGCTTAGAAATTTCCACTCCATAGATAGGGATATAGTGGTGAATGCACATATACATGCATATAGATATGTGTATGTATGTAATAGTATATTCTTTTCTTTACCACCTGCAGCACTTCAATTTAAAAAGAAAAACACACCAGAGTGAAGAACAAAAAGGAGCTATATTAGCAAATGCCCTCCATCTGTTGCAATTAAGTCTTGGTTGCAAATAGGTATTTTCCTTTAAAGAAAGAAAAAAAGATAGGAAAGAGGAATTTTGAGAGTATAAAGCCATTTTTAATAACTTCACATTAGAACCTTAGAAATAATTGACTTCTGGTTCAGTCTGAAGTGAAAAGCAGTTGAAACTGAAAAGAATTTTTTCTGAAAAAGAACAACCTATCTGATGGACAAGATTTTATGTTCCCCCAAAATAATATTTTAAATAAAGCAAAGCGGCAGTAATTAAGGATAAACATAGGTACCATTATCTATAAACACAGAAGATCACTAAACTGGCAGTGATCACCATCTTCTTTTTTGTTTTTATGAGAATTTAACTGTGCCTTTGTCCAGAAAGAGAATGTTTGTCATGCTGTGATCTGGGCATCCTAGACTAGGAGTATTGAGTGTTCCTTGCTTAAGAGTTGCATGTGCGCTGTATTACAGACTTTTGGGGGAAAAAATTGATGATTATCAAGGACATCCATATTTGGACATTGTATGTGTTTTATGGGCGTTTTTTAAAACAATCAATAAAAGAAAGAGGAGGAGAAGGGAAAGAAGGGAAAATATTTTTTTAGGTGAATCAAAGCAATTAATTTGTTCTGCGTTTTGGAAAAAGGTTTGGATCAATTTAAATGGCATTTCTGTTGAACATGAGTATTGCTAAAGACTCAAAATAAAAGTCTGTAGTATTATTTAATGACTAAAAATATACTTATTAGTAAAAGCTGAGGTTAAATCATGGCTCTGATGGAGAATCAGCTCACAATAGACCAGATTTTTCACAGTTCCTTAAGAAGCACAAGTCAGTCTAATCTAAGGATGAAATGGTTCACCTCTCTAGAGCAAACTTTCTTAGCAAAGAGTTTGCTAGTTTCACAGTTTGGAAAAAAGCACCCCATGACAAAAAACATTGAATATTCTAAAGGTATGTGCTTAACTAATGTGTTTTCAGTAGGTTCATGTAAAATTTACCCAAGTCAGTGAAACAGGGCAGCGAAGGGGCCAGGCTTGTGATTAATTGGTGTATCTCGTATGTGCACTGGTTATTTTTCAGTAATATTTTCTTGAGTTTTTGGGGTAGGCAGAGTGAAAACAAGTTCCATGAGGCATCAAAGATGATAAGGTTGTTACTTATTTTCTGTTATGGTAAGGCATGGTGTGTCAGCATTTTTCACTCCTCAGTTTTTGGGGTTGGAACAAGAATAAGGAGTATTGGTAGAAAGTGAAGGGATCTCCCAGAGTTTGTTGTTGTAACAGCATTTAAGCAGCTCTGCCTGTTGCCAGAAAGGATCCTTCAGGCTCTTGATAGCTTGAATGAGGATCCATGGTCTTCTAGAACTACGCAAATCAGTTTTTAAACCTTTGGAAATTCATTCACTTCCGAGTTTATAGGTATTTTTATCTTATCATTTATAGCCACTATAATATTTTTCAGTGAGCAGATTTATTACAGGATTTAACAGGTATTTGTTTTGCAGGAGTGTTAAAATTAATTGTGTTTTTAGGATGTATGACTGAAAGTGGGGGCATCCTTGGGTTCTTGAGCTCAAGCCCTGGTTACTCAAAATAGCCAGCTCATCTTGATCACAAAATTGTGAATTTTCATCTGAAAGCATCAGGTTGTTTTGTTTGCAACCTGAATTTCTTCATGGCCAAGTTATTACCATTTGTTCTTGTGCCAGCATCGGCCTTGAGCTTAATTAGTTCCTACCCTTCTCAGGTGTTCGCCTCTGGGTATATTTATACACATTGATCGGATTCCTTTTCAACTGTCCTTTTGCTAGAATAAACCAACAATCTTTATGTACAACTAATCATAAATGTCAGGCAGGAGTTATTTAACAGGAGAAGGTAAGTGCTGTTTGAATTTGGAGATATCCAGTTGCTCAAGGATATTGGCAGTTATAAGATCCATGATGAGGCACATTGTACATTTGGAATTAAATTTGCCTTGTTCAGTTGCAGAGGGTTTTGTTGCTGAGAAGTATTTATATGTGACAGCTTTTTATGAAGAAATTTCTTGGACACATGACAGTTGTCCTATTTTTTCAACTGCTTCTCATTATATGGATTTTGTATATTAAATATACCTTCTGTCATTGAAACTTCCTAATCCATTGAAATATCTGTGCTAATCTCTTCTGCAGAAATGTATTTTATTTCCTTCTGTCTATGCCTGATATTATATTAATGTATTTTATTAGTCATGTGCCTTCTGACTGTATAAGAACAGTTTGTATCCTGTGAATTTCAGTATTTTTTCAGTGATACCTTAAAGCTGTACACAAGGGAATCTGGCTAAAGGTAGATCAGCAAATTCAGTGCTTTTCAAACATAGTGACATGCTTACATGAGTGGGGCCTGCAAGTCTCTGGTTATTGTTAAAAAATGAACAAGTGCATGTTGTGGTGAGGACATGACACTAGTATGTTCCTTAAATAGGTTTCAAAGCTACACATGGCTTCAAATTTACAAATATATTCACAAAATACCATTTTCACCTAAGATTTCACCCTGTTTCTCTCTTTCCCACATTGTGTGTAATGTCTTGCATTAGTAGCTATTATCCCCACTCCTGTTGCCATTTGTCTTTAACAGTCCTGTGTTGCTGCAGTTCTCCCACGTAACAGGGAATTCCTCCCCAGCCCCCTTATTTATCACACGTTTCCTCCCAAGTTCAGTGTATGTTTGAATGAGGAGGAAGCAGTGAAACCAATATGAGTTGGGCAGAATGCAGTTGTCACTGTTATCTGAGACTGTGTCCCTTTCAGATTTAACAGAAATTGTCCATTGCATCAAATGTTTAATAGCAGAGGTGTGGTTTTAGCGAGTACATTGTGGTTTTGTGAGAGTATAGTTTGTGTAGGAAGATATTTGTTGATGCTTTCAGAGAAATTTTCACTTTAGTACAGCGGAAGACAAATTTTTCTTCTCCCATCTTGAAGTTTAGAAAAGCTGTTTATTTCTCTTCAGGAAATCCCTGTGGACCTGTTTTTAGTTACTCTTCGTTCTTCTCACCCACAGAAGTTTTCCTGACAGTGAAAAACAGCCTCCAGTATGCTGTGATTATAAAAACATATAAGCAGTTTATTGAGTGAAATCTGTTTGGAAAAGATCAAAGAAACACGCATAATCTACTTTACCATCCCATAGGTTGCTCTTTGGTGTAGAATAACAGCAATCAATCATGGTTTGTATTTTTTGATTGATTTGGGAAGCACCCTTTGAGTGACCAAAACATACCTCTTGCTGCTAAGCAAACCTAGTAATCATTCATTATGTATCATAAAATTGCAAGGTGCTTAGTGGGAAGAATTCCATTTATTTTTCTGTCTTTCTCTAGCATTCTCCATTTCTAGCACCTTGAACACCCAGTGTGATCCCCGTAACAAAGAACAGATCGTGTAGGCAATCATAGGTGTTTTAAAGATTATTTTGTACATCTTTACTATAAATATCCAGAGTGTCTGAATAATTATTTTAATTAGTTTTTTGAGTGAAGGCATTTATGTATGCAGTGTAAAAAGATGCTCAGTCTTGCACACACATATGCACTCTCTCCACTGTAAGGACAATGGTTAATCATCTAGTGTGCACTGCTTTATGCACTGCTTAAGGCATTTATTTCATGTTGCCCTTTATGTGTGGCATATCTTCAGTATTCCTTGTAATGTTTAGCAGCTCATAAACTCTGCAGGAATAAAGGCTTTCAGAGTGGCATTTCTTTTTTGGGAATTCTTGCCCATGATAGAGTCAAGCTGTCAGGTTTTGTGCTAATTCTTAAAGTATAAGGGCCACTACTAGTGACTTTATTACTGTGTTTTTATGGCATGATCTATCCAGGATTATATTTGGAAGGCTAAATGCTAAAATTCATATGTATAAACAGAGCTTTATTAAATACCAGTAGGATACTTTCAGCTGCTAATTAAAGAAATGACTAAGACTTGTCTAGGGAAGAAACAAAAAGACAAAATATTTTGTTCTTAGTATTTTAACTGGAATTCTACCTAAAATGAACAGTTCCTATGTGATGATGTATAAATGCTTTTGGTTAGCTTGTATAAATTATGTCCATCAAAGTAAGGGGAAATTGTGTTTAAACCCTGAGCACATTTTATCTCAGGAATAACTTACTCAATTCATCTGAGTTAGTGGTAGTAATACACAGAAAATCAGAATTGATCCTTTGACACAGTAAGAAAGATGGCTCCTGCAGTTTCTTTGAAGAAAGTTATTAGGTGATTGGAAAATGGTGATAATGTTGGTGAGGCTACAGGAGAACTTGACAGTACCTGGCAAACAAAGCATTCTCCCTGTGTTTGGCTGCTCACATAACATTTCATGGCAGTATTGGCAAGCAGCAGCCAATTTCCTCTCGGTGTTGTGGCTAGGAGTCAAAAAATTGACTTTCAACTCCCTTGCTGATACATAAATGGGAAGCAAGTTCCTACATGGGTAACCAGATCTGATACCATAACCCTGAATGTAGGATACCAAGAGAATTTTTTGAAGTCAGCAATGTAAAGAATTTCATCTAGTTTTCAAAATCATCACGTGGTCACACAGAGTAAAATAACAATTTAAAAACAGGTATGCTTTGCCTTTAATCAATGAGTTGCTTCAAAAAGTTACTTACTCACTTTGGTCCCTACAGTCTTTGATATTTGAAATAATGGAAGCTATGTTTCAGACATGATATTACTATTTTGAGTGTACAGTGATGCTTTTCAGTCTCTGAAGTGCCTCCAGTCAAATGACAGGCTGTGAATGACTGTTCTAGATTAACTCAAAGTAATCCTCTTGAGCACTACTCTTAGTCAGAAAAGCCAGTCCATCAGTGGCAAACATATTATCTAGAGTTCTGTGTCTAGTTTTGAGCATCTTTAAAAAAATAAAATAGAGAAACCTTATCAATATGTAAAGCTAAAAAAGTGAGGTAACTGTGAGATTCTGAGACTATCATTCTCTGTAGTAAAAGTATGGTCTCCTCAACCTGGATTGTGATTTCTAAGAGCAGTAAGGAAAATAATCTTACTATAAATTTCCCAGAAGTGACTTTTTAGAAGTTAAAAGTAAAGATTATCAAGGTGTCCCTTGTATGAAATTTCCACTTTCAAAGACTATGAGCTGCTGCTTAAACCTTCCTCAAGCAACTCTTTCAGTGGAGGTACATTCTTTAACTTATCAATCCAAGTGAAATTTCTGTTTCCCTTAGAGATGCTGAATTTCCCAAATATTTTGTTTTCTTGTAATTTTGACTCTTCTTGTTGCATGTATATGTACACACAAGTATCTTCTCACATTTGTTACTGTTCTTTCAAGAAAACTAGAAAAGGTCAAAACGCAGAATCAGTTCTGTTTGCAGGTTTGAGCACCCTTCATCAAAAGCATGTGCACCATTTTCCTTCCATTTATTTCCGTTGAGGGAAGTCCTAATCAGAGATTTTGCACAAACAGATGAAGTCACCTAGTCTGCAAATTCATAACATACATGGTTGTGGAACTTTTGAATTAGTTTTTGATTTATTTACTGGATGATTCTTCTTATTGTTCTGGTGGGCTTTGCAGTATAACATAAATCTTCTTCACTAGCATTCTTCATTTCTCAGACTTGAGGATCTTCAGGTAATCACTTCTTTTGTATATTCAAGCAGCCTGTATTTGGTATCAGATAAGCATTTCTGTTCATAAGGTGCCTTTAGCAGGGGATCCTTTTAGTAACAGTGTGTCAGCCTCTTGTCAGGTTTGCCCTTTGTATCATTTGACCTTGAGCTGAATCTTTCACAGCTCCTGTCTTTCTTTTGGGCTTAATCAGCTGTCAGCTGGCCCCCAGGAGAATCCAGCTTATCTGTTCCCTTTCTTTTTGGTGTGTAGGATAGCTCTAAGAACTGAAGCAGATCCCTTCACTGGAAACACCTGGTGGTCCTCTGATCATGAGATTAAATGTGACCTGAGCAAATCAAAAGGGCACCACTAGCAATTGTTAATCACAAAGAGTTTACCTGACAAATACATTTTAAATGTACAGTTAATGGTATGGGTTTTTTCATTGTGAAAAATAATTGCATGTATGTTTATGCAATCAAATACTATTCCATAGATTGACTACTCATAAATTCTGCTTACTGTTTGATGGCTGAATCGTTCTCTTTTCCCAGACTGAAAGGGTATAATCAAGAGAAAAATGAAATTATTTGCCATTGATCTCCCCAATGAGCATAGACCAAATCCAGCTGGACAGAGCATTGTCATTTAAAGAAGCCTGGTCTTGGAAGCTGTCCCACAGTAACATCTCCATGCTGTTACATGTTTGACAGGGAGTAAAGAGAGGGGGAGGTGTGAGTGGATCCGGGTGGGAGCTGTTAGTGTAGCTTCATCAGGAATGCAGGTAAAATGTCTGCATTTTGTGTCAGATGTTCTTACCTAAATTGCTAACACAAATATCTAACAGCTTTTAGTGCTTGGATGTTTCTTTATGCTACCTGTCTCATCTCAGAAAACAGAATTCGATAGTAAAAAGCCTCTTGCCTCTTTTCCTCCCCTGGCCCATGGCTCTATAAAAAGCTGCTGGACTTCTGCAGTGTAAAAAACACTACTTTTGCAAATGCTATAAATTCCTTTGTAGGTTCTTTTCCAAATGCGTTCACTGCTGCTTGGGTTTGCTCTGCAAATTTCAAGCCTGTTACATCTGTGGAACCACTAGATGACCTTTTGTCATCTGCCAAAGGTGTAATTTCAATACAGACTAATAGAAGTTATAGAAAACTTAAAATGTTTCCCTTTCAGTAGAAAAGTAATGTTTTGTTCTGCAGAGCTGATAATTTAAAAAAATTTTAGGCACAAAGTACTAATAGCAAATTCTCATGGAACTGGAAACACAACACAGAAATCTCTCTGTGAACTTATTCAAAATCTTTCAGAAAAGTTGAGTGTTGATTTGCCATTATAAAGAATATGTAGATTTTATTTTGCTATTTTTATATTACTGTTAAACTATCGTGTCTTAAAATTTGAAGCCAAACCTTTCTTTATCAATACAGTATTCTTAATAGAAAGCCCACAAAGATTTGAATTTTTATTAAACTAATTAATTTTACATTATTTTGAAATGGAAATTTGTGTACTGTCATAATGTATCTTAGGAGGTTTGTTATAGTGTCTATGGTAAATTAAAGCTGTGTATAGAACTTCTAAGGTTTTAGTCCTTTGAATCTAGTGAATCAAATGATTTTAATTTAAGCTCAATTTTTCAGTGTTCCATCTGTATGAGAACAATGTGGTTTTTAGGATTTTGTATCCAGAAGTTTTTTTCTCTTGAGAGTAAAAAAATAGGGTAGAGCAGAAGCTTTTGATAAAAATGGGAATATTATCATTTCAGATAATCTGATTTTCAACTACATTAATAGTATTTTAATAATCAAAACAATCAATTTGGTGTGAATACCATTCATGTTGAGTGGAATTATTTGCTAAAATCCGAATTTTTGACTAGGAAGGCCTGGTAATTTTTAAAGCTTGCTATTCTACCCAAAATAAATGTTTTCTTCCTAAGATCAAGTCGCATAATGGAAAGATTATTAGACTACTTAGTTTCATGTTTGTGATTTAAGTTGACTAAGTAATGCTGTAAAGTGCTAAGTACATGAATAAAAATGCGCATTATACTTAATTGGAACATGCTTCAAGGAAGCTATTAAGCAAAAAACCCCAAATAATTACCTGTCATAGATAATTGTGCTTTCCTAAACTTGAATCTTTGTGAGATGCTTAAAGCTATATGTTTCAATGTTGGCAAGTTCAGGTTATAAGCTTAAAGCAAAATACTGATAACTATGCGTTCTCTTAATTTCGCCGTACAGGACAGCTGGCTTTAAATTTTGACATTCCTAATTATTTTACATCCCTCTGTTTACAGGGCTGTGTTTGTCAGGTGGTTTAAGTTCTCTTTCCCAGGAATGATCTGGATATTTTTTAAACAGTGTTTTAGCTTTGAAACGTGTTTTTATAAAACAACTGGCGCTGAAGCCAGAATGAAGCACTAGTGAAGGACGTGGAGGCCCTAGGTTTGGTTTTCTCTCTTGAGCGCTGGTCTGGAGCCCATGTGGGGCTTGGGTGCTCTCCTCACCTCAGCAAGCTCAGAGGGGAACAGGAGCTTAAGGGTTCAACACTGGGGTGGTGACTGAGAGAGATGAATGCTTTTATCTAAAAGCTGTTGGACACCTGGGTTGAGGGCCTTCCTTTGCCTACCAGGATTCGAATTTTTTTCCCTAACCTCTCAGTTGTATTGATCCAGAAGTAGAAAAAATAATGTGCAAAAAAGTTCTTTAAGGGATTAGTGGTATAACATTAACATTTAAAATTAGAGAGAGACATTTTGACAAGTAACATGCTGTGAATCAGATTTTTGTTGCTGAAGGATTGTCAGCAAGGTTTCATCTTTTCTGTGTGTATTTTGAAAAGCCAAAAGAATCAGATGCTCTTGTTTCGTAAGCCTACAGAGACATGATTTTAACCTGTGCATTGAGGAAAATGAACTTTTCACTGCCTTCAGAGCATGGCCACATTATTCCCTGTCATTAACTCCAGTTGGCTTAAGAGCAGAATTTATAAGCAGAACTTCAGGGTATAGAAAAAGAACAGTAGGAGATGAATATGTAAGTAGCAAATACCATGTTTCCATGGAATTGTGGGGAAGGAAGACAAATAAATACATTTTACATACATTACCATGGATGCAAGTAGATGATTATGTTGTAAGAGGTGAGGGAAAAACACTATTGAAAATGCCTCTCAAGTTTCACATGATGCATTCTATGTGTTCATGTCCATTGGCATGAGGGGAAAAAAAGAGTGTTCTTTTTTTGATTGCCAACTTTTGTACAATGGGAACATACAAAATACAAAGCCTGCTTAATGGGAATGTTTTTATTCTATATTTATTAAGAAGTAATGTTTCTTCACCAGATAATATATGCAAAAAAGTCATCAAGGACAATAGTTTGGAGAATTAGTAATTAAATTTTTGTAGGATATGACAGGTATTACTTTTACAATCTAGTGGAAAGCAGCAATTCTTGTAAGTGTTGATAAAATAAAATCAGACTAACTTTATTACAAAGTAGTATCCTGTGGTATATATGGGAAAGGTTTAGGTCCTTTGCACACAACTCTGTGTTAGAAAATTGAGAAGCTGAACATTTTTTATTTACTGCAGTAAGACAGATATTTGAACCAAATATTTGGAATAGACTTCACCATTTCTTTTGCCATGCTTACTGTTAATAATGTATTTATGGCTAAATTGACAAAAAAGATTCAGGATTTAGTATTAATATTCTGGAGACAACCTCAAGAGACAGTTTCTTGCACTGTGGGCAGATTAGTACACTTTGACAGTTCATCTAAGTTCTTAAAAATCCACATACAAGGTTTTGTGACAATTCTTCCTGGGCTCTTCTGCTGCTTCACTGACCTTGAAAAGCCTTTGCTCTTATGGAACCTTAGTCCTTCTTTTCCTTGCTTGTTAAATTACACACAGTGTTTATAGAGGGTGAGCGGGAAGAGTTATGAAAATAAACTTACTTAGACATTATTTCAAACAAATAGTGACTTTTGCTCTGAATCTTAAGTTTCCCACAGGGAAGGAACAGTATCAAAGTGGGCTATGGATAGCTTTACAGACAGATTGAATGCAGACTTGCATGGAGATGAAAAGCATCTGGTCACACTGTAATGTTGTCATTGGAGTTCCATCTATATTCGTGTTGTACCAATGAGCAATTTCAGTGTTAATCTTTTACAATTTGCCACTTGATTGTGGAGCTTATATTTTGAGCAGGTAAAAGTGTAACTTCTTGTCTGGCTTTTTTCATGATGAGTTTGTTAGTGCCCTTCTAGAATTCTGACTTGTGTAAACAGAAAAAAGCCCTCTAAACAGAAACTTTAACAAAGCTGTTATTTCCAGTTCTAGTGCAGCATATGACTTAGCACAAAGTCAGGTTATTTGCCCACAGATCTCATTATCATGGAATATCTTCCTTAAAACAATTAATGGATTTCCACAATGTGAACAATAAACTCTGTGCTGGAGAAAATACTTTAAGAAGATACCTAACAATAATCAGTATCTCTGCTTTTAACTTTGTCCTGCAATGGAAAGTCTTTCTTCAGTTGTTGATCTGAGCCCAGTTCATCTCAGCTGTCTCTTACCATCCCTGATTCTGCTTTCTTCTTCTCTTCCTCATAAAACTTTTCTGTTTTCTTTCAAAAGAAAACTGACAAAATGTAGCCTTGCCCTCCCCTTTTCCTCTGGTCTTTTACATACTTGTCCCCAAATCCTCTGTTTTCTCCCTTATTATATCCACGGAAAGTACACTTTGGTTTTTGTTGTTTAATCTTTTTTTACCCAGGAATATCATTCTGTCTTGTAATCTACTTCATTTTTCCTTCTTAACATTTCACTTTCTTTTATATTAGGATTTTCCAGTTCATAACTGAAAAGCAGAGTATTTTTTTTAATACATTTGGGTCAGCATGAAACAAAATGAATTGAAGTTGGGGATTTTTAGTGTGAAAGGGAAAACAAAACACTACTTAGACTTTTCCTTCAGTGCATTTGAGTGCTTTATTTTAATGTCTTGTCTATGTCCCCACAGCATTTTGTAGGAAAGAGATTCATAAATTTATGATACAATAAAGATTAAACAACATTCTTTTTCCTCAAACCTGCAAAAATATTTTGGTTTAGAAAATACTGTAGCAGAACATTTAAGCTAGACTCTCTCCCCGGGTTTTTATCTAGCTTACATCTACCAGTCCTTTCTGTGCACCACTTCTAAGGTACAGTCATTTACTTGCATTTCCATCCACTTAGAGTTCTGAAGCATCATCTTGGTCTTCTCAACCCACCATTCAGCTGGTGAGATACTTTTGCCTGGTCTTGACAAAGGCAGTCTTGTCCTTCTCCTATCCACTCAGGATTCTTCTGTAAAGGAATGGTATTTCTAGCCCATTTTGTAATACCACACATGGAATTTTTCAGTTGTTTTCCTCCTCTGTGATTCCACACAGAAGCTACTTGTCTTCCCTTTCCTGCTACTTCAGGACCCATTCCCGCTCAGTCGTCATTCATTTACTACTCGCTATTTCTAACAGGCTAAACCTTCTCTGATACCCATTGTAGTGAGTTTAACTCTGCCATAAACTGATTTCTAAGTCCCTCTTAGGACATCAGTAAACTGTACAAATAAATCCCAATTAGGAGAAGGTGCTATCATCACCTTCTCTCAGCATATCAAAGCCCTTTGAGGATTTGGGGCCACTGTTACTCAGCTGCCTGCTTTGTGTTACATCTTTTTTTGTGGGCTTGCAGCATGATCTCAGTCAAATTTGAGACCTAAGCTTTGAACAGTGTCAGGTGGACTGTGCTAAAATTCCTGGCTCAAGAAAATAATAAGGGGAATAAGCACCACAGGGATAATGTGTTACAATTTCAAAAGACCAGAAAACTTAAGTAATAGCTGCAGTTGTGACAGGCTGAGGCTTTCAAGTGTGCAGTGTATGCTGTGACTGCTGAATCAAATCATCTTTCTTTTAAACTTTCCATTTTGTTTCTTCTGTTGAAGTTAGGAATCAAAAGTTTCCTGTTCTATGAATGACAAGAATCAGAGAATGAATGTATACTTGTAATTAATTTTCAGCAATTAACAATTTGCAAGCAGTTTGAAATTTATTCTTGGCATGGAATAAAGAGCTTTTGGAGAAATAACCAAAGATTTAAAATTCTGAATTTGCAGCTTGGGAGAGGGAAGTCAGAGAAATTTGTTGAGGTCCTTCTTCAGTATTAAGAATACATTTTCTAACAACAGTGAATGTTTATTAATGAGGAACTGGATTGCTACTTTAAACTGCAGCTAGACTTTTGGAAATGTTCTGTTGGAAAGAGCTAGTTAAAATGTCAATAAGAGGGATATTATTGTAGGTATCATGTCTTCTGTAATTTGAGATTCTGTAATGCATGTGGGCTTTATATGTCAGCTGAAGTTACTTGCTTATAATGTTAACATTTATCTTGAGGAAGATT
This sequence comes from Coloeus monedula, assembly GCF_965178545.1. NCBI lineage: Eukaryota > Metazoa > Chordata > Aves > Passeriformes > Corvidae > Coloeus > Coloeus monedula. The sequence continues at coordinate 26,191,605 of NC_138782.1, read as the reverse complement.
TGTGCTATTTAGGTTTTAGGTCTGATCTTATGCCCATGTCAGCTGTTGCTGGAAATGATAGAGACATTTGGAATCTGGAAGAATCAGCTTCACAAAATCATCATGACTCCTTGAAAGAGTGATGTCAGGTTCCCAAATGAGTCAAGCCATATTGGAAAAATCTGTGGACCCAATTTACATTTTTTCTGAGAGAATCATAAAGAGATGTGCTGATAATTCAAAAGTCCCTTCTTGGCAACCAAACACATTGCCATTCCATTGGCTACATTCCATACAGTTTTTTGTTTTCTGTGGTACCACTCTTATGTGCCAGTGCAAATGAAAATAGGAACAACCATGGTGTGATTAGCATGTCAGCATAAAGAAAGTATATTTTTTTTCCTTTTTTTAATGGCCAATAATGAGGAGTTAAAATGATAAAAATTAGTATTAGAATCTCCCTTTAAAGATGTGATGTGGTGAGAATGCATGAGAGATCTGAGTTTTTTGGAAGCTTTCAGGGTGGAAATTAAAGCATTGCTTCCTGAGCTTTGCATGACATTCTTCCTTTCCCACCCAAGACAAAGGGAGTATTGCAGTTCTGTATCCCTGGATCAATTAAATTCCTTGTAAGCTAATTTATTCTAGACAGAGCGCATTTTTCTAATTGCATGTGTTCTGTTATTTCGCTACTCATAAATTCAGTCTAGAGAATAACCTTTACAAAGGATGAATTAGAATTTTCTGCATTTTATTATCTTCAAGGTTCCCCTGGTGTTTTCCATTTTTGGAAAGAAAAAGATCCAAGGTTTAATGTTTTCCAGGATGCGGACAAGTTATGTTACAGGTCTTACCTTAGCAACTGAAGTAAATGGGGACCATAAAGGCTGTTCTTCATCTTTTGCCATTATTTCTCCTTAATCAAGAAGCAGTAGAAGCACCTAAGAGTTGTTTGAATTTCAGACCACTTTATTGTTACCTCTAACATGTGCAAATTAAGTATATATTAAGAATGTACATTTCTTACTGGGTGATTGAATGGAACTTCTGTTATTGTCACTAAGTTGCTTTCAGAATTTTCTATGCATTATTCTAAAAATTGATTTCCCAGTAACATCATTCCGTAAGACACACAGAACTTTTTTATCTGTTTTATAGGGTTGTGACTCTCAAATGAGCATGTCAGAAGTGTCCTGCAGTGAAAGTACCTCCTCTTGTCAGTCTCTGGTACATGGCTCAGCTCCAGAAATCCTCATTGGCCTCCTTTATAATGCTACAACTGGAAGATTATCAGCAGAAGTGATAAAAGGCAGCCACTTCAAAAACTTGGCAGCGAACAGACCACCCAGTGAGTGAAAATCTTTTTTCATCCTAATGCTTCTCTACTGGTGGGGCTCTCGGTAGCAAGGACTTCAATCCTATCACTTAGTCTTACCCAATCAAAATGAAATAGAGCAATCATCAACTAATCTGTTTCATGTTTTATATTTCTAGTCAGTTGGGAAATAGCAAAAATCTAAAATTCAAAATATTAATTGTAAGTTGACAAGCCTGTTTTAATTTTTCATGATGACTGACTAATAAATTACCTTTATCATAATGATTAATTGCTAAATTACTAATGCCTCACATCACAGGCCAAGAATAAAAAGTCAGTGTTTAAGGAGAAAGTACATGCCAGTTAATATTAATATAAACATTCTGAACAGTTATTGCTATTCCTAGAGGGGTTGATACTGCAGTCTTTAATTGCTTATGTGCCTGTATATATGTGGTAATATATGTAACTTGGGAATGTCAGTGAAGACAAGGAGCAACCACTTGAGACCTTTGGCATATTTACTGTACAGGAGGAGTGTTCACCATCAGAAAGGACTTGAATTGTGTCTTCAAGCATTTGTTCAAAAGTACATTTGTCTGAAATATTTGTGAACTTTATATACTTCTTATCTGGAGCCAGATGGAATGGAGAGAAAGTTATTGCTGTCTCTAGCTCTTTGACATAGCTTGAGAATGTTCAGTAACAAACTTCTTTAGAAAATTTTTTTTGTTGTTTTTTAAGATGGTGTGTCTGATTTACATAAGTGTTAATGAGAAATACCTACCTGTTCCTTTTGATTTTGTCTGGAGCCTCAGGTTTTAGCTACTCTATGTTTTTTAAGCCCCAGATTAGTATGGCACTAGCAGATTATCTGGTACTGGATTATGTATTAGGCTGCCAACATTTTGTAACTGGTTTGCACATCTCACTTTGTCTTCAGAGTTTAGGAAGTAAGCCAGACATGACACTGATGCTCTCTCCTCTTTCTCACTTCCTTGACCCACGTTTATTCTATTCATTACTTGGCTCACCTTACTCTGCTTTGCTTTCTCTATAGTTTTCACACTGATGGAGCCAGACTTCGTTAACAGGGCCAGAGAAGGAAGGCGATAAACAAATCTCTAATACTTTTATATGATTAGGCAGCTGCCCCAGAGTCACCTATTTGGAGACAAGGTATAGAAAGAGATGGGGAAAGCCAAAGAGTTCCAAGGACACTGGGGTGTGGGAAGAAATGAAAGGGAGAGAAGAGACTATGTGTTCCCTTAAAGCAAAACCAGATGCTTATCTTTCTGAAATCTCAGAGAAACTCAGTTTTTATTTAATATTTAGAATATGCAAGTTAGGAGGGGTTCAGTACTTGTTTTGAAAACAGAGAGATTCATTCCCTAGTATGTTAATTGCCAAAATGTGCTCAGTGGGCCCCTGCTGCGTAGCGAACAGTTGTGTGTCTCTCTGGGGTCAAAAATCTGTTTCAGATTGCAAGAAAGGAGCCTAGAACATGGCATGTAGCTCTGTAATACCATGTTCTGTCTAACCTTTTTGGAGGGAAGGTCTTCAATGCTACCGTTTTTCCTCCCCTGTGAGGGATGGGGGAAGATTTGATATTCATAATAACAATAGTCCAGTTCTGTTTAGGCAAATGTGGGTTCAGAGTTCTGTTGTTTCTAGAAAGCTGGGAACTAATGGAGTTTCTGGGTCTGGTAAGACCATGCACAGAATATTATGGGATCCAGATTTCCCTTTTGGGCTGTTTTGTGCCATCCCCCTCCCCTCCCCCCAGCAGTGGTGGCACCTTCTTTTAAACTCCTGGATCCAGGTCCATGTCACTGCCATATCCTATCTCCCTGCTAAATACATTGTGGACATCTGCCAGCCTCAATCTGTGCCATCATTTGCACAAAATGAAAACTAAGGCTCATAGGGATGATGATGATGATGATGATGATGATGATGATGATGATGATGAAATGTCCTGGTCACATTTGTTGTTTGGACTATCAGTGGTCCAAAATCCTGAGAAGTGCTGAGAAGTACATGAGCAGTTCAGTTTTCATTCATGTATTGAGGAACTGTGATAGAAATGGAAGCAATTACTCTTTCCCACGTTTCTGTAGTCTTGGACTTGTGAACCTGTGAATTTTTGTGAAGTGCTTCTGCAGCAAATATGAACTGAATACTAAATTTCTACTTCTTGCCCTACATGCTCCTCTGCTGCATAGTTGTGTGTTACATAGTAACTAATTTAGCAATTGAGTACAGGCAAATAAGCCAAATCCTGCAGGCAGTGACAGTGGATGTGTCTTCTTTGCTTCTCTGTGTGACAGTTAATATTTTGTCTGAGAAAAAGATGATTCTCAATTTTCCTTAAAGTTTAGTTGAAACAAGGTGTCAGCTTTTGCCTATTAAATCCATGTGTGTGTGTATGCATGCACGCACACATTAAATCCATACAAATGTGGATTTTAACAAGCAAGATCTTTACATTCTGGAGACCCATCATTGAATTTCAGATATAAGTGTCCCTCAGCTGTTTTTAGAAATTGCATCAGAGTTATTCTCTTGCCGAAGTTCATAACTACTCAAGAACTGAAGTATTAAAGTCGAATATCAGTAACTATAAAAGCTAAGGGCAAAACCAGCTTGGTTTTCAGTTCAATGATTTTTCATTTTATTGCTTTTTATATATGAAGTTTAATTACTATGTGCAGTTTTTCTAAATATGCTGGAGTTTACATGAAAAAGCATAAGGTTTGATAAGGATTTTTACCCAATCTGCTATAACTTAATCATTTGCATGATTCTTGCTATGCTGAGTGTAGTTTAAAACCCAGTGTCTGTTAGTCGTAAGATAACCTGTTATGTAAGCAATGTAATTTTTGTTAAAGATTATACAAAAACTGCACAAAGTTTTCATTTCATTGAATTTTACCTAATGATCCTTTTGTTCAGTCCTTTTTCTGATCTGTGCTGCTAAGGTTTCATGTTCTTACACTCCAGTGAATAGTGTTTCCTCTTAAACTTTAACCTTTGATCCTCTCTCACCTAACTATTGACATCTGGTCATTATTTCTTTTACTGCTTTCCACCCCCTGTTGTCAGATGGACTGTTCTGTTGTCTAAAACACTTGATAGGTGGACAGGTTTATATAATCCGAGGTGAGTTCCTGTAGAAACTAATTGGATGTTGTCTTTTTCATGCAAAAGAAAACTTGCCAGCAGTAAAACATCCACGGCTGCCTACCATACCTGTTTATAAAAGTATATGTTTATTTTTTGTGGCACTCACTAATGCAAAAGTTGCATTTATCTCTGATTATGGATGTTGGGGTTTCAGTGTACCTGCAAAATGAAAATACTCGATGTGTTTTCTTAACAAGTTCCAATCTTTAATATTGTCCATTAACATGAGTAAGACAGGAATAAAAATGAAATGTGAGATTGTTTTGTACAATTTTAAATTCCCTATAATTAGTTAACATAATGAAATGCACATCCTTCTGCCGGAGCATGGTTTGGTGCTTTTGGTCCAATAAAAATAGAGCTTTAAAAATAAGGGTTTATACCCAAATGCTAATGTATAATGTGAGCTAACTACATTACTTGCATCAGCTTCTTAAGTGTATGCTTAAGAGCACCATACAAGCTACTTTTTAAACAATCATCTTGAATTATGCAAAAACTTGCTTTTCTTTAAACGTGCAGTAAGTGTATTCCTTCATGAATCTAGGAATTAAAAGGGTTTTTTTGTATTGTGTTAACTTCCATCTTTGAATGCACTTTGCTACATTTTGGTTTTCAAAATAAATAAAACTGAAAAGCCCAAAATGAGAACCACATCCATGCAGAGATTATTCTTAAGCATTTTATCCTGGCTGTTTTGATATCATCGCTACATATTGACATTGGTTTTTTTTTCCTATTCATTAATTGCCTTTATTCCACTTCAGTTACCCATATTCTTTGAAATTTCAGTGGTGTGCTTTACAGTGTTGTGGCTAGTTGGAGCTTGCTAAGTGTTAATGCAATGTAAGTCTGTTTAAACTAAACAAGGGGGTCAATGGAAGAGGATTATGAGGTATACCTTTAACTTAACCCATGTACATAGTCCTGGAGCTAGTTCATTTGCTAGTGTGTTTATAATATTTTGTTTACTTGTCATCTTTCCATGTGTCTAAACTCACCTGTGTTCAGCCAGCCTGGTATACACCATATCCTTGTTCCTTGTAAATACCTCGTTCTGCACATCTTTTGTTCCAAGGTATCTGACATTCCACAATGTGACTTCTTTTGTAGATACCTATGTTAAGCTAACACTGCTGAACTCGATGGGGCAGGAGATGTCCAAATGCAAAACTTCAATCCGCCGAGGGCAGCCGAACCCCGTGTACAAGGAAACCTTCGTTTTCCAGGTGGCACTGTTCCAGCTCTCGGACGTGACGCTCATCCTGTCCGTGTACAATAAGCGCAGCATGAAACGAAAAGAGATGATAGGGTGGATTTCCTTAGGTCTCAACAGCTCAGGAGAAGATGAACTCAATCACTGGACTGAAATGAAGGAATCTAAAGGACAGCAAGTCTGTAGGTGGCATACTTTACTGGAATCATAATGGATGGTGGAAAGTGCAGTCTAAGTGGTTCTAAGGGAGTTTGTTCTCCCAGGAAGATGATCGTCCCTGGTCGCAATCAGCAGATGTGTTGTGGGAGTAGAAACTGGAAATTGAGGTCAACATTCCATCATAAAGGATGCACAACATGCAAAATGGTGGGATTTAATATAGAATCTTCACTTAGTGTCATGAACTTCCTTGGTGTCAGAGAAGCCTTGCTGTGCACAGATATGATAGCAGTATTCCCTTCCCCATCCACCTGATGCTGTATTTGTTTGGATTTGTTTTGTGGTTTTCAATTCAGAAACATTTTGTGCAAGGTTCTCCAAATTAATGTAAGCTCCTCCTTGTGTACCTTTTGTCTTGCTTTAATACTGTAGCTTCTGACCTGCCTGCATTCAGATTAAAGGTCAATAGTTTGCACTTTGAGAAAAAGTTAATGGTCTGTAAAGCAAAAGCAAAAAAAAAAACCAACAAAACCACTGGTGAAAGAACACTTAATAATATAGCAAATAGAAATATACTGTTGTTTTGCACTGAGTTTCTTCCTAGGAGCTTAGTAAAGTAAGTTTTCATTTTTTGATATGCAGTTGGTTTGAAAAATACTAGCATTTGGGCATCAGGTGAACTTTGACATCAAACTAAAGTTTCTTCAATCTGTGACAGGAACGAGCTCTATATATGGCAAAAAATTGGGGTTTTCCCTCTTGCCTGTACTTCTGCCTAATCCAAAGAGACCAGATCATCAGTTTGGTCCCTTCCAAAACTCCTTAGACAGGTTGTACTGTAAAACTATGTAACTTTCTGTTGAAAGCACTTCCTGTATTCATGTATTCCAATGTAGGAAGCTCTTAGAGCACGACTTTACTAAAATGTATTTTCATTAAACAAATTGATACAGGTTTCTTTAAAATGTCAGCATTTGGAAGTTAGGTTGAACGACAGTGAAGGAAGTGGCAGCAGTTGAACTACTCTGAATGAATGCAAAATACTATGGCTTTGCTTGAAACAGCTATCCATTCAGGCCTCTTGTGAGCTGTTTTAGGAATTACCATATGCTGTCTGTTGGAAGTAGAGAGCAGACCAGGAGTTTTTACCTTTCTTCTTGGAGAACATCAGTAAGTTATTTTTCTAGTGATTTGCCAGCAATTGAATGAATGTTCACACACAAAATAGAAGTTTGCTTTGGTTATGTTCAGGCTGGGAAACACAGCTTTCTAAGGACACAGTTGAGAAGCTGCAGTATCACAAGAAGGTTTGCCATCAGATAAACAGTCGTGGCATCCACTAAAACTGGGGAAATATCAGTGCTTCTGAGATTCTTATTTGTCCCAAAGCCTTTAGCTGGACTCACACTAATTTATTGACTGCTGAATCTAATTCATATTACTGAAATTGTGCATTACTGAGTAAACATATTTTTTTAAAAGCTTCCCAATTCAAATATTCTTTTCACCTGTAATTACAAGCTTTGTTTCTTTTTAATTGTTGCTGTATAGAAAGCAAGCAATTTCTTTTTTCTTATAAATGATGGTGATGTCTTACTAATATGAGACCTCACTGACTTTTAGCACTTGGTGGGTAGAAGAGTAAAGTGTTGGATTTTGTTGAGACAATTGGTGTTAGTCTAAAGCGTTCTCATTAGAACAGATTTGTTCCTCTTGAATTTCTTTATAATACCTTTGAACTATCCTGCCTTTGGGGTATACAGTCAGTCAAGTACAGTGAGACTGGTGATGGTGAGTATGCTGTAATAAAGATATTTCACATGGTTCTCGAATTCTCACACTACTTAATTTCTTTAAGTCCTTTTTAAAGGATTTTGTAATTCTACATCTTGGTTTATTTGGTGTCTTTTGAGGGATTTATTTGCAGAGCCAGGCTTTCAGTTTTTGTTGATTTAAAGATTTAAACATTATTAGAGGCCTTTGGTTTGGTTTTTTTTTTCTCCTGATATTACGCTGCTGCTTCATTTACAGAAGCTTTGTTTACTAAATACAAACGATGCAAAAACTTTCTTTAAACATGAGCAGTCTTGCAGTAATACAATGCAGGTTGTCTCTCTCAGTCATTTTTGTTAGTCCAGTTTGTGAAATGTAATGTTGAGTGTAGAATTTAATCAACATTAATTTTATATGTGTAAGGAAAATGCTCAGATTTTCCCAATCCTTTATGCTTTCCATATAATAGAAGCAATGATGTAGAAGCTGTTGAAAAGCAGTTTTTCACTGGATATGGAAGTGGTTTTATCTATTCTGTTTGTGGATACTTAGACGCTCTTTCCTAAAACTGAAAATTGTCTCTTGATGGTTGTCTCTTTGTACAGGTTTTGCTATTTAAAATAATGTACAATATTGAACAGCAAGAACTGGGTCAGGTAATTCCAGTGGAGAACGTACTTAACATCATCATTGAACAAGTGAAGAAGTCAGTTTGGAAGGTGCAGCAAATAACCTCTTACAGAACCAAACTAAACTAAACTGTCATGACTTGGATTCCTGTTTGTAGTTTGCATTGCTTCAGCTTTGCATTTCAGCCTTTAGATTTCTAAGGCACTGAAATCTTAATTTAGACAGTAGAGATTTGTGGTACTCTGTGTTGGGCTCATTTGGGAAGAGGAATCTCTCTCTAGGACTTTTCCTGAAGTATCCAGGACCACTCTGTGCTTCACAGAAGGAGGATTGGTTTACTTGGATTTATACTGTACAAAGGCTAGGAACGGAATGTATAAAGAATGGAAATGAACATTTAATTTTGGGGCAGTAGAATATGGATTTGTCGTGCAAAACCAGTCACACCAATAATTGGATTTGCCTTGGGATTTTTGTGAGTTAATTATTGTACCAATAGCTGTCATGTTGGTTTTTTCTTCCTAGAACCCATTCTTATTATTTGATTTGTTTGTAAGTTTGTTTTTCTAATTGCTTATGCAAACCTATACTTTTGTATTTGAAATCTGCCTTCAGCTATTGTGGGTTTTTTAAACCCTACATAAGGGCTTGTACACACAGTGTGGTTTTGTACATTCAGGTAGGTCTTAAGCATGGAACAGAATTGCTGAAGAATGAAGTATCAGTAACAAATTAGAGGCACTTGTATTTTCCCCAGAGTTGGCTGTGGCTTTTTCATAGCTTTTTGTTGTTTGCCTTTGTTCAAAAGTACAGTAAGTACTTGAAAAAATGTATCAAATTAATTACTTTTCTGTGTGCCAGCAAACCATGTAGAGATTGCAGATCTTGAATTGAATCTGTTTCCTGTCAGTGTAGCCTTAAATAATTGTAGAACAGTGACTTTCTTACAGATTCTATTCTTGAAAGTATTGCATCCTTTCTGTAAGTGATCTGTTTGGTTTAGTGCTTAGAACATTTCATGTATGTCCTAATGTATTGTAAATGTGAAAAAGCTGGTCAGTTCCTTTCTGTTAAGGGCAAGGTTGTGAAGGGCAGGACAGCCAAGCACGAGATCACTGCGCTGAAGGAGGAGAGGTTGTGCAGCGCCTGCAGGACATCGCTGTCTCCCACATCCGAGGAGGCAGGAAGGCAGCAGAGCTGTCCTGCTGCTCCTGTTCAGCCAGGGGGCACGGGGAATGAGGGGAGCACTGGAAAGATGCAAAGCTTGGTCCTTGTGCTGCTGCTTCATGCTCAGGATGTGAGACATCCATGTTGTAGCTGCACTGTGAGGTCTGACTGCAAAGGCAGAAGCAAGGCAAGGTGTAAGCTCTGCTATGGAAGAAATATGACACAGTTTCTAAACTAAATTGAAGTCCTCTAAGCTCATTAATAATTATATTGGGAAATTTTGGGAGTGAATGTATGTGCTTTTGTGGGAGCTGAACATTGTTATCAATTTAGAAAATACTTGAGCTGCAAACAGATTTTATGGCATTTACTGTGGGAAATATTTTTACCTGTAAATTTTTGCAACAATTTTTGATGGGAGTTGCAGTGTCAGCATCAGTACCTTCCCGTTTTCACACCTTTGGAGCAATTCTTTTGTTGTCTAAAATCTGTGTTTGTGTTCTTGATTTATTCTCTTTTTTTCCCCAATGACTCACTCCTGCAAGCTCCCCAGGGCCCTGAGAAGCTGCCTGTGGCAGTCACTGGACCTTAGAGGTCAGGAACACTCTGCACTTTAAAGTACTGGTGCAAAGTTTCTGTGACCTGTCCAGCTCCCAAAGATTTCTGAAATGCAAACCATCAGTTTTAATATAGCAAACCAGAAGAAGAAAACTTTGAGGGAGACATTTTCATGTAGGAATTGAGTACAGATCATTCTTACACATCCCAGTTCTAACAAAAAGTCTGGGGTAAGATCAGGGAGTGAGGTTTGAGGGGAGGCCTTTTGGCCTGAGCTGTTCCAACCTGAAACTAACAACAGAGCACCTTTCACTGAACTCAGAGTTGTATGGAGCCCTCTACTTATACTTTTCTGGAGGAAAAAAAGCTGTCCTGTTTATAGCAGTCTTTAGAAATGTGGCTTGTCACTTGTAAGGCAGACTGACTTCCTCCTGAAGCTGAATTCTCAATAACTGAACATCCTTTTAATCTTTCCACTGATGTGCATGCCTGCCTGCCATTAATGTTAGTGAGAGGAGCCCATGGGCTTCAAGTGGAGAGCAGACCTCACCTTGGAAGAGTGAAGAGCAATGGGATTGGTACGTTAGAGAGGTGGTACAGCCTGGCACCTGCAACACAGTCAAATATGATTTCAATTATAAATGAAAGCAGAAAACCAAACATCTGGATACTGTCACAAACTTGTTATTTAATCATTATATCTTATTTTTGTTTCTTCTTTTCCTCAGCTTTTGAAATATTTTTAAAACATTTTTAAAACTTATTATTAGAAATGTTCAAGTGGTCCCTAAACATCTTGATCATTTTAACTGGAACATTTAGCAGTGCTTATTGTTAGAAGGAGCCATCAAGAATGTTCTGGTTTTTGGCCTCTAACTCAACTGCTAGATTTTGTAGTACATCACAGCTGGATTTCACAGGATTTCAGACTACTTTGTTCTGATGGTAGTTCTTGAGGGAAAAGTCACAGGAGCGTTTCCTTGTCAGCGAATCACCAACACCCATTGAAGAGATGTCATCTGAGAGCAAGGGCATTAAAATAAGGGATGACTTTGTACAGTAGCAGCAACAGTGACTCATATTCTACTCTTGGAACCTTGTGGCCCTCGGAGGGCCCTGCTCAGAGAAACTGTGACATGTGAGTTGTGGGAGTTCATGGATTCAGAGCAGCGCTGCTCTCTGGACATTGTGTGGCTTCTAAACCAGTGTATTATACAGAGGGTAGGTGGTTTTTTATTTGCCTTGGGTGAGTAGGGCAAGTGCCAACTGGCCTATAGTGACATGGATTAGTTTAGCCTTAAGAACTTATCACTGCCCCTCCTTAAATTCAAGCAGGGTTTCTTCCTTTCTGCAGCCTATGCAGGAATCTTATGCACCAGTATCTGCTTATATTATGTCTACCTGAATATGGCACAATTATTAGTGCTGGCAAGCTTAGTTCTTGTGTGGTGTGACTGTAGTAGTGGATGGGCCTGGTACATGCTGGATCAGGTTTTGCTGTTCAGGCTTATGCTGATCAATATAGAAACATGGTCCTTATGCAGAGGAATGTGCCGGGAGTTAGGAAAGTTGGTGGTACTGCTCCTGTAGGAATGAAGATCAGGAGACAACCCTGCCTAGAAAAAGGGCAAGGCTGTCCTATAGCAAGAAGGATTAATTCATTTCCTTGGAAGCATCTGCTGGTTGAGCTGGCATAAAGGCCCTACTCAGGGGAGCAGAAGCAGTAATACCATACCACTGAAGGAATACCTCATGGACATTCAGGGATGTAATTAATGTCATCCTTTTCTCTCTTGTATCTGAGGACAAGAGTCTTGCCCATTGTATCAATATAATTTTTTTGCTGTGTTTTGCAAACCCCATGGACACTGATTGCATGCTGAGGGTCTAAAGTGGATTGCTTTTTAACTTTTGGTTCATTTCCAGGGTGTGAGTTTGAATGAATTTGCAGAATTAACTAGAAGAATTATCATAGCTTTGAGATGTGATCTCTAGGCCATAGTACAAGCAAGGAGCAGGGCTTTGAACCAGTTTTGATAGTCAATTTTGCAAATGGCTTATTATGACATTTTAAGAAAATTTCTAAACAGTTGAATGTATTAGGGAATATTTACAAAAAGAGGAGATAGAGCAATGATCTTTTTTTACTATACAGCTAGGTTGCTGTCCTTTCCAGTAAACCACAAGGTTCATTAGTGCTCAGTACTGTTTCGTTTACGATAAATGTTTTTAATGTGATTTTCAGGACAAAGTGTAATTAGTGAAACCTTTTATTCAATTTTTCCCTTTATTTGCTTTTTTTAAGGAGAGATTTCTCCTTATATAGTATATATACTTTCTTACAGAGCTTTCTTACCTATTTTTGTATAAGATGATTTAACAATGTGAAATTAAATGCTCTATGAGCAAGCTATATCACTGTTAACGCAATCAAAAGTGCTAATATAATGACTAAGGGCCTGAACCTTCTGCCTTTTACTCAGGTCCTGGTTTAACCAGATGTCGTTCATGTTGTGTAGGACCTTTCCCTGTAAGCACTTCCATCTACTCCTGGGGATGTCTCAGGGAAAGGCACTATTAACGTGAATAACAGTGGTAAAACTGAGCCTCCTCTCCATTCTTAGTGGGACATCTGTCATGAGTAAAGGCTGCTGGCTCTGTCCCACAGTATAGTTTTAGATTATAGTTCCCTTGATCTTCAGTGATTTTGAACTTGTTTTTCTGGTGACTATAAGCTAATAACTGATCTTAGTGAATACAAATATTGAACTGTGCTGTTACCAGCAAGATTATTAAAATGTGTTTCACATTTTAATTCATTCTTTCATTGGGATATCAGGAGTTGGATTTGTGAAGCATTCTATTGCGTAGAGATAGCACACATTCACCACATTTCTAAAAGGTATAAAATATACAGTATGTAGCATTTTCTTGCATACTTTTATACTGCCTGTACGCCACCGATGCACTCGGTGCCTTCCTTCTTTTGTATGAAACTTAATATGTAGAGAAACTGAAGTTATGGTGTGTAAGCAATGTCACTGCAACTGAAGAGATGTCTTAAACTGATTATTCCTAGTCCAGGAGGTTTCAAAGGGCAGTTCAGTTTAACACAATGCATTTCTTTGAATCTGAAGCTTTCCCCTTTCCTTCCTTGCCCCCACCCCACCCCCTGTCCAAGAAACTTCCTCATATGGCTGTTTATTCTTAATTGATTCCTGTGTCTGATGTAAGTCACATGGTGTTAACCAAAGAACCAAGTCTGTTTCTAATTATTTGGACAAATAATGTTTGGACTTGCAATTACTTAAAGACAAAAATGATATGATGGATCTCTGTTAAAAATATAAAATAGGCTTCTGTAAATGTGACTCCCAGCTGAGAATTCCAAATACCTCTTTTCTGACTGGATGTGCATTGTTGTATCAGTAGCAAAGTGTTTGGATTGTGTTTCTTGGTGCATTTTGATCAAAATCCTATCACAAACAGAAATATCAGTCAGTCAGTGCTGTCAGATTAGCTTGGTTTACCATGTTATACCTATATCTGAAGTGTGCTACTTTGAGAACAGATTCCGCTTTCCTGTGTCTGAAGTCCTGATATAGTCCAATAAGTACCTGGTGTATGCTGGTCTCACAGGAACAGACTGATGCTGCATTGTATGTACATTTCCTACCAGATTTCCTGCCAGTGTCCCTTCATGGTACAACTTCTGTAATATAACACAGTTTTCAACTACTGTTTCGACCTAAAATTCCTTAAATTTCAATGCATGTATAGCCTTAAACATCTAAGACACCAAGCACAGTTTTAATGGGAATAGGTTATATTTGCAAGTCCTGTTTGTCTCAAAAGTCATAGAATTATTTTTATATATCAGTCAAAGATTGTAGAAAATGGGTACATTGCAGTCATGTTATCTACCATGCTCCTAATTATATGCATTAAAAAAAAAGGCATTTTTGCTAAGTGTTTTAGAGGTGAAGTATCAGTGCTCATTTCCTTTCTTGAATTTGTTTTTGTTTTCATACTTTCATTTCTGTACAGAACCTTGGTGCCCTTAACTAATACCTGTGACTGAATTCACACTGATTTTCAGTATTCCTTGAGCTGCTTTTCTTTTCTGTTCCTTTTTTAAACTGAATAAGCAGTAATTAAAATTCCCCTAAAAATTTCCTTTTTTTTTTTTTTTTTTTTTTTTTTTTTTTTTTTTTTTACATTTTGACAGTAACACAATTAGAGCAAATGACTGTTTGCAGCTGTTTATGCAGCTTATTAAAGCCTGAGAACTTTGTTTGAAACTGTCATTATAATCCAGATGAAGACATACATTTCATGGCATTTCAGTCCGCATCAGGTGAACGCAGGAGCTCTGGCGATGAATGTGCAGATCTGCACATGGCGTGTCAGACTCTGAATCCCCAGAGGGATTTATAATTAAGTGTCACATTGTATCTACAGTATCTCCAGTTGTGTGTTGGCAGGTACTTGTTGTTTTGTTTTCTTTCTTATTACCTAGCAAAAAACTACTTTTATCATTTTTGTGCTACTGTATATTAACCTTGAGGGTTTCCAGCGTGCAAGATCAGTTTAATGTTGTCAGTTCTCTTTCTGTAAAAAAGCCCTGGACTTCCAGCATACACATCCCATTCCTATTCTGGGGAGAGCCAGAATGCCACCAGCTGGTTTTAGTTATATTTACCTGTACAGCACAGGTAACTTCAATCCCATGTTAGTTTGATTGAAACATGCTATAGTGTATCTTCAAACCACGGATCTGTCACAACATTAAAATAGTCATTTCACATATCTGAAACTTTGCAGCTGTGAATTTGTATTTTGTTTACTCTATCTCTGTGAAATGTATTTTTGTCAGTTTGAGGACTTTGGGTATTTCAAAGTATTTTCTGTATGTGAAATCAGCTTTTTGCATGTGAATTGAATTGCTGGAAAGTATTTTTAAAAAAAGGAAAAATCACTTTTAAAACCTGTTGTTGTCACTTTCCTTTGGAATTTATTACATTGTAAACAAAAACAGACTTCACTGTTCAGAAGACAGTAATGCTTGGTCAACCGTTGGAACTGCTGTCTGCATTAAAGAAAAAATATTTTTTAATTTTGGCAAGGTAATCCTAGCCCTTACACACATTTTGGCTCTGTTTACAAATTTCCTAAGTTTCCCCAATTCCCTTTCTGTTCCCCAGTCTTTGTTGATGTCATGAACCTTCTGCTTAGAGAACTTAAAATTAACCAGTGTGACAATGTTCTAACAAATATGATGTGTATACTGGCAAATAAAGGCACACTCAGGTGATCATTCTGTTTGACTTTATACAGTTTTCTTCTGGGGTCCTCTGTGGTTCTCTTTGCTTGTTTGTCCCACATACATTTCTCAGAAAAGATCTCATCTAACATATTAATGCTTAACTTCTGCTTTCTAAGGAGTAAGTAGGATGAAATAATTGAGGTTTGATTTAAACATGAAGGAACACTTGCCATAAGTAACAATTATAATTTTACTATAATCCAGCTTAGATCTTCTGTACTATCCTCTTATGATTTCTGTGGTACCTGTTACAGAAAAGGCTTTCTGGACTTTCATGGCAGCTCAGCTTTATGAGGTGTCTGAATATATGTGTGTTTTAATACTTACTAGTATGCATTAAAAAAGAATTGTTAGAACAATTAAAGCATTTTTTCCTATCCTAAACGTGGGAACACTTAGTATAAAAAGCTTTTATTGTTTCTTCCCATTTCTGCAGATGAAAGGAGCATAGGCCAGTGGCTTTTACCAGATGGAAGTGGAGAGAGGGGTGCATTTCTTTGCTGTATGATCCTGATCCTCTGGACCATCATCATCTGTGCAAATCCTAGGACTCCTGCAAATAAGATAGAATGGTAGTTGCTGCTGTTAAGGCTAGCATTTTCCAAAGGCTGTACACCTAAAAACAATGTGGCATTCCATATGCAGACAGCTACATGTTTGGTGTTTGAGAAACTTTGAACAGAGCACTTGTGACCATTTTGTTTAGAAGATGTCACAAGACATTTGGTATTCTTGTCTGTTAGAAAAAAGCAACCCAGGAATGTCTTTCTCCAGATTATGTTAGACTTGTTGAAAGGTGATAATATGAAAAATACTTGATTTAAAAGAGGATTTGAGAAGCTGTGAAAACATGGCTTAAAAGAATTAGTGAAATAGAATCTGTAGACTGATAGTTGGTCACCAATTACAAGCAGCCATTTTCTACTCAAAGATCACAGAAAAAAAGAGTTACTACACAGCTTCAGCTGCATGTGTGGTACCTTGCACTCACCCATGTTTCATACAAGTATCTGAGCAGAATTATGTGTAATGCTCATAGTTGGTAGTTAGTTTATTGTGAAACAGTAATTGCTTCAGACAGGTAGAGCCAAGTTACATCGCTTTTAGACAGATACTACTTTACCTGTCAGAGGCTGTCTCTGAGTAATTGTCTTCATGTGGCAAATTTCACATTAGATAGTATATAAAATCCTTTGGAAGTCGGTACTTACTTGGTTCTGAAGGTTCCTGTGGTCAAGGGCTATTTAGCATTTTTCCTGATAAAATTTGTGGGTCTTTTTCCTTTAGTATTTTTGTTTTTACAGTCCAACAGTGCAGTTCTAATTTAGTGTTCTATTCATATTAGACATTTAATTTTGCTTGTAAATTAGACCCCCCCCCCCAAATGAATGAGACCCTTGCTAAGGCATTTTGTTACCTGATAATCATTTTGAGTAGCTACACTTCAGCACAGGGACTCAAAAAACCGAATTTAGTGTTGTTTTGGCATAAGAATAGTAAGGATAGAAGGAAGAAAAAAATGCAGAAATGAAATAAACCCTCATCAAGCAACATCATGCAACAAATCAGCTGGGCTTTAGATAAATGATTTATTATTAAATTTAAAACCTAATAGGTTTGTGTGTTCTGAGTGTAGTTTACACTGGTTTGTTTTCCACTTAATTAGAAGCCTTACATTTCATCTTATTAATAATGAAAATCCTCTTGTCAAATTGTGTAAGATCATGTTGAACTAATATGTATATTTTAGAGGCGGAATAAAATCTCCCCTTGTAGCCTTTCATATTATTTCATTGCATTATGCAAAAATTCTATTCTGCTTTTAATTTTGCTAGTGTGAAGTAAGAAAACTTCATCTTCCATTCCTGCTCGGGAAAGTCCTGATTTCAAGAACTATGATGAAAAGAGTTCAATCACCGTGGCCCACTGTTTGCAATTAAAGGTTAACTGCAAACGGAAATTCAGAGTACCAGGCCAACTGAGCTTTACAAATGTAATGAATGTGGGTGTAAGAGATAACAGTGATCAAATCTAAAGTTGTATTCTGTGATATCAGTTCTTGTTGCAGTGGTTCAACAGTTCAGAAAAGGAGCAGGCTTAAACATGCCAAAGGAGACCAGATTTGTACTCCACTTGCTGTTAGAGTTAAGTACACATTTCCCATGATACCACAGCATTTTCATCTGCAGAGACCTGAAGTACCAATAGACTACAACGTCAGTCACACAAGCCTTTGCTAATTAATGCCTTCACTGGAAAATGTCTGGCATTCTTAGGAGATACAGAATGCAGAATTCATTCATATTTATATTAAAAAAAAAAAAATAGGCAGGAAAAGAAAAAGCCACATAATCAGCTGTTTGATAAAGCTCCAAATCAGTCAGCTAGGCTAAAGGTCATGAATATGTAGCTAGATCTTCGTAAGCCTCAGTGGCAAATCATCACACAGGCTTGCTGCAGTTTCCTGAGACTGTGTAAGACACTTGGGAGCACAAGCCAGGCCAGTAGGCTGAGAAATGGCATTAACCATTCAGCCTTCACCATCTGTCACTGTGCAGCCAAGCAGACGCTTCTGATGGAGCCGTTCTGCGTCTCCTCATTTCGGTTTTTAACTGAACTTCACACGGGGCTTGCCAGCGAATGCAAAGTACTGTCACCCACAGCACTGCCATCCTTCTTCTCTTTGCTAAAATTCCCTTTTTCTTCCACGTCATTGATATATCCAGGCAGTAAATGACCTGTCATACTCTTAAATTTATCAGTGAAACTGGTGCACATCTTTGAAAGATATTGTGAAATACTTTGTAAAGCATTACTATATAGAAATTACTGCCCATGGTATTATATCCAGAAGAACGCTTTTCTGCTTATGCTCAAACATGCCAAAGAGGTTTGCTGAATACCTTGGTCTTTCAGTAATGCTCACTATCAGCAAGAGTCACTGAAGGATCAGGATAAAACCTAAAAAGACTTTTAAAAAGTTTTCAGTGAGATCTGTTCCCCAATGTGACTGATCAGAACCTAAATGAGTGCCAGTGCAGGGAGGGGGGTGGAAGTGCACAGCTGGAGCTGAGCTGGCCTTCCCCAGCAATCCGTGCTTACCTCAGCTAAAATGACATGGAAATCACTACCTGAGGAAGCTGTTCTGAGCATGGAGGCATTTTACACTGCTGACTGTTGCCTGTTGGAATATAACCAAACACTTCTCATCTTATTTTGAAAAAAATCTTGTAAAAGTTGTTGGAAGTGAAATCCATAGGTGCAGGCAGAACAGAAATGGATCTAAATACTTTTAGAACACCAGAGAGTTATTTTGATGGGACAGAAATCTCTACTTGTTTCTAGTACAACAATGCATCCGTTAAAAAAAATCAATTAGAAAATATATAGCAATGTCATATTTTAAAATTCTCTCCTTTTCATACAGTTGATGTTATTTTAGGGGTTCTCCTAAACCTCCAGCAGCATTCCCTCTTTTTCTTTTTTCCCCATCTTCCACCCACAGAATACTTGTCCCACAACAGGACCCCCTTCAAGGTCATAGGTTGCCCTGTTACCTGACACAAGAGCAGTAGGATTGCTGCTGCTGGTGCTTGGACCCTGGGGAGCCTTTTGGGAGGAAGGGTGGTTGTGTGTGACCATGTGGAAGCATCAGCACCACTAGGGAGCTGAGAGAGAGCAATTACTGAAGGTAATTCAGAAGCAGGTGTTTTCAGACAACCTGGAAGATCCAAGGATGCTGGTACCCAAACCACTGCACATCTCACAGACCTGCTGCTCTGCTCCCTCCTTGGGTTTTCCATGGAAGAGGGTGATCCATCCTTAGGCAAACCTTTCACTGCCAGAAATATTTCAAGGAATTGTTCTCTGAGTGCATATCCCACCCTCTCTAATTATGCAGAACATTTCACTGAAAGCTTTCTCAGAAGGCAGACTGTAAGATTGACTGCGTCAAGAGCCTGAAATACAGAATGCACTTAAACTGTTCGTTGTCATTCTGGACAAAGCAAATTAAGCATCCCCAGCAAATGCTGCCATCAAAAGAACAAAAGCTGTGAAGTGATCCAGTTAATTCATAGCCCATGTAACCACTGGATGACAAACAGTTCTGGCTTGTACCAAAAGTAGGAATGTTGTTGTTTATGCCGGGGTGGATCTGAAAAACTGTTAACGCTTCGTGGTGGTCTGCAGTTAGACCTTCAGCCTTCACTTGTACCCACCAACTCCCTTTGGCAGTGGGTTTCTCAGCAAGTCTATTGCATGTGATCTTTTCTGGTTTGTTTTTATCGGTACAATGTGGAGTTGTGCTTTTCACTTTAATTAATTAACTAATTAATGTCCTTGTGCAACATTAACAAATACTAATTTTGGTATATAGTCCTGGGTCAGGTGAGTGTATTTATGTTCCTAACCTAACCCTGAAATCAGCCAGTCTGAAGATGAAGCCTAGAAAGCTCTTTGCAGTTCAAGCCACTGCTGCTCACCAATTTAAGGGAGGAGACAAATCCATCAATCCTAATTTAATGGGAGAATTTTCAGGTAGACAGTAATTGAGTTGGAATTCGGCCAAAGCCTTGGGGTTAAAGAACCTACTGTTATGAAATGTGTTCGAGGATCTTTAATGAATACAAGCAATTGAGATCACGGTTTCTTCTCTTCTGCAAGGGGCAGCAGAAAATGATGGTTTGCCTCCAGAAATAATTTGGTGCCTGTAATCAGGCTGGGGCATTGAAAAAAATATGCCACCTTCTGAAACACCAGAACCATTTTCTTAGCAAGGACGATCTCAGTGTGTTGACCTGTAGGAGGAGTAGCTGGACAATGTATTTCAGTAATAACCCTCACATCAGTACTGGGAAATAACCACTAAGCCAGTAAAGGAATCCTTAACTAACTTGAATTGACTTACATTAGATTCAACTAAGTTGGGGGTTTCTTCCCTCTTTTTTTAGTCTCAAAAATCCTTCTGGTTTGCAGAATAATTTCAAACAAATTTATTAATCCCTTCAGCTAGGCTGGACGAGAAGAAGGTCTCCAGACTTGCTGCTTTCCATAAATAGGTATTTCCATATCCGTAAGTTCTTCTGGATTTCTTACACATATTTATTTCTAAATATAGCTAATGGTTGGAAAAAGGAGCATGACTGGAAGAGTCCTTGGAAGCCTAAGCATGAGGGAAAATTGATGCCTTACAGATACTAGAATTGTTTGCCTTTGAAGCTCTTGGTGAAAAAAATTGTGTCAGCTAGCTGAAGCCCAAATGTAAGTTAATGTGTGCACAGAGGGGGTTGCATTTTTTTATTTTAAACCACCTTTAGTGTGGGATACTTTATCAGCTGAACCATCGATCTCCCTTTAAAATCAACAGCCTTTAAAATGCATATGAAGGTATTTATTTCAGAGATTAAAAAATATGCAAGTCAAACTTTACATGGGTGCTTAAATCCTTCAATATGGGACTTGAAATGCAGTTGCATTATGCTGCCTTGCACCAGGACAGCCCCCCAGAGCAGCAGTGATTTTGTAATGCTACCTGTTAGAGCTAAATTCTTGCTAAACAAGCAAAATAATGGTTTATTTGTACCTTCTTTAAGTATGCATTTACTTTTGGTTTTAAGCTCATAGTGGGTGAGTAGCTCATAGCACACTGACAGAGAAGGACCTGATGTACCGAGTATCTCCAGGAACTCTGGAATTATTACAAGCTGCAACATTTACACCTGTGTGTGTGGAATGACTCAGGTGGTACTGGGTGAATCATACTTAGGGCAACCAGTGCCCTGCTGCACAGTATAGTGGGCCTGAGAGTGAACCTCAATGCCAAAATCTGCGTTAAAATTAAATATATTCAACTTTGGACTTCTATTAAGGTAGTACTTCCTTTGTACAAGCATACTTTGAAACACAGTATGTGTTCTGTATTAGCAGGATTAGATTTTGGAAGGTAAAATCAACTTCATTTAAAAACATACACAGTATGTAAACTGAGTAAGTAACTCAGTTTTAGTGCCCTGCCTGAGATTCCCTGCATTCCCCTAATGCTTTCCTCTCCAGTCTCTGTCCTTAGAAACAAATAGACATCAAAACCTGGGCAAGTGGTTAATTCCTTCAAGATGACATGGACTTGGAATCCAATGAGATTCTTCCTTTTATATTTGATTTTTGGTTTGGATTATTCCAGGATATTTATTCTTCTCTCTTGGAATAATTTTGCTTTTGGAATAATTTCAGAAACAAACATAGTACACAGTTTAACTTACTGTGACCCACTGGCTCCCAGAATAACTTTTACTGATTTATTTCTCAACTGTTGGCTATGCTCTGCTGTTTTTTAACTCCTTTTGTGCCCCTCAGATCTGGAATTGCTGCCGAGATATTTTTCTTGAGGCCTTTTATTTCTGATTTACTGTGTGCTTGTCTAAATAAAGGAATTGCTCTCATGGCTGTAAAGTAGTAGGAAGCTGCTGACGCTTTTTGAGAGCAGAACCACACACAGGAGACCCATATAATTTGCTTTGTAATTGAATGGTACATTTCTCAGCATCCAAATTTTTAGCTGTTGGGATTTCTCTTTTAAGATGATAAATCCTTCAGAAGTTGTGGTGCATTCCTATTAAAGACAACTGGGATGTATTTCCCAAGCTCATAACAATAAACTGCCCGAGCACAGAATTGCCAGAGAATCTCCCTTGGAGCTCTGCGTAATCCTCTGGTAACCTTGTGCAAACTTCTCCCGGGATGTAACAGAAACTTGGCACCTTCTTCTGGCTGTCCCCAAGTCGGAGCTGTGCCCTGCACTGTTGCTGTGAGCTTGTTTTTGTCTTTGGACTGATTGGATCTTTCCTCTGGAAGCCAGGTTGTGCCAGCTTTGTTCGAGCTGAGCGGCCCCACTGTGCTCAGTGGAACTATTCATGGAGCGAGGTGAGCTTGAGGAACTGCTCAATGGGAGCTGGGCTGGCACCGTCTGGCCCTTGGAAGCAGAGAGAGAGGGAAGTCTTTTCCTCCTTTTGTGAAAAGCAGAGAGCATGTAACTGAGAGGGATGGTGAGCAGGAATGTGTCAAGAAGAAGTAGACATGGGAAGGAAATGAATCTTTGATTCATTATCATGGAACAGCAGCTAAGCTGGAGCCAAAAAGTCCTTCAGAGATTTAACATGAGATCTAAATTTTATTTTAGAGTTCATATTGCAATTTCACTGCAATGACAAAAATGATTCAACTGAATAACTGAACTGAAGCTGATCATTATTCAGTTTTTCTTGTTGGTTTGATGGATGAACTGATATTGAAGTTTAAAATCTCTCTCCTTTTAGCAAAAAAAGAGTCACTGTTCTGCTCCAGAGTGCACACTTGAGAAGGACTGGATATACAGTGCCTTGATTGCTGCTGCTGTAGATGTAGGTGAACATGGATATGGACACTGGAGTGAGTATCAATATACTGTACAAACCTTGAAAATATAAAGGAAAACACAACTGCTTCCCCATATCTTCTTTTTCTTTTTCCTGTTTTTTGTTTTGTTTTGTTTTAAACTTGGGGAGTATTGCATTTCATTGAAACCATGAGTATTGCTGCGCAGGTTTGTTTAAACCAAAGCAATTGCCTGTCCCTAGCCATTACTCATAGCAGTGAGAAAACTTTGCAGGACTTAGCTTAGGCAGCTCCCAGTCCCTGGAGCTCAGATATAGTCCAGGACACGCCATGTGGATAAACAAGAGGGTTGACACAGCTGTGCAGGAGCTGTGAGGAGGTTTTGGAGCAGGCAAGCAGGAACAGCCTTGGGTAATTGCCATTGCACCAGATCCTGCTCTGAAAATGCTGCTCCTCCCACACATAACACTGTCTTCCTTTCTGGACTTTGGAGACTGCTCAGCTCTGGGACAGAGGAAAATAAATTCTCTTCAACAGTGCAGGGTCCAGCACTTGGTTTCCTGTGCTCCTTTCACCCGTGTAGAGCAGGGGGAATTTCCTGCAGGGAGCTGGGTTGCTCCAGCTGGAGCATACCCATGTGTTCCCCTTCTCCACACACACCTGGATCTGCACTTCCTGCCTAGAGCATGCACTGGAGACTCTGCCAGGACACCTGGTCCTTCCTGGTCCCTGGGAGTGTCATCCACATTGGACTGCATTGTCCTTATAAACAGTCCCTGCTCATGGCAGTAAAAGGACTCCTGAAAAATGAAGTGTTAACAAAGACCAACTGCGAGTGCTGGAGGAAGAACCTCCGGTGCGGATCAGAGAGCTGCAGTTCCCAGCCTCCATGAGGACACACTCCTCAAAACAGTTCTCTAATTGAAAATTAATTCTCAGAACAACTTAAAGTTTTTTTAAGCTACTGCTCAAGTAAAAGGAATAATCACTTTCTGTAGCGCCAGCTAAATAATTGAATGCAGATCTTAGCAGAATATTTTCCGTCCAAGGACAGTGGTTGCATAATTATTTCATATGATATAAATATTTAGAGATTACTTTTCCCTCAGCAATTAAATCAATAGATTGGACTTAAAATGAAAACTAAATTGAAAATGCTTGATTTTTTTTAAAAAAAGAAACTTAGTATTTTTCGTCTGCATTGTAAATTGAAACATAAACAAAGCCTGTTAAATTTTGATTAAATTGATCTTTTTTTTTTGCTTGTTCTTATAGGTCATAAAAGTGAAGTCTGAAAACAGGGACAGTGGCAAGGAGACTGAGAAATGAATGGGCAAAGTCATGTAAGTAAGTAAGAACCAACCCAAATGCTGAAATTCTAAAAAAAAAAAAAAAAAAATTCAGTCAAATATGAAGTTCTGCATCAAAATTTTATATGTTCTCTTAACACTGTAACTTGTGAGGCTACCCCAGAAAGCCTTTCTCTGAGGAGATGTCACCAGAGCACAGGGGTGAATGACTAATCCATCCCTGCCAAAAGTGTCTCCTGCTGATTACAGGTCATGTGTGCTGCCTGGTTGCCTCATGAGCTACATTGTGCATAAAAAATGGATACTCAACTGCACTGGTATCATAATTTTATAATCTTTTCATTATTTAGACATTTCTCTTTTTCTAAGGCATTTTATGGGCATTGCAAGTATTTACTCTGGAATAAAAACATTTTTAAATATGCTTTTAAATCAACCCTCCTATGTCCCATAGCAAGGTGGGCTCTCTCCATTCTCTTTCCTTTCCAACTCCTCACTGCAGCCGTGCCACATTGTTGTGGCTGGGAGATTTTTATCCTGTAACTAAACTTATTGTGCCTAATCTTTACAAAATGGGTGAGAGTCATTCCTGGAAGGTGCTTCCTGCAGATGCCTCAACTCAGGCAGACAATCAGGGCTATTTTCCCTTGTCCAGGGAAAAACAGAACACAGAGGTGTAGAAGCAGTGGTGCCTGAGAAGGATTGGATCCTGGCCTGTCTCTTGTGGCTGTGGCTGCTCTGGCTGCTTCAGGAGGGTTCCGGAAAGCAGAAAAAGCTGAGCACAACAAAAGGCTGAGAAAGGGGGTAGCCAAAGTGATTACAGTGGTTTTTGACTTGTGGATCTCTAAACGTTTTCTATCATGCGCTTGGCTTTATCCCTCTGCATTGCCTTCCCTGCAGCAGCTGCCACTTCCTAGCTGATCCCTCCTTTCTGTCACTAAAATGAGCAGCCTTGCAATGATGAATATTAAAATTCACCCACTAGCA
This sequence comes from Coloeus monedula, assembly GCF_965178545.1. Classification (NCBI taxonomy): domain Eukaryota; kingdom Metazoa; phylum Chordata; class Aves; order Passeriformes; family Corvidae; genus Coloeus; species Coloeus monedula. The sequence continues at coordinate 26,166,625 of NC_138782.1, read as the reverse complement.
CTGCAGTGAGGTGGGGTCCGAGCAGCTCCTACCTCCCAGCCTGCTGTGCCACCCTGCCAGCAGATTCGGGAAGGCGACACCACACTGGTTTATCCTGGTTTCCTTCCCAACCCTGACAGCTGGTTATAACTGGTTGAGCAATGGCTGGAGTTCAGAACAATTCAAATGTCTCAGACAGTCTATATAAACATCGTTCCTTACTTAGAGGTCCTGTTGGAAGCTGTGTCTGTTGGACACTTAGTGAATTACAGGCTTTAGAAACTACCTGGCAATGCCTTGAACCAGACGCAAAACTTCCACTAATGCAACCTTTAGAGTCTTAAGTAGGTACTTGGCTGCCAGTTGCTTTCAGGCAGGCTGTAAAGGGACTTTCTGGAAAAAAAAAATCTGACTCTGGACCAGCATCACCATTTGTTTCATCTCGATTTGGAGTGGTTAAATAGGAATTTGCAAAGGAAATGAATGAGAGGACCAGCTTCTTTCATTTAATAGGCTTGTCTAAGTAGAACCAAGCAACAAAGGAATTCTGTGTAAGGTTTGCAATTTCTGTCGCTCTTGTCTAACCAGATTGAAATCATCAAAAACAAAACAAACAAACAAACCCCCCAAACCAACATGAGCGAGTGCAAGCGATTTAGAGTGTATGCATTACAAGTGATACAGAATATGCATTTATGATTCAAAATTTTAAACAGCTGAGAAATAAATATGCAAAGTAGATTGTTCTGTTTGCAGATGGTAATCCTGCCGCACTGATTTTGCTCAGCTGTCTGATTTTTCAATGTCTGCATTCCTGGTTCCTGGGATTCCTGATTAAGAAATAAAATATGAGTCACGGTGCATGGTTACCTTCTGAGCATCTGAAAGGCTAACTCAGTGACTGAAAACAGATTATTAGAGGCTGATCTTGCCGTGCTGAATTCGATGCAATGTCAGGGGATTGGGAAAAAAAAAAAATCCCTTCTCTGCTCTGCCCTTCATTTTAGAGCTGTAGGATAAAGGCTCCTGCCAGTTCTTGTAGATCGGCTTGTAGGAGATCGTCTGCCCGGCCCTCTCTGCCGGGGGTCTCTGGGTGGGGACGGCCGGCGGGCAGCCTGCTGCTCGGCAAGGTGAGGCACATCCCTCTCCCTCCCTCTCCCGAGGATGACTCAGTCGGTTATTAAAGATTTCCAGCTTCCAGCTAAAATGGCATCAGCAGCGGTGCCCCAGAGGGAAGAAGGGGAGATGTGAGAAATGGGTTCTGTTCTTGTCTCCGAGTGCTAACACACACACACACACACACACACTCACACACACTCGCACACTCGCAGAGCTGATGTGGAGCTCATCTGGGAAAAGTTTATTTTGCAATAAGAGGGTTTAGTATTCTGCTAAAGGCTTTTGCAAGGACTGGATCCAATTTTCAGAGCCTGTTGCCAATATTTGTGAGTCATTTCCTTGGAATCCTACCTTTGGTGTTTATTTCCCTTAGAAGGAAACTTGTAAAAGAATAATAATAGCTCTCATTCTTCATGGAAAGTAGCACACAGCAAAGTGGGAGACAACTCGCTCTTTGTTCCAAAACACTTTTGTGTTTGTTTTGTTTACTTTCTTCAGCAGACAAAAAGTGAAGAGTGCAATATAATTAACTCCATAAACCATCTCATTTACGGTGCCAGTGACATGCATGTGCTGTGCACCGGAGTGAAAGTGAAGTGGGGAAGCGGTTTTAATTGGTACCTCTCTTCCAGAACGAGTGATGAGAACTGCCTGGTGATTTGGGAAGTCTCCTTATGTAACAGCAGGGCTTTGCTTTTTCTCAGCCCCGCCTGACTACCGGGACTCCTTTTTCTCTCTGACTTAAGTCCCAATAATAACACTGAGCACCTATTCAGCGCTAAAAGCCCTCTCAAAGGTTAACTAATCAGAAATGCTGTCGGTTACAGTTTACAGCAAGAGCAGCACCTTTTGCCCTCAGGATACTGAAGCGTTTTGCAAACTAAACCCCCACTGAGCTAAGTGGATCCTGGACAGAGATTTTTATGTCGAGCAAGGCCACGCAGCCACCAGAGGGGTGGAGGCAGAGAGCATATGAGACATTTTGGCTAAGTACACTGGAAAAAATATTTATGCTTACTGAAATGAATACCACGGGGCTTTATTGTTCTCCCAGACCAGGCAGGCAAAGCAGCCTTAGGGAGATGGCTGCAGTAAATAGGATGGCACCTTTTCTCATATCTGCCAGAGCCCTGTGGCAAAATAAATTGCAATTTTTCTTGCATTTTCATATATTTGCATAAATTCTGGGGCAAACTTTAACTGTTAGAGCCAGCATTCAAGAGCTCATTGCATATTGGCTACCAAGACTTCTGATAGGTGACATATACTTGCAAAGAAATAAGAGAGGAAACATCTTTTCTGTCAGAACAGAAGTTTTCTCTAGTTCTGCCTCATAGGAACCAGAAGCAGGAGAAAGCACAAGTGTTAAGAATCCAAAAGGAGATTTTCTTTTAAATCTTTTTTTTCACTGAAACCCAGGGGACTCTGACATACTGGTCCAGAGTAACTCCATAAACTCTTTCTGGGAACAATTCAACTGAAAAGTATGTAAAGAAAAAAGTTAGCATGTGGGAATTAGAAAAGTTAAAGAAATACTTGCTCTGAATGTTTTTTTGAGAAAGAGACACTTAAACATCTGGAGTGGTATAATCTAAATTAGGGTGGAAGTTGAGTGAAGATACCTTTGAAAAACTTCCATGGAAGGGCTGTGTCTTGACACAGAAATCAATTCCTGATTTCAAGTTAATTCCTTTTCCACCAAACAGTAACTCCAGCTCTAGAAAAAGAGGAGGGGGAGAAAAAAACCAAAGCAAAATAACTCCAAAACAACCCAGTGGATTCCTTGAAATTTCCTGAAGGAAGGGCCAAGAAATACAGAGAAAAACACTAGACTTGGCAGGTCTATAGTTTATCTATACCTCTGAAGGATGAAAAGCTGAATTGACCCTGTTGGCACACAGACCTGTTGTTCTACCAGTCTAGTTATTCCAGCCAGCTTTAACTGTTTCATTTCACCCTTGGATCCTGCTTCTCTTAGATGGTGTTATATACATCTCTGGCAGAGGTACAGCTGAAGAAACAGAAAATCATCGTTGCCTGGGGCCCACACCATCTTGCTGCACCTGTCCTCATTTCCCTCTTCCCCCTGCTGCCTCCCTGATGCTTGTGGTCACCATCTCCCTCACCACAGACCAGGCACTGCTCTGCACTGGCACAATGCAGTTCTCCTCAGCTATCTTATATCAATAAGAGAAGGAAGAAGTCTCTCTGTCTGCTCCCAACCAGGAGCTGTCTCTTGGAAGTCCAATTTTCGATTTAAATCCATCACAGCCAATTCTAGAAACTTTTCCACTTCTTGCAGCCTTGCTGCTCAGCTTGCCTCCAGAGCCCTGAGTGCAGGGATTGTCTTTGATCCTTTGCTTTCATTTCCTGTGACTGGGCTGCCCCAGTGTGCTGCAATTAGGTGTCCCCAGTGTTTCCACTGCTTCATTCATAACGTTACTCCAACTCCATGCATATCTATCCAAACAATGAACATTTTAATCAAAGCCCTCATTATCTCCCATCTCTGTTTGTGACTTCCTCCTCCTTGAACCTGTGACATAGCAGCCAGTTTGATCTATTTAAACACAAGCTCCCAACATCCTCTTCCCTGTCCGCTGCTGTGGTCAGAGCCAAGCCACCTCCTGCCCGTCCTCCCTATTTGCCTCCATCTAGTCTTTTATTTTCCCATGTGAGGTTGTCACAGTTCTGCCATAGCTGTCATCAGTCCACCATTGTCTCTACAGCATGGCTCTGCTCTCTTTGCCAGCGATGCTGGCTTCCTCATGCCTTTATCTGCTGCTCCCAGGGGAGCCTTTATGCCCTTTTCCATGATGCTCTTGTCCACAGGATGTCCTCCCTCCCTCAGCTAAGTTGGTGACACCAAACTTTGTTGCATCAACCATAAAGAGCAGATAGCCTACAATGAGGTTAGCCCGGAACAGTTTATAGGTGATACAGTCAGGGGGGCTGTTTTCAAGGGAGGTACATCAGTCTGGGTATGTGTTTGTGCCTTTCCCCTTCCTCTCGCCAGCTGTCATTGCTTCCTCAGACAGTGGGTCTGCACAGTGTGCAGTGGGATTCCTGATTGCTTCTGCATTGTAAATTTTCTAAAACGCCAGAAAGATAACAGCTACCAAAACGACAGCAATTTTGTTTTCTAAGCACTGCAACCCAGATGTTAACAATGGCATGGCACAGCTAAGAAACGCTCTTCTCTCCTCAAGTCATGTTGTTATGCAATGGAAAACGCTCCGTGCTATATGGTAAAGACTGAACCTGCTGCAGTACTTGGGTACAAACCCAGGGGTTAAATAAGGAATAGCCATCTTAAGTCTGTTCCCTTGTTTTTATTGGTCTTGGTGAGATTTGCAGGTTGATAATCATGGGCATTTTATATTTAAGTTTGAGTTTTTAGAGGCATTCTGGAACTGTATAAAAAGCCCCTTTCTCTGACATCACATCAGGCTTGTTATAATGTGAATGGCATCATTACAGTTCTCTCATTAACATCATAATGGCTCTGGAGGAATAGGGAGTGAAAACCCCAGCAAATGGAATAGCGTGGCAATGTATAGTAGTCTTACTGTGTGAAACTGCATACGGAAAAAGTTTGACATTTTAACCTTCAGGCTGCTGTAGATGCCTCAGGGTGTCCTCACACTGAATGCATTTGGCTGACAAAATGGAAAAATTGTGGTAGCCTAAGGATGGAGGGCTGGGTTCAATAAAAAACTGTGCCTGGCTTCCATGGCATTGAAGCCCACACAAGGCTCCCAAATGGATTTTTCAAAATTGAATCCAGCCCTAAGTGTCAACCTTTTCCTGTAATTTTGTATAGTAAATGTATTGTATGCTCAAATGTACATCTTTCATCCTTTATTTCCAGAGGTGCTAATGGAAATGTAACAATGTGTGTGCTGTTCTGCAAAGTCTCATTGAAACCAACGGGATTTTGGATGAAATCCCTCCATTGCATAAGACAATGTAATATAAATGGGTTGGGCTTACAGCTGGAGGACTATGAGATCTGGTTCTATTTCTGGTGCTGACACTGATTTGCTGTGGGACTTCTGGCAAGATACTCAGGAATGGATTTTGCCACCCTTACCGGGGAAAAACAGTAGGCTGGCTCTTCAGGCCAGAGGTCCTGTTTGTGGAGCTGGGTCTGGCAGTGCTTCCTCAGTAAACACTGGCTTACAGTTCTGCCGTGTCCAACTCTACCTTCAAGGAGGCTGACTTTTCCCACGTGCTGGGTGCTTGCAGCTCTCTTCCCACTCACTTGCAGCAGCTGGAAATCAGTGCTTCTGAATATCCAAGGGGAACAAATAGCACGCCCAGAGTCACGAGCCCTTTTAAAAGCCTGGTTCTCAGCTTCTGTATGCTGAAGCAATTCCTCTGCTACAAAATGGGGTTTACTCTGTAGCTGAGAGCCACCTCTAAATCTTTGTAACACATGCTGAGACAGACAAGCTTTGTTTGGGGCTTTGGTTTTCTGGTGATTGGGGTTATTTTTCTCCCAGGGAAGATATATTATTTATGCCTTGTTTTTATACAGTTTGGAAACATGGACGAAGTGCATGGACAGTAGCTGTTTATGGAAGTGAACTGGCCTGTCTCTATTAATTTGGCATGTTGTAAATAGCAGAAGCAGTTCATTTACTTTCGTGGCTGTCCAGAGAACTCAGTTTTTCAAGATAAATTAGCAGCACTGTGCAGAAGGCATCCCAACACTTCCTTCCTTCCTTCCTGCATCTTTCTGCTTTAGCTTAGAAAGACCTATTTGTGAAGAAATATGGTAAGAAAAAGATGCAGACTTGAAATCTCCGATTCTCATTAAAAAAAAATAAATTCACAAAGAGATGCTGAATTCATTATGAGCAAAGAAAGCCTGACTTCCAGAAGCAGCAGTGAGTTTCTTCCAACCTTTATTCTCTCAGGACAAACACTGAGTGTTGACATCTTGCCAGTGTGAGAAGATTGATGTGCCCCTGTGAATGATTCCTCCATGTGGATTAATGAGAAGAGTCCATTGCTGCTTTCTAATGATGGTGTAAGCTTTTCAAACACAAAATATATTACTTTTTAGCTGGTTCTTGGGCCACTTCTTGGCCCTGCTATTAGGTCAGCAGACTGACTCACTTGTTTCGACCACTGCTTCCACGTGTTGGTACTCAGCTGGTAAGAAAAGGTGTGGGGAATAAATAATATATACTGTCCATGTCAGGGATAACTTTCAACTGGCTTGTCCAGTGGCTTGCCATTCTCTGTGTCATTTCTTGGTCCAAGAAATGACAAGCAAGCAAGATGGCATTAAGGAGCTACTGCAAGAATATGACTGAGGGCTGTATGCAGTGCATTAGCAGCAAACTGGCTCTGAGGAAGGGATTTAGGCACCTGTCAGTCCGACTGCAGTGAGGCTGGTGGCCTTTACTGAGGCAAACTGCTTGGGGACCTCAGCTGCCTGTCCCTTCAGCTCCCGTTTTTGCCCCGGTGAGGAGGCAGGGCAGATCCATGCACGCAGGCATCCAAGACACAGACAGTGCACGCTGGAAGCCGTTTCTTAATAAAGTATCAGCCTTGTGCTAGGATTTAAGAAAACAACTGGCAGATGTGAACGATTTATTTTTCCTCCCTCTTCTGCTGCGGTTTATTTTTTCCTCTTGTTCGAGAGCGCTCAGCTGCTAACACAAACAATTGCTGAAATTCCACCTGCCCACCTGCAGCCCCTCCTTCCCGCCGCCTGCTCGGGCCGTCGTCTTCCTCCGGGAGGGCTGCGCCGCGGGGAAACTACATGCCGCTTTCTTAGAGAGAGGAGGAGGAAGGAGAGGGAGGGGCCGGGCCGTGTCTGGGCGCATTGTTCCGCGCTTCTCTGCCAAGAAGTAGGTGACTATGAACTCATCCCTCGCCCCTCGCAGAAAGTTTGCCGCCTTCCCCCCCTGCTCCCCTCCCCTCCCGCCCGCTGGCGTGGCAGGAGGCAGCTTGCAGCCCGGCGCTGGCCCCGGAGTCCCCGCTCCTGCTTAATATTCCGCCCGCTCCGCCGATGTTGTGCTTGGCTCCGATGGGACCGCAACTCACGGCGTGAAACCGGAGCCAATTTTCTGTCTTAGTCTCGCAGTGTTTTGACTGGAGGCAGATCCAGTTAAGTCCGATCGCGGCTAGTGGAAACAACTACCTAAGTCTCCGCTGTCTGTGTCGTTTGGGAGGGAAGAAAGAAGAAAGGAACGCGATCCCGGACTGCTGGGCGCGCTCTCTCTCTCTGTCTCTCACACACACACACACGCACCGCAGACTCACGCACCCAGACAGGCAGACTCGCACCCCGCCGGTGCCGAGCGCGCCGTGCCACCGCCGCCGGGAGGAAATGGGAAGCCAGTGAGCAGATCCGTGCCGGTGTGTGAGCGCCGCCGGGGCCGGGAAGGGGCGGCGGGGGGAGCGGGAGCGCGGCCGGGGGGCGGCGGGAGCGGGTCCGGGGGCGGCCTGGGGGCAGGGCGCACCAACTCCCGGTGCCGGGGACCCCGCGCCCTTTGTGGGAGAAGGCTCCCCTCTTTTTCCTGCCATAAGAAGCGGGGGGGGGGGGGGAGGGAAACCCAAACGTGTGTCTATGTGAGATCGATAAGCGTATGTTTTTAATATACGTGTGCGCAGAGGTCTGGCTGCTGGGGGCCGCTGGGGGCGGAACGCGGCGGGGCGGGGGGCAGGTGAGTGCGGCAGGCGCTCACCGCGCTGCTTCGCTTCCAGGTGCCGGCGTCCGCGATGACCCTGGTGCTGCCCATGCAGCGGCTGGGCCGCCCCATCGCCGCCGAGGGAGCCGCCGACCTCGCCGCCTACCGCGCCCTCTGGGAGCCGCCCTGCTGCGGTCGCCCCGGCCCCGCCGGCCCGCCGGCCCCGGCCCCGCCGGCCCCCGGGCCCCCCGCCGCAGGTAGGCACCGCACCGCGCCGCGCCGCTCCGCCGCGGGGGGACCGGGCGGCCTCCGCGGGGACCAGGGTCTGTCCGCGGAGCGGGGCGGGCGGAGGGCGGGGGTCTCCCGCGGGCGAGCGGGGCCGCAGGTGCGCGGGGGCCGCCGGGCGCCGTCGCGCTCGGCAGCGGCGGAGCGGCGCGGGGGGAAAGTTGTCCGGCAGCCGAGCACCCTGCGGCGGCCCCGGCTCCCCGCGCCGCCGCTCGCACCGGCCCCCGGGCCGTGCGCTAGTCAGGAGAAGGTTTATTTCTTCGCCGCGAATAGATGCGAAAATATGCGGCGGAGTTCTCCTGTAGCGCGAAGGGAAATGAAAAGTATTTTGTTTGGAGAACCTCCGGCAAACCGCATGTCATTTGTCATATCTGATTTATTACCCACAGGATCACATTACAGGGGAATTTCAAATCCTGTAACAACATCCAAGATCACATACTTTAAAAGGAAATATGTGGAAGAAGAGGATTTTCATCCACCACTCAGCAGCTGTACACATAAAGTATGTTTTCTAATAGTCATTATTTTTACTCTGAGTTTCAGATGCTTAGTAACACTCGATTGACCCATTTCCAGAAGGCTCAAATACTCTGCTGAAATTAGGAGAATGATCCAGCTGTTTGCTCAGAAACAAACAGTTGTCACTTCTTCACATTTATTGTTGTATTGTCATCAATTGCAAAAGAAGCAAAGGCGTTTCTGCATTTATAACAACTGTAAATGGAAATGCTGAGAATAACTTTTTTTTTCAGATTATTTTGTTCTTAGCTAGTTCATGTCACGCTTACAGAAACAGCTCCGTAGCAGCATTTGAACAGCAGAAAGGAAGAACATAAGTAAAAGATTTCCCACTCATATAAAACTTTTTTTCCAGGGGAGAAAATACTAAGAGGTTCCATATACCCCACACGGGTTACAGATGTTCTAAAAAACCAGAATGACTTGGAAAGCGAGTACAAGTTCCTTCAGTATTTAATCGTGTTTATTAAAAAGCTAGTGCTCCCAAAGAACAGATTACTAAATGAAAGAATTTTTTTTTTCAGTGAAAGTTGTCAGGGGAGAGATTAGAGCAAATGTTTCCCAGGCCAGTGAATACATAAATTGAAATCTGACTTTTTTTGTGACATTTTATGCTCCTCTTCATTAAGGGCTCAGTTCTGTATGGAATTGAATGCCTGGGGTGAAGTGCTTAAGGGTAGCTCATGCCTTGAGATGCCATCCTTACCTCGTTGAATCCTACCTGGCCCATGGAGGTCCAGTGCTACCCCTGTTCTCTTGGCAGTGGGGGAGGAATTTCTGTGGAGGGGAAGCAAGCAGTAATGTCAAGCTCAGTTCCCAAGGACCTTAGAGTAGCTGAAGGAATTTTCAGCTACAAATAGAGCTGTCTGGAAATAAGTACTGGGACAAGGAAGGTGAAAAACTGTCCCACTGTTAATTTCAGGAGGTATCCAGTCTGCTGCCAGAGCAGTGAATAAACAGCACCAAGGGTGTTGAAAAATGTGCTCTGGTTTGTGAGCGTGTCTCACACATGTCACATCACTCTCCCGATTTTCAGCCAGGTTTTTTTTTTTTACAAGATCGTTGGATTTTTTGTATCAGTGATTAATTTCCTTACAAAGAGGGGGAGGAGGAATAGTTACTTAGTCTTTTCTAACAGCAGTAAAAAGCAGTTGTAGAGGTATTGGTAAGCGAGACCCAGCCACCGTTTGGTGCTGTTGTTTGTAGAGGTGTATCATGTCAGAAATCCTGGGTCACCAATTTCTTCTGTTCAGCCCAAATACATTTTCTACTTTGCAGCACTGAGCTCTGGCAGAGAGAGGATGCCCACCAGGTTTCCTTGAATTTCTTACATGTTTATACCTCTGCCGCTCAGTAAAGAGTTATGTTCTGAGATTACTTGTCCCATGGAGGGTATGATGGTAGGGCCAGGAGCCTCTCTCCAGAGGGCTGCTGGCAAATGTGTAGAAGGAAGCCTTTGACAACTTGTTCCTACTGGTGTCCCTCCAGGACATATCTCCGGGAGAATCCCAGTTCAAGGCTTACTGGTTTGCTCCAGGCTTTTATGGCTTCACTGACTGTTGCTGCAGCAGGTATAAAGGACGCAAATGAACCTTTATAATTTAAAATGAGTCATTTATTATAGAAAATTACTCTCTCTAACAAAGAGCTTCGGCTGTGAACTCGTTGAAATTATGGCCAATTTTTGTTTTTATGAGGCACTGTGCTGCTTCTAAGCCTCGCAGACATGACCAGGCTGTGGAAAGAGCTAGAGGGCTGAGGAGAGCTGAATGGATGTGAAAAGCAGCTGTGCTTTAAGCTCTTTCAGTCCTCATAGCTACGACTTCCACTCTGCAAAAATGCTGTAACCATGTGGGAAAGGGAAGAATGATCAAGCCCCAGATGGGGGGATTTAGAGCAGTCTCTCTTTGTGCTGCGCTGCTCTCCTCCTACGCAAACCAAATTCTTGCTAAAAATGAAAATTAGTTAATAGTGCTTACAGTAGCATGCGTTGCCCCCTCTCTTATTTTGATTCCCAGGGTAGCTATTACAGTGCAGGATCTGGGGCCTCCCAGGGGCAGTAACCTGCTCGTGATGCCAGTGCTGAGAAAGGGAGTCCTGGAAGGACCATGGAAGGGAGAACAAATCTGTGGGCGTTGAGCCAGGATTTCTTCAAATCCCTGTCCTCTCTTCGTTTCCTGACCTTGCCCCTGCCTATCCACGTTCCCACTGGTCCTGTAGAGCACAGGGCGTAGTATGCAGGCCAACAGCTGCTCTCCAGATGCTGGGATGCTTTGAGATGGGTTTCTCCCTGCCTCCCTCCCTGCATGCACTTCTGTGCACAAGGGCAGTGTAAGAGCCTGGCAAATGGAGACCTCCTCGCTGGAGGGCCTCTTCCACTGGCAGCAGATGAAATGCTCCAACACTTGCTGTGTGAGGCGATGGCTGCTGGCTGCCTCTTGCAAACCTTGACACTGCAGGAAAGACCCTTGCTCGGCTTCAGAGCTTTGTAGAAGCCCCACAGGGGATGATGGGATTGGGTCCATTTGCAACAAAAAGCCCCCCTAGCCATCACTGGAGCAAAACTGCACAACAATTTTATGTTCTAATCCCAAATGTAATTAAAGAGCCAGATGTGTGCATCTGGATTTCCCTCTCCCACCTTGGATTTATGCCCTGCAATTGCCTCTGTGGTGTAATGCTCAGCTACTTACCTCCTAAGCTCAGCTGCTAAACATGGGGGAATGCTGTGAGCAAGAAAAAGCAGGTTCCCAGCTACATGGATGTGCAAAATGAAAAGCCAGTTTTAGATGCCTCAGAAAAAGAACAGAAAAGTAGTGACACAGAGGGAATACTTTGCTTCATTTCCTTCCTCCTTGTCTGGAACAAAACTGATTGCCTTCAGTTCCATATCTTGTGTTTTTTGCATTTTCAGACAATCTCCGTGTTTGAGGAGCGGGCCCATATTCTTTACATGTCTTTGGAAAAGCTGAAATTCATTGATGATCCCGAAGTCTACCTGCGGAGATCCGTCCTCATCAACAATCTCATGAAGAGAATCCACGGAGAGATCATCATGCAGAACAACTGGTGCTTCTCTGCCTGCTCCTTCAGTGGCACCTCCCCGCAAGAGTGGTTTGTGCCTCAGGACTGTCCATACAGAAAACGCCTTCGGATGGCAAAGGAGGAGTATGAGAAGCTCCACATGTGCTGCTTCTATCAAGAATGTGGCAGTCACTATTTAAATCTACCCTACTCTGTTAATGCTAGCACAGAAAGTAATTCCTCTTCTTCCTCCTCCTCCTCCTCTTCCTCCTCCTCCTCCCCTCCCATTTCTTTGCCAAGCTGTTCCCAGCAGGTGGATTATGAAGTTGGCAGTGCACCTTCTTACAGAAGTGATGACCAGATACCTGCTAATGAAATATTTATCACTAATGGCAGGTCTCACAGTAATCAGGAAAAGGCAAAATTTAATGACGAGAAAGGAGGTAATGAACCTGAGCGAGAGAGCATCGCCCTAAACTGTGAACCTGTAAGAGGCACCCATGCTCTTGAATGTAAAGGCAAATTTTATGACTATTTTGAGACTGGATGTAATGACAAGAGCAACATAAGCGAATCTTGGAAAAAATCCTTAAGGAAAAAGGAATCTTTACCAAGTAATAAAATCTGCTGCAACAAAGGAAGTAAAATATGAGGCATCTTTCTTGCTCTATTGAAGCATGCACAGCATGTTCTTTCTCTATCAAATTTTTATTTTGAATGGATTTTTTATAGTTTTCTACGAATGGTACAATCATGCCACAAACATGACGTGTAGACCTAAAAGACTGGAGAGCAGATTGCGTAAAGTGTCTCTGCCATCCGCATCAGCGGCTATTTATAAATGTGGAGAATTCAGAAAGAACACGGTTGCATTTCTGCTGAGCACTGTAGTCTGTGCAGCCATGGTGGAGCTTTCGTTGCTGAAAATGCCAATCAGCCAGATGGGGAAAACATATCGTTTTACATATCCCCGCCCCCAAGAAGTCTGCCATTAATTAAGGAGAACCTCCATTATGTTTACCAAGGAATTAGAAGTCTGGTAAACAAATTGATGCTACCAGCAAGGATGATAGGCTCCTTGTAACTCAGTATTCGTTCTGACAAAGGACTGTCTTCATGGATTGGGAATAAACCATCCTTACGTTTTGTACTGATACTCTTGAATTCCTGTATTCAGCGTCTTGTTCAACTGACAAAATAGGACATAGCATAAAGAAATAACCTGTTTATGGAATCTTAATCAGAATCAAACAAGCAGCTCAAGTACTTGCATGTTTTCACCTCGGCTGTAATAACTAATGAGGCTTGTTGTTACACAGGGCAGGTTTTTTTTTGGTGCCTTACTTTTTGTCTTAATTTTTGCCAGCGTGAAAATTAAGTATGAATCTGATACAGCAGGGATTTAACCTAAACAGAGATTAAAAAAGAAACCCACAGGGTGGATCAATATTATTAGAAACCTTTAACCTTTGAAGTACTGAGTTCCACTTCCTATTCAAACATCTCTGTTCTTCCTTTTTGATGCTCAATTGCTTTTTGATTTGCCATCCTTAGGAAGGGATTTAAGAAACAATAGAGAGATGTCTCTTGTAAACAAGCATTCGATGCTTGAGTGTTTCTATGGCAACTGTCTGTTGCTGGGGCTCTTTTTTTTCTTCTTCGTATAATGAAGTTCATGAACCAGTGGCATGTTTTATACTTTATTCTGTTTCACATAATTTCTCTCTTTTAGATCGCAAAAGCATGCGGGAGTTTTTTATGACTTTTGCTGTTGATTTAGAAAAAGACAAGAAGGCAAAAAGCACAATGTTAATTAATAATGTGGCGATAAACACAGTTTTATCTGAATGAATGTAAGGGGTTTAATTTTAAAAAAGAACATTTTGGAGAAATGAGCTGAGATTTCAGTGGCTGAGGACAACATTTCGTCATCCCTAGGTAGATCAATTGCAAAAGTGTGCTGTGTAAAATGCCCAGAAGACACTAGCTGGGGTTCGACCAAGAGTGAGTCTTAGATCCACCAAATTAATTAGTTCCCACAGTCCCCATAACAACTGGCAGGATGTGCTCAGGAAAATAGCCACATCCAGGCCACAGCTGACTCATAAATAGCTGCCTGTTCCCACAGCACCTTGCACTCAAGTGACATCTCTGCTTGCTTCTTGCCCAAAGGGTGAAAGTCACCTGTGTGCTGGGGGAGCAGCCAGCTCGGTGCAGGGCAGGAGCGTCCCCAGGGGGACACAGCCCCAGGCTTGGCACTGACAGGTGCCAAGGGTCTGAGAGCTTTTGCTTTGGGTTTCATGGGTTCAGCTGGAGACCTCTGGGGCCATGGTTATTTTGGGTAGAAAAATACATTTGTAAACTGTACGGTCTTTCGCAGAAAGCCCCGTGGTCACAGGAGAAAGCCCCCCCTGAGCCCAGGTGACCACAAACACAGCAGGATTTAAATCAGTGATAACCTTTATGAAGTCAGGTGAGTGTAAGCTGGTATGTTTGTAAGGGTTATCATTGTGAAAAATGACAAATAAAGAAAGTACAAGTCCCACCTGATTTCTCCAAGACAGAAGCTTTTTTATTATTAATAATAATAATAATAATAATATTAAATATAGATCTCATTCATACAGTGTATGAGTAGGATCATCATTTAGACATTTGTCCACAAGGACCAATTTTTTAAAAAACCTGATTTTTCTTGTGTTATATTCAGATAGTCTAGTAATGTCTGCTCTTTTCCAATATTTGATAAACGCTTGATGTTTTAAGCTTAAATATTAGATGCTTGTATACTAATGTGTTGTTGTAGTAAAGTGAAATTTCCTTGATATATATTTATTAAAAATGACCAAAATTCATTTTAATTTTATATCTCCAATGGCTACTGGATCCTTTCCCCTATGTTCTCCTCCCTCACCCAAGAAAACACCATTTAATCAAACTGCTCCCTGCTCAAAAGGTTACACAGCTGTTGACTATGCACCTCAGGCTGGGTCTGTGAGGGAGCTCAGCCTTGCCAGGGTTTTGGGAGCATTTAGGACAGTCTGAAGGTGCACTGAGAAGCAACAGATTCTCTGTAGACTTGCACGTACAGCAGGAAAACACCTGGCCAAATGCTGCCCAAACCACAAATCAGCTAACACTTTTGGGGGGGCTGAAAGCTTTTTGACCGTAAAGGGCTCCTTGGTGCTCCAGAACAAGCCTGCACACATAACCTGTTGCAGAGGCTTCTCAGTTGAATATGCACAGGCTGAAGTGATGGATCAGCAGATCCTTGTCTACTCTAATGGTTTCTTTAGTTCCAGGGATATCTGGAAATTAACCTATTACAGCTCTGGACAGTCTTATTGTCATCAGGGTCTGTAAGGGAGGAAATGCCATCTAATGAAAGTTGGCCTATGGATAAGTGGGGTTTTATGCCTTTCTCTGGACCTTGCCTCACAAAATAATAGCAATTACTGAAAGCAGATGTATTGGACTCAGGAGTCCACCGAGTTATCCTGTTAGCCTCAGGAGAGACAGAGGTATTCCACATTTAGAAAGGGAGGTGGAAACGCCCTTGTCCCATTGTCAGAAATGCAATAGACATTGATAGGATTTCCAGCCTGGGCTAGACTGAATGGACTTCCTGGTTTAAATTGGATTTGATTTATTGCATGTGAAGACTGTAAGCCTGATAGGCCTTTTCCTCACTGCACACTCCAGTGCTAAGGATATTTTGCTAGTATCAAAAATTTTCAAGAAATAGTTCTTTACAGGATTGTACTTATGCCTTTCATCCATACATCCCACACGTAACTGCTAAATGAATGCTCCTGAACTTGATCCTGGCTTACCTGCCAGGAAGAACAGGACAGAAGAGCTTCTCTAGGAAGATTGTTTTTCTCTCTATCGTAAGACACTTTGCTCCTAGAGTGTAAGACTATAAAGTCCTGTGCCTTTCAGCACATGCCAAACAGCAACAGAAAAGATGTTTCTGTTGTCACATCAATTTTGCTGTCACTAGGAACAGAAGTGTCATTTTATCTTCGGGATCCAGGTAATACATTTCCTTTGGAAATGCACAGTTCATTTGAGTTTAAAAAAACGTGTTTCTTTTTCAAAGCCCACGGCATAATATCATTGTGCTTCATATATACTCACTACTTTTGGTAAAATTTTGCTCTTTTTACTGTATTAGCTAATCTGTTGAAACAGCTTAACATGGTTACTTAAGCATCCTCAGCACTCAGACAGCCTCAGCTGGCAGTGATGTGCAGTGCCAGCAGAGCAGCTGGTTCCGCAGGGAAAACAGACACAGCCTGAGCTGAAGAAATGAAGTGCTTCTTTCAGTCCTGAAGGTGTTACACCCCTAAGCAAAGCTATGGTAGAGACTTTTTTCATATTTCATCTTTCTGCATGCCCTCCATCCTCTTTTTACACCCCTCATCTACCATCTGTCCTTTTGTGTCCTACCATCGTGATGACCATGACACGCTGCCAGGGTGCTGCAGTGGGTGCCACCACCCTTCAGGCTTGTGCAGGGGAAGCAGGGAGCTGCTTCAGGGCCACAGCATGAGCTAAAGGGGAACTCAAACAAAGTAACCAGGGTGCAGTGTATCTTGGCTGCTCTGTGGTCCCTCTGGAGGCTTGTGCCAGTTGTGACCCCCCACACCTAAATGACTTTTCCAGCTGCTGGTAGCTCACATTGCCGCTACGGAGTGATCTGGTGATTAGAGAGCTATGACTGCAGCAGAGATGCGAAGGTGATTTCTAGCCTGCATTTGACTTATGTCCTTTCATTGCCTTCTTGAGCTAAAGACGTAGCCAGAGGTGTAGCAAATGCAATGGCTGCTTATTCATGCCAGGATCCTTGACAAAAGAAGTTTCTTAAGTTTTATCGTAAAAAAACCCACAGAACCCAAACCAGTCAGTCACATCAGGGAAAGGTTTAGACCACTCTGAGGTAAAGGATTTCATCTTGTGTTGTATTCAGCAAATGTAACTCTAACATGGAGGCCTCCCAAAGGGACCTGACCTTTTACATGGTCCATCCCTTGCTTTGCAACCTCTAAGACAGGGGCTGCCCTCGCTTTCTGGAGGTCACCATTTGGGCTCCTCAGTACTGGTATGAGCTTTTCCACAGCTGCACAAAGCACCCCAGAGGCTTTTCCTGGCAGGGTGTGCAGAGCCTGCTAAAATATAGTAGCCAGGGAAGCATTGCAAAGGATCCTGCTGGAAATGTTAGGAGATGCAAATCTTCCACAAGGCATCCCATATAACAGCCAAACCGCTCAGTCACGACTACTTGGAATACACAGTAATTTCCTGTGTTTTTTCAGTCTCACTTAAACTTCTCTGACAGATGGGGAAAGATGACTAAACCAAGGGAGTTTACAAAAGTTCGTCTTGTGGTGTTTGCAAACTGTCTCTGTGAGGTCCATTTTCTCTAATGTAAACACAGCCGTGGCTGGGTGCCGAGTGCCTTTGCAGCAGCTAATCCTGCTCAGCTTAAGGCTGCTAAGAGGAGGAGTACCCGGCCAGCCGGTCCGCTCAGGGGGTTGAACATGAACCAGCCCTGGGCCTGGGGGGTGTTAGGGGGAGACCTTCACTTTCTGGGCTTTACACAGCATGAAGCAAAGCACCTGTGGCTCTAAGACCAGACCAAATTTACTATGCCAGGTGAGAGGCTTTCCAAGGGGCCTTGGGTCAGGTGTGGAAGGTTAGATAAAACTCCAGGGCAGTAATCATGTGAAAGCAATTGCTTTTGGGGCTGTAGTTGGCCTGTTGCTCTCTAGTCTTGAATTCACTGCCAGGATAGGATTACATCCCAGGGAAAGTGGATTTCAGTTCTTTGGGTTTGCAGAAGTGGTGCAGAGTATGCAAAGCTTTTTCACCAGCTACAGCTGAAAGGCCAGGTAGGCAAATGTTTTAACTTTTATTGCTTAAGTTCCCCTTGCTGAGGAATGCAGGGAGTGTGAGCAGGAGCCACAGATGGGTGGTCTGTATACATTCAGAAGTATGCATGAGCAGAAAGCCCCAAACTCCAACAAAAACCCCAAAGCAGAGAGATACTGCATTTGAAAAGTAACTCATTTTCTATGGCTAGTAATTCTTCTCAATTAATCCAGCATCATTCTCCAGTTTACTGTGGAGAGCATTTATTCTGTCATACTGGGACTGCAGCAGGACAATAAATAGTCTGCTCAAGGTCAGTCCATTTACTGCTACCTCCTGCAGTAGTGCTTTCCCTGTGGAACAGCCCACCAGGCTCATCTTTCTGTATGGTGGTCTGTGTCTGCCTCCTGAAACAACTGGAGGCTCAGGTCCTTGCAGAAGAGGGTGAGGGACTGTCAGTAGCTGGTGGTCTTGTCTCCTCCATGATGCTGGCCTGTAGCTGTCACAGTTGCACTCAGCAAGCTCAGAGGGACACCACAACATCCCTTCTAGCACCGCCTCACTGCCTTACATTTCTAATACAGTATTTTCCCTTGAGAGCTATGACTGGTGTCTCTAGCAGTTTGCTGGCTGATATTTCAGAGATTTTTGCAGCTGGGTGATGGGCAATGAGACCCTTAGCTGGCATGAGATGATTACGTGCCATTGATTTTTGGGGGAATTGTGCCTGGTCCTATAAAACCTGACGACCCACACCTTTGGTTATTGCTGGTTTTGTCTTTTCCCTTTGCCTCATTTTCTTAATCAGAATAAGTTTTGAAAGACAATCCCTCTCTTCCACCCCACATTGTGTGGGACTGGCTAGTCTGTATTTACCTCTTTTAGTTAGGAAAAAGCTCTGCCAGTGGGAGTTGAAGTTGAGCAGTAGATTGTTTTCAAATCCACTTTTATTATCCAACTCCAAAATGGTTTGTGTCTCTCAGTCTATGTGTAAAATCTGTGCTCTATTCCTTCGCAAATGCTAAAAGCCCTTGTAATTATTTTTTCCCCCTCCATCCATTGCTTTTTCAGGGCAAAATCCTCTGTACTTTGGTCTGTGAACAGGTCCCACTGACAAGACTCATCATCCTCTTAGTGATATGGCTGCCATGGGGCCATTTATTCCTTTGAGTGCAGTAGTGTGGGTTTGGTTTAAAATGCAGTTGTCCTTTATCTTTCTTAAAAAACATCAGACAGGGAACATAAATCTAAGTGTTGCTACATTCTAAGTGTAATGTACTTTCAACATTGTTTTCTTCAAACTTGTCTTCTGTGAGTCTCAACAAGTATGGCCAAAGCCACCCGCATTTCCCAATTTCTGTTAATATTGTAATTATTATTACCGTGAAAATAAAATTTGACTAATTTTTGAATCTTGAACAGCCTACATTTTACCTGTGGAGGCTTAATATTCATTATTCTTTCTTTGACCCCTTCCTCGGTGTAACAGATTGGTTTCTCGTTTACTGGCAGACTAACGGGCATGATGTCAAATCTCGTTTTGTCTTTGCTGTGGAAAGTAAGGCACATAGTGTTACTGCAATCCTGTACCTCCACTGAAAGATTGCTCCAATACTGAAACTTTAAAATAACCTGTATAGGCATCACAGGCATGAAGAAAATTTTAAAGTACGAGTAGGGCATAAGATACTGTCAGATCATTTTCTGCATGCAGGCTGAGACAAGGATTTTCATTGTATGAATTTATCCACCCATTGGAAACGCCTGTTTGCTAATACTGAGACTTAAAGATGATAGTGTAATGCCAGCTTTTGAGGCATTTCACTAGTGACCATTATAAATAAGGCATTCAGCTAACAAGCTTGCCCTCCATTCCCAGTGATCCTGTGAGCTTCTCAAGCTGCTGGTGGACCCCAGTAGTACCCTTCCAGCTGCCAATGCTCCTTTTCCCCTTTGAATATTTCCATGCGCTATCAGTGAGATATATTTCTAGGCTCTAGAAACACAGGGACACGACAAGCTGTCTTTTAACTGAATATCATCATAAATAATGGAAAGGCAACCAGGCTGATGACTTTATTCTTTTAATTGTGAATATAGGAAACCTTTTTCTTAAAAACTACAGTTATTTGGGAACTTAATTTCAATTTAAATAATGTAACCCCAGAATTTTCTGGCTTTCATGAATCTGACACTCACGCACTGAAAATCCTTCATGATCACACAGCCCTACCCTGGTGGGTGCCAAAATCAGAACCTCGGCGGAGCCTCTGAGGTTTCACTGGATGTTTTCCCACACTGCCTTATTTTTCCCCTTTGCACAGAAGTGCTGAGAAGATGCATGTGGAGGGGGATGGTACCTGAGAGAAAAATGTAAATCATAGCAACCTGACTGTCAAGAGAGTATCACTTTTTATTTCCTAGCTCATGTTCCCAGCAACAGCAGAGCTGCAATATTAAATTGTTTTGTTTTACCTCTTGGTTTACTGGTGCCAGAATAGTTGCAGCCCCTCGAGCACAGAGGTAAGGGGACCTTGCAGCTGAAAGCTTGCCTGGAGGTTTTGTTCCCCTTTGATAGGTCGGGCTGGCTCTCATTGCAGGAGCAGCTGGGAAGAAATAATTAGCATAACAAAGAGCTATATTACAGTATTGCATTGTGCATTTGGAGCCTTCACATACCTTCACACGTTCGGTTACAGGCTAAATAAACCTGAATTCCGGGTAGAAATGGAAAAACACAAACTGAAAAAGAACTCAGCCTTTAAAGTGAAAAAAAATTTGAGTACTCTAACTGCAGATGTACAACCCCTCAATGTTTTGGGCATAGCCGTGCTGCAAGTGCCAGTGGCTGTCCATGTGGCTGTTTGGAATGCGTGGCCAAGGAGAGCCGTTCTTCCCGGCTGGGGGGGGGGGGGGGGGGGGGGGGGGAAGGTCCTGAGAGGGATGCAGGGCGAGTTCTTCCTGGCATACAGGAGCTGATGGACTACAGGAGAGGTGGTGAGGACCCAGGCAGCCCAGCAGCTGCTTTCTGCCCCTCCCAGCCCAGAGGTGGTGGGTTACCAAGGAGAAGGTTGGGGGTGCAAGTACTTCTTGTTTGGTCTGTTTTTATTGTCGGCAAACAGCAAAGCTGTGCTGTGGGAGCGTTGGCCATTTGTACGGATTTAGTTGCACAAGAGGTTACAAACCCTGCAGAAAGCGCCTTTACCTGTCCAGGTGCCTCCCCTGGGAGCTCCCAGGTGTTGTGCCCTCTTCTCCTGCCTTGTTCACAGCAAACCTGTCCCACGTGTCTATTCCTGCCCCACGGCACAAGCTGGATGGAGCCTGCTATGGGCTGTGGCGTTTGCAAAACCTGCGGTCCCTTCCCCGGCTCATGTGAAACAAACTTACACCACCATGCCTGCCCAGCTGCCCACTCAATGCCGCATATTTTTCTCCTCCCTTTTCCCCCCCATTTTGTCTGTGTTTTTGCTGAGGAAAATTACCCATCCTGGGAGTTAGAGGAAATGCAGAGAATGGAGTTAAAGAAGCAAAAATTTCCCAGGGAAGGTTTTTCAGAGCTGATCCTCCCCTGGGTCCAATGTCTGTCTTATGTGCCTGCAGCATGCAGCTGCACCATGCTGTCAGAAAGGGGGATTTAAAATCTAACCTTGTATGTAACTCTTTCTCTTGCTTCCTCGGATTGAGACTCCCTTGCAGGGCAGGAGTGTAAATCCCAGTTTAGGAGGGTGGCTCTGTCAGCCCTGCAGGCAGCCTGTATTGCAGCAGGGAGCTGAAAGCTCCATCATCTGTAGTGGTGGTGATTTCTGTAAAACCTGAATGTACTTTGCCCAGATATTTGTATCTTTGCCCAGATATATGCATTTGGAATGACTCATCAAGCAAGGAGATGCAAATTGAGCAAAGGCCCTGGAAGATCCTAGTGTTCTGTCCTGGTTGTGCATGAGATAGAGAGGCTGCTGTGCCTTTAACTGAGATAACTTGAGGGAAGAGCCAGAGGTAGGCTTTAAGGAAGGACAAGACCAGAGCATTGCAATAGCACTTGATGGTTCTTAAATGTCTGTAGAAGTTTAGGAAGCAAAAACTTTAAGTTACTAAGGACACAATGTTGTTCAGGCTTTGTACTTCTGATAGTGATAATAAAATTTATCAGAGAAACAAATTTGTCAAAACTAATGAGATTTTTTACATTTAAAACACACTGACATTGTGTTGTGCTTTCTTTCACAAGTAATGTCTAAAATAAGAGTTGTAGTTGAAAGAGATTTGTGAGAAAAAATTACACAGATCTATTCTTTTGTTTACTTTGTGCACTTGACAGCCCTGAACACAGTCAGGTTCTCCGCTTTGCCTGTACAGTCTGTCAGTCAGTTTTCTGACATTTGTTTGAGCCTTTACATAGCAGCAAAGACAGAACTGGTTCTTATAGGGAAAATATGTCCATGGAAACACAAAGGGTGCTGATGGATTCAGCAGTAGGGAGTATCACTGGGTGATGCTTTACATTCATCCATTTCAGGGGAAAAAAATTAAGCAGACTGTTGATTTTGGGAGTTTTGGGGGGGGTCGTGGGTTTTTTGTTGTTGTTTTGTTGGCTTTTTTACAGCAGAGACTGCTTCTTTGCAGTCTGAGGGCATAAAACACCACACTGATGAAATTTGAAAAACCAAGAATCTCAACTAAGCTCCTGGCAGGTCTGGGAGTGTGGGAGTCCACAGGGCTTTAGTCTTGTCCTCACAGTGTACAGCCACACATTCTGGGACAGTCTTCTTTGTCCATGATAAATGCAGTGTGTCCCACATGTGAAAAATCTTTTTCCTAGGCTCTGCAATGGTAGTTACTCTGAGTCTGGTAGAGGCACCTCTGGTCTGTTTTCTCTCAGCCTGTTTCTAGCACTTCAGAAACTCTGTTGTTCCTTTCTATAACAACCATGTAGCTTCATCAGCTGCATCCATCTACAGTGCCCATTTCCTACAGCTCACATTACTTAGATGGAAAAACAGGCTCTATGACTTCTCTTATCCTAACTTCACTCTTTCTTAAGAAATGTGGTCAATTTAAGCAAAGCATGTCAGACTGAGCAGAGGAGGGGCATGTACATCTCCAGTGATACCAGTAACCTGGCACAGGGGCAGACCCTTTGGGCAAGGCTTGTCAGAGGAGATCTGCTGGGCCACATACCATACCAGGACACCCATGCAGTTATTTCCTCCTCCTCACAGAGATTAACTGAAGAAACAGAAATTGAGCAGGATTGGAAAGTTTTTGCCGTCAGTGAGAGCAGTTGGCTGCAGTGCTATGAACCCTTGATGCTTGCCAGACCCACTGTACTTCCTTCAGGCCAGTATTGCAGAGGTCTGTAAGGCGTGAAAATCCTTCCTTGAGAAACAGGGGATTAGAAAAACCAGAGAGTTTGTGTACTTTTTGGTAGGTATATCTGTGTGCATCTTCTCACACCTCCAAGGCTTGGCAAATATTTGGAACTGTTTGGTGAATGCCAAGCCTGTACATTATGAAGGACCTCTGTGCCCAGCCCCACGTGTGGCTAAGTGGTCTTCTCTGACTGTCCATTTGCCCTGGGATCTGACTTGCTTGAGACATGAAGATTCTGCTTTAAAGATCTGCTCATGTTTGAATGAGACTTATTGGGTAAGAAACAGCTGCCTTATAGCTCTCATATGGTAGTCTGGAGAAGAGCTGCAGTTTTGCTAAAGCTCCCAGAAGCGCAGCTACACAGCATTCAAAGCTGACTGCTCTGACAGGAAGATGCATCTTTGGCACAGCCCCTCTGCTGCAGGTGACCCCATGCATCAGCCCTCTTGCCCCTGTTCTGCTCATCCTAAACTCACTCTGGTGCTCAGAGGCTGTTAAGGGGCATCTCCCGTGCCTTTGAACCTGGGAAATGGAAGTGATTTGTGGCGTCTGAACTATGACCTGAACACTTTTTCTTTTTTTTTTGCTTTGCATCAACACTACTTTGACTCAAATTCTTTCAGACTCTACATCATTGGACAAGAACTGCTGCCAGACCCTCTGCTTTGAAGCAGAAGAGAAACAACTCCATAATTTTCTTAGCCAGTGCCAGAATATGGAGGAAGTCTGCCACAGTGCATGCCCTGATCCTGCTTTGGGGGAATCACTTAGAGCTGTTCCTGTTTTGACAGAGCTCATTTACCTCTCCCTAACTGCTGTAATCTCTTAAGAGTGCAATTCAGGTTGTTAATGAGAGTACCTTCATAAAGAATTTCCATATGCAAATTCCCAGTCTGAACTTCACTACAACAAAGTCTGTGTTGCTGGAATATATTCATCTGCACCCACAATTATTGTCTTTTATTCTCTGTGCACCATACCCTCTGCTACCTGCTCCGAGCTGCTTTCCGCAGGCTGGAAGTTGTGAGCGTGAGTCTAATTTCACCCTTCAGTAAGCAGGGAATTCAGAAAATTTAGAAGTGCTGGGATCAACACCAGGCACTCACATCTGTGATGGTTTTCAGAGTTAAAGCTGTACGTGTAGCTGCTACACTGTCATTTGCTCTGAGTGGGAACCTGAAACCTCTTCGAAGCCACCTGCCTGCAGGCAGTGGGAGGCTCTGTTTGGTGTGCCGGAGGGAGGCTGGGTGTAGCTTGTTGGAGGACATGCACATGTGTGTACTCATTCTGTACTGGGCTGTTTCCTGGAGCCCTGGCCTTGTTCTGTCTTGTCTCTGGGCTCCTTAACGTGAGGGTCATTAGGACTGTTCACTCTGGCATTTGTTCCACATCCTTCTCTGTATTAGACAATGTCTACCTTGTAATGTTTGATACTGATCCAGCAGAAAAATCTTCCATTAACATGACTTCAAGAGAGGAACGTATTTTTCCCGGCCTCGGTCTGCTGGAGTTAATGGTGGTGTGCTGCTTTGTACATTATGACCAAATCAAACTTCCTTTCATCGGCACCAGCTGCGGAGCTTTATGCCTAAACCCGGCATGCAGAGTAAAAAACTCGGGGATCAAAGTCAGAGCAGGAACTGGCCTGAAGTCATCATGCAGCCTCAGGTTGAGTCTGCACCTATCTCCTGCTGTACTAAGCTGTCAAAGACGATTATCTCAAGAAAGCCTTTCTTGTATCTTTATATCTCATTAATTGGTGGGTCTTGATCTCAGTCATGCTGGCACCTTTGGAGCAGGAAATGACATGAGGAGTCCAACAGCAGAAATTCAATGTCATCTCTCAAAGAAAGACTAGATTGGTTTAATGAAGGTTGGAGAGGGCATAGCATACATGGAAGTCTATTTAGTCTCTGCTGATCTTGATCTCGGGAAATGAAAACAGAAAACCAGATGTGAATTTATGAAGTGACATAAGGGCAGAAAACAGAAACACAAAGGCAGCAGTGGGAAAGAGGACTGTTTAAGATGGCTCTTGGCTATAGAATGGAGCAAGATGAAATTAATGAAATATCAGCAAGATCTGCTTAAGTGTGGAACAGCCTCCAGAAAAAACCTGGGAGAGCCTTTACTTGAGCCACTCAACTAGCCTGAACAAGGTGCTGGAAGAGAGGCGCTATAGCAAACAACTCTGCAGCTGCCATAGGGCTGCAATGATCTAATAGTTTTTTTCCATCTTTAATCTCTGTGATCCTACAGTTAATCATCACATATTCATTGTGAAATCTCTGCTCAGACCGTTTGTTAAGCCTCTATCTAACTAGTGAAAATTTATGCTCTCTAGAAGAGGACAAATATAGGAGTTTTCATCCAAAATTACACCAGCCAGTGGCTTTGGAGCCATAATTTTGCAGGCAGAAATTTGGATCTAGGTCCAAATTTTGTGTCTCTACAATGGGCAGATTGGAAACACAGCTTCTTTGTTTCTGCCTTGTGCCACTGTAGTAGGTGCTGCCAAGAAATATGGATAGTGAATCAGAGATGGGTGCTTTTCCAGACCAGTGACAGTGACTAGCAATTGCAAAGAGCTTTGGGCTTTTGAATGTAAGGATGTGAATGGAGGCTGTTTTTCCCTTATATCTTTTCCCCATCGTTTCAAAGGTAGAGGTTGGGTCTTGGGTGCAATGAAGACAGGGGTGGCTAGAAGAGAGTTCAGACCATTTGGAGCTACAGGAAATGCTGCCTCTGATTTGTGACCTGCAAAGCATTGAGGAGGCAGGGGCAGCTGTGAGTCAGGAATTTGGTTTTGTCACTCTGAAAGACGATTATGGATCTGTAAGCAACCCACTGGTACTATGTAGGCTTGCACAGCAATTACTTCTGCAATTTCTTCTGGAATTATTTCTACATCACCCTGCTGGTTGTAAACTTTTAGAATATCCCAGAAATAAGAGTGAGCTGTGGGCTGATGTGTTCCCAAGCAATGAACTCTCAGATGAGCTGTGCCCTGTTGCTCTTCCTCAGCTGTGGAGCAGGTGCAAAGGAAAGCAAATAGCACTGGTGTTCCTCCTAATCAAAGGCTCATTGCTGGATGTGCCTGTAAGTTGGAGAATATGGTGATGGCAAAAGAGCTGCCAGCAGTGGACTGAAAGGACATAGAGGGGGAAGAGAAGTGTACTGGGTCACAGAACTGGGTCATGAATTGAAATATATTTCTCTGAAATTTGCTGCCTTCCTTCTCTGACTTCAGTCATGGACAAGTAACTTCTCATTAGAGTTTCTATTTCCCTCCTTTATTTCACCACCAGCTTCACATCACTCTTCCTTTGGTTTTCTTTAACCTGATCTTCTCCCTGGTAGTGCTTCTCCATATGAATGGACTGGTCCTTATGCAGCCACAGTAGCAAAGAGGCCTGCCCTGCTCTTAAAAAAACTTTCTGAACGTTTTTATTAATAATTCCCTTTTCCTTGAAACATTACCAGAGGGTCCTGACAAAAAAATTGGGTAACTCTGACTTCCCTTGCAAACTTACTGTTCCATGTTCACAACATGCAGGACAGATAAAAGAAGCCAGGTTTTTGCATAAAAGTTACTTTGTGATACTTTGTGCTCCCCACAGTGGATATGACCGGATACAGTTCAAAAACGTACTAATGTCTTGATTATTTTTTTCATCCAGATTATGCACATTAGTAACATGAGCAGTTCCTGGGCATGAATAGATGAGCTTCTCATGGGATTTTTCACTGTGTCAAGCATGGGAAGCTAGAGGAACAGGAAGGAAGCAGTTTTGCTTGTAAAGACTGTGATTTTGAGTTCAGTTTTGTTTTCACCTAGAAGCTTAATGAACTGAAGTTTTCAAGTGGGTTTTGCATGTGGGTTCATTTTCTTCCCAATGTTGCTCTTTGGGTGCAAAAGGGAGGCCAGGGGGAGTTGAGGTAGCTGTGTTTTGAGAGACAGTGCCATGTTGATAATACTGTCCATGTTCCCCAGCCCTGACTCATTGCTGGTGGCTCCAAGAGGAAGAACAAGCAGTTGGTTATCCACAGACTGCTTCAGGAGATGTATTGCATATCATTCTACAGCTTCTGCAGATCATCTGATAAAAGGCTAGAAAGCAACTCCACAAAAATAGAAGAAAGCAAAAAAAAAAAAAAAAAAAGGAAGTGCTTTGCTTTACCAAGCCTCAATCATAGCCCAGAACACTTGGTGGAGAGGTCAGATACCCATAAAATCCCTCACAATTCAGGTATGCTTGGGAATAGACTAAACTGAGATCAGCAATAAAACAGCTTTTATACAAGTTGGGAGTATGCTGAAACATGCCAGGGTATTTTGCTAGTAGTGCCTTTTGGGGCTGTGTTGTGGCAAGTTACATTTTGCACGGGCTATGTCCAGAGATGATCTTCCTTTGGTGCTTCTTCTTTTCCATTAATAAATTTTCTGCTGCTTTCGGCCACAGAGCAGAGGCAGATTGTGTGCTTGCCTGGCATTCTTAAGCGGTGGAATTGGCAGTCAGGCTAAAGGAGTCCTAGGTAGAAAGGGCAGAGGAGTGCATTAGTGTAGTAGTGCTGCATCTGCCAACAGATACACTGGTTAGAAAAAGTTGTGAGCTAAAAGCAATATTTTGTACTATTTTGTCCCCAATTTTATTATACGATCTTTCCAATTATACTGTGTCTTACTGGTCTGTGCCATTCCTGTTTTCTTTCATACTCCTTCTCTTCAGTGGACATTTCCTGGAATGCTTCAGGAAATATCTTGTCTTATTTAAGAAGGTTGTTTCTGGGTAGGAGGCAGAGATAGCCTTCCCCCTGCCAACCAACTAACTTCCAAACCCACAAATTCAACCTCATGATGAGCACATGCTGAAGTGGGGCTCTGTGTCCAGAGCAATCCCCTGATAATGGCCCAATTCATCAGGAAGCAGCATGAGCACCAGGTCCAGGCTGCAGTGTCAGGGTAACTGTTCTCTTCTTGTCCTTGCTCTCTCCTGTCTCTCCTGCTGTTGGTCCAGTGTATGATTGTGGTGAGTTGACCATGGCCAGCTGCCCATCCAGCCATCCTCTTGCTCCCCCTCCTCAACAGGTCAGAGGGAGGAAATAAGATGAGGAAAAGCTCATGGGTCAAGATAAAAACAGGCTATCACTTACCAGTTACTGTTACAGGCATAGCAGATT
Organism: Coloeus monedula; assembly: GCF_965178545.1. Lineage (NCBI taxonomy): Eukaryota > Metazoa > Chordata > Aves > Passeriformes > Corvidae > Coloeus > Coloeus monedula. Next base: position 26,138,624 of record NC_138782.1, on the reverse strand, counting down.
TGACATGGGGACAATTAATTGATAATCTGTTAAAATGGATTGGATAGTGAGGGAAAAAAAATAAGACAAAACAGCACCTTCTCCCCATCATTTTTCACAGGCACAGCTTCACTCCCAACTTCTCTGCCTCTTTCCCCCTCCCCATCAGGTGGTGCAGGGGGTGGGAAATGAGAGTTGGGGTCAGTCTGGAACAGTTCCTCTCACACACACATTCTTCCTCATGCTGTTCCCTTGCTCTGGTGTGGGTCCTCTCCACAGCCTGCAGTGCTGCATGGATGTCTCCACAGAGGAATCTCTGCTTCGGCACCTGCAGCACCTCCTTCTCAGAGCTGGGTGTCTGCAGGGCACCTTATAATTTTCCTCACACACTTTCCCTGAGGTGCCACAATCTTGTCTGTGGAGTTCAGCTGTACCCTGGGATGGGTCCACTGGAAGGAGGGGGATGTTTGAGGGGGACCTTTGTCAACTGTGTGCATGGCCAGGGGCAGAAATCTTTGTCCCCCAGAAGTCACAACTTGTCACCAAGTCAGACCCTCGCTGGCTTCTCCTGGTCAGTTTTTGCCCATGCTGTTGTACCCCAGGGTACCCCACCATCAGTGGGGATTTCTCAGAGGTGAGAGGAGGGAAAGGAGGGTGTTTTCCCCCCCGGGTGAAAAAAAAATGCAGGAAAAGTGAAGCTCTTGAACAGGAGAAGTATTTCAGGGGAAGGCAGGGAGGAGGCATGTGTGGCTGGAGGGAGGCTGGGACTGAGGCATTTTGGATTTCCTGAAGCTGTGGGATGTGGGAAGCACTGTGGGTGACAGACTTGGACGGGGGTGAGGAAACGGCCCAGCACGGGGTAGGCACCGGCCCAGGAGGAAGAGTGTCGGCCCTGCTGCGGGAAGGGGCCCTCCCCAGCCACGGGCAAGGTGTGTCCCAGCTCCCAGAGACGGCGAGGCTGGCACCGAGCCGTGCTGGCTTTGCAGGGCTGGGCCCGCCATTCCCGCACAGCAGGGCTCGGCCTTCCCGCCTGTTTGAGCCCGCGGCTCCCAGGCTCCCGCCAGAGCCAGTGCCCACACCTGGGCAGTGCTGCTGTCCCACCCGCAGCGGCAGAAAGCACCAAATACCTGTTCACCAGCATGTCTTCTGACTGTGTTTTCCATAAGAAACGCAGAGCTTTAGCGTTTTTCCTTCCAAATTAACCATTCATCAAGACGGCTGCAGTTGAACATGGTTTAAAGTAACACGTTAACTTGGGCTGCTGTTGAAGTTTTGCAGATGGCTGCGTTTTGTAACAGATACCAACATGAACCAAACTTGGATCCAAATACCTCCCAGCTTTTAGATCTGGATCCTTTATGTTCAGAACACTTCTACTTAATCATTAGTAAACTAGAATATTAAAAATGGCATCAAAGTGTGGCCACGAGCTAGAGGTTTTGTCGGAGTGGTTTCACCTTGGCAGTTTCAGAGCCAAAGCTTTGCATAAAGGAGAAATTCTAGGGTAAATGTAAATAACACATGTCTGGAGGATTAGCTGCCTCTTGTCCAGAAATGCCACACCTTGTAATTAAAGAAGAGGCTGTTAGTATACGACATAGGAATGCAGAGGGTGTGGACCATCTCAGATTTACAGGCTATCAAGTTTATGAAAGAGACTAAATACTGTTTAGTGTTACAAAGGTGGTAAGACCTTTGTTCAGCATTGCCCCAAAAACCTGGCAAGCCTCTGATGGGAAAACACTTTGCAAGTAAGATCTTGCTAGAAAAAACATCTGTAGGAAAAATGCAGTAGGGAAACTCCAGCAGCTTCTGAAATGACTGCTTTTCTTCACGCACTGCAACAGGATAATGATGTATAGGCTGAATGTCAATGTGTGTGTGCAAGTTGCCTACTGTGAACTGGAAAGTTTGACTGAGTATTTTAATTTAACTTTACAAGTATCCATTAAAATAAAAGTACGTGAGTGAATTTCAGTGCCAAAATAAGTGCAAGAGAAGCATTTCAGTATGTGAAAAACAGTATCTGTGATGTAGATCTGAATGTAAGCACAGGGCTGAGGAAATAATTTTGGTCTTGTCCTTTGCAGTGAGTTGCTATACCTCAGGATATTTATAGCTTTGTAGAATAATGAATATTAACACTTGTCATGTCACATCCAAAGTGTCATGTTAAAAAAGGGATTTGAACTCTAGAGATTAATGCAGTGAAAATTATGACAACACTTGGTTCAATGAAAGAAAGCCTTTGAGTTAACCATAAAAGGCTCAAAATGGAAAAGGTTTTTTTCCCCTTCCCAAGACCACCATGGTGACTCTCTGCTTCCCACCTTTGTGTCCACATCTCAGGTCTGGGTAAGGCTCTAACACTCTTCTACAGGTCAGTTGTAACATCTGTTATTAAATCTGGTGAGTGTTACCACGGGTTTGGTACTCATGAATGGGCTAGAGAAGAGAATCAAATGCATTAATAGGGTACGAGGAAATAATCAGGGACCTTTGGTTGCACAGCTGTGTTCACAAGAAGTTTTCATCATGTCTCCTGCAATGAAAGCAAACTGAAGAGACTTGATTGCCTGACTTTTCTGCCTGATGGTTATGCTGTCTTTTTCATTCTTGCATAGGCAAAAGTTTCACTTTTCTGAAAGAATCACAGAACTCCCCTTCTCTAAAGGCAATTAGACTTTAAACGGGATAAAGAAACATTAGCTGCAGTGCTCTGAGTGAAGGGGGAAGCAGCTGATTCAGATATCTAGAGACTGGAGGGCACCATTATAATTCAAAACTTGACCTTCAGTTGGATGGTGTTTCCCCAGTCCCACTAGGACTGGATTTGGTGGTGTCATTACAGACACACCATTGTGAGACCAGATTTTGCCCAGCTGCTACACGGGCACAAAGAGCTGAGAAAGCTGCAGGGAGCCTCTTCGTTGTGTGTTCCTGGACAGCGGCCAACCTACCATCAAAGGTTGCTCATTCCTTGAAAAAGCACAGGGCTTGCTCCATCCCCCAGCAATGCCACGACTGAAAGGTGTTCCAAGAGACTCGGAAAGGGTATTTCCAGTGCCCCAGTTTGTGGGCTGGAAAGGGTTTTCAAGGTGGGCTGCTGGAAAGGGAAGTCTGCAGTGACACAGAAGATAAGCAGTGCCTGAATGGGAGGGGGTGTGGAAAACCATCTCTCAGGGACGAGCTGTAAGGCATGACAGAGCTTTTAATGAGTGAGCTGTCATCAAATGTCTAGTAATCTTTAGTAGTGTGTTTCCGTATGCCTATAATTTTTGCATGCATTTGCAAAGACTCCCCAAACTCATCTATAAGCTGGTCTGCCTCTGACCAGCACAATTTTTTGTGTGTCTGTGTAAGTTTGCAGCAAATACACTCTAATTCTTATGTAAAAATTCCATGGGAAAATCCAGGAATGACTGCATAACTGATTTGGTATGGCACTGGGCTTTAATTGTTTTCAGATTTCAGTTTTCAAGGCCAAGAAACCAGAACCCTAAATAATGTTTCATTTCTGTCCCTCTGCAAACTGAGTCTCTGTGAAATGCACAACTGTAGCACTCAGCACTGTATATAGAAAAGCACTTCCAGTGTCCTGCAGATGTCTGCTCAGTAGCTTCCATATGGCAAATTACTTGTTGTTGGACCAGACTCTGTTCATGCTTGTGCAATTCTGTTGCAGTTGGCGAGGAGGTAACGCAATCACAGCTCGATCTGGCCCATTGGGTCAAATAAACTCTCTGCATACTTGAGTGGGGGTTTCAAGTTGAATAATGTTGCTGGAATAATTTCCATCCCTCGCTCATGCTGGTGCAGCTCTGCCTTCCAGAGCAATTGAAAGGCTTACGGGTTCGGTAATAGGTTAAGGGTTTTCTGCCACCTGGGTGCTGGGCAAGGGTGGAAACTCTTGGATATTCCTGGTGCAGGAGAAGCCTTTATTGGCCCAGTGCAATAAGCTAGTGGTCATAGTGAGGCAAAGGACCAGATAATTATAGAAACAAAGTCTTCCTCCAGAAACTGTTCTCCCTGTCAAAGCTGAAATATTTTGGCAGGGGCAGCTTCCTCAGTGTCTCTCAAACTCTGTATTTTTTGTGGCTTAAGAGAACACTGCTTTCACTCGGGCTTTTGAGCCACCTAACTCCATTCTGTTTTCTATTTATAATATTTTCCATGTTTTTTTTTTTTTTGGTTTTTTTTTTTTTTTTTTTTTTTTGTGAGACTTCTGTGTGTATGTCTGAAATGAAGACCAAAATTTGAGTTTAGACTCTGCAACCCAGTCTTGCCAGTACTGGCAGTACTGGTGTCTGCAAAGCCTGGCTCCATGCCCACTTGGTTTCATGCTGGTGGCACTAAGATTTGAGGAGGATATATTTTGTGATGGGGCTGAGTGATGGCTGGAAATTGTTTCTTACATTCAAAACCTCATTTTGAGATATTTTTGATGTAAATGTGCTGGATTCAGGTGAGTTGTACCTGCCTTGTTCACGTCAGGCCCAATCTAACAAATTCACCTGAAAGTCTACCTGAGGGTACCCTGAGTTTTAAAGATCCTTCATATTTAACCAAAAACTTTTCAGCAAATTAAAGTTTTATCCATTTAGAAAAGATGAATTTGACCTAAAGTTTTTAGATAGGGACTGCAGTTAAAGAAGAATTCAAGCAAGGCATTAGGGCACTGGATAGATAAGGCAGAAATACAGTGATCCTAAGTTGTCCACTTTTGCAATACAGGCAGTGGGTACATATAAATAAGAAGATTTTTTCTTTTGGCTACCTTGTTTTGGTTTGCAATTTGCAAATTGTATTTGTAGCTCAGCTAATTTGGAAATGGCAGGAAACTCCAGTCTAGTGATGAAGGGACACTTACCATCTGCAGTCTAGCAGCACTTGCCAACTATATGTTTGGGACACAGCAGTCTAGGCAACAGTGGTATCATCTGACCCTAATATATCTCTTTCTCAGTTTATGGTGTTGTAAGCATTTCAACAGAGTAACTCTCAAACATGGCACATTTTGAAACAAGTAAATTATAGCACTAATCTAATGCCTGATTTTGTTTTTCTGACCTACTTAATTAAAAAAGCATCTAAAAATGGAAATGCTGTTTAACTTAATGCGAAGACAGAACTAGCTTTTTTTCCTCCCAACATCTGTGTCCAGAAAGGAAGAAAAATCCTGTTTTGACTGGCCTTCCTCCACTAGTATTTTTTTTTTTTCTTGTCTAAAGCAAAGTAAGTTACATAAACATTCCACCTCTTTCCATAAATTGGCTGCAGTTTCTGAACAATAGAGTTACTGTGAAGAGAAGAAAACCACAGACACACCCCACAACTGCTGGTCACACAGCCAGAGAGAACTAAAGACGCATTCTTTGAAAGTACCAAAAAGGAAATCCATGGTCTTAAGGCAAGACCTTTTATGTTATGTTTGGAAATGTTTCTCATTTCTCTCTTTCTTCCCCCACCCCCGCTTCTGCTTTAGCTTTCTTAGTTCAACATGTTGGAGGGAGTGAAACGGCTCTAGACAGAACTTTATTCTTTGTCAAGATGTGTTGATAGTATTTGTCAGTAGTCACTAACCTGAGAAGGGATAGTGAAAGAAAACTGAAAAGTGGGATTTTAGAAAGAGGAAAGAAAACATGTTACTAATAATGCCTTTGAGGCTTCCTCAGTATAAAAAAATATACTTCACTTGCAAGAAGAGAGAGGCTAAGACAGAAATCTCTGTTTAAAGCTGGTAGTTCTCAGTTGTAAAAGTAATAATTCTCTTCAGAGAACAATAACTCTGTAGAAACATTTGTTTGCCTCTCTGAAGTATCTCAACACGCTTTCCAAATGGGAATTCACCCCCATCATAGCCTGTGTTCCCCAGCTGGGCAAGCCAAAGCACTGGGAGGTTAGATGGCCCTGTGAGAGTCACGCTACAGCAATAAATACACCCTGAATTACTCCCCTCTGCTGTATACACCAGCCTGTGCAGCCTTCTAAACACAGAATACCAAGTGGTTTGGCACTGTCTGTTGATATTCCCTCTTGGAGGCTCTGGGATTATGATCTCAATGAAGGCAAAGTTGCTGCTGATCTTAGTGGGAGTTAAGCAAGCGTAAAGTCAGCAGAATCCCGCAGGCACCAGGAATGCGCAACAAAGCGGTGCCTATAAATCAGCGGCAAGGTGTCTGCTGGCCCCCTGCTCGCTGGTGTGCGCTGGGGATACAGCGGCAGCCCCGCTCGCAGCTGTGACACCCAGATGCTCCGCAGCCTGCGAGAGGGCACGGCGGAGTTGGCCGGCTCTCCTTGGCGGCAGCTTCCGCTCCAGCCTGCCCCCGGCAGCCCCAGCCGGGCTCCAGCAGCTGCCCCGCTCTCCCGAGGGCTGCCAGGGCTCCGGCCTGCCCGCCAGCCCTGCCATCGCAGCCCTCCCCAGCGGCGGCACTTCCCCTTGTGCCCCCATCCCTCGCTCCAGAGCCAGCCAGGAGCAACAGTCAAATTATCTGCAAGCTGTGTGCCTGCGTTTCTGAGTGCATCTCTGTGTTATCCAGCACGTTTTGTGCAGGAAAGCAGCAGAAGTGAGCAAATCCTGTACCGTGTAAGGAAGAAAACAAAATAGTAGCTCTTCTGCCACGGTACTGAGACATTTCAACAGGATTGGGCCCCCTAAAATACACAGTGTATATAAGCTGCTTCCAGGCTCCCAGTTTAAGACAGAACACAAACAAAGGAGGAGAAAAAAATGTGGAATTATAATCCCTTGCATGCTATTAAACTCAGATGTATACAGAAGCTAACTGGTTTTAGACCCTGCAGTGCCTGGTAGCTGCAGTACTCAGCATGTGGACTGAAAAAGGTTAATTTTTTCCTTTTGCCTGCCAAATAATTTCTCTGCTCCACCCTTGGTGTCCAACTTTCCAATCCCTGAGTCAGTGTCTGAAGTCAAAACAACCAGCTGGGCCTCACTGAACCTTTCACTGTGGGAAAGCTCAGCTCAAAATGGCTGCATTGTTTCTCTGTAATCTTATCTTGACTGTTTAATATCCTCATCAATTCACAGAATTTTCAGGATTGTGTTTTGGCCCTATGGGAAATGCTGACCTAGATGATGTAAAGTTTTTTGCTCTTATAAGAGAAAATATTATGAAAAAGTAAACCATCCATTTACTATCTCTGTTGATATAATTTACCTACCACTTTGAGCAGAAAGCTGCAGGACTGTGCTACATACACTTTTTTTTCAAAATAATTCCTTAAACAGAATCTGATAACCTGCTAAGATGAAAGAAATGACACTGGAAATGTACCTGTTATAAAGAATATGCCATAGGACATCTGCTAACTCAAAATAGTTTGTCCCAAGATTTTCAAACCCCCTTACAAAATTACTCATGGGAAAAACATGCAGTATCTATTACTGTCCAACGATCCTTATATAGGCCAAAAAAAAAAAGAAGAAAAAAATGTGATTAAGACTAATTCTACAAGACACAGAAAAAATGTGAGAACAAGAAGAAACATACTAATTTGGGGGATGCTGTTATGTTTTAGCAACTCTTCCAAAATTTTCAGTATTGAGGTACAGCAAACAAAGGCCACATTTGAAAAAAGACACACGAGGATCACCAAATGGAAGGAAATGTAGCACTTCAATATGAGTGGTGTGTTACATTTTGAAGGCTGGGAGTAAAGCTCTGGGAGTATTTGCTGTGTGTTGGGCAAACAGGCGTTCCTCCCACTGAAGAGCCAATTTTTGTGGTGCTAGCTAGTCTCACGGGTGCACTTGTTGGAGCAGGTGTCAAGGCAGGTCTTGTGGGCTTACCTCAGCTTTGGCAAGGAAAACTTGAGGAGAATCCTGTTAGTACAGTTTTATTCTCAGCTGTGAGCTGAAGGCCAGAAATCCTTCCTTTGGTGGTGAGGTTTCTTGTAGTTAGTTGCATGGTGAGGACCTGTTTCTGTACCTGTTGTACAAATTGCTCATGTCTACTGGGGATGGCAGTGGTCAGGTATGCTGGAAAGCCAAACCAAGTCTTTTCACAGCTCAGGTTGAGAGTGTGCAAAGCCCTTAGGGTTTAGTTGCTCTAAGCTATCTGATTTCCTCATTAAGAACTTGATGTTAATGCAGTAGCTGTGATGATTGACTCATGATGATGTAGGAAAATCACTTTCTGGAGCAAGTCTGAAAAGCTCTGATGCTTCTCAGTCATTACAGATGGGTGAGTACTGCTGGAGAGCAAGTCTTAGAGAAGACAGCTGTAGCCTTCTGCTGCTGGACCTAGATCCCCAGTCTATGCCAGTTCCCATCCTGTTTCATAGTCGTACTCCTGTGTAGGGTCATTTTTCATTGATAAGCACTTTTTGTCTATGGGACAAGTACGCCTCCTGCTTTTAACTCATGTTTAACAGTGCACACTTGTAATCTAGCCTTGGGGATAGGAACTCAGGTCTTGAGGTATCTGATGGCCGAGTATTGTTTTGTGTGCTCAACTTGGAGAATTAGGCTATAAGCATCATTGATGCATAATGCATGTACTTATGTATGTAAATTAGGTTCCTGCTGTTAAAGATGTGTCTGTGAAAGAGCTGGTCCTCCCATTTCCCCTGCTTTTCCCCCCCTTAGGGAAAGGAGCCCATTTTAGAAAACATAGTTATCAGGATATGTCCAGTTCAAGTTTTCACTATTACTTACTGTACGTGAAAAATTATCCCTGACTCATTCCTTTGCAATTCAATGTTTGCACAGCTCTGTTCCCCAATGCTTCTGAGGGGATCCCTCCTCACCAGCCACAAATTCAAAAGATCAATTGTGTTACAATTGCATAGAAAAAGAATGTTGCAATTTCGACCACAGCAAATTATACCAAAAAGATGTGTTGCTGATCTATACAAAGAATGTCAAAGCCCTTCCACAGCTATTTGCTTTGGCGTTATCCATGGCACTGTCCTTGGGCACCGCGTGAGGAACATGCCGGCGCCATACAGGCGATACTTGGGTTTTTGGCTTTCTTAGAAGCAGTCTGCCAGACGGATCCCAGCAATTGTGCAACTGAGAATTCAAACAGATTAGACATGTGTTTTTAAGTGAAATTGGAAGTGAGGAGATCAGTGAAGACAGATGCTGCATTATGCATAAAAATCTGCAACTTGGTTACATTTGAGTTTCACATGACAGTAGGTCCTCACAGTGATCTTAATACAGGACAACTTTCCCTTCTATTCACTTTTCCTACTTTTCCTGGTCTTTGTACTGCAATAGCCCTGAGCCTTCTTACTATCCAAATCCAAACAGGTCTCAGACCTCAATTCATACAAGGCTTCACATTCATAACAAGGCTTTATCTGTTAGTGTAATTCTTAAATCTAAGTAGCTCACCGTAAAAATTACAGCAACAGGTAAACTCTTGGAACTTGCCTGCAGGCACAGCTGACACAAAGTCACAGCTCAAGGGCGTGTTCCACCCCGCAGATATGTGAGGTAACTGGGCACTCTGATAGTATTAGGAAAGACATTGTGTGGGGACCTTAGGGTTATCATACTACTGAAAGATATACTTGAGACCATTGCTACCAGTCAAGGCAGATTTGTTTGTACTGCTTTGCACCTTCTCATTTCTAAAAAACACCCATCTTTGCTAGTGCAAAGTTGCAGCCTGGTATAGAAATATTCACATAGGCGTAGGCAAACATCCCTATCTTTTCAAGAAGTGCTGTATTTGTGACAGGCTGTGGCCCAGTCTTGAATAGATACCTGAACTCCTGATATTAAAGCTGCAAGAGATGCAGTGCTAAATTTTTAAGCTAAAGTATGAACAAATGTCCTTATATAGTTTATGGTTCCATTAAAACTTTGCTCCATTTCCTTGTTAGTTGAACCAGGCAAGTTTGTGATGCCCTAAGCTGTAGTATAATCTGCTTGTATTCCTCACTGTATTCATTTCTCTCACAAGTGTGTTATTTTCATTCGAGAGAGTTTATACTTTTACTTATTTAGCTTTAGCCAGAAGTGTCAGCTCTTTCTACTTGAAGTCCCCAGTCATGCACTTCCACTGTTTTTCCTCAGACCAAAACATAAGCTTTGTAAACCTTACCACCTTCTACAGCAACAAAAACATGTTGTATTTTCCAGTAAAATGTCTCAGGTGCCAAGCACAACCCAACTGGCAGTCTGAAGAAACCGTCTCCCAAAAAGGTTGGTGAATGTGTGCAAACATGAGCTGTTTTTCTAAAGGCACTTGCCAGAGCCCTTCTGACACACCAAGCTTAGAAAAATATTTGGCATCAAGCCCTTCTACCAGAATTTCTCCTTTTGCAGGCAGTGGAAAATGCCTTCTTTTCATGTATTCAGATCTTCTGGGTCAATGCATAAGCAAAGCTTTCTATCTTTAGTTCAGCAATGGCTGTCAAACACACCCACTCTTTCAGCTTTTACTCACGATACCATTTCTTGTGTAGTTGGACCATTTCAGTTCCACAATTCTTCCTTAAAAGGATATTTCCTAGGGCAGGAGCTGTAGGGTGGATGAGTTCTTTTGGCTTTTTTCTTTACCCTGGGGGAAGTGCGGTCTCCTGCATCTCCAGCTTGCTACTCCTCCTGTGACAAGGAATTTACAGCATTCCATAACATAGATTATATACCTCTGCATAAAAAAAAATACATGCCATATACTTTAAACATGTTCAAAGACTGGGAATGAGGATTTCTGAAAGCCAAGCAGATGTGAAGACTCAGGGAGATGAGAGAAGAATTGAACTAAGGTTACTTTTTGTGCCACTAAGCTATCACAACAATCTGACTGTATTCATGGATGTCTCTGTTTCTTCCCATCTGGCTTGCAGGTCTTCCTGTAGACTTCCTGAATGTCATCAGTTACCTGTTATACACTATATCCCACCAAGTGGGCTTTCCCTGTATTGCAAAATGTGAATTTATGAAGTAAGCATTGTACAAATTCTGAAGCAGGTCATGGTATGTCCACAGTAAGCTGGTAAATAGGGCAATAGAGCAAACCGAGCCTATATGAAGGCTTCTCCAACTATGCTTTCCAGACATACCTGCCACACAATTCTGAATTATAACTGAATATCTCTTGGGTTTATGACTCTCTCATGAAAAACAGTGTTGGTCTCTATAAGAAGCCATTGTCCCAGCATGTAGACTTTCAGATTAGATTGACCAGATAAAACCCAAATAATACTTGTGACTTTTCACTAGTTTCAGCTCTTGCTGCTCACATTTAAGTCATTACAGAAGTCATGATGAAAAACCCCAAAGGTTTATTTCTGCAGAAGCCAGGGCGCAAGATCAATAGTCTTTTATTGCTAAAATATTTATGCAAAGCAATACCTTTCTAGCATCTGATCACTGTTTTTTCCCTATAATATTCTTATGCTGGCAGAAACTGATGACCAAGAAATGCAAAGAAAAAAATAAATTGGGGATTAAGTTCCAAAGAACAATTAAACAAGCTGTTTATAACTCAAGCTACTCTGTAGTTATTGTAAATCATATATGGCCATATATCCTGCAGGCACTGGGGGCAGTGTGATTCCGTTTCACTTAACAGATCCTGAATATTGACAACATCTGTAGGGTCAAGTGATCCTGCAAATATTTAATCAAAATCCTTGATGTTGTAATTGTCCATCTACTACATACATACATTGAGGTCCAAAGGCTTTGCTGTATCATTAACCAATTAACCAGACCAATGACATTTTTCTGTACAGAAGGGAAATCTTCATACCTAATCAGACCTGCTAATAAAGCTCCCTTTTCAATTAGGCTCTAAAGGATCAATTTTTAAATTATTTTCTTAAATTTGAATTGCCAAAGTTGCCCAGTCCTCCAATGCTCAGCTCAAGATTAGATGGAGGCCAGGTCTGATAACATATGTTATGTTCCTCCCCCATAATGAGTTACTACACAGGCAGGCAGCAACATAGTCTAATGTAGGCAAATCCTGGATGAGTACCTGTTCCATGAACCTAATTTCTGGGTAGCAGCAAATATAATTACTCAAAGTCAGAGTTATTGCTATGTGGCCTGAGTGATAGTAAACTAATAAAAAGTGGGGTGTCGGCTTCTTTCTTCCTTTTGCTTGTGGCTGATAATGAAGTGCAAAATATCTTCCTGAAAGGTCTTTTCATAGCTGTACAGAACCATAAGAGATTGTGAGATATGGTCCTTCCTGATTTACATCTGCCTACAATTTCTAGCAGCTGTTTGTCTGATTTGTCCCTCAAAACCTATAATTGCACAGACTCCTTTGGTAACCTCTGCCAGTACTAAACTATCCCTTTAGCAACTGCCTGCTCCCTGATGCCCTGAAACAGGTTTGGCTCTTCAATTTGTTTGCTCTGCAGACATAGCAGGACACTGGTGACTCATCTTAAAGCATGCAGATAATACGTGCTTTTCAAGGAAGAACATGCTTGGATGAACAATCTGTAAAACTGATGTTTCTTCCTTTTTCAATTAAACTGTTTGGCAAAAACAGGTATTAGCTTTGCTTTCCTGTTAAAAAAACTGTTTAGGAACTCTGTGGGAACTGGTCCCATCCAGCTTGCAACCCAGCTGCTTGTCAATGACTGTAAGTTATCCATGGGCCAGCTTTTTTTTCACATCCCTGCAACTGTCCTCCCTTGTGTGCTTGTGCTGTCTTGCACACAGGTTGCAGCCAAGCTGCTTTGTCCCTTTCATGTACCTGGGCTCAGTGCCCATGAACTCTGCCTGGCTGTGGGGCCAGCTGTGCTCTCCTAAGGGTCTGCAGATCTTGGATAGATATGGACAGGATAGTTCTCTCAGGCAAAAAAAAAAAAAAAGAAAAAATTCCTTGTGATTCTTAACAGAAACATAAAATAGAGCATAACAGAAATAAAGAGAAGCTCTTCTGTGTGCCTGCCATCTTGTCTGGTAGAAAACAGAGACTGCCTGTTTCACACAGCTTGGTTGGAGCCTTTGTTTCTCATCTGTTTCCCATAGTAGCTCCCTGTCAACTACCAGATCTTTAAAAAGAAAGTCACTTTTGTCCCTCTGTTTCAGTTTCAGCAGCCTTTGTTGTGCCCTGAGTGTGGAAATGTGGATTTTTGGCTTGAAACTGGAAACAAAAAAAAAAAAAAAACAAAAAAAACCAAAACAAAAAAAAAAAAAGCAACAACCAAAACACCAAAAAAACCAAAAGAGCAACCCAAAAACTTTTCCAGAAATTAAACGACCACAACTAAAGGATGTCTGGGATTTTTTATATAGTCTTTATACATGGACTGTTATGTGACCACGCTTTACAATGGTTTTATTTTAGTAAGCTTACTTCTTTTTATATGGAAGGGAGACCCAAAACTCTCAGTAGGCTAAAATTCACTTAGATATTTTGTCACGACTGGCTTAAGTAAAATTCAAGTTCCTGCAAAATACCATTTTCCCTGGGGAGTTCTCTCTGTCAATGGCAGTTAATAACTAATAGACAAAACAAGTGCTTCCAATAAGGTTGCTTGTGGATTCTCTCCACAGGCAATGTGAAATACAATGGGCTTGGGATTTTTGTGTTAATTCCTCTTAGAATAAGCACGATAAAACTGTGGCCCACTTATCAAAGCAGGAATTTCCCTCAGTGCAAATACACTTCCAGTCATCTCCCAGACAAACTGAAAGCCACAGGGGAGAGAGAGCAGTGTAGTTGATGGGTAACACATGGCCTCCTTTGCCCGCCACAGCCAGTGTGTAGGGATGGCCCAGGGTGAAGGTGCCCCTTGGCACACAGCAGAGTCACCCCCTGTGCCACGGCTGGGGCTTTGCAGTGGCCTTTTGATTACATCTATTGCAGCTTGATGCAAGGGGTGGTGCACAGAGATGTGTATCTGCATCTCCCACGCTTGCAGCACTTTCAGGCTGCGGCAGAGGGTGAGGGAGCACACTGGACTGCTCGGAAAAAAGAGACATTTGGTACAAAACGGAGAGAATCTGGGCAAAGGGACTGTCTCCTGTGAAAATGGGTAGGGTAATGAGAGATGAGGGAGTCACTTTTACTGAACAAGCAGCTGGGACAAGGGTGTGATGAAAGAGACTAAATCCAAACCAGAGGCTTGTCTGGGAATCTTTGATCCGCCTCAGAGATCTGGTCTGTTTTCTCTGCAGACCCAAGTACCAAAGAGCTTTGTGTAAATAAAGAGCTGTCTCCATTTTTCTGGGCATCAGGAGACTCCACAGTATTTGCAGGGAGAGAAACCACTAAAAACATTGATGATAGTGTGTGGTTTTTTAATTTGGTTTGTCCCAGTGGGGTTGCAGTTTCCATTGTTATGTGCTGCATTTAGCGTTTGTGATCTATGGCAGTTGTACAGTTTCACTCCAGTAGAGTTTTATTCAAATATCAGATGATACTTTATGGATGTTTGAAATCCTAGAAGTATTTTTTCCCTGTATCTTAGGTCGACATTGCCGTGCAAATGCTTTTCCTCTCTCTTCATGAACATCCTGATGATGCGGTATGATAGCATGTTCTGGTAATAGACTGGAATACTAAAACCACTTCTTTCCTTCTTTCCTTCTTTCCTTCTTTCCTTCTTTCCTTCTTTCCTTCTTTCCTTCTTTCCTTCTTTCCTTCTTTCCTTCTTTCCTTCTTTCCTTCTTTCCTTCTTTCCGTCCTTCCAGGCATTTATCTAATAATATAATCCGTTACTGGATGACATTCCCTTCAGTCAAGCTACATTCTTGCCTTTCTAAATTTAAAGCTTGGTCAGTGAGCACAGTCTCTGGTAGGAATCCGTCAGTCAACAAGTTTGTTAAAGGTGTGATGCTATCAGCAATTCAGTTTCATGATTTTCCCTGTGCTGTAGTACTGTACAAGGAAAGCAAAGTAGCAGGGGAAAGTGTGTATGTTAGGAAGGATAAGAGTAGAGAAGAAAGCTTCCTCATTCTCAAACAAATGGGAATTCCTTCTCATAACATGAGATTACAGTGGATTTACAACCAGGACATTGAGTTTTACAAAGTTGGTGTATCAAGGCTTTTCCTCCCCATTGTCTGCTGGCGAGTGACATTTGCCTACTCTGTTTCAGATGAGAGGCTGAAAGCTGGTGTAGGACTTTGCTTGCCAAAGCTTGTAAAGTGACAGTGACTGCAAGGCTGAGGGTTAAAGGAAGGGGACCATATGCACACTCTTTTTGTACTGTGTAAGGAGAGGCTCTGTTGGGAGAGCAGAGACCTGGGAGGCACAGCACATGTAGGCAGGATCCTGCTCCTAGCTTCATACTGCTGTGTTTGAGGATGTACCTATACCATGGGGCCTCATATTAAAGCTCTGGCTGTTTATATTTATGTGGCACAGCGCTGAGGTACTCATCTAGCATCATCCATAAGGTAAAGGGGGCTTGAGAGCACCCATTCTGACTAGAATTTATGGTGAGATCTTCATCAAGTCTGCACAAGGAGATCCCTGCACTTTTCTGTTCTTTGATTCCCAGGAGAGAATAGTGCTTTATATCCCACTGCTTAACTCTGGAAAGTTACATTAAATGGACACTACAAAATCAAAAGACAAAATGACATTATTGCTTAGCTGTGCCTTTAATTTCAAAGCTGCATGCTGTGGCAGATTGTGATTGCGCTTTTGTCCAACAGCTTAGATTTAGGAGGCTAAATAGTGGGTATGTGTCCAGGGGAGCAAGGAGCTAGAGGTCAATGGCATTGATGTCACATTCACTTTGCCTCTGTAAGAGAATTAATTAGGCTTCACACAGGCAGAAAAGTGAAGGGTTGAAATGGTGAATGAAACCAGAATGAAAGGCAACACATTTTGCATATTTACTCATGTTTGCTGCAAATCTGATTGAGTAAAAGGCCACATTCTCTCCCCTTTGAACCTGAGAATGGCTTAGGGACTCAGAGCAGAGATTTGTCTATTCCAGTGTCTCATTCATGGTATGGGCTAATAGCAGAGCCCTGGGTAAAATGTTTAAATACTAGAGAAGCATATAATCTTGTTTCTCTCAGTATACCCTCCCAGTTTCTGGCAGTATGAAGCTGGGTTTTTTTTCAGCCAGAGATTGTGTCCTCATCTCCATGCTTTTTTTTTTTTTTACAAGTCTTGCAGGGCTCAAAGTCACTTCATTCAAAGAGCTATCTTTGGTCTTGAGGATGGGACACAAAAAAGCTGTAGAAATACAAAATGACCAGTTAACCATGAGCTGGTACTTACCAATTCTGTGTTGTGGAAATGAGTTTAACTTTTTTGGTGTCACTGGTGACTCCCACGTCTTCAGTGTTACTCATTTTTCCTACAGATGTAAGAAGAAAATTGGGCCTTTTTAGTATATTGTTTAACAGGCAATGCCTGCGCACACAGCAAAACCTTTAGATTTAGCATATGTGATTTTATAGTCAGAAGCTATTAACCTCCACCTGTTAACAATACTTTTTTCTCAGAAACTAATTTAAAAGCTCCTGAAGATTGCCAGTGAAGTCTGTAATTGGTATGAAGTGAGGATGAAGTGCACTTTTCATCAAAAAATGGCAGTTTCTGATACTTCAGGTTCTTCTCCTGACCAGGGATTCAATGGAAGCAAAAATCTGCAACAGGAACAACTCTGTGACTAACCAGAGTACTGGATATGCTCATACAAGACTTCTTACCAGAAGTATATTTGCTTAGTTCATTTTACCTTTCTAAAGGGAGGGACACTAACCAATTTTGACAGAATATGCAATTCCATCAAGCTAAATACAAGGAGAAGCAGCATTTTATATTCCATAATTATTCAAACTTTCCTTTTGGCTGTATGTTATACATAATTCTGTGTGTGCCCAGAAAGAAAAAAATCAGATAATCCTACACATGCCCCAAGGACCTTTCCTCCCCACCACCCCCCATTCCCGCCCCCAATATGGGTCTTTTCCAGTTGATTATTCTGGTGACTGAAGAGACTATTTGTACACTGTCATTATTATGGCACAGGAGCACATTGTGCTTGTACCCTTGCCCAATTCCCAGAGATTTCCTTTCACATCAGATTGCATGATTAGATTCCAGTAAAAATCCTCAGCCTCTGTATTACCATACATTCTGTTCAGGTTTGAAATATAATTTTGTCCTTTGTAGAAAAGCAGAATTTTCAGATGAAATGTAACTCTACAATCTGATCTATGATTTAGACTCACTATTTTAGTAGATCACCAAAAAATTGGCAGTATTCTCTCTTTGGTAATCCTTTCTTGGAAAAAGTAAGCTTCTTAATAACTCTTGGTAGTCATGGATGGAAATTCACCAACAGCAACAGTGTTTATTGACCTTTCCAAAGTGCTAGACTCAATTAGACATTCATTAATACAACTGTGTATAGATTAGTCAAGTCAGCTCTTTTCTGTGTTTGTGTGGGGGAGATTCCCAGCTCCTTTTAGGTTTGACTGATTGTTCACTGTAAAGGACATGCTTGCACTTCAGTGTGCAGTGGAAATATACTGAGCCCACTCAGATACTGGGATCACTTTAATTGTAGCAGTCTGGAGATAAGCAGAGAACTTTCCCAGCCTTCTTGGCAGGCTGATCTGCAGCTTGACCCTGCCCAGCATTTGAGCGACCTCCTGTAAGTCCAGCTCAGCCATCTCTACACCGCCCTACAGTTGTAATGCAGATATGCAATGCAGCGGTTTAGTGGTGCTTGGTCCTTTGCTTATGCGCTTGTTCAGCCAACCTGCTGAGGGAGCACCTTGCACCAAAGAAAATGTGAGTTTTCCCTGTATGCTTTTCTGCTTCTTCCATGCTTTCAGTGTCACGCCACAAGCAGCTGTAGTTTTCTCCAGCTATATCATTAGAGCAATGCAGCTATGGAAACATGACTACAACATTTAGGAAGTCTTGCTAGCTTCAGTCTTATGGTGGACTTTTATCTTTCCATGTAAAGGGGAGTATGGAGTGGGACTCAGGGAAAAATATCTGATGTTACACCAAACTGAGATATTCAAACCCTTAGTTGCATTGACATATTTATTATGAATACTTACCTATGGAATTGCTTATGGTGCATGTTTTTTTTCCCTTAGGATGTTTTTTTCCCTTAGTAACACCGTCTGAAGCTGTAAAAATACCTTTTCATACTTAAAAATACTGGCTGGAGCCATATGCCCACACACCCTAATACCTACAAATTAGTATTTCCACAGAGGTTTGTTTAATTCTAGTGATACAAACATATAATGTATTAAGGGCTACCAAAATTGATAAAGTGCTTTAAATAAAATGCTTTTGTTCAATTGTTTCTTTCATCTGTTCAAAAAAACACACAACTCCAGTGCTTTGACAGACATTTTTTTGCTACTGAAAATCTTCATGTATGGATGTTGGAGAGGCTGTATAAATTTATACAAAGGTACTTACTAATGTATATAGTGCTCAGAATGGTAACGAGGAAGTCAATTTGACATGTTGTTCCCCAGAAGACCATACTCTTAAAAGTTCTAGGATGTAAGTTCAAAAATCCTCAGAAATTTCTCACCACAATTTGTGGCAAGTCAACTGTGTGAATGTGAATATACAGTGTAGATCCCTGTGAGCCGTTCAGCCTTCCTGGATTCTCTTCACACACTATGAAACACTAATTTAGATTTTCCTAGCTTCTTTCTTGGAGGCTTAGATTAGTGAATTAATTAAATCTGTTGGTATTTGGAATATTATTTTTCAGATGGGATATTAGACAAAACTCCATTAGGAGGTTATTGTATTTCTGAAATAGGTTACCCAGAGAGGTGCTGAAATCTGCTCACTTGAAACTTTTCAAGGCTTGGCCAAGTCTTGGCTCTGCTGAAATACTGCCTTTCTTTCCACTGGTGTTTTCTATTTTTATATGCAAAATACTCTGCTTTTCCCTTGATGTATATATACCATAATTTTTGGTATTTCCTGTAGTTTAAGACCAGACTTGACCAGTGTAAAAAATTAAGTCTAATCATCTGCATTACACAGACTGCAGAACTTTACCGGGATTTCCTCCTGAAAGCGCTCTTGTAGTCAACTGGCCATGTGCACTGTAATGAGGAAATTCAGTCTTTCTTGAAGGATTTTGGGTGGTAGTACATGTCCTAGTAATGTGGAGGGTTGACCCAGCAGAGAATTATCCTTGCAGCTGCTAATCTGAAGTTTGTCACCAGAATTTTTCAGCTTTTATGCATTGGTTTCTCTAGTGGCTGATAAAATTTTCCTCTGCAATGTTTACCATCCAAGACATTGTTTAGTACATTTAATTCCACTAATTCCTATTTCTAGGAATCTCCTTTTTTTTTTTTTTTCTGTATGACTTTAAGATGGATACAGCATCCAGGACTCTGCTATGATTTGTATTGATACAAGTCTGCAAAAGGTTAGTTAAGGGACATTGTTTCTATTTACTGCTGTGGTACGAAGCAGTAAAGCAGAATTCTTGAAAAAGTAGCTACATATATATGTATTTTAAACAGCTATGGCCTCTGCAGGGACTTTAGGGCACATTCTTTGGAAAAAGATCATCAGTTTAGTTCATTATCTACTCCTCCCACTGAGCAAGGTTAAATTGTACTCCTCATTTATTGACATCCCCTTTTTCAACTAAAAATCTCGTCATAGCATTCTTGTTTCCGTATGAAATCACTTAGTGCCCCTTCAGGTGCTATCAGATAGATAAGAGGTGCTGTTTGCAGAGAAAAATCTTCAGAAAACAATTACAGAATCGCAGAATAGTCTGAGTTGGAAGGGACCAAGAAGGATCAGTGAGTTCAACTCTTAAGTGAATGGTCCATACAGCGACCAAACCCATGAACCATTATTAGCACCATGCTCCAACCAACTGAGCTAATCTGACCAATTGTTGATTGTTACAGATTAGAAAAGTGTGTAGTAAAAGTAACAGGAGAGAAAGCATTCCAGAATTAAAACCAGATTTTTTCCTTCCATATTTTCTCAACCCATTCAAAATGGGAATCTATTTGTGGCCTTTCCTAATATGCCTGAATCAAAATGTGTGTAAACATAATTCCTGATGTGATTCCAATGATATTGCCAAACATCACCGTTTTGAGGACTACCATGCCCATATCGTTGAGGGTATCATCTCATACATTGGTTCACCTAACCTGTAATCTACAGTGTGGGTCAAACCCAAGGCTGCATTACTGGAGCCTTTCAAGATCCCACAAACCAAAACAAACACTTAGACTGACAGGAATCAGCTGTGCTGTGAAAAACACTGTAATGCTGGAGAAGGGTAAGGACAAATCCAGACATGAATGTGATACCTCGGGGCGGGTGGTGGGAGTTACACACCAGTGTTCAATGTTGTGTTGCTGTATCATGATGGAATAATGAAAGCTCAATGATTCGTTTTTTCATTGGTTAAGTGTACTGTCATTTGATACCCTGATGGAGAGATTTCTGCAGGGGAGGGGTTGAGCCCTGTGAAACCTCAAAGCACTTTCTTTCCATTGTGGGCAGCTCAGTTAAGCTCTTATTAAACTCATCTTTTTCTAATTTTGTAATTCACCTCCAGACATTTGCTTTTGCTCCAAAAAATATTAGCTGTAGATGTTTGTCTGTGTTTGTGGTGTGGGTTGTTTCATTGTTTGTTGTTGTTTGGTTATCCTTTTCTACTGTCAGGTATCAAATAAATATTTTATCCTTCTTTGGCTATAAAGTAGTTTGCTAATCACCAGACTAATGTTCTTGAATTCAGGAATTAATTGAGGTTTACTAGTGAAAAATACATGTATTTAGGTACATTGGAAGTAATGTGTTCTTATTGTAACTTTTGTTTACGTACAATGATCCGTAAGCTGTAGAAATCTTCTGGCACTGAAGACAAAGTTAGTTGAAGCAAATTCATTTCAGTATTATTTCTTAATCCACCAGAACGTGCTTCCCTTCTCCTAGAGTAAAACCCTTTTCAAGTCAGTTGCTTGAAATATATGAAGTGACAAACTGCAGATAGCAAATGGAGCATTTGTTTGAGTTCATGCTTATTACAGCAGTGCTCTGGAAAGTGTTTGTGCTTAGGCTTTTAATAAACTCCCTCTAGAGATCAATTAACATGATTTGTCTAGTTACTATGGATAAGAGGTTTTGGGGGGTTGTTGTTGAAATCTTTTGTTAAAGTGAAAGAGTCTTGAATGCTTTTATTCAGGCAGAATAAAAAGTGAATGGGAAGCAGAACACAGAACCTCCAAGGAAAATTTATAATTGAAATAGTAAAAGGACTCTGCAACATTGCCAGGTCTTGTAGGACAATTCTGTCTGTGTGTTTTAGGCTTGTTCACAGGTAGCCCAGAATGTAGGTCAGCAAGGGAAGATGTGTAAGAAGGAGGATAAGCAGCGATAATACTCTTGACAAAGTTTTCTCACTATAAGGTTTCAGTATAATCAAAACCAGTTTAGCATTTGAGGAAAAGCACCATGAAATGGAGTAATGGAATTAGCTTTTATGTTTTTCCAGGAACCTAAACCACATTTCCTGTCACAACTGTATATTATTAATACAAGGCATCTGCTAAGTCGGAGCTGCCCTAAAATGTGCACACATGCAATATGTCTGGTTCAAATAATTATATTTTTTACATTTGTGGTAAAAAATTAAAGCAAGATGCTGCTTTAACTCATCATAAAAAAAAGAGTATGATTTGGAATACTACAAGTTTTCAGCATGGTCTTGCAGACAGATAATATAATTCTGTTAATTTAGCTGTTACAAGACTGTTAGTGCCTGCATTTTTATGTCTTGCTTCCCTTTCATTTTGTATTCTGTGGTTGCAGCAATTAGTTTCCAGTCACAGAGGGAAATGAGCAGCTATCTTGAAACTCCCTCCATTTCCCAGCCCCATGTCATTTAGAACTGGGTGTAGAAAGTTGTTTGTTGTCCCACTTTGGTGGTGACGCATGTCATCTTTTCTCATGTTGTAACCAGTCTCTGCAGGCTTAAGGCAAAGGGCATGGAGTCTGCTAATGAAATGGGATCATCTCAGGAATATAATGTCTGGAATATGATTTCCCAGGGGACTAATGCCCCATGCAGAGATTTTTCCACATTAATACCCATTCTGAAAAAAATATATTACTGTATTTCCTTATAGATTCTTTCAACATATACCAAGAATGACTGAGACTTCTCTGAGAGCCAGACAAGCCTGGAAGTCTGGCACTGAGTCCTGGATTGTGAATCAGGACAAGACGACTCAGAAATTCTTGTGTAGTTTCCCTAGCCCTCTCCTAAAGGCTTGTGGGGAAGGGCTCTGGATGGTGACAGAGTTATCTGTCCCTGTGTGCTGCTCTTGTCATGTTAGTCTCTTTAATAGGTGCAACAGTGGGAGAGCGTATCTGAAATCCCACTTGGTTACCTTAGATGGCTTCCCAGAGGCCTCGCAGATGGCCATAAACTTCAGCCAAGTGTAGCTGTAAACTGAGATAACCTGAGAGCTCTGATGTGGAGATCAGTTCCCTTGTACAGCTGCTCAGCTGGTTTTCCAGCCCTCACCAATTCATTTTTTGCTGACACCAACCCAATCTTCTTCCTCTCATGCTTGTGGTGCCAGTGGTGCTTGACCACCTTAGCCTTGGTCTTTTCTCTGTCCCTTCTAAACACCTCCAACCATTTCCACAAATTGTGCCAAGAAAACAATCCCCCCAGCTCTTTAAAGGAACTGTTCTTAGTGAAAAATGAAAACATACTAAAACAAACAGTTTGTGAAGCCTCTCTTCTGCCCTTTAAATTATTGAGCTTCATCTTTTTTCATCTTTGGTCTGCTGTGATCCCTCGGATGTGTTATATCTAATTTAGGGATCCTGAGATTAAGGACAAGAGTTTTAGCTAGTTCATGTCTGCAGTGCTTTGCAGGTTTGCACCAGAGAGCATCCGAATTAGCATGTGCTAAAAACCGTTTTACAGCACAATCAAGTGACATTTCACATCAGAGTAACCTGCCACTCCAGCTGTACAGCTGGTTTGAGCCCTGAATATTTTGGCTGTAAAATAGCAATGATATTTTATAACCTATTGTTTAGAAACAGATTGGAGGGTCTGAAAGCCAAGCTGGGTGTTTTAAGGTTGGGACATCTACCAGGATAAATATTTTGCCATTAGAGTTAATTAATAATTTCCTTGGTTGGTGAACCAAAACCAAATCCTGCTCACCCAGTTCAGATTTTGTAAAAAGAAAATATTGTTTGTTTGGAATTTACTCTCCAATGGGGCTAATTATTCTTTATATTTCACCCATCACATTATAATCCTCTTAAGAGAAAAGAAAGAAGAGATGTTCTCATTAAATTCTGAAACAGGCATTTTTTATGACAAGTTGCTCTTCCTTTGAAGAGGCTAATATTCAATGGTGGAAATGGTAAAGAATAAATAAAAAAGCTTTGTACAGAATGATTTACTTAAAATTACACTGTCAAAGAGCTTTTCATAATAATTAAAAAAAATTCACAATGTTTGTGATGAAAACACTATTGAAACTGCAACCTGCTTACTCACCTGGTGGTATTTTCATGTTCTTACTTAATGAACACACTGTGTTTTGTTATTGTAAGGCTGCCTGGGAGAGCTGGGCTGGTAGCATTGACTCTTTCCTCAAAAACAGAAGTCTCAGTTGAGCAAATCAGTTCTATTCAGCAATGAAATAAAAAAAAATTTTTGAGCATGCTCTCAAGTTCCATTAATTCAAATGATTTTCTGCCCTGAGACTAAAGGGTCCTTAGTAGCTACACATACTTTTGCTCTTTTTTTTTTTTTGCAGTTGGACCAGATGCTTTGGGTACAGTGACTGTGTGTCGGGGTGAAACTGGATGGAAATCCTCTCCTTAGTAGCTGTGTACACGCAGTTCCGGTTCCCCTGTGAGAGCAGTGTATGTTGATATCCATGGGAGAATGGACTGCTTGGATGTATGAGAATTACCTCTTATACAGTACAGAGTGAAGTCTAACACCTTCAAAATTAAATTGTTCTGGTACCATGCCAGTTCAAACATGAACTTCCTTAGAAGGCAGACATGGCCAAATGAGGCTCATGTGGACCATTATGAACCTGGACTTTTTCTCTCCAAGAGTAATTTCATCATTCCTGGAACCCCATCGTATAAGTGTTCCTGATGAAATGTACCTCTAGGCTGCCAGGTGAAGAAATAACTTTTCCTTAGTCAAGGACTATCTGTCCAGATGAAGAAAAGCAGATCCATACTTAGCAGATCTATTTATATGTATGAAACATCATAATTTAGACCTGAATGTTGTTCCTACCTGAACACATGGAAAGGAACTTCCTTCTCATAACTGCAAAAAACTTGTCTTAGCTGGGAAATAATTAATATGGAGAAGTGTAGTTTGAAGCAGGGAATAGTTATGGTCTTTTCCAGGCCTGCTTGACTGCCAAAGTGTTACTGAGGGTCAGAAAACATCCCAGGGAAATTCATATCCAATTGTGGTGGTACTGTGCTAATAGGCTTATGTCAGTTATATGAGGGCAGCTGTAAGACTAAAAGGTGATTGTACCTGTTTGACTGAAGTTCCCTGAGCAACGTGACCATGTTTTAAACAAGCTTCTCTGCCCTGTCCCACTGGCTCCTGCTATGTGCTCTCCCTCAGCTATAGCATTTCTCAGTAGCTCATTCCACTCCCAGCCTTACAGCTTGTGGGTACCAGGTCTGGATCCACAGGCTGTTGCTGTGTCCTCTGTGAGTTCTACATTACAGCTAGTCTTATCCCTCAAAACAGGAACCATTGCTTTTCATCAACATCCTTTTTCAGGCTCACTTACTTCTCATGTAATTTTCTAATACAGCTACTACCTGGTGTTCGCAAGATATCACAATGGCTAGAAAAGGTATTGCAAGGGCATCACAGCAGGGTACCATGATTGTTCACTCTACACTTTTTGAATCCAGTCCAGCCCTGGTGATGGGGATCTTGACAGCAGAGACAAGCTGCCACTAGGGTTAGGGTTAAGATTCAGAGAGCTGCAGAGCCTACAGCTCCAGGGACACTGTCCCTCGCAAAAAGCATTGGAAGGGCATCACAGCAGGGTGCCAATGTTGCCGTCTCCACACGTTTTAATGTGGGCAATCTATGGTGATGAAGATCTCTGCCACAGTGCCAAGCTGCCAATAGGGTTAGAGTTAGGATTAGATTTAGGGTTAGGAAAGTTAAAGAACCTAGAGCACTTGGGACACTTGGGACAGAAAAGGCATTGGAAGGGCATCATGGCAGGGTGCCAATGTTGCCATCTCCACACTTCTTAATTTGGGCCACCGATGGTGATGAGGACCTCTGCCACAATGCCAAGCTGTTGTTGGGGTTAGGATTGAGAGAGTAAAAGAGCCTACAGCTCCAGGCACACTGGGGCTGGAAATGGTATGCCAAGGCAACCCAGGCAGGGCCCCGGCTTTGCTGCTCCTATATCATTCTAATCTGAACCGCCCATGGTGATGTGGACCACAGCCCCAGAGACGACATGCCATTAGGCTTAGAAACAGGGTTGAGAGAGGAAAAGAGCCTAGAGCTCTGGGGATACTGGGGCTGGAAAACACATGCCAACAGGATCATGGCGGGGTCACAACATTGCTGCCCCCAGACCTTTAAAATTAAGCCCATGCAAACAGATGGGCACTTAAGCTGCAGGCCCAAGCTTGTTTACCAGTTAGGGTGAAAAAAACCAGAAATTCTGCAATGAAGTGAAAACAACTAAATGGAATGGAATGAAGTGAAGAGCAATGAAATGAACCGAAACTTAATGAAATGATACTCGTTGAAATCGTGATACTTCATTTCCTTTCATGGAAATGAAGAATTTCCATGAAATGAAATGAGAAATCAAGGAAAGAAGTGAAAGGAAAAGACAGGAAAGGAATTATAATAAAATGAAATAAAATTTTTCAAAAATGACAATGCTTGCAACATGTTAAATTAATGAAATGGATTGGAATGATGTACACTGAAATTAACCAAAACTTCATTATACTCATTGTTATCTGCAGATTTCATTTCCTTTCATGAGGTGTTGAGATTTCATTTCAAGAAAGGGAATGAAATGAGGAATAATGAAATGAAGTGAAAGGAAAAGACAGGAAAGGAAGTATAATGAAAGGAAGTGAAATTGAAAAACATAAAATGACTTATGAAAAGGAAAACTATTGAAATGCAATGGAATGAAGTAAAGTACAGTGAAAGGAGATGAAACTTAATGAAATGATAGTCAATGAAATCTTGAGATTTCATTCCCTTTCAAAGAAAGGAAATTATATACCGAGATTTCAATTTTTTTATCATTTCATAAAGTATATAATTTTATGAAGTTTTGTTTCATTTCTCTGCACTTCTTTCCAATTCATTCTTCATTTCATGAAAGGAAATGAATTCTTGCAAGATCAATGAGTACCAATTCAGCAAGGTTTGGTTCATTTCCCTGCTCTTCATGTCATCCCATGCCATTTTATTGTTTTCACTTTGTTTCAGAATTTCCCCCTTTTTTTTGGTATCATATAATTTCATCACTTTCTTCTGTGTCTTCATTTGACTTCCTTCCCTGATTTTGAGATTTCAGTAAGTATAATTTTGGCAAGTTTTGGTCCTTTTCACTGCACCTCATTTCATCCCAATCCATATTGTTGTCTTCATTTCCAAATTTCATTTTTTTTGTTCAATTGCATTTTATTTGATCATATCTCCTTTCAGGAGTGTTTTTACACTTCATTCTCTGATTTCAAGATTTCATGTCCTTTCATGAAAGGAAATTCTCATGAAAGGACATGAAATCTTTCCATTTCAATGAGTATCAATTGGCAAAGGTTTGGTCCACTTCTGTGCACTTAGTGTCATCCCATGCCATTCTATTGTTTTCACTATGTTTCAGAACTTTCTTTATTTTTTTTAAGCATTTCATTTCATCAACTTCTTCTCCTGTCTTTTTGTTTGACTTCATTTCTTATTTTGGGATTTCAGTAAAGATAATTTTGGTAAGTTTCCGTCCTTTTCAATGCACCTCATTTCATCGCAATGCATTTGGTTGTAGTCACTCCAATTGCAAATTTTGTTTCTTTCTTCAGTTACATTTAATTTTATCATATCTCCTTTCCAGAGTGTTTCTGACACTTTGTTTTCTGATTTCAAGCTTTTATTTCCTCTCATGAAAGGAAAGTCTTTATTTCATGAAAGGAAATGAAATACTGAGAACACAATGAGGATCAATTCAGCAAGGTTTGGTCCATTTCTCTTCACTTCATGTCATCCCATTGCCATTTTACTGTTTTCCCTTCAGTGCACAATTTTTTTTTTCTGTAAGCATTTCATTTCATCAATTTCTTCTCCTGTCCTTTGGTTTGACTTCATTCCCTGATTTTGGGATTTCAGGAGCTATAATTCTGGCAAGTTTTTGTCCAGTTCACTTCAAAAAAAGAGCACTGCACTGCCCAAAGACTGCTCTCCTCAGACCTTTCTGCTTGGCACAACTCATGTGCTGGGCACCTCAGTAAAAATGTGGCTTTTACTCCTCCACATGAAGTTAAGCACAAAATTTGGGTTAGGCTTGAAATAACAACAAAGCTTAGAGTTCCAGGGACACTGCAACTGCAAAAGGAATGCCAAGGGGAGCACGGCACTGCCCCAACATTGCTCCCTCCACAGCTTTCTGATTGGCACCACTCATGTGCTTGGCACCTCCACAAAAGGCTGCTTTTACTGTTCCACGTAGGGTTAGGCTTACACTTGGGGATAGACTCGAGAAAGCCACGAAGCCTAGACATCAAGGGACATCCAACTACAAAAGGCATACAAAGGGGAGCACTTCATGTCATCTCTTTACATTCGATTACAATCATTTGTCTTCAGAATTTCCTTTCTTTATTTTCCATTGGATTTCATTTAATTAAAAGTCCACCCCAATAAGTTTGTTCCACTTCGTTCTCTGACTTTGAGGTATTATTTCCTTTCATGAAAGGAAATTCTTCATTTCATGACAGGAAATGAAATCTTATAATTTCATTCAGTACCAATTTGGCAATGCTTGGACAATTTGCCTGCAGTTCATGTCAACCCATGTTTTTTATTGTTTTCACGTTGGTTCAGAATTTTTTTTCCCTTTTTTTGCCGCATTTAACTTCATCAATTTACTTTCTTTTGTCTTTCTTTGACTTCCTCCCCTGTTTTTGACATTTTAGTGCGTATAATTTTGGCAAGTTTTGGTTCTTTTCACTGCATCTCATTTCATCCCAATCCATATTGTTGTATTCACTTCATTTTAAAATTTCCTTTTTTTCTTTCCAGTTGCATTTTATTTGATCATATTTCCTTTCCAGAGTGTTTGCTACACTTTTTATTGACAACACAGTGTGGAGGCAGGTGCAGACTGATCTAAGTAAGTGTGAAGGGAATGGGACCCTGCAGCCATAAGGCTACAAATACTACAGGTAGTCAAGGATAATGCACGTCTGTGGCCACAAATAAAATTGCATGAACTTGAGTATTCAGGGGATTTTTAATATCTGACTTGTAGTAGAGCTTAGGAGGAGCAATTTGCAATTAAGGCATCATTGACTAGGCCCCACATACTCACGGAACAAAACAACAGTCCTTGAAGAGAAGGCAGCCTGAAAAACAAGGGAAATACTGGAATTGCTCATGAAAATAAGATGTAGCAAAATCAATTCATAAAAAGTATCAGAATGTATCCAACCCATTTATAAATGTTTGTAAGAAATAATACTTCTATCAGAAAGCTAATATAAAAGACTTATGTCTAGATCTTTTCTGATTGCTGTGGAGGAGGAGTTTCTGCATCCTCTACTGATTTCTGTCTGAATAACTGGCTACTCAACAGGGCTGGATTGGCTTCATTCAAGAACAGTCAGATCCACTGCGTCCTCCTAGTTTCAGAGACCTTAAAAAGACAATAGAAAAATACTCTGCCAGATAGAAATAATCAGCCTGGAATGTATTCCCACTCTTTCACAAGGATCTTGCAAACAACAGGAATTAAGGGATAAATCAGTAAAACAGAGGTGGTTGTGATAGCTGAAATGATCCTTTACTGGCTGTTCATATAGCAAAGCGATGTGAAGAGATGGGAAGTTCAGAAAATCTGCTCAGTGAGAGAGGCCATTCTGTCTGAATGTGTCAATTATCATATAGTAATCTGAGATTTTTTTCTGCTTCTTTTATTCTATTCACCAAACTGACTAAAAACTCGATGTTTTCAGGAATATAGCTATGGATTAAATATAGATGTGCACAGATAGGAGTAATATCTTATGCCACTGAAAAAGATGTGTATAATGTGGCATAATAGAATGAAATTTGCATCTGATTTACAACTTCAGTATAAATAAATTTAAAACACCTTTTGGATCACTTACATTTTGTCAGCTATTTTCCCTGTTTGAGGTCAGGTGGGAGTCTTGCCATCATTTGTAAAAATGTAAATTATAATAGAGTAAAACAGCTGCGATCTGCTCTTTTTTTTCTGAATTTCATTCCACTAATTACTTAAAAATTGAAGAAAAGTAGTACCTGAAGTAGGGGTTTTTGAAAAATTCTTTCTCCCATGTCTGGAGTGAACCATGCCTAAGGATGACTGAGATACTGAAATACTGAGGTGCTTGAATACTCCAGTAGTGGATTATCCACTTCCTTGCTAGGAATCATGGGAGGTGTCACTAAACAGAACCCACCTTTGTGTTTGACAGCTGACTACTTAGAAACTAAGACTCAAACACGATTAACTATGATTCAGACACAATGAAGGTAGCACAGTTGAACTTCACCCCAGCTGTGGCCACCATACACAAGTAGACCCTGCATCCATGATGAGAGCAAGGATGTAAAACCTCTCTTACAACAGTCATTTCATGGGAGGAAAGAATGGGTAATCAGTAGAGAAATCCCTTAAAGGGCTCTGACCAGGAGCTGTGGTTTTCAGGGCTTCAGTTAAGAAAAGCAGGTAGTGTATCGATGAGGATGCCTCTGAGATGCTCAGCATGAATCCAACAATGAGCTGCTTAGTTATCATAGCATCATAATTTACTGTACTTTTTCCAAAAGCAGTTTTATGAATCCCCGATCCAAAGAGTGAAGGTAATTTTGCAGCCTTGCATGAAGCAAGTTCTCAAACTTGTAAGGGATTCGTTAAGCACACACAGAAATAGTAACTTTGCGAATTGCAAGGCTCTCTATATAAACAGTATCTACATAAATATGGCTAAAGGTGATGAGGAAAAAAATGCTTGGCACTTCACAAAAAGCCTGTTTCAGGGCCTGGAGTCAGAGGAGAGAGGATCCTGCAAAGATGGGCCTCTGTAATGCTGCCAAGTTAGTGTCATGTTCACTTTTCCTTAAGCCAAGCCAAACAAGACAAAAAGCGTAAACTTGCACGTTGTCTCCCCAGAGTCCATAACTCCGTGCTTGAGATCCCCAGACAGAGGGTTCACGTTAACATCAGTTGTGTCATTTTTAAACTTAAAAAATTTTAACTTTAAAAAATTTTTAAAAATTTAATTGGAAGACACACCTGGCTCTCTTTGTACATACCATACCTTCCATATTTTTCAATCTTCCCATTTTAATACTGCTGGTTTGCTACACGGAGATTTCTTGTCATACTGGTGATTTCTCCAAAATATCTGCTGCTGAACTTCTAACCTGCAAAGTCTCAGTGGGTGCTGATTGTGTCCCTTCATTTAGATGCTGCGTGCAGGGGGCATTACTGTGTGATTTCCAGAGGGTGAATGAAAACAAGAGTTGAGTCAATGCTGTGAGATCTCAACCTGGGAGGGAAAGCTCTAGGGCATGTAATCCCCATGGGGACTTTATATTAAAAAATAAAACCAGTGAGAAGCCCTATGCTTTGGCCTGCTTGAGGAATCCCCTGCTGGGTTAATATATACTCATTTTGATTTCTTAACCCTATGTGAAACAAACGACAATTGCAAAAAATGGTTTCCTTAAAAACATTTTCTTTGCTTTAATTTTCCAGCTGCAAAATGCCTCATTTGCTCACTTCATTGCCTTTTACAACCCCCACCTTGCCTTTTCCCCGTGGCCATGATGAGGTCCTAGAAATAACTAGGCTCTACTCAGCACTGGTGAGGCCTCTTCTGGAGTGCTGTGTTCAGTTCTGGGTGCCTCAATACAAGGGATACATGGATCTCCTGGAGTGGGTCTAGAGGAGGGCAACAAAGATGATTAAGGGACTGGAGCATCTCTTATAAAGAAAGGCTGAGGGGGCTGGGCCTGTTCAGACTTGAGAAGAGACGACTGAGAGGGGATCTCATCAATGTCTGTGAGTGTCTGAAGTGGGGGTGTCAAGAAGATGGACCAGGCTCTGCTCAGTGGTGCCAGGGAATAGGACAAGAGGCAATGGGCAGAAACTGATGCATAGGAAGTTCCACCTGAACATGAGGAAGAGCTTCTTTACTGTGTGGGTGACCAAGCAGTGGAACAGGCTTCCCAGAGAGGTTGTGGAGTCTCCCTCACTAGAGATACTCAAGAACAGTCTGGATGCAATGCTGTGCCATGTGCTCTCGGATGACCCTGCTGGAGCAGGGAGGTTGGACCAGATGACCCCACTGTGGTTCCTTCCAACCTGACCCATTCTGTGATTACGTAATAAAGAGTTTTGTAGAAGCTCACCTTGCATAGAAAGGCAATAGTAAGGGCCTCTTTAAAAGGCCTTCTGTTACCTCTGTCCTCTTTCATTCTGGATTTTTTTGCTTAAGTTCCTGATAACCACACCTCAGCTGATCGCATAAGAAATGGAGACTTTGACCAAATGGCATTACAACTTCACAGTCAAAACCCAACCCTTTCAACTCAGGTGCTATGCCAGCTTCAGAAATAAAAGTTAAAAAAGGGGACATGAGCATCTATTAGGGACAGATTCTCTGCTAGTGATGCCCGACCCAATCTGCAAGACGTCTAACCCTCTGTTCATGGAGGCGGGGAGGGGAGGACACTCTGTAGCCATTCTGGAAATGAGTAATCTTGGTTCAAACCTTCAAACAGAAGTGATACTCCTGATTGTCCCAAGGAAACATCTCTATCATCACAAATCATCATTCTGCCCAAAGCTGATTATTAATTTTGGCCTCAGAGAAACCTGCCACTTGTACACAGCGTAACACTGCTTTCTTCTCAAAGAGCAGATGCTTTGAAGAGGTTGCCAGGCCTGTGTAGCTGCTGGGGCATAGGGCAAGAGACAGTTAATAATCATTACCTCCTTGCTGATCAAATGACAAGTAGGACATTCTGCTGCCATTTTTCTAGAGTTTTCACTCCTAGATTCCACTGCTACCTGTCAGTGGCTAGAGGAGTAGTAGAATCTGCTTTTCATTCATGCCATCTAAAATCATGAGGGCTGTGTCAATGTATAGGTGTTTGTGCCAGTGATGTTCAGCAGCTTAGTTTACAGCTACTCTTGCAAACTCATACTTGTATTACATAAAATCGTTTGAATAAGAGTGGGGGAAAAAAAAATCATCTAATGTAGAATTCCAGATAGTGATATCTTCCAGCTGGGGCTGCTGTCAAGAGTTTGTCAGTGTTCCTGCTCCCTGGGCTTGGCAGTGACCCTTGTGGAAGGGTAAGTGCTCACCTGGTCCCAGATCATACAGGGCTTTTGAATGTTGCCACATAACTAGTGACAAAGATGTTATTTTCACAGTAACCTGATGTACAAGCTGTACCTTGTTATAACTCTTTGCTTTTTGCAGCCGGCATACTGTTGGTGTTATGCAGCCATCTAGAGGGCCTGGTGCCTGTGCCGACTTCAAACAGGTGACCAGAAACCACAAAACTGCAGGAAAACACAAACTCTGCTGACCCTTAGTGGCTGTAACTTGGCTGCAGTGCTTTGGAAATGTTTTTACAAGTTCAGAACTGCTCTTTTGGTGCTGTTACGCAGTGTGTTGTCAATTTTTTTTGGGGGGGGGGGGATAGGGGAAGATACTGACTAACCTGATGAAGGCAAAAAACTGGGGGAGCACTGTCAGCAGAGAATAGTATCTGGGTATCACAGAGGAGAACATCCCTAACCTTGAGATTTTACAGCAGTTACACAGAGTAAATGCAATTCATACATCAAGGGGCTATCACAATTGACACCGTAAACTGAAGGTGAGTCATTCTCTGGCAAAGAGAGACAGAAAGAAAAAATGGAGGCAAAAGGCAAAAATTATTCAAGAACATCGTGGGCTCTGAGGGACAGATACGATTATTGGAGACATTAGGAGATGTATGTCTGGTTCAGATAGGGAAAACAATTCCTTGTGTTGATGAGACTGATGACTGACTGGAGTAGAGTGGCTGGAAAATGGCCCAGTGGAAAAGGATCTGGGGGTGCTGGTTGGCAGCCAGCTGAACATGAGCCAGTGTGTGCCCAGGTGGTCAAGAGGGCCAGTGGCATTCTGGCTTGTACCAGAAATAGTGTGGCCAGCAAGACCAGGGCAGTGATTGTCCCTCTGTGCTGGGCACTGGTGAGGCCACACCTCGAGTGCTGTGTCCAGTTCTTAGCCCCTCACTACAAGAAAGACGTTGAGGCACTGGAGCATGTTCAGAGAAGGGCAATGGAGATGGTGAAGAGTCTGGAGAATAAGTCCTGTGAGGAGCATCAGAGGAATCTGGGGGTGTTTACCCTGGAAAGATGATGCTCAAGGGTGACCTTATCACTCTCTACAACTGCCTGAAAGGAGGCTGTAGCCAGGTAGAGGTCAGTCTCTTCTCCCAGGCAACTATTGACAGGACAAGAGGACATAGCCTCAAGCTCCACCAAGGGAGGTTCAGGTTGAACATTGGGAAGAATTTCTTCATGAAGCGGGTGGTTAACCATTAGAACTGGCTGCCCAGGGAGGTGGTGGAGTCACCCTTCCTGGAAGTGTTGAAGAAATGACTGGATGTGGCACTTAGTGCTATGGTTTAGTTGACATGGTGGTATTCAGTCAAAGGTTGGACTCGATGATCTTGGAGATTTTTTCCAACCTTAATGATTCTGTGATTCTTTGATTCTATGCCTTCGCCTGGGGTATCAGATAGAAGTCTGGCTTTCAAGATCCAGAAACAGGAATTTGAGGATGCAGCCAGGTGATCAGGGGAAGAGAAATATTATTTTATAAGAGGAACTTAAAGACCTAGCAAGAAAAGATCGAATAGGATATGAAATGTTTCCCCCTGTTAAAATATGACATCACTGATGTCAGCAACAGAGAAGGTTAAAAACCACATGGTGCAAGATCAGATGAGCATAGATTGCTCAAACCTTTGGGGTTGGAAGTCAATGTGCTTTTAACTCTCGGAACAGTGCGGTTCATTAGTTGTGTCTGCAGTGCCAGGAGGAGGAAGCCCTTGCTAAAATGCAGGTTGATCCAGGAGGGAGTTGTCACCACCAGTACTTCCAGCCCCACACTCCTGCTTTGGTGGTGCTGTTCAGACCTGCTAATTTATCAAATTGTGACGTGATAATGGTAAAAACAGTGTCCCAGCATAAGCGTGCCTTGTACATCGAGGGTGGGCGAGAAGGCTGTGAAAGGCTGTTATGGACTCCTTGTAGCTGTGTGTACACCCTGTAGGTGTGTATGTACACCCTGTAGGTGTGTGTACAGCGTGTAGGTGCATGTGAACCCTGTGTGTATGCACCCTGTGGCTGTGTATGTGCACCCTGTAGCCGCATTTGCACACCCGGTGGGTGTGTATGTACACCCTGTAGGTGTGTGCACGCCATGTAGGTGTGTATGTACATCCTGCAGGTGTGTGCACAGCCTGTAGGTGTGTGTACACCCTGTAGGTGTGTATGTACACCCTGTAGGTGTGTGCACAGCCTGTAGGTGTGTGTACACCCTGTAGGTGTGTATGTACACCCTGTAGGTGTGTGTACAGCCTGTAGGTGCGTGTGAACCGTGTGTATGCACCCTGTGGCTGTGTATGTGCACCCTGTAGGTGCGTGCACGCCATGTAGGTGTGTTATGTACACCCTGTGGCTGTGTACCTCCACCCTGTAGGTGTGTATGTACACCCTGTAGGTGTGTGCATGCCCTGTGGCTGTGTATGTACACCCTGTAGGTGTGTATGTACACCCTGTAGGTGTGTGTACGCCCTGTGGCTGTGTACGTACAGCCTGTAGGTGTGTATGTACACCCTGTAGGTGTGTATGTACACCCTGTGGCTGTGTACGTACACCCTGTAGGTGTGTATGTACACCCTGCAGGTGTGTGTACGCCCTGTGGCTGTGTACGTACACCCTGTAGGTGTGTATGTACACCCTGTGGCTGTGTACGTACACCCTGTAGGTGTACACACTCCTGTAGCAGTGTGTGCGCACCCCGCAGGCGGGCGGGCTGCAGCGCCGCCCAGCGTTCGGCCGCGGGCGCGCAGGGCCGGGAGCTCCGCCCCGCTCCCGCCGCTTCCCTCCCTCCCTCCCTCCGCGGGGCGGCCGCAGCCCGTAAGGGGCTGGGCGGGAGCGGGCGGGACCGGGCGCGGGGTCGCCCGTGTGGCGGAGTGGCTGGAGCGGCCGGGCGCGGGGCCGCCCACTCCCCTGCGGGTGTGGAGCCTCCGGTCGGCCCGCCCGAGCCGCGGCTGCCGCTCCTTCCTGTCCTGGCGGCACAGCCCTCCTCAGGTAATTGGGCAGCGGCGCCTCCTCTCCCCTCCTACTGTCCCGGATCGGCTAGAGCTGCCGGGATCCGGCCCTGGTTCTGTCCCGAGGGTCCGCCAGCCGTGGGCCGTGGACCCTCGGCTCTGCAGCCGGTGCCCTTGGAGCCGGGGCGTCTGCAGCCGGCGCGGCCGGGCATGGCTCGCTTGCCCTCCCGGCAGCTGCGGGCGGAGTGGGGCCGCCTCCCAGCCCGGTAACGCGGGGTTCTGGAGCCGCGGTGCCCGTGCCGGGTGTCCCGCTGCTGGGTGCCTGTCTGCCCTCCGCCGGGAGACCGCTCCTGTTCTCTCTTTCCCCGCAGGGAGGCGGCCGGCGGGAGCAGCTCCCGTGCCGATGCTGCTGCCGGCCTGGGAAATGTGCCTCTACGGGCTCCTCACCGTGGGCTCCCACCTCTACGCTTTCTACGAAGCGCACCAAGTGTCTCGAAGTAAGTGTGCGACGTGGGCGGGCTCGCTCGGGCACAGCTTCCCGCCCGTGGCTGGCTAGGCTGTTCGGTGTGAGTTCTGCTCTCTGGGTTGGTTTCTACTGTGTTCCTCTGCGAGGAGCCCCTTTGTTCTTCCCAGCTGCCAACCTGCCCTATGCGAGGAAGCAGTAGGCAGATGCCACCTGGGCAGAGAGCTTTATCCCACGGCTTTTTTGCTTTTGAGTGCTGGGAAGACCCATGGTAACGGTGTCCTCGGATGTGGCTGTTAGGGAAAAGATGAGGGAGACCTCTGAAGCTCAGCTATGCAGATAGGGAAGACTCAGGAAAGCTGGGTTTGAATTGTCTTGTTTTTCCTGTCTAGTCACGTGCAGCTCCTTGCAGGTGGGTGGTTCAGAAGCAGCTGTGCTTTCCGATGGTACTTGCCAGGGTCTGGACCTGGAGTGGCCCTAGCAAGTGGGTGTTCCCTGCCTGGAGCTCTGGGGCTCCGGCGCCGAGTCCAGGGCTGAGAGCAATGGTTGGGTTGTCTGTAGAGCTTTGTGGTCAGTTTGTTTCCAAGCACCTATCTCTGCCTTGTGTAACCTCTTGGTAGCTGCTGTGGTGGCTTGGTTTGGAGCTGTGGAGCTATGTAGTGCAGAGCAAGGGTGGGATTTTAAAGAAATTAAGTACAATTTGTGGATGAACAGAAGCTGTGTTATAGCGCATTGTTATTTAAATGGAAAAAAAAGTTGTATTATAAAAGTATAACAAGCTGGAGAGGCTTGGCAGGGAATACATATTGGATCTTGTTAGGCTTTAATCAGCAAGATTCTACATTAATGACTCTACCTGGCTCTTGAAAGAGCTCAAGGGAAGAACAGAAGTGCCAGGAAGGTATTTGCAGAGCAATGGAAGGAGTGCTGTGTAACTGGGTAACAGGGCTGTGCACCCATGCATACATCAAGTCTTCTGCAGAAGTGGCAAAATGTGGTGGCAACGGGCTCTAGAGGCAGCTTCTCTGAGCAGCTTTTCACTGTTTTGGCTGTATTGGGCTCTCTGGGTCTGTGTTCCCCTTCTGCTCTGGTGGGAGAAACCAGGCAGTTCTGAAAAAAGGCAAGTGAGGATTAGTGCAGGTCTTGTGTGGTGAAAGGTGGGTCACTGCTACTGTCCCTGTTGCAAGTGGGAATCAAAACACAGGTTCTGGGAAATTGCTTTGCCATTGCTGTGGTGCAGAGCTGTGGCACAGTTGGGGCCCTCACCTAGTGAGCAGTGACATGGTGGCTTGCTCTTCCCTGGATTTGGGTATCCTCACTGTTGGAGACCACATGAGAATGTGTTGCTCCTGACTCTTTGTGCTCTGGCTGCTGCGTCCTTATCAAAAGTTTGCTCTTCCCTGCAGAGTATGAAGCTGCAATGGACAGAAGGTTTGGGCTGGACCCAGGGACTCTCTTTCGGGGGCTAAAAAAGGTAGGAGAGGCGACAGTGTCTTGTTTTCTGGCAATAATGTGAATATTGTGCATCAATGCCCTTTGCACACCCAAGCTTCTGATTTGGCTTCAGAAGTTTATAGTAACATGCAGATTTAGATATTTGTGGTTGATTTTAGTCTGACGTTTCTGATGAGGAAGAGAGAATAGCTGTGTGTGTCTAGATCTAAGAATCATAACCAAAGTTTTGTTCCTTTTCTTGATCCCTGGCTTAAGTGTTTATCCTTTGCTATGTCACTTGATAATCCTCTATTTTACTGTTTGACTTTAAAACTCTGATCAACCTTGACACTTTCTGCAGCCTTTCCCCCCTTTTTCTTGTCACTGGGTGATTTGGATAATACTTAATGTCAATGAACATGTTTTTCTCTTGGTTGTCCTGTTGTACAGCATTGAGGAGAACAGATTTTTGAGGTGTAAGGTCTTAAGAAAACATCGTTGGTGTAAGAAAAAAAAAAAAGGCAACAAAACTAGTAGTCCTCTATCCCAAACCAAAAAACACATCCCCACCTCCCCTTGCATGCATTTTTTCAAAAGGATGTGAGGTTGAAAGCAAATAATGCAACTAATCTTGAGGATTCCTTACACAAAACTAGGAATGCATGTCTGCAGAAGTGTTTTGGTGTTTGGCCTGCCATGGCTGCTGGTAATGGACCTTTGATACATACTTTCTAGAAAGCCCTAAGGCAGTTGAGATGAACTTCTGGTGAGGCTCTACAGCAGACACAGGGTTACCAGCTGATCCTTCTTACCTAATTTAGATAAAAATCTCATGCCACAGGTAACTCAAGCTGACCTAACTCCATCTGATTGCAACTGGGCTTTGTTGAAATGGGGAGCTCAACTTCTCTTCCCGCAAAGCACCTTTCCACTGAAGTTTAGTTGTCCAAGGCAGAGCAGAGTTGCTCTCTGAATCCCTCAGGAGAGGTGGTGCTTGCTCAGCTTCAGCACCAGTGTGATGCTTAGAAGGCACACCATCTAAAGCTCTGTTTTCCTGAACTCTGACCCATTGGAAGTGAAAATGGTGCTGAGTTCACTGTAAGTGATCCAACTGGATTGCTGAAATGATGTTCCTGAGATGTGGGAGTTCTGTTGGGTAACACACAGCTGGCATATTACAGAGGTATTCCCTTGTCCCTTATGGCCAGATAGACATAGTGACCAGTTCCCTTCATGCCACAGGACCCCATGGACTTTGAGTGGAGCTACTGGATTGAATGGGGAAGGGAGCATATACTGTGGCTTCTGGCTGGTCACCTGCTGGTATCACAAGTGTCCAGGCTCTTGGTGGAGAAGGTATGTAGGGATTTTCTTCGTGGTAGGGAGTTTCTGATGGGTTTGTTTACTGTGGACATGAGAAGCTTTGCAGTGAGACCACTGAGTGTAGTAAATCCCATTCTGTGGTGTGGATTGTGTGTGGGGGTTGGTTGCCTTAATGTTTGGAGATTTCAGCCTCCAACCTCTAAAAGCTTCTGCCTTGTTGTGAGCCATTAAACAGCATTGTTTGACTTGTACACATAACAAGGGTGCAGTTATTTCTTTCTGAGGAAAGTATGTAAAGTGATGGCTGCTTGGTTTTTGACATGATTGCTAAATGATTACATGATTGTAGGAAATGATCTGTGTGTGGTGTCCCACCTGCTGGTTGGGGGAAGGAAAGGAAGAAGTTATGTTCTCTCTTAAATTAGGGGGGCTCTGGTTTTCATGTGATGCTGCTACAGAAGCACCTTCCCTTTCACCTTTAGGGATGCAGTTGGGTTTTTGTGTGTTTTCATGTGTGTTCCTAATCTTGTTGACTGTATTTGTCTCTACTGTAGAACGTGTCTAGGCAGCACAGGTATTGAGTGCCTTTTTTCTTTAGCAATTATTTAATTAAAGATTGTTAACTTTTCTTTTTCTGACAGTATAAACCATGGTGCTTGATGGTTTATGGAATGACTGCCTGCTGGTTGTTACTGGGAGTCAAGGGCTTTGCTGTCATTTTGTTACATGCGGCTATTTCCTTTGCTGTGGCTCAGTTTCAGCTGTCACTCCTGACATGGTTGTGCTCCCTTATCCTGCTGTCCACTTTACGCATACCAGCTGTGGAAGAAACCAAGGTAATGTGAGAAGGACTAGTTAAGTATCAAATTAATTGTGGTGGTGGTTGTCTGTAATGGCATTTAAGGTGCTGGGTTTTGGGTTTGTATCCAGGAGTTACTTAGTTAAGCCTGCCTGTACTTATTGGTGACTGTGACTTCTGCAGGGAGGGAGACTTTCTCCAACACTTTGATTTGTACCAAATGAGTTACTTGCATCAATCAGCTGTAAGCAAGCTCAGTTTTGCTCTTTGGTGGCTTTTTCTGGGTAGTACAGATTTGGAAAAGCTGTTGCCCAGTTGTGAGGAAATGTCCTGTTGTATTTCGTTGGACCAATGGGAAAAACTGGACATTTGTTGTAAGGGTTGTTGCTCTGATGTTCGGGGAGGGGGGGATGGAATGAGTGTATAGAATCTCTTCATGTGGTATGGTCAGTTTTGTGCTTTGCTCTCAAAAGGAAAGGGCCCACTGCAATATAAATTGTCAGTCAGCCAAGCTGCATTTGCTGATGTTTCCGAGTACTTTGTGGTAATAGGTTTTTGTTGTTGGCAACAAGGTGTGATACCAAGTGTCAAAAGGTCAGTACAGGCTCAGTAACGTTTTTTTAAGTCTTAAGCTTTCTCAGGAGTGACTGATTCTCTTCAGATCTAGCTTCAGCCCTAGTAGTCCCTTTGCTATCAATTGTGTTGCTAGCTGGTTTGAATATTGTATTACTGGACTGAATCTGAGGTGGATGTTTCGTTTCTGTAAGAAAAGCTCTCCTGCTGTCCTAGTTCTTCACAGCCTAACATGTTTCTGAAATCAAGCTCTTTCTGAAAGTCTGAAAGTTGTCTCTATGCTGGCTGCAGTAGCTCTGGAGGGCCTTTCTCCATCAAAAGCCAGTGCTTGTTGATGTGTTTAGTGCTGTTCACTTTATATTCTCATTCCCACTGCTGTTGGCTTTAGTTTCGTCCTGCTGCTACTGACCCCAAAAGTTAGGATGTGAGTAGACACTGCTGTCTTGCCATAGAGAAAACACAACATTGCACCGTCATGAACTGGCTTTGTTTTGTCTTGCAGAGAAAGTGGTACGACACTGAAAATGAGTATTATCTGCTGCTCTTCACTGTGTCTGTCCGCTGCCTCTTCTGCACTAGCTTCAGCCTGGAGTACTGCTGGCATGCACCTACCCAGAAGTCATCCCACTCATTCCCCTGGATGCTGGCATACGTGTTTTATTATCCTACATTCCACAATGGACCCCTTGTGAATTTTGATGAATTCAGTAAGCAGGTAACAGTGGTTGTTGGTCGAGTGTCTAAAGCTGTCTTCCACATAATTATGAAATAATCAAATAATACTATAGGAATGTGACAATTTTGAGTGTATCATTAGGAATTTTGCAATGTCCTGGATATCAACTTTTAAGACAAACCTGTCTCCCCAAGTTCTTCTGCTTCACAGGGTGTTCTTGTCTGACGTCTGGTTCATCCCTTCAATCAGGGAGCCAGTGACATGCTTTGTTACATTTGGAGAGTGTTCATAATTTTAGTGTGCAGCTACTGGACTGGATTTTTGTTTTCTTCTTCATCAGGTGGAATAAAGTAATGTTTTCAGCATAAGCTTGCTATTAACTCTGAAACAGATTTCAGGGTCACAGGAATTTGCTGGGAATTTCTGAAAACTCAAGGTTTCCCCTCACGTGGATATGAAAACAGCTGATGACTTACTATGAGCCCTTTGCTTCAACTGAGCAGTGCGTTTAATGTATAAGACCTACCTGAATGCTTTTCTTAGTCCCTTGCAGGCTTCTTTTCAAGCCTGCTTTTTGCATGGTGGGAAAAGTCCATGTTTTCATCCTTTGTTGCTTTCCCTATTTCCTTGCACGCTTGAGTAAGAAGTGGTATCACAACCTGTTATGTCTGTAGCTAAAATTTTTGTGTCAAAATGGGTTAGTGAACATTTCAAACCATAAAATGTCTTTCTCTTTATGTGTAGAAGCCTAGGGACTGCTTCCTTCTGTTTGTATTTGGGGATTATCTCTTGAAGCCAAAGCAAATACTGGGGTTTATGAAAGTGAAGCTAGATTCTGGTGGACCCTTGAGTGAAAAGTCCTATGCTCATTTGTTTTCACTTGATTTGGAAGATGCAAGGCTGTATGTTGTTATCTTGGGCTGGATATTGTGGGAAAAGTCTGCATAGACTTGCATAGAAACTGAGGTAATGTTTTTTATTAATTATTTTGTAGCTTCTGAAGTATATTAGATTCCACCTAGATCCTTGTACCCTAGAAGAGGCACAGTTGTGTTTTCTTTCCAAGGACTGTTTCAGAAGATCTATGAGATTCCAAGCTGAAAGCAGCTTGGGGATAGCTGGTAGGAAAAACTGGGGGGCCTTGCTTTGAAATTTATCACCTGATATGGCTCAGCAAAGACCTGTACAAAGAACACATGTATTCTTGGTGTAAAAGGAAAAGGAAGAATGAGAATGATATGCCTGTATTTGCAGAAAGTTCTCCTTAAATACATACAGATTGTGGTTAAATCCCTGAAGAAGATTGAACAAACTGGACAACCTTAATGTATTTCTTGTTGGTGTTTGCTGCAGGTCATTGTGAGAGCTCTTTCCTGAGCAGAAGGTATTACCTTGGCAGGTGAGGTCGGAAAAGGGTTTCAAAGGTTGCAGTGCCCAGCAGTTGATTCAAAATGTACTATGCAGAGAGAGTATTTATTGGAAGAGACCACTCTCAGAACCTCTTAACTGAAGCTGAGACTGGGATGAGGGTTCCTGCTGAGCACACTGGGAAGCAAAAATTCTGGAGCTGGAGGCAGTGAAACTGCTGCATGGCCCAAAGAGTGTAATACCAGTTCTGACAATTGGCATCCACTGCCAGGCAAAAATGAGACACTGAGCCTGTCACTGGCCTTGTTGAATTTCTGTGTTGAAACAAGGCCTGGCAGTTCTAGACATGGGTTTGAAGGCCTGTTGTGCAAATCACTGTGATAAAATGGTAATCTCCAAGCTTTCATCTAGCTGATGCAAAGGAACCCTCCAAATGAGTGTCCATGTTAGCTGTACAGTGCTTGGGATTGAGGGCCTGTGCAGATGAGTTGGTTGCTTCTCTTGTATGTGCACTTTTGGTGGCCAGGTAGAGACTGGAGAAGGAAATGTTTCACACAGTAATAGATGTATGACACATGACTGAATTTTTAGGCAATCCTATGTTTCTGGTTTTTGATTCTATTCTCTTTTATTGCAGAAAGGTGGTGCAATAATAATATGCCAATGTGTTTACTGCAGTTAGCAGTGTAAGAGTTTGGAGCCTCTTGAGAAGCCTGTCAACTGCAAACTTTGCCTTATCTGTTATTTAAACTTGCACTTCCATTTGCTTGGCACA
The DNA here is from genome assembly GCF_965178545.1 of Coloeus monedula. NCBI lineage: Eukaryota > Metazoa > Chordata > Aves > Passeriformes > Corvidae > Coloeus > Coloeus monedula. The sequence goes on along the minus strand of NC_138782.1, from coordinate 26,095,690 downwards.
TCATGTAGGTCTTGCTGACTTTGGCAATGCTGTGGGAGAAAAATAAAGAACTGTCGTCAAGTAATTGAGTCTCTGCAGTTGATTGAAGTTGGAGGTATTTTAAGAGTAAGCAGTCATTATTCCTGTGTTCAGAAGGGCTGCTGCTTCGAAAACCTTCATCACTCTAGTTCCTTTAATCTTTTTAGATTATTTCCAGAGGTCAAGTTGCAGGAATTAGTCTCATGTCTGGATTCTGTTCAGGTTAACAACACTTGGCCTTTTTTACAACAGTTTGGTGCAGCGTGGGTTCACATTTGGCTTCTTGTTGGTTTCTACTGCTTACTGAGATTGAGAATGCAGAGACCAGTCTCCCTCAAGAGTGTGTCAGGAATTTCCAAATGGTGTAGTAAAAAGTTCTCAGGATGAGTATTTTGAGTAAAATGGTCAGTTTTGTGCCAGGTAACCTCTTTGGATTTCTTCTTTAGATGAGGAGACAAGAAGCTTTCAGTGTGAAGACCAATCTCAGCATCTTAATTGTGGGCATAATTCGTATTTTCTTTTGGTGGTGCCTGGCTGAGCTGATGATTCACCTCATGTATATCCATGCTCTCTACAGTAGTGCTCTGCCTTTGGAATCTGCATCTTACTGGGCCTTGGGTGAGTATAGAAACAACAGCAGAAATCTTTCTTCTTCCCCCACTTCAAGAACCCCAGTCTCTTTTATGTCCATTTGTAGGTATGTAAATGTAACACATTATAGCCAGCTGCTGTCAGAAGGGTGATCTACAGACTCATAATATAACATGTAGATTCTCCATAAGCTTAGTTGAACTTACTGAGTGCTTCCTAAATTAAAAAATATTCGGTACTTTTTCCAGTCTAGGGTATGTCTCTAAACTTTGTTCTAAAGTGATTCTTCCCTTCAAGTCATAGAAGTGGACACTTCAAGGAGTTTATTTAGTGTGGGGATGGAGGAGGGCAGATGTTAAGAATTATTTTTGATCTCCTTCTGACTGATTTTTGTTTTTGTATTCACATTAAAAAGTAAAAGGACAGAACTTGTGCAAATAGTAGAGGGAAGGACTTGCAGATAAGGTAACCTGAAAGTAGTAGTCAGTGCCTCTCAGTTCTGTTTTCCTGCTTGGCTTCCCCCACTTCTGCCCTCCTCCCAGCTCCCTGGTATTTCATTAAAATGCCCAACTGTGAGGAAAAAGAGTGCTGAAAATTGCAGCATAAATCAGCAAGAGCTTTAGGTGGTGTATGTGGTTGATTTGATTCCTGCCCCCCCTTCCCAGCTGTATCACCAGGTAGGAGGGAAAAAAGCAAAGAAACCCCAGACCTTAAAACTGGGTTCTGAAAAAGCCTTGGTGATTCTTGACTTGCGGGAGGTGTCTCTCACACCAGGGATTGGCACACCCTCTGGGACGGGCTGTCCTGCACTTGCTGGAGCTCGCCTGTGTCGCCACAGTGCGTGTGTGTTGGAGGGCACTGTTGGACTGCATTGGACTCTGGTCAGCAGAGGGCAATGTGTGCACTCTCTGTGTACCCCTATGTGCACACGTACACACCTGATACATGTTTTAGTATATCATTTTTATACCTAAAATGGGCAAGGGCAGATGGAGAGCAAGAAAGGGAGAGGTTTGCCTCAGTGGTTTGCTGTTCGTTCCACTGCTCACTCAGTCACTGTTCAGAAAGGGGATTCTAGTTTTCATTTTCTGTTCTGAATGTCAATTCATTGATGAGTTGCATCTGTTAGCTCCTAGTGCTTGTGTGTGTTACAAAATTCTGGCCACTTGATAATGCGGGGAAGGCTACAGAATTAGGGATGAAATATTCTAGCTGTGGTGCTACTGGTGGATTCCTCCCTCCCTTCAAGACTACCAGTGTTGATTTTTTAGGGTGGGGAGAGAGTTACTTCATGGACAGCGGCTAAGTTGTCTGTGTATTTATTTGATGAAATGAAGTGTGTTATCCTAAGAATTAAAATGCGTTTTGAACAGAGGGTTAGAAAAGGTGAAAATGCTTCAACACAACAGGAGATGAAAGCCAGTGTCAGAGTAAGTTTGGACTTTAAAGATGCCTGATTTCAAGTCAAATGATTGTAGTTTAACAAGTTGCCTGTGGAGACCCTGCCTTTAGGAGAGATGTACTCAAAATATAACCCTTCTCTCACTGAGCTTTGTCTTTGTGGTAATGTAGGCAGGTGTTTAAAATATACTATATATATGAGATTTTTGAGCTAGAAATTGGTCACTTCATGTTTTCTCTGCAGGTTTTATCACAATGATTATATAGGTTTCCTTAGACTCAAATCAGTGATAGGCCACTGTTGTGACTTGCTTTAGGGAGCCACCAATATATGAGTATGGGTACTGGTAATAATTTGCTGTTAAGTCTTACTGGACCCTTATGGATCTTACCATGCTTCTACACTAGTTCCTGTACAGAGCCAAGCACTCCCCTCTGTTACTTTGCATGCTGTGTTATTGGGACTAATTTAATCAGATAACTGAGTATTGAGACCAAGGAAGCAGCTTGCTGTTGACTCAGGAGGATTAGCCATGGTATGTAAGCCTTTCTGCACTGATGGGGTTTGTTCATTTTGGGTTTCCTGTTTAACTACAGTAGCTTCAAACCAGCATGGAACATTTATTTACACTGTGATGCCTGGCTGCCCTCATAGCCTGGTAAACTTAAGGGAAGGGCTGTGAGGCTGTTCTGCTGTCATCTCTAGTTAGGGAACTTGTATCTGCTACTTCATGCTTTTTTCTGGGATAACTTTAAACAATGGGCAGTAAATGCCAGCAGCACACATAAAGACAACACTGCTGTGAGATTTTGCTCTCAGCATCTGAGGACAATGTCGGTCTCCTCCTCCTGAGTGTGAAGCTACAGTGTGTTCTGCATCACTGTGTGGTGCTCCTGTAAGGTGAGGCAACAAGGAAATAAAAAAATACTCCAAAACTAAACCTTGACTGAGTTTCAATACTTGTTAAAAAATGCTGGTATGTAACAGTGTCATTTATGGCCATGTAAAGTAGAAATTCTAAAGTGACCTAAACTAACATTGCTAAGGGCACATAGGTATAAAATTTAAAAAATAGTACCTGGGAGAATGTTTCCCAGCAGCAAGAGAAGTATTTTCTCTTGTGTGGATGGAATCAGAGGTAAATGAGTTTCTAGAAGCAGCAACATATACCAAGTGGTGCAATATAGCTTTTCAGTAACCAAGTACTAGGCCCCACATCCAGAAGAGAATGGGGAGTATGATGGACTGCATCCAACTCTGTCTGTTTGCTGTATATGTATGGCCCTTCAGTTTGTGGAAAGGGTGTTAATGTGTGAATGCAAGAATTAATTTAAAGATGTCAGCTGTGCAATCACAAAACTGTTATTTATTGGTCCCAGGAAGCCATTGTTTGGAGAATGTGACCATTTTCCAGAATTTACAAATCATTGTCTGTGTGCACAAATGTTTGTGTCTGTGGATAGTTAGCTATTGACATACTGAGCAATATCAGGGCATTTGTGCTTTTTTAATGATGACAATCAAATGCAGTGTTTATAGCAATTCCATGGATTTGTGTTAGTGCTGCATCTCATTCTGGTAGCATCAGTCAGATTGAAAGAATTGGGTGCTTTCAGAATTAATGACACAGCAGGAAGACCCGTATTCCATGTTAATGGAAACCATGGTAGTTCGTTCTTCTCAGATTTTAATGTTAATTGGGAATAATTTTCTGCCTTTAGATTTTGCTCTGTGAAATGTAGATTTGCAGGCACCAAGAATAAAGACCACTATGAGTTCCAATAATCCAGTACCCTGATGAACTGCAGCATGCCTGAAAAATACCTACACGTGCCAGATCAGAGGTTCATCTGTTCTACTGAGTAATGTTTGGATATGGTATGTAATGAAGCAAGAGAAAAGAAATGAGTAAAGGAGAGGTAGATTGGTGATCCTTTTCAATGTCTGTTCTTCAAGCTTCTGCAGCTGAATGACAAATTCACTGACATGTAGTAATGGGGAGCTTAATAGCAATGGTTGAAAGAGCTTAAGTTGGAACAAGTGATTTTTTTTCTTTCTTTACTGTGACAACGTAGACTGTCAGTGGTAAAATCCACTCTGCTGAGGTACATTCTATTGTACAGAAACTGAAATGTATGTTGCTAGGTCATTTTTGTGTTAAGTCTGAGTCTGAAAATGCAGATGTTGAAAGAAGCACTGCCTGTATTTCCCTTACGAAGCTTCACATTTTTCCTGGTGGTTCAGCACTGTCTGCTTACCTCTGCTCATCTGGGCAGAGCTTCGTGTGCATCTGGCAAGGTACAGGGAATGATGAAAGACAGAACTGTGTATGAAAATATATTGTTGAATATAATTGTTGCTCTGGATTAATCTAGATCTCAATCGATCCTGTAGTTGTGAAAGTATCTTTTACTAGGAATCTTTGTCAGAGGTGTGTGATGTATAGACATACATCTGAGATGTACACACACAATGTTGTGAATTCTCTATGGCTTTAATGTATTGGTCATAACCGTGTGCTGTCTTCTTGTTCTAGTGAAGCATGCACAAGGTAGCGTCAATTAACAGTATCACTGTTTTAATTATTAACTAGGCTCTCTCTGCTCCTTCAAAAGTGTATTTTTGTATGAGTGGTATCTAAGTCAATCTAGAATATGATCCGTTCAAAGGTGGAGCCATGTGGTTTAGTCTGTAGTTGCTGATCCCATGTTTTAATTTGTTAGAAGAAGAAATGTTATGTATGTTCTTCTTTGACAGTGAGACCTACAGAGTAGTCTATGTAAATTGCATGTAGGGTGCTGCTTTTGATGTATTTGCAGGTTTTTCTGATAAACCCACAGATAGGAAATAGATTTCTGAGTTCATTTTCAGAAGCATGCAGTGTTTTGCTATTGAAATCGGGGTATCTGTTCATCTAAGTGGTAATGAAATACTAAGAGGAGACAGATTTTTTCCGTCCTGCAAAATAATGATAAGGAGAAACTGATGAAATACTTGGCATTTTGAGGTCTGTTTTGTAAACTGGAAATATAAACATGAATCAGAAAACTCAGATTTTTTTTTTTCTCTAAAATATTAAGTTGTTCCCTGCTTTGTAGAAAGAAGTGTTCATGCATCTAATTTTTCTAATCTTTCCTGTAGGCTGAACTTCCGAGATAGTATTGCCAATTAACCTACTCCTATGACTACTTTTCTTTTTACTCATGTGTGTTGTGACTTAACCCCAGCTAGAAACTGAACACCACACAGCTGCCCACTCCTTTTCTTTTCTTGGAGAGGTGGGAAGAGAATTGGAAGAATAAAACTGAGAATTTATAGATTGACATAAAGACAGTTTAAAAGGTAAAGCAAAAGCCACATGTGCAAGCAAAGCAAAACAAGGAATTAATTCCCTACTTCTCTGGGCAGGCAGCCCTAGAAAAGCGGGGCTCCTTCATGTACAATGGTTGCTTAGGAAGACAAATGCCATCACTCTGAACATCCCCCCTTTCTTATTCCCCTAGCTTTATATGGTAAGTGTGAGCATATGGTATGGGATATCCCTTGGGTCAGTTGGGATCAGATGTCCTGGCTGTGTCTCCTCCAAGCTCCTTGTGCACCCTCAGCCTTCTCACTGGTGGGGGGTGAGGAGCAGAAAAGGCCTTGACTCTCTAAACTGTGTAGTAACAAAAATATCCCTGTGTTTTCATCAACACTTTTCAGCACAGATCCACTGGCTGTGTGAAGAAAATGAACTCTATCCCAGTAAAAAATAGTGCAATGTGATAACTTTTGGTTTATTTAGAGAGCTTTTTCATGCAAGTAACTACTGTTGAACACAGTGCTTACAGTAGATGTTTTCATATAATGGTTTGGGTTGAAAGGAACCTTAAAGATCGTCTAATTCCAACCCCTTTGCCATGGGGGTTCCTTCTACTAGGCCAGGTTTCTCAAAGTCCTTGGGAGTATTCATGGTAGGTGTCTTTAAAGCATGTGTGTGCTTGAAAAGCCTTCTGGTTTCCTTTAACTTGGAAGACCTGTCTGTGCCTTGACTGAGAGTTCCTTGATGGCTCTGTTTAGTCTTGTTTAAGTAATTTCACTTTGGGACCTTTATGTCCATTCAGCTTTGTCTAAAAATAAGCACTTAGCCTCCAGGAGAAACACTGTGGGACTTTCCTGCCACTACTCCACCCACATAAGGATATTCCTTGCTTCTTGTGTGCTGCTGAAAGGCTGGGATATTTTGAACTTGACAATATGGCCCCAAATTCTGAGCTGTTATAAATGTCTGCTTCCTATTAGACTTCTGCCATGTGTCAGTAGCCCTTTTGACATGTGACTTCATCTTTATCTCTGTTTTCTAGTGCAACCTATCCTGGTACTTGACAGAAACAAGCATCTACAGTCATTAATGCCATAGGGTAAATGTAGCTGAAAAAAGGGTAAAGTTGTGATGTTGTGCTCATAATGAAATTGCCCCCTAAGTTACAGTTGACCATGACTTTTGGTGATGGCTTAAGGACAGAGAAATGGCAAGTGTGATTTGCAATAGCTGGATGCAAATGTTTTGTTGCTTGCTTATGAAAATATTCTATTTGTTGACTTCTGTCAAAAAAATACCAGGCAGAATTTTGAGAATAAGTAGACTAAAACTAAATCTTGTGAATATTCCAGTTTGTAGTTATTTTTGTTTCAAAGCTCTATGAAACTTAGGAAATGCAGTTTTGCAGTAAACTTAAGGTTAAGGAAAGCATTTGAAAGTCTGTAAATACATTCTTAAAGCATAGGAAAGCTTAGAATTTTTTGAGGATTGGAAGATGATAAAGCAAAAATACCAGCTTCTATGAAAGTAAATTGCTTTAGTCTGGGACTTCAAACAGCTTAACTGTTGAAATGCATGGGATTAAGATTGGGTACTTTAACTTGATATTTTATCCCTTAACACATTCTGTTAAAAAAAACCAACAAAACCCCAAAAAAACCAAACCAACAAACCTTGACTTTGAATCCTTTGAATTAATTTATTCTGGAGAAAAGATAGAATCTTTGCAGTACTTCTTCCTCTTAGGTGTGTTATAATACACATTTGATATGGCTTGTTTCCAATTTAAAATAATGCTTGTGTGTAAAAATTATGTGATATTGTTAATGAATTTAATTGTTTAATTCGTATTTTTAAATCAGGTGATGCAGTGTGCTTCTGGCTGCTTTGTGCTAGAATGGAGCAAATGCAAAGCAGCTGGAATGTCCCAGGTATGCAAGAAGGTTTAAAGCCTGTGCCTGTTGCCAATACAGCCCAGCTATTTCGTGGTGAATCTTGCCCTTAGTTTTCCCTTGAGTGGCCAGAACTCTCCTACTACTGGCAGGAGTTCAAGACCAGTGAGAACTTGATCTGTGTATTTTGACAGGGACCTTTGTGTTGCTATTTTTGTGAGTCTTGAAATTGCCATTCACAGAGTAGCTCCTGTGTGCCAGGTGTGACTGTGATGTGTGTGTTTAAGATGCCAGTGCTACTGAGCTGCCTGTTAGTTACAGTAATGACAGCCTAGACGTGTGTTATTGGAGGTGGTGAAAATGCCTTTTTTCCACAACTCGCATATTATGACTTTGTATCCGTGAACTCGATCTTTCATCATTGTATTTAAAATCAAATGTATTGATTTTTTGGGTCTCAGAGTGGAAGCCTGTTTCTAAATACCTTTCCATCAAGTACAGCCAAAGGATTTTGAATTTTACTAGTGCACAAACATCTGTGATCTTCATAATTGATTTGTGTGGGTGTCAGTGTTCAGCTCTCCAATGAAATTTATCAGAAAAGAAATGAGACACTGAATGAGAAGGGAATTAAAGCAGAAAGTTGGCTGTACAGATGATTTAGCAGTAATCTAATGTGGAGCTAATTGGCTAGTATCCAAATTGTGCTTCTGATTGTTTATTTTTCTCTGGGGAATAATGTTATTGAATACGGGATGCCTGCTTCCCTGAAGTAAAGTAACATAAGCTTCATGTCTCAGTATTTTGTTCTAACATCAATTTTTATCGTGTATGGCACAACTGTTTCTTATCATGTGCATGGATTATGATATTACAATGTAAAATATTGGATTGTCTTAGCAAAATATTGGCCATGTGTAGGCCAGCCAGAATTTTGCAATTTATGTTATTAGTACAAGAATTTCACTCTAGGTTGTTATACAGTAGATGAATTTTTAATGCTTAGCTTTTGGTTGTCATCCATAGTAATACTCATTAGTCAGCAGAATGCAATAGGGATGTTCCCCCCCTCCTCAAAAAAAGACAGGTTACTTAAATGTTCATGGAGTTGTACTGCTGCAGTCAGATTAAACACTTTGTCTCCAAGCAAAGTCTGCTGGAAGGCTTTAAAATTGGGCTGAATGTCTAAAGTCCTTCAGTCAAGTTCGGTGATATAACTGAGCGAAAGCAGAGCACTGGAATGGAAGGAGATGTAGCAATTGCATTTTATAGGGTTTTTTTCTCTATTGAAGTATAAAATTATAATTTTAGTTTCCCTTCTTTGTGGTGAGATTTTTCCGTGTGTCAGCTGTCAGATGGAAAAGTTCACCAAAGTCATTGGGTCCTTCAGGAGTGACCTCATCAGTTTCTGTAAAGGTGCTGGCCTCTGCTTTTTACTGTGTTTTTACTTATTGGTCAATACCACTTTGTTCAACAGAAAACATAGAATATTAGTTTGAATCATCTTCCTTTATAATGCATTCTAAGGTTGTTACTTGCATGAATAATAATAATGACAATATGTATGATTTTCATCTCAGATCTGTGTAAGATGCTGGAGTTTGTGTCATAACGTGAGGTTAAGCTGTGAGCGAGCACACTGCCAAAATTTCTGCTTTGGGAAAAAGGCAGCTAAAGGACCTTAAGGAGACCTTTGTGGGTTTAGAAACTGAAATATGCTTTAAGCACTATGCCAAGTGGAGTTCCAGTCTTCTATGCCTTGGATGCAGCAGAAGGGCATCTTGTAGGAGTATTTTCTGGGGACTCAAATAATCTGATGGGACATGGGATGTTTGTGGGGATGTCAGGATAAGGTGCAGTTATAACCATTGTTTATGGCTGTTCTGGAGTAACAAGTGTAGAGTGGTTGGTTGGGGTTTTTTTGCAAAGATAAATTTACTGTCCCTGTGGTAAATGTTCATTGCTTATATTGGTATATTCTGATTTTTAGCTCAATATAAGTCAGTTTTTATTTTTTCATAGCAGTCAACACCCACAGTCCAGAGATTTTTGAGAGTGGAACTACAGATGCATACTTGTGCCTTCATATTGGAATGATGGTACCATTTTGTGTGTGTGCCTAATGTCATAAATGTATGGACTTGTGTACTGTGGCTCTTGTAAAAGTAGATGTTGTGTATCCCATCAAGCAATGGTGCTTGCCCTAATTCTTGGAATAATTGCTTTTTGGAAGAAATTAGTATCAACAGCTTTTAAAAATATTGCAGGACTTGCTTAAGGTATGATTTCTTTTTTTTTCTTTTAGGTGGTCTGGCTTTAGCTCAAGTACTGTTCTTTTATGTGAAATACCTGGTTCTTTATGGTGTTCCTGCCCTCCTCCTTCGAATGGATGGACTCCAACCTCCAGCTCTGCCTTGCTGTGTGAGCCTGATGCACAGTTTCACTAACATGTGGAGGTTAGTCATTGTTGCTTTTCAGGCAGTTTGTTACTGATACATGGCATAAAAGTCACTAAGACCATGCACGTGTGTTCATGCTCACATACATGTTTGCTTTCCTGTCCTGTGCTTTTTCTCTCATCCCCATGATTCATCTTCAGTGCTTTTTAAATGAACTTCTACTTGATGATTACTTCTTTCACAGAAAGAGGGATAAGGGCAAGTACCCATTTCAGCATTTGCAGCCTTTTAATTACTAGAGTTAGATTCAGCCTAACTAGGTAATATAGCAATTATTTTTTCTAGTTATCTATCAGCTTGAAATCCTTCCAGAGATGGAAAAAAAAAAAAGGTTGATTAATCACATGAGGAAAGCTGTAGTTAGAATACTTTAACATGTAGAGTCATATGGTAGGGAAGTCCTGAAGGCATTAAAAGTACAATGAAAATGATACTTTTTTATAAAGTAGGATGGATTTCTGGATCTGCTTTGCTTTTAAGGAAGTTTCAGAACAATATTTCTTGAAAAATTTCTAAATTTTGAATCTTATGTTCGCTTTAAATCAGTGTTCACTGAAGTCTTTTCACCGAAAACTGTCTCCCAGGTGGATTCTGCCTAATGTTTAGCTTCTGTGTAAAAGGGAATTTACTTGACTTCTCTCCTCCCTTGTTTTTCTCTGCACTGTCCAATATTCCTTCAGGCTGTGGTATTCTCTGCCCCAGACTTCTAAAAACATTCCCCTAATGATTTAGACTGGTCAGTCTTTTAGTGCAGAGACTTCTCTCGTGTTGTGTTAGTGCAGAGCCTGTCAGAACAGTGCTTTACTCCATCTTGTCTCTGACTGCTTTGCAGTATGAATAAGGCTTTTAATTTCAGTCGTAAAAACAGCAGGCCTGCTGTTATCAGAGTTTTATTGGATGAGATTTTAATTTTGTTTTCAGCTTGAAGCTAGTTGTAACAAGAAGGCTTTAGAGTTCATAATAGTTGGCAAGTGTAGATCCAAAGTATTCAAAGAAATGCAGCAGGAGAAGAGTGCAGAAAACAGATGAATTATTAAAAGATATTTGAGCTACAAAGAACTGCTTTGGTTTAAATGCTCTTTCAGAGTTTGCACTGAACTTATGACCTACAGAGTTAATATAGAAATCTGTCATTTTTACCAGGCAGTCTCATGAGAACAGCATCTCTTGGCCTGCTGGCCCTTGTAGGCAGAGCTGCAAACCCTTTGTCAGTTCTTGTTGCAGGGCATCTGTGTATTGCACGGGAGGTGCCAAGTGAAAAGGAACTTCAGCACAACCACTAATGACACTGCTGTGCCAGGCAGTTTTAACAGGCCATGAAAAGGTACTCTGCACCTGCAAATGTGTGTGGTGTATCACAGTAAAAAAATTGGGCATTCCTTCAAGTATTCATACCTCTTGTATGAAAATTGAAACTAATATGTAAGTAGAAAACTTATTACTTCTGACAGTGAATGCTTGATATAAATTGAATAATTGGGCAAAAGGTAAATATCAGCACTTGACACTTTTTCATTCTATAAAGAAATAAGTTTTCTTACAGATTGAATTTGTTTGCTTTGAATGTGGAAAAAAGTCTGTTAATATATACCTGACTTAATTTCTTGCTCTCAAGGCTCTTTAGTAGTAGATTTTTCTGTAGCTGCTGTGTTATGGGTCATTCTCTGTTATCTAAGGAGCATTGTGAATGCCCTGAATTGTGGCGTCCTTATGCCTTTACAGTTAAACTCTTCAAACGCTCTACCCAGAGGCTTTGCAGTCTAATGTGGTGCATTGGTGTGTTGTATAGGAATGGTGTGTTAGAAGTAGGAATAGCCTTTGTTTCTGAACTGTAGGACTGAACAGGACAAAAACGTTAGCAAATTATGAGTTTAGCATAAAACAATTGAAAAAGGGTGAAAGTAAATGGCTCATGTTGTGAAGCCTTATTAACAATGACACTGTGTTTCCCTTAAGTTTTAAATGCATTTTGATAGTTTGTGGAAACACGTATTTTAACAGGAATGTTCTTGACAACTTTATCAGTGTCTAATTTAAATATCAATAATGCTATGTCTAGTTTTAAACTGGTAGAGTGAGATTTGTACCAGAGTGTTTTTATTAAATGGTAATCTGGTAAAGCTTTAAAGACCTCTTTAGGGCCAGGTTGGGGAATGGAGTGGGTTGGAATGATCCAGATGCCTTGGAGTTACGCCACTCTTACCTTCTGTCTGGCATCAGGGATACTGCTCAGAAAAAAGTGGTTGTCTATGCTTGGCTTACTCTTCCCCTTCTTGCTGGTATCCACTTGAGAATACTGTCAGAAACAGGGTATTATGTTGGCTGGACTTTCCAAGGCCCAGTATTATTATTTTTGTCTTGAAGCCTTTAGCAGTGCATGTTTTGAAGGACAGAAGGTAGCCCGGAGAGAGAGACAACACGAATGTCACAATGTAAGGAATGCAAATACGCTGCTAAGGAACCTTATACCACCACCTGGTGTCCTTTGAGCATAACAACAAAGCTTTTGATCTGACCCATCCAGATCCCTGTCACTTCTAGTCAGTACATGCTGACATAATTCACTGTGATACAGCATGTGGAAGAGCTTTCAGTCAGGAAGGTAAGAAAATACTACAGTGTGTCTGAAGTTGTCTGAAGTTTCTCTAGAGCTGAAAAGCAAAGCAGGTGTTAAACCAAATCAAGTATTCTGTCTCTCTGTTTATGGTACGAAACAATAAACCAAATTGTGTCCATCCAAACCTAAAAATAAAAGACTTTAATTAAAAAAGTTATCAAGCTATGGTAGGTTCTCCCTAATTCACATTTAATCAAGGCAATCGCTAGAGTCAAAAAATTATCAATCTTGTTTGCTGTCTCAAGACAAATACAGGTGTTGAATGTGTTACTGTGGTTTCATTATAGCGGGATATCATTAGCTTGCTAAATATGCAGCTGCATAGCTAATAAATACATTACAAAAGCATTGCTATTCAAAAGCTTTGTTATAGCTGTGAAAAGGTATCTCTGAGCTCCTGATTTCCAGAGAGGATAGCAGTTCAGTGGCACACCATCTTAGTTTTTAATGTCTGCTTTACCTTAAGCCATGAGGAATTAAAACTTAGTTTTTGTCACCAAGGCTAAAAGCAAGGTAATGAATTGTGGGAGAGAACCAATGTTGTTGGAAACTTATGCGTTGAAAGAATCAGTCAAGGCTGATGCTTGCCATACAACTTTTCATATGGGGGGATGAATTGTGTAGTGCAACTAGAAGAAGTTGTGTTACTACTGAAACTTGAAAATTGAAACTTGACTATGGAAAAATATCCTAGTGGAGGAGTAATGGTTTGGAAACTACAGAAATAAAAGATAGTACATAACTAAATCCTATGTCAATTTTAACATATTGGTAAATTATCTTGGCAGTGTATTCTACAGAGGAACTTGTCAGTTTGTAAATTAGGACAACAGTTAGCTGCTGTTCATGGAAAAAAATCATGCTTCCATTTTTGGTTGTTTTTTATACTGAGTGTGACTTGGTAACAAAAATGTTGGACATATTGGTTGGATATGTTTTGCCAGGCTGTGGGAACAGCATGACACAAAGTCTCCAGTTTTTTCTGGTCACAGATCTGAAATGTGCAGAAGCACAACACCTTGGTGATGTTCAGAGGGCTGGAGCACCTCTCCTATGCAGATGGTTTGAGAGAGTTGGGTTCAGCCTGGAGAAGTGAATGCTCCAGGGAGACCTCATTGCAGCCTTCCGGTACCTAAAGGGGGCTTATAAAAATGAGAGAGACACCTTTTTTGGAGGCAGATAGTGATAAGACAAGGGGAAGTGGTTTTAAAGTGAAAGAGGAGAGATTTAGAATAGATTCTAAGAAGCAATTCTTCAGTCAGACAGTGGTGAGGCATTGGAACATGTTACCCTGAGAAGTTTTGGATGCCCTGTCCCTGGAAGTGTTCAAGGCCAGGTTGGATGGAGTCCTGATCAACCTGCTCTAGTGAGAGTTGTCCCTACGTGTGTCAGGGACACTGAAACTAGATTATCATTAAAAGGCACCCAGACAGTTCTGTGATTTTGTGACTTCTTCTGTGTCTTTCCACCTTGAAGTCTTGTCATTCTCAAATATCCCAAGATGGTTTGCAGACAAGTGTGTTGGGGACAAATGGTGCTAAAACTTGATGCATGTTTAATATAGGTTAGTCACAGCAAGAGTAGAGGCTTTTTAAGAAGGTGGGCAGAAGTGGCATCTGAAAGGTAGATTTTCCCTGTAAACAGTATTTCATCTAGAATAAAGAAAATGGAGCTGAAGAAATGCTACCAGAGGAAATTAAAAAATGCAGTGATAAAGATCTGATCATTTTCAAATACCATGATTTAAGTTCTAGATTCCACTCTGTATTTAACACCCTGATTCTTGGCAAACAAGAGTGTGACATGAGGCAACCCCAATTTTCTTGCATGCTAAGGAGTGGACTAGGAGGGCTGTATTTTGCATGTACAGCCACACATGCTTCTATATGAACAAGTTAAATTAATGCCACAGATGTTTTAGTGACATCCAGAAATGGCATCTGGGTTATGATTTGCAAGAAATTGTCTGCAATTCAGTTTAGTTTACTGGCCTTGTTATTGCTAAAGATTATTTGCCTGACATGAAAAACCATGGTCTATGTGCAAGGTCTCAGTGAATTGTTTCATATTATGGATTAGAGTCTGCTGTGGGCTAATTACATTTTTGTCTATAATGATGCCATAAAAAATAAATCTACAGATGAAAATGTAAATTTATTTGCATTTGTTTCTTCCTCATCCTGGTACCTTTTACCTACTTTTACTGTTGTTCCTGAAACCGTCCTCCTTCTGGAAATAATTCCTTTTGTGCATCTATCAAAAAGGACTGTGCCAGGGTTTTTTTTCCCCCTTTGTTTTGGACTTTTTTGGGAAAAGACAAGTCTGATACTCATGTTAGGAGTGAGTGTGAGCACAAGAGATCACTGTGACCACATGCAATAATTCTGGAGTGATGACTAGTCTGCAAAAACCTACCCTCTTTTATTTCTGTCTTAAACTCTTGATAGTATTGTTTAATTGCCTATTAGTTTATGGTGAGGACTGGAATAGATTTTTAAGCAAGGAAAATGTACTTCCTGACCTGTAGAGGTAAAGTAATTACTTAAGTACATTTTCGCCTATGCTGCTTATTGTCTCAACCAGTTTGACACGTACTTTCTGTTCTTTGGGCTTCTGATTTTTTGTAGTGGAATAAATCATTTGGGAAATTAGCTTGTTAAATATATCAAGACAAGTAAGATGCTGAAAGGCTTTGTAAAATACCATTAAGGAAATTTAAATAAGATCAGAAGTGGAGTTTCTGTCAGTGCTTGACTTGGGAAGCTTGCCTCCTTACATTCCCAAATAGCCGATGTTTGGCACGAGTGAACACAAACATAATTGTGTGTAACAATAGCAACTGTAGCTGTGCTGCAGAGCCGTGTAGTCAGGATGAGATCCCTGCCTCTGGGCTCAGAATAACGTGCCTTTGCATGTTTAGTGGCTTGTGTTCTAACAAATGGTGAAAGGCTTGCTCTTTCTCTTCGGGTCTTGTAGTGCTCTTTTGTTGTGGTGTTTCTGGGTAGGCTGATGGATGGTCTGAAATTGGAGATAGCAGATTTTTCTCCCTAAATTTCTCCTTCTTATGAGTTTAGATCTCTGATTACATGTTAGTAGTAACAGCGAATTGCTGTCGTGCAACCTATCATTCGGAGGTAATTGTAGGGCAAAAAGGAAGGATGATAGGTTAAACTTATTTACATGGCAGGTATCCTCAGGAGCAGTTAAGTTACCAAACTTTGAAAAATTTGCATGAGGGACGGAGAAGCAGGCAGTGAAAAGAAACTCCACATCTCCATGGCAGATGGAAAGAGGGATTCAGCGTGAATTACCCAAAGCCTGGTAGAAACTTGAATGGCACAGCCAGATCTGTGGCTCACACCTGCTGCTTACATTGCTGTGGAAAGGGTTGCAGCAGCTGCTTTCCAAAGCTGTTGGAAGACCTCCTCTGAGGTTCTGTGCCTGGGGAGAGGGTCTGTCTGGGGATTAGATAGTAGGGTGCTGGACAAGCCTACTTGTACTATGACCAGAGAATCCCATTTTCAGTGCTATGGGTGGCCTACCAGTCAGCTTCAAGAGGATCAGGTATTATTTTCCATGTGACTTGTTTTGTATTTGTCCTATAGTTCTAGACAGCTACATTTTTGAAAGCACTGTATTCCGTGTTTGTGATGGGAAGCACATGAGCACATGATGAGCAGCTGGAACTGAGAGACAAGAAAAGGAAGGACATGCTTATGTGTATTTCCCTTTCCTCTAGAGTTTAGGATTGCCTCTTCTAGTATATTTCTAGCCTTTGATATTTTCAAAGAAAGAAGTTGTCCAGTATGTTGTAGACAGTGTAGAATAAAGGTCTTTTAATTACCTAGCTTCTCACTGGTTTTAGACTTAAAAAATGTTAATGCTGCAGCATTTCTATTTCAAAATCAAAAGGCATCTTTTCCCTACTTTGTTTTAGAGGTGATATCTTAAATATGAAAGAAGATTATTTGAAAGGATATTTGAACTAAATACAGTTATGCCCACAGTGTTGAAACAGCCTGGTGCTGATGAGTAAAGGAAAATTTTATTGAAAGTTGAGATTATTGCCAAAGTGTGCAGAAGCCCTTGTCTGCAGACTTTAACACGGTGAAGTCATAAGATTGTTTCTTGTCCTGTCCGTAAAAATGCACTGGATCAGATCCCAAATCAGTAGTAAAAATAACATGCACAAGACCAGTTATGTCATGGAAAGCTTGTGTGCTTGGAGAGGGTAGGTGATGTGCTTTAAAACACTTAAAGAATATTAAGTTTTCATTCTTGAGAAGATTTTTACATGGTCTTTGAGGATGCTGAGTGAGAGTCTTGGAAGGGAAAGTACTCTTCTTCCTTCTGTTGATGGGTAAAGTTGAATGTAAGGCAGGTGTCCCTGTATGTCCTTGCCCTCTACAGCTCCTGTGGTATTCCTAAGCAGGATGATTTGGTGGTAAATACACAGCTACTGTGTGGAGTGACAGCTGGAGTCAAGGGGAGTTCTCCTTAGAAAGGCTGTGGAGTTGTAAGTAACTTTTAAATATTGCATCTGCTTGCCAATATCTGAATACTTCAACTTCTTGCCTAAAACTTGGCTATTTGCAGAATTAGTGCATATTTTTAGTAGTGGAGTAACTTGTTTTAAAGTTGAAAAATAAGTCTCCCTGATTTACTGTATTTTTTGTTAACTGTGGTGATGCTTAAAGCTGAGTATTGATCTCTGATGTTTCCAGCTAGGATGTCACCTGAATATATGAAAGTTCTGGACTGTTTAGCCATTCTCTCACTGATGGAGACAAAAGATTTAACTGCTTCTGACGTCAGCTAAATTAGTGTATGCTGCAGTTACCTACTGTACAGTTCAATTTGCTGGTTGTATTAAAGCTTTGAAAGGCTCCTTAAATCTCTTCAATAGGGAGGAAAAAAACCCTGTTACTTTGGAGTGTAAAAAGAGTTGCAATAATAAGGCACCCTAATCATTCTCGGGTCTAAATTTCATAATTATTGGGAATTTATTTATGTAATGGCTGCATTGTTACTGTAATTTGAAATTGCTGGGATTTTTAACAAGCTAAGCCCACGTCCTGCTCTTCACCTGTGAAGCCCATTCTTCACTGTATTTGATATGAGCTCTGCGTGGATACAAACTATTACTGCTGCTCACATTTGGCAAGCAGCCCTCTGCCTGCTCACAACTACTGTAGAAAATGAGTAATGGCTGTTAATAAACTTGTTTGCTCTGTTTGCAGTGAGGATAGAGATCTCACAGTAATTGGACAATCATGCTGCGGTGCAGGAGTCTTACGTGACAAAGGCTGAGGGAGAACTTTCCCTATGGGAGTTTGCCACTAATGGGCGTTAGGTTTCATCCACTCTCCATGAGCTACCACAGGCTTTTGAAGAATTGGTGAAGGTATAAAATTAAAGTAATATTTCTTCTGAAGGGTTGTAGGAGAGATTAAGAGAATACAAATGAGACTTCTCTTTTTAGAAAAGTGTCTGCTGAGCCGTATCACCAAGATCCAATGATTGGATATGTGAGAAACAGAACAAATTTGTTATTTTAAAGCTTCCCAAGTAGACAGACTTGTGCGCTGTTTACATAAACACTGGCAATGGCTGATGCCTGCTGAATGTTCTGCTTCTCTTTCTGTCCAGGAGATTACAGGGGTGAGGAGGAGTCACTGCCTAGAATCATTAAAAATTTTCTCAGGCTTTCTGATATAAAAGTTTGGCATTTAAACTGAAATAAAACAACAAAACATGTTAGGTCATGGGTTCAATTTGTAGGCTGGAGACCACTAGCATTGTGTTTTTCTGTGGTCCTCAGAAGAGCTTTCTCCTTGTGGCTGTCTTATTGTAGGTTATTTTTACTATGTAGGTCTCCAGTCTGAGTTCCCAGCTGATAACTGAAACTGTAAAGATGAAGCTTTGAGACTTACTAATAGTTTCTACTTGGAGAGGAAAGTGTGTCTAACAAAATGCACACCAAAATTGGACTGTTATCTTGCATTATACAGACTGTCCAGAGTCAGTCCAGGTATATTTCTGCTTCCTGTCAAATCAGTGAGGGTTTTGTGCTGATTTTGATGGGGTCAGAACTTCACTGTGGATTTCCGTCATTCTTATGAGTACAGGAATCCCTAGCTTCTCCTTGTGATGCTATGCAGCAAATACTTCCCAAATGAAATGTTGATGGCTTTACCTTAAAGCCATCACACATTTACAGAGGACTCTTTCTGTGAAGTAAGGTGAATGTGCATTGGCCATATTGGTGCTGTAGAGCACTAACAGCACTCAGCAGGAACCTCTGTATGGAGGCCTCCAGCACAGGCAGCACACAGTGGCAGCTTTGGTTATTCTAATAATGGAAGAAACCAAACGGCAAGTTGGTGTGCTGCTGAATCATTCTAGGAAGAAACACAACAGAGATTCAAAGTGTTTTATCTAAGAATGAAGTGTTAAAATTCCAGGGTCCTTAAGCAATTGTCAGAGAATGATAAAGATATCTTCATGTATATACAAGTTCTGCTTATTATTGCTGTAACAAGAAATTGTTTGTCAAAGATATGATATGAAAGCATTTGACAGTCTTCATATTTTTTCTTTCAAATAGCATAGATTTTTATTTTTACTCTTAGCTGCATTTTTATATTGAATAAAAGCAAACTACTACTAATTTACTGCATTGCAGATGGTTAAAGTCAAAGCTTGCAAACAAAAGAGTCCATTGAAGCTTGAGATCTAGGCTTCTTAAGATCTTTATGTTTAAAAGAACACTGAATTCATTTAAACAGGAATTTTTATCATTGGATTGAGCTATGATTTTTTTTTTTGTTGTTGCATGGTAAGAATGGAGATGCATAGGAAATGATAGGATTTGCCAAATAATAGGAATGCCAAAAGAGCTCCATATATGCATTTGTTCCCAATTCCACTACCATATCAGTGGGCAGACTAAAATCTGTGTGTGGGTGGAATTCAGCAAGTGTCTTGCACAAATAGAAAGGCTGAGCTCAAAAATGAGAGCTCCAAAAACATCCTTGTATATGGCAAAAAGAGTCTACAGAAAAACGTTAAAATGTGACTTTAAAGGCTTGGTGCCCAAAAGTCTATTCTATAGTTTAGGTCATAGATAAATCCAAACAGATTGTTATGTTGGACTGGGTTGCATTTTTCATCAGGCGTCTCTCACTCTTCATTTGAAGAACTAATATTGCAACACAATATTCACAGTTTAAGTGAATATTTTCAGTTTGCTTACTGTGTTTATCTCTACTGCAAAATGTGCTGTGACAATTTAATTGTTGTTTTTCTGTTTGAAGTCATGCATTAGCTTTCTAAATAGTGCATTCAAGTATGAAGGCAGTTACGTCGTTTAGAAGAATTGTGCTGATTGTCACTGAAGAGACAAGCTTTACCTCAAACCTACACCTTCATAGCAAACTTGCAGAAAACTGAATGAATGCAAGCCATGGACAGGCAAAAGTGTCTTTTAAAAATATAGATTGCTTTCCCAGATGCTTATTTAATAATGAAGAGGATGGTGAATCATTTGGTAGCAGTCACTGCTTGAAAAATACTTATTCTGTTTGGTAGGCTGTACCCCTCCAGGGAATTTGCTTTAGCAAAGTTTTATAGCTCATTGAGATGTTAAATAATAGCACTTACAAAACCTGCATATAGACTTTGCTATCTGCTTTCCTGGTAGTAATCTAATTCTTCAGACAAGACTTTAAAATTGTTTCAGATTCACATTGCACACTTGTAATTATTTGAAATTTGGAAGCATTCATCTTTAAAGGATTGCCTGCTAGGGAGGCTGCCACAGGGAGCATTGGAAAAAACATGAGCAGATATAGGAGAATCCAGAAAAGTAGTTCTGGGAAAAAAGGGGAATTCTCTTTACAGTCTTTTTGGCATCCCTGCTGTAAGATATGGCTTGAGAAAGAGGAACAATGAAGCAACTTGAGTGCTGTGTCAGCGAAAGCAGCTGTTGTTCAATGACTCCTCAGTCTCCAGTGCAAAATATTCTGGTGTGGGAGAAACTCTTGGTCAGCAGCTCACTGGCTAAATGCCACATTTATTTGCAAAGACAGCTAATGGAAGTGCTAGTCTTGCAAACACTTCTGCAGTTAAGTGGGACAGGCTACTCTGAGGATGAGGGAATGAGTTTGACCTTCTAGTGTCAAGTTAAGCCACATTTTAAGAGGAAGAGCCAAGAACTGTTGTTGAAACATTGCAGCACCTACAGTGCTTTTTTTAAAGAAATGTTGAATACCTAGAGTACTGAAGCTGTAATAAATAACCCACTTGTTGGATTTCATCACTGCCATAAATGGCAGCTGGGCTGATTTGAAGAGATTTAAGTGCAATTATATTGTTTGCTCCAGCAAAGTCCTGTCCTGCTTATAGAAATTACACCATTCCTTTCTGCATTTAGAAGTGTTTGTGTTCAGTGGCAGCATGACTGTTTTTAAGGTGTCTGGGATATTTCTGTCTACAATGCAATGCAGTCTCTGGGTACACAGTGTCACATTTGCCTGTTTCCATCTACATTTCTAATTTTTTTTTTTTTTTAAACAAATGGCAAACTATCTACATAGGTCTACTCCCCTGAAGGTAGGCCCCAAAGTAAGAACCAGGCCACTACTTTATTTTGAGTGGTCTTGTACTGACTGCAGTGAGCATCTTTCTGCGGTCCATGGTTAGCCAGATGCTTCCCAGATTATGCTGCACATTGCATGATATGCTGTACTTTGTCTTCAGGAATAGTGTGCAGCCCAGCAGTTCTGGGGAGAACTGACAGAAAAAATAAGCTGTACTTGTTTTCTCTTCAGCACACAGCTTAAAAATATGGATGTACAAAATCAGAGTTGGGCAATTCAAATTATTGCAATTAGTTTCATAAAATATGGCTCTAGTAGCTGGCTTACTTTAAGTTGATTCTTACGATCTTGGCATGGACTCAGTACTTGCATTTTTTTATATCATTGTAAATCTGTGGGGACAAGATCTCACAATAAGACCTTGTGATGTCAGGGTCCTTTAGCCATCATACTGGAGTTGTGAATTGTAGTCTCTAACACAGCTAATGTGTAGCAGTTTTCATCTAGGCACCTGTGGAGTCAAGTCCTTAAATGCCATAGGCTGGCATAACTTGATTGAATATAAAAGCTGTGTACTAAAGGCTCACACAATTCCTCTGTTGAGGAACCAGCTTTTAGACTTCAGTTAAAGGAAGGCACAACTTTGTGGAAATTGTGATTATAAACAATCCACTGGATGCCATGTGCTTACAATTTTTAAATTTTCCCCCCATCATCTTTATTCTGAATGAAAATTTGGAGATATATTGCTGCATTATGCATTTAGTTTCCAGAGCAGAAACTGTATGTCTGAAATAATTTTGAAACCTCTGCCTGCAGTCATACATCTTTCTCCTGCAGGTACGTTTTCGAAGATTGTAAGGTTTTTGTTGGTTTAGTGTATGTATATTATTGGTCACCAATCTGTAGCTGATGTACTGGGAGAAGACAAGTTTGATTATGAGGGATTGTATGTGTAATGTTTTGTTGAATCGTATCAAACTAGAGCTTCCATGCTTAATAAAAGCATGAAAGTTGTGTACAGAACTGTGATTCAAAACTATCCTTCAGAGGAGCAGAATTAGGGATGCTTTTATAAAGAAAATTCTATCAAATTGTCTGCACTGTGTAACATGCTTATGAAATTCAGGTTAAATATATCTCCTCTTTATTGTTCCTTTGGCTAGTTAAGATTTTGCTCCCTTCCAAGGCTATTGCTATTTTGATAAACTAGATTTTACTTATTTCTCCAAAATTTGAAATACTGTATGCCTATTGACATTTGAGCAGTATAGAGAATTTAACTGGAAAATAATTCTTTACTCATATTGCTGTGGATATCCTTTCTTGTGTTATTTTAGATTTAAATAAAAATGTTTATTTTGAAAAATTATGCTCATTATAGGATTTCTGAAACTTACGTAACTGAGGCACCCTAAATTGCAAGAACTAGCAGCCAAATTCTGTATTTTGCAGGGAACTTCAGGATTTAACAAGCTGTGTGAAGTTGATTATAAACTTTGTTGTAATATTAAGTAAATGTGGACATATTTTATAGGCAGTAGATAGTCCTGTTAGTGTGCATATGGCAAGTCTAATTCTGTGCTGATTGTGGGGGACACTGCCATGTCTGATGCGTGGAGTCCTCTGATGTTGAAGGGATCACTATGAAATTTTTAGTGCAAATATAGTGTGATTATTTGTTCTTTTCTCATTTAATGAAGTTGCTTATTTCACCCCCAAGGTGCAGCCTTAACACTGCTATACAAACCCTCTTTACTCCTTTTTAACATTTCCATGTGAGAATGGAGGGATTAATTGCATCTACTAGATCTGTTTCCATTGCTGCTTCACTGTATTTTCACTTTACTTGTCAACTTAACTGCAGTATGTATTTAAATATGAACAAGAAGAACAGTCAAAAGCGTCTGTGGTAGTGTTTTGTCAAAACCAGTCTCCCATAATTCTTTCTTTCTTTCAGTGCTTTTGCCTTGCACAATGTTTGTATTCATTATCCCAGGTGTCTGTAGACAATATCCATAGCCTTAAGTAATGCAACGATTTCTCCCATTTACAATTTGAACTTGTTCAGCCAATACTTGCTTTTGGAACTAATCAATGGTTCTGTCTTGAGGTGTCTTTAAGATCTAGCTGCACACTCAGATGATGCTGTATAATCTCAAAATTCTGTTGGTCATAGTGTAGTTATATCTTAAATGACTGCTTACATTGTTTAGAATTCAGGATCTAGAGTAGACTCTTGAAATGCATCAGTACAAAATCAAACTGAATAATGGGCCCTGTCTATGTGTGCTGAATTATATCTAGTGAGGCTCTGATAATTTTTCCTTCTTGCTATTTATTCTAATAAATTGGTTCTATGCATGTTTATTTTTAATACTTATTAAAAATATTTCCAGGAAATATCCAATAGCTACAGCCCCTATGAAATAAACTTAAAAAACTTTTCTAATAGCAAGTGGTTTAGATATAAGTTTTATATAAACATATATGCTTTTTTAGGTAATGTTTTGGAAAGAGTGAAAAATGAGGGAAAAGATGGCGTTTCATGGCATCTACAGCAAACTGTCCTTGTTTTCCCGCCCTGTCTGAACCTAGTCTGCCTCAGTTTTGTCCACCCCAATCTCCTCCAGCTCTGATCTCAAGTTAGCAGCACCGTTCACTTTTCATGCTTTTCATGCCAAGTCCTTTGGCTTTTGGTTCAGTGGCAAAAGTAGTGATATTTTTATGTTCCACTGTCCTCAAGAAGCTTGGGGAGTGTGTGTCCCATCAGAGCCCGTAGCAGATTTGGTGATTGCCATGGAGAACAGCTGGGAGAGCTTGAAAAGATCAGCCTGGCTGAAGATGTGCAAGAGGGCTGTTTAGCATACAGCTCTCTTCAGAAACTATGCAAATTTCTTCTTCTCCCCATCCCAGCACAAACATACTGAGTGCATACAGACTGTGTCCAGCTCCAGTACAGAAGGGTGTCTGTACAACACAGAGTATTTTAGTGAAGAGAGAGAGCGCCAAAATACGGTATGTATCCAGGCAGGAGGAATGCAGAAAGATAACTGGATGCACTTCCTGCAGTTTAATTGCACAGTAATATAACAATAATATAAAAGGTGGAATGATTTCAGGAAAGGGTTGTGAAAAATACTGATTTAAGGCTGACAAAGTACATGTTCCTGGCAGGATGTTTTTCTGTTGCAAGGCAGCTTTTCAGTGAGAAATTCATTGCTCTCTTCTCTACCCTACTGAACAAGTGGACTTGCCTTTCCTTTTAAGTCCTAGAATTTCTGCAGCTCATTATCACTCTGCTGTTATCAGGATGCCATTAATTATCTGATGATATCTCTTGCTCTTTCAGTTAGAAAGCAGCACACTGCAAGCAGTACTGTTCAAATAAAACTGTGTTGTACACAAAATGACCAATTAGGTTTTTTGGAACAGAATGCTCAAGAGCTTGGTATATGCCAATGTTTTGTGTGTGTGTGTAATGTAAGCCCATTCCAGAGCAAGTCCAGCACTGGGAATAAGACACTTGCATGTCTCAATTGTGCCATTATGCACACAGTTAATGTGGGATTATATGGATAGTCCCATAAAGCTGGCACATACTCCATATATTAGGTAAATGTCTCAAATAGCAGATTACCTTCCTGTAGAGTCAAGGATTTGTTAGTACATTGTTCGTGAGCTTGGTTCTCCTGAGTTATCTTAGGAATGGAGGAAGCAGAAAAAGGGAAGAAATGCTGACAGCTACTGTCAGTGTATGTTGTTAGGGCTGAAGATTTCAGACATGGTTCTTGTAATTTAATGTGGTCTAACTTGTACTTGATGTCAGAAAGCCTCAAAGTTAATTTCCTTACCGATGTGAGAGGAACACACTTGCGAGGTCTGCTTCTTGGTATATTCTATATTTGAAGGAGACACAAGGGGATTTTTTTGATGATTCTGTATCATGGAGAGAATTCACAGCAGTCCCTTGCATTTTAGTGCAGTACAGAGCAGAAAAGGGGAAAGAGATTCCGCAGCAGTTTTGCACAGAGGATCTACTTGCATATGACAGAAAATGTGCTGATGACCAGGATGCTTACATTATTTCCAGTAACAGCATATGCGTGATTTGTGCTTTATGTGGGTTATAATACTCTGAATGTTAATACTTTACTGAATAAATACTCCAACAAGAGATTTGTGAGCTTTTTAACATGCACCTAACTCTTTTCACGTGATTATCATATTAAATTTCATGTGTTATTACAGAAAGGAAGTTGTGTTATACTTTTGCTCTTTGTTTAATCAATTCTAGTAACTGTATATTTGGTATTACTGTTTTGAAACACAGTGTTTGTACAATACTCAACAGAGTTGTATTTTTTTATAATTTGGTGGATCTCTTTTTCTTACAGAAGTTTTGACGTTGGGCTGCATCGCTTTCTGGTCAGGTAAGCTAATACTTATTTTGAATTGTATTTCCATATTGCTGTGGTTTAACCTCCGTTGGCAGCCAGGCCCACGGATGCTCACTCCCTGGAACGGGGTGGGGAGAGGATTGGAAGGGTAAAACTGAGAAGAGTCGTGGGATGATGTAACAGTTTAATAGGGAAGGTAAGAGCCACACACAAGCAAAGCAAAACAAGGAATTCATTCACTCCATCATGTGCAATGGTGTCTTGGGAAGACAAATGTCATGACTCAGAACATCTCCCAGCTGCTTCCTTCTTCCCCCAGCTTGATACGCCGAGTGCGACACCGTATGGTGTGGGATATCCACTGGGGTCAGCTGTCCTGACTGTGTCCCCTCCTCCCCTTGTGCACCCCTGGTCTACTTCTTAGTGGTGGTGTGAGGAGCAGAACAGGCCTTGACTGTGTATAACAAAAGCATCCCCATGTTTTCAGCACAAATCCAAAACACAGCCCCTTACTAGCTGCTATGAAGAAAACAGATCCTATCTCAGCAAGCGTGTTATAAAGCATTTCTGTTGTTATAAGTAAAAATCACTTTGTGAATTCAGTATTACTTTATACTTTCTATGGCAAGATCTGCTTTTGTCTTCTGTTTATTTATTAGCTTGAAAAACTTTAACTATTTGTCTTGGATATCTACCCAATGTCACTCTCTAATGAACTTCTAAAGGAAAACGTGACTCAGGAAATTTCAATGGCTGTGAAAATCTTAATTTTTCTTGTACTGCAGAAAAGCTTTTAAAAACTCTTTTATACTGGTAACTCTAGTACCTTCATACCTTGTAAAGAGGGCTTGAATTTTACAGAAAATTGGGAATGTGGAGTCTTATATTCTCAACAGAAAAATCAATTTATTCAATGCATGGAATGGACTGTGTTCTGAAGATGAATACGGAAAGTGGAATCGCTGTTCGAGTGCTTTGGTGGATGATACTTAGAGGGATGAAGCAATTAAAGCAGGGCACTTCAGCAAGAAAAGGGAGGTTAATGCATTTGAATTCTACACTGGGAAACTGGTTTTGCTGTTTAGAGTTTTTTGGGGGGGGGGCATAGTCACAGATGTTCACCCAGAATGTGTTTGCCTTCATTTTTAATAAAAAAGCTATTACCATCTACTGATCTTTACAAAGAAGTGTAGTGTGTGCTATGAAAGGTGAATTTTTCTGTAGTCTTTGGGCACTTAGAGAATTAATTCTATCAGTTATTTCATCCACTGGAATGGTGCAATATATCTATCAGTGAAGAACTCTACCTTGGAAGAATGAGCCCAGTATGTATGAGCCAGAGTGCTGTTTGGGTCCCACCATAAGCCTTTCCTTGAGATGACTTGCTGCTGAACTCTTTATTTTAGGCTACTTTGTCATATTTCCTGCATAAAGACTGTCTCAAACCTTCACACATGAGTCCTTGTGGCTTTAATGCAGTGTTTTTTGGCACCAGATATGATATCATACAAGCCTACATCACAAGGAAAATCAGGTTTGTTTTAAGGTTGCACAGGCCAACCCATTTCTCATAACCTTTGAGCAGTAGACTTTATAAGGTTAGGGTTATTTTGTGTATTTCTTTGTGTGTAACATTACAATGTTTAGCAGATAGCTCCCTTCACTGAAGGCATAGTGTCAATATTACTGAATGTACTTGTGTTTTAGAGTTCTTAGACAACTGAATATTTAAGTTCTGGTATCAGTGCTACAAAATTAGTTACATCTATATTTTGACAGGCAGATTCTGTTTGTAAATAATTACATAAGAAATGGAAATCATATTAAGACATGGCTTTAAATATGCTACTTTACAAAAGAGGTATGGTGCCTAAGAAGGTCTCCTGGGAATGCATACAGCCACATAACCAATAGTAGAATCATGGTAAGCATTAATGTACTAAGTTTGACGCCCTGGTGATGCTTCTGCCATAAAATATTTTCATTTGCTTCATACAAAGAATGTAGTAAGATATTTTTCCCTCATACAACATTGCTTTACATCCCAAGGAGATGCAGTATTTAAGTTGTATGTTTGCACGATCCTGGACTGCAAATAGCCATGGAATTGGCATTAGTTGAATGTCATCTTTGACTAATGTATCATTTTTTCAAAGCCAGCTGTGTCCTATGCAGTTGCTCATCTAACCTTAGCATAGACATTTTCAGCCTGTTATCTACCTCTGTTAACCAATTGGAGAACCATCATCTGCTATCTCTGTAGCTGTGCTGCTAAGGAGGAAGTCATTTTGCCTTCTGTTGTACTAGAATGAGTTTTGCTTGGTGTTTCCTTAATTAAAAAAAAAAAAAAAAAAAAAAATCCTTTTAGTAGATGATTTGGAGTAGGAAACAGACTTGGTGCTAATCTCTTCTGTTGGTCTGCCTTGTGAATTTTAGAAAGTTACTGCCTTTTTTTGCCTAGAGAGTCTCTGCTCCTGAGAACTTGCAGTTCATCTCCTGTGTTCATAAAGTATCTGTCACACATGTCATACTGCCCTCTTCACAGTTTTCATTTCTGTGTGAAATACCAACAGTAGGAAAGAATAAACTTGAACCCAAACAGACCTGAGTTGCAGGAAGCATTGAAAGTCTGTGAGCTGGGATTTGAAATGCACAAGAAGTTATATTGTTTTAAATATAATGATGCCACCCTGCCATGGAACAGGGAACCCAGTATGAAGCTTGCAAATATAAAATGCAGGGCCAGCAAAGCTAAATATAGTCTCTGCTAAAAGGACAATCTGCCTAATTAAATGCTGATGGAAGGAACTGGGACTGTATGTACTAGCCTGGCATACAGAGTCAGTGGCTTCCCCAAGTGAAGCATGGCACAAAGTTTTATAGAGAATTACAACTACACAGGGTTTTTTCTGTGTTCTTAGTAAAAAATTAATAGAAAATAATTTCTGTCCACCTGTCTATGTCTTGAACTGTGCTTCTGATACCACTTTTAAGATAGCTTGGAAAAGTTTTAGCAGTCCCGTATGTTCAGATGTACTATGGATAGGTACATATTATACTGCAATGGTTAATAATATGCTGTTTACTGGCTTGGACTGAACTGGATTCTGGGACTAGATTTTTAATTACTGCTTGCAAGCTGAAATCAGGTGGTGTCATGGAACTCATATTTGTGAAGATAAAGTGCAATTGAGTATATGGGTCTGGGTTTTGAACATTTGTTAGTTATACCATTGTATTTGAAACAAGGATCATGGAAACTCACCGGGGAAGGATTAGTACTTTTGTGATGAAAACTGGGGTTTGGTAGTAGTAATGAAAAATATACTACTATACCTGGAAGGTCATCTGCCTACTGTTTTCACACAATGATATAAAAGAATCTATTTGTTACTACTTTTGGGATTACCAAAATTATTAATTGTGTATTTAAATCACATGAGTACTATACAAATGTAGTAATATTTTTCCAGTGTGACTGCAGGAGAAACAAGCCTTTTTCTCCTAAATCAGAGCATTCTCAGAATGGAGCAATAGGTGTATTTTCAGATTTAAAAATATATAGAAATAGCCCTTAGTATAGCAGTTTAGAGGGGAAAGAGTAAGAGGCTGCCTGTTGCTCTTTGCTCACTGAAGCTATTTTATCTAGGCATTTCATCCAGTGCTGAGAACAGGGCATTGGATAAAATAAAATTGTGAACTTGTGGGAATATTTACTGTCCTGATGCCAAACAGTGCTTCCTTTAGGACAGCACTGATGAGGACAGTGGGGAAGAATGACAGTTCCTGCAGGCATGATTCTTTTGAAAAATCTCTATGCTTTCAGCTCTGCCGTGCCTTTGAAAAAGTGTGAATCATACTCATTTCAGTACAGATCTGGCTTTGAAGAGAGCTGCAGGACCACGCACCCCCAGTGTCTCTGAAAGGCTTCCATCTGTTAGCAGTGCTCTCAGCTCACCCCATGGTTTGCAATTACTTTAGCTTGTTTAGAGTTGCAGGTTATTTAGGTTAGCTTAGTTAGCAAAGGTACTCTGAATACAAAACTTGAAAACCACCTGCTTTTTTAGTTTTCTCAGGTAAAGCATGGCATAGTTTACCTCTAGAATCAAAATCTACTGTGTGGTGACCTCCACTGATTTTTAGTTAGGAAAAGGGCACCTCTGTGTAAGGGCAGAATGGTCCTATGGTGAAAGAGGGGATTATGGTCCTAACTAAGGTATGATTATGGAAGAAGAAATGGAAAAATCTGTTCATCATCTTGCTCAACTTCTGTATTACTTTGCTGTGGAATCCCATGGGATCCCTCATCTTCAAGCTGTCCCAAGCTGAAGAAATCTATACTCCTGCTTAAAAAAAAACCCACACAGATCTTTCTATCACTGTATTGAAAAAAACCCCACAAAAACAACTGGCTGAAAAACCCCAACACATCCAGAAAATTCCACAATACTAACCCCTGAACTTCTGAGCTTCCCCTTTCTCTTTAATGCACACAAGTCTTGGAGAGTCAACATGTGCTGCAGCAGTTCTCTAACTCCATTGCTAGGTAAGCTCGGTGGTGATTCTTGGCTCCAAGAGCTGGACACAGATTCTGTGTGAGGTTCTCTGTAGCACATGGCCTCCTCTGGGGAACCAAATACCACTGCTGCTGCTGTACAGTCTCTGCTGCTCTTTTGAATGTAGCTGCCCATAAAATACCATTGATCATCTAATATGCTGTAGCTGGGCTAGACAGCACAGTATTAATGAGATTCCATTTTCTCCAGCAGCATTGATAAGGGTATGTGGAAAGACACTTCTGCCTTTGAAAGTGCTAGCTATCCCAAGGATACATTCTTTTTTCTTTGTTTTGTCAAGAAATTTGACTTTTTGGTTCACTCTGTGTCCTGGATACCTAGTCAGCCTTCAAACATGCACAGCAGTCATAGAATCATACAATAGTTTTTATTCTAAGGGGCCACTAAGGATTGCCTAGGCCATCCTACCCTGGAGCATGTACGTACAGCTTCAACTAGGTCAGTTTGCTCAGCACCCTGTCCAACTTGACCTCAAATATTTCCAGGCATGAGGCATCTACTGCCTCTCTGGGCAACTTGTTCCAATGTTTCATCACCCTAATTGAAATAAAAAAATTCTTCTTTCCCTCTGTTTGAATCTGCCCTCTTTTAGCTTAAAGCTATTACCCCTTGTCCAATTGCAGCAGGCTTTATTCGACATGTTGTCCCCATCTTTCTTATAGGCCCCCCTTAAGTCTTGAAGGGTTGCATTAAGGTCTCCCTGGAGCCTTCTCTAAGCTGAACAGTCCCAACTCTCACAACAGTGTGTGCCCAAACTGTCTTCTGAAGCAAACCACAATGTTTTCCCAAGAAAAAAAGTATGTGTCTGGTTCTAGGGGTCCTTCACACCAATAGGCCACTTGTTTCTGATAGATGGTGTGGATAAAAGTGTACCAGTTTTGCTGTCCTGTGGCCTGTGCAGTTACCTCCTAGTTCCTTAGTAGTTTGTACCCTTGGGACTTCTCTTTTCAGGCTGTTACTTCAGTCAGCATGTAACCTCATGCCATAAAAAATGGCCCCAGTGCTGCGCTCACCTTCCTTCAGACACCTTGAGGAAAACGTGGTGCCCTAAGGAGGAATTTTTGCACTGTGTGAATTTGGCTGGTCTATTCCAAATGAGGTTAATCCTGACCAGTATTGCTAAAGCTTTGTACTGCTTTCCCTGAAAGCCCTGGATGACTGATAGGAGCAGATCTATTTGACTTCTGTGTGTATGTGTGTCTATGGGAGACCTGCTGAGTAAACAATACTCTTTTCTTTAGTATAACTTGTGGTATGTCTATGACAATTTTATGTATCTGTCTCATTTTTCTCAGTTGGATCAGTGCTGGCACAAAGGTGCTGTATTGATTAACCAGAAAAGTCTCTGGATGAAGGAAACCAATTTTTATATATATCTGTAATCATCAAAATAATGTAGACTGTAAAAACTGCCAATGCTGCAAGGGATGCACTGCATCATTCCACTTAAATCCACTGATAGGCTTCCTGGGGAACGATCCAGTGATGCTGGTAATTTGTTCGTCATGTGCAGGTAGGACGACTGTGTGTAGGATATGTGTAACTGCTGTACTTGAATTCTCTTCTGGCTCACTTCTGCCTCCAATCCCTAGCCTTTAAACAAAACAAGGGGACTGGTAGAGTATGTGACTCTAGTAAGTATTCACTAGTCTTGAATTCCTTGGATCTCGGTACTCCTCTGGAGCAGTACAGATAAAGCCGGTGGAAATAGCACAAGCGGTGTTTTCAGTCAGGAGTGGCCCGCTGTGGTACAAGGTTCTAGAGCAGACTAACACAGAAACAGGCTGTTTCCAGGTTTCATTGCAAAAACATCCCTTGGGAGAAGAAAGACCACTGAAATAATGTCTCCTTAGCAAAGGAGCAAAGCACAAAAGGTGATTCTTGCAATCTTTGGGAATCTTGTGATGTAAATGTGACGTGCTGGAGACAGCTTTTGTAGAGACTTGAAATTTTGTGGTTGTTAGTATATATTAAACCTAAAAATGTAGTCTTGTTGGTAATAAACACAATTGTAATAATCAGCCGATGTGATTGAATTAGTTTTGTGTCTAATTTATATTTCATTTTAAGGTTAAAGCATTTATTTCATTGCTGTGAAGAGGTAGTGGTATTAGCTTAGAGAATTCTCTCTTGCTTTCAATATGGGGCCTTAGGGTTTCTGCAAAAATAATTTTAAAGTTTTAAAACATGAGAGAATAGCAGCTAATCCATCCATCCATGCATGGAGAAGTTGAAAAATATAGCTCTTTTTATAAAATACTGCAGTTACATCCAGCTGCATTGCAGACTCCTGTGAGCTCTGCTTTCAGATGCACTGGAAGTTTTGCCATGTCTGCTGTTGTTTGCAATTTTTGAATGGGTCAGCACTGGTCTAAATGTGTTCTGTTGAAAGCAGTAATAAGAGCGAAGTGGTTAATAAAAAGAAAACAAAAAAACCTCAATAAAAACCAGCAGGCTGGATAGTGCTTGGAATCTTTTAAAATGTTTCAAATTTTAGACCAACGTGACCGCTGCTAGAAGTCCATAATTAACTCCTGTGGGTTGCATTGGGAGGCTCTGTGACTGTTCTCCTGTGTGTGTATTGAGCACAAGTGTGAACTGTACACAAGTGACCGTGATGTATAAAATCAGTTGAGGTGTCTGTCTTAGCATGGGACAGTGTCCAAGATACCCTGTTTGTTTTAAAACAACCCAACCTTAAAAACTTGATGAAACAGTAAGAAAGGCTGAGTGCTAAATTGCTTCAGAGCAATTGTGGTCTCTCAGGTGCCTTCTCAGAATGAAACCACCTATTTTTTTAAAAAAGCAAACAATCTGTTGTTACATAATGAATTAGCATTGAGCATGTTACAAAAATAAGGCTGGGGTTTGTATAAACAAAACTGAATCTTTATGTAAATGTTATGTAAATATGACATTTAACTTAAACTGTTGGAGTGGGGAAGTCGGGATTAACAATGTACAGATCTCATCATGTTTATGTGTCGCAACTGTGAATTAAAACAGTTTGTTATTTTTGTTGCAGGGTATTTGAGTTACTATCTGTAAGAAATACACTGTGAAATGTGAAATATTTAAAGATTCATTTCATGCTACTTTTAAATAATTTTACTGAGTCTTTTAACGGAGTGGCATCAAAGGTTGCATTTCAGTGTATTGGAAGAAAGTGTGTGCCCAGCATATTGAACCACCTGTGATTTTAAGGATTCTCAGTTTATTCTTCGTGTAGTCCAGGAAGTTGTGTCACAAGAACTTTTTGTCCCTAGTTGTAAGTGCCAGAATTTGGCTGGAGTTTACATGTGATTTCAGTCTGAGGGACTTTGCATCTTTTATAGGTGAAGCAATCAGTATTTCAGAGTCACAAAAGCGAATACATAAAAAATATTATTGTTACGTAAGAAATACCTTTTATGTATTACTTCAACTTCCACCACACACTTCTAGTTAAAACTAAGCATGTACAAAGTTTCATATGAGTATAAACTTACAGAAATCTGCTTAATTTTGTTTGCTTTTTGATTAATTCTTTTGTCTTTTACCCTTTTAACGTTGTCCTTTCTTTTCTTCTCGTGGTCCATATTTGTGCTTTAGCATGATTACAAATAGGAGGATGGGGATGGTACGAACTTCAAAGTTATTCTGTGTTTTAGACGTGTTTCAGAAACCCACATGCTCTTCATAGTGGAATTGTTAAGATGTAGACCAGAACCAGAAAAAAATAGGATGAAAAGCGTGCTCTTCTACTCCAGCTTCTGGTAAATTAGTCGTGTGCAGCCCAGTAAATGACGTCGCAGCCAGCACATGCCTCAGACTAATCTGTCGCCGGCCCTGCTGCTGCTGCTGCTGCTGCTGAGCTTGCCGTCCATCCCCCCGCCGAGAAAGGGCCGTGTGATGAACCTCCCGCCCAGTGCACCCTGCCGCGTGCGGGAGAAGATAAATCCCTCAGTGCCGATGGCTTTTCCCTTTGTGCCTGGCGGTCCCGGGCAGGAGCGGCGCGGCTGCCCAGGGCCCCCGGCTGCTGTGTCGCGCTGCCGCCCGGGGGCGCTCCTGCCCCGCCCGCTGGCCCGGGCCGGCCGAGTCCTGCGGGAGCGGGGGCGCCGGGAGCTGCCGCCGGCAGCACCCCCGGGCTGCGCAGCGTGTCCTCTGCGCTCGCTTCGCTGCTGCCCGGCTGCGCCTGCAGGGGATGGGACTTCGCTTTCTCTAGAACGTCTTGGGGAATGGCATGGGAGTCCGTGAGGCTGCTTGTGTGTTTTTTGGAAGATGGTCCCGTTTTACAAGAAGATGCAGTCTGTTATACAATCTCCTCTACTTTTGTGCCTTTTCTTCCTGAAAACACCAGATCAGACAGGACGTAGTTCATATAACATACGGGATTTTAGGAAGAGCTGCTCAGCATAACCTATCTGGGTTAGCACCAGAGAATACAGAATGATTCCCTTTATCCCTGTGGGCAGGGAAGCTTGCATGCCTTTCTCTTCCTTGGCTACTTTATTGTGTGGAATGTTGTGGAGGCTGGAGTGTTCTGAATCCTTTCCTGAAGATCATGGCTGTTTGGCTCATCTTTGTGTTCAGTGTCAGCTTGCTTCACCTTGCCTGAGCCTAGAAGCACATTTGAGGTGGTTGTGATACAGCTTGTCAAAGCAATAACCCTTTAACTTCAACGCGAAGTTGTAAGCTACAAAGGTTTCTCACGCTGTGATATCTGGATAGAACATCATCAGGTGTGTTATTGAAATAGAGAGCATCCTTCTTTAATGGCCAAACAGCAGTGTCGGGCAGTTTCAATCCGATCGATACCCTGGTAACCCACGTAGTTGTTAGTACACATTCTGCTCTCAGTCCTTATCTCCAGTACTTGGTTCTAGGTTCTCTGAATAGTCCAGGAGAGTTTATAGAGTTAAGGCAGTCTATGAGTTTAAACATCTATCTGAGAGCAAGGTGCAAAGAGAGAACATGAGAAACAAATCAAAAAGAGGAGAGGACAGGATGAAGCAGGAGGTTTGGTAACTCATACCTAGTTACCCCTAGGTCAGGTAGTTTTAGAGTTTGTGTGGAGGTGAAAATACTTTGAGATACCTGAGTGGAGGCATCAGACCTTGGTACCAGTGTATCTATCTGTCTGAAGGAGTATTGATTTCAGTAGCCCAAGCACAGGACTTGACTCAGTTATTTCCATCACTGAGAGCAACACTGGTGTGTTTGGAGCTGTAAGCAGGTAAAGCACACTGTTTAAAAGTGCTGCCTGTGTGGGATGGGAGGCGTTTAGTGATTGTCAAGCTGAATAAGATACCCTATTGAAAGCCATATTCTCTCTGGATTGATGCCTAAGTAAGTGGTGTATGGAATTACTGCGTGCAACTTACAGGCCACCAGTGTTACAGAAGGCTCTGGAATCCATCTGCAGAGATGGATGCTGTTCTGGCTGACCAGTGGTACTGTGATGGGAGGTGCAATTCCAGCTTCACTGTGGACTGTGGGAATTTAGTAAGATCCAAATTTAACCCTGAAGATCTCCATGTTTTTTCTTTTCATAGATGAAGCAGGATAATGGTCATCCTTTGTAAAGTACTTTCAGATCTATGGATTAAGAATGCTGTGTAAGAGCTCAGTGATGTTTAGTATAAGCACTTTATGTAACATCAAGAACAGATGATAAAACAGGACAGGAAGTAACTATTGGATTTGGACTTGTTCTATCACAGATATGAATTTAGGGTCAAAAAAGGAAATAAAGGGATTTCAGTCTGTGTGTGCTCTTAATTGCATATAGTTAGGTGCGTTATATATGTAGATAGGAAACTAGTAAAAAGTGATCTTTTAAGCAGGTAAAATTAAGAAAATATGTATAAAACATGCAAGTTAGCATCTTTGCAAATATATATTGTTTATGGTGTGCAGTTTAAGGGGAAACACTCATTTCCTAGCGCATAAAGAAATTAGGCTATGCAAATCAAAATTGCATGCAGACTTCCATCTTCGAGGTGATAAATAATTGGGTAGATTTCATACTTTTGAAGGGATGAAGGGTCAAAAGCTTCAGGCTTCTGTTTATCTTACTGTCTGAAATAAGTGAGTAAAATAACATGCTGTAGGCTTCTTATTCTATCCCCAAAATGTAATTGCAGAACTTCCATGCAGTGCTGAAGAATGAGCTAAGGTCATGGCAACCAGAGGATAATTCTTACTGTCAGCTGTCATACAGTTCTTGCTTCCTTTGTCCTGAAGAAGATTTATCACTTTCTTGCAAGCTACATAGCTGAATACTTGAAAAGTTGACTCCACTTTCCAACCAGCCTCTGCTGCTCTGTTCTGTGTGAACAGCAAAATGCTGTATCCTTGCCTGAGTTACATGATGTAACCCCAAACTTCAAAAACCCCATTAAATAAAGAATTCCACCTTGACTGATGTAAAGAGAATCAGGATGTATGAGTACTAAGTATTGCTCTACAATTTTTTGTGAATACTAATGTTATGTAATGAACATTATCTCCTGTAGCTATAGGGATAACAGTATTCCATGTGCTAGTGCTTTCAGAGACTGTTGTGGTAGATTTAGAGATTATTTAAAATGTGTCTAGCATTTTGGTACAATGAGTTGCTTTTCAAATCTGGATTAGACTACTGCTCTGAAAATAATAAATATTGGACATTTGCTAGTGAAGCACAGTACTTTCAAATACTGCCTTCAATTTTTTGACCAGTGATAAGCAACTGACATTAGAATGTAAAGAACAGTAGTGTTTTTCTTTGAGCTCTGCCAAACTCATATATGTGTGTGTGTATATATATGTAAAATGTCTTTCCTAGATGGCTGGAAATGGAGAGTCAAAACAGACCATGACTTGCTCAAGTGAATGTTCTAATTTGAATGCTCTCAGAGTGTAGGAATGACTCAGGAGCAAATCTTGCTCAAGAGTAAGCTAAGTAGAGTTGATCCTGCCATGGAGAAGAGATTAGCTGATCTCTGCTAAATTCACAGATTGTCTTACAGAGTAAGTGCGTTCACTGATGGGAATTTTTGCAAACACAAAGCAACAGTGAAATACAGAAGTTTGCCTGTACGATGGGAGACAGGCTGATAGTGTTTAAGCTACACAAGTTTCCAGGACACTCCTCAAGCACAGCAGGAAAAATGTTGCTTCTTAGAAAAAACTGTCTGTCTCTGAATGTTATGTAAGTAGATTATACCATGCTGCTTGAGTCACCATCCCTGGAGGTATTTAAAAAACATGTAGACCTGG
Organism: Coloeus monedula; assembly: GCF_965178545.1. Classification (NCBI taxonomy): domain Eukaryota; kingdom Metazoa; phylum Chordata; class Aves; order Passeriformes; family Corvidae; genus Coloeus; species Coloeus monedula. The sequence continues at coordinate 26,058,591 of NC_138782.1, read as the reverse complement.
TTCTTAGGGACAAGGTTTGATGGTGGACTTGGCAGTGTTAGGTCTATGGTTGGACTCGATTATCTTAAGAGTCTTGTACAAACTAAACAGTTCAATGATTCTAATTAGCAGATTTTGTTGAGATCAGTACTGCAGGACTGCTGTCACTCTTGGAGTGAGCTGTGGTGCTGTGTGATGGCTGTGCATATGGGACCTAAGGCCAAGTGCTGCCTCTTAACTGAATGAGGTTGATATCCAAATACCAAGAACTCCAAAATACCTCCAGAATTTTCCATGCTGGGTACTCTGTATAGAACTTCTGAGCTTTTGATGGCGTGTCTGGAATCTTCCCGATACTAATGGTACCACAGTTACTTGTCTTTCCTCCCCCAGGCAATAAGAAGCCTAATTCAAGTGAAAGTTTATAGGATATAAAAATGACCTGATTTAGATGACATTTTTGCTTTCAAAGTGCTGTTATACAGAATTAACCTTTCATTTACGGTGATGACTCAAGCTAAGAGGAACTTCTTTTGCATTAGAAGTAAATTATTAAAACTGCAACTGTTGAAATGGGTAGTGCTGGAGAGCAACCTTTGATGATCAGTAAATTTTAGCTGATAGCCAAGCAAGAGCTTTTACTTACTGCAGTTTTATCCCTGGTTTTAAGGCGAGGCATCATCTTCTACTGAAAATCAATTACTGATGAAATGTTAGTAAATGAACTTGGGTCAAGGGCTTCCTCCCTGCACGTAGGGGTTTGTGCTATATAATGTACCTGATAGCACCAGTAGTGAGTAGATGTCAGTGTGTCTTAGGGCTCTGCTGGACAGTCAGCTGTCGAAACAGACATGACATATGGTGGGAGCTTTCTGTGATGTAGATCTTAATAAATATTTCATTTCTTCTTGTTTATAGTGTCTTGTTTAGAAACTATGTAAACAGCAAAATGGGGATGGTTAACCAAGTAGCCATGGAAACCTGTTTTGTCCTCTTTCTCTCCCTCTCTCTGTGGAAACACATTTCAACGATAGTTATGATTTCTTGCTGTCACTGCGATTTGAACTGGACTCACAAAATAACTCACAAAAAATTGTGGTTTAAGTTGTTGGTTATCTAGTGGACAACCGACAGGCCAATATTTGTATGATCAGCGTAAAGAGGGATTTTGTGTTCATTCTCTTTATGTGGAGTAGCACTGCAAGAATAGAGTACATGCCTCCAAATAACTGTCTGTAACACTAGTAGCAAGCTGGACAAAATACACTTCTGCATTTCTGAAAAATTGGTTTTCTGACTTATGGTTTAAATATTTAGTAGTGTTTAAATTGGGAATGATGTGTTTCATACTTTTTGGATGATACAGCCTGTTGTCAAAATACAGGTAGCTTTCACAGAACAACCATCTCTGCATCTACAGAACTGACAAAAAGGAATGTGAAAGGAAATAATGTTTTATATTTAGAAATCTTTAGGCTTCAACATTATAAGTACTGGAAAAAAGACCAGTGTAAGGGGTAATTTAACTTTCTAATTAATTCCTCACAAAATAACAATTGCCAATAGAGAATACATATTTTCTATCATCTGAGACAATTTTAAGAAACAGATAAGTGTGATAAAATTTGGTGTTAATGCCTCAGATTCATATTTTAATTCTGGACTATTATTTCAAGATGATTCTCTGTATGTTAGCATAACAGTAATTAAGCTTAAACTCAGCAGGAAGGGTAAGTGTTCTTTAGTTTTTGTCAAATGAAAAAACTGTTTGAGTAATTTAAAAACAAATTACTTCCTTGGATTAACTTTGTTTCAATGATTAGATACAATGTGACATCTATTAACTGGATGCCTTTACTGCCACTTGACTTACTTGAAGTTGGGGAATAACTTCTAGTCATGCACCAGTGGTCTTTTGGTTTATTGCAGTACTGCTTGTCCTGCATTCATTCTGGTTTTAAGAATAGCTGTTGCCAGGTCTTCCATCACTTTTTGTCTCTGCTTTTATGGGCAACAGTCCTAGTTCATTGGGATACCCACCTCTGGAAGATTTTCCCTGCCTTCTCTGGTTCCAGATTCCAGAACTGAAGGTTTGTTGGTGTTTTGAACTGTCTGATCAGAGCTTTGCATGACTCAAGAGCAATGGTTATGGAACAAAAGTTATAATGAATAATTTCGCAATTTCTCATTAATGCTTTTGCCTTTTTGTTTCGTGGTAGCACAGGACATTGTCTTATGCAGGTTTTCTGCTGCCTACAGGACTTGTTATAACAGGTAGTATTTAAACCCTGACTTCAGGTTAAGGAATTTCACAGAAACTATCAGTATTTCACTTCTGTATGAAAGATCAGCCTTGATGGGACAAAGTGTTTTGTACAGCAGACAGAAATTGCCCCTGCAGACCAATCTTCTGTTATTTGTACTTTCCTGTAGATGTGATCTGCAAGCTTTCTTTCAGTTTTTGATTCTCAAAAATTAATAGTGACAAGTTAGCACAGCTATAACTTAAGTGAAAAGTTGTGATTGAATTGTCTCTGATTGAAGGGTCTGAAGCATAAGTCCTATGAGGAGCAGGTGAGAGTGCAAGGGTTGTTCAATCTGGAGAAAAGAAGGCTCAGGAGAGCCTTCCACAACTTACTGCCTTCCACAGCTATCTGAAAGGAGATTGTGGCAAGGTGGGGGTTGGTCTCCCCACCAAGGTGACAAGTGACAGGAGAAGGGGAAATGGCCTCAAATTGTACCAGGGGAGGTTCTGGTTGGATATTAGGAAAAATGTTCTTCACTGAAAGCGTGGTTAAGCATTGAAACAGACTCCCCAGGGAGGTGATTGAGTTGGCATCTTTGAAGTGTTCATGAAACAAGTGAACATGGCACTTCACAATATGGTTTAGTTGACAAGGTGGTGTTTGGCCAAAGGTTGGACTTGATGATCTTGCCAGTCTTTTCCAACCTAATGGATCTATGATTCTTTGAAATTCTGGTCACAATCTGTGTAGAAGGTTTATGGTGTGTGCCAGAACTGCAGATGTAACACAGTTATATGACAATTGCTCAAAGAAGATGTGATCTTATTTATGTCACCAAGTTAAAAGACATTTTGGTGCTAGGAGGGAAGTTGCCTGTTTACAGAACATTAACCTTTGTTGCTTTTTAGATAGTGCTTAGGGAGTGGTGTAAAGGTCAAAGGCATAGAGCTCAAAAGGGGGTTTCAGAAAGTGAGTGTCTAATACCATACATGCCCTCTGTCCCACTCAAAATTATTTTTGTGCCTAACATTGCTGTTTTCAATGTGGTTTTTTTTCTTCCTCTTGTATTGAAGTGGGGAAAGACAAAAACTTGGTCCACCTCAAACTAAGAGCAGTGACCAAGGTTTTATGAAGTGCTGTTGTGTGCATAGAACAAGTCAATGGGGAAGCCCTGAAATTATTCTTCTCAAATTTCTTCCCCCTTAACAAAAGGCTCAGAAAGCAATTTTCAGGCAGGAGTGTCTCACTTCAGCTGAGGGTGTCTCTGAAGAGTTCAGAAGTAAATTACAAAAATAATGACAGCTTTCATTAAGATGTTTCAGCTGTGGAGGTGAATGTGTAGGAGGTACAATCTTTTGCTAAAGCTGTAGGAGCACAGATCATTCTGAGGATCAAACTGACAAATTATTTAATCACAGAAAGCTGACATATCTTTGTGCTGGTTATGATCAGTGTCCTGGATGCAGCTGCGTCTTGATGAGGTCATTGTGATTTCACTGAAGTAGGACAGACCTTCCAGAACCTGCGCAGGGTGGTCACGGCACCCTGACTCTTCTCATGTGTCCTATGGATACACTTGAGGGCAGAGTAGGAAACATTGTTATGAGTTACTTTGTAGTTACTAAATATTTAATCATCAGTTCGCAGAACTGATCTCTTGACATTTTAATTCCAGTTACTAGTGATAAAATAACTTTTTTTTCAAGCATGGTAACATGAATAACTGTTTGTATGTGTGAGTAAGTTTTAGTCCACTTTCTTCTGAATCATGGAACCATTTAGGTTGGCAAAGACTGACCTCCAAGATCATTGAGTCTGACCCTTGATCACTCACCATGTTGTCAACTAGACCATAGCACTAAGTGCCATGTCCAGTCATTTCTTAAAGACTTCCAGAGATGGTGACTTCACCCAGTGCTCTGGGCAGCCCATTCCAATGCTTGACAACCCTTTCTGTGAAGAAATTCTTCATGATTCCCACCTGAACATCCCCTGAAATCACTTTATTCGAGTAAAGTGTTTTTTTTTCCCTCATTATTAAACAGCAAAGTTATTAATACTGTTATGCTGGGTCAGCATTTTGTGCTTTGGCTTTTTTTGTCCTCGTAACATATAGCTTCAGACCTTAAAATTATATCTCTTCCAAAAGATCATGTTTGTGTTGAGATCAACAGACTTTGTTCTGTTTTATAGAAATAAAGGTTTTGCTTCTCTATGAAAAACTGCATGATTTTAGCTCCTGATACTGCCCCCAAGAACTGCTGATGCAAAAGTCTGCCCAGAGGTGCATGCAGAAGGCCCTAGTTTTGTTAGAATGATTATTTAAAAATAAATTAGCAGTCAAAATATCCCATTGTTTAAACTTGTAAGTCCTCTGAAGACTAACAATGAAATTAGTATTTGCACCTCTTTTAAGCCTTCTTTTGATGTCTGAGTTCAGTAAGGAGCTCTTTGCTCTCACACACTGCTTTTGCTTAATTTCTTATTTGTAAGGATGGACCTTTCCTGAGCTTGGAGGAGGTGATGCCTGAATATCAACCAGCTTTCCTGGATCCCTCTTCTCTCCAGAGCTACATCCCATGAGGTTCTTATAAACAGATCTCTGGAAAGGATGGTGTTTGCTCTTCTGAAATCCAAGGCTGTGGTTCTGCTTACTGCCTTGCTCCCTCCTCTCAAGATGCTGAAGCTCATCATCACATGGTTACTGCAGCCCAGGCTGCCTGTGACTTCCCTCTCTCTGTAAGTACAAAGTCCAGCAGAACACCTTTCCTTGCTGGTTCCCCATGCTGGGAAGTTGTCGTTAAGGCACTCCAGTGCTGCATTGCCGAGTGCTGCTGTGGGATCGGGAGGTCTGTAACAGAGACCCAGTACAGGGACACCCATCCCCAGGCACAACTCTATGCACTCCAGCTGCTCTTTCACAGGGAACAAGTCCCTGTCCAGGCCTTCCCATGCTGTCCTTCCCACAGAGTCTGTATCCATCCTTCACAGCGCTCCAGTCGTGTAACTGCACAGAGACTTCTGGCTCCTCCTGTTTGTTCCCCACGCTGCCTGCATTGGAGCAGAGGTGTTTCAGAGAGCCACCCAAGCATGCTGAGTCCCCACAGCAGGCTTGAGAGCTTTCACCAAAAGATCATTCCCCATTTATTGCTGTCTTTTGAACAAAATATAAATTATATAGAGATGTGTGTTAGTAGCCCTGAAACAAATTACAGAAGCATTTTAAATCAATACTCTTTGTTAAATGTGTCTCTTTCTTTTTCCTACATTTTAATTTATGATCAACATTAAGGAGGCGTGGGGTTCTTTGTCTATGTAATCAATTTACAAAATTATGTTAGTGATGAAAGCTCCCAAACAATTCTGTTTAGAAGTGCATTGGGTGCTGAACATGACCTCCTCTTTTTTGTTGGTTTAGCTTAGTTGTGATTTTTGGAAGTCAGTGCAATGTTTTTGGAAAGATGCTTAATCAACTTTTCTTTTAATACAAAGAAAGGAAAGCGAGGTGTAAAGAGATGATTTATTCTTTTGTATGTAATAAACTAGTCATTATCTCTCTTATTAATTTATTCTGTGTTTGATATGATTCCATCTGTGCTTTTTTGAGTTGTTGCTACTAAACAAAAAGGTATCAATTAAATATTTATATATGAGCACCTGGCAACCGGTTGTGCAGTGTACAGTTCTGCCGACTTTGTGAGAAATGTCAGCTCACAAAAGTTGTTAGTGACAGCCTGCAGGGAGGGAAGCACTGGCACAGCAGTGATCTCGCAGACCTGATAGAAATGGACAATACATGTTGTCAGTCACTAAACCTAGGAAAGGAATTAGGGAATACAAAATGGAAGAACAAAAAGGCAGAACAAACAGAGGGCAGTAGGGAAATAAAATCTGTTCCTACTATACAAGTTGTCTGAGACATTTCTTTGTCCCTGTGGTGAATGGGCTTCTTCCTCTTTGCTGTTTCTGTAGGCAAGGTATTAGAAAGGAAAGGTAAGGGCATCAACTAGTCCTGTCTGACTGAAGGCACTTTATTATTCTATCATACCTACCCCTTTGCTGATTGGAGATAAATGAGACTAGAGAAGAATTTTTCCTCCATTGTCAAGGGGTTAGGAGGAGAAGAAAACAGGACTGTGCATTATTTCTGTTGCATACACAAATGACTCAGAAAACATGATCTGAAGGGATTTGGTGCTTCCAAGAGCAATGGGCTTTGATTCCTCTTCACTTTACAAAAACCATAGTCACAACATGTACAAATAGGCCAAGAATTGCTGTGGTTTGCTTTTAGAAGCATCTCTTAACTCATGCTGCCAAATGGTAAATCATAACACTGGGCATTGGAGAAGCAATTCCTCTGTATTCAGGGGAAGAGTGAAATGATGGGGAGTGGGAAGATGGTGCGTGGATTGAGTTCTGACAGCGTGTCAGGCTGGGCTTCTTGGAGGCAGATGGCATTAAAATGTCAGAGCGTTAAAATAAGCATGTCAGGAATAGGATTGGGCATGTAAGAGGTAATTATTCCACAGAAAAGTGATATTTCTATGAAACAGATTCTGAGAGGATTTAGGATGGTTGCTGCTGTAATTAGCTGTGTTAGGCTTATCACCCTGTCTTTCAGCCCTGGCAGGAGACTGCCACAACCATTTTAGTTGACAGACTCAATTATTTAAATAAAGGCAAAAATGAATGAATCTTCCAATCCTACCTTTATGATCTGGGAAAGGAAAACCTTTGCTTGGAAAAGGTCTTCAGAAAGTCCCTTTTCAAGTTACTCAAGAGCTGCTCTGAAATAGATTCCTGTTGATGACTTAGGTAAGACTATTGTTCCTTAGCTGATATTCACCATTTTTGCACCATTTGCTGTTATAGCAGGACTGTCTATTTTTTACATATTACCTAAACTAATGGCCCTACTCAATATTGAAGTAATAGGTGTCTGTGTGTGAAGGTAAAAGTACTCTGTAATATGTTACCTATGGACGTTCTTTTTTTCCTAACACAACACATGAAAGGCTGTGGCTTTGCATCTGAATTGAAACCAGGTTTTTGGCTCTAAGTTGTCCTCTCAGATAGGTGCAATGGGATAGTTTTGTGTCGGGAGCACTTAGCTCTGGTGTCCATTTTTGGCTGTGAAAAGTAAGCTGTTAATCTAAACTGCTGGGATTCAGTTCATCCTATGTATAATTATGGCTCTTTAGGCTGTCTTGTGTGTCTGCTCACTAAATCCTTGTTTTGAGACAGAATTCATGTATGGTGAGGCCAGTGCATTGGCCTGTGTGACTATCTTCTGGACAAAGAAAGAGGAATCTCCCTGTCCTGCATCCCCAGCTACCACGGACGCTTCAAAAGAATTGTATAGGATTCATATGTTGATTTAGGATTTTTTCTGCAGATGAGTCTTGTGTTACTTCATTATTTTTAGTATGAGGATCTCAATCCATTAGTTACTGTAACATTTGTCACTTAAAACCTCCCAATGTATCCTAAAGAAGGGAGCTTCTAAGCAATTACTGCGTTAGCCTGAGTTAGTTTAATGCAAAGTTCACACCCATTGCTCTTACTATGGACTCTATACATAATTGAGGGTGAAGCTTGCAGTCTTTCAGTTCCTTTACAGCTCTTTGTATTAAACTATCTGTGAAGTTCTCCAGTGACCATTTCTCCTTTGGTACCTTTTGTGGTACAATACAGTTTCGATTGTGGGGGAAAAAAAAGCATTGCACCATGTTTCCCTAATATGTGATAGACAATTCCAGGCAGCCAACATTACCATCTTATGCCTCTTTGCTGTCAAAATCAAATTTGCCTTAGATTTTTTGCAGGTTTTGAGGTTCTTTGTCTAAAAAATGAAAACTTCTCAGGAAAATTACTGAAAATTGCTGAAAAACAATTAGTTAGCTCTGCCTTTTTTTTTTTTTCTCTCATTCTAAGTCAGATAGGTTTTTTCCTGACTTTTATAATTCCTGCCACTCCTTTGGCTTTGCCCGTTCAGGTCTCCTGCTTAGTGCTGTGGTGTCCTTACCTAGCTGCTGTCTCAGGCTAGTTCTTGACGATGATGATAAAAAACCAACAGTAGCAAGGATGACCTTTAATTCCAACTAATTACAGTATCTGCTCCATGTCAATCAGCCTATCTGGCATTTTCCCCAGTCTGCTTTCTCACTTCCTAAAAGTCCACTTCGTTAACTTCCATGTAGGTGGCTGGAATAGACATGGCACTGATGGACAGCATACATGGCATTGTGGTTGACCTGAAAGCACTTGTTACATCCCTATGTTTCCATGGCATGCTATGGGAAGTGTTCCTGTATCCTGATGAGTGGTTCAAGGTTTCTCTAAAAATATCTGTGTTGAACTATGGGTACGTCATTTTGAACGTCAAACACATATGGAAATACTGAAAATGTAAACTCCTCTGGTTCATGCAGGCTGTCCACTGTTACTCAGTGCAGTGGCTTGTTTGGGTGGAATAATGGGGGGCAAGCTCTGCTCATTTTGGCAGCAGAAGGTGATGCACATGTTTCCCTGCCTCCCAGGGTAAGCGTTTAGATGCAGTTACAAATTATGAACAATTGGCTTTACCCCTGGAAGGGTGACTTTGAGGATGGTTCTTATTATCCTTGTGGTAGATTGATTTAGGTTGTTTACAACCTCCTTGTCATCTTTGTTTTTTCCTGTGGTGACATATTATGTTTGTAGGCTGTCATTATGCAATGCTTCATATCTATAGATGGCATTCCTATTTTCATACATAGTTACGAAAGTATAATGGGAAATATAATAAGCAATTTCCTCCTGTGGTGCTGTCAAGTACTAGCTTATATGACTCAAGTGTCAGAGGAGGACAGGACAGAATGTGGAACTAGATTCTGGGGCAACACTGCTTGATTTTGTTTAGTGTTTTGTATTTTTTCACTGACTGCTTTTTATACCATGCAGATAGCTAAGCTAGAGACTATCAAGACTATCTTCAGCAGCACAACGTAGTGTGTCCTTAAAACCTTGTTGTTACACTCACAGAATGCTCTTTTTTAGCTGAGAACCCTTGTTCCTAGATGGAGTGCCACAGTGTGATGATGTACATGGAATGGTCCAGTTGGTATTGAATACTGCATTCTTTTCACTACGATGGACTACTAACATTCTGTATACTTCTACCCTACTCAAGTACTAATCAAGTTCAAATTTTGGGCCCTGTGTGGCTGAGAGACCCAAACGATTTCATTGTGAAGATGTGGGAGGCCAACCAGGGTCAGCAGCCCTAAACTCTCAAAGATAATGAATCTTTCTACATGCAGTTTGAAGATTGATCTTTCCAGGAGTTTAATTAATTTGGTAATAAAGTCCACAGTTTTGTAGTGAGCACCTACCCAAACTAAGGGCCATGGTATCAGCTTTTAGTCCATGCATTTTAGAAAATGTATGCACAGTCTCCCTTTGTGCCATACTGCTCTGCTATATTGCACACACATTTTTCTGTCTCTGCTGAGTGACTAAGCCACAGAGTATGGTGGTTTCAGTTTGGGGTTTTTGTGGGGTTTGTTTGTTTGTTCATTCATAGATACTTTGGTTTTTAAAGACACAACCAGAGTGCATTCAGATACTGTAGTGATGGGTCTAGGATAAGCGTTTTTGTGGAACAAGCAGCAATGTTTGAACAAGCACAGACTGTTTCAAATAAAATACAGAACGCTTACCAGTGCCTGAAATTGACTTTGGAACAAACAGAGGTCTTTTGAGTACTGTTTTGAATAGATACAGTATCCTGGATCACGCATGACTTGCAGAGAAGGAACTATGTTAAGATGACATTCAGCGTAACTTTCTTGTGTGGCAGACCAGAATCTGCATTTTAACCATGACAGTTACGACAAATCTTGTTTATTTTGGTATTTGACTTAGTATGGCTTTCCATCTATCTATTTCATGCATTGGTGTATGTGAAGCTTTACTGAACCCTGTTAGACCAGATTGCATATTTGAAAGGTATTTTCTTATGCATTTTAAGACTGACTGCAACATGGTAATCTATCTGCCTTGAAAGTAACTTGCCTTTCCCAAATATACAGAAGAAAATAGTATCTCTTTAGAAAAGTCTACAATTTTTTTAGAAAAAATCTTTAACATGAGACACATCAGTGGAGAATTCATAGATAAGCTGAAGGGTCTAGAGAATAAAGAACTACTAGCTGTGTTCTTCCTATATGTTCTTTCACCCCCAAAGAGATATGTGTTCATACATTAATAATCATGACACTTTAGACTTAAATCACTTTATAATGTCCATGTGCTGCACAGATTTTAATTAGTGTCTCACCTTTTTTCCAGTCAGCTCATTCTCACTGAGTCGGAACACATTATTCCTCAGTATGCAATGTTTCAGCATAATCAACTTTCAGCTTGCAAACAGTCTAAAATCTTTCTACTGTACAAGCAGTTCTTAAGAGTTATACATGGCAAGGTCAGTTGCATTTGAATAATTATGATATAATTTGAAAACATAATTACCATCTGGGCACTAAATCCGTTTCCATCATTATCGGTCAAATGTCAATTTTCTAGGATACACTTAATTTCTGTCTCTCATTCCTTCTTCACTCTGCTTTAATTTTCATAATTTGGTTCTTGTATTTTAGTTGTATAGGAAGAAAATGATACTGAAAAGAACCAGAAAAAAGTATGCTGGGTTTTTGTCCTTCTGCAGTTCATCTCCACGTTGAATTCTTTTCATGATCTTTTCTCCACTTCGGCAAACCTGTCGATGAGTACAAGTAGGGTGCTTGCAAATGGTGCCAGCACAGTTAGATAGATCCTTATCTGTGTTTGCTTTGAAGTATGAGTTCAAGCCCTTTGCTATTAGATGAAGCCGATGTTAAAACTTTGGGTCTCTATAAGTGGTTTGGGGAGTTTGTTTAGTCATGTTATTTCTGTTGTTAATGTCGGAATCATGAGAACTTCAGAAAGCCTAGGATTTGAAGGTGAACATGTCAAGCAATTATTTTCTTGTTATAATAGAGGTCAATAGAGAATGTTTGACAACTTGGATTTTATGCATATTTGGTCAACCCTTGCCAGCAGGAAACACAAGTGAGAGGCAGTGCTTCATGCCTACCTCTGAACTAGTCAAGTGCTGTCAGTAAAACATTCTCTTCTTTCCTTTTCTCTCTCACATGTACCTGCAGAAATTCACATGGAGTTAGTGGAGTGATAGCTGGGGGGTGCAGGCCTTGCTGTGCTCCTTAGAGGTCTGATAATCCCAGTACAGAGTGAGCTGGCAGTGAGATAGGAGGACTTCCTCAGAAATGAAACCAAGGTAGCCTTGTGAAACCCTGCCCGGGGCTTACTGGTCTCCTGCCGAAGCGTGAGATACGCTGAATGCTGAGTCAGGGACATTGGATATTGTCTTGAGGATACTAGAACTGCACTGTGCAAGTCACAATGCTGTCCTAGTTTATGACCTTTTCCAGAGGCAGGAATGGTACAGTTGAATACTTTGCACTAAGTGCTGGATCAGTCTGTGTGTTTTAGATTTGGTGAGTGGTAGCCCTAAAGGGGTTTGGTTTCTGAGAGAGTCCCCCAGGCATGGCAAATAAGAGATAAATTTGCAGCAGGGAGTATGTGGAAAAAAGTACTGTCTGTGCAGACCAGGAGCCTGTGAGAAACAGAAGAAAGTGCTGTCAGTTACTACTTGTTTAAAAAGAGGGTGAATATATGAATGGAAAGCTCCTTGGATCACTTTAAAAGGTTTGGGTTCTACATGTTATGTAAGTACATGTGTCTGTTGTTAAGCATGTACATCCTGTCCAATTAAGCAAGACAGGTCTGTGCCTGACATGGGATCAGTAGAGTTTAAATACACCATTGGTTTGTACTCACATCACTTGTCTTGTTCTTTGACATAATGGCTTTCAGAGCCAGTAATGGCAGAACAGGGTTTGTACTGTAATGATTTTGTCTGAACTGGCAAAATCTTAAGCCTAAATAGCATTACTGACTAGAAAATTTTGAAACATGGACAGGACAGGCTTGTCTCACATGTCAAGCGCTTTGTACAGGCTGCTGCCTGATTTTGGGTACTATCTACTGTCTGATGGGATGTTAATTTTCAGTATTACATTTCAATTTTAACTAAAACAGAGCTGAAATGAATTGGTTGCTGTTAACAGATTACACAGTAAACAGGTGTTGCGGTCCATTTCTTTGTCTTGTTTGCACCCAGTGTAAAAAAACCCAAGAGGGAGGAATCAGGCCTGCAGCACACAAAAAGTATTTTCTATGTGTTTTGTTCACAAAACCAAAGATTGATCATAAATATGTTTTCTTGATCATTTTACCTTTCAAAAACTCTGAGTTAAAGTGGAACAGTGTGGTGGTTTTTCTTATTGCTATTTTCCCTTAGAAAGTGAAAAAGCACAGCAAAGGCGGATGAAGGTAGAAGATGGAGAAGAATGTCCTTGCTATTGATTTACACTCTACCTACTCAGCAAAACAAGAGTCACAGGAATCACAGCTAGGCTACCATCACAGAATGTACTCAGATTTAATATTGAACTCTATTAACAAGGTTAAAAATGCTGTGTGATAATTATGAACAAGTTTTCTTACTCAGATACAGCTGGCAAAGAATAGTATCTGTCCTGTGCAAAGATCCCGTTGATCACAGGCATTATCATTGTGAAGAAATGTGTATTGCATGACTAGAATTAGGTGTAAAACTCAATTTACAATTTAAATTTTGCCTGCATTCACTTTTGTTCATTCTTTGTGGTTGTTACACTAGGAGATAAAAATCACCTCTGGTTCTGAATGGCAACCCTGCCTGAAATCCTCAACCTTCTGCCAGCAGTAGATGCTTTAGAAGTTGTAACACCGGCTGTTATAGCTGGCTTTATGCTGTCCCCTGTAGCTTTAAAGGGATGTTGGATCTTGCTTAAGTGAGTCTGTGTTCAGATCGTTTGGTTTCCAACCTTTCTCATCATGCCAGGCAGGAGCAGAAAAGCCATTGCCTGTTGAGATCTCGGGAGTAGCCCCGGCAGCTTGTGCATTCCAGCTCAGAGCAGAGGTGATGAGGGAGTGAGGGAACAATGGCTGTCCATGAGGGTTTACCTCAGGAAGCTGTGTCATATGCTCAGCTTGTCCCATAAAGGCACAGAAGAGAGTCTGCGATGCAGAGAACAGTGTTGGTGTATTTGTTCTTTAAGTAAAATTGTAGCTTAACACTGATACCTCACAGCTGAGCTGCAGAGTTAGTACCGTGCGTGTGCTCAGAAGAGGATTTAGCTGGCAGCCTTAGTGTTAAGGACTCTAGTTTAGTTTGCACTGTGTTTTCTTGATGGTTTCTCTATGCTGTGGAGATAATTACTTCTCAATCAATATGCAAGTAAAAATATCAGTAGATTGTGGAAACATAGTAAGAGTTCACATGCAGGAAGGCTTAGAAGATGAAAACTTTTCAGCCAGGTCATAATTATGTACAGTTATTCTGTTATATGAGATGAGAAAATCATTGTATATTGCATGTGGTATTAGGTTTTTATAGTGAAGAGTTTTTAATGTAGGAAATGTTTTTAACTATAAAATGGAAATCCTTTTATGCATATGCTCTGGAAATTGAACTAACATTCAAATGGAAAGAAATTTCTGTCAAGTTCACTCTGCTAAATCCAATCTCCAGACTAAGCTAGTGGTAAATCAATATATTTTTGTCCTGTTGCTTTGCTAAATGTGTGCTCTTTTAATGAACCCGACCCCTCTATTCACAAACCCCACAACACGTGCAAGGGTCCGGGCAAAGCATTTGTGTGGCTACATATCGAAAAAGTAGTATAAAAACACAGTTATTCAATGCTTTTTTCTCTTGAAATAGCAGTTAATTGTAGCATGATCTCTGTAACTGTGGAAGGTCAAGAAATACTCCTTACATTTTGAAAATGTTTGGTTTGGCTAATTTTAGGGGTAGAGCAGAGGATGCTTTGTGCAAAAGGTACTTGGAAATGAAAACAGTCACATATTCCAGATCCTTATCCATCTGAAACTGATGAAAAAAAATCTTGCAGACAATAAAAGAAAATGCAGTCTGGCCCTTTCTTCTAGGAGTAAATAAACTGGTCTTAGTTATCACTGTGCAGGATAGAATGGAGACTGAGACAATCAGAATTACCAGATGGTCACAAGAAGAGGATGGAGTGGGATGCTGTTGTGGGACTAGGGGTATTTAGTTTGTAGAAAAAGGTGAGAAACAAATGAAGGCAACTTAGTATCGCCAATGGTCAAATGTGTGAGCTGGTAAAAGTGAGAAAGTATCATTTTATGCCCACTCAACCTCACATTAATTCTCACTGAACATTAATAAACAGTACTGTAGTGATGGATCATCATTATCAATCTCTGCAGTGGTACTGTCAAACAAAACATTTGCATTGTAAACAGAAAACGTTCCAGGATGTTGTCAACATGCTTGACCCCACATAATTATATTTCACTTTTTGGTATTCATGAATTCTGTGCATATGGCTCTGCTCTGCCACTGTATGAGCTCATAGCTGAGAATCGTGAAGTTTAGGTAAGAGGTGGGGGAGAATGGGAGACTACTCCTTAAACTGGCTGAGCATTTCTAGTCTACTTCAGGGCAAAGAGTCAAATCAACTGGTGAGGGTACATCTAAAATTCAGGTACTTTTTCATTGCCTCTTAGCTTTTGCTCTCAGCCAGGAGCTGATGGATGCTGTACCCTTCTGAAGGTACGTACACATCCTTCCTTCTGAAGTAACCTGTCTGTGGAAAGGGAAAGTGCTCTTGGAGGCAGAGGTCTGCTGCAGTGTGAAGGCAGAAAGCGTTGGATAATGCTCTGCTTGCAGCTCTCCAGGTTGAGTGATACCCATGTGGGTGATGACTTGTGACAGGGAAAAGCCATTTTCCAGTGAAGGACTGCTCTGTGCAAGATGGTAGAAAATCAATAGCTGACAGCAGTGGTTGTCTGCTGCCTTCCAGTTGAGGCCGGAGTCAAGGGCAAATGTGCCACCTCCATCCAGCATCACCCGTGGTGCGGGGGTGTGGAGCCTCACGTTTGCATTTAGCATGGTGGGATGTTCTCTGTGCGTGTACTTTTTTTTGGTCGTCTTCACTGCTATCATGGCAAAACTGCAGTAGGATGGAGGGATTTTGTATTGTCTGATTCTCTCCTGTGGAGATTACAGCCCAGGGAGGTACTTGCGCCCTGTTGCCGAAGGGTAGCAGTTATTGAATATTGAAGCAGTTTGAATGCTTTGTTCAATAGTTGCTGAATTATTCAAACTGTTTAAAAGCTAATCTATAGCTATCTTACCATGACATTCTTTAGGTTGCTGGTTAGACTTCAACTGACAGATTCGGTTTTTTCTTGAGGTTTTTCAGGAAAAATAAGCCATTTTGGTGTTGATGATTCTATTTAACTCTTTGAAGCCACCTTACCTCTTCAGATGCTATTTCTTCAGCTGGTTAGCCCTCAGTCCTAAGGATGAGGTGAGCACAAGCTGCTATTTCATAGAGTGTTCCCAAGTACCACCAGGAATTTGCTAAGCAGTTCCCAAGCTGGATGAAATTTTATTTCTGCTTGGTTACCCCCACTTCGGAAGAAAGAAAAGGAGTTTGTTTGCTTTTTACAGTCTGTTGAAATCTCAAGAAGCAGAAAACATGAAAAGCAAGCACTGGTGACCCCGTATGTAAACCAGATGCTTCCTTGAATACCTTTCAGAGAATTTTGTGAAGGCACACTGACTAGAATGCTGCTGACATCCTTAATGGTCTTTAAACTGTTTTCTGTCCTTTCTGGCTTACATTTGTGCTTACCAGTTAAAACTAGTTTTGTTGATTCACCCTCTTGGGGCTTTTTATGAGGTTTGATGCAAAGTCCTTACTTTATCCATCATTATTTGTTCTCTCTTTCTAACAAAAAGACTACCTTTAGACAACTGGAGAGATAACAGCTCAGTGTTGTAGCAGGATAAGATTTATGGTAAATTTTCTACTCAACTTTCCATTATACCCTAACTGATGATTTTTCCCTGCCACTTTTATCATTCCCTTTTCTTTGAGTATGCAGCTGGTTTTTGTCCCATGTTTTTACTGTTTTTTTCCCCATCCTTACATATATATTTAAATTTCTGGCTGTAACTACGGCATTTCTTTCTCAAGTTCTACCTTTGTATTGGAATAATTTCTTGCTGTATGTTCAAAACTTATTGGTTAGTTTATCTCTAGCCCCTGTTGCTACTGACTTCACAGGAACTGCCATTTTCCACTTAAGTTTTTATCTGGAGTGAACCCTATTCCTGGTGGTTGTTAGACGAGTATGTCTATTCTTTCTTTACATGAGGAAAAAGGAGCTCATCATTATTTGAGGGTGCTACTTCAACAGAAGTAAATATTGTGCTTCACTTTGCTTAATTAAATTTATATTCATTCTCACTTATATAACAACATTGATTTGAGCTGATAAATGTGTATTGTACTCTACATTAGAGGAGATTTAACTCTGCTAGTGTTTGAAGGGTTTTTGACACAGGCTGGAGAGTGTAGAGAAGTTCTTTATTGTGGAAGGTGCTGTATAATCTTAAGTGGTTCCAGCTTTGCCTAGACATCTCAGTGCTTTGGCTGTACTTTATAAATAGTCATTTCCCAGAACTGCAAAGAGCATTTTCTAAGAAATGTGAGCTCAGGAGAGGTGAGTGAATTACTCAGTTTGGAATAATGTCAAAAATCTAACTCTTCAAACTTTGTGCACTTGCAATTTGGAGGAATGTGTAAAGCTACACTTTCCTTAAGCAGATACTTTGATATTTGTCAAGTTTCCTGCCATATTTGTGTGATGTCTTTTTCGTATTTCTGCTTTTCATTAATTACATGCCTTTATTTCAGAGACCCATTGAAGTACATTTTGTTGATGTTGGTTTATAATTTGGAGATTGGAATACTTACCGAGTCTTCACTGACTTTGGAACTTCAAACATTTTTCTGCTCTCACAAAAATTTGTATTTCTGATGCACCCAAGTGAAAGTCTTCTGACATCTTGATTTCTGTTTGTCCATAGAACTATACAGTCCAGTGAAGCAAAGGTATTCATGGTTTGGTGAAACTGCTGTGTGGTCTGTGGATACTAACAATGCCCTTTGACATGCATGTGTACAAAGGGATATAAAAATGAAAAGAATCATCAAACTCTCCACAAAGGAGTCTGCAAAGATTAAACAGTCTTTCTGTTACCTAGCAAATTTTAGAGGGCTATTCAACTTTGTCACCTTGTCTCCAAGAAAAAATGGTTTAATAAGGAAAATAAATGGGTTCTGTTGTAGTGACTGCATTTCATGCACTCCTTTGACAGAGGCATGCTGGAAAAGGTAGCTTTTAAGTGCATGGTGATGAGTGTATTTTAAACATCTGAATTCACACATGTGAATGAATCCACATTTTTTCTGATGTGCCTGGCATACTAAGATTAGCAGAATGGCTTAATAGCTTGTGCTTACACCTATGGAATTTAAAGCAGCTTTCTAGGAGGAGGGAGAAACACAGTACTTTATTCTTGGCGTGGTCAAAGCAACAAATGACACATACTTAACAGTTTTTCACTAACTGAACCACAAACAGTTCAATATGTGCAGTCACACGCAGAGGAAGAACTGGTCTCTCTTGCTTTGGCTGTAGTTGAAAACTACTGTAAAATGTGCTGTTGTGAATGCACTCTTATGAAGAGAGGGGAGATGGCAAGGGAAGAGATTTGTTGCAAAGGGTTTATTTGTGTGGGAAAATTATGCCTATGCAGCCTCCAGTTCAGGTATGCAGAGTTCTGAATTGTGAGCTGGCCCTCTGATACTGAAATAGTCCAGAGAATAAACTTTCTAACACAGTTTGAAGTATTCGAAAGCAGGCATTCTTTATTACAGTGCTGGACACATTTGGAGGATTTTTCCTCTAATCAATTATGTGTCATGAAACTTTACAACAGAGTATTTAATCCATTGTGATCATACACATTCGTTACAATGTACTTCCTAGCTAATACATAAAATCCCTTTTCCTAGAATGAATTGACACGCCTGTGCTTCTTACTGGAAGTCCTTTTATGGTCCAAGAGGGTCATCTAAAGGGGTTTAAAGTGGTTCTATTCACTGAGAGCCCCCAATTTTGTAAATGACCTTGCCCTGAACTTTTTTTAGGGCATGCACTGTTGTTTCTTGTTACATAACTTTGCCACAGAAACCATTTAGGTTCCTCATTATCTGTTTATCCACTGGTTCCAACTACGTTTAGCATCCTGTGTGTCTACTTTTATATTCTTTTATCTAATTTGCTAGCTAGTCTTTAAGTTCTGTTTTGCAACTTCAAGGAAACTGAAAGTTTCTATTGTCTGTGTTGTCTGTCAAGTCCCCCCTTTTCTTGAGACAATGTCTCTTCTAGACAAGTCTCAATACTTCATTTTCCAGCACAAAGGGTTACAAGAGCTATAACACTGAGTCATAATACAAACAAGTACATGTACTACAATGATTACAATGACTGCCACGAGTGCATTTTGTAGCAGTCTCCCATTTGGTAGCCATGAAGTAAGCCAATCCCACCAAGAAGAATGTTCCTCTTTCTGCTACTCTTCTACTGCTCTTCCTGTTGGGATGATTCCTGTCTGCTGGACTTTTAACCCATCACTGATGTAAGTGCAACACTCCTGTCCTAAAATAGCACACGTTCCTCCCTGGCTAGCAAGCAGATAATCCAAGGCTATGCAGTTCTCTACAGCCACCATTCATGTTTGTGGGAGCTTACAGGATGTACTATTTAATATTTTAATAGTATTATTCACCACTTCTTCTAATAATCTATTCAGCTTGTTAATATAAATTCCATAGTGCAGGGCAGTGCACATGGGGCATAGAGTGAATTGTAATCTTTTGCTTCCCGAAATCAAAGGAGTTTATTGCAGATTGTCCCTGGATGGCCCAAACTCTTCCTTGTGCTTGTTGCCAAAGTACCCTAAGGAGAGGCATTAATACTGCTTGGAAACAGGAACCAAACCATCCTTTAGGAAGCCATTTATAGGCCCGTCTCTGCATATCTAGTAGGTCCCATTCCCAGTACCAAAGGTCTGATTTCCTATTTCCAACTGTTGCACTGCTGGTGGATCTAGGGCTCCTACATGTGCTTCTGTTGTGTCCTTGGTGCCATGAGGCCAATGGAGTTTCATAGTGGCATGGCAGCTGGGACAGGTATAATACTGACACTGATTTGTTTCAGCACTCCAAGTTCTATTTATGTTTTGGGTAATGTTAAAGCATATAAATCCTTTCACATTATGACCTCTTAACTGCCATAGTTTTAGGTTTCTTCTTAAGAGAAATGTTGCTAAATCCTGTAAAATTTATAGTTGTATTTCTTTGTTCTTTTGTACAATTTTCTTTAGCTATCCCTTCACTGACTACTACAAGTCATAGCCCATTGACAAAGTTCTTGCCACCCCGTAGGGTGAACCATTCAAGGGAACCCTGTTCCTGCCAACATTATTTGAGAACATATCCAGCGATTAGTTAAATTTATTATTTTAGCTACTTCGATCTTTAAAACTTTCATAAGAGTATTCATGACTAATCCCTTGGTGGAACTCTGAAAGTCTCTTTGGCAAACTAAGATTTTGGTTAGCTATCAAGATACAACTCATGGGTATAAGTAATACTTTAGTTACAAGGTTACTCATTCTCTTTCCTCTTTATTTGGGTTGGGGACAATAATTCCCCACAGAGCTGACGCCTTTTTGATTCTAGAATAATGCACCCAAGGTCCTTTACTGTTCAGTTTTACTGTGGTGTATGTGGTTAACAGAACTTGGTATGGTCCCTTTGGCTTTGGTTGGAGTGGTGCTGGATCCCTGTCCCAAAGGTACACCCAGTCTCATGGTTGGAATTTGTGTGCTGGTGTGTCCAGTCCCACCAGTCTGGCAACGACAACTGCCTGCCGTAAATGCTGCAGTGGATTTACCTGAAGATTTGAGGTAGTTATTGAGGTCTGCCCCACCTTTAAACATGCACATCCCTTGGGATGTGTGGAGTTTGATAGGGCTGACTATAGAGCAGCTCATAGGGGCCTACTTTTTCTGTGCCCTCAGGATGGGAGCACAAAGCAATTGGGAGTGCTTGTACTCAAGTCAGTGAGGTTACTTGACAGATTACGGAGTTGCAGCTTAATAGTGTAATTCATCCTTTCTGCTTTTCCACTAGCATGTGGTCTGTAGGGAGTATGTAAGTTCCATTGAATTCCCAAGGCCTTGCTAACTTGTTCCATTATTTTTGCTGTAAAATGAGGCCCTCTGTCAGAAGACATTCCTAGAGGAAATCCAAAGTGTGGAATTATTTAACAATATTTTTACTACTTTTGCGATGTTGTTGTGACAGGGAACCACTTCAGGCTGTCCAGAAAAGGTATCCACTAAGACTAAAATATGTTTATAGCTCTCCTTATATGTGGAAGTTCTGTAAAGTCAATTTGCTAATAATCTCCTGGGGAGATTTGATAGCCCCTATTACCACTTGGTTTTCAATATTGATGTTATTTCTTTTACATGTGCCACACTTTTGAGTCTTTGAATATACAATTTCAGTCATCATGGAGCTAATCACTGTCTTTCTTAAGTGTTTTAACAACTTTTCTGCACTGCAATGTGTAACTGCTGCTCTCTGTCTACTATTTCTCTCATAATTGCCTTGGGAACTATTATTTGTCCAGTAGGGGTGATTTGCCCATCTATCAGGGTGAAATCAGGCTTCTAATGCTTCATTTAACTGAAAATCTTTTACACTTTATTCTGGCTTATTATCTGGCAGACTAATCTCTTGTTGCAGAACCAAAACATGGATGCCTTTTTCTGCAGCCTCTTTAGCCACCCTGTTGGCCAAGTCATTTCCATGCTTTGGCCCATTTCCACATTATGTCTGGTGTGGTCTGCAGTGCCTAGTTGCAACTTCAGCTGGTTTTTGTACTGCTTCCAAAAAGAGTAATATCTGTGTCCCGTGTTTGACTGATGTACCTTGTGCTGATAACAAGCCCCTCTCCTTCCAAACTGTCCTGTGAGCATGCACTACACTGAAAGCATACTTAGAATCCATCCAGATGTTTTCTTCCAATGCCTGTGTTAAAGCAACCAGTTCAGCCTTCTGTGCTGAAACATCTGGCTTTAGAGCCTTAGATTCAATTACCTCGCTCAGGATAGTTACCATGTATTCTGACCTGTGTTTCCTGTTGCAACGAAGTTATTTCTGTCCCTGGATAGTTCCTGATCTGGATCCTATATTGGGGTATCTTTTAAATCCAGTCAGCTGGAATAAACTTCGATCTTTTGTAGGCAATCATCTTCTGGAGTACTTTCTACTTCAGTGGCTGACAGAAACATAGTAGGATTAACAATAGAGGTGAGTTTGAGGGTAATGGTACATTCTTTGATTCTAATTTGCTGGTTAGTCTTTAAGCTCTATTTTGCAACTTCAAGGGAACTGAAAATTTCTCTGTGTTGTCTGTCACCTTCAGTATAAGAGCTGGGAGAAGTAAAGAAAATAAGTGGAAAAAAATAATTCTTTTGTTTATGGTGTTGCTTATACATTTTGTCTAATGATTGTTTCGGGCACAATGAGCAATTCCTGGTGCAGAAAGCTGGACTGGAATATCTCATCTGGACTGAAATGTCATCTCTCTGAATGATGCCCTAGCCACAGACTTGTTTTTTCTTGCATATTCACTCTTTGAATCTCATTTTCTTTTCTGCCTGGTGGCAGCTTGGTAACAGACAGCTGGAGCACTCCTCTGAGAGGCAAGATATGTTGGTCTCCCTGGCAAAGAGCCTGACCTCTACCATTTTATAAGCAGAGAGTGACAGTGCTATTAATATATCCCTCTTCTAGCTGTGTTTTCAAAGGAGTATATAGCCTGATTGTTGTGCTGCTGAGCCTAGATATCATCAGCACATGGTAGGTGTATTGTGAGTATCAGGAGTGAATTGGGCCCCTGCGGGGAGTTAAGCTCAGAACGGCTTCAGGGAGCTCTGCAGGCTCTTTGTGGGAGGAGGCAGGATGCCTCCTTCCCAGTTTCATCTTGTCAGCTGCGGACACAGCCCTCTCCCACCCAGTAGCTGAGCTGTAGGCACTTAACTCTAGGCTGTTTTGGCAAAAACATCTAGGCTTCTACTGTCAGCAGAATGTTTGGGGCACTGGTTTGATCTTAATGCTATAACCAGTCTTTTGGCTCTTTGGTCATCTGGAAGCTCTCCCATTTCCATTGCGATCAAAGGCAGCTGACTGGTAGGTTTGCATTTGACTGCAAACAGGTGATGGTAAGGCAGGGTTTCTTTCTTTCCTAGATGAAGCTGGAAGAAAACTAAACACAGTACTCCATCAGTAATGAAACTTTTTCCATTAGAAGGAAATATTGCGATTTAGATTAAAATTTCATATGAAATAAATGAATCTCTTTGAAAACATGAGCTTCCTTGGAAGAGCAAATTCAAAATGATTTATTCAGTATTCTGCAGTTATCTGCCCTTTGACATGTGGACTTGACTCATATCATTTTTTGTGTTGAGTGCAAGGGAAGAAAAGTACTTTAAGCACTTCTCAGTTTTTTAGCAGGAAACTTCACCCTCAGTCTTTGCTGGGAAACATGCTAACAATTGTGAATGAGAATTCAGGTCATATTTATAAAGCTGAGTGTTCTTGCATATGAATATTCTCATTAATGCTTTGTAAACCAAATGGACTTAATTTCTCATTAAACATTTTTGTGGTAATGCAACAAGACTTGCCTGCAGCCAACATTAGCTTAAATAATTTAAAGGGTCTGCATTTGTCAAGGTCTCTAAACATCGGGTTAAGCTCATGAGGTGAGAGAGTCTTACAGAGCTTAAAAAGCTTTGCCAGCAGCCAGCAATATTGTTAGAAAAGGTTAGCCCCATGTGGCTTTTCGTGCTCTGACTAGGGTTAGGGTTAGGGTTGAGAAAACCACAAAGCCTGGAGCGCAAGGGACACTGCAGCTGCAAATGGCAAGCCAAGTCCAGGGTGGCACTGGCCAAAACATTGCTCCCAACACACTTTTTCCTTGGCACCGGTCTTAACCCTGTGCTGCTTTTTTTGCTCCACCTAGGGTTTGGGTTATGGTCAAGGTTAGGGTTAGGGTTGAGAAAACCACAAAGCACTGAGGTCCAGAGACACTTCAGCTGGAAAAGGTAGGCCATGGCCCGCATGACACTGGCCTGTACAATTGTACAGGCATGATTTTTCCTTTGTATCAGCCTTTCCCCATTGAGGCTTTTATTGCTCTGCCTAGGGTTAGGGTTACGGTTAGGGTTAGGGTTGAGAAAATCACAAAGCCCAGAGTTCCAGGATCACTGCAGATAAAAATGGCAAGAAAAGGCCAGGGCAGCACTGGCCAAAACATTGCTCCCAACACACTTTTTCCTTGGTGCCTGCCTTAATCCCACGTGGCTTTTATTCCTCTGCCTAGGGTTAGGGGTAAGGTTAGGGTTAGGGCTTAGAAAAGCACAAAGCCTGGAGTTCCCGGATCACTGCAGCTGAAAATGGCAAGCAAAGGCCGGGGCGGTGCTGGCCTAAGTGTTGCCCCCAACACACTTTTTCCATGGCACCTACCTTAATCCAATGTGGCTTTTATTGCTCCACCTACAGTTAGGGTTAGGGTTAGGTTTTAGAAAACCACAAAACCTAGAGCTCCAGGGACACTGCAGCTGCAAATGGCAGGCCAAGGCCAGGGCGGCACTGGCATAACGTTTTTCCCAACACATTTTTTCCTTGGTGCCTGCCATAATCCCATGTGGTTTTTATTGCTCTGCCTAGGGTTAGGGTTAGGGTTGAGAAAACCACAAACCCAGAGCTCCAAGGACAATGCAGCTGTAAATAGCAAGTCAAGTCCAGGCTGACACTGTCTTAACCATTGCTCCCAATTCACTTTTTTTTTGGCACCTGGCATACCCCCATGTGTCTTTTATTTCTTTGCCTAGGGTTAGGGTTAGATTTCGGGTTAGGGCTTAGAGCTCGAGGCACACTGCAGATGAAAATGCCAGGCCAAGGCCAGGGCGGGACTGGCCTAAACATTGCTCCCAACACACATCTTCCTTGTTGCCTGCCTTAATCCCATGTGGCTTTTATTGCTACACCTAGGGTTAGGGTTAGGGTTGAGAAAACCACAAAGCCCTGAGCACCAGGATCACTGCAGATGAAAATGGCAGGCCAACACCAAGGCAGCACTGGCCAAAACACTGCTCGCAACACACATCTTCCTTGGTGCCTGCCTTAATCCCGTTTGGTTTTATTGCTATTCCTAGGGTTAGGGTTAGTGTTAGGGTTGAGAAAACCACAAAGCCTAGAGCTTCTGGCACACTGCAGCTGTAAATGGCAGGCCAACGCCAAGGTGGCACTGGCCAAAACATTGCTCCCAACGCACTTTTTCCTTAGCCCCTGCCGTAGTCCCATTTGGTTTTATTGCTATGTCTCAGGTTAGGGTTACGGTTAGGGTTGGGGTTAGGGTTTGGGTTAGGGTTCGGCTTAGGGTTAGGGTAGAGAAAACCACAAAGCCTAGAGTTCCAGGCTCACTGCAGATGAAAATGGCAGGCCATTTGGCGGCACTGGCCAAGACATTGCTCCCTACACACTTTTTTCTTCGCCCCTGCCTTAATCCCATTTGGTTTTATTGCTCTACTGGGGTTCGGGTTAGGGTTAGGTTTGAGAAAACTGCAAAGTCCAGAGCTCCAGGATCACTGCAGCTGAAAATGGCAGACCCAGGTCGGGGTGGCACTGGCATAACGTTTCTCCCAACACACTTTTTCCTTGGTGCCTTTCTTAATCCCATGTGTCTTTTATTTCTCCGCCTATGGTTAGGGTTAGGGTTTGGGCTTAGTAAAGCACAAAGCTTCGAGCTCCGGGGACACTGCTGTTGACAATGGCAAGCAAAGGCCAGGGCGGCACTGGACAAAACATGGCTCCCAACGCACTTTTTCCTTGGTGCCTGTCTTAATCCCATGTGGTTTTATTGTAAGAAATGGAATTTCACAGAACAAGGCTTAGTCTCCTAATGTAAATTTTGCAAAATGTTATTCCAAATACCTCTGGTTATTTCTTTATTTCAGGTGCAATTATGAGCGTCTCAGCCTTCAAAGTCATGCTTACAGGAGATGTTTCTGTGATTTAAAACAGATTCAGTCCTGTAGGACCCAGTCTTGCAAAGACTTACAGGTGTGCTTTATTTATGTGCTCTGCGTAGCTCCATTCAAGTCAGTGACATCTTGAAGTGACAATACAGGAATTGTAAGAACTCACTCAGAAATAAGAATTTGCAGAACTGGGCCTGACATCTTTTTATTATGTAGCAGAAAAAAATGCTTGAAGTCAATAGTTTAAGGCCATGAAGAGAGTATTAAGAATAAATAAATTAGAGAAGCCCAGCACCAGCATAGTGCTGCCTGGACAAAATTTTTCATACATGTCCACAAATGAACACCCTCACTGTACAGAGCCTCGAGCGATTTATGTTGTCAGGACAAAAGATGGAAAACTGCATTATTGCTTTATAAGCTTTTGCTGTGTTATCTATGCAAGTGCCCAATTCAAAACAGTATGATAGGCACACAGTTAACCCTTGAATGCTTTGAAACTTAGAGAGACATTGGAATTTTGAGCATCAAATGTTCCCTGAAATAAAACACAAAATCCTCGTGTATTAATTGTATTTACTGTGCCATTACAAGCAACTTAACTTTTTTTCCCCCCCACATTCCACCTTGTTCTGAATTAGACATTCCAAGATATGCCTAGGAGAGGGGAAGAAAATCATGGATAGCATCCATCCTGCTGTATGACCTTACTTCAGGAAGAAATTCTGGCACATGTTGAAGAAAGCTCCTGGACAGAGCAGCAGTTAAACAGGTGCTTTACTTGCACTTAATTCAAGATTTAAATATGTTTAAAATTACATGCATGTGCAAGTAAGAGCAGTGTGTGGAGTCCTCAGGGAATAGTAGCTCTCTTGAACAATTCTTAACTGATTACAAATGCTCCTCTTAGAGGTTTTCAGAAGTTACCAGAGTAAAAACTTCGTAATGTAGAGTCATTAAAAGAAAAGAAACTGTGTGTTTTTCAAGGGAATGGTTGTCAGCTCTCTTATGATTGTTCTGGAGATTACCACTTCAAAAAAACTAACAAAATGGTTATTGGATTTAAAAGGTATTCTCTGTAAGTAAATGTCACGTTTAAATACTTCAGCTATTATGTTTGTGTTTGCATTACTGTAGGGATTTAAATGGTACCATTTGCATATTTTATCCAATTCTCTAATGTTCACTTAGTGAGTTAAAATTAAGATAAGTTGTGTAAATGAAACAGCTTGCTGGCTGTGGATAAGCTGATTTAAACTGCTGTACCTGGAGTAAAAGTAATGCACTTGGGGGAAGACACATTCACAGTGTGATTTGTTTGTGAAAGTAGAATGTTTAATCCCAAGTAAATTTTAGTTAGAAATCAAAACAGAAGTAGAAAGATAGGAAACACAGAAATATGGTTAAGACTGACATCTTTGCCTTGGGGGGGGAATGCTAGGAATGTATGTTTAGTCATGTCAGGTGTGGGGATGTGCATGCAAATAGTTTTTACTATACAACATTCTCTCAGTATTTGTATTTATGTGCCTCTAACACACCCCACATGTTTTGAGATTTTAATTACATGGAGTTCTCTTCCCCCTTCTCTTCATGTAGTGTGCACAGCTTTTTCTTCTGACAGTATGAAGTACCTTTCCTTGTTGTCCTTAAGGGAGGTCTAGCCAGACCAGGAATGGCAGGCAATGCTCGGCCTGTGGTGATCACATGTTCCTCTCCGATAGTCTTCCTAGGAATCTGTTCTTTCACCTTCAGATTTCTCCTTTGAAGTTTTGGCAGTGATTGACTTTTGGCCCCCTGAGTTGCTGTTTTATTTTTAAATACTCACATAGCCTGCATTTTTTGATACTAAGCATCTTCCACAGGTCTGATCTACCTGTCTGTCATTTTCATGGATCTTAAGGGGGACCATTGCTGGCCATCCCTCTACAACCTAGAGGGATGTGACCAATTACTACCCTCACATCTACTTAACATCCTTTTGTCTTTGCAAAATACTTTGTTGCTTTTCTTTATTTGTCCACCTTTGGCTCATTGGCCACCAAATAGCTGCCAAGTTTTCTTTTTCTGTGAGTATGTGTGTTAAGATAAATTTGTTGCATATTGTTGCCACATTTTTCAGCTAAGTCTGCCTTCCTTACACATCTAGAGTAAATGTGTAATCAGTTTAAGAGCTGTTAAAAAACTGCTACAAGGGTGTTCCTTTGAGTTGTGTTAGGCCGCCATGAGGATCCCTGGTTAGTTTTATGTGCTAATAGTCCCCGAGCTGGGGATTTTTAACTTCTGTGTGGATTTTCTGTGATTAGAAATGGAAATAATCTTAAAAGCTGCATGGAAGCTTAAAATGAGATGTTTATGTAATGCTATTCTACTTATGGTGCAGCAGGTCAGCATGTTCTACAGCAGCCTCTCCATTTGTGTAAACCCTGAGTACAGTACAGAGGGATAGATTGCAGTTGTAGATTGCAGGTAGGTGGAAGTATCGATAAGAAAAGAAAACTTAGGGAGCATGCAAATATAAAAGACATCAATCTGTTGTAGCCATTGCCCCTTAAACTCTCTTTCCCTGCCTCCTTCCTTCCCTCCTCACAGATTTTCTTAGCAAACGGGAGGGCAGAACAACTTTCTAAATGCACTGTAAGAGGTTCCTTTTTTTCCCCATCCCATGGGGGAGAGTGAATGAGGGGCTGTGTGGGGTGTAGCTGCTGGACAAGGTTAAACCACAACAAATTGTTAGTCACAAGGTATGTGTTGCATCATAAATGATGAAACGAACTAATATATTTCTTCTATCATCTGGCTTAATAATGCTTTTCACAGGATTCTCTCTCACACTTAAATGTTCATGTAGCTTTTTGTAATCAAATGAGTACTCCTCTGTGTTAAAACATAGGAGAAGTATAGAGAAGTTAGATTCTAAACTACCAGCTTGCTCTAAAATAAGCAAAATGCATCTTTGCAGCAATGAGGGTTCTGACTTGGTTCTTTTGCAAGACAGTTTTGGTTATCAGAGTATTTTGGTAATCAGAGAGCACAAAGTGCCTGGTCTTGAGCCAGGCTCTGCCCCTGGCTGCACACTGAGTTGCCTATTGCTTGTATGCAGGCCTGCCAGTGTATGCACAGTTACATCACATGGATATGATGTGCATGGATAATAAGGTAGCAAATACTTTTTTTCCCTGATGTGTTCTGTAATGTAGTAATGGCTTTTTCACAATATTTTTCTGTGTGAAAAATACAGGAGCTTACAGAATTGCTCTTCACACTATTCAAGAGAAATGACTCAACATCTATCAATCCTTAATAACCACTTTAAAACTGCCAGTGGGATTGCCAGTGGAGGCAAGACCATGCAATCTGAGAGTGGTTACTGCCCTTGTGACAAGCAATGACAGCCAGCTGCCTGTCCATGTTCTTATGGCACTAGCAGGGAAGGAGAGAGGCATTGCTTTCTGCTTTCCATTTCTCCTCTGGGCAGGGAGGCAGATTCTCCACAGTACTGGAGGGGAAGGTCAAAGTGTTAGTAAAGATTTTATTATTCCTTTTGGCTTCTGTCCTTCTTCAAACAGGTCTTCACATAGTGGATTTTCAGTTGCACATTTGCCATCAGCCTCACTAGAAGCTAAAACTTCACTAACCTTGAACATTAATCAGCATTACGAGTTATTGCTGCTCAATTATCTAGCTGCTGTTGTTAAACACTAAAAATCAGAAAATAGCCTGTTTTTCTCTGCACAGTAAGCTGAAAGCCCTTCAGGCCAACCTAAACTGAGCTGCATGCAATTGGAAACAAATGAGTTGATGCTGCTGAGCTCTTCCTGGCAATGCCAGTGCCAGTGGAGGCTGCCTGTGCTGACAAGATGGCTGGAGTGTCAGCACAGGGAAGGGGACTGAACAGAAACCTGGAGCTACCTCTGCAGTAAAAGCTACCTTTTGTGCCATGCATTTAACCCAGGGGGGTTAAAACCCCTGTGGGGTCAGCAGAAAGGTTTCTTTGGGGATTGAAGTTAGATCTTTGTCACAGAGATGTGTCTTTTTGATAGTGTCTGGGTTACATCTGCCCGTTTCAGAGAAGAGCTCAGCTGATTGGAGCATGGTGCTAATAGAGCCAAGGTTGTGGATTTGCTCCCGTATGGGCCATTCACTAAAGAGTTGGACTTGATGGTCCTTGTGGGTCCCAGACTATTCTGTGATTCTGTGAATTGACAGACATTAATCAGGTGGGAATTAGTTCCCTAAATGTACAGCAGACAGAGAGCTTTGCGCCTGCGAGAGGAGCTGGTAATGGAATGGGCCCTGCTTAAAAAATAAGCCAATCAGCCTTTAAAAAAGGAGAAGAAAGGTGTTGGGAAAATCTGTCCTAAGAGTATTGAGCTGCTTAGTCTTTCAAGTCTGTAATCCTTTGTGTAGCAGGAATTTGCTGAAGCAGCAGTCAGTGGCTCTGCTCTCTTTACCCTACCTGCCACAGCCCTGCAGGAAATTCTCTGCTTGCAGACTGCTAAGATAAACCTCTCTGCCATTAGATTAATTGATTGCAATTGCAAGTGTCTGTTATTGCCACACTGTTCAAACATAGGAAGGGGAGAGAGAAGAAAAGCACAGCGTAAATAGAAACTATTGATCTTAATTTCTATTTATTTTCATATGCTTAGTGGAAAAGCACACCTATACTGAAAAACATGTAATCAGATGTTCCCTGTAGCAGGCTGATGTAAAAAGGTGTATTGATGTTATGCTACAAAAGAATTTGGAGCATTTGACAGTTGTTTTTTTAATTACTTTTTTGTTTACCCTTTAATTATGTTCATCACCGTATTTTACCCTATTATTTATTTTCTTCCTTCCTAAGATTAGGAATAAAGAAGTATGTTAATTTCTCTTAAATTTTTAAGCAAATATTTATCTCTGAATATGAAAACTGATAACCAGAGATAAAAATGTTACTGGAAAAAAATTTCTTAAATTATCTTAGGAAGTAGGAATAGTCTCAAATATGAGTGCAGCATGTCATGCCAAAGGAATGACAGCTGAGGAGAGCTGTCACTGCTGGTTCTCAGACACCACATCTCCTTCCTGGTACCCATGAGCTGGATGGTGACTCCCCTGCCTGATGGGTTTCTTCAAAGTGTTGACAGAAATATGCAACTCTTTCAGACAAAGTCTGGCCAGTGGTCATGCCTTAATCAGAAAATGATGGGAGTGGTTGTAGCTCTTCAGGCTAGAAGTGAAATGACCCACAAAATAGTGTCAGCTTTCAGAATCTCATTGCTTCCGGTGTTTTTTCTGAAGGAGCACTGCTTTCTGGACACTTCCAGACATCAATTAATGACTAAGGTTCTGACTCCTGGATTCAGTTTAAATGCAGAATATAATTGCATGCAGAGTGCTTCATACAGGTTTCCAGGCTTTTTTTGGTACATGTGCTCCAAAGGTCATTAGACAGACATGATCCTGAGAGTGTAACAGAAGAACCAGATAGGAAATAGTCAAAGTTCACATAATTTTTAATGAAATATTTAAAAAGAAAGAGATTACAAGCTTTTAGTAATAAAGTATGTTTGCATGTGTCTACATTTCTGACAAATGGGAAACAGTCTGTGGGTTGTGACTATATATGACTTTATATAATGTTTTATATTTTTTTGTTAAGACTCTTATAATTTAAATTCACATGAAAATTACAGGTAATTTCTGTAGTTGACTCAGAACTATTCCAGTTTAAAAAAAACAGAATATTTGCTGTTTGCAGTTTTGAGAATATAGTTTGTGCTGTATATTTGCCTAATGCAGAGTTCCCAGGACCACAAAATTGTCCTTTTGCCAAATGGTACATGCACATATTTAATGGAGTGGTCTGCAGCTTTACAGAAAGTAGGGCAAGCTCTGTATGTAGAGCATGTCAGGTAGTTTTTCAGATTTTTTTGTATGCTACAAATGGACACATTTGTTCTGTGGTGGATGTTTTTCTGAGATTTTTGTGAAATGTCTAACAGCATTGCTTATCTGTTGTTTCACCTACAGGTACATTTATGTTCCAATGGGAGGATCTCAGTCCAGTTTGCTTGGAACACTATTATCTACAGCCCTCACTTTTGCCTTCGTAAGCTACTGGCATGGAGGACAGAGTTATTTGTGGTACTGGGGTGCACTTAATTGGCTTGGAGTAATTGTGGAAAATGGCACCAAGAGGATACTTTCCATTTCACTTATTCAAGATTTAATTGTAAGTTGGATCGCTCTCCATTTCATATTCTTGTTTCCTGGCTCCATGCTCATCTGAAGTTCCCGGTTACTAGTTTGATTTAACCAAGATCAAAAGTCATGAATAACAGATAGAGTTAGCATTCCCTTGTCCACCCTCCAGTATCTGAGGTAATAACTAGTTCATATCACTAGAATTTTTCAAAGTAGCAGCAAAGCAGATGGTGAAATATGCATGGTCTTAAAAGCTTCCTCTGCAGTCCTACAGTAAGCAAATGCTTGTCACGTTGTATATGGATGAACAGAAGCCAGTTTTAACATTTGTATTCTGATTTCACTCAGGATGGCCTTAAAATATTCATCTTCACTAAAATTAGGAGTGTATATTTCTAACCATGTGTTTCCTGGACAAATGTGTGTGTAGCAGCTGCTTGCATCTGGGAACAAGCTTACACTGGGAAATCTTATGCCACTAAAGAGCCAAGTAAAGATAACATTATTTTGCCTTGAAATCCTCTGATATTTTCATTTTACTTACACTTTTGACCTTCATGCTGTAATTTCGAAAGGAAAAAATTGACTTTGATGAGCAATTAGATGCAAAAAGCACTATTTTAATTTTGATGGTCATTTTAATCTTCAGGTTTGCTCACCACTAAATCCCAATCTTCTAATAACTGTTTGTAAGAGTAAATAATTAATGTCTTGCTTCCTTACTAGTGATAATTGCACAGAATTCATACTCCTATATATTGCTGTTTTGGTAGAAACTCACTCTGGAGCGTGATGAAGTCCTGATGATCAAGGAATGGTGTTTGTTGTCCATCCTACCCATTTCGGTTTTCTATGATGTGGCATCCTGTGTGTGGCAGCTGATACAGCTCAGTAATTTAATAGCCAGTGCTACCTTGTATCACCCAATTGTCCATCACTGCAATTTCAGTGATACTCTTGAAGCAGATTTTTACCTTCCTAGAGAATGAGTTTATCAGATCCATTAATCTTCCCTCCCTCTAGGGTGACACCGAGCTTCACCATCTGACCAGCTGCATATGTTTGTCTCTGGACTGGAAGACAGCATAATTTTTTAGGCATCCAGCTGTAGGAGGAAATGAAAGTGTAGGGGCTTTTTGTGTCTGATGTCACTGTATTAGAAATTTTAATAGAACTCCAGGGAATTAAGTGCTTAATATCATAGAAATTATCATAGAAATTTTAATGACAATGGCATAATAAAGGTGGGGTTATATATGTTGGATTAATTTCTAACACGTAGTTCTAATTATAGTTAACTGATGCTGGCCGTAGGGTTATTTTTTGTCTAAATTAAATCCCTAACCAAGTGCATTTTACCCCTTTCCTCCACTTTGTTTTCCTCCAGTGTTATTAAAGGCCTCTCCAGTGTCTTCCATGTCTCCTTTGTTTCTCATTTCTATTTGAAAATATAGTTGTAGACCTTCTTTAGAAGACCCTTTCACATCTTTTCCTGAAATAATTCTGAAGCCAGTATTTTTAATATGCATAGTTTTGGCACCTACATTAGTGCATGAGGCAGATCTCACTGCAGTTGTGACTGAGTCATTTTTTTGCCTTGTGCCTTGAAGATTTCTCTACAACAGCATGAGCTGCAAACCACCCATTATTGCTCTCTCCTCACTCTTCTAACTCCCATTTTCTTCTTGAATGCTGAGACTGGGGAGCAGATGAGTAGTTGGACTTTGCATTTTCCTTATCAAGGTGTGGAGTGATATGACATTCTCTGAGATGTACCACATTTAAAAGAAACTGAAAATTTCCCAGTGCCCTGTATAAATTTCCTTTGTCCCCTTTTAATCTGTTTTTTGGAAGCATCCCTATAATCCTGTCTCAGTGAGGGTGTGCTGCAAACCTAAACACTGTGGTGTTGAAGACCCTCTTCTGGGGTATGGGTTTTTCACTTGAATTTCATCTGTTGACAAGCTGAAATCCTTTGCATTCTTGTGCTTTGCTCGGTTGCTGTGTTGGCTCTTGAGGGCTATTTTTGAAAAGGAAAGTCTATTTTTGTCTTCAGAAGAAGAGCAGATGAGTTTCTGAAAAAATACAGAGCACAGGTTTATGCTTTTTTTTAACCCATTCTGTTCACCAAAGCTCCTCATGTATTATTCTTGAAGTTGAGATACATAATTCAGTTGAGCAGGAGGTGTTTTATTAGTAAAATAGAAAAAAATCTAGAGGTATAAGTTGAATTTTAATTCTACTCTGTTCTTAAGATTGAATTGATCACTAAGAGTAACAAGAATG
Organism: Coloeus monedula; assembly: GCF_965178545.1. NCBI lineage: Eukaryota > Metazoa > Chordata > Aves > Passeriformes > Corvidae > Coloeus > Coloeus monedula. Next base: position 26,024,709 of record NC_138782.1, on the reverse strand, counting down.
GTGTGAAAACTGCCTCCTTTTTTTTTCCTCACACTATATTGTCTCAATTCTCTTGCAAAAGGAAGATTTAAAAACTAAATAGAACATATTCAGGTCTCATCTTTCCCTGAATCCTTGTGCTGACTAAAAATATATATGTATATATCTCCTATATTTATGCAGATTTTATGGTAGTTACAGTCTCAACACTTGAAACCTAGTGTAATATGGGGAAATAACACTTTTGTAGCAGTCTGACAGGTTTTAAATATCATCTTAGGCGTACTGAGCTAGAATGAACAAAGCAGTATGGTCATTATTTGTGAGAAGTAAAATCAGCATAGAAACAAATATGTACTGAAAACAGTAAATTCCCTGACCCAAAAAATTGGTTCTGGAACTTTAAATTTGAACTGGTTTCAAAGCAGTGCCTGGCTTCCTGAGTTCAGCTCTAGAAGAGCTGATGCTCCTTCTTACATTCTTTTCAGCTTACACTGTTCTGAACTTTGATGTTTCAGTGATTTGTGTGAGGAGAAGGTATCTCCACGTCTTTTTTCCCTCTAGAGATTATTTGTTAGTTCTCAGTAAAGTACAGCTGAATGAATTCATATTGTCTTTTCAGTTAAACGTTATGTATAAAACAACAATAAATGCTAGGCTTTATAACATAGGGCAGATCTGGGAACTTCATATTAAACAGGAGAAGTTTCATTGTGTTTTTGTCAGATCTTTTTTCTTTTTCAGGTGATATTTAGATCTGTACTAAGCAAAGTAATGCTTTGCTTCACTGTTTCTATATTACTTTCTTACAGATGCACAGACTCAAGTAGTAACACGTTTGAAATCAATGACAGAATTTGTATTGACTTTTAATAAACAATGTGTCTGATTTATGAAAGAAAAGGCTAATGGCTAACATTCTCCCAGTGATTTAAGTTTTTCCTTCTTTTTCCTTAAGGAAAACGAGATAGAGATCTATAAAAAAATATTAGATGCTGGTACAAAAATAGATTTAGAATGAGTTAAACCTTAGAGTAGCTGGCAACACCTTTAAATCAATGGATTTTTGAAAAAGAAATACTTGGAAATCATCCAAAAGGAAGATGTAGCAAGGGGAGTGAAGCTGGCAGATTGATAAAATGAATGTTTTAATCTACATTGAAATAGCAACATTTATCTTTTTAGTTCTTTAGTTAAGTGAAAACATTTCATTCGGTCTAGTGAGAATTTTTTAATTGGGACATAAAGATCTCTCTTCTCAAAATCATACTATGATGAATTTCTAGTTTAAGATCTTATTTTTAGAAGAAACTAAATCTGCAACAAACAATTCATTTTGAGAAACCAACTAATTTGAAGCGTGGCATATTTTAAATTTTTACTATCCTTGTAAGTGTTTCGGTTTTTTAAAGTGTAGAATACTTTGATTTCTACATTTTCATTTATGGCTGCAATGAGGTACTAATTAAGTCCATTTCGATGTGCTGTTACTGCCTACCTGGCTCCCCTTTGCAAAAGGGGAAGTATTTTATATGATGTCCATGTTCTTGCTTAGTGATTTAGATTAGACTTCATTAGTGTGTTACATTATTCTTTTCCCCAGAGGAATGAACTCCATACATTTGTCTCTGTAGTTAAAAGATCACCATTATTTTGTGCACCAAAGATGGGATCAGTGACAACTGGTATCCTCAGCTTTCTAACAACAGAATTTTAGATGACTTTCATAGTTTCAGTGTGGTGAGGAGTTTTTTGTCTGTTTTTTTTTTTGTTCTCTGCCTAATTTTGATTGCCCGATTTGTTCTGCTAGGTGCATTAACATTTCTACAGTTATTCATAATAAGTTATGCATTGTACAGTGATCCTGCAGACAGCTGGTGTGGAGCATGGAAAGGTTCTGACTGGTTAGCCTGGTGTCTGGGCTGTGGTTCCACAGGGCATTAAGCTGGACTAAAAGCTCATTGCTGTTGAAGGGGGGAAGATTTAATTTCTCTTTCCTCCCTTCTTTTCAGTCTCACCACTTCCTCCTCCTCACACCTTCCTGCTGGAATCTTTGCTCAGCTGATCTGGCTCTTTATCCCAGCAGAAAGCTCTACTTCCTTGGATTATTTTATTGCTAGATGCTTTGACTCATGGAGAGGAATCTTAAAAGTACCCAAAGCAGTACAGTGTAAGAGAAAAAAGCCAAGGAAAGGGAACAGAAGAGGAGGAGCTCAAGTGCTTGGACCCTCCTGCTTGTAACTGTGCATAAACAGTGTGGGGTAGCAGACTGAACCTCTGTGTTTAAGAGCAGTGAGGCAAAGAAGCCAGTTGGGTTCTGCTGCATTAATTACTCAGGCTATGCTAGGGCACACATTCAGCCTAACCAAGATGAAAGTGCCTGTGAATTTCACAGCCATGTCCCATATACATTGAAAAATGAGTAATTACTTCCTTTAAATGTCAGAATTTCTTTTTGCAAGTATAACTCACTTTAAACTACCATGAGACAAGTAAAGTTTCCTTCTTCAGTAGAGACAAGATCTGACCAAACATTACTAAGTCATTCAAGGGAGGTATGTTTGTTGACCACCTTGCAAGATTAAATCTTTAATAAGACCTTTGCAATAAATAAAGACCCTAACAGCAGTTCTTCAGCATGCACTGGGCTTTGATCTTCCTCTTACTTCATTTGGTGGAAAAAGTATTTATATCACTTGTTTACTATTGTCAAGGCAGTCTGGCCTTTTCTTTTTTCCGGTAGTTTTGTATAATCCATACATATTTTTATTGCAGCATGGTAAATTGGTTAAGTGACAAGCATTGCCAATGATACTTTCTTCATAACATTTTTATGTACTTGCTGTAGAATCGTGTTGAGTTTGTTGCTTCACTTTCTAAGAATGAACAAGTGCCCTTAATCAGACTTATTCTCTAATGCAGAATTGGTTTTTGAGACTAGGTACCAACCATAATGTCAAAACCCAGACTAGGGGAAGGGGCTTGCCACGCACTCCCTACTCCCCACCCCGACCTTGAGTTCAGCCGTATCATTGCTCTAACCAGAAATCTTTACTACCCAAAGTAGATGTACTCTGACTCAGAATCAGTGGAAACTTCCTCTTCTAGATGTGAGCATTAGTCAGGGCAGGTTTGTGACAACTGGTCTTTGATTTGGTTTTAGAAGCAGCAATCTGTGTCAAGGTGCTGTTTTGTACTGAGATGCTGAATGACCATCAAAGGTCAATATGGGTTGGCTGATGTATCCTAGTCCATCCAGTGACTTCTAGCTTTGCTAATAGTTCTGAGTCAAGCAATTCTTGCCATGTTTCTGCTTTTGCTTGATTTTATTTTCTTCGCTCTTCTCCACCCTCCTGTTGGAAGGGTTCGTTTGTCTTCATGGATGTAAATCCCGTAACATTTTGAGTGCCCTGCTAAAATGTGCTCACTCAGTCACACACTTGCATTGTGACACTGGTTTTCTTTGCTGAGGGAACTTCTCATCTCAAACTCAGTAACTGTAGCAGGTTGGGTTTGTAACCGGGCAGAAACACCAATTTAGTGTAGTGGTTTGGTCCAAGATACTCATTACTGTTTATCTTCTGTGAGATAAGAATGAGGAGAAATGCAAAGCAGGCACCAAACTTGAAAGAATATAAAGAAGTTTATTAACAGACCTAAAAGAAGGAAAAAAAATTATACCACACCTTCAGAACTTTTCTCCTCCCCCCACCTTCCTCCCTTCTCCCACTGACAATGTAAAAAGACAACCCTTAAGATACTCAGTCTGTTTACCACTTCCATAATAACCTTGTTCAGCCCATTTAGGAAGAGGAGTCTCTCTGCTTGCATGTGAGTCCCTTCCCCTGACTTGCAGCTTTTCCCACAACTGCTTTCGCGGGTCCACTCTTGAAGGTTTTTGGGGTACAATTTTAAGGTTGAGCCGTTCAGAAACAAAAGTTTTCTTCACCCATCTCTGGAAGCATTTAATCTCTAAGAACAGAGGCCCTTCTCCTTCCCTGCGGTCAAAGGATCTTCCTCATCTTCATCTTTAGGACTATCTCTGGGAGCATCTCTAGGAACTGAGGTTTTCTCCTTTCCCATTTGGAGCAAAAGTCCTCATCGCTTCCATCTCTCCCTGTCCAAACTTCTCATGAAATTACAGCTGCGTCAGCATCTGCCTATCTCAGCGCAGGTGCTTTTGCTCACAAGTACAAGTTGAACACTCCACCCTCCATATCTTCATGAAATTACAATGGGATACTCTGATATATCATAGCTTCACAAAAGAATTTCAGCTTTAAGCATCTCCTCTCTCTCTTCCCTCAGGTTTTTAGCTCTTCACAGCACTAAAAGGGTTAATCTCACCTCAGCCTTACAGCTGGAATGTGGCTTATCGAAGTGGAGCCAAGGGGGGGAGCCAAGCTGCTCCGGCTGCCCACAGCAGGGCTGTGGGGGGGTTCTGTGGGTGGATCAGGGCCCATTGGCTCCAGGATGGCCATGGCCATGGCCCGGCATGGCCCGAGCAGGGCCTGGGCCGGGTCCATTGGCCCCCGCACGGGGCCCGCAGCCACCTGTGCCAGCGCCGGAAACGAGAGAGAAAATCTGCCTCAGGGTTTCTGTTCTTAAGTGTGCATCACAGAGGGGTCACAACTTTAAGTGGCTCAAAGAATTGTCCATATTCAAACTGGCCAGCTGATAGGTTCTGTCAGGCCATAGAGGAAGCTGTAAGCACTCCTTTGTGAGAACATCACTTCCGAGACTATACTAGCTAACCCATGACAGTAACAAAGACTGAAAATGTAGTAGAGGGACAAGCATAGGCAATATGATACAGACTTTTGTGTGGTGAATGACAAAGATGGCTGCAGAAATATTTCCGAAATAACATTCTATTGTTTCCTACCTTTTAAGGCTTTTTTTTTTTTTTTTTTTTTTTTGTCTAATCTGTGCAAGAAATATTATTTTTGATGGCAGAAGTGGAGAAACCATTGTGATTTTTCTGGGATGATTACTGCTCTGCTCCAGACCACAATGTCAGGTGGGAAGCTCCTGGCATAGCTGCTTGGCTATCATAAAAAAAACCCATTTCTCCCACCTACCAGCATTATTTACTTCCTCTTCCATTTTGGAGACATTGGGCAGTTTCTGGTACTCAGTCAGTAATGCTGTTTGAAAAGCAAATAAATCATGCTCCAGTGTGAAAACAAGGCAGAATGATGCTGGTTATGTGCTTCTTTGTTACTGTTACATGAATACAGCCTCCCACTGTGGTTTGCCTCAAAAATTAGTCCAGGCAATAGATGCCAGTAATTACAGAAACATGAGTTAAAGTCCCGAGGAGTGGTTGCACTCTGGTTTTTCTGCTCTGCCTTGAGCTACAGAACCTTGCTGCAGGGAAAGCATGGTCTTTATTTGTTTAGAGTGTTTCTCCATAGGGATTATTACTGTGTATTATTTATTTGATAACAGTCATAAGGGGCAAGATCAAAATTCCGCACTAATGATTGGTGAAGTTAGATCCCTTCCCAACTGGATTACAATTTAAAAGGTAGAAAAGTTAAAATGTGGATGAGGGAACTGAGAGAATCAGAACAGGCAGAATGAGAACCCAAAGAATAAAAACAGGGATGTCAAGGACTTGGACACAGAGAAGAATGCACAGATCTCTCCATCACTGAGAGCTGAGACACATTTATAGGAGTATGTACACTGCCATTACTTGGCTAAATTCCCTGCTTTAAGCATAACCCAGAAAAGAGGATGGTGCATTTCAGGGCTGTTCGTTTTGCACTTTTCTCAAGCTGCTACTTAAAACAGAATAAATGGGCAGGTTTTTGAGAGTGAAGAGTTAAATGTAGAAGTACAGAAATTTACTTGTGTGTATGTCAAACTTTCACACATGCATCTGTAAGTGTAGTGGATACATACGAGCTGGTAGGAGGCTTTCTTCAAACAGAAGGGGGAGTTGGCTGTTTGCTGAGAGATGCTATAAATGTAGATCTTTTGGAAAATCTAAAAATGAAATGGTGCTAGTGCAAGACAGCGTTTTGTTGAGTGAATGTTTAGTAAGACATCAATAGAGAAGATGAGTATCTTCTCAAATACTATATATAGCATTTATTCCTAAATTCAGAATCAAGTTCTATTTGTGAAAATAGATCTTAACTGACAGCTGCTTGATTTTAATTGTGTGGTCCTCTTTTTATAGGAGTTATGTAGGGAATTACAGGTTGTTTGCATCATCCTGTCTCTTGGAAAAATGCTGTCAGTTCCTGCTTTCATGTGTGAACCTTCCTGGAGCTAATTTTTACTTTTGCTTTGGAAGGAAAGTATATACCTTGAAAAGAAATGGGGTATGACCTCAAGCCACAGTTCAGGTTGGGTAGAAGGGAGGGAAAACTGCAAGCAAAATGAAATGCCAGAAAAATGAAGGAAAGTGAAGTAAAGGAGATGTTTCTGGGCTAGAGTTAGGTGAAGAACAGAACAAACAGGAATGATTGCCATGATTAATGAAGGATAGAGTGTATGTTGGTGGGGAAGTAAATTTGTTCTTCTATTTGGTGTGGAAGTTGTGGATGGATAAGATCTGGTAGCAAATCTTGTTCACTTTCCTCTTGCAGGCCTGTTCTTATCTTAGTACTGTTGCAGCCCTGGGGATTCCACAGTTTCTTTTAGATTATTCCATAAGTTAATATTTTGTACATGTGTTCAACCAGAATTCTTTATTTTTGTTGCTCTTCTGTTCTGTGGTACAGTCTCTACTCCTACTCTGTTGAACATCTGTCCCTCAGCTTCAGAGTGCAGGAATGTGTACCATATTGAGATGTCAGCCTCTCATGAGTTGCCTTTCCCTGGCTCCTGCTGATCTTCAAGCATAACTTCTGCTATCATTAATGAGCACATGTAGTCCCTCCCTTGGTTTCTTCAGTCTCCCAAACACACTTTTGTCACTATGACCCATTGCCCACTGACAATGTGTATTAACATAAGATGTTCCATTGCTTGGACCCAACCCATCTTTATTTCTACTGCTCACTTTAAAAATTAAATAAATTGACATTCTGTTTGGCAGAGCTTTGTCACAATTTTCAGCCTTTCCTCCGTCCCATCTGCTCCCCCAGCTGCTCAGTCACACCCTGCCCTCCATTTTCAGTGCGCCGAACTGCAGATAGATAAAATAGCCGGTAACTGTTAGTCAGGATGTGTCGCCTCCCTTCCCACTGTCCCATCTGCTCCTCGCTCTCTTTCAGCTTTTCACCCATGCTCCTGTTTTTTTGCTGTTCCGTTATTTTTGGCAAATGGCTGCATTGCGGATGACCCAGATTCAGGGAATGCGTTGGGGTGTTTGCTCTTGTGGTGATATGACGATTCCTGGGGTTCAGGGCTAGGCATTGAAGATTTGGCTTGTCATTTACCTGAGCACATTTTCTAAAAGAAAGCACTTGAGGAGGGCTGGCACCTTTAAGATTGGCTGGGTGGTATCCTATGCTCCTGTAGGAAAGTATAGAAATTATGAGAGGGGCTTATTCTTTAGCTGGGGTACAATGGAGGGTGAAAACTGAAGCTCAGAAAATTGAACTGGTAAAAGGAACTTCAGCAACTGATTTGAGGCTTTTTCAAAGCACTTTGCTGATATGCATAAGAACACCACCTGTAACCCTCCTGTACTGTGCAACTTTACCCGCAAACATTTTACCCGTCCATCCCCTCCCCCCAAAAGTCCTTGTAAACCCTAAATAAAAGACTATTGCAAAAAACATTTAAATTAGTTTTTGTGAAGTAAAGATGAGTCAACACTGCATCAGGCTTTAAGCATTGTCTAATAAAAACCTTGAGGAAATTAAAAGAATGGAAGTGTAGCAAGCACACTTAGTCTCCTCTCATACACTAGGACAGGCAATGAAAGATAATGCAGGACTAGGTGTTATTTTCATGGTAGTTAATTTGCTTGATTTCTTCAACACAACAAATAGTGCAGTTTCTATATCTTATTCGGCTGATAGGTTTGAGTGGGAGAGAATGAAGTCTGTAGAACAGCTTGTAATAAAATATTGTATGCTTTTAAAAAAAGAAAACTCTTCCAAAAATTTCTCCATGTTATCGTGATCCTTAAAAATCAAAGGCAGATGAAAATAGTATTATATAATTTCTAGTTCTGCAGTTCGTAGTATCAAGTATGTTTCATGTCACTCTGGTCATAGTATCTGATAGTCTTCTTCCACAGTGCATATGTTCACATAAGAAATAATTCAGCTGCTTCTCCAATTTTATCATAACACTCTTGTTTTGCCATGTGCTTGGATCATCAATTCTCTGGATGGGTAGTTCATAAAGATATAAATGTGAGTCTCTGTTTTACTCCATGAAGACAGACTCTTGCTTAAATTGCAGGAATTTAATTCCTTTATATGGGACTTGTTAAAGTATTTTTAGTATAAGCAAGCTTGATAACGTCACTGACTTTATGTAGAAGTTTTCTTTAATCTGTCCCAGAACAGCTCTATAACTGAGATGTTTTGCAAATGCAGCACACGTAGATGTTTTCCATCTTATGAGCGTTTGCCAAGAAGTTACCAGCTAATGTCTGTCAGGGGAGACTTCCTGCCACTTGTCACTCTGTCATCAGGCTGAGTTTACAGCATGGTAGAAAACATGTGCTGCTGTTTCTGAGCCCTCCCTAACTCAGCGTGGTGCTTGTGACCTGCTCCCAGAACAAGCCACTGCAGCTGGATTCAGCAGCCCTCTCAATTACGAGCCACTGGGACATGCCAAATCACCAAGGTGCCATGACTGTTGCTAGAAAAAGTTAAAGAGTGGTTGATTTAGGAAAATGTAGAATTGCTTCCCTGATAAAATACTGAGGGATCTATTTCTGTAGAAAAACTGCAGTGTGATACAGTCTATAGGACTGCCTAGTTTTGACTGCTGTACAGAATTCAGTCTTAGGTGTCTCCTCAACTTTATAGAATCATAGAATAGGTTGAGTTGGAAAGGACCTTAAAGATCATCTAGTTCCCACCCCCTGCCATGGGCAGGGACACTTTCTACTAGATCAGGTTGCTCAGAGCTCCATCCAGCCTGGCCTTGAACACTTCCAGGGATGGGGCATCCACAGCTTCTCTGGGCAACCAGTGCCTCACCCCCCTCGCAGCAAAGAATCTAAAGCTACGCTCTTTCCATTTGAAGCCACTCTTTCTTGTCCTGTCACTGCATGTGACTTGTCCTGTCACTACCAGCTTCCATCTGGAAGGCTGGAGTACTTATTCTGGCCAGTCTTCCCCACAGCATTTTTTTCTGTTGCTGGCTAGCTCAGAGGAGTAAATACATTTACCTGGACCCTCAATTAAATCTTTCCATGCCATTCAGTGATATCATTATGAACAGTCCTGTAAAAATGTGAATTTACTGTTGGTAGCTTTAACTGACATTAGAGAGAAGTCCTTTTAAATTCTGCTCTGCTGCCTGAAGCCACTTCTCCTGCCATGTTTGTGTATTTTGCACTCACAGTGGTGTAATTACCTTGCATAGCAAATTAAATAAGTATTTTCTCTCTAACTCAAAATTCCACCATATCCTTTACCTTGACTCTTAATTCTGTTAACTCCCAATGATCTATTCTGGTGTGTGTTGTCCTTCATCAGCTTTCTCAAGAGACAACCATTATACAAGCTTCCTATTTCTGGCTTGGTTTTCTCTTCAAGGCTAAATGTGACATGCATGTACAACTGGAAATGGATTTAGGAATGGAAATATTTGTACCATGCGATTTCTTTTCACACCCATCTTCCTCCTCCACTCTCAAACACACAGATTTACTTGTAAAGGTACCCCACTACATGGTAGTGCTATTTCTTTTTGTAAGATGGCTGAGAAGGCTCAGTTGAGAAAAGTTTGATGACAGCCAATTTTGCTACTGAATTTTGCAGACCCAACAATGTGCAGAGGGAAGTTTTTCCCAATATCTGGCAAAAATGTCTGAGGCTGATCTTCATTTAGAGCAGGAATGGGTTTGGAATAATAACCCAAACTCCATTCGGTTCCAGGAAAGATTGCTGAGCCAATGTTTTATAAATTGCCTTCTATGTCATGCTGCATGCATTTGGGCTGAGCATCTTGACAGTATGTCTAGTTTTTTAAGTGCTACAATTCATTTATTTGACAATGTGTGGGGAGGTGGGGATGCTGGTGATTACTACAAGTATGGTAAAGGATTGATGTGAGGTTACAAGATGGAGCATTGAGGAGGGATGCAAATCAGGGTTTCAGCCAGGCAGCCATGGCTTCATTGTCATTTTAACACAAGATGCTCTTTTGCTACTCTATCTTCTGGCTGTATTTCCAACAAGAAAGAGGACAGAGAAAGAGGAGAGAGAAAGAGATGGCAGTAAAATCCAGAGAAACACCAGAAATCCATAGCAGTTGTTTATATTGCTGTAATGGAACATATTATTAGAAGCATTAAATGGCATAATGGAGAGTTGTGGGTGTGGAGGTTGTTTTTAAATTTTGCTTTGATGTAAACAACTTGCTGTACATTCACAAAATCTACAAGCTTGTAGATATTTAAATAAAAAATGTTGTTATGGGTTATCTAGACCAGGCTTACCGTTTTTTCATTGCTAAATAATGCTTCCAGTGTATTAATTTTAGCACAATACCTGCTCGGGTACTTTCACAGTTAGCTCATTCTAGATGGCTTGAGATGTTTAAAGAAAGTTTTCTTTTTTACTTTCTTGGCAGCTGAGTAAAATCTGCATTGACATCAAGGACTGTCAGGAAAATGTGTATTGCTTTTTGGATCAATGCCTAGCAAAGCTAATGGAAATTAGCTACAGCAAAACCCAGTGAAGATTCAGTGATTGTCTAAACTGTGTGTCATAAACTGCTCCTTTATACCTTATAAATGGCTAAGGGCTTTTATGGTCTATACTACATTTAACTTGCCTTGTTTAATGTGCAGCACTTTTGTAAAAGGTGATGTACTATATGTGACAGTTTATTTTTTTAGTAACTGTATTCATTTAAAAAAAAGGTAGCAGAGCTTTCTTAGCTATTTATGTTATTTTTGTAATACTACTCTGGGGTTTTTTTTACTGGTGGAAAACAGGCAAACTTTAGAAATTGACCAAGTCTGATCAGTACCTTGATGGAAAATGCAGTTAGACACCAGTTGTCTGATGGGTTGTCCATCTCCAGCTCTTTCTACTGCTTTAGCAGAAGATTTTTTCCCCTTTCTTAATTAAAACTGTTTTTGCTTAGAGTTGACAAGTTTGATAGAAAAGGGAGAGTGAAAGGTAGATCTGATGATAGACAATGCCCTATTTGAGCTGCAGGTTAATCAGAATTAATTAGCATGATGTAAGAAGAGGGTAAGTTTGGTGACTCAACAAAGAAATTCAAGCTAGCATGATCATAACTTCTTCTTATTTAAACTTCGCTGTTAACATGGATTTCGTAGCAAGATTTCAAATGTTTTCTCTGTGTGCTTACACTTACACATTCTGAAAAGGCATACATTTTTCATGTGTGGGACCAAACATTCAAACTATGCATTTCAGGAAGAGACAAACTTAAGCTGTCCTCTATGTGTGTGTGAACAGAAGGAGAATGTATTGGATATCCTTGGATAGCTTTGGAGGTGCGAAGTACTAGAAAAGGAGAAAGTTCTTTCACTAACGTAACTGTGTCTGTGAATATTTATGTAATTGTTATATTCTCTACCTCTCTCCTATCATGCCCTAGTTTTCATCCAGAATTTTCAGAGAAGAATCTCAGTCTCTGTTTTCATGCATGACTGTTTTTCATAGCATTGTATGGAAGATTGGCTATTCTCTACTGCATGTGCAGCCTGATACGGAGCACTTGTCCTTAAACCTTATCTGTCCTCATTTTTGTGCTTACTCAGACTGACTCATACACTAGATATAGTCCTGACCAGGGCTAACGTTCAATTTCCCAGAGATTACTTTGCAGTAATATGTTGAAATTGTATTTCTATGCCTGTAACTGTCATTTATTTGAAGATTTGTCACTTTATAATCTAGCAGTTGAAACATTTGTTTTGATGCTTACAGAACGAGCAATTTAATTGTCTAGAAATGTATTTTTAGGTCTGTTTTGAGCACGTGTTTATGTTGTTTCAGGTATCTGAGTATGAATTCTGGTCTGCCTGTAGCTATTAAAGATTAATTACTGCTTTTTTTTTTTTTTTTTTTTGATGCTACAGTCACAAGTCTTTATTTCCTGCAACATCACCGTTTATGACATGAAGGCTGAGCAGCCCCTGATACTTTCCTTAGTTTCCATGCCCTGGAAAATGCTCATCACTTCACACAAAGCATTCAATCTTCTGTAAATTCAAGCACTGTGTACAGAGGCTTTCAGCCTGGGGGCACAATGTACAAGATATTTTTCCTCGTGTAGTAATGAGACAATATTTCTTGGTGAAGTGCTGTAATGTTCTTTAAAATTTCTTCTAGCAACTGCATAATGGAGGAAGTTAAAATTTCCTTCTCCTTCTTTTGCCATCTTCTTGCAGTCTTCATGCTGCACTCACACCTCAGGTGACACAGGTTCAGAAAAATGGAAAATAATATATGGTTGAGACAGACCTACTTTATTTGTATTGTTAGGACAACAGTACCAAAATCTGGATAATTATACTTTGTGAACATGAGCAGTAACATTTGCACTGGAAAAAAAGTTTAGGATTGCATGTGTATGTGAATCTTTTTTTAGAGTTACCTGTTTGTTAAGACTTACTGCTATAACCAGTTCTGATCTAATTCTAGAATCTTTCATTAATGTCTTATTAATCAATGAAAGGATTAATGACTTCTGAAGTTGTTTCAGAACTTCTGTTTCAGAAGATGCTGTCTTCTGTGTACTGAAGTGCTTGACTCTATACTGGAACCTATTGGAAGTATCACCCACCCTAGAAGCAAAAATTCATCAAGGAGGATATTTTGTAAATAATAATTAATCCATTGAATATATAGAACTGTGTCCAGTTCCGGGCTCCCCACAAAAGGGGCATGGACATGCTGGACTCCAGCCAAGGGACTGATAATAAAGGGACTGAAGCCTCTGCCGTAAGAGGAGAAGCTGAGAGAGCTGGGACTGTTCAGCCTGGAGGAGAGAAGGCTCAGGGGAATCTTACCTGTCTGTATAAATACCCAACTGTAGGGGGGAAGAAATCAAAGGCAGGCTTTTCGCAGTGGTATTCAGTGACAGGACAAAAGGCAGGGGGCACAGACTGAAATCCAATTTAAACATAAAAATATCCCTTTTATTGTGAGGCTTGCCCAGCAAGGTTGGGCAGTCTTCCTCACTGGAGATATTCAAAACCCAAACAGATACAGGCCTGAGCAGCCTTCTGTAGCTGACCCTACTTTGATCTTTCTAAGTAACCTCCAGAGGTCCCTTCCAGCCATAGCTATGATTCAAGACTGCTTTTAATCAGGAAGTCTTACTCTAACATAAATGGCATTGGTGAGAGGTTCTGTTAGATATTTTAAAATCTTTGGGATGTGTTCCATAAGGATTTGAACTTCTGTATGAAAGTTGTTTTTTGTAATGGCAATGTCTTTTTCTAATGCTGCTTGAAAATTTGCAGGGCTTGTTAACTTCATCTGCACCTTTTGTTTTGCCCCTCAGGAGCATTTCTTCTCGCCAAGATTTCGTCGTCGACTTCATGCTGTCCTAGCATCTGTTAGCACTTCAATGCTGATTTTATCAAATCTAATATTTCTTGGAGGAAATCAAGTTGGAAAAATCTACTGGAACAGGATCTTTATGGAAGGCAAGTTTATTTTTATGTGCTTTCTAGGTAACAGAACGTTCCAAATGTTACCTTGGGTGGGCTGAGCCAGGTTCTTCTCTCAGTGAACTAACTGGGAGTTAATTTTTTTCTGGTCAAAACTATCAAAAATCTGAGAAAATTTAAATAACTATGCAGGCTGTGTGACTACAAACAAACATTGCCTTTCTCCCATTCAAGTCTAGAAGGGGGGCTGTCAGGCTTCTCTGTCAAGTGAAATCATTGAAGATCAAGTAAGGAATGCATGACAAGTTACCAGGTTGATTTTTTTCCCCAAACTGCATTTCACACACATCAGTAAGAATAGGCATACTAAAGCCAACCCCGTAGATTCTGTGGAAGGTTAGTGGATAAGATCTGCATGATACAGCATAATTGAGCAATTAATGGCTTTTTTTGTAGTGAATGTGATTTCAGTTTGGGGACCTGCTCACTATTGATGACAAGTGTGGGGACAGGGGAGCTTGGGTGACAGTATCAGCCTGTGGTGTTGCTGAATAAGCAGTATGGGATGCTGTGCTCTGAGCTGACTCAGGAGACAAGTCAAGCTTTGTTTTTTTTGCCAGAAGTCAGCGTAAGTAGGACCAGTTTTCTTTTTAGGTTCTTACTACTGGCAGTCAAATTAAGATCTTTTAGGGGAATATTTCTTCCTCGTGAGGGAGGTACTAATAGGCCTAGAAGTGCTCTCCTGCGAGGACCACTACTGTCTGTTGCAGTGTTTTCTCCTCTTGTTCCTTTCAATGGCTTAGAAATCAGCTCTGGAGTTCCAAGACCCTACTTAAGTATCCCATAATAGTGAAACTCTTAAAGGGTGAGTTATGTACATGAGTAGAAAATTTATCTTCTGAACTAAAGGAAAAGACCATTCAAAGAGCTTGAAGAAAGGAACATTTTTAGCATGAAATATAGTGAAGCTTTTTGTTAATACTGGACAGGACAGAAGGAGTACTAGTTTTTACTCTTTAAAGCATAAAATACTTGTTTTCTGTTTTTTTGAAAGGCTTTGTTTTTTCTTAAATTGTTTCCTTCCAGTTACCTGGCTGATAGTAGAAAATGAGCTGAGAGAAGAAGATTGAGATTTAGACATCTCTTCTTATTTATTTTTAAAAAAAAAAGGACTAGTGAAATTGTCTATCTCAGGCTTATAGCTCCATACAAATTATTTTTGTAATGCAATCCATATATTATAAATGGGGAAAGTATGCCTTCCTTGTCGGAAAGGTTAGAAGTTATGCTGGGGTTTGCAACTGACAAAGAACAATGTTTTATCAAGTATAATAGTATTTAATTAAACCAGATGAATTATTGATTGTTTTTCTAGGTTTTGGGGAGGAGGGGCTGTTCATATTTCTTTGATCTATTCCTCCTGCAGTTGAATACATAGAGTTACTTAAGGATTAGTTGTCTAAGACAGGAATAGGAAATTAGTTTAGTCATTCGCATCTTTGTTTCCATGATGTTTAAATCAAATTAACTTTATTTTTAGAACATGAGAGCTTTTGCTTAGTGTAGCTCATACTCCACTAGTAGAAATCTCAGTGTTTAGCTTTACGAGCTTTATATGCCTGTATTATTTGATCACTCAGATGACCGTGAGCGTATTCTTTAACTGCATTGTTGTTCTGACAACTCTCATGTACAAACTGAAACATCCACTAAAATTTTATTACATCTACACACCTGATCCACTGTGGAACAAATAGGGTGAACTCTGGTATCAATCCAGGCTGGGGGATGAACAGATCAAGAGCAGCCCTGCTGAGGACTTGGGGGTGCTGGTGGATGTAAAGCTGGACATGACCCAGCAATGTGCACTGGCAGCCCAGAAAGCCAAACGGGTTCTGGGCTACATGAAAAGGACCCCAAGGAAGGGGATTCTGCCTCTCTGCTCCCCTCTGGTGAGACCCCTGCTGCAGTGCTGTGTCCAGCTCTGGGGTTCTCAGCTCAGGAAGGACATGGACCTGTTGGAAGGAGTCCAGAGGAGGCCACAAAGATGGTTAGAGGGATGGAGCACCTCTCCTATGAGGAAAGGCTGAGAGAATTGGGATTGTTCAGCCTGGAGAAGAGAAGGCTTTGGGGTGCCCTAATTGTGGCCTTCCAGTACCTGAAGGGATCCTACAAGAAAGATGGAGAGGGACTTTTTAGAGGGACAGAACAGGGGGAATGGCTTCACACTGAAAGAGGGCAGGTGCAGATTAGATACTAGGAAGAAATTCTTCCCTGTAAGGGTGGTGAGGCACTGGTACAGATTGTCCAGAGAAGTTGTGGATGCCCCATCCTGGGAAGTGTCCAAGGTCAGGCTGGATGGAGGTCTGAGCAACCTGGTCTAGTGGAAGGTGTCCCTGCCCATGGCAGGGGGGTGGGAACTAGATGATCTTTAAGGTCCCTTCCAACCCAAGGCATTTGATGATTCCATGACTGAAGGCCAGTCAAATCCAGAAGGACTATTCAAAACTTTGTCTTCAGTTTCAACTAAATTGAAGTGCCAGTCTGTAAGAAAGACAACAAAAATCTAAATTTGGAGTGTGCAGTGCTAAAAGCTAAAGTTAAATACATTTGTTTGTAGTCTGCACTGTTCTGGTGAATCCAATTCATCAGTATTTACAGACCAAGCTAAACACTACAAATACATAGTCTTTGATCTTTCCTTTCCCAGGAACAGATGAGATGATCTAGCTACTTGGCTTGAACTCAAGCTTTTGTCTTCACCTTTATAAAAATTCAATGGGGATATGCTTGACTTGTTTGAACAACTAAGGGTGGTGGTAGCAGGTGGGTGTTCTGTGAGGCAGGAGGGTGTTTGTTTGGGTTTTTATCTTTGTACTTCGTTTCTGGTGTGATGCAAGCAATATAAAGTTCCCAAGAATGAAGGTTTTCTCATGTGCATTATGATTCTGGAGAGCTTTGATTAAAATACTTGTTGACATTCTGTCATTGTCTTGTGGAGAATAGTCTAGAAATCTGGCAAGGGACCCCCAGAGCTTTTTTGTACATAATACCCAAATCTGTGTCCTTTCACTTGGTAGACAAAGCAATGTTCCAATGTCCTATACATTACTGAGATCTGCTAAATATGTATCTAGCTTCTTTGAGTCAATAGCTGTTAGTTTTGGGTCAAAAAGAAAGAAGATACTCTGTGAATTTCAGGTTAAATTTTTAGAAATAATATTCTTCTCTATTTAAAAGCTTTTCAATCTCTGAAATTGGTCTTCATTTAGAAAAACCAAGCAGGATTTTGCACCACTCTAGAACTAGAGAGTAGACATTTGCATTGGGAGGACATCTCTACATTCTCAGGGACCCGGCCAGCAGGATTTAAGATTGGTTGACTGAGGTGGCAGAAGGCTCTGCAGCACTAGTGTGGCATAAAATCCCTCTGAGGTCAGGAATGGAGAGATGTGGAAACAAAACTGACCACCTGTGTATCAGCCGCAAAGAATAGCCAGTTCCTTTCCTTTGTTCAAATCCCACAGAATTCTGTCTACAAAGATTTGTACATGTATGGGTAGGGAAAAAATAGGAGAATAGATGTCTGTTTCACAGTTTGTAAATGTAATTGGCATTTGTAGATCACTAACAAAATTAGTCAAGAACATATATGCTAAACTCCAGCAATAAAATGCATCTCAGTGCAGAAATCAGATCTGCAGGTTGGGTGCAGCATAAGATGTCGTGTGTGGCATTTTCAGGTCTGGCAAGTGTATGAACCTCAGAATATCAGTATTGTAAGGCCCTAAATGCCCAGTGCACAGCACTTCATAGGCAGAAATTAGAAGTTCTATTGTATAGTACCGAAAAACAGTTTTTGAAGAGCAGCTTCCCATTAGCATGTGTGTGGCAGCGATGCAAATTTAAACAAGCTCTTAATGGAAGGTTTTACTGAAGCTTAAGATGTATGAAATGCACTTCTAGTTTCGCTCTTTGGTTACTGAAGAGGATCTACTCAGTTCCTTTGCAAAGACTGAGTACTGTCAAAAATCTCTACAGTTTTCTGAGAGTGGGGAGGAAAAGATATGGATATGAAAGCACTTAAACCTCAGGGCCAGCACAGTCAGTTCAGGCAGAACCATACAAGCGGGATACCTTTGTTACCAAAGCTTTGTGAAGTGCGTGGTAGGAACAGGATTTAGATTAAGTTTCCTGGGATTCTTATTTGACTGATACTTGAACTGTTTTGAAGTGCTTTGGCAGTGCTTTCCACAGCTCCCATGCCACAAAAAAGGGGAGTTGATATCTGAGCATGTATTTTTCAGTATTTATTTGCTTTCCTGTTGTGAAAAATAGATGAAATTTATCTGGCTTTAAAATTATTTTTGTGCATCATTAAAATCACTGTTGTCAAAATTATGAGAGCAGAGGTGTGTGTGTCCTATGAGTATTTGTTCTTAATTTTGTTCTCAAAATTTTCTCTGTTCTTTCTGTTCAGACCAGTCTTAGTGCTTGTTTCTCATACTTAATATGGCCCTGTTATTTGCAAAGAAAAAAATTCCTATGGCAAGCATTTACTTTGATGTTTCTTTAGTAAGAATTTTCTTATGAGAGATAGTGTCACAAATGTCTAATAAGAAAGTTGCAGAAATATCTCTATGTAACAAACCATTTTTAATCCTGTATTCTGTGTAAGTAATTAATGCTTCACTTCAAAATGAGATGCTCCAACAAGAAGGGTTCTCTTTGGAAGGGCTCACTCCTGCAAACAGTACTGGGCAGTGCTTTTGGTTAAGGGACTGAAATATTTTATCAAGCATGGACAAAGGCATTGAGCTGGGAGGGGACATAAGTGTATTGGGGGATAAAAGTCTAAAATTCTTCCTGTTATTTCTCTGGTTTACAAGGAACAGAGTCCAGATCAATGAGGAAAGCACACAGTGCATGTCAGGTGTATTTTACTTTGAACAGCTGTTGGAAAATTGGACAGTCATGATTTAACTGTAAACCAGTACTTTAACTACCCAATTTACCTTGCCAAATTGTGAGGAGTGCCTCTCTGGAGGGCAGTTCAGCCCATATGCATCTGTCTTAGTATGGGATGAGTTGCATTGTCACTCTTCACTGCGTTCAGAGGCATTTTGTACAGCCTAGTTTAGATTAGATTGGACACCCAACCTTTGAGAACGTGTCCTTTAGCAGACATCCAGCAAAGAGTGAATTTCACCCTCAGTTAGGAATGATTTACTGCAGGGGTACAGAATGGGTGGCTGGGCAGAAGTCCTGCAGTGGAGGATGTCTGACTGCTTTAGCAGACTGTGAACTTCATGCAGCAGCAGCATCGTACCACCTACAGCAAAAATAGACCTTGTGCCAAGATGCATTGACAGCAGTGCAAAATGCATAAATTAACCTCTTCTCCTACGTGATGTTCTGAAGGCTAAAGTTAAAATATGTGCACTTTTGGTTACTGCAGTTTAAAAGAACCATAAGCTGACAATTAGGGAGAAGGAAATACAACAACGTAACTGGAAGTCTAGAGTCATGGTCCTGAATAAATGGCATTGTTATGTTTTGAGAGGAAAGTATTGAGGGGAGAAATGGATACATAAAAGATTCTGCATAAAATTTTACCAAGATATTCTATCACCAGTGGGGTCAGGAGAAGGGAAAACCCCCTGTAAAATGTAGCAAGGAGTTGCACTTCAGTGATCCTTGTGGATCCCTTCCAGCTCTGGATATTCTATGGTTCTATGGCATTACCTAGGTAAGCTGTTGGATTGCCAGCTTCAGAGGACAGTCTCCAGGTAGACAAAAATCTGTCAAGCAATGTCAAAAATACTGACTTCATCACGAGGTAGGAGGAATCTCTAAATCTCCAGAACCATTCCAAGCCCTGTTTTCTCTGAACAGTTCATCAGCAATTAAGAGATGTTTAAAGTAAAACTAAAATTTATTTCTCAATGTCTAATATTTGTTCACTAGCTGAAGATGGTGAAGCCTTTATTTCACCTCCTGTTCTCCCTTCTGGCTTGCTTTGAAGCAAGATAAAGTTCTATGCTAATCAGAATTCAGATAATTTGTTAATTTATAGGGAAAATGTGTTCTCATCAGCACCTTACCTACTTTATAGAGGCAGAAAGCCTTCTTCCCAGCTGTGCAGCACAGCAATCTTGGATTGTGTTTCACAGGGCATCTTAGGCACTGATTTGCAAGTGGGAATTTCCACAGTCATGACATACAAGATTCAGAGCTATGAGTGAACCAAAGAGCTTGGTGTAACGTGTAGTGTGACATGCCTAAACATGGATTTTTTGGCTTGCTTTGGTAGAAAGAGTAGAGCATTATCTTATGATATTAAACTAAAATAATGCTGATTGGTAATTACACCATATCACGGGACTGAAGATTATTCTAACAATCTATATTTGTTTCATTTTATGTAAATCACTTAGTGCATGTGTTGAGAATTGCAGTGGTGTCAGCATCTTTCAAGGCATTGTCCTGAACTACTGTTGCCTTTAGAAGTTTTGCCCTTCTAATAAGGAGGCAGTATTTGGGTTTTTTTTCCCCTTCACCTCCCAAAGGATGACAGCTGTATAAAAGCAAATATTCACATGTTTTTTTGGGGGGATTTTCTCTAGAGCTGAAACAGCAAAATGTGTTCTGCCGTTTTCTGTTGAATCATGTTGGTTTGAGCCTCCTTTCTATGTGAAAATTGTTGGAGCATTGCTATGTTTAAATTCAATTGTTGCTGTTTAATCTCAATAGTTTGCCATTTGTCTTTAGAGTCTTAGGACCTGATCATGCAACTATATCAATGCAGAAAGCTCCTTCTCTCTAGAAAGTTCCAGAGCATGTGCAAGCATATCTGCTGGGATTAATATGATTCCAAGGTCAGAATCGGTCACAAAGAATCTGTATTTCATATATCTTATTAAAGCCTTTATTTTACATAGAGCATGTACAAGTGAAAAAAATGCAGGACAGTCCACACTGTGACTGCACATAGAGTTTACTGGTGTCCATTGTGCTGTATCTTACTTACAGAACTCTGTAAACTACTCTGCACACAGAAGACAGGGGGTTGTTCCTACATGGTGCTGCCTTCTTGTTAATTTGCAGCTCTTTCATAAAAATACAAGTTTGCTACTTTGTGAACTTTGCTGATCACAGGCAAAATGCCTCAGATTTTCCATTACTTTGGCAAGGTTCCTACAACCCTTTTTAAATTGTTTTAATATTGCTAGTGAAGGGCAGTATGGTGTGATGAGCAGTTGTTGTAGGGGGTTGGCAAAGGCCATCTTACAGATGTAACCGTGCTGGTAGTGTGGAAGCTGGAATGAATGGTGCACCAAACACACTTGTTCTGCTGCTGTGGCCATTTTAGCATAGTCTTTCAGAGGCTGGAGCAGTTTGAATGTGTGGGCTCTTTATGCCTTAAACATATCATGAACATATAAAAATAAAACTAGTTTCTGTGTCAAAAAGCTTGAAATTGCCATGACCTCATGACTGCTCATCATCAGTGTGTAATTCAGCTTTGCCTTCTTGTTCCCCTGTATTTTTGCCATACACAGCAAAAGCCTCACAGTGGCCCAGAGTAGCATAGCCTGGTATAGAATACTTGAATTGCTGTTTTATTGGTCACTGTTCTTATTGGGAAATTTATACATAAATGAACTCATGGTTCTGGTGGCATGTAAGTAACTGATTAATAGGAGACATTATTTCAGCTCAGATGCACAACCATCAAGAAAATTTTTCTGAGGAATGATGTAATTCCTTTTCCTGTATTCAGAAATTTCCAGGAGTCTCATAGGTGCTACTTCTTTCTTGTCATTGAATTCCTTTTCTTTCGTCTGGTAGCTCCTTTCATTTCTCTTCAGATTTGAACTAGTCCTGACTCACACTTTTTTTTTTTCAAATGCTTTTTGAGAGAACAGTTCCCATATACAGAAAGTAACCTTCTCGCAGCAGGAACTGGAACACCAGCTGTATTTAGCTTTGCAATCATTGAGACTTTCATGACAACTTTCTAAGTTGTTTATTTCCTGAAAAGTAATGTTAAAACAGCATTGTGGTATTCCACAATTACTGCCGCTTGGAGCCTGCTAGATCAAATTTTTTCGACTTACAGGAAAAAAAGACACTTTTTTTTCTCCCAAATGCCAGCCCCGCATATCAGGTTGAGATTGAGATTTCAGCAGTGTTCATTCTGGCTCTTGCACCTCTGCCACCAAAGTCAGAGGTGTTAACAATCCTCTTGTAAAGATGCATGGGCCACAGAGGAGGCTGATCCTTTTCTAAAACTTGTGTTCTCTGTGCACAGGAATGAAAAGCAGTTAAGAGCTTATTTTTCTCACTGAGGAAGCCGGAGAGGATTTTTACTACACTATATCACAGTTCTGCTGCATTTCTACTCTAATGCTGTTTTGCCTATAATTTTATTCTAGCTTCACAAGCAAACATAGTTGTCTCAGACTGTTTTAGCTTTTTTTTCTTTTTTAATCTCGGAATGAATTTATTTCAACCATCTTTAAATAGCTGCTGCTTTAAAGAAAAGAGTAACTAAAAGTACAAGAACCCTGAAAAAATGAGCTGATTAGGCCTTGTCTCATTGTCTGGACTTTTGGGATTTAGGAGAGGGTTTGTTTGGTGTTTGTTTGGGTTTTTTTAAGAGGAAGAGAGCAAAACATTATATACATGTTTAATAAAATTTATAGACTTACACCCTCTTAAGTGCTGACAGTTCTGTAAAATGTCTTCTACCTCATGTCATTCCATTTGCTACTAAATTGCATGCAGGGACATGTTTTCTTAGGGCACTTTGCACCAGCCAGCAAAGTCCTGAAACTCTGCAGAGCTGGGATTTAAGTTCATGCTGAACTTGGAATGTAGCAAACTTTATGTGCATATTATCAAACTCTATGAGAAACAGCACCATATGGTGGGGCAAACAGCTCTGCTGTCCCTAAGGAAGCACAATGAGGCAAAAGTGTGTCTCCTTCCTAAACAGCTGATATTTTCCTCAGTGTTACACCAGTCATTGATAATCTTGGTGTTTAGTGTGGTACCTGTAAAAGATGGATAAGCAGGGAAGCATGTGGCTCTACTATGTGTTTCATCTCTTTGGGCATTGTCTTCCCCTGAGAGAATGGAGAAATACCTTTTCTCTCCTAAAACCTTGGTTCTGTCTGCTGCAGAGGCTGCACCCCTGGGACACACCCCTGTGCTCTCCAGCAGTGTGCGTCCAGTCATGGGTGTGACTTGTGATGACCATTTGAATACATGATGTGCATGGTTCAGGTCTATCTAAGCTCTGTGAGATCAGATAGAATTAGAGTACTAAATAGCACAGTTCCCAGACCTAACTTAATAAGCCTAGAAATATTACAATTTTCTGTTAGTGAATGTACACGTCTTTGAGTGTACCTGAGATATTAGGCTAAATAAATGCAAGAAATAGTAATGCCTTAAAGCCAGTTGTAAAGTCAGAGATCATCATAAGCATTCCCAGTTATTGTTACAAATTGCATCTGGTGCTTACTGTTCATTCTGTAGTGAAATAATTAAAATTTTCAGAGCAGACAAATTCCTCAAGAATGTTTCTTACAAGAAAGTAATGGATTTCAAATACTAGGGTAGTTTTTATTTAATACACTGTCTTCCATTTTCACTTTCTCATTCTCATTCATTTCTCAGTTATTACCTCTAAATTTCCTGATCTAAGGCGAGTGTGTACTGAAGCGCAGTAGTGACCTGTCAGCTTGTGTGGCTGTCTGTAGGTGTTGAATTCTCACTGTTGGTGGGTTAGCCTAAAAGCCTGTTACAAATGTCTTGGCTGTCCATGCTTTAACAAGATCCGTTTTATTTCTGACAGTTGTTGAGATACCAGACAGAGATTTTCCACAAATCTCTGTCAAGCTGCCAGACCTGTGTATTCCTGTCCATTCTGTGGGTAAGCAATAAACACTGTGAGTCACTTGAAGCTACAGAGCAGCATGCCTGTGTTTAGGCATCTTAAGCAGAAAATATGCTCTGTTGTTAATAACTGATTCATAATTGATTTTTCTTTTAAAGCTACTTCCTTGTTTTTGCAGCTTGCATCAAAAACTGGTAAATAACATAAGTTTTCTGTATTGTTAATATCCATCCTCTTAGCCATGTAAGAACATTGGACTATTCTGTCCCTTCTGCCCTCTTTCATGTGTTTTTTCTTAGACCCACAGCTAAGCCTTCTATCAAAGATAGTAATCCTTCTGCAAATTCTAACTTGGGCTTTGAAACAATCCTTGGAGAAGAGTTACTTGTGTATTATACTACAAAGTATCTATAAAAATTCTCCCAATGGTGGGACTTTTATGTCTGAATAAAGATTTAGCTTGCATCTAGATTGAACAAAATCTCAAATCTTTGTACTTGTGAGGAGTATTGTTGTTGAAGAGGGTTTTTTCACTCTTCAGAAATAGTAGTAAAGTGTTACTGAAGTAGTTGCATTGTTCAGAAGGGAAAACATCTTTAGTAGTCCGTAACACTGAAAGAAAACAGTAGGCACACTGTTCCATTACCTGCAGGTTAATATGTATCCTCCAGTGAGGAATAGTTTGCAAATAATTGAAAAAGTTTTAAACTTGAATCTTCTGACTATAATGCTCTGCCAGTCCTATGCCTATTTATAGTGAAGGTATCTTCTATTTAACAATTAGTTTGCATGTAAATAGTTCAAAACCAGCTTATCAGAGAATCTTAATATTGTCCCAGTTGCTGTTGCCTTTCTTTTAAAATGGTTAAAACAGTGATCCTTTTTCTAGCATGTTTGTTGCACACAGCTTAGAATGTTACATACATACATACATACATACATACATATATATATATCTCCTTTCACTGCTATGTATAAAAACTGCTTCAGCTACATTTTTACTGCAGAAAATAGGAAATTAAATAATTTATCTGCAACAACATAATCTTTAAGACAAGGGCAGTATTCATCACAGTTGAAATCCGACTTGTGGATATCTTATTTTTCACCCAGCATTGAGACAGGTGACAATTTGCACATTTCTGGCCAAATGGCACATTTAAATGTTTTAAGAACTGTCAACCTGTACAAGTGTGGAAAATGAAATGCTGAAAAAACTCTAGAGAATTGCTAATGGCATGTGCAGACTTTGACCTTAGCTTCAGTTCAGATTTTTCCAGGTCAGGAGCAACTGACAGTTTGTACCACCTAGTGTTTTTTTCTGTGCCTCTGATATACAGCTGGGAAGAAGGGATTGGAGAAAGTTGCTGTTGTTAACATGAACTCGGCAATATCATGGTGGGTCTGCAGACTTCTCTAGGAGTGGAATAAGCTTGGAGACTCAGCTCCTGCTCTTGTAAATAGTTTGGCCACCTGAGACCACAGCAGCTTTCATAAAAGCTATGAAAAATGTCCATCACACCCATGATGTGCCAGGAGGAGTATTTGCATGGGGATTTGTATATTAGTTAGAGTAGCAAAACCAGTCTCACTCTATCTTATTTTATTCCTAGCCTTACTAAATATATCCTAGCAGAATGAGATTCACTTTTCCATCATTTTTATACCCAGAGTGTTACAATTTCATCTGAAGTAACAGGAGATCTGCATGACTAATACAGGAAAGTGCCTTGTAAGTCAGCACATAGAGCAAAAACAAGGGTTACAAAGACCCTTCGGGTAAAACCATCACTAGAGCCCTGATGGAAAACCATCAGTCATCCCCCAGAAAGCCTCTTAACTTTACTTGACTCAAAATTCTATGAGAGAAGACTGTTGTATTTAGTACCTTTTTGGTGCCCACATGCCTAAAGCCCTCACAGTGTTCAGTGAGGTGTGTTAAACACTATTGTGACCAGTTTAATACTGTCTTCACAATGTGATTTGGCCAGTGTTGCATGTTAAATCAATGACACACACAAGTAGATGGGAGAAATCAGGAGTCCTGGCTCCTATTCATTAAATCCTCCTTCCATGAAGCCTTAATGATTATAATTTGAGCTGTGTAATTAATATTTTGCAGCAGATCAGCCATGTGATACAGTGTTAGTGGCTAACCTTGCCAGTCAGTGTGGGGAGATACAAGACAGAACTGAGCTGTGGGCTGTGGAATTTGCCTGCAGAAGCACATGGCAGCACAAAGGAGCACATGGTGGCACACAGAGGCATGTCTCCACCGGACTCTGGGGGCAGGAGGTGTCACACGGCAGAGCCCTGCAGGGAGGAGCCCGCCGGGAGCTGACGGTCAGGTGAACAGCGAGTGATCATCCCATAGAAGGACATTTAGAAAGTGTGTTGCTGATGTGGCAACACAGGATAGGTCACGCAGTGAGGAGTACCATGTAAGAAAATACTGTGCCTTGGAAAAGTGTGTAAAACTAGCTCGTTCCTTTGAATAAACAATTCAGATTCCCTGCCGGTCT
Source organism: Coloeus monedula (assembly GCF_965178545.1). Classification (NCBI taxonomy): domain Eukaryota; kingdom Metazoa; phylum Chordata; class Aves; order Passeriformes; family Corvidae; genus Coloeus; species Coloeus monedula. Next base: position 25,998,554 of record NC_138782.1, on the reverse strand, counting down.
GGGTCTGTGCCTCAGTCACTGACAAGTCAAGAGGAGGAGTTTCATGCTGAACATGGAGGGTCTGGGTTCATTTTCCTTGGATGAGCATGCAGAGAAACAGAGAAAGCAGTATTTATAAGTTAGGTTGGACACATTCAGGTTTTACAAGCAAGCTGTCACTAAAGACACTCGGTAGTCTTTTAAAAAGTGCAAATAGTCTTTCACCATTATGTCAGACCAAGTTTTGGTACATTGGCACACTTAAAGGTCAGTATTCTTGTGGTACCATGTATCATGGTAGCTTCCAGAACCAGATGCTCAAGGCAGAAATGTGTAAGGAAGGGTGCAGGTCTGGAGAGTTCAGGACAGTAAAAGCTTTCATTACAGTGAGAGCCATTGAAAATGAGGTCAGTGAGTGTGTTGCTGCACACAGTGACTGCAGTGATTGCCCTCATGCATAGGACAGGACATAACTACTGAGCAGTACTTGGTGGTACATTAATTTCCCTTGTGGAACTGAGGAAGCAGTGATTATTTCTTTATCTTACAAATATGTGTTAGGCCTCTGCACTCTTCTGCTGTTGACAAAGGACTCAGATATTTTGGCTTAACTACAGCTAATGTGCGAGAACAACAAAAGACAACAACTAATTAGTTTTCTTTTGACTGCGGTTCTGGAGGAAAGGAGCTGTATTCCAGCTCCTTCTTAGGCTGCAATGGAGATTAAAATAAGTCAATGACTGTGAGGGAGTAGAGAAAAAAGAGAACTTGGAAACAAGGCAGATCCAGACAATTTCTTCACAATGCAAATTTATGGAAAATAAACCTTGGAGAGAGACTTGCATTGAACCTACTCCATCTTTGCAGATTTCCTCCATGGCTTTTGCGTAGGTTCTCACTCTTTGCTTGGAGAAATGCTGTTGTCCAGTTCCTTTTACTGGCCTGGTTTGTGGATCAGAAAGTCCCGTTGCAAAGCAGCACAAGGAACATGGATGGCATATCGTGCAGTGCAGGATACCAGTGGGATTAGCCACTTGCTGCAAGAGCACATTCTGTTAAATGAATAAGTTATACCTACTTAAAAATGTAATGCAGACCAATGCTTTTAATTTGTAAAAGCGAGTTCAGATTCACATCTGTCTGTGGCTACATTAGCTTGTGTGGCTGGTACTGACACAGCTGTTGAGGATAACCCCAGCAAGGTGCCTGACCTTGGCACTGCAGGGCAGTCATACAAACTGTGGAGTTACTGGCTTTTTTCTTGGGGTTTTGTGTTAAAGGGACTTAGCAATCGAAGCTCTCATGCTCATTACAGCTGGAAACAGACAGAGTTTTTTCTTGTCCCAGTTGTTTCTCTTAAAAGAAGTTGGGTGAACAGGAGAGGAACATCTCTTTGGACTCTCCAGTAATGAAGACAACTTATTCCTTGCTGGTAGAGGTTAGAGCAGCTGTAAAGCTTTTTCAGTTTCTGCTGAAATTTGAACAAATTACAACAGCTGTCAACAGGCTGAAAACTGCAGAATGCAATAGATTCTACCATGGTTTAATGAAGTCCAGCTAAGGCCTAGGAAAGATGTAAAGTCCACCTACTCTGGCTGTGCTACTTCAGACCATTTGTTCTTTTACTTTATTTCTAAACCAAAAAGTACTCATTCATCATGTGCAGGATGACTTTTTCCCTGCTAGTCCACCTTTTTGGACTGAAACATCAGAAAGTGTAACACCTTTTAGATGCATTTCTCTTTCATTTACCTTAAAAAGATTACAAAACCCTTAGAAGAAATCAAGAAGTCCTTGCCTACAGTGTCATCTGGGATAAAATCCACAACATATTCAGTCATCTCAAATTTTTGCAAACAGATACTGTCCTTGACAGTATTCCTTTCTGTATGTTGTTTCCCTAATTCCCTGAACAAATAAACCAGCCAACCAACTAGTGAGTTGAGACTTTATTATTATTATTATTATTATTAGGAGAGTTGACTCAAGAAAAGCATACATGAGTCTGACTTCATCAACACCTACATTTTACTGAAATACTGCAAGACATTGGTGAAGCTTTGTGTTTAGCAGGAACTCTACTTGCAAGGCTTGAAAGAGGCACAATTCCCTTATTTTGTTCTTTTGGTCATATTTTAATCCTTTGAAATCCTTTTTCTAAGTCTTTTCCAGGGAAGAATTAAGTGCTTGACTACTTTGTGACTACTTTTATTTTTGTAAATTCTTTAGTGGATCACCCTTTTGACAGTTTTTGGATTTTACTGATGGCTGTTGAAAGGCATCAGGATTCACTCTGGGCTAGGGGATGTGTGATGGGTGGCTCATCACTCTTGGCTGACTGGCGGACTGACAGTAGCACTGCTCTGCAGTAGCTGTCACAGATCTGTTTAGGATACCATGACTTTTGTGGGTCAGCCCCTCCTAGTCCCACTATCAACCTGAATATCTCCTTGATACAGAAGAATCAGAATAGTTTGAGGACATTAAGGAGTAAACTGCCTGAAGAGACTGAGTAGCATACAAATGATTGACAAAATTATTTATTTGGCACTATTGGCATTATTTTTTAGATAATGTATTCAGGAGGAAATAAATCAGTAATGGGATTTTAGAAGCACAAAAGGAGATTTCAGTATAATGAATTACATTCAGAGAGGTGATACCAAATATCTATGGATATTACAGGGAGGATTTTTGTGTGAAGCACAAATAGCATACTCAAATTTTTAACTCTGTTGAGCACTGGATTGGTGCAGTATCTGTTGAAGATGGCATTAGTGCTTTGCATTACTCATCATTTGCCCTGTTTCTGCCGGGAACTGGGTAAGTTTCCTCACTGCATAAGAAATAGCAGGACCTCATTAGTCCTTTGATGGCTGCTTGAAGAAGCTGATAATGTTATAGGACCTGAAATTATAAATCTCATTCCTCACCGAATTTCCAGGTTGTTTTATTGAAGCAAAGAGCACCAATGGGCAGTCTTCAAACTAGTATGCTCACATGTTCAGTGATGCTGCAGAATGTACTATTTATGTTTCATTAAAATCTCTGTGCCCCAGTTGCAATGGAGTGATTTGAAGTTTCAAAGTTTCCAGTTTTTAATTGAAAAATCTACCCATGCAGAATTGGTTTGAATATAACTCTCTTTCCATTGACTAGAGGAGAAGGGTAAAATGCTTGCCTGGTATCATTTTACCATGGGCTAATTTCACATAAGGAAGATAAATCAGTTTTATTTTATAAGAGTAGTCCGGTGCTTGGTTTTGAAGAAGTTCTTGTGACAGTCCTAGAGCTTCTGCAAGAGAGGCTGATTGCGCACTTTGGTTCACACTGAACAGTTTGGGAACAGGTTTGCTTATGCCATTGTTGGCATCAGTTTTACTGAGCTAGAGTAGGACTGCTCACATGGTCATTACTGCTTTTGCTTAATTGAAAAGAACTGGAAACATACCTTTCCATTAGACCAATATTAAGCTACAGTTTTGTTTAGGAAAAAGAACATTAAATAGGTGTTGAATATTAGCCTTGATGTAAACATGATCCAAATAAATGCATATGTTTAGAAACACACAAAACCTTAAACTGAAATGGCTCTGACGTTTTTCCTTTTGCTTACTGTAAAATGAGGGAAAACTAGTGAGGTAGCTACCACACGCTAATCTGTAACACAGCAGCTTTTAAGGGTTGATCAAGTGTCTGAGATTCCCTATGTGATTGAGTCAGGTAGAAATTTCCCTTGAATATTGTCTGACAAATTTCTTAATGCTCAAGTTTTCAAACAGAGGAAAGGAGTGTTAAAAGGCTGAAAGTATTTTATGAGATGCCCTGGGGAAACCTTCTTACTCATAACTTTGCTTGAATTTGGTGTGCCGGAGTTGCTTTTTAAATTGTGTAGGTTTTGTGTTTGGTTCAATTCTGGAAGCTGTAACCTCCTGCCTTAGCAGTGCTCTCTGTGTCTGATAGGAAATAGTGGCCAAAGGTGAGTTCACTGGGCATCTTGCTGTTTGTTTCCTGATAACTTATCTGAAATGTTATTGACATATTCCAGGATTGCATCTTTTTCCTTTATGACGGTGATTAGTTTTCTGGATTTATCTCTTAAGTTGTCATGCTACCAATTCCTGTTTCTTAAAATAATCGTTCTGTTGCAATGCTTCTAATTTCAGTGATTATTACAGCTCGTCTGTGTAGAAAAGTAGTGGCAAAACTCCAAACTAAGGAGTCTTCAATTTAAAGTGCCAGAGTTAGTACAGAATAGCATATTCCTGGTCAATGTTACTGAGCAGACAGCCTCTCCATTTTGGCCTCCAGATCATGAATGTGCACTGCTTGTCTGGCAATGGAGCTGTGGTTTCTTTTAGTCTAGTTCTAATAGCATGGCATTTTTCCCTTGAAAAAGGAGAAGAAAGCAGCTTGTTGGAGACGTGGCATAAAGCTTTTTAGCCCAACAAAGAGTTTTTACCCCATGACACCGAAGGAGACACAGAACTGTTATGTCTTAGATAGCCTGGATGCTTCAGCAAGTGAAAAAATACCTTGACATTGTTAAATATGAGTGAGGGGTGGGTGAGTTATGATTTCTGGGGACTCTTAAGTGAGTTCTACTAAAACCCATATATTTTAAAATATATTTCATTAGAAATAGTCATCTTTTCCACTTAGACAGAGGACAAGTACATTTTTCTTGCAAAGCAGCATTCTGTTTTGACTTTTGGAGCAATATTGAAGAAGCCCTGCAGCTAGCTACACAAATCAATGCCCATGGTAATACTGTAGGTTGGTTTGGACTTTGTTTTTTTTCCCCACTCCCTAGATTTACAATGTTAAAAACCTGTAAAAATCTGGGGGTTTTTCCCTTGAAACTCAAAATAAAATGCATAGATTAAACTGAATTGAAGCTGAAGTAGAATTTGCATTGAAGGACAAGATTTCATTCCATAACCTAAAAGAAGCAGCACAGAAGAATCAGCCATACAGTTTTGTGTAACAATATGATTATTACCATGTTAGATTGCTCCAGAACATTGTATTAGCATCTAAATTTTGGAGTGTGTCATTTATTTCCTTCAGATAATGGCATAGTTTAAGAGGCAAAATTCGCTTTCCTGTTGCTCTTCCCACCATCCTGCTATTTGGTGTAGTTTTGACCTGCGACAACTAATTACAGTTCTTTGAGGACATTTAGGAATTCTTCTTCCAAGATTTTGTTGTTTGCATTTCCCCCAGAATGTCAAGTATAACCTTCTGAGGATAGTTTGACATTTCTGCAGCTGCACTCCATCCCAGTATGTTTTGCTCATGACCAGATTTAGTAAATTTCCTATGTTCTTTATCCAGAAAGAGAACAGATTTATTGGACATAATTAGCTTGTTTTAAATCATGGCTGCTTATCACTCTTACCTTTGTCATCACAGAGGTTGTTTGTAGTTTTTGTTATCTAAATATTTGTGGCATTCCTTCAGTAATTATACATGCCAGCATTTACAGCTGCTCTCCATTAAAATGAGCCTAACAGCTCTGCAGCTACTTTTTCATCATTTAAGAAAAACTGGCTTGTGATTTGGCAGGGGGCTCAACTCATTTGGCATCCTAGCAAATGTGTCATGGAGCTTTTTGGATACTCTGGAGGTGTCAATGGAGAAACATTTGGTGTGCTAGCAAGGATGTTCCTGCTGGATGACAGGCTGGATCAAGCAGAGAAAGGAGGGCTGCGTTTCTACTGCTCCCTGTCTTGCTAATCATAAGTGCACCTAAGAAATGTGGGGTCTCATGGATGGTGGTATATATGTTGTCTGCATAATTAAAACATAAAGTTGAGCTGGTTCAGACTTTCTGACTTACAGGGGTTTCCCCCCCTATAGCTGTCTGCTCGTTATCAGTACAGAGTAAAGAATGCCCAGCAAGTGCAGCCAATTCTGTGAATTTCAGCTTTATTGCAAAGGTAAATAAATCTGGGAGAGGCATTGTAAAGGATTAGCAGTGGAGTGTATTGCAGTTATAAATAGTCACCAGGGTTCATGATTGTGAGCTGCATTTACACACTTTCCTCCCAGTGACAGAAATAAATTGAAAGGTGACAGTGAGGTGATGGATGAAGAATTGGTGGATGCAACTGTCCTCTCTTGGCTTCTTTAAAAAAAGGGAAAGCACTGTTTTGTATTACTGTCATGCACAAAGCCAGTACCTTTCCTGAGGACCATGGAAAACATAGAACAGAATTCAGCTTTATATTTGCAGTTCTGGAGTTTGGGGGTCAGTCACTGCTTCATTAGTTCATGTGTAGGAGTGATATTTCAGGGTAGAAAGCGGATTAGCTTCTATTAATTACTGTAAATCCCTTACAGCATCTTCCGTGGTGGAATTAATAAGCAATTAGTTGCTGCTGGAAGCTACTGGGATTTCAAATATATGAAAAAGTAATGATGAGTCAGAACTGTATCACATTAGCTTTGTATGGATGTTGAGGTTGAGGATGACCATGAAATTGTGACAGTGACAGAATCCCACCAGCCATTTCAGACTGCTGTTTGTAAGCTCTGAAATGTTTTTAGTTCTCCTTAATTCCTATTCAGGACCAGTACTGAAGGGATGAGTTTGTATTCAAGTGCATGTTTCTCGGCTGTCTGCTGGAACGGGTTTGCTGAATGACTTATTTGGGCTAATGTAATTAAGCTTCTATCCGAGCCAAGCCCGTACCTGTGTGAGTGTGCTGCAGTGCTCCTGGGCACACTGTCCTTGCTCTCAGTGCACACAGATGGCAGGGCAGGGCTGGGGCTGCATCCCGAAGCAGCTTTGTGCAGCACGAGCAGGGCTCTACAAGCAGCAGTTGACGCCAAGGGTCTGCTGATTACAAAATGCTTTTGACAAGAAAATTGAAAATGTTAACGTGGTGTAACACTCTGAAAGCAGATACTCCATCTTAGGTGCACACTCAAAATTTCAGGCTCAAGGAGGGAAGGCTGAAGGGGATATTTCTGCTCTCTCAGATATCTAAAGGGAGGGTATGGATAAGACAGGAAAAGAGTCATTTTAGAGTTGAATGATAGCAGAACAAGAGGCAGAAGTCACAAGTTGCAGAAAGGGAATATGCAATTAAATTTCATGGGAAAAAGTTTTAGATTCCCAGAGAGGTTGTGGAGCTCAGCTGGCAAAGCCCTGAGCAACCTAAACTGGTGGTGGTGGCACCAGGAGAAGATGAGAGACCCTTCTGACCTAAATTGTAGTCTATAGTCCTAGACTACCTTCACGAGTCCTTGCATGGTGTGCTTCATGAAGAGGTTACTTCAGACTGGATTTGTTGGTTAGCATTGTAAGGTTTTAGTTTCAGCAGAGAGAAGTCCAGTGCAGGCAGACTGTATTGCTGTGTGATGCAAATCAAAGTGCTGTAAGCAGAAACAGGCAGAGGATTCACTTCCAAAATTTATATTTTCATTTTTAAAGGCACTTTTTGGTTTTTCTTAACTCTCCCTTATGCAGGAACATCCAGCATGAAGTAGATAAGTAACTCTTACACAGGCTCAGATCTATTGTTTAAAATTAATCACAGGTGAAAAACTGTTGTTGCAGAACCACTCTGTGTAACAGTCTGGGAGAGTCAGCAGTCTGCAGTAGGTTGGATAAGCTCCAACTTGCTTCTCACACTCATATGTTTTCATGGTCTCTCATGTTGTGATAGATTTTTGGTTTCTGAGATTTGAGTTTAGCTTTTAGATTTACTTGAACTGCTGGAACAATGAAATGTGGTGTGTGGTGAAGCTTGCAGCTGAGTATGGCAGATAAAAGGCTTATCTCTCTTCTAGAATGTTGTTCAACATTTTAAAAAGTTACTTCTAATTTCAAATGAAAACAATACAGAGAGGATTATCTTTGTCTTAACAAATGCAACAAAACAGTAGAAATTATATGCAAAGGCATCCAGGCTGAAACTCCTACTTGTACAGGTGCATGCGCTGTAAGGATGTTGACATACAGTTCAATTTTCTTCTTTATTCTGGCCCAAATATCTGCTCTTTAGACTTTTAATTTCATCTGTCTCCTTTTCTGTTTTCATTCTCATTTTCCTTTTTCCTTTGCACATACAATTTTCTTATACCATGTCCCCAGCTATGTCCTTACCTGCCTATCCTGTAGGCCTTTCCTCCCTTCCCTTCCTTATTTCTTTTTTGGAACCTTTTTTCTGATATCTTCTCTGCCATCCTCAGCATTAGTCATGCACAATCCCACTTTCATTTCTACCCTTAGTTATTGTTATATAATTGTGTGTTCTCTTCTTTATTCCATTTTCAAGTGTGGAAGGATGTTGATTTTGCTTCTGCAGAAAAGTCCCCAGCAGTTCACTGAAATGGCTCTCTGCCAACAGTAATGATCACACAGACCCCAGGCCTCCCACCTCCAGGGTAGCACTGAAACAGGAGCAAGCTCATAACTGGGTGCAGGTCCTGGGGTCTGCAGGGATTTAGGGATCTTTGGAGCAAACAGTGAAGTTTGTGTGTCTGGCCTTTCCTGAGCGTGCCCTTGCCACTCAGCAAAGTGCTGTGCTGATGCCTCTGTAGGCTTTCTCTTGTGCCTGTCGAGGGTGACCTGTTCCAGGGGTCCGTTCCAAAGCAGGTTTCTCCTTCTTGTCACCTCCGATTAGTGTGATATGAAAAGATGTTTCATCAGTCTTCTGTCTGCCACTGATTGATTCTGGTCAATGGCAGCTTGAAAGTTTCATTGCCCAGCTTCATTTTTGCATGTTAACTTAGTTCTGTAAATCACTGCTTCCCCTGTCCCCCCAATTTTTCATTACCTAATACTTTTTGCTTGGAGCAGTTATCTACATGACAGATCAGCAGTAGACCTTAAATAAGTTATGGCTTTGACTCCTGAACCTGGTGCTTAGAAATATGGAAGCAGAGAGGCACAGTGTGTTCAGCTCCTGGTTTTCTGGCTGGTGTTACAGCCATGGTGTGGGCTGAGTCGGTGTTGGGTCCAGAGCCAATACAGTGATATTGAAAGGTGCTGGAATTCTATCATCAACAGTGCTTGTCATCTTCTTTGGGAGTTATATGGCTTTGTGTGCTAGAAAACCTTCTAGCTTTTGACTTGAATTTCACATATTAAAAGGAGAAATTGAAGAAATGTTTTATTTCCCAAGTTGCCTTTCTTTTTACAGTGAAATCAATGGTGGAGTGAACACAATCTACCTGCCTTTTTCCTCTGCTGTCTGCCAATGATGCATCAAGTTACAGGGGATGAATTTAAGAGCAGCTCATGGTGGCATCCAGCCAACTCAATGAGAGAGGCTGCCTGCAGAGTTCTGTTGCTAATGAAATGGCCCATTTCATTGATAGGTATTGATCAGCATTGGTGTGTTTCTGGGGCTTATTGCACAGAAAGGGTCATAGGCAAGGAAACAAGCTGTGGCAGATTGACCTTGGTGTCCACCAAAGCCACTCTGTTGCTTCCCCTCCTCAGCTAACAGGGAAGAAAATGTAACAAAGGGCTCGTGGGTCGAGATAAGGAGTGAGAGCTGTCACTCAGCAATTACTAAAATGGGCAAAACAGACTCGACTAGGGAAAAAATTAATTCAATTTATTACCAAACAAATCAGAGTAGGGTAATGAGAGAGCAATCTTAAAAACACCTTCTCCCCATCTGTCTGTTCTACACTCCTGATTTTTCTACCTCATCCCACCCAGCAGTGCAGGGGGTTTGGGAATGGGGGTTGTGGTCAGTTGCTCACATGTTGTCTCTGCACTCCTTCCTCCTCAAGGGGAGGACTCCTCACATCCTTCCTCTGCTCCAGCGTGGGCTCCCTCCCACGGGAGACACCCCTCCATGAATTTCTCCAGTGTGAGTCCTTCCATGGGCTGCAGTTCTTCATGAACTGCTCCAGCCGGGGTCTCTCACAAGGGGCGCAGTCCTTCAGGAACAGGCTGCTCCAGAGGGGGTTCCCCGTGGTGTCACAAGTCCTGCCAGCAAACTGGCTCCAGCATGGGCTTCTCTCTCCATGTGGCCACAGGTCCTACCAGGAGCCAGCTCTGACATTGGCTTCCTACTGTGGAGTCACAGCCTCTTTTGGGCATCCAGCTGCTCTGGCATGGGATCCCACATGGGCTGCAGGTGGATCTCTTCATCCCTCTGAACCTCCATGGGCTGCAAGGGCACAGCTGCCTCACCATGGCCTTCATGGGCTGCAGGGGAAACTGCTCCAGTGTTTGGAGCACCTCCTTCCCTTTCTTCTGCCCTGACCTTGGGGTCTGCAGGGCTATTTTTCTCCCATATTCTCACTCCTCTCTGTCAGCTGCAATTGTGCAGATTTTTTCCCCCTTCCTAACTGTGTGATCCCAGAGGTGCAGCCACTGGGAGCTGGCTGGCATTGACTCCACTAGACACAGGAGAGGCTTCTCGCAGAAGTCACCCCTGCAGCCCACTGCTACCAAAACCTGGCCATGGAAGCCACATGTACACCCAGTACCATGGGTTTGCATCTTGGACTTTGCTGTAAGGGCTGAAGCAGTGTAAGAGGTTGTGAGACAGGGATGAGCTAAATGCAGGTCTCTTATGACAGGCAGTGACAACTTGTAATGTTCATATCAAGTCAAGTGCTGAGGACAAGCAGAAAAATGGTGGCATAGAGGAAGGTGCAGGGCAAGCAAGTGGTCCTCGTGCCCTATAAAGGAAGGAGCTGGGGGAAAGCAGTGACACAGAGTGTCTCAGTACTATTATGTCTGTAAGTAAGTGGCAGGAATGCTGCGTTTCTGTGCTTAGAATCAGTAGAATGGAAGCTCACAGGGCTGCAGTGCATGCCATCACCCTGGAAACATTTCTTTGAGAAGCCCTTTGTCCCTGTCTCGATTGTGTCTTGCCCATGAGAGACAAGTGCAAGGTCATAAAGGGTTGTTCCATAGTCCTGTGCCTGACAGAGGAGATAAGCTTTGTAGAAATTGTTCCTTCTTTATAGAACAGCAACTAAAAATATTGACAGTGTGTAGGAGCACACCGAGTGTCTTCCTAGACAAGGGACTGGGCATCTTCATCCTCAAATGAGACTCAAACTGCAGAAGCTACAGATAAGGAGAAATGGAATGCTTGGAAGCACTGGTGACTGTTTTAGTGGCTGATACCCAGCCAGAAGAGTTAGATCAGAAGTCAAAGGGTTACTAATTCATTACAGAATTCAGCAAGTTATTGGGTAAAATAGAACAAGGCCACACGATACTCAGGATATTGAATCCAATTTATACAGTTGATAAAAAGCAAGGAAAATAGGACCTCACTGTAGAACCTAGCTAATAAATCTATTCTGAGAGAAAGAGCAGGAGCCACGGGAGTTTCGTTGCTGAGAGTCACTGGATTTGGTACATGGAAATTAGTGGGATTCTGCTCATGCTGCTATCGAGTGACAAAAATCTGTCTTTCATGTAGGTAAAATAAGGCCGTGCTTTGTAGTATTTCTGTGTAATGATGGGCTCCCTGCTTCTCTTTACTCTGCTGTGTTTGAACTAGTTATAATTAGCAGTGACACACATTTGGCAGGCAGCGGTGGGCAGGTGGCCATGGCACTTAGCAGAACTGGAGCTTAGGAAGCACTGAGTGCTGGCCTAGCCCTTCTCTGCCAGCTCAGGTGTAGCAGCTGACCCTGCTGAAACCCTCGCTCCCCCAGCATCTGATTTTTGGGTGTGAATTGTACTGGTGAGCCAGACCTCGTATCTTTTTTTATAGTATTTGATGATGGCTTTCCAATAACATTCAGCACATCTCTCTATTTGAGCAAAACCAGGCTTTGGGAAGACAATAGCTGTGTCATGATGTACAGAGGACTTCATCAGCTGGTCTAGTACTATTTGCATGATGTCCCTCACTGACTCCATTACTTCTTGTTGCCATGCAGTTTTATTAAAGGGCAGTAGGGAACATTATAGTTTATTAAATCCAGTACTAGTCAAATTTGAATAAACTTCAGTTAATTATAAATTCACTAGGAAACCTGATGTGATGTAAAATGGAATTACACAATTCCCCTTCCTCTGTTGTTGTTGTTAAGTGTTTTTCCTATTAGTCTGGCTTTCCTGGAGAACAGCCTCTTCTTTTTCTGTTATTTTAACTTTCCAAAGTAGCTTCCTTGTATTTTCAGAGAGATGATTCAAAATAAAGACTAAAATTTCAGGAATTATTTCAAATGTCTGAGGCAGTCCCTGTCTATCTTACCCCCTTACTTGAGCAAGCACTAAATGTTAAATTATAATAGTAAATGTTAAAGGGAAAAATGTCACAAAAGAACTAATTTGGTCACAAATTAAGACATCTCATGTTACAATGAACTGCAAACTGGTTTCATTTGGATCTCCTCCTCAGCACTGCCAAATGTAAATATCGAAATACCAAAAGTCTGATTGCATAAGATGTGTTAATGTCTTGAAAATAATTTTAGAGCTTTGTTTCATTTGCATTTTCTATCATAATTTTGATTTCTTGGCCATTGGCTACAGTCCAATTGTGTTTCAGGTAGCTTTCAACAAATATGATGGCTGAATGCAAGCTCTAGTTTCAGTGAAAAGCTGAGTTTTTTATGCAATTCCAGCACCTGGGGCTTTTTTAGAATCTAGTTTCCCCAAGATAGGAATTTTGATTTCTATAGCTTCAGCTAGAAGTTGAGCATTTCTGTTTGTTTTGTCTCCATAGTTGAGCTGATTTTCAGCACAAAAAGGAAAATAGAAAGTTGAAGGTAGGAATAATCATATTGGGAGCACTTAAATGGATTTGCAGAGGCCATAGGGGGAATGTATTCCTTCCTGTGTGCCAGTGTTAAGTTCTCACTTTCCTAAGTGTGTTTGTTTGTTTGTTTGTTTGTCTTAATTCTTAGTGCTGTTTTGAGAGCAGTGGGATTTCTTTGGTTTGGATTTGGTTTTGGGTCTTTTTTTATAGGACAATTATGACCTGAAAATTTTGCTTTTCCAAAAAGGTTTCATTTTTTAAAATCAGGTCATTTCATGATGACCAGATAAATGACATCTGTAACTCTTCCCTTGTCCACTGCCATAGTCACTCCACCACAGAAGGCCTCTAGGCTGGTCAGGCAGGACTCGCCCTTGGTGAAGCTGTGCTAGCTGTCTTGAATCACCTTCCTGTCCTCCGCGTGCCTTAGCAGAGCTTCTCAGAGGATCTGTTCCAGGATCTTCCCAGGCACAGAGGTGAGGCTGACAGGTCAGTAGTTGCCAGCTTCCTCCTTTCTACCCATTTTAGATCTAGATACGATGTTTCCCTTTTTCCAGTCACCAGGGACTTTACCTGGTTGCCATGACTTCTCAGTTACCATGGAGAGTGGCTTGGCAACTACATCAACCAGTTCCCTAGGACTCTGGGATACCTCTCGTCAGGTTCCATAGAACTATGTATATTCAGGTTCCTCAAGTGAGAACAAACCTGATCTCCTCGTACAGTGGGAAGGACTTTGCTCCTCCAGTTCCTGTCTTGTGGTCCCTAAACTGTAGGGAACTGTATAGAAAACTGGTAGAAAATGTTCACATACAGAACATCAGGAGCTCTTATTGTCACATGTAAAATGGAAACAAACCTGTATTCGTCCCTTGGCTTTGGTTGCATCTAAGAATATGCCTCTGACAACCATCACAAGCCACAATCATCCTGAATAAAATGCTCTGGATAGGCTGTATTAAAAAAAACCCCACACTGATTCTCATACTTGCATAAGAAAATTCACCTTCTGAACCTCTGCTTTTTATACCTTGTGATGACTCTGCTCTGTTGCAAAGTTGCCTGTGTACAGTGCGCCAAACGTGACTATATGTTTTATTGTTGGGTTATAATAAGGTTCTCCTTGAGAAGAAGTACTTTAAGCAGCAATAAAGAATGATGGGAAGCAAATTCACTAAATAAATAAATGGGGTTGTAACAAAATTGTCGTGCCACATCCATATGTGTGTATCTGTGTGAATTCAAAGGAAAGAAATAAGTAAACATGACATCCTAGCATCCAAAGCTTGTGCCAGATGTCTGTTCTTGGAGTGACGTCCTACATGAATCAAGAAAAGCTGCTGAGTTTAATTAAAAGTCGATTCTGATCTACTTAGCTTGATCTTATGCTCAGTAGAGAGCTACTCAGAGATTAAAGTATTGCCTTTCATCTGTGAAAGTAGGAAAACCTCTGTTGTGTTGTCTTCAGTGTGTAGTTCCCAGTATTTAATTCCCTCTGCACTTAATGGAGTAGAGGAAAAGGATAGGCCCAATTTTATTTTTCTCCAATTCCTACTGGTATCCAAGGAATTATCTGTGCTGCAGAATATAAATTTTCTAATCCCTAGAAATGAGAAGTTAGGAAGCCCTTGCTGGAGCAGCAAGGGAGCTGTTGCATGCCTGATACCACACACTCAGCCTTTTTGGATAGAAAAGGAAATTTCAGGGCTGATCTACAGGCTGGTGTTGCAAATGGGGCAGATCAAAATGCCAATGTGCTGCCATACAAATGAGAATGATAGTGAGGTCTGCTCTTCGTGATTCACATTATCAGTGTTTTGTGATCATTACCATTCTTTCCTCTAGAGAGAGACCCCAAAAATCAGATTAGAGCTGTCAAAAGTGAATGGGAGTGATGGTAAATTTGGAAGTCTTCCAGAAAGAGACATCTGTATGGACCACAGCATATGGGACTTACTGTAGTGTAATGTTTATATCTTACTTTTCATAGAATCAGGTTTGGGTTGGAAGGGACATTAAAGACCATCTGGTTCCAACCCCTCTGCCATGGGCAGGGATTTTCCACTAGACCAGGTTCCTCAAAGCCCCATCAACTCTACATCAAGGACACAAAACTTCTAGCTGGTGCAGAAATTTTTACAATATATAGTGAAATGGAAAATTCTTATCTTTAATTTCACAGAAGAGGAAACAGTGAGTTTATGGAAGGTTTCTACTCCTTGGTCTGACTGCTCCAGAGCTAGAAAGAAGGCATGGATTGCCTGTTACGGTTTTCCTCTTTAAAGTACTCAAATTCTGCAGGGCAACTTTGAAACAAAGCTAAGAGGGCAGTAGGTATTTGAGAGCAATTTAAAGTTGAGCAGGTGTAGTCTAGGTCAAGATACACAAGTATGTGACTGTTCACAGATCAGGTGGGTAGATACCTAGTTTGTGGTACTGTGCTTAAAATTACAAGGCTGGGTAGTGGGAATGAGAGAAATTTTCAGTTTTCAGTGATGCCACCTAAACCAGTGGTCTCCAAAGTAGATAGGCAAATACTAAATTAGTTAAAAAAACTGCAAGATCAGTATCTCCACTATGAAATACAGCACCATCCACGGGAGTCAGTTCCCATTAAAAGGCAAAGTTACTTTTCTTTGCTATCAGGGGCTCAGCTCCCAGAGACAGGGAGTTACTTTGGGGAGGACTGTACAGGTGTGGTAGGGTTTCTTTTAATCACCTAAAACAACCTCCTTAGACAATCCCATGTCCTATGGTGAAAGTGCCAGAACAAATATCTCTAAATTAGATGCGGGGATGTATTTCAAACAATGCTCATTCAGAAATCCTGCCTGGTTTGTTCAATGTGCCATTTGTTACAGCAAATGTGCAGGAAACAGCTTGCTGTGTGTTTCTTCCCTGCTTAAATAGCTTGTTGAGCTGATAATTAATAAGCAACAGGACATTAGGTTTATTGTAACTTTACTGGATGGATGGTTAATCACTGGAGGTTGTTAGAAAGTACAGGAAGTGTGTTACCACTCAAGACTGTTCACATCTATAGGAATTGCAGCCACTGATGTATGGAGCAGAGCACTCCCTAAGAACTGTAATATGCAAATGAATTATTACTGTGTGGAAATTCTACATGGGGTTCTTAAGGTATTCTCCTTTTCTTCAGCTGAACACCAGGTACAATAGTATAGTGTGGTCTTAAAATGAAAGTAAGAGAAATTTGGGCTAAATAGCAGTCATGTGTGGTTTCTGTGGATGCATCTCCGTTGACATGCACTTAAACTGAAACAACAGTTCAGGACTACACAGAGATTAAAGTATTGCCTGCTAAATCCTTAAAAACTAAAAGCTTCCAAAATACCCTCAAAGTTTCCTTTACTAATTCTGCTCAAATCTGTTTCTGTTTAGGCATGATGCTCCAGGGAGGTTCAGTGTCTCCTGCACATATGCCAAATGCACAGAGTAGGCAGTAGTACAAGGCAGGCTTGTGTTCAGCAGGACAGGAGGCTGACATGCAATGCATATCCTGTGGGCTAGGTCCTGCCACAAACAGCTGGGTGCTGGGGAGGGCTGCTGAGCACCGGGCTGCTGTGTACGTGTCCTCCAGGAAGATGATGGGGAGCAGGTGCTGCTGACTTACAAGCTGATGAGAGTGCGGATGCTCATCATAAGCAGCTGGCTATGAGTAACGCTGCTGCACAGGAAGCTCTTCTGTGCCTGTGGCTGTCTTTCTTAGCAGTTTCTGTTCTTGTTTTCTCTTAAGGTCAGCTCTTCTGTTAAGGTGACCAAAGTGCGTCTTCAAGACAGGGATGAGGAAAGCTCGGGGCAATGAGCGCACTGATTGCGCACGCGCCTCCCGCTTGTGCATGGCAGCACTGTGCTTTAACAATGGACTGCATCAGTGACTCCCTGAGGTGCTGACGAACCCACCTGCTCATCAGAGCTCGCTTCAGTGTGCACATAGGTGATTGCTCATACAGACAGTCTGTGCACTGAGGCTGCCTCGTGTTCTGGAACCAAGGTAAAGCTGGGAGTCAGGGCATTGCTTTGTCCCTCTGTTCTTGTCACTGCATTGCAGCTTGTGGGAGCAAGTCCTAAGTGTTGTCCCCACTGCAAATACAGTCCTAGAGTCTAAAGGTGTGTAAATACAAAAGACCTGTTAAAGCTACAACACTCTGCGCCTATTGTAAAGTTTCTTTTTGCTGCTAGAGACATGTAAAAGAACTTGAAGGATTTTCAGTCCTTTATGAGCAATACTCACTCCCAAGCTTCTGCAGGGGCATGGAGTAGAAAGGGCACAGCTGCATATTGAAGGCCTTTCTCAGTTCATGCTTACTTCATGTGCAGCGCTGTGAGCATCACTAAGCAATAATGAAATTTTTGCATTTGAACTGCTTAGTTCTTTGAAGAAGCACTTTTTAGTTCATCTTTGAAAGCTTGAGGACATTTCTTCATGGTAGTCTGCTAATGTAGTTACAGTGCTAACATGTTGCTTCTAAAAGCTTGTCACGTTTATTTATCTACTTGATGGAAGTGAGCTCTGCAAAAGCTTCTCTGCTGGGGCTGCAGTGTAGGAGGAGTGAGTAAGGAACAGCAGTGAAAGAGCTGCATGATCAATCAGATGGGACAGTTGCAACACTTCATTCTCTCTGCTTTGGTGAGCACCAACTGCTTGGCTTCTTGGAGGTGCCTTCAGAGCAATGGCAGATGCTTTGGCCTGGATGCAAACAGCAAGGTTCGTAGCAGTTAGGAGGTAAAAGCCTGGAATTTCCTTCCTCCTGAGAGGCAGTGGGCACTCTTTCACTTCAAATAGACAATTATTGGCCTGTGTCCTGTGCTGGACTTGTTCTAATCCAGCAAGGTCTTTCTTGGAAACCAGAGCAGGACAGGAAGTGGTTTTCTTGCCTCAGGGAAATATTGAGTGTCCAAAAAATTTTCTGTTATAATATGGATTAAAACCAGTCAAAAAGCAGTTCGTTTTCCTGACCTGTCAGACAGGGTCCAGGGAGGTGTGTTTGCCTTGGATTTAAATTTCATTTAGATTTGAATTTTTTAAATTGAAAAATAAAATCTTAGCTTGCATGTCAAAACAAACATTTGTGGGCAGGAATTACTTTTTTATCCTGATATAGGAAATGGTAAAAGGTTCTATTTCATTGTTGTTTTTTTTTTTAATGAGAGACCACACACAGAAGGTTTGTATAAATTTGGCCTTCCCTGTCTGGTGTTGCAGCCTCAATGTGAGAGTGTAATTTGGGTGAGGAAAGTTCCCAACTCATTACTAGTAACTAAATACCTTGTGTAGAATACCAGGATATTTCAGTGATCTCCTACTGCAACATATTTGCACATGTTAAGTTTGAATGCTTTGTCCTGTAGGTTCAGCATCAGATTCTTCAAAAGGGGAGAAGTTCAGTCAGGATTGCAAAGAACTGGAAGTCCTAGATGGAGACAGCAGACTGCAAAACCAGCAGGTCACCTTGCAGGAATTCCAATTGCAGTTCCTCAGCAATCTTTGCCTTTTCAACCATTGGCAACCAATTCAGTGTTTTACTCCTGGCTGTATTCAGTCTATAGCAAAATGCACCAATTTCTAGTAGCTCTGTAGAAGACATGAGATTAGACATTGGTACAGTTATAGGTATATAATGTAATATAAATATATCTGTTCATAATTGGTTTCTTATTGTCTCATGTTTGGAAATGATGCACGTGGCTGGTGAGTGTTTCCACTCTGTGCCTCCAGCTCTGACTCCAATAGCTGGATGAATTCTTACCTGCTTAAGGCATTAAACAATTATCTGATGAGGAAGGATTTCAGCAGGGCTGAAGCTCACTGCACTCTCTCTGATTCTTACATCTTGTTATCCTCACTTTGCTAATTTTCTGGCAGACAGATGTGTTCTTCTGTTGCTGTCTGCATACAAATATTTAATTAAAACAGGAAGTGGTAATGCTTCTCAGAGGCAGCTGTTGTCCTCATCTCCAAATGCAAAGTGTCAGTTTAATAATAGCTTCAAAATGCCGAAAACCAAGCAGTGACCTGGTCAGTAAGTTCATGCTGGCATCTGGTGCATGTGCAAGGAAAGACCACGAGCAGGGTGTGTCCATAAGTGCATTTGGCAGCATGGCTGGCTGCAGGCTGCCTCAGGTCACACAGCAGCAGTCAGAGCTGTGCCTGCTGGGGAGCAGGATGTTCATGGAGGAGTTGGGCTTTCAGAGAAACAAAGAACTTGGGGATGCTGCGAAGCTGGCCAGACTTTTAAAAGCAGAGGAGCTGTGATCACTCAGTAGTGAATATAGGGGACAAAATCAGTCTGATGACACTGCTGCAGCCCTCAGCTGCCCTCCAGGCCTCTTTGATGAATCATCATTCTCATCAGCGTCGTGGTACTGACTGGCATCAAAGTGCAGTTTTCCTTTACCAGAAAGCAGTACACTGAAAACTGTCTCTAAAAACTTTTCTTTTTTTGGATGCAGCAGAAGCACTTTTGGTGTGTTAGGGCAACAGCACTATGCTGACTGCTGCCTTTTTCATTAGAATGTCCTGGCAAAGGTTATTGAACAGCTTCCTTGGCTTGTTCATCCCACAGGCATGCAGGCAGGGTATTCAGAAGTAGGATATTTTTTTAAAAAACCCTACATGGTATATTTTTTTAATAATGAGATCCATTTCTCTGAGTTATAATCAAAACTTATATATTCAAAGGTTTTGTATAATTATCACAGAAAAGACTGAAAATATACAGATGTAGAGAGGAAAAGCATTGAGGGGAAGAATTCCTTCAACATTGTCTTCCTGCTTTGATCTTGGATTTTTTGATGTTCAGAAATGTCTCAGTTAAAAGCAGGAATTCCCTAGAAAATGTATGTGTACATTTCATTAACTTGCCAGCAGGTGAACAAGAGGCATAGCTAGAGAATGAGTTGCCAGTTCACTGTATCATCTGTTGGTTTTACCAGAATACAAACAATGCTTTAGAAGAACAATAGTCCTTTTAAGGACAATATGTTCCATGCTTCAGATTTAATAAAAAAATAAAACTGAAAGGAAAAAGAAAATGGAGAGAGAGAGAAAACCCACACTCATTGAGGACTAAGAGGCAAGTATATGGAAATCAGTTTCATAATTCCTGTTTGTTATTTTCATACATAGTTTTGAAGGAAAAGTAATTAAAGTAATTGAAGTTATTTCTCTTGGATTCACATCTATTAAAATCCCCTTGAATACAAAATGAATGTAGTTAATATAATAAAAAGATCTCTTTTATTCTGTCTCTCGCCTTACCACTTCATCCTGCTGTTGAGTGCTTGCAAATATATTTGTTTCTTAATGTAGTAATGAACACACAAAGCATTTGTTACAGTTCTTCCTTTAAAATATAGAGAGCAAGACAGAGCAAGACTATTTCACTTTTCAGGTTTGCTGGGCATGTTTTAAAATCAGTAAACATGGTCAAATGCTCTCTTATAACAGAGTGTGTTTAGCTGTTCACGTTTAGAAGAAAATCTCCACTTGCAGGTGTGTGCATACACGTGCACACACTTGAATGAATCTGGTA
This sequence comes from Coloeus monedula, assembly GCF_965178545.1. Classification (NCBI taxonomy): domain Eukaryota; kingdom Metazoa; phylum Chordata; class Aves; order Passeriformes; family Corvidae; genus Coloeus; species Coloeus monedula. The sequence continues at coordinate 25,978,318 of NC_138782.1, read as the reverse complement.
TTATGATAGATTAGATACAGCATCTGATTTGGAGCCCACTAATGAGAAAGCAGCTCTGTCTTATTCTTTCAACTACTGTTTGTGATGAGATCTCATTCCAGTAATACTGATGAGTATCAGGTAGACTTTTCCTTTAAGAACTGGAGAGCATCCCTGGCTTATTCCCTACAAAAATAGCTGGTAGTTGGTAACGAGCTTTTGCACAAGCTCATGAGAAAAAAAAGAAAGAAACATTCTTGATCCAGCTGCTTCTTTTTCTTTCTCCTCCTTTATCTGATTGAAATTCACAACACAGTTTTGCCTAGAGAATGCACCTCTCTCACTTTTACTCCCACTGTTTTTTCAGTAGTTCATTTCTAATGGTGTTAATGAAACTCACAGTTTAAATAGATGAACTAAGTTAATAAAAACCTAAACGTTGCAAGTGCATAATAACAAGTGATCAGTACAGTACACTGCTCCTCAAACAAGACAGAAAATCTATTATTCTATTTACACAATAGGTCTTTAAGAAATCAGCTTCAAAACAAGTAACCCCTCGATTTGATTCTGGAAAAAGAGAAATTCTAATACTGATTTGTCTGTATTTTCTGCCATTCTTAACAATTTCCATTCTATAAAAGCTCTACTCTTATACATGGCTCTAAAGTGTCTGTGAAAATTAAGCATTAGGACAACCCTGCCTCCAGCAAATATTTTAATAAAAGTGCCTTAAGAGAATGAGAACAGCTGGGATATTTTATCCTTTTATAATCCTTTCAAATCCATGTAATTTCTCTTCAGTGAGGCAATTTAACTACCAGTGTTCCATGAAGTTTGACATTCCAGTCACAGAATTGACTGATTGTAGTAATATTTATTGGTTGCCTCCATTTGTTATAAACAGAATTCTCCAGATTTGCTTCAGACTTTCTGTCTGACACGGTAAATCACAATTTTGGAAATTAAATTCTAAGATTCAGATTTTTACCTGAACTTTTCTTAAAAGGCAGTTTTCATGCATTAAATTATATGAATTTGGTCAAAGAAACATACAGCAGTAAGCATTGAATGCAGAGATCCACTCATTATTGAAGCAAGTAGTCTTAACTATGTTTGATTAAAAGTATTTTGAAGCTGTGTTCTTAGAAGTTGTGAATGTCTGAGTGCTGTTTCAATTTTTGGGCTGTCTAATCAAAATATAACCATGGGGTTTAAACAAGCTAAACAGGGCATTTCTCTTCATAAGTGAATATCATGTATCACCTCCTAGAAGATGGATGGGATAAACAGGTTCTATTTTGTCATATTTACACATCATCACTGAAAAAGAACTTCTCTTTGAAATGATTTTATGAAAAAGCTTCAGCTGTTTTTGTAAGAAAAATTGAGCAATCACACAAAAAAGGCAGAAGATGATGATGATGATGATTATTGTTGTAAAGTGGGACAGTAGATGACTTTAAGGGGATTTCCAATAGTATAGAAGAGCTTGACAGTACCTTTGGATATCTAAGACCTTCAGAAAGTCTGGCCCATACTGAGTCCTTTAGCACTGAGCTCTTACACTCTGCCGGTTTTCCTTTCAAAGAATCATTGAATGGTTTGGGCTGCAAGGGTCCTTAAAAGCCACGTAGTTCCAGCCCCTCTGCCATGGGCAGGGACACTTCCCTGTAGACCAGACTGCTCAGAGCTCCATCCAGCCTGGTCTTGAACAGCTCCAGGGATGGGGCATCCACAACTTCTCTGGACAACCTGTACCAGTGCCTCACCACCCTTACAGGGAAGAATTTTTTCCTGTTGTCGAATCTGCACCTGCCTTCTTTCAGGTTAAAGCCATTCACCCTTATCCTGTCACTCTCTGTCTGCCCTTGTAAATAGGCTCCTCCTTTCTTGCAGGCTCCCTTCAGGTACTGGAAGGCCACAGTTAGGTCACCCCAAAGACTTCTCTTTTCCAGGCTGAGCAACCCCAATTCTCCCAGCCTTTCCTTGTATGAGAAGTGCTCTACTACACTGCAGTACCTACACTGTAGGTACTTTGTAAGTGGAAAGAGGAAGATGAAGAACACTGATTTTAGATTCACATTGTGTTTCTAACTTTTAGCTACTTTAAAAAAAATCTGGTATATTTTCTGAGAAAACAGAAACTGAAAATTAGTTAGGACAAAACTTCCTCATTTTCGTTATAAACATAAAAAGTACTAGCATTTCGTGTTAGAAGAACACTTCAAACAGGGCCTGAATTCACTTAGGTACTTCTATCACATTATTTAGTGCATAATTATAGAACTTGAATTGACATCCACAGCTACAGCTCTTACTTATTCCATTTCTACATTCATATAACATCATCACCTTTTAACTTATTAAACTTTACAGCATGATTCACTAATGCAGTATTTCTTTTATAAATCAGTTCAATAGATTACCAAAAAGATCAGATGTTCAGTAAATTCACCAGTGGTTCTTATTAAATTTTAAACAAGTTTGTTTAAAAGACAAAATGCATTAAAATGTAATTTACATGGTAAAAATTAATTTTGAATTAATTCCTTCATCTCCATGCAATCATGGATGCAACTGTTAAAGGGAATAGTTCTTTGAATGTATGTTTCCTCTGGCCAGCTGCTCCCCAGCTCCTGAGTCCAACCATTCCTTGTGCTGCAGCATTTACATCAGCAGGTGCTGGTGTCCACTGGTTTTGCTCCATTGGCATCTCTGGTCCTAAGTCTGAACTGCTCCTTGTCTTAGTCTCCTTCCACTGCTCTGTGTAAGTCTTCCACTCCATTACACCTTGTGCCCGCACCTCCTCTTTCTCCTCTCTAAGATCCTTCACATACACCATGGAAGCAAATTCCAGTAAGATTCTCTGGCTGCCTTCTGCCAATGGATGTATATCTTATACATGTTCATTGTCCATTTGGATGCTTTTTCTACATCCACATGATGCTAAATTTTACACACAACAACGCTGCTCAATTAGGTACAGAGTCTGAAAGATTTTTACAGGGATATTGGTGAGATAAGGAGCAGGCCCTCACTGGAATTACTGACAGGTCATCCTGACAGAGGAGCATTTTATATTCCCCAAGTCCTTTATTGCAGTGTATGTGGGTCTGTAATTTCTTTGATGTTGGAGCTGTATTTAAGTGCTGGGCATTTATTGTCTCGAATCTTTTGGGTTAAGAATTGTGGTGGACATGGGGAGGCTGGTTTTTGTTAAGCTTTCTGTTTCATCTTCTTCACACATGGTCTCCTGCTGCACAGACTTGGCTTAAAATTATAAAATGCAGAATTAAGTATTAAAGAGGATTTTGGAAAGGTCAGTGGGTGACTGATGAACAATCTGGACTTACCATGTAAAATCACATGGAGGAAAAAATCCTCCTAATGTGAAACTGGAAGGACTCCTCTTCCTTGCCCTGCTCCAGCATGCCATGTGCCAGACTGAGGACTCTGCCTCCCAAGGTGGGGGCTGAACTAATGCATACCTGAATTCACAAAACTAACAGAAAGTACATCTTTTTCTCAGAAACAGAAAGTACCATTTCCATTTTGACTGTTACAGTATTACTGTCATGTAAAGTTGTGGGAAACAATCTTGGGTAGAAGTTGCTTTGTATACAATTTTGTGATAATTCCTGAAAAGATCCTTTTCCTTTGCTATGAGCCATCTGTTAGTTCTGTCTGTGTTTCCAGGGCTATTTGTGTCAATGTATTTCTGTGTTCAGCAAAACCTCAAAAGCCTGGAGCTGCTCATTTAAGAGAGTCTGATGGTGATTGCTCCTGCCACCTCCAGAGATCTTTTAAAGTGGAAAGAAGATTAGAAAGATAAGAGGGTAAAAATTAGGTTTTAATGGCAATTCCAAGAGCATGTTGGAAAAGTAGATCAGAGGCGCTCTGTTGTTTCTAGCTGAATTGTGTGTTTTGCATACAGAATGAAGGGAAAGCTGGGTTCACAATACTGTGTGTGGTTGGTTTTTCAAGGCTGTCCAGTCTCCTCCACTGCTATTTCCTAATCAGTGACTGATTCATATGATACTATGATACAGAAAACTCCAAAGAGGCTGCAGATTTTGGTTCTTGAAGAATTTTTTGGTTTTTTTTTTTTTCCAAATCAGAAGTACCTCAAACACCTGAAATGTACTCACTAAGGCAAAACCTCGTGTACAGTTGAGTTGATTCCTAAATGGCCAGGAAAGTCAAGGAGTGAGACTTCAAATGCATCTCACTGACTCAGTGCGTCCTGCTTAGGCATCCTGGGACAGCCTTCCCTTTTGCCATATGAAAAAAGTGACCAGACCTTTTAGAAACCAGTGTCTTTCAAATCTACTCCAGTGGGATGAGCTCAAGGAGAACTGTGAGCAGTTTTCCCATCTACTAGTTAAAGACAGGTAGTGAATAAGAACTGAGAGGCAGAATAACTTTGAAATGTGTTTAACCTAAATACTTCTATACATTTGAACCCTAAGCACTTACTCATGCTGAAATAAGACTGCATACTCCTTAATTTTTTCCAACAGTGATATTAGAAAACTGAAGAATAACATTAACATTTCTGTTTTATAATAATCCTTAAAAAAAGTTTGAATTGATGTATTAGTATGGTTAGGAGCAGCTCACATTTTTTGCTACAATACCATTAATTGTTTATTTGCTTTTTGGTTTTTTTTTAATTTAGTTTTTATTTATCCTTTCCCTCAGGCCAATTCCTAGAAGAAATTACTCAGACAAAACACTTCAGGCATCTCCAAGTGTGGGGCTGAAGTACATACATCCAGGTTGGCAGGTTTTTTTGAAAGGCTAGAGGCAAAACTTGACATTTGGCTAGAGATGAGGAAAAGGAGGAGGGAAGTATGGGGAGGACTTCAGATTTGTGTCCCAGAGGTGAGGAACAATTGACTCTGTCAGCATTTGGCTTTTCATCATATGGGAATTGACCACTCTTTTCTTACTCAGAAATTCCTGCTGAAGTTAACAAGGACAGTTTTGTTCTTTTGATATGTAAATGTTATTTAAATTATTTATGGAGTCTGATCTGAAACTGTGTCAGGATGCAGGACAGAGCCTGGTGTATGCTGTGACTTCTTTGCATGCTTCTGTCTTGCTTGTAAGTGCTTGCAGGTCATGCACTGTGGTCTAGGCAGAGATGCAGCCTGGAGCAGACACCACTGCACTTCCCCAGGAGCTGAACTGAACTATACAGGTGACTCTGACTTTGTCCTGTTCTCTCTCTGGTTTTGTGGAAGAAGAAGTCTTTGCCTGGGGGGCACACATTGCTGGTCTGCTCGCATCCTGTGCTTAGTGGTCGACTTTGCTCATGAGGGTGAGAATGGTAAAAGAGCATGCACCAGAGCTTGGCAGGTTTTGGAGAAGAGCAGTGGCGATGGCGAAAGGGTGAGATGGTTTCCATTCACAGAATGATTCTGCAGATAGGTAAGTTTGTAGCTGAAAGGCAACAAAATGCTGCAGTGAGAAAGTGAATAGATGGAGAAATTACAGCAAAATTTGTTCAAGTGAAATTTGCAGATTCAGAGCAGACACAACCTTTTGTTTTCTAAATGCTTTTCATGAAAGTTAGAATAGGAACGCTTTCCAGAAGTCTGGTAGGTATTTGTTAAAAAATTAATTTTACGGAAGTATTTTGATCTGTCTATGCAAAATTGTGTCTTCTTTTTTTCACTGAAGTTGACAAAAAGATGTTTATTTTCCTGTCCTCTACTCCAACTGTTTTACTAGAGAGGTACATAATTTTAATACTCAAGTGTTGCTATTCATTAAGATACTGAATTTACTCATTTTCTTAGATGGGACAGTGTGAGGGATAATTTGGATGGTGGGGCAGGGGAGGATTGTGAGAGAAGGTCTTGTCAGGTATTCATAAATGTGAAGTACCAGAATAACTGTTGCAAGCAACTAGTGTATTTCCAAGGTGAGGTAGGCATCAATATTTCAGCTACTTTCAAGCCAAGTCCCTCCAATTATTTGAGTGCTCAGCTCCCAGCTGAGTTGCTCGGAGTGGTTGTCACTGTACAACAGAGAGCATCATACCCTGGCAACCCAGTCCTATTTCCTTTAAAACTGGTAGCAAAATCCCCACTATTTTGTCAATACCAGATTGAAATGTCTGAATCTTCTTTTGTCAGGTAAACTCATTTTCTAAAAAGACCAAAGGATTTAAATCTGAGCCTTATTATGTCATATGAAAATTTTAGTAGGAGCTTATCCTAGATATGTTAAACCTTCCATTTACTGCAGTCGGCCTTGTTTCTTTCACATACACTTTCATAGCCTTAGAAAGCACCATCAAGGTGTTGTTTTCAAGAAACCTTCTCCAAGCTGTGAGGCTGTCTCACAAAAAGCTAATTTGGGTAAGCTGCATGCTGAATTTTACACAGCCTGCTTTCAGTACACTTGCTGCTTTGTGCTGGCCTGAAGATCTGTCGCCTGACTCCAAAAATGAGTCCAAGTTTTGTCACATCAACTCTCTGCAGGAAGTTGGTGTTTTCAGCTATTGAGCTGCTTCAGCTTGTGTAGTGGCAGTTGTGTCTTTTATCCCATAAACAGTTCAATGCCAACCTTTTATTGTGGGTCATGCTGCAAAACAAAGCAAACAAAGAAAAAGGAGCCCAAAGTTATTTTTTACTTGATAGCAGCATGCCAGTGCTTCCTGAGGGACATTACTAACAGCTCCCCTTGGTGTAAGGGACAGAGGCCCTGGTTAGAAGGAGAGCTGTTGTATTTAATTATGTGTGTAATTAAGCTCTGGTCCATGCATTTAGGAGAGGTTATCCCTGAGGGATGCAAAGTAACCAAGATGCCAAATTTCTTAAAGACTAATGGCCTCCTAAAGAGTGTCTCCCAAAGGTCTGGGATTCCTTTGGAGGACCACTTTTCAAGGAGGCTAAAACCATGAAGGGATTTCTGCCAGAACCTAGCTGATGCTTGGTTCTGTGTTCTCACTTCGTATGGTGGGGCCACACCTATGCAGAGGGCACCTTTGCAAGTACAGGAATGCCCAGAGGCTGCACCACCAGGCCATCTCACATGAATCCATGCCTTGTACTATTTCAGTAAAGCTCTTCCTTGGGTTGAAACAGCATATAATGGCATGAATAGGCTTGTAACTTTTACCAGAAAAATTATGTACAACAGAGATTGAACCTTTTTATACTGTTATCTGTGTGCAGCCTAGTCATAAGGGACACAGAGTTTTGCTAGGGCATTTGATGCCATCTTTCTGCTTTATACTGAACATAAATGCTGTCCCAATCACAGCAACCACAGTTAAAGGTCTTTTCTAGTAGTAACAAGATGATTCTGTTGTTTCTAAGACATCCTTTCCAATGAGCCTGATGGTGACACTATCATGCAGCTCTATGCACATCTCTGTGTGAGTTAAACTTTTAATGGTGCATTAAACATTAAATTTGCATTAACCTGATAATGCAAATTTTACATCATGGTACTCTTTCTGAAAAAAAAATTAAATAGCACCTGTCTTTATTTTATTAAAACCTCTGTTGCACTTAGCAAAAGTGCTCAAAAATGTTGAGTAAAATTGCTCAAAAGTGTCCCAAAACACCTGTCTTTATAAACCTGGTTTGTCAAAAATTATCACTCCTGAAGAGAGAGCAAATGAGCATGGTTTCTTCTCCCAGCTTCATTTGAATCTGCTTTGGTCACTTTAAGGTTACAGTAGATTGCCAGGTTTCTGAGCAGAAAAATATGGCAATAGATGTGTGTATCCTCCTGTTGACATGTATTGTATTTTTGACCTAACCATTTGAAGAATTTTGTGATTCCAATTGCTTTACAAGTCACAAAGGGAAACAAAGAGAAGCAGTAAGTCAGTAGCAGAACTGGGAGTAGATCTTGGCTCTTGTGCCTGATGTCAGTCTGAAGAAATTCACATTCATTCCTCCTTGTGGTGTGCTTTTCCACAGCTCTCCAAATTCTTTGGAGTTTGTGAATGGAACTCAATAAGCACAGAATGATGAGCAAGACATGGTCATGAAGCAGAAACAGTAGTGTTAGATCCTTTCAGTGCATTGTTTTTTGTGCTTCTTGAGCTGACAGTAAAGTCTTCTGTGGCAACAGTGCATGAAAAATCCACAAAAGGGATTGCCATGAGCTAATGATGTCTCAATTTGTTTGACCTATGCCAGGTTTAGAAAGGTCAAGTCCTTATTAAAAAAGTCCTGATCACTCACTAATATGAAGGTGTCACCATTTCATTGGGATAAGCACTGCAGATCTGTCTCCCACTGAAGCTGGCTCCTGCAGTGCAGTCAAACACACAAGGTTTGTATCGTACTTCTTTTTTAAGTAACAGTATTGCTGATGAAAGGTTGTGAGATGAGGACAGGAGAAGCTAGGAGATAGAGTCAGCATTTACTTGCTTTGACAGTCAGTCTAGAAGAATTGTCAAAATGTATCTTATGAGATGAAACAGCTCTTTTGGTTCCATCCCCCTTTCTTCCCTCCAGGATTGTCTGTCTTAGTGTGTCTGCCATGCATAGGTTAGGGGTCCTTTATGATGCTCTTATTTTTATTTGTGTGGTTTTTTTCTTCCTCTGAAAATCTACTCTCACCTTTACTGCCCACTGTTCAGGTAATGTGAAGTAGTGAGATGTTCTTCCCATGGTCTGGGCTCTTGATGTCTCCTGGGGAATGCTAAAGACAATCTGGAAGCATCTGTAAGGATGTAGTTTCTGCCAGTTGTGTGCCATACTGGAGAGTCTGATTTACTTCACGCAGTTGCTGGATAGAAACCAAGTGTAGTCTGTGGAGCAGGGAGAGGACCTCTCTCTTCCATTCTGCTGCAAGACGGTGTGCAAGCTGTGAGGTTACAGAAAATCCTGGGGTGTTCATGTAGTGACTCTAACTGAGCCACAGAGCAGCTTCCAAAGGAGGCAAAGAGCTGAGCATCAGGGCAGCTCCAGAGGGAGCCTCCAGCTGAAGCTTCCTGGGAAGAAGCATGTTTCCCTTGGGGAATCTAGTCCAATATAATTACTACCTCATCAAATGCAATATGCATTGTTGCTACAACATGGTGTGCAGGTGCTGCTATGAGCATGGCTACTGACAAAGTCAAAAAACAAAGGAGACCCATCACAGACCCAGATGTCACATCTTAGAATGCTGAGTCTTCAGCATGATTCTGAAAAAATAAGGAGTGTTTTGGGATTTTTTGTCTTGCTTGCACTTTGCACTTTCTGTATCTTCTCAGTGTCTGTGGTGTTACATAAAGTAGGTATGATTTTCTCTCAGTGCAGGCACGGTGGTGTAACCAGCTGCATGGGTCTGCCTGCAGTAACCTTCCTGCACTTGTGTTACAAGAGTGAGTGCTGACCCATCAGCTCTCTTGAAACTGAGACCATGGCAGTGCTGTGCTTGGCCAAGGACACACAGTTCATGAGCGTTTTAATCACTGAAGTTAATTACATCAAGACCTTGTATTACATATAGTACTTTGACAAATTTGTACTGGGTTTGAGATGACACAAATTACTTCCATGACAGTTCATAGATGATTCCAAATTAATGTATAGTCTGATTAGATCTCCATTAATCAAAGACAGTGGTTATTTTGTTGAAAACGTTAACATTTACTTAAGACTTTTTACAGAACTTTTCTACCGTCATGTGAGTTCTGCAGGAGTAATTTAATTAATAATTCAATTCAGCTTTATGTACTGCTGCCTTCATCAAAGAAGTTGGCTACTGACAGCACTTGTGTTTAATATTCTGTTAAGCCTGATTGAGATACAAGATTAAGTCCACTTATATCTCCAAGAGGAAGGCAATAAAATTTTTCAACATTAATGAGATGACAGCTATAATTAAGCTGCTGGTCAACCTGTGCCAAGCTTACAGGTCCTCACTGTAGACTATCTTAAGTGTTCAGACTGAAACAAAACTAGCATCATTAGCTCTGAAAGAAGGCTCAAAAGACTGGACCTGTTTTTATCTGGTAAAGGCCACCCTAGTTAGTCCTAACTTGATATTACAGAGTGATCATGTTGGGGGGTCTCTTTTGCCACATGACCTTTGGTATCCATTCTGCACGTATGGGATCCATCTATACACCAAAGGCACGAGGCAAGCTGAGCTGGCTGTTGTCCCTGCTGAGGCACACTCAAGTTCTTGTGTTGACATACAAGATTTCTTTGCTTTTGTGACTAAAACCAGCCAATTCAGATTTGAAAAACTATATTGTTACTGAATCTTTCTTACAGTCTACTTTTCTAAAAAAAAGTCTTTTTTTAACAAGAGTACTTGAATGTTTTAGTCTCTCATAACGTACTTGATTAAGATAATTTATCATCTAAGGTAGCATATAGTCCCCATTCTTTGCCCATATTCTAAGTGGACTGTTAGATCAGTATTGATGAGCTGAGGAAGCCTCTTATGTCTTCTTTTTCAGTGAAGAGATAATTTTTTTTTAATCTGTGAGTTTGATTCTTGCTTCCCATCTTTTTTGTTGCTGTTTCCCTAGTTGGGTTCTCAGTTCCCTAGTTGGGTTCTCCTCCTTTTTACTGGAGATGGACTTGATCACTTAAACACTTTAGTTTTTCATAGTCTTTGTCTAGAGTGATGCCAGTGCATTTAAGGCACTCTTCTGCTTTTGTCTTTCTTTGTACTTCCAGTTATTGTGTTTAAGGCCTCTAGTAGCAGATCAAAATGGAGACACAAATGGTGCCACAGCTTCTCAAGTATTCTACCCAACAATTATATCATCTGTTGTAGTTTGGGTTAGAATTTAAAACAAATTAAGCTACATCACTCTCTGCGGAATAAAAGAATAGTTTATTATTATATAAGCCGTAGAAGATACAGGGGCTTCAGCAAAAGGGAAGGTAGGGATGTTAGTAAATTGGTAATGACCTTGGTCCATCTGCCAGGGTAATTTTTCTGCCTTGGTAATTGAAATGTATTCAAATGTGATTGAAAGGTCATAAAGAATGCAAGTCAAAGACTTAAGCACAGTTTCTGATCAAAACATTAAGTATTGTCTTTGACTTTTATGAACGGCTGAAGGACTCTGCCAAATGGTAAGTTTCGTTTATTTAATCAGGCTTCTTTGTTACGACAAACTTTCACTGCAGCTGAGCTCTTCACTTGAGGCCAGTACTCACTGAAACACTGAAGGACAGATGAAGGTCTTTTATCCATAGTTGTCTTGCAGTTCTGCAGAAAAGTGAACGCTGAGGCAAATCCCAGCGCAAAGTAATTCTTCAAAAGGGAAAAAGGGCTTATCAAGAGCAGTTTTGACCCATATGATGAATACAGTGTGAGCAGATGTGAAGGGTGCTAAAACTTGTGCTGGAAAATATGATCCAGAAACCAGAACTTTCAAAATCTATCCTGGGTGTGCCAGTGTCTATTCAAAAGATTCTTTTGAAAGGAATTAGTAAGATGGTAGATGGTGGCTGGACAACCAGAGTGTGCATTTAAGATTTTCAAATAGGGAAAAGAACCAGTAAAACAGACTGATACTTTTCTTTTTAAATGTTCCTTTCCTGTGCAAAAATCAGCTGCATTCAGTGACCATGCATAAAATTTTAAAAGCTCTTCCATTCTATTTCATCCAGAATATTTACTTCAGTATGAGGCATTGATTTTTAGTAATAATTCATATAGAACCAGTAGAAGAGCCAACTGAAAATAAAGGAGAAGGGAAGAAAATGAACCCTCTGTCCTCTCTGTTAGGTATGCTAATTATTGCCAAAGAAATTGGCATTACTCTCCTTGTCAAGATCAGGAGTGATACAGCCTTCAGAAGAAAAACAGCCTATTTCAGCAGGGTGAGCTATATACCCTGTCCCTCTGCCCCCATCCCCACAAAAAAAAAAAAAAAAGGACAATATTTTGGTTCTTCTCCAGATAATTAGGGTAAATTGTGGACACACTGCACTCTATCCTTCTTCAGCGCTGTCTTTGCCCATGCCCAGCCAGCCTCAGTAGCCACCGTGCTCTCTTGATTGGGCATCTTGGTATTTTAGTTTAAAAATGATGATGTGGGGAAGTGTTGTTTTGACATGTAGTGATTATAAGCAAAGATATTTGATCACGGTCTGGGCCTGCTTGAGATGCAGCATTCATTGATTAGCCTACATGTATCTGTAAAATGACCAATCCATGTAGCCACACCATTGCACATGAACTGTGGTCTGAAATCAGATCAGATCCAGCTCTGTTCTATTGGATCCACAGAGCTGATGTGAGGATGCCTGGATTAGTTAATTATTCTGGTTGTGTGGCTGATCCCATAAAGGCAGCGCTCACCACACGCTGGGGAGAGATTTGCAGAGATGATTGTTTAGCAGAGACTGTACATATGGAAATTTGTTCTCATTTCTTCCTTTGTGCTATCCCATTTACAAATGAAAATGACTGCTTCGTAGCCAGTTCTCATTATATTTCTCTCCCATGAGATGTGAAATTAGCACTAGGAGAAATCCCATGAAAGTTGGGACTGCAGCCCAGTTTCTGCCGTCAAGGCTGCCCCACCAGGAGGGGGGAGCAGGGAGTCAGTGAGGCTGGCAGGATCCTGCCCTTTCCAGCACATCTTAGCCAGGGACAGAAGAAGAGGAGGAAACTAGTTGAGCAGAACAGAGTTCTGCCCACTCTCACCTTCGGAGAGGTGTGGGTATACACTGGTTTTGAGCAAGATGTATATATTGGCATTATTGACAGTCATGTTAAAAGATTTGCAGCACTGCTTTTATTACACTGAATAGCAGAGCCCACGTGCAACAGAGAATGTAACAGCTGTGCATCAGATCATGCTCCTTCCTAATTTGATGTGGAAAGATTATATCTCATTGCACTAAACTGCACTTTGTTAAATAAGGCAATTTAAATATAGGCAAAACTTTCTGGGAAGGCATAGTAATTCTATGACTTTGTTATAGTTTTATGTAATGGAAAGGTTTTTTCCTTCTAGAAAAGGGAATATGCTGGTAAAGATACAACAGTTTTAAAAGATGGGGGCTTACGAGATGTTCTGCAGTTGCAGACTTGTTTCTGTACATGGCCAGTGCAGCCATCTTTCCTGAAAGGAACATTGTGAGTGATCCCCTTCAGCGGCTGCTCAGGAAGCTTGGTTAAAACAGGGAAGCAAGGAGAACAGCTAGGCTGTTACAAGATTTAATCTTTCCATGTGCATTCCTCTAAGCCAGCTACAAGGCAAAGAAGGGTTGTATCCATCAGTGTCAGCTTGGGTTGACGGAATGGTTTTGATCTCTGTGACCGCACCGGTAGGTAACTGATTCAGATTTGTGCTCATCAGACCTCCTCCCCTTGGCTGGCTGCTTGCTGGCTGCTTACTGGCCTGAGATCAGATCCCAGGAAAGCAGAGCAGGGCTTAGGAAATGAGATCACTGTCCTTGGAAGTGCTGGCAGATTTTGCATGGTGATACAGCTGCCTGGGTATTTCTAATCTGTGTTTTCTGACACAAGCGATGAATGGTTTACCAGCTTTTGCTTCAGATGACCTCTGTGCTTACACAGCTCACCCAGGTAGGCCTGTATTTTCAGGTACTCTCTGGTTGTGTTGCCTAGTTAACACAGAAAGCAGGGAATAAGGTATTCCCTCCCCAAACTCAAAAGCAGATGTACTCTTGAAATCCAGAATGTTTTTTCTGAGAATATACAAGCAAATTGTCTAATTTTGTCCTTGATGTCAATTAAATATTGACATAATTCAAGGAATTTTAAATTAGTTTTTTCCTTTGTTTCAAGTGGTCTTGATGATGGACCAACACAGACTTGTTTTCCCCCCAAAATTAAAATTAATTTAGTCTTATCCACAAAATATCTGTAATTGAACTATTTTACTGATAATTCTTCTATTTAGTTGCTATGATTCTATGGGCTGCAGCAGGGTCAGGTCAGCTTGTGCAGCTGAAAAGTGAAACAATTGTTCCATCAAAAACTGGTCTACTGAGGTCAATCTGGTATGGCCCTTTTGCTCCAGATAACTTGTGTGCAACACTTCCATTTCATGGAATATGCCACCAGTGGGATGGGGATTGTTTGTTGTCAGGGTTTTCTGTTGGCTCATGGCTACCTTCAACTACCCCTGTGTTTCCAGGGCTGCCTCCCTAAGTCTGCATCAGCTCTTTTCTTTGCCCTTTGGTGACACTGTGAAAACAAGACTCAAGCAGAAGGGGAGTAACTTCATACAGCCTGAGACCAGCAGTGTTCAAAATCCCTTAGTCCTGCATCGACTGCTATGGCTCAGTAAACGACTGCAAGATTGCCTGGTTACCTTATCTGGGCACTTCCATCCCTCAAGATATTTGTATTTGTGCTGAGAACCCAGCTCAATGACCCCACTTGTAGTGCTAGCTTTACACTGATATAGCAATTATCAAAATGCAGTGTTCATGTAAATTAACATTGTGCTCTCAGCCCTTCTCTTACTGCATTAAACTCTAGCAGTTAATATAGTTTTTATCCACGGAGCATTTCAGGTACGAGGGCTCTGTGATAAGGAGTTATAGTTTGTTTGTTGCTAGCGTAGCTGGTTGTAAATACTTGTTAAATTTGTCACACTGTCTGCTTTTTTTCTTATTCTTAATGCTGTGAAGAAACAAGACAGCACCATGGAATAGCTGCAATGGTCTTGGAATGTAAGTGGTTTTGAAGATGACAAGGAAAAATGGCAGATTAAAAAATGGGTTGCAGGTAGGAAGGGGACTGTGAATAATTAATCCTTAAATCATTCTTCATACTTAAAAATTAATTATTTTATGGTCATTTAAGCATCTTATATTCATGACCATTTCAGGGTACCTTAGCCAGCGATCACATTGGGGAAATAAATTATAGTGCTCCACCTTTTTACCCAAATGTTTGCTTACTGGTGATTGATGGCATGTGTCTGAACCCCTGGTTTAAATCCTCTTCTTTTGTGAGTATTTAGCCTTGATTTCTCAAGAGCTCCCTAGCACTAAAAGGCAAGAGAAGGAGCTTCACTGTATGTGAAAAGCCTGACACACAAACCTAAATCCAAGAACCCCAGTTAGACTGGTAGATAAATCTTCCTGAAATTTGAAGCTCCAGTAGATGGGAAGTTAATTCACCTTTCTACTCAGCATGTCTTTCTATACATAACATGGGCATCTCTCTGCTCAGTGAGAGGCAGATGCTCACCTCAGGATCCTGCTAGGCAACAGCAGTGTTCCCAGCTCTGCCTTTGGGACATTCATGTTGTCCTGGGCAGTTAACTCTTCATTCTCCTGTTTCATCTTAAAACTGTAACAAAAGGAGGCTCCTGGCTCTGGTGTTTTCACTGGTGTATATAACACTCAGCAGATAATTACGACTGAAAACTGCCCTAAAATCTTTGCAAGTCTCATCTTTAGGTACTTGTTCACACCATGCAGTTCTGTTGGGAATACCTGAGTAGACATTTAATGATAAATACAGTGTTGTCCTAAGCCAGATACATTACTCTAAAATGTTTTCTTTGCAGAACGCTTCATAGAGGTAGCTCTTTTGCCTTGCTTCTGGGTGAAGATGCATCTTTGTTTACAATAATGCTTTTAGAAGCTTTTGTCTCCGTACTAAAAATAAATGAGCATTAAGATTTCATATTTTGTGGCCTTTGATTTCATATTAGCTGTGTGTAGCTCTCAATTTAAGACATGAGAGGAGAGGGAAGATTTACAGATTCAACCCTTCATCATCTGAAAACTAAAGCTGGTTGGTTGGGGTATTTTTCCTTTCCCATTAGCAGTTTTGGCAGGAAAATTCCAACAGGCAGTTTTCATCAGTCTTCCTTACTGTTAGTTCAAATTCAGCAGTAGCACGAATATGCTTCTTTTGATTTTAGTTGAACTACTCCAGAGTCAACTTGATATGCATGAGGCCACAATTACTGCCTAAAATATCAGGCTTTTTTCCACTGACTAGCTCTGCTGGGAAAACTACTAGAGGGTGAAGATTTATTTTAAAACATGAAGCAGAAGGCATAACTCCTGTGAAATTTTTTTGTTTTTTACAAGGGTTAGAAGTAAAAATGCTTAGGGTAGGATAGTATCACAAAAACACTCCAAGAAATATGAAGTTATCCTGCTCATATCATGTGATACATACAGGGGAAATAACTCTTTTTGTCTACATTGTGCAGCATCTGGAGAGCTGGTAGTGGTCATGGTTAGTTAGCATTAAATGAGGTTCTAGCTCCAAAGACAAAACAGAGAATCCATGCAGGCAGGCGTATCCTATATGGATACCTGCATCCACAGAGCATTTGCCAGCAAACATGATGGTTGTGGGGGGTTTTTTTGGTTTGTTTTGTTTTTCTTTCATATACATACTTAGTGCAATGAAAATAGTGTTGGCATCACCGCTGAATTGTGTTGAGGGGTGCTTCATAAAAGCTATAGGATGGGCCAATCTATTGAGCTCTACCTATGAATTTATTTATTTGCAGCTTATCTAATTAACAGGAAGAAGTGTGATCAACAACCTTAGCCCTGACAGAGGTTGATATCTTGTTGCTTAAGAAAGTCTTTGTCAGCACACAACTTCCTTCAGCGCCATCAAGCATAAAAGTAAAATGATTTTAGCTATGGTGAAGCCTGGTTCCATGCACAGTAAGAACACAGGAAAGCCACAACTTTTGTGACCTCTGTCTACTAAATCCAACCTGTTTGCATTATGAAAACACAAAGAGGCTTTGGCTTTTTGCTTTCAGTAATGCTGATCTGAATGAGTTGTGGTCATCCTGTGTTGTAGCTGATGGTCTTGGACTGTTATGTCTCCATTTTCAGTTTCTCACAGCAGTGATAAGTACTCAGAAAGCCTCAGATGTAAGCATTCTTCAGGATGATAATGATTTAAAATTCACGTAAGTAGACTACTATGTTCCACATTTGTTAGTGCCTTTTGCTGGAAACTGCTTCATGTCTACCAAAGAGGAAGATTTTGTGGTTACTGCCTGTGTACCTGGCTGAGGTTCAGGTCTAGACCTGGAAGCTTAGAATTTTGTCCTTCTTGGTCATGTTTCCAGATGCTGCATGGGACCGATCTGAGTGATCCTTTGAGCATTTCCCTGGGTTTCCTTTGAAATACTACCTATTGTACAGTAATACTTTTTATTAATATTTGGACTTTTTCCACACCCACCAGCTAAAGTGTCTTCAGTGCCTGGAAATCTAGGTCAGGTCAGCCTTACCTAATCTGCCAAGCTGGTTCCCCTTGGCTGAGCTCCTCTGCTCCCAAGCTGCACAATGGATGGAGGGGAAAGCTGTGGGAGTTGTTAGCTGGGGGCTCATAATGGGACATGGTGGTATCTTGAATTTACAGACCCTGTGACTCTGTGTACTGCTTTCTGTGGGGTGGGAGGATGGGACTTGGAGGGCTGTGTGTTTGTAGAATTTATTGCCTGTCCTTTGACACATGTGCAATGTGGAGTCTGAAAGCAGCAGCAAAAAAACCTGCTCTGAATCAGGCTAGGGCTTTGCTATAACACAGCTGAAAAGAGACAGAGTTTTCTTTTCCAAATATCTGAGGACTAATTGGGTATCAAACTGTGCCGTGTTTGTAACACATGCTGTGTGACATTCTCTGCTGTAGTGGTCAGACAGGTCCACCTGGAAGTGACAAAAAGACATTAAATTAAAATTAAAAAGTGTAGAGTTTATCTAGCCCAGCCTTTGAAGATGCTTCAAATGTTGGGCTAGATAATAGGCTTCTTTCAAGAGATCTTTAGTTTGGAATGTGTTCTTTTTTCTGAAAAAGTGGTAGTTTTACTGATCCTCTAAGTATGTTAGTAATTGTAGGTAAGAGACGTCTTGGCCTCAAATGCTGGTTTGCTTTGGCTTTTTATTATGCTTGGCAGACTGGTGCCTGTTCCTCCTCCTTCCCACCATTGTGTCTCTTTAATTCCACTTTACAGAGGAGTTGCTGCAGTGTCTTGTCACATTTGAACTTTTGTTTAAGAATAAATTTTCCTGAGTGCTAAGCCTTACAGCAACTTAGGTACTTCCAAATCAGAGTAGATGCATGCTCCTGAAGCCAAGCTTTTCAGGGAGATTACTTCTTCTGACTTCAATTGATTTAATAACTACTCTGCACTTGAAGACTTCTGAGGACTGTGCAGCCAAGGCACAGCTAAAAATAACGTTCAGGTCCAAGAGCCACTAAGGCAGTTTTGGAAAATGCAAAATATAACTACAGCCCCTTTCTCTTACACCTCACAGGTTGGAAGGAACAAAGGACTGTTTCCTAGCATTTTGATGATGATTGAAACCTGCCCAAAACATTGCCAGTGTGATTCTTTTTCATTACTGTGAGTGATGAGGAAATTTGAAAGAGCTTCTTTCTGGATACATGATTAAATGTTGGTTCAAATGGTTTGAACTGAGGTTATAGGGATATAACTGCTCTTTTAAGAGCTGTGATCCAGACTGTTACTTTTTAATTGAAAGCTTAGTTTTACACCACTCCTATCAAAATCCAGAATGTGTTTGAAACATGACCTTTTCTAGTAGTTTTCAAAGTATCCAGAAATACTTTGGAATGAGGGATAGGAAGTTGAAAGAAAGGAGTAACTCCAAAAGCTGTTCCTGTAGCAGCAAGTTTGTATCAATATTATTTTGATCGTGTAATGAAGACAAGTCTCCTGCTTCTTTAGGCTAAAAGCTGGGTACATAATATACCAAAATGTGGTTTTAACCAGCAAGACTCCTAGAAAGTCCACGAGCTCTGTTGGACAGAGCAGTGCCTCAGGACTAGCTGGACCTGAAGGCTTCTCTGGGAGGAGGTTGTGTGATAGATGGATCAAGTGCTGCTGCTACCTCTCTACAAAATTTGCACTCCTCCTCACAAAGGAGCTCGTGTTTGATGTTTTGTGGAGCAGCATACCTCACCATAAGCAGAGAATTTGGTTGTGATTCTCACCCAGTGTTTTGTTAAAAGTAATATCCAGCTGTCTTAGAAGATATTTGGGCAGACATTTGTGTAAAGCTCACAAATATTGCTGGATTTTCAAAGAGCATATGAATTAGTCCTTGTATCTACAAATAGCATATGTTAATGAATACATTAATCTTCCTGTGAAAAAAAATTATGAAAATCTGAGTAGTCCCATGAAACTTGGCCTTCAAGCCCAAAATCAAATTACTGAAACCAGTCAAGAAACTGTAAGATTTAAGGTGGTATGTGACATGGTTTTGAATAGACAGACTTAACTCAGTCATTTCCTAACAGCCTAGTACTTGATCTGAAACCAATAATGTTTTAAAGAGTACATTCTATGTATGACTTCATAGAGAGAGACTGATCTAGAATGCAGGCATGTACCCTTCCAAGCAGAGTTTGGAGAGTGGTACAGCATAGATGAGGGTGCAGTGGTTTAGGGGGATAAGGCAAAGCTGAGGAGTCACCAAAAAGAAGAGCCCTCTGAATGGTGTCTGAGAGTAGGAGCAGAATGAGAGTCAGCAAAAGGCCTGAGGGACGAACGTACCTTATAATGCTGGCCCAGGGTAAAAGGAGGACATTTCCTTGGAACTGTGGATCCAAGGCCATTGGTACTGTTTGGTTGCTTGGGTTTACAAGGAGAAACTGTGGAAGCCAGAAGAAGGCTCCTGTGACCTTGCCTTGCGAGAGAGCAGCTCGTGCTGCTGTTTGATTGTGGAGGTCAGCGACAAGGAAAATGCATGCTGGGCAGAATTTGAAATTGCACCCTTGCTGCATTAGCATTACTTCAGGTGTCCTTCCCTACATTATCACCTTCTGGAGACCAAGTTCTTCGGACTTTTCAATAACCTTATGGTATATCCAGTCCTAAAATGGAAGAGATGAGTGAAAACAGTTTAAAGGTCCCCTGCTTGCTTCAGGCTGTCCTTGGGCTGCTTCTCAAGTGTGGATGCACCTGTGCAAATCTGCCTTGAGTGGGCTGGAGCTAATCTGGGATTGCCAAGGAGCAGAACGTGATGCCTTTGAAGCAAAGGCATGCATTTCCCCACACCCACCAGCACTACACATGGTTCCAGTATGGCAAGAAAGGGCGAGGCATAGGTGCCCCTTTACCCCTACTTAGAGCTGCCTCCTTCCTGAGCAGCAAGAAATGCTTTGGGATTTGTGCAGCACCTCCTACAAGAACTGTAGCAAGATTGAATTTTTAAAAATCCCCTTTTCCTTTGCCCATATTGGGGTCACTTCATCTTCCCCCTTCCTTCTCACCTTCATTAGGTCAGGAGGAGATGATGTGCTGAATGCCACCCCTGACACCCATTACTGTACAGGATAGACTCCCTGCATTCCAGGAGGATTACCACAAGCCTGATTATAGTGGCTAAAAAACCTGTGAACCCAGGTTCTGGGCACTATGAAGGAATCTTACTGGAAGCCTAAGACATCTAGAAAAGATGTCCAGTGCATAGCTATGTGTTCTGACAGGATCTCTACATGCTGCTTGAGGAGAGCAAGCAAGTCAAACTACGGTTGGCACATTTTCTGTGTGCCAGAGCTTTACAGTATTTAAAAATGCAAAACATGTAACTAGCAAATTTCCAAAGTGCCCCTAAAACAGAAGAACAATTCTAGACTCAGTCCTTTTTAAATTTTCTGGCTCTGTCTGTATAAAGCAGCCGCCACAATATTGCTGCCAGAAGAGGTATGTTTTTATTACATCTATTGACATACTTTCACATGCAATTTTAGCAGAGACAAAGCACAGCTGGGCTTTAGCTTGTTGTTGAAGGTGAAACCTAATCTGCAGTAGCCTAATTTCACTGAAATAAAAACAAGACTTTTATGGTTAAAAATCCCTTTGGAGATACCTCAGCAAATTCTTTTTGTGAAACAAATAATTAAACAAAAGTATAATTTGGCTTCAGGGGGTTGTGAAGACAAGGGATTAATATTTGTAAATGTCTCCATGAAAATCAGTCAGGTTACAGGACTGGATTTCACCACAAAGCAAGGCTAGAATAATTAGAGGTTCATGAAACAAACCCAGCTATTCATAGCAGGGGGAAGCAACTTTTTCTGAACCTGTCCCAGGATGAAGTGTGACAGTGCCCAGCTCTTGGGGCACAGAGGAAGGATCCCAGCACATGCCATCCCCAGAAGTGCAGGACTGAGTCCGGGGCTGTGAGTTCTGCTGAACTCACAGCAGGGTATTGAGCCAAGGCTCAGCTGGATGTGAGCACAATTTAACTGTCCCCTGGCTGGAATTAGCTTGGAGCCTGGACAAAGCCAGCCTGCAAAGCACCTTGTAAATATACCTTCAGAAAGAGCTCTTCTTGCAGAGTATCATGTTGTGCAGAGGTTACAGCTTCTCTCCATCCCTTCTTCCAGGCCAAAGGGGAATCTCATGTCTGCCAGCAGGTTCCTTTAAGCTGGAGTTTTCCCCAAGAGGGGCAGCTTTTCTTTCAGAAGCAGGTATTGGTAGTTCAAAGACAGCAGGCAGAAAAACAGTCATGCACATAACCAAAATTTTTATGTCAACAAAAAAGCCATTGAAAAAACCCACAAACATCTTTCTCTCTGTCCTCTTTCCCCAGCCAACACACACTGAAAAACATCAGGGCCTAGCGCTGAGGATTTCAACCTGTAAGATCTGAATTTCATGCATTCTAAAGAAAGGAGAGAATGTACAAAGGGAACAGAGGTGTCAGGAAAGGTATCAAAGAAAGCAAAACCATTTACTTGATTACAGATTTTTCGAATTATTTACAACTCCACTGGAAAGCAACAGACCTTTTGGCTTGTGACCTCCTGCTTACTGCTGTTTGCTGTGATAAGTTCAAGTGAAAAGATGGTGACTTTTGCGTGAAAGAATTTGTAATATTAATGAAACATCATTTCCCCAGCAAAGGTTTTATATATTGGAAGAGTCTTTTTAGTTAAAAAATAGCCTGGGCATCAGGCAAATCAGGCAGAGAGGTCTGTCTGTTCTTCACTGACACACATTAGCTGTTAGTGGGCTGAAGAGGGGTACATCAGGCTTTACACCAAGCTGCAGGATATCCAAAACAATCTTAATGAGAGATTACCCCAGACTCCTTTTGCAGAACAGGTGACTGGACTAGTTCAGATTTTTAATAATCTTCATTGTGGCTATGCATCCCTTTGTGCCTAGGAAGTACCATAGCCAGCTTAAAGCATCAGGGTTCATTGGGGCAATCTGCTTGATAGACAAACCCACTACAAAGGAGAGGATCAAAACAGACCTTTGTAATTCGACAGGAATAAATCTGGTCCAATTCCCTGAAAACAAGAAAGACAAGGACTGTCAGGGGGTCAGGCAACCCTGAAGCTTAGACAATTCTCCTTTTCAAATTTTGTGGGTTGACTCTACTTACTTATGAGACTGAACTGCTAATAAAATTAATTGGAAGCATCATAAGTTGGTCTTCCCAAGAGTATTTCTACTTGAAGCAGTCATTAATTATTCTGACTGGTATTGTCTGTCTTTTCTATTTATAGGCTGGCCATGGGCGACCCTGACTGTTCTTGGGTTCCTGTA
Source organism: Coloeus monedula (assembly GCF_965178545.1). Lineage (NCBI taxonomy): Eukaryota > Metazoa > Chordata > Aves > Passeriformes > Corvidae > Coloeus > Coloeus monedula. Next base: position 25,955,844 of record NC_138782.1, on the reverse strand, counting down.
CTGCTATTCTCATGTTGGAATTGAGTGGGAGCAGAAGTGTGCGGCGCATTAGGAATGATACAAACAATTATTCTTAAGGCAGGTTAATGGTTTTTCTACACTGGATATTCTGTCTGCATAAGGGTGAGCCATACCAAGTCTTCAGTCCAGGTATTAAAACCAAAAGCTCATTTAATTGATTCTGGATTGCAAATGCAGGAATTGAACTGCAGAAACACTGATGGCCTACGGCCGGGAATGGGGAGAAATTATGAAGCATTTGGAATTATGTTATTTTTGTAAAACAGCATCTCTGTGACTCTATGTACATTAGAAGTGTACATCTCAGAACAGGTATTTTATATATGTTGAGGATTTTTTTCATGTTTTGCTGCCTCTTTTGAGATACTGAAGAAAAAAAAAAAAATTCTACCTTGGAGAATTCAAAAAGCCCAATCTCTCACAGTTGGTGTCTGGGCCATGTAGGGCTGTGCCCTGCACTTACACTGCTCCATGAAGGGCATGATGCTCATCAGTTCTTCCTGATTGCTTTCTGATATAAGCTAGAACATTTTGTATTTTCACTGACTGGAGTAGCTCTGCCTTAAGCTACTTTTCCACCTACTGTAGCAAAGTCTGCTTTTTCTTTTTAAAGTCTTCATTTAAAATTTTGCCTTTAAAATAACACCTTTTTGGTAACCTTAGAAATGGTTTTGTTTCTTTAAAAAGAGAGAGTAGGGAGGCAGGTCTTTTCTTAAGGAACAGCTTTCCTTTTTAATCAAATATGCTCTTAAAGCTCCTTGGGCTTTAAGCGCTGTCTACCTTGTCTTAGAGTTAAAGCATAAAATACTACCTTTATTTTGGGGCTAATACCACCTTCAGACTGTTCAGTCTGCCTCTTGTATTGTTTTGTTACAAAAGGAGATATCCCCAGTCTTGGTGAAAGGTAAATATGTTCAGTCTGCTTCATTCTCTGGTGTCCAGGCAATCAGCTCCTGCAATGTATTGCAGACACCCTAGGAACTTTTCAAGACCTTTAGGAAAAGCCAGAAAGGTCCAATACAGTGGCACCAAATTAGCTGGAGCTCCATGCCCACAGCCAGACCTGTTACAGCAGCATCTTTGCCCAAAGATTGTGTTGTCCAGAGCTGGGAAGGTCATGCCTGCAGGTGTCCAGGTTGCAGGAGTGCTTCAGCACACGCTGTTTTCTGAGGGAAGGGGAGATCCTTCCCCTGTCTGGTACTGTGGGTGTCTGGTACACTGTTCTGTTTTAAACTGATATTGAAGAGCAGCCAGAAGACCTTTAGTCTTTCTAAAGTTAGACATTCTCCCTAGGCATGGTCAAAAGGCCACGAGTTCTGGAGAGGACTTCTTCCAAAAGCAGCTTCCTTCACCCAAAGCATGTCAAAACTTGTTCCATGCCCCTGGCAGACATTTCAGCCTGTTTGGAGTTAGTATCCTACTGTCCATCACTCCTGCAGCTTCAGCCAAGTCTGATACAACTTATCCCTTCAACAAGGAATTCAGTTCCTGAGAAAAATAAGCAGAAATTCAGTCTTCTGCTTATTGCCTGCATTTCTGATGTCTCTGCTGCTCACAACTATGGCAGCCTTCTTGTACCCTCCATTTATTCCTGAAGAAATAAGGGCAGAGGCTTCAGCTCTGTATCCATGCAGAGAAAAGCCCATCTCTTTCTGTTTCAAAGCCTTTTTTGTTGAGTGCCCCGGCTCTCCTGCCTTGAGAATGTCATGATTTCCCCTGGAAGCCAGTTCTAGGAGACACCATGGCCTGTTGAAAATAACTTACCTTGAGTGCTGCCTGGCCAGAAACATGGCCCTCCTGACTGGCTGAATGATGATTGCAGGGATTCTCTCAGCCACAGAGTATACGGCTTTAAGCCTCTGAATTTATTAACGGGATCTGAGATTGGCCTCCATTTTGGGGCAGCACTGAGATAAGGGCAAGAATTTTCTCAAACTTTGCAATTAAGTGGAATTAGCATTAGAGCAAAAAGTCATGAATCTGTTCTGCAGTCTTATTGATTACCATTATTACATGAACCAAGGAGCTGCTGAGTGATTGGATTCCAATTTGTATGCATGCAGAACTTCTGGGTCCAATATGGAAATGACTCTGAAGGTCATATAGAGATGCTTATTTCAGAACTAAATTGTTTTCTATTTTTTTTCAGTGCTTTATATATCTTTCATAATTTTGTATATTTTTCTGTTTCTATGAATAAAGCTGAAATGGACTGTTGGCTTGAGAACTGTCTTGGAAAACTATAGCCTTGTGTAAGAAAAATAAGTGCTCCACTGTGGTGGAGAAACACTAATATTCACTGAAAGCCTGCAGGATGGGCACAATGCAAACTGGTCACTTTTATCCCTGCTGTGCACTGCATGCAACATGCATTCCCTAGTGGTGTGAGTTTAAAAAGCAAATAAGCCTTTTGTAGCTAGGTTAAGGAGAAACTTCCGCATGTGAAGCTTCTGAGAAGAGCAGCATGCACATAAGATTATGCTTCCCACTCACACAGTTCCTTCTCAGTCCTGCTTATACAGCAGCTGTCAGCATGGGGCATGTTCAGTCAGACAACACACAGCTCTATGCCTGAAGCACTTCAAACTTGCCACTGAGTTACACCTTCAGCTTGAAGACAACATTCCTCAGCACGGCCTGAGAAGAGACTCATCATGTGGCACCTGATCTAATTGTGTGGTAGCCCAAAGTGCCATCCTCCAAGCAAGGCCTCTGTGACAGCCCTAGAGAGGTGGGAGTCTGCAGAGATCTGGAAGAGACTGGAGTAGCCATGCCACTTGCCAGAGGAAAAAAATAGATGAGGGGTATTTGAGAGACTTCCAAACCCTGAGAAAAAGCTAGCTAAGGGGTGTAGGAAACAGGTGACAAAGACAGACATGGCCAAAGTAAGTAAAAGTAAAGATGCTGGCCATTTGGAACCAAAGGGAGCACTTCTAGTAGGGGCAGGGGGAACAGCAGACAACAGCTAGTACTGCTCATAGACCCTCAAAGTCACAAAAGTGCAGTGACCAAAAAAAAACCCCAAGATGGTGGCTCTGAAATTGAGCTGGACAGCTACATGATGGCTACTGACAACAAGAGTTCACAAGTGATTTTGAAAAGCTGCCTGACTAGCAAGCATAGTGTGTAGTGATATCTGGCTTTAATGGTCACCACAGAGCTGTAGTAAAGTCTCTTGCACACACAGACACACATCCCCTTGCTCTAGCCCCTCCTTGGCTAGCAGAGCCCTTGTCATTACTGGGTAAGATTATGCTAAGTGGCTCTTTCTTTAATTCTGCATTGATTAGAGGGGGAGCAAGGCTTTGCTCACCTATCTCTTTCACATCTGAGAGCTAAAAGCAGCTTAGTTGGAATAGCCAGCTTACCACATGTCAAAAGAAAACCAGCTTAAGTGTGAAAACCTGCAGCAATTTTGTTATTAGTCACGGCAATAACGCAGGGCCTGTCCTTTCTCTTGCACACCCACTTAATTTCCTTCGTCACCACTAACCCTTGAGCCGATCACAGTTTGCACTTGCTGAGGGGGGAGGCTTTCCTTCGTCTGGCTTGGTGGCAGGATTGTCCTCAAGGAGCTGGGAAGAGCGAGGAGATTGCTATGCATGGTCTGTCACAACTTCTCCTCACGGTGCTTTATAGTTTCCCCCCCTTCCACAAATAGTGCAGCCCATTACTGCTTTCCAAAATAACTCCCAGCACACAGCCACTTGTTAGTCAAGGCATATATTTTAATGCAGTAGGGACAGCTGAAATACTGCTTGATGCAAAGCCTGTGTGAAGAATGCTGTGCCTGTTACACCTTTGAGGAAGAGGGGAAATCTGCATTACAATAGATCATTTCTTGTGTTATGGGACCTCTGAGATCAACCCTCTCTGGTGGGTCCCCATGGATGCCTAGGGGTGTTCTGTGCACATGCACTGAATTCGACAGTCCAGCCAGGAGCTGCTTGTGGAGCGGTCCCTCCGTTAGTTGCGTGTAAAAGGAAGTAAAACTGAAGACCACTTCGGTGTTTTTTAATTTTCTGCTTCATGCAAATGCAATCACATCCAACACAGGTCCTGCCCAGAGCATTTGAGAATGAGTCCCAGCTGCCTGTGGCACCAGTCACCTACGCCTGACCTACGGATGGACAATGTGGCTCAGACATCCCCAGCCTGGGGGACAAGCACTGGCAAGCTTGAGAGGCTTTCACAGATGCCACCAATGCCTAGGAGGACAGGAAAAGGAAAATTCTAATGGATATGACACACTTTAGACACTGCACAGGAGATGGAGCTGAAGGGTGTCAAGGCTCAACTTTGAGGCAGCCTCAGCACCGCTCCCTTTAGTTTCCACAAGCTTTAGCAACCTAAGTGAACTGTTCCGAGAGGAAAAAGGTGTGTCCACTCTGTACCCAGTGGAGATAATGCCAGGATTAAAACTATGTTCAAAAATCTCCTCATTCCTTATGCTGGGAATCACAAAGATCTGGGTGAGAACAAGTCAGGCTACCATCAGGATCTAACAGGCAAATTTTGACCACAAACTAGGCTGCACCACCTTTCTTAATATCCAGGGGCAGCTCAACGTGTAAATAGCCTTAGGCAGCTGCGTATCAGCACCTTTCAGGAATAGAACAAATTAAATGGCCTACCTGTGGCCTGTGCCTTCCCCAGCAATGGTCAGCCTGCAGCTAACAGAAATGCATTCTACCCACAGGGATTTAAGAAAAGCTTTATATATGGTTGGGTAGCTGAAGTGAATCATTGCAGACAGGTGCATCAGCCAGCCACTGAAAAATTAAAGTCTACTGAAGAAGTGGCACAGAAATATAACTTCAGTTATGACCTGAGACATTTAAATTGTATTGGCACTCCCTCTAAAGCTGATATTTCTTGACAAAATTAATTAATTTTTATGGACCATAGCATTTTCATCCCTGCACTAGTGCATTTGAGTTTCCAAAATTAGGTGGCAAAAATAGAAGAACTGGAAATGATACTAGAAGACCAGAAACAGCTACACTGTTTGTAAGGTAATTACAAGGCAAGTCAGTGAAAAAATTAAGGTCCAATTGATTTTTTTTTTCAGATTGCTGCTGGAAGGGTTAAGGTTGCTTTAGGGACTCAGGTATGTGGGAGGATTAGTAAGCCACAATTCAGAGATAAAAATGAGCATTTATGAGACAGTTCTTGAAGTGATGGTACTGCTAATTTATAGTTACGTGTTTCTTTACTCTTGTGGTAATAGTTTTGTGCCGAGGCAGTAATTCATTATGAAATTACAGGCTAATAACTTCCATTTGGTTATATATTTGCTCCAGGCCACTTCAGTGACCTCTCCACTGCCTTTCCCCAGCTCTTGGCATCCTGTCTCCAGGCTTGGATCCAACTCTGTTGACCCACACTTCACACAGCACTGCTGGTGCCATCTGCCCAACCATCACTCAGGTTATTCTTCCCAGAGTTCCTCAATTTGATCAAATCCTGCCAAACATCACTTGGTAAAAATAAGAGACCTACAAAGGGTCCTGCTTGCCTTGAACAGTTATGCCAATAACGACTGACACCATGAACAACTTGGATATGGCATGAACAACTTGGCAAGTTGGGTATGAGGCCTGACATAGGTGTAAGGCTTTAAAAAGCATGACAGCCATTCAAAATAAAATGGCACACTGCTTTTGGAGTACTTGGGGCTCTGAACTTGGGGGCTCTTAGTTCATGCTGGATGAGGAAACTTCTATGTTAAGAAAAATGGCGTTTTCATAATAATAATGTTTCCAAGCTAAATCTTTAAAACTTTAGGGGTGCTGGCAGTAACACAAGGGCACACTCTGACACTGGCAGAGACAACTGAAGCAGCATAAAGTATCTCACAGCTCCTTCCAGCAGGCAAATGGTGACTCAGAGGGCTACAGCCCTTTAGAAACTCCAGCTGAAGGAGCCTCCTGGGCAGTCAGTTTCATTTGCCCTTGTGCCAGTGTTGTGCTTCCCCTTCCTGCTCCCTACTGTCTACCCCCTTGGTGAGTACAACTCACAAACCCACCCTCTCACACTTCATTTTCCAAGGCTTTCTTCAGATGCTTACCTGAGACACAGACAGGTTTCCTCCATAACTGATTTTCCTGGGCAAAGGAAATGCAGCTGATTCAAGCCACAAAGACAGGTCTCCAGGGCTCTACTTTGGCTACATTAAATGCTGCTTCTATTTGCTGCCATGACCTTAGACTCTCCCTGGTCTACCCTGGGGTCCGAGCAACCAGCCTGCAGTCTTTCAGCACACCTGCTGAATAGCTGCTCTATTTGCTGCTCACAAATGAGAGGTGCCCACCCTCATTTTACAGAGCTATTTACGATTTGTGTTGGCAGAATTGTAATTTCATGCAGTATTTCATGCACAGTTCCTGTACACTTTCCTAAAGGATGCTTTTTCCAACCTAGCTTGCAGCTGAGCAGCTGTACTTTATATTTTTGTCTCTCCACTTCCACCTAGCCAGGGTCAACGTGGTTGCATGCACAGTGTTAACATTGTAAAGGAAAACAAAAATAAATATTTTGACTTGGGGCTCCATATGGACTAGCTTAGCTTTCTTTCCAGTCCTCATGCTGAGAGTGTTAATACATTTTCCTGTTACCGTTAGTTCTTCTAAAATACCTTCTGCTTAACCATAAAACTCGCCAAAAAAGATTGCTGGAGAGCTTTGAAAGCAATCTATTTCTCCTCTCTAAGCCCTGCTTGCAGGGAGCCATTTCTTGTTGAGCTGTCTTGGTCCCATTGCTGAGCACACAGTAGCTCCCAGGTTTAATAGTGCACTCTGTGTGCTACTGCTGCTTAGCACTTCCCCCCCAATGGCAGCCCCTGATGAAGAAGAGGCCATAATCTTCCTTTTATAGAAAATCCACGTGGAATAGATACTCCAGCACAGTTTCTTTCTCCCTCCAGTTGTGTAAGCTGGGAGATGGGGAACATGGAAGAAAACTCCTCTTTGATTTGCACGTACAAACTGCAGTGACATTTGCAGGGGCTCTGTGTCCCCCCAGGTAGGAATTAACAGCCAAGCCTGTACTTTCCCCTCATTCCTCATTCACCTGAACAGAAATACCTTCAACAAAATCTCTGAGCAAAGCTTAAAAAGAACCAAAACCTCTTTAAGGTTTCTCAGACACTCCTGCCTCCGTAAGTACTTAAAGTGAGGCTGCAGGGAGAAGGCTTCAGAATTGGTAATGATGGATGGAGCTGCCACAGTTAAGCTTGTTTTAAACCTACACCTGTGCCACGGGGCAGCTTAAATTTGAATTTGGCTGTACTACGTAAGGACTTAGAACTTAATTTGGAAAGGGGGAGCAGGAATGAAAAAGAAAGGGGAAAAAAAAGCAAAAAGACAAGGCTTGAGCACATGTATTTTACAGATACAGCTGCGCACAAGCGTCTTGGTGTCTACTTCTGACAGACTTCAGGAGTTCACTTTCCCTAGTGCCTTCTTTGGATTTCTCACAGGTTTTTAGTCATCCTGTCTTTCAAGAACAGGACAGGTTATTTCTCCCAGCTGCCACGTACCAACACAGAAGTTGTGGTGAATTAGAACGAAAGAAGCACAGACTGAATCGTCTAGGTGAAAAATACTTGTATTGGCTGAGATTCTTTATATGTGTGTTGCAAATCAACCCGATACCACTGGCAGCAATAAATACCATAGCAACACACCATCCTTCCCAGCATTTTCTGTTTGGATACACAGCCTTACTAACCAGCCTAACTCATGGAGCAGAAGGCAAGCACAGAGAGCAGCTCATCAGCCAAGGTCTCCTCAGCCTCAGTGCTGGGGTGCAGCGGCAGCTTCTCACTGGATGAGGAGCTTGGTGCACTCTCTCCCCGAGTTTTGGGGGGGGAGGGGGAGTGGTATTCTGAGCATTGCCCTGCACCAGGCACACACACACTGCTGGGACATGCTGAACCAGAATAGTTGTGATGTTTCCTTAGTGCTGGGGGAGCAAATAAAACCCACTGCTATTGCACACATGTGGGGGGAGGGATTTTCTGCAGTTCAGTCCCACTGGCTCTCACAGCACAGAAGAGCTGCTTTATGCTGGTTGTCTTTACTCCATTGCAAAAAAGCACCAGAGTGCTTCTGACTTTAACACAGATACTAAAATGCACCACAGGACAACTAAAGAAGCACCATTACCAAATGCAGAATTTAAAGCTGTGTATGCAGCACTCACCTCCCCACAAGCCAATGCACTGCTGACTGCCCCCGGGGATCCCTGCTGCTGCCCTGGGGCCGCACACTCAGCCACATAAAGACCCCACGTTCCTGGCAGGGGTCCCCAGCAGCTGGACACTAATTCATAACCAAACAGAAGAACAATACCTGCAGCTGTTTCTGAGAAAAATCGGAAGCCACAGCACACTCCCTGTGCTCTAGAAACCTTCTGTCCCTGCTCTGAATGTGCTCCCAGGTGCAGGGAACGAGGAGCAGGTGCTGGTGCAGATGGGCCCGAGGCTGCTCACAGCTGCTGGGGCTGCAGCTGCCCTGCTGAGCCCAGGCCTGATGGGCAGCATGCAGAACATGGACCTTTGCAATCTGGCACGTGAATCTGGGCAAAAAGTGCTGTAGTTAATTACCTTTGGTTTGAAATGCTGTGGGGATGCTGAGGGGAGAGAAACTCTGATGGGGAACATTGAGTGGCCAGTGCTAACCCTCCTGCACTTACTGAAGCCTGGAGCACAGCCAGGGAGGCTGCGAAGAATGCAGGAGCAAAGAAAATAATGAAGAATCAGAAAATGAGCACAACAGCCTCTAGAGACCTCAAAAAAAACCCAAATAAACCAAAACCCAAGCAAAACTACATGCCTTCACTATGATAATTTTCCCTTTTCTAGTAAGTATAAGGACACTGTATAACATCACACAAAAGAAAGTTGGATTTTCACTCTGGCCTGAGAAACAATGTGAGTGACGAGAGATCCTGTCACACCACATACGACAGTGGATACTGAAATGGTGTTAAAAATAGCTCCTCATTGTGCTCCTTGGCTGCTCTCCGTACAGCTCCGCCCCAGCTCGGCAGTCTGAAAGCTTATGCTTTATTGCTGTTCTTCTGGAGATGAGACTGACAAGCCCCTGGAGTGCATTAATACAGGTGACAGCCACATTCACCAGACCCCTGAGCGAGAGGATGGAGAATGAACCACAAAAATGGCTGCAAAGCTCACGGGGCCCAGGCTGACATCCTGAAGACTAAAACTTTGTATAAACTTCCAGTGTGGCTTCTGGCCTGCAGGAATGCCTGCTGACTGTGGTCCTGTCACGTAATGTCCATCCTGACCTGAAAGGATCTCCCATTCCCATGACCTCTGGTTATTGATTCCTTTGCTGAGGTAGCCAACAAAATAATATTCATTGCTGCCTGTTGCAGCAGTGTCACTGCCAAGTGACACACTGCTCGGGGGTTCCTCTGTGGGGTTTGTCTTTGTGTAAGTCCATGGTGAGGTCACTTTCTTCTGCAGCAGATGACAGGACAGCAGAAGCTTCTTTGATCTCTGGTTTCCATGAGCTTTGTAAAAGTTCTCAGATACTGCAGCAGTGAACACAGTCTAAAACACAGACCAACTACAGACATGTGTACCCTCAGGACATGGGATGATCATTTCAGACAGGTCACAGCCAGTCCTCTGGTGATCTCTTTTTGCTCAGCAGATACCTGGACTAGACTTGAGGTCCACAGCACAGGACACTGCCTGGCGTGTCAGGATATTCCCTTTATAGAGCACCTGAGTTCAGTTTATAGTAAGCCTGGAAATGTGAATCCCTTTGCACTGATACACAGCAGAAAGGAATCTGAAAAAACAACCTGAATCATTTACAATCTGGGTAATAATATCCCACTGCTCCACTGATAACACTTGAGATACAAACCAACAGCAACAAAACTGCTAGCCAGAAGTTCCAGAGGGTGATTTAAAACTACCTTGTTGATCTTGTGAGCACATATTCAACACAGAGAAAAGCACACCAAAGCAACTGTAATGTATAAAATAGTTTATTACTATAATAAATAAAATTAAACTTTTTTTTTACAAATATTATTTGTGCTTGTTTAAAAATGTTGACTAGGGATATCATTAATGGAGGTGGCTGCATTTGTATCTAAAACATTCCCAGACAGTGCGTATACATACATACATACACACACTGTCTATCTACTGGCAGCTGCTTTGCTGACCACAAAAATAGTATCTACTCATTCTCTGTTTCTAGTCATGCTTCATTGAACAAAGTGACAAATGCAAAGAAAAAGAACTGAGAGTATTTGGTGGATTTCTGAAAGGATAAAAATGAGTGAAGTACATTGAAAAGCGCCAAAGCAACTGCATTAACTGCATATCAATCAAGTGTCCATGCAGTGGTGGCTAAATATTGAAACGCAGACAGGTCTCCAACAGATGTACAAATATTGATTGTATGTAGGTACAATAATATAACACATTCATTAGAAAACTCGGTATTTCTTTATATAGCAGTTCATCCTGATACAAGATTATTGAACTTCTTTCATCTACAGCTAAAATGATTCTTTTTCTATGTTAGTGGTCACAGATTTAGTGGGAAGAAGAAAAAAACCCATGAGCCTTTCAGAACAGTTAGTGAAAACCCTGAACTGTTTTGCTAATATTAGGCATTGGATCCAGTTACAGAGATGTTCTGGGATTACACATCAAATATGTTTACACAACACTCAACAATCAGCTTGAAACAAATTACAGTTGCAGGTAATTCACATTAGCTTTGTTGATCGGTAAAAAAAAAGTCTCTGAAACAAACACTTTTGCAATATGATGGGCTGGCTCCCTGATATACAAAAGTGCTTAGACAATAGTTATGTCTCTTTGTTTTATGAGGGGAGAGGACAATTGGAATAATTCATTATCCTAATAAGAAGGCAATAAGTGGAGAAAGAAATGTGATTACCAGCAAGTGATTTCCATTAGATTTAGAAAGCTAATCAAAGTGCTTCATCTTTAGGCAACACTGTAAATACTACAGAACATTAAGAAGGAAGAAGAATGGAATCACATTTTGAATTATATCACTTATGAAAGGGTCTTAAGGCTAAATGCTGGATATATCTTATTGCAAAAAAAGCTTTATTTTTATTTAATTGAATCAATGCTTCCCACAACAATGTGGTCAAAATGATGTCAGATTGGAGGATACAGTATCCTACTGTGCCTCACCTCAAATTTCTGGAGCTTCCCGTGCATGGGACTCACTCTAAAAGGTTTGTCTTGATGTATCATAAGTGTGGCTAAAACACAGACTTTGTTATTGCCAATACACACACAGGAGACTATGTGGAAATGAAAAATTCAGAAGATGCTTTTACCACCTAACACCAGGACAAGAAAGCAGAGGTGCAGCAGCCATATGTTATGCTGCCCATGAAGAGAAGGATAGGCTCAGCACCTTTGAGACAACCCCTGGTACCAGAAAAAAATAAATCCATCTATTCCACCATCTCTCTTGCAGAAAAAGCCATGAGAAACACTACCAGGGCAGCTTCACTTCAGATACTGTGAGCAACAAACACCAGCTTATGAGTCTTATCCCCACCGACTAGGATACAGCATCTTTCCACTTTCACATGGATTTCTCTTTCCTGACTATCATGACCCTCACCAGATCTTCTTGCAGTCACACTATTTACCAGACTCACAGTATGAAGTTGAGGCCAGCTAGAAAAATCCAAAATCATGGCCTTATACGTTCAACAGATAACAAACAAGACACTAACAGGACACTCAGTGGATGTCTACTGGGAAGATTTAAGCTCCCTTCTTGGACTGGAATCAATGAGGAATGTGCTTTTACTTAACAGAAATGCAATCCATAGACTTATCTATACATAGATATTATATATATATGTGTGTGTATGTACACGCATCTGCACAAGCGTAATCATACACGTTGTTTATATAGTAAAGACAAATTATGTAGTAATTTTTTTTCACAGATTGGTTAAGAGTGATTGAAAATATATCACCAGATAGTCACAGTAAGTATCTTGTTCAGTTCATTAAAGGGAAGTACTGTAGAAACAGAACATCTCCTTCGAAGCTGTTAAACAGGGTGTTCGCTGGGATTCAGGGCAGAACTGTGGAAGAGATTTAAAGGAAGAATGGTGTTTTCAAAAGTATACTTGTAAAACCAGACAGAAGTAAATGTATCTGAACAAGGCAGGGGTGAGGGCTGGGGTTTGCTTTTTTTAATCCTTTTTTATGTGCTGCATATTTGTATTCTTTCTAACAATTTAAGCATGGACTTTCAGAAGTTCCCATTTGACCAAATCATAATACAGGCTCCTTCTCTCAACTACTTTCTTTTGACTGAAATTTAATTACACCATATAACCAAAATGGAACACATCATCTCTTTTAGAATGATGCAGGTCATTTAGCAGGTTGTTAAATGGCAGAAGCACTATGCCAGAACACAAACTCAGGTGTTGGGTTTTGTTTGGTTTTTTTCTTTATATTATGTACAAGCATTTGCTTGTGAAGGGGCAGAGTCTTATTTTCAGAGATCCTTCATTTCTAAGCTGGAAAATAATTTAAGCGAAAAGGCTTAACCAACATGTAGAGAGGAACAAGAGAAAAAGGAAAAGCTGACAAATAAAATCAAAGAACAAGTAACAGTTATGGTGGGTCCACATGCCATCCAGCCATAGGCATCTGTCTAAGTGTAAGGCTCAGGGGAGAAAGACAGATTTGTAACACAGGGGCTTTCAGCCACTCCTTAAAGGAAAGTGCTGCCATCAGCAGAGCCTGGGCACCACAGCACAGGTCCAGATGAGTCCAGGGTTCAAAGGAGTGGGCATGGATTTGTTCATTTTTTAACCACTCAGTAGTCCAGGGAATCCAAACACCAAAGCTCATCCCTAGGTGGTATTTTTTTTCAAATTCTCTTACAACAAATACAGGTTGCTGAGGGATGATGCACTCTCCTACAACCAGTTTTAGTGCCTGACAGTTCATAAAAATGGGCCTCGCCTCAGTTACAGCTGTACAGGTCTGACTGCTGTCAGGGCTCATCTGGAGCACCACCCTGAAGGTGTCATTTTAAGGAGCAGAGTTTCTCTGCCATTTCATGACTGTAACAAAATTAAATTTGGCCATAATCTTAAATTTTAAGTGGAATTCAGCAGTGTGTTACAATCTTTGAAGGCTTTACAAATAATAAATGCCTTTATAGACCATTGTAAGAGCCTGAAAAAAAGCTTTAGAAAAGGACTGGGTGCTGCACACCAGCAGGGTGGGGAGGAGCTCGGTATCATTCTGAGCATCAGGCTACACAAGGAGCATCCCCAGAAAATGGGGACTTGTCTGCCTTTGTTCACAGGCCTGGGTTATTATTACAATTAGGGGGCTTCTAGGGCTGGTCTTGCTGGGATTCCAGGCTGGGCAATCAGCAACAACAGAGTAACCTTTAACATATCCCTGAGGGCACACAAAAATATCACTGAGAAACATACAGTATCAGCAACAAAGGGACAGGTAACCTGCAACTGCACATTTAATTGTAGGTCTGCACTGCAATTCTGGAGACACTAGGCACATACTTGGGAGGTTGTAAACACTTCCTCCCTTGTCCCCCTGGGCTCATAAGATCATGTCCATGCTTATTCAACTGCAGGTAAATGAGTGACACTTTCACAAAGGACTTGCTAAGACTTTCAGCCTTTCAAAAATTTTATGAAGGAAAGTGTTGTGAACATCATGCTGGTGAGGAATTTGCCTGGATCAGAAAACTGACTCCAAGGTAGTCTCAAAAAACTTGCTGGAACTTTTGGAAATCAATTACAAATCCTTGTGTATCAGTACACCTGGGGTTTACTTTGGTGGTAGTTACTGTCTAAGAAGACTAGAAAGAAAAAAAATCATGACAGAGTTTCTCACAGGAACTGTGGATGGATGGGTTTCTGTGGCAGCCATGCTGTTGCAGGTAACTGCTGCCACTTACAGTGATTAAAGCACCAAACACAAACAGCGTGGCTTTGGTCAGAGAGAGCCTTCCTCAGCACTGCAGGTCTGCAGTGAGCAACTAGAAAAGACACCAGGTACCACTGGAAAAACCTAAACATGGAACCAGAAATAAGTTAAGGAAGTGGCTTCTTGTTTTCAGACTAACCCACCTCCCCGCTTGCCTTTTCTTGTGGGAGGGAAGAAGGTGACCTACAGATTTGAACCTGAGAGTTGCTTCTCAGGAGTATTTCAATCCTTGGCTATGAATTCACCTCCCTCTGGGCACCTCCATACCAAACCAAGGAGTAGGACAATGAAAGCCAATCCTAAACCACCTGCCTCTGGACTTGGAAATGGAAATGGACTTGGAAATGGAAATGCTGGGCTTGGAATAGTGTTATCTTAGAGAGCAGGGGCAGTTACTGCAGGAACAGATACAAACGAACACACTGCTGGCAGGACCTGAGCTGGGAGCTTTGCACAGCACGGCCTCACCACTGTGCCACTCATCAGGGCACCTCCCACCTCCCTGGGGATGTCTGACACAGTTCTGCATTGCACTGTTCGAGCATCAGGCCAGCAGAAATCCTTAATACTGATCACGTTCCTTGCCTCTTCTGTACTAAACATGAACAAAAATCTTCCCCCAAAAAATGCTGTGTTCCTTTGTAAATGACTCAGTACCAAGGAAAAAGAATGAGACTTAACACATACAGTGTTAAGACCTATTGCCATTAAAAATGAAAACCCCTTGGAGTGTGTACCATACTTCTGAGCTCTAAGCTACTGTTAAGCAGTGAACATACCAGATCAGTGGAGTGAATAAATTGTGAATATACACCTATATCCCAAGGTGAGAACCCAAGTCTATGCTACCCTATATGAATAATGAAGAGTAGTTTTGGTAAAGTGCTTCAATCTTCCTCTGAAAAAAGTTATGAAAATATAAGTTTTGGAAACATCTCCTTCTTTAAGAAGCAGATCTCTTTGTTTCCTTGCTACAATAGCACTTGCATACAGTAAGCACTGTATTTCTACCTCTACTATCCATTTGCTTCCAAGCTAGATTAGATCAGGAACAATACATCTGGATGTAGAGGAAAATGCCACAATCTAAAATTGTTAAAAATTCTGTGAAAGCCTTTGGCTACAATTAACTTTATCAAAACAGAAACTTCTGAATAATAATTTAACAAGAATTAAAAGAACAGATTCATAGCAGAACAGGAGATAAATGCCACAGTATATTTTCATTGGGAAGCAAATCTGCAGGACCTGTTAGTGATGTTCCAAATATGTTGTGCCATGGGCTGCTCTCAGATACAATGCACACCCCAACCTCTGGCCTCCAGCAGCTGGAGTTGAAAGCAAAAGTATCAAATGTTGAAAGGCATCTGAGACGGAAGTTAAGTTTTTGAAAAAACATTAAAAGTTTTGAAAAAACATGTCCTCGATTCAGTGAATGACAGTGTGGAAGATCCCACTTATTAACAGATCTGGAATACTGTGGCTATTTTTGAAGATGTTGCTAAATGTAATTGTTTTAGCAATATGTCAGTTTGAAATTAAAAAGTACCATTTTTTTCATCTTATTAGCCCTTCGTTGACTGCCCAAAAGAAACTTCAGCACACAATGAAATACATGTCTCCTACTGCTCTTTGCATTATTACAGATACATGAAAATATACTGTGACATCCAACATGCTGTAGAGGTGACTGAGACAGTGACAGCAGCAACAAAACAAAAAAAACAAACAACCCACCAAACACTGAAAATATAAGCACCCTGGCAAGTGCTTATTCATATAGGCATAACCCGAGCTAGGGACATAAGGCATGCTCCAAAAACCTCAGAGGTCACCTGGGGCTGCTGCTGTCAGAATTCTTATTCCAACATTCCGAGGGGGGGGGGGGGTGAGGGGGGGGGGAATGAGGACAAAAGGAGAAAAGAAAAATTTTAGAAACTGTACCCTTGCTGTCAAAAAGGCTTCAAAGTCAGCTGCCATCTTGACATGAGGTTGCAATTTCTGTTACCATACCTTTTTAGACAGAGGGAACATGCTTAGTGAACGGGTCCCTCACTCGTTTTCAAGAAAGATTAAATGTAAAGTGTTAGGGGGCTGTTTCTTTGTTGGTTGTTTGTTTTTAAAAAGAAACACCTCAGCTAGCTCCAAACACGTCTTTTT
This sequence comes from Coloeus monedula, assembly GCF_965178545.1. Taxonomy (NCBI): domain Eukaryota; kingdom Metazoa; phylum Chordata; class Aves; order Passeriformes; family Corvidae; genus Coloeus; species Coloeus monedula. The sequence continues at coordinate 25,939,631 of NC_138782.1, read as the reverse complement.
CTGATTCTGGAGACTGGGGCCTTGATATTTCAAACAACTCCTGTGGAGACTGGGAGCTTCTTCTTGAGGTTAATATCCTAAGTATCTCAGCAAGCTGATTTTCTATATTGGTCATTTTTGTGTTTAAAGCCTTGATGTCCTCTTTCAACTCATGTTTCACTTCTAGCATGGTGGCCTGAAGAGTCTGTTCTGGGATGGGATAAAAGGAATGCTTGACCTCGGTGAGGACCGGGCTGTGGTCCTGCGGGCTTCTCGTCTCCCCAGCGTTATCCAAGCGCAAGTCACTTTTTGTAATGCCACTGTCACAAGAGTCTGTCTTCTTCAGGGTAGCTTCTCCCGAAGCTTTAGTTCTCTCAGGTAAAGTCTCCATGGACTCTGCTTTAGAGACCTTGTTCCAGTCTTCACCTTTCCCACAGGCTTCCTTGAACTTGGCCCAGCCTTTCCGCCGGGGGTAGTCCCCCGCTGCCTTGCACGCTGCGTGGTCCGATGGCGGGGCCTGCAGCTTGGCCTGGTCGGAGGCCCCGGAGGTGGAGGCGGGCTGGTACGACACGGGGGTCGCCGGGCTCTCCCGAACGGTCACAACGCTGGCCTTGACCACTGCGCGAGCACAGGACTGCTCCCCGACAGCATTGCCCTTTTCCACATCCAGGTCATCCGGATCTCGGCCCCTCTCTGCTGCAAGCCGCGCTTCCTTCTGCTGCCGGAACCTCTGGAACAGCCGCCGCACTGGGTGGTCTGGGGGTAAGATCAGAGGTGCTTCGTTCTTCCTCTTCATTCTCTCCTCTTCTTCCCGCTTGACGTCGCTGATTTTCCGGAACACAATCTACAGGGGGAAAGAGATTTCACTCTGTGATTAACAGCACATTTGTTAAGGGGGGAAAGTTGGAGAAAGAATTATTTGAAAGAATCTATTTTAACTGAGAAGTGCACAACCTCTGCACATTTATAGCAACATTTTCAAATTCTTATGTTGTGTGGAACATGGCTTATTTCATTATTTAAGAGCAGACACCATCTGTCTTATAACACCAGAAAGAAAAAAAAAACAGAAGAAAAATACTTCTCCAGCTCTGACAGGTCAGCAAGGCAGTGCCATTGTAAATGTAATGATCCCAGGAAGACACTTGTTCTATTTTGTGTTAAAAGTGACTTATTGTATTTGTTTTCCTGACTCTATGGTTTAGCACCAAGTTTCTAATGTTTCAGAGCCATTCCTATCAGTCTCAGAGCTCACTCACTGCAAGGGATCTGATATTATTTTAGTGCAGCTTGGCCACTCGTGGTGCCAGTACAGCAGAGACTACTCTGGACTCTTTGACAGCAGTTTGGAAAGTGCTTCTTCCCATCCCTTCCTCCCACATATTCTTCTAGAAGCAACGTGCAGTTTAAGGATGCAAAGGTTGAGTCACTCCCAAAGCCAGGGGCACAAGGGCGATGGGAGATGGGCTTGGCAAGACATGGGGAAGCTGCTCATGGCTTGATTACCTCAGAAGCTTGTAGAGCTGCATGTCTTGGTTTATTTCTTTATTTCTATGCAAAAGAGAACATCTTTGCACAAAGAAACATTAATTTTCCATCTACCCTCCTAATTAGATCTTCCTGAGCCTCTAGGCTAAGTGATCTCTAGGAGCAGTCTGAGGATCCCACAGTACTGATAGAAACCTCAGTGTCCCAACCTGTAGCCAGGCAATGTTTCTTCCTTGTATGTGATGGAAACACATTCTCTTCAAAAAATCTGTGTATTTTACATTAGCATTGGTACTTCCCAAGCAAACCCAAAAATTCCAGTCTGGCACCAAAGGAGAACCAGTAAGTAGTCTTGTTTGAAAATGACAGATTCCCAAAGCCGAAGTTTGCAATACAGAGGGTAAAAGATGCAGCCTCCAGCTTCTACTGAACACTGATACCTAATCCCTTTAGCTGCTTTTGGGAAAATCCACTCAAAGACCTTACACTTCAATGCAAATATAACTTTCAGTTTCAAATCATTATTAGGAAATGTGTAAATAAACCCATCCCTCTGTTGCAGACAAATTTAAACTAAAGTTAATAAGCACTTCTTCACTGGCACACCCAAAATGAATGTTTCTCCAGACTCCAGTGCTTCTTGACAGTTTTGTCATTGTGGAGCAGGGAAAAAATACATCTTAACAGCGTGTCTTTGGAAGGAAGAAGTTGTCAGACTTGGCAGCATTTCCTAAATACAAAAGAATAAAATTAGCAGGAAGGATATTTTATTTCCAAGCTGCAATTAGGAAACTAAATATGAGATAAGAATAAGAAAACAGGGTACTTGACAGTCCTTTTTTTCTTCCCTCCAGGAAACTCACTCTGCAGTGAGCTCAGTAGAAAGTGGACAAAGCAGTGTAATCCTTAGAAGTGAAAGAACAGCACTCACAGGGAAGGGAATGCAGTGCAATCCTGCAGGCTAATGGCTTCCCACACACTGGCAGTTTCCCACTTTACCTGAGGGATGAGTGTCAGCCCAGCGTTGGGGCAACTGCCCTGCTCACTCTGCTGGAGATGAGTGATGCCAAGCAGGGTCTCAGGGGGTCACTCCAGCAGCATCCTGAGGCTGGCTCTGGGGGCACAAAGCCCTAGCAAACCGAGGCAGCTACAAGCCAGGTCAAATTGTCCCTGCAAAATGTTGTGCCCCAAGCCTTCTCTCTCTTGAAGTTTACATGTTTGTATGTGGACATCCACATCTGTGCCAGATGCAGCTAACAGGGCTCACTTTGTACATGAGCATGTTGTCTTGGTCTGACTCATGGATCAGGACTTCCCTTAAATGCTCAGAAGGGATGTATGACTGGCTGGTGCAGCGGTCACCCTCTCAGGGGTCATCAGGGAAGGCTTTTCAGACCCAGAGGCCAGGATGCTTCACAGAGTCCATATCTGGGCCAACCCCTGCTCCACACAGCCCAATCAGCACTTGTCTGGAAAGCAATGGAGAACCTCTCACTATTTAATGACTGTTTTTTACAATATAAAAGGGTAAGTTATGTGACAGAAGCTGCCTCTGCTACAGCACCATGCAGGAAAGAGAGAAATGAGCAAGCCTCAAGCAATCAATCCCATATTAGGAGCCTGGCCCAACCCGTATTAGCCCTAGCCATTGCACCTCAGGTAGCTGGTAGCATGAATCCCGTGCTGGAGGACACAATAAATCTACCAGCAAATGCAGAAAGGTGAGCGCTGATGGACAAGCTGCCGGCAGCCCTTATCCACCCACAGCCTCCACTGCTCTCCATGCCACTGCCAAGGTGAGCCCTCCCTGTGGATGCCAGGCTCGTGTGGCCGTGGAGGAGCTGCCATCAGCCTTCCCACTGTGTGGGATCAGCCTGAGGGCCCTGAACACACCCTCACTGCTTTGCCTTCGGGAGATCCGACTGCAGCAGGAACAGGAATGTACGTGGAGGGAGCTGTACATCAGTACTGCCTTTGCCATGAACAACTGCTACCATGCTAACAAGACCCCTAATTTCCATCTTCCACGAGGCCTTACACCAGCTCCAAGGGAAGTACCCCACGGCAGCAGCCGCTGCATGAACGCAGAAATGCAACCCTCGGGACCCCACGCTGCTTGACATCTTCTGCAAATACGCATTTACGTGACAAGCTGTGCCCATGCAGTGCAAGTCAAACCTACGCACGTTTCCAGGGGACACCGCCTCCAACTCTTGGGCTGGCTCCTTTTAACTAACTCCTGAGACATTGGAGAAACAGCTGTCAGAGAGCAACTCCTCTTTGGGAAGCTCAGGCAAGGCTGTCACTTGTCTCCTTTTTTGCAAGTTCCCCAATGCCATATTTTCTCCAGACAGCTCCATATTTATGTATTAAGCAAAAATGTTACAGCTATGCAAACTTCAGCAGTAATTGAAAATACTTTAATTAACTCCGTTTTGGATTTTTTCTGCCTTTTTTAAAGATTAAATGCAAGTCCTTAAAAATACAAATAACTTTAAAATGGACTCTTTTCTTAAAAATGCTGAGGAAAACACAGTTTTTAAGTGGTTAAACATCTGCAGCAGCAGCCAAGTTATTCAGAAAATCTGGTTGTTATGCCAATGGATGTACACCTGCTCCCACAAGCAGTAAGAAGGAAAAGAAGATAGATTTCATTTGTTGTAAGGAAGAGAAGTCTGGACCTACACAGATATTTTTGTGTGGCATTTTCATGTGGCTACAAATTTTGGACCTTAATCAAAGTTAAAACCCAAAATATTGTGGCAAAGAGCCCAAGACAGGACTTTTGGAACAGTCCTTCTTTATCTCTTTCTCCAAGCACTCACGTCTGTATGGTAAGAGACAGTCCTTTGTACCTTCAAAATCTCCTAGCCTGTGTATCATACGCTGCTTAAACACAGGGGACTTCACAAATTATGCAGTTCTCCACAACATTGCACTCTTCAAGACCTAAGCACACAGAAAAAAACCTAGTGGGAGCATTTTAACAGTGTGTCAAGACCAAAAGATGGACAAAGAACCTGAATTGAGATGAAATAACATGAAATTTAAACACCAGGCCTAAAGCTGCATATTTCACACATCCCATCTCAAATCTCATCTCATAATTCTGTTTGTATTAAAAAGGTGCTGAATCTTCTGCCTCAACAGGGAAGCTGCCCAAGCTGCCAGAAATTGGATTATTGTGCAGGTATCAGCCTAGATTTGCCAAAAACACGGAAAAGAGCCCTGTTAGGCACAGATCCTTGCAACTGTACAAACATTTAACCAAGCCATGCAGTTATGATAACTCGATAACCATTTTATTTTTTGGAAAATGCAGTCAGAGACAAATGGAGAAATGTGCTGATATGTCCTGGTGCACTCCTGCTCCCCTATGTCCCCACAGCAGCACTCTCTCTGTGACCACATTCCCGCCTGTGCATGAGTCCTGTCCAAGAAAGGAGAACAGGGTTACACCAAGCATTTGTCCCTTTCCTTGGTATTACCTAGTTGTGAAGTCTTAAATTATTCTGGGTAAAGAGTCTGCCTCTTTTGAATCATCATAGAATTTTCAAGCTGTATTTCTAGAATCAATGTTTTTGTAGATTAAGGTCAAAGTATTAAAAAAATGACGTGGACATAAATGAATACTTGGTTGTCAAATGTGGAGTGTCCAGCAACTGTTACAAGGACCTTACTGTGCTCTGCACTGAAACCCAAGCATCAACTAAATAACGGAGCATGGACTTTATTTGTGAATGTGACTTTCATAATTTGTTTCTGATAAGACCAGAAGAACAGATGGCAGTGTGACCCCCAGCATAAGGCAGCCATAGGATTGCTCTGAAGGGGCATTCCCTGGGAGGAATCTTATTGCCACTAGATTGCATCTTTTAGAAGAACACCCAGTTTGATGGCAATGAAGAATCCATCATCACATCTTGATGAAAGATTGCTTCAATTTTTGATTCAAGGCTAAGTTTTATGGAATAACAGAACCATAGAATGGTTTGGAAGGGACCCTAAAGATCATCTAGTTCCAACCCCTCTGCCATGGGCAGGGACACCTTCCACTGGACCAGCTTGCTCAGAGCTCCATCCAATCTGGCCTTGAATGCTTCCAGGAATGGGGCATCCACAACTTGTTTGGGCAACCTGTTCCAGTGCCTCAGCACCCTCAGAGTAAAGAATTTCTTCCCAATATCTAATCTACACTTACTCTGTTTCAGTTTGAAGCCATTCCCCCTTGTCCTGTCACTGCATGCTCTTGTAAAAAGTCCCTCTCTATCATTCTTTTAGGACCCCTTCAGGTACTGGAAGGCTGAAGGTCACCTGGAAGCCTTCTCCAGGCTGAACAATCCCAGTTCTCTCAGCCTTTCCTCACAGGAGAGAGAGGTGCTCTACTATGTTGTCCACTGTCTGCAGTTGTTCTTGTAATGAACAGCCCACTGCTGGTTGTTCACAAACCCCACCAGAATGGTGCTGCCTGCCAAGTGATGGCAAGTCACGTTCTTTGCCTCTCCTCACACTGCCAGGAAGGTAATCAACAGCAGGGCAAGGCAGGAATGATGTACTAGCAACCAGATTTTGGTCTTGTGTGCCAACACTGCATGAGACAGACTTAAAGATCACAGGATGCTACATTTAGAAAAATTGTGAATATATTGAAAAGCTTACCCTGACAAATGCTGAAAGAGACCTGCTTGCACCTGAAGTAGAAAGGATCTTTTGGTCTTGTGCAAAAACATGCAAGGTTTTTTTCAACTCTGATTTGTAAGGACTGATCCAAGACCACAGGAATAGATAGAAAAAAGGATTCCATCATGTTTTGAATCAGACTGTCATCATAGAGTTACAATTATGAGGCTCCTAGCCACAAAGCTGCTGCTATTATTAGCTCTGCAAGCTTCCCTTCTTTCCACCTCTATAGCATGCACAAATACTGCAAGATTTGGCAGGTCTTCCTCAGCATAACAGCAAGTAGCATGGCATTTTTCTCTGGTGCTTAATAATTCTCTTTCACAGATACAGAAACATTCCCAGAGTCTAGAAGTACCAGATATCATAAACAATTAAAAGCCTAAAATTACTTCATACAGTGCTCACAGAAAATGAACTTAAGTGTGAGGAAAACAATTGTGAAAAGGCATTCATTATTACACAGTCCATCTAGGATCTGCCAAGAACTGATGAAAATATCTTCAGGCTGATGTTAGTCCGATGAAAATTGGATCCAATCTTTCTTCCTTTTTTATTTAATTTTTTTTTTTGAGAAGCAAAAGGGGGGTGGGGAATGGAAAGAGACAGAAGGCTTGACAATGAAAATGCTTTTGACACTGATGCTAAAGAAACCAAAGCTGCATGTGATCGACGTAGAGTGTGATGATGAAGAATCTCTATAGCAGTGTATTAGCAGGTGTCAGGGAAAAAGGAGCCTGTGTCTTTTGCAATTATATGGGATGGCTTGTCAGAGAGGAGGGAATCACTGGTCCTACCTTCCCATGAAATACAGGATCAAGAGAATATGCAATAATGTTGCAGATGTCATTAAGTTCTTTCTAGTTTTACTGTCTGTAACAGCAGAATTTAGTTTCTGCTTCTGAAGAGGAATGAGAGTCTCTCCAGTTAAGGCCACATCCCTTCTGGACACTCCCAAATATTTCTAGTTTTGATTAATTATCTGAAAATTCAAAGCAAACTAAGATTTGGACGGTCCTGGCAGTGGGGCTGTAAAGGAGTGCTGGTACCAGGAGTGCCTCAGGGATCCCTGGGAGACACAAAGCCCAAGAGCCAACATGTGGAGAGGCATAGCCCTTTGTGCTGTGGAGAGCCATCACCCTGCCCTTCAGACAGAGCAGTACCCACTTACTTCCCAAAAACCAGACTTCTGTGCACTTCATTAATAGACAAGTGCTGGGAAGAGACACAGCTTCATCATTTCATGAGCACCCAGGCTATCCAGATGAATAGAGGAAACAAGGGTTTCAGTCTCTACAGAACAACATCTGGGCTAAATGTTACTGTCATGAGCACTATCAGCTTCAACAGTGCTGAAGCTCTTCTCTGTGACAGCCTGCTTTGTAGCCTAATTACAAGTTCTAGAAATACCAACTCAAATATTGGTGTTTAATCGTGTCACTATTACTTATTTACAAGCTCTGCACAACTCAAGGCTCTACTCCTCTATGTCAAACTCCTCATTCTAATTCATGTTTACAGGCTGTGCTAGTGTTGAGTGAAAAGGGAAAAGCTTTTACAAAAATACTACTGAAAATAAGTCAGAATTCTGTCTAAAGCAGTTAGTGGAAATAATAAAAAAACCCTGCCTGATCTGCAGCAGACTCCCTAGCAGGTTTTGAGGCATTAAGAGATGTCTCTTCCCCAAAACAGACTCTAAAACACTCTCAACAGTAAACTTAGACAACTGCACAACTAAAAACTAAAAACCACACTGGTTTGGATAGACACAATTACAGCACATTAGCTCATTCAGCAACCTCCTCCACTAACACAGAAAGAATGCAAGAGAAATAGGGAAAAAGAAACCATTGAAATACATATATTTCTAAAGATCTACTAGAACGTCATTATTTTGAGATGAAAAGTAGCAATTACAAGCAAATACCTAATGTGCAGACAAGAGCTTCAGGGAAATTATGCCAGATCTGACTGATGGAACATTATACCCCCTGAGAACTACTGTGTCCATCAAAGTGTGAAATGCTCTGTAGGAACTTCTTGTTTCTAGTAAAAGAGGAAAAAAGAATGTTTATGGGTTTTGACAGCCAAGTGTCAGCAGTTTCCAGCAGCAACTCCTATAAAATACTATTTTCATGTTTGTTTGGGGGCTTTTTTTGCAAGTTTTTTTCTTTTCTTTTTCAGCACATGGGTTGCTTTTCTAGCTGTGGGCAGACATCAGACACATTACCAGTTCATGTAGTGTCATGTTTTATTCCAGATCAACATACTACCTGCATTCTTGGGCAGATAACACTGCCTCAAAAACTGCTTTAAGGAGAGCCCAAGGCACAGCAGGAACTTACCTCTCTGTCACCTAAATTACAACTATACAAAACGTCATATAATCTGTACAACGTGCCTTCTCAGGACTCAGAGTCTGTTTCTCCAAGCTCCCTGTGGCTTGCTGCCATTTACTGTTTCCTGGAAGAAACCAGGCAATTTGTGAGAGTCAAGGATTTGGGATTTTTTTTTCTCTTCCTCTAACTCAGACACAATTTCACTTGAGATCTGAAATGGATGCAGAGGTTGTAGGGCTGAGAAAAGCAATGATGTGTTAAGGGAATAGTTAAGTTGTACAGTTTGCCTTCTGTGATTACAGTTTGGACACTAGCTTGCCATTAAGATAGCTTCCTCTCAGCCAGTGTCTTCTTTTCATTCACTTGTTTTTCCTTCTGCTTTCACTTATCTGCATTCTGTCATTAGGCTTACAGTGATTGACAGGTATTTTACTTTCCAAGAGAGTAATCAAATGTATTTTCAAATGTATTCAAATTAATCAGAGCTTACCAAGAGCTTACGAGTCATTCAGCTGCCTTCGAATGCCCACTCACAAACCAATCCACACAAATACAATGCTTCATGTTCCCAATGCACAAGGTTTGTTCACCTCTTGAAATTATAAATTGAGAATTAAATTCAGATGAAAGTTCCCTGCATAAATTGCCGGAGATAACATGAACTCTCCTTTATGTGTCTCTCTCTGAGCAAACAGGCTTAAAGTTCAGCTATAATATTGAAGAAAAGCAAACTAACTTGCAGCCCTGCATGAAAAGAGAATAAATCTTCTACCCAAGTAGGTGGCCCAGTATGGCTGCACAGCCATGCACAGTCAAGCACCCAGTGCCACTCAACTCATCTATCCTTTCCCGGTTCAAGAGCTTGGATAACATTATGTGAGAAGGAAACAAACTACTTATAACCGAATGAGAATCGGCAACAGAAAAATTGCATTGCTTACTATTTCCCAAAGCAGCTGTCAAACCCCTTCAGCCCTAACTAACAGCCAGGAGCTTAAAACATTGGAGGGAAGACAAGAGTTGACTGTAGTGAGGTGTTTCAGACCTTCTCATTACAAGAGCTCCTCTAAATTCGCAGTTCCTACAAACCCTCTCTGCCAGTTTCCCACAGTTCAGTTGCAGCTGGTGATGGTAAGTGATGGCCCTGTTTCCTTATCAGTTGTCAAAACTGATAGCTGTCTCCCATCTGCTAAATCCACAGGTGAGCTAATTAGAATAGCCAAGGACTGACTGATCCCTCCAAGTAACTTCACAGAGAATCGTTTAAAGCTGAATTTCTTGATTTTCTTTCAGCTGTTTTAGTTCTGTGAAAGCAGACACTTAAGTCCCAAGGTGAATGTAGATTCAAATACAGGCAGAGGTAGGTGCTCTCTCTCTTATCAGTGTATTTCATTCACAGATCTCCAAGAGTTTTACAACCATTTCTCAATCCTCCCAATATGACCAGTGCCATTATTTTTATTACTTATGTAGCAGCAATGCTTAGGGTTGTATTGGGCTTTCAGTTTATATACACGCAGAGCAAAGTGTCATTATTCAATGAGGTGAAATGGCCTGTTTCATGGGAAGACATCACAGGCCCAGCACATATTGCAGTCTCATGTCAGCTGCACGAGTATTTATCAGGAGTTGAACTGTTACATGTGCAAGACATCCTGTCCTGATACAACTGGTGAGAGTTCACCCTTACAAGTTCCAGATAAGAGATCCTCAGTACAATTTGTCAAGTGATTGCAGACACACTTAACTTAAACAAACATTCATTAATTTCTCCTGAAGAAAACACCAGCTCTAGAAGAGGAAAACCAGGATAATTCAGCAGGAGAGCATTGTTTCTTCACAAGCAGACAGAAACCCTCATTTTAAAAACATTTTCCATCACCTATATTCAAAAAATCTCAAAGTTAGATCTGATTATTGAAAACCTCTACACACCTTTTACCAGGAGCAGTAGGAACTGCAAACTCCAGACTCCCTGAGATCATCAAATGGGAATCTAAACGCTGCCTTTGACCCAGCCTTCATTTGTATCACATCTCTCCCTCTTACACAGATATGGGCAGACACACATTCACAGTGGTTCATTCATCCCCAAACACCTTTTCAATCATAATTCAGCTGCATTTGCGACCAGTTTTGTTAAAAGATTTTGTTTAGAAAAAGCATGTGCTTGCATCTGACTCTTGGACACCACAGTCATGGTTTTGTTTACCTTTTTTTCCTGACTAGTTGAGAGTACTCATAGACAGCAGAAGGCAAATTCCCTTTTCCCCTCTGCCAAAAGGATTTGAACGCCCCTTTCAGGAGCACGGCTCTTGTCACCACATTATGGGACAAAACCTCAGTTCAAGTTCCGATGTGCACAGAGACGCTGGGAGGGAAGCTCTCCCTCCCTTCCCTCCCTTGCCAGAGCTTTGTCCTGTGACCAGGTGACGGTGATGAGATGCCTGCCCACTGCAAGCGAGACACACGCCAGGATGGCTGAGGTTACCTCAGGGAAAGGTGTTCCAAGTCTCCCCTGAGCTTTCACTTCAGAAACCCACACAGCAGGGCATCCTGCCTTCCACGCTACAGAGACATTCAGAGCCAGTGTTCCCTACAAGATGGGCCGAAGGAAGTTCTGCTTTTAAAAGTGAGGATTGGAACTGAGATCCCCCAGCTTCCCTCAGGCAGGTGACAGGACTGGTGCTCAGCCTGGAGACACAGGCCCTCACCAGGAGGTGGGACCCCCACATTCTGGCTCCTGCTTCAGCAAACGCCCTCACCACTGATTCAAAAGAAGAAAATCTCAGCTAGGGAGACAGTGACACCTAATCCCAGAACTCCTTCTGGATAGCAGTTTTACCATTCTCTTCATCTTCTCAAATCAGTGAGAAAAATAAACTTCCTGAACCTGAAAACTATCCCAGTTTTACTGAATAGTGCCCTCCTTCTGCTCTGCAACTCTAACCCTTCATTTCCCCAAACTAAAATGTTTCATTTCATCTTACAGACAGCTTTTCATTTAAGCTTTCTCCTCTTCTCCTGTTTTTCCACTTCACTGAGACAATGCAAAACATTTAATTTCATTTCGTAGGCAGGCAGGTTTGAAGAGTTCAGCTTCAGTAGCTTAAGTGAGGCAGAGCACAGAGTGTACGCTGACGTGGTTACATGCTTTTAAGTCATCAATAAAATACTGATTGTTTAACTATCGTGCTTTGCCATCTCTACCTCTTCCAGGTTCTAATGTCACACTGGGCTAAACTTAAATACCTCAGGTGACATCTCCTTGCTTCCTCCTAAGGAGCATTGTAAAATCAGTTTTCTCCTTGATCCCTTGTTCTGAGATAAGAGACAGACGTGACACAGAGCTCACCCTTGAGCAAACTGCTTCTCTTCTGCTGGTAGTAGTGGGACATGAAGCCTTAACCTCTAAGCATCACTGAAATGTGATGTATTTTAGTTTCAGAGTTGTACTAGTATCCAGGAGAAGCCACCACCAAAGTCATATATCGGTGATGAGTGATTATGAGTGCACTGAAGCTTTGTAATCTCAGCTTAACTCCTCCTCACACTGCATCACAGGCTCTTTAGTTCCCCATGTGCATTTATGCTTTATATTTACATAGCATAATCTTCTTATTTTTAAAAGAAGAGAGGCAACTTTCAAGGAGCTTGTCATTTTATGTTTTGTTACCCATTTTCTAGTCTCATCTTTCACATGAACTGATTCTTATCGCAAGTGTAGGAATGTAAAACACCATCATCCTGATCAGAAATAAAGTCTGTGAGCAGCACACTGTACTCTCATTTTCCTGAAAAAGGGAAGAACGGCAGCCATGGAGAGGTTGGAGAAGCTGCTGGAAGTCAGGTGGGTTTCATGTTGCCACAGACCCACGGCAGGTGCTGTGACATTCTGATTTGTCACCACCACATTGCGAAGTTGTGCTTGTGGAGAGGAAGTAAAAGTTTTCCATGTCCCTCATATAACTTGGGGGACACAACCAGGGCCTCAGGCATTTGAGATACAGTTGGGAACAGTTCCCAGTGCAAAGCATACCCTAAGAGTAGACATTTCAATGGTGCTGTAAAGTTTCTCTGTTATGACAATGACTGTACTTGACTACAGTATACTAATTTGTTTACTTGCTCAGAATTAAGCAAACAAAGGTAAAAATCCCTCTCTTCATGTCTCCCTGTGAGCTCTTGTCTCCTTTCTGTTCTCTCTTATGCCTTTGTAAGGCATCTAGTCTTCAAGAATTACTAGTCAAAAAATTCAGTTACATTTGTCCAGGTGAAAAGATGGATGATCCTATACCACAGGCATAGGCTGAGACATTAAAAATTTATATCAAGGAAAGGAAACCATTTCCTTAGCAACTGAAGAGTGCAGCAGACACTTCAGCAGTTAAGTACAGGTAGAAGTAATACCAGACTCCACAAAGAGAGTATTTCAATATAGTGGGAACAGTCATTTAATGGAAAATGCTATTTTGAGATACAAAAAAAGAGAGTGTTATCCAAAATAATGTTAGTCGTGGATCTAAACTCAAGGAAAGACAACACCAGATATGGTCCAGTGCATCCCCCTGAATGTGAGTAAACAATGCTTAGATCAATCTGTTGTGTGTGCATACCTGACAAAGACACAGCTGGACAATCTAACAGAGAGCTCAGAGAAAACAAAAGTGTTTGCACAAACAGCAAACCATGCCGAAGAATCTCTTCCTGACATTGTTTTCAACTAAGAGATTACAATCCTTGGAAACACAAAGCAGTCATCATTATATAACCAGCACCAGCAACTGAAAGCTGGATTTTGGCAATAGCTTCAGCATCCCACAGAAATGAAAAGTGCTCTTAATTTTTCACATAATGACATCCTAAACAAATGAACTGCTTGTAAGACCATTTCCTTTACTGCATAATAACCCCATTTCTCATGGGAACTCATCCACCATTTTGCATTTGCCACCTAACTTCTGTGCGCCCACCTCCCTGCTGCAATCACAACTCAAGAGCAGGTGGACCCGAGCCATCGTCGTGGCGTTCTAATCACAGACTGTCTGGGGGCTGGGAAGGACTAACAGATTTTACAGGACTCAGAGGCTTGTCAAAGATACATCTCATCCTCCACCCCTGCTGTCCTCTCAAATGCCCCTGAATTCTCCCAACGTGCATCTTTATCACCACTCTGCCCACAGCATAGATTTACATCAGGCTTTATCTGGCTCTGTCCAACAGGGGCCCCACTGCAGAGGTTTTGGCACCAGATTCATAGAAAGCAGCTACGGTGCTTTCAGACCTCCATCAGGTTTCTCAGAAGTCCGCAGGACAAAACATTTTATCTGGCGATGAAACGGCACAATTCCTACAACTCCTGGCTTGGGGCCTCCACGCTGACCCTGCTGAAGCAAGCCTGCACATGCACACACCTGGGCTACTCTGCACAAAGCACATTTGCATGCTTTTAATTTATCCTTTTCCCACCACTTGGAGCTACTATTATATACCAAGTAAAATCTAGAGAAACTTTAAAGATGTGACTTCCAACCCTCCCTTCATGATTTTCATCTAATGCTGCACTTTCTAGCAAATGCTTGACTGCAAAGGCACGGAAGGGGCAAAGAGATGGTGCATTCATTACACCAGCACACTGGCAAATTTGCTTCATATTCAGATGGAAACCATTTGGCTCAGAAGCATCATTGCATAGTAAATCAGCTGTAATTTCCATTATTCTCATTGTGCTACAGGGGCATCCAGCCCAAAACGCCTGTTTGGCTGAAGTGGATGGAGCCACCAGGCAACTGCTGGATCCAGCTTTTGTTCTTCAGTGACAGAAGGCTCTAGAAAATGCTGTCAAGGAGGGCATGGCAATGATGGCAGAGATCATTTAATCTCCCTAAACTCTGAAACCTGCTCACTTATAACTTGGATCTGATGCCAGCTCTCAGGACAAGAGTCCTCCTGGCAGGATGCCAGTACTGGAGCATCTCCTGATGCGCCGCATGCTTTCATTACGTGGAAAAGCTGTCCTCCAGCTCAGTGGTGGGGAATGAACTGCCCCACTGTGCTCCTCACCTGGGTGCCTGTCCCCATCCTCAGAGCAGAGTCCTCACGACCACCAGCCCCACAAACAGAGAGTGACACATCAATATGCAGGGCAAGCGTGGTGTCCTTGCTGCAGAGCAGCATAGAGAGGGGGAGGCAACATGCTCAAGGGCTCTCACTGCCTCCAAAAAGTGTCTGAGAACAGTAAATACACTGTCTGCCTTTGCTCTCTCAAAGCCAGGTCTTGCACCAAAGGAGGTCAAGAATTAAAATACTTGCCAACAGCCCTCTTCTCTCCCTGTCTGCTCCCCAAAGCTCAGCAGCAGAACAGGCAGAGCACAAAAACCTTTTTCCGGCGCACGAAGTTGAACCCGTAAGGCCCCTCTCTCATGCACAGACAGTAGGGAGTGCTGGAGATCACCAAATTCACCTGCAGCCCATTTATCTCTAACACAGTGCCAGGCCTGAAACGTCTTAGAAGAGTTTGGGGGAAAAAAAATGGAAACTATAATAATTAAAATAAATATATTTGACCTCTCAAATCCTAGAAGGCCCTTGGGAAGATTTGTCAGCAATGTCCTCTGCTGCTGAACACAGGCACTGGGAGGAGCAGGAGCTGCCTGCATGGGTGTGATGAGCAGGGTGGTGGGAGGTCTGCAGGCAGATGTGCAGACCTTGGCAGCACATGAGCTCAGCTGCTAACAGGCATTCCCGTGCAGACAGATGCAATAACTTCCCCAGCAGCTCCAAGCTCTAAGGTATGTTTCAGTTGGGATGTTGGACTAAATGAAACACCATTTGAACAAGTAGTGCTCAGGAATCTTTTCAATTTTATTTGCAAATTCACTTCCCCCCCAACAATCTGTCTTACCCAGTTAGAAAGAGCTCAATCCAGCTGCTATTAGATATTTTTCTAACAGGACAGTTTGCCAGATCTGGAATTTGAAACAGATTTTGTCTTTAATATTCCTTTTACTTAGTATTTGCTGTTTCATACATGACTTCTTAGGAAATGTGGTTCATTAATAAAGAGGATTATTTCTAGAACATTAGTTAGCATTAAACCAGCTAAAATTCAAAATGCTGCTCTTCAAAATCACTATCCTCAGAATACTATAAATTGAAGAGCTGTTGCTTCAGTAAGTCATGCAATTTTTTAGCTTTTATCTTAAATATGACTATGTATCATCACCTGCTCTGCAGCCCAGCTGCCCCCAGCACACCGTCTGGAACTCAGCTTGCTAAAAATAAGAGTTACAGCATCATCTTCTGATTTTCCTTGCTTTGCTTTGTTTTTAATACATTTATAGCATCTGCATCCAACCTTCCAGTCTTGTTCAGGTGCAGGGGTGATTAAAAGAAGATCCTTTTAATATTGTTATTAGAACTTCTCCCCTGTGAGAGGCCCAGGTTTGCTGCTTAAAGGGTGTAGAGCTGCCCATGAACAGCTGGCTGCCTGCTGCTGCTCTAATGTGCAGATCCAGAAGGACTCAGCAGAGGCACAGGATGCTGCCATCGCTCCCTGTTAACTGAGTCAAATTACTTCACAGGGCATATTGTAACTAATCAGCACACAAACCTCATCTTTGCCCAGCTCAAGAGAAGAGGATTCCCCAGAGGGAAGGCAGGAGGTTTTCTGTCTTAATAGATGTTTGGCATATCATATTGCATTTGATTACCTTCTTAAATACATCATTTGCTGGATACATCTACCATATCAGAACTTTGAAGAAGCAGTCGTCAGGCAGACAATGCAATTCAGATAAAGAGGAGAATCTTTATCTTTTAGCCTGTGCCTTAGGGCAGGGAGAATCTAGGCTTATCTCTGCAATGGCATCCAGCTCTGAAAACACTTGGTCCTTGTGCCTGCATCAGTTACTGAAACTGCATCTTGCCAAATGATCTCCAGCACTGGTGCTAAAGCAGTGAGTCACTCCCAATTGCCCAAGACTTTCCAAGGCATTTACAAGCTTCAATACAGCATTTTGTGCTTGTTCACAGAGAGGCTTCTTCACATTCAGACCTGCTCAAGGACAAACCTACAGCAAGCAACTACTGACAGCAAAGCAGTGCTGAGACGCCCCAAAATTTGTTGTTGCTGTTGGCTTTGTAGTTGGTTCTGTTTTTCAGTGTCAGAGGCTGAGCACTACCACATTAGTGCTGCATCCAGGACTGGGCTGGGCTCAACCCTGAATGGGAGGCAGGGTGAGGAAGGAGTGCAGGGGCTCTGCTGCCAGGTTCATGCAGCAATTCACTGACCAATCACCACATCTCAGATGTGAACCTCTACTCAACCCCAATGAAGTGGGAGTATGATGGCAAGGCTGCTCAGTATGATGGCAAGGGTACCTCAGGAGACACAAAGAATCCTCCCGAACTGCACGAAAACATTTTGATGGCAGTGGTGACACCTGCCAAAGAGATGAAATCACACTCCAAACAGGCCACATTACCCTTTCTCTACACACAGACCATTAATTCTCCTAGCTGCAGTCTGGCATGATGATGACATATCTATTTTATGGAAAGGGAGCAAAAGACAGAAGAAAATAAATTATTTCTTAAAGGCTGCCACCGACATCATTTTGCAGAGATGTGGACTAGTATCTCCGAAGTCTCATAATAATACACTACCCAAAGGTTGCTCTTCCTCTTGTAGGCTTGGACTAAGTGATCAGAAGTTGTCTATGATAGCAGGCACTTACTGATACCAGGCACTGCAGAGGTCCTGCAGGACTCAAGTGCTGCACAGTGTCTGCAGACTGAGGCACTGATAGAGTGATCTGGCTACGCCTCACTGGGTTTGTCGCTAGCCACACACACAGGAGGTAAACTCAGAAGGCCTGTGGCTAACCAAAATGCCTCCAAACACAGCCACAATTCACAGACCAAGCACCCAAGTGGAATATTGACTGGCCTATGTCCTCACTTTGACTGCAGGAACACATCAGGCAACAAATTTGCAAATGCATCATCCACTGCATTGAGATGTGTTTTGCATGTAAGGGAACCAGGACTGGGATACTTCAGACTCTCTGTGGCTGAATGCAGTATCTCATCTATTTTTGTTTTTTGCTGATTTGCCCTGACCAAAGGCATGAGGGTCAGGAGTCAGGACAGAGCTGTGCTTACTACTGGAAGGTCAGCACTCCTGGGCAGTGCAGGATGCAATGGGAAAATTCATCACCTCCGATGTGGCCATTGCTCCAGTGAGGTCTTTTAAACTCAGATGGTTATAAAAGGAGACCTAAACGCCTGACCAGGTGAGGGCGACAGTTCTACTGTCTCCTTTATGTTCTCAAAGATGAGATAGGGTCTGCGCCCTGCTGCATGTCTTCCCTCTTCCCAAACTTCACTGCCAGATTGAGCCCTAAATTTTGTGTCTAACTATAGCTGATGGCACCATCTTAGCACTGGCAGTTTTAGGCAACAAGCAGATGTCACCGTGCCTCTAACACATTGGTGGACATAGCTTTAAAGCATCATGATTTTGTTGAAAACATCTCCAGTTTGTATTAGTATTACAAAACCAAGCAAGTAGAATAGAGACAAAGTTCAAAGTGTTTAACAGTAACAAATGTTGCTTCACAACACCCAGGAAATATGTGTCACAAACAAAGGGCTTGGAAAATCAAAGCCTGGCCTCAGCTGAGGAACCATCCATACCATCCATTTCCTGGCTGCTTTCTATCAATTCAGTAAATATCTTGTCTCCTGCACTCTGTCATATATAGGAAATGGTCCCAAAATCAACATAAAAATAACTGTCAGAAGGAAAAAAACCCTACAAATAATTCAATTAAAGTAACTGTCAAATTTTTACAGGAGTTTTGATACTGAGATGAATCACCATATTCAAACCCCTCCACAGGACAATTCCAGCATCTCTTAACTTTTTAGGTCTTCTCTCCTTATCTACGAAGATTTTTTTTTAAGACTGGATCTAGATTTAAGTCCAGCTATAGTGTCGAGGTCACTAAAGATGTTTGGGTATGCTCCAGGAGCTCCAGCAGTCACTGTCCCCCTCACAGAAGGCTCCAAGACAAGAGCATTCCAAAGTTCCCACTGATGTAATGACAGTGAGGAGGAAGACAGAAGTTGTATGTGAAGCCCTTAATTCCGACTGGAAAACTAAGCACTGTCAAAAAGCAATCTTCCTGCACACATAAGAACCAGTAAAAAATACCAGTAAATTGCATACTTTAGGATTTGATCTAAAATTTATAAGCAACAGCAGTGAATTTCACCTTTTTTGCAGGTTTGTTGGGTTTTTGGGGGGTTGGTTTTTGTTTTTATTTTATTTTTTTGTTGGTTTTTGGTTTTTTTTACTACCGATCTAGGCTGTGGAACAAGCCTTAGTCTCTCAAACACCTTTTACCTGGGAATCTTAAGTAGATTCAACTTTTAACATCTTCTGAGGCAAGGAAAACACTGCTTTTGCTGCCTGACTGGAGAGAAAAGAGAGTGAATAATCAGCCTAGCCTTTAAACTAGATGCCTGCAGTAGAAAGAAAAGCAATCCTTGTTTTAGCAGCAATACAGGATGTTCATTGTAAGAATAAATGTTCAAAGGAGTCATATATGCTTGCAGAACAGTTATAGATAGTGCACTGAATTACCAGTGCAGTAAATAAATTACTTTGACTTGTGTAATACAACAGGAATAAGAGGTCCCTACTTTTAGTTCACTGTGATGGGCTGCTTCCAGGCAAAAACAAAGACATGGTAGCAAAGCATCAAACTGCTACCATCATAATGGAAAAGTTAGGGCATTAATTTGACCATGCTTTACCAGACCTATGTACAGATAAAATAATTCACTTCAGGTAAATGCAAATGGATTTCACTCCCACAATGGTGTGCAGGTCCCACAAATTTCCATTACTGTAAAGAAGCTCATATTGCAAGGTTAAATTTCTCAGGTAGAAAATACTGCACCTATAAAGTATGCAATTCCAGAGACCATAGAATGCTTTGGTTTGGAAGGGGCCTTTAAAGGTCATCTAGTTCCAAAGCCTTTACCATGGGCATAACATCTTCCACTAGACCAGGTTGCTCAGAGCCCCATACAACCTGATGTTGAAAATTCTAGGGATGGGGCACCTACAACTTCTCTGGTCAACCGGTTCCAGTGCCTCACCACCCTCATAGTGAAGAATTTCTTCCTAACATCTAATCTAAACCTACCACCTTTCAGTTTGAAGCCATTGCCCCTTGTCCTATCACTACCTGCCCTTTTTAAAATTCCCTTTCCAGCTACTGGAAGGTGCTCAAAGGTCTCTCAGAGCCTTCTCTTCTCCAAACTGAACAATCATATCTCTCTCAGCCCATCTGCAGAGGAGAGGTGCTCCAGCACCCTGATTATCTTTGTGGCCTCTCTGGACTCATTCCAACAGGTCCAAATCCTTCCCATATTGGAGGTCCCAGAGCTGCAAGCATTATCTTTCAATCACCAGAAGATGATACTTCAGTTTCTGAGTGCTGGGGCATCCCAGCAATTTCAATATCTAAACCAGTTTGATTTAAAAGCTTAAACAGCTGAATTCTCAATGGAGCTGAACACCCTCAATCTCCCCATGGCTCAATGGCTACACCAAGTGCTTGTCACTGACCTTAAGCAGTTTCTCAGCCTCTGAAAACCCCCAGGCATCCCTCCCTCACACACACTCAGAGGCAGGCTCAGAAACTGCACTGGGGTGAGGCTCAGGCAGACCTGCAGCATTAAGAAACCTCAACCTCTGGTTGCCTCTGACAACCCTCCTGTCTGCCACGTTTCTTATGAAAGCCCTGCCCTCTAGCCCAGGGCTCCTGTGCTGATGAGCAGTGCTGAGTTCGCCAGGTGCTATTTTTCACACGGCTTTGCATGACCTGTCTATCAGCCAGCAGCATCCAAACCCTGCACAGCCAACAGAATCATTTCCTCATGGACTTTCTGTGCTGCAGTAGCTTTATCCTTTCCAAAGATTAATGAATTCCCCTTTGCAGTGCCCTGTGACATTTTACTACCCATTTACCCACAGAAGAAGGATTGCAAGTCTGCTCCTAGTATGTACTCATGCTTTATAATCAAGCCAGACTGTTTCTGTAATATCAGTACATGCAGTTCATCCTTTAACTTAAATCAATATGGATCAAAACAGGTTATGACCTCTATGCAAAAAACCGCCAGGTTTGAGACAGTCTGTGAACAGCTGTATGGATTTTGTTGAGCCTGAAGGATAACTTTGTCGAAAGCATGGAAAGTTGCACATTTTCAAGTAGTCAGAAAAGAATGGAAATGCCATCAGCTAGTGTCAGTGCAAGTGCACCTCTCAGGAATGCCAGAAACTAAGTAGGATTGGGGAAATGATTAAAGCATACTGCAGTGCAACACTCACACAGACACCTCAACCCATACTCCTTTATATATATATATATATATAAGTAGGAGTTTAGGGAGAAACTATCGAACTATACTGTGATCCATCTTCTTGTAAGATAGGTGCTTGTCTTTTGTCTAGGCAGCTCTTTAGGAAGAGCCAGGTGTGAGGAAGAAACAGCAACTGGAAGCAAAGGATTTCCTGAGAATAAGAATTCTATTTTCAAGAAATCTTTAAAACATCCAAGAGAAACACAATTGCATGCGCATTGACCTTTTTTTCTTTTGTAATGAGAACCAGCCCTTGAAAATAAAATAATTTTAAAAACATTCTCCAGAAGCCTTTGCATGCTAGGCCAGTAGATATTTTGCTTAAGTCTAAGGAAAACTGAGACACAGCATAGCTATTACTCAAGAAAATGTGGCTTCCGAAATGTCTGTAAACCAGTTTGATGCATTTACATTGAAGAATGTTAAAAGCCCTGTGCAACGGAACAGAAACATAAGAGGCATGAGTCAGCAATAGGACAGGATCATCTTTCTTTTGATTTAAAAGAGCTTGAAGAAACTCTGAAACATAGAAGGATTCAGATGTAAGCAATTTGAGGAAGATAGTAATTTTTTCAATCTATACAGTGGGGACTGACTGGACAGAATTAATGGGTATTTTGCAAAAGCCCTGCAGTCATAGTAAGATGATTCATGCTACACTGTTCTTATAGAGCATATGTGTATGGAAATCTGTATATCATATTTAAATGCCACAATATATTCACATTGTATGCAAGATTTCATGGGATCAGAGCAGGAAAGCTTTTTTACACTGAAAAAACATCATTTGCATTTTATTTTAATACAATTGATACCAAGCAAAGAACAGTCTGACATGCTGTGTAAAGCCACCCTCACCCTGAAAAGAAGGAATTGTCAGCTTTCCAACAGGTACCTGCTGTAACTCTGCACTACGGAGATGAGATGGCTAATGGGGATTTCATTCAATGAGATGGCTAATGGGGATTTCACTCAAAACAGGCAGTGAGACACCACTGAGCTCCAGTAAGCAGCTACTTCTACTGCTGGTGACAAGATAATGCAAGAATATTCTGGACAGATAATTTTTTGAGAAAAACTCCCAGTTTTTGTTGTTTGGCGCTTTTTTTTTAATCAGATGATGTGGAAAAACTGTAGTCAGCTCATTTCAGATGATACAGAAAGGCCAGACTTCTGAGACTGGCCACACAGAACCACAGGTTTCCCCAGTCTCTGGACTTGTTCCGCCACCAGTGGCATTCATAGAATCATACAATCATAGAATAGTTTGGGTTGGAAGTGGCCTTTAAAGGTCCCCTAATCGGGCCCTCCTGCAATGAGCAGGGACATCTTCAACTAGATCAGGGTGCTTAGAGACCCATCCAATCTGACCTTGAATTTTTCCAGGGATGGGGCCTCTGCCATCTCTCTGGGAAACTTGTGCTAGTGCCTCACCACCCTCATGCAAAAAATTTCTTCCTTCTATCTAGTCTCAATCTACCTTCTTTTAGTTTAAAACCATTAACACATGTCCTGTTGCCATAGGCCCTACTAAAAAATCTGTCTCCATCTTATATACCCCTATTCATATTCTCCTATTCTTATTTTTAGGAAAACAGAGTTGGAACATCTCTGTGAAGCATCACAGCATGATTGCAACACTCCCAAAAGAAAACTGTAAGGTGGGTATGGAACAGAAGCCAAGCTTCTTAAGCCAGAGTGAAATTAAATGTGTGACAAAATGGTTGAAGTGAGGATACCTGATCCTCAACATATCAAGATGGCAACTTGATTGTTTGGTGTACTAGAATCACATTTTCAGAAGTCTATTTAATCCCTTACAGATGTCATCGCTTTGTTTTGGTTTTCCTGCTAGACTGAAATCAGTTATCTCATACATTTTTAATTATTTTGTCCAAAACAGAACTTATTCTCCATTGGTTCAATCACTCTTTACAATGAAAATTTTAGAGGAGATCATTTTGTCCTGGCTTCACTTCTTTTATTCTGTGGGAAGGATGAGGATGCTGAAAAGAGGCTTATAAACCTGCTGTCAGCAGAGCAGGGTCTCCTCCGGTGACAGTGCTGTGACAGAAGCTACAGGCTGCCTTCCTGCATGGCCACTTGCATTGGGAAAACTACTCTGGACACAAAATGGTGAAGGACACAATGCAGGTGGTACAAGGCCTGGGCGATTGCCATGACACAGACAGGGCAACAGGTTTGCTAAATTTCACTATGGGCCTTTCCTGCCCTTGAAATAGCCAATTTAGGAAGGACAAGCCCCAGTCAAACCTCCCAGAGGGGCAAGCTCAGCATAGCTTCACTGAAATTACTGGAATTGTCTAAAGAGGAAAGCAGTTACCCAACCAACTGAAACCCCTTTCAGTAGTAAGAATAAAACTATACAAAAATATATCAGTGAAAAAAAACCTTAGTAATTTTGGAAGATACTCAACCCTTATCTCACTTCAGAGCTTGGCATCATCATATTTCTCTTACCAATTTCTCTAAAGAAGTTTCACAATATTTTTTGTTATCACAAATATAAATGTTACAAAATATCTTTAAAGCTTTAGTTGAAGTAACTTCTACAGCAAGCTGGAGTTGGGAGGCCAAGTGCAGCAAGCAGCTGTAGTTAGAGCCATACTAGAGTTCTGAGGACACCTGAGACACACCACTTACAGGATTAAGTTCCCTACAAGTCACCAGCGTGTCTATTGAAGTGCTACATACCTTTATAGCATAAGCTTTGAAAGGAAAAAAAAGGTTTTGTGACAAATTAAAAGATTAAAAATTTCAAGTATCTGAGAGCATCTTACAGCGATGTTCAAAAGTTGCCTCCATGTGGTTATTATTTCTGCCTTTATTCACTGACCCACATCACTTCCTTACTGTGCTGGATGTTAAAGCCAATGAGAGCACAGCCTTTTTACATTCACATTTTGCTCAGTCTGAATCTTTAAATGTCCCTATTTCACCATTCAAGATAAGTAAAAAAGTCCTACTGAACAGCAGTGCACAAATGAGTAATACTGCTGCCTATTGGATTAATCTTTAATTTATCTTCCTCACCTGAGGGATGCTTTAAAGCATCAGTTTAGGCTCAGACCTGCAGTACCAACCTGCTACAAAATTAACACACTAAGATGCAGCCCAAGCCTGCATTTTGGAGAGATGTAACTCTAGGGAGTGAGAAGTGGTCAGGAACCCACCTAACCCATTACCATTCTGTCCTGCCTTTCAAATCCTATCAAAGCTGGTGAGGAAGGCAAGTGTGTGTGCACAAGTGCTGTTCTGGGTCTCTCTTCCCGCTCTAGAAAGGAGCTCCTTTGAAGTTTGCTGGTCCAAAGGGTAGATGCGGGTGTTCAAAATTTGGATGAGCGTTTCCTTGGAGTTTTTAGAAGTGCAGACATGGAGGGGGTTTTGTTTGGTTTTGGTTTTGTTTTGTTGGCGTTTATTATCTCTGCAAACCAGGTCCAAAACCAAAATACAGCACTAGAGAGGCATATGGATTTATTATGGGCTTGTGGCTTCAGAATCCAAAAGACCTTATTAAAACACTTCTCACAGATACACACTGGATTTCATATGAAGTAGATAAAGTCTTATTCCACTACTGGTCTGGTGACTCATGAGAATACAATGCCAGGTTTCTTCATCGCAGTGCTTTGGCATTTAAACAGGTAAAAGATACTGCTCAGGCTCAATAAAATGGGAAATACAGGCCTTATTGCTCATCCTTATGAGATGAGCAGAAAGGGTACAACTTTTTAACCTTTTTTTTAATAACACTGCATTTGTTCAATTGCTGCTGAAAAAAAACCTTCTCGTGCTTATATTAGCAGGCGTTTTTTGCATGATTTGTCCTCAATTCAGACATAAGACACACGAAATGCCATTACAAAAAACAAATTAGTGGTTAGGACAGAGCAAAGTGAGGGGACATCGCAATTGAAACAACAAGATTATGCCTTGAGTGCATGACCCTTGTGTAAAAATACTTCATTCACTTCTGCACGATGCTACCCTATAAAAAGGTCAGATCTACTGTATTACCAACCTATAAATAATTCAGGGTTATAAAGCTTCTTATCTGATGTTGAAAATGCAGAGGGCACACAAGAGTGCTTTCTGAACAAAGTCTTCATAAACCTTGCAGATCAGAGAACATTAAACTGTGCTGCCTCTACGCCAACCCCAAAGAATGATGCACTATTCCCTACAACAGGGCAGGTCCCTGGCTTCACTTGCACAAGGTCCCAGTGAAGATCCACTGCAAAGCAGCTCAGCCACCCCAGCTCCCAACCCACAGGCTGAGTGCACAGCCTAGGCTGGGCTCAAGAGCCAGAGAGAAACCTTGGATTCCCATGGCAGCTCTTTCACTCCAGAATTTGTGCCAGCACAAAAGAAGAGCCCATGTTTTTCACAATGAGTTTTGGTCTAAATGCTTGGGAGAGAAAGATCCACTTTCCATCACCACAGACACAGATATTTATCAGAAATCAGGCTAATATTAACTCCATATGTCCATACTCTAAACCTGCTGCACCTGAAACTGAAATGTGAACACATTCTGCTGACAGCTCTGATGCCACTACCTGTACATTGCAATTTTCATGTAATGTTGCAACTTGTTTTCACTAGTTCCCATAGCAGAGAAATTTTAAAGAGTAGCATCAGAATTTTTGTTTTCACAACTATTCCAAATATTGTAGCAAATGGCTTTTCAATTTGTTGAAGTAGACCTGATGTTAAACATCAACAGGCTAGCCATTTTAGAGTATTTATCATCTTCTGAAAATTGCCAACAAGAATTAAATCATCTTTCTTTTTTTCCTTACTTGTGACTTAGAACATTCATTCTGATTCTGTATAAAACAGAATGAAGGAGATGGCTTTGAAAATGACTGGACTTTTATTAGCTAAATCAAAGCTAATTGCTTTTCTTTCTCAATGATGCTTTAAAATATTTGCAATAAAGCAAAAATATACCCTTAATCTGTTTGAACCATTTTTCTTCTTTATATATTTTCCCACTGCTTTTATGGATTAAAAAAATGCTTCAATATGAAACATCTGTTTGACCTTAAAGCATACAATCTGTCCATTGTCCCCTGTAGAAAACAGCAATTATATTGATTTTCCAGGTTTTTTTCCTTCTCTGCAATGGAAAATTGAAAATTACTTCAGCATGCTTAGACCTTAGACTAGACTTGTATGGCCCAGCTGGCAATTCTGTGGGCCACATTGATTCTTTGGGATTTTTTCTACCTGTGCAACCATCCTTTCCCCAGAAGAGATTGGGAACAGCTGTAGGGGATGAATGCTCAGCACTGACAGGTGACTCTGTGTTCTCCTACACCCCAAACTACAGTCACACATCCACTTTGGTGGCAGGAGTGGGGTTATGATGCACCTGAGATGCAGCCCAACACCAAAGAACACATTAGTGGGAATATGGGGGGAGATGGAGAGGAAGCATGATCCATCTCTAACAACTCATGGGGATGGACCTGCAATACTTGTATCTCTATGCCACTATCACGACTGACTGTTTAAATATCTGCTGTGTGCTCTACAGGCATGCAAGAAGAAAAATCTTTGGTTTAAAAGACAGCGTGCTGTCCTGTGCTATACAGCTACCACACAGAGACCGCCTGGAACTGGCTCCTCACATCTTTGAGCACAAGTGTAGAGAAATGAACTACCTGCCTACCTGACTGGGGGCAAAACATGAGGGAGCCAGTCCTTGCCTCCTACTCTTATGGACCAGCCACCCAACACAATGGGGAAAAACTGCACTGGTCAGGTCAAGTAACAAACACAATGCTTCTCCTGGAGGCAGCAAATTACAATTTTCTTGGAACAAAGAGGAGGAGTGACAATTTTTTTTTGGATGGCAAATCCTTTCTAAGGTGCTGTGAGGAGCAGCACAGCTACATACTGCAATTTATAGAAAGATGATGCACTGTGACCAAAGCCCATACTCCCCAGGTTAAATCACTGCTTCTACAGGACTGAATTCTACCAGAGACCTACTGCAATCAATTGCATTCTCATAGAATTAGAACCCCAGAACATACAGTGGCAGAGCAGCATCTCAAATGGGAAGAGGAGAAGGAAGAAAGCCTACAAGGAGCAATTGTCATTACTTTCCTTTTCTCAGTATTATTGTTCCTTTTCACTTGTTTATCTTGTTCCAAAATTCTTATTTCTCATACAAAACAGGAAAGTGGGTCCCAAATGCATTATATAAGTGCCTCGATAATACAGTCTTAAAAATTTAAAATGAGTGCTTACAATGTTGTTTTCGTTTTATTTTGGTGAGAGAAATAATTAATATTAACGCAGGGAACACAGTATCATTTTACATTCATTTTGTTAGCTGTTAAATTGCTGTACATCCCCCACTCACTCTTATTATTCATCGCTATTTTCCTGCTCCCGTGGTAGCTGTAGGAGTGAACTCTTGGCTGCTGTCTGTCCACAGCACGTAGCTGTCTCTCAGTCAGCTTTAGAGCGTTAGCAGTCATGCTCTGATAAATCTGCCACGGTAGGAACAGGATTTGGTCTTATGTTACTTTAGCAGGATCAGAACTAAGCCTTGAATCCTCGCATAGGTTACACACACACACACACACACACACACACACACACACACACACAGACGTGCCAGCAAGCAAAGTACCTTCAGTGCTTCTAGAGCCCTGCAGCACCTCAGGTTTGCACCATTTGTTATAAAGGCTATTAGGCAATTCCGTGGACAGGAGTCCTGTGTTGTGTGAGTCATGGAGCAGGGATGGACCGGGGGTTCAAATGAGTGGGACTAAAGGAGCCCCACTGCGGCACCACAGCAGAGCCAGGGACAGTGTGTCTGCCCAGGGAAGGCACAAGGGATGCTGAGCGCGAGGCATCATGCCAGCAGCCTGACCTGTCTCCTTGGCTGCTGCCACACACCAGGGACTGGCTAAAGTAAAGGTGATTGCAATGCCCAGCAAGCAGCTAAAAAGCACCTACAGCCCCTGTGCAGAGTTCTGCGGGTGGCAGCTGTGGCAACAGCACAGACTGGGTCCTGGGCTGCTTGAAGGCTTGAGGCTTTCCAGGAGGCTTTCTCCTCGCAGTCCCTGTGCTGAATGCCTGCTCTGGCAGCCCTGGCCAAGCCTCCTTCCAGGTGCATGGGAGAGGAGCACAAAGGGACACAACCTGCATCAAACCCCTTGTGTGGATATACCCTTAACCCATGATTTGGGGAACAGGAAAGCTTCCACTAATCACCATGGCCATGGTAATTAGTTTTGCCTCAGAGAGCCAAACATCTCACCTATCCAGCTGCAAAGACATGGCCCCTTCCACACACTACAGAAATGGTGTGAGAGCAAACAGTATGTTCTGGAGATCCCACAGCACGGGACAAAATTTGCCTTGAGGACTTCCACTGAAGCTTCCTGTCATCCTCCAAAGACAGCTGTGGCTTCATGTCAGCACAGACAAGCATGATCCCCAGGTGGGGCAGAACTGTAGGTACAAGGTGAAGTTACAACTGGCCATAGCTACAGGTATCTCTTACTCCACAAAAGCAGAGCTGTACAGATATAAGTTATCACAGCAATATGTAAAATGGAAAAGCCTATTTTGTGCAAAACACGCAGCAACAGAAGGATGTAATGGACACATCTACTGCTTTGTTTTCAAAGGAAATCTAATTTTTTTGACATATTGAAGTACTTCAGAAGACAAAGGTAAATCCTCTGTCATCTCTAATCAGATGCAGGTGAAACTAGAGAATGAGCAATGACACCAAAGAATATAAAATCTAGAGCAGTTAACTGCTTAGCTGAGTGGACAGTCCACTTGAACGTTTGGGAATCACACTCTTTTTTCAAACTTGGCTGGTAACAGGCACATAGGCACAGAGCAAGATACGGGAGAGAGACTTCTCTTGGCCTTAAATGTCTGGCTATGCTACTCAGTTATTAATAGTTCCACAGTGACTTGTGAAACTTAAGATATCTGAACAGTTAAACTTTGCTGCAACATTACGGCATTGGGAATTTACTGTTTCCTCATTATAAGGAAAAATATTAAAAATGCATTTTCTAAATAAAAATGGAATAAATAGATGGAAGTAGCCATTGCAACCACTATTTAACATTTTGCCTTAATTTTTCTTGGCCTTAAACCCCTCATTTATAAGAAAAGAGAGAATGCTCTTAGATGGTACACCCCAGGCACAGAGATGGCTTGGAGGCACGTGCTCTCCCATAGGCAGTGCCTGACCTCTGTTCTCTCTATTAAAACTAAAACTGCCTTGCAACTAAACCAGATATAAGCAGCGAATGCCTGATGATCCACTTGCAGTTACACTTTTCATATTAAAGGAATTATTAAAGAAAAATAAACAGTCAGAAAGTGGCAGTTTTAGAGTAGGGCAAATGGAACTTTTTAGGCTTCCCTTACCCCCCAAACAGCTATTTCTGGCTTTGCTTTAAAACTGGCTGAAAGATGTCAGACATGTAAATTCCTTCCCCCAGCATCAGCTCCAAGAGGAGCAGAGCTGCAGCAAAAAGAGGAGCAGAGACCGAAGCTGAGCATCTGCTGCGTGAAGTGGGAGCTCTGCAGCCTCCACAGCTCTCCTCGCTCCTTCCCACCCCCTCTGCCCTGCACCACCCGCCTCTCCTGTGAGCCTTAAGACATGGGCCCTCATTCTTGATTTCTCCTTCCAGTCCTGCAGCAGCTTTCTTGGAGCAGTCGACTTCTCTGCTGGAAGGTGTACTGCTCTTCTGAATTAGGAACGTCCATCTCCCACACGGTTGTTACACAAAGCCTGAAATATTCCAGGTACTCTTCTCAGTAAGAAAACACTGAGCAGTTGGCTATCACTGGTACAAAAGAAACTGCTACTGGACTGGGGAACCATTTGGGGAAATCGCAAAGGATCAGCAGAATAAGGGCAAGCAGAGAAGAGAAACTCAGCTCAATCTCATTTGTAAAGCCCTGGGCTGACTATCGCTGTACTTGCTGTGTTCTTTGGGGACCTGTGTGTGTGAAAGGGTAAGTCTGTAACGTATATGTACTTTCTCCAGAAGGCACCTTTTCAGGGAAAATGCTCACTGAGCTCCAAGTTAAGGAAGTGTGACTTCAGATACCATCACTGTCCCAAACAACATTCATTAAAACGCTTGTGCGGTTCATCATGTCAGCCAGCAGCTGAACACCCCCTCCCACCTCTTCAGAAAGCAGAAAAGGCTCATTCTGTTTCTGAGGAAAGCAGCTTCAGTGTTTGAATTCAACAACAGCAAACAGTACTCATTCCTGTAGAAAAACACAAGCAAATCTCTCATGCCACATGTAAGCATGCAGCATCTATCGGACCATGAGGCAACATACTTCCTTCAGTGTGTCCCCTCAAAAAACCTGAGACATGTCCCTGCTTTCCAGCAAACTCTGGTGAGATGCTTCCCAGCCTTCCCACAGAACATGCAAGTTTTTTTCAGCTCAGTGGTAGGGTTTTAAAGCATGAAAAGGCTTTTGGCACTGCTTTTGTACAACAGGATGGACCATTAGTGTCCTTCTCCACATGCTGGCTACTCGAATAGGTGCTACAGAGATGTTCTCAACAACTAAGGACTGAAGTATTTTGCTTAAAAAAAGGACTGAAAAATTCTGATTAAAATTTATTTCTGGTTCTCACAGGAGGCATTTTCAGAACCATGGCACTAATATGGAAAGCTGCCCACAGTGAACTTGCAACAGAAGAGCAAAACAATAGGAAAGAGGACGTTAGTGGAAAAAACCCACAGTAGATAACCTTCCACGATAGGCAGTATCCATTTGTATGAGAAATTGTAGCTATTCCTTTAGTGCAGACCTCAAGGAACACAAGACCTAGCCTGCCTGGAGAAAATTGAGTACTCCTATCTGAAAGCTCAAGAGGAACAATCCACTGACACATACCTCAGCACAGAGTCAGCACCTGCCACTGAGATTTCATTCAAATAATTTCATAAATAACTGTATATACGTCACTTCTGTTGCATTAGTCAAGCTGACGGCTCTTGCTTATAAAATATAAATAGGATAACAACAGGATTAGTTCAGTTTCATCTAACTCAGCACTGTTAATATCTTTTCCTAAAAATGCACTCAAGAGTCTGCCTTGGAATCATCCAGGCATAACTTTGTTATCATGAACTAATTATTATAGACAGTTTGCACTGGCTACACATTTCTGTCTCTAGTAAACAGATTAAATCACTGAAAGATGTCTACAGCAATAATCATGCAAGGCTGTTATGGTGAAAACTCCATTTGCTGATCTTCTTCCTTAATGCTCTGGATATCACAAGCAACTGATTCACTGGTGAGGCTGCCTGTAGGACTACCAGTGAACAT
This sequence comes from Coloeus monedula, assembly GCF_965178545.1. Classification (NCBI taxonomy): domain Eukaryota; kingdom Metazoa; phylum Chordata; class Aves; order Passeriformes; family Corvidae; genus Coloeus; species Coloeus monedula. The sequence goes on along the minus strand of NC_138782.1, from coordinate 25,908,330 downwards.
TCTAAGAACAGTACATTAGGGGAAAATGCTGACACCTTTCATGGAAGAATGGGAAAAATACAGCCTCAGTTTTGCAATTTTTACCTCACCATGAAAAAACAGTATCTCAGTGCTACAAGACACACCAAGGTAAAGAAAGTTCCTTGTCTAGTGCTGCACACATGATCAAAAACAACAAATATGAGCTGACATACAGGGCAAAAGAGAGTGGACAGCCCACAGTAATGCAGCAACAGCAGTGCCAGTGACCTATCTACCAATGTACCATGACATAAATGAAAAACCCCATCTCACTGATGGTTAATTTTCTACCTGGGCCTCACTGCTCTCCTATAAATTCTTCCCTGGAATTTACTGGAGTTGATAAGCACCAAAGAGTCAGAAAGCAGGCGCACCACCCATACAAACCTTTTCCAAAGCAATTCTTTGCTTCTGGTGTTTTGGCAGCTCCAACTGAGTGACAATAAATCACAGCTGTTGGCTGAGTCAAGTGTTGCTTTAAATGCCATTGTCTGCAAAAACTCATACCAATTTACTGGTGCTATGCTCTGATGGATGGAAGACAGCAGTGTTGAAATCCATTTTAGAGTGACACCTTTACTGTCAGTATTTTGTAAACAATGTAGAGGCTGATCTGGATATCAAAGAGGAGCATGTAAACACTTTGTTACAGCATTTGTTGAAGCATTTTACGGATAAATAACTAAATTATATGAAGGTATATACATAGAAATTGCAGTTAAAGGTCTTGGTTGATTTTTTTCAATCCCTCTGTTCTTTGAAGTAAAATTCAGTCTTGTAGAAACCTCACAGTATTGTGAGCATTTAACTGGAAATGGTTATTTTCCACTATTTGCTTTGATTATCTCCCACAGAAGCTTTGTTTTTCTCCTGGTGACAAAATAAACTTGGTGCAAAGTTCCAGAAATTAGTGATACATATCTGCAGAGCCTGAATTATAAATTCTTCCAATATTCAAAAAGAAAAAAGCAGAAGTGGATTATGTACACAATATCAAGGTATGATATTAACCTGAGGGTTGAAACCAGACTGGGTCAATAATCCAAGTCACACAAGAGTTTCCTAGAGCCACTTTTATGAAGAGGGCAAAAAAATGAACGCAGCTGAGTAGAATGGAAGTTGGTTTTATCACTCAGCTGTCTAGAAATTACCAGGTACATTCACATTACTGTTGGAAAACCATTATCATTAACAACCATATCGATTCCCACTTACAAAGAAGTCTTTGAAAAAGATAATTGCCCAGTCTGACTAGACAATTCCCATTTAACCACACACAGAAGTATGTGGCATTGCAATCCCCTACACAATAGCGTGTTCTCTACCTTTGCTGTGAGTGAAGATGCAGTAGAGAAGCACTGTGTCCTTTTGTGATCTGTGGTATAATCCTTGTGATGGCACTGCTTTCTCCTTTAGTGCCCGCCCAGTGAGACTTAAGACAGAAGGGTAGGTGGTATTTCTGTCTGCTCAAGCTTTGTGTCAACAAACTACATCCATCAAGAGCCTCTATCTTAAGCTGACAGCCAAACAATGGCTCTTGTTTTGAGATATACACTTCCCCTGAAAAAGGGGCTGTTGGTATTGTTCTGCTGATCCTTTAAAAGAGGAGACTGTGATTGCTGAGGCACTTTGCTGAAGGGAAAACTTTGCGTCACTTAGGAGTCCCACTCAGATCTCATCAAAAGCTTGGAACAAATGCCATGGTTGTGCTAACTGGTTACATGGTGGAGCATACATCCAGAGAGGAGTGTAGCTGGTCAGGAGTGCTGAGCACACACACAAAAAGGCAGAAGCTGTTGCTAATTTTATTGATCTTGTTGCTGGTCTTGTGCCTACTGCCTAGTCCTGAAATCAGTCTGTTCTGAACCACTCGAGGGAGGAAGAACAGCTATCAGGCCAACACTTGACCCCACCTACACTAAATCAGCAGACAGTGTATGTTCTTCCAAAAGCAAGTTTTGAAGAAGTTACAGCTCTCCCTGTGACTATCTCTTTTCTAGAAATAAAACTTCTGAGATATAAATGTGAAAGCACAAACCAGTAACAGTGTCACCATCTTCAACAAGGATAATTTGCCAGCAACTCCTAGACTCTAATTTGAGAAGGAAATAACTATTTAAATTACACTGCAGGTTCAACAGTTCATAACAGATTTCTCTCAATTGCTATGAGAAAAAGCTTTTCTCTTAGTTCTTTTATAATGCTTATTTGCCTTTTAACTAGTTTTCCTGCAGGCATATACTATAAAGCCATAAAAGTGGATTTTTATACTGCCATATCTTAAAAGCTGTGTGTCTGCAGCTACCTTAATGTTATTCTTCATTGAAGTCAGCACCATCAAATTTATCCTTTCATCATTCGTAACCCTCATGTAGCTGACACAACTGCATGAAGATCCAAACACATTTATTTCCAATGCATCTACATTTGAGCCATTTATTTTGCTTGACTGTTGACAGTCCTACACAGTAATAGAAAACATTTTTGATTAGCTGAAATAAAGCACCCTTCTAGCAAATGAAGTCTTGATGAGGGTGTCATTTTCTATCATTGACTGAATTTGTTGAAGTTCTCAATATTTAAAGTTGTTTAGACTGATTGTTCATCTGGGCTGAAATTTTATTCTTTTTACCTATTTGTAGTGCAGTTTATAAATTACTTGGATCCTGAATGGAACATCTAGAATGAAGTAACAGAAATATTTCAGTTATTGTAGACTCAAGGGTTTACACTGTCTGCTTCTCTGTGCAGTATGGAGCCAGAAAGATCTTACTCTTTATAGTTTCCGGGATTACATTTTTTTTTCTATTTTAAACCAAGATCTTGACTTCTGCTCTTCCTCTGTGTAACATTTTCTACTCATCCTCCTATCCATTAGAGTCATTCAAAACTTACAGTTACTGCCCACACCATCCATCACCTGTGTTTATCCTCTCTGGTGATGTGACACAAACCAAACATTCTTCCTTTCTTCTTTCCTCCAGGCTAAACATCCCCAGCTCCCTCAGATGCTCCTCATAGGACTTACTCTCCAGAACCTTCACCAGCTTTCCTAAACTGTGCACAGAGAATCAACAAAAAGCTAAAAAGTGAATTTCCCAAATAATTCTACAAAGGTTTCTTTTCTGTTCAAAAATGCAGTTTTAGCTAAATACACCCTACATATGTTGGGCCTCACCCTCTTACAACAACTCAGCACTGAGATCTGCATTGTCATCAGCCTGTGCTGCACCCTTTACACCACTTCCTTACTGTGCACTGGAACAGACTGTCCAGAGAGGTTGTGGAGTCTCCCTCACTGGAGATATTCAAGAACCTTCTGGATGCATTTGCATGTAATGTGCTCTAGGATGACCTTGCTTGCGACCCTGCAGGTCAGTTGGAACAGGAATGCACTTATCCCCTTCCCTCAGAGGAAAAGGAACATTTCAAACACAAAGCAGCAGAGAACTTCCAAAATCCCCCTGAAAAACTCATGGCCTCTCCCTAGTTCTGTTCCTCTTTTATGGTCTCCCTGGCAAATACCATCAATGAGTCCAAAGAAGAGGGATCACAGGCTTGGGGACTGCTGGTGCATGGTCCTCAACTGAGGTTCCTTGACAGTGGCCCACCTTAGGGAACAATGGAAGGAGAAATGACATTTATGATTAAGGAGTGTTTCAGTTTCCTTTGATGTTTAATTCCCCATAGACATCTTTTCTCAATCCTGAATGCTATTCTAAACATCAGCTCCTTGTTGCATTAAATGCCTCTGCATTCCCAGCACCAGCAAGCTCCGGCAACGTTCAGCTTCCAAGGCACTGAGAGCACAGGTTCTGCAAACTGAGTGGAAACAAAAAGCAGATTTGGTGTGCAGGGATGGAGGAGCGAATAGGGAGAGGTGTTCCCTAGCAAACAGTTCCGTGCTTTTCTATCTATAACATGACAGCCATGCTTTGGGGAGCACTAACAAGATCACTGCTAAAAATGGATTAGGAACAACATTGCTCTTCTTTGCTGGGTCATGCTTTAAATACGCTAAATAAAAGCCAATTCATTTTGAAATCAATGGAGAGTTAAATCACAAAACATCTTTCTTATCATCTCTTCATTGGAAATACTTCTGCATCGACAAAACCTTAAAGCATACACTCAAAGTTAGCAAAAAAACCCTGCCACTTTTAATGAATGTTGTGCTAAGATTGATTTTTAGCAGAGCATAATCACTAAGATAAAGACACTGTTACTGGAAGCCACAGTATAAAGCTGAAATTCCTTTAACATTGACTTTTCCAGTCATGGGTAAGTGACAAAGAATCATTTAAACTTTTAAATGTTGGCCTTCTTAAAAGGTGAACTGCAGTAGTTTTGTTCTCTGGGACATATTTGAATCCCACTGCAATAAAGCCACGTTTAAAATTAGCTAGCAGCACAACTCTTCCATAGACTCATGAATCATGGAATGGTTTGGGTTGGAAGGAACCTTTAAGATCATCTGGTTCCGACCCCCCTGCTATGGACAGGGACACTTCCCACTGGACCAGGTTGCTCAGAGCCCCATCCAACCTGACCTTGAACACTTCCAGGGATGGGACATCCACAGCTTTTCTGGGCAACCTGTTCCAGTGCCTCACCACCCTCACAGTAAAGATTTTTTTCCTAATGTCTACTCCAAACCTACTCACTCTTCTTTCTCAAGAGGAGATAAAAAAAAATTCCTGCTTTTCAATACTACAGCCTTAGCAACAAAGATAATTTTTATGAAGCTGTTATTTTTACTGTTTGAAATCCATTAATACCACCATTTTAAACCAAGATACCCTATTTTTGCATTTTAATATGCTGCTTTAAAGAATTTATTAGGTTATTATCAAATAAGAATCTAGCCCAGGCTACAGAATAAACTTGAAAAGCAAAATGGCACAGACTCAAAACATAGTAATTTACCTTTTTATTCTGTAAGAGAAAGATTTCACTTATTTAATTGTCTGAAATGAAAAGAAAACAAACAAAAAATCCCTTAACTTATTCTTCTTGTGGTAAGGAATGACATTAGAGGTAGATACAAATCAGTGTTCCCCTCTCATTCTCTTTTGAATGTTCAGGCCAGACAGTCCATTGGCAAGAGGCAGATTTAGCACAGGGGGGTGATTCCAGTGATTCATGGACACCTCACTATTGTATAATCATGCAGAAGAGGATGAAGAGGCTTCAGCACAAATTGCTCATTTGTGGAAGCAATTTTAATTAAGAGCAGCATAAGAAAGTTGGTAGATACATTTAAGCAATAATTCAGGGGTGATGGATGCAGAAACACGGGCAGGACATTTGTTGCATAAGTCACTTGACTTGGGGTCTCGAGACTGACAAAAACAAGGAATGAGACATAAACAGAAGAAAGCAATTCTAGAATAAACACTAAAAGTGGAGGGGCCATAGACATCCCAAGCCAAAGACTGTTGCACAAGTGTGTAAACATTTGCACACTCAGATCTGTGTAATAACAGAAAGATTTGAGAGGGCAAAGGAAGGGGGGTGAAGAAGGGAAATGCCAGACATAGTTTTCTGGTCCCTTCTGACTCTCCCAGCGCCTCTGGCTGGGAAATACCGTGAAACACAGAACTGACTCAGCAGGTTGCAGACTTTGCACCTCAAGCATAAATACCCTCATGCAGGCACAATCCTAAGCACACATGGAATAAACAGAGCAATAAAACAATTCCTGCCAGCAGGACAGGGAAACATAGGCTTAGAAGGCAATGACACTTCCAAATCCAATCCTGTGCTGTCACAGACAACTGCAACCTCTTCATTGGCTTAACAAGTTCTGTGTTTGACCTAATCTTTTACTCATATTTAAAAGCCAGTTTCAACATCTCATCCTTTCCATAATAAGAAACCTGATTTTGAATTCCATCTAAATTTATCCATGATCAATGTAGGTCTATTTGGCATAAGCCTCACTCTTTTTTTAGTAAGTAGTGGTCATTAAGTCCTATTTTATTTCCTCTTGTAATTCACCACTATAATATATCTAAAGTAAGACAATGCTATTCTCTGCTTCTAAATTAAAGAAAACATATTGTCAGAAAACTATTTGACCACCAACTCTAAAAGAGTTGGAAGAACAGCATGTCTTAAAAGCCCAGCACATGAAAAACAGTGATAAATGATGGATGCCACATTGACCTTGTTGCGGCCCGTGGAGCATTCGTTGTGGCCAGGAAAATGTTTTCAAAAAAGCCAAAATTGGCAGCAAAGGCAGGCTTCCAGCTGGCTGGGAGGTTGCTCTGTACCTGTTAAGAAACAGTACCCTGTTTTCTATTAATTGGAAATTGTTGGGAATTCTCCACAATTTCTCCAGGTAGCTTTCAGGATTTTTATTTTTTTTTTTTTTTTTGCTTTTGCACCATTCTTACTCATTAGTTATAAAGAAGGATCATATAAAACCAGCTTGTCACAATATGTTTGTTTGTTATTTAGGTAAATACAGTAGGTGGAATTAAAAAAAAAGATTGAGGACCTTTTACTGAATATTAATATCTCCGTAAGTGGAATTTCTCCTTAGTGCTGTAATCAGATGCCTACAAAAGTTAACTGCACATGCGTAAATATATATATATATACATACATAAAATACATAAAACATACTTCTGTATGAGTATATGCCTACATCTTTAGAACAGAGCAACAAAATAAATTTATGTGAAAACCTTCTCATATCCAAAATCTTTAATGAAAGTCCTATGTCTTGTGATCACATTCTTTTCCCTGTCCTTTATTTTATAAAGAAGTAGCTATTTTATAAATGTTATAGCGAACAAATATAATGTTTTTACTATTATTTTTGTGCTTTTAAAATTACAACATAATTTAAATAAAAATAAAGTGATTATTTAAAGTACGTTGGTTATATACAAAACAGAATATCAATATAAAACCTTGAGAAGTAATGCCAAGATGGGTATAAAATAACCTTGCTGCCTTTTTCCTCTTTTCTTCAAATCAGGTAGGAGACCATGGTATCAACACTAGTATTGCTTATCATGCAAATGTGTTTGGAATTCACAAGATTAAGAACCAAAAATACCCTGCTTTTTAGGTTTTGTATTACACATTTCCAAGTATTTATAACTGTGGGATTCCTAAATGTATGAGTTAGTTCCTCGCATAGATGCTTGTATCCAGGAATTGTGCCATCAGGGGAAAAACACCAAATGGAGCCTTTTCATGAAATTACAGGAGCTGCCAAGCGCTGTGACTCTTGCTATTTTATTGTGAATCTTAAAATATAAAGTGGGGGTTTTTGTAATAGCCTAGTTCTCAGAACCAAATGGTGTCTGCAAATGAAAATACTTTCAATAAGCAGAAAGATTGAACTTGCTGTTGGTCTGTAACACTAGCTTGGCTGGCACTCAGAAGTGTTAGTTTAAATACATGGTTAAAAAATTCTTCACCGTTGTGTGAAAAGAGATTTCTGGAACATCCTGACCCCTTCATCTTATACCATCTGCTCTACCTCTCCTCTCTTCTGAAGGCAGCTCTATCCCCACCTTCAACCTCAAAGAGGATTGTGCTGCTGAACACTGGGCCAGTGCAGTTTTTTATTCTCCAGCTCTTCCATCATCAGTATGTCTCATTTTCCTAACACTGTAGTAAAGGAAGCAAACCAGTCAAATACAAGCCATTCATCATCTGGACAGAAAGAGTGCTGGAAAATTCAGGGGGGAAAAAAAGAATACATGCCTTTTTTAACAGAGGCAAAAAAAAAGTCCATCATAAAACAGGGAAACCATTGAGAATTTTCACAGCTTCAGAATCTGAAAAATTCAAAGCAACCAAAGGGCAAAAAGGAAATAGTTTGGGGACTATGTCTGCAGATTCATTACACCTCATTCAAGCTACTAATGCAGCCTCAAGTGGGTTTAGAAAAGGGAGGTGCACCTTGAAGTTAAAGGCTGTTCAGAGCAAAATGCAGTTCTGCATGAGGATTAGATTCCACAGAGCATTCCCATCTCAGCAGAACCCAGAGGCAAAACGGTGGCAGGGAACAGAAGCAAAGGGAGAAGGAAGAGCAATAGATGAGGAAGAGCTTTTGCCATGTTGCTGGAGTGCTGCTGTCAGTCTCTAGCTGCCTCACTATTTATTTGGCAGATCTCAGCTAAGAACAGACTTTTCTAGAAATCAAAGTATGCATTACCTTTCCTTCAAATTAAAATTTTAAAGCCCATGCCAAAAAGCAAACCATTTATATTGCAATATTTTCATTTTATTCTCTCTACTTTGGGATGTTCTCAGTAACTGAGGCTTTTAAACCAATATCAGAGACAATTACAGTGATATAAGGAAAATCATGGGCTTTACTGTAGAAAAATGAAGTCAATTAAGCACCTGATAAATGACCTGCATGCTGAGATACTGAACTGCACAAAGAATGGAACAGAGTAAAAGCATGTTGCTTTTGAATACCATAATGAGGTACATTTGGAAAATAAACAAATTAAAGCAATTTCTATTAACATCAATGATTTACTTTCACAGGAATTACTCAGACCAGTTGCTTATCCCCACTCCCCAAGACTAATCAGTATCTAACTTACATAGAGGGCACAATGGAGAATCTTATTTAGAAGACAGACATGCAAGGAGGGAAGAGGGGCTGGGAATGGAGGGGCCAGTACTGAAATTGCTGTCATTGTGAGAGAAGGAGGCAGAGCAGGGTCAGGCCACAGTGAGCAATGAAGGCTCACTGGCCCTGTATCTGAAACCTGCAGCATCTGAATAAAGAGTGTGTTCCAGTGATGCTGGGGGGGAAACAGAATCTCACAACCAGCTCCCCTGTCACTTCTGGTTGTACAGCAAAGCATTAACAAGCCTGTACTCCACCCAGCTCTGGGTGGCCCCGGACCTGACCATTTTCCATCACAAAAACTCATTTACTCAGGCTGTTCTCCGAAAAGGCTTGAAGCAGCTTGTTCACTTCATCTCTCCCCCTTCTCTGGGTTCAGCAGCTCCCTAAAGCTCCTGGTTTAACAACAGCAAGAAACACTCCAGGTCACTGCTCATTTTGTCCCATTTCTTTCAGTATTGTTGGCAAAATAACACTGATGATAATATTACTGATTGCAACCAAATGCAATGAATTCATTACAGATTTCATTTCATAAATAACTATTTCGCTCTTGCATTTTTAGATGCTTTCAGAAGCAATAAATCAATTAATAAACACAGCGAGTGTCTTCTTTTTCAGTGCTGACAAGGTACAAATTTTGTTAATTGCAGATGTCAAAGTCTGTCATTAAACTAGTAGGCCTACTCTGCATAATAAATACCAAACAATCACCCTTAATTCTAATTTAATTTCTGCACTACAACACTGCATTTACATTTGGGGGGGAAAAAAAAACCAAAAAGAAGTTGAAAGTTATGCCTGCTGTGACTAGTTATCCTGAAAGAAATGGGAGGGAAAAAACCCAACTTTTTATCAGATTCTTTAAATTTCATTATCTATATTTTAATAATCCTACTTTTTCTGAACAAAAATTTGTTTCTTTCTGGAATGTTCTGATTGGAAATCATAGAACATATAAATTGGTCACAAAATTGTAAGCAAATCAGAAAAAATTGGTAAGAACAGCAACAAATGGGCAATTTAATTAAAATGCATGCATAACTATGAAATAACTATGTGCTTTACTCTGTCTGGAAATGTTGATTTGTAAACACTAGGGCAAGAAATATGGGTCTAGAAGAACATTTGTGTCTCAAAACAAAAGGGATATTCACATTGTAGCAATATAAAATATTTTTTCTTTGCTATCAGAGGTAGAAAAATTGTAACCTAAGCACTAAAAACTGGAGGGAAAAAAAGCAGCCTTTGCCTTTTTATAGGTAAGCCCAGAAGACTTGAAACAACCCATGCTGGGAGGAAAGTGCAAAATGGCACCGTCAGGTTATACTGAAATACTCACATTTGAGCCCCTTGTTCTCCTCATCAGTTTCCAGATATGTTTCAGAAAATATTTTCATATTCTCAAAGAGCTGAGGTTGAACTTGGCTTTTAAACTTATTCCTCTATACTGAAGAAAATGTTTCTCTATTGAAGACCTCTAAAAATCACCTCAGAAAGTTTGACACTCATCTGCAGCACGTTTAGCTTCCCAGCACAAAGTAATATAGGCAGAAATCTGATCTGATGCGTTTGTTTCTGAAACAGTCAATGGCATAACTCAGTTGCAAAGAGAAACGTGGGAAATAAATTTGTCCATCATGAATATTTTATGATCATCTGAATTTTTTGTCACTTTACGGGCCATGTACCTTTCAGAACTGAGCAAATTAAATATGCCAGATATGTTCAAAAACATTGTCAAACATTTAATTAGCCCAGAATTAGTTTAGGGAAGTAGGGAAATTTTTTTTTTTTTTTCATTTAGAAGTCATAATAATGAGAATATTTGGGAAAAAAATCCTATAACTTCAGAGGTTTTTGTAGTTTTGGAAGTTGTTCCCTGTCAGTAACTTCCTTTAAAATTTCTGCCATGCTTCTTGTAAGATTTACAAAAGGAATCTGGATTGGTGGGGGTTTAGGACAAAAGGAAGATTAATGTACACAGCACTGTCTTGCACTTCTAAGCGCTAATTTTAGCAGTAAGATTTATTTTTAAGTTACTTTTCCCAACTGGCTAGTTTAATTTTACTGACTGAAAAACTATGGAAAGAGGGCAAAGGACACTTCTTTTTCATCCTTCTAAATTATTTTTATTTCAGTGTTTCTTTTGTTTGTTTTCTATGGCAAGATAATTCTCCAAAGGAAACTTCAACCTTTTTGGTCATTTGGAATATTGAATCTCTGAAGGAAATGCTAGCTTACAGCTACAGCTCCTCTCGCAGCTCAGACCAAATCTGATTTCCCGTATCTGCTGATAAAGCACTGACTTCCCAGAAGAGACCACTGCTTACCATTACACTGTTGGTCATCTCACAGACTCTCAAAGTGCTGATTGAGCTTTCAATTTAATGCATGGTTATGTTAAAGTAATAAATGAATGGAGGCAGGGCATCTACACACATAACATCTTCGGTGTATGCTCTTCAACACAAGTTGTTCAAAAAGCATAATGCTGCCTAAAGCAAAATGATGTGGAATCACAAATCATTGCAAGGGGGCTGAGCCCCCTTGTCTCTCCATCTGGGAGCAGTGCAGATCCACTGCAAGGAGGAAAGGTGGTTGACTCAGGTTCTGCCAGCAGGAAGCACACAGCATGATCTGGGGGAAGCGTTTTCCATTGCTACCACCATGGACGAGCTGTCTCAAGGACACACAGCTCATATGCATGCAATAAGCAGAGTCAAACAGCTGCTAAACATGACCACTATCGGCCATGTATTTGTGTCAAAAGCACACAAGAGTGCCAAACTTTAACTACAGGTAACTAGATTCACCAAGAATAAACTTAACAGCAGCAAGGAAACAAATATTTAATGTACATAAAATACAAAAACACCTCACATGTTTCATCACCATGCTAGGGAAACTGAGGTTCACATCTTCAGTGTAATTTCAATTCTCTGCAAATACAACTCTGGTATAGAGCTGTGTTATTCCCACTTCAGCCTTCATATAAACAAAATGAGTTACATTGGCTGCCATCATGATGGGAGAGAACTGCCCAACCACCTATTCCACTTCTGAACCAAGGAAACACTTTTGTTTGCTTAATTTGGGGGTTGTTTTTTTTTTACAGTATGTATTTCAATGATCTGCCAAGGATACATGGGCAATGTGATTTACACTTCTTTTGTCATGCTTTTTAATGAACTAATTAATTCTAGCAGTAATGACCTAGATAGTGCTTGAAATTCTTCTTGCTACAGGAAATAATTTGCATAAAATAATAAAACAAGAGAATTTTTTTCTTGTTGGACCTGCACTGAAATATGGCCCACAGAAAATCTTATCATCTAGCATCTATTCATCTAGGAAATAATTCAGACCCCACAAAGTAACAAGCAAAAGTGCTTTTCCCTTGCCACTATTGCTATTTGTGAAAAAGCAAACTGGGAGAGACCCAATAGTTGCAATCTGCTGGCTTTGAACTACCCACTCATTGCTATTCACACAATTACCAGCCAATATGTGCATTTCTATTTCTCATTTCTTCTTGGAACTGATCTCTGGGCTGAATCATAACCACATGAAAGATGACTTTTCCAAGACAGCAGCATTTCAAAATTTAGTGTGTGCATCAAATGTGGCTTGCTTATTTTGATCACATTGCTTTTACTGAACACTCTCTCTGAATTACTGCGAAAAACACCCCACCCTCTCTGCTGTTCCTGTAGTCAGTGGACTCTCTGCAAACCACCTCATAATGAAAAAAAGTAGAAAGGCTTTGGTTAAAAGGTACTTTTCAGGAAGTCTGTCAGCCTTCCTCAGCTATAGCAAAACAGATCTGATTCCCTACATTCACTTCACAGGCAAAATGAGCCACTTAGTCTCAACCATGTGATGAAGAAGATACTGGTTATGAAGGTTTCAGGCAATAGTGAAAATGCTTTTTAACTGAAAAATCAATCCCAGTATTTTAAAAGAAATGAAGTCCAAATGCTCCAGAAAGATAGAAGAACTGTAAGAAGTTCTTGTGAGATAGAAAGCAAGGTGTCCTCTTTGACATACCTACACACACGTCTCCCCCAGACACTTTAATCTCCTATTGAGAGACAGGAAACCAGTTACTGGAGGTCAGTCAGGCATAATCCCAAAGGAGATTACAATATCCCTCTGTGTTCCCACCCTTTTAAAGATGCCAGGCACTACTCTAGAGTATTACTAGGCCTGCAGTTGTACTACCCATGTTTTGGGTTTAGAAACAAGAAGTAAATTAATAAAAACATAAATCTGAAAACAACAGTGGGTTCCAAAATTATTCACTGTTATCCTGCTGGCACACAGATTATTTGTTTTTAATTTCCACCCAGTGAGCTGAAAGCACTACGCTCTTCCAGAATTTCTTACATGCACATCCAGCATTCAGCAGCTCACTCCTCTGAGTGACTTTGCATTGCCATCTCTTGTTTTCCAAAATGCCTCTGCTGTGTGAAAAATAAATAGCTTCCCTCCTTCACAGCACTACTCACTTAACATTGTGGTGTTAAATAAATATTAATATAAGACTAGACTCACACTGTTTTATTATGAGTAAGTGGTACCTTACTCTGCAAATATTTCCATTCTCTTTAACAGAACAAGGTATTCCTCTGCAGAAGTAAAGGAGGCAGAGCCTGGCTCAGCCCAGCAGCATTTACTCCTCTTCCCCCCAGTTCAGCTTGGCCCACTGGTGCAAACACAGAAACCTGCTGCCTGTGGGGAAGGCAGCAGGGAAAGACAGCCCAGCAGGACACCACACTGGGCTCAGAGCACAATGACACCCAAGCACATCAACCCCTTTCACCACAACACCGTGTAGAGCCCTTCTGTGCCTTCCTCTCAGAGAAGTGCATGTGAGCAAGGCCAGGGGACAGCAGGCTGGGCCAGAGACTCCCAACTTCAGCTGGCACGTAAGCTGGACCTACTTACCACTCAGGTACAGAACGGTGTGGCACGAACATGCACTTGTACCTCTTTTCTCTCTTGGGTTATAAGAAAAGAAATCCAACTCTCCTGCTTTTTGAGAAGGGGACAAAATGCAGTGTGGAGTCATCCAGGCTTATAGGCACTTACCCACCTAACCAACTCACCTTGCTGCATATTGTCAGTTTGTAAAATATTCCCCTTGCTTCAAAGGCTCATCTACTCTCTCCAGTTTTACTCTGTGGTACATAGAATAAAACATCAAACATCATGCTACTCTGTGACATTTCTCCACAGTAAGAAGACTTCAAAGATGTAGCTTATGTTGCTCTTATTTTCTGCTGCCTGATTTTTGTGTTTTTTCTTATTTCCATTTTAAGTACTTGTATTTTAATGCATACTGTATTGAAAGATAATGTTTTTTAAAAGAAACTGTTTAAAGGTATTTAATAATTTGCCACATTCCATCTATCTAATTCATATACTGAATTTCTATTGAGCTTCCTTCAGTTTGTCTTCCTACATTGTTCTAGTAATAACAACATGCCAGCAACTAAAAGTAATACTTAGGTTCATGCTATACACAAGTTACACATTAAAAAAAGCACATAACTAAGAGTAAGTTTCAAAAGCCCACAATTTTCATATCTGTATCCCCCATTTAGTGCTACTTTCAGATTTTCTTCCCATTTTTATTACACTAAGTTCTCTAAAAGTTGCTGACCATATCTTTTTCTTCTTTTGAACAGAGGTCTCTGACTTGCCACTGTAAGCTCTTTCATAAACCTGTGCTGCTTTGGGCAGGTATAGAGTTAATTTTCTTCCCAGTAACGAGTGTGGGGCTGTGTTATGGATTTGTGCTGAACACAGGGTCGATACCACAACAGTTCCACAGTGATCTCTGCTTCAACCATTTTAGACCGCTGACTGGAGACATGTTCCATTTTCTCTGAAAACAAGGTCCAAAATATTCCAATCAGACAATCAAAGATTTGGCCACCCAAAAACCAGAAGTATCAGGCCATGAGTGTCCAAGCAATCTCTAGGAACACCTCAGCCATAGAAGCTAAGAGCCAAATAATGTATTAAACTGCACAGAAGTTCAGATTTCTTGAGAAGAGTCAGCTATCACAGTTAATTAATTCTGCAGAGCAATAGAGAAGGTTTTATGATTCTGCAGGTTAGCTATAAACATAGATTAAAGCTAGGTGAACATACTTGGAGTTTCTGAAATTGACAATTTGGATCAAAGAAGACTAAAGTTGCCTTGTGTCCATATTTGTCTGGAGTTTTGTAGTATTAACAAAAAAATAAAAACTGAAAAAAAGAGAAAATATTTAAGCTGAGGGCTCTTTGTGCTTTATTTTTCATTTTCTAGCCAGCAGTCAGAATGAAACTTTCAGAATTAAATTGATGATTAGATCACAGTTAGATGTTAAAGCAGTCAGAAGAGGTATGGATACAAACCAGAAATGGCAAACCCAAAACCTCTTGTACCAAGGTGTGCATAAAGGCTTCATAATGACACCTGGTTTTGCATAGACCCTGTGCATCCTGGATTTTGGCTAGAAGCTGGTGTTCCACAGCTGGGGTGGAGCCAGCCAGTGCTGCCACTTTGACCTGGCTCCCACTGTGGAACAGGTGGAGGTCTGATAGCTGAAAGGCTGCAAGGCAGCACAAGGACTCAGAGAGACAATTCAGTTCTTCAAAAGAGGAAAGAAAATCCCTGTTATCTGCCATGCACACTCAAAAAATGCTGTTTTATCATGGAAGTAAGCTCCTGAAAACATCCTCAAAAGATGTACTTTGAGTCAAGAAAAATGCTTCATTTTCTTCTCAAGGATTTTTCCCCTAATTATATTGTTTTGTGTTTTAATGTGTTTTGTGGCTTAATCGAACCATTATGAAATGAACACCTGACTTTGAAAATGTGAAAACAATTTTACATCATAATTTTTTCTCATCACGCTTTATTAGTCAAATTCAGCATGAAGCTGTGAATGACAAGCAGTCTCACACCTACCTTGGGGGCGGGGGAGAGGAAGAGAAGAGAGGGAAGAAGAAGAAGGAAAGCATGAAGGTTTCTACAGAGAGCTATAAATCATTAGTGTCACATTAGAGGACAGGGAAATGTTGCTGATCCTCTCTTCTGATGAAGAGTTAAGTGGTATTGAATGGTATTACCAGGTTCAAAACAAGAAAGGCAGCTTTTCTCACACAGCTGACTACTAATCTTTAGACCTCCTTGCCATGGACCTTATGAATTTTTCAGTCTTAGTTTTAAGAGGACTCAAAAGGTACCAGGACAAAGTCACAGAAGAAAAATACACAAAGGATTACTAAATACAAACAGACTGCTGCTGATCCTCTCCCCTAATTGGTTGGGTGCCAGGAGATTATTCCAAACAGCACAGTGACATTTTCCTCCTGTACTTGTGCTGTCCCCTAGGCAGTACCACTGGACACTGTCTCACACCAGACACCCAGTTAGATGGACCTCTGAGAGGAGCAATCTCTCTGTGCTTGCACCTGTGCTCCTAAGCAGGTTGAGTAAACATTTGTTGTAAGATACCAACACAGCCTGAGACCCATAACTGTGTGTTGCTATCCTGGACCATGCTTGTTTTCCTGTTTTACATAACTGAGAGAAAAGCAGAAATTCCACTGGCTTTGCAAAACTACATTCCCCCCAGATGAAGGTTTAGAAACCACAGCATGCAAATACATTCTCAAAAGATGTGCTGGTAAAAATGCAAGCACAAGCACTCTCATTTATCAGGACAAACTGAATGACTGCATGCACAGTTCTGGAGCAGGAATGCACCAAAGCCATGCATGGTAGTGCTTGCAGACAGAAAGGACTGTGGAGTAACCCTGGAGCTATCTCCACCACCAAGTGTGGATTACAACATTGTACATCAGCTTTTCACCAGGCCCAAGTTTATCTTTATATATTTTATGGCAAACAGTTACTTGCACTTACTGTGTTCAGGCACCATTACTCTGCATAACTGACATCTGACAATATACTTTGGACTTAGTAACAAGGAGTGCATATTTCCTAAGAACATGACACAAGCTTTTACTAAGGCAGCTCACATAAAACCCCGAGATGTCAGTTTCAGCAACAGTGTAAATTAAAAATTCCAAATAGTCTCAAAAAGGAAAGAAAGAATTCTGTGTCCGGGATTTATACTTAACAGACTTTATCTTGACATGCAAAATGGCTTCTATTATGTTGCTTTGTAATCTTGAAATTCTAATACAACACAAATCCTAGGCAAGAGCTGGAAGTGGACAGCATATGTCCCTGCAAGATCTTTGGACTCTACTCCAAACCTATTCCTTCTGTGCAGAAGCAGAAGCCAGAAAGAGGTGTGATTTATTTCTAACAGTTTACAGATCTATTAATTCTTACTAAGCAAACATGTTACTGAAAAGCTACGTGCAGCCTGCTAACCTTTATCAAAATCCTTCCTTACTTCAGTGCTCATAGGCAAGGCACTGCCATCATACAAAGATCTGAGAGAAAAGCAGAAGGATGTTTGCAAGAGGCACAAGACTTATAGGAGCGATTGTTATTTGCACTACAAAAAAAGAGGCTCAACATAACAATGACAGATTACAGGAGCATCCCATTGTGATTTCTGATAGAATAAGAAACACTTAGTATTCAATCAGACATCTTTACTGTAATGTGATAGAAGAATGTAACAAAGGTGCAGAATCCTCCCCTATTCAGGCTGATGCACACGGCTGGAAAGAAAATCACATTTCTATTTTTGGTGTCTGTGACGTTGAGTACATAAGGTGCATGTAAGCCTAACAACTACCATTTACTGATTGAAAACATTAAGCAGGCATGCTGACAAACTCTTCACTGTAGCTCTGCAGAGACAATGCCATGAAGGAGATTCAGCGTGAGAAGGAAAAGCTGGAACTGAGAGAAGAGTCACCAAGGTACGAGGGATGTTAGCACATTCCATATGCTGTATCTGAGCCTGCTATCACAGATGCAGCTGAAGGCACTTTCACACCCCAGAGAAGGGTGCTGAGTGGAAGCTCAGCATGGGGAAAACCCATCCAACCCTAATTCTGCTCCTGAGGGGCCCTATGGGAAACAGCTGGGTACACCACCAACCAGACTGTCCTTGCAGGTTCACAGGTTGGACACTCCTCCTCCAGGCAATCGATTTTCAATCTCACAGCAAGTTGGCTTTTTTAAAAAAGTATTTTAATTTAGTGGCTGCACTGGAGACAGCAAAACTGTGTTGCTTGGAGTTCTTTTAGAGTGACAGAGCTCTGCCTCACTCTCTGAGCTGTACCCAAGAGCTGGCAGGAGACTCTAGTTCCAGCCAGCTCATGGAGAAACCTCTAAAGGACACAATGCCCCACTACATCTTGAGGCCAAAGTCAAACTGCCACAACAGCACAAGGCACAAGTGAAATTAAATTGCAGTCCCTCACTCTCTGAAACTTTACCGTCAGATAAATGACATCACCACAAATTAGTCACTGTAAATGTATATAATTAAGTCAAGGTCAATTGTCTCTACATTAGGTTGTCTAGCTAAGCATAGGATTGTGATTAAAGTAAGACTCAGAGATTTCTATAATTCAATCTTTCAAATGGCAGTTTTCAGTGATGCATCATTAAAAGACACACCAATACTGTGCAAAAATGGCTACAAATGCAGGTCTACTTTGTAGCTTTCTAGTCTAAGAGGCATTACAGCTTTCTAGAACTTCCACTTGACCTACAGTCTTTTTTTCAGAAAAGCCACACCAGAAAAGTGCCTAAGGACCTGGAATGGGAATCTGGCCATCTGGGTTTAGCACCTGGGTCTGTCAGAGGTTTCCTGTGTGAACCTCGGCAGGTCATTTAATGACAAGGGATGAACAGTAAGAAATATGTAGAGCAAAACGGTTAATAAGGTTAAGTGACTTTTATGGGCAACCGGACCCTGACAGGCTTAGGAAATCCCACAAGGTACTGAACTCTTTTGTAACTTCCAACTCTTCAGAGAGAGAGAGAGATTAATTCCCCATCACTGCAACACGAATCATGCATCCTCTGCCTTAACCAGTTTTACTTCAGAGCAATATCTTTGACATGCTGACTGCAACAGGCAAGTCTGAGGGTCTCATTTTGCTAAGGACATTTTACTGTTGCTGACCTGAAATCGTGAAATATCACCCTCACAACCACTGTCCTCAGCCCTCAGTGAGGGCACAGGTCAGCGGGAGCTTCTTGGCACCTTGCAGTAACATGCATCACTGCCCAAACCCAACTTTTTAAAAAATGAAATCTGGAGTCAGAATAGTGTCAGACAAGTAAATAGTCATCACTGGCATATTTTGTGTTCTAGGGCAGATCTCTACAAGCTGAAAAACAAAGTAAGTCTGTGGTGATTGGCATAGCAGACTTAATTCATCTGCTTAGGAGCAGTCTGTGAGCAACACTCCTTCGACCATCTCACCTGTCTGACTGAGATTCTATTCTTTCCTCTTTGATGCTGAGCTTGTCTACTCATCTCAGTTTATTCTTACTTAGACTACAGACTGACACAATTTCTAATCATTGCAGACCACCAGTGCAAATCCTCAGTACCATGATCTTTCGTGAAAAAGGCATATACAATCTCAACTTCTCACTGTATTCTCAAGCAATGTAAAACCTTGCTCAGTTTCCCATTTTCTCCCCAGCTCTGTAACTTCCAGAGGTATGTTAAAAGTATTTCAGTTCTAGGGAAAAACGCTCATAAAATCTTGTGTTCATTGGTATGGGATCACTTTGTCCTGTGATCAACTTTCAACTCTCCCCCAAGGGAGAAGACAAGACAGGAGGCATGTTGGGCGTTTTGCCGGATGGCCTAGACAGGAAGCAGGCCCTACACTAAAAGCATAGTGCAAGAAGATGCCCAGAACCTGAGAAAACAAGAGACAGAGCAATGGCAGCATGACCCAGAGCTCACTGCAAGACTGCAGAGCTGGCAGACCACAGAGGGGAAAAAGGCAGCGAGAGACAGCAACCTTTTTTTATTTACAGGGAAAATTACTGGAACAGTTGAACCTATCAGGTTGCTGCTGCCAGAACAGGGGGAACCTCAGTTACCTTCTTTCCACTCCAGCAGCTTCTCCACCCCTGCTTCCCAGCCATCTCCTGTCCCTTGCTGATACCCAATTGTGCTCATCAGACTGGAATTCCCATGGCCCCTCCTCTCTCTCTCTGCCGTCAGTGAACTGAATGTGGCTGTAGATGGGGTCTGAAGAGTGCCAGAGCTGCCGGACACACCAGAAGTGACAGAAGAGTGAACCAGAAACAAGGAGAAGGAGACAGCAGGGATTCCTTGCTCTCAGCCACTGAGATCTACCAGATTCAATCAAGTCACCTCATGCAATTTTAAATTATTTGGAACTACTCAAGCTTTTAGAATATAAATTGTCTCTCAAAGAAAGAACAGCCTGAGAAGGCCTCTGTGTAACTTTTTGCATCGGTGGTATGTTCCAGAATCACACAGAAGAGAATGCATTTTCAGAAGATTACAGCACTGCTGGAGTGCAGAAAAACTATCCCTCCAAGAAAGAATATAGAAAATCTCCCTACAGTCATGAAATGTAATCCATTCATCATTGTTCAGTGGAGATGCAAAGCTGTTTTTATTGTGAATTACTAAGATCCTTATTTCTTTATATACAGAAAAACTCCATTTTTCTCAATACTCACAAAAGCTCCTCAGGTATGGGATCTCACAGAAGGAATTGCATGAATGGCTCCTTACCCTTCCCAGAAAAGTGGAATGCCTACCAGGGCAATAAGAATGATAATAGGTCTCAAGCACTGAAGAAATGATCACAGCTAATGAAGAAGAACTGTTCTAGGAGAGGAAGGCAATTCCAAGTAGGCTTCAAAGTGACTTCCTGCAGTTCCCAATACTATTAAGGGATGATAAAAAAGAAACTTGAGTAAAGATAAGACAGATGAAACAAAGAGGGTGAAGATTAAAGAGCTACTAGGAATGGAAAGGACAGGAGCTATAAGCAGAAAGAAAAGTGATTTTCTAGCTTTCTGAATGCATAAAGTACCGGGACATGTATTGAAAGAGGATGACGTTTAAAAGGAGTCGTTCCAAGAGACACCACCACGGCTGTGCTTGCGCAAGAACCAAACTCATTAGCAGATGGAATTAGCATTAGGAAGAGGATGGAGGAAGCGCCCTGAGGCTTTTCCCTGCTCGGCTCGGCCAGTAGGTGTCACAGCAGTCAATGCTATCGGTGCACAGCGACTCCAGGCCACAGAGGTGTCTAGCTTGGAGAACGCTAAATTACTGTACTTAAAATAAATCGGCTTTAATTAAAATTAAAGAAAAAAAAAAAGGAGTCATTAGTCATTTCTATGACTTTCTAGCAGATATTTCAAGTATCCTTAAAGAGTTTGGAAAGAACGCAAACAGATTGCCAAACATGTCTGCAAATACCACAGCTCTTACACCTGCACTTAGGGCTTTAGCGAGGCATTAAACACTCCGTGCTGGCACAGGTTAAAAGAACAGAGATGTTTGCTGCCCCCTCCCCAGCTGTATCAGCCAGTCTGACCAGCACACACCACTGAGGTTTGTTCCCAGACATGCCTGGTCTGAGAGCTACAGCTAGAAAACATCAGGCTGTCACAACATGAACATAAAGCCAGAGCAGTACGACTTGCAGAAGCAAGAGAATTTTAAATAATTATTAAAAATTTTCTACTTCAAAGGAAATTAAGAACAAACACATCTAGGAGAGCTCCTTGGGTTTAGCTTCTTTTTTCCTGATGTGAACGCTCCAGCAGCAAAACTTCAGGCTGAGTGTTTTCCTACCCTTTACCAGCACTAAGGGAAGCAGATGGGCTCTAATCATGCTCTGATATAGCAAAGAGAAGAAAAGCATATGATGGCATCCCCCATCATGAGTCTGCCTTTATGCTTGCCAGTCAGCTGTGCACATATAAAGCAATCATGACTTTGTTTGGCATTTCCTCTGGAACATATGGTGATTTACTATGCAGTCTCCAGCATGTATTGACACTGTTTTGAATCGCACTTAAATCCTTCCCTACTACACACAAAAACATAAATACATGTGGTTTATGTTTAGGGTCCTGTCTACCCAATAGCAGAAGGGTCCTACCAACAGCTACAGAGCAGCTGCCGACAGCCCCCCTGTCCCCAGTGACCAGAAATTTCAGTGGGAGGAAAAGGCTTTGTTTTGGAGGGGAGACCATGACAACTTGCTGCAAAGCAAGACAGCTTTAAACAGACCACCTGTGTGCCCAGAGGACCCCCACTGCCTGGCTGAGCACACCAAGTGATTTCTGTTTATCAGCATCCAGTCCTGCTCTATCCTTTCTGCCTAGTCCCACTGAGTGGTGGGTTGCATAATGATCCAAAAATAGATCACTAAAATATGAAAATTATTAGACATACTTAATAATAATCCCTGCAGCTAAATTTTTCATAGCAGGCAATTGGCTGGCAGGTTACACAATAGAGCATCCAAGATGTGAGTCAGAGCAAAAAAAGAGAGAAGCTATAAGAACATCAGTTAAAAAAGTCCCACAGATTTAGGCAGTGCTCTCGGTTCATTACCAAAATGCATCAACTGTGACAACTGGATCTTCAAACCCTGTGCAACTTTGGAACAAGTAACAGTTTTCTTTTCTCACCAGTAATTGAAGAGGCCATCCAATAATTAATCTTCTCAAGCCAGGAAACACACTTTTTTCTTCAGTAGCACTGATATGAGGAACACAAGTTAGATTTAACAGAGTTACTCAAATTTTGTAAAATCAAGACAAACACCAAATAAAATGCCCTATGAAACACCAAGATTGAAACATTCTTTCTATGTTTTTCTCAAAACAACAGCAACAAAAAGGAAATCCATTGGATTGCCAGTGTCTGCTGATCTTTACACAGTCATATTTGTAGCACTCCTGAAATACTGAAGAGAGGAAACATAGTTCATCTTTTAAAAGACAGAAGCAATTCCAGTGAACGACTCTTTAGCCCTTCACTCCTAAGGAAAATAACCATACTGCCCACAAGATGCATCTCATCAAGAAAATGTAATTAGGTATAATTACTTCACCATGCTTTTAAGAAGCTAGTATCATTTCCTGTTCTTGGTGCATAGGCTCCACCTTCTTTAACATATATGCACTAAAAAACCTGACCAAAGTAAACCAGGTTACTAAACATACATTCACTTCTCCAAGGAAAAGAGATGAGAAAAAATAAACTACATAAAGCAGATGTTCAGATGTTAGTGGGTTTGCTTTGTGTTTCACCAAAAGACACCGGGATAACAAAGTGGTAAAGGCAGTAAGCGTCTTCCTAAACTTGGATAAAACTAGGGAAAAAAAAAAAAGCAAGTATTTTAGTGGCACAAGAACTGAAATGAATCAGGTGAAAACAGGTTATTTACAGCGCTTTTAGAGCCTGAAAAACTGCAAAAGCAAAATACCCGCCTTTAAACGTTTAATCTTGGATCTTTAATCTTGGATCGCATTAAGCAAGCCAGATAAGAAGCACTCATGATTGCTCAAGGCACTTGGGTGAGTGGTTCCCTCACCCTGAGCTCCCACCCTTCTGCAAAAAGCTGCTGCCTGCTGGCTTCCAGCTCCAGAAGACTTACTAAGGCCCAAGAATGACCTAAACAAGAGTGCTTCACAGTATCACACTCAGTCATCAAAACTTTGGTTTCAACAAGGGCCTTATCAAAACAGGTTTATCAGCTAAATTTAGGCTATTGTTGTTTTCCAAAGCCCCTGCTCCAGTCTCACCTAATGCTGCACTCATGCAGATCCCCTCCTAAAGGGGTAAGAAAAAGCTTTGGTGTTCTGCATTCAGTTACAAGCTTTATATTACAAGCTTTGTAGAGCCCTGTAACTCAGTCCCTCACAATGTAACTCGCGCCAGGTTGTAGAGGGGAGATGTTCTCTGGAAAGCACAGGTTTCAAGGGAAATCAAAGGGGAGCTCCTGCCTGGGTGGCAGCACTAGAATCATAATCAAGGAAATAAAAGGAGCTTGATGGCACCCTAACAAGCATGAGTCAATGTATTTCATGCTTGTCTGCCATCAGGAAAGGCAGAGACGCTTTACCAGTGCCCAATAAAAGAGCAGTTTAATTTCCAGTGTCTAGCAAGCAGCTTGTTCCAAATCTGTTGTTTGCTTCATTGGAGTATAAAACAAAATCAAAATTAAATCGTTTGTCTGTTTCTCTAAATCACTTAGGATGTCTACAGGCAATTGAAACTTTTTAATAGGAAACAAAGAATATTTATATTGCAAAACAATCTTAAACAATTAATATTATGCTATTAATATTATGCTATTTTTCTGCATTTAATGCAAGTTGCCATATCAATACCCTAAACAAAAAGTAAAATGGGAAGCTTCCTAATGCAATCATGATTAGTAGGTCTTAAGATAAGCATGTGGGAACTAAAGAGCCACGGATCCAGGAATAGCCAAATAAAAACTAACATTAGCTTCCTTTACATTACAAAGGTAATTTGTTTAGCTTATCATTATCGTTCTTACTGTTGCGTCTTCACACCCTACTCCTATCTGCTCAGTCTTGCATTACTGCTCATGCAGAAGTCATATCCAGCATTTACAAAAGAGATTAGAAACCTCTGGTTAAAGAAGAATCAGGAATTTCTTCAGTAGAAGTGTTCACCACTGGTGTCAGATCCATTTTAGGAGGCTCCCAGACATAAGAATTATTCTTATTTGTTTGTTTGTTGCACAGCTCCATGAACCATGAAATACCTGGCACTGAACTGTGCTTGATTTCAAAGCAAGAGTTTTTGCTATGAACAAGTTGTGCTAGAAACCTCCAAACAGCTCAGAAGAGTAATCCTTTGTAAAAATCTTATTTTCTTCCATCTCAGCTAGCTTTGATGCTTCTATGGTAAAACTACAAATATTCACTGTCAAGCTGCCCTTTCAGAATGTTCCCGAGCACTGTATATGCCAGATGGCCTCAGGCTGGAGCACGAATGTTGTCTTCTCTGCTGCTGCCCAGCCTGGTATCTCCAGCAGGCTCTAC
This sequence comes from Coloeus monedula, assembly GCF_965178545.1. NCBI lineage: Eukaryota > Metazoa > Chordata > Aves > Passeriformes > Corvidae > Coloeus > Coloeus monedula. The sequence goes on along the minus strand of NC_138782.1, from coordinate 25,883,665 downwards.
CTGGTCTTCACTGCATCCCTGAGAGGGGACCTACTGCCACAGACACCATCCCTTGGCAGCTAAGGCAATTGAGTCTCATTAACACACTGGTTGTTCACACCACTCGCACAATACAAAGCAGTCCTATGGAAGGGACCCTGCCTAGCTCTGCTACCTGCCAGCGTGTGTTCAGGTAAGGTGAGGGAAATGAAGAAAGAAATCAGCAGCAGGATAGATCCAGATCTCTGAGAGGTCAGCCTTCCTTACCCGACTCCCTAGGCTCATCAAGGACTGTACGTGAAAAGCCAACCACCACTGGCCTCTAGGTGTTTGTTCCAGCAGACCTGTTTGCCCACGTGAAGCAGAACCACCCTTCTCCCTGCTGCCTCAGGCTTTTTCTTCCATCACTATCTCCTGAGAAGGTGCTCCCACAACTCAGAAAATGACATAGCTCATGAAGCTTGAGATGTCCTGCCTGTCTTAAGGGACACAGCTGGCCCAGGTCACATTCAAAGGCTGCTCAGAAGGTGTGGGGCTCAGTTGCTGGTGGGCAGAACACAGCAAATCACACATGCAGAGTAAATCTCAAAGGAAAACATGACCTGGCATTGTGCTCAGGCAGGGGTAGGCAGCATGCACGGTGTGACGAGCCAGTCTCACATCCCAAGCACACACAGTTGCTAAGTGAGTCTGGGGAGTCTGAGCAACACACAGCTGGCATTCATCCAGCAAGCATGGAGCAGCAGCTTGATCACATGTTGTTTTTGTAAGGTGGGAGGGCTGCAGGATGCAAGTGTTATATCTATTCTGGTCCTTAAAGCAGCTTTGTTGCTCATGTTCACACAGGAGGAGCAGGAGCATAAGGATCAATCATGCACCATTTGGGTACCACGTGGAAATACCAATTAAGACTGCTTTTGATGGCCACCATGGCAGAGGGCCAGCAGCATGACCTCTCCAGTGGGAGACATGGGCTTCATATCCATGCCACACAGCTTTTGAAGCAGCATTTTTTTACAAGGAGTGTGGTAGATCAGTGGTCCAGGTTGCACAGTGAGGTGGTAGATGCCCCATTGCTGAAAACACTCAAGGTCAATTGAATGGGACTCTGAACAAGCTGATCTAGTTGAAGAGGTCCCTGCACTGCAGTGCAGTCAGACTAGATGACCTTTAAGGGTCCCTCTCAACACTCACTATTCTGTGATTCTGTATTGGGTCCCTCAGGCTCAAGGATGTGCTATGGTAGCCATAAGACACGATGCAGTGGGTACCACATCAGGCTTTCTAGAAGGCACTGTGTTGGTAGGTTAAGCCTTGGGTACTAGAGCAACCTTGGATACAGACAGTTGAAAAAGGACCTCAAGTGCAGTTATGTCACCAGAAGATGCTCCTGACTTTTTCATTTTCTTCTACTGGCTGCTTTAGTAATATTTCTTGGAGATCATGAGAGTGTAGATGTTGCTTTACTGCAGCTTCTATCATCAGGAAGGAGTAGCAGACAGGCTGTCAAATGGTGAAGTCTGAATGGTTTCTTTGGGGCACAGCTAGGGGCAAAGTTGGTGAGACAATCTGAGGTTGCTCTTTACTGTTTTTATCGTGTCCACCTGGTCTAATAAAACTCTGAAACACTGAGCTGTCTCTATCCCCAGTCACCAACTGCTGTTCTATAGCCTTGTGGATCACAGAGCACCAGCTGCTCCATTCATCCAGGTTTTTTCACCCACCTCCATGGAGAGATACCAGATGCTCCACTCCTCTCCTGCCTCTTTCTCTGTTTTAACATGCTTCTCTACTGAGAGGCTCTCTTGGTACATGCAGCATTCAACAAGGGGAAGAGGGACAAGCCTGTGTTTGAAATACCATTTTTCTGGCCTCTCCTGACAACCTTGTCCTTGTTTTCGCTCACTCAGTTGCTTCCTTTAGCACACTCGTATGGACTATTAAATACTTACAGGCTGGGTTTTGCTTCAAAGCAGACACAAGGCCCTTTGCAAGACTGCAGCACAAAACCAGAGTCTGCTCTTCCACTACACAAAGCATAACTCAACATACTGTGCCACGTGCTGCAGACCTTCGAAGGTTTTCTACACTGAGAACATATGACTAGAAAATGCTGGTTCCATTCCTCACTGTCACTGAGGGTCACTGTACAAGACAGCAAGTCACTTAATCCTCTACATTTCAGTTTCCTTTCACATAAGGACAATAAGTCATTCAATCTTATAAAAAAGAAATAAAGAAATATAGTCCCATAGGAGCTCTTTGGATGAAGTGCTCCTTTTGTATACCTTAAAATATCCAGTAAAGAAATTCCAACATGTAATAAAATGACAATATTATTAATGGTAATTTGGTAGGAGCCTTATAGTTCTACAAAGTGTGCCTTTCTGAACAGCTCTCTGAAGAGCATAATGAGGTTTGGAAAATCTTACTGATTGAAAAATGTGGTGAAACAAGCAACATGCAATATTTAGTGAGAGATTCTCAGAGAGCATACCAAGAAACACCCCCTCAGTATTTTTAAAGTTATGCCTTCACATCTCTAATAAATATGCTAGATATAAAAATAACAGAGCAATTGCAAATTTAGATGAACTTTTATAAATTTTGGAAACATATTACAAACCGAAACCCACAAGTTTTCCAGACTCCCTTTGTGGCTGCATCTGTGTTACAGAACGGTTTGGGTATGAATGCTGAAGGTTGTTTAGGAACCATTTTGATTGTCAAACACAAATGACCGTTTTCAAGGTTGCTGAAAAAGACCACTGTAATGCTTTTATGTTACAGAATATAACTGATCCCAAATGACATCCCAAATAAAAGCTTTCCATTATGACTTCTTCCATTCACTCCCATGAATTTGTCATTGGACTAAATGTGAATCTCCTCTTTCAGAAAGGGTACAGGATAATCACTGAGAACATGTAAGCCACTGAAACTTTTACTCCTACAAGACTTACTGCTTGAGCAATTTGAAAAATGCAAGCAAGGAAAACTGAAGGTTAATATTTCTAGACCACACCAAATTTCTAATGGCAAAGCCAATATCCATTTGTTAGAGCTAGCACTGTTTTCTTCCTCTGTTATTGCTTTGCAACTTAGCATGACCAAAGGTTACAACATCTTCATATTTCCACTCTAGCCAACCATCTGATCAAGTATGTGATGGAAGTCAACAGCAATTTTGTTTTCATTAATCAAGATAATAACTGGCAATAAATAACATCTTTGCAGTCACTGTGAAGTAACAGCAAAACCTTGAAAAACAACAAATTGCCCGTCCCCCTGCTTAGAGGAAGACTGCAATGTGCCTCACTTCTGCAGCACTGGATACAAAATATGCTGGAATTTACATGACATTTAAATCTTATACAAGATTCAGGCATCAACCTTGAAGATGGGAGACACAGGTGTATCTATTCCTGTCAACCTGGGTATACCATTAGTTCTTTTTGAAGTATTTTGTCCGGGTTTGGGTTTGACTTTTGGTGTTTTTTTTTAAGAACCAACGTAAAAAAGAAGGTTCCAAAAGGGGAATGTAATTCTGTATTTTCATACAAAGACAATGTTTACACAAAGTAAATAATCCAATGTATTACAAAATTATTGTGGCAGAAATTTTCTTGGATTCTCTGATGTCAGCTCTGTAAAAGAATAATGAAAAAAAAAATTGTTGTGTAGTATATTTATTAGAGAGCATATGGGAGAAATGACCAACCATGAAGTATGTCGGAATGGTGGAAGCACATCCTCTGAAATTTTAAGAGGGAGGCACAGTACCTTTAGATGAATTGCAAGGCAAAGCCAGGTTGGGGAATGCTAGGGAAACGGTATAGATGTGGTTTGCCAAAGTCACAAGGACTTGGAACAGTGCATGTGTGGAGTATTTTCTTTCTGTGCTTGGAAAAGATGCCAGGAGATGGTGACAAAAAGAAGAATCACAAAGGTATATGGTATTAAAAGCGCAAAGTATTAAAGTCCAAACACTTCTTAATTGGGTATTGCGTTTTCACATTCATAATGCTGTACTAACTAAAAATGGATTTAGCAGACTTAGCTCCTGATAAAAATCTGGTGAAAACATTATGCAGTCTCACAGCTGCATAGACAGACAACGCATTTGGACCTGTGGTTAATTAAGATCCCTTCATGTCCAGCTGCATGGCTGTTTGTGGATAGTGAAATTCCCATTCCAAGTCCTATAAGGACAGCATTTTGGGACACTGAGTATACTCAGAGTAGCCTACCACTGTATGCTCCAGCTTTAGTTGAGGGAGGTATTACCGAACACACTGTATACATACGTGTGTCTTCGTATTCTCATATATACACACACAAGATGCTGAAGTTCACACCCCATTTTGTAATGTAAAAAGCAAAAGAGAAAATTAATGGGAACAACAAAAAAACCCCATTAAAATAGGAAGAATATTAATATTTTCAAGTAAAGCTGAGTGTAAGGCCCCCCTGCAGTCTGCTAATTCAGAAAAATTACTCAAAAAACACTTAGTACATTCATTTGTATAGGGATTTTACGTTCTACATCAGTGCCAGGTATCACATTTCTGCTCGAAAATCTGAATCCAAACAGGTGTTTGACACAACAGTGCACTTCCTTTTGAGGAAGGAGTCATACACAGTTTGAGCAAAAACCCAGTTGCTGGCTGCAAAATTAATACCAAAAGAGAGGGGATGATTTGTGATTCTACTCTCACTGTATTTCTCAAAGTAAGTTCTTATACTGAGCCACAGCCCAACACACTCCTTAACACTTGACTTTAGCTGAAGGAATAGTTGGTAGCTGCAGTTATAGCAGACAACTGGCAAGGTGCCCTATCAAGTTTTGTTTGCAATTGGCTCATTCCCATGATGGCAAGAGTACTGGACTTCAAATTCAGAAACTCTCACAAGGCCGCACCTCGTCGTTAACTCCACTTGAGATGCAGCAGTCAAACACTCCAATGTCACGCTGGAATGGGCAGCAGCCTGTAGAGCAGGTTGACATCAGACACCGTGTTACCTGCACGACTGCTCGCAGCAGGCCTGAGACTAAGGAATGTGGCACGCTCCTGGCTATTCTCCCCCAGCAAGATGCTTGTTCAGAGGCAACTAAAAGGCTGGTTGTCAAGGATGGATACAGGAAAAACATCAGTCATCTACACACAGAGGTTAGTTTGACCGCTCAGTGTTTACTGTTTATCTGCTCTGAGATCAAGCTGGGAAACTACTTTGGTTCGCACAAAACCTTAACAGGATTTGTTGGATTTAAGGTGATCTACTTCTTTTATGCCTGTCATGGGGCATAGCAAATAGAGCCCTCAGAGGAACTATGGAGACCTGGCTCAGGCAGAAAAACAGGGAAAGGACGTCCTTTGTCTCGCTGTCCAAGAGCTCACAGTTACAACAAAAGTCTCAACATTTAAGCAAGAAAATAGAGGACCTGTAGGTAGGGTTTGGTCTGGAGCCAGGATCACAAAGCCTCTACACAACACTAGCTGCAACCTCCAGAACGTACTTTCTTTTACTTCCTTTTTTGTTTTCCCATAGGGGGCAGTTATTTCAGCTTTCATTGCAGTGCCAAAGAAAGGATCAATCTGATCACTTAGATTACAAAGTTTGATTACTCAAGGATGTAGGTTGGCCAGTGTAACTCAGCTTTCATATTGCACAGTTATCTACATCCTCTCTCCTTCATGGAGTACCTTGAACAGGTTGTGTTTGGATCTGCAGTCCTATGAGTTCAGCTCTTAGTGACCCCAGAGAAGACCAGAAGGTCAAAGCTGTTATGCCAGTAAATCATCCCCTTTTAGTAAGTTTGTCCTGCACCCAGATACTTCCCAGACCAGAAACATAATTTTTAGAAAAAAAATAATGCAGGAGGGTGTTAAGTCACTGTTCTGTCTTTGCCTTGGTCATTAGTGCTCCACAGTGAAGCACCAGGCCACAGAGGTTACTATGGCATTGACATAATTAGTGCAGTTATAATACATGATAGAACATGGCACACAAATGCAAAAAAGTCTGGGTAACAGCATGAATATATTAGAAAGAGTGTGGGACATTGGAATTACTTGGGAGCTTCAGCAATGATTCAGTCACTGTACATATATATATATATATGCATATATACCCACAGACAGATACAGCAGGCACCAAAAAACCCCCGTATCTTATTTTTTTTATTAGAAATACAGAAAAATGTTCAATCTCTGGCCACTCAGTCATGGTAAGCAGAAGACTGCTTTGGAGAAAGGGTAGGAATTCTTTGAATTCCCCTGGAATGTCCCCTCTTTGCAAGCCTGGTGCAGAACTGGACTAAGGCACCTCATTACACTTGACTGTGGGCAGGTGGTGGAGTGCCATGCACATATTGAACACACCATGCAGACAGACTACACATATTACACTTCTATTTCTCTAAATCAACACAGTAGTAAGAAAAAGGATGAGTTTAAATTTGGGATTAATCCTTCCTACTGTAAAAATACTAGCAAGAATTTCACTGTTTTCACAAGGAAGACTAGATTCCCAGACTGTGTAAGAGCAGCTACACTGTCTTTTGGATTATCGTCTTCCGTCCCTGGTGGTGGGCCAACTTTTAGAACTTCCTCAGTTCCTAGGAAATTCATTTTCTATTTTAAAAAGGCTTGGGGGAGCTATTCTGGGGAATCCTCATTCACTCCGAATAACCGTTCTCTGTATTAAAATTATTTCTACATTTTAGTCTACGTGGGTGGAGGAGGGTAAAAATCAAAGTGATGCATTTCCTTCTGTTGGGATAAACAAGCTGGTGTGGGTGGTTGTGCATGTTAAAACGAGACAAAACCTTTTTTTAACGTCAACTTTCTATTACTCATCTGAAAATAGCTTCACAAAAGCCAAATGTGCCTTTTTTTAAGGATTAAAAGAGTATGAAAACAAATTTTATTTTAATTCACCATCAACCTTGTTACATGCATTTTCATCTACTCGGAAAATGTCTTTCCAAATATGGAAAGACTTTATGAACACTAAAGATATCAAAAAGGTCAGAATTTTTTCTTTTATATTTAAGGCTGAGTATTTTACAAGTCACTGACAAAAAACTCTTTCAAAAACAACTCAAGCAGGTCTCCTCAAAACATGATAAAACAAAGCAAGCATCAATTCGGTTTCTGGATTAATGAATGAAGTTCTTAACCTCAATTTCTGGTTGACCAGAACCCCTTCTGTTTACTGCACTTTTCTTCCAAGTACTGACATGTAATTGGAATGTCTTTATTGACATAACATTGACATAGTTTTCCGTACTTAGAAAACACATTGTGAAATAGCCAAAATTCTGGGTTTACAAATTTAGTCTGCACAAATATAATTTCTAATTCAGTGATCAGAATGCAAATGATAGTTAATAATTTAGTGACCAGCATGGGAAAACTTGCAAATCTACAATAGCACAGAACAGAAAATACTCTTTTACTGAAGATACTTCAAGGCAGTTATGGTTTTAGTATCAGCTTCATAGAAGAACCATATTCTTCCATTTTAAGGTGAATTGGAATTTGAACTTCAGCCATACAAGCTCTTCCATCAATTTTATTGATGACTATTAATACCTATTGATGACTGCATTACTTTTAATGGAATTTGCTAGTGAATGGCCTATCAGAATTTCAACAACGTAATATTTCTGTGAAGAAATACACAGCTTGCTTTGTATGGCATACTAAGTTACTTCTTTATAACAATTGTACAGACATTATACTACAGCACCTAAATGTACGAAAATTACTCATTATTCATAGTAGCAGAAGGCATCTCAAATGTGATGAATTCATTCAATCAGTTTAGAAGGGATTAGTTGTTTAAGAGCATTCTAAAGAAGCATTTTGCTACTTACCCACAGAGCTTTATCTAGGTCCCAGCTAAAATTTACATTACAACATATCATGTAGTGAGTAAAAGCAACAGAACAGTTTTGTTGTCTGTTTTGGGTTTATGTAGCAAGGGTTTGATAGCAGACAGGCTGCAGAGGTGGCTTCTGTGAGAAGGCACCAGAACCTGTCCCCAGGTAGGACAGAACAAGTTGTGGTTCGCCCCAAGGCGGACCCACCATGGGCGAGAGCTACATACATATCCAGTGTCAGTAGCACCTCTGTGGTAACGTATTTAGGAAAGAGTAAAAAACACTGCACTACAGCAGCTGAGAGAGAGAAGTGAGAATAAGTGAAAGAAACTTGGCAGAAACCAAGGTCAGAGAAGATGGAGGGGGAGAAGGTACTCCGGGGCTGGAACAGAGACTTTCCTGCAACCCACGGTGATGACCATGATGGAGACTGTGGAGCTGCAGGTTGTCCCCCTCTGGCTCGTGGAAGCCCATGGTGGGGCAGATACCCACCTGCAGGCCACTGAGGGGGGCCTAGGAAGGAGCAGGTCTTCTGGCCAGGACCTGTGGCTCACCAGGAGAGCGGCCCTGCAGCAGGCTGTTCCTGAAGGACTGCCCCCGTGGAAGGGACCTGCACTGGAGCAGTTCCTGAAGAACTGCTGCCTGTGGGAAGGACACACACTGGACAAGTTTGTGAACTTCCCTCTGCTATGAGAGGGACCTCACACTGGAGCAGGGGAAGAGTGTGAAGAGAAAGGAATGGCAGAGAACAAGCGTTATGAACTGACCACAACCCCCATTCCCCACCTCCCTGCACTGCTCAGGGGAAGGAGAGAGAAGAGTTGGGAGTGAATTCGTGCCTGGGAAGAAGGGAAGCGATGGGCAGAAAGTGTTTTTTAGATTTTTTTTTTTATTTGTCATTATCCTACTCTGATTAACTGGCAATAAATTAAATTAATTTCATTAATTCAGGTTTGTTTTGCCCATGACGGCAATTGGTAAGTGATCTCCTCGTCCTTATCTCAACCCACAAGCTTTTAATATTATTTTTCTCTCCCTGTCCTGTCAAGAAGGGGGAAGATAGAGAGGCTTGGTGGGCACCTAGTTACCAGCCAATGTCAACCCACCATAGCGTTTTAGAACTTCTTAGTTAATTGTGTTTTCTATGGTACACACACATCCCCACTACGTAAACTATTTATCTGTAGCCAGATCTTCCTCTCTATAAGCACAGGAGCCTAAGGCTCCAGGTCACATGCACTAAATAGAACAGAAATAAGTTTACAATTTGGAAGTTTTGGAAAATAAAATTGAAGATGATGTGGCTGAAAGGTAATGGAGTTGCTTTGGCTTGAGCACAATCACATATTTCAATAATTGCTGTAGGTGTATGAACATTAAATGCTCGCAGTTCGTCAAATCCTTTCCAAGTCTGGGTGTTGAGGCTTTACCTGGAGGGGTCCAACAAACTACAGAGGAGGAGAAGGAAGAAATCCAAGGGCACATCCTCCCGAGAGCATGAGGTTTCAACTCATTGACAGACATAGCACTAAAACCATCCATAGAAGATGCACACACAGCAGGCCTCAGAGCACTTTCGGTACAGAGTGTAAAGCCTATTTGCCCAAAAATCTGTGGGCTAGCTAAACAGTTCTCTGTTAGAGACAGATAGAAGTTCAGATGTCCAAGGCCAGAGAAAAGATGCAAAAATGCAGTATGGTATCTACCAATGATGAAACAGAATAAATTACCTTTTGTTTAGATTGACATGGAAAAACTGTGAATACAAGAACAGCTTTTAAAAAACAGCATGGGAAGGAACACAGTGCTTAACTGTTTATTTATATTTGGACAGGTTTTTTGGAAATTGACAACTTTGCCTCCTGGACAGCTAATTTGGCATAATTCCCAAGCCACAGGCACTTCCAGACATACCAGTCATGTCCAATGTCCTCGGTTTTCAGTGCTGTAAGATGTGTGCCTGTCAAACATCAAAATCCTCTCCCCACAGGACTTGTGGGATTGTTTTGGTGACAAACACAGGAGAAAGAAGCAGGCTGTCAGTTTGACCATTATGAAACCTATCATTAAATGGGACAATATTCTAAAATTAAAATCTTTCTCTTCTCAGTGTAAGAAAGCTTTGTTGAAACCTTCCAGCAATTCAGGCTTTTGTGTAGGAGAAAGAATTCTGGGATATCATTTCAAACCTCTACCACGAAGAAGGATTTTAAAACTTGTCATGCGGAAAGGCAGAATGTAAGGCCATGGACTGCCTCTCTGAAAACAAACTGCTGCCAACGCCCCCTGAGATTTAAAATCAGGGCTTGAGGCACTCCTAGCTGAAATGTATGATTTGAGAGACGTTCTCTCTCTAGTTAGAGCTTACACTATCAAAAGAAGAAAGATTAAGCTAATGCTGAAGAGGAAAGTACAATTACATTTTAAAATTGCTTTTTGAAAAAGATGTTGGGGACCTGTCCACTGGCACAGTTGGAATACCAGAGAATAAACACACCACATGTACAAAAGCAAGCAATCTTACACTGCCAAGGAGAGAGACTATTCTGTTACAATCACTGCTCTCTCAAGTATGTTCTGACTAGGAGCTTTGGCTCTAACTCACTAAATCATGTTTGATTTGTAAAAACACAGAACGTTCTTTGCCGCTTCTTTCACTCTAACAAAATCCCAGTAACATACCTACATCCTACTGTCTTCCTTCTTTTATATCAGGATACAAGTAGCTTCTGGGAAAGCTACTTGTGCTTCCTATCATGACACTCCAAAGTATTCAGAATTAGTCATTTAATCTCTATCCAGGCTAAAACGGCTTACTAGAGAAATCTCAGCTTAATAAATTATGTATAAGAATTCTCCCTTTTATGTAGTGCGAGCAGTCATTTGAGCTACAACATCATTTATGGCTGCAGCAGAATGAAATGAGCAAATACACTGTGGTACAACCCAGTGTAAGTTAATACTGGTCACAAAGCTCATACACATGGAAAGAAGCAACTGCTAAAGCCAGAACATTTCCCAAAGGCCTTTCCCATTCTTAAAGAAGGTGCCAGCAAACTTGCACCCCATCACATGCCAAAGACAGAGACAGGTAGTTATGCTTCTACAAACCTGGAGCTACGATGTCCAATTTGGAAACCCAGAAGTGTTTAAATATTTGGTGGGAGAAGCCAGACCTCCATCCAGCCTGTGCATCCTGCTGCCCTCCTAATCTGCAGTATTTCTTTTGTCTAGCGTATCTTCCATGAGAGTGAGTTTGTGACTTGACTATCCAACAATACCCCCCAGTGTCTGCACTCTGGTTCCTCTCCAAGATTCCAAAAATGGAGAGAAATATCAAGTTAACCTGCTTTAATTTCAGAACATTGTTACAGCGAGTACTGCTCTGAAAAACCTCTATCAGCTTCCTCTCAGCTGCTAAGTCTTCAAGTCCAACATACAGCCACCTGCAGCCACAGACTGCAGTTTCAGTTTCTTAGCACGGTGGAAAGAGAGATGCAGCAGATGATTCTCCCTCTGTTCCCACTTAGATGAAAATTTCAATGACTGGCAGGAGAAGGAGTTAATTAAAGGTCTGCTTTCTCTTCTCTTTTAGGAAAAATAAAAAGATTTCTAAGTCTGAGCTCCAGTCTGAGGTAACTAGACAGCTAATAACTTCAGCAGGGATTTTAGTCACTTGAGGAAACTGCTCAGGGAGTCACCTGACAGCAAGCTGACACTTTTAAAAAAGAGGATATTTCACTGGTATTTGTTGAGAAAGTGAGTGAAAGGAAACTGCTTTCACAGCACAGACAGGGACAATAATGACATGCCAGGCACAGAGCATTGGAAACTTTTCCCTTGGCCACAAAGTCTTTAAGCATCACAGGCAGTAACATTTTATACCTGCAGGCCTGTTCTAGGGAAGGCATAAAGGGGATACATGGACCAGAAGTGTCCTGCCCTCCCAGCTCAGCTCAAACCACATTCAAGACAAGTAGGAAGACCAGCACAAGGAATGTTGCCCTTTACTTTGCCTAAATCCAGCTCTAGGTTTAGCTAAGGTCAAGACCAATTGACCAGTTTGGGTACCTTCCAATGTGCCTGCATGTCTGCTTATTTCTGCCACAGCCATCAGCACGTGGATCCAGACCCAGTAACAGGGGGAACATCTCTTCACTGGCACTGAAGGGCCTGGGATAGGGAATCCCAGCTCCACCAGGGATCACTAGAGGAGACCTGGCACCCAAGGAATATGTTAATATGGTGAAAAAAATGGACCAGTGCTAGAGTTCACTTAAGCTGAGTGAAACTTGGCTACAAAGCACCTTGAGCTGTGTAGTGAGACTCAGTACCATGGCCAACTGAAGGCATATGTACCCTGAAGATGGGGACACCTCAGAGGAATAACCAAGTCTAAAAATGTGAGATCCTTCTGAAAAAAAAATCCCCAAAGCTGCTTGTTCATGTATTTGGAATCTGTATGAATATATTTGAGAGGAATACACAGTATCTACATTTCAACTAGTTGAACACTTTTGGAGCCAGAGATGAAACTGTTTATTGAAATGAAAAGTGTAATTCTGGTATTTATACTCCAAAAGATATGCAATACCTCACAAATGCAACTAACAGAAGGTACCAGTTCATTTTAATTCTACAAAATTCCATTTGCAGAAATAGACCATAGAAGTGTTAGAAGCGACAGGCTGGGGAGCTATTTCTAAAAAAAAAAAATCACAGATATTTAAACCAGATTAAATTCTAAACTCTAAAAAGTTGCCTTTTAACATGTATTACCTCAAATCTCTAAAGTATTGTACCTTCCATGCATTTTCAAGAACATATATTATCCACATTACTTAACATTTGCATTCTGATTGCAATCAGCCTTCTTCTAATAAAATAAATAATGTTACAGTCTGTTAACCAGGAACCATCAAGCTCTTGCCTCCATTATCAATCAACGCCACTTTTCTGCTGACTGCAACTCAATTAAAATCCAATTATTTGAATAACTGGATGGAAATTGCTATCATAAGATGTATGTTTTTATTAGGAACATTTTGTGTAGAAATTGACAGCACAGGAGTTGTGACACTATGATTAAAAAATGTTTTGTAACCTGGGCTGGGAAAAGCTATGCCAATAAACATGGAGGGGCAGTGTCACTTCTGGAGTAGGTTTTTGATTCTAAAGTCGGGCCTTCTGGCTCAGAGCAGGTCCAAAATTATGTGATTCTGCTAGCATTACTATGAGCTGTTAGAAAGCTGATCCTTCTAAGCTTCAAAGGTTGCTACTTCAGATGATGTTAAAAAAAGAAGTAGTTATACATTCTGAGGGCATCTTACCACATTACCCATGGAGTTAATTATAAAATATGTCAGTCAGTGATACTGATTCTTTAGGTGATATCAATGTCACATTCTTTCATTTACTTTATTTCTTACATTAACTAAGACCAGGTAAGGAGGTGTTTATTAACAGGACATCTCTCTTAATATGCTTGCAGCTGAATACCTTCATTTGAAAAAAATGTCTTAGAAGGAAATCCCCAAGTATAAATTTGTTTCTTAGTTTTTAATCACATCAATTTTCTACCAGAGCTCTGATTTATTTCACCAAAGTGTGGATAACACATTTTTCTTCATTCAACCCTAAAAAGCTGAATTCTTTGATACTGATAACATATGCAGATAGAAAATATCATCGCACTACTTTTACTTTCAGTATGCCAACTCTAAATATAAAAAATAAAGTATCTTTAAAAATGTCTAGTTGTAAAGTCTAATTTTACAAAACAGATTTAAAAGATTAAAACAGTTCTATTTTTTTCAGGTCTAATTATCTAGGACTTACTTGGCACCTGAAATTACTATGGAGAACCATTTAAGGACAAAAATTTCTCCTATCAAACATATTTCTTTACCTGATGTCAAATACCCTTATGAAGCAAGTACAGGTTCTCTAATGCACTTCTTTTCAGCGTAATATTATTGTCTTCTACCTCACATCATAAAATCATATCATCTGAATTATACCTACTACAGTTTTAATAAATTTCTGCAGAGGTTGTTCACTGAGGATTACACAGAGGATTTAAACTGGGCTATTAGATTGTGATTACTTGCATTTGACAAAATACCTTGAACTGGCACACAGCAAGGAATGAAAAGAGCCAAAAAATCAAGGATAAGAAAATGGAAATACTATAGATAAGCAAAGTAATTCCAAAATGTGATTTATAATAAAAGAAACAACTCTTGATAGAATGTCATCTTCATATTACTTTTCCATTGTGATTACTGTACTTAACTTTTGTTCCATATATCAGATTTTATATCTTTCCTGTCATTTTCCTTGTGATTTCAGGAACACCCCTAAAATATTTTTAGGGGCTTTACAAGCTAAAGTTGCATTAAGTAGTGAATGCTGTTTATCACACGTACATGACAGTTTTCATATCTGCTGGAACCTGTCTACTTCCTAGAAATGTCTAATACTTTCACATACACACAGTCTAGCTCCCTCTAAAGCTAGCACTGGAATAAATACTTATAGCCTTTTGACTCTACATGCTAGCAGGGTCTCCTAGGCAAGCACTGAAAAGTCATCTTATAAAAGGGGTCCACGAAAAATGCCAGAATTCAAGCCATTCAGTTTTCTCACGCAGACAGACGTTAAAAGTGAGATCATTTACATGATGTATGTTAAAATCACAGCTACTTACCCTTTTTCTCAAGTTGTAGGTCAAAATCAGATTTCTGGAGAAGGAGTGTGAAAAGGCTGTGTAGAACTCCAGCACTTTCTGCAAGGCATCCCTTTTTATCACATGAAGATCACAGTAAGTCAAAGCCCTTACATTAGCACAGGACTGGGCGAGGGTCGACTCCTTCCAGAACACATCACCAAAAACGTCTCCTTTGCCTGCAGAAAATCAACACCATTGCTTTCAGTAACAGCACTACTTCCATCAAAAATATAACAGAACAGACATCTCATTCATGCAGTCAAGTGTCTTCTATTTTTGCACTCAGAAAAAAAAACTGTCTGGAAAAAAAAACTTTGAAGCATTTAATGGCTAACTTTTTCCAGTATCTTTTTCTTAATTACTACAGTCTAGCAAAACTTCATAAGAATGAATCATAATTTGAAAGTGTTCTATGTGACAAGTTCCCTTTAAATATCAATAAAGATTTTTCTTTCAAAATCAAGAGAAGTGGTTCACTCTTGGTTCATGTTCTCTTCTAATCCCTTTCAAAGAAATTAATTAAGAGGAAATGGTTTTTCCCTTTCTCCATTTAACTGTCACGCAAAGGATCTGTTTCTTACATCTCTGCTGCTGAGTCTTCTTAATCTGGCTACCATTTACCCACTGTTGTGTCAATAAAACCGTCCTGTATAACATATCAGTGCAGTTTCAGGCTGCAACTAAACAGAGTCCAAACCAAGAGGAGTACAGATTAGTTATCCCCAATGCAACAATGACAAGGCATGAATGTTTAGCTGTTTCACACTGGAAAGAAGAAAATTACCGTTTCCTCACACCCTTTCCATGTGCATGTCTCTATGAGCTTGGGGCAAGCAGTGAAATCCCTGCAGTGGGATACTACAATGAGGGCATTTGCACCAGTCTGGGCACTACAATGCTGGGCACATATACCAAAACCTACTGAGGAGCAGCCCCCAGTCAGGATTTCACTGGTCACACCCCAGCTCAGGCTGGGCACAAAAGGGAGCGTGTAGGAGAAAGTTACAAGTTCATTTCCAAAAGTAATTGTCTTTTTTTCCTGTTTTCCAATACACAACGCTAACAAAAAAAGAATATTCAGTTGTTACCTTGATAATGAAAAGCTAAACTGTTTTTGTTTTCAAATGCGTTTTCCTCCCAAACTTCTGCTGCGCTATATCACCGCTGCCCATCTCTCTTAAGACCAATGACATGGAAATGCATCCACATCTATCAAGCTGTAGTAGGAATGGTCCCTTGTCTTATAAGTATTATCTTGCCCGTAGCAATTCTTAAATCCAAAGCATCAATATATATATTAGTTTACTGACTTCAGCCAGGTTCTTTTAGATTTCCTTCCCTAAATAAATTGTCATTTTTGAAAGCTTATATGAAAGCCAAGAGAACTATCAGGAGTAAAGAGCTCAAGAAAACTTCTAATTCAAACTCAGAATTCCCATCTCAGTCCTTCAGCTGTATTCCACCCTTATCTAATCTCTTCCATGAGATGATAAGCATTTTCTCTTTGAGAAGATGCTCTCAACTTGATGGTAAACTACCCTGAAGTGCACTAAGCTGTCGTTAACTCTGATGTGTTCTCAGTCTTCCACAGAAAACCTACACCATCCACCTCCCATGGACCAGTTCAGATCCTGATCACTTTGACTTCATTTTAATTTTAAATGTGTATATACCCTGAAACCACCTGTTCTGTTAGCACATTTTTCACAAGATTAGGCAAACACACCATAAAGATAACCTTTCTTCCACTTCTAGTCTCCTTACATAGGACAATGCCAACATGTGGAAATAGTACAAAAGCTTCATACCAACAAGCATAGCAGTAGTCCCACAGCCCAGTACAGTAAACAACTTTTCTTTTTAACAGCAATGACTTTTCACATTTTCAATTATTTGTATGGTTTTTGTTAGTAGATACATTAAAAACGGCTTAAGAAAAAAAGCTTCCATGCACTTAAAACAGATTTTCCTCTACAAGGCTTTTAGACAGACAAATACACAGTATATTCAAAATTGAAATGAAACAATTTTTATGCACCATAAAAACTGATATGCTTCACTGGGTAAAAATGGATTGTTTGCCTTTGGAATAAATATGCTTTTACTCACAATCTTCCAGGCAATT
The DNA here is from genome assembly GCF_965178545.1 of Coloeus monedula. Lineage (NCBI taxonomy): Eukaryota > Metazoa > Chordata > Aves > Passeriformes > Corvidae > Coloeus > Coloeus monedula. Next base: position 25,866,943 of record NC_138782.1, on the reverse strand, counting down.
AGCTAAACAACTGTTTTAATTAACGCTCTGGAATCTATCAAGCATTGAAATGTGGCATCACTGATGAGCAACAGTTAGAGCTGGTAGTCCAAGCACATGGGAGAGGAATTCTAGCTCACTTCTAAGTGCATTGCTTAACATCTCCGGACAAGTTTCCCTACCTTAAAATGACAATAATTATGTTACTGCCCCACAGTAACATGCTGAATAATTAATACAACCCAAGCACAAACAGCAGGGTGCTGCTGTGCCTACCTCAGAAGTGACATACCACAGAAGTTAGTTATGTCTTACTCTTTTTGAAATTTAATTCTGCTTTTCACATAACACAGAAAGACACAACTCTGTCCTTCATCCCTGGCAGCAAGCACAGCTGCCTTTTGCTATTTGTAACTTTTCCCTCCATAAAAATCTCCCTCCTGCAGTATCCTGCCACCCCTGGGAGTCACCTCCCATTAGTGGCAAGAACAGCACAGGAAGGAGCTGTGTCTGCTGGGTGCCAACTGAGCCAAACCAGAGAAAAGCAAAACATGAGCCACAAACTGAATCAGATCACAGAAGTCTCTGTTTTTAAGAAACAAACTTAAAAACCCAAAGAAGCTGTACTCTTTTCTTTCATTAAAAAACTTCCTTGAAGTTAAGAGCAAACAATCTAGTCAAAAATGAATCCTACACTGTATTTCAGTTTCCAAAGTAAGGCACATGGAAGCACCTCATTGCTTTATTTCTGTCAAGTCCATTTGCTAAATGAAGCATACCAAAGTATTAGATTTGATTGTCAGATTCTAAAAGAACCACATTTGACATTTATAGAAAAATGAGGGGGGAAAAGAGCAGTAGAAATCTATACAGCAAGAAGGAATTAAAATTCCACCCAGGATTACCTGCACTGCATCAGAACAATTGGCCACTTATGCATAATAAGGAATTGCATACCATCTCCCTTTGTCTATATGTTCTTCACAAAGTATGATCAATCGCTGTGGAAAAAGGAATCAAAAAAACAGGGGGGCAGACTAAGTGGGTGTTTTATCAAAACCATCTGTAACTGGAAAGCAAGAAGGGTATGGTGATACTTCTGAGTCAGAAGGTGGTTGGCAAAGTCCACTGGCTGCATTAGGGAACTTGAGCCAAAAACCTCTTTTTATATATAACTCCAGGCTTTATATATTTCACCTTACCTCTGAAGAAAGATTAAAAAGCCAGAGAAATGCAGATGGTCGTTTGTTTGTCAGTACTTTGCATTTCTGATTCCCAGTTTGCTGAATTCCAGATGTTTGCCAGGAATGTTTTCTGTCAATCACACTTAAAGTGGATGATCTAAGCTTTTACCATCAATCATTTATATTCCCTGCTGGATTTGTGGGCTCAAGACCTTTTCCACCATCAGCTCAGCATGCATTGGAAAGCCAAATAGTGCTCTGCCTTTTATGTTTCCTTGTTTGTTTTAATTATAACAGCAAGTCCCCAAACCCTGATATATTTAAACTGTGAAGAAATATTTTATAAAACCTGCTGTTTCCATATTGGTTCTTTCCCAATTTCTTCTCCACATCAAGTTTGCTATTTATCTTCTAAGCGAAAAGATGGTTTCTCTGTTACCACTGCCAGTTCAGCCTGAGTCAGGCATAAGGTCAAGCCACATCCACTCTGTCTCCTGAAAGCAGCACCAGTAATGAAGATCTGATTATTACAGCTTAGTCAGGTGTTCTGCTGATTCTGAGAAGAGAACAACACCCTCGCATTACAACTGTATTGCCTTGGTACCACAACAACCCTTGGCTTTTTCACTCTTACAAGAGGAAAGATTGAAGAGTTTTCCTCTTAGACAGAAGATCTTCCACTCTACTCCAAGAAAATAAATATGGCTCATGTGGAATATGTGTTTGGCTGATAACCTGCTCAGTCCATTTTTGGGTTCTGGGTGTCTGGAAGTTGTGGTGCAGTTTTGGTGTGATAGCTGGGGGAGAAAATGAGGCTATGGATTCATGTGTCACAGGTCTTCCAAGTCAGTATGAATTTTGAAGGCATTTGCATGAATCCATGGATTTTCAGTATATCAGACAAAATATTCATGTTAGAATCATTCTCAAAGCAATAGTAGTTGTTACAGCAGCCAACAGCAGAATCTAGGTCAGGTCCCTTCCCAATTTGCCTTCATCTGCATGTTTGAACAACAGAATTAGGATCTGACACAGTCTCAGCAGAACCAAAGATCAGGTAGAATGACCAAACATTGCTCGTGGTGCCTCAGTGGCAAAGCAGCACTAAGCATATCCTGCAGTCAGGTGTTAGCAAATACAGTTATCTGTGATGCTAATACACAGTGGCTGCCACAATGACTTTCCCAGCACAGCTCCCTGGAGCACCCACGTTGGCCTGCACCCTCAGGATCTGCTCTCCACCTCCAGGCAGTGGGGGGACACCAACTACTATAGCAGCAAACACACAGATTCTCTAGGGTCAAATTCCCTCTGTGATCACCACATGATTATTTGCCTTCAACTGAAAATCCTTCCCTTCTCCTCTCTTCCCTCCTTTCCTCCAAATCTAAGTAAGGCATGGAATTTAAATTTTCCCATTTTACTGAGTGGAGAAAGATTCAAGGAAAGTAAAGACACTAGAGCAAAAATAATTTTTCCTCTTGGTGCATTGTTTTAATGCAACAAAATCTGTCAACCAGAAAAAAAATGGAGCTACCATTTGGCATTGAGGTGGAATATTCAGTATCTGTCCTGTAGATAAATTGTACAACTTGACAGCCACTGAATAGCCTGTAGTTTGGTCTTCCAACACAGTACAGCTGGCAGGACATGATGCATGAAAGTGATTTGCTGCTCTGGATTTTCTTAAGATTTCTCAAGTGCAAACTGAGACATGTAACGAGAAGTGAATGACCAACTGCCCTTCAGAGAATACACTATTTTTTTTTTAACCAGAGGTTTTAACTACTCTTTTCCTCTAATTAGGCCTCTGAAAAGCCTGAGCATCTCTGCCACAGAAACCAAAGTAAGTGTTACAGAGATAATAAACTGAAGCTGTACTTTAAGTGATTTGCCTGGTGCAGGAACAGAAACACAGTGTATCTGTCCATGTTGTAAACCACAGCCTGGCAACATTTTGCAGACAGTTTACTACACAACTGCATCAGTTTTCTCTGTTGGAGCACATTACTGTACAGACAAAATAAAAACATTTATTTTAGAGATGAGTAGCAACAACATGATTTAGTTACAGCTAAAATTTCTATTATTGTTGCTATAATTAAGGCGTTTATTTGTCTCTCAGAATACAGCATGGATTATTTTTCACTATGTGAACACTCACCTACTGTGATGAAGGGTTTTAAATGTCAGCTGGGCCCTACCAGGTTTATTCACAAAAAAAGCCAGGAGGCTTCACCAGAATCTGTATCATTTATCCTTATTTGCATTTTAATGGTTGCTATAAAAATGTTACAAAAATGTGGCTGGTTTGTACAAACTCAGGATATGGAGTAGCTCAGGTAACTGTAGTCACAAACGTATTTGGATGTATTTGCACCAGTTAAGTGATAGGAAAAACACAGCTCAATCTGTGTTGTCATTGCATGCGCAGTGCTAACTCTCTGACCAAAAAAAAAAAACCCTATATAAGAGGCTCAAATTGCATTATCCTCCGAGTTACTTCCCTGATTACTTAGGGACAGCCTTTGTGTTCTACATATTGCTTGAAACATACATTAAAGCCCCAAAATTTTATTATTTTATTTCAGACAAAAAGGATTCACACAAGTTTAAATAGTAAGTTTCATGTTCTGAAATACATAAAGTAAATATTTTGAAAACCTCACAAAGTTTGCATCTATCTTGTATTTAATTTTATTTAGTATTTCTAATAACTCCTTCAATACAAATATAACAATCTTACAGAAACATATCTCTGAAAAAAGTATTAATTTGAGATTTGGAGAAAACACAGAAAAACTAGTGTTTCATGAAAATTTTTTCGATTATTTTTTACCTGTCTCTTCTCTTACAAAAATTATTCTTCCTCCTCCAAAATTCTGAAACAGAAACAAAATCCTACCCAAAACAAAAATGAAAATTCATTCAGTGGTTCACCTGGCAGAAATCAGGCTCTTTATAGAAAGCTGACTTCCTTGCTAATTTATAATTTCTACCTCTTCCCACCTCTGGTTGGAGCATGCACACAAACATGATGTGCAAGCCTTCCTAACACAGATATCCCGAGATATCAAGGGACATGCAGGAACAGAGAGCCTCATCTCCACCACATCTCAATTCCAGCTGCCAGTGTCCTGCCAGACACTGCTATCTTCCAAGGGGAACTTCTTCCACATGTGGTGCTGTTGGACAATATAAGAGCACATTATGCAAAGGTGTATAAATTTGCAGCAATAAAACATGAAACATGCCAGAAAGTTCCCTACTAAGGCCTCTGTTCACAGGGAATACTCCTCCTCCTCAGTCACTCCAGCAAGACATCAAATGTTTTAAAAATCTGTTTCTCCAATACCCTGCGCAGTCTTAGACCATCTACAAACAGCACTGGACAGGAGCTTTGGCAATTCATGCTTTTAATGTCTGTCAGAAATTAGACATGGAACAAACAAAAAGTCTCAAAAATGGCAAGTCCTGATATCAATCCACCCCAGATGTCTGGAGGACAGGAATAAGGAATACTCTCTGTCCGAAACCACCATGTGGGATAAACCCATATTTCTCAATAAGAGTTTCAGTGCTGCTCCTACATCCACCATGAAATTAAAATTTTATATTAATGTAGACCTCTTTATGCCACAGCCTTTTAAAAAGTTTAGCTGGATCTCCATCTGTAAAGCTTTTGCTCAGTGTGCCCAGACACTCATTGAGCAAATCAGACTCTGAAAATCATTCCTTCAGTTGCTGTTTATTTAATTACTTAATAGAAACATGTAACTTGCCCAACCTGCCTATATAAATCAATCTAGAAAAACCCCACCCTTCAGCTATAAATAGAAAAAGCACAATAGAACTACTGAGGATAAAGATGATTTTAATTTTAATCATTCCTTTGTCAAAGCACCACTGGTCATGTTTCAGTCTTATTCAATAGCACAAACAATGCTGTGAGGTTAGATACTGTCAGAAAACACATAACGCCATCCATAATCCTGCAACCATTTGTTAAGCCTGAGAGCATGGCAGCTTGGCATTTTTAACACAGAGAGGTGTACCTAAATTTAAAATTCAGGTGAAAAATGAAGCAGTGAAGTAAGTGACTTCTTCAAAGACTTGGAATTAAATAACAGGCTGTAAAATAACACAACTGATTTTTGAAAATGGGGTAGTACACAGAGCAGTTTAGTTTAGGGAAACCTGAGTTAGCTCAGGTACCAGGGACAATCTAAAGATAGCAGCCTCCGCTCAGTTAACTTGTCTGCCACCCTCACATCTGCTGAGAAGCAGTTTTCACATCACTCTGTGAAAGTTGCAACATCTTCCACGGAGAAGGTCCAATCCAGACAACACTCCTGCACTGCTATTGTCCCTCCTCTAAAACAGACCTTCCCTGTGGCACAGTTGCCCTTGCAGTTGGCACTGTCCTATCTGGATGCAAATCTGTCCCACCAAAATCTGAATCAATCCTCTGGTGTCTACATCCGAACGAAATGCTTACGGCTAAATGAGTAAGCTAAAGCAATTGTAAAGAAAACAAACAATTATTCTTATAACATTTCTTTAAGACTGCAATTAGATCAAATTAAATCAGCAGGAATTTCTCCACACAAAGCAAATGGAGCATTTAATATCCTGCTGAAACAAAACATGGCACATCAAGGTCCCCTACAACATCATGTAAAAACCACAGTCTCCAATCTTGTCAACTTTGTAGCTTTGTAAATAACAATAAAAGATCTGTAAGCCAGGGTCATGCAAATTTCACTTCCTCAACTCCTGTGTGATCTTTAATGTAAATCTATGTGCAACCTTTGCACACTCCCTGCCACACAACCCACCCCCACCAAAAAAATTCCCATTCTTGTGTTACTGCATACTTTGATACTTACATAATACCTACATTCTATTATTGCCTTTCAGCTTTGATAGCAGCAAAAGGAATAGCAACAGCAAACTGACCTTTTGGAGAGCAATTATATTCCTTGCTCCCAATAAATTCCTGCCTTCCCTTCGTGTCCCATTCACTTTACGTGCCCTTTGTGGAGTCAGGAGTTGGACTCAACAATTCTCACAGGTCCCTTCCAACTCAGGATATTCTGTGATGCTAAACCAACAGTCAAGGAAAAGGTTTATTCTCTTGAAAGTTTTTTGCTCAAATAAAGATAGCAAGAACATAAATGCAGAACAGCTGGAATGTAACACTTGGGACAAACTGTTTGGTGGGCGGGTGTTGTTTTTCCTTTCTAACTAAATCTTCTAGTAAATGCTACTTTTCTCATCAAGTGCTCAGCTCTGAGGATAACAGCAGTTTCCAGGGCTTTGGTTTTTAATTGTTAAACAAAAGCTTAAAGCTCCCTATCTTTAATCAAGTCCACAAAACTAACCTTCAGTCTTACCTTCCATACACACATGGCCCCCTTGCAGGAAGTATCAAGACCACTTCAGCAGTTTTGAATATTTCATATAAGTAAAGATTCGCTGCTGAGTCAGGCCCTCTAAGAGTCATTAATTGACAAATTTTGCAGCAGTCTGAAAATTTAAGTACAAGACACTGCTTTCCCCACCGCTATCTAGAAAAAAAGTTTGTCACCCTAATTTTCAAGGGTCTTCTTCTTCCTCTCTCTAGCTTTTTACTGGAATGTTTCCCTAAATGTCAAAAATTCCCTCAATTTCAGGCAGAAAAAGTTTGAACTAACTTGGGTCGCAGAATCACTGCCTTCCTTCAGACTTTCTAGAGAAGAGGGGTTTTTTGTTCAGTCTTGGAGTACAATTATGTCAGTCATTTCTAACTTAGAATTGATTTTTCCCTACAAAGACCAAGAATGGTTTTCTAAGTCATTCAGATATTTGCACATTAGCACAATATAAATCCTTTTGTAATTAGGCCTCCTATCCAGTCCTTCCATGTATTTCCAGAAAATATGTACAAAAAGTTCTTTTTGCTGCTATGACATTCTCTTCTGTAATTCTCATTACATTATCTAAGCACACATGCAATTGGAGACATAGCACAGGAACCAGCACTTCTTCTATAGAGCAATGGTGAGGAGAGATTTAAAAGGTTCAGACTAAATGGCTGGGGGGCAGTAAAGTGCCTTTTCCCCTCCATATTCCAAAGAAAGCTGCAGGCAGACCTTATGGTCTGTGCCTGGAACACAGTTAATTCAGGTGGAATATTTTTAAGAAGTTATTTGATAAATTAAAATGTAGCCAATCTCCTGATCACGAGTAGGTTTTAACTTTTCAAAGACCTGCAGTAAAGTCATATTTTCAGATGTTCAGTGTCTCAGCCTGAAAGATCTGCTCCAAAGCAGAGAAACTAGAGCTGCCAAATGAAGCACACATAAACACTTGATTGTTTTTAACAGGGGAGACAAACCCTCACAACTTCTCTAACCACATCAGGATAAATGGCTCAGTCTTTAAGTAAGAGTAGTTCAAAGAGATACTGTCAGTCTCAGGTGGATAAAGCAGCATCAGGCCAAGTGGGAGGGCTTAGAGAAGTTAAAAGCAAAGCTAAGTTGAAAACATTCTCTTAATGGAAGTCCTGCATGACCTGCGCTTCGTTCAGTTCTCTTCAGGGCAGGGACTGTGTGATTTGTCTCAGTCTTCCACAAAGTGCTGAGTGTACGTCAGCACTTCATCCCACACAGTAACAGCGGTGTCAGGGGAGGAACAGCAAAGGACTGAAAACAGAATTGTCTCATCCAGGCAGCTTCCCACCAGCTAACCTTCCCTTCTACATAATCCCACTCTCATACTTACACATTAACACAGAAAACATAGCACAGAGCGGCTTTTCTTGCTAAGTCTTATTTTTCTGACTCATTTGTGTTGGAATGAATCACAAATTAATCAATCACCTGGATGAGAGGTCATTTTCTACATTTTTTGCTTCTGTTTCTTTGACTCACCAATCCAAAGACTGTGTTGCATGAACATGAGTAATTCCTGTATGTTAGCAGAAATTTTGCATAGAATTCAAATAATATATCTTTAATCCCAACAAATCAAACTTCATACAAAATACATTGATTTATTTAAATTTTTACTGCAAACATGCAAACGTTTGGGTTTTGGTTTTTTTTTAATTTGCTTATTTTTGTGTTTTTGTCTTAATTTAAATTAATGGGAAAGGCAATCTTAGGGGACACACAAAAAAAGTACATTTTTTCACTGCTGGCCTATGTGCAATTTCTTCCAACTCAGTACTTGTATTAATCCAAGTCAATCAAAGTCAGTGCTTTGTTCTAAGAACATAAGCCTGAACTGAGAATATACCTGTCTCTGGGTATTACACAGAACTGATTTGGAAGGATATTATGCAAGTGTACACAATACACTCCAGGGCTACACAATACACTCTTACATGCCAGTCTGCAATTTAAATGATTTCAGAACTTGAAAATATTTCCTATGAACTGGATTCTTTAAGGATTAAATGCAGTTTGCCTTTGGTTTATGTAATGCTGTACAGCAGTCACACAGACTGATTCAGAGTTGCAATTCATTTCTCCATTGCAAGGAAGATACAGGCTCCATTGCAAGCTGCAAAGGATGCTTTATTACATGACAGCCAGAGCTGAGTAAATAATTCACCTTGAATAATTTGTGCACTTATTTTTTTCATTTTCATTTCCAGAATTCCAGAAAAAAAGATTACAGTTTCTGCAACATACCTGTTAACTAAAATTACCCTAAGGAATTCGTCACATGGTCTGCTGTTACATCCCTGGTGTTCACAGCTATGCTTAGTTGCAACTAGTAAATAAAACTTATGGCATAGGTTGTTCAGGCTGAGTGATCAGCAACAATCACGTTTCTTGTACAATACACTTTTTTCCCCCTTGCAATACCTTGCTTTATCTGGTATACATTCATCAAGAACTTGGCAAGTTTAGCTAAATATAAAATTAAAAAACAAAATCAGAAACAACCAAAAAACCCCATCCCCTGAAACACTGTTTTCAAACTGAGAGTACAAAGAAGTTAGTGAGGAAACCCTGACCCATCTCCTGAAGCATCCTTCAGTAAGAGTGGTGGTTAAATTACATAATGCTGAAGGAAAAAGAAGTTTAACTGATTTAGAATAGTGAAAAACTTAGTTAAATACATAATCTCTTCTCATGATAGAGAAACCCTCAGCAGAAGTCTTCACAGCCTGGGGGAGGAACGTACACACGTGTGGAAGGAAAGGGATTCCTTAGTCCAGAAACTGAAACACAAAAATCGATGCACATGCGAAATTAAATCTCACAGAATCACAAACAGATCCCACTTCATGTTAATTTCCTCTCCATTTACAATATTCACAAAGAAAATGACAGAACTCACCAACTTCAGTGAGAGCCAGGGAACTGACTCCAAATTTAAAAAGAAAAAGAAGAAGAAAATAAAAAGTTGTGGAGGGAAGAGGATCAATAGTCACATCCCAGGAGAAGAGCAACAATAAAATGTGTCTATTCATCCAGATACCCAGGGAACAGCCTCATTTACCCCCAGCTATCACTCTGCAGCAACAGAGATTAGGAGTTAGGTTTCCTTAACACTGATTCCTCAAGCAATCTCAGCTGAGTGTTTTCTAAAGTGAGTGTCATGATAAAAGGCAGGAGTTACCAGTAAAGGTGAGGAGAAAATTGGTATCTTTAAAAACATTTTAAAAAAATTCTATCTCAGTGCTTTTTACCTATACTCAAACAGAGCAGCAAGATTTTTTGAGGTTTTCTGCTCATGCTGAACCCAGGTGGTGACATGAAGGCACACAAACTTGAGACATCTTAGTTTGTGTTCTACATTTGTCATGTTAATTCATGAGAGTTCAACATGGCAAAAGATAGCAAGTTCTTGATGTGCAGCATAGACAAGCAGAAGTTACAAATACTTAGCATTGAACATCACAGGTGATTCCAGAACAAAAGAGAATCCATTATCCTCCAGCTTCTCACCTTTTTAGCTTCTTGTGTGGCACAAAGTATCATCAACTTGATTCCCCAGAACTCTAATTTTACCCTATGCTATACATGCAATCCTGTTCAAAAGTAGAGAAAAATGGAACTCGGCATATTTATTAGCCTCCTCTTTTTTCGGTAGACATTCATCTTAGGAAAGCTGAGTGTATGTGTTCAGAAAAAAGTAAGATTATCAAGGTGTTTTATTCTCTTTTTCCAGGCTGCTATGAGCGGTACTGGATTAAGCCACCATGAGAATTTACCTTATCACAAAAGGGCTTGACAGAATCAAATTATAAGTATCACCTCCTCAATGCTCCAGCCACCCCATGATTCATCTACATCTATTGGATTATCCCACTCTTTTCTGTTAGCTTTGCCTGAGAATGCTGTTCACACCCCATCAGTTTCTTTTCCATGCCTCCAACCCAAAGCTGCCCTTCCAAGTTAAGGCTCTAGATGTTTTACTTTGACTTTAAAATAGATAAATATTGTTTCAACATGAGATTTTAAATAAATATAACTGGAAAAATTCCAGCAAAGGTGGATTATTATTGGGGGCGGGGGGGGGGGAGGGGAGGGGCGGGGACAGTGAGGCAGGGAAGCCAGGCACTTCAAAAACAAGTTTTCTCAAGTCCTAAATGGAATTTCTAATTAAAGGAGATGTCTCAAGACAGGGAGAACCCCAAGAATGACCAGGACCCCATGCTAAGGTAAAGTTTCCACTGACCAGACGAAACAGGGTTGAAGCAACCAGGAAATGAGACAGTTGCCCTTTAAACCTCTCTAGAATGTGGTAAAGCAAACTTAACTGAAGCTTCTTAAAGAATGAGTAGAAGAAGCTATAAAAATGCTGTACATATCTGTATTTGTGCACAATGCCTATTACCACCTCTGAAACTCACCTAATATAGCAACGACTTCATCATCCTGGATTACTTCCAAAGAGCCCGAGACCACGAAGCAAAGGCTGTCGACGCTTTCCCCAGCGTGGTAGATCAGGTCTCCTGGAGCACAGTGCACCGTCTGAAATTCCATGGCGAGGGCTCGAAGGCACCCATCGCTCGCCAGCCTGAAGGCAGGGTGCTCCTTGAAAACCTTGCGGTTCAGATGCACGCAGATGTCCGCTCTCATGTCCTTAGGGCAGATCTGCAAAACCTGAGAAGGAAATCAGGCAATCAGTTCCTGTGCATGGCTTCTATGTGCCTGCTATGGCTCGTTTACCACACAAGGTTTAAGAACTGCTTTCCTCCTTGTAAAATTTCTAGTGTCAGTCTGTAAGTTTATTTTTATATTATTTATCCACATAAGCCACAATACTAACTTAGTCTACTTTATAACATCTGAAGGAAAATGCTGTTTTCATCTCAGCCACATGCTCTGCTGGATATTGAATTACCAGAAGTCCTCCAGTTTTTAAGACAATAAAACTTAGAGCACAGCAGTACAGAAAGTGTTGAAGAAAAGCTTCCTGAAGAATTGTTTCTAGAGGGCAGGTCACTTTTTTGATAGGCAGATTCCACGAAAAGCCTGCACAAGTTATATGCTTTAACAACTACAACCAGTTATTTAAAGTTTAATTAACTTAAGATATTAAAAACTGCAGGTATTCAAATGTACCCCTCAGTGGCACTAACAAGTTTTTTGTTTACACAGGGAAGGGACTTAAAGGTATGATGCTGTTTTGGGCAGCTTTTGATCTTCCAAATGCAATGTTCCTCACAGCAATTCATGGTTCTCATAAGAGAACACAAGCTGATGCTCAGCACAGCGGGTACCAGCCAGGGCCATTTCTGAAGGGTTTTAATATAACACGGACAGCTGAGTGGAAAGAATACAAAATCACTGCTGCATGTACAGACTAAAAGCAGAAAGAAGCAACATGAACAGGGTTTGGGGATAACAAAATCTCCTTGGGGGATAGCCTACGATGAAGCACATCCAGGACATATTATTTGAGAAAAACATTGAGTAGTCTAAGTCGGCCTCTTTTTTCTCTTAAATTTTCTTAGTAGTAACTATTCCAATTAAGGGACATTCTGGTTGAGCTTCAGAGTTACTCCCACTTATTTTCCTAGATGGAAAGAGAAGACTGTCTCACTGCAAATACTCCTAGAAAACATAAAGTCACATGACACAGGAAGTACTATGGCTATGCCTACACTTTGAAACGGGGTTCTGTGCAAGATCTGAGCAGAGAACCAAGCTGGTAATTCTGTGCATGGCACTGGTTCCAGTTATCATGCCTGGTACTCCAAAGACAAATAACTCTACCACCAATATCATCATCTTTGGCCCACCTCCAAACAGACCTTTTATTGCCAATACTACTTTTGAAAAGAGATATATTTCTATAGTGCTTAGGTGTAGGGCACCCATGGATGATTTTTCTTGGCTGCCCTGTACAGAAGAGCTGCCAAACCTGCCAGTTCTCAGTTTTCCAGGCTCACAGAAATGGGCTGGGGCAGAAAGACCAGCATTTAACATGGATCGCAGGCAGGAGACATATCTGTCTTTTCCATTATCTCATTTACTCTGGTGACAAAAATATTCTCTAGTGGCATATTCTTGCCAAATTTTCCTACTGGAATTACACACACACTTTGCAGCTACCTGAGTATCACACACAAAAAGGGTTGTTGTAACAGAAATAGTAGCAAAAAGCCATGAATATACAAGAGAATATTTAAAATTATGCTGTTTTCCAAAACCTTTTTTGGACAGCAGCCTTAGAGGAAGTTAACTAATTTTCCATTCTCCATTTAAAGATGTCTCCAGACTTAAAAAAATGAAAGGGGTTTAAGGCATTTGGGAGTTACAGACAAATGGAAGAAGACTTCCATTTGTATGGGAGGTATCTTCATGGACCAACTTTAGAATCTTTCAGTAGCTCTTGGTTAAATTTTGTTGTACGGGTGTTTTCTAGACTTGTAACTTAGCATGTGTGCAGTTAACACTGAATTGACAAATCCGTGGCCTACAAAAGAGTGGTAAGATCAGTTCAGTGCTCAGTTCCTATTTAAATCTTTGCCTCATCTGTAGGAAGCTGTGCTGTGTTTCAGAGGAGCACAACTACCACTGCTCTGTCTCACAAGCAATACATGTTTTATTCATGGCAAGACATCCCAGAAGTTATACACAGGCATCAAACCAACAGAGCTCAGACCTGGGAGTTTATGGCACAGCCAACCATAGCTTTTGCTGTGCAGATGAAAGCTGAGCTCTTGGTTAAGCAGTCATGGCCAGTGGCAGCTCAGCTATGAACGCACCAGTTATTGAAAACAGCACCATATTAACCTCTTTGAGACCTCCTGAGAATTAGAGACTTTTCTCCTGTTTATTAAGATAATTCTTAAAGACTACACTGGGAATTGTTGTGCCCAGTTTGATTATTCTGCTGTCTCCAACTGCATCCTTAAAGCATTTCACTCTTTATCAAAGAAAGACAAGAATGAACTTTGAAGATAAGCTAAACCGCTCCCCCCCCCGCCATGTTTTACATAGCAATTTTTTCTTGTTGTTTTGTAAAAATGATGACAGAAGTTTGTACTGGGGGCTGAATGAAAGCACCAGCACTCATTACACTATGTATCCTCAGATGTCTCTCCACCTTCCCCAAGTGCACCTACTTCAAATCACAACCCCACACAAAGACAGATTGTGAGAAAACATGCAGAACAGCTTCTAATCAGCACTACCCAGCACTAAAATACCATTTCTTTCTGAAAGCCAGTGTGATAGACAGTGCTTACGGAATCGTGTCTGGGATTTAAAAATGGCAGATATGCTGAAGACCTTTTAGGAAAGCAAACAGTGCCCTGTGTGCCCCTCAGTCTCCAGACAGTTCAGTGCAAGGCCACATCTGTTCTACTCCTTCATAACGATGCTTTAACAGCTGTACAGAAATGACACTGTTTGCTCTTTAACTGCATCACTCACAATTCAGAATACTAAGCTAAGCTGCCAACCAGGAGACTGGTGACCAGAGCATTGGTATGATTTCCTGAATGATCCACCCCAAAAATCACGTCTCTTTACAAGCAGAAGAAAAACTGTATCTCCACAAAAGCTGGCAACTAATATGAAAGCGACAAGGAATTACTTTTGTACATTTGCCATGGTGAAAGGCCATCTGTTATCTTAAAAGACACAATGGGAATTTACTTGTAAATTCAATGAATCAGAATGATAACATTTGCCTTACATAAGATAGATTTCAAGCAATACATTATTAAATACTTCCAGTTTTCATTAATATCTTTAGCCTGCACACAGAATATTACATTCAAATTCTCCAATGACAAAAAAGAATTACTTTGTTTTCAGGCCCACAGAGCTGCAAACAACCTCACAAGAAACACTGCAAAAAAATCTCATTTGGAAAAATTGTGAGTTTGTGTTACAATATGGAATTTGTTATTTACTTATCACCTTTATTTTTTGTAAACCAAGCTTTTTCCTTTATAATTTTTATACTATTTTATGCCATTTCACTAGCAAAACATACATACTTTTACCACTAGCATATGTTTGTATGATGGAATAGCTGAAACACTGTATTTGAAAGTTTAAAATTACGGGAAGCTACTACTTAGAACTATTTAAAGAATATTTGTCTCCTTTACTAAGACAGTACCTCCTGTTTATTTTAATGGACTACTTTCAGGATGTGACTTCTTTCCTTGCAGTTTAATTTACTTACCTTTTCAGTATCTATTCCTCTGGACATTGACCAGGTGGAAACGATGTAATCCATCACACGTTCACTCAGTCCTTTAGGGACCTGGTAGAGCTTTAAAAAGTCCCGGACACTGTTCAGCATTTCATGGTATCTGTTTGTGTTAGCATACATTTGCTGAAATATGGTTGTCACATTACCAAAAATGGTGGCATATAGAAGGGCTGTGAAAAAGAAGAAAAACCACAGAGATAATACACGGTAAGTTGTGATGATCAGTCTGTGTTCCACTGGGCTTTAAGACTGGAAATGCCAGGCTCATAAAAATGCATGCAAATACAGGTGCTTTATTAGCAAGGCATGATGAGTGCAAGTGTTTTATAGGTCACCTTCAGCACTACAAATTGAGGACCACCGCCTATTTTTGTGAGAACAAGTCCTGCATCAGAATTCCTGAAACACAACGGTTTGTCTTTGTCAAACAATTCAGTAGTACCCAAAAACCTTATGAAACCCCAACAGACAGAAGACAGAAGAATTTTAAGAGAAATAGCTTGACAGCAAATACTTTAATTTTTTGTCTCAGGTTTATAGCTCCTGTGTTGAAATACCGCCAGTGACAGATTTGCAGGCTTTAAGTGCATTATCACAGTAGTAAGCTGAGTCATCGTTACCCACCTCGGTGTGACAACAATAATGCATCAAAGCAGAAGATGGAATATGTAATAAACAGCTACCATGGGTCAGTAATTCATAGACATAAGTTTAATAATACATAAAAACTCGCATTACGTTTTATATTCTTCAGGCAAAAGCACAGTGAGGTCTGAGGCAAGAGCTAGAGCCCTCAGAGGCAGACCTCTGAACAGCCCTCCTGACTTCATGCAACACACTTATGAAGCCAGCTGGTTCCTCAAGATGGGTTTAAGAATAAACATGAGGAAGAAAAAAAGGCAATGTTTCCAGGCGTGGAGAGAAGCAGATGAAAACACACAGGACTTGAGAAGATCCATCTGCTGAAGCCCAAGACAGAGCAGCAGGCTGGTGGCAGCCTCAGCGGCCAGGTTTGATAGCTTGCAGAGGCCGGGGCTGAGGCTCTTCCAGCCAATCCAGCCCTGAATGAAATGGAAAGACAGGAAGCCTCAAGAGGAGCTTTCCTTTGTTGTGAATCAGGTCAGTGATATGTGACAGGTTGGCTGTAGAGGGAGAGGAACAGTCAGACTGCAGATGCAATGATAACCACCTGTAAGTGCTCTGGCTTGCTGAGTCAGTTCTTCCTCTTAATCATTTCCTGTCCCCCAAAACAAGCACCAAACTGTATCATATCTTTTCCACTCAAGACAAATAAATGAGAAGCCATATTTATAAAAAACAGATTCTGCCTTACTGAAATACCCCTTTTTGCTGTTTATTTACTCCCTCACCAGCTATTAAAAAAATCTTCATCCCACTCCTTCCCTTGAGAATGCAGGTATTTATTCAGGTCAGCGTTACAGGCAGATATCCTTAAGCCAACTAAGATGCTCCAGGATTCTATGACCAACAAAAACCTTTGATATTGTGCAAAAGAAACTTACAGGACTGTCTTTGCCCTGATCATTAAGAGATGTAATTTAAATTTAGGCTTGCTCAAGGCCTTTACACTGCTGATTTTCTGCAGAATTCCTTCTTGATGCTTCATGACTTCTCTTTTCATTAATTTCTGTAGAGAACAGCTCTCCCTTTTTCCATCTACTCCTCTGTGCAAACAGGTATAAAAATATGCAGAAAAAGGTGCACACTCAGTTTAAAGAAAAGTGGAGAGCATGTCATGAATAGGGATACAATGACCAGAAACATATATTTTCTCTCTTTAACCTTTACTTGTGCCTGAGCAAATCATACCAGGAAGTCCAATGCAATGAGTAGCAAAGAATGATAAAAGGCTTTAAAAAACTGTTTTACCATAAGAGCTCCTTAATCCATGAGTATTTTGTATTAGAACAGCATTACCTCTCCCTAAGTCCTGGTTTGCTCTCTGTTAGGCAGGTGCAAACACAACCCTACAGGAGACTGCAGCAGCACAGGGCAGCCAGCACAGCACTGGAATAGGTGACAAATTAGGGAGAGGGTGGCAAGCAGATTCTTATCTGTAGATTTCTGGACAACCACATTTGTGTCCATACAACTCTCTCTTTGCTCTCTGGCAAACAGTGGAACCTGGGAGTTCAGTACCTTGGCACATATAGCTCCATGCCAGCACAGGTAAAACGGAGTCCCCCACTCTGTCCCATTAATGTCCAGCTACACGAAGCCTAAAGAAAAACCAGAAATTTGGTCCTATATTTTGATTATTATGAAGCAAGCAATTTCCACTGCAAATTGAAGCTCCAGTATGACAATTATCTTGGCAAGAAAAATTATTCATGCCTAGATTTTTTTTTATTCCCAAACTCACAATCCTTAATTTATCATTAGCTAACCATTTTATTACTATTAAAGACACATTAAAGCCAAGGATTTTTTGCAGCCTTATATTGAGTAGATACATTAGCATATTAAACCTTGAACTCCTCTGCACAGAAATAGCTGGCTGTGTGCCTTTCACTTCCGTTCAAAGGAATAATGAAATGAACCCACTGCAGTAGACTGCAGCCCCAGAATGATTTCAGAAACACACACTCTACTAAAGGAAGAAAGTTGGGCTGTTTATGTCAGAGCAAAATCTCCAGCATCTCCTCTCCAGGAATGTCAAGATCCCTCAGAAATTATATAGCCCTCACCCCCTGACATTGATATTCTTTTCTGACAATAAAGGAAAACATGTTGTCCCCAACAGTGTGGCTGCTCCTTTACACTGCAGTCTGTGATACCCCATTTAGACGTCACAGATAGGACCACAGTAATTGCAGTAGCAAATTACCCACAAGTGAATCATGAAGGTCAGGCACAGGTTGGAAAGGTCACCAAATCATCTGCTACTTTAAATGATGTAACAAGTGAGAATAGAGAAATAAATACAAGCCAGTGTAGGCCTCAGCTACCACAGTAAAAGATCTGGGGTCTGATTTTAGCATTATAAGAGGAAGAACTTCTATCTGTAAGAATGAGAGGTTTACAATTACCCCAATTACAGATGTAAGTGCTGCATTCGGTTCCTGAGATGAATCATCAGATTGATGATGATTTGTTCAAAATGCACTCATCCAGTGGCCTCGCACACAAAATGTGTGCAGAAGAACTACACAGCAACAAGTGAGACCAACTAGTGAACAATCTCTTATATCTTGCCCCCAAGACTTGAAGTGCTTTCTGAAAACAAACTGCCTTCATTTTTGCTGTCTGGAAAGCTGATCCAGAAAGTCTGTCTGTCTGCATGTAAATTCCACTTAACAACTAAAAAACCGAAATAAACCCTTTTTACATACTGCACTAACCTAAGCACTGTTCAAAGAGCAAGCACCTCCATTTGCAAATAGTAGATGATCTAAATGTATAATTGCACTTTTGCTTCACCAACAAGTTCCTAGTTTACAACAAATTATTCAGTTCATAGAAGGCTGAGAGAAAGCACAGCCTTGAAAATTGTTGCAGTGTATGACTTCTTACTGAATATGAAACACAATCGTAAATTAACCACAAAAACTGCATGTCTCAAGGGCATTTTTCAGATAACACATTGTGAGGTCACACAAAATTAACACTGATCAGATAAAAAGAAAAGCAGAAATTAATAATTGTATGGATCATCTCATAATTATATGAGAAAATGACATTATTTTCAAATGTGCAATTAGAACAATGTAAGAGTTTATAATTGCTTGAGATTAGGGGTCTTGATTAGTGGTAATTATGCCTACTTATGCGTAGAGAGCATGCAGTTAAAAGGAAAACACTGAACTGTTAAACACAATATAAAAGAAAATACCAAACTGAACAGGTATCTTAAAGAATTGTTTACCAAACTAGTTTTGATAGAATTGTTATTTGTAGTCTTGTCATCTGATATCAAAGCTTCAAAAACAAGATGTACTTATCAAGTATCTACACAACCTTCTAGAACAGTACAGACAGACCCAAAGCTGCTTAATTTGCTACTTCTTAAGAAGCTTTGTGTATTATAAAGTTTCCTATTTGTAATCTTTTACCTACCTTTTGTTTTTTTACTAACACAATATATAAAGATATAATTCAATTTAGGTAGTAAAGAATAAATGTAAACAACTTAGCCAAAATCTAATAGGTCAATTAATTTTCTTCACTTCATGACTTTCCACAATATATATCCAGAACATTTTCAACTGCTATAAAACAAATTACAATTGCTAGTCTTAATATGTACATCACTTCCTGAATTTCACAACCTGGGAAAAAGACTTTTTTTTAAGTGAAAGTAAATTCCCAGAGGAGCTCTCCCCCACGCTGTCGCAGTAACTGTTAAATCCTGCTCTTCCCACAGCTCTCTATTCTCCTGGACTGAAACAATACACTGCTTCACCTCCCTCTTTCATGCCACCAGCTTATAATTTGCACCTCCAAAGCAAGGCAGTAGCAATGGCAAAGATCAGAGAACTGGCACACTACTGAGCAAGTCTGAAAATCAATTTAACGGCAAAGAGCAAAGCAGAAAGCTGGAACAGGCCATGAGGGACATGCACGTCAATCCACGTGGCACAAGCACTTCTAAGATGAAAGATGAGAGACCACAGGCAAATTTTATTAAACTCTTAGTCGAATCCTACTGCAAATCTTCTCACTCTCATCATCACATTTGGTGAAATCACCCCGCTGGCAGCAAAATTGGGACAGAGAAGGACAACAGTGGGCTCCAGCTACAATGGAAATGTCTCCCCTGCAGAAGGGTAGGACACCAGTGAGGATACAGTTGATAAAGGCTAAACAACAGAGCATCAGCACATGGGGTTTTTTCATCTTCCCATCACCAAAAAAAACAAGAACTGCAATGAAATGAATGTCAGAGACATAAACAAGGGAACAGCTGCTCTGAGAAGCCACTTAAGCAGCTACCAAGGACTGGAGTAGTAGAAACATCTGTGCACCTTAAAATAGGCTGTCTGCAGAATGTAAGGGCAGAAAGCAAAATTAAGAACAGCTAAGGAACAAACACCACAAGCAGCTCCCACTGCTTCTCTCCTCACACCCTTTCCTAACTCTGCGAAATAAAAGGAGCCTGCTACTCCAGCAGCACAGACATATGAACTCCTGTTACCTCATCAACTTGCAATGACTTACATTTTGCCAGCTTAAGACTTAATATGGAAGAATAGAGGCAAGTGTTGGCAATTACCAAACCTTCCAAAGATGCTGAACTCCAGCATGCCTTAGGGACGCTTCAAAACCAAAGGGCTTTTTATTTTGATCTGGAAGGACCCACACAGCTGATAGCAACAGTCACAGGTGTTTTGGCTCACAAGCATCATGCACAGCATAACTCTCTAACAGGTTTTGCTGTTGCCTTCAGCATGTTTGGGCTAAGATAAACAGCATGGAAGAACATACATAGCAAAACTGATCAGAGGAGCAATCAGAGCCAGAGTGAGTACAAGCCAATAGAACAAACTTCAGCATCAGCCCTACAAGAAAGCTCTTCAACATAAACAGCTCTCTCCGAACTGGCAGTGAAGGGCCAACACCACTCTGCTCTCTATGAAAGGCTGCATCTTGGATTAAAAAGCCTGCTTACAAAAAGAGAAGATGAAGCCTCCTGCCAATCCATACAAAGGAAGGGTGGTGGCTATTACCTCCCTGGCCAAGGCTCCTATCTCTGCACAGCAGCACTTGACTAATTAACACAGTCCTGTGGAGCACTCCCTTGGAGGAGAGAGGCCTGAGAGCAAAAAGACTCTCCCAGAGATAAGTAACCTTCCTCAAGGCCATGGTGAGAAAGTGAACCACCCCCAGCATGCCTTGTTTCTATATGGCAATAGCCTGTACCCAGTTGGCTAGTTGGTTTCTACCCCACCCCCTGCCTTTCCCATAAAAAGCCCCCTGTTTCTGCCCCTGATGAGGGAGCTTTGTCCCTGGCCTCCCCTTCACAGGGGCTGCTGGACAATGAAAGCCACCTCTGTGGAACTGCCATACAAGGCTCCTGTCTCTCTGTCCCCGGGTTCGCCTTGGGTGATTTCACAAAGAGCTGAATCACAAGAGCCAGAATCGCTTGTAGCTGAGAAGTTGCTACACTTGCTGAAATCCCCTGCTGCCCAGGGAGGCCTGCTGCCACCGCCCCTGGAAGAATTAATTGTTCTTGGGAGGACACTCTCTCTAGGAAGGTTGTGGTACACTGGCACTGAGCAGCATCAGACCCCCTGCGATACAGTCCCACTAAACACTGTAAAATCTGGATTTTGACAAACTGAGAAGTGTCCAAACAAGTAAAATGGCAGGAATCCTGATTCACAAAGCTCATCACTCATTTGTTTTGACAGCCACAGTTTAGTATTATATTTACCCTGAAAGGTGCCAAAAGTCACCAGAGGGGGATTTAATGGCAGCCATAGACTCCACTGCAGCTAATGTGCTTGCAGAAAAGCAGATGACTAAAGTAATCAGATGCACAAGTCAAAAGTAGCCTGTGAGGACTTAGATGTGTTTTTGCTTGCAAAATTAAGGAGTAAGAATCTGGTTATATGCTACAGTTCTGCTGTAAAGGGACACCTACAGAAGACAACACAAGCATGATGCCGAAAGGAATTAAAGAGAAGAGCATCCTGGATACAGTGAGACTTAAGCTGATAGTCTTTGAAATCCCCAGCCATGAGTGTCTCTCAGGAAAACAGGGCTGCACACTCTTATTCTATAAACAAACAGCACTTGCAAACCAATGAGTTCACCCGACTCTTCTTGCTTAAATTACCTGAAAGCATCCATTTCTCTGAAAAGCCCAGTACTTCCCCTGACTGGTGAGTCCCAGTGAGGGTAGCAGCATTTTACATCCAAAAGTGCATCATAAACCAGATGGGAAGATGTATGTTCTGCCTCAACTTACAGGTAAATTTTTAAACCTGACAGAAAGCTATGACTAACTCCAAACACAGTAATACCTACTCATTTATTGAAATTAGGGCCTTAGCCCTTGATAGCAAACAGACTTTCCAGGAACTGTTTAATCAATGAGTCCACAGAAAGCTCCTTGCAGAATCAAATTTTTTTTCAGTCAACATATAACAATATGGAACAGCAAGATCAACAGGCAAGATCTGAAATGGGAAAAGCCATCATGGTAAATCAAAGGTAAGACTAGAGAAAAAGGACAATTCTACAGAAAGTGGAATTTCCCAATTACCTCTCCAAATTTTATTCCCCACAAGATAGGTTTACCTCTGATAAGGTAAAACAGAATGACAAGGAAATGTACCGATTTTCACAACTAGTTACAACAACTACAGTTCCTGTAAAGAACAGCATATGTATCCCGACATCTTCAGGAATGTCCTAAGGGATTAGTCTAGAGCAACACTGAAGTACACATGCTCAAAACATGGAGCATCATCAAGATCTTGCTGCATGTGCCAGTTTGATTACCAAGAGGAAACTAAGTGTACACACAGATAACAGCTGCAAAATCTATCTCTATTCCAAACATACCAGGGCAGACTCACCAGTGGGACACTTTTACCGACACAGGATAACTTCAGCTCAACGTTTTCACTAGCAGGTTTAACCATGATGAGAATTAATAAAATGCCAAATCTGATTAAATCCTCTGCAATTTGTGAGAAAGGACGCTATTTTACTGTTTTGTGGAATTTTATGGACAATAAAATTTAAATTGTCTAGAAAATTGAAATGGATTTCCATTTCATTTCCCAGCACTAATGAACAGATCACCATTTAAATGATGACTGAGCCATTTAAGGGCATAATTTTTCTTCTACAGTTTATACAGGGTAATGCATGGCCATTTTCAATTACTTGGTTAAAATTAAATCTCCAGATACTGCTTCTAGATTTTTACTCATTTACACCGATATGAAGGCTTTTTCTTTCAAAGCTCGTTTTTATCTACCCTCAACTTAGCTCAAATGGTTTCCCCCAATTAAACACCAACTCTCATTTTAAAATCTATTACTGAAATAGAACTACTCAAACAAAAGAACAGAAACAAAAATCAAAAGCCACAGTTAGAAAAAGTTCTCTTCATGTGAAACTGCTTACCTATGTAATTGCTAGCATTCCTCTGTTCACCCTATTTCCTCTGGGACTTGTATGATCCTTTCTACGAGGCCTTGCAGGAGGGAAATCTAGGAGATCATCTGTTATCCAAACTTTCTGGTCCTTTCCTTACAATGCTGCCACACGTACTGCTGGACTTTGCCCTGCTGGCTCAGGCCTGTTCCTGTTGGCAACTATTTGGCCCGATTTTGCAATAACCTGTCCATGGCCTTTGACAATCCAGAACTGGATCTGAATTTTGCACACCAAAACCACCATCCAGCATTTATACATAATAATTTCTAGACAAAATTTGCCCCCAACAGTGAGGTAACACAAGAGTTTAATGGCTAAACTCACTTGCAAAGTCCAAGCAAAATTCTCCAGCCTGATTCCTTTTGGTCATTGCTCCAACCTCATTTAATTAAGGTATCTACATTTGAGTGCGGTATTTAGAGTAATTCTTTGTTCTGAATGATAATTGGATTCAGGTGGCTTCTCTCTACTCCCACCAGAGCACCCATGTGGGAAGTTTGTAGCTGGCTGCATTTCTTGCTGAGCACGTTCAGATCTGAACCCACCAGTGACACCACAAGGAGGAAGGACCCAAGGCTTCCCCTGAGACTGTAGTGATCTCACTTCTCATTAGGCTTAAAACCTCTACTCAGCTGTGCTTTAAACACTACTGCAACGTGTGGGCACATCTGCCTGTGATGAAAGTTAAGGACACAGTTCGGAGAAATACCAAAGCAAAGCTTTCTCTTCGACCACTAAATTTCATCCAATGACTTACAAAAGCTTCAGCTGTCTATGTAGCAAGTACAGCACAGTCTTTTTTTAGGTTTTGTCTTCTCTGAGAACATAAGAAAAGGTAAAATTTTAATGCCTATAAATTACCCCAATATAAAAGCAGAGTGGGATGGAGGTACTATGGTTTCATTGTGAAGTGAACCAGAGTGGGCGGTAGAGTGCTGGCCTCAACCAGACAGCTGATGGAAAAATTGCATATCCCTTGTCTCACAGGCTCCAGAGAGAAGAAATTTCTTTGGATTAACTGTATTGTCCCCAAACCTAAAACTAGTTAAATAAAACCATGAAAAAACCAGCAAGTGTGTAACTGGAAGCCTGTGTCTTTCGTAGCTCACCTGGTTCACACTCAGCAGGCCCTTCAAGCTGACTTTGCTCTGAGCCGTCACACTGCGAAACCAGCAGCGACCTCTGCACTGGCCACACACCAAAGAGGTTGTGCCAATCACCCAGGAGCCTCCAGGTCTGCTCAGGTGATAGATCAGCCAGCAAGAGTTAAGGGCATGGCTGCATCTGACAGGATTAGTGGATATTGGACATAAGGACAACAATTAATTGTCACTTCAGATCTCCTCTACTGTGAAATTAAACCCCTAAAGCTATTGCACTTAACTGGACTGTGCTGCACCTGCCTGCTTTGCCTCTCTGCAGCTCAGTCTGAAGCCTTTGATGCAACAAAACCTTGGGGTGTTGTCACTTCAATAATCACAGCCAGACTGTGAGGTGCTCATCACTGACCCGCCAATCCCTTCTTGCACATGCACAACTTTTACTTCTGGGTGCAACAAGTACAAATAAGTTGTGTGACTATACAGGTTCCATACAGGATTTTCAAACGCTTCCCAAACAAACCTAAAGTCAAAGTAGTCCAAAAACTCCCCTTTTCTGGTATCACTAAACAGTTACAAAGATTTAATGCTGTTCGTAACACAAATAAGAATAATGAATTTTGGAATCATGTTGACTAAACCAATGAGGTCAAAGATGACATTTACAGATGAAGACTAATTTGGGGTGGTTAAAGAATAATTGTCACTGGAATGATGAGGTCTGAGTCCTGCTCCTCCCACACACTAATCACAGGTGTGCTTGTAGACCAAAATCAATAGGTGCACACAGTATGTACAGGAATGTGACATGGGAATGGCTCATAGACAGTGGCTTCTCCAGGGGGCCCTGCTTTATTGACAAGTGAAAAGACAGGCTAGTGAAGACACATGTGGCTTATCAAAAATTAACTGGAACAACTGTTTGTGTTTTTAATGACAAACAATGGATGACTGCGACTGTGATGAGGACTACTTGATGACTGTGAGAGGAATACTTGTCTCTGGAGTGGTGGAGAGGGTTACAGCCCACCTTTCTGAAATGGATATTCATTTCTGTTCTTATAGCTCCAGTCTTAAAAGTACTTCTCTTCCAGGCTGAGTCTGCTGTTTTATTAGAACTCAGCAGGACTAAAAGCAGCAGTAAACATGCATACAGCAGGGAGTTCCACATCTCACTTCTAAAAAGGATTATATTTATCATTATATTCAGGGGTAGATGTTATTGCATAACAGATACTGCCTAAATTCTTTCTAAAGTAAACATTACATGGAAATCATCTGACCTCTCTAAAAGAGGTCAGGTAGCTGCATTTTGTGCTTTGTTAGCAAGTCTCCACAAAATGCAAATATATTTGCACATAAACAAACATACATAGTCAGAAGTAAGGATGTATTACTATCCCACTGGGACCTTTTTAGAGAACTATTCTGCTTGTGCAGTGCCTGCACCAGTGAGGCACACAGGAATGGCATTTGCAGATGCTAATAAGCTGAAGCTGGCCAACAGAAAGTACAGGGGACTCTCAAAGGTAATGAAATACCTCTGTCAGTAATTTGCAGCTACAAACCTCATCCAATATTTAGGCACACAAAGCTTTTCCTTGCTTAGGGAAGAACGATTGGGAAGACTTCAACTGTGCTCTCCTGCAATCAGCAAACCTCCAGGATACAACAGGTATGTGTTTCGAATATCATTGCAGGAGCAGGGACCTGAACTCAGGTCTTCTATTTTTCTGAAGAGTTCCTCCACCTAAAGGTGGCTGGCTATTTTGAGTCAAAGAGAAAAGAAAGGAAAAGAGTTTTTACTTTTTGTATTTAAGAACTGTTCCAGTCTCCATAAATATAGCAGGGGTGTGTTCCCAACATTTCCACATCCTTGAAGCCTTTGAACCATGAAATAATGGATTAGAATGGAAGAGGCAGATATCTCTGGCCATAAACACAGACTTCTCTGCTCTCACCTCTCCACAGAGTAATGTGTTTTCTGGCAGGCTTGCTCAGAGAAGCTTTACTTGGCCGGCCACAGCCAAGCACTGTCCTAGCACTCCCAAAAGATCCTAGGAAAAAGGTAATTTCTAAGATTTGTTGAAGTGATTTCACAGACGTGCATGAACAAAGTCTTAGGAATCACAGGGAAATAAGGCAGTTGCAGCAACTGGTGAAATTAACCAAAATCTCAGCATAAGCAAACTCTAGCGCATCATCAGGAGTCAAACCTCAGAGTAAACTTTTCATCACTGTGACATGGGGTACACAACAGAAGAACAATGGCTCCTCCTGAATTTAAATTCTGATCTTTGGATTCCAAAAGGAAAGTCCCCTCAGATGCCCACTGTGCTGACACAGCACTGGGTCTAGCTTAACCCTGCAGCAGTCTCATGGCAGTCCCTAAGGTCACATTCCCAGATAATTCTTACAGATCAGGCGTAAGTTTCACAACATCAGAGGACTTCCAGAAGAGTTTTAGCAGTTGTCCCAAGTATTTTCCTTGTTTAAACACTGAAGAACTTGCCTTCTGTAATTCTCTGCCACATACAGGATCACCTAAGTAGCACCTTAAATCTTCCAGATCTTCTTGAATTCTTCCTTCCCACTGATGGAGGCAACAAGGAAATCTTACAGCTCATTGGAGACGAATAGTAAGATTTAGGCAAACAATATTCCATGTCATTTACAGGCATTGAAGTTCTCAAAGTATAAAGAAGTAAAAATGCAGGAACTTATTTTAGCACCTAAACTGTGGTAATAACCTGCATGCTCATCTTTTGAAAGCTATGTGAAGAACTGTTTGTAACCTGTGTGTGCTGCCATGAATATTCATTTACTGGTCTTCAGCACAAGGCAAGGATAGAATGCTTTTCAACAGCTTGAATTTTTGATATTGTATAGCTACTACTGGCTGACAGATATTAATGATTCTTGACAGAATGCTTATCTTTGAGCTGTTGCTGTAATCAATCAGCACAAGAGCAGCAGGCTATTAAAATATTTTTCCGTCAAGCTCTCTTGACATGCTTTGAATGGTACACAGCCTGGATGGTAGGGTTTGGATTTTTTTAGGGTTTTTGTTTGTTGGCGTTGTTTTTTGTTTGTTGAGTTTGGTTTGATTGTTTGTTTCTGGTTGTTTTTTGGTTGACTCAGTTGTTGTTTTGGTGTTTTAATAAAAGACTCCACCTGAAACCACACAGCTGGATTTTCTTGATCAGCACCTCTTGAAGCTGTCCTTAAATATCAGCCCTGATGCTGATCATTTAGAAGGTAGTCACCATGGTTCCAGCTCCTTCTGACAAATGTCCCTCTGTCTTCTTTCTATCCTGCCTTTCTCCATCGACACATGCACACACACTCTTCTTTAAAGCCATTTCTCCCTGTCAGATTCTTGTCATCTACCTGGCCCATAATTACTCTTTATGCTTCCTTCCAGAAGTTCTACCCCCTCCTGTTTTCTCTCACTTCTTCCAATTTTCTATTCAATACCCTGTCTTCCTCCAGCCGTTCAGAAACCTGACGTGGAAGCAGTGATTTAACAGTCCCTCTGCATCACAAAGCCTGTAAAATTTAAATCAACAGCTTAGCAAACCCATCAAAGAGGCTGCCAGATCTTCTTGGCCTCCATAGAGAAGCCTAATGACTAGGAGGGAATCAAAGTTAAATTAGATGGTCAGGAGAATTGGGACTCTTCACAGATCAGAGGAGGGGAAGAAGGGAATATGTAAGCATCGGGTGGAAGAGCAGAAAGGAATGCAGGTGAGGTTAGGAACACAGAACACAAAGGAGAAACTGATGACTGAACTCATGAAAAAAGTACAGAGAGAGTTCAAATGTCCAGTTTTCTGCACAGGCTTGGCTTTACTGATATTAATACCCTCGAAGATTAAAAGACACACTTCAGTAGCACTGCAGAGGGAGGCAATAGATACACAGTGGTGTGGTGTGTACAGAGCACAGTGAAAGCCATTCTGGACTAGTAAGACGTGAAGAATTAAGAGTGGCAAGACAGGCAAAGCAGAAACCAGGAGCAGCTTGCACATGGCCACAGAGGAGTGTGTGACAGAGCTGGGAACTCAGCCCAAACCTGCCAGCTCAGGGCCTCTCCCTTGTGCACCAGCTCCACACTGTCAGCACTGAGGAGACAAGCAACAGGGCTTTTTCACCTTTTGCTTTGCCCATTGCCTATCAGCTTATTTCCTTTGCAGGTCATAACACGTTTGCTGTATCCAGAAGCTTCTGCAGATTCTAGAAGGCAACAATCACCAATCTCTCTGAATGTTTGGTAATCAAACTCCAGAAGACAAACACTGTCTCTGGCTGAATCTCCATTATTCCAGTAAAAAGAAATTGTACCAAAAGCCTGCTTAATGAAGAAACAGTTTGAGTTAGGACCATGTTCCACCAAGATCAGTAAGTGAAATGCAGCAGTAGAAGGCTGAGCTGTGGCTTACATGCATCCCTAAAAACTTTGTTTGAAGAGTGTGTCAACATTGTGATTGCCAAGAAAGACACTTTAGACTGAGCAAGTCAGACCAAAAGAACACAGTGCGTGATAACAAATACTCCAGTGAGAATGCTGTCTTTGCTAGAGGCTAATGAACATAAGTTGATCAATTTTCATATCTTAAAGCAAATACTCTATGATTTTTATTTGCTTTTCTTCATTATTTCAATGATGAAAGCTTAGGGAATAAGCCAGAAAGATGAAAAAAAAAACACTTTAGAACAAGCCAAGGAGACTAGACAACAAACCCGGAGAGATTATTGCAGAGGGCACTAAAGAGGACAAACACATTGGGTCCTAACAATATCCTTCATACAAAGCCTAAGTAAACAAGTCGTCACAAGCAAGGTGTGAAAGGGAGGGATGAAGTCCTTTGTGATAATCTGCAGACTGATGAAAAGAGCTTCAAGAGCTTCTAAACAGTCACAAATCTCTTCAGAGCATTTTCACCTGCCCAAGTTCTTGCCATCAGTGTGCCATCAGAGACAGCATCCACCCCCCATCCATCTAGAGACCACTGCTCTGCAGCTGAGAGGAGAGGAGATAGTAGTTCTTCTGAGAATGCTGCCAACATTTTGAATGCTGAACCACTTTTCCTCCCCAGCTCTGTGCATGTATCCTATTTATCATTACTTTTCTATCAGTGACAAGCTAGAGGTGTTAAATCCTGAACAGTTCTAAAAGCTACCACATTCCATACTTCATATAAGTATGGTTTGAGAAGGGCACGGGAAAGAGGGAAATTGCTCAGAAAATCATTTTTGAATGGAATCACTGTGAGGATACCCAAAATAGACTGTGTTTTTATATTCCTAATCCGAATGCAGGAGGGAAAAATCACACACATGTATCACCCAAAAGGCAGAAGATTC
Source organism: Coloeus monedula (assembly GCF_965178545.1). Classification (NCBI taxonomy): domain Eukaryota; kingdom Metazoa; phylum Chordata; class Aves; order Passeriformes; family Corvidae; genus Coloeus; species Coloeus monedula. The sequence goes on along the minus strand of NC_138782.1, from coordinate 25,837,500 downwards.
TTAAGGGAAACCTTTTTCACTTCACCTCACACATTAAGAATATGTTTCCTCTTCCAGATGATGACCACTGTGATCTGAAAATGTCCAGTATTTAATGGCCAGTCCCGACTCCCTCTGCTGGTACTTCATAGTCTCCTCTTCCTCAGTCTTAGAAGAGGAGCAACATCCTTTTAGCAGTTCCAACAGTAGTGCATAGTGGGAAAGTCTTGTCACAGCGGTTCCATTAAAATGTAAAAATATTTTGTTAAGTCTTAAAAAATACTTTGGAATCTTTGAGGGTTCATTATCACAGTTTTTATCCTTCCTGTATTATTCTGCCCTCGTACTTATGGTCTAGTACATTTAGACTTCCAGCTAGACTAAAGTTAGAACAGAATTAAGTAGTAATAAACATAAAACCTTTACTTCCCTTAATCCATGGTTTCACACTTCATGCAACAAGGACAAGTGCTAGTAAAAGTCTTTAAAAAAACCCAATTTATCAACATTGCAATAAGAGTGAAGCACAAAGAGAGCCTTAAATACTAGAAGTTGCAAGCTGGCAGTGTGGGAGCTCATTAAAAAAAGCACTGCACAAGAATGCTCAAGGCAAATGCCATTCAAACTTTTTCAACTCTGCAGTTATTTAATCATCACAGCAGTCACAAGGGATAAGGCATTGTTTAAAGGAACTGGCTTCTGTAGGCTTGGTGCTGTTCAGTCTTCTGGAAAGGTATTCACTGTAAATGTGCCATCAATTTCAAATGCTCCTCAGCTCTGAAAAGCATTCTTTCTGACCTGAGGCTTGATACTTCAAGTTTCAGAGCACCCTCAGCTGAAACAAACTAAACAATGTGGGGATTCTGAATGCCTCCAAAAGACCAGAACCACAAAACAGGGGCAAACTGAAATATTCTGCAAGTAGAAATAGTAGTTCTAACACACATACAAAGCTAAATTCATCCTTCTGTGTGTGTTTGCCACCAATTTCAGTAATCCAGCATTAAGACAACATAATTTCTGCACTAGTACTTTGTACTCATTGCCTGAGCATTAAATGCTATGGTACCAGGGCAGTGTCAGGAAAATCTATGTTTCCATATAATATATATTTGCATGGAACTGCCCAGTTTCCCTTTTCATTGCATTTGCAGTCTCTTCAACTGTTCTGACTGGATGAAAGCATGCTAAAAAGCAGCATGGAAAGTACTATAATTGCTATAAAGCTGTGGACAAGCCAGTCTGAGACGTCAGCTTACTTACTCAAATATGTAAAGACCTGAGTTAGGCTGGAAAAGGTGCAGCAGCATCAGTGTTGCCACAGAAGTCACTCCACCACAGTTACAGTCTTTTCTTTCTAATATATTTATTCCTTCACTGCTCTCTGTCAGCTAACAATCCATATAGAAGACCCACTTCTCTCCTTGCTTTCAGGAAAGCCACAACCCAGCCCAGCCTTCTCAGCCGTATGTTCAGTGAACTGCTGCGTTCTTCTCTCATGGTCTGTGCATCCAGCACAGCATCCATAAGCATCCCACGAAGTGCATACTTGCACCAAAAGGCAAATTAGCATAAACTGGTCCCATAGGCTCTCTCCCATCACCTTGGAGAAGAGTTACACTGGGAAGAACTTCCAGGGAACCACACTAGAGGAGCTGATCGATGACATTTAAATTTTTACCATAGGGTTTTAACAAGAGAAAGTTTAAAATTAAAGGGAAAAAACTGAGTACAGTGGTGGTGTTGAGACTTGTGTCCGTATCACACACTCAGTACTCAACCCTGCCAACACAAACCAGCAGGTTTCAGAAGGACCCTAGCTGAGGGACAGCCTGAAGACAAATGATTTAACAGCTGCTGTTCAGGACAACAGTTTAATTAACATAATCAAAGCCATTATTAGGTTAATCGCCAATTAGCATCACCAATTAGCTCACTTACGGCCAGTCCTGAATATCGAAAAATCAGTGCCTGAAATGACGCACACACCACACTCTCTGGTATCATACTGGACTAGAGAGAAACACAGCAGAAGGGAATTTACTCCCCAGAAGAAGACACAAAGGAGAATGCTTTTAAGGATCTCAGCAAAAAAAACCCAATATAAAAAGCCCCAACTTTTATAATAAAAAGCAAAAAGTCACACTTGGCTGAAAACCAGACATGCTAAAAAGCACCTGTGCACAGCAGCACAGCTTGGGTAAGGTCAAGCACAGAACCGCCTGTGCAGAAAACCACAGCTGTGCTGTTTGAGGCAAGCTTACAAAGGCACAGCTATCAAAGACCCGCCTAGCTAATGCAGTTTTTAATCCACTGTTTAAAAGTTCAATCTGTCCATCACCCATCACCTTTTCCCAGGTGCTCATAAGCTTGCCAGATGCCCTGGGTTCCAGCAGCACCATTTCTTCACCAGATGCTACTGCTGCCACAGCTGGGGGCCAGCCCATGCTGCTTCTTCCAGTGGGTGCTTCCCCACGGCACGTGGCTGTGGTCAGCCTGCCAGGCTGGGCTGTGGGCACTGGCAGCTAAAGGGTGCCTAAATGTCTTATCTTGTCCTCAGAGCAGTGGCTTGCAGGACCTACACATGCCCATCTTTTTCCATGATTCATTCTCTTGGGCTTCATCCAGAGAAGGCAATACATAAAATTTTCATGTCTATTCAGCACTTCCACTGACATTAAACTATGTATATGGCCATCTCAATAACTGCATAATCTTGAGTGTCTTTCAAGTTCAACATTTACCAATTGGTCACTATTAGGTGTCCTTACATTGTTGGTATCTCTCTTGAAAGAAGACTTGGTTTTTTTCTAAGAATTCTCTTCTACAAGTATTCTCTTGCTGCCAAATTTCAATTTCCAGCCCTGCTGTTCTTATATACCTGCTCTGAAGATCAAAATATAATTTTTTAAAATGGATAAACACCATCCTTGCTCTCAGAGATGGCTGACCTTGATTATCTTAACTTGAAAATGGAAAGATTTAGAAAGTTACAAATATGAGTCAAATGGAAAATAGAGAGAAAATATGTAGACAACTCTAATTATAGATGTTGTTACATTTTGTTCTAATGCTATCATGATGACAGCAGACAGATAATAGCAGTAAAATCATAAATAGTAGGAAGGACTCAGAACATATGGAAAAACACAAAGCACATCATCAGCCTGTGGAATGAACAAAGCCATCAGTAAAAAAAGCTCTTTGTTTTTGGGTTGTGTTTGTTTTCCCATTCTAATGAGAAAACACAGGTTCAATCAAGCTGTTTTGAACTGATGATCATAAAATCATTGAGGCTGGAAAAGACCAAAAGATAGAGTACAACTGCCACACCTGCACTGCCATGTTCACCACTGAGCCATTCCCCAAGTGCCACATCTACATGTCTTTTAAATACCTTCAGGATGGTGACTCCACCACTTCCCTGGGCTCTCTATTCCAATGCCTGACCACCCTTTCCATGAAAAAATTTTTACTGTAAACCTTCCCTGGTGCAACTTCCTCTCATCCTGTCACTTGTTACCTGGGGGAAGAAACCATACCCCCACCTGGCTACAGCCTCCTTTCAGGCAGCTGTAGAGAGTGATAAGGTCTCCCTGAGCCTCCTTTTCTCCAGGTTAAACACCCCCAGCTCCCTCACCTGCTCCTCATCAGACCCTCAGCCAGCTCTGTTCCCCTTCTCTGGACTCGCTCCAGTACCTCCATGTCTTTCTTGTAGTGAGGGGCCCAAAACTGAACACAGGATTTGAGGTGCACCCTCACCAGTGCCGAGTATAGGGAGATGATAATTTCCCAGGTCCTGCTGGCCATACAATTTCTGATAAATAGTTGTTATCATAGCTGTTATGCTCTGTTTGCTTGTCCAAGCGTGATTTTTAAAGTCCATGGTTTAAATTACAGCATACCCAGTGTATTCACTACACAGAAAGAGCACAGAAACCACACACAAGGCATTCAGAAGCACAGTATGGTTTTGTTGTTGCACAGATATCAGCGCTAACCTTATCTGTTGATACTGGGAGAGAGTGCATATCTGCAAGGTGCAGCTCCTACCTGACAGGACCAGAAATATTAGTGCCAGCATTGAAGAAAGTGCAGTTGTTTTGACAAATAACTAGGGGATTTAAGATGGTAAAATTAGCCTATGCTGCTAGGCTTCTCTATTTTAGTTTCTAATTCACATTTTAACTTTTACAGTTCATCTGTATTTTCTCTATTAAACATTCTGCTTAAATGCCATTGACATATAGGTATGTACATCCCTAACTTGAAAAATCATATTCTCTTGCGCCTCTCTTGTCTCCTGTTGTACAAGGTCAGAGTTCTCCAGTGGGTCACCAGTACAGATAATTGTAATTCTTAATGCCAGGTTCATTGTTTTTTTAAGTGTGATAATAATAAAGGTAATGAATTATAAATCTATTCTGCCTCAGAGGCTTAGCAACATAAAGTGAGGTTTGCAGTGTAGCAAGTGGGGAAAATCTGAAGCTAAACCACAAATTATCAAGCACCCATAAAAAATACTGGTCAAAAAGGATGTGACAGCACACAAAATAATCTCCAATTCCTCCAACAGGCCATTTTTTGCTTGAACACTGAAAATCGACATAATTTTAAAATCTGCCCCAGTATGAGGAAGCGTAAGTGCATTTGCAAGCAGAGATTCTGAGTCAACTTCAGAAGAAATCCAAGCCTTCAATGAAAGGTGTTTTACTTTCTTTACTGCAGACGATCTTGAAACACTGACAGTTCTCATGGAGTCAAGTCTTTGCAGCTCCTCCCAGAACACTTCACGAACAGCATAGCTGGAATCAGCAGAGGAGAAATTGATGCAAAAGTAAAATCTGATCCTTAGGGTAAACAGGTTTTGTGGACTGTGTGTTATTTTCTTCAGCTGAAACATTTCTGTGCTGCCCTCCCTCTCCTAGGGGACCTGGCCATTCAGAACTGGGGCACCAAGGAGCAGCTTGCTTCCCCTACCCTCCCTGGGCATGGGCTTAGCAGAGACTGGGAGGAAACTTGCTGTTTCTCAGCTGTAACTGCAGTAACTGCTCTTTTTGCACTTTAGATGAATCTACAGCCTGTTGAACTGTGAGAAGCAAGAAATCCTGTGGCATTTAAAATGGCCAACAACCAATGGGCATTTTAAAGAGCAGGTTGTTTGGGAAAGCAACCCTGCTTTACAGGAATGCTCTTGGTTCACCAGGCAGCTGGTAACTGATGGCAAAGTCCTCCAAAACTGCTAAAACAGAAGTACTGCTGTGTAGCTACTGAAGGACAAAACTTTCCTGTTAGCAACCAGCAGGAAATTTGGCTGTGTGGCCCCAGGCAAACATCACAGTGTGTCAAGCATTTTGTGCATCACTGCATAGAAAATGGTACAAAACCAAATATTCTTCTCTTAAAACTATAAAGCAGTACTCTCTGGCAGTGTACGTTAAGAGACAGCAACTAAAGGAGGAAAAAGCAGCACTAGAAGCATGCACACATGCACAAACATAGCAGTCTCAGATTTAAATTCTTCCTTTTCTTCAACCCATATTGCCTTCTTCTGGGAAGAAGCTTCATTTGCTGCCCATTTACCCAAAATTAATCAAACTCTTCTGCCATCTCCAATGTTACCTTAGAGCCTGGCCCTACAGATCCTGCCCCCAACCCCTGACAATAACATCAAAAGCTTACAGGAAATATTTCTCATTCACATGGAGCTGCTTTCCCAGAATTCTTCCCCACTGCTGTCCCCCTCTGACACTCTCTCATATCAAATCTCTGGAGAGTGAATACAGCCATGATGTTGCTTACAGAACAGCTGTAGGAAGGAAAACATGTAACTACTGCCACAAGGGCAGTATTTGTGTCATCAACACTGATTCACACCTGTTTGTGCAGTGTGCAAGGCTAGAAAGTTAGTTCTGTTCCTGACCAGTTCTACACAGCTAGTCCCCCAATGCAAGAGGAGAAAACAAGCTTCACAGCAGACTGTTGTCCTTCCCAACTGAAGGCAAACAGCTTGAGAAGTGTGGTTGCCCTCAGGCTATTGTTCCCCTCCTCACTTTTTGTATGCCTCATCTACCCCAGTATTTCACTGCCGAAGTGCCCATTTCATTGTGCTTTGGACCCTGGCAGCTGTACCAGAACTCCCTGTACTGAACCATTCACACCTTTTTGGATATAGTTGCCTGCTCTATCGTATTTTCCATTTCAACCCAAACTGGCAATGACTCAGAGCATTTTCTTCTGTCTGGCTGCCCAATGATAACAACACAATGGTCCCATAAAACAGTAGTCTTCCCTCCAGTCTTCTGTATTATTGAAGGCTGCATATGAATAAAAGATAATTCCATTCTGGACCTAAACTGCACCCTCATGAAGGGATATATCTTTTATGTTGGCATAATCACAATCTGAATCTCATGCACTTTGTACAGTACAATATCAAACCTGATAAAATCAGCACAGTCAACTGGCCACACCTCATGCCCCAGCATGCATGTTTCCTCGCATAAATAACTCTCTCAAATTACCTTTTCAAGTCTTTGTCTGCTTTAATGCATCATCACACTTCAAACCATGCTCTGTCAGCCAGAAGGGCCGAAGAAGAGAAATACTGCCCATCTTTTTAACTATGAGTCTGTAACCAGCATGAGAAAACAACCATCTTAAATATGCACCATGTTAGTTCCTGTTTATTTTGGGAAGCAGTCAAAAAAGAAGTTTAAGAGTTTGTAAAGAAAAGGAGAAACCTTAGTTTCAACTTCAAGTTCTACTTCTCTCTCTCAACACCTGCTCTCTCTTTCGCCCACCCACACACACCTCATCATAAAAGCAAAAGAAGCAAAGGAATCACAGTAACCTACATTATTCCAGTTCACACCTGTCAGTGCACTTAGGAACTGACCAGCAGAAGCCCAAAAAAGCTGACAGTCAACTGTATTGGCCTGAAAGGACCTTCTGATGCCATCACTGGAAAACTGGAGCACCCATCTACTTGGCAGCTTCAAGTCATACTGCAGAAGGTGCTTGGCAGTATCACACAGAGCTCTGCCTCAGGTACTGCTGTTCTCATACCTCTAAACTTACGTGGAGAAGTTTTGATTGATTTGACTCCCGTAGTTTTCACAAGAAGTGTGCTGTCTTCTCTTATATCACTGAGGAAAAAAAATCCTGACTCATCTGTATCTCCCCTTTTCCTTTTTTCCAGAAAGCTGCCCTCTTGGTCAGATGGCATACTGCAGTGCCATTCCAGCACCTACTGGTGATTCACTGTTCTCAGGTGCCTCCTAGAAACACCTACACCACTGCAGGCAGCCAGGAGAACAAACAGGAGGATCTGGAACGTAAGGCAGGTCCCTTTCTACCTCCCTGAACAGAGTCTAAATACACAAGAAGGGCAAAGAAGGGAAAATAGGTCATGGAAGGTAACACTCCAGGCTAACACCTCAGCTGGATGTGGGCCTCAGCTCCCCTGTGTCACACTGCAGGGGACCAGCAGCTGGATTGCAATGTCTCTTCCAGACAGCTTCTGGCACAGCCTCCTGTCACTTCAGTTTACCATATACATGAAGGTTCAGAGCACTATTAGACATTATTTTCGCTCCATGGGTACATCAGAACAGCATTATAGGCCAAAGGTGGCACACTGATAGGTCATCTTCTCCTCTCCAATGCCCACAGTGTGTGCAGCACCTACATGACACACTGGTTTGCTCAAAGTAATTTCTCTGTTTGATAATTCCTCTATGATTTTCACAGGAGGTTGCTAACTTTATGCGGAATAAGGCTCTCTTCCAGGAAAATGCCCATTTCCCCCCTCACACATTCTGTAGCTGTCATCTCATTGCTAACCTGCAGTCAGCTTACTTGCAAGGAGTGTGAGAAAGACAGTTCCTAAAAACTTTAGTTTTGGCATACTTCGTTCCTGATAAAATTGATTTTATAATTTTCCAGGTCATGCGAAGAAAGGCTTTTATGAAGAAAAAAAAAAAAGTAGAATCAAAAATATTCAAAACAGAAGTGAATCAAGCAGTCAAAACTTATTTGCATTGTTATAATATGGGAAATCACCTTCCTTCCCCCTCCCCTCCCTCTGCATTTAAATGCACCAAACCGAACAAGAATCTTAAAATTCAGCAAGTGTTTAAGGAATGAAAAACTCAAGGAATTACAATTTATAACAACTTCCCTCTCAAAAAGCAAAGGGGCAGAACAAGTCAAATTGAGTATCTTTTCTGGTTCCTTGTTTCTTAATAAATTGTCTCTTGTGAGGAAAAACACGAAAACCAGGATGATGCTGCCAGTGTGGGATGGCAAAGCTCAGAGTGGTGACAGGCCCAGAAATGAAGGTTTATCAAGGGAAATGAGAGAAAAGCAGCGGTCTGTTTTGGGAAAGAGACCTGGAAATAGGCCACATGAGATTTAGGGTGCAGCTCTGTGAACTATTCCCAGTGGATATTGGGTTGTTTCCAAGACCAAATCATTGCCAGATCTGTGTGTTTGATGCAAAAAGATGCACACTGTCCAGGACCACCCACACAAAGTGCCACAGCAGGCCTGACCATTAGAAGGTGAAATTCCACTCATTTGCTCTCTAAATATGAAAAAGGGAAAAGATTTTGGAAAGGAACCTTAGGATAGGGGTGGTTCAAAACTGGAGCAAGTGTGCTATTTCATAGTTTGCAAAACTTGTACAAAAAGTACAAACTGTCAAGTAAATCATACAACTGTAATAAATAAGTTTACAGTTTTCAGAATTCACTTGATGAAGTTTCTAGAAGCTCTGAGACTGTGTAAGATCTTTGTGGACCAGGATGACCCAAAACCTCCAACATTATTTTTCATGCTTTCCTAGTAAATCTTAATTTTATCAGAAAATAACTTGCAAAAAAATTCCTCATTCATGTTCAAAGACAGAAGTTAATTATCTCAAGTCCAATGCTGTCTCCTTCAATTTGGCCTTGTTACACTTAGAAGATATTGTCAATCTCCAGCTTCCTCTTATTTTGTAGTGAAAATCCTGCAGGATCCTTGCAATAACAATGAAGAAGTACCAAACCACAACCCTGAATCATCCTACTCACCTGCACTCATCAACCAACACATATTTGCTTTTGAGATGGTGGTAGGGGAAGGCAAGGTTTGCCTATCATCTCACCAGAAAAATTTAATTCCACACCACTTGGTACAGTTAGCAGTTTGATTCCAAAGAAGAAGGAAAAAAGCGTTCCTAATTCATGTTGAGGTGAGTCAGAACAGTCAGGCTTTAATAACCTCAACTGTTGCATTCTTTGCGATAAGGCACTTGAGATTTTAGAACCTACTGGCTGCCAAAACCCTTTGGTTAGAAGAATAAATTTTCTACTTTCCTTCCAGGCAATAAGACCTATTAATATGTTACTTGTCTCCTTCCACATTTTTCACACCAGTAGCAGCAAGAGTTGCTGTACTGTGGATAAAAAGATACTGATATTTTTACATATATTCCATATTTTCTCAGTAGATCAGAATTTCCTCCATCATAGGATAAGTCCTCAGATAACTCAAGTTCAGATCTAGTGTATTTCAGAGCTTTCAACTCCAAGAAATAGACTGCATGTGACCCACAGCAGCGTTTGCCTCCTCTAAAACATTACCTATCACTTTCACAAACAGCCAAATCTTTCTTTAAAATATAAAAGCAGCCAAATGCACTAAAACTCACTGATCTGGTAAGCACAACTAAGCCTTACTCATTCTCAAGATGTCATGAGACAGCTCATCCAAGTAGTTAGGGTCATATCATGATTTATAAACCACTTACACATTCCAGCTAGGCAAGCTATTTCTACTCTAACACCTTCTAGCCTGTAGGAGGCCTGTTTGAGTCCAGCAGCAATTAGATATTAAAATAACTATATCATTTTTTGAAACTGATGCAGAAGTGAAAAGTGCTTAGAAGATGCTTCAGAACTTCTATCATATTCCACATATTAGATGACAAGTGGCACAAGGTGTCATATGGGTGGATGTGCTATTTTACTGTTTTCCCCCCATGCCTATCTAACTGGATTTTTCTTAGTCAGAAGCAGACTTGTGTAAAACCAAATCCTTGTCCAGGATGGCCATCTTTCAGCCATACAGTTGGCTGCTTAAGGAAAGGTCTCCCAGGAATGCAGAGACAATGAAAAATCTGTCATGTTTTTTGTATGCTGTATGTATTAAGCCAATTCCACAGGTGGGAATCCAGAATATAGCTCTGACAGACAAACCACGCTCTTCTAGATTGCACTTGTGTAATACAGCAATTTAAGAATAAATTTGTAAACTGAACCCCCAGGTTTGCTGTCCTGCATATCAAAGCACTCTATCTCTTGCAGATTCTTTGTGGGTTTTTTTGTAGGGAACAAATATTTATCCTGCATATTATCCGCCGGTTCACCTGCCTGAAATATTCTTTCTTCTTTTTACATTCCTCTGCTGTCAGTCCACATTCTGGATGCATCATGCTCTTCTCTCACAAATTAACTTGAGTTAATCATGTACCTTTAGATTTTAAAACAAGTTGGTTACACATGCTGATGAAAGTTCGATAAAGCCAGCACATTTCAGTGTTTTAAATCTACTTATAGGAAGTAATGCTAGAAATGGTCTAAAGAAAGCAAAATCCTGCACATGATATGGAAGATACCAGGTGAGAGATACCTACACCTGGGACACCTATTTATTTTCCTCCTCCTTCCTATTACAGAGTTAAAAGACAAAATTTAGAAATGCTGTGCAACAAAAAAAGAAAAGGCAATTATCTATAACATTACTGTAGTGTGAGCTCTCCCCAAATCCTGGAAAAACCAAACCATTCACACTTCATAGCTTCCATCTTCTCTCAAACAGAACTATTTTTTCTCCATTTGCAGTTCTTTCAAAAGTTGTCCAATGTCTTGAGGCGCAACATTAATCTCTGCAGGACAGAAATGGATTGTAAAAACCTTGAGAATTAGAAATTTTTAAAAAAACCTCACTTCAAAAATTGTCCTGGTTGGATTTGCACAGTACTGATAGAGATATGGACTATATCCTGGGACTATTCTAGCAATTAAATTCTAGTGTATTCTGAGGTAGGGTGTTTCTCTAGATCTGTTAGGCTGAAGTACAGCCTGAAATTTTTAGTCATTACGACAAGATGACATATCATGAGACAATTCATAAAGCATAGGTATGTGATATAGCTCTGGAACACTTATGTTCTTTTTCCTACAGCCAAAGGTACATGGGCAATTTACCCTTGCCCTTTCCAAATTATATTTTGCCAAAAATTTAATAGCAATACTTTAATCTAGCTTTAATCTGGTCATATATGCTTTAAATAACAAGAAAAGGAATACTGGTTAGTCGTTGTATACTAAGAAATAACATCTCACAGAGAATTCATTTATGCTTCCCAAGCCAGGCCAGGAAACGAAATACTACCATACTAATATACTCACAAAAAATACTTTTCTTTCTTCCTGCTTTGAAGTGTGTTGGGGTGAGGAGAGGACTAATCCCATATGAATGGGCCACTCCTTATATGACCATGGTCATTAGCTAAGAAAGATTTATTACAGCATTAGCACTGGCGTTGTGGACCTGAAAAACAACTGCGAGTCCATCTTAGCCTAGAGATGATTTTTGTAGGAATTCGCTCTTTACATAGGTGTCACCTAAAGGCTTTTTCCTGGCTTTAACACCAGTGTTTTATCATAGAACCACAGAATCATTCAAATTGGAAAAGACCTTTAAGATCATTGAGTCCAACCATTAACCCAGCACTGCCAAGTCCATCACTAAACCATGCCCCCAAGTGCCACATCTACATGTCTTTTAAATACCTTCAGGATGGTGGCTCCACCACTTCCCTGGGCTCTCTATTCCAATGCCTGACCACCCTTTCCACGAAAAAATTTTTACTAATATCCAATCTAAACCTTCCCTGGTGCAACTTGAGGCCATTTCCTCTTGTGCTGTCACTTGTTACCTGGGAGAAGAGACTGACCTCTACCTGGCTACACCCTCTTTTCAGGCAGTTGTAGAGAGTGACAAAGTCAACCCTGAACCTCCTTTTCTCCAGGCTGCACACACCCAGCTCCCTCAGCTGCTCCTCATCAGTCTTGTGCTCCAGATCCTCCACCAGCTCTGTTCCCCTTCTCTGGACTCACTCCAGCAGTTCAATGTCCTTCCTGCAGTGAGAGGTGATTTGAGGTGTGGCCTCACCAGTGCCCAGCACAGAGGGACAATCCCTGCCCTGATCCTGCTGGCCACACTACTGCTCATACAGGCCAGGATGCCATTGGCCTTCTTGGCCACCTGGGCACACACTGGCTCATGTTCAGCTGCTGTCACCAGCACCCCCAGATCCTTTTCCACTGGGAAGCTTTCCAGTCACTCTGCCCCAAGATAGTAGAGCTGCACAGGGTTGTTGTGACCCCAGTGCAAGACCTGTCACTTGACCTTGTTGAACCTCATACCATTGGCCTCAGCACATCAATCCAGTCTGTCCAGATCCCTTTGCAGAACCTTCCTGGCCTCCAGCAAATCAAAGACTGCCACATAACTTGGTGTCCTCTGCAAACTGGCTGAGGGTACACTTAACCCCCTCATCCAGATCATTCAAAAGGATATTAAACAGGACTGGTCCCAATACTGAGTCCTGGGGAACAAGGCTGTGTTTCAGTACAAGCAATCCTGAAAAAATGTGCAGGTCCTGGAGGGCCTTAGCCAAAGAGGAGGCAGCTTTTAAGAGCTGAATTCTGACTTTGGAGCTCGCTGTGTTGTGAAGCCTGTCAGCACTGATCGCATCTCTCTCCATGCCCTGTCTGTACTGAGTGTCAGTGGCGTAACTCGGCGCGGGCCAGACGCTGCGGCTCATCAGTGGGGCTGGAAATGCCACCACAACCCAGTGCACCCCACGCTTGCTGATGAGAAATACCGACGCGCTTCACTGAAAATTGCATCCCTCAGGACTTGGATGTCTGAAGGGTTGTTTATATATCCAAAAAGCCAAAAACAACGCTGTTGATCCATTTTATTTCTATTTATCACAGTGACTTTGAGGTTTTGGTAGGTTTTATTGTTGGTTTTTGGAGCTGGTTTTTTGTTGGGTTGGGGGTTTTTTTGCTTGGTTTTTAGTCATTCTTTACTCTTAACAAGAAAAATTGAGATATTTTCACCTTTAGAAATTACCAGACCAAATCCTGTCCTAATAGCTAAACCCTCTTCTAACCTATAGAGAAACTCTACCCACTTTTCTACCAGCCCTGCCACTTTGCTGAAACTTGCTGTAGCACAGAAATATATCCACAACACTTCTGGTGGTTCATTCTAGTGGAGCAAAATAACATTCCAATATCATCCAAGCCAAATAACAATCAGAAATCCCAAACAGTTGCTTAACAATTACAGTAATAACAAACCATCTCTTCAAATATCCTGAATAGCATCAAATAAGAAGTAATAAAGCACAACACAGAGGGGTGAAGGAACAGGACTGCAAAGACTGGCCGTACTTATTAAAAAGAAATTTAAAAAAAAAAAAAGTCCAGACCTTTAAATTAGGAATGACTGGCTAGAGTCATGTTGCTGGCGGCTGAGATAGATGAGAATGAAAATTAATGCAAAGCTATCAGCCATATAGAAAGCATGCCATCTGCAACTTCAGGAGCTTGCAAGAGGTCCGTGGCATCTAAGAGATTTTTGTCATCTTGCCAGGGATGTGACAAAGACCAGGAATTCAAGAGACAGCTTTTGCAAGACAAGGTTTCTTTTTCCTTACCCAGCATGTCCCCAAACCCAAAACACTGCACTGGCAATACCCATGAACACAGAGAAAGTTGCTTTGGGTTTAAAATCTCTTAGGCCTTTGTGCTTCACCCATGAATGATACCCTCAGCAAACCTAGCCAGAATTTGGCACATGGCTGGCCCTCAGTTTCAGGCCACCAACTTCCAGCAAAAATGATTCCAACATGTTCCCCCATCACCTAGAAGCAAATGTGTTTCTCTTGTCCTTAGATACATGTTTAGTAAATGACCTTCCTTTTCAATTGATGACCTGCTTTATGAGGGGGAAATCATGCCTCAGGAAGATCATCAAACATGATGCTGCAATGCCTCCATACCTTGTTCAGCTGTTTGGATAGCAGCAGTCCAGTTTTTACCAGTTCCTCACTATCCTTGTTCACAAGAGCCTCTAAACACTTCCTACCCTGCTGGAGGTCACCAAAGCACACTAATCCTGTGTGAGGCTGTGAAGGAGCGACACTGACCTGTGTATCATGATACCTGCCACTAAGATTTTCTTAAAGATCACACAGATGGTCACATTACCAGGGCAGATTTCTGTTCCTTTCAGCAAGAGTGCTGTAAACAAAAGTGCCTCTGTAAACAAAACTGCCTATGTTTTCAAATTTACCTGATGTTATTATCATTTCTAGAGTGTTTGGGTGGTTTTGTGTGGTGGAGGTTTTTTATCTGTTTTTTGGGGTTTCTTTTTGGTCTAATGATAAAGAAACTATTCACAGACAAAGCTGATCAAAGCTGAGACAGCTACTCCATTCTCCTGGGATCTGTGTCTACCTTAATCAGAGACAACAGCTGAAGTGCTGCAGGACTGCATGATGCTTGTGTTGCACATCATCAAGGAAGATGAGTGGCTTGGGTTTCTGGACTGTTTTGATTAATGAACTCAGTGGCTGACAATTCATCACAATATGTGACCATGCATGTTCATGAATCTGACCTTTTAACTCCCACTTTTGTTCTTTTTCCATGACCCCTCCCCTATCTGGTCTAAGTATAGGGTTCACAGGGGAATTTATGATTTTGTTTAGCATTCAAACATGTGCCTTTTCCTTCATATTTTGGATGAGTCAAGCCCTGTGGTTCCAGTAAGTTCCTACCTAACAAAGGAGAATTTAGCATAAACAGGCACCAAAAGCTTGGGATCTTTCAACGTAACTGAGAACACGAACAAAAGGCTCCCAAAATGATGGATTTTCCTCTGTTGCTCAAAATCCCAATAGGCAAGCATCCATCAGTATTATTTTATGTCAAAAGTCAGGAATGCTAAGCATTTTTAAAACTCTTCATCCCTACTCCACCTGCATAGCAAGGGGATTGCTGACACAGTGCCCAGATACAAAAACTGCAAATGAAAGTCCTCTGATTTCTGCTAGTGCTTATGAAAAATAAACAAAGCACAACCCAACCTGACAGATTCACTAAACAAAATATATAAAGACTGTAATTTCAAGGCATATGTCTCCACAGGGAAGAAACCAAAAATTGAAACAGCACTTTTTTTTCCTCAAGTATTAAAATGGAAAATATATGTCTTTCTGCAGACCCAGACAATGGTTTTAAGCCTGGTTTTATGTAACATCAGCCTCACTGAAAGATCTGTCTGTAGACATATTCCCTATTAATTAGCAATTTAGTGGCCATCTGTGGAAAGGGATAAGCAAATATGTTTTGATTCATTTAAAATGAAGCTGAGGAGTTAATTGCTTTTACTTCCCGTAGTAACACTCATCCTTCTCTCTCTATACTTACACACACATACACTCAATAAAGAAAGTGAGGCAAAATCATGCAGGTCAGTTCACAGATGTGAAGATATTTTGCTTTGCAAAACTATAATTTACCATATGTTCAGGAAAAGCAGCTACACAGTAATATGAAGCATAAGCTTCCACAGAACAGAAATCGTTAAAAGCAGCCACTGGGTACTTCATCTGTATTTTAAAATAATTTGATCTTCCCAAACAGATGTGCACTATTTGAGGTCAAGAATCAAGAGCATTTTTCACCTACCTCCTCCGGTGGAGCTGCCGAAGAGACAAAACATCCCTGGGCTTACGCGTACACCACAGCCCCCCACAAATCTAATTAGGGGCCGCACCTTCTCAGATCAAAAAAACCAACAGCGAAACGCTTTCTCTCTGAAAACTGCAGCCACAATGAGGTCAGTGGGACAGCACGTGCATCGTCGCATTTGAGAGCACAAGAACACCTCGCTGCAGAAGGAGGCCCTGAAGCAGAGACCAGGGCTGCTGAGACAAACCCATGCTTTCTTAGACTTTGCCCCAAGTGTAAACCCAACCAACACAGCCAGCCCCACGGGCTCAATACCCACACACACCGTATTCCCTTCGCAGTATCTGTGCACAGCTAACATGATGTACCCACTCCTCCTACAAGCTACATACATTAAACTTTTTACTGGGTCAACATTTGCACTCAACTCTGCCAAAATTCCCACTGGTCCAGGATAGCTTC
The DNA here is from genome assembly GCF_965178545.1 of Coloeus monedula. Lineage (NCBI taxonomy): Eukaryota > Metazoa > Chordata > Aves > Passeriformes > Corvidae > Coloeus > Coloeus monedula. Next base: position 25,821,235 of record NC_138782.1, on the reverse strand, counting down.
ACTAACCTATTTCTAAATTTTTAATTAAAAGTTGCCTGGATTGATTATTCACCATAATGAAAGCTTGAAAAAAAGAGAAAATGGAAACGGTCTTACCTACTTTTTCAAACAGTTATCTGATATCACAGCAAAGTACTACTACCAGTGGTCAGTGTGTCTACTAAGAGTTAATACAACACAAATGTAATTCTGCCATGGGATCAGCTTTACAGAGGGAGTAAACAGTGAGAGAAGGGCACTTCAGTGGCTGAGCAGCAGGGCAAACCAAATTTTGTCTTGTGGAAGGTGGAATTACAGACCGTTAACTCCATCTCTCTGGGCATAAGCATACTAAAGGCACATGGAAGGGCACTAGTTAAGAACTGCTTTCAAATACCTCTAATATTCTGAGCCTTTCTGACACAAGCACCCTGTTTGGATGTCACCACAGTCCTGTGCTGACTGTAGCACAAAGTTTTTAGTCAGTCTGCCAGTGGAAAAGACAGCAATGTATGTCTTAAAAATACTTGTTTACACAGCAAGTCCTCCTCAGAAACAGAGGCTCAACAGACAACACTCCCAAGATCAAAGAAAAAAGTATCACTGCTATTCACACCTTTCTTCTTCAGAAACTATTCAAGATACTGAGCCACTAAAGCAAAACAAAACTAGAACCCAGGTTGCTAGAAACAAGGACCTGAAAGCCTTGCAAAGCCACCACACCACCTGGCAATGCACACACCATGACCAGCCTTTCCCAGAGGTACAAGAATTTTGCACAATCAAATCATTGTAGTAAAAATAATTCTGAGCAGGAAGAACTCACACTTCCAAAAGTAAACTCTTCCTTTCCCTTTGCTTGATGCCAACATCTGCACTCCAGGAAAGCAGCTCTTGAGTGCCCCTACCAAACCATGGAGGCACAGCTCAAGGAGCAAACTGAAGTCAAGACCATTGACACCAATAATCAGAGGGAGGGTGCAAATGCAGTGCTGTGGCTCTGAATGGATCCAGGACCCACAGAGCTGTAGCTTCTTAGACAGCCACCAGTGGAAGGCAAGTCCCTGCCATGCACTGCACCCTGACTTTCTGCAGGGTGGCCTCACATACAGCCCATGCAAGAAAGGTGGGGCTTGAAGACATTTTCACACATGTTCACCACCATCTCAATTACCATTTCCAGAAATGTCCGTTTCTTTGAGAAATAAAGATAAGGTAAAAATTTCAAAGGTGATCTTGCAAATGAAATTGTGACTGTAAGCTTAGCTGGCCACAGTATTGTTTAAGCCACTAGTCTTTTGATACAGCACTTACTGGTATTCCAATGAGCAGAGGATAAAACGCACAAAAAGAAATGTTATCATTTTCTTTCTGCTCATCTCAATCAACATTTTTTATGCATAAATTCAGTTTCTTTCTGCCACACTGTCATATGAAGAGTTAGGAACAGGTACAAGTCCAAAACAACCCCATGTACTTTCATGACTTTTTGAAGGCTATGTTTATTCATTATGCATAGGACTAAATAATACTACTGAATCATACTAGCTGTTCTTGTTCTAGCTAGTATCATGGTCATAACAATAAGCCAAAGCTCAGGATATTTCCTATCAAACTGGCACTTTCATCAGGATATATGTTTGGAAGCCTGTTTTGTGTTACACCACTACATTGTCTAATGCACCTTCTCATCAGAAAACTGAAAAATTTTATCCATGGTTTATGAAAATTTCCCTTCTCCTACAGGGGTGTTTTATTAGGATGATGGGACTCTTGGCAGTGGAAAAAGGTACAACAAAATTAACAAATTTTATAACTAAAATATCCCAACCCCTGTGTGATCAAGAATGCTTGTCTTGATACTTTCTCTCACTAACCTTCAGCAGGCTTAACACTGCACATGTAATCTCAGCATGTGACACCACTGTTGCTGTAAAAGCACACATCAGAAGCAAAGATTCACATTTCCACAGCAGGCACTGTGCTGCTAATTGAGTTTCATTAGGTATTTGGTTTTAATTTTCTGCTTAGCAAGGATTGACTTTCTCCTCCTCTGGAGGAAATATCACCATAGAGAAGCTTCTATCTTTTTCCATATAATGACATGTTTTCCCATGTTTTACCATGGACAAAGTAGATTTTTTTCCCCCTTATTTTGGTTCAAATTCCACCCTTATCTAGAAAACCATGACCTAGTTTAACAGTGACCATCATATGGTTCTTAACTCCAAGTAGCTCTCAAGGCTGCATGGAAATGACAATATGGCCAAAAGCTGGACAGCTTGGCAATATGTATCCATTCTAACAAGGATGTGTGAGCCAGAGGTGCCCAAGGAAAGCATCATCCCCCTTGCTTTAGGATACATCTGTATGCTCAGCCCACGGCAGAGCTTGTGATTTCTAGAGTCCCAGTTCTCTCTCCCTTAGATGATGCTCCCAGACCTCCTCCCACACTCTGACCCACTTATCAAATGTATACAGCTCTCAGACACGCAAAGCTTGCCACGTACTAAATGGAGGCAAAAAGGTTGGTGCATTAATTCTTGACAGTTTAGGCTTTAAGCATTATATGGTTTACTTACAAGAGAATATTGAGAGGATATGGACAGAATATTCCTTCCAAAATGACTGAATTTTTGCTAGTCACAACAATACTCCTATTTGTGATTTAAACCTTACCAGTAAAGAAGTGTGTAATACTTATATTGCCACCAAAAATATTTTTAGCTGCATCATATTTAACAGGATTCCAGATGTTCTCATGAACTCAGCATTCATGATATGCCGCTATTTGGTGTTGTGAATGAGAAAGACAGAATCTCTAATACTTACAGCCAATCATCATCATAGCCACAGCAAAGATCTTCTCCCCATCTGTCGTCGGAGCGATGTTCCCAAACCCGACGCTGGTGAGGCTGGTCATTGTAAAATACAGCGAGGAGATGTAGACGGAATCTTTGCTTGGCCCGCCCTCCCACTTCCCAAAGCCTGAGGTGTTGAAGCGGTAGGGAGTCCCTATGGACTCTCCCAGCTGGTAGAGCCAGCTCTCCGTGCGGATGGTGTTGGTGTCCTCGTCGATGACCTCGTAGTCGCCGATGCTGTACCAGATGCAGGCCAGCCAGTGCGCTGCCAGGCCGAACACGCACACCAGCAGCACCAGCACGGCCGCCCCGTACTCAATGTAGTGGTCCAGCTTCCGAGCCACGCGACCCAGCCGGAGGAGCCTGACCACTTTGAGGGAACTGAAGAGGCTGCTGATGCCCTGGAAGGATAAAGCACGGTGACCATTAGAATTTCATGTGGAAGCAACAGTATTCATGACTGTGGTTTCCAAAGAACAAGCTGATCCATAAAAAACAGAGAACCACCAGTTAACAGAGAGACTGTGGAACACAGAAAGCTTAGTGACCCTGTCCAGGCATGAATATATGCACTCCTGCCTTCATCCACTACCATTTTGTGAGTTGCTCTCTGAACTCCCTTCTGAGATTATTTGAAGAGGTTTACCAATACCTTTGTAAAAACTTCAAACAACAGGCTGTCTATTGCACATCCAGCTGTGAACTCCTATGCAACACATCAGATATAATGTCTCAGATATGACACAGATTGCAATATTTAGCTCAGACGTATCAGGAAGTTAAATAAAGAAGGCCAAAAAATACTGGAAGTACCTGGCAATTTGTAGTTTTCCTATTTCCTACAATGCATTTCCCATGACTTCACTTTCCTATAAGAATTCATGCACTGATAATCAGTCCTCTGATATTTCTCATATGGACTACACAAAGCTTAAATATTTCAAATATCTCACTAATCTATATCCTTTTTATGACAGCTTTGGTATCAATGCAGTATTTCTGTGCTGAAAATAATATGGCTCCCATGAAAGAGAATTAGGCCAGCATGGAGGATTTTGTATTGTTAACTTTGATACAGATTAGCACAAGAAGTCAAATTTAAAAACTCAAATGCATTTGGCGCATGAGAAGATCTGAATAGCCTATCATAAAAATCCTTCCTTTTGTTTTTTCTTCTTTCTCTTACCAAGACCGTTTCATACATAGAAGTCTGATTAAAATTTAAGCAGACTGGTTTAATGAGTATTTCTGGAAATGCATAATTGCGTACTTCTGGTCACCAGCTTTTACTGGAAGTTTGTTTATTCCTGCATAAATACAACTTCCTCAGTATCTCAGGCTGCTTCAATGCACTAGAAAAGATGTTTTATTAAATAATTACATAAAGTATATTGACTCATGTTCCCCAGGACTGCAGCAATATATTTTCCCTTTATTTCATGAATTCATCATGATTACATTGACTCATTTTCAGAGACAGATGTAATTTGTTACCTGGGAACACACTATCAATTTCTATTAAGTATCTGGACAAGATCTAATGCAACCAAGGTGCAGGGAGTAAAAAGAAAAAAAATAAAGAAGCAGCCTTCCTTTAAATCAGAGATATTTGCAGAGATCTAGAAGAGAGCAAGTGAACTATTTTTTTCATGAATATCTACGCCAAGCTTTTCAAGTTACTGATGCAAAAATTCCTACACAAAGTAAGTTAATTTCCATTTCCCATTCATTCCATGCCCAGCTTTGTTTTGTAAACACTGGAGCAAAAGCCTCAATGCCAGTTCTGAGAATACAACACAAAAGGCCTTAATTTCCAGGGGAGGGGAAACAGGTATTTCTGAACACTCAGTATGGAGAGGAAAAGCAAAGGGGAAAATGCAAAAAATTATAAGCACATTTTAGAATTGGGTATGCAAGTCCTGGAGTGACAAGCACATTTAGTCTCTGCATTCTAAACATTCTGACATTACAACACAGCCTTCTGGCCTTTTCCCTCAGGACCAATGCCCATCTCTCCCTTTTCTCTCTACAAACTTTAGCAGTGAAACACTAATGCTTTATATTTTGAGAGGTCTCCAGCAATGGTGCGCTTTTAGCTTCAGTCTCACAACCAGGCCTTTTAATCACACAATGCTTCAAAGTCTCCACCCCAACATCCCAGAGAGCAGTTTTAATTTAGTTCAAAAGCAGTGGTGCAAAACCTGTTCTTACAAATTCAACATATCCCTGTGATTAAAAAAAGCCCCAAACAAATGCTGTTTGTCAGTGAGAGTCCTACCAATCCCCCCCCAAAAAAATGGTTTAGGAAGGACCATTATCACCTTAGAATTTGGTTAATTCTTAGTTAAAAATTAAAAATTAAAAATAATAAAAGAGTCAAGGATTAGAAATACCTTGGGAAAGAAAAGAATCACAGAAGAGGAGTTCAAGTAATTGGATATGAAAAATGGGAACATGAATTAAAATACATGAAATCAGATTTTAAAAGTCTAAGGCAAAACACTTTTTTCAAAAGTACTCTTATCCTAATTTCCCTTGTGAAATTCACTAAAAAAAATTGTATTAAAAAAATTAAAATGTGATTGAACTGCTTCATTTGGGAGAAAGTGATTCTACCAAATTCTGATCAGAGATAGAGAGAATTAGGCTTTTTGGACTAAAAGAGCTTGAATATTTACAGAAAATATATACTTGATTTAGTTGCATTGGAAGGATACATTTAATATTCAAATTACTCCTAATACTCACCTGACCGCATTGCCAATGAGATTCTAAAAGTTCAGAAAAAGCTCTATTAAAAAAAACCAATTTATTTTTATTTCAGCTTTAACAGTGTTCTCTCTTTGATTTTCTCAGAGGAAAGGATTTTTCTATTTTAAATGGATCAATATCAAGAGCAAGAACTCCCCAGGGAAATGATTATTCATATAACTCTTAAAAATTTCTAAGTGACAGAATTTCAAATTATTATAAACAACCGAAACTTAATAGACTGTTTAATAGATGATAAAGTAGGGGAAAAACCCCAGGTAGTCCTGCAATACTTTAAATCAGTACTTTTTGGTGCTAGATTTAGCAAGTTATATTTTAATAGATCTGCTGGATTGAAAAATTGACAATTTTAGATTACCACTTTCCGAAATAGAACTGTACTTTTAGATTATTGTCCATTTTAATGCTCTTATCAGCGCAGATTATTTGTATGCTTTTATCATACAGATGGCTCCACAATGTCACGCAAAGGGGCCTGAACTCAATTTACTTTTCTTGATGTGCATCCCACCCTCTTGATCTGCTACTCCTGCCAGTTTGGAGAGGCAGATGAAGAGACATCCAGAGCTCGTTCTGCCCAAACGAAATAGAAAAACCTCAGTTTATAATGAGCTAGAAATGGCACTGCAGGTCCCAAGCAGGCACCCCAGAGGCTCTGCTCTAAAGGATCACCATAAGCAATGTCTGTGTGGCAGCCAGGCAAAGGGCAAGGCTAAGTAATATTCCATGGAGTTCTACCTGTGTCTGATTTACCCCGACACAGGTGCAGCTATTGGTACTCTATCCAACAGAAAACATCCCTTGAGGCTATGCAAAAAAAAAAACCAAAAAAAACCTGTTATATGATCAGAATAGACACATAGTACATTTTTACTGTATTTTGTTACAGAGAGAACTTGCGTGCAGCACTTACTTCAATATGCAGCACTTGGCCAAGTATGTCGGAAAATGCTGAATTTCACACACACTTATTTTCAAATGGTTTGAAGCAACTGAATGAGACTAAAAAAATTCTACTGCTGATACCTGTATATAGATGTTGATAAATATTTCATAGGTTGGCAGGTTTACTGTCATTGCCAGTGATGGCTGCTGCATAAAAAAGGAAGGAAGTGCAGTCAATTCCCTCCAAACTAAAGGGCAAGCTCAAGGCACTGAGACACTGAAGAAATAACTCCATAGCCACTGACTGAGCAGACTTGAATGTCAAAAGCCCTTAAAATCACAAACACAGCCACTCCCCCTCACTCTCCTTCTACACATTCTTTGCAGAGTAGAACTGTACCCCAAACAGCAGAAAAACAGACCAGCCTCAGTCCTAGGGGAAAGCAGTACCCATATTTTATATTCAAAGAGAATGCTTCATAAGTTTGTCCATGAAATACTGCCAAAAGTAAATTTCCATGTATAATTTGTCATTAATTAGACCTACTCACTACATACTGTGCACATTTACAGGGGTTTCTTCTGTATTTCCTTGTTTTCTGCAAGATCTAATCTACTGTGAGTGCACCCCTGGTAACTCAGCCCTCTAAGTAGCCTTCTTTCCAAACATAAGATCCAGGACATCCATGTTTTGGCTCTACCTCTCAATCAGACAACATAAGATTTGTGTTATTACTTCCACACCCAGAAAAAGAGACAGAGACACTGTGAAGTCTTTTTGAAGACACAAGGGCTGTAAGCAGAGCCACTGTTGTTACTTGTGTCATTGTGGTCCCCAAGAACAGTAACAGTGGACACGACAGTGAGAGATGCTGTACAGATAAAAACAGTTGCTGCTGTTCATTTGCCATGCAAAATGAAATTCAACTCAATTCATTGGCTAATAAAAGTCCACCTAGAAAAAAATCAAAATAAAAATTGTTTACGGAACAGCCATAAAAAGTAACTGAGACCACCCCACCTGCCCCCCTCCCCCCAAAAAAGTGAGAAATAATTAAATTTCCATTCCAAACAAGGTGTAGGATGAACAACTTCCGAAAATAACTAAAATGCTACATTCACCCCACCTCCTACAGCTGCAGTAGCACAAGTACTTTAGTAATAGATTCAATCTACATGACAGTATTCACTTTTTAGGCCATTATTCACTTTTTACATGTACAGAAAGAAAATGCACTTAACCCAAGCATTAAGATTTTTTTCTAGGCTCAAAGGAAGGATAATTTACTTCCTACTTACTATCTATTTTTAAAAAGAGAAATATTCCGTATTGGCACAAATCTTTCCTAAGTTTTCCAGCACTTTTCTCTCATATGGAACTGCTAAAGTTCAGGCTTCATCTCAATTAAAGGGAGATGCAGGAAACTAAAAGCTAACCATTAAAAGAAGGAGAATGAAACAGACAAAAAAAAATTTATTTATTCCAAAAGGAGAGGCAATGAACCAAGTTTATCACTACTGTGAGGTGAGAGCTATAGAAAGCACTGCCTTCTTTCTTGACACTTTATTTGAAGTCTGCCATGCCACAGCCTGGCTCTGCCTATCTGAAGTAACCTGGCAGCCCTGTCAGGTCATCATTAGGACTACACATTTCCGTCACTTGCCTCCTCTGATTTTCTTAATTAGGTCTGAGAACACGACCTTTCCTACACATTGCCATATTTAGCAACCAAGAGATGAGATAACGTTATGTGCACAGGTCAAAATCAATATCTAAGCCCTCTGGATACTGCTGTGGTTTTCAGCACTGAAGAAAACATCTCCAGACTCTTAAAGCTTATTTTAGTCAGACATCTGTGAACTTGGTTAGAATTTGGGGAGAAACAGCGATAATTCATGTATAAGAGCACAGGGTGTGGGAAGAGATGGGAAGGCTGATTTTTCATTTGTAAAACTATGTCCATGCTTGTCTTACATGCATACATGCACACTCAGAAAAACAACAAAACCAGGAAACAAACAAGCTCTGTTTTCTTTCCACTTTGAGAGAAAGAACAAGAATAAAGACAACACATAAGTGACCTAAAGAAATCCCACTTTCTGCAGTAGCAAATAAAAAATTAACCCCAATAGACAACAATCTGCTTCCCAATGCTTCTGATTCAAAGCAACAGCCAGTTCCAGAAGCTTTTACTAATCTCAAAGAGGCAAAACACCCAAAAAGGATTTACTGTTACTGGCATCTAATACCTCTCCATCTTTCCAATTCTAATCCCATCCCTAATACGAAATAGACTACAGAGCAACCACTTAGCTACTCAAAAAAATACCCTTTGTCATCTCATCTGACTCTCTGCCTCAAATCGATACAAGTATGCTGAATGGGGGGAAAAGAGGAGAGTAACTGATCCCTGTGTCTGGAACATGCTTCCCTTTATACGCAGTGTAAGTCTCCCTCTAACAGCAGCTTTTTGAAATAATTCAGAATCTAATATATTCAGTTAGCTCTCCTTCTTGGACAAAGGCTATCACCATACATTATCACTGAAAATGTAATTCAGCGTTTTAATTCATTTAGCCTGATACAGATTGAATAGCTTATGTAGACTACTATTCTCTCTTTAACAGAATGATAAATCATGTCAGGCCTTTCAAAGCTATGAAGAAGTAGCTCTGAAATCCAGTAACACCCTTACTTATCTGTGACTTAGCGGAAAGACTAATCTGAACATTCGGAGTGCAGAAGAAGAGGAGTCAATTGGCATCATAAAGCCTCAGTAGAACCTACAGAGTGGGGCTACACCAGGCAGGGACATGGCAACACATCCTAATCTGGAATTCTCCTTTGGAAGGGGCTATCCATCAGCAGAAGAGCAGAGAGTCTCTGAGCCACCAAGGTGTACCAGCCTGGGCAAGACCAAGGAAGGTAGCAGAATTAAAATAAAGTCAGCACCTTAAGCAGAGGAGAGAATTTAACCCTGAATGTCTTCCAAGGCATAAGAGCTCTGCAGTGCCTATATACAGCATCAACACAACTTGGAAAACTGAGGATTTAGGGGGAAAAGACAGCCTGCCCCTTCATAGGGCAGCATAAAAAAGGCATGTGATGGGTAGCATGGAGTTTGGGTTTTTAAGGAAGGAAGATAGAAAAACTCATATTTGATTGGAAAAAAAATCGAGGGTGAGGAGATGTGGCACAAAGCAGACAGAGAAGAGAGACAGCCTCACTCGAATCCCCAGGAGACTCGGAACAGCAAGTGCTTCTTTTCCCTACCTGGTTTACATCCTGCTGTGCACTTTACCCCAGGAATCTGCTGTACACCATTTGCATTTCCCCAAAATACTCCTTCCACCTACCTGTCTGCTAAGGAATAATTCCTGCCTGGCAGAGCCCCCTGGGGCCATGCTGCAGAACAGAGGCACTGCCAGAAGTCAGACAAGCAGCCCTCCTCCTCCACCACTGCTTTTCCTTTCCATTGCACACCCCTTCTTACACAGTTCAAGGCCCCAAAGCTCCTTCTGAAGCTCCAAATACCACCTAGGAGCCATACCAAGAACCTTCCTAGCCATGCTCCGAGGGTTTCTGGCAGGTTACAGCCCTCAGCACACACCTCTCACGGGCTTTGTCCTGTTTCTCAGGGGCTTCTTACACAGGGACACCCAGCCAAGCAGACCTCCTTCATCATCACACCCCCAATCCAAGGCGCCTGTTCCAGCCCTCACCCTGCCCCACTCAGGGACAATAACCCAACTGCTTGATCCTTCCCCAGAAGCCCCAGTAGATGTCACCCAGTCCACAGGGTCTCACTAATCCCTCCTCATCTACTTTTCATCTCATCCAAGAACCACAATTCGCCAACATTTCCTCTCTGCCTGGATCACACTCCGTGATACACAGCTGGGGTTTTTTGTTAAAGACATTACATAAAAAGTAGGTTATGACTACTTTAAAATTGCAATTAGCCATAGAAAATTATTCATTCATTACTAGATTTAGCAATAGACTCACATGCAAAATACAGCACTGCCTCATTGGACAGATTCTAGTAAGAGTGGTGAACTAGTGTTTCAAATAGATTTCATATTACTCAGCTGTTTACAGTTTTTAAATTCTTTTAAAAATTATATTTTCCAGTTTGCAAAATTCGTCTAACCCAAGATCTTTCTTTATGGGTCCCAGTTTATTCCATAAAACTGTAAATATGATAATTTATTCCCTTGCCCCTCATTGCATGCAATGGCAAAAGAAAGGGGAAGTTGCATGCTTTCCAGTGTAGCTACTTCAGTCATTCCTAGATAGCTGATTTGTATTAGCATGAGAGATGATTCCACTAACAAGGTTTAAATTAATCTATTGCAAAAGTACTGCCTCAGAGAGTTGCCAACAATTTGACCAGCAACACATTCATTTTTTCCTCTCTCAACTCACTGTTTACTTTCCAGCTACGCCACACTCACTTAGCACTAATTATCTTAATTTACTTCTATTATTTCTGCATTGTATTTTTTTCTGAAACTTTTTTGATCATCATAAATTTTGGCCTTTCAAAGCTGTATATCTTCTTTGCCTGCACGCTCGCTTCTCTCCTATCCATTCACTTAAGTGAGCACTAGATCATTTATATTGAATACATCTTTCCTGATGATCTTTTACTATGCATTTATTTCTCTTCTACTTCAACTAATAGAGTGATATATGGTTCTCAATTTGGCATCAGCCAACAATTGATCACAGCATTCTGTTCAAACACATATAGCAATTACTACTACAAACTCCCTATTTCAGAGATTTATATGGTGGTGACATGACTGGATTCCACCCCTACCATGAGATTTCACAACAGCATCACATGTAATAAGTCAAATTTTTTCCAATATAAATTATATCTTATGGCATTATGGATGAAAACCACAGTATAAAATTGCTCAAGATGACACTGCAAAAATATGCTTTGGAATTCAAAGTCTTAAATTGCACTGTTCTTGGCAAAAATTGTGGAATTTTCTTTAAGCCTGGTTTTTGTTAAATTTACTGACTGATGTCTGAACACAAAAAGATAACATTATCCCCCAAAGTAGGTGGTATTTCCTTAAGTGAGGAATAATACTAATTACTGTAAGGAATTACTGACAAATGCTATTTTGATCACTCGAATTTGAAAGAGACTAACACCACATGTTTTAAGGGCTGTTTAAATTTTAGACCAATCTTTTCTTTTCTTACTCAGACTAAATTACAGGATGATGTATTCTCTTAACAATAGAAAGCTCGAGCCTAACATTAAGTTGATTCATCAATCAGTGGTATATTTTCTTCTGTTGAAATTCCGTGGCAGGTCAAGAAAATAATTAGTATTTAACTGTATAATTTGCTTCCAATATATAAAAGCCAGGAGAAACATCCATAACTTTACTTTCATTTGGGTAACAACAGAAATTTCTCTACAGCTATTCATTTCTTCATTTGTTGAATCCTGCTCATGTCTGAATATGAAATGCTGTACTGTCTCTTTGAGCACAGCACTTGAGATCAGTCTCTTATTTAATTATATGGCCTTGAACAAAGACATTAATGTTTTTTCTTTCCTCTTCCATCTGTAGAAAGTGGCTATTCATACTTGAGTGCCTCTTGAATTAATTGTAGTTATTAATAGTTGTATTGATTAATAGTTAATGAATTCAAATTATTTTTGTGGACAAAAATATTCTCAACCATGTGGAGAGGAAACTGGAATTTCAATTATATTGAAAAATGTGAATTGAAAATATACTAATGTTCCAAACTGCAACAAACCCAAAGAATTTTGAAATTGTCTAAAAACCACAGAAGTCACACTCAATTTTGTTTCAAGAAAATATTTTCTATTATAACTTATAATGGAATAATGAAGTAAATTGCAAAACAAAAAAAGTTACTTCAAAATAGAAAAAAAACCCAATACCAGAATTTTTTCAATTGAGTATCTGCTTGCCAAAAATACTGATCAACTCTAGTTTCACCTATTGCAATTAGTGGATCATTTTAAGGATGACAAAAATGGTTTCACTATTAATCTAGAGCTAAGTGATGGGCCAGTCACAAAACTGCCCAGAGCAAAACAACCCCTCAATACCCTATTAGACAGTTTTTTACTTCTTCAGTGCTGCAGGTCCTGTGTCCCTTGCAAATCAATTACCATTACGGTAATTACAGCATTCTTAAAACAAATTGACTTGTCAAGTTAGTTCTTCCATGACATCCTCAGAGTCTTCAGTGGCTTTTTTTTTTTTAACAGAGAATGACAGCAGACAGCAAAATAAGCAAGCTTCCACCTGGCCCAGTCTTCCTTCATTATGGGGACTGCAACAAAACCAGGATTCTATTCGCTCCTGTTTAAAATCATGTATGGAAAACATCAGACCAGGAAAACAGCAATTTATTCTTCATCTCATTTTATCACCGCTGTTGACACTGGGTATCATTTAATCTCTGGCAATTTTTTAAAGAAAATTCACATTAAGTCTTCCAAAAAAAAAAAAAAAAAAAAAAAAAAAACAAACCAAAAAAAAAAAAAAACCTCCCTGCAGCAGCCATGGCCACTGACTGACTCCAGTGCCATGGCTCCAAGGGAATTCCCTCTAGCAAAATTAAAGTGACACACAGATAACAGTTCGGTTTGGTTACTTGCATGTTAGCAGGGCAGCCTTGCACCTGACTGAATCCAGCTGTGAAGTTCTATAGTGTATAATCCAGGGCAAGAGAGAGGTAAAATTTAAACTAGCAAGAAAGGAAGGGAGTTGACCCACAAGGGAATGCTCTACACAACAGAAAAAAAAAGATACAAAGCAAAGATTTCTACTTTCAAGATTCCCTGAATGTGGCTTCTATTTTTTTTCTTCTTTAATAAAAGGTTATCTTTCCCTCTACAGGCAGTTCTTGAAACAGTGATCAGCACATACTGCCCCAAACCCTCTCCTGATACGCACTGTGTTATTCTGCTGGCATTGCTGGCAAAACCCCTCAGGTCCCATAAAAACCAGCCATGGGCCCTTAATAGAAGCATGGCAATTTACACCAGTGGAAACTCTGCTCTAATGATTCTACGATGATTTATACCAGCCAAATGTCAGAACCCACTATGGGAAATGGGAATGAACAGTCTTGAAAGGACAGAAATCTCGATTTCTTTTTTTTCCTTGGGCACAATAGTAGAATAACTAAAACTAACACTGTTATACTGATTAAGGAGACTGTTGAAGAGCCATGGGAAAATTGAAGTACCAATCAGCTTCTCATTGCTACAAGGCAACACTGAGATGGAGAACCTGGAGAAATTCAAACTCACACAAGAATTTCTCTGCAGAATTGCTACCATGAGTCCAAAATCATCTGTGCTCAGTTTGAGGGCTGTCACAGCCACTGGTACAGACATTTTCCTCGGGGATGTTCTGTAGGTCACATCACCAGTCTAAAGTTAAAAAGTGTTCCTTCAGCAAAATCTTCCCCAGCTTGCCTCTATCTGCCATGGGCAGGAAAATCTTCCTTCCTGTGTTTTGGGGCTTTTTTTGTCTCTTGCTTCGTTAATTTTTATATTTTATTTATTATTTTTACCCTTTCATCTAAATGTCAGAAACTGACATATGGCTAGTCCTTCCATTGGTCTATCAGTGTCATGGCAAAGTAATATGTGAAAGCCCTGCAGAATAATCTGCAGTCTGGGTCTTTCATATGACAAACAAATATTTAAGGACAGGTCTCACAAGGCTTTTTTGCTTGATCTAATTTGTGTTATTTCAGTCTGTAGCTTGATATAAAATGAAAACTTCTCTAGGGAATTAAATATCAAATATCATCTAATTTTTTTCACTGCATTTAATAGTTTGCCTACCTAATGACTTGTCCCCAAGTCGTTGAGAAAACCACTTTAAATTTTATTAAAAAATAGTGAAATTTTTAAAAAGTAATGGGGTTTGGTTTTGCCTATGTTCCACTTGGCATAGTTTTCTTTTGATAGCTAGGCTGTCCTTTGTAACATGGGCATATTTTAAAGGAAGTCATAACATTTAAATTTTACAGGCTAAAATTTAAATACTGATTACGTAGGTATGCAAATCCCTCTCCTTCTCTGGAGATACTCAAACCCACGTGTGCCATTTGCTCTGGGTGAATCTGCTTTAGCCACTGGGTTGGACTAGATGACCTCCAGAGATCCCCTCCAAGCCCAGCCAGCCTGTGATTCTGTGATTCTGGATCTTACAGCTCTAGCATGTGTCACAGATAAACTCAAACATGCAGTTAGTTGATGATTTTATAATGTGTAACCAGAAAGTAGACTGCTGGAATCCTCTTTAAGATTTTACTAACAAATCATTAGCTCTCTGAACTATTTAGGCATGGAACTTTAATGTATTTACCTTAGGAGCGTTTCCTTGGCAGGCTGATCCAAAAGAACAAGAAGCTACAAAATACTAGTTTTCTGGGTTTACGTGTCTAAATGTTAGTTCTTTTGCTGGATTGTGATCTATTCCCAGAGAAATGAAGAACTAAGGAGGAGTCTGGATTTCCAGATTTCTCCCTGCCCCTTAATTCAATTATGAAATTACCAAACAAGCATCTTCAATTGCTTCACCTTCCTCAAAAAACAGCTGTTGCCAAACAATGCTGCACGGATCACCAGATATCTGCACAGTGCTTTCTGGTGCTCTAAGACAATTCAGTGAGTCACTGCCTGCCTCTTTGCCACCTGCTATAGAGTACTAGAAGCAGCTGAGAAAAGTGTATTTTACTTCTCAGTTGTTCCTGTGAAGAATTGGCATTAGCAGAAATACCCTGTTTGGTCATGAGTGAAAGCAAGCACAGCCTGCCCCGAGAAACTGTCCTGACACACAGCTCAAACTATTCCTGGTAAGCCAGATGGAGCAGTCTTCCTCAGTGCTGTACAGAAGTGCTGCTGTCTGCCTCTACCTGCCCTCCTGAAGATGCAGAAAGAAGGAAAATAAACACAGATTTTTAACAGCAGAAACTACAGCAGCAATTAAGGAATGAGCCTTCTGGCTAGGACTCATAAGCAAACGTCTATGCATGCTGTGGGTGGCTACCAGAGACACATGTACAGTAATTCAATAAATTTAAAAACATAAATTCCTTTCTTCTCTCCCGCACCTCCTCCCAACCGTCGAGTAATAATTAATGGGTGGAATTTAAACTGGTATACTGACCTCATCAACATTCTCAAATGCATTGATGACATCATATGGCAGGCAGGAGAGCAGGTCAATCACAAACCAGGTCTTCAAGTAATTCATGCGAATCAGCTTGGGGTCAGAGATCACCTCTCCTGCCGGTCCCACAAAGGTGGTGTGGAAATTAAGCACAATGTCGACCAGAAAAATGACATCTACAATGCTGTCAACTACTAGCCATGCCACGTTGTTCTGTTTGGTTTTAAAGGAGACATTGTAAGGGACCAAAATAGCAGTGTAGAAGGTTAAAATCAAGATGATCCAATCCCAGGTAGTCTTGAAAACACAATAATGCAAAATTATATGCGGTGGAGTCTTTGGTGCCTCTTGTTTGTACTGTGGGAGGATTTCAGAACCCAGCTGCAATACCTGTAGTCAGAGAGATTTCAGAGAAAAAAGAAAACATGCTTAATTTTTTTCATGGTATTTTTCACACTGTAGTTTCTCAAGCTCAGTACAACAGTTCATAAAAATACAGAGTATTTTTATAAAGTAGTCCATTAACTACTTTTATCACCATGAAATGGTAAGCAAGCCAAGAAAAGTATTCTGTTACACAAATCAGCATCAAACTAAGAACAGCTGTTTCTTTTAATGCCATTAATTATTTTTTGACTCTAAACCTAGTGTGTGGGGTGTCCAAGGCATACAGAGAAGAGGTAACTCCTTCAGCTATCTCGACAGACAAGGCAGAAAAATGATGGGCAAGAATAGGCAGGAAGGCAGGTGAGAATAGAAATTGCTGGCAAAACCAGGAACAATACACAACAGAGTTCCAGTCCAGCAGCAGGACCACTGGACTACATTTTTTTCAACATTGGCTATTTAACTCTTCACTATACCATGTCTGAAACAGTCTCAAACTACAATCTGTCAGTAATGCACAGGCCTTTCTTCCTCTTCTCTGGGCTGTGCAGGTCCAAAGCCCACGGATATCTATCATTAGTCCCAATAAACTCATTTTGGATTTCAACTTTTCGTTCAGAGAAAGAAGCTCAGTGTCTTAACTACCTGATGGTGTAGAATAGTAGAAAGATAGAATCATTAATGTTGGAAAAGACCCCTAAGATTGTTGAGTCCAACAATTAACCCAGTACCACCACCATGTTCTCCAATAAACCATGCCCCCAAGTGCCACATCCACACGCCTTTTGAACACTTCTAGGCATGGTGATGCCACCATTTCCTGGGAAATCTGTTCCAGTCCTTGACAACCCTTTCAGTGAAGAAATTTTTCCTAATATCTAATCTAAACCTCCCCTGGTGCAACTTGAGGCCATTTCCTCTGGTCCTGTCATTTGTTACCTGGAAGAAGAGACCAATCTCCCCCTCACTACACCTTCCCTTCAGGCAGCTGTAGAGTGAATGGTGCCCCCCGAGCCTCTTTTTTCTCCAGGCTAAACAACCCCAGCTCCCCCAGCTGCTCCTCATCAAACTTGTTCTCTAAACCCTTCACCACCTTCATTGCCCTTCTTCAGACACACTCCAATGCCTCAATGTCCCTCTTGCCGTAGGGCACTCCAAACTGAACACAGGATTTGAGGGGACCTGCCGAGGCACACTGTTGAGTTACACTGCAGCTAGGTCTGAATTCAGGAAAGCACTACTGCAAAAGATCATCTGCCAGCATGTGTTTTAAACCCTGGACCTCAAGCTGAGCACATGCTGACACTGAGCACTGTTTTGCATAAGTGCAGTCTCAATCAGTGCTGCCCATTTGATGTCTGCTCTCTCTCCAGTTCTGCCCACTGCTGCGAAAACAGTATTATCATGTATTTAATTCTTGGGAACTCAAGTTTCTTTCACATACCTATGAATAAGAACATGTTTGTTTATATGTATGGATATACCTGAGGGTGAAATCAACATCAAGAACCTGTGTCCTAATAAAGAAGTTAAATTTTAAAATTAATTTTACCCTGGATGAGTTACGAAAGAAAACTGAAAGGATGATAGAGGCTTGCTCAAGTGAAATGTGTTTGGTAATGCCAAACTCACAGAACCTGTGAGAAGTATTTAGGAGCATGGTTCCTTTTTCACATTTATTTATACATCGTTCAGAGCAATAGGAAGCAGAGAAGGAAATTAAATGGCTGTTTTTCTCAGGGAAAAGATAAGACAACACAGCTAGAATAGAAGGATGTCTTCCTTTCACGCTCCTTATCTCAGCTTTTTTAATGTCAGTTATTTAGACATGGATTTTATCCTCAGGCTTTTCTGAGTGCCTTTTTTTTTTCTTTTTGGTGAACTGGTGAGATTTTTTTCCAACAGTTTCATCCAAAGGGGACAAAAATACCCAATCAGCTACAAAAGTTCTACTTGGACAAAACAGTCTCAGATGAAACTCCCTGCTGCTTTGAACCTCACATAATCACTCGTGTACGCAACAGGCGTCAGACACTGTCAGGTCACAGTTCCTAGCACATGTGTAAACGAGAATGGGAATTGCAAGCCTGCTGACTTTGAGCAGGCTTTTCAATTAACATGACCTGCTCTGACAGACCTGCATGTTACCACAGAGCCATTAAGAGTTTGAAAAAATTTTGATTAAAAGAAACCAAGAGGACTCAGTATTTTTGTTTCACTGAGTTTCTAGAATGACAGCAAAGAGGAGAAAGGAACATTTCCCCTGCAGACCCAACTAGGACTCAGACATGTTCACTGCAGTATTACGTAGTCTGTCATTCCTGACCCTGATTCATGTAGGTTCTCCATACTACCTAAAAAAAAAAAAAAAAAGAATTAAATAACGTTGTCTTGTGGTGAGAGGAGCTGGAAGCAGCACAAGGCACATGCAGTCTCTCTTCTCTGCTTCTCTGCAGGAGGCACTGGCCAAGCCCATGCAGTCCCCAGAAGTCACTGGTAGTGACTGGAAGAGGCATAGGTTGTGTATTGAGTCCATGTGTGTACTCAGAGCATCGTTCCCTTCAAGGCTTGTTTGCAGTCCCAGCGACAGATGTTGGGATGTCTTTTCTCAACAAAAGCTCTATCCCAAATCAATATTGCAAATACCTCCTGCCCTCCCTTTTGCACATTGCAGCTGTACCTGAATCACTTGGAAAGCAACGAGTTGCAACTGGCTTTTATGAGGCTCTGCATGAGCAGCAGCTCTAACACAGGATCCTAAGCCTGAAATACGCTTCACTGGGCGAGGAGAGTCCTCTGCAATACTCATTCACTGGAATAACTGATCAGCAAACCAAGCACCTCCATCAATAGTAACATTTTTCAGTCATTTAGCTGGATTTCAGTCCTAATGCTGAGATTTTACTGGTGTGGGGAGAGGGGATCACCCTTCAAATGCAGCAGGAAAGCATAATTGCTTCTTCTGCAATCACAGGTCTGCTACAGCTTATTTTTTAACCCCTGATATTATATGAATAAGTTCAATATTTTGGTAACTGTTCTAATCAGCACAGGAACCTCAACCATGAAAAACTGAAAAAAAAAAAACTTGTTAGTTCTTGTCAGCTTGGTTCTTATCTAACATATGTAAGTTCTAGACTGAGAATTGTATCATGCATTCCATTTTGGTCACTACTGCTCTCTTTGTTCTCCAAGAACTCGTGGAAATTTTGCATCAACGAAACCAGATTTTCTGGAAAATATACTAATGTATACCCAAATAGGGAAAAAGGCAAGAACAATCTCTGTTCAACAAAAAAGAAGGAGCTAAATTATGGTGTCCATTTTTTTTGCTGTAAATAGAAAAAAACCCATTAAAATAAAGCCAGTGGAACTGTAGGAATGTAAAACTGAACTGAAAGCAGAAAAAACAGATTTCTAGTTCCAACTCGTTAAGAAAATAAACTGCTGCTTCAGTGTTTTAAAATGTCATCACCAAATACAAAGCACTCTCTCCTTGCTTCTTTGGGATGCAAGGGCTACAGCACAGGAAAATAAAAGGATTGATGGTGGATTGATCTCCTTCCCTTCCTATTGAGAAAGTAAACATCCTCTAAACTATCTGAATGGCTGGGGACCTTATTAATAAGTCTTTTGAACTTCTGTTACCCCCCTGGAGTCTCTGGTGAAGCTCTGCCAATAGTTATTTAAAGAGACCAGGGGCCATGGCTTTAGTTGGTCTCCAGCAGGATGTGCACCAGCTCTATGAACATGAATCTTGAATGGAGGGGCAGGAGACAGGCATCAAGGAATAGGGATTCCAATCACTCACCAGGTGGGGAAAGCCACCCGCAGCAAGCAAACCTCCAGTCCTCTTTTTGTGTGGGGTGGAGGTGACAAGTTCTAGCCTGGGCTCCCTCTCGCTACATCACTGCCAGGCACCTTTGCAAAACCACCACATCTCACTGGCACTGCTGGAGATGGTTTCACAGCTTGATGTGAAAGAAGGGCACTGCCCAGCTCACACACTCTCTCTCAGGAAAGGCAACTTGCTTTACACACTGGCAAAAGTCTCGCAGTGCCTGGGGCCGCCAGCCAAGAGCTTTCAAAGGCACCAAATCCTTCATTTCACTGAAGGAAGAGAAACACGCCCACAACAAAGCTTAATAATCTCAGAGAACAAGCATGTGCCTTTATCATAGAGCACAACAAAAGAGCTCAGTTCTGCAGGCAAACCACAGAGCTTGGTGCTAAAGATCAAAGTTTTGTCATGTCAATGCATTGGAAGTTACAAGGGCTCCTTTCTCCACTTTTCACACCAAGGGCCACACCGAGTCTATTTCTTCACCATCCTTCCAGACACACACACCACCCCTGGGTCATCAGGAGATGAAGAGCTATAAACACCACTCTCTGCACCATCCAGCAAACCCAGGTCGATGCAAAGTACCTTCTGCCCTATTCCAAGGTGCTCCTGCTGCCCTCCAGCCCCTAGGGAGTGTAGTGCCAACCTGAGACAGGTTTGCTGAAGTAGTCAGGTGTGGTTACTCACACACATGAACTAACTACATTCAAACTGCTTGTAAAGCTACTTCTCCTGGAGAGGAAAACAAAAAAACAAACCCCAAGAGATTAGTATGAAAGTAATTATGAAGAAAATGTACACAACTGTATAAACCAATATGCTGAGCTTCCATTCGTGTGCACTGGACAATTTGATTACTACAACTTTCTGAATAATTGAAACAACTCTGGTTTTGGAAGATTTTTCACTGTTATAGAGTTTTATCATAGTAAAAGAAATATTTATTTCAGAAATTTTTTAATGAAAGTATTATTTCAGTTACTTATGATTCATCAGAGAATACAGCTGTATTATCTGCATTTATTATTTGTGGTAATGATGCATGATGCTTTAATAGCTCTCTGAAGCTGGAGAATTTTATTCCAAGAGCAGAAATGCCAAATTTCATCATGGGTTTTACAAGGCTGTGTTCTTTTTTAAACACAGAAAAATTTTTTTTTAAAAAATATTTTTTTTCCAAGATGGTGAATATATCCCAAATCAGGAGTCATAAGTTGCCTCAAAGGTGGTTACAATGATTCATTTATTTTTAAGACTGTATGACTGGAGAGCAAAAAAAGAGCCCACACACAAACACTCACTCATTTCCAGCTTAATCTCTCCTTTCGTGCTTTCAACTGCACCTATTTGCTGTCTCTCACTCTCCCTTGCTTTTGTTTTCACAAGCATCCACCCAAATTGCTCCCAAGCTAAGGGCTAGGTGCTAAGCCTCAATATTTTGACTGGCAGTTTTAATGGCAGTTATAAGTTCCTGGTAAACAATGTTAAAAAAAAAAAAAAGGCAGAAGTTCCATTCTTAATCAGTGCTGCTAAGCACCATTATAATTTTTCTGCTTTTATTTCTCATAACTATCATAATTTTTTTAATTTTGACACAATCTGGTTTGCCCAGAACTGCCCGGCAAAGGCACACCGTCCCTACAATCAGCTCTTTGGTGATAGAGCAACAGAAATGCATCAGTTACTTTATAAACTCCTATTGTGAAATGTTGTCTCAGAGCTACCTAACACCCGTGTGCTGATTGCATCATTAATTTGGGTAGTTTTCATATGACTGCTGTTAGAGAAGTCAGGCTAAAAAAAAAATCTATGCCTACTGGAGAAAGTCAGAGACTGAAGCTTCACAGACACTGCTTGTATTACCCATGGCCTGTTAGTCTGTCACTAACACCTTTCTTAAACTGTTTCATAAACAATAAAAAATTGTAAGCTGTTGTGGCAGGCTCCAACACCTTGCCCTACTCAGGTTCTAGGATGCAACCACCTCCTGAGACATTCAAAAATATAAGTGATAAATAACTAAAAGCAACACAAATAATACTGCAATAAATGTGGAGCCTTCTCATGCAAACAAGATTGATGTGAAGTGTCATAGCGAGTAGCAAAAGAAAAAGGATGAATTTTAAAATTTCAAATAGGTTACTGCAGGGATGAAGGAAAACAAAAAAAGAAAAAAGATTTGAAAATACAACAGGGAACAGTTTGAGATCCCATATTCAATACTATCAAGAAACCTTTGCAGAATAAGGAGCCTGGCACCCCATATATCTTCAAATAAAGAAAAGTGGTCTTGTCTGTATGATTATCTGCACTCTTCTTTTCTCTAGTGTAGTTTTATTGACTTAAATGGAATTACAGCAGAAATAAAAGCTACCTAACATCACAGCTGGGGCTAATGTTCTTTGTAAAATTATGACTGCAATATTCAGTCAGCAATTAAAGAAACTCATTTCAGACACGTAAACTATACACTTGCCCTTTATTATTTGTAATGAATCAATTGGCTGTGCCAGTAAGAATACTTGCAAAGACTTGTTGAGCACACGGACTTGCAAAATGTTTTGGTAACATGTAGTCACTGAGGTCCAAACTGAGGTTCACTGAGCCAAACAGAGTAACCTCAGACCCTTTGCCTTACGTTCTGCTGCCTACATTTTAGCATTAACTAAAATTCAGGGGTAGAGATCTAAGGAGAAGAAAGGATTATTTGATATGAAGCTTTGAGTAGGATAAGAAGGAAAACTGTTCCAAATTCCAGGATGCTAAAGCAACCTCAGGGTGGACATGTGCTAATCACATGGTGTTCCTGCACTATGGTGTCCATGTGAATGTCTGTCCCTCCCCTGTGCTAGCATGATCCATGTTATTTCTGTACTTCCAACAGAAACTGGTTTCCCCTTCTTGAGTACTTCTGTATTAAATACTGAATAGGTAGATCCTGTCTGTGGGAATTTCGTCGTTGTATGTGATAATAACACAGGCCTGAGCAGGAGACTTTTAGTTGGCATAGAAACTAAGACGTACACAACAAAACTAACAGAGTATAGTATAACTGACTATATGGAGACCTCATGGAACCCATCACTGCCTTACACCTCCAGCTGCACAGGAAGATCAAGAATTACTGACTAGTCACAGCTGCTGCCATGGCATTCACAGCAGGAAGCAACACAAGACTGCCATGTTATACTGGCTGTGCTGTCATTAACATCGTATCAAGCCTCTCCCCAAGCTGTTTTTATGCCAGGGAGACCCTGCTACTGGCCCAGGAGACAGCTACAGGAAACTTGGGACAGTCTCTCCCCCTCGTGGCGAAAGCCCTCAAACCCTAAGTGCTCCAAGGAGCCTCCTCTGCTTGGAGCTTATCTCGAGACTTTGAGAGACTACTTAAATCACAAGGTTTCACTCTCCTAATCTGCCTGCAATGTTGCTTGTGGCATCTCACAGCTGTTCTGTCCATAACACCAGTAACTGAAACACGTTTTAGCCAGCTGGTAATGCAGGGTTGGGATCCCACTGAAAAGCAACAAGACATAAATTAATTCAGAGAACAACCATGTCATGGATTCTCCAGAATTTCCTTGTGTACTAGACTGAATTTTTCTCACCTCAATTTTACATAAGTAAACAGTCCACAATCCTCCTCTTATTAAGATCCTCAGAAGAATGGAAACTAAGCAAGAAAGCATTATTTTAAGAACACCTTTATAAGACTTCATTAAGATATGGAACACAACACTGCAATTAGGAAGTCTTTGGGACACCTGTTTTCATTCTGCTGTCATGGGACGCATTTGACAGCACATGTGCCATATTCCAAGCTTCAGATTCCCAGGGCAGGGAGGACTGACAGTTCTTGGCTCACGCAGAGACGACATACCCACAAAGGCTAAAAACATTTCTTTACAGCCTCCTGGGGAAAGAAGAAATTACCTCAGCAAGTCTTGAGTGCTTGTGAACGTTCTCTCCTTTCTGCACGCTGGGAGCAAGCTGCTGCAGCACTCCTCGGCTGCTCGTGAGGGCACGGGTCAAGCGGGCAAACTTCCCCCAACCTTGAGAAAACATGCAAGATTAGACACATTACCAAAAAAAGCTACAAGCGTACCTCATAAAACCTCTTACAACTAACGGGGGGGAAAGAAGTTAAAACAGAGCAATCTGCTTTAATTCTGACCAGAAGGGAGTATAATTTAACCAAGTACCAGATAAAAGCAAGCCAGAAAATAGGTGTCAGCATGGTACTGTAATAAAACCCATGACTGCTGTGACTTTGTACTCAATGACTCTACAAAAGTACTGCTACATGAACTGCATATTTTGCAAGGATAAATGTCCACTATACAATAATCTCATATTAAATCTAATGACCAGATTTGGATCTCGCAGCACTGCAGAAGACACTCCAGACTAATCAAGATGTAAGACTAGAGTCGTGCACCATGAAAATTACAATTGGCTGTAACAGAAGTGAATCTGGCCTCAGATGCATCAAGCATAGATCTGGAATAAGAACAGAAATATACATAAGATAATAAAAAGCAGAGCAGAAAAAGCAAAACAAAATCATTAATTTTACCCTCTCTAAACAAAAGGGGGAATATACTGATAGATTTTCTCTAACTCTAATTAAACATTTAGCAGCTTCTGGCAGAGAAGTCATATGCTGAATTTTAATTTGGAATATTTTTTACAGTGATTTCAAATACCCCTCAAAATAGAAGACCATCAATGACAGTCAAAAGAGCTAGCTACAACTATAATTTTTATGAGCAGTACTTTGCCATAACAGAAAGTCAGGCAGAGTATGCATCTGGATATTTTTGGTATACTGAAAGGAAAGTATCAGTGCATTTACTCCTGATCTTGAAAAATGCTAGCACCGCCTGGGAGCTGTTGAGCTCCTACTCCTCATCTCCTACTCCAATTAAGGATGCTCAGCACTTTGATGATTCACTCTATAATGAGAACCTGGTAGGGAAAACGTTCCCTACACAGCTTTCTTGTAGACTCCTTTTAGGTACTGGAAGGTGCTATAAGGTGTCCCCAGAGTCTTCTCCTCTCCAGGCTGAGCACCCACAACTCTCCCAGCCTGTCTGCACAGCAGAGGTGCTCCAGCCCTGTAAGCATCTTTGTGACCCTCCTCTGAACTCACTCAACAGGCCCTTCTTACGCTGGGGGACTCGGAGCTGAGTGCAGTACTCAAGGTGGGGTCACATGAGATTGGAGTAGAGCAGGAGAATCATTTCCCTTGACTTGCTGGCCACGCTGCCTTTGATGCATCCCAGTATACTTTATGAGCTTCAAGTGCATCTCGCCCAGTCATGTCCAGCCCCTCACCCGACCCAGGTGCAGGACTTCACAGGTGGCCGGCCCGACGAGGCCCGAGGGGGATGCGCTCCAAGGGGACCCGGGCAATCGGCCCCTCCGGCGCCGGGAGGGAGCTGCTGCGGGACGGGCGGTCCGGGCGATCCGGGCGATCCGGCGCTGGCCGTGGTGCTGACGCGGGACGAACGGGGCTTGTTCGCAAACGTCAGCCCCGGACGGAAACAGAACAGACCACGGAGTTCCAGCTTCACCCGGGAACTCGAAACCGGCCTCCCTTACCAGACGCGAAATGTTTCTAATGCCAGATAACATAGACAGCTCCTTTTACCAAATCAAACCAGATTGATGGAGAGGGTATTTTCCTGGAAGATTCAAAACCTGAGGACAAACTTTCAGCGTGCATTTTCTTCCAAACATTGTTCTAAGATTTGGGCTATTTGGACATAAACAGAAAGAGGATGAAAAGGAAGCACCTCACTTGAGCTTTCTTGCACAAAAGCACTGCCAGACAACTCTGTGGCACGATTTGTGGCTATGAATGCAGAGCACTTCCCAAGAATCATCTCCTTCTGAAAGGTAGAGCTTAACCCATTCCTCTCTACTCAGCATCCCCTGTAAGCATCTCCCGTGCCCTCACTTGTGGCTGCCTAAATGGCACACAAAAGAACTGTTCCCACCAACACTGGATCTCACCCTCTACTCCAAACTCTGATCTGAAAGCAATTATAACTGTTCTAGGCAAGAGATTGTGTCACAAGGCGGTGCTTTTCAGCTTGGCTTTTTAAACCAGCATGGATACAAATTGGGAGTATGTACCCTAATTCCCTCCACACACAGGGTACCACACGTGGGAGCCCAGCCTGGAGATATACCCACCACTGTGCCATGGTGTGCCTAGAACCAGGCACTGAATCAATGTGCAGTGTGTGTGAATTTCATCTTTAGAACAGAACACTCTCCTCCTTGAATTGCCTTTGTGAAAGAAAAAGATAAAAATGTGGCAACTCCAACGTACAGTTAAACCTGCAGGTTGTGGCATAGGAAAAAGAAAATAAAAATTAAATAGAATGCCAGTACTAAACCTTTTGAATGATAACATCTCCAGTAAAGCCTGAAAAGATGGCAGTACCTGTTGAATTTATTGCAATTTTCCCTCCAGAACCCTAAGGACAGACACAGCTGACAGCAGGTCAGATATCTATCCAACAAAGACGGGTCAAGCAAGCCATAGGACTTAAGCCATAGGACTGAACACAAACACTAAATTTTAAGGATCAGGGAGCTTTCCAAGACAAGGAACTAAGCTTCAAAATGGTGTGTTCTGCTAGAACAGAGGAACCAGACGATATGGATTAGAAGTTTTCTTCCAACACAAGCAGTTGGTATAGCCCTACGTACATTGTTTTCCTCTAGAAACAAAGAAAATATAAATTAAATTTAAAATCTAATGATTCTAGGTGGTTCTAATATAGGCATATATATTCCTCAAACAAAATAAGCTCACATAGCAGAGAAGACAGTTTGGAATTCAGGAAGCAAACATAAAGCTGGAAACCACCCCATGGCAGTGCTTGCCTGTGCCCCATCTTTGATTCTAATCCTTTTTATCATTTTTTGGTCTCCTTTTTCATTTCTGCAGAAAATATCATGCAGGGACAAAGCAATGCGACGACATTAAAACATCTCCAGCTTCAAAAGGATGGGAAGTCTTCAAGATTAACAGCACTGATTACACCACCCCTGCATTCCATGACGTTCTTCCAGCTTTCCATCATTTCTTCGCAAAGAGGTGAGTAGAAATTGCTTCTCGTAACACCCAAGACAAGATGATTACAAAAGCTGTCCCCTGAGACTTGTTTCATGTGGAAATATGGCACTGAAATATACTTTTGTGCTGCGGTATTTAACTCATCAAAACTTTTAAAGCACGAAGTTGCATTTAACAATGGCCTTAAGTTGAAGAGGCCAATTTTCTAATATTTTAAGAATTAAAAAAATCAGTATTTTAAAGTAAGTTGATACTCAACCACAACAGCATTTATTATTTATTTGTAGGTAGCTATTTGTTTCCTACCACTCTTCTCAATTCAATCCTGATAACTCGAGAATTCAAACATTAGGAACTGTTGCAGTTACAGAACCCTTGTTACCACGCTGTTGATCCATGACTTACACAATTCCTAGAGTCAGAACAAGAAGCCATTGTCTGCTAGAGAACAAGCTTGTTTGTCCACGGGTCTATTGTTCTGTGTAAATGTGAATAAATCAAGATTCCAGCAGTTCTTTCCTCCACTCAAG
Source organism: Coloeus monedula (assembly GCF_965178545.1). Taxonomy (NCBI): domain Eukaryota; kingdom Metazoa; phylum Chordata; class Aves; order Passeriformes; family Corvidae; genus Coloeus; species Coloeus monedula. The sequence goes on along the minus strand of NC_138782.1, from coordinate 25,793,683 downwards.
CCACCTTTGTATTCCAACACATGAAAGATCCTTGCTTGCATCCATGAAGCTTCTCTGCAGTGCTCCTTCTCTTTGAAACCACATGACTAAAACAGTATTATTTTTCCATCTGGACTGGGAAAGCATAGCAAAGACTTTTAATATACTCACTACTTCCTTTTCATTTGTTTCCTTTTTTTAAGAAAACATTTCATCCAGATGAAAGCAGAGTGTATCTTCATCAAAATATTTCAAACACTGGCTCTGTTCATATAAATACATCTTTAAAAACAGAACCAAAAATCAGACAGCAACCAAAAAAAACCACAAAAAAGCAGAAACAAAAAGGAAAAAAAAAAAGGAAATGTGAATTTTTTCCCTGTATCAAGATGAAGGAGACAAAATGGTTTTTTGGGTCTGTACTCCTGCGTGTTATGCAAAGGACAGATCAGCTGCAAAATGAAATAAAGCATCTTCTGCAGAGGAGATGGCAACTGATGATTGCTACAAGGCACAGAAGGCTACAGTATCTTGGAGGAAAACAACCATTCACTATTTGATTCAGTGATGGTGAATTTGACCACCTCTTTCTATAAAAACAAAGTATCAAAAGCAAAAATTAGGATCCAAAGAATTGTTTCCTAACTCTTATGAGACTGCATAGATGCTCCTGAATATGTTCACATTGTATTCATACATTCCAAACCTGTTCAGGCAAACTGCTAACGAGCTACCCAGAGTGCAAGCACAGTTTCTATTTGTCTGCACAAATAACTTTTGCATAAAATGATGCATTCCACTTTATACATTATTCTCAAGCATCTCATACTTGGTGTGTTAGATGTCAAACCAGGAGAGACAAATACAGACAAAAATGCATTAATTCCAAATATAGCATATACTTTAAAATTCAGCTAAGAAGGTGACCTACCACTTGACAAGCCGAATTTAGCTACGTTATAGCTTGATTTTGCCTTCTATTCAAGTAAACCTAGTTTCCCTGATTTTTTTAAAGGGGCAAGCATACGGGAAAAAGTGGAAAGAAGTTGTTTAAAAATATTATCAGCATCACTGACACACTATTTTTAAGTGGTTTTATTTAGAACACACTATTTTTAAAGCTACTGCATTTTAAAGCAAGCTTACTTACCTTCCATGGCAGTCATAAAATAAACATCTTCTAAATTAACTGAATCAATTAACAAAGACTACAAGAAGTCTACTTTTTATGTGACTTTAGAAATATTTTCTAGTTTCATCAATTCCAATGTCTGACATTATTAATCAATAAAAAAAAAATTATTAAGCATGAAAAATGGTACTGGGACCTTCTATCCCTCTGAGTCACCTTCAGATAAAAGATGCCTATTCATCTTTGTGTAGTCAAACACCTGCCATTACAGCTCTACACTTTTCACTCAAGGAGCTGCATCATTTGCAGTTGAACAATCAGGCTTGAAATTGCCAGCAGGTGACAGAAAACCAAGATACAACACAGCTAAGCAGGGTTAGCCTGACAGATTAGTTGCTCTTTATGTAGTACAAGAACATGATCAATTTAATGTTTTTTTCTACATAGACATACAGGCATTGATTTTGAAAAACTTGAATACTTAATCTATAATGTTCTGCAACTGTGCAAATAGCACATTTTATTAACATATATCTGCATCTACAGGCAACCTATTACATATTAAGTACTCATATGCATAGGAAACTGATTTCACATACAAACACAGTAAAAGAAAAGTACTTGCTAAGCTGACTGAAGGTGAAAGAAGAAAAAAGAATTGATTTAGCAATCAGTTTTCAGTTCACAGTTTTAGTTTTTCAGATTGAGAGTTCATTTGGATTGAGAATATGAGAAACACTACAAAGAAAATTGCTGTCTTTCAGAATCATGCTACAAAGTTCCTGTGTAACATTGTACACAGCACGGAGAATATGCCCTCTTCAAAGCTCATGTCTGTTAAAGTAATGGTTCTTAGAACAAGCCAGTACAATTTTACCTTTTTTAGATTTTCCAAAAACATTTTTTCACTCTGTGAATCCTAGAGCCTACTACAGATGATTATCTTACACTCCATACCTGTCTTTTCTTCTCCTCTCTCACAGTATACAATTGCACAGTAAGATCTAGTACTAAAGACATGGACACGCATGTAAAAGTCTCTTTGACAAATCAGCTCTTCCAAGAAATTGCTTATCTAGCCATCAAGTGACTAATACAACATCACACACCCAAATTCCAAAGCTAGCCTACAGCAAGTAAGTTATGGAAGAAAAATCAATAAATTAAGGATGAAAACAGAAAATGCAGTTCCATTTATATCCTGCTTGATTTGTGTATAAAGTGACTGACAACTCTTTACCAGCATGAAACTTCGGCAGTTTTATTAATTTTAGGAGATCCAGAAATAATATTTGGAAGACTCATTTAGTGCACAAGCCCTTCTGTGCATAAAGACATGGCACTCAGGGAAGGAGTGCACTGTGAATCAGTGGCCTCTAAATAATATATTCAGTTCTTCTGTTTGCAACCTCTGTTAGTCACTTTGCCAGTTTCCATGGGCCAGAGGGAGAAATTTTGCTTATCATGAATTCCTCTGCAAATCCATGCACTCAAGCGTAGGTTTAGTGCCTATACTGCTGGAGATTTGCAACTGCTGAGAATTACCATGCTCACTGCAAGAACAGCATAACTTCAAGATCCAAAGGAGATTAAAAAAATAATAATTAGCATTCCCTTTCTTTAATATATTTGAATTGAAAACAAAAATGTTAGTGTTTCTTTGTGTTGAAAGTGAAGGACAAACTGCCTATCTCTTCCACATAAGGGAACTCCTGTGAAAGCAAAAAGACACAGCTACCACTCCTGAGTGAAAGTCCTGCTTAACAACTGACTAAATGAAGCAAGGGCCTTCACTACCGGCAAATAAATGAGAGCCAGCTTTACTGCATCATGCTGATTTATCTGTGCTGTCACTCCTCATCAGGATACAGTGAGGACCACTAGGCAGGGAAAAAATACTGTAGACTTTCTGACAAGGTAAGTTTTTTAGTTTTATTGAAGCAATAAGGAACCAAACAAATAGCATTAAAAAGAGAAAAAAAATTACCCCCATAGCCCGGAAGAGGGTATGTTTGTCAAGGTTGAACTTCCTTTTTTATGGTAACAGGTGTTTCCACTTTGAGAAGCTATGTTTTTAAAGAATAACATTTTGAGAATAAATGTAAATCAGTTCATCTTCACAGTAAGTTTCCTGTTTAATTTTATACTACAAATATTATTAAATACTACAAAAATGCAAACAACAGGAGAACTTACATCCTTTTTTACCCCAGAGGACACAAGTCTCTGTAATTCTCCATAGGGTACAGAAGGTCTGTTTCTGACAGGATCTGAACCTGAGTGCAAGTTTATGCTGCTGTCACAGCTGAGTTTGCTTCCAGGTTTCCAGGCTGTAGCTCAGGAAAGGGTTAAGAGCAGAACACTGCAGTACTACTTCACTCACCAGGACAGCTTGAACCTGATTCCACTTTAGATAGCTGGAATCTCTTCACATAGGCTAAAGGAAACTAGTCCAGAACTTTAACCTAAGAAATCCTATAATAATGGCAAGTAACATCAAGTCAGGCAGAATTAAATTATTCCGATCTTTGCTAGACTCAGCCAGGGTTAATTCCTCAGTTTTTGCATACAGCTTCACACACAATTTGTACAGGGCTGTTGAGCAACATTGTGAATGCTTGAAGGCTATGCTGGAGAGTGGGTTAGTAACATATTTAAAAGGAAGAACAGTACCTATTTACCATGTAAACGGGGCTTTCTGAAGCACTTGGGGCTTTCATTAGCAATGACCCTTTCCAGTGCAGGCCAGAGCAATTTCACTAAAGAAACCAGCAACAATTTCTTGCACAAATGCCATCCCCAGTGGAACAGCTACACGCTATTTTAACATTTAATTCTTTGGCTTGGGTATTTAAAGGACTTCAGCTCTTTCAAGACCAGGGCAAACAAACAAAAATAGCATAAATATGTAATTGTGAAAAAGACCAACCTTTACATGAATCATCCTCAATGGGCTGCTTGAAAGCCGTTATGTCATTGAAAGTACAAAGAAATAAAACCACTTTATCCTGCTCATTTCGAATTGGAGCAATTTTCACAAAGAACCAGACAGGTGTTCCTGGAAATAAACACATCAAAGAGTTGGTCAATGGCAGGCAGAATAGTAAATGTGCCAGTTTAGATGTTTACATCTCAAATCAGCCATCTATAAAAGTAACTTTAATGTTGGCTCTTTTCACAAACACCTATTAGGAAAAATAACAAAGCAGCAGCAAAGTTTGTTATTTAAGTTCTCTTATTTAAGAGCTCTGTCTCTGCTTAGCTTTTTAATCTTCAGGAATCACTCTGTTTCTGAACGTCACTTGCAAAGTTAACACTTGAAATTAAGAACTGCCTTGTGATCTCCTGAAAGGACAGTCCCACGTATGTGCAAAGGCTGCACACAACAGTGTCTTGCTGGTTCTGTGCAGGATTTGAGACCAGGCCAGCTGTGCCTAGGATATGAGCATAACACAGAGTCTCAACTCAAGAACATGATCAGTTTGGTTGACTTTATAATTCCCTGCCAACAGGGAATGCCCTAAAAAAGACCATGCCCTAACTACTATGGTAGCCTATGTCAAACTTCAGAGGCAGGCTCCAGGAGCTCTGGTCTAGCCTGCAAATCCCCTCATGCAACCCTTCCCAAGCTGCCTTCCAGCTTGCCTTGTCCTGAGCCTCTCAATCCCCCCTCAGTGTGAAGCAAGACTCAGCTGAATTCAGGAGAGAACCAGCCATAAGGACCAGAACACAAGCTATGGATGGGATCAGTTGTCCAGCACAGAACTGCACCTTTCTAATTACTGCAGTAGATGATCTGCTAATGAAAACTGCTTGAGAGATTAAAGCCTACACATAGCAGAAAAAGGTGGTCCCACAATACGACCCTTCAGATGCTGCTGCCATCTCTCCTTTACCTCTATCCACACAGATCATCTCGAGTGGAGAATCTGTCAGTCAGCCCTGCCTTTCTATACTTCTGGCAGTTCTGCTGAGACTGCTGAGAAGACCCTAGCGATACCAATAAAGTTCCATGTAACACGGCAGTGTCTACCACTTGTTTCACAGGACTCACCGCACTGATTTTGGTGATATTTGAGTAAAAGCTGATTGGAGGGCTCAGAACAAAGCATTTGGCTACTGTATGTGATAGCAGTAGGGAATGCTCCCTGAAGGCAGCATTTTTAAGTCTGCAGTCTTTAGACATAAAAAGATGACTTCTCCAACTCTGAGGTACATGGCAATAGGGACACTCCAGATCTGAGCCCTCAGGGCGTTCGTAGCTGGGTTTTCAGACTGTCTCTACACCCTCAGTGATGATGAAAACAATTCATCATTGCTTTTGCAAGCACAAGAAGTAAGAGACAAAGTGAGGATTTAGGCTTGCTTGCTGTGAGCAGCATTTTTCTTACATGTCCCTCGTGAGCTATGTTCGGAGAGAAGGGTCTACATACCAGGGGCCAAAATAAGATCAGGATCAGCAGGAGCTTGACCCTCTGTGAAAGCCAGAACAAAGAGCACCACACAATTTTTGTCACTTATGTAGCAAAGTCTATTTTAGAAGGAGTGACCTTAGAAGACTATTCATTTTCTTTCTCAGTCACAGGACCCTCCTCCCTGCTAGTGATCAGATTCTCTTTCCCCTGAACTGCTCAGTATCTTAACGTGAGCACATGGTATGTTTCATGCAATAGTTTTTACTAACAAGGGCAACTTGTGTTTTCTGGCTGTGAAAGGGTCACAGGAAAACCCCAGATACCTCACAAGTTACTGTTCAAAAAAGGAAGCAAAGGCAGCTTTTTTTCCAGGTATGTTAATATAAGGGAGGTTGTTGCTACCAGTGCCTCACCTGGCTGTTTCCCAGCCTCAGTGCTGAGCAATCTTTTCTGGCTGCAGAAAGATAGGGCATCTCCAAAACCCATGGACAACTTCCATAAACGAAGTTCAATTCCTAAGGCTCCCACTGTGCCTGCATAACACACAGGCAGTTTCAAACCCTGGCTGAGATTCCATGCCATATGTACAGCCACTTCTACAAACAGCAGGGTCTATGATGCATGGAGGCCTCTGCTCAAGAAGCAGAGAAATCCAGATGGAATCACTGGTGGCCATTTCTGAAATATGCTGAAATATGTCTGCATGGCAGAAAGTATTCAAGGGTCAATATATTTTTTTTAAAGAGGTAGCATTCCTGAACAACCCCTTCCAAAAAAGTATGAGCAAACAAACATGCTAAGTGTGAAAAAAGATTCAGCTAAGTAACTGTGCCAGTAAAATCATCACTAACTTGCTAATGAGCTTAGAAGACACTGCCACAAAGCAGCCAACAGCAATTTTCTAGCCAGTAACACCCTTTACACTACCCTTTCTCAAGAGCTCCTAAAATTGCCTATCTCAATTTCTTCTTGCCTACTTGTTTTTCCCAACTTCACATGGGAACTATTCTAAGGCTGATCAAATCTGTATCCTGCTTTTACAGAGACTCCTTGGTGACTAACTGTTTTTCATTTTACCCACTTCAATGCCCTTCACTAACACTGCAACTTTTTAATCAGCCAGGATCTCCATCTACAGCCCTGCTTTTTGATCTCTATCTACATGCGCTTTTTTAGATTAAGGATTTTTTCCCCTCCCCAAAACCACTTTTTATTGCCTTACTACTTCAAGCTACAGCCATTCTGCTATGGGCTGCTCACATTATTAACCTTCATAGCATTGAGGCTGAATTACATGCTCAGTTTCTTCTCTGCCTCTCACAGTTATAAAAGCTTACTACCGTGCTTTTGAAGATGCTGTACTCAACACAGAAAGGATGCAATTCACCCTCTTATTCTGGCTATTTGTCAGATGCATGATGTCATCTTCCCTTTATGGTTATGCTATAGTATGTTGTTGCAGGAGTTTTCTAACATGTTCTGAATGCAGCAAGAGAACTTTTCCCGATAACCTGCCGAAGGCTGCTGCAGGGCAAGGAGCTTTTATCAGCAGAGTTCTTACTTCCTGACTCCTTTGACTCCCACTCCTGTGCTGCAATATTTACAGGAAGAAGGAAGACAAAACACTTTTTTACCTAGAACCAAGTGTAGAACTTAGTGAGGTGTCCCACAGTCTAAAAGAAAGAGCCAGATGCCCTCAACAGCTAAAGTAGATGTGTTTGCTGAAATGCACTATTTGGGTACCCTTGTAATTTCCTGAGTGCCACAAACAGAACGCAAAATCAAGATGGCATGCAGGGCTTGCAGAAATCATCTTCCAGTTTGGGATCTACACAGTAACACTGTAACAGCAGAAACAAGTAGAAGGAAAATTCTGCCAGGCCATGTACCTGCTTCCACAACATTGTGTTTTCCCTGCAGTGTATTCCCTAACATCTTGTCAGTGTCTCTTGTGAATAGGAGAAAAGTGGACCTAAAAATACAGTCATGAGGTGAGTGCTCACAGTGCTGGGTTACATGGGCTTTCCACAGTGCTCTGCAACCAGGAGCACATTCACAGCAGAACTGGGACCTGAACTGTGGGAACACACCAAATGGCTCAGCCAAGAAGTGGCCATGCTCAGCTTTTGTCCCACATACTGGTTTAATTATCAGAAGAATTTTACTTTTTAAACATTAAACAGTTTATTTAACTATTAAACAGGAAAGCCAAAGTATAAACTACTTATAAATCAGGTTGGAAACTAGAATTTCAGGGTCCTACAGGCAGCCCTCATGCTCTTGGTGTCAAAGCCAACATCCCTGCTCAGCCAGACAACCATGACTAGCAAGAGGCACAAACAAGGCCATTTTAATGAAAAATGTGATTTTCAGATTCTGATTTTCAAGTTATTCAGGCAGCGAAATTGCAGCATGTTCCAGAGTTCTCACAGCAAAAAAGAGTAACTTCCCAGTCTGCACTGATGCACAGCCACACAGAAAGTGTTTACCAGTGTTTCCAACAATACATCTACTTCCATTTACATTTTCTGTTTAGTCCTGGCAACCTCTCTCCCTGGTAAAGTTCAGTGATAATACCAGTGCACAAACAAAAAAGTAAACACTCATGAGCTACATTGGCTTCTGTTAGATTTGGAATCAGCAGTGAAAGAATCCAGAGTTTGTCTAGTGGCATAGGACCAATCATGCTAGAAAAGGGAACGTCCCTTCAAAGCTGCAGGACAAGCAGTGTGAACGACTGAGAAGAAATGAAAATCTACAATGAATGCCTGATAGTAGCCATAGGACCAGCCTGGCTCGTGGTACCAAAGTTATGAAGCCAATCCAGAATTAACAGGTGCAGCTCTTGATAGGCTTGTATGGCCTGAGCACAACACTGAGGGTGTTACCTTAAAGCAAAGACAATTTTAAGAGCTGTGATACAAGTCCCATGTCTTCTCCAGACTAACACACCATAAATGTCTGCACACCTTTCAATTTCCCATCTGAAAGACAAATACTACTGTCTCTTCCTTCTCCTCTTTTCCAGTTCTGTGTCTTCCAGCAATATGTGCTCAGTCCCTTGCTGGGCAGGAACACCAGCATTTAACATAATATTTAACTTTGGTTGAAGTCTTTCAGAAATTCTTACAGCATCAAAGTGAAAGAGGTCTTAAAGGTCTATTCCAGCTTCTCTTGGAGCATACCATTGAGCTCTCCTAAGTTTTCCCTCCTGCCAAACAAAAAGAGCCTAGATGAAAATCAAAATTACTGTTTAAATATGCTCTTTGCCCATACCTTGAGCCATTTAACCAAAGAGGCCAACTGTTTTTCAAAACTACAAAAAGCACAGTTTAAATAAAACTGCAGTACACAATTTTTCTTTCCACTAATTAAACCAAAATTAATTTATAAATACAATGAAAAAAACATGTTTTGACAATTCAGCTGACATCTTCACTGCCATTAATGATGGGGCAAGTTTCCTCTAAGCAGCACAACCTCTGCATTACTTTATCATGTCTCAGTCAAACAGTCATCAGACACCTACTGCCCTGAAGGAAAACAGGCGAGCAGTATGGATAGAAAAGTATGGAAGCACGTGGCCTGTCTCCATTGATTCCTACATGCAGCAATGCAGACAGCATGACTTAAGTTATACAAACAGCATGGCTGACCATTACAGCCACCCCTTTTAGGGTTTCACTCATTCCAAGTACTCAGTATGAGATTGTTTCTCTCTATCCCACACAGACAGAACAGTTTGCCCAATGTCCAGCTAGCAAACCAGCTGATGAAGTGTGATCAGAGAGAGTTTGGCAAGCCACTGTACCCACCCAGATTTCAACCAAGTGTTCAGAGAAGCCTGTGATATTTGACCATGCAAGACAAAGAACACAAGTCTTCCTATAGACTCTAGCTTGGAGCAGAGAGCATGTACCACATGAGAACAGACCAACTCAGTGTGCAGCTCACTCTGTGCCAACAAGAATGTACCTTTAAATACATTCCCAGCACTTTTAAAGCTGTTACCTTCATGTCTTCTCTACCTGGTGCTGGGATGCTGTGGCACCCCTAATGCTTCCAAAGGTCAGATCTTTACATGCTAAGATAAGGAAAAACAATTTTAGTCCCCAAAGGTGGAATTGCTACTCACAAGGGTTATCCTATGACACTGAAACAACACAGCAGAAAACAAGGTTCAGCACACACCCTTGTACTGCAGTAGTGCTGACATGGTTCACCCGATCCTGAGTTCTCTGAAGAACAGCACATGAGTATAAGGAAGACACAGTAAAGTCTTGAGATCTTCTTTCCATTTACCCCAGAAAATACTTAAGGATTACTACTGGGAATTCAGTACATACTTGTGGAGATGACAGCAGATCTTGCTTGCCAACACATTTGAAGTTGACAAGATCAATGGGAATTACCAGTTTTATGAGTCCAAAATATTTAATTTGACCTTGCTGAAGGTAACTGAACTCACACAGATGGATTTCACAGGAGATGCAGGTGTGCATACTGCTTGACAAATAATGGAGCTACACTTCAGTGAGAAGTCAAGGAGGATATATGTCACTTGACTCCAACACCCTCATTCTTTCCTGCTTCTGTTCCCATGCAATGATATGGGTTAGCAAAGGTTTCCATCTGGAGACACTACAGACACAGCACACACAAGATGGTTTTAACCAGTAACAGTTATGAGAAACTCTTTAGTGGTGAGCAAACACAGGTCTACCACCCTGAAGTGAATTTTGCTGCCTACAAATTAGGATGGGGTTGTTTCCCTTTGAACAGCTATAGAAAGCACTGGTCTCAAAGATAAATGCAAGTAGAATCCACCAAGTCACTATTTTAGGCTTATTTGTCATTCTCTAACATCTGAAGGCTTTCTAATACACTGGGGGAAGAAGGGAGAAGGAAGGAGGGGAGAAGACTGGGCAAATGTTAAAATGAAAATTTTAAAAATCAGACAAATAAACTCCCCCCCCCCCCCAACTCACAGTATTAAAGTTGTTAAACATTCAAGCACCCAGAAAACAGGGAAGTGAACCCCAGCACAAACTGAAAGTGCATCCCAGCCTTTGGGACTCTCACCACAGTATGTTTACTCAGCAGAGAGCTACTGCTCTACAAAACTGCTTTGCAGTGTGCAAAATAGTTGCCTACAGCCAACCCAGCATTCTGGCAAGCATTCTGCTGGTCGTATCTGTAGAGAATTTCTGAGACAAAAAAAATAAAGGTGTCTTAACACTCTCTCTGCAGCACAGCTGCAGACCATAAGCAGTGGCAATGCCTCTGCTCAGACAGGGGACACTTGAAGACTCTTTCTAACTCTTGATGTACTTCACCTTTGATGAGCTCACCCCACTTCAAATATTCTTCCACTGAAGTAGGTCAAGTACTGCATAGAAAAGGGGGGTAGATTTCAATTGGACACCACCTCTTCAGAGGCAAACAGAAGCAAGTAAATTTTGCATTCTTACAAAAATTTTCTTCATCAATAATGAAAGCAAGTGCATATAGAACAAGCCTGCTTTTGCATTGTTTGTATGCCAGGCCTACATTGTAGGTGAAAAATTAGGCAAAGAAAATCCAAATTTAATTTACTCAGACATTTTTAACTCATGAGGCTGACCATAAAGTGTAAAAGCTTAACAAATAGCTGTCAAAGTCTCATAAGAAGTTAGATGTTCAAAACACATCAGGTAAGGTAAGATATGACTAAGGCTAGATATAAAGTATTTTCTAATACATCAGCTGTACCCTTCCTTGGTATAGGTTAATTTATCTCCACTGACTTCAGACTCAGTAATGTTTTAATTTTTCCATGTAAAAATAAACAATACTTCCAGCATCACTGGATGCTCACATCTAATTAAACAATGGAACTGAAGCTGTCATGTGAAATTACTGTCAGTCTGCCTGTTGTCATTTTGCAGTCCAGATTAAAGAAAGCTTTCACTTTGTGTCTTTCCAGGTGTGACAATGAATCCCCACTGAATGCAACAGGATGGCATCAAAGCAACAATGACAAAAATCTGGTGGCTGTGCACCTGTTTGCTCTAATTGCTTCCAATTATCCTGAAGAAGCTCTTATTTCTGGGAAGCAATTTTTCCAGAGAATTACAATAATTGTTACATGTCTGCTAAGTCATCAAGGGCCTAGCCCAAGGAAACACCAAATCTCTATCACAACTTCAAGTTCTGAAAACAGGGAGTATAGTCACTTTTGGATGGGGGGAGGACTGAACAAAAAAAGGGAAGGCCAGGGTAGAGGCAGCATCCACAAATGCAAACATGATGAAGGCAGAAAATTATATGTTGTTTCTGGAGTTGATACTGTGAACTGCAATGAGGCTTGTGGATATACTCTGTCAACAGCTGGATGGGGAATTCTTATCAGACAACCAAGTAAATACTAGCCCTTGGTCACCACCATGGAGAGTGCCATGTCAAAAAGAAAATAGCCTATCACTTCTAGTAACATCATTAAATGTCTCACTCTGCTGTTGACATGTAGGACCAGGGAATAATTGTTACTCAGAGAAAGAGAAAAATGGCTGCTGCTCCTAAAAGTACAAGATTGACTTGCACTACCAACATCATTATCAACTCAAAACTCCTATTTTGTTTTCCTTTGTTCCTCCAAAAGGATAGAGCCTGTACCATCAAAGCAGCCAGAATTACATTACATGTGCAGGCTGTGGAAAATGTACCAATTATCCAACAACTCAAAAATGGAAAAAAAACCTTGCTATTTATCATGACTGTTAAGTTTATAAGGAGGGAGCAGACAGGTAAAGAACAAGAAAAATCTATTTCCTGTCTATTTCACCGGCTAATTTGAAAAAGAAAAATAGAATGAGGAAAGAACAGAAAGACAAAACAGAAGAAACAAGGAGCAGGATGTCTAACAAAATTCAGGGTCCTTTCCCAAGCCTTCAAACTGAGAGCAGGTTAGAACCAATCATGTTCATTAGCTGAACCATTGCCATAGTTGCAGGCAGAGGTAAGGTGACCACAGAGGAAAGGCCACTTAGCAGTCTGGGTGCTAAGTGCCTGGTAAACAGGACAGTGTTTTTCTGTGATGTGGCTTATATTGAGAAAAAGTTCCACAATGTCCCCTTTTCTTATATTTTTCAGTTAAAACTTTCTAGTGTTATTAGTCAGTCTCTGCAACAGTAGTTAATGCATCTCTAAAGCTACAGATCTAACAAACATTAGGTGCCCTGCGTTTTGTTAAGCTTGAAAGCAAACTCTGTGCTTCCCTTTTTCCCATGCCTGTGACCCTGTGTGCACAGAGCAGAACCATCGCAGCTCCGTCTTTTGGCATGTCACACAACACAGCTACTGCACAGCTGGACTTTGTTCTAGGCCACCTCTCCTCAGAGGAGTGCACAGCAGGGCAGGAAATATTCCTCACTCCACGGTTACCTTGCTTTAAATCTGCATAAAAGACAGAGAGGCCCCCAGCTCTACTACAGGCCATATGCTGCAGCACGACAGAAGAGTAGCTGCATAGTCTCTTGGTGCCAAATCACTGATAACTAAGAGAGAATTCCAGACTCTCCTAGATCCCAGGACTGCAGCTTATTTACTTGGCTTTGGATGCATAGATGTGAGCTGCATATGGTCCCCACGGCCACAAACTGTGCTAGGAACAGAAATCAGCTTTTAGAAAATAGGTAAACATCGGAGGCAGGTAGGGCTAGGAGGAAAGCAGCACAAAGCAAGGCCATACAGACAGTGCATGCAGGCAGTACCTGCTCCTTTATTAGAAGGCAAAATTGTTAAGAGCAAAAGAAGTTCCAGAATGAGACTTTTCAGCTTAACATCTACCCCGGCTGAAGACTTCAGTGTATTTACACTTCAGGTAACATTAAGTACATGAAAACAACTGTGCACAACATAGTCCACACTAGATGAGACAACAAGTTTGGGGCAAGTAGTTCATCTGCTGACATGTGCAGTTACAGACAGGCCGAATTTCCTAGGAAAAAAATCACGTGCCAATTAAGGATTTTTTGTCCAAAACAAAAGAAAGCATCAGAAGTAGCTCAGTTGCTAAAACAAAAGATGGGTTCTTTTTATTCCAAAACTACTAAATACTGGCTTTGCTATGTCAAGTTTTTTAAAACTGAGAAAGTATGTTCTCTGTAGTGGAAACTTGCACAAACCTAGCTTGTGTACTACCACTGATGGAATCTTCAGTGTTGTCTTAAAGCATCACACCCAAATTACTCTAAACGTCAGAACAAATTACAAAGCTTCCTCTGCCTCCCTGAGTGACTTTCATCTCTAATGTTCTCATTTCTCCCTTTTAGATCAAGTGGCAGAACTGGGGCTTATTTAGCCCTAGATAAAGCACGGTCCTCCAGGGTGACAGAATTGCAGTTTCACTACAATTTAGAACAACTTTACGCACCTACATTAATGAACAAACCAATCAGCCACTTACTGTTCTTCTTGTACATCAAGATTTCAAAGGAGTTCATCTCATAGTTCTCAAATGTTTGCCGGACCTTGTCAATTGTATCTTTGTCTGTCAGCTCTCCATACATAAAACTGCAAATAAAGGGAGAAATTCAAGTCAGATACCAGACAAAGACGCAAAGCCATTTGTTTACCGTGTAAAAAGGACCCATTTAGAAATGGCTCTTCTTTGGTCTTGTTTCACCTGGAAAGCATATTTGACAGATGTAGCCCCAGGAGATATAAGACAAAACTGGAATAAACAGATTACTTTCCTCCTCAAGCAACAGGCACAACACTACAAGCTATTTAACAGAAAATAAATCTGTTCTCAAATACCTGCAGGTGCTGCTCTTTTGCATAACTTCTGCTCTGTGATATCCTGATAACTTGCAAAATCCATCGTTGCTGTAGACAATGGGCCAATCCACGATCTGGGCATTACCCAAGACAAAATTAGTATCTGTTTGAAAAAACACATCAGTTAGACATTAGTCAAGGATATGGTTGTATTAGAGGACATATTTATTTCAGAACCCAATCCTAATTGCTTCAGTCCCTGCACAGTTTTTCCCAGATATTAGTCTCACTGCAGTCAACAGGATCATTCCTAGTTTTAATTTTAAGTAAATGCATACTTTTTAAAAAGTGTTAATTACTCAGCAAAAAAGGATGCGTTTATGCAAATGAAACACGATGGTTAAGCAGGTAAAATTCATCTCTTGTCTGAGGACAGATCCACCAAACTGTTTCCCTCTGTGCCACACGCACAGATCCACCACGACACTCAGTTTGAATGCAAAGCCTCTCACAGGTGGCCAGACCAACACATGAGCAATGTGAATGCAGACACAGTGTGCTCCTCTCAACACTGCCTTCACTGCTGGCCACACAAGCCCAAATGCTTATGTACAGCACAGCACTCCAAACAGGACACCAAGAACTAGGGCTAGCAATTACACCAGTAGAAGGAACTCCTTGTCTGCCACACAAACCAGAAGGAGTCTCAATCAGTACAAAAAAAACTAAGCAGGATTCACGCCTCCATTCTCACTGGAGCTGTGCGTGGCACTTCTATTATGATTGCCAACTCAAACCAACACCTGTGCCAAGACAGACAGCAGCCCTGGGCACTGGCAGGCAGGAGGAGATGGTGGCTCCTGTCACAGCTGCAAAGACCCTCTGGCTTTTGAAAGAAAGGCTGGGCAGTTCCACGAGATCAAGAAGCACTCATTTTTAAGGAGAGCCCTTACAGGAGTTCACCATGCTGTCAACTTTTCAGGATCAACTCCCAGCTGCTCACACATCCATAGATACCATTAATGCTTCCTGCAATCAAATGACATTTTACCTATTAATTGCAGAGAGTTTCGTTTGTTTCAACTTCCCCTTTCAAAATCATTCACCCCAAACTTCAAGTGGGTTTAAATAAAGGAGTCCTGTAGCTAGCTAAATCCACGAGCATGATTAAATGTATTTTCATACACTCTTTAGAGTGAAATACACCAGAGTAATACATCTTCAGGATATTTTAGCTGCTTTGTTTCTCACAGACTCTTTTAAATACCATGGTTTTTGCTTGGTTGAAGCACTTTCTCCCAAAAACAATACACCTCCTTTACCCCTTCCTATGAATAAGTAAACCAAGTCATTTCTCACTGCTAAAGCAAGTGCTTTTGAATGTCTATTATAAACACTATGTTAGACTGTGTTAGGATATTTTTAAATTTCATCAGGAAGTACCAAAAAAAGACCAAAAAAATGCAAATACAAATGTTAGGCCAGGTCCTGCCCAGATCTGAATGGTGTTATTTCATGCATTAATTCCTTCTCACTGTCTCCCCTTCTCAAAAGATAACTTTTCCTTCTCTCCACTTACTAAAGAGTTCCTGTTAAGCATTTGCCTGCCTTTCACACTTAACCCTCATTGTCTTCAGATAAATAATCTCTTGGGTTTTTTCATTAAAGGCTATATAGGACACATTTAATCCTACTTTTATCTAGCCTTGCAATGCTTCTGTGATTTACAACACTGCTCTTGTCTCCTATTTACAGGTACAAACAAAGCCTTAAATCCATAAGAGAATTTAAGCTCCAAAAGGTGAGACTGCAACAGTCTAGTCCCTAGATGCCCAGCTCTCAAAGACTTGGGAGCTGGAAGCTCTGTGAGCAGTGTTGGAGAGGAGAACTGAAAAACCTTAGCACAGCAAATAGAAATCTGTCCAAGTTAAATGACAGAAAACAATTAAAAAGGGGGATATTTTAAGGTTGGCTTTTTCCCCTTCGCTATATTAGTTACAATACTTAATATTTTAACATAAGCCCAGTTCTTACAGACAATTCTTGATTCTTTGCCATTATTGCAGGAGCTGAAAAACCACATTCCCACTTATGTTTTGGCCCAGCAAAGCCTGATTTGTTTGGACTGGCAGTTTCCAAAGGATGCGTAGAGAACATGCACATATTTCCCTTCCCCAACAGCAGTTTGGATATTCTCCTGCAAGATGCAGGCTACCTTAGGGCAGTGAAAGCTCAGCCACTATTTCAGCTCCTGAAAGACTGTTCTAATTATCAAGCTACCACAGTGAATAGATGACAACATCCTCACCATGCGAGTTTTTAAGTCAGTGTGACTTGGCTGTTGTATTTTATGCACCCCTATTAGTCCACACAGGGTGAGCCTCTCTAGCAGGTAGAGGTTCAGTGTTTCATGAGAGTCCAGGCTGGGTTTAGTCGTGAGATAGAAGCAAACTGAGAGATCTTTATGTAAAGATAAAGCTTTAAAGGAAAAATTTCGTGCAACTATCAAATCAAAGAACGAGTTAGAGATTTTGATGTTCCCATTGTTTCGTAAGTGTCTCTCCCTCCTAGCTAATTCCCCCTTCATGCATCTTGACCTTTCTTTGATCCAGGCTTTACGTAGCTGACAAACACACCTCATTTCTTCAGAAGTGTCCCTGACAACAGTGTTTTGCCTGTGTGAACACTGGCAAGACACAGCATAAAATAAGGACTCCCACTTGTAACTTCTTTGCATAGCTTGTTCTGACAGACAACCCAGAGGTGGAAGGGCTGTCCTCGTTGCTATCATTTACATTCAATTGCATTGACATCCCTGACAATGTGCTGCTTGGGGACAGCTCATAATCTGTTAAAAATTGTTCCTAACATAAGAAAATAGTAAATAACATCCAGTGACAGTGGCAAATATTGCCACTCCATCTGCAGGGACACAGGGTCCCAGAGGCCACGAAACAGCTGTGGCTTTGTTACACAACAAGCATGAGGGATGCTCTAGTGAACTCTGAGTATCACAGGGCAGAGACTCTTGGGGACTCACAAGTGGGTCAGCAAGGCCAGGAAAAGAGTTGGCCAGAGGAAGACCATGAGGAAATCCACTGCTAAATTCTATTCAAAGACAGGGATGAAATGGACATACTCAAAACTATTTAGTGACTTGAAGCACCTCTTTGAAAGGACTCAATGAATTCCCCTACCAGGAGATCAATTTCTATCACAATGGCAACTGTGTCAGCAGTATTGCCTGGCCCAAGAAGAATCTGAAAGCATCACTGGCCCTTGTTATGAGCGCCAAGAAAACCTGAGCTAGAACTGGAGAGGGCAGGCTCATATAAAAGACCTGGGCTTCTGGCTTGTGTTGCATTTGACACAGTCTGAACAAGACCACTGGGAAGCAAGGAAATATGGAGAGGTGCAGCACAGAGCACAACGTGCTGCAGAAACACAAGTAAGAGCTGTAGCATCACGAAGGCAGCACAATTACTTGCATGAGTAGGGCAGGCTTCTGTAGCACGAATTACTTTGTGAAGTGCATCACTCCATATTTTCTAGCCTGCGTTTTCCCCAGGTCAGTTCTGCTCTCTGCAGTATACCCACGTCAGCATCTACACACTCAAATGTCAGATCCGGTTTGGGTTATCACTTTAAAGTAGACATGGCCACTTAAAAGAAACAAGAAAAACATTTTAACTCCTTCCAAAACGTAAGAATGGATTTCACTCAGTCACTGAAACCAGTACTTTCCTACAGACCATCACAGAAGAATCAGAAAATGTCTTTCTAAATAACCTTGGTCCTTTAACAGTAACAATAGCAAGTGTCTAGATCACCCATCTTACCAAAACTATCTACTGAATCCTATTGTGACATTTAGTGCTTTGTTTAACCAAAACATCATCTTCCAAAATTCCTGTAGACAAGCTGCACTCACAGACATTTATCTGGCCAGGACTGGCTGACTGAGGAGTGGTCACCTCCTCGGCAAGGGCATGGAGAAAGTTACTGAAATGTTCCCCCCCTACCATTCACTCCCCTGCACAGCTACACATTTGCTCCCACTGCATTCCAGCCTCTCCTGTAACATGGATCTTGCCCAGCTGAGATCCCCCACCTCTTTCCAGATGCCAGCACACTGGTTCTACCTTCCCTGTCCCAGCAGTGATGCACAGGTCCTTTTCTGGGACACACTGGCAGAAGGTCAGGGACCAGCAGCCAAACATATTCCAAACAACACTGCCAGATACATTCCCACACTGAAGGTGTTTCCTCATGGCACAGAGGAAGCTGAGGGGAAACCTCTGCCCAGGCAGTTGTAGAGCAGACCTAGGTAACAAGAGAGGTTGGTTCCCTCTGCACTTTCCCATGTGTGGGTCAGTCAAAGCCCCCACAAGTGTGCTTGGGTTTGTGTAGTGTACAAAAGTAATTTAAATATATTAATATCTTTTCCCACAGTTATCATACAAAT
The DNA here is from genome assembly GCF_965178545.1 of Coloeus monedula. Taxonomy (NCBI): domain Eukaryota; kingdom Metazoa; phylum Chordata; class Aves; order Passeriformes; family Corvidae; genus Coloeus; species Coloeus monedula. Next base: position 25,774,932 of record NC_138782.1, on the reverse strand, counting down.
ACAACGCTCAAAACATTTGTTCCCAATTTATTCCCCTCTCAGTAAAAGGAAAACCAGGCTCAGCATGGAGGGAAGACGTGAACTTGCTTGTTCTCCCACCAGTCTCTGAGAGAAGAGAAATTGCCCTCCTCATTCCAGACCACAGCCTTCCTCATGCTGCATGATGACAGCCCTGGTTATTGAGACCAGCAGGTCTTTTTTCATCCCATCTCAAACTCTTCCTATGGATCTTCAGGGGAGCAAACCTAGTTCTTTAGCATTACCAAGCACAAACCACTTCTACAGCAGAACGAAAAGAGCTGCATATCATATGCATCTCTTACCCTACCCATGGAATAGGGGTGGGGGATACAGCTACTGCTGCCTAAGCTGGCCACAGAACAGCACAGATGCTGTCCCACAGCCAGTGTAAGAAATGTGCAGCAGGCAAAAATCATGTGCCACTGTCATAGGAGTAAAGATTTTATCATACAGCTTAAGGACAAGGGGCACATGGTATTTACAAACTTGTGACTTTGCATGACAAGCAGCATCATTTGGACATTGGGGGGAAAGAGATTGTTTCATTTCTGTCTAATTTCTTCCCAGTGCACAGAAATCAAACCTTGTGTATAAGTAGGCCTGTCGAAATTGCTAACAAAGGACGGCTATGTATGAATTTTTGCTCATGTTTAGTCTTAGCTTTGGAAAAAAAAGTAAATGAGAAGCATTTAGTCACACTGATTAGTTACATTGTTCAAATGTAACTTCTGAGATCAAAATATGGCCCTAAGTAGTACAAATAAGTCACACTGAATTTCAGGTACTTATTCAATCCTTTCTCTGCATACATGGGATTTGAGGCTTGCACTTCAGGGACCAACCACATTTTCATCCTAGGAGAAGTGGTGTAACTGTAGTCAAAGCAAGTACAGACCTGCTCAAATGACAGAAAAACTATTCATATGATAGAATAAAATAAATAAGAAGTAATTCTGCTCTTCCACCCACATCCTCCTGTGGAAGTCAATGGTGTTACATGAATTCTCACCTTCACTCAGTATCTCCTTGTATTCATTCCTAGAGTGGAGGTGCTTCAGTGTTTAAATATCCCATTGAACAACTTGATCTCTCCACAGAATAATGTTATAGCGGCCTCAAATTTATCCATCCTTAATACTGAGGTCAACATTTTTAATCTGCAGCCTCACTCTAGTACAAAAAACATAAACCCCTATAGATAGGTTCATTTGGTCTGTTTTATAAAAGCTTTATATAACTATTTATTTACTTTACAGAAACAAAAGGGGATGTAAAGTTCCTTGATTGCTACAGCATGAACACAATTCCCTAAATACAGAGGCTTCATGTTTATTCAAACATGACTTCCACTGTCATGTGTACACCAGAGCAAAGTGCAAGTTGAAAAGAATTATTAAAAAATTCATTTCATTGTTCTTTCCACAAATAACAAGAGAGACTCTGACTAAAACAACTTCAAGTGACTCAGTTTAAATCATTACAGAAAATGAATGCTAATTGCAGCCAGCAGTATAGACAAAAACTACCTTTTCCATCTCAACATCCTTTCCATCCTTTGCTTTGTTACAGAAAATACTTCACAGTAGGTGCCTACCATGAGAAAAGCTTAAATTGAAAAGAATGCATCTTTTTAACACTAGTAGCTATAAAATCTTCATAATTACCTGTATTTTTTTAATAAAACAAATTGCTGCAGAATAATGGAACAAGAATATGAAATGGCACCAAAATTGCGCCAAAGCTGCCACAAGTATTTTATGGATAGCATGATTCTTCACCTATTCTTGAAGTACTGTCCATAGTGAGAAACTAAAAAAAAGTCCAACACCCAACCCCCCCCCCCCCAAAGAAACCCCTAAAAATAAACATCAAAACACAAACCCCACAACATTTATACACACGTGATACTAGTGTGAGATAATTAGATAATTTTCAGAAATGAGAAAGTTCATCAGTTGGTAAGAGTCAGACATAGCACCACTCTTACCAAAGGACAAAAACACTGTTCAGCAGTGAGACCTCGTCATTCAGCTGGTCAGGGGTTTTTTTCCCCATCCCATATGATCTGAGCACTAATCCAGAAAAAGGCATGCTTTAGTTGCATCGATTACAAGTCTTTAGTTTAAAGAAGCTGTTTGATTTACTGATTATAGCCTTAAAAGTATTTGACAAGACCTAACTCCCCACTCACTTTTAGCTATGAGTTACAAAAATGCATTAACCAATTCTCCAATGAATGGGTTTCATTAAGATTTGTTTTACAATCTTGTTCTAGGATTTAATGTAAAACTGGATTGATACGTTGAATTATCACAGGAGAACTTCTTGAGCTTTCAGAACATTAATTTTAAAGCACATTACCTGTCAACTCTGTGCTGTACATTTTTTCCCTTACTATCTATAAAAGTAATTTTAGCAAAATCAGGTCGTACATTCCTAAATGCATAAAGGTGCACATTCAAAACTAGACTTCTGGCCTAGTAAAAGCCAGCAGAAAAAAAACCATTTTACATTCAATTCCAGTGATACTGAGAAAAAACACTGTCAATAGTGAATAGGTATTTCAATTATTTCAATTGCTACTGACCAACGGTATGAAAAGCATGGATAAAAATATATGTGTCTCCACAGTTGTTAACATGGGAAAGAAGGAAGATCAGGAAGCAACAAAACCCTTTATTTCATTCTCTTTGGGAAAATGTCCTTAACATAGAACCTACAAATTGTTCTCTTGCAGTTTCTGAAGGTCTGCTGTTTTCATTCTTCATTCTCTGTTAAGTTTCCTTTGCATTTCTCTCTGGCTGAACACAAAACCAGTCTTTTCAGTTTCAGAAGTGTTTACAATAAAGTTAATTTCTCTCCTAGGTCTCAGATGATGGTACAAGGTTAGCATGCCCAGGATGCAAAATGTTTATTGTACTGGGACTTTATAGCCTGTAATGGAAGCAATGCCATAAATCATGCAAATGTCTGTTATACTTGAGATCTGTGTCTGAAGGTGCTTTTTCTTTCCCTCTACAGGGAACTCTCTGCATTCCCCATCAAAAGGTCCAGGTTTGCTTCCCTAACTGATTTCTCCTTAGTGTGTTCCCAGGGGATTTTGTGAAAGGAAAATTAAATTCACACCAGCCTCGTGCCTTCTAACTTACCCTTCTTCCAACCTCCTTATTTTGTCCATAAATCAGAAAAGTATCTATGACTTCCACCGACATTCCAAAGCCATGTAAACACAGGACTTACTTTTATCATTCTTCCACATGCACAGTTATCACACACCTCAATGGGAATTTTGACCAAGGAAGGACTGAAGAATTCAGCCGGCATTTACATAAATTGAAAACTATTTTTGCCTCCAGATATTGATAAAGCATTGGAATACCACAAATAACCACTATCCTCTACAATAAACTGCACCAGCTGAATTGGGTGCCCTGGCCATGATCCAGGTTTATAACTGTTATTATTACAGTGCTTGTATACTGTGGATGTATTACATTACCAAGAAAAAACATTAATATCACATTAGCAGTAATCATCAGGGGCTAGTGATTCTTTATATACTGCACTGTTTTACAGCACGGGCTCATTTTCTGTCCCACTGGGTGTTCTGGTCTTTAAATATTTCAATGCTTCAAAGAAATTTTTATCAACCAACCGCTGCATGCAACATTTATTTTTCTAGCTCTGCATGGCTAGTACAGAAGCACGGATTTTAAACATTAAATACAAGATGATCAGAGTTATGGTGTCCCTCATTTCAAAGAAGGACAAATCTTAAGCTCACACTTCATCAAAGGTCTTCTTGTGAGAAGAAATCACAGAGGACAGACGAGGTCCACTGGTCTAGGAAGATGACACTTCACATGTTCCTTCCTGCATGTGCTATCCTAAGGCCATCCCATCCTCTCTCTACTCCAACACATGGGAAGGAAATGCTTTGCAGCCCTAGCACAGCTCTTTTGGCTGGCATTCAGTGCATGAGAACCTGTCTCAATTGATTTGCAGCCTGTGAAAAAGCTCTTGTTCCTAGTAACTCTGAGATAGATGATTCAGACCAAAGGAGTTTGAGGTGAGTCTTGCTGCAGAAGGTGTGATATGAACATGAGCCAAATTTTAACCCTCATGGAAAAAACCCTGAACTTGCATGCCTACACTACTACCTTTAGCCACTGAATGTGCATCAGCTTACCAGTGCCACATCTAACATGAAAGGCTGTCCAAAGAATTCCTTGTTAAAACTACTGGTAAAATAACGGTGTAATTAGTGCTGTCCTTAGAGCAATGCTTCCAAAAGAGGCTGGACATCCATTCCTTTGTTATTGCCATACAGCCTCTTTCACTGAGTTAACATCCCCTGCCCCAAAACATGCTTCCCTCAGTCCACCAGTGACTGATGATACGCATATCATGTACAAGTTCCTTCACGTGAAGCACTTAGTACATATTTCTGTTCAAAGACCAAATTCCTCTCTTTTCAAAGGGAATCCTCCCCAAATTAGGAACAGTCCTATATCTGTATCTACTCAATATCTGTTGGCACTACTCAACTTGCTTGCATGTGCCAGCAAATACAAGCTTGACAACAAGCCCAAGGTTTATTTGGCAACTCCCAGATGGCGTAGATAGTTTCATTGTGGGTCACATTACTACCCAATTGAACGAAACCAAGAAAGGGGAGCCAAACCTCAAGCTTTATGGGCCCATTTAAGCAATCATCCTGTGGGCATCCCAAATCATCTCAATGGCCAAGTAGACCAGACAAGATGAGACAGGCAACAAGAAACTGGCATGTTTCCATACTGCCCCCGTGCTGGTCAGCACAGCCCTGCCTCAGCAGGAGAGAAGGAAGTCTATCCTTGTCTGCTCAAGCAGACAAAGGTTAGAAAAACTGATTCATCCATAATTTGTATGTGACAGCATCACATTGACAGCAAAGCTGGATTGAGTCCAGCAAAAACTTGAAGGCACATTACAGAAGAAATGGGCTTCTAAACCTGAGTCACTTCCCTAAGCTTATCCTTATATGTCTGAACTGTGCATCGTTTCCTACCAAGCTTAATCTAAAAACTTGTATTGATTCCAGTCCTCAGGACTTGCTGAGCATTTGGAAATGGAGTGCTGTCATTTTACCTGTGCTGTCTAGCACCACATTCTGTTATGACACCTTCTTAATAATGGGGGAAGAGAGGAAGAAACAGAGCATAGCTTCTGCAGCATGATTCCCCCCATCTCCAAGCCTCAACTGATTTATTGCATCGAAGCTTTGGCACTGAAAGCCAAAAGAGGAAATTGGTTTTTAATGAAGAAAATAATCTACAAAGTCGAGACAGTTTTGAAAAAAACCTTCAATAACTGTTGTTGGACGATTAGAGAAGCAGCCTGAATGTGATCAAATGTAACATTCATTATAAAAGAAATAAAAAAGAGGGCAAGATTCACTGTAAGTCTGGAGAGTAATTTTTTTCAGGAATGCAGCTTCCAAGCCCTTCCCTTCTACAGGAAAGTTGCAGAGAGAAATAACCTATAAAAAGAGCCTCAATTTTTTGTGAAAATATGGTCTTATCAAAGACTAGTTCTCCAATAATCCTGCCTAATTAAAAAAAAAAAATTAAATCATTCTTGTGATCATTTGAGTTTTTAGCTGCTTATCAAGAAGGTTGTCTTTGCTTTATCAGAACAAACTGACTATGTTTTTAATTAATTAACTCGTCTTGTCTTCAAAAAGAGCTTGATCCTGCATATTCTCAACCATAGTACAAGTTCTTAATCCTTTAAGTAACCCCACTGAAGTCAATGGAAGCATTAAAAATGGCACAACTTAGGCTCGGGGCTTTAGAAGAAATGCACATGCCTAGGTTAAACAAATCCATGAACGCCTGCATGGTCGCCAGCTTACTGAGGGAGCAGCTTTTGGTAAGTCCCGAAGTGAAAGAATCTGGATAGCATTAATACATATTTGCATGCAATTGTGAAATTCGAGGCATTTTCCACTACACAGTTTTCCAAGAGACAGACCTGGTTACAGTGCACTAGGAAAAAAAAGAAATATCTGCCCTCAGCCCTCAAAATGGCAAAGTCTCTCCTCACTTATGACCAACCTTCCCTTTCAACTCGGGCAGGCAGCCCTGGCCGATGCCCCCGCACCGGGCTCTCCCTGCCCAGGGACCATCTTGAATCCGGGCACCTCCTCCCGGTCCGGTGCCGCCGCCGCCCCCGCCGCTCTCCGGACGCCCCGAGCCCCCCGCTCCGGGCCGGGCGCTGCCCCGCTCGCCCCCGGGGCGCGGATCCCGGCCCGCCGCGGGCACGACGCGGCCGGCGGGGCTCGCTGGGCGCCCGCCGTGCCGGCGCACCTGCAGCCCGAGCCCCGCCGCCCGGGCCAGGGGCTCTCGGCAGGACTTGGGCGGCGCAGCCGGCACCGGCTCCGGCACCTGGATGCGCCGCTTCGGCGGAGCCGCCCGGCAGCGGCCGGGGCTCGGCGCCCCGCGCCCGGCGCTGTCCCCGTCGAGGACGCGGCGGGCTCCTTGCGGCCGGCGAGAGCTCGCCCCCGGTGCCCCCTTACCGTTAGACCTCCGCACGATGTTCTCCAGGAACGTGTTCTGAGGCGCCACCAGCCCTCGCCTTCCCCCGGCCATAGTCGCTCTGCGGGAGCGCAGCGCGGCGCGGAGGCTCCGCTCAGGGCCGCGCCGACCCGCGCTCTGCCGCGCCGCCGCCCGCCCGCCCCGCGCGCCTCATGCCTCCGCCGGGACCGGCACCCGCGGCTGTGCGGCACCGCCGCCGCCGCCTCCCGCGCACCGCAGCCCCGCGCCGCCGCCGCCGCCGGACCGCCCCGCAGCGACCCCCGCCGGCCGCCGCCGCGCCGCAACGCCGGGGCTGCAGCGCCATCGTCTGGGGCCGGCGCGGCGCGGCGAGCTGCGGGCCCCGGGAGCGCTCGGCCCGTCAGCGGCGGACGGCGCCTTCCGCCGGCCTCATCCCCCGCTCAGGGCTCGGCTCCTCGCCGGCGCGCCTCGAGGGATGAGAAAGCCGGAGTGCTTAAAGACCGTTCACAAACTCCCGGCAGCCGCTCTCCCGAGCGGCGGGAGGCACCTCCATATCCCGCCCCGGGTCGGTCGCCGCGAAGCTCCGGAGCCTTCGCTCGCCGCTCTCATCCCGGGTGGCCCTTCACGCTTCCCTACGATGATTTCCGTTAGAAGGCTACTCAGTATTATGTGGTCAAACTGATTAACAGCTCCGTGGGAGCAGCGAGACAAACTGTTCAAATATAACCTTTGACACGCCTTGAACTCTTTGAGACATTTAATTGACATCAAGTTTTCATTCAGAGATTAATCGACTTTGTTCTTCCCTGCTACCAATCTATCAGTAAATGGAAAATACTCAGATCTTTTAAATTTAAAAGGCAGCTTTTTTCTTGCTGGTATTGGCATTTACTTGCTGTAATGCTTCATTAAATGCAGCAACTTCAGGCTCCGCAGCTCAAGGCATATTGGAGACATGAATATGTTTCTGCATGTTCATGTGCTTGAGGAAAAGCTATTTCTCACAGCACAAGCAAATAAAGTATAGCAACCACGATGGCCTGTGTCACCTGGGCATTTTAATCATTACCACTGCTCCCACAGAACTCTGGCACTTCCCAGCTTGCTCTCTCCTGGGCAAGGCTTGGGCCAGGACCACAGCACAGCCAGGAACCACAGCCAGCTCCAGCACAGCCACACACATGGATTCAGCCACACAGTTGTGACCAAATGCTGACTGCGACACACACACTGCCCAAAAAGTCAGATCTCCCTGCCACCAGCCTCCCACAGCATTTTTAAGTGAAGACTGTGAGAGTCAAGGGGTGAAGACAATTTCATTGCAGCAGGAGCTACAGACCAAGTCCCTGAGCACCCTGGTGCCAGGAGTCTCTCATACGCTGGTTGGGCACCTGGGGAACTCCGAAAGCCCCCATGGCCCAGCCCAGCTGTCAGGCAGGAATTAGCCTCTTTTAAACTGGTGATTCTCTATAGGCTGAGCATTCCTGAATTTGCTACCAAAGAGAGGCTGGTTAGGAGAAAAAAAATCAAGTGCCTGAAGCTGCAAAAAGGCCACTCTCCCTGAAATGCTGGGGTTTAAAAGAGCCCATAGAAGTATTTATTTGCATCTTTACACATCTAAGAATCCCTAACAACTATCCATACAAAGATCCCAGGTTATTTAGTTCCTGCTAGCTTCAGCAGCACAGGCCAAACCCGAAGAGATTCTAAATTCTCTGGCAAAATTGTAAACATAACCTTTGACACTGAATTTACACAACTGCTAACAACCAAGAGTGAGGTTTGGAAAACTGGGATGCAGAATACTGTTTCATTATCCCTCAAAGCCACTGTGCCAGAGGAATAAGTGCACGCTCTATCTTAGCTTTTGCTGGGCTCTGCAGGAATATCTGTGACTTAGGAGACACCTGGCAGCTGACGTACATTACAGAAATTTTGAGGCCTTTAAAGGAACAAGGTTTTAAACTGAATCAACAAGTACACAGAAGTGGGAACAAGGTGACACAAGAGTAAGAAACTAAAGACTTTTTTCTGGAACTCCATGGAGTGGGGGGTGGCTGCAGTTTGCGTTGCATTGTGTGGTCCCATCTCTGATTATCTAATTTTTCAGTGTCATGCTTAATCCTACAAGTTTTATGTCAAAGGTACTATTTTATCTACTTTGGGGTTTACATCTACCCTGTAACAGTGCAAATTACTAAAATGCTGTAGCAAATTGTGGTGGGTTGATCTTGGCTGGATAGCAGGTGCCCACCAAGCTGCTCTATCACTCCCTTCCTCAGCAAAATAAGATGGAAAAAACCCCTTGTAGGTCAAGAAAAAGCAGTTTAATAAGGCAAAAGAAAAAAAACTGCATGCATACAAGAAAATTCAAAAACCAGATTTTATTATTTACTTCCGATCAGCAAGTGATGGCTTGCCACCTCCCAGGAAACAGGGATTCAGCACACACAGTGGTTACTCTGGAGGGTAAACACTGTAAATAACAGATGTCCCCTGTCCCTCCTCCTTTTCCTTAGCTTTTGCATCTGAGCAGAACCCCATGGTATGGAATATCCCTTTGCTCAGTGGGGCAGCTATCCTGGTTATGTCCCCTCCCAAAATTTTGCCCACCCCCACGCTCCTGGTGAGGGGAAGAGGATGGAGTGACAGTGCTAATGCTGTGCCAGCACTGCTCAGCAGCAGCCAAAGCACTGGTGTCTTATGGGCACCTTTAGAGCTGCCAATGCACAGCACAGCCCTGGGGGCTGCTGTGGGGAAAATGAACTCCATCTCTGCCAGACCCAGTAACAAGTGGAAGATTTCTCTTGTATATTCTACCTCCTTTAGACTTTCTCCCCCCTGCAAAATATGATTCCTGCTGGCAGTATGAATTTTTCACCACTACAGCAGAGGGATACTGTGATAATATTTTACTGTGATTATTTTGAATTCTATACTAATTTTCACCATCACTGGTAAATTTTGCTAAAGATACAGAGCTGGAGGCAAAGCCCCACTTGAAGCAGGACATGTATGCTGTCTTACTTCATTATTAGTGGGTTACCTCTCTCCAGCTATCATTTTTTTTGAAAGTTGAAAACTGGAATTGCTTTATTTGCATGTTTGCTAAAGCCTACTGGACAGAACTAAGTACCTACCACTTCCATTTAAGGCTAATATAAAAGGTGATAGCTTGCTATAGAGGACATTCAGCTGTCTTGCATTATGCTGCTCTTTCAGCCTGTTGTTCCTTCCTGAACAAGGCACTTAGGTCAGGACATGTATCAATCACCCCAGTAAGTGACCATCCCTTGATTACCCAGCCTTAAGCACCTGTTCCATGGTCACACTGAGCAGCTGCTGCTGCAATAGGGACAGATTTGCCTTGATCTAAGCTGTGCATATTTGTCACCCCACTGAATTGAAAACCAGCCTGAAAAGGGCAGCTAAGACACCTCCCTTTTTGGCAGCAGCCTGTATTTACATCAACCCATTTACTAACATGGCTGTCAACTTCCAGTGTTGATACATGCAAACACCTTGAAAACACCAGGTCCAGGAATTAATTATGGGAAGGTCAGTTAACCCCACAGCATCTATGAAATAAAAACACTGGACCTGGACAGAGCTCACTTCTTTCACTTTGTCACATGGTTCACTCTTGAGAGATACTAAGGTAACTCACTTTAAAAAACTTTCCCTTAGTCAGCCATAGAGTCTCTTGGCAATCTGTTCCAACGTCTAATAAATCTTGTGAGAAAGCTTTTCCTAAAATGTCACTAAGTCATCTGGTCTTTGAAGCCAGTAAAACCTCTTCCTTCTGCAGTCACAAAAATCACCAACCCTTTTGCAAGTTTTCAAATGCATGAAAAGTTGCTGTAATTCTCCTCTGTCAGCTCTTGCTGGGAAAAGCCAGTTCTCCCAAAGTTGCACAAGGCTTCTGCTGTTAGACTCTGCCAGTACCCGGGACTTGTCATTTCACTGTCACAGCATCAAATGGGTAAAGAATTGTGGTAGTCAGGGACATCTCACAGGCTCAGAATTTAGCTAATTTATATTGAAAAGTGGTTTTATTTAAGGTCTTTTTGATTTCTTCACTGTTTTGCACACTTCCTTTTCCTCTTTGTAAAAAATTATCTGCCAAAACCAAGAATCATAACACAGTTATAACAAACTACCACCAACTCTGAAAATAAAAAGAGCATTCGATCTTTAAATTGAGATCAATTTGTATATTACCATATAGCTTTGATAAACTGTCAAAATAAAATACATTAATTGATAGAATAATAAATTACAGAAGGTAGTACACAAGTTATGCTGCCATACAGACACTAAACAAAGAAAAGAAATTCTGAATTCCAGCTAAGATGGAGAAACAATTATACCTTTATTAATTTATTTTTACATTCAAATCAATAAAGCAGTCATTATTGTACAAACTCTTACCTCCAAAGGAAGGCAGGCTAAGGCCTCCCATCAAGTAATAACATCGAGGAATACTTAGTTGCTTGTGATCAACCTTCTTTGATACTTTGTGGGAAGAGCAATGAGAAACGAAAGTTAGTTCTAAAAAGTAACCCAGGTCTGTAGTTTAAAAAGCACATGTGTCCATCAAAAGGAAAGAATTTGAGAAGATACCTGTGCATCTTACTGAAACCATTCAATTTATTTCTACACTGTCTTGAGACACTGGTAAAGTTCAGCCTGTGGTTCCTGAAGGTCCAATTATTTCTGGGGTCTGAAATAAAAGAAACTCAAAGAAATATCCACTTGCACCTAGGGATTGAGGTATGTTAGTATTCCCAAACAGCCGTAACAAATTTGTCAAAAAATAAATACGGACACTTTTCTAGTTTTGGAATTACTGAATTTCCTCCAGACTTTTCAGGGGTAACAAATATGGAAAAATAACTAAAAAAATCCAATGTTCTGAAAAGAAGAAAAAAAAATCTCAAAATAAAACTGATGAGGGAGTACACAGCCAGTTTTTATTTATACATCTAACATTTGGAGTGTGGGCTAACAGGGAGGAACTGTTCCTTCTTAAAGAACACCTCAAAAGGGCATAGAACAATTTTCCCCATTTGGACAGCATGTCCATCTCCATTTATTTCAACAGGAGGAAGCATCCTGGATTTCCAGATTTAGGGAGGAAAAAAACCAAAACCCCCAGAACCCAAAACAAAAAAGGTCCTCACACATCCTGATTGAGACAACAGTTACTATCACCCTTCCCCTCACTGCAGCTGGGTCTACTCAATCCTCTTGGCACAACCCTGTCCTGACATGTCCACAATCTCTCCCAGTCTCAGCACAGAGGTGGTGTCCCACTGGCATTGTTACTCCGAGAAGGGAGAGAAAAGTAACCGTAATTTCCTTGGTTCCAGGTCTGGTGGGATTTTTTATTAACACTTTCATTGTGTACTTCACTGGCCTCATTTTTCCTGTGTCTGGGTCAATATAAAACAAGGCAAAATTAAGCAGTTTGGCTGCAGTTTGCTTGAATTCTAACAAAGTGCAGGGTCCTGCTAAGTAATTGTAACAAATAATTTTATTTGCATGCCCTGTCCACAATAAGCCTAGGAACCCATAGTTCTTTCTGGATGATTGTTTTTTGCTAAGTAGCAAGTAGCTCTGCAGGCTGAATTACTGTGTTGTTACTAATTGCATCTTTATCTCCCAACTCTTGTCTAGTAGTCTCTAATATAACAGTATTTTTAAAAGCCACTTTTAATTCTACGCTGTCATTATATGCTGTCCAAAGAATAAAACTGGAAATTAGCTAGTTTAGACCCAGATTCAGACAAATAACTCCTAGTTAGGAATATGTTTATGCTAGCTATAAGGTCCTCTTTTTCGTTTTTTCTTTGTATTCTACTATACAGCAGTTTCCAAGAATTTAACAATACAAAGAATTCCCAAATAATTCTGAGTCAGAGTCCCCACCTTATAACATAACCTAAACTCTTAGTTAAATTTAAAAAAATTTAAAGCCCAACAATCTTAAAAGCCTCATTGTTTGTTTTCTGGACAGAAGCATCCTACCTATGAGGCTGACAGTGGTAAAGCACTGCGAGTGCCACTTTCCAAGCAGTCTCTCCAAGAAACACACCTTAAAGAGTACCCAGCATAAAACTATCCTCAACACAGTGAATAAGTTTCTTGCACAGAGCTTGTATTTTATAGGTTTTGCCTTATATGTGCTCAGAATTCCTGTTTTGAAGTCACATAGTCTATAAAGTTTCTTAGCTTAAAACTTTACCATACCAGTTCCTTGTACTTTTTTCAGTTACAGAAGGTTTATCAACAGCGAGAAATCAACCTCTCCTCCAAAAAAAAAAAAAGCCCTGGAAACAGAAGAAAGAAAGCAAACTAAATTCTTCTCACTTTATTTCATCGTTTTCCTGAGCATTTCATCACATATTTCCCACTTACTTATGTCAACAGGCTGCATTACTTGCTGTATTTGCTTTCTGTGTAGACAAAACTTTGTTGCATTCTTTGACAGTGGAAGGGATAAGGAGAAATAGCCAAACAACTCAGGAGCATAAATCTGGGAAGGAGGGAGGGAAGGAAGGAAGGAGGGAGGGAGGTTGATTGGTTGGTTTTTTAACACAGCTTAATGCTGCCATTTTTTTCACCTAAAATTTAAATAAAGTGATAACAAACTTTCTCATTCTAACTTCTAGTGTCTTATTGTTATCTCCAGCAATTGCACTGAGAAAAAATTACTAATTTTCTAAATTTGATTATATCTTAAAAGCAGTTTTTTCCATGGTCTTTATCAGCACTGGACTCATATTCACAACTAGTAACACAGGAACTATTGATTTTCATAAACACTTGCATACTTGCTGGGGGGGAGGTTTGCCTTTTCTAATTTTGGTTATTTTTTTACAATACAAATAGAAGAGGATTCTTTTTTTTTGCTTCCATCTATTACTGTGAAGCAAAGACTGCTACCAGTTAATGAATAGAAAAACTTCTATGTAAAGTCACGCAGTACAGAAAAGTATCAGGACATTTTTTTAGAATATGCAGACCTATCTGCAGCTACCTAACCAAAATACAGCACGTAGCACATGGGAAGGCGAAGTCAGGGAATGAGTGGATGGGCTGGGAACACGCTTGTTAGAAGTGGATATTTACACATGAAACATCAGCAGAACATCATCTATCCAAAATGCCCTTGCCAGTTCTGCAGTATCCATTGGGAGGGATCTCTGGCAGTGGGCTCAGAGTGTAACTCTGAAACCTGGGTCATCTCTTTGGTTTTTCAGAATGATATGTGTCTGAAATGGAGACAATGGTCCACAAAGGGACCTCATAGCAGGCTCCCAGACTATAACGTATTTCAAATTTTAATTTGTTTAATTTAACTGAGGATAAAAGCCACCTTCACTAAAACAGATGTAATTTAGATGGAAGACAGTTAACTATATAAGAGCAAGTAAAAACATGATCTCCAGCATAAAAGAATTTAAAGCACTGGCTGAGAGTGAAGTTGAGTGGGTATTTTTCTAAAAACTGTGTGGAAACTAACAATAACAAGGTCCTAGTGGTATCCAACATTTTCACTCTAAAGTTGTGTAGGCATGACCTTTTGTTTTTCCTCTCAGTTTAACAAAAACTCCAGCAGAAATTTTGTGTCCTTCTTTCCAAGGACAATTTTGCTACTGTAGACTGAGCCTGTATGTACTGATCCATACCTTCAAATGCAAAATTGCAGATTTCATTTTATATTTATGTAGTTATATCTGCCTCAGGCAGGAGAAGAAAGGACATAATTCCTTGAAACATCACATAATACAACCTGAAGAGCCAGATACAGCTATATTGATTTATTTGTTGTTGAGCTGCTGGGTTTTTTTAACAAGATACACTTTAGAGAACCATTGTACTCCTAGAAAATTCCAGTGAAATGGTGTTATAATAACAATTTCCATGTGGAAAAATAAATCTTACTTATATGAGAAAAAATTAACTAACAATTATATTTTTGTTGCTTACAACTCTGTCTTAGAGGTATTCTCAAAATGGAACCTCTTGCTGATCTTTCCTAAACTGTATATCTGAACTGTGGATCATTACATGAACCAAACAGTAGTTACAGCCAGAAAAGATATGACACTTGAATAGCAGTAATATTTTGATACCTACACAGTCCAGCCTCACTGACCTTCAAAATCCAGCCCAGCTCTGTAACACAGGGACTTCTAAGAAACAGTGCATACTTTTCTACAGAAACAACAAGACAGAAATCTGAAATACAAACTCTTGTAATACCTCAGGGACCTTCTTTTGGTCATAGACAGTCAGTGTTATTTTCCACTTTATACCTACCCCTGTCCCCCCACCCTTAAACCACAAGAAGCCAGGTAGGATAAGCTATGGAGGACAAAATTTAGCAGAAGGTGCCAGAATGCTACAGCATAAAATGTTCTGACAGTCCAAGGCCTAAAACATACAGCAAAAAAAGCTGCCACTACTGGTTACTACACCACTCTTTACACCTTTTTTCCACATGCAAAAATACATCATCTTCCTCAAGTAAAGATCTTGACATCACTACTTTTGGTTATTTCAGGTTCCTCAAGATTACTCCTGCAATAACACTGTATCTTAAATGGATGGGCATTAGAGGGTTACAGTAATTTTACATAATTTGTCCATGTTAACATATTTCTCATGTTTCCTTTATCCTCCCTTCGATTTCCTGGTGTCAGTTACATACACTGGCTGGATCCCAAACAAACTGTAAGCTGGTTGGGGCAGAGTTATTTCTTTTTCAGGATTAGGCACACAATATGGTAACATAGCAGAGCATCTTCTTTTTTATTCTAGCATGTTTAAAAGAACATTTTTCTCAACACAGTGAGTGCTTGGCATTATTAACTGCAAGGAGAAAATCTTGCACTGTATGTTCCTTTTGTGATGTTGCTTCATAGGAGGAAAAGGAGGAGAGACCCATAGGAGAGAGCATAAACATCATTAACTCACAGCAAATGGTCACCTCTTCAAGTTAGCACAGAGACAGAGAACCTGACAAGAAAGAGTAAAGCATAAGTTTAGCACAGTTTCCCCAAGTGCATGGAATGAAAGCACTTGTTTTGTTTTGCATTTAAAAAAAACAAACAAAACACCTCTGAAACCACAACAAACAAGCGCACAAAAAATGTAAATACCGTGCAGGAGAAGCAAAACTACATTTCTTACAGAAGTCCAACAGCTTTAAGTATTAATTAGGTGACCTCTGCTTTCTGCTGAACAGTCCTATGAAAAGTAGTTTAGGTAACTGTATGCAAAAGTGAAACAGGACAAAGAAAAAGCATAGCTTACCAAACAATTACAATGTTTTTTTTCCCTTCTGTGGGAAACAACTGGCCCTAAACCCAAATTATTTGTAAAGAGATGCTACCATTTCAGCCATGTACACAAGATCTTTGTACACAAGATCTTCATACACAGTCTGAGAATCTTCACTGAAAATACTGGATGTCAATGATTTGATTCAAAGACGTACTGGTGGCTGTTACCAAAATTTCCTTTATAAGTGGTTAAATGATGTTTGTAAACTGACTTCCTGAAATGACCAATTGTCCCGAGTTGCCTACGTAACACAAGATTAAGCCAGCTACACTCAGGCTTTTCCCACAATGTGCCATGATAATCAAGTGGACACAGAACCTCTTCACTCTTTGCAAACAGTACAGCTTACCAGGTATTTAGATTAACTGTAGAAAAATGAAATAATGATACTGAAAGGGCTGATCAGGAACACCTGTCCCTCCTGTCAAGAAAAAGAGAAAAAAATTTCTTTTAAAGGACAAAAATAGAATCATACAGTGTCAGTAAAATTCACCTGTAGAAAGTCACTGAAATGAGTCTACGAATATGTACAGGTGGAACAGAAGTCTTCACAACACATCCATAGGAATCAGATTTTTTTTTAAAGATACCAAGCTTTATGCTTCAGAGTTTCAGCTAATCTTTAGACGACCAAAAATAGGCTTCTTGCCAACACAGAATGGAGATTATGGCACTGACCCCAAAATGAGTTCCTGTCAGGATCAAAGTACTGGACAAGATGGATGTTAGCACTAACCCATTATGCTTGTTCCTGAATAAGCCTTCCTACAGTGCAACAAATAATTTATTTCAAAATACTATTTTTAACAGAGTGCAAAGTCCTAACATTCCCCACTCCACTCAATGTATCTACCCCTAACACTGTACAACACAGTCTGAGTCTCAAATTTCGGCAAAGGTTTCAGAAGGGCATGATATGATCAGCTGGTGACAGGCATTTAAATAGGAAAAATGCCTGCATCTGCTGAAGTCCTTAGACTTCTCAAAGGAACAGCAACTTGACTTTCTCTGTCTCCCAAGAGTAAGTTACCAACTGTCCTGATGCAGAAGATTGCCATTCAGATCTGGAAAGCAGATAACTCTTGAAACCTATAACTGGAAGACAGCACTACAAAAATAAAGAAAACAAAGAAACAAAACCTCAGTTGGGGGATATTAACAGTAGAAAGACGGTTAGCAAATATGCTTTGTTGTTGCATTTTAACGGCCAGTTATAGAACAAATTTTTACTAACTTCTGCCTTAAAACATTAAGATTAGAATTCAAAAATACTAATAAGTGCTAGCTTGAGACTGAAGGCCTGATTTTCTAGAGCTGTAGAAAATCCACCATCTTCCACTGGTTCCACTAAAACATGAAGTCTTTGGGAAATTCAAGGATGTTGAATGAAACACAGCAACAGCCATCAGTGTAAAATAACCAATAAATCCCACCCTGTCCACTCTAAGCCTCCCACTTCCCACCCAGCAGGCCTAGTTGTGTTTAATATAAAAGAAACAGTACTTGACAGATGACACCTATATATTTTCCAGCAGAGGCGTGAACAGACTCCACGCAGTATAATTTATCTGAAATTACCTTGATCCCAGGCATGCTTTTCTTAATGTGTTTATGATGACAAAGAGCTTAATTTTCTTTATGGAACAATTATAAACCTTCACATTAAAGCATAAATTTCCTGGCTGAATATTGCCAAAAGGTTTCATGGTCATCCTATTTTCTTTGGGTTTCACAGAACACACATCATCTATCTACAATTTTTCTGGAGAAGCATCACAAATCTGTTGACCTGTTTCTAAAAATATTTAAAGACACAGATTTTAAATGGTGTAAAGTAACATTCCCAAGAGAGGAAAACTGTCAAAATGCTTTTTCCAAAAAACCTGAGAGCATGAAACTGTCACCATAAGATAGAAAGGCCAAACATGAGATCTGCAATACTTTCCCTGACCTATAATGTAATGAGTTAGAACTTTCATAGGTGAGATGGGCATAACATACAAGAGGTGCTGAAGAGCATCCAAGGAGCAATGAAGCTGGTGAAGTGTCTGGGGCACAAGTTTTATGAAGAGCAGCTGAGTGGGCTGGGGTTGTTTAGCCTGGAAAGAAGGAGGCTGAGGGGAATATTCATGGCTGTCTACAACTACCTGAAAGGAGGCTGTAGCAAGGTGGGGATTGGTCTCTTCTCACAGGTAATAATAGATAGGATGAGAGGTAGCAGCCTCAAGTTGCACCAGGAGAGGTTTAGATTGGATATCCGGAAAACTTTCTTCACAGAAATAGTTGTCAAGCATTGGAACAGGCTGCCATGGGAAGTAGTGGAGTCACCATCCCTGGAGGTATTTAAGAGAAGCATGGATGTGGCACTTAGGGATGTGGTTTAGTGATGGACTTGGCAGTGCTGGGTTTATGATTGGACTTGATTTTAGAGGTCATTTCCATCCTAAATGATTCTATAGTAATAAAGACATGTTGTAAGAATTTCGTTTCTTCTGAATAAATAGTCTTTACTTTCCCCTAGCTCACCACTCAACAGTTGATACTGTCATTAACCCTCACTGTAAGGTAATAATAGCAGGAGTCCACAGTCCAATCAGAGTCTGATTTTAAGCAATGAATTCCAAGAACCTGCACTCACAAAGTTGCAAGAGGCCTCAAACCTGTGTGGAGCATCCTCAGAAGCCATGTAGGTTTTAAGCTAAGTTAATTAATGGATAGGGAAACCTGTTTCCTTTTGAGCTTCTGTTTCTACTGAGGCCTTTTAGCAATTTCATTAAAAGGGAAGAAGCAACTTCTTCACCTTCCTTGTTTGCAATTTGTCCATTCCCTAATTCCCTTCCTCTCTGTTGCAATCCATTTTGTACTCCAAGGATCCCTCCCCTCCTGCCCAAACACAAACTTTCCCCCTGAAACTATGACTTGGGAAATAAGTTTTAAGAAGAAAGGCATAATCTCCAGGAACAAAAAACTGGTAGGCTCATAAAGAGCATCTTTAGACTGGCTCAAGTTGCAGCTACTGAATGCATTGGTTACTTTGCTGCCCTCTAGGGATTGTGTTCGAAAACAAAAATCACGAGTAAGGATACAGAGAAGGAAGGATATACAGAAGAAAGGATACAACATAAAACAAGCAGAGGTTGGGGACGCCCCACCCCTGGAAGTGTTCAAGACCAGGTTGGATGGGGCTCTGAGAAACTGATCTAGTGAGTGCCATCCTTGCTCTTGGCAGGGAGTTGGAACTAGGTGATCTTTAAGGTCCCTTCCAACCCAAACCATACTGTGATTCTATAATTCTGTAGGCTAATATTAGTCTAAGATAATTCCTTATGCATAGCTTCTATAACAAATGAAAGACCAAGCACGCAAACAACTGTCTGATTATCATGTCACATCTAATCCAGAAGCACCCACATACTAAATGTGACAGAGGAACTATGGAGAAGGGCTTAATAAACAAAGAAACAAAAAAAACCCAAATTAAAACAGAAGGTAAGAGAAGGATAAGACAAGAACCCAAGAAAAGAAATAGTGCAAAGCAAGCCAGACTGCATGGGGGGGGGGGGAGGGAAATATCACTGCATGCATCTGCTAATATCTAAGTGGTTGACTAAGTGAACATATGCCCTTTTACTGTAACCTCTGAAATGCAGTTTCAGCAGCAGCCATGCAAATAAAAGAAATAAAAAAAAGCCAAGCTCTTCAGACAATTCTCCTCCCAACCATGCTACAAGGAATCTTCCTTTCAGGTGGTTACTTTCATGACACTTGCAAGAACTCAGAATTCCTGAAAGCTGTAATAGCTTACTAAACTTTCAGTAGCTTTTATCAGTAGTTAAGAACTGCCAGACAAGTGCAGTCATAGTGCTGCATGTATGCCTAAGTTTCACATCAATGGAAAAAAAAGCTAAAAAGCCTCAAATAGTCAGCCTCAGGAGAGCTAGAACAACAAACCCCAATTTCCTGCAAGTTTTCTTATTGATTTTGCGCCTTAGAAGTACAAACGTAGGTTCAAGATTTTCCTGTGGCTCTGGCATTTGTGAGTGCTTCCTTATGTGAATTCTTTTGTGCATATTAAAGTGTGAGACTGCAAATCCTCAATTGTTGAGGCACTTGCAGGCAGTCAGCCCCTGTTGCTCCTACCTTCTCCTTACTAATCTTTCTCTCCAACTCTTGGAGAACAGCAAGCATAAAGGAGTCACAGCTTGTTTACTCCCATTTTTAGTAGTCATCTGCCAAAAGTTGTCACAAAAACAGTTCTTCAAGGAGCACAAAATTCCCAAAGCAGGAAAAGTCTTGACAATATTTTCCTGACATATTCTAGGAAGCACACATAAGCTTTTTCAAAAGTATATTATTTGACCATAATGGGCTGCTTTCAAGGCAATTATCAAGAAACAGCAAACACGGCAAACTACATCGTGCTACAATCCTACTTTAAGACACTATGAACACTTAGTAGCCATAAGTATGGACACAAGTAGTCATCGCCCCTTTATCTCACCGTGAGAAAGCAGCTGCAGTATTCCTGCTAGCACTCTTCAATCAATCAATCAATCAGCCAACTTGGGGTAGACAGCCGCCAGGGCAGAGTTTGGGAAGAATGGCTGAGATGTAACAAAGGGTAATGGATGGTGTCAGACACTCTTAGCTGGAACGTGAGATTTTAGTTCAATAGATAGCAATCTAAGTTTATACTTTTTTTCTCCTACATCTGGAAATCAGACTGACAGGGTATCACTGCATCATTAAAAATATCTTTAACACATATTAAAAAGTAGCCACAACAACATTAAATGTATTTGCATAGAAACAAACCATCTAATAATGCATCTCCACATTAAGTAGCAAGACCGTTGCCACATTGTAACTCAGCCTCGGTCTGGAGCCCGTCTCAGCCTTTTTTTACCTCATAAAACGTGAATATTTTGATATAAACTGGATGGTAACACCGCAGCACTTGGTAACGCACCGGAATTGCACTAAACAGGTAAATAAATAGATCACTTTCTGAATTTAGAAAGAAAAACCAGCACGGGTTCTCACACCGTGTGATTTCACCGACGTGAGAGCATCGGCTTTCCCCGCTGGGGTCCGGCCCCGGGGTGGCCGCCCTCAGCCCGGCTCCGCGGCCCCCGGCCCGCGCCTCCTGTCCCCACTCGGCCCCTGCGCGGCCGCGGCTCCTCCCGCCCCTCGCCGCGACACCACCGGCGGCCGCGACACCCCGCCCGCCGGGATCCCTGCGCCGCCGCCGCCGGGAAATAGTCCCCTCTCTGCTCTGGGCCCGCTGGCCGGGAGAGCCCCGCGGCGCGGCGGCGCGGCCGCGGTCCGGGAGCAACCCTTCCTTTCTTCCTTCGGCCGCGCCGCTGGCGCTCCAGCGGCATCCCCGCCCCTCGGCGAGATCCGGCCGGGCCGGCGCGGAGGAATTCCCGGCGCCGGGGGAGGGGGGGTGCGGCGGGCGGGGGGAGGAGGTGCCCGAGGGGGGGGCGGGGAGGGGGCAACATGGCGGCTCCGTATTAACTTCCCCCCCCTCGGCAGCCAGCGCTGTCGCCGCTCTCCCCCGCTCCCAGCCCTGGCATGCCGGGCATGATGGAGAAGGGCGCGGAGCTCTTGGGGGGTAAGAGCCGGGCAGCCCCCAACGGCGCCAAGAGCAGCAGCCCCTCCAACGGGCACTACTCGGAGCCGGAGAGCGGCGGCGGCGACAGTGGCGACGAGCACGGTGCGAGCCTGGGGCCGCCCCGCCAGCGGCGGCAGGGGGGTGGCGGAGGCGGCGGGAGGGGCGCCGAGCCGAGCCGCCTCCCCCTTCCCGGTGCCGGGGCTCCGCCGCTCCGTCCGTGCTGCGGCCGAGCCGCGGCCGCGCGTGTGCGGGGCGGGGGGGCGGGAGCGCGCGGCGCGGCCCCGCGGCTGCCCCCGCGGTACTTAACGATGGGGAGGGAGTGTCTCCCGGGAGCCGCCGCCGTCCCCATTGTTCCGCTGGAATAAACTCCCCCTTCCGCCTCCTCCTGCCCCCTCCTCGGCGGTCGTCGGGGCTTAATCCGCGGCGGCGGCGGTGGGCGGGGGGGTGGTGAGGGGGGAGGTGGCTTATTCCGCACGGCCGCGGCGGGGGCTCCGCCAGCCCGCCCGCCCGCCGCACGGCGGGAGCCTGGGACGGCGCCCGGGGACACTCCAGCCCTTAATTTCTCTTCCCCCCTTTGCCTTGCAGATGTAGGAATGAGGGTCGGAGCGGAATACCAGGCGCGCATTCCTGACTTCGAGCCCGGTAAATGGCTTTTCGGCCGTAACCTGACATCTCCCGAGGCGGGAGGGGTGGGCTCGCTGCCGGGTCGGGCTCGCTCGGCGCTCTCCGGCGGCGGCGGCCGCGGGGTTGTATTTATGTTGCTTTTGAGCCTTTGTGTCGGCGATCCGGTGCCGGTGGCGGGAGGCTTGGCCGGGGCAGCATCTGCACTCCGGGGGCGGGGGGCGTCGCGTTGGGGGATTCTCACTTCATTATCGGCCGCATTATGTGTATCGAGAGGCGGTGAAGCAGAAAAAGGTTGGAATTTTTTTTTTCTCCCCGTCCTTAAACCTATAACCATAAAAAATATTTGACGAGGAGTGATGGATGTTGTCGGGCAAGGGTGGGAAGTGATGCGCCCTGCCGGAAGCGGAGCAGACCTGGCTGCGTGCTGGAGGCGCTGGCTGGAAGATGCGCTCGGTGGGAAACTCCTGCTCCTGGTTTTGTGTGCTGTAGTAGCCTCGCTGGCCCCGCCGTGGCAGGCTGAGCTGCTCTCCTCCGTCTTCCTCGCCCCCCCAGCCCCGCCCCGAGGAATATGGGTACGCTCGCATTGCCTGGTACTCAGCTTTAGCAAGTTAATTGCTAGAATGCTGCCGTGCCTTACTACACTGAGCAGGGAGACCACAGGAGTGTTCATCAGTTTTGCTGTGGTGGTCAGACGAAGCCTGTCTACTTTCCTGCTCTCCAGACAGGCTCCATGGGTGTCAGATGATTTCTTACCGGAAGAGGATTGCTCTCACAGTGCCTCCCAAGGCTGGAGCAGCCCCTTTGGATGGGCGCAAGTCCCCACAGGCCAAAGAAAAGGCCGGGGGAAGGAAAGCGCGAGGGTGGGATTAAATGGATGCGTGATCTTGGCTTAAGGGAATGCCTTTCCCCTGGGAAGGAGCACGTAGTCTAGGTCTCTTTGTTAATAAGGCTAATTGTTTACACCCTTTATTTTTACATTGCCTACATAAAAATATGCACAGATAAAAATGATGGTTTCTAACCTGCAGCCTGGGCTTGTTTATCCTACAAGGCCATTTAAATTAGAAAAACACCTAGTGTTTGTTTTTCTTTTGATTAAAAGAACTCTTCAGCCCTTGTAGGACAATTGAGGTTGTGTGGTTTCAATTTTGTAAACTGTTTATGCAATTGTATCATTACATTAGTAACTACAGAACTAATTTTATGGTCTCCTATAACCAGATTTTCTTAGAGCTCCTAATTGTTTCTGAGGGGTGGCGTTCAATTAATGCCTCTTTCCCCAGTAACTGGGACTAATATATATTCGCTTTATCAGTTTCCTTAATAATGGAAATGTTTCTTTAATAACTCCTGAGTTAGAGGCATAATGTATAGTATTAGCTTTCTTGGTGTGTGTATTTTGACTATTAGGGCAAGAAGGTAGTGATTTATTTTGGAACACCTAAGTCTTACAAAATAAAGTAAATTTAAAAGTCCATCAAGTGTAAAAGTACGGCACTTACCAAGTTAACAGATTGGATATCTGAGGAGATCTCAGCAAAATCTCATCCTTGCATCTGTTTGATTTTTTTGGTGGAGTTTTTTTTCTCATGAGTTTTGAGGCATCACTTCTTAGAGACAGAAGTAGTGAGAGACAAAAATCTGTGCTCTTACAGCTACATTTCAGTTACTTTTTGGTAGCAAGTGAGGTAACAAGAAACCTTGCAGTTCTAGGTTTGCATAAATGGATATGGCACTATATTTGATTATCTTTAATTACGTTTCTTCTTGGAATTGTTCTAATGCTCTTTTTTGCGGGTTTACCAGATACTTTAGAGTATGTGTTTATTTGCAGTACTGAGTGCTGTTTTTAAGCCCCTTGAAATAAATAGGTGGGAGAAGCGAATCAATGATGGATAAAAGTAGACATAAGTCTAAGACACAAAGTCAGCCCTGATAAATACACAGAATACTAAAATCAGAGGAATAGTATCAATCCTTGGGTTTCACTTAGCCTGTCTTGAAAAACAGCCATAAGCAATGCTCTACAACAATACACTGAGGAACAAAATATTCACGATTAATGTTGTGATGGGAGTAAGCATTTTCTGAAAACGCATTTTTACGTTTATTTTTACATTTAGTTTATGTATAAAATAAGATAATTTTTTTTTTAAAGAAAAAGTGCAACTGTTTCTTAGTGTCTCATGGAAGAAGTGGATTGTGGTTGGAAGCAACAATTAGGAAAAGTTAGTTTAAACATATTCTCTTACCCCTCTCCACACTATATTCTTTTTACAAGCAAGCTTTGAGATAGAGCTTAAGGGAAGTAGTGTTCTTAATTGTCACCAAATATTACAACAATGAGAGAATTTTTGTCACTGCAAGAAACAATTTCAATAAGGAAACTTGGGATTTTTACTTTACCTGATTTACTGACTTAATATACCATCTCTTGCACTCCAGATTTTTGTCTCCTCCTCCTGGTTTTCCTAAAGTATTTTATATTCTTGGTGAAAATGTTTCTGTTTGTACTTTCTGACCCCTCTATAGATCCAGCAGGATGTTACTAAGCTAGTATCTGTATACTGTGGGTTGTTTGCACTCTTCTGGAAATCATGGTAGAGAATGCACCACCCTGTTGTGTCATTCACATATAACTGCTAGAGAAGTTTTATTCTATTCAGTTTTAGATTTCACAAAGGTTTTAGTATGAATTTTGTTTACTTAATGCTGAAATACTTAATTTCTCACCCTCTTCTCAGGGATGGAATTGGGGCTGTCAAGAAGAATTATTTTATACCACTTAAGGTCACTTAAGAATACATTTCTCTGTATGTCTTCATAGCTTTTCTAGTCTCCTAATAGGAAAACAGGCTTTCTTAAATTGAAGTTATTAAATGATGTGGCAAAGTATAAAACATTTTCCATTTATTCCATGCTATCTGTCCTCACACCCCTTGGTTGTTTTGTTTGGGATTTTTTCACTTATTTGTTCATTTACTCACTTATGAAGATTTCCGGTTCGTAATTTTAGAAATTTGGGGGTTCCTCCTGTTAAATTCCATGTTTCTGTTCCTACTTTCAAACCTTAGCCTTAAGCAGAGGAAGGCACATTTTGTGGCGGAAACCAACATACTTTTAAATTGCCATGCTGCCCCACAATGCCCTCACTGTGTCTTGTATGCTCCTGGATGATCCCTTTATTCTCAGTACCTGGAATACTGGATGGAGCCGCACCAGCCGTGCGTGCCTAACTTCCAATGTGAAGCTGCAATTTAGAAAGGGTCAGTTTGCTGCTATGATTTCCCTATTCTGGAAGTGGTGTGGAGTGCCTGTCGGTCATCTTCAGCTGGCTGCATCTCCTAACTGGTACTGGCAGAGGGGTGCAGCAGCTGAAGTACAGAAACCTCTTCCTCAGTGGCTTGGACATGTGTTTTGGGGAGACTTGTTATTCTTCAGATGTAGCTCTTGGTCCTTCTCTTCCTTACTGGCTTACAACTCTTCTAACACACTTTGGTTAACATGTTGCACGGTATTTCCAGCCCCCGTCCCTTGTAAAAATGGACCTTGCAGACAAAGATCATGTCAGCTTTGAGGTATAATACAGCTTCTTTGGGGGTTAGGGCTGCTTGCTTGAGTGCTTGGGGCACAAGGGACAGGCAGTTCTCAGGAAGGTAGGTCATGATCCTGCATGTGGAGATGGAGGGATCCCTGGTCCTACAGCTAGGGACATCCCATGCTGAGAGCAGGGTACCTGTCATCAAGCTACCTGTATGCACCTCATTATTCCTTTGTCATCCTTGCCTTCCTTTTGGCAGTGTGAAGGTGCCACCTGAATGGAAACAGATGTGTGATTCCTGCTGAGGAAACAGCACTGCTTTGAAAAGGGATGTTCTGGTGGTTGCTACTTGTTTGTCACATGACGGTGGCATCTCAGTAGGGAAATGTCACCACATACATGATCTCCTGCAGGTGCAAGAACTCTGAAACTAATTCTTTTTTCACTTTAGTACTTGAGTATTCAGTACCTGATAATATCCATGATATCCATTTGCCTGTAGGTATCTTAAGTTTCGACATTTCTTGCTTATAACCTGAAATTCTAATCATTCTCTGGTGGCCCTGCTTTCTCCTCATCTTTAGTTAGAATGGAGTGCAGGGTAGTGGTAATTCACTTGTGATAAAAACAGCGTGCAAGAGAAATTTTGTGCCTGTAACACGCTTGCATTGCTCTTCACGCAGTATTGCCTTCCTAATGACTAAAAATGTCGCTTTTTTGTTCTGAAGTGGAATGTTATATTAAGGAATTTGTTCTTGTATACCAAAAGCCTTTCAGAGTTTAGTAGTGCTTATGCATTGAAGTTGGTGCTTTATGAGTGTATGTACATTCTTAACCTGTTACGGAATTTATGCTGCATTGAGGTTATCTGCCTTACACATCTCATTTTGGAAAGGCGCAGGAGTTCTTTCAGTTTTTCTAATTAACTGTTTTCAAGTTCACAGTTGTGACGGATCAAGATTGCAGAGATGATAGCAAATACAAAACACTGCCAAAATGA
The DNA here is from genome assembly GCF_965178545.1 of Coloeus monedula. Lineage (NCBI taxonomy): Eukaryota > Metazoa > Chordata > Aves > Passeriformes > Corvidae > Coloeus > Coloeus monedula. The sequence continues at coordinate 25,748,242 of NC_138782.1, read as the reverse complement.
AGAGGGAAGAGCAACAAAACATTGTACATAAAGGGAAAGCATGTTCTTTTTTCCAAAGCATTTGGGTTGGTTTTTTGTTTGCTTCAAACAAGATGTAGAGCCTAAATATAAAGTGTGTAAGCTTAAAATGGAGTGAAAAGTTACTTGTTTCACTGAATTAAAAAAGCTGTTCTTCTCCAAGAAGGATGCAAAGAAAGTTCCTCTTAGGGTGATTACTCAAGGAATTCATTCTGAGATTAGGTATAAATCCTCCAATTGTTGAGCAATTTCTTAGCAAGATAAAGTGTCGTAAACAGATTGTAAGGGGTTTTATGTAGTAGACTACATTTGTGAAACAGTAATGGAAAGTAACTCCGAATTAATGCTTTTCCAGTATTGGGGAGTTTACTTTTCTTTTACAGCATATTTTTTAAAATCATATACTCTGATTTAGTGCTTCAGTGTTTGCATCAGTATTGCTCTGTCCTGGTGGGCTGGGTAATTTGTACTGCTTCCCTGGCAACATTGAGATGGGAGTAAACAAACCAAAACCAAAAATTACTTTTACATCTAACTGCTTTCTATAGCTGTGCAATTTGGTTGGCTATGAATATTAAATTTATATGGTTACAAAAATCAAAACTAGAGGAGGAGTAATGAACAGAATTGCTTCTGGCATAGTTGTTAGTATAGTTCCTTGTCAAAAGGGATCAGGGATGGTAACTGTATTCTACCTGTTACCTATTTTTATTGGTTTTAAGGAAGCCTAAATGACCACAGTAGGTCCTAGTACTCCTATGATAGTGATAAATGTTAGAGTACTAATGGACAATCATAACTTCAGGAGGACAAAGTTGCATCCTTGCCAACTTTATAGGGGGTAGATTTAGCTATAAGAAAGAAATTCCTCCCTCTAGGGAGGTGAGGTGCTTGCCTGAAGAAGTTGTGGATGCCCCATCCCTGGAAGAGTTCAAGGCCAGGTTGGATGGGGCTCTGAGCAACCTGGTCTAGTGGAAGGTGTCCCTGCCCATGGCAAGGGGGTTGCAACTAGATAGGATTCCTTCCAACTTAAGCAATGCACTTCAGTGGTTTAATTGTGGTAACCAGAATACTGTCTGATATTTAGTTATACTTGAACATCCTAAGAGTAGTGTTCAATTTCAGCCATTTGATGTCTTAAGGAAATAATTTTGAATTAATGATGATTTTTCCCCCCCTTCTTCTTAGTAGCTGGACTTCTTAATATGGTTGGCTTTTGCTTGCTGTCACATAGCTGTTCTCTAGATGATAGTTATTAAATGAATACTGAGACTTACTTGTTTTCTTACAGGTGCCACAAAATACACTGATAAAGATAATGGAGGGATGCTTGTATGGTCTCCATATCATAATATTCCCGATGCCAAATGTAAGTCCTTGACTGCTTAGGAATTTGGGTGCTTAAGTAAACTAAATAATTGTTTCTGGTATGCCTGTTTGCTCTTTTACACACAGTGAAATTGCAAATTAATTAAATACAAAGCTTCTCTTTTTCTTTATTTAGAGAACTCCAGGTAAAGGCAAGATGACCTTCTCTTACATTAGTGAAGTCATTGTTTCCAATCATACTGCCTATTTTGTACTATCATCATTGTTGTCTGTGAAACCTTTTGTTATTAATGAAAGAATAAAATATCTAAACATGAGGAACTTACTGCTTTAAATTTCTAGGAGGAGGAGTTGCAGTGGATGAATTCAGAAAAGATGTGTTGAGGCCCACTTCAAGGGGAAATTATTACTGCTGTCATAGAAGGAAAAACCAAACATTTTCTCGCTTCAGAAGTGACCTGAAATAACAGGAGTCATCTGACTTAATATGATCAATTACCTGTTTAATCTAGTTTAAACCTGTCTCCTATGCTAGAATTTCCCATATGTACTAAAGGGGAGTAAACTTTGAGGATGCAGCCATGAGAACCTCAACCTCAGGACAGCTTCTATCTAATACCAGTAGTTAGAGATTTATGTCCCTCTACATTTGAGGGAATGCACCTTCAACTACTGCAGAACAGTTAGAAATAAAATACTCTACAACTATGATTATTAAACAACTTTTTCATTCCTTTAAAGTATAATTAACTCTTTGCTGCAACAGTACATTGCAAGAGTATCCCTTGTCCATGTGAATAAGGAGGATATGATTATTTCCTTTTCTTGATCATGCTTCCTTTCAACTATTTAATTGGCACTTAATTTTGAGCTCTAGAATGTGAATAGGAAGAGTTTTTGTCTATAAATAAATAAGTAGAAGTTAATTTCAAAATGATGAGAAGTGTTCGATTCAAAGCTGGCTCTATTATTGCTAAATATGATTTTTTTAAGTGTTATTTGTGAATTTGATTACCTAATTATTGAATTTTCATGCTTTCTATTGAAAACTGACTTTGTAGTTGTTAAAACCAACATTGGTCAGTGAAAGCTATATTAATATTGAGGATATGTATAATCACAGATATAGCATCTACTTGCTTTAATTTTCAACATGTATGGGAATATGGGCAGTAGAAGTAGTTCAATTTAAAACTGACACAGGAGTGGGTTCCAAAAAGGCACAGCCTTTCAACACCCAGCTAGCCTCTGCTTAAAATAAATAAATTATGAGCCTCTATGGTTTTGTTGTAGTAAAAATGTGAAAGAAAGCATTGTGTAAAAAGTTTATAAATATAAATGTTCAGTCTGTGGGTTTATTTATTATTAATAAAGCTGTGAAGATATTTAACATTTTGGGGGACCTGGGCCTATGCAGTGTGTTAAAGCAGGGGGGAGACTCTTTTCCCATGTTAGATGGCTAATTCTGTCATAGAGCAGAGCTAAAAGTACTAAAGAATAATTCTGGCATTGCTTTGTTACAGTGGATGAATATATAGCAATAGCAAAGGAAAAACATGGATACAATGTGGAACAGGTAAGTGCTGTGGAATGAGAGTGCTCCTTTAAAGGATGTTTTTTTAATATAAAACTATAACACAACTCTTCTATTTTCCCCCTTGGTTACCATTAATTAACGCTGTTTCTCTTCAGGCACGGCAGCAAACACTGCAGTTAAATGGATCTGCATACAGTTGTGGTCTGGATTCTCTGCAAAAGATTGAGCTCTTTGTTTTCATGACATGCTCAGCTTGTAATGTGCACTTTTGAAAGGTTTGGTATGTTTCTTGATACACTGGGCATGTCATGCAATTGTGTGTGTATATTTAGCTGAAGAGTTTCTTAGGGAAGCAGCTTACAAATTTAAAGTTTAACACTAGAATGCAAATAAGGTACAATTTTGAACCTCTAATTGATAGGGATGGCACTGAAAAGGTTTATTTGATATTGAAAAAAAGGCAACCTGAATTGAGTGTGTTTTTTCAGAGGTAGGAAAATAGACTCAAATTTTAGCTCTGAAAGTAACAAACAAGTTCACTTCTTATTTAACAACCTTTGGTCACCATTCCTTAAAAAGTAAGGATAAAACTTCCCTGGTCTGCATGTAGTTCTATTGCAAATTTCTTCATGAATTAACCAATCTATGTAAAAGTGATATTACCTATTGCAAAAAAATACTTGCTGTACAAGTGAAAAGAAGTTGTATGATCAAGTTTTGGAGGATGGAAGCTTGCTCATCAACTGCTATCTGACAAAGAGGCTGCCAGTGTTACAATGTCCAGAATATACCTGTGGTTTGGTGTTGCTTCTTTATGCCTTGACTTCTGTTAGGCAAGAGGAGGAACTGATGGATCTCAAGTCTCCAAGAGATGGATTTTCAAAATAACTTCTGGTACAAAACATTTGTAGACTTGTCACAGTGGAATAGAAATTCTCTTTGCAAGAGGTGCCTGTCACTTGCCATTTTAACAAGAGCAGAGGTTTGCTGTGTCCAGGTTGTTAGAAGATGTGAAATCAGGGGGTTGGAGAGACGCCTGGTGATCGTGTCTGCGCTGTGTGATTGAAACTGAGTGGATTACATTGCCCAATTCCCATGCCCGAACCTTGGAATCAAATCTGTCAGTGATTCTCTGGCAGAAAGTCTAATGAACATAAAATTATTTTAGAATATTGAGAAATGAAATCATGTAAGAAAGTATATTTAAATTTCCGTTCCTTATTAGGTGCACATGACATGGAAGTGGCCGTGCTGTTATTTGTGGATTGGAGAGTTGTAGAAAGACCACTCTCACTTTGAACTTTCAGACTTGCATTTTGGATGATCCTCTGGCTACTGAAAAGTATTTTTATTTTCTTTTTTGAGTGGGCTGGTAGTAAAAGCCTGTAAGGAACTGTGTAGGTGATATATGCCTGTAAAGTAAGAAAGCAGGTCAGATTTGAGCCTCTCAGCCTAGTTCATGCTGCTCTAGAATTACTGCTGCCATGCCAACCTTAAATTGTCTGGCTTTCATACCATTAATAAAGTATAGATGTGCCCACTGTCTCCAAAGAGAAATTTGCAACCTATAGTAAATAGCCAATAAAATTGTAATTACATTTTGAGAAGGGATTCTGATAGTCAAATTTTATTTTAAATAAATAAATTGCCTGTTTCTATTTAACTTGTCTCAGCGTTTTAGAAAATTGACTAAATCCAAAGAGGGACTATTTCTTTTCAAAGGCTCTCGGCATGTTGTTCTGGCATAAACACAATATTGAGAAGTCCCTTGCGGATCTCCCTAACTTCACTCCTTTCCCTGATGAATGGACAGTTGAAGATAAAGTCCTATTTGAACAAGCATTTAGCTTCCATGGAAAGAGCTTTCACAGGATCCAGCAAATGGTAAAGTAATATTTTAATCAGAAGCATTAAACAGCTCAGGTGCACTAAGAGCAAAGGCTCCTGTTGGGCTAAAAGTTCATGTTGATTTCTGTGTAAAAGCTTCAGGAAGACCCTCAAATAAAAGTTTTAATTTAATTTCATCATATATCTTGGACAGACAGGTTTTTCACTCTAATGAAAAGAAGCCTTCTCAACTTTTTAAAAATGTATATGAAATACATCCCTCCTTTCTATCTTATCAATGCATTTAAAATATTGTTTAAAGATGGTTATTAACAGAGCAGAATTATAATTGTGGGTGGAATTTTAATTTTTAAAGGTGTTAATATGTTGATGAATTCTTCTAGCTCCCAGACAAGACCATTGCAAGCCTTGTAAAATATTACTATTCTTGGAAAAAAACTCGCTCTAGGACAAGTTTGATGGATCGTCAGGCTCGTAAACTAGCTAATAGAAATAATCAAGGTGACAGGTGAGTTTTATGTTCTTAAGCAGCTAACCAGAGATTGAAATCTTCCTAAGTAGAGTAATTTCTAGCCTTTGTTTCGGTGTGAACCATGTGTTTCAGGTTTGAGCCCCTGTTGTGATGTCTGACTTTAGCAAGGGGTTTGGTACCTGTGCTTTAAGAACTTTATCGCTCCAGTCTGTGTGAGTTATAATAAGAGATGGGAGTCTTTTCATGGATAACTGTAAAAACAAGGATTTAAACTCTGAAGTCTATTACTGTCTGTGCAGGAGAGTGTTTTTGTGGGTGGGTGGGAGGGGTTGGGATTGTTTGTTTGGATTTTTGAACTAATATGGAATTAAAACTGGAAGTTCAACCACTATAAAGAGATGAAGCAGTTAGACTGCCTAAGTATTGTTTTAGAACAAAACTTTATACAAAGTCTTTTTTTAAGAGACTTTGAACTACTATCAGTCAGAGAGAATTAGAGCTCTGAATAGTTTTATGTTGTCTTGCATAGAAGGGAATAACATTTCTCCTAGTTACTATGAAGTTAAAATTATATTGTGCTCAGTGTATTTTATTATTAACTTGCACTTTTTAAAAGGTGGTATGTGTTGCATATATAAGTAGCATAATCTATGTTTATATTGGAAGCTATAATTTTATATCTGTAGAAAATGGCCTAACTGGAGCAAAAGGGGTCTTTTTAATTATATGTTATTTTCAATAACTCCTGAAATCTAAAGTTCATATGCTTATTTAGTGACCCTGTTTCTGAAAAATTACAGGCTAAAATTAGTTTGCTTTTAATATAGCAGTTTGGGGGGTTTTGGTAATAACTAGAAATTTTAGTATGTTTTTGCATTAATTTATTCAGAAATTATATTGTCAGAATGACTGGATTGGGCTCTAGATTGACTGTTTTCTTTTTAACCTTTTCTCTTTGGTTTAATTCAGTAGATTTCATTTCCCTCCCCTAAATTGCTAGACTTTAAGCACTTTGGTGAAAAAGCAGTCCCATGTTTTCCCATCATATATTGTTGCCTTATGTTCCCCACAGACCTCAGCAAGGGTTTATTCACCTGGTGCAGTGGTTTTGAAAATTGGTCTATTAAAACTAATGGGGCAAATGAAAGGTTATTTCTAGCCTTGGTATATAGTTGGCCACATAAGTGTTCATGCTGGCACAAGTGGTTGAATTGAAGAAAGGTGACACCAAAATTCTTGGCAGCAGTAGTAGCACTGCTTAAAGTAACTTTGAAACTATGGTTTAGGGTTGCTTGTTTATCATAATAACTAGAATTTAATACAGAAAATATGCTTGTAACAGCTGTCTTTTGAAAACTACAAATAATTTTGAGATGCTATGTACTTAGAATAGATAAATTTGAGTAGATAATTCTGTCTTATCCTGGTACATTCTTATATTTGGGTTTAAAAAGTAATAAAGTGACTAGTTTTTTATAATCTGTCTTTAGTGATGATGACGTAGAAGAAGCTCATCCAATGGATGGAAATGATAGTGACTATGATCCCAAAAAAGAAGCCAAAAAGGAGGTAACAGATAACTTAATGGTGAATGTCAGTTTGTTTGTTTTCAGTGAATGTGTTACTGTGAAGTGTGAATTGTAGTACAGAGGTTTAGCTTGCAGCCTGCTGAAATCCCAGGGTCTTTAAGTGGTCAAGACTTCTCATTGAAACAAATTTTTATAATATATTTTTGCCATTTTGTGGCTGTAAATGCATCTCTCATTACCTCCACTGTGTCCTGAGAGATCTTCAAGTTTTAGAAGAGATGTATCCTCTCACAGCCTGGTAAAACAGGTTCTATTTGCCCTCCGTCAGCCTTGTTAATATGTTTACAGTTTTACTGGTTGTGAATTATTTGAATCAAAATGTTTTCTTTGAATTTTAAAATTAAATTATATTTTTCTGAGAACAACTTTTGTTGTTTGTTCAAAGCCACAGTGAGCTGATGCATTTCAACTAGTATGTGGTTTTACTGAGATGCTTTCTACTAATAAATGTAGAGAAAAAACATTTTAGTCCTAATGAGCACTTACTGTTAGCTTTACAGGTGACTGCTGTGTTTGAGGTATGTTCAGGTTTTAGGGGTTTTTTGAGTTCTTGTTGTAAACATTAAGCTATCTATGAGCAAGACTAGAAAAACAAAGTATGTAAGTGTTTAATTGTTTCTTTGATCAACTTGAAGCATTTGTGATTTTCCTAAATCAGCCAGTTCATGCTTCTCAAGATTGAGAGGAGAGGTTATGCTAAACTTCAGCACTCCCATGAAGTGATATCTAGGGTTATGAATAAAACTTTGCACTTCTAACAAAAATGATACCGAGTAAGAAACTGATAAGTTTAGATTCTGTTCTGAGCTTTGCAGTGACCTTCAACGTATCCCTTTATCTAGCTGGCCTTGGGGAAAAAAGGACAATTATCCCTTTCTGTGAAAGAGTTTGAGTTTATTTTTTTAATGTGGGGATGTTTTCTAGTACTTGAAATGTCACATGGTCTGATAATGTGCCTTTTTACTTTTATGCTGTTCTAACAATGTCCTTGCAATCTAAATGATTGGAGCTGCTGCCTTAGCCATGTCTAAATAAGGGCTATTTTGCTCAATTTACTTATAGTTTGAATCATTACATGCAGTCCAGAATGCAAGTAGTGTGTTGACAGGCTTCTAGGAACAGGACAAATAGGTTTGCAGTTTCTGATAAGCTATTTGGATCTGCACAAGATAATTTTGTCATCTAATAGTTCTGGTAGGATTTGCGTACTTTCACTTCCTAAGCAAAATATAAACTGAGTAGGCTGCTTGCACACACAGCAATGGAAATTTTCTGTTACCAGATAAAACTAAAATAACCTAAATTCTCTATCTTGGCAAGACAAAATTGTGAGAGAATATTTTCACTTTAAATTCAGATTGAACACACAGGAACTGCAATTTCATACCAAAAGAGCAATGCAGAACCAAAACTCCAACAGTATAAACAGGGCAGAAGGAAACTTCACCTTGAAATTTTTAGATGTCAAAGATGTAAGGCTCTGCATCAATTTTCCAAGGAAGAGCACGTATCTTAAGTGCTTTTAAGGTGGCCTCTGTGAAGTCTGGGGACTGGATTAAGATGTTATATTAGCTGGGGAAGAGAAAGTGGCAGAAGGTCAAGTGTAGTAAAACAAGACTCTGTTTGCTGCTCTGTACTACTACTACAGAAAATAATAATAATAATGGCTGCTGCACTTGGTTTTGCAGTCACTGTGATCAGATGACCACCTCCTCTTAACATGCACGAATGCCAGCAGGGAGGAGCAATAGGGAGCTGCTTAAAGTAGGGAAAAGCCTGAATCCTCTTTCTGTTCTGGTACTAAGCATTGTTTTGAATTGGAAAATCCTTGCAGAGAAAGTAATTTTTGTGTCTCTGCTCCTGGCCTGTAGGGAAGCTACTCAGTTGCTCTGAGGGAGTCACATACATGCAGAGTAGCTGTTGTGGAGCACTGCCAATTGAAGACAAAGCCGAAATGTTTAGGTGCCCAAACATATCAAAACAGTTACAAAGACTTCATTTCCAAAGAAGCAAATAACGAAGGCTCAAGTTTTCTAAATTACATAGATTTTTATAAAGACTGCAAGAGTATTACCATACTCTCTCTTCCAATTCTCCTATCAGCCCTTTCCCACCCCCCAAACCAAACAGTACAGTCTCTTTCTGTAGAGTGCTTACAGCAGGGAGAAATGTCATTTTGTATTTTTGGCTGGCCTGGTTGACTTTGTCTTTCTTCTCCTTTAATCTTTGCCCAAGTTCTTCATATCTGATCAGAAGTAAATGTGTGAAATCACTGATTATTTGTTTTAAAAATAAGATACGTACATGTATATTACTCAACTACTGTATATGTAATAGGTTCTCAGTGTTTGCCCTCTGTCACAGTATTCAGACTGGGATTTCCATACCATTTACTGTATTTGTGGCCATGTTGAGAAAAAAGTTTTGAAAACGGACCTTCCTTAGACTAATGCAGGCTTATCCAGCAGATGACTGGTATGCTCCATCAACTCATCTGCAAGACATAGTTGGATACTACATGCAAAGCAGGATGTTAGCTTAAGTTTTATTTGTCATAAATATGACATTACAATGCTATCTGATACTTCATTCTTTTTAGTAAAGTTGTGTACAAGATACTGTTATTCTTTAATGATTTATTTCTTGTAAATTAAAGGGCAATAATGAGCAGCCTGTTCAGACCAGCAAAATAGGTCTGGGTAGAAGAGAGTATCAGAGCTTGCAGCATCGCCACCATTCCCAGCGTTCCAAATGCCGTCCACCAAAAGGCATGTACCTGACCCAGGAAGATGTGATAGCTGTTTCCTGTAGTCCCAATGCAGCCAACACAATTCTTAGACAGCTGGATATGGAACTAATCTCGTTAAAGCGACAGGTACCATGGGTTATTGGTCTTGGTTTTTTTTTTCATCTCAGATTGTTCTGATTGTAATGGTTTTGAAGATTATCTGTGAAGATTCTGAAACTTCTTTAATGTGAGTCTTCCTCATTTTGTTCCACAGTTATCACCACAAATGCTAGACAGTAGCTGTTCTTCAGTTTTGTTTTTTACGTTCATCTGCTCTTTTGGATAAAATGAAGCAAGATGACTTTTTACTTAAAATAAAAAAAAGGGGGTAGCATTAAAACAGTGCTACAGATTTGGGGACAGGAAAAATCAAAAGTCACATTTGATTTGATTTTTTTTTTTTTACTTTGTTGGAAGTATTTGTGTGCAAAGTGAAAATGAGACCAATGGAGCAGAGGAAGTTACATTTGTTATGCTTTAAATTGTAGCTGATTTTCTGGATGTCCTTTCTCACATACTGTGAAAGTATGGGAGGGAGGCGTGTGGAAATCGTGGGCCTAGTTATTTCTCTTTTTGAATTGAAAAGTTTTCTACTTCTTATTAAATTTAGAAAAGCTTTTTAGCCTTCACCTTTAAGAGGAAAATTGCCTGCATCCTTTGCATGAAGAAATTAAATTTTGGCATTTAAAGTTGAAATGTGTAATTATTCAGCTTCTAAGGGTACAGCAGTTATGTGCATGCTTGCTTTCTAGGAGCGATGGGGCTACACAGTCAAGGCTTATCTTCTGGAATTTTTGCCTCCTTATAGAGCTGCCCTGTTGCAAAATCATGGAGTGAATAAAGGGTTTCTTTCGTGGGGTTTTTGCTCCCTTATGTTCTTTTACAGGAGAAATAAGCTTCTTTCTGTCACAGCAGGACTCTGGGGCTAAATAGCATAGGTGGGTTTCACTCTTTAGCCTAAGTGTAGGTGAGTTACAGCCTTGAGGTTGTGTTTCTCTTTTTTTTTTTTTGTTTTTTTTCTTGCAGTGATCTCAGAGATGCAGCCTTTGGAATCTTCCACTGAGTTGTCTGCTTTTGTGTCCATACTTAAGAACCCTTGTAATAGCTGTGCACCATAGTATGCAAAACTGTTTTCTTACCGATGTTACCTTTTGTGCATCACTGTCAGATTGAAGTGGTTCATAGATATGTATATGTACAATTGGGAAGGTCTGTCCTTTTTATAAACTAAGAAATATTCAAAATAATTTTAAGAATCCCCCCCCTAAAGAAAATCAGAATGATCTCAGGTCAATAAAAAGTATCTGTCAGAAGGAACTAACTGGAAACATCTCATGGTTTGGTTTTTTTTTGAGAAGGGAGACGTTAATAAATTAATATATGCAATACATCTCGCATTTCTAAGAATCAAGTTTTGTGTCTAGAGTATTCTTCATTCTTCAAGAACATATGCATCCTTATCAAAAATTACTTGTTATGAACAGCTTTTAATATTCTTGCAGACAAACTGTTCTTTTGAAAGACTGGCTTAATTTTTCTTTTCTCCATAGTAAACTGTGATGTGTTTTGTTTTGGTTTTTTTAAGTTTGTTTTTAAACAGTTAAAAGTAGTGAAGCCTTAAACCATAATATTTCTCTTTCTAACTTAGGAGGTACACTTGTGGCAATCCTAGTGAAGATAAATGTGTAAAGTGACCAACTTTCTTTGTGGAGCTGATTAACTTTGTTGTTTTTGACCAAGGTTCAAAATGCTAAGCAAGTAAACAGTGCACTTAAACAGAAAATGGAAGGCGGGATTGAAGAATTCAAACCTCCTGAGGTAAATCAGAATAAATACTAAAACTTGTGGCCTTGCACTTACATTGGTGGGAAGCTGCAGAAATGTGTTTTGCTACAGCCTAGTGTTTGCACTCCAGCAGCAGCTTAAACAGGATCCATTAAATTACATGCAGGGGGGAGTCTGGCTTCTTTACAAGAAATCGGTGGTAGGCTTTTTTTTAATGGCAACTGGTTGAAAAAAGAAGCAGAAAAAACTGAAGTGTCATGTCTGTTCGCAATAACAGGGAGCTGAAATTGAGCCCTGATACATGGGGGCTTTTTGGATTAAAAGTAGGTAATGTAGATTGCCAATAATAAATTCTGTGTGTAAACATGACTATATATATATATTTTGACATCTGAAATGAATGATCTATTACTACTGAAGTTCTGCTTTTGCTTGTTTTAAAGGCTTGGATATGAAACATAACATGAATGCAAAATGCTCTAAACACCAAGTCCAAATAGTTTAGATAAATGTTACTATAAATTCAAATTCTGTCTGCATAAAGATCATTAGCTTGTGCATAAGTTATTATATAGCCAATACTAAGAACTGCAATAAAACAGAGGAAAAACTGCTGGCGAAGTTATAAGCTCAAATCCATGAATGCTATTTCCTCTTCATGAAAACAATCCTAAACTATAAATTTATGGCTTATAAGCAAATGGTTTTTACCTATTTTGCAAAATGTAGTGCAAGTAAAACACATTGATGCTCAGATATTTTGCAGCTGTTGAAACAATTTAATGATCTTTGTGCCATTTTTCTAATTTTAATAGTCTAATCAGAAAATCAATGCCCGTTGGACCACAGAAGAGCAGCTTCTTGCAGTACAAGGTATGTTAATAGTAGCAGCAAGTTGAAATCTGATGCAAAGGATTTGAAGAGGTGCTCAGGCCTTATATTTGTATTTCCCTCTGATGCAAAGCTAAAGTTTATCTGGTCACCAGGAAAGCAGCAAAACTATTGAGAATATTTAGGGCATTTATTCAAGCAACAGGACACTAGGCTTTCTGTTACCCGTGTTAAATTTCAAAGAGAAAAGCTAAGCAGTGTTTAACAACGGTATTAGTACCAGAAAGTCCCATTGATCATCCCTAAATCACTTTACATTAATTTCTCTAAGGTGGAAGACTAAAGCAATAGTTAAAGTAATAAAATTCGAAGCATTTAAGACATCTCCATATTCCTAAAGTAGGAAAAAGCAGAAGTAAATCTGCTTTACTGTTGCTTTTCTCTTTTCATGAGGGAATAATGGGCAGGTTAGACCTGTTAGGTCTTTTGAGAGTCTGAAGCTGGATATGGATGCTTGACTAACAGTCTTACTGGGCTAAACCCCAGCATTTTCTAGTAGACTGTTCATACGGCTAATTTGCATTTATTTCATTTATATGAAGGAAAACTGACTCTTGTGTTAGCATGCACTGCTAAATAAGAAACATGTAAGGGAAATATCTGGAGATGCTGTCTTGAAGGCATGTATTGTCTATATATTGGCTCACTTCTATGGATCATCTTTTATAAGGATAATATTCTCAGCTCAGTTACGTCTATCTGCTCTATTTCTCTGTATTCTTCACCTTGAAAATGAGAGACTGAGTTTTAGGATAAAATATTCAGTGGATCAGGATATCAGTGTAAAGTTGACAGGTGTGCCATACCTGGTACTTATTAGTCAGATGACTGAACCTAAAGTTAGGTTAAGTGTGAATGGAAATACAGAAAGACATGGTGTGTCTTAAATCATGCCTTTCAACTTACATGCCTCGGGCTTGGATTTGCATCTCCAAACTGTTTTCTGTCCTAAGTTCCTTCTCTCACTATTGCTAAACACTTCAGTATTTTGTTCCCAGATGCAACTGAAGGAGATGCCTGTCTCTAGTATGATAGCCTAATAAGTGGAAGGCTTGCTGGAGAAGTGGGGAAAATCCAGGGTCATTGTGCCTGCCTTAGAATGAAATGATTCAAACCATCTAGCCTTTTCACAGTTTAGTTACTGGAGTTCTCACTAAGCAACAGTTTGGGAAGTGATAAGAATACATTCAACTTTCGTTGAGCTCTGGTGCTCTGTGACCAACAAAACAAATAAACTGGAGCCTGGGCAAAAGAGAGTGAGAGTTGGTGGTGATTCCTTGGAGAGGAGTTCTAGTCTTCTGGTCTCTAGGGAATGTTCTGTGTTTTCTAAAGGTAGTCAGCCTTAAGGGTGGGGTGAGAAATTAGGCCTTCTGGAAGAAATCTGTTTTCATTGACATGCGCTTCTTAGATGTGTTGTTTCCTTTATGGTCCCCTTCCCTTGTCACTGTATAAAGTGGAGATGGGAGAGAACCTTAATGTCAAGAACAAAGTATTCTAATTATCCCCCCCTTACCTACTGCTCTCTCTCCCTTCTGGAATGAGAGTGCTCCCATCCCCTCAGGCTAAGGACCCTGATTTCTTGCTTCAAAGTAATTGCTTGAGGTAGTAGACTCTAGGCATGAGGGAGCCATGCTGTGTTTTTCCCTGACTTTGTTTTTAGAAGGTAGCCACAGCTGCTGTACTAAAAGCTTCCATAATGTGCATGAACTTGAAAGTTGACTTGAACATGGGGACATTTAGTTTGTACACTTCAAAATGGATTTATTTCATTAAATGTATTTGTATATTTTGGCATATGCTTTTAATAATCTTACAGAAGTCATAAGCATTAAGCAGGTAGGTGGCATTACGTGATTTGTTCAGTTGAATTTGGACAATAAATCTAACTATGGAAACTGTAAATATAATCTGCAGGAATATAATTTGGTACTGTTTTTCCTAAACATGGAAAAAACTCATTATCTGTAGGCCAGTCTCAGGAGATTCCCAGTAACTAAGGAAGAGGTAATGAGAAAACTTAATTTAAAATAGAGCTGTGTGTTATCTTAAAAGCAGTGTGGGTGCCTGCAATGGGGTTGTGGACTCAGATTTATGATCTCTGACCCAATATATTTGCAGTATAATTAATCAGGTAACAGTTCAGCTTTGAATAGTTGTTGGATGTAATGGGCTAGTTCATCATCTAGTGTTCTTAAACTACAAACTTTTATGTACAGAAATGTATGAGCATGATCAAATTTTCCAGCTAAGATCTTGGCCATGAAAATGCAGTTGCAAAAATGTCTTAGCACTTGCTGAAGACTACAAAACTTGCATTGAAAAGCAGTGCATGACTTTCATGGCATTGCAGGGAAAAACAGCTGGGACAATTGGGATCTAACTCTACATAAGATAGTTGCCAGGAGCACTGTAATCCCATCACAGTGGAACTGCAGCTCCCATTAACTATTTCTGCCTCGTTGTGGTGCTGTATCACATTGCATTGCACTCTGATTAATACTTTGTTTGCTGTGCTGTACAACATTAAGCAGTGTAAACAGCATCAAACTTGGATTTATGAGTTTCTTCAAGAGAGACATTCAAGATGAAATGCTGTAATCAAGAGCATGCACGTGTTCCAGTGTACCTTTGCAGCTGGGTGAACTTCTGAAGAGCTTGAAGGATTCCTGTGATCTGGGCTGCTTTCAAATGAGCTGGGAGAAAACCATTCAGTGAGGCTGTGCAGTTGTCCTTTGTGAGCTTCACTTTCATCAGCCTAATAAAATTATTTTTAGTGAATAATGGATTAAACACATGAGAAATAATTTGGGGGTGTTTAGCACTGAATTCGTATAAGGATGCCTAAGTAATGTGCACCAGTTTAACAGGGGTGATGGCTTGGGAAACAACTCTTACTGATATGCCATCACCTTATACATTAAAGTTTTATAAACACACAGTGAATTTTCTCTATTTCTTACATAGCTTGAAAGGCTTTTAATATGTTATTGTGCTAGAGCAGTAGTAAAAAACACTGAAAAGAATCAAAAATGAGTAGTGCTGTATGTAGCTAAACTAAGGAAATTTTTTTTTTTTTTTTTTTTTTTTAAGAGTTGGGTTCTCAGCGAAGGCAAGATACCTTGTTTTCAAGTTGCTTGCTTGGAAATAGGCTTTAAGACCTTATTTTTGACAACCTGAGTTGAAGATAACCAACAGGCTCAGTTGTTTTGCAGATTAAGGGAGGAAAGAAGTGTAGCCAGCATAGTAACAGAAAAGGCTGAAATCACTAAAAGTCTAAATTAGTTTTCTAGCAGAAATGTGCTTTGTTCTGCTAGGGACCTTGTTCACTTGATTAATTGTACAGGATGTTAGATATATTGCAGTGAACATTTCGTGTTCATTATAAATCAGTAAGGGTGGTAATGGTAGGACAGACAAAGAATATTGAAGTACTAGAGGCAATGTTCTGTGGGCGCACACAGTTTTTAAGGAGTGTAGCTTGTACAGCTGATAAAGCACAGAGCCAAATCCCTGTCTTTGCTTTGCCTGGATACATGCCCTCCCACATGGCTCTGAAATCTTTCCAAGGTTCCTGCAATCAGGAGGGTTGTATTCTTTTGTATGCCCCAGAAAAGATACTAAATAATGTAGCTGGGCTCTTGACAGCTGAAACATCAGCTTCAGCTACAGAATTTGTTACTGTCCTGGAGGTGAACTTTCCTTTTCAATTGCAGGGAGCGTGCATTACCACATCAGAAGTGCCTAATAACGAGGAAAGTAGAAAGGAGCAGAACAAACTGAAGGTCACACTCTTCACAATTAAGTTGAAAAGGGACATAGCTTTCAGATTTGAAACAACTCTCACTTTCTAAATGCTTTGCTTCATTTTCTGAAGTGAGGCATGAAATCAGGCATAAATTTCTTTTCCTGTTATGAGAAAGAGTGCCTGTCCTCTAAGAACTGTAATATGTTCTGAATGAGTTTAGTTATCAGGAGCTTCACAGGAAAAGTCAAATTGTAATTCACTCATGCATAACTGACAGTGAAAAAAATGAGTTCTGTTTACTCACTCTGGAACTAAACTGGTTTATTTCTTCAAGTCTCCAAACTTTTTGACACTTGTAATTAAAAATATACTTTTTGCAGCTAAAAGCTGTGTTCTAGGAGGTGGGAGAGGTTGAGGACTTTTTTTCTTAAGCAGGAGAGGGGAAGAACTAGACACACAGTCTAAATAGAACAAAATCAATATACTTTGTATTATAATTCAAAGTTTAAGTTAAAAACCATGGAATGTTGCACTCAATAGTTTTTTGTGTTATATGCAAATGTAGTTCTAGAAGTATTTAAAATATATGTTGGGATTTTCTTTTGAGGTGCTCGTAAACAAAAGTGACTACTGATGTCAGTACAAAAATTAATGAAAAGAACAATGCAAAGGTCACCTGTTTTGCTGCTTATCAGTAGGGGATTTAATCCTGCAGGCTTGTGCTGGGCCATCTTAGAAGCAGACACCAGTAGCTTATATATATTTATGTTTTCCAAGGTGGTTGTCCCAAACCCCCAGATTTTTCTACCCAGTTTGAATGGTGAAGGAAAGCTTCAAACAGACTTTGTGAGGTGAACACTTGCTAGTAGCTCTGTGTAGCCTGAGTGGAGCATGTCACAAGTACAGGAATGAGCAGTATATTGTGATTAGTGAATTGTGCCCCACTGTTCTGCCCTCTGCCACTCCTGCTCCACTGGCTGTGAGAGAGAACCATCTGCATGCAGCTGGTGTGGAGGGAACCTGTAGGAGCTATCAGTGTGTCACTTGACATTTCTAGCATTATGTTCTGTTCACAGCTATACACACAAGCTTGGTCACCCTTTCTCCCCTCTTGAGCTGGTCTTGGGCTTCTGCCCTTACTGTGAGCATGCTGAAAGATTTACTGTGTTTGTTGGAGGCCAGATCTCTGTGGTTTTAGGTTGAGGCTTGGTGAGTAAGCCAGGATCTTTAAGAAGAATGGGTAATGACTTTTTAATAAAGTTTTTGATTTGTATGTTGATAGCTGTGCTATTAAAAATTACTTTGTTCTAATGGAAATTGAGGCCTTCTCCTAATTGAGAAGTTCTCCTAATTAGCGAGTCCTCGGTTTGCAGGTCCCATAGGTTCTCTCTATGAATACATCACACGTAGCTGTGTCTGACTGATTCTTCACAGCTATGTTATTTACTTTGCCTTCCAGGTGTCCGAAAATATGGTAAAGATTTTCAAGCTATTGCAGATGTAATTGGCAACAAGACTGTTGGCCAAGTGAAGAACTTCTTTGTAAACTACAGGCGTCGGTTTAACTTAGAGGAGGTATTGCAGGAATGGGAAGCGGAACAAGGAACCCTGGCTTCTAATGGTGATGCTTCTGCTTTAGGGGAGGACACAAAAAATACTTCTAATGTGCCATCAGGAAAGAGCACTGATGAAGAAGATGAGGTGTGTTTTGTGTACCAGAAATAAGTAAGCATGGGTTGAGGAACAGCATTTTATTTAGTGATAAAAGTATAAGGTTAACTGGTATGGAGTGGCAAACCACATTCTAAAGAATGATGATGAGCTTGCATAGAGCTTCAGCCAATGTCATTAACCAGCTGGGAGCAGGACTGCACCTTTGATAGTGACGATCACGTTACTGTTTTAGTGTTAAAATACACTTCTTGTTCTAGAAGAAGACTTGCTTAGTAAATATTTTTAGTTCTGCTGTCTATAATGTTTTGGTTGGTGATTTCTTTTCAGTAACTTCTCAGTTCTTTGGTTTTATTTTTTTAAATGCTGTTTCCTGTGTAGTGGCCAGTGGCAGCCCAACTGCATCACGTCCTGGCCGGGATGGCCGTTCACGCAGTCTTGTCTTTGTCCTTTGTGCAGGCACAAAGCACTCCGGCCACTCAGTGTTTAGGCCCTTCACCTCCAGCCCAGGCATCTGCTCCAGCACCTGCCGCTCCCATGGCAACTTTAAATCAGCCGCCCCCGTTACTTCGTCCAGCACTTCCCGCTGCTCCTGCTCTGCACCGCCAGCCGCCGCCGCTCCAGCAGCAGGCGCGCTTCATTCAGCCGCGGCCGACCCTCAACCAGCCTCCCCCCCCGCTCATCCGCCCAGCTAATTCCATGCCGCCTCGTCTCAACCCCCGGCCCGTGCTGACCGCGGGCAGTGGCCAGCAGCCACCCTCGCTCATCGGAATTCAGACAGAATCTCAGTCCACTCTGCACTGAAGAATTAAAAGCAGAATTATGCTAACTCCCACATTTGAAAAATTGTATCAATGTACATTTTTTTTTCCAAATAATGAAGGGGAGAAAAGAGCAAGCCTTCACAGGTATCAGACCAGTTTTCCAGAGGAGCAAGCTAAGAACTAGAAATGGAACGACATCAGTGACCACCTGTATAAAAATATTTTTATGCCGAAGACTTGTACAGCAGAACAATGCCTACACTGCAGCCCTCCTCTGTATGAATAACTGTTGAAGGAAGCTAACTTCTTAAATGAATAAATGTTCAACACACCAAGATTTTGTTTAACTGATTTTTACTCTATTTATTTTATTACAGTTCTTTATAGTCAAGCATCTAACTACAGGAAAGTAATCTGGCAAATCTAGAAATAGATAATATTGTAGGAGACTTAAATGTAGTGTTGGGTTTTTTTGTGTGTGTGAATTTTTAAATTTTTTTTTTACCTTTTAGTGAAAGAAAATACCAGCTTTAGGTTCAGAATGTTTGGCCCTGTTTAGATAACAGTAGAAGCATTTCACACACTTGTAAAATGTAGGTCTTCCCTTCGTGTTTTTCCCAGAACATTTTATCTTGTTTTAAAAGGTACTGGCTTATTAAATACTCCTCTTTCAGAGTATTCTGAACACTCAGTGAGCTAGCGTACCAAATTTATTAAATCTCATGCATTGTTCTACTCATAGAATTTAACTGGAAGTAGGAGTCCAGTTTCCTGCTGCAGCCTTGTCTTGTGGGCTGGGCAGGATAGAGAGGCAGCAGCTTCCACCACCCAGGGAGATGACAGGAGAGGAACCATCTAGCAAGAAGTATTAATTTTATTTGTTATTCCACTAATTCTTCTAATGTAAGTACAGTAGAGTTCCATTCCTCTGAGAATGGAGGAATCACTGATACCTTGCTTGAGAATTAATGAAGGAAGTGTAGAGGCTGGTGGTGCTGGTAGAATACCAGGAGAGAAGCTACCTGCTGCCAGCCCAGTCTTACTTCCAAGTGATTATCTCTTGACTCCCTGCTATATTTCTGGCAAAGTTGATTGCATGAGCTGAGGGTATTGGGGGAAGGAAGAGGGTGTTTGTTTATTTTACTGACTCAGTAAAACCTTCATTTAGATATTAATACTGCTTCCAAATTTTAGGAATTTGAAAGGAACTCATTTCACTGCATTCTTGTCTGAAACCTTGATTGATGCCCAGCAGTGTTTCAGGGTGTGGGTTTTTGTTGTTTTGTTTTTTTTTTTTTAATAACAGCAGATGCCTCTACCCTCTAAGTAAACCAGGCTCAAAATATGAGTAGCACTGTTTAAAACCGTGATCTGAAT
Source organism: Coloeus monedula (assembly GCF_965178545.1). Taxonomy (NCBI): domain Eukaryota; kingdom Metazoa; phylum Chordata; class Aves; order Passeriformes; family Corvidae; genus Coloeus; species Coloeus monedula. Next base: position 25,728,428 of record NC_138782.1, on the reverse strand, counting down.
TAAGTTACTGAAAAATAATGCATTCTTGATTATGTAATAATGTTGACTGTCATACTATTTAGAAAGTTATTTTTGCCTTTAGCTGAAATGGTGTCTAAAAGTCTTTTAAAATCCATTTTGTTATTAACTAGATTTGCCCTTGACTAAAATGAGATTTTTATGCAAATGGGATGTGTTCTCCCTAGGTTTTTTTCACAGATAAACTGGGTGGTCTAATGATCAGTTTAGCAGCTAGATAAGGTCTTTTTTTATGTGCAAAGGGAAGTTCTTGTACTACCAGAATCTTTTTCATTTGAAAATCTAGTATTAAAGTTTGATAGTTTTAGCCTGAGTTGCAGTTAGTGTTGACCTTTATGTTTTAGTTCTTGATTTTAAAATATTCTCAGATCAAACTTGAGAGATTTTTCTTTCTGAACAGCTTTCACTGGTGTGCTGAGGTGGTGTACAAAAGGTCCTTCTTACAAATTTTCTTTTGCATTAGAATAGGTGCTTAGCCACTATGTGAGCATCAGATGACCCCCTGTCAAAGAAAAGCAGAATTTTAAAACAAGCACCAAGGAATTTGTGGTCATGGAAACTTGTGCTCTGGGAGTCATGAGTCTTTAAGTGTGCCCTCACCACCTACACACAAATCTGGCTGCTCTCTGGTCTTTCAAACCAATATAAAACCAAGCTGGTATATTTTTACAGTTTAATTGTTACAGTGATAAGATTCATCTTCAGGATTCTTCTTCTTTTCTATTTTTTTTTTTTTATTTTTAAGCATTGAGTCTCCCAGGTGTGTGTATTGTACCTCTGCTAATTTTTGTCTTGTCTCTTGTCGATAGACTTCAGTATGCAGAATGTTGGGTGTTACAGTACAGTTGGCCACCACCAACTGCTATGAAACTGTTCAGTACATTGTAATTCCGTTTAATCTTGTTTAAATATTCTATAACTGGGCAAAGGTGCTGTATTTGAAGGGGGGAGGGAGGGTCAGAGATAGGTAGGGTAGTATTTCTTAATTTACATACACTGTAGCACACAGTAGGGAGCTCCTAGCATTTGTAGTACTAAATAAGTATGTACATAGCAAAATGTCTTTATTGTGTGCTTTGCAGAATATGTGCATACAGTTTGCACGTCCTGTTTTGGGGGTAGGGTTTGTTTTAAGCAGTGTTTGCCTGGAGAGTGATATGCTTGCTGCTTAATCAAAGGATTAAAGTTTCAAAGAAATCTGTGTCTTCTATTTTTATGTACCTTGTAATGGTCTAATATGTTAGGGCCCTTATACTGTGATTCTCTTCTAAATTCATTTATATTTTTTTAAAAATTAGAAATAAAATTATACAATGGTGTTGATTTCAGTGGGAAATTTCTTTTGCCATATCTAGTCTCCTGTTTTGTAATGTAGTAATGAACTCTGACTTCAAGGTTGGCTTAATTTTGTCACTTTAAAAAATGTACAATGTTTGCACACTAACGTTTGGCAGAGAACGTGTATCCTACATTGTTCAAAGCTAATGTAACTCTACAGCTTTTTGTACAGTTTATTTTAGTTAATAAAGCAAAACGGTACTAAAAAACTACATTTTACAAATGCAAGGCATAATCGGAGCAACGTGTATTCAAGAAACAACACTTGCAAAATATGGATGTACAAGAACTATCAGATTTAATTGTTGCACTTTAAATCAGAATGGGTACAAAGTTGAGCAGGTATTTCTGCATTTAATAAAACAATCACTAAACATTGCACATCATAGTAAAGCAGTTTAATTTGTTGTTCCTGAGCAAAAGGAATTAGGTACTTTTGTCCTTAGGTTTTCATCCTTAGAGTGTTGGGATTTTACTTTTTTCTGGAAACCTCACAATGCATCAGAACACAAGCCAGTAGATTACAGATGTGGGAGTTTGTGTATGGACAGAGATGAATTGCAGAGTTTAGGGAATAGATTGGGATGAAGGTTACTAGGACTGTGTTGTGCCCCTTTATAACAAAAGAAAGGAATAGACTGAATTTACTGCTGAGGCCAGGCAGAAATGTGGTTGTCAGGCAAAAGCAAAGCCAAACATCGTGAAATAGTGTGCTTGGAGATGTGTTTCATAATGCAAGGGAAGTCATAGAGAAGTCAGCAGTGTTGCACTGTAAACAGCACTGAATGCAGCTCAGTGGTACTGCTAAACGTGGTGAACTTCCAGCTTTTCCTGAGGCTGAGGTAGCCAAACCTCAAGAGCTGGCCTTTCTCAGAATGAGTTAAAACCAGGCATTGATGTGATAGACGTCTGCTTTAAGATCCTGGACAGTTTTATATGAGCTATAAAAGGCAAACGTTAACACTACTCGCAGTCCATTGCCAATGAATTAGGCATCAAAAATGTACAGTCAGGTAGGGAGGAGAAGGAGGATATACAGGCAACAGTATCTGGACTATTTAATTAGCATGTGGCCCCTTTATAGAACACATATCCTCAAAGTTAACGCTGGAGTAAAACTTTGGAAAATAATGACTTCATATTTACCACTAGTGAAGGCTGCTACTCGTTAGTTCTGTCAAATCTTTAATCTTAAAGCTCTTTTTCAGTGCAGTTTTGTACACTGAAAGAATTCTAGCAGCACAATAAATCCTCATTGCTGTTACTGACTTGGCAGTTTACCCTTGGACTGGCCCAGAAGGAAGCACTGAGATTCAGGGATTGTGATCTCTACTGCAGTTTCAAGGATTCAACTTTGTCTTAATGTAGACCAGGCCTCCTGTTACACTCACTGAGCCTTAAGAGTTGGGATTTTTAAAGTAATGCCTGCACCCTGATATCTGATGATTTTGTTGATGGATCTTCATCCCCATAAAGCACTGTTCTGGGGAATTACCATGTTCTGCACTGGGAGCATAGTGCAGCCAGTGTGCATCTTGGGAACCTGATCCCATCTCTAAACTATTCATCTAAATTTATAAATATTTAATTACAGGAACATAATGTCTGTTGTAATGACAGATCTTCCTGCAAACTTCCCAGCAAGTAGCACCCAGACTAATCAGAATATTCCTAAAAGCTAATTAAAAGTAAAAACAACAAGGAGTGTTTTTAAATGTGTCTGTTGTAATGTCTTTGCTGGACTCCCAGAGTCAATGCACTATAGACTGACTCCCTCGGGAGTGACAATTCTGAGTCATTTTAGCAAAAGAAGAATCTTTCTGAAACCATTTTATTAGTATTGGTTTTAGAGCTCCTTTGAAGACAATCCAGATAACTCGATCCAATTGGTTCTTTTTTTGTTAGCCTTAGTGCTTTTGTGCGTATGCTGGGATGGAATGTTCTTTAGAGACCGGTTTTCCTAGAAGTGGTTTAATGTGAAAGACAGAACAAAGTGCAGCAGCAGGTGATGTGGAACAGGCAGCAAAGCCTTCGCATCAGTACTGTTGGCTGGAGGAGTGCGGTGTTGCCTGCCTTTGTAAGGAACCCTTCGGCACGTCTCGGGTCATTAGCCAGTAGCACTGGCATCTAATAGTAATATAATAATAGCAAATAATAACTGGCACGTGGCATGTCCGTGTCCTTTGCCTATTTAGCATGGGCTTTGTTTCGCTCCTTCAGTCCCGCAGGTGTAAATAATGAAAGAGCAACTACCTGCCCTCCCTGCGGGCGGGCGGCGAGCGCTGTGTCCGAGCCCCGCCGCTGCTCCTCGTTCCCCCTCCTGGAAAACTCCCAGGCCTGCGGGGGACGGCTCTCCCGACCTCACCGAACCTCACGGGGTGTTCGGTGTGCTGCACGGCGGTACGGTGAGCCCGGAGCCGGCGGCGGTGAGGACGGGCTGCCGAGGAGCCTTCCCGAGCCGCGGGTCCCGGAGCTGCCGTCCCTGAGGAGGCGGGGGAACGCCCCGGCTTCCTCCCCCAGCCCGGGAGCGCCGCCGGCGCGCGGAGCGGGGCGGTGCCGCCGCCGGGGTCTCCCCGCCCGGGGGTTGCCATGAAACCGAAAGCGGCTCCCGCCCGCGGGGGCGGCGGCGGCAGCCGGGGGCGGCGGCAGTAGCGCGTGCTCGCCGCGCCCCCCGCCCGCCGGAGCCGCGCACGGAGCCGCGCCCGCGCAGCCCCGCACCGCGCGCGCCCCGTCGGCAGCGGCGGCCCCCGGGCCCGGCTCGGAGCGCGGCGAGCGCCGGCACAGGTGCGGCGGGGGCGGGGGGGCCGGGGCGTGTCGGGGAGCGGGGCTGGGCCCGCGGGCGGCGGGTGCTGGCCGGGCTGGCGGGGGACGACGCCTCCCTGAAGTCCCTCTCCCAGCCCCGCGGTGCAGAGGGAAGTCTGCGCGGGGCTGCTCTTTTCCGCTTAGAGAGGAGGCCCGGGTCGCAAAGCCGAAGTTGGCGCCCCGGGAGTTGTGCGAGGTGTGGCGAAGCCCTCGCCCCTGGCGCCGGGGTTTCCCCCGTGGAGCCGGGCTCAGCCCAGCCCTGCCCCGGATGCGCCACGGCCACCTCCCCCCGGGGATGCCGGAGGGAAAGGTAGGCCCGGTGCCCGCCCCAGAGGTTGGCAGCGCCGAAATTTTGGGGGCTGGGAAGGAAACAAAGCCGGGACTGCTCGGATGAATGAAGAATGTCTTTGCAGCTCTGATCTTTTCAGACTGCAGGGAACTGTAACAAGCATCCCCGCTGGTGTCAGCTGAATGCTGCTGGGGGGTGGGAATTTCCCCTCTGTGCGTACGCAGGGAGTCTTCTGATTTTCCTTGATTAACAGCGCTCTGGGAGCATCTTGAGGCAGCAGGCTTTAACCAAACATTTTCAACACTCTTCATATTTAGAAGGAAAAATGAAGAGCTCCTATTGTTGGCACTTCTTGAATTGCTTTGCCTATTGTTAGCTTGGCTGCTCCTTCCCAGTGCCAGCCAAGAGCAACTTTTCTCATAACTTCCGTTTAATAAATACGGGATGGCTGAAAGGAGTGCAATGATGTGCTAAAAAGAGCTGGGTGTATTCAGGTCAGGCACATCTCCAGGCTGGCAGCAGAAACAAGGTTGTATTTTTAAACCTCCCCTGCTGATTGCACACAGAGCATGCGGGTTTAGTGATGAAGGTAAAATTGGGGTGCTCTAGGATGCCCTTGTGCATGAGCATTGGCCTGGGTGGTTTTTCACTTCTTCTTTTGTCTGAGGACTGTGTTGTATTTTTGCTTTTGAGCTAAGCGTGAGGTGTGGTGGTGATGTGCTGCACTCAGCCTAAAACCACCCAGGACAACTTCCTTTGCTGTTAGCCTTGATTATCTTATTTTATTTCTGTTGTGCAGAAAGTGTTTGCTGTGGTTGAGGACCCTTCTGTGTGAGCAGAAGGCAAAACCGCAGCCCTTGGCTGAAGGGAGTTTATAGATCAAGTCAGGAGGGAGGGACGTGCCTGCGTGCAGGAGCAATAGGAGGCAGTGCGACCCTCTGGATCACCATGATAGAAGCCAGTTGTTCCCAGCTGCTGGGCAAAGGAGATCTTGAAGAAAAGATTTGAAGTAGAACAGCCTGCTAATATCTCTCAAAAAAACATCTGCCCTCGTAGCACACACTTGCTCAAATACATAACAAGGAGTCAGTGGAGCCTGTTATCATTGCTTGGGCAGAGAGGAAGCCTTTATATCTCTGGAGGCAATGCAGGGGCAAGTGGAGGGAGACTAGAACAGGCTTTGAAAGTGAAGAGGTTTTGGTGCAGTGGGAAAGTGAAGGGATGGTGAGAGGTGATGTGGTTGTAGCTATGGCATAGAAAAATGATCTCTGTGGCAGCACGCAGGGTGGATGAATGAATGAAATATTACATTGTGAGAGAAATAAGTGTTTGCAAATGAGTGTTTTCCCCATTCCTGGAACTGTTCAAGGCCAGGCTGGATGGGGCTTTGAACAACCTGGTCTAGTGGAAGGTGTCCCTGCCCATGGCCAGGTGCTTGGAACGAGATGATCTTTAAGGTCCTTTCCAACCCAAACCCTTGATTCTATGAAAACCAGAGGATGATGATGATGGACGACAGTTTTGTGTTAGTAGGCAAGAAATACTGTGTCATATAAGACATGAAGCAGGAGAAGTTGGTGAGGTATTGTGAGCCTGAGAGAGATTAAGGCTGTGGAGCTAAGTGGAACAGGGTCTGGTTGTGTCAGGTTGGGCCACAGGGGCTGTGGAGAAAAAGGGCTGTGGGGGAAGCTTGGGGTCATCATCCTGGGCTGGTCATCATCCACAGCCCGGATATCAGAGGAGAGGCTGAGAGTTCAGCCTGTGCAGGAAGATGGTCTGCAGCAATGGGGCACATCTCTGAGTACCTGGCAGGAAACTTTAGGGTTAGAAACTGAAGAGGTGTAAGCTGCTGAAAGATAAGATTCAGAGTAACTTCATGAAGGAAGAAAGAAAAGCTTGTGGCACTCACATGGTATTTATGGGGTTTAGAGAGGGTAAGGAATCACAGCCAGGAGGGGACAAGATTTTAAAGCTAGAAAGCTGCTGTTGTAGACTTGGACCAAAGGAATTTCAGGTAAGGGCAGAGGGCAGAAACCAGGCAGTTCTTTTTTTCACCACACAGGCTCCCTAAAGCAGGAGCAGTTCTTACACAGCTGTTAAAGCTATGGGACAGGTCAGGAGCTCTTCATTCTGTACCTCATATTGCTTGGGTCACTTGGCAAAATCCCTTCAGTGGGCAGGTGCACACTTGCAGGGTGCTTCATCTCCTGGACTTTATTTGTGCCCACCTTTAAGTTATCCTATAGCCCTCTGTCTTCTTCAGTTCTTTGTCTGACCCTTTGATGGTTTTGCATAATCATTTATCATCAGGAATCATCTAGCTAGGGAGAGGTGTTCCTTTTTCTGGCTTGTCAGACAGTCTGTGTGAGTTGTAACTTTTCTTGGTCTCCTGATCCTGTGGAGGCAGTTGGTGGTGGCTGCAGGGATTCAGATAGCTTCTGCTGTCTCGCAGACATTCCATTCTTGGGAGCATTCCTTGCCCAGAGCAGCGTTGCAGCCTGAGGGTGCTGCTGCATGACCCCAGCCAGCTGCCTGGGACACCTTACAGCCAGTGTGCCCTTGGGGTGAGGATTTCAGAACCTCTTCTTTTACTTTCTGAGGCTTTTCTGTCCAAGTTTCTTGGCACCAAGTGTGAAGGGTTAATGATCACACTGTTAGTCATCAGTCCCTCATCAGTACCAATGTGCAGTTGTTCCACTCTCTTCCCTCAGCCTAGGAAAGAAGCTAACCTCTTTACCCTGGTGTGTGGCTGGGCTCGGGAAAGTGAGGAAACTTGAGTCATGCTGTATTGTTAATAAAAATGTTGCAAAAATTTCCAGTTTCCCCTGCTCGATATTGCAACAAATACACAAGTGTGTGAGAAACTGTCTGCACCTAAACCACAGGGGTTTTGATATGGGATTGCCCAGAGTGCTCTGTAGTTAAGCACGTTTGTCTCTGGGAGTGGGACTGATAAAGCAAGTTTTTGTGTGTACTGACGTTTGCATATAGGGATTCTGTAAGATTAAGTACGTTGCTGTGAACTTACTTTGCAGAAGATGATATCAAAATATAAAAGTTACTTATTAGTATTATGCAAAGCCACCTAGTGACTAACCAAACCTCAAGATTAGGAACCATCTGCAAAGCAGGTTTTTCCCAAAGTAGGCGCTGTGAGACATGAAATGGTCAGACCTGTGCTAAGTCATATGGTTCACAGTCTTGTCTGCTATTTCCATGTGCTTGACACTGGAATGTGGCCCTATGAAAGAAACAAAAAAATGCTGTGGCTGCCTGGCTGTGGCAGCATGCTCAGGCAGAGCAGCATGGCTTTCCACTGCCCACTGCTTTTGGAGAAGGGGCCATGGGAAAGCACCGCTCATGGTTATTACCTCTGTCCTCATGGGAGGGACTTCTTAAGAATACATTCTTTCTCCTGTTGATTTTTTTTTTTTTTTAAAGAAAATGGTAACAATCTTTGCTGTCACCACTTTCTCAACAGCAAGTTCATGGGGTCCCCGCCAGCATCTGGGTTTTTACATTAGCAGTGATAACTTCAATGACAGCTGTGGCTAGAAATGTGTGTCTGTGTCATCAGATATATGTATGTGTTAAAAAAAAATTTGAGCTCCTCCTAGTAATTCAGATGAATAACCATTGAGTTGATTCATAGATTTCTGTATAGATGATGGTAAAGTTCTTTATTAATACTGAGTCAAAGGGTCTGGGCGTGGAAAATTAAAACCAAGAATCTCTTGTGCCTTGAGCAGATATTCATGGCCAAACCAACTGAATGGTCAAATCAGCTGAAGTCCTGAACAGTGTGTCCCTGTAGGGCTGAGAAAGAGACGTGAACTTGAAAGCCCCAAAGACCTGGTTCTGCAAAGTTCGTAATGGCCAATTATTTGTTAGGAAAAGCAAGGACTCACTTTGGCTTCAGTACACTAAAAGATAAAAAATTAAAGCCTGTTAATTGCCTTGCTCTCTGTCCCTTACTGTTACTCTTTGTTCAGTAACTTTATTTTGTTTTTTGTCTCTTCCTTCATTCTGTTTCCTAAGTGCTGTTGCTGTCTGTTCACTCGTGTTCATCCTCTTGAGTTTGCTTGAAACTTGGTCAGGGTTTCAGCACTGCGCTTGGTGCTGGAGGAGGTCAAGGGCTGATCACAAACAATAACACTGGCCTGTTCCTCTCTACTCATCTGCAGAGTCAAACTGTTTAAAATTAAGATCCTGCTGCCACTCAACTTCTCCATTTGGGGTTTTCCCCAAAGCTTCCCAGAAGCAGATGGTGCTTCCTGGAGCTGTGCTTGCAGAGCACTATGCTTTCTGCAGTGCTGCCTGCTCACGACAAATCCAGCTGGATATGTCCTTCCTTCAGAGCTGCCAGGCTCACGGAAAGCCTGTGTAGAAGCTGTTGTGCTGTTCTAGTGTAAGCCTGGTCAGAGGTGGTGTAGAGTCCACAGCCTGACCAGGAAGCAATTGGGGGCAGGTGCTGATGGCAGGGATGAAAGGATACCTTCTGGGTTAAAAAGTTTCCTTTTCCTTCCACATAGAAGTGAGCTTAGGCTGTGCTGAGAAATGCAACTCAAATAAATTTAATTGATCCCATAAAGAAGTGGCATGCCTACAAATTGGTGCCTTTCCCTTTGCCACTGACTTAATGATGCAATGATTTGTCTGTTCCAGAGCTTTGTGGAAGGTTCAGGAAAACATGCAGTAGGTTGAGATACCTCCTGGGAGGGAAGAAGGAAATTGAAATAGGTTAGAAATGCTCTGGGAGCAAGTTCAGTTAAAGGGAAAAGATGAAAGAGGGTATATGTTGCACTAAGTACAAAGGAGAATAGAAACTTTTTTTGGAAAATTAGTATTTTAAATTACGGGAGACTTTAAAATTATTGCTTTTAGAGAAAATATGATATGTTACTTTAGGAAAGGAAGAAAAAAAAAAAAGAAAACAAGAGACCAGAAAGCAAAGGAAGAGGGCAGAGGAGGATAAAGAAAGAGTGGGGGTAGGGATGGAGCCTAAGGCACTGCCACGAGGGCAGCACATTTTGGACTGGGGAGGGAGGCTGATGCAAAAAGAGGGAGATGGAGGCTGCCAAGAATCCTGCGTGCACAATTAAGTTCAGACTACAAAACCATTAGGGTTTATGGCCACTTAAGTTATTACAAAACCAAATAAAATGTTTATTTTCTTAAAATGGATTTTAGAGTCCTGTTTAAATGCGACATGCCTGTGCAGCCTGTGGCATGGGCTTATGTGACCGAGCCAGTGCTGCTTCCTCTGTGAGCCACCACTTCGCTTCCTGCAATGGGTGGATTCACCCAGCTTTGCCAAGGCTGCTGTGGAGGGATTCTCAGGATTGGATCTGGGTTTTTCTTATGTCCTTGTGTGTTTCCTGCTGCCCTTGTACTTTTTCTTTGATCACATCACTCAGCAGTTTTGTGGAAGGTGAAATCTACTCTGTATCTTGGATTCCAACTGTGAGAAATGTCCTTGGTAACCTTGCGTTGCTCCAGATGGTAAAATCTGCAGTCCGTACACCATTGCAGTAAGGCAAAATACTTTTCAGTGGCTTGCCTTTTATCCTAGCCCTTCTGAAACATTTTTATACATGATCTTTTCAAAGCTACTCTGGGGGATTTCCACTCCCTTGCTGTTTTAAAATGCTTGTACTGCTGTGTTAACCACAAAGCTCACACTGGTGCATTCTGTCTCTCTGTCTCTCTCTCATTTTCTCCCCATTGAGGACCAGCTACAGTTTGCAGGTATGGCTTTTACCAAAACGTGTCTTGTTCACACTGGCAGGAGCTTAACTTTGCCAGAATTGTTTCTCATTTCTGAAGGGCTATTCAGGGGGTTGTCACACAGGGGTTAGGGGAAGGCTGCAGACCCAAAAACATCTCAGGAACCGAGTTCACTCCCTGAACTGGGGAAGTGGTGCCACAGTGTCATAGGGGTGCATGGCAGAGCCTTCTTACTGAGATTTCTGTTGGTGCTTGGGAAGGTGATAAAACATTCAGGGATTGCCACAGAAGTGATGGCAACAAGGTTATTTTCCAGCTGTGAATGAGGTTATTTTAAGGCATAACAATATTGTGTTGATTAGAAATAGATTTCTTGATAATGCAGAATTAATTAATTAATTAATTTTAGAATCTCCAGGGAAAACAATAGGTGTAGCAAATAAGTAAACTGGCTGTAAAATCAAGGCTGCTTCAGCACCAGACACACTTCATTAGTTGTAAGAGTGTATTTTTAATTTTTTTTTAAATGCTGGGTTGTAATCTGTGTCTTAAAAACCTGATGAAGTCCAGTCTTACGGGAATTTATTGTAATGCTTGACTGTACCTCTGTGCAAAGGAAACCCTAGTGTCTTATTCTGCTTAGTGAAAATTTGCCTATGGAGATGAGCAAACTGATGCTTGCTTAGTAAGGTTTTACTGTACCTCGAGGATGAGGTAATATTACAGTTGGAACTTCCAATAGTATAGTGGTGTCTATATACAAAAGAAAATGTTTATTCTGCTGTCCTCTGCAGCAACATCCCCTGGGGGGGCTCAGGCACATGTCCTGTAGGAAATTGTTGCTGTTAGAAGTACTCTCTCCTGGGTACCAGCTGGTCATTGCACTGCATCTTTTAAGTGATCAGGACAACAGCAGGGCAGCTCCTGAGGTTCACTTGCTGCCAGGTGAAGTGGGAGTGAGCCTTGAGTTGAGCAGTGGGTCTGTGTTGGTGCAACAGGGGATCCTTTCCCTCCTCAGCCTCTGTGCTGGAGAGACACGATGCAGCCAGGGTCCTTCTCCCACATTGGGACTCTGCAAGTGTGTTTTGTTGTCAGCAGTCAAAATGTTCTAGCTCTTCCTGGGCTGGAAGGGACAAGGATGATCCCCCAGTGATGTCAGATGTCATCATCTCCTCTTTTCACATGACTCCATATAACTTGCTGTATCTTAAATGTGTATTCCAAACTGTATAAACACTTTCAGTCATTCTTTAGCAAACTCTTACCTCTTCCACTCTGTGGGTTGAGTTGGGGCATATATTTCTTGTCCCCAAAACAGTGGGTTTTGGAGGGGCTTAGAGTAGTAAATCATACAACTTCGTTATTTTAATTCAAAAGTACTGGAGGCAGCTAATCTGTTTATAAGTTTAATAATTTATAAGGCACCTTGGAGAGGATTGTTTTAGTGCAAGATCTGTTCCCCTCCATCCTGTTTCTGCCTGTCAGCTCCCAATGAAGTGACTTGATCTTAGACCTCTAAATTTGGCAAAATTTTTCCCACTGTGACTAAGACAGTTCTGATCTACCATAAAAGGTAGATAATTTTAGAGGGAGGGACAGGGCATCTTCTAAGACTTGTCCCTACCAAGTGTCTTAGGGCGAAGCAGCGGAGCTGAACTAGAGCTACAGAAAGGTAGGTGCATAACCTTTTCTCCATGCCCTGTTGTATGTATCACATGGAAGCTGGTAAGTGAGGAAGCGATCAAGGTGCTTTTTACTGGGAATACCCCAGTCCTGGAGGGTGGCTGAGCATCACCCTCCCCTCATGCAGTGAACCTGGCCGAAGCCAGGCTCTCAGCCCCATTTGCTGGGCAGCAGGACCAAGGATCCTGTCTTCTTGTCCATGTGTGATGATCAAATCTGTGATAATGACCTGGATTTTCCTTTCTCAGTCTGGGACATGGTGGCACCCAGTGCCTGTGTCTGGCTCTGCTGTCCTGGAGGTTTTGGCCGTAATGGTGCACTCACAGCTCATGGTGCTAACCTTTCAGCAGGGCTTGGCTTCATGTGAGAGAAAACAGGAAAAACATATTCTCTTTTAAAAAAGCAACTACATCATAGGGAATGGTTTTTCCTGTGTGCATAAAGTATGTGTTTGTAGCTAGAAGAAGTTAATCTGTCCACAGTAGTTCAATGTGATATCAGGGTTCCACACAGCCTCTGTCATTCTGTCTGCGGGTGCTGTAGGTAGAGAGCAGCAGTGCTGGGGGGAAGCTGTTTGAACATGGCTTTAAAATGTTGATGCAATTTTATATTCTAGTAAGTCATGCCAATGCTGATTTTTCTCCTCATTATTATGTTCTGCTCAGTTTCTGAACAATAAGCAATTCTAAGTGTGGAACATTTTACTGGAAAACATTTGGGCTCGGTTTGGTGTGGCAGTAGTTGAAACAGGATAGCTCACAATTTATAAAGTTTATTTTTGTTATGAAAATTATTCCACTTGGATTATTTCCAATGAGGTTAAAGCATCTGCATAGAAAGAGTTGTTCCAGAAGCATTTTGCTTGTGCAGCTAGTGGTGCAGACAGGGGTGGGAAGGTGCTGCTGGGAGCTCTTTGTACTGCACACTGCCTTTGAGCTCCCACCCATTGGTAGCTCTTTATAGGACTTGGGCTTAGCCTCTAGGGATTCATACCACTTTTTTTATGTATGGGCAGAATTAATTCTATTTATTTCAGTAGAGGAATTTTTTTTTTTTTTTTTTTAATGTGTATATTTTCAGTCTCCATAGATTGGGTGTTTTTGTGTGTGTGCTGTTGCAGTGGAGTTGCAGTGAAAATCACTTTACAGCATGCACTGTGTCTGCCACAAGAGCATCATTATGCAGCACGAGCTGGCTGCTCTCTGCTATTTTAAACCAGTATTGCAGTTTGCACGTGTGCTGAAAAACTGCAGCATACACAAAGGCAGGACACCTTCCCCTTGCTGGAAGCTGTGAGAAGGAAGAAGTGAAAGCTACCTCAGCCCCTACCTACGCTGGCCAGGCATCAGCGTAAGCAGGAAATTGATTCAGATAACCCTGGGGTGCTCTCACTATCACAAAAAAGCACTTTTTCCCCTGACAGTTTCCCTTTGGTTTCAGTTCAGAAAGCCCATGCATGGAGCCAAGCCAGAAGTGGGAGCAAAGCTGCTGCAACCTGCCCTGAGTCACTGAGTGCTGGGATGGGAATTACATGCTGCCTGGGATGGTTTGGATCACATCCCACCGAGTGCTGGCTGGCAGTAGGGCTGGCACAGGGCTGCTGTTTCTCAGCTCCTCTGAGTCTCTCCAGCTGATTTACACGGGCATCTCTCCAGCTTGGGCAAAGGATTGCCATCCACAGGCCCCCTCCTGGGGCAGCCCATTTCTTCCAGCAGAACAGCTGCAAATGCTGCAGTAAAGCTCCTGCAAGGCTGGCAGCAGCGGTGATCTCCCTGATCTTCTGGGCACCCAGAGGTTTCTGCTCTGCCCTCTGAGCAGGCAGCCTTCCCTTTCACCTGGGGTGCTCTTTCCTGTGCCCTGAGATGTCCTCAGCTGTGCAGTACCATCCTGGGCAATGCTGAGGTGGAGGAGGTGCTTTCATGGAGATGCCAAGAGTCTCCATTTTTAGGAGTGGGATCTGGGTGGGGTGCATTATGAAGGTGTTTAAGGAGATACAGGCTCTCATTTCAGCAAGAGAGTTGGAAGGTGTTGTACCACAGCAGAGTGCTCCTTGCAGAAAGAAATGGGAGTGATTTTGGTTGATTTAATGAGCAGTGAGAGCTCTGGAGGAGTTACTGGATAGGATTTTGGGCTGATGACTGTGTTTCTTTTTAATGTGTCCCATAACTTTTTTGCCTAAAACTTCTCACCCCAGCTGGAGTTTCTGGAGTTAAGGAAGATCCCTAAAGGCAAAATGGGTAAAACACAGAAGCTGTTGTTGTAGTTGTTGTTGGTTTTATTTTAGTGTGTTTTTACACATTAGCTTGCCAAACCATACCATCAGATGATGTAAATGCTGGAGCATAATAGGACTGGGGAGACTGGATGCCAAGTAAATGGGAGAAAGAGCAGTAATAAGAGAGAGGAAGGAAACTTGCTTCAGAGGTGTCACCAACCGATGGCAGAGTGAGTTCTTAGGCAGTTCATCCTGTAGGTGGTCCATGCTCTGGAAATTAATGGTGACAGCTCTCCATCTGCCTTAGAAGCAGCAAGCACACTCTGCTGCTGGCATCTGCTACTGAGGCAGCCCAGACATGAGACTGGTAATCCCTCAGGCTGTATTTTGGCATCCCTGGTCGACGTGAGGAAAATAGAATTGCTCCTTATTAGGTGTCAGGGAATCGGGAACCCCATTTTCAGAGGAGGAAAGATCAGCTGTTTAAAAATGAAAGGAGAAAATGGACAACCATGTCTGGTTTGAAGCAGAAGGCTGTTTATTTGGAGGGATCAAACAGGGTAATTTGCAAACTCCTGTTGGAATAATAAGTCTTGATGGCTGGAATATGATTAGGGCTCATATTCCTGAGGGCTACCAATGTTAGATGATCAGGTGTGCTGGAGTATGTCAGACATTCAGCCTGGTGAAAGGCAAGGAGACTCTCACAAGCTGGGGAGGTGAATACTGTGTACAACCACTAACGAGGGTGCTGAGTTACAGGAGCACTTAAATGTTGGCTGTGGAATACATTTTAATTGGTTAAGTGCTTTGGCGTGTTTTTGAATCAGGCACATTATCTGTCCGCTGGATTTCCTTGCCCAGGATGGATTGCTAAAGTAGAAAGGAAAATGGATGTGGCTCTCTGAAGCCCGAGGTGCTCTGTGGCAGCTCACTAATTGCTGCTTTCGTGGGCTGTTGCTGCAGGGAGGGAGGGCAGAATGTCAGTGCTGGGCACGCTGTTTCATGCCAGACACAAGGTTGTTAATGGTGATGTGCTGGCCCTGCTTCCCTCCAAAAGCAGCAAATGCCCTTGGTAACCTTACGGGAGATGAGTGAGAGCTCTCAGAGAGGTGTTGATGCCAGTAAGAGTGACACCAGTGACTGACAGGGTGGGTGGTGCACACAGAGGAGAAATAGCATCCCACAGCACGACTGGAAAACTGAGCACTTCCCTCATGAAATGATCTGGGAGCTGTACAATCCTGTAAGGAAAACATCTTCTGAGTGCAAAGCTGCAAGAAATGCCAACCAGAGTGGCTCTAGGTCTTGAGCTACTTGCAAAAAAAAGCAACTGCAAGGTTGAGGGACTGGTGGCAAATCTCAAGGTTTGTGACTTAGGGCTTGGAACAAATATTGATGGTTTTTCCTACTGGAAAAGTAACGTTGCATTACTATGCTGTGTATGAGTTACAGTAGGTTGAAAGAAAAACTTACATCACACTTCTGATTGCAGCCTTGCTTTTCTTCCTTTTTTTTCCATCACTTCTTTCAGACAGAATTAATACAGCCAAAAACTTGCACATAATTAAGTGAGATCAGAGTATACTGCTATAAATGAATGATCAACAGGAAAAAGAAAGATGTCAAGTTAAGAGGCTTCAACTCCTGTAACACCTAAACTGAAGGTAAAATCCCCCTGCTGCCTTTTTTTTTTTTTGTATGCTCCTTGCTGTGAACCACAAAGCCATCTCCTGCTTGAACCAGTGCAGTGAACTTCTAAATTCATGTGGGTGGGCTCTACTTTAGGTGGAGACTTTCCTGGTGAACATTAAGGCCAAGACTTGGATTCTGCTTTCCCCAGCTGTGTCTGTGACTCTTGTAGTTTTTCTTGAGACTAAGAACTGCTGCAAGAAAATTTTAAAAAATCAAAACCCAACCAAACCATAAAAATCTCAATTCTGTGGAATAATTTTCAGGTGAAGCTCTTTTCCAAAGAAGTGTGCTTTGATGCTTGTTGTGTAATCTTCATTTTGTGGTTCTGTGAGCATTTTGTTGTTCTTCCGTAGCTGGCACCACATTTCCCTCTGAAACCTGTCTCCCCCCTGCAGATGAGAGCCCTCCTGCCAGCAGCAACCTGCTGCAAGCGGTAGCCGAGGCCGAGTGGCTGCCAGGGAGTATTTGAAGAGCTTCTCCCTGTGTCTGCTTCGCTTCCCAGTACAGCTCCCATGGCCTGTGACGAACCCGCTGCTCTCTCGGGCATCTTCACGCGCCAGAACTCTGCCAGCACCAACTCTCTGGACTTCGAGCCCGACACCGACTACAAGTTTGTGGAAAGCCTGGAGGAGCGCTACAAGTGCGCCTACTGCCACCTGGTCCTGCACAACCCCCACCAGACGGGATGCGGCCACCGCTTCTGCCAGCAGTGCATTCTTGCTCTGAGGTGAGAGCAGACTCCTCCCATGCCCGCAAGCTCCCCTTGTTCTCTTTCCTAAAAAAACCAGCCCACATCATCTATAAATGAGCAGTGGGTGCCATAATAATATTACCAACCCAGTAAGAGGCTGAAGGAGTCAATGGAAGGACTCTGTTGAACCCAGTGACTGCGTGCTCAGTGTTTTAAAGGTGTCTCTAACCCGGTGCTGGTGAACCGCAGGGAAGTCAGCGTAAAGAAACTATTGATGTAAGCTGATACACTGCTGTGCAAGATGCTGCTGTGGTCTGACTGCCTGCCATTGTGCTCTTCAGAGGAATTTGCTGCATTGATGTCTCACGGTGTTGGTGCTGGTGGTTAGATTAGGCTGTGTTCATTTGCTTCTGCATAATTCCTCTGAATTTAGCAGAATTATAAAACTGATGTTAATATTATCTGATACTGCAGTTAGATCACAAGGCTGCTGGCATCCCTCTGCTTGGTACAAATGAGTTTACCCCCCAGACCTGTCTGGGAATACATTATGGACTGTTTGGTGTACCTGAAGGCAGGATTTCTCCTGAAAAGGCTGCAGAGGAGCCTCTTTACATGGATGGATGTCACTAATTAACTTTTGTGAATTTTAGATGCTTCACGTTTGCTGCTTTGTCTCTGTGTTGCTCCCTTTTGCACTGCCTCAATGAATGTTTTCCTGCACCCTATCACAGGATTTCTGGAAGCCTTTTAAGAAAGGAGTCATTAGGTCTTCTTTTACTGGTGTAGCAAGGAGGGCACTGGTTCTTCTAGGCAAGGGCTGGGTTTAAAGCGCACAATGAGATTTTTTGAGATACGACATCTGTGAGCTGCAGCTGGCCAGAGAGTGACTAAGTCCTCTTAATTAAAACACATCTTGTGGTTTTTACCATTGAACACTCTTAGGACAAACTCTGCTTTCTGTTACATATTCACGGTTGCCGCTTTATGTCCTCTCTAAGCTCTGGGCAGAATTTGGCTGTGTAGTTGCTGGATAAAAGTGTTTTCAAAGGACTTTTTTTTTGTTTTTATGGTATCTACTGCTGACTTCTGTCAGAGTCAGATTATAGCATAGCCCAATTTCATAAAATAAATTGAATTTCCTGTGGGTTAACACGACTCTTCTTTTGATCTAGAGAGTTAAATGCAGTACCCACCTGTCCTGTCGACAAAGAAACAATAAAAATGCATGAGGTAAGTGGCTATAGCTTTATTTCAGCACTCAGCATTTACATGGGAAAGGCAAGACAGCTGAGAACAAGGTGGCTTTTAGTCCTCAGAGCAGAGCAGTTTTTCTGTCTCTGAAATGATGCTAAAGGAAGCAGTGTACTCAGTGATCCTTTCCCAGAAAGAAATTATGGCTGTCTAGCTAAAGCTTCATTTTATACTTCATGTTCTAAAGTTATTTCATTTTAGTCTTCTGTTATTTCCAGTAAAGTGTTGAAGAATTTCACAAAGCTTTAAATCCTCTCAAGTCACCAGATGTCTGGCTTTTTATGGAGATTTTATTGACTTGCTTTTTTAATGCCCTATCTTGCTAGGATATCTTGTTTATCTGATTGTCTTTGTTTTCACTTGGCTGTAATTTGCTGTCTTGACTATCTGCATTAGCTCTTATTAGCCCTGAAGATTTAATTTACTTTTGGGTAACTTTTAGAGAAAAAAATAAGTTAATCCTTTTTATTTTGCAAGCTATTGTTGGTTTTGGTTGTTTTGTTTTATAATGGATTCATTTGTCCTTATTTATATTCCAAGACTTGAAAGTGTACTGTATACTTGGTCCTGCCAGATATTTTCCAGGGAAATAAAATGTCTCCTTCCTCTCTCTCCTACTCCTGATTGGAAATTGTAATCAGACTGTCCACAGGATTTTTGGTTTTCATTTGCCATCTTCTACTTCTTGCAAATTTTGATGGCAACAATGCAGGAAGATCTCTATAAGACAGAGAGTTTGCTCTGGGGGCTTCGTTTGCTTCTGCATATACAGCTGAGAACGGTCCTGCTTCTCAGAGGTGGCAGAAAGGATATCTCAGCACTGCCTCCATCCCAAAGGCACTTGAACATAGTGGAGCATGCACAGAGCTGGTTTGGCTTTTGGGGCATATTAGCTCCAGTTGCTTTCCTCTAGATACAGGCAGGCTCTGGCAGTGGTTATACAGCTCCTGTGCTACTAGTCCTGCTGGCTGTGGGGATGGATCAGCATCTGTGGAATAACTATGTGGGGGGAAAAAAACCCCTACAAAACAAATTTCAGAAATGGTTTAATTTATAGTTTTAATACAAATTTTCAACATTAATTATTAAGAGCCATACTCATGATTATGGAGTCTACACTTGAACACTCAGAAGATCTGTAGCGATGTATTGTTCTTTTATATTATAAGTAATATCCCTTGTTGTGGTGGCCAGTGAACATACATTACAAGGGACAGAGAGTTCTCAGTAAGACAAGTCCCCAGCACCACAAGAACCACTTTGTTAGGGTGACCAGAAAGGCTTCTCCCAGGATGCTTGTTCTGTTATGTTACTCTATCCCAGTTTGGATTCCCCGGTTGGCTGTGAGCCTCTACCCCTCGTCACTCCCCCAGAGCTTCCCCATTGGTCCCCGCTCCCTGGTCCTGCCTTTTCCCCGTCCCCGGGTAAAACTGTGTTTCGGGATCGTGTTGGTATTTGCCTCTGCACCCTTTGACAGTGTAGCAGCAATAAATGCTCCTGCCGGAACGCACGCAAGTGCCCTTCTCGACTCTTTGCTACCGACTGTAACACTGAACCCACCCGTGCGTCTGTGGGTGCACACGGGACCCCACGGAGCCGGGCAGGGACAGTATTACCATGTGACTGCATATTAAGGCTGGTTTGCTTCCTTTACAGGTATTCAAAGACAACTGCTGTAAAAGGGAAGTTC
Organism: Coloeus monedula; assembly: GCF_965178545.1. Taxonomy (NCBI): domain Eukaryota; kingdom Metazoa; phylum Chordata; class Aves; order Passeriformes; family Corvidae; genus Coloeus; species Coloeus monedula. Next base: position 25,709,026 of record NC_138782.1, on the reverse strand, counting down.
TCAACTTGCATGTGTTCTGCAAAAACTTTCCTGACTGCAATTCAAAAGTAATTCTGGGACGATATCAGGTTGGTTTGCTTGATGAAATTTTGAAGCCTCTGATTTTCATGGCAGCCCTATGTATTTATGATCAGCTAAATTCCCATGATTTTCTTCAGAGTTATTGTTGCAATGTGGTTTAAGTACAAAGGTTATGACAGCTATACACTGTAAGTAGCAAATATTACAGCTGTTAGCTTGTTCCAGCTTTGCCTTAGGGTTTTTTCTTTTTTAAATAAGAATCATTTGCTTTATGTAGCCTTAGTAAATTAGTGTCCATTCATATTCTGAATGTTTAGGTGATTGTTGATTCAAGGAAACGTCCCAGGTCACACTGGCCATTTGGCATTTAATCTGCTGGTGTGTGTTGCAGGAGCATCTCCAGCAGTGTTTGTTTCAAAGCATGCAGTGCACTAATGATGGATGTCCAGATCAAATTCTTCGCAAAGACTTGAAAGAGCACTTGAGCCAGCACTGTAAATTCCGAGAAGAGATGTGCCAGTACTGTAATACATATGTGGTGTTAATTAACATAAAGGTAAGATTATGAAGCATTCCCAGGAGTCCATAGCACCTGTTTCCCCTTGATACTGCTGAGTGAAAAGTTTCCAGCATTGCAGTGGCACTTAACACCTGAAACAAAATTTGGCTGAGTAGCTGAAGGTGACAGTATAATAACTGTGCTTTAAATAATACCAATTATTGATGCTCTCTTACGAACACCAAGGTGATATGTGGCTTGCATTTGTATGTTTGGGATTTCTTTTTGCATAGCTTCCTCTGCATATACTACTTTAAAAAAATAAAACCATTGCCTTGTTCTGTTCCTTTTTCTTCAGAATCATGAGAAAAATGATTGTCCTGATTATCCTGTGCCTTGTCTCCAAAACTGTTCACAAATAATTCTGAAAAAAGAGGTACAATTATTTTTTTTCACATATTGCAATTCAGCAGATCACACATGTTTATGAAAACTGAAAGCAGTGTTGCAGACCACATTTGCCTGTGCCAATAAAATTTCATTGCTCTAAGTGTTTCGTTTGTTTGATCCTAAAAGGGATATATCTCCCATCTTTTAAGTGGATTATTCTGTCACTGCAAGCCATTGGTGTTTTGCAGAATGGAAAAATACCTGGCATGCTTATTGATTCTGAATACTCATTTTCCTGTTTAGGTGATTGGTGGTGTCACGACAGTGGCCTTTATTCACCCTTTGTGCAGGCATTTAGATTTCATTAGTGCTTCAAATTACCAAGTAATTATTTAATCACAACCTTCTTTGTGCAGATCGAAAAGCACCATGCTGTGTGTCCTGAGGCAGAAGTGGACTGCCCGTATAAGCAGTACGGCTGTCATGTAAAGGTACTGTTTTACAGATCTTTGTCTGCACCAGGACTGGACTCGGTCTCCCAAACCAAGCACAATAATTAAAATAAATAGTTGATGTTCTTTCACAGCCATTTCTGCTGTTGGTTAAGATGCCATCCTAGAAAATCAGGACTGCCTTTCCCTCACTTTCAAGGCATAAAGGAGACATTTTGAATGTTTGCATTACTAAATTTTTTACTGACAGCTTCAAAAATCTGCTTATCTTACTATTTTATTTTTTCACTTCCCCCCTCTGCCTCACTAAGGTTAAAAGAGGGAAACTTGCTGAACATGAAAACAGTGCCCTGAGGGAACACATGCTGCAGATTTTAGACAAGAACTCCCGGTTGGAAGAACAGGTAAGTCATATTTAATAAGCACTCTTCAGCAGTTCTTGACTTGTTAGAGGATGATATGAGAGTCTACATTTGTTGCCTGGTTTAGCTCAGCTACATTTTAAAAGACTGTTTTTATGGTCTTTTCACACCTCAGAAGACAGCATAAGCTCTTCTAGAGAAGTCAGTCAATTACAGGGAAAGCTCTCTGTGCCCAGGCACATACATTCTCCACTAGGCACAGTGGGAGGCTCCTTGCCATTGCTCACCTCATTTGCTTTCAGTCTCTGCCTTACACTGCATATGACGTTTAGAGATAAAGTATTTTAAAGTTTCATTGACTGGCCAGGTTACCTGCTCTGTGTGGAGGCAGCACAGAGGACACCAGAACCAGCTGCAAGCATCTTTCTGCTCATGATCACTTCTTTGGCTCCCAGCAGGTGACACTGGGTGTAGGCCCAGTCCTGCTAAACTGAATGCATCCAAGCTGATAGTGAACTTACTCTTTGCTTGTTTATGCAAGAAATAAGCATCCCAAAGTGCTGTAACTTGGTTTTGAAGAGTGTATCCCTCACTGACTCATCTCTTCGGCTGGTTAGACTTCCGTAGAGGAAAAAAATCTGTATACATACGCGCAGAAACACACATGCACGTGTGCATGTAAGTATGTATTACCCCACTGTAGAGCTGAATGGATCATCATGATGGAAATGAGAGATAGGAGCCTCTTTTCACCTGTAGCCACACAGATCTATTCAAGAGTCTGATACCTTACGTTCAATTCTTGCCAGTGCTTATCCACAAATAGTGAATTAAGGAGTGCTTTGTCTAGCTCAGTTAGAGGATTTGCATTGTAAACTTTTCCATTCTCTCTTATATAGTCACATATTTTATAATTTCTTCATTGTATGTTTTGGTGTTCCTTAGCATTTATACTCTGATTTTTCCATCTGTAGATATCTGACCTGTATAAGAGCCTGGAATGTAAAGAGATTAAAATCCAGCAGCTAGCAGATGCCATTAAGAAGTGTGAGAAAGAATTCAGACAGTATACACAACTGTTTGGTAACAACAGCAGCTTGATGGTAAGCAGTCAGGTGAGACATTGATTTTACCTTTTTTACCAATTGCTTTCTTGTATCCTGAAATATGTTTCTCCAGTAATAGTTGTCATTAATAGCACAGCAATAACAAATCTCCTCAAGACCTTCTCATTTTTTTACAGTACGGCATTGTCTTTTCATTTTAATGGATACAGAAGTTTGGATACATGATCTGGGCAAAAAGCATTGTACAAATCCTCATGGTCAGATGCCCATGGCAAATGTGCAGGTGTAAATTTGAATACTGAGTTGAATGTAGTGATGCAGTGTGAATTGGGTCTGAATGACGGATCGCTTCTCAGTCTGTAAATGTGCTGAATTAATCATGAAGGAGCACTGGGATAAATTCCTAAGCCAGCAGAGCACTTTGAATGCATCATATCATTGATACTGCTGATATGCTAAAGACTTCATTATCTTAATTCAAAGCAAATAGCTGATTTTATGGATATCTCTTGTCTCTACTTCCCACCCTCTTCCAATGGCATGAACTGGAAAGGCTCTGGCCAGTCACCTGGATAAGTCTGCACGCCTGGAATCACAAGTGAAACAGCTAATACAGATGGCAAACCAGCAGCAAAGTAAATTAGACCTGCGGCCCCTGTTTGACACAATTGAAAACGTGAAACAGAAGATTGCCCTGATGGAGACGTACGACCAGCGCTTGGGTACGTTGGCACTTTCCTGCACAGGTAGCGGGGGTTTGCTCATTTACTGGTGGCTAACGAGAGACTCTGGTGCTACACTCAGTCAGCTGTAGCTCTTCAGTACAAAGGGCTTTCTTCTTGCATTCTGAGACCAAACTGTGATGGTGTGTGCAGTGTTCTCCCACCTTTCCCTACTACACAACGTCTCCTGAACTCCTGTGGCACTGCAGGGCCACAGAGCTGGCCTTGGTCTGGCTCCTGCACTGTGATGGAGACCATGGTGCTATTCAGGCATTCATGGTTTATAGCTGCCAGTTTTTCTTATTCAGCTACCAGCTGTAATTACGGTTTTAAAAAGTTAGCAGCTGTAGTTCAGAGCCTGTACTCAGGCTTGGGTAGATGAGTTTTGCCAGCTTGAGTCTGGGTGCTCATTTTATCCAGGGCTCTGATGCTTTTATTTTACCAAATGTCTTTCTCTTTTTTTTTTTTCTATTTCTTTTTTTCCCCTCTTCTCTCAGTTGTTTTGGAAGATCAGTCCAGCAAACATGATCTCCAGATCAATATTCACAAAGCACAGCTCAATAAAAATGAAGAACGATTTAAGCTTCTGGAAGGCACGTGCTACAATGGGAAATTAATCTGGAAAATCACGGACTACAAGATGAAGAAGAAAGAGGCAGTGGAAGGCCGTGTGCTGTCCATAGCCAGCCAGCCCTTCTACACCAGCCGCTGCGGGTACAGGTTGTGTGCGAGAGCCTACCTGAACGGGGACGGCTCGGGAAAGGGAACGCACATCTCCCTCTACTTCGTGGTCATGAGGGGCGAGTTTGACTCGCTGCTCCTGTGGCCTTTCAAGCAGAAAGTTACACTTATGCTTTTGGACCAAAGTGGGAAAAAAAATCACATCGTGGAAGTCTTTAGAGCTGACCCCAACAGCAGCAGTTTCAAAAGGCCGGATGGAGAAATGAATATCGCCTCCGGCTGTCCGCGCTTTGTGCCGCACTCGGTCCTGGAGAACACAAAGAACACCTACATCAGAGATGACACTCTCTTTTTGAAAGTGGTTGTGGATCTAACTGATCTGGAGGAATTGTGAAAAGCGTGCCCGATCAGTATGACTTCTGTAACCATGAGGAACTGCTTTTGTGGTGAACACCAGCCCTACGATAGTGAATTGCCACCAGTCAAGCTACTGAGAATGTTTCACAGCTTTGGATTTACAGGACAGATAATGAATTGCCAAAGCATGGGCCTTTCCTTTTCTAACCTTTTTTTCAAGACTGCATTTTTAAGGCAGCTAGAAGTCCAGTCTGATGAAGGGAGGCATTTGATCCAGATTGGTTCGGTCCAGGCTGGGGGGAATGCTTGGCTCCCATCACCAGACTGGCGTTTGGAGATGGAACTCCTCCAGTAAACTCCCTGGAGCCCAGGCAGGCCTATGGGCTCCTCTCCCTCACAGAGAAGTGAAGCCATGCCCAAATGTGCAAGTGCATTTCATCTGTGTGCAATGGAAACATTTCAACATCAGCAAATTCAAATCAATGTGTCTTGATCCCTCCATCTCCTGGATTTTTTGAAGCAGGGAGAATGGCTTTGGTTAGGCAGGGAAAACATTTGGCAAGTATCTTGCATCTTTTTTATTTGTTTGAACTGTGTTTTTCCAGAAAGCCCAGAGGAAGGAGCCAATGCCTCTTACTTTTGTAGCCTGTTTTATCAGCTGTACAGGGTACCCCCAAGTCACAACAGCTTCCTTGTGTCCTTTCAATTCCTGCCTAGTGCCTTGGGACTGGTTTCCATTGGTGGTAAACATCCACAGTCCCCATCTGAAGCCAAAAGCTGCAGGTGCTTCTCACCCCTCAGGACATGGCCAGAGGCAGGGCACTTGGGCAGCCTGCCAGCTCTCAGCTGCACTTGTGGAAGAGGGGCAAAACTCCTGTTGTTTTGCTTCCACATCTGTGCAAAATAGATGTTTTCTGGCCTACCAGCTCTACAAAAGGCAGGAAGAGCTTGGGGAATAGCTCACGTAACATGCACTTTTCCTCTCTCCTAGATGTCTGGGGAAGGGGGAAAATGGATTAGGGAGGGAGGTTGCTGTAAGAACCCAATTTTCACTATCAGTGCAGCTCTAGTGTTTGTTAAAGGATGACACAGCTGCTGACAGTGATGTCTGAAGACCTTACTTTTTATTCCAAGTTCTTTCCATACTGGAAGGCAAATGTGTGCATTGTACAGGGTTTACTGGAGACGCACTAAAACCACCAAGATCAGGCACTGAGGAACAGAATACATGTGCCTTTTTAAAGCCCTTTGGGTGCCTGTAAGAGGGTATAATTTTGCATACTCAGTCATTTTGCTATTACAAGTGGCAGAATTTTGCGTCTCTCATCTCTTACAGGTCAGGTAGGGAAACACCATGGCATTATCCGTTGCTCCAAAGCTTATCAAGAGACAGCAAGAAACTAAGCTGGGTTTAGAGTAAGAGTAAACTAGGCAGGATAAAAATCAAAACAGGGCACAGACTGAAAAATGTAAGATAGAAAATTCAGCAGGGCAAACGTGGCAAAATGAAAAATGCGGTTCCTGTTGATATCAACCTAAATAATTCAGGGATTGATACTAAGATGAAGGCAAAATACTTTATTTTGTATCTGCAATCGTATTGCTAGACATTTACTTTCCCACATGGTTTTCAGGACATAATTCAGATGTATTTTCTAACTCAGGGGTGGAGGGGAAGAGACCTTAGTAATCTGTACCTCATGGTGGGTTGGCACATGTGAAATCTTTGTTTTGATCTAGAAGTCCCTTTTTGGTTTACAATGTCAGGACGTACTGAGCCACCACAGGGGCTTTCCATGTTCCCGGGGACAGATTGTGAGAAACAAATTTTATTCTTGTACCACCACCATTGACCTCAAGAGCTATTTTAGCTGTAAAACAGAACAAATTAGGCGTAAGACCTGGTTACAGAAAGAGCAGGCTTGTTTTGACAGTGGGGTGGCATTCTGTGACATCAGCCCTGAGCCTGGATTTCGTGTCGATTACTACTTCAATATTTGTCATGTAACTTTCAAAGTGACACAACTTGCATAATAACCACTAATAACTGATGGGAATGTACCACCTGTGTGTCCTGGGACTCTCCAGTACACTGAGTGTAAAATACAGAAAGTGATTAAGAGCTCGGACAAGTGAGGGAGGCAAGATGAAAGGGATGTGTGTGGTCTGTATCCTGGCAAATTCCCAGCCCTCTCCACCTCCACCACCCCAAGTGTAAAATGGGGATAATAATACTTGCAGAAGTGTTAGGGTTATTTAAATGTTTGTGAAGAAGTTTGAGCATGAGAAGAGCTAAGTATTATTAAAACTCCATTTCTAATTGTTAGAGTAGGTGATGGCATAGTGACGTGGATAAGTGTTTAGTGTTTTCCTAGATAGATTTTGAAAGCATGTTTGGTTTTAGGCAGTTCGTACTGCAATCTCTCCTCTACCTACTGGTTGGGTTTAGGTTTTTGCCATGAATATTCCTTTTAAAATTTTGAAGCACAAATTCATCCTGGGTGATGGAGACATCCCTTTTGAAATACTGCCTGTTTTATAAAGAATTTATTGAGAAAATTAATTTTTTTAAAGACAACCTTCTTTAAATTGGTTCTTTTTAGTACAGAAATTGAGAGATTTATGTTAAAATTTTCAGTGATTTTTTTACTACTTGAAACAGGGTTTTAAATTTCATCTCATTCCTAATAAAGAAAAAAATGTTGTATAGCATGAAGTGTTAGGAAGAATTTTGATGTTGCATGAAGAATACCAAAAAACTTTTCAATAATACTGTACTGGATAAGTAACCAAAAGAGCATAGGGTATTTCTACATCAGTGTACGGTATGTTTCTAATGTATTTATTGATAGTTTGTAGTTTAAATATCTCTTACTACAATAGAGGCATTTTTCTAGATGAATGTCTTTACTGTGTACATAAACTAATGTAAGAATAAATAATTTTATCACCCTTCTGGAGTGACTGTGCCCTACATTCCTTTTGGCTGGATTTAAGCAGACTTTTAAGAATGTGGAGTACTGGTATTTGTTTACACGAATTAAAAACAACAACAAAACAGAAAACCAAACAACAAACAAACCAACACTGCTTTAGATTAAAAACCAATGTGCTTCATGGATATTTTGGTTTGCAGTTGAATATCGTAAAGCAGCCGCAGATGCAGGTTCCGTAAATCCTAAACTAGATCAGATGCATGTCCTCGAGGTCTGGGGATGCACTGCGATGGTAATTTCTGCTTGGGGCGGGCTCGGATTTGTTTCGGTTCAGAGCAGGAACAGGAACTGTTCCAGTATCCCGTGACTACTGAGTGCTTGGGACGCCGGTATTTTACAGCGGGGGCGGGGACACGCGGCAGGGCAAAGCCCCGAGCGTCGGCGGGCGCTGTGCCCGGCGCGCTGCGCTCCGTGTGCCCGCGCTGCCGTGAGGGAGGGCAGGAAGCGGCGCCGGGCGGCCCCAGCCCTTCCGGCTCGCGGGCGGTGCCGGCCCAGGGGCGGCGGAGCCGGGGCGGCCGCGGCCCCAGCGCGGGTGGGTCGGGGGCGCTGGGGCGGCCGGGCCGGGGCGCGGGGCCCTCTGACCGCTGAGGGCCGTGGGCGGGCCGTGGGCGGGATCCGTGATCCACCGACAGCCCGACACGTAGGTGTGGGGATAAAACCCCCCTGGCGTCTGCGCTAGCGGCGCCCAAACGCGGGTCTGGCCTCCCGTTCCTGGTGCGAGGGGATGAGCCTGAAGGTGCTCTCCCCACGCAATGTGGTGCCGTGTCGTAGGACGGGAATGTGATCCTGTGCCATGTGCTCCGGGATGAGCCTGCTGGAGCGTGGAGGTTGGACCGGGTGCCCCTCTGTGGTCCCTTCCAGCTGTCCCACCCTGTGATTCCAGGGCGCTGCCTCAGGCGTGCTCGCTCGTTTCCTCTGTTTCTGCCCTGCCCTTTTTTTTCCCTCGCTCCCAAAGTCCTTTGGAAATGATGTTATTGAATGTACTTTTGCCTCTGACTAGATATGGATAACAGGGAGGATGAAAAAAGTAGGACGGTGTGTGCAGCCTCAGAAGAAGGGCTGAAGGCCCGAGGTAGGCGCTGTGATCTGTTGCTGTTCTGTGGTGTGTGTTTGTGTGTCATCCCTCTGTGTCACTTACCGGGTTTGGTCACTTGCTGATGGCACTAGACCATGGCACACTGGAAGAGTGGGGAAAAACACAACAACCCCTCAAACCAGAGGTTTATTGTGTTTAAATTCTGCTAAGAGTCATTTCTGTAGGCCACAGTTACTAGCAGGCTTGTCAGTGTTGACTTGTGTTGCCCTAAGGAAAAGAAAAAAGGAAACGAAAGCGCAGCAGAAGCAGATCCTCATCTGTTTCATCTACATCATCTTCTAGCAGTACATCCACCTCTTCCTCCTCGTCACAGTCATCCTCAAGGTCATCTTCTTCCAGTAGTAGTAGAGGTAAGCGACCTCCACTTGCACTTAATATTTTCCAGTTTCGACAGCACCCCTGAAGGCATTTAAAGCTTGTTTTAAATGTGGCGAAACCACCACAGAGTGACAGTGTAGAATACCAGTGCTGCTTGTTCAGGGTGTTTCTCTCATAACCCTCCCCCCACTGTGTGTAAAGGTGCCAGTTCACACACAGTTTGCAATGTCCTTGTGTTAAATTCCTTCAAAAGAGAAACTGCCATTCAAATAAATGTTACTTGGTAGCAGTATGCTGTATATATTTAAGCCCCTCTATTCATTACATTTTCAAAACACAGATCTTTTCTTACTTCACTAGTCTATCTAGACCAGAGTTGTGGTCCTACTTTGGTTTAGTCCTACTTTGGTCTTAACATTTCAAGCATTTAATGTTGAGGACTCACATGAAGCCAGCACATCTGCAGAATCAGTAAATCAGGTATTTTCACTTTCCATGTTAGTCCAGTAAGTGGCAGTAACTTAATGTGTTTTGTTTCTCTTGGTTAGTTCAATCTGTGTCAATATATATAGCTGAATTAAAGCATTTTCTTTCTATGTTTCACATTTCTGTTTGTCTCATCTGTAACACAGATGCCTTTTTCAGAATGCTAAACTTACAGGGTTTGATTTTGTTGTTTATTTTTTTCCTTAATTTTAGATTCTCCTAAGTCTAAATCAAAGAAGAAGAAAAAAGAAAAACACAACAAAAAGGTAAACGTTTACAGAGAGAAATAAGTAGTTAACAAACAGAAAATAGTTCTTTATATTTCAATATCCTTAAATGTCATGTAAGACAATGCTTTTGTCTGTGGCTGTGTAAATCTAAATCATGCTTTTAGGGTTGTGGTAGCTGAACTGATAAATGGGTGCTTGACTTTATACAAAAAGAGAAATAATTTAAAAGTTACTTTTGCCAGTCATTGCTGGTCCAGCTGGAGTTTAGAGTAGTCTCTGAAGAAAAGAGAAGTGGGAATGTTGATAACTTTGTAGAATTTGACAGAAGAAATTATTTACAGTCAGTGAGAGAAGCGAGTGGTGGGTTCTTGCTGTTGTAATTTTTCTATTTCATTTTCAGTGATTTTATATATTGGGGTTACCATAAAAGAGGGAGAACGGGGAATCAGACTTTTTCTGTTCCTCACAATCCCAAGGGTTGCTAACCCTGCTGCATTACTTTCTGTGTACTTCAGCTACTCCCTGTCCAGCAAGTGGTGAAGGCAAGCAGGAGTAGCTGTCTTGGCTTGAGTGGCCTTGAGAGATCCTTGTGGGTGTGGGGGTTTTGCCCTTGTTAGTCTGTAAGCATAAGAGCATATGTCTTATTCTTGTAGAAGAGGAAAAAGGAGAACAGAATGAAGAAAAAGAAAGAAAAGAAGAAAAGGAAAGAGAAAACAGGACCTGTCCAGCTTTCCAAGGTATGCTTGTCCGAGTGTGAAGCCCTGGGTTTTTTTCATCTACATATTTAATCCATCCTGTCATAAAAATGTCAAAAAAATAAGAGCACCGGTTTGGTCATCAACAACAGAAACCTCTCTCTGTTGTTTTGGACAGTCAGGAAGCATAAAAGATCATTGTCTTTAATTTTACTTAAGATTTGTAATATTACAGAACAAAGCTTATGTCCTTTTAATGTGTGATCTCATTTAAGTTCTTCAAAAACAAAAAGAAGAATGAAAACTACAGCATGATAACTGGAAAGAAAATCAAGATGAAAATAAAGAAGACTAAGGAAGATATAGAGGTAAGAGTTAAAGAGTCTGAACGTCCCTAAGAAGAAAATACTGTATCTTTTAATATTTTTCTAATAGTAGTTTTTGTAGAAGAGTGGGTCTTGCAGTTAGGAGTTGTAAACTGAGTGTAGCTTTTAGTGTGGCTGTGATGCCTTCTGAGATATTTTAATTCATTCTTTTGGCAGGTTTTATGTTATGAGGGGGCTTGGAATACTCAGTCATGAGCAGATAAACCAAAGGATGCTGGTGCAGGTCCTTAGAATTTCAGCCTCTGATCATTAGCCAGCTTGTAGCTTTGTGTTACACTGGTTTTAATTGTACTCATCTTTCAGTCTCTTGTGATCAGTTGTTGTAATTGCTACTTTACTGTGTTTTTCTAACACATGCAAGACTAGCCTTTATTTAGAGAGGAATTTTAAAAACCCCAGTAGTATTATTAGGACCACATGCTCCTGCATTTTCTCAAAGCAGTCAAATGTTTTTGCTGAGATACCCGGGGAAATAAGTATCACGAATCGTGTGTGTGCTATTGCTATGGATGTTTGGACTCAGCACTTAAGTAATACCTTCACTCTTTTCAACAATTTCCACACCTTAGGGTGACCTGTAGAGGGCTCTGGCACTGATTAGGAAGTGCTACTTCCTTGAGGTATCCAGTTTGGCAGATTCTGATTCAGCCCTACTAATTCATTCTACAGCTACCAAAGCAGTCCTGAGTATTCTGAGTTAAATTTGACTGAAAACACATTATTTTCTCTCTGTGGCACCGAAGTGTGTGTTAAATTATGCTGAATGCTTGCCAGTTCTGTTCCAGTAACCTGCTTGTTATGGTATTTGATGTCAAATATTTGACGTTGGTCCTTTTTTGATTGGTGCCCATGGTCTTGTTGAATTGAACAACATCCACTCCTTACAATATTTAAGGATTCAATAATTTTTTATAAAAAACACTGGAATTGACTGGTTGGGCCATCTCTTACGTGAAGAAAGAACCTAAATGCAGGGGTCTGGTATGCTGCAAGCTGCTGTTTATGCATAGAAAAAGAAAAGATACTTCCCAAAGCACAGGACTTGCTGTGGGTACAGTGAACGTTGCTTCAGGCACCAGAGAGGAACATCTGTTGTGCTTGTGAGTTCCCTTCTGGGCAGGCTGTGAGCTGCATGATGACAAGCCAGTGGAGCCTCCGCAGGGAGCCACTTAGGAAATGTCTCATGGAATAGTGACAGCTTGTCTCCCCATTGCCCATTGCCTGGCACTTCCCCTGGGCACCCATGCCCCACTGGGAGCTGGTTAGACCCAGCAGTGTCAATGGCACTTGCTTTGTGATGTGAAAACCCCAAAGAAACCAGGGACCTTTGGCCTTGCTCCACTGAGTACAGGTCTGTTCAACCACTGCCTCTGTTTGTCTGCTCTGCAGAGAGACCGGAACCGTGCACAGCTCCTGGAATTTCTGAACTCTGCCTTGTGATGGGAAGAGTGCTCACCAAGGACTGGTACATCTACCCAGCCAACCATCATCCTAGCAAAACACTACAGGGAAACTCAGGGAAAAGGACACCAGGTTGGACAAGACCAAACCCTCCTACTGAGAAGACAATTAGGATGTCCTTTTTTAATGGCAAAATGAAGAGTAGCTAATAACTTGTTAATGGAGATCCATGTCCTCCTTTTGAGATTCTAAGGTAATAGCCAGGCTGTGGTGTTTTAGAAAAGCTCAAGTGTGTGTTGTTCACCATGATAAGAAATGACACACTGAAGTCCAGTAATGTAATTTCTGTCCTAACTGCATGCAGAATGCACTCTTGATTTCAAATGTCTTAATTTTTCTAGTGGTTTAAGCAGAGTATTTGTAAATGTCTATTTGAAAGATGAGGTGTGTCTTTTATGTATATTTTTTTCTGCTAGTGGTCATGCTTATCCTAAAGAGCAAATTGACCTTTGTAAATAGAACATCCTTTTACATAAATGATTTTTTTGAAAGTTCATTCACTAATATGTTATTTTCTTTCAGAATTTGAGATGTGATGCTTCTCTGGACAGTTCATTGCACTCTCATTAGAAAGTGTAACAACAAAATACTCTAGAGCAATAATGGTAGCAAAGTATTTTTATCCTAAAATAGAAGCAGGAAAGGTCTCTGGTTTTGTTTGTTTATCTGAATCAGTTGTTCAGCTCACAGTAGACATCTTACCCCCCGCACCTGGAGTTGCAGTTCCTAAATTAAAAGCTCTGGAGTTCTGGCCTGCTTTTCTGATCCTGTGAGCCATGTATCAAATCTTCCTCTGTTCGAAGTGCAGCAAGGCACATACCATGGACATACCTTAGTGTGATGGAGAAAGAGCTGTGGAATGGTGTTGAGGCAGGCAGTGACAGTGACTTTACGGATCTGTTGACAGTCCACTGTGAGATGAGACAGGTATGGACAGGCAGCAGCAGCCCAGCACAGCTTGTGGGTGTGCCAGCTGTGGTAATTTGCTCAGTGCCTGCACTCTTCCTTCCAGACCTTGGCTCTTGGTTGCCCAGCAGGCTCCTCTGTACATAACCCTGCTGTGGGAGTTCCACTTGAATCACTCGCAAAGCAGGTGCTCCTCGGGAGCTACTGTTTAGGAGTGCCTGAAAGAAGGACTCAAGGAGAGTTGACTTAGACAAGAACAGCAGGCGTACAGCAGTCAGAGTGGGGGGAGTTCATTAAAAGAGCAAATGGAAAACTGTGTCTCTGTCTGCTACGGTGTTTTGAAGTAAACCTGAAGATTTGTACCATTGCTCAAGGGATAATTTTATAACTGTTTTGATGTGTGAAACCTTCTGAAGATGCTAGAATCCTCTCCTTTCCTTAGTTTTCTTTTGTTGTGAAGCATTTTGTAGTTGTTGCAGAGATGTAACTCTTTAGAGACTAAAGCTCTGATCCAGCAGAGCAACTCGTTACATCCTTATGAACATAAAATGTGGAAAAACATAGGTGAGAAATGGAGTTTCCCTGACTTTTAATCTGACAATAGAAAGGGTTTTTTTGAAAGCACTGTTCTGAAATGTCAGTAGGGGGAAAAACCAACCAAACAAGAAAACCCCATATATTTTTTTATGGGGATTATGCCTTGATTTATGCTACTCTGGTATTTTCTTGCTAGTGATGTCAAAGTATCTTGCCCAGATAAGCAGCTTTTGTCTCTGGATTTTGCGTAAGGTTAATCCCAAACACACTCTTAGAAAACACTTAACATGCTTCCCATTCCCTAGGTTATATTTTATGTAAAGATAATATAATTTCTGAAAACTTGGTGCAGGGTAGGGAATACAAATTTGGAAGATGGAAAGAAAATAGGAATGGGAAACCCAGAGATCGCAGTTTTAAAGAACTGCATTGGTTGAAGGTTCATACGTACTTTAAATAATTTACTTTTTGTTGCCTTGGTCAAAATCATAAAACCTCCTGCCCTGTTCCACATTAGTATGGAAAAGGCAAAGGGCCTTTAGTAATATGATGTGGTCTTTTAGGATTTTGGTAGTTGCCAACTCTCATGGTACAAAAATGAGTTAAACCATTTTTTCTTTAAAAAAAACATTTTGTGTGTGTGTGTGTGTGTGTGTGTGTGTGTGTTCAGAACAGAGGAATTTTCTGGGGTTTTTTTTGCATGCTGAATATGGTGATGCTTTAAATTATTTCTGTGCCACCATTTACTTCTAAGCTATCATTTCTTCTAGAAAGCCGAGCTGGTTAAACTCTGTGGCAGTGATTCTGCTCTATTCTCTCCTGCCCAGTCAGTTACAATGCTCTCTGAAACTTCCCAGCAGCTGCTGCTTTTATAAGCCTCATTTTCTGTCTTTCCCATCTCCATGTAGATTCTCAGGTTTCTAGAGAGGTTTGAGTTATGTTGCATCCTTCCCTTCTCCATCTTTCCCCACAAGCACTGAGATCCTGTGCATCTTCTTGGGGCTGAGTATCTTTGAGGCAGATTCCAGTCCTCCCTAGTGAGCACAGGCCCTTACAGCCAGAATACTTGCCTTGCACCCTCAGGGCAGTTCATTTTACTGACCTTTTCACTAAAGCACAGCTTCTTAGAACTGCTTCAGATCCCTGTTGTGGCAGCTGCACCACAGACTGAACCAGATGAGAAGGTTACAACAGTAAGATTGTGGTGACAATCAGGTTGAGAAATTTGCATGAGGGAACTGTGAAGCAGCGTGGGATGTTAACCTGATACACGCATGGCTGATAGAGAGACTTGAGACGAGGTCTACCAAAAAGTGCAAGTCGTGGGTGGAGGTGAAGGCTGGAACAATAGAGCAGTGGAAAAGGTGTGAGGTAAGGATGGAAGGACACTGCTGCTATTAGAAGTCATGGAGTGGGGCAGAGGTTAGGTGATGAGGCAGGGGCTGCAGAAGCTTACCTGGCTGGGCAAGTTGAGGTTCTTCCTAAAATGCTGAATAATAGAAGTCTTTCAGATGTGAAACCTTCTTTTTATGTGAGTGTGTGTGTGTGACAGTCTTCCCTACCATGCTCACTTCCTGTGTTCCTTCACCATTTGCCATTCTGAGAATCATGCAGAACTCAACTGAATTTTTTTTAGCAGCAGAATTTTCGGAAACAGAAGTCACTGTCATGGGAAGGAGGGGAAGGCTACATTCTCGGAGCTGCTGCTGCCATGCTCATCTTCCTTGGCACTGTTTAAAGTATTCTATCCCTGCCAGTTCTTGTGGGCAGTGCAATCCTACTCATTTCCTTTACAGTTGGCTTGAACTTCACTCTTTTGCCCACACAAAAACGTAGCAGAGGTGAAAAGCTCAGGAAATATTTATAAATGCCACTTTGACTGGAAGTACCTGGCTCCATGGAACTAAGATGTCTGAGCAGGGCCTGCCATTTTGGTAGCAGTTCAATATTCAATATGGTTAAACTTGGGCAAGTTGTGCTGTTTGGATGTACTTGAAGTTTCATGCTGCAGGAATGTGTGAGCTTCCCAGTCATCCTCTGCAGTGGGGAAATCTGAGTGAGCTCTACACACAGGGGAAGAGCAGAGGTTAGAGAGGCTGGAGTGACTTGCCCTGGTCTCATCTGCTGAACCTCTCCTGGTGTGGGCAAGGGCCTTGATGGCTGGTGGAGCTCTGATGTCTTTCATGTGTTAAACACACTCCTCACGGTCTTTGCTGTGTGTATTTAGAAACAAGTTTCCAAAGTTCTGGTTCAACACTCAGGGTTGAGAGCTCCCCTTGGAGTCATTTGAGGGCTCTGTGGAATGGCTGGATTTTATGTCATAGTGGGTTTTCCTGAAGGAATGAGGTCCTGGGCACACCTGAGAATGCACTTAGTTACATTTGAAGCTGTAGGGTGATGAGTTTTTGAGGAGTTGCTTCTTAAAATTATTGACAAGCACCTGGCTACCTAGTTCCATCTCTGGACAAAATTAATCGTCAAAACTACTGTCCAGTGCAGAGATTGTGATTTGTTTGCCTGTTGACAACCGCCTGTTCAATTTCAGTCTTAAACTGTGCTTCAGGACTATGACTCATGTAGTGTTGTCTGAGGGATGAGCAGGACAGTGCTGAGGGGTCTAAGGAAGCCTCTGGAGAGCCCTTTGGAGCAGCAAGAAGAACATCATTACTACCCAGCCTGAGAGGCACAACGTGATGGCAGCTGTTCCCATGCCAGCATGCTGGCCACTGGTGCCATCTTCTACTCAGGCACTGAACACCAGGGCTAACATCACTTGTGTTCACTTTGTTCTTCATTCGTGAGCTGCTCTAGGGCTGACAGAACAGTGGTGTGAGAGGGAGGAATCTGCATTTGTCACGAGAGGCGCGGTTAGGAAGCTGCTGCCTTTCCCTGGTTGGTCGGTGTTCGAATATCTGCCGGTAGGTGGCATTGCTGTCCAGCTGGAATGTCGCAGATTTTTATTTTTTTTTTTTTTTTTTTTTTACCCTTTGGACATTGGCTTTGCACTTTCTTATTCTGAAACCCTATAATTAGCCCGCAAATACCTAATTATGGTTGTTTACGGGGAACATGTGTTACTGCTGTCCTATGAATTTAATCCAGTCTTTGTTTCTTTCTTGCCCTTGGCTGTGCTGAGGACAGACAATGGCCTCTTCTGCTGGTGCCTGTGTGCCAAAGGCAGCAGGAAGCCTTTAACTTCTCAGTAGCTGAATGCAGCAGGAGCAGGTTGCTGAGAGCCAGCAGGGTCCTGGAAGGTGCACCACCCTACCTGGGGCTGCTGAGTTCTTCAGAAACTGCACTCTGCTCTTCTCCATCTCCTAAGTACCAGTGCTAGAATATAGAAATAAAATGCACCAACTTAAGGAGTATTTCACTGTCACTGCTTCATAACACATCTGGTTATTTAAATAGTCTTCAGACCAAATTAAGTGCAATCTATTGCTTTAGGCAACCTGACACTGCAGAGAATCGAGTTGCAAAAAGTACTGCACATGGACTGTGACCTGATAGGGGCCACTGAGGATACAGCATTGTGAACACTAAACAGATGTAATAGTAATTACATTCTGAGAGCAGATACGCTGATGTCAGAAACACAGAAGCTCTTTCCCCTGCTTTGGTGTCTCTGCTCCTGGGTCAGATTACATTTACTTGGTAGAGGCAACGTGTCTGTGGCTAAAATATAGAGGTGAGATGCTGTAATCTGTGGGATAATCCTAGCCAGGACCCTAAAAAATTATAATTTTATGAAGTGTACAGTGACAGTGTATACAGTGTATTCTTGTAGGCCTCTTTCTCACCTTTCTGTCGTGTTTATTAAGATCTCATTCTGTAAGGGTTTTCCCTTAGTCTGAGAATATCTGTGTGCAGCAAATGCACAGAAAATCCATGTTGGTCATTGGGAGACCTGGGCTCAAGACCCAGCATTGAGGGCCAGCAGAGCATCTTTCTGCTGTAAACCAGTTTGAGACATGGCTTGTCTGACCATGCAAAGGGAACAAGAGGTCCCTTGTGCCGACAGCTCATACATGGACAGCAGTACCAGGGAGAGGCAGGCACTGAAATTATGATGTCTCTGCCTGGCACAAGTGGGTGGAACTGAGGGAGGCCTAATAGCCCTTCCTCTATTGCAGGGCACAGCCAGAAAGGCTGTGACTGATGCAGTCCAGTTCTTCTCAGAATGCTTTTGAGCAAAACCACAGTAGCATGTCCTACAGCAGGGAGGTGTAGCAGAACACAGGAATATCAGAGTGGCCATCCAGTCAAACTATCTGTAGTTTTCCTTCTGGAAGAGGCCTATGGCAATATCTGGGGGAAGTAGTGTAAGTAACAATACAGATTTGCTTGTCCACAGCTTCTGGCAAGCAATAGCTTAAGCCCTGTGCTATAGGCTGCATCTAGAGCACTGTGATTTAGTAATCCCCAGTACTCACACAGTCCCCTTTTGGAACCACTCATCTATCTGATGTGCAGAATGTGCTAAGCAGTGGAATTCATGCTTTAGTAATACTTCGTGTGGGGAAAAAATGGTTCCCTTTTGTT
Source organism: Coloeus monedula (assembly GCF_965178545.1). NCBI lineage: Eukaryota > Metazoa > Chordata > Aves > Passeriformes > Corvidae > Coloeus > Coloeus monedula. The sequence continues at coordinate 25,690,822 of NC_138782.1, read as the reverse complement.
AAACATATGTATGCTTTGTGTATACAGTACTTAGCACAGGGAGCCCTGAGCCATCTGGGGCCATCTGCTGATATTAGAGTGTTCCAGTACACAGGATCAGGTATGGAATCAGCAGAGTGACTCAAAAGTATCTGGAGACAAAACATCCATTTTGTCTCTCCTATCATCTCATTCTGTGGTAATACTGGTTAATGTAAGACGTGCTTGGAAGCACATTGATGAAGACTTCAATTCAACGTTGTATCTGCAGACCATGTAGCTTCAGAGAATTTCAGACCTTTGCAATTGCTTAATCCTGGTTATTTATCACCTTATATCTTGAGATCTGATGGTAGAGGTAGCAAGATAGAAGGTGGGCAGTTGCATTTGTAGCCTGTAGAGAGAGGATGTTTTTGTTTAGATCAAGTGCCTTTACCATTCTTGCCTTCCTTCTTTGATACATACGCAGTAGGGCAGTGGAACAGCTGTTGTGTTTGGCTAGATATGGAAAGATTATATTTCAGGAGATCTTTAATTAAAGACAACAAGTACAAATAAATTGGTTTATATTCCACAGCTATGCTTTAATTCTCCAAGGTTCCGTGATGAAATGTATAAACAGTGCAGTGTCAGCAGACAGGTATTTCCCTCAGAGGTTACTCCAATTCCCCATGGCATGACAGCTGCCTGAACTCTATGCTGATGTGGGTGAGGAACCTCAGCTCCTGCCTGCACATCCTTTCTGGCTGACACAGCTTGTGGCCAGGCTCATCTCTAGAAGCCACAGGAGCAGGGCTGCACAGCCTCCCTCAGGTGAGTAGTGCTTCTAAGGAGTGCTAACCCCTGGAAGTTGAGCAGTGCAGCTGAGCTGCTGCCATTGCTTATTAGAAGGTATAGCAAGTCTAGGACTGCTTTTTCCTAGGTGTGACAATGTCCTTTGGACAGTACAGCACTGTCAGCAATGGGCAACAGCAATGCTCCGAGCTGGTACCAAAATCCTTGCTCAGTTCTGAGAGAGTGTTTGTGGATTTAGAATGATTCTTGTTCGGTTCACTTCTGTTTGTTAGCTATGATGTGCTGCTAGTTAATGTTTTATTCTCCTTAAAGAATTAAGACACAGGACTAGGTTTCAACAGGTGCTAAAAACAGATCAGAGAGTCTCATCAAGGCCATGTAGAAAAGGGTTTTTTTGTTTGTTTTTCTATACCAGCAAGTAGTGCAGCCCAGGAGGAGCAGAGCTGTAGAGTCAGACAGTTGCCTGTGAGGACCTGATCTTCATATTACACAGGTTTCATGAGAGTTTACTTCAGACCACCCTTAGTCCAGATTTTTGGTCTTTGAGCCACTTGCAATGGATCATTTGGGTTGGCTTTAGCCAGAAGCAATCTGGTTTGCCTGCTGTGTCTGCCCAGTGCCACGGACCATAGCACAGTAGGTGGGGACAGTCAGGAGTTTCATGCTCCTCATTTGAACTGACGCTAATTTAGCCACAGCAAATTTGGAATTAGGACAAGGCAAACATGAGTGGGTAGTTGTTGCTGCATGCTGTGACCAAAGATCATTTAAGGTTCAGTCTACAGCATTTCTAAGAAAAATGAGCACCACAAGCAGCGCAGCAGTCGTGCATCCTGATCACCTCCCAGCTCTGCTTCAGTACCTGCTGCTGCATGCACAATGCAGGAGCTCGCAGTCAGTCTCCAAGCATCTGGCTACAGGCAAACATGGTACTACTTCTACTCCTGTAAGAGTAGATAGCATGGAGTAAGAATAGGACTCTTATAGCTTGGTATCTGAATATCCCTCTATCATCTGATCCTGCTGCGAGCCCAGTGTAACCTGCAGAAATGGTGGAGAGAGAGTGATACTGTTTAAGAGTTTGGATTACTTTTTATTGTGGAATTAGAAATGATAGGTAAGTTGAGGCAAAACAGCTGTCACCAGCACTGCCACAGCCTGGCCTCCATGACATGCAGGGCTTTGACCAAAGGTCACATCTGTCTCCTTTGCTGGCTGATGCACGAGAATGGTGTCTGCCAGCTGGAAGTTGTTAATGAAGGACACAGCACAATCACAGGCTGCTGTGATAATGTGAACGCTCTTCAGTGATTTCCTTGGCTTTCTGCATTGCTGAAGAGAAGTTACTTACTGCTGATTCTCCTTAAGAAAGAGTGAGCTGACACTACTGACACTGTACTGTAACAAAGAGCTTTGTGGCAGTGTGTCAGAATGTCCCGTGTCTCCCAGCAGTCCGTCAAACATCGCATCGACACAGTCAATACTGAAGGTGTCAAACAGAACATAAGTGCAAATAAAATGAATACAGAGCTGCAGCATGAAATTCATGAACTCGTCTCAGCCTTCAGTACCATACAGTGGCTTGCAAATAAAAAAATAAAAAAAATATGGCTGACTCTTTTCCAAACAAGAATTTTTTCTGCAAATTGTGGTGATCCCTTGCTAGAGGTCCTACATCTTCTAGGCAGCTAAGGCTATGCTGAGTATGCCAAGCCTTTGTTTTTACTTCATATATGCAATCACATCACAAGGACGTATGGCTGAAAAACACTAAGCTGATTGTCAGAAGGCTTTAAACTCTCCCTCATGGACCTACAGTTGAAATAGCCTGTCCCAAACTGGATGCTGTATTTGGAAGCCCTGACTTTTTGGTTAAAAGTGAGCTGCTTTCTGTCTCTAGGAGGGTTGCTGGCAGCAATGTTTACCAAGGGATAGAAACTGCAGCCTGGTGCTAGTTAGAAAGCCTTGTCTTCAATCTTACGTAGCCCAGAGGGGAGAGAGGAAGAGCCAGAATCCCACAGTCTCAGAGAGCTCTTAGGGGGTTTGATCTTGATCTTTTTTTAATGCTGCCTTCCTCAATCTCTGGAAGAAACTGCACATTTCTAGTCTAGGATAGATTTCATGTACTGGAATTCTTCCCAGAGCTGGCACAGCTTCAAAGAGTTTTAATCTTGGCTGTAGAACCCACATGCTGTTGCAAAGATCCCCAGGGAAAAATAGCTGGAAACGGACAAAAGAACAACAAAGCCACAGGGTCCTCCAGGAGGCTGTACCCCACTGAGATGATTCCCCAAAAGCCAGTCATACAGGCAAATCCCCCTCTTCGTTCCCTGTCTTCCATTGGTCACCACAAAGCATCCTAGTGCTTGGGTTCTCTACAGGACACTTGACTTTCACAGCATGCCCTACTGTTCCCTTTGCTGGTGAGAGCTCTCCCTACAGATGCTGAGGTAGGGCCTTAGTAGCTTTTCCTTAGTGGCATTTTCCTGTCTCTCCAAGGTCTCACAGAGCGCTCATTTGCCAGAGCCCTTCAGTCACTCAGAGCAGCAAAAAGTTCAGATGATCTCAGCTGTTGCCACTGTAGAGAGAGCCCTGGAGATGAATGCTGAGTGCCTTCACCCTTCCCTTTACATGGATACTCTACTTCAGCACTCTTTCAGGCTTGGCCATAAACATTAATTTCAGCCCACTGATTTATTTCTGGGGTGTGGGGTGGAGCACCTACCTCAGCAACACGGAGCACTGAGGCCCCAGAACAGCACTTGACACAGCACTGGGGTATCCACCTCTGTATCTACACAGCAGGTTGATAAATTTCTATCTACTCTGCAGGTGCAAGGTTCAGGGGGTTCTGCCTGCACAAAAGAGAAAATACCCAGGAAACCTGAACATGCATAAACTGGTTGTTGTGGAACATGATTGGTCTTTAATCTCAAAAAGCTTGGGTCTGTTTCTACTCAGGTTGGATTGTGAACTGCCAGCAAAAAAGCAGATCAAGAGCAGTGCTGAGGTTACCTGTGAAGTTTGTCGTAGCACTGAGGAAGGCTATTAGTTGGGAAAGGAAGTTCAGTTCCAAATCAGATACCAGCTTTAACTCACAAGCCTGATCCTGCAAGCCTCACTCATTTAAGTGGCTGTCTTGCTTTCAGCAAGATTGGTCCAGCCAGCAGGTCTCAGTAGCTAGAGCCAAAAGTTTTTATAGATAACTACATCCAGGCTGGAGGGGAAAGGGAGAAGACAGACATAGCAAAACTAATTCATTTTCCACAAGAAAGCAGTAATAAAAATGAGATAGTAAGTGAGCCTTGCCCTTAAGGTTACTGAATAGCTACTGAGTTAAAGGGAAGGCCACCATGTTTGGTAATAAATGGCGTCACAGACTGCAGGCATCAGCAGCGGTTACTATGGACACAGCTTCCAAGACAGAGACAGGCAGGAAGAGAGAGATGGAAAAAGAGAAGAAACAGAAGAGTTAAAAAAGGGTTAACTGGGATTTTGAAAGATCAGTGTCTAAAAACCTTATTCAGTATAGAGTCAGAAATCCTTGGTGTTCCGAAATTCTGGCATGCTCCAAACCCTTCTGTTGGGCTGGGTGCCCCGTTCCACATCCTCAGAGATGGTCTTGATGTCACTGATGAATGGGGAAATCCTGGACCGAGATTTAAATGTTGTTAAGGAGAGGCTGGTTCTGTTCTTTGTGTTCCATTGCCTTGCAAGCTTCTTGGCCTCTTCCTCCTCTTTGATCTTCTCAGCAGCTTCCTGCAGGACGGAGCGGAAGAGCTGGGATACTTCCTGCGCTTCTGGTTCGTACTCAGCAACGACTTGCCGGAACCTGGAAGCACAGTCAAGGCACAGCTTTGATTAAAAACATCAAATTACAGATTGCTCCCAAATCACTCTGCCAGGCTTGGAACTTGCACTTTCCTGCTAAATGGGACTCCCTGGACTGAAGGGAACAACAACAAGGAGGGGCCATGAAAATATGTCCAAAGTCTCTAAAATCACAAGCAAGCCAGGGAATCTAAGGAAGCAATGAATCACTGTTTCTTATAAGCACAAGAAATAATAGGGAGAACCAAACAAAGCTAGAAGGCAAATTTGAAACAGAAGGAAGTGCTCTTTTCACACAACACCTGTTAAGCCAGAACTCAGTGCTGTCAATAGCTTAAGAAACAAAATTATTGGACAAGTTTGTGGAAAATGTCCCCATCACTGCTGATTAAACATGATTGTCCAAATGCACATCCTTGCTCAAGACAGTCCCTGAACTGCAGCTTACCAGAAGCTCAGGGTAGACCAGGAAAAGCCCCACTAGACTACCTGTTTCCAATTCTTGTTCCCCATAGCATTACCCAATAGCCTCTAGACAAAGGAAAATCCAGTCACTTTGTTTGGTAATCTTTCTATATTTAAATTTCAGTGAAGTGGTGTTTCATCTTCCTATGGATTTCTGTGAGGTAATGGACTGGCTCAGCTGAAAACATCTTGGTTGGCAGCACGATGAATATCTCTGAATTATTTCAATGCCTTCTCAGCAGAGAGCTCAAAATGGAGTTTGTTGACATTTTTTAAGCTATCTAATACACCAAGAAAGTGAAGAATCACCACTGTTTATTTTGCACGTGAGGAAGACAAGATGCAGGGCAGAATAATTTTCTTGAAACCAGAATGGGCCACTGGCTGGACAATGAAGAGAACATGTCATTCCTGACACCTTGCTGGGTGAATTGTCCCCATCCTGGAGAGTGTGGGATCCACTTCCAAGGCTCACACACTGGTCATGTAGATATTCTGACTGTTCTGTAATAGTATGTATTTGTGACAGATGGCTACTCTTCTAATAAATAATCAGTTCTTAACATGAAAATTATACTTGCAAGCAGACACGGAGTTAAACTAGTACTTCACTAAAATCCAGGTATTTGTAGTTCAGGGAAGCTAAAATGTAGAAGGTAAGCATTTTGGTATTTTTCTCCAACAGAATTTAACAAGGATGGACAACGGTAGGACTGTATTTAAATATGCCTAATACAGCAGAAGCTGATAGAATAAGATATTGTCTCTTTGGTTTTTGATAAGCCCTAGGAATATAAGAAGGAGTTTAACACATATGGAATTGCATTACTTAATAGTGTGCCAAAGGATACCCAAAATTATAAGGACAGAAAGGAAACCAAAGAGAAACCAGAAAGACTTTTTGTATATGTATGTATTTTGACTCTGACTATGGAGGCCTGAAATTGGACACACATCTTGACATCCTGCTGTATCCCAGGTATTTCTCTCCCAGCAAGTACTGGCAGCTATGTGTACAGTTGTGGAGTCACAGGTGGTGCTTGCTGTCAGCAACAGGGAACTCGCTGTCAGCAGAAGCACCAGTCCCTCCCAGTGTCAAGCCAGAGCAGCTTGATACAAAACCTTCCAAAGTCACCAAAATGTTCCTTAACTGTTTCAGCTGCTTTGAATTAATTCTTAATCTCCCTCCTCCACCCCCTCACCAGAAAGATCTAAACTTTGAACGTTTGGGTGCAAAAAGCCTCTGAGGTGTTGTAGTTCGTGCTGGTATTTAAGTACTGACACAGTGATGCTGAACTGAATTGTGCAGAGCCTGGAATAGCAAGAGACTTATCTCTTGCTGAGGGTTAGCAGACAACAGCAGGAACAGGGATTTGCTGCACATTGCAAACTTCCTTTCTGCCTTCTGAGGAGGCACTTCTGTCGCCTTATCAAAGAGCCCAAAATACAGTTTTCACAATAAATAAATTTTTCCCTTGATCCTATTTGAAGCATAGACAGGTGAGTCCATAGAAACCCAAGTCTTCATAACAGGGAAGGGAAAGCAGCTTCAAAGGATTTCTATTCTTTTTGCAGAGGTGAACTAAAATGAGTCATTCCGTTATTTTATCTCTGTGTGTGTTTTAAAGAGAAGCACTGTCATATTATATATATTTATGTATATCAGTACATCCTCCTCTTTTGTATTGGCAATTGTGCACCCAAAAGGCCACATCACTGCCTCCACTTTCAGAGGTTGTGTGTCATACTGCTGGGTTGTGGCTCCAGAGCAGGCAGCAGCACCTACCAGGCTATTACTGGGCCAGTGCCTGGCTCTGGGAACAAGAGGGGAAATGGATGATATGACAGCAAATATACCCCCTGAGCAGAGAGCTCTAATGCTAATACCCTGTGTTGTTGATAATGCTGACGACCAATCCAGCTGAAATAGTTTTCTGAAATCAAGGTAACTTTCCACCTTCACAGCTATCTGCCTGCTCTCTTCTTAGCTTAGTTTTGTGAACTCTGCTGTTAAGATTTACCTCTAACTTTTCAGGATCAACACCAAAACTACTTTGTATGGATTTGAGCAGGTCTAAGAAACAAAGGGAAAGCGATCCAAAAAACTGTGCCAGTCACACAATGAAAAGCCACCCTCATTCTGATGGAGAAGGGAAAGGGGATGCTTTTCTCTCCCCTAGCAGGATGAGCTAACTTCACCCCTTTATTAGTGCCCACCTAACTTCAGTACCAGCACGTTTGTGTAAGGGACAGCTCATGTAGGAAGCACACCACAAATATTTCTCAACACAAAAGATGGACAGGTTATCAGGGCTGAGATCCAGCTAAACCAATCTGTGTATCAGAAAAAGACAATGTTTTTGCTGCAGCCACCTACACGTAACCGAAGCCATCTTCCCCAGATATCAGTGAACACCAGTTGATGTGCTGGATGATCTGGCAGTCTGCTCTCTGCACAGAACATCCAGTATATAAAAACAGAAAACCACTGGAATCAAGGAATACGAGTTTTTATCTTGGGAAACAAATTCCACACCAAGCTGCTCGGTGGAGTTAAGAACACAAAATTGCACAAGGCTCACCTTCTAGCACAGGTTAACACCCTGACGCTTTTGCACGGGATAGTTTCAAACTAGGCAACTGCACAACCATGTCTAGAAACGCCTCAACAGGGTTTCCTTACTCATCATAAAAGCAAACCTATCTATCTTACTCGTGGCTCAAGCTGTGCAACTGTGGTAGCTATCCTGGAACACATCGTGCAAGTCACGCAGTCTGAGACGTGACTGCCAACAAAACTCACCTTGAACCAGCACAGAAGCCTGGGGAGGATGCATGGGCACACACAGGGATGAGCACATTCCCCAGTCCAGGCAGTGTTTTAATCACAGTTCAAACAAATTTGTCCTTTAAATTGTGACCCTCCCATTGCTTTATAGGCCTGTTAGATTTTAAGAATCCGGCTGTGCTTGGCTCATGGTGGCATTGCTTTTTAAGGCGCTGTCACCTGCCTGTGTTATTCTGTAGGTCCCCTGTACTGTAGTTCCCTAAGCACAGCCTGAACTTTAAAGACCTGGGAAATCCAGTGGAAGTCCTTGGACTTAAACAATGTGCTTATAGTTCAGGGTATTCCTGAGTGCCCGTCTGAACAGGGAGCTCTAAGTAGATTTAGTCATTCAGGGAAAACATGGGGTTGCTTAGTGCTAATAATTAGCTGCTGACTCCTGAATCTATAGTTTAAGCAGTAATTCTGCTTGTAGGGTAAAGCTATGAACAGCTTTGCTAGAGAAGGCTCCTTGACTCCCAGAGAGTTACAGCATTCACACTAATTGCAACATTCAGGTCACACCACCTCGAACTTAAGCTTGTAATTGTAAATAAATCCATTTCTGATTTTAGTAATTTGTCTTACATTCAAGCTAACTAGCAAGGCCACTTCAGCTATATGCAATCCTTAGAAAATTACAGTCGTTAACCTGTGATCTTGATAACAATTCAGATCACCAAAATTCAGGTTTACATTTCCATACTAGGGGTTTTTTGGTTTCCCTCTGGGCAGAGGAGGACAGAAACCAACTGTTTCGCTTTTGCTGAAACTGAAAGAAATTAAAGAGACTTTAACTAGCTCTGACTAGGGCTAAAGCTCTGAGTAAAGATGGAAAAAATCTAGCATTTTTTATTGGCAACCTACTATTCTGCTTGTTCAGTTTAACCATGGCAGTTAGGTACTACAGGCCTCACCAAAATCACTGTCATTTCCTTCAGCTGGCTCCAGGATTTAATTTTAAATAGTCAGCCATCTCTAACCCAGTAACCTAAAGCTAAGTTACTCCTGAGTGCAATAGCTTTATTTGCATGAGGTGAATCAGTGTCTCCAGATATCTGAGCTATTTGCAGTGTACTTGAATCCTTCCAGAATTCCAAGAGACTCAAAGAGAAGTTTCTATTGACCCAAAATACAAAATAAGCAATCTGGATCTGAAAAAAACCCCCTTTCATCTGTGAAGTGCTCTTTTCCAGCCTCCTCCACATCTAAAGAAACAAATTTAGAGAAACTTTGCCTCTCAGTAGATGAGCCTGTAGCCACAGAAAAGGACAATTTGGATAATCATTTAGACCTTTAGAGAATGAAGTGACATCTCTGACAACTCATATAAAAATGTTTTGTTCTGGCTTTGACTCTGAACTCAGAGTCTCACAGAGAAGGAGACCTTGCATGACACAAACAAAACAAACTCTGCAGTCTTGCAAGATGCCTGCTACTTGTGTTATTTAAGAATTACATGCTTGTTGAGTGCAAAAAGGACTTCAGAAAGGACCTCAGCTGTTCAAATGCCTAAAATGGAAGGGAGAGGATCAAGCTTACTATTTCAGTCAGAACCAAGGACTTTGGTATGGTACATGCTCTGCATTTGAATTTCCCAATGCAAGCTTTTTTTTGGTGGAAGATTTTTCTAAAAGCTGCTACATATTAGGAAGTCACAGAGTACTCTAGAGGAAACATCAGCACTGCAATGATCTTGATCTTGTTACTAAAGTACTTCACTGGAAATGTGGAGGTTTCTTTGCATTCCTCTTATACTCATCTTGAGGAATTTCAGGGTAGTTACTAAAATCTCCATCTTATCTCACTTTCCAAGAAGAGAATTTATCCAATTTTGGCTTTCAGTTAAATTGCATGCTATTTCTTTCTTCCTTCCTCCTGTGTGTTTTCACCTCCTAACATGGCAAGCCCCATTCTTTTTCTTTGTTTCCTCATCAGCAATGAAAATTCCATGGAATCACAAAGCTCTCAGTTAGAAGGTAGAAAAGAAGAGAGGTCAACTCTTAACATTTCCAACACAAAATGAAAGGGTTATTGAATAAAACTAGGACATACTAGTTTAAGACAAGCAAAACACAGTTTTTTTATGACAGAGTTGTTAAGTTCAGGAGTGGAACTCTGCCACAGCTGCCAAAATGTTAAAAATTTACATGTGTTCAAAACAAGAAAAGCCTCCACGACCTAAACAACTGAAAGGAAAAGCCACATCAGCCAATTATGGACAGAAGGTCCACTTGTGGCTCCAAGAGTCTCCCAGTTACAAGGCACAGTAAGTTGGATGCTATATTTGAGGTGGTGTAGTTGTCCCTACTGTTGGATTTGCTTCCTTGTCCTTTGCTCTTCTCCTTACACTGGTGCCACTGGCCACTCTGTCACATACAGACCAATATCAGATCAGCCAGACCTTTGACCCAATCCAGTTCCACCATTTTTGTGGCTGTGATAGTCCCTCCTCAATCACAGAATTGAACCAACAAGGTTATGAAATCCTCTTTTTTTTTTTTTTTAGTGTGGCTCTGCTAACCATGCAAGCTCTGTAAAACACGCCACTTCTTGAATCATAGTGTAATACAATTTATGACAGCACCCTACAACAGCAATTTGTAAGAGGAGTTTTAAGAGGATGGTTTCAGCCTTTTTCAATCATGCCCACACAGAGTCCACCAACGTTGCTGAGTACATTTATCTACTGCTGGCAGTATGCTGAATCCTGAACAACAGTGAACAACCATTACAAGCTGCACTGAAATCACACATCTTGCATGATCTGTCTCAATTCCAAAAAAAAAAAAAAAAAAAAAAAAAAAGCAGAGCAGCAAGCAAGTTGTATATGGCTCAGCTTTACTTTGCTGAAGAGGATGAACCTCGGGGCCTCGCAGCTCCAGCAACCAAAGCCTGCTGTCATGGATATAACCTGTTTGCTAGACAGGCCTTGCTCAGTGGCCCTGGGGATGGTAAAGATCGCCCTGAATCCCAAGGGTTTGAAGTAACTTGTTTACAACATAGCTTGGAGTTATGCAAATACAAGGCAGGTGCTGTTCCCAGCAAATTTTCACTGGAGAGGTCTTGGTCACTGAATGATCCCAAATCTCTATATCTGCCACCATGGCAACCTTCGCAAGAGCCAAGGCTCTGTGCCAGGTTGCTTCCAAGGCTCAGTCCCAGGGAAGATGGGGGCTAGAGAGGTAATTTTGGCATTGTTTCCTGGCTACATCCACTGTAAAAGAGAGGACCAGCTGTTTCCAACCCTTTTACAGTCGCAGTTCAGGAGCCGTAGATTCGTTTGTTCAAGGGAAAACAGGTGCCAGCATATGCAGTGAGGGCTGAGGGCCCTCTTGCATATCTCCTGCAAGGACTGGCTTCAAATTTAAATGAAGGAATGAAGGCTCCAGTGTGAGGGGGGAAACACCAAAGGAGGTGTTGTTCAGAGTCTGTGGAATCTCCACTCTCAGAGATATTCAACAATGGACAGGACAAGGCCCTAAGCAACCTGATCTAATTTTGAAGGTGGCCCTACTCCAAGTAGGAGGTGGAAGTACATACCTCTAGAGGTCCCTTTAAACCTCAGTTTCTCTAAGATTCTAAAGTCTGAAGCAAAAAAAAGCCATCACAATACTGAGATGGTAACTGTTCATCAGGTGAGGTAAAGCTGCTCTGGCTACTTGGGAGCATAAAAGCACTCAAGCCAATGTCAGAGGGAAATGGCATTTAGTAATTTCTTGAAGGAAATGATGTCGTGTTAAACTGACTTAAAACATGAGATTTCCCTCTTTCACAAAGACACTATCCCAACCTGACTTACAATACAGGATGCCAAGTTTTGGTTCTCTTGGTCCTAGCAGCTCTCCCTCTGTCCTCTCACATCTAAAAGAGGAAAGGGGGAAAGGAAAGGTCTGTACCATCCCATCTTTTACCGTACCTGAGTATGACAGGCCCACAGTAGGAAGGATGTATTTTGGTGCACATATCCTCCAGCTGCAGCCGTTCTCCAGGGCTGATGTCATAGCTCTGCTTTGGGTAGCTGACCAGCCAGCCGTAGTCCACCCCGGTCTTCATCTTGCGGTATTCGTTCTCCCGCTCTCGCTGCTGCTTCTCTGCATGCTTGATCTGCCAGCTCAGCTCCATCATGAGCGTTTCAACCACCATTTCTGTGGGGTTCCTCTGGGAAATGCGGTTTGGGGGCTCATTCCACCTGAACCAGGATGCCAATGACATAATGCTGTGTGTCTTCTCTGGGAGCAGGTTGAGGGTAGAGAGGGACAGAAAAAGAACAATGGCATCATCAATACACCTCAGCTGAGAGCATTCTTCCCCCCACACCCCTCCAGTCTGTTGTTAAAATTGCTACTGGATAACCACTTGGAAATAATTGGTGCTGGGCACCTTGAGAAATCTCACTCATAGCAACCAACTTGCTCAGAGGGCGAGACAAAGGGTGAAGAGGCACTATCTCCCTTAACTTCCACTCACCATGTAATTAAAATGAGTCACAGTCCTCACACCTTAAGTCAGGTTACAAGGATACCTTGCTCCCTCCAGGCTAGGCTGGGGGAGCATTCTCCTGCCCACGCACAGGGCTCGGGCTCGCAGGGCTGAACCCTCATTGGAGGGCACAACCTTGCAGCAACCCTACCTGTAAAAACCTCAGTGCACGGAGGCAAACGACTGCTGGGAGCTACATTCTAGCCAGGAGATCCTTAGGGAGGAGGCAGGGTAAGTGACTTGGTGCGGTGGGTTGAAGCTGGTGCCCACCAAAGCTGCTGTATCACTCCCTTCCCCAGTAGGACAGGAGAGAG